>NC_053390.1:754167024-756833934 GCF_905171765.1 Bufo bufo | reverse complement strand
CTAGTATGTGTGTTTGTGTGTGTGTGTTTCTGATATTTCTCAGGCTTCATGTACATCTTTATTTAAATAAATTTTTGTTTTACAGAAATGAATACAAAACAGCGTATCCTAACAGTTCTGAAGTCCATCACAAAATTTGTCCTCTTGTTGGCTTTATTATATTTCTTTGTTTGTTCCTTGGATGTATTGAGCTCTGCCTTCCAACTGGTAGGAGGTAAGAGAATACCACTGTCCACTTACAGTTATTGATTTCCTATTATGACACCAAGCAATAGTGAGGCAGATTTACTAATCCTGTTTAAAACTTAGAAACAGCAAACGTAAGGCAGCCATACTCATTGCAGCCCCATTACATCACCTATGATGCAGATTTTTTGGGATCTACACTTCTAAACTAATTTAACATTAATTAATTATAGGAAAGGCTGCTGGAGATATTTTCAAGAACCACTCTATACTGACCAATCCTGTTGCTGGACTAGTGATTGGGGTTCTGGTGACTGTCCTTGTACAGAGCTCAAGTACATCGTCATCTATTGTGGTCAGCATGGTGTCATCTGGTCGTAAGTATCTTATACGATATGCTGTTTTTGGGGTGCTGTCTTGCAAAATGAGCAAACTTATGTGACATCTGGGCAGCGTCAGGTTGGATGACGATGCAACCTAAAATCTTTTCAATTATGAATTCCATCCATGATGTTTGCTCAGATTCTTTTGTGTCTGAGGTTGGTGACGTTGCAATGGATTCACTTGGGTTGATGCAGGAGTTTATAATGAATGTAACAAAGTTTGAGAATAGCACTTAAGTTGTTCTGAAGATTACAACATAAAATTAATGTTTTTTGTACAATTGCTTGTGTTTTGACAGTTCTTACAGTTAGGACAGCCATTCCAATCATCATGGGAGCCAACATTGGTACATCTGTCACAAACACCATTGTGGCTTTGATGCAGTCTGGTGACCGGAATGAATTCAGAAGGTACAATGCCTGCACTTATTATATCAAATGAGGAACCAGTGAAGCACATAAAGTTCTTTCCTGCTGTAGTTAGATGACATACTACCAGGGTACTTCATTATCGTCCATGAAATGGACTTGAAAATACTTGAGATAGTTTTAGCCATTATGTTCCTCGCTATTTCAGTATGTGAGCATCTCATTAAATAAATACATTTCCTTTAGATAACAGTTTACATACCAGTGGTGGTCCATGCAGCATTTGCTTTGTGTATTACCCATTTTTGTACATTCAGTACTTGGGAAACTAGATCTTGGGACATGCCCCAAGAATGAAACTAAGTGTAGTCACATTGTTATATAGCGGTGGCTTTCAGATTAGAGCCTAATGCTATAAAATGATATTATCTCTTACGAAAGCTGTAAATTCAGAACCATAAGGTATTAGAACTTGGTGCAAGCAAGCATTTATAGAGTGGAACATTTACAATTTATTATAATTCATTATTATGCTCTAGAAGGAAAGCAAAGTGAGGTGCACGCAATGGTTTTTGGTCTGGCCGTCAACTAGCATATGTGCCGGATCAGGTAGCCAGATAAGCTTGCTGCAGATTATATTGGACCTTGTTCAAATGTTTGCTCTAAGACCTCATACACATAAATGTTTTACTACTCTATATAACCTCCAAGTCATACTTAGTAGGGTTATAGGTTTCTGAGTGGCCCTATTGCACCTTCAATCTCATATTGAGAGATGCACAACTGATCAACTACGAGTACTGCAGAAAGAAATGTGCCTTTTTCCTTTGGGTGCCATATTATATAGGGCTTCTTTGAGAAGAGAATAACTCTATAATATGGTGCTGTACGGAGTACGATGAAACTGCACATGAGGTGCCTACAGCTCCATAGTACGGAGCTTCAGGGACTCCAGTGTAATGACTGTAAGTACTAAACTATTTTATAACTGGTTCTTCCTTACAGGGCATTCGCAGGAGCCACGGTGCATGATTTCTTCAACTGGCTCTCAGTGCTGGTTCTACTGCCTATTGAAGTAGCATCAGGATATTTGTTCCACCTCACCAATGTCATCGTCAAATCTTTCAACATACAGAGTGGAGAAAATGCCCCAGATATGTTAAAAGTTATCACAGAACCCCTCACTAAGGGAATTATTCAGGTATGGGCATAAATCGTAATTGTTGATGCAAATGTAATTCAATTAACGATGATATCCAATATAGAAGAAGAATACTTACTGCTGTAGACGGACTGCTATAGTAAGTGCCAAAAAGTGTCATTGACTTCATCTGCTTTATCCTGAAATCTCCATTTGTCTTATTTTCTCGTGTTTATGATATATATAAAGTTGATACAATTAGTTATATTAAAGGAGTGGCCTTACAGTATGTCTACCTGTCATTCATCATAAGAAAATGAGGGTTGGAAATGTTGGGATCTGATTAATAATGAATCAAAATGAAAATGGTGCCACAAGAAAGCATCGAATAAGACAATAATGTAACTGTGAATTATAGTTATTGGGTAAAACTGCTCTTAAAGGGAGTTTTCTAGAATTGTGACACTTTTTAACTAGCCCTCGAAAGCGTGTGATATAAAATAAAATAAAATTCATACTTACCTGCTATTTTTCACTCCATTATGGTACCTTAGCTTTGTTTGGTGATCTTCTAGTTCCCAGGCTGTTTACTTCTGGCTGGGGTATGGACGTTGTCAAATGCGACGCCGCAGCCAGTCCCTGGCCTCAGTGTTGATGTGTCACCAAGTGGCATCTGACCCAGCAGTAATGGGCCACTTGGGGACGTCACCACTTAGGCTGGTTATTGGTTGCAGCCGGAACCAGAGTGCCAGATCTGAATGGCAGGGAGCAGGTAAACATGAGTTTTTCCATTAGGTACCACATGCTCCAAGGGCTAATTAAAAGGGCCAGAATCCTGCAAAACACCTTTAAATTTCAGAGTAGCGAAATAAAATAAAAATATACGTATTTTTATATTTCCTCCTTTGTTGTATGGAGAAGGCCAACCATGAACCACCGGCCCCAACGGAGCAAATTAGCAAAAAGTCAAGTTAATTTCATTGCATTAAACATATATCTTCATCACTGAGGCCGTTCGAACACATTATTCAAAAGTTGGCCAAACAGGCAAATTTTGACCATCTTTGCCATCATCTTTTTAAAACTTTAGGCAAGCAATCATTGATCGTTCACCACATTCAGCATTTCATTTTCTACCCTTTTATTTTAAACTATGTCCATAATCTACTAGTTCAGAGTTCAGTCTGGCATGTTGATGGATGCATGAACAATCGGGTGTGTAACTGATCGGTTGTATGGGGCTTGATCTTAATCTAGTGTGTCTGATGTGGCCAGCTTTACTTATAGCTTACACATACTTACATTGGATTACCTAAAGACATTGCACTTAATTTGTTCTTTTCTATTGCAGCTTGATAAGAAAGTCATTCAGGAGATCGCCAGTGGGAATCCAGCTGCTCAAAATATGAGCCTGGTCAAGAGAGAATGTGGATACAAGGTAAGAAGATATTGTCAGATTGTAATATACAATGGAGCACTACACCTGACAACCACTACGTTTTCATAGATTACAAAATAAAAGAGCTATGGGCCTTTGTATATTGCTGTATTATAGAGCTGTATGGGGCTGAAATTGGGCAACCTATAGCCTGTTATAAGCCTATTGTCTTTGATGTTATAAACAGGCAGAGTTTTTTTCTTATGAAAAAACATGGCATACTTCATTACATTATATTAGGGAGATATTTCCCCTAAAAGAATTTCTTCTAGGAGAGTATATAGTGTCTAACAAAATCACCATATGATGGTCCATGGAGTTTATAGTACTTTGTGTGCCTGAGACCTTAACCACTGCAGATGCAGTGCTTCAAAGTCCTCATCCACATCATTTATATAATGTACCATCTGCAAATTATATTATGTGGTATTGATGTACCACCTACAAGCCATGTACAATCTACAAGTCATACTATAAAATGTACCATCCACTAGTTATATCATATTATATACCTGCTACTAATTATATCATACAAACCGGATTCCAAAAAGTTGGGACACTAAACAAATTGTGAATAAAAACTGAATGCAATGATGTGGAGATGGCAAATGTCAATATTTTATTTGTAATAGAACGTAGATGACAGATCAAACGTTTAATCCGAGTAAATGTATAATTTTAAAGGAAAAATACGTTGATTCCAATTTTCACGGTGTCAACAAATCCCCAAAAAGTTGGGACAAGTAGCAATAAGAGGCTGGAAAAAGTAAATTTGAGCATAACGAAGAGCTGGAAGACCAATTAACACTAATTAGGTCAATTGGCAACATGATTGGGTATAAAAAGAGCTTCTCAGAGTGGCAGTGTCTCTCAGAAGCCAAGATGGGTAGAGGATCACCAATTCCCACAATGTTGCGCAGAAAGATAGTGGAGCAATATCAGAAAGGTGTTACCCAGCGAAAAATTGCAAAGACTTTGCATCTATCATCATCAACTGTGCATAACATCATCCGAAGATTCAGAGAATCTGGAACAATCTCTGTGCGTAAGGGTCAAGGCCGTAAAACCATACTGGATGCCCGTGATCTCCGGGCCCTTAAACGACACTGCACCACAAACAGGAATGCTACTGTAAAGGAAATCACAGAATGGGCTCAGGAATACTTCCAGAAACCATTGTCAGTGAACACAATCCACCGTGCCATCCGCCGTTGCCAGCTGAAACTCTACAGTGCAAAGAAGAAGCCATTTCTAAGCAAGATCCACAAGCTCAGGCGTTTTCACTGGGCCAGGGATCATTTAAAATGGAGTGTGGCAAAATGGAAGACTGTTCTGTGGTCAGACGAGTCACGATTCGAAGTTCTTTTTGGAAATCTGGGACGCCATGTCATCCGGACCAAAGAGGACAAGGACAACCCAAGTTGTTATCAACGCTCAGTTCAGAAGCCTGCATCTCTGATGATATGGGGTTGCATGAGTGCGTGTGGCATGGGCAGCTTGCATGTCTGGAAAGGCACCATCAATGCAGAAAAATATATTCAGGTTCTAGAACAACATATGCTCCCATCCAGACGTCATCTCTTTCAGGGAAGACCCTGCATTTTTCAACAAGATAATGCCAGACCACATTCTGCATCAATCACAACATCATGGCTGCGTAGGAGAAGGATCCGGGTACTGAAATGGCCAGTCTGCAGTCCAGATCTTTCACCTATAGAGAACATTTGGCGCATCATAAAGAGGAAGGTGCAACAAACAAGGCCCAAGACGATTGAACAGTTAGAGGCCTGTATTAGACAAGAATGGGAGAGCATTCCTATTTCTAAACTTGAGAAACTGGTCTCCTCGGTCCCCAGACGTCTGTTGAGTGTTGTAAGAAGAAGGGGAGATGCCACACAGTGGTGAAAATGGCCTTGTCCCAACTTTTTTGGGATTTGTTGACACCATGAAATTCTGATTCAACATATTTTTCCCTTAAAATGGTACATTTTCTCAGTTTAAACTTTTGTTCCGTGATTTATGTTCTATTCTGAATAAAATATTAGAAGTTGGCACCTCCACATCATTGCATTCAGTTTTTATTCACGATTTGTATAGTGTCCCAACTTTTTTGGAATCCGGTTTGTATATTGTACCAGCTACTAATCATATGATGTACCATCTACTAGTCATATCATATGATGTACCATCTACAAATCATATTATAGGTCATCTACCGATCATACTATATGATGCACAATCTACTAGTCATATCATACAATGTACCATCTACTAGCCATATCATATGATGTACCAACTACTAGTTTCATCATATGGTGTACCATCTACAAATCATATTATAGGTTGTGCTATCAACTAGTCATATAATATATTGCACCATATGATGTACCATCTACTAGTCATATGATATGATGTATCATCTACTAGTAATAAGATATGATGTACCATCTACTAGTCATACCATGATGTACCATCTACTAATGATATGATGTACCGTCTACTAGTCTTATCATATTATGTACCATTCACAAATCAAATTATTTCTGTTTTGTGTGTCATAATGCATTACTCCTGTAAATTGCAAAACTGCATGGCTCATCTACTCTATGGAATATAATTCATGAACTACAAGAAAAAAAGGCCACTTGGAAGTGTAGTAAAAGTATTACAACAACCTGTATAATAATGTATGTCCATTCTTTTATACAGGAATGGATAAATGCTAGTGTGCCTGGTATAGAGGACTGTACTGCCAACAGAACATGCTGGACAGATGAGAATAATGTGACATGGACAGAGGTTTCTGAAGCTGTGAAAATCAGATGTAAGTTATTCTATTAATGTGGATTGATACCTAACATCTGGTGGTGTTGGAGGCTTAGCCTTCTGTTCCTTTTGGAAGGCAAGCTAATTTTCATAACCAGAGGAAGATTGCCAGGGCTGTATAAGACTCCTAACACATCTCTCTCTCCCTCTCTGTATCTCATTCGGTTAGAACTTATTCATACCCAAATCAAATTTCTTTGTAGCTTTGGACAAATTGGAAAAAATCAAATTTTGAGAAATTCTCACATTTTTATCTTAATTCAGTATTGGGAAAATAGGTAAACTAGATAATTTTTGCATTGAAAAAAGGCATGAGCCTAGGACATTTTAAAACAATTTAATAACCAGATAATATGGATTAGAAGGATCCATTTATCCTTTATTATTACTTCAATAAACTGTTGGAGGGATGACTGATCATTGTAGTAACTATTCCTATATGTGTTATCTTCCAGGCTCTCACATCTTTGCTGGCAGTGACCTCCCCGATCTAGCAGTGGGACTCATCCTGTTGGCCTTGTCATTGTTAGTGCTTTGTTTGTGTCTGATTTTGATTGTCAAGCTCCTAAATTCCATGCTAAAAGGACAAGTCTCTGTTGTCATCAAGAAGATAATCAATACTGGTAGCTATCAGTGACACAACGTTCATGTAGATGTCTTCTATGGTGTGGAAGTTGTCTTCAAGAATTGTCCTGTTGACATTTCCTCTCTTGTATTTCCATTAAGACTTTCCCTTCCCATTCTCATGGTTGACTGGATACTTGGCAATGCTTGTCGGTGCAGGAATGACATTCATTGTGCAGAGCAGTTCCGTCTTCACATCCGCTATTACTCCACTTATTGGTAAGGAGCATTTTTTTGCTTTGAGAGAACATACCGTACTTCATGGTTAGAGTATTCCTGCTTCCTGTTATATCTTGGCTCTTGTTTCTTGTAGGTATTGGAGTGATTAGCATAGAGCGGGCCTATCCTCTGACACTCGGGTCTAACATTGGAACAACAACCACTGCCTTGTTAGCGGCACTGGCCAGTCCAGGGGAAACTTTGCAGTATTCTGTGCAGGTGTGTTTTATAGTACTTCAATGACAAATAATTTAGAGATTTTAGAACTATCCTCTCACAAAAAATAAAATAAAATAGGTAAGGATTTGAAAGAATATATGCAATTACAGACTGAGGAACAACATTTGGCTCAAGGCTACCTGTGACTGCCCAGATGTTGACATCTAAAGATACTATTGTCAACCAACACCAACAGGGAAGTCAGAGCCTTAGTAAATGTTTCTACCAGATCATTGGCAGCTAACACAAGAGTAACAGCCATATCAACTGATCATATTTTTTGGGTATATTAACACGAAGCAGATTTGCAGTGGAGTTTGCCACTCAATTCAAGCAGGAAAATAAGCAGCATTCCAGTACCAGTAAACTGGATTAGATTTCACCAAATCTCACCCACAATGCAGAAATAATCTGCAGTGGAAATTGACCTGCGATGCAGATTTTAAATTCCCTTTATGTCAAATGATGCTGGGGATTTGCAAGCCATCAAAAAATTGTCTCAGAGACAAATCTGCATGTAACTCATGTGGATTTTGCAGCAGAGAAGAGTACATCCTTTGGGGACATATCCCTTTATAGTTTTTTTTTTTTTTTTCTATTGATTTTCATTGTGATTCAACCTCATCTGTTGTAATTGAAAGTGGCTGACAACCTACAAAGGGTTGTGGACCTCTGGTCTAGATAGGTTACTTTCTTTAGATGGTAACTATGGATGAGTGAATCGACTTCGGATGAAACATTCGAAGTAGATTCGCTCATCCCTAATGGTAACCTTAAATGTAACCCTAAATGTTCTCTGGAGAACTTCTGAACAGAATATCCTATTTAGCACTAAGGAGTGCCAACAAGGATGAAGTAGGCCCTAAAAAATAATAGAACCGCAAGACCTTGTAATGACTAGTAAGATGTTGCATCTTTACATTGTATAAGGGGTTATGGGAAGGCGTTGGGCTGGCAAGATCTCCTTACCAGGAAATTTGGACCTGATTCTTACAAAGAGTCAAACCATTAACTGTACATCCTGGATGCACAACCTATCAAGCCTTTTTTAAAGTCTCCGAGACAAATCTGGAGTTAAACTCCTTAACATAGCTAACCATGCCCACTCCCCCTCCCCTCCCCCCCAACACCCCTCACACTTTTACAAACTGGAGTGAGTGTTGTAAAAACATAAAAGGTCACAACATTTTTGTGCTCCTGTTTTGCAACTCTTTGAAGTCAGTATTCTGGAAGAAAAAGTATGATAAATTTCCTTCAAAGTGTTTTCTCATAGTTTAAATATGTTTCTAAATAATATATTTTATCATATTTTGCAGATTGCGTTATGCCACTTTTTCTTCAACATATCCGGAATAATTATTTGGTATCCTATCCCCTTCATGAGGCTACCAATTCGCATGGCCAAAGCCTTGGGGAACAAGACAGCTAAATACAGATGGTTTGCTGTTGTTTACTTGATCTTGTGCTTCTTTTTATTGCCCCTGGCTGTCTTTGGCTTGTCCATGGCCGGATGGCAGGCACTGGCAGGAGTCGCTATCCCGATTGTGGTTGTAGTTATCGCTGTAATCGTCCTCAGTGTTTTGCAATCCAAATGTCCCAGAGTGTTACCAGATGTTCTAAAAACCTGGGACTTCCTCCCCAAATGGATGCACTCTATGAAGCCTTGGGATTTCTGGATGTCTACCGTCACTCTGTTTTGTGGTCGACACTGTTGTTGTTGTTGCAAGAAATTTAAGTGTTGTAAGGGTTGCCAGGATAAAGAAGATGAAGAAGCATCAGCTGAAAAGCCTGAGGCTATGGAGTGTCATGAAAACGCTGTAGATCTGACTGATGAGCTGCCATCTAAAGATCAAGGAAGGACTGTGGACCTCACCACCTTGTAAGACAAGATCTCTTCTAGGGACTACACCAAATGGACTAAAAATTCCTACTCACTGGAGTTCTGATCAAATCACTATTTATTTTGTGACCAGAGTGGTTAAGATAAAAAATAACACATTTTTGTGGTAGTAATTATGTCTTTGTCCATTTCTAATCACTGGCAATATTGTAACTATATTATGCTGTAAAGATCTGCTATAGACTAGTGAATATTTGGTGGATAGAATGGAGAGAACTGGAGAAAAAACTAATAGGGTTATTTATCAAACTGGTGTAAAGTAGAACTGCCTTAGTTACCCATAGCGACCAATCAGATTCCACCTTTCATTTTGGACAGCTCCTTTGGAAAATGAAAGGTAGAATCTGATTGGTTGTTATGGGCAACTGAGCCAGTTCTACTTTACACCAGTTTGATAAATGACCCCATAAATGTATGACTCAATAAACCTAATTATATCAATCCATATAAACAAGGAAAGACATATTTTCAATGGTAAAAACTTAAATCAGACTGTGCTATGTACTGTGTACATATTAATACAAATGTGTGATATCACTCAACCCTTGTATATAAAGAAAACGAATATTCTACTGTATATAGATGTAATATTTTTACCATATATTCATGTTTCTTATACATTTGGCTATTGAGGCCAAGCAAGAACCCATGACAGTTGTCATATGTTCTAATATGTAATAAATATTGAGATTCGGAGTTAATTACTGAATTGTTTCAGCTTTTGTTAATCGCTGGTGATAGGGATTTACGGTATGCTGATTGCCAAATTTGGAGTCTGTAAGGATTTTTCTATGGGGTAACTTTTTTAAAGGGAGTCTTTCACCGAATATGACCATTACAGACCACTCAGATCAGGTTCTCCATTACTTTCCCCAGATTACTATGGTACCTTTCATATTGCAGTCCATCGCCGATTTGCTCCAAAAAACACTTTTATACCATATGGAAATTAGGCTCTGAAGGTGCCCAGGGGCGGCGTTCATGCGGCCGGTGCCCAGGCCCCTGGGCGCTTTACTTACCAAATCCCTCCTCTTTCACCCCTCTGGCCCGCTCTTGTTTAATCTGATTACCTCCTCCTCTCTGTCTGAAATCCCGCGTCCTAGCCGTTCCACACATTCCCGGCGTGTTGCCACTGCATTGCCCCTTATGGGCAGAGGAAAAGGGACTTTCAATGCGCATGCGCCAGCCTGCGCACACCGATCCAGCCGGCGGAGGCACGGGATTTGATAAGCAAAGCTCCGAAGGGCCTGGGCACCGGCCGCATGAACGCCGCCCCTGGGCACCTTCAGAACCTAATTACTATATGGTATAAAAGTGTTTTTTGGAGCAAATCGCCGATGGACTGCAATATGAAAGGTACCATAGTAATCTGGGGAAAGTAATGGAGAACCTGATCTGAGTGGTCTGTAGCGGTCATATTCGGTGAAAGACTCCCTTTAATTTCTTCTGTATTAACACATTAGGATTTTATGTCAAACTGGATGTCTGGACCTTTTTTAAAGGGCTTGTCCGGGTTCAGAGCTGAATGTGGACATATCCCCATGTCTCCATTGCTCTCTCATTTCATGCTCTGAGGCTTTCCTTTGCCCTGCGCTGAAACGTGAAAATACTTTTTCTGGAGATCTGGTGATGTACTAGGCTCTCCATGGGTAAACTAGCCGGAGGCTTCCACCTAGCACTGAACCCGGTGATGTCACTGGTACTAATAGGGGGGGGGGGCCTTAGCGCTGCATTAGCCTGTAAAACAGCTAGGGCAACACTAAAGCCCCTTTCACACGGGCGAGATTTCCGCGCGAGTGCAATGCGTGAGGTGAACGCATTGCACCCGCACTGAATCCGGACCCATTCATTTCAATGGGGCTGTGCAGATGAGCGGTGATTTTCACGCATCACTTGTGCGTTGCGTGAAAATCGCAGCATGCTCCTCTTTGTGCGTTTTCCACGCAACGCAGGCCCCATATAAGTTATTGGGGCTGGGTGAAAATCGCAAGCATCTGCAAGCAAGTGCGGATGCGGTGCCATTTTCACGCACGGTTGCTAGGAGACGATCGGGATGGAGACCCGATCATTATTATTTTCCCTTATTGCATGGTTATAAGGGAAAATAATAGCATTCCTAATACAGAATACTTAGTACAATAGGGCTGGAGGGGTTAAAAAAAATAAAATAAAAATTTAACTAAAAAAACTAAATTAGACCTGGGGTGACGTCACTACGCTCATCACATGGTCTGTCACATGATCCATCACCATGGTAAAAAAAAGATCATGTGATGGACCATGTGATGAGCGCAGTGACATCATCAAAGGTCCTATTCCTCAAAGAAGAAGACAGAAGAGAAGCCGGGCTGCGCGAACAAGTGGATTAAGGTGAGTTAAATTTTTATTTATTTTTTTAAACCCTCCAGCCCTATTGTACTTTGCATTCTGTAGTAAGAATCCTATTATTTTCCCTTATAACCATGTTATAAGAGAAAATAATACAATCTACACAACCACTTCTGTGAAGAAGTTCGGGTTTGGGTACCAAACATGGCGATTTTTCTCACGCGCGTGCAAAACGCATTACAATGTTTTGCACTCGCGCAGAAAAATGGTGCATTTTCCCGCAGCACACCCGCATCTTATCCGGGCCAAAAACCGTGTGAAAGAGGCCTAAAGCCTGCCCATCAGTGACGTCACCGGGGACACTGCTAGGTGGAAGCCTCCGCCTAGCAGTATAAAAAATATAAACAAACCGCCCTTGCCCTGCACAATACAGAGCAGGGCAAGGGAATGCATTGGAGCATGAAATGCTCCGATGTTCATATCAGAGGGGCTGCCTCAGTGAAAATGGGGATATGTAAGGGTTCAGAGCTGAACCTCTTTAACCGCCTCCAAACCGCCTAACGCAGGATCGCGTTCCGGAGGCGGCAGCCCTGCGCAGAGTCACGCATATATGCGTCATCTCGCGAGACGCGAGATTTCCTGTGAACGCGCGCACACAGGCGCGCTCGTTCACAGGATCGGAAGGTAAGCGAGTGGATCTCCAGCCTGCCAGCGGCGATCGTTCGCTGACAGGCTGGAGATGCGATTTTTTTAACCCCTAACAGGTATATTAGACGCTGTTTTGATAACAGCGTCTAATATACCTGCTACCTGGTCCTCTGGTGGTCCCTTTTGTTTGGATCGACCACCAGAGGACACAGGTAGCTCAGTAATAAGTAGCACCAAGCACCACACTACACTACACCCCCCCCTGTCACTTATTAACCCCTTATTAACCTCTGATCACCCCATATAGACTCCCTAATCACCACCTGTCATTGATCACCCCCCTGTAAGGCGGCTCCATTCAGACGTCCGTATGATTTTTACGGATCCACTGATACATGGATCGGATCCGCAAAACACATACGGACGTCTGAATGGAACCTTACAGGGAAGTGATCAATGACAGGGGGGTGATCACCCCATATAGACTCCCTGATCACCCCCCTGTCATTGATCACCCCCCTGTAAGGCTGCATTCAGATGTCTGTATGTTTTTTACGGATCCACGAATACATGGATCGGATCCGCAAAACACATACGGACATCTGAATGGAGCCTTATAGGGGGGTGATCAATGACAGGGGGGTGATCACCCCTTATAGACCTCCTGATCACCCCCCTGTCATTGATCACCCCTCTGTCATTGATCACCCCCCTGTAAGGCTCCATTCAGACATTTTTTTGGCCCAAGTTAGCGGAATTATTATTTTTTTCTTACAAAGACTCATATTCCACTAACTTGTGTCAAAAAATAAAATCTCACATGAACTCCCCATACCCCTCACGGAATCCAAATGCGTAAAAAAATTTTGATATTTATATTCCAGACTTCTTCTCACGCTTTAGGGCCCCTAGAATGCCAGGGCAGTATAAATACCCCACATGTGACCCAATTTCGGAAAGAAGACACCCCAAGGTATTCGCTGAGGGGCATATTGAGTCCATGAAAGATTGAAATTTTTGTCCCAAGTTAGCGGAAAGGGAGACTTTGTGAGAAAAAAAAAAATCAATTTCCGCTAACTTGTGCCAAAAAAAATAAAAAATTCTATGAACTCGCCATGCCCCTCATTGAATACCTTGGGGTGTCTTCTTTCCAAACTGGGGTCACATGTGGGGTATTTATACTGCCCTGGCATTTTAGGGGCCCTAAAGTGTGAGAAGAGGTCTGGGATCCAAATGTCTAAAAATTACCCTCATAAAAGGAATGTGGGCCCCTTTGCGCATCTAGGCTGCAAAAAAGTGTCACACATCTGGTATCGCCGTACTCAGGAGAAGTTAGGCAATGTGTTTTGGGGTGTCATTTTACATATACCCATGCTGGGTGAGAGAAATATCTTGGTCAAATGCCAACTTTGTATAAAAAATGGGAAAAGTTGTCTTTTGCCGAGATATTTATCTCACCCAGCATGGGTACATGTAAAAAGACACCCCAAAACACATTGCCCAACTTCTCCTGAATAACTTCTCCTGAATACGGCGATACCACATGTGTGACACTTTTTTGCAGCCTAGGTGGGCAAAGGGGCCCACATTCCAAAGAGCACCTTTCGGATTTCACAGGTCATTTACCTACTTACCACACATTAGGGACCCTAGAACCAGGGCAGTATAACTACCCCACAAGTGACCCCATTTTGGAAAGAAGACACCCCAAGGTATTCCGTGAGGGGCATGGCGAGTTCCTAGAATTTTTTATTTTTTGTCACAAGTTAGCGGAAAATGATGATTTTTTTATTTTTATTTTTTTTCTTACAAAGTCTCATATTCCACTAACTTGTGACAAAAAATAAAAACTTCCATGAACTCACTATTCCCAATCATGAAATACCTTGGGGTGTCTTCTTTCCAAAATGGGGTCACTTGTGGGGTAGTTATACTGCCCTGGCATTTTAGGGGCCGAATGCGTGAGAAGTGGTTTGAAATCAAAATCTGTAAAAAATGGCCGGTGAAATCTGAAAGGTGCTCTTTGGAATGTGGGCCCCTTTGCCCACCTAGGCTGCAAAAAAGTGTCACACATCTGGTATCCCCGTACTCAGGAGAAGTTGGGCAATGTGTTTTGGGGTGTCTTTTTACATATACCCTTGCTGGGTGAGAGAAATATCTTGGCAAAAGACAACTTTTCCAATTTTTTTATACAAAGTTGGCATTTGACCGAGATATTTATCTCACCCAGCATGGGTATATGTAAAATGACACCCCAAAAAACATTGCCCAACTTCTCCTGAGTACGGCAATACCACATGTGTGACACTTTTTTGCAGCCTAGGTGGGCAAAGGGGCCCACATTCCAAAGAGCACCTTTCGGATTTCACCGGGCCATTTTTTACAGATTTTGATTTCAAACTACTTTGCACGCATTTGGGCCCCTAAAATGCCAGGGCAGTATAACTACCCCACAAGTGACCCCATTTTGGAAAGAAGACACCCCAAGGTATTTCGTGATGGGCATAGTGAGTTCATGGAAGCTTTTATTTTTTGTCACAAGTTAGTGGAATATGAGACTTTGTAAGAAAAAAAAAATCATCATTTTCCGCTAACTTGTGACAAAAAATAAAAAATTCTAGGAACTCGCCATGCCCCTCACGGAATACCTTGGGGTGTCTTCTTTCCAAAATGGGGTCACTTGTGGGGTAGTTATACTGCCCTGGCATTCTAGGGGCTCTAATGTGTGGTAAGTAGTTTGAAATCAAAATCTGTAAAAAATGGCCGGTGAAATCCGAAAGGTGCTCTTTGGAATGTGGGCCCCTTTGCCCACCTAGGCTGCAAAAAAAAGTCACACATGTGGTATCTCTGTACTCGGGAGAAGTTGGGCAATGTGTTTTGGGGTGTCATTTTACATATACCCATGCTGGGTGAGAGAAATATCTTGGCAAAAGACAACTTTTCCCATTTTTTTTTATACAAAGTTGGCATTTGACCAAGATATTTATCTCACCCAGCATGGGTATATGTAAAATTACACCCCAAAACACATTGCCCAACTTCTCCTGAGTACGGCAATACCACATGTGTGACACTTTTTTTGCAGCCTAGGTGGGCAAAGGGGCCCACATTCCAAAGAGCACCTTTCGGATTTCACCGGCCATTTTTTACAGATTTTGATTTCAAACTACTTACCACACATTAGGGCCCCTAGAATGCCAGGGCAGTATAACTACCCCACAAGTGACCCCATTTTGGAAAGAAGACACCCCAAGGTATTCGCTGATGGGCATATTGAGTTCATAGAACTTTTTATTTTTTGTCACAAGTTAGTGGAATATGAGACTTTGTAAGAAAAAAAAAAATCATCATTTTCCGCTAACTTGTGACAAAAAATAAAAAGTTCGATGAACTCACTATGCCCATCAGCGAATTCCTTAGGGTGTCTACTTTCCGAAATGGGGTCATTTATGGGGTGTTTGTACTGTCTGGCCATTGTAGAACCTCAGGAAACATGACAGGTGCTCAGAAAGTCAGAGCTGCTTCAAAAAGCGGAAATTCACATTTTTGTACCATAGTTTGTAAACGCTATAACTTTTACCCAAACCATTTTTTTTTTTACCCAAACTTTTTTTTTTTTATCAAAGACATGTAGAACAATAAATTTTGAGAAAAATTTATATATGGATGTCGTTTTTTTGCAAAATTTTACAACTGAAAGTGAAAAATGTCATTTTTTTGCCAAAAAATCGTTAAATTTCGATTAATAACAAAAAAAGTAAAAATGGCAGCAGCAATGAAATACCACCAAATGAAAGCTCTATTAGTGAGAAGAAAAGGAGGTAAAATTCATTTGCGTGGTAAGTTGCATGACCGAGCAATAAACGGTGAAAGTAGGGTAGGTCAGAAGTGTAAAAAGTAGCCTGGTCATTAAGGGTGTTTAAGGTAGGGGGGCTGAAGTGGTTAAGTGGGCTCTACAATTTGGCCTCTGGTGTATATACAGTGGGATGCGAAAGTTTGGGCAACCTTGTTAATCGTCATGATTTTCCTGTATAAATCGTTGGTTGTTACGATAAAAAATGTCAGTTAAATATATCATATAGGAGACACACACAGTGATATTTGAGAAGTGAAATGAAGTTTATTGGATTTACAGAAAGTTTGCTATAATTGTTTAAACAAAATTAGGCAGGTGCATAAATTTGGGCACTGTTGTCATTTTATTGATTCCAAAACCTTTAGAACTAATTATTGGAACTCAAATTGGCTTGGTAAGCTCAGTGACCCCTGACCTACATACAAAGGTGAATCCAATTATGAGAAAGAGTATTTAAGGGGGTCAATTGTAAGTTTCCCTCCTCTTTTAATTTTCTCTGAAGAGTAGCAACATGGGGGTCTCAAAACAACTCTCAAATGACCTGAAGACAAAGATTGTTCACCATCATGGTTTAGGGGAAGGATACAGAAAGCTGTCTCAGAGATTTCAGCTGTCTGTTTCCACAGTTTAGAACATATTGAGGAAATGGAAGACCACAGGCTCAGTTCAAGTTAAGGCTCGAAGTTGCAGACCAAGAAAAATCTCGGATAGACAGAAGCGACGAATGGTGAGAACAGTCAGAGTCAACCCACAGACCAGCACCAAAGACCTACAACATCATCTTGCTGCAGATGGAGTCACTGTGCATCATGCAACCATTCGGCGCACTTTACACAAGGAGATGCTGTATGCGAGAGTGATGCAGAGGAAGCCTTTTCTCCGCCCACAGCACAAAAAGTGCCGCTTGAGGTGGGCTAAAGCACATTTGGACAAGCCAGCTTCATTTTGGAATAAGGTGCTGTGGACTGATGAAACTAAAATTTTGTTATTTGGCCATAAAAAGGGGCGTTATGCATGGAGGAAAAAGAACACAGCATTCCAAGAAAAACACCTGCTACCTACAGTAAAATATGGTGGTGGTTCCATCATGCTGTGGGCCTGGGTGGCCAGTGCAGGGACTGGGAATGTTGTCAAAGTTGAGGGACGCATGGATTCCAGTCAGTATCAGCAGATTCTGGAGACCAATGTCCAGGAATCAGTGACAAAGCTGAAGCTGCGCCGGGGCTGGATCTTTCAACAAGACAACGACCCTAAACACTGCTCAAAATCCACTAAGGCATTTATGCAGAGGAACAAGTACAACGTTCTGGAATGGCCATCTCAGTCCCCAGACCTGAATATAATTGAAAATCTGTGGTGTGACGTAAAGAGAGCTGTCCATGCTCGGAAGCCATCAAACCTGAATGAACTAAAGATGTTTTGTAAAGAGGAATGGTCCAAAATACCTTCAACCAGAATCCAGACTCTCTTTGGAACCTACAGGAAGCGTTTAGAGGCTGTAATTTCTGCAAAAGGAGGATCTACTAAATATTGATTTCATTTCTTTTTTGTGGTGCCCAAATTTATGCACCTGCCTAATTTTGTTTAAACAATTATAGCACACTTTCTGTAAATCCAATAAACTTCATTTCACTTCTCAAATATCACTGTGTGTGTCGCCTATATGATATATTTAACTGACATTTTTTATCGTAACAACCAACGATTTATACAGTAAAATCATGACTATTAACAAGGTTGCCCAAACTTTCGCATCCCACTGTAATATGGCAAGGCTACCAATACTTGTATTGCACTATACAGATGTTTGTGACCGTTTTTCCTTTTAGCTGTTGTACACTTTGGCAGCTATGAGTATAGTAGACTGCAAGTGAGCATGTCCCATTGTACATGACTAAGATACCAGCACCTCCAATTTTAGCCACCTTTAAAAGAAAGTTGATACAAGCTTTGGCAGCATTTAAACAGCATTTTTTTCACTCACAGAAGAAGAAAATTAGTACAATACGTAATATTAGTAAAAATGTTCCACCAAGTTGATTGACAAAATTTCTCTTCAAATAACCTTCATATGTTTTCTTCTACTCTTTCAGACATGACTGTTTTCTGTAATGACCTTGGTAATCTTATAGCATGCTTAAAAATGTATAACTTCAGGCTGGTTAGTTGCACTTGAAGTTGAACATTAAGCTTGATGTGGTTAAGGATCTACTCATTTGTTCTCCTTTCCACTCACTATATTTGTCAAGACTTTGCCAACAGCAAGGTTCATAGGCATCAGTATTTTTCATGTGCTCTGTATAAATTGTGCAGTTTCCTATCCATGTTGAGGAGCCTCAAAAAAAATTATCTCCTACATCACTGATCCATATGGTGGTAAAGTTTACATCTTAGGGCCAACCTCAATATTTTAACAAAGCACATTCAGCATATCCATGATGCATCGGATACAATAACATTCTATCACATTTATGACATGTGGTATAAATATACTATATATAGGTGCAGATGTTTGTATGATCATTTCGGTGCCTTTACCGCCTTGTGAATGTTTCCACCATGCTTACATCCAATGCTTCATCTACCACAAGACTAATCCATCAGCCCTGCTGTATGTGCCATTTTGACCTAGATGTTGACCATCATGACCTTTCCGTATAGCTATTCATTTAGTTAGAATTGTAATGTGTCTTATTGTCAATGGTGAGCACTGCTCAATAATGATCAACATGTTAAATATGTTCTCATATTTGCGTTGTTTGCCCTAAAACGAGCTAAAGTAATGGACTATCTTCTCTTGTTCTTCAAAAGCAGGATTTCTGATGAGTATCTTACAATTTCCAGGATGCACTCCTTGACCTAAAGATGTAAAAGTTCCAAACTCAGAATTGGCATCTTTAACTTGGCACTGGAAAAAAATAATAGATTGAGGCCTTCTCTGCATGCATTGGAAAATACCCATTAGTATCACAAGTCTAAATCCCTTGGATGCAACGTACTATACAGATACTGTATCTAATTAATTTCAATAAAGTAAAAATCCTTCAGTAGTTACCCTGAGTAACCCTGGTTCACCTGGATTCTCCTTGGATTTTCCTTATACTCTGCCCGCTATGTACCTTCATGCTGGATTCCCCCTATTCTTTATGATTGGCTTTTAATAAAAGCCTCAATCTGGGACTCAAAGTATTACATGGGAATTTTAACATTGCCCATTAACTTGACCCTGGATAAGTCGTCCTATATGCCCTGGACATTACTGCAAAATTATACACAGGATCTGTTTAATTGTTCGCTAAGGCAGGTCAACCAGGTGAGTCTATTTAAGTTTTTCTGACACACTGTCATTGTATCTTACTTTTAACAATGCATCACTCTAAAATACATAACTGTATAGGTCTTTTCATGTGGTGTTTTTTGGCGACTGCATCATGTTCCTTCTCGGTGCGGCCTCGGCTTTAAACTGCAACTCCGAGATCTTCAGTGAGGCCTCCCATTAAAATTAATGAGAGGCATAAACCTCTGTTTCCACTCCAAAATTCCACCAACAAAAAATGCCACATCAACAGTCTCTGCTCCAGAAGCCAGGCAAAGAAATAGGAGAGGGTGTAAACTGACAAGATCACCTGTTCTGGAGAAGAGAAGCAGCTTGGTTTGCTTGGGAACTTGGTTTGAGAACGAATCAATCAGATTTGTGTTCTACTGGGACTGTGCCTGAAGTTTTATCCTGGTTCTTATCTGTGCTGAGTTACTGTATTTTATGAGTATTCTTGCTTGCTGCTGTTTGACCTCAAACTGTTTAGTCACGGTTCTCGTTGCATCTCTGTACCTTTGACTCTCTTGGTTCCAACTTGGCTTGTTTCTTTTATTGCTTTTAGATACTGTTTTGGCTTTGACATTTGACAGCTCTGTTTTTAACCCTGGCTAGTACGATTACTCGACTATATGCTTTACCTGCCAGCAACTATAAGGTGAATGCAAGGACTTATTTATCACTTCTATCTTTTTATATTTTTTGATGTTGTAATTCTACTTTTAGGGCTCATGCACATACCGTATGTATTTTGCGGAAATGGACTCGATTTGTTGGACTCGATTTGTCCAATCAGCAGGGCTGTTGGACTCGATTTGTCCAATCAGCAGGGCTGTTAGACTCGATTTGTCCAATCAGCAGGGCTGTTAGACTCGATTTGTCCAATAAGCAGGGCTGTTAGACTCGATTTGTCCAATAAGCAGGGCTGTTAGACTCGATTTGTCCAATCAGCAGGGCTGTTGGACTCGATATGTCCAATCAGCAGGGCTGTTAGACTCGATTTGTCCAATCAGCAGGGCTGTTAGACTCGATTCGTCCAATCAGCAGGGCTGTTGGACTCGATTTGTCCAATCAGCAGGGCTGTTAGACTCGATTTGTCCAATCAGCAGGGCTGTTAGACTCGATTTGTCCAATCAGCAGGGCTGTTAGACTCGATTTGTCCAATCAGCAGGGCTGTTAGACTCGATTTGTCCAATCAGCAGGGCTTCTTCATTTGCTAAGCCTTACAGCTGTATATTAACTAATAAACTCATTGGCGGAGTTTTGAGTATTTCAAGCCATATTGGCTCTAATGTGTTTTAGTCATGAGTAACATTGGTTAACAATTGAAAATTGTTAACAGGATCATGGTGTGCCCTTGGAGTTTTTTAATCTGTGATGTGAATAAAGGAAATGCCATTTTATTTCCCGAGTGCTGGGTTCAACTGTAAAGATTCCACATCACCCACAGGGACTACTCAAGGTTAACTAGTTAGGTTCCTAAGTGTGATCGCCCTTATTGCGGTGGTTATTTTGCTGTAGGCAGGGCACTAATTATTGGGTTGTTGCAGTTCGAGTTTGCCAGCTCTTGCTGAAGTGGGTAGCTAGCTCCAAGTCTGGCAAGTGGATGCACAGTTTGCTATAGCTAGACCATCGTGCTGCCGGAAGTCTGCTCCGGCCCCATTCATTATAATGGAGGTGGTCAAGAGGTCAGGCCGCGGCAAACATGCTGGACAAAAACTATAGCATGCTGGGATTTTTGTCCAGCCGCCTCTCGGCTTGTTTGCCTTGCTGCGGCTGGACCTCTGGCCTGTCCCCATAGTGAATGGGGCCGGATCAGACCTCCGGCAGCACAGTGGACTTGCGGTAGCACGGATCCAGCAGACTGTTCCGATGGGGGGAAAAGCTATGGCTAGTGTGAAAGTAGCCTAAGTTCTATCATACTAACAATTTCTGATATGCAAAATTAACTAAGAATTTTCTTCACAGGAAGACATGCTATGTTGCTACAGGTTTGGCTTGATTCTAATAATGATAATGGTGGTATGATTAATTAATGAGCAATTATGAATCACTGACAATCTTATTACATAAATAATTTCCATTTCCCAGTGAACACCCTTGTTGTTTTCATTACAGTAATAAATATATAGGTTAAAGGGGTTGTCCTAGTTAGGTATAAATTTGATTGATGCCACTTAACCCCTTAACGACCCAGGACGAGAATGCTCGTCCTAAATCTCCGGCACTTAGCGCTAGAGGACGAGCGTTCTCGTCCTGCAGTCGTTCCTCTTCCCCGCGTGTGGTGACGCGATCAGCAGCAGAGACCCGGCGGTTACTGACAGCCGGATCCCTGCTGCATCCACCAGCATCGGCGATAACGCCGATGCCAGTGGATTAACCCCTCATATGACGCGGTCAGCCCCGGCGCTGCTGTGGCGGGGACTCGATGGTTGCCATGGCAGCGCCAAGCATATACGAAGGCCTAAGAGGCAACTGTTAGCGTCTTACAGATGTATTGTGCTGCATTGAAACAGGGATTAGACCCTGTAATGTTGAAGTCCCAGAGTGGGACAAATAATAAAGTGGGGGTAAAAAAATAAATAAAATGAAAGTTTTACCAAAAAAATGTAAAGTTTCAAGTAAAAAAAAAAAAAAGCGTCCTTTTCCAAAAATAAAGTAAAAATATATTTTTTTAAAAAGGGAAAAGACATATAGACATATTAGGTATCGTCGCGTCCGTATCGACCAGCTATATAAAAATATCACATGACCTAACCCACGGGTGTCAAACACAAGGCCCGCGGGCCGAATCCGGCCCGCCAGACCTCGTCATGTGGCCCGCGTAGCCGCAGGCGGCCCCCGCTCCTCCTGGCTCCTGTATCGGGTGTATCGCATAAGGAGCGCTGTGTATTACCGGTACTTACAGATACAAGCGCTCGCCGAGAGGAGGCAGGCTGGGAGGACGGGCGCTGGCAGTGTGAGTCATACGTCACGCGCCTGCGCCGCCCACTTTATGAATGAAGCAGGCGCGTGACGTATGACTCACGCTGCCAGCGCCTCTCCTCCTGGCCTGCCTCCTGCCTCCTCTCTGCTACCTACCGAGCGGCGAGCGCTTGTAGTTGTAAGTACCGTAATACCCAGCGCTCCTTATGCGATTACATACAATTACAATTAACTATTAGACATAGGATTATACAGTGAGCGGGGCCCGTGTAGTAGAATAGTCACTGCACGGGCCCCGCTGACATAATAAAAGCAGATGCCGGCCCCTAGCCCGTGTATTGGGGGTCATTCACACTACAGGGACACTTATGGAGGGGATCTGTGGATGACACATAGCATAAGATGCTATATATGTGTCACCCACAGATCCCCCCCATAAGTGTCACCCACAGATCCCCCATAAGTGTCACCCACAGATCCCCCATAAGTGTCACCCACAGATCCCCCATAAGTGTCACCCACAGATCCCCCATAAGTGTCACCTCAGATCCCCCATAAGTGTCACCACAGATCCCCCATAAGTGTCACCACAGATCCCCCATAAGTGTCACCACAGATCCCCCATAAGTGTCACCACAGATCCCCCATAAGTGTCACCACAGATCCCCCATAAGTGTCACCCACAGATCCCCCATAAGTGTCACCACAGATCCCCCATAAGTGTCACCACAGATCCCCCATAAGTGTCACCCACAGATCCCCCATAACAGTGTGTCACCCACAGATCCCCCATACCAGTGCGTCACCCACAGATCCCCCATACCAGTGCGTCACCCACAGATCCCCCATAACAGTGCGTCACCCACAGATCCCCCATAACAGTGCCATCCACAGATCCCCCATAACAGTGCCATCCACAGATCCCCCATAACAGTGCCATCCACAGATCCCCCATAACAGTGCCATCCACAGATCCCCCATAACAGTGCCACCCACAGACCACAATTAGTTCAAAACCCACCAAAAGCACACCTTTTGGTTCAAATTTTTTTTTTCTTATTTTCCTCCTCAAAAACCTAGGTGCGTCTTATGGGCCGGTGCGTCTTATAGGGCGAAAAATACGGTAACCCTTACAGTTCTGGAATGTGTTGGATAACACTGACAGCATTATGTCAGTGTTATCCAACACGTTCCAGAACTGTAAGGGTCACATAGCATCATGAATCAGTATAATGCTATGTGACCCCAGTCAGCGCTTGCAGGTCAGGCCGGGACCGGCCCTTTGAGGGGGACCAAACTGCTGATGCGGCCCCCGATGAATTTGAGTTTGACACCCCTGACTAACCCCTCAGATGAACACCGTAAAAATAATAATAATAAATTGTGCTAAATAAACAATTTTTTGTCCCCTTACATCACAAAAAGTGTAATAGCAAGCAATCAAAAAGTCATATGCACCCTAAAATAGTGCCAATCAAACCATCATCTCATCCCGCAAAAAATGAGACCCTACCTAAGATAATCGCCCAAAAACTGAGAAAACTATGGCTCTCAGAATATGGAGACACTGAAATATGATTTTTTTTTTGTTTCAAAAATGATATTATTGTGTAAAACTTACATAAATAAAGAAAAAGTATACATATTAGGTATCGCCGCGTCCGTATCGACCGGCTATATAAAAATATCACATGACCTAACCCCTCAGATGAACACCTTAAAAAATAAAAAATAAAAACTGTGCTAAATAAACCATTTTTTGTCACCTTACATCACAAAAAGTGTAATAGCAAGCGATCAAAAAGTCATATGCACCTCAAAATAGTGCCAATTAAACCGTCATCTCATCCCGCAAAAAATGAGACCCTACCTAAAATAATCCCCCAAAAACAGAAAAAACTATGGCTCTCAGAATATGGAGACACTAAAACATGTTTTTTTTTTTTTAAATGATATTATTGTGTAAAACTTACATAAATAAAAAAAAGTATACATATTAGGTATCGTCGCGTCCGTATCGACCGGCTGTAAAATAAAAATATCACATGACCTAACCCCTCAGATGAACACCGTAAAAAATAAAAACTGCTAAATAAACAATTTTTGGTCACCTTACATCACAAAAAGTGTAATAGCAAGTGATCAAAAAGTCATATGCACCCTAAAATAGTGCCAATCAAACCATCATCTCATCCCGCAAAAAATGAGACCCTACCTAAGATAATTGCCCAAAAACTGAAAAAACTATGGCTCTCAGAATATGGAGACACTAAAACATGATTTTTTTTTTGTTTCAAAAATGATATTATTGTGTAAAACGTACATAAATAAAAAAATTGTACACATATTAGGTATCACCGCGTCCGTGACAACCTGCTCTATAAAAATACCACATAATCTAACCTGTCAGATGAATGTTGTAAATAACAAAAAAAAAAACGGTGCCAAAACAGCTATTTCTTGTTACCTTGCCTCACAATAAGTGTAATATAGAGCAACCAAAAATCATATGTATCCTAAACTAGTACCAACAAAACTTCCACCCTATCCCGTAGTTTCTTAGATGGGGTCACATTTTTTGGAGTTTCTACTCTAGGGGTGCATCAGGGGGGCTTAAAATGGGACATGGTGTCAAAAAAAACTGTTTAGCAAAATCTGCCTTCCAAAAACCATATGGCATTCCTTTCCTTCTGCGCCCTGCCGTGTGCCCAGACAGCAGTTTACGACCACATATGGGGTGTTTCTGTAAACTACAGAATCAGGGTCATAAATATTGAGTTTTGTTTGGCTGTTAACCCTTGCTTTGTAACTGGAAAAAAAAATATTAAAATGGAAAATCTGCCAAAAAAGTGAAATTTTGAAATTGTATCTCTATTTTCCATTAATTCTTGTGGAACAACTAAAGGGTTAACGACGTTTGTAAAATCATTTTTAAATACCTTGAGGGGTGTAGTTTCTTAGATCGGGTCACTTTTATGGAGTTTCTACTCTAGGGGTGCATCAGGGGGGCTTCAAATGGGACATGGTGTCAAAAAACCAGTCCAGCAAAATCTGGCTTCCAAAAACCATACGGCGCACCTTTCCCTCTACGCCCTACTGTGTGCCCGTACAGTAGTTTACGGCCACATATGGGGTGTTTCTGTAAACGGCAGAGTCAGGGCAATTAAGATACAGTCTTGTTTGGCTGTTAACCCTTGCTTTGTTAGTGGAAAAAATGGGTTAAAATGGAAAATTAGGCAAAAAAATGAAATTCTCAAATTTCATCCCCATTTGCCAATAATTCTTGTGCAACACCTAAAGGGTTAACGAAGTTTGTAAAATCAGTTTTGAATATCTTGAGGGGTGTAGTTTATAGAATGGGGTCATTTTTGGGCGGTTTCTACTATGTAAGCCTCGCAAAGTGACTTCAGACCTGTAGTGGTCCCTAAAAATTGGGTTTTTGTAAATTTCTGAAAAATTTCAAGATTTGCTTCTAAACTTCTAAGCCTTGTAACATCCCCAAAAAATAAAATATCATTCCCAAAATGCTACAAACATGAAGTAGACATATGGGGAATGTAAATTCATCACAATTTTTGGGGGTATTACTATGTATTACAGAAGTAGAGAAACTGAAACTTTGAAATTTGCAAATTTTTCTAAATTTTTGGTAAATATGGTATTTTTTTATGCAAAAAATTAACTTTTTTGACCCAATTTTAGCAGTTTCATGAAGTACAATATGTGACGAAAAAACTATCTCAGAACGGCCTGGATAAGTCAATGCGTTTTAAAGTTATCAACACTTAAAGTGACACTGGTCAGATTTGCAAAAAATGGCCAAGTCCTTAAGGTGAAATAGGGCTGAGTCCTTAAGGGGTTAAGGGGTTAATGTTGTAAAATAATTATGTCCAGAAACCATCTACCCATTTTTTATTTTAAAAAATTACATAGAATTCACATATAACACTCCCATCGCACGTCATGTTTCCATTAAGCACGCTGGCAATGTAGGGGCCTTTAGGTTCCAGGGCATTGAAGTTGTTAACAGGACCTTGAGAGGTGGCAATCATGACAAGAAATTGTTACTAAAGGAGGCGGAGTGGATATTCAGGCTGTGCACTGTGCGTCCTGAAGGCCTAAATGAACATTTATCATATGTTGTTTGTTTCTTGCAACTACACGTCTCAAGTGGACGTAGATAATTATCACTTTTTAGTCCATATGTACGGTCAATATAGCCTATAGGGTTTCTCTGTATAGGGTTAATATAGCCCATAGGGTTTCTCTGTCTATGTATATACAGCCGCCGGTATTTGTAATCTACACTCACCTAAAGAATTATTAGGAACACCATACTAATACGGTGTTGGACCCCCTTTTGCGATCAGAACTGCCTTAATTCTACGTGGCATTGATTCAACAAGGTGCTGATAGCATTCTTTAGAAATGTTGGCCCATATTGATAGGATAGCACCTTGCAGTTGATGGAGATTTGAGAGATGCACATCCAGGGCACGAAGCTCCCGTTCCACCACATCCCAAAGATGCTCTATTGGGTTGAGATCTGGTGACTGTGGGGGCCATTTTAGTACAGTGAACTCATTGTCATGTTCAAGAAACCAATTTGAAATGATTCGAGCTTTGTGACATGGTGCATTATCCTGCTGGAAGTAGCCATCAGAGGATGGATACATGTTCTCATTCTGTTTACGCCAAATTCGGACTCTACCATTTGAATGTCTCAACAGAAATCGAGACTCATCAGACCAGGCAACATTTTTCCAGTCTTCAACAGTCCAATTTTGGTGAGCTCATGCAAATTGTAGCCTCTTTTTCCTATTTGTAGTGGAGATGAGTGGTACCCGGTGGGGTCTTCTGCTGTTGTAGCCCATCCGCCTCAAGGTTGTGCGTGTTGTTGCTTCACAAATGCTTTGCTGCATAGCTCGGTTGTAACGAGTGTTTATTTCAGTCAACGTTGCTCTTCTATCAGCTTGAATCAGTCGGCCCATTCTCCTCTGACCTCTAGCATCCACAAGGCATTTTTGCCCACAGGACTGCCGCATACTGGATGTTTTTCCCTTTTCACACCATTCTTTGTAAACCCTAGAAATGGTGGTGCGTGAAAATCCCAGTAACTGAGCAGATTGTGAAATACTCAGACCGGCCCGTCTGGCACCAACAACCATGCCACGCTCAAAATTAATTAAATCACCTTTCTTTCCCATTCTGACATTCAGTTTAGAGTTCAGGAGATTGTCTTGACCAGGACCACACCCCTAAATGCATTGAAATAGAACAGGTGTTCCTAATAATTCTTTAGGTGAGTGTATATCTCTTATATGCGGTATTCTATATAGCATTATTCTCCTTTTTCTCATCTGTCCTTCTTCCTGACATTCCTAATCACTGATTGTTCCCTGCATCATACCTATGAGTGTGTTGACACTCAGTGCAGGATCGCGGCATGGAGAGGGGCGGGTCATCAGGGTGGGTATACACCGTGTCTCCGACACACCCACCATCATGTGACCCGCCAGCTGCCGCTTAATCCGCCCAACAAGGGGAGGAGTTTCTCCCTATTTAGACTGCAGAGAGCGGCGGCCGTGATACGACCACCATAGCTCCAAAGCTGTTGACTCACCACCCGAGGCGTACCGCTCCCTTGGCTCCTTTCAGAACTCCCATAGAAGTGAATTAAGAGCACTCAGCGCATGCGCAGGCTGCTCTCTTTCGCTCTGGGAGCCCTGTTCAAGAGACAGGTACGGGCAGGTCCCAGAGATGAGACCTGTACCTGTCTGGCCTTGGTGGTATATCCTAGCGATATGTCACCAATGGGTTTTAGGAGCTTGGACTGCTGGAGGATGCTCCTAAATCATGACAAGGCGTGCACCTCATCATAAATTCTCAACTATTCAAATCAAACAAAGGAATGAATCCAAACAGGGCAAGGAGTATGTGTGGGGTGGGGGTAAATGGAATTGAGCTTGCGCCAATTGTCTATTTGTATTTTAGTCTTCCTGTAGATGAAAACAGAGAAGGGAAGAGAGGTGGCGGAGAGGGAAGGGATTGGGGAAGTTAATTTATAAAATTCCTAAATTTCACCCAGGCTGACCTTGTAGCTATTTTCCTGTGTTCCCACTGGGCCAGTTCCTCTATTATATATGCTTGTACATCCTTTTGGTCTTGTATATTTACATCATGCTGTAGACATTCACTGATGCATCTAGAACAGCAGGAGACTATTTAGGAATAGCACTAATCTAAGTTTCTCCTTTGCATAGACTGCATGTTGTAGTGTGATTAGTCACTTAGGGGCTGATTTATGAAAAGGGGAAAACTTATCGGGAATTCCTCACCAGCGACCTCCCTATCCAACTGTTCTCATAGAAACATAGCTGAGATTCACCTGATTAAGACTCCATTTTTCTTTTCACAATCTGAAGCTCCGTTCCCGAGTTTTGAAACTTTTTCTTAATGTGCAAATTAGGCCTTTGGTGCAATGAGGTCATCACCATTGCTCTTCTATCACCCAAGCTCTGCTCCTTTCTGGCTGCTTGGACAAGGACAAAGCAGTGGCAAAGCAATGTGTTTATGCAAAACTGTTTGGTAGGGAGGTTACAAATTTCCTTTAAGGTGCATCTTAAAAATATGTCCATGTGTTGAAAGGTAGCAGTTCATGTGCTAAATGTATGGTGGTGTCATACAGCAATGTGGATTGAACAAGGACCCAAAATACGGTCATATGCAGGAGGCCTAAGAACAGCTCAGACAAGATGGCTGTCCCCATAATTATGTTCAAGAAAAAAATCTGCAATCAGAAAATAAAAACGGATTAGAAATACAAAGGATCCAGTTTTAATTGGCAGAAAAAAATTCTGTGACACATTCCCTTTAAAACCCATAAAAATTACATCCTGGGATAAATCAAATTCGCGTTTTTAACCCTATGCTGGGTTCTAATTAATAGCTGAGCTTAGGTTCGAAACTAGTAAGCAGTAAGCATCAAACAGCACCATAAGCTAATAAAAAGAGGGGGTGACCAGCATAGGGGTGATGCCGTATATTGCAATCTCCCGTATAAAAGATACATAGCAAATGGAAGCAACCAAAGGCCAGAGGTTTATGTCCTGACCAGGGCAGGTTCCCATATCCATTTTCCCTGTTACCTCCATTTACAATCTCATAATATTAGTAAACATTTCCCCTTTTAATCCATGTTTGCCCCCAAACATAAATTTGCATCCAGTGACCTTATCTTCTGTATGCTAATTAACAAATGCCTTTTCCAAGGGTGTCTCCATGGCTTAGCAGTCCTTTTATCCCTTCCTGAGCCTTTGTCCATAAAAGTTGGTCCATACAATGGGAGCAAATAGGGAGGACAGACTCTCCGATAATCTCTTTGTAGTGAAATATTGTGTGTATTTGTAATTCTAGAAGGAAGCATAGATCTGCAGGACCTGAACTTGCAGATATTCTGTGAAGTAACAGGAGGTGTACGTCACCAGTAGTGATGAGCGGCAGGGGCAATATTCGAATTCTCAATATTTCGCAAATATTCGGGCGAATATTCGTCATTCTTGAATTCTCGATTATTTTCTTGATTGCAAAAATCGGCAATGTAATATGCGCGTATTGCGTGCACAATACAGGCGTGGGTCACTATAGCTACATTTTTCAAGCTGCTAGAAGTTTCCTGAGACTGGAGAAAATGGTTGGCACGGCAGAACATTACAATAGCTTTATATGCAGATAGAGTGCTCCAATATATTCGTGATTGCGCTAATCAGCAATTAATGATGCAGATATTTTGGCACAATACGTGCAACTTCCCATTTTAGCAGGTCTGACTACATATTACTGATTGGTGCACTAAGTATTGTCTGTGAAGGTTCTCATTTATCCAGGCCATGGTATATCTGTAAAGAATAAATCAAGGCAACTGGACTTACTGTAGATTTCTTGAAAACGTTTCACTCGTTCTTCCAACGAGCTTTCTCAATTCTGAATTCAGAATTGAGAAAGCTCGTTGGAAGAACGAGTGAAATGTTTTCAAGAAATCTACAGTAAGTCCAGTTGCCTTGATTTATTCTTTACAGATGCACTAAGTATTGTTGTGAACTTGTGACATCACAGCACTATGTCTGTAGCATGTATGTATGGACAGCAGAACCTATCACACTACCTAACACCCTGCACTGGAACCTATCAGCTACACTATGTCAGGATATAACCTACACTGACTATCTCTCAATAACTATCTGTATTATATATACAGTGGGGCAAAAAAGTAGTCAGCCACCAATTGTGCAAGTTCTCCCACTTAAAAAGATGAGAAAGACCTGTAATTTTCATCATAGGTATACTTCAACTATGAGAGACAGAATGGGGGGAAAGAATACAGGAAATCACATTGTAGGATTTCTAATGAATTAATTGGTAAATTCCTCGGTAAAATAAGTATTTGGTCACCTACAAACAAGCAAGATTACTGTCTCTCACAGACCTGTAACTTCTTCTTTAAGAGGCTCCTCTGTCCTCCACTCGTTACCTGTATTAATGGCACCTGTTTGAACTTGTTATTGGTATAAAAGACACCTGTCCACAACCTCAAACAGTCACACTCCAAACTCCACTATGGCCAAGACCAAGGACACCAGAAACAAAATTGTAGACCTGCACCAGGCTGGGAAGACTGGATCTGCAATAGCCAAGCAGATTGGTGTGATGAAATCAACTGTGGGAGCAATTATTAGAAAATGGAAGACATACAAGACCACTGATAATCTCCCTCGATCTGGGGCTCCACGCAAGATCTCACCCCGTGGGGTCAAAATGATCACAAGAACGGCGACCAAAAATCTGAGAACCACACGGGGGAACCTAGTTAATGACCTGCAGAGAGCTGGGACCAAACAAAGTCTACCATCAGTAACACACTACGCCGCCAGGGACTTAAATTCTGCAGTGCCAGACGTGTCCCCCTGCTTAAGCCAGTACATGTCCGGGCCCGTCTGAAGTTTGCTAGAGAGCATTTGGATGATCCAGAATAGGATTGGGAGAATGTCATAAGGTCTGATGAAACCAAAGTAGAAGTTTTTGGTAAAAACTCAACTCGTCGTGTTTGGAGGAGAAAGAATGCTGAGTTTAATCCAAAGAACACCATACCTACTGTGAAGCATGGGGCTGGAAACATCATGCTTTGGGGCTGTTTTTCTGCAAAGGGACCAGGACGACTGATCCATGTAAAGGAAAGAATGAATTGGGCCATGTATCGTGAGATTTTGAGTGAAAACCTCCTTCCATCAGCAAGGGCATTGAAGATGAAAAGTGGCTGGTCTTTCAGCATGACAATGATTCCAAACACACCGCCCGGGCAACGAAGGAGTGGCTCCATAAGAAGTATTTCAAGGTCCTGGAGTGGCCTAGCCAGTCTCCAGATCTCAACCCCATAGAAAACCTTTGGAGGGAGTTGAAAGTACGTGTTGCCCAGCGACAGTCCCCAAACATCACTGCTCTAGAGGAGATCTGCATGAAGGAATGGGCCAAAATACCAGCAACAGTGTGTGAAAACCTTGTGAAGACTTACAGAAAACATTTGACCTCTGCCATTGCCAACAAAGGGTATATAACAAAGTATTGAGATGAACTTTTGTTATTGACCAAATACTTATTTTCCACCATAATTATCAAAAAAATTCTTAAAAAATCAGACAATGTGATTTTCTGGATTTTTTTTTCTCATTATGTCTCTTATAGTTGAGGTATACCTATGATGCAAATTACAGGCATCTCTCATCTTTTTAGGTGGGAGAACTTGCACAATAGGTGGCTGACTAAATACTTTTTTGCTCCACTGTATAAGCTAACTAACTAATTATCTAATGTAATTAAGGCTACTTTCACACTAGCGTTCGGGGCTCCGCTTGTGAGTTCCGTTTGAAGGCTCTCACAAGCGGCCCCGAACAGATCCGTACTGCCCCAATGCATTCTGAGTGGACGCGGATCCGCTCAGAATGCATCAGTTTGGCACCGTTTGGCCTCTGCTCCGCTCAGCAGGCGGACACCCGAAAGCAGCTTGCAGCGTTTTCGTGTCCGCCTGGCCGTGCGGAGCCAAACGGATCCGTCCAGACTTACAATGCAAGTCAATGGGGACGGATCCGTTTGATGTTGACACAATATGGTGCAATTTCAAACGGATCCGTCCCCCATTGACTTTCAATGTAAAGTCAGGAGTCCCTAATAATATACCATCAGATCGGAGTTTTCTCCAATCCGATGGTATATTTTAACTTGAAGCGTCCCCATCACCATGGGAACGCCTCTATGTTAGAATATACCATCGGATTTGAGTTACATCGTGAAACTCAGATCCGACAGTATATTCTAAACACAGAAGCGTTCCCATGGTGATGGGGACGCTTCAAGTTAGAATATACTGAGAACTGTGTACATGACTGCCCCCTGCTGCCTGGCAGATGCTGCCAGGCAGCAGGGGGCAGACCCCCCCCCCTCCTGTATTTAACTTATTGGTGGCCAGTGCAGGCCCCCCCTCCCTCCCCAGTATTAATTGTAACCAGTGCGGCCCCCCTCCCTCTATATTCATCGGTGGCCAGTGCAGATTCCGAGTATTAAATATAACCAGTGCGGCCTCCCCCTCCCTCCTTCCCCAGTATTAAATATGACCAGTGCGGCCTCCCTCTCCCTCCCTCCCCAGTCTTAAATATGACCAGTGTGGCCTCCCCCTCCCTCTATATTCATTGGTGGCCCGGCCAGTGCGGATTCCAAGTATTGTGACCAATGCGGCCTCCCCTCTCCCCCCCCTAATTAAAATCACCCCCCCCCCCATCATTGGTGGCAGCGGAGAGTACCGATCGGAGTCCCAGTTTAAATCGCTGGGGCTCATATCGGTTACCATGGCAGCCAAGACGCTATTGCAGTCTTGGCTGCCATGGTTACTTAGCAACAAATAGAAGCATTATACTTACCTGAAGAGCTGCGATGTCTGTGTCCGGCCGGGAGCTCCTCCAACTGGTAAGTGAAAGGTCGCAATGCGCCGCACAGACCTTTCACTTACCAGTAGGAGGAGCTCCCGGCCGGACACAGACATCGCAGCTCTTCAGGTAAGTATAATGCTTCTATTTGTTGCTAAGTAACCATGGCAGCCAAGACTGCAATAGCGTCTTGGCTGCCATGGTAACCGATCGGAGCCCCAGCAATTTAAACTGGGACTCCGATCGGTAGTCTCCGCTGCCACCAATGATGGGGGGGGGGGGGGTGATTTTAATTAGGGGGGGGGGGGGGGGGAGGCCGCACTGGTCACAATACTTGGAATCCGCACTGGCCGGGCCACCAATGAATATAGAGGGAGGGGGAGGCCGCACTGGTCATATTTAATACTGGGGAGGGAGGGGGAGGCCGCACTGGTCATATTTAATACTGGGGAGGGAGGGAGGGGGAGGCCGCACTGGTCATATTTAATACTCGGAATCCGCACTGGCCACCGATGAATATAGAGGGAGGGGGGCCGCACTGGTTACAATTAATACTGGGGAGGGAGGGGGGGCCCGCACTGGCCACCAATAAGTTAAATACAGGAGGAAGGGGGGTCTGCCAGGCAGCAGGGGGCAGTCATGTACACAGTTCTCAGTATATTCTAACTTGAAGCGTCCCCATTACCATGGGAACGCTTCTGTGTTTAGAATATACTGTCGGATCTGAGTTTTCCGAAGTGAAAAATCAGATCTGAAATAAACAGTTATGCAAACGGATCCGTTCTGAACGGATGCAAGCGTTTGCATTATAGGAGCGAATCCGTCTGTGCAGACACCAGACGGATCCGCTCCTAACGCAAGTGTGAAAGTAGCCTAAACAGTAAAGCACAGAGCACAGCAATGTCACTGCTGTCTCTCTCAGAACTCCATAAAACTACAGAATATGGCTGCTGGGGAGGTTCTTATATAGTAAGGGGTAGGCAACCTTCCTATTGGTTGCTAGGTATGTTGCTAAGCTCAGACAAAGACAATGCAGCCTTCTCATTGGCCCACAAGCAAGAAGGGAGGTTACTGATGGAAAAAAAAAATCTAGAATATTCGCGATTACGAATATATAGCACTATATTCAAAATCTTCGCGAATTATTGAAGTGGCAATATTTTTGCGATTAAAATTTGCAATACGAATATTCGTGCCCAACACTAATCACCAGTTGTATCCGATCTGTTTCTGTTCTCAATGTGAACATATGATCAATTCATTCAATTATATTATAGTCAGAATATATTTTTCTCTATAGTATGTGTACAATATACAGACTGGTATTACCAGTATAATAAACTGTAGTGTAGAGTGTATATATACAGTCAGGTCCATAAATATTGGGACATTGACACAATTCTAACATTTGTGGCTCTATACACCGCTACAATGGATATGCAGACTGCCAGCTTTAATTTGAGGGTATTTACATCCAAATCAGGTGAACGGTGTAGGAATTACAACAGTTTGCATATGTGCCTCCCACTTGTTAAGGAACCAAAAGTAATGGGACAGAATAATAATCATTACTTTCCATTTTTAATACTTGGTTGCAAATCCTTTGTAGTCAATTACAGCCTGAAGTCTGGAACGCATAGACATCACCAGACGCTGGGTTTCATCCCTGGTGATGCTCTGTCAGGCCTCTACTGCAACTGTCTATAGTTCCTGCTTGTTCTTGGGGCATTTTCCCTTCAGTTTTGTCTTCAGCAAGTGAAATGCACGCTCAATCGGATTCAGGTCAGGTGATTGACTTGGCCATTGCATAACATTCCACTTCTTTCCCTTAAAAAACTCTTTGGTTGCTTTTGCAGTATGCTTTGGGTCATTGTCCATCTGCACTGTGAAGCGCCATCCAATGAGTTCTGAAGCATTTGGCTGAATATGAGCAGATAATATTGCCTGAAACACTTCAGAATCCATCCTGCTGCTTTTGTCAGCAGTCACATTATCAATAAATACAAGAGAACCAGTTCCATTGGCAACCATACATGCCCACGCCATGACACTACCACCACCATGCTTCACTGATGAGGTGGTATGCTTAGGATCATGAGCAGTTCCTTTCCTTCTCCATACTTTTCTCTTCCCATCATTCTGGTACACGTTGATCTTGGTCTCATCTGTCCATAGGATGTTGTTCCAGAACTGTGAAGGCTTTTTTAGATGTTGTTTGGCAAACTCTAATATGGCTTTCCTGTTTTTTAGGTTCACCAATTGTTTACATCTTGTGGTGAACCGTCTGTATTCACTCTGGTGAAGTCTTCTCTTGATTGTTGAGTTTTAAACACATACACCTACCTCCTGGAGAGTGTTCTTGATCTGTCCAACTGTTGTGAAGGGTGTTTTCTTCACCAGGGAAAGAATTCTTTGGTCATCCACCACAGTTGTTTTTCGTGGTCTTCCGGGTCTTTTGGTGTTGCTGAGCTCACCGGTGCATTCCTTCTTTTTAAGAATGTTGCAAACAGTTGTTTTGGCCACGCCTAATGTTTTTGCTATCTCTCTGATGGGTTTGTTTTGTTTTTTCAGCCTAATGATGGCTTGCTTCATTGATAGTGACAGCTCTTTGGATCTCATCTTGCACAGATTCCAAATGCAAATAGCACAATTGAAATGAACTCTGGACCTTTTATCTGCTCATTGTAATTGGGATAATGAGGGAATAACACACACCTGGCCATGGAACAGCTGAGAAGCCAATTGTCCCATTACTTTTGGTCCCTTAACAAGTGGGAGGCACATATGCAAACTGTTGTAATTCCTACACCGTTCACCTGATTTGGATGTAAATACCCTCAAATTAAAGCCGACAGTCTGCAGTTAAAGCATATCTTGTTAGTTTCATTTCAAATACATTGTGGTGGTGTATAGAGCCAAAAAAAATTGGATTGTGTCGATGTCCCAATATTTATGGACCTGACTGTATATATATATTTAGTGCCAATACCTTTTTTTTTTTGCTTTTTCTCAGTTTTCAGCCATCCATTTAACTATATCATAGTCAGAGCCATATAGGTTTATCCAGTGTTTGTATGTGTCCATTAGGAAGAGTTTATGGATACATCACATTTTCAGGGTCTGGTATACGGAGGAGTATGTGCAAACATAGGGTGTCCATGTAGCTGCAGGACCTGAAATCCCTGCCTGGGGACTACATTTTAGTAGCATGTATATTATAGTATATAAGCCGCAGCCCTTTTAGTGGTAAATAAATAATGTTACATTGGTGTATTAGCAGTATAGCCTCACACAGAACATATTTTATTAATTGTTTCACACTTGGATTAGTGTTGAGCAAAGCAATGCATTCGAAGTGGAATTCGGGCCGAAGTTTAGGAAAACTTTGATTTGCAACCAAACCAAATTTTTACGTGCCGCATGGCTATTAACAATGAAGAAGGAGTATATAATGCGGTCTTCATTATTAAACGAAAGGCAGCTGTGGGCTAATTGGCCGTGCGGTTCTTCACTGCAGCATGGCCACTCCGTGTGGCCGGACCTAAGGCAGAGTGGCCAGGGTATATCTGATTTATAGCAATTTGTGAGGAATTCATTTGATACGAATTAAATTTCTTGTCGAACTTCAGTGAAGCTGCTGAATCAAATTTTTCAAAACTTTGCTCATCTCTAATTGGGATCTTTGAAACGTGTTGGAGGATTGGCAAATGTATAGCTAGCGGGAACTATCTTGTTAGACTGTCTCACAAACTGAACTTCTGAAGGTTGTATGGCCTAAGAAGTGACATCTCCCTAGACTAAGCAGGGGTGGGTCTTAAAATGTGCCATGAGTTGGAAGCCAAGTTTTAGGAGGTATATGGATAGTGAATCACTTCTCGCATTGAAGTTGTCTGAATAACTTAGGACATTTGACAATTACACATCCACATATATATTCATTATTTATATTAAGGATGAGCGAACCAGTTTAGATCGAACGGAGCTCGGTACGAACTCTGCTATTTTCCGGACGGCAGCTGAACCCAAATCTTTCTGAGTTTGTTTCAGACAAATCCACTAAAATGCTGCAAAAGCACTAGGGAGGAAGAAGAAGGGTTCTCACATGAACCTGAGAGGAAGTGGGGGGAGGTCTTGCCCTGATTGGCTCCCAGACTGACAGACAGTCTGGATGATCCAATCGGTGCTGCAGCAGGCAGGAAGGTGCCCTAGCAGAAAGAGCAGAACGTCATTCTGTGCTGGGCTGTGAGAGAGGGTGGTTGTATGTGATGGTGTCTGTCAGGAAAACAATCTTAGGTAGTCAGGGACAGTGAAAATTCAATCAGGGACAGTCAGAAATCAATCAATCAAGCTTATTGCCAGGGAAAGTGAAGGGAAAGTCTAGGATTCCAAGGAGGAATTGTGTGTGTTGTGTACAATATCAGTAGGGCAGCTGATAGACAGGGAGAGAGGAGTCAGGACCTGTGGCTGGCTGTGCCTGCTATCAGAAGAGCAGGTGCGCCTCAAAAGCAGCAACCTGCAAGCCAATACTTTCATTTTGTTTCCTTGTTTCCTTATTTTACAAAACCTTTTTTTTGTGGGGTTCAATATAATTAAGCAGTATATATATAATCTACCTGAGTATATTAAGTTGCAATTGAGCGTCAAGCCACAGTCCACACGGTCGCAACTTAATTTTTTGGGGGGTTATCTCAATTGAATTAAGCAGCAAATATACAGTACATGATTACTGCAGCAATATCCATGGTGTGGCAGCAATCTACCTGTGTGTGTTAAGTTTAAATTGAGCGTCAAGCTTTAACTGTCCATTTTTGTCTATTCAGTTTCCATACAGTCGCAATTTAATTATTTATTTTTTTGGGCGGCGGGTCTTTCAGTTTAACTAAGCAGCATATACAGTACATGATTACTACAGCAATACCCATGGTGTGGCACCAATCTACCTGTGTGTTAAATTGAAATTGAGTATCGAGCTTCAGTCGTCTGTTTACATACTTTCAGTTTCCACATGGTCGCAATTTAAAGGGCTTCTCATCAGGAACATCATTACACTGCGTGCAGAATTATTAGGCAAATGAGTATTTTGACCACATCATCCTCTTTATGCATGTTGTCTTACTCCAAGCTGTATATGCTCAAAAGCCTACTACCAATTAAGCATATTAGGTGATGTGCATCTCTGTAATGAGAAGGGGTGTGGTCTAATGACATCAACACCCTATATTAGGTGTGCATAATTATTAGGCAACTTCCTTTCCTTTGGGAAAATGGGTCAAAAGAAGGACTTGACAGGCTCAGAAAAGTCAAAAATAGTGAGATATCTTGCAGAGGGATGCAGCACTCTTAAAATTGCAAAGCTTCTGAAGCGTGATCATCGAACAATCAAGCGTTTCATTCAAAATAGTCAACAGGGTCGCAAGAAGCGTGTGGAAAAACCAAGGCGCAAAATAACTGCCCATGAACTGAGAAAAGTCAAGCGTGCAGCTGCCAAGATGCCACTTGCCACCAGTTTGGCCATATTTCAGAGCTGCAACATCACTGGAGTGCCCAAAAGCACAAGGTGTGCAATACTCAGAGACATGGCCAAGGTAAGAAAGGCTGAAAGACGACCACCACTGAACAAGACACACAAGCTGAAACGTCAAGACTGGGCCAAGAAATATCTCAAGACTGATTTTTCTAAGGTTTTATGGACTGATGAAATGAGAGTGAGTCTTGATGGGCCAGATGGATGGGCCCGTGGCTGGATTGGTAAAGGGCAGAGAGCTCCAGTCCGACTCAGACGCCAGCAAGGTGGAGGTGGAGTACTGGTTTGGGCTGGTATCATCAAAGATGAGCTTGTGGGGCCTTTTCGGGTTGAGGATGGAGTCAAGCTCAACTCCCAGTCCTACTGCCAGTTTCTGGAAGACACCTTCTTCAAGCAGTGGTACAGGAAGAAGTCTGCATCCTTCAAGAAAAACATGATTTTCATGCAGGACAATACTCCATCACACGCGTCCAAGTACTCCACAGCGTGGCTGGCAAGAAAGGGTATAAAAGAAGAAAATCTAATGACATGTCCTCCTTGTTCACCTGATCTGAACCCCATTGAGAACATGTGGTCCATCATCAAATGTGAGATTTACAAGGAGGGAAAACAGTACACCTCTCTGAACAGTGTCTGGGAGGCTGTGGTTGCTGCTGCACGCAATGTTGATGGTGAACAGATCAAAACACTGACAGAATCCATGGATGGAGGCTTTTGAGTGTCCTTGCAAAGAAAGGTGGCTATATTGGTCACTGATTTGTTTTTGTTTTGTTTTTGAATGTCAGAAATGTATATTTGTGAATGTTGAGATGTTATATTGGTTTCACTGGTAAAAATAAATAATTGAAATGGGTATATATTTGTTTTTTGTTAAGTTGCATAATAATTATGCACAGTAATAGTCACCTGCACACACAGATATCCCCCTAAAATAGCTAAAACTAAAAACAAACTAAAAACTACTTCCAAAAATATTCAGCTTTGATATTAATGAGTTTTTTGGGTTCATTGAGAACATGGTTGTTGTTCAATAATAAAATTAATCCTCAAAAATACAACTTGCCTAATAATTCTGCACTCCCTGTATTAAACTGGTTGACTTTAGACACATGCTAATGTCAGCTAAAGATAACAGTCTTTGTCCCTTCTTTCTATGTGCCTCCGTTTTTGTGAAAAGAGAACTCTTATTTTATGCAAATGGAACTCTAGGAGCAATGGGGGTATTGTCCCTACTCCTAGAGCCTCTGCCAGCCTTCTCTGGTCATGCCCTCAACATTGTGATTGACAGGGCCACTCAGTGTTCACTACATCCTGCCTGGCCATGTCAATCAATATGATGAGGGTGCTGGCAAGAAAACCCTACCATGTCCTATAGCACATAGTCAAGAGAGTCTCTTGGAACCGCCTCCCCCTCCTGATCTGATATTGATGACCTACCCTGAAGATAAGTCATCAATATGTAAAAACTGGATGACCCCTTTAAGAACCCAGAAGGCCACATTATTTCATCTTATACCATCAAATAATAATAATAATACATAATAAAATAATACATAATAAAATAAAAACCATGAGATTAAAAAATTTTATTCTCATACATATCCAGAAAATTGCCTGCAATTTTTCTTCTTCAATTTCCTTCTAAATGAATCCAAAATATTCCTTCATATTCACACAGCAATGATGAAGTAGAAGTGCTGCACTTTACATTGTCCACCGAGCCATGGTTGGGCTGTGGTGCGGACATATAATACATCCAGAACACGGAAGTGTGAATCCAGCCTAAGTGGCAGTGGTAGATGTCATCACCTTCTGGCCAGTTCTGGACACTGGGTATCATCTGTTCAGGTCCATATTTCTAGTGTTTGAGTGGGGTGGTGCAAAACTGTTGCCTACAGAAGCTTCGGTTTGCTCGGGTCTTGGAGTAGCATTGGGATTGCCTTCTGGTCTTGGAGAACTGTGGACATTTTGTACTCTTCTGGACTGCAAAATATTATCTGGAAAAAAGAAAATGATAGAATAACTCACATTTTAATTTTAGTATAAACATTTTGTACATATGAACTGGGCTCTGGTTATGTACAGTTGATGCTGGGAGAGCTCAACTCACCAACAAAGAAGAAAACATGCAAGGTCTCCAACATGTAGGCTCATCGTGGGTACAAAATACCAACGTTTTAATATATCTGTTCAATAGCAATCAACTTACCTCTGTCAGACCCTCCCTCTCCATCTTGGGTTTCGGGGTCAGGCAAGATGAATATACTGAAACCTGCCCTGCCAATCAGGAAGGAAAGAGAGGGGCTAGCAGAGGAAGCAGGAGGAGCATGAGAGCACATAGTGGTTTGGGCCCGCCCTCAGTGCTCTTAACTGCTTATTTGCATATGGATTAAAAGTTTTTTCTCTCCAGAATGAAGTGATGGATTGTTAACTTGAAGATATCATTACATTTATTTCTTAATCCAGGTGTGCTCATCCAAATTCTTAAGGAAAACTCAAGGCCCCTGGAAACAGCAGTTTGTGTAACTCGAGTAGGGCATTTGTTCCAGCCGCCATCCGTGTGGTTTTCATCTGTTTGATGTGTCAGTTTTAATCAGTTGTTTGTGAATAATGAATATGATATCATCGTGTGAACTGTGTCTTAAAGTGGATTCCTGTAAGTGAGACTTGTCATCTGATTCCTGTCACCATCTAATACCACTTGAGCAGCGCAATTCTGATTTTTCTTGATTGTGATATTTTATGTGAGACTTGTCTGACCTCAAACAGATCCAGCAGGGCTTAGTGGGAACGGGCTAGGGGAGCATTATTTCTGTGTTATGATATGCATTCAGTTGATCTAGCCCTACAAGGCTGTGAATTTCCTAGTGACAGACTCTCTTTAAGGACTCCGAGGGCAATAAAAAGGAATCTAGAATTTTCCATTGCCCGGCAGGTGTATTATGAGGGTGCAGCTAAAAGGGAATGGTATTATGAATGGTTATGTATATGGTGTTCTAGTATATTCTAGTAAGTTTCTGTAAATGTGTAGTAGCGCCCCACATAGGACGGAAAATATCTGTATAAAAGGTTGATGTAACAATTCATCTGGTTGCTGGGAATGGGAGCACATTTCTGTACATGTATGGCATTATTATATTATTATTATAAATAAATAATAATAATAATATTTGTGTTCTCTATATAAGGACAGATGCAGGTAGCAGAGCTGACCTGAGACTACTAGAATACTACATTCGGTATGGCAGTGACCTCCTGCTTTCTCTTTATCATCTCCACTACTTTTCGTGTTGGCAGAGTGACCATCAAACAATGAGGTTTACCAGACGTCAACACTGACTAAAGTGCAAATAACGCAGAGACTAAAATCCTAGCAGAAGATAGATGAAGCCACTTCAAATATTTACTTTTGCTGGGCAGATCTACATTTAGTGCCATCTAGGTAAAATCATGGTGACCTCGAAAAACAAAACGGATGTAAAAATTAAAAACTCAATTCACATCAAAGAGGTTCTTTGAGACCAGCAAACCTTTTTCACATCTGCATGGTGGGTCAAAAAAAAATAGAGCCAAATAATAGAGAATTGCGGCACACGGCTTCTTTTGTCTGCAGTTTATAGCATTTATTAGTGTTACATCACATGGGATTTATGATCCAGTTAGATTTCAAAAGAAAATTAGTCACATACACTAGATTTGGCGACCGGACGTTTCAGCCTATCAAGGCCTTCCTCAGCGGTCTATTATCTAAGATGAAACAATATGGATTCAATAAGTGACTGGATATACGTGAAACAATAAAATTAAGAAAGTGCATAATCTAACAAATCAATAGAAAGTTAAATAACTGAATCAAGATATGTGCATAATCGACAGGAGAGTACACGACATCCAATGCATAAAACTGAATAGAAATCAGAGGTTATGGTATAGGCAGGTATGGTGGGAAGCTAAATCCCAGTTCCTGGTGGGGCTTCTATAGTGAAAGTATAGGAGGGATGGTAATCACCTTTATGGCTGTGTAGGGTAGACTGGACATCATTGGTAATGGTACATGAGGTCATCCACAGGTGGCTAATATAAAAATAATTTACCTTAGTGTGACTGCTTGTATTCAATGGCGCCATTTTAAAATGTATGGGATCCCGGGAGCGCTGGTCACGTGAACCGGACGTCCCACGACGCTGGCGGCGCTGACGTGCATTCCACCTGTGTGTCATCTGGCTCCGGCTTCCGCGTCAGGTGGAATGCACAGGTGGAATGCACGTCCGGATCACGTGACCAGCGCCATTGAATACAAGCAGTCACACTAAGGTAAATTACTTTTATATTAGCCACCTGTGGATGACCTCATGTACCATTACCAATGATGTCCAGTCTACCCTACACAGCCATAAAGGTGATTACTTTCACCATAGAAGCCCCACCAGGAACTTGGATTTAGCTTCCCACCATACCTGCCTATACCATAACCTCTGATTTCTATTCAGTTTTATGCATTCGATGTCGTGTACTCTCCTGTCGATTATGCACATATCTTGATTCAGTTATTTAACTTTCTATCGATTTGCTTGATTATGCACTTTCTTAATTTTATTGTTTCACGTATATCCAGTCACTTATTGAATCCATATTGTTTCATCTTAGATAATAGACCGCTGAGGAAGGCCTTGATAGGCCGAAACGTCCGGTCACCAAATCTAGTGTATGTGACTAATTTTCTTCTGAAATGTAACTGGATCATAAATCCCATGTGATGTAACACTAATAAATGCTATAAACTGCAGACAAAAAAAGCTGTGTGGCGCAATTCTCTATTATTTGGCTACGACTTACAAGTCCTTGCTCGCACTGGCAATAACGGTGTGCGGTGCTCTACCTCTACAACAACAAAAAATAGAGCCATCACCAACGCTCTGGTTCAGGCACCAAGATCCCTTCTATTAGCTTCCAGTCCCCACTGGACCAAAAGTGTGACCTTCTGTCTACACACGTCACCACTACTGGTTAACCAATGGCCTCAGTGGTGAAGTGTGCAGGCATGGCATATGACCGCTGCCACCACTGATTGGCTGGCATTAGTAATGTACTTGTAGATGGCACATCACACTTCCAGTTCAGCAGGCACTGAAACCGGAAAAGGGTTTTCCGGGCTCCTAATATTGATGACCGATTCTCAGGAGAGGCCATCAATATCTGATATGTCGGTATATTCAAGCAAATGAGAGTTAAGGTATAGTATTAGTAACTAGTGATCAGCGGCAGGGGTCATATTCGAATTCGCGATATTTCGCGAATATTTCGTAGAATATTCGTCGAATATTAGCAAATTCGAATATTCGTTATATTCTACGATTTTTTTTACTCAAAAAATCGGCAAGGTAATGATCGTGTAATATGCGAAGTTTCGTATTCTAATTTTTATTGAGAATTTTTCAACTTTTAGACAAAGAATATTATAGCACTATATTAGCTAAATTGCTCTATATTCGTTTTTGTTTTTTTCGAATATTTGCTTTATTGCTATAGCTTCGTTTTTTCGAATATTCGTAATATTCTAAAACAAGAATATATAGCAATATAGCGAATATTCTAAAAAAACTAATATAGAGCAATTTAGCTAATATAGTGCTATAATCTTCTTTGTCTAATAGTTGTAATTTTTTTCTCATCTGAAGTTCAGATTGGAAAAAAATTACAACTATAAAAAAAAGATTATAGCACTATATTAGCTAAATTGCTCAATATTCTTTTTTTTTCCGAATATTCGCTATATTGCTAAAACAAGAATATATAGCAATATAGCGAAAATTAAAAAAAAAAATGAATATAGAGCAAAATTCACAAACACTACTCCTAAAGTCAAATATATTGCAGCCTTCTTATTGGCCCAAAAGCTAGAAGCAGGGAGGGATCATGTGTACTGATAAAAATCGAATATAAAAAACAAACAAAAAAAAACGAATATTCGAAATTACGAATATATATCACTATATTCAAAATATTCGTGAATTTTCGAAGTACCTATATTCGCGATAAAAATTCGAAATTCGAATATTCGTGATCAACACTATTAGTAACCACACACGGTTACTACATTTTGAACAGAGCTGTGACTCCAGGGATGGAGGCTCCAAAGAACATCTAGTTGGTGGGGATATCGGACCCTCACCGATTCGATATTGCTGACTTATCCTGAGGATAAGACTTCAATATTTGGAGCCCGAAGAACTGCCTTTGCAATGAATGAAGCCAGCCGTCCTCTTGTGATGTGGTCTCACCTTGTAGAGTGTATAAGCACCGTAAAATAAGTGTAGTAAGAATGACAGACATCAGTACACGAACCTGAAAAAGAAGTTAAGAAAATTGTATAATAACAATATAATAATTTTTTACAATTCTAAATGATTATTGTAAATGGTAGATTAAACATTACCAAAGAGGAATTCAGTATGAAATGCCAAGAGTCAGTCAGCTGCAGGTAAAGCAGCACCAATGTACAAGGACTAATGGTGTCATCACTGCTTTGGTTTTGACATCTGCAGAAAGAAAATAGATACAACATTAACTTTCCATATAGTTATATAGTAATTATAATAAAATAAAAATGAAATATAGGAATTTTCTTTGTTAACATAGGTGCTTTTCACTTCCATAGCTTCTGGCAACAAAATACCGCAGCATACAGTGGTAGGTATTTTATCCTGCAAAATGCCAGTATCCATGTCGGAAACCCTACAGATCCCATTATAATTAACATAAGCCACATCTAGGGATTCTGGTCTTCTGCTTCAGAACTGAAAACCAACATTTTACTGTATATGTTCACCTAGTCTAAACTGCTAGCTTGAGTATGTGTATGGGGATGGATTGTAACATGCCCAATGCTTTGTTTCCTCAGCACATAAACCTTATCCCCCTCTCCACGCTCTCTGTGAGGTTCTACTTTTGCGAGAGAAAGCAAGAGAGAAAGAAAGAAGAAGTTAGAAGCTGCATGGCCAAGCATAGGAGTCAGCAAGGTAACTTGCTACTACAGCTCACCAGACTTTGCTGCTTGTGAGGGATTACAGTTAAGACACCTGTCACACTTAACCATGTTCTGGCCAGACGTTCCTCTAAAGACCTGTACCTGCACTGGAGACTACAGCTGTGATTGCCGTTCAATTACAGTTCATAGACAGAGATTCTAGAGAGAGAGACTTTAGCAAGATAGCATACCAAGAGTGCCATTATTGGCCACTGTGCCAGCCTCCATGCCTCACCCTTTGAGAAAAGGATTTGCACTCAAGTAAAAAGAGAAGTTTATTCTTTTACATCTGGCCTGGTTTCCTGACTCCTAACACACCATCTGCTGGCTATTGCACCATTACACCTCCTGCCAGGCACCCATACACCCTACAACCACCAACATCAAGGGCACCCCAAGCTACCATCAGGCAGGAACCCCAGCGACAGAGAGTGCCTAGAGGGAAGAAAGGGTGCGTCTACATTCACTGCCTGAGCAATGCCTGAGGGAAACCACTATGAAACATCATATCGTAAGAGCCATTACCACTCCCATCCTCCACTCCAGCTCCTCCATTTATGCCCAGATGCAGCCAATGTGATATATTATTTTATCAGAACATATTAATGGAATATTTCATTGTATGTCTACTGGATGTATAGATAAAAGCACATCCACCAGCCTGATTAAAGGGACACTACATCAATATATTCGGCGTATTTTTATGTGTGTTGTTTTTTGTACAAATAACAGGTGGATGGTTTCCAAGATATAAAATGCCACTTCCTGCCCTGACTCTTTAACATCCTCCTTATTTGGACATTTAGTAACATAGTAACATAGTATATAAGACTGAAAAAAGACATTTGTCCATCCAGTTCGGCCTGTCATCCTGCAAGTTGATCCAGAGGAAGGCAAAAAAAAAAACTGAGATAGAAGCCAATTTTCCCCACTTTTTAGCAGAATAAAAAATTCCTTCCCGACTCCAATCAGGCAATCAGACTAACTCCCTGGATCAACGACCCCTCAAGTCAGACCATTTAGCACAGCAAACAGCCATGCTTGACTTTCTTAGTCAGACCATTCACTCCGACCAGAAAAGAAAGGGGGATGAGTGACTCAATTAGAACATCACACATTACACTGATAGGTGCAATGCTCTTCTATAAAGAGAACAATGGAGATGTTTTCCTAATTCTACAATTTAATATTATACTGACAGATAACATCACATCCCCTCACAGCAGCAGTAAAATGACATGGGTTCCCTGTGTATATAGTAGGTTTATCTCTCTGGACTGACTGCTACAGAAGGATGATATTCAGTATTTAATTTTCAATGATATAGGGCTGTTGGAATGAAAAGAAAAATGTGTCTACTTTGAATATTGATTTATAAATGTTGCATCTTTGGCCACGCCCCTTTCACTGAAGCCACACCCTTACGCCACACCCCTTTTTCAGGCTAGACGCAGATAATTTCTCTAAACCTAGATGCTGCAAATTGCACCAGATTTTGGCACAATTTACCCCACATTGTAGATAGAAATGTGGGCTATTCTCCGTACTTTCTTGCAGAATGTTCAAATGGTTATTTGGCTGAAATTGGGAATATCCAATACCTCTGGGATATGAAACACAGACCCCCAGTGAATCCTGATTATTACGCTGTACTGTGGTATTTCTTTGGCTCCGCTGTGGTGGTGTACACCATTGGAGATGCCCCAGCATCACTATGGTTCGGGTAGAAAACATCTGAGAGACCAGAGACTATCATGTCCGTCAGAACATATATGAAGCTCCACAACCGCACCTTTCATACAGCTCTATCACCAAGGAACGGTTGTTAAGAGATTTCTCAATTTTCAGACGTCTCAGTAAATACTCAGGTATGGAAATTGCTTCTTGGGCCAGCTGGGCTAGATTGAATAACCCCTAAAAAATATATAAATAACTAGATCAACAAGGAAATGTCCACGTGCATAATATACAAGATCAGGAAGGATTATAAAGATTGTGAAATATTCTGTTGTGTCAGTTTCCATATGTACTGCTGCCAGTAAAAGCAGACATATTTGTTTACCTGAGATTCGCCCTGTAACGCTGCCTGCGTGTACAGCTTCATTGAAAGCTCCAGGTCTTTGGGATGATTTTTGCCCCCGTAGTAATACAGATCACCCATCTTCAATACAGCTACAAAAGATATTGTTACTACTCAACATTATAATATTCAATTTATCCATAGGTAATCAGAAGCAACAATACGCGAGTGTTATCACACATGGAAATGACTGCATTGTGTTGATAAATATATAGCGCCATCTCCTGGCCAATAGATGTTACTGCTCGTAAATAAATTGCGTTTTGTCTGTAAAATGCTATAGAATATGAAAACTTGCACATGTCCAGGTTCATAGTCTAGATACCTGCTACTTTTCATTTTTATCTATTACTATTCCAGAAAAAAATAACATACTACAGGAATGTACTGACATATACCACAGAGACATACCGTAAGTAGAAGGATTGTGCTGATTTACAGACAAGTTATAATATCTCCAAATACAAATATCCCCTAAGGGTGCTGTTGACAATGCCTAAAAAGACAAAAATAGTATATTGAAGTGGCTGTCCCACAAAAAAAAGATTTTACATATTTCAAACAAGTACCTGGATCTGAATACTTTTGTAATTGCATGCAGTTACTATAGCCACAATTGAGTTTCTCAATAAAATGTATCTGTATAGCGCCACCTACTGTTTGTTCCTTTCCTTATTTATTTGTCCACCTCATTAACCTTGCTGAGGTGGTCACACATGCTCAGTTCCATCCTTCACCTGCCACCAGCCGGATCTACTGTTAGAAGCTTTGACAGTAAAAAGGAAAAGAAAAAAAAGTGTCCAGCAGTATTGATCCCTTTAAAACATAACTTTTACTTATTCATCTTATATAAAATAATACCACCGTAGTGGTTCACCAGTGAAAAATAGTGAGACAAACAACAATAATAAACAATAATAGATGCTCCTGGAAGCCTTCCTTAGATATATTGAGTGGTGAGTGAACACAGGGCAGCTACGGGGAGCAGTAGGTATATCTAACCTGTCCCTTTCGCTCACTCTGACTATTTCCTCAGCCCAGGGACGTCCCCTGATGGTGGAGACTCCCTGTCCTCGTACCTGGGCTGACTGCCCTGCGTTTACCCTCCTCTCAAATGAAATAATGAAAGATACTTAGCACAGCTCCCCAGAAGCTGACGGGTGATACTCTGTGTCCCAGGTAAAAAATTAACAACATGGACACCAATAGATAAAACAAGACCAGATGGTATTTATAAATAGGTGAACGAATATATGTATTGCCTATAAAAATGAGGAACCAGACACTGGGGCATCAAAGCTGAGTATACCCAAGCTAGTTCATATAACCCCGCACTGGGGCATCAAAGCTATGCATTCCCAGGCTAGTTCATGTAACCCCTACGCGTTTCCCCTATTGCTAGGTTCATCAGGGGGCATTCACGGTCAAGGGTACAACCGTCATCATAAACAGATACATGAGATATACTTATGATATAGTGGAGGAAACAGGATCAGAGACGCAGACGATAATGTGCATAGGACCAAGGGACCAATTGATATGTCCCACTTCGTGTCCAGGAGGAACGGGACGCTACTGGGACGCAGCCAAAATCTTTCTGGGTAAAGTACTGGCCCTTATCTCATTGGGCCCTTTAGCCTCCTGATTGCCTAGGACACGAAGTGGGACATATCAATTGGTCCCTTGGTCCTATGCACATTATCGTCTGCGTCTCTGATCCTGTTTCCTCCACTATATCATAAGTATATCTCATGTATCTGTTTATGATGACGGTTGTACCCTTGACCGTGAATGCCCCCTGATGAACCTAGCAATAGGGGAAACGCGTAGGGGTTACATGAACTAGCCTGGGAATGCATAGCTTTGATGCCCCAGTGCGGGGTTATATGAACTAGCTTGGGTATACTCAGCTTTGATGCCCCAGTGTCTGGTTCCTCATTTTTATAGGCAATACATATATTCGTTCACCTATTTATAAATACCATCTGGTCTTGTTTTATCTATTGGTGTCCATGTTGTTAATTTTTTACCTGGGACACAGAGTATCACCCGTCAGCTTCTGGGGAGCTGTGCTAAGTATCTTTCATTATTTCATTTGAGAGGAGGGTAAACGCAGGGCAGTCAGCCCAGGTACGAGGACAGGGAGTCTCCACCATCAGGGGACGTCCCTGGGCTGAGGAAATAGTCAGAGTGAGCGAAAGGGACAGGTTAGATATACCTACTGCTCCCCGTAGCTGCCCTGTGTTCACTCACCACTCAATATATCTAAGGAAGGCTTCCAGGAGCATCTATTATTGTTTATTATTGTTGTTTGTCTCACTATTTTTCACTGGTGAACCACTACGGTGGTATTATTTTATATAAGATGAATAAGTAAAAGTTATGTTTTAAAGGGATCAATACTGCTGGACACTTTTTGACCTTATGATCCTTCTGTACCAAATTGATATTGATTTAGCTGGACATATAAAAAGGAAAAGAGCTGCAGCACAACGGATGCACCCTCTGAGAAAGGACTCACCTTCTGAGCTGCGGTAGGTAAAGAACTGCAGAAGAAAGGACATGCTTCCCCTGAGCTGCCAGTTTGGAATAGATCTAGCATGACAATTGGAGCAATAAAAGGGGACATCTCTGAATCCCTCTGGATAGTGTAAAAAACAAAAAAATCTTACCTCCTCCATTTGCTCACTACAGGCCGGCCGCTGCCATCTTGATTGAAGATCTCAGCCAAAATCCCATGCATGGTGACGTATGACGTCACCAAGCCGGCCAGCTTGACAACGTCATCTTGGGTTGCTCAAGACCTTTAAGCAAGATGGCAGCGGACGGCCCGTTGCAAGCAAATGGAGGCAGTAAGTATGATAAAAAAAATAAATCTGTTAATTTTACACTGTATTATTACTGTCTGATGCCGTGATCATGCATGAACACGGCATCTGAGGGGTACAATGATGGGGGGGGGGGGGGCGACGCTATTGCAGCTCCCTGTCATTTCACCCGCTACTTACAAAAAAATGTGCTTCATGACAAAGTAATTCGGCAAAGCAGCCGAATCGAATTTTCTAAAACTTCAGTCATCCTTAAACTGTATGTATAACCAATAGATTTTTGTGATATATATTTAAGTCCCTAAAAAACAATATGTCGCAACTCAACTCATCAACAGACAACTGACTTGTCAGCCAGCTGAGGACAAGGTACTGTAGAGGCAATGAGGCTTGACAGTACCCAAAGCATGACTTCCTGTATATTTTAGGCTGAGTTAAGCATGATGTGCGTTTAGCATGGGGTGCACAACCTGTGGCCCTTTATATCATTCTGTGCGGCCCCCAACCATCTGGTGACAGACATGTATGTCTATGGCTGCTCACATACATTTTTCATGTATTAGATGGGAATCCTGGAGGTGTAACCAGACATTTATAGCATATACTGTATGTACAATATGCAATAAATACATCATTTCAGTTGGTAATACTCCGTTAACATTTATTTTTGGCCCTTGGGATTCCCTCAGTCTGACAATGTGGCCCCCAACCAGAAAAAGTTGGGCACCCCTGGTTTAGCATGTACAGTACCTCAGGAAGGCTACCAACATACACACTAAAAGTGTCCATATGTAAAAATACCACAAAACAGGTATCGCAGAAGTATTGCAGATTATGCCATTACAGACATTATCCAGTAACAGAAAACGTAAAGGTTAACCTAACCCCTTAGTGACCAGCCTGTTTTGGGCTGGCCTTAAAAGGGTTTTCTAGGATTTTAAAACTGATGACCCACAGTATCCTCAGAATAGGTCGTCAGTATCTGATCGTGGGGGTCCGACACCGTGTCTAAGAAGGCATTGGCATTTCTGTGAGCACCGCTGCCTTCTCGCACCTTATAAAGCACAGCGCCGTACATTGTATAGTGGCTGTGGTTGGTATCACACTCAGCCCCATTCACTTCTGCTCCTAGGTCATGTGACTGATGAACATGACGTCACCGGCCTAGGAAAAGCTCACAGGAGCGCTGCTGCCTTCTCAAACAGCTGATCGGCGGAGGTCAGTTATAATGTCTTGAAAAACCCCTTTAACGACCAAGCCAATTTTTTCATTGTCGCCTTCCAAGAGCTTTTATATTTTTCCTTCGATGTAGCCATATGAGGGCTTGTTTTTTGAGGCACAAGTTGTAGTTTTAACACACATAACTTACTGATTAACTCTTTCTGGGAGGAGGATGGGAAAATGGGAAAAAGAAGCAATACTGTCACTGAGTTTTTATGTTATAAATGTATAGGGCATTTATTTTATGGCATACTAACATGATAGCTTTACTCTCTGGGTCAGTAGGACTAAAGTGATACCAAATTTATATAGTTTTTTTTTAGCCTTTTCCTACCTTTGCATAATAAAAAAAATCCTTTTTTTAAAAGAAGAAAATGATTTTGCATTGCCAAATCCCAAGATTCATAACTTTTTTCTTTCTGTGGAGCTGTGTGAGGACTTGATTTTTGTGGGACGACTTGTAATTTTCATTGGTATCATTTTGGGATACATAACACTTTTTTTTTTTTTTTTACAGCGTTCACCATACGGGATAAATCGCATAATAATTGTATAATGTGGGTTGTTAAGGACACAGTGATACCAAATATGTGGAGATTTTATTTTTGCTATTTTTTTATGAAAAAAGGTGTATGTTTTTCCATGGATTTTTTTTATCTAATAAAACTTTTTTTTAAACCTTTTAATAGGTTATAATAGGTTACCTATAATAGGTGTTCTTTTGATCTTTTCGAAAAATACACTGCACTGTTTAGGCAGTGCAATGTATTTTACTGTCAGTGCTAAACTGACCTCCACCAACAGGCTGCGCCAGAGAAGCTAGGCCTGCTAGGACACGTTGGAGGCAGGCCTGGGGCCTCCATTAGACCTAGTTTGCAATGCCAAAACATGGGCACCCCACGATTTCATTTCATTTCATGGTCCAATCCATTAGAGCAGGAGCATGGCTCTCAGGCCCCTTAGTGCCAACTGGAAAAAGGGGGTATGGGTGGTCACTAGGGGGTTAAACTTTTACATTTTACAGTGGGATCTCATGGGTGATAGATGCCACTGTATGGCACCTGCCAGAGGCATCTATTAAACATAAGCTCTGATGTGTTAAATGGAGGCCATAAACATGATGTGAATGTACTCATCCAGACCTGGGGGTACTACAAATTGTTTATTGCTATGTGATGTATTTTACTGTTTGCTTCTGGTAGTAGCTACCAGCAAGGAAAGGTTGGCATAGGTTGGCAGAAACAGAGTTAACCACCCTGTTCTTCCCCTCTTGGGAGGAGTGGGCTAGACCGGCTCCCTGCCAAGTGGGGGAGTTTCTGTCCAGAGACAGTGTGGAGAGGAGGCAGATGTCAGAGCTCCTGCTCCTGTTACCAAATACTCCAGGGAGAAATACCCAAATTGCCCTTAGAGATTCCAGACAGCAGAGTGAACTGCCACATCGGCATCTACATACACTGATGTAAGGTGAGGGATTAGAGCCAAGCCACTCATCACCAAACAACCATTAGGCCAGTATCACCAGTATAACCATTAGCCAGTGCTTAATTGCAGTCATCTAACCTGCCTCCAGATTGCTTGCTGATGCCAGAGAAAATGTTTACCATGTTGCAATTAGTAAGAAAGACTTTGTTACATTTAACTCTGACCTGCTTGTTCAGCACTATATTTCCACTACACACATTCCACCGAAGGACTAGCCTAACATACTGTATTAACCCCTTCCTCACACAGCCATTTTCCATTTTCATTTTTGTTTATACTCCCTGCCTTCCAAAATCCATAACTTTTTATTTTTCCTGTCACATAGGCGTATTTGGGCTTGTAGCATTTGTTACGTTAAAGGAAATGTGCCATCAGAAAATGAGCTATTGTTTAAATACAATTTTTAAAGACTTATTGGCAATGTTATTTTAAATTTTCCATGTCAATATCTATACTTAAAGGGGTTGTCCGGGTCCAGAGCTGAACCCGGACATATCCCTTTCTTCACCCAGGCAGCACCTCTGAGATGAGCATCGGAGCTGAATCTCGCAGGACAAGGGCTTTGTCTTGCACGATACAATGCTCGCCCTTGCCCCGCGCTGTATCGTGCAGGACAAGGGCTTTTTTGTTCACAAACTTATACTGCTAGACAGAGGCTCCCACCTAGCAGTGTTCCTGGTGACATCACCGGCACAAATGGGCAGGCTTTATCTCTGCCCTAGACATTTTACAGACTAGGGCATCGCTAAAGCACGCCCAATAGTGGCGGTGACGTCAACGGGAACACTGCTACGTGGAAGCCACCGCTTCGCAGAGACCCAATACGTCACCGGATCTAATGAACAAGCCATTGTCCTGCGCGATTCAGCTCCGATGCTCATCTCAGAGGGGCTGCCTGGGTGAAGAAGGGGATATGTCCGGTTCAGCTCTGAACCCAGACAACCCCTTTAAACAAAAAACATGAAATCCTGTGTTTTCCCACTCGCCACTAAGCCATATAATTGGCGTCACTTCTTGGTCTGTATAGATCACTTTACTGCAGTTACCTGCTTATCTATACACACAGGCAATATCATTACAGGCATAATTATAATCACAGATAAGACAGGATCCACCATTCACAATAGGTGATTGTCAGAGCTTATCTATTCTTCCCTTGTACAACGACCTCTGCACAGGGCACTGGGCATGTCTAGAAAACTCTCCCATAGAAGTCAATGAGGTCCCCTCCTGACCACTGTGTCTATGGCCCATGGGGCTGCCGTAAAGCAATTTTCTTAATGCTTTCTAAATGCTGTTAAGAACAGCTCAGGCAAGGTGGCCGCCCCCATAAACATGTACAGGAAATAGAATAAATAAATCTACAAATCAGAAAATAAAAACGGATTAGAAAAAAACAATATGTGCTGATATCTGGTTTTATCTAGCAGAAACATTTCCTTTAAGACAAAGGCTTGGAAAACACATTTTATTTGCTTAACCATATTCTGACATTTAGATCTTTTTCATAGTGATTTTTGAAGAGTGATTTTTACTTTATATTGATAGTATTTTGGGGTATGTACGACTATTGATCTCTTTTTAATCAATATTTTGGGAGGTGAAATGACCAAAAAATGCTAATCCAGCCATTTTGATATTTGGTGTTTTAGATTTTAATAGTTTCTGCATTTTGGGACATGGCGATACTTTTAGTTATTTGTATATGTAAATGGGTAAATGGAGTGATTTGATTTTTTAATTCTTTTTATTTCTATTTTTGGAAAACTTTTCTTCACTTTTTTTAACTTTATTTTTAACCCCTATAACTATTGCAGTCTATGGGAAAACTGGGAAAATAGGAGCTCTACAATGGCAGGCCTGGGAGCATTCAGACTCTCAGCTGCCATAGAAACTGAACGGCTCCTGTGATATCACTGCGGGTGCGCCGTTTAGGCTCACCCGCAATAGAACTGACGCCCTATCTCCAAAAGATCACTTAAAGGGAACATGTCACCAGTTTTATGGTGTCCTAACTAAGGGCAACATAAATAAGTGATTGATTCTCTTAGCACAATGCTGGGTCACTTTCTTTAATTGACCCAGTCAATCTGCCAACATCTTGTATTGAAAAGCTCCAGCTGATAATGATGAGTCATGAATATTCATGAGCTCCTTCTCTCCCCGCCCACCTGCTGCTGAATGACAGTTATTTTCCATATGAACCAGCAGCAGGTGGGCAGGGGAGTGGCTATAGCTCTGAATTAAATATACGCTGGACTCAATGACATCACGCTGGACTCAAATCAGCTCATTAGCATGCGGCATGTGGCATCTTTGTGTGTATATTATGAGATAACCATCTGTCACACCAGTAAGTGAATACATCTAAGGTACTTTTTAGTAGTTAATGATTGTATATAATTAGTTAGATTATAATCAAATATCCACATGACAGGTTCCCTTTAAATGCCGTTGTTGCAATTGAAAGTGGGTTACATATTGGTGATCAGAGTTGTCTTCAACGACAGACACTGCTGCTGGACGTCTGCTATGGAAAACAGGTTCTGAGCGGGCCCCAGCTTTAAAGAGCCAGGATCCTCCATACAGGTAAAATTATTTTAGTGTGAGAACAGAATGATCCCAAGTCAGAAAAAGAAAGAGATACTAACCAAATGCTCTTCACAAAGGTATGCCACATTTGTCTGTGACATCTCCACTCCGGCTTCTGCAGTCAAAATAAAATTTAGAAAAGCCTCATCTCTGCAAAAAAGAAAAAAAAATCTAAATTAAGAACTAGGTAACATCATCAGTTTGCATTCCAACCTCAAAGTATGTATAGTGCCTCAGTTTTAAATGATCAGACCTGTATTAATGATTGTGGATGTTGTGGTTTAATGGTTGGTTCCCACAAATTAATGTACAGTTACAATCATGGGATGGCACAGGCACATGAGCTGTGCCCGGCCATCTGGAGCGGGAGTCGGATGTAATACACAGCTGGGCTCCCACTCCAATGCCCAAGAGATAACTCCAACCAGATAAATGGAGCGGGAACTTGTAATTACACTGCGCCGCCAAAACTTCGACGGACAGCTGATCGGTGGGGGTTCCAACATCTGCCACTATAAGTCATCAATAAATATGTCCTGGACAACCAATTTAATGAATTACCTTTTTTATTTTTCTGGGCTACTAAAATAATTTTAGTGTCATTTTTTATTATAACTAGTGCTGTTTTAATGTTGTTTAGTGGTTATTAGGGGTTAAAACACATTTTTGTTCGCCAAGAGGTCATAGAATGCCTCTAGGGAACAGTCAAGGGGTTGTCACTGAGTAGAACCGACCACTGGACCCCTATGTGTAAAATGTGCAGAAATTTTGATCAATAAGGATGCATTCACACGATCGTATGTATTTTGTGGTCTGAGAAAAGCAGATATGCAAAAAATACAGATGACATCCGTGTTGCATCCATTTTTTGCTGATCCATTATAGCAATGCTTATCCTTGTCTGCAAAACGGACATGGATAGGACATGCTCTATCTTTTTGCAGGGCTACGGAACAGACATAAGGATGCAGTCAAAACACGGTGTGCTGTCCGCATTTTTTGTGGACCCATTGAGATGAATGGGTCTGCACCCTATCCGCAAAAAATGGGGTTCGGATGCGGACCAAAAATACGGGCCTAAATGACAAGTTTTACTGAATCTTTTCCCACAAAAGAATGTATCAATCTGCTCAGCTCCTCCTGCTCTATAACATGCTGCCTGGTAATAGGACATCATGTTCAACATCACAAGTTCCCTTTAAAAGGGATCATACTGGATAAAAGGTCTCCCACTTTTGTCTATGGGATGTGTCTGGTTTTATCTTTTTAATTTGTCCCTGTTTGAGAAATAACTGTAAATTGTCTAAATCAGAGCAATGATCGTAAATCCAACGTACAAGGCACCATCCAGGTAGGCATTTACAGCTTTCCGGATAACAAGTCCAATGTTTCCATTCTGCTCTGCAACAAATTTAGCCAACCTAAAAATAGGAATTAAAAAATACTTTGTAACGAATGGTTTCATCTTGTGAATACGTTAATCATGATTTTTACATCATCTTTGTAATGCAATTACTACTGAAGGAAAGAGGTTAGGATGGGTTTACAGACTACGATCCTGTGAAGCTCTGATCCAGTTGTATTTAAAAAGTCACTGTACTTTCACACAATTTCATTTAATAGAGAATGGTGTAACTAGCACATTTCTAAATCACTTCATTTAAAACATATGCCTGCATTCACCTGAAAAAAGCTGTAAAGTATTGGCCACTAGGGGTCTCACTTCCACCAAATTTACAGTCCACTGTCTGTTGTCAGGTAAAATCTGCCCTTAGTAACAGATACTCAGAAGACGGCTCACAGCAAATGGGAGCATATCAGAACTAGCTGAGACCCTCAGCCTGATAAAACAACTGCTTCTAAACCGTTTTTGAAGATTATAGGTGCATCCTGCCTTTCTGTAAGTGTTATTTCCCTCTCCTTATCTGTTCTGTGAGCTGAAGACAAACATAGTGGGAAGTAAGGGAAAGGACATCATGGCAGTACAGTGCTGGCAAATTCCACATAAGGGATATGCCCCTGCTTCTGATTGAAATGCATCTAGCTGTGCAGCTGAAACTGGGAATAATAAAAGAGATCAAAGAGACTTTAGGGAAGCCCTAAAAGACATATTCCTTTTTTTGAAAACTCAGGTATGCTTTAAGATTTGCTGACTGGTTGAAAAATGATTCCTTTATAACAGTAGGATCACAGAATAAAAGCAGAGATCACTACACTATGGGTTATTATACTTACAGTATTGCAGTGGTTGGATCTCTCTGGACACCCCTCAATATTCCAGTGATTAAATATTGTGCTATGCTGATAGATGCTTCAATATGGCCGCCCTCAGAAGCTTTTAACATGAATTCATAGGCTCGTGTCTGGAAGAAAATACAAAAATATATATAGGGTCAATAGCTTGTCTTTGTCCTGCTTTACTTTGTCCTGCTACATGTTCAAAGTGAATGTACCTACTGCATCTCCAGCATCTGATAAAAGACCGTAGAAGCTTTATTGTGCGCCTTTAAAACCAAACAGGGAACTCCTATGTGTTTCAGGTCTAACAATAATGACCCTTAGGGTGCATTCACATCACCGTTTAGCTTTCCGTTCTTCTGATTCGTCAGAAGAAGAGAGAGAGAAAAAAAAACAGGATCCTGTAAAAAAAAAAAAAAAAAAAAAACTGATCCTTTTGCATCAGTTATGCATAAGATTGCATCCATTTTATTTACAGGATCCTGTTTTTTCTCTCTCTCTCTCTTCTTCTGGCGGATCAGAAGAGCGGAAAGCTAAATGGTAATGTGAATGCACCCTTACTTATGCCATGAGTAAGAGTTATTATTGCTAGCCCTGAAATGCGTAGGAGTTCATGTGTCCATGTTGGATTTAAAGTTGATCAGACATGTATTGCCTATCCTGTGAGCAGGTGATACGTTTCAAGCTTGCGCCAAGCCTTTCAACTGACTGCATTCTCTAGTGAGCTTCTTCTACAGCAGATGTAGAGGACCTGGTATAAAGTATACACTTCCCAGAATGCAAGTCACTGGAGCAAGCAGCATGCAGACATTGAGCATTGGATTATCATACAAGCTGTAAATCAGGAAACATATAGGATAAATAAAGCTAAATAATAACATAGTTACTTATGTAGATTATATTTGTAAATTGCAAAACAGTGTTGCAAGGTAAATATATATATATATATACACTCACTTCATTGACACTAACTTCCCCTGGGTAGGTACCATGTAGATGCATCACGCCGAGGTTAAATGCTGCATCTGCATTCCCTTTGTCATAGGCTTTGCGCCAATATTTCACAGCTCTGACATAGTCTTTCCGGAAATTATGGTAATACCAACCCAAGCCATTAAGAGCTTCAACTTGTCCCTGGGTGCAAAAAGAACAACACACACCATTGTTTAAAAATCAGTACATATTATGCACCTAATCTTCTAGACCTGATTTCCTGTTCTTCAGAACGTAGAATTTCACGGATGCCAACAATGAGGAAGAAAATGTCTTCCTTATAAAGTCTGAAACAATGCATTAATAAATTGTAGATAAGGAAATGAAAGATCTAAAGAGATGGCTAAGTGTTAAAGGGATACCATATTTCAACACGAACTTGATGAGCCATAAAAACTGATTCTTCACACCGGCACACCCCTGGGCATCCTAATGCTTGGGGTGGCCAGGCTCTGCTCCCGGTGAAGAAATAGCTAATCAAACTTTTATGATGTTGTCTCAATGCCATAAGGTCTATTTGCTGCAGTTTTTGTCCAGCCGAATCCTGGCACCAATGCCGGAAACGGGCTGTTTGTAAATGACTTTCTAAGGCTCAAAAACACATCCGTCCATCCAGTTCAGCCCATGAGGTCAAAGCCAATTTTAGGGGACAACGTTCTTTCCAAACTCCAAATTGCTAAAACCGGAGTACCTCTTTTATATGTTATCATCACCTTTGCGGCAGATTTTTTCATTAACTTTAAGGCCATTTTCTTGTTCTTTGGAACACCATCACCCTAAAAAAAACAACAGAGAAACCTGTAAGAACATGCGCCGTTAACACCTATATGAAACTACTATTCATACTAGAGCGCATGTCTACGTCAAGGCCCATTATTTGTCATAATGCTGAGCAAAGAAGTTCACTGCTTTGCATTGCTGCCTTACAGCACTGGGATCCGAGGTATAAATCCAACCAAGGTAAACAACCATATGGAATTTATTATGTTTTCCATGCGTCATTCACCTTCAGGGTGCCTTTCTATCAACCCCCTCATGGCCAGACCTGCGGAGATAAGTATACTATCTTTATCCCCGTCGTTGGGGTCAGGCTCCTTTGGTCCCTGGCCACTGCTGTTTTGCTCTGGTCTCCGCATGTCAAGATCCTTCATGTGGTCGTTGCAGCCAATAAGTGGCCGCAGCGGTGATGTGTCCCCAATGGGTCATGTCACTGGGTCACATGATGTATGGGGACACATCACCGCTGTGGCCAGTCTTTGGCTGCAGTGGCCACATGAGCAGTGTGAAAACAACATGTTGACACAAGGAGACTTTAGCGAGGGATAGCGGCTGCAGGGGACCGAAGGCGCCAGAACCCAGCGGTGGGTACATGTAACTTGTGATATTATTACATTCATGAAACTCATACAGAAAGAAAGTTATATCAGTACAGCAGGAGTCAGCAACCTCTGGCACCCCAGCTGTTGTGAACTCCCATCATGACCATGTACTTGCCCATTCTTGGAACTCCCATCAAAGTGAATGGTGCATCCTGGGAGTCCATCCTGTTGTAGTTTCACAACAGCCGGAGTGCTGGAGGTTGTTGATCTCTGCTCTACAGTGTAGCTACCTATAGATGTGGCTCTAAAGAAAGAGTTTTCTTTCTTCTGCAGAAGAGCTAATACTCTTTTCAGGAATTCCAGCTGGATCTCCGCAAAAAGAACCGGTATTTCCTAAAAGACATGTGGCTAGTGTTGAGCAAATCTAAGCCAAACAAACTGACTTCGATCCGAATTTCAGGAAAAATGCAATTCACTGCAAAGCCAAATTTCCTTGCACTTCGTGGTAACTAATCTATTTTTCCTGAAATGGTGGCAAAAAAAAAAAGGAAAATACATACCAACCTCATCCATTTGCGTGCGAAGAGGCAGCCCTGGCCATCTTGATTGCAGAAATTGTGCGAAATCTCACTCAGGATGACATATGACATCACAACGCCGGCGCACTGGCCCAGGCGAGTTGACATCATCAGTGATGACGTCATCATGTCACAACGCAAGATTTTGCACGCTGTCTTCAATCAAGATGACCACAGCCTCTACGCGAGCAAATGGATAAGGTGAGTATATTTTTTTTTTTACCGTGAATAACCCCTGAAAGGCCTAACTCGTAGCCTCAGATGCTTTGATCAGCGATGAACGCGGAATCTGAGGGATTCAATGACGGGGGCAGCGTGATCGCCGTTCCCCGTCATTGCGCCTTCTACAAAGGAATGCGCTTAGTGACAAAGTTATTTGTCAGAAATCAAATTTCTTTGTGAAATTTGACGAAGCAGTTCAGTCTAATTTTTCATAACTTCGCTCATCTCTACGCGTGACTTCAATAGTTGTCACTAAAACCTGCCAATCACATGATAAATCCAGAATGTAGGGTAAGTGCACTAAATGGACCATCAACTGAATTTCTACCACTGCATTTATCAACTACATTAAGCTTTCTGACTAGGTATAAGTCTGTATCCCTTCTTAATACCCCCCACCCCTACCTTGACCTCGGTTAGCCTTGTGACTAAGATTCAGTTCTCCCCTTTGATGCTGTATCTGTTGGTATGGGTTAGACCCTGCCTGATGACTACAAAAATGTCCAATGCCACCAGAAACCACATAAACAAAGTCATGGGAAAAGGGGGCGCTTGAGGTCAAGTGGTTCTTCCTTTGGGTAACTCAGAACATACCTTAAATAACAGGACGGCATAGTCATACATCACCACCGGCTCTTCATTCTCTAGGGCTCCTCGCTCATACCATTCTATGGCTGCTCTGGTGTTCTTGGTTACACCTTGCTGACCCCAAAAAAGCATCTGTGCCAGCCTATGCTAAATGACAAAGCAAACATTGTCACAATTGTACCGTATCTGTTCACACTCATCACAAGATTCAACATAATGACAAAGCCTCATAAATAATATAAGAAATAATATAATGCCAATAAACATGTACTCAGATATCACCCCATGGTAATTGACAGTCATCTTTATCATAAATAACAGTAATGGTGACATATAGGTCATGACTAGATGTATAGTCAACTACTGTGCTATGATCTCTTTAAACATGACCGTATATTCTCATGAGAGATCCACTTTAAGAAATGTTTTATCTTTTAGTCATGTTTGTCCAAAGTAAATGACTCATTATCATACAATACAATAATTATAAATCTCCTTTTATTTGCATACAATGCATTCACTGAATCAATTTGTTCTTCCCTATACACAGACACATTGTCTGGCTCCGTTATTTGGACTTGTAGAACAGTAATAATGTAACCATAGATAGACCTAAAAGTCCTGCTCACCTGGGCATGCACATCTCCTCTCTCCGCATTCTGTTTAAGCCATAAAAATAAGTCATCATTTTCTCTAGTCTGCTCTTTTAGTATGTCTTCATCCATTAATCTTATGGTTTCTACAAATGCCTTCAAGAAAAGATGTAGGAAATTATTAGCCAAGACATGCACGTACACTCAGTGAGTACCATGTCTTCCTAAATTTACAGCTGGACGAACACCTCCAGGTCTGGGCTAGGATTTGGCCAACTTTGGAAGTCGCCAAAAGAACTGGTGTGAATGAAAACATGCCGGCTGAAAGAAAAGCAGATAAGCCAATTATAATCCACAACCAAAAACATAAAATACTAGCAAAGTTACCCGGAGAATGGCGGAGGACTTCCTAATGTCAATGAATTAATACTAGCCATCACCATCATATGATAAGACTCCATCTAGAATAGTGTTCTTGTAAAAACCTTGGGGCGACTGCTTCCCTTTTCAGATGACTGATTGCAATTAGTGCTACTAAGGGATTGTTCACACGACCTTGCCGCGTTTTGCGGTCCACAAATTGTGGATCCGCAAAACACGGATGTCGCCCGTGTGCCTTCCGCGGAACGGAACGGACGGCCCTTTATAGAAATGCCTATTCTTGTCCGTAAAACGAGGACATGACTCATGTTTTTTGCTGGGCCATGGAACGGAGCAATGGATGCGGACAGCACACGGAGTTCTCTCCGCATCTTTTGTGGCCCCATTAAAGTGAATGGGTCCGCACCCGAGCCGCAAAAAATGCGGAACCAAACCATGGTCGTGTGAATGAGCCCAATACCAGCATTTACTGTGAGCTGTAAAATGATGAAAATTAGCACCAAATTAATCTAGTCAAGTACCACCAGCCTCAAAAAAATCATGGACACATCTGGGCTACCGCCCGCTGACCAATAACCCCCCCCCCCCCCTCCTCCCCAGTTGCTCCTCTACTAAACTTGTCTCTAATTCCCACCTGACAGCTGCTTTACTGAGCTGGGTGCCCCCCTTGATGGTGGACATGGACAGGTCCTTACTTCTCCAGATTGTCTATGCAATCTGCAGAAGAGGTAAGTGTCTGTGTAATGTGTGTATAAATTTGTACATGTGTGGTATATATATACACACAGTATATGAGTGTAGTGTGTATATATTTGTGTAATGCGTATAAATATATATATGTGTTTATGTGTGTAATACGTACTGTATATGTGTGTAATGTATAAGCAGTATGTAACACGTATATATATATATGTATATATATATATATATATATATACACACACCAAAAGTTAGGGATATTTGGCTTTCGGGTGAAATTTATGGAAAACATGAAAAGATCACGCTGCAGTGATATTAAATCATGAAAGTAGGGCATTTAAGTAGAAGCATGTAATTGTGATTTCTAGTGATGAGCGAAGCGAGCTTCGGATCCTAGATCTGAAGTCGCTTCTCTCAAAACTTCGGATTAATGCTGTACAGAGATCCGTCTCCATATAGCATTAAAATGTATGGCCTCCAATGAGGCAAAGTCAGTTAATCACGAAGCCTTGCAAGACTACGTTGAATAATTTCGGTATTTGATTTTTAAAGTGAAAAACCACTTTAAAAATTGGATCCGAACTCAGCTTCGGTTCCGAGGTACCAGTCGGAACTGAAGCCGAGTTCTGATCACTTATCTCTAGTGATTTCCTCATCTCAAACAATTTATTGAAACAAAAGCCAACACCAGTGGTGGGTATACCCCCACAAAAATGTCAATGTGGCCTTGAGCATCAATTATAGCTTGACAACAACATCTCATGCTGTTCAAAAGTCAACCTGTCTGCTGACGCATGGCATCCCACTCTTCTTGAAGGACGGCCCTCAGGTCATTGAGATTCTGGGGTACAGAGTTATGAGCCTCTACACGGTGACTCAGCTGATCCCATAGGTTTTCAATGAGATTCAGGTCTGGAGAAAGTGCAGGTCACTCCATTTGAGTTACCCCAGTCTCCAGCAGCCGTTCCCTAATCATGCGACCTTGATGAACTGGCTGAACTGGCGCATTGTCGTCCATAAAAATGAAATTAGTTCTGTGTTGTTCATGTAGAGGCACAATGACTGGATTCATGATGTTATTCAAGTAGTATGGGCTTGTCACTAGACTATTCACAAAGTGTAGGGCAGTTCTGTAGTGACTAGACACACCAGTCCACACTGTAACACTACCACCAAAGGGGCTTCTGGTGACAACACTGGCTGATGCATAGCGCTCGTTGGTGGCCATCATTTATGCTCAGGATGAATTGACTTTCATCAGTGAACAGCACTGAGGCCCACTGGTCCCTCGTTTAGCGTAGATGCTCCTTGGCCCATGCAAGATGATAAAGCCTGTGCCTGGTGGTGTGGTCAGGTACCCTTGCAGGTCATCTAGCACGCAGACCACGCTGATGTAAATGGTTTCAAATGGTCTGACGTGACACTTGGGTGCCTCTCACCTCCCTTGAATGTGCCTGGAGTTGTGTGGCATTCATCACCTGGTTCCACAGGGCATTGTTCACAATGAGGCGGTCATCACTGTGGGATGTGGCCAAAGGACGTCCACTTCTATGCCTTTTTTGTGGACGTCCACTTCTATGCCTTTATCTCTGTAACTCTGTTTCAACCTGCTGATGACACTCTGTAACACTCTAAGCTCAGTGGCCAATTCCGTCTGAGAACATTTTGCTTGATGCCTCGCAATGGCGAGGTACTGTTGATCAATTGTTAGGTGTCGTCTTGGTCTCATGATGTCAAAATGTGAACAGCATGATGAGGAGGACTGTTCAAATACCAATTCTAACTGAACCAGGAAATTTATTGGGCGATTCATGGATCAAACACCTGTTGTGAATTTTGACATGAAGCTCTTTGTTAGAGAACAGCAAGTTGTGCAAATAGTAAGTAAACATTGAACAGTTGCACAAGTGCATTCAAGAGTACATGACACTTAGTTTTTGCATTGTATATCCCTATTACATTTGCACCGGTTTCTTTTACTGAAGCAGGGGAGAAATCATGGGTAAAATATGAAGTATATCTGCAGCAAAATCCACATTGTGCAGCGTCCCGGAGGGTTGCGAGGTTAGGGCAAGTGGTAGTAGTCATAATAGGGTTAGTAGTACTCACGGTTCACAGTTGCCTACTCCTCCCTGGTGCTCACTGGGGTTGTGCAGTGAAAGGAGGGTGCACTATTTTGTTTTCCTCAGCAGTTCCTGAGTTCTACCTGGTGTTAGGTGGTTACCTAACCTTGGTACTTAGATTACCTTGATGTTGAGAGGTTTAGAGGTGCAAGGCAGCCAAGTGGTGGTGGTAAGGGGGGGGGTTAAAAAAAAAAAAAAACACCCTTGCACAACTTACTTGCTCAGCGTTTCTTGCTAATTGATCTTTTGGAGTCTTTTTTGCAACATTCATATAGTACGAGAAGGCCACATCTAGATCCAAACTATGATTGTCTATTCCTTGGAGATGCTTATATCCAAGCTTCAGAAGAGCAAGCCTATCATCTCCTTGTGCACCAACCAGGCTGTAGAGCAGAGCCTAGGAACAGAGAAAGGTCAACAAAGAGGCTTGTAAGATCATCAAGTAGTTCAACTGATGAAGAGAGCTTTGACGGTACCCACCTCAGCTGCATCAACGGGTACACCTAGGCCAATCTCATACATTACAGCCAGCAGGTAAGACGCTTTATGGTATCCACTGCAGCTGGCATCCAGAAAATTGGGAACAGAATCTTGAAGGTGATAGAAACTATGTGACACATTCTTCAGAGTTTTCTCAAATATGTATTTTCCAAACTGGACACCAGGGTCGCTGAAAAAATCTAAAAAAATTAAATACAATAAAAAAAACTATATATAACATTGCTAATCAGTACACCGAACAGTACACCGAATAGTACACTGAACATTTATTATTTGCATGTACATAATTTAATTGTTTATTGCTACTATATACGGTAGATAATTTTGCATTTTACAGTTGCTTTTCTACTTGCAGTGCCACATTTTGGCACTAGCCAAAGCAAAGACTTTCATAGACAGCTATGCAACAGCTCATCTTATACACGAGTATGTATCCCAGATGTATCCATGTAATACTGTGATTATTAAAAAACTGAAATAAGTATTGCTATGCTGGGACGTTATTAATGGGGTGTGCACTGTATTAACTCAGGTGCTGGTAAAGCCTGGGTTTTCGGGAGTTATAACTCAAGCCCTTTTCCTTGCAAATACTGTTCTACTGTAGTATACTATGTTATATGATATATATGAACAGATCTACTGGGGGAAAGGAGGAATTAAATGCTGCAAAATGCAGGAATAAGCCTCTATGGAGACATTGGTGACCTTCACAGATCCATGGTAGGGAAGGAAGACTGGCACTCACTGATGTGAGTGCCGTTCTTCCTTCTCTACTTCAATACGGGACGCCTTCCCTATCGCATGGTAGTATAGCAAGTATTTTCTGAGGAACAGAGACAAACTAAGGGTCCATTTACCTTGGGAGATACAGATGGCAATGATCAGAAACGAACTGTTCCTTCCCGATCATTTAGATGCATCAATCATACCATCTGTATGGAGATGAATGATCCTTACTACAATCGTGCATCCCCATACAGTTTCATTGTTTGTCAGCAGCACATCCCTGTTTATACTGGGTGTTGCACTACTGAGAAATGAGGATTTTTTTTGCCGTATTAAAATCCGCAGCACATTTTGTATGAACATTCATTCCCAATAATGGTTTCTATAACCTACCCATGTGAATGGGCCTAAGTTAGTTAATGAGATACTTACCCCAAGAAATCTCATCATTAGTGCTCAGCAACCAAATCAAATTGCTATATTTATTTTGTTCTTCTCGTGTCCAGGGAACCATCTCAGTAGTTGGTCTCTCTACATATTTTAGCTGCAGATCTTTATAATAATTCTGTAGTTGACCTGAAAATGTATTAATTCATTGTAAAAGGTTACAATTTCGAGGAACATTCATGCATATGCTAATTGTCAGCATTGTTTCCCTTACATTTTTAGTTACATGCTTGGCTTTCCTTAGTGATTTGGCTTGACCTTTTAAACCTCTGTTTCTGAACCCTGCTAGTGTAATCTCTCTATCTGTTCACTCCACCTGCTAGCAGCTACCTCGTATACACAACCTAGGTTTCCATACTACCAGCAGGGACCACTCATGTTGAACTAGTTTAGATGGATGGATCGCCCTTATTGGGGTGACTATTCAGCTGTAGGCAGAGCCGACGTAGTGATAGGGGTGTTTCAGGTCAAGTTCTCCATAACGTAATTCTTTCTAAACCAGGTGGCTAGTGTTAAGTCTGGCAGTGGATCTGCATTTTACTGGACAGAGTACCTGATATCCAGTCTGTTCCACTACAATTAATTAATATATTTATGTAGGTTTATGCTTTATGGTTACTTCTTTATGTATTCACATGACTAAGAAGAACCACCTGAACATTACAGCACAAAGTCAATGCAGAAAACTGATGTGCAAGTTCCCGCACAGAGTTGTACAATTACAATGCTGACACTGCTTTGGCACATGAGCTGTAATCAGGAGGGTGAGTGTAGCTGTGAATCATAGCCGATCTTCTAGATCAGAAAAGCCTATGATCTCCAATCCATTGTTTAGCCTCTGACAGACCTTTAAAACCATGTTAAAGGTTATGTACACCTTTGGGGGCAATTTTTTTAAATTACTGCATTGTACTCATTTTGAGGTAAAATCAGTTTTCTATTTGTTTGTTTGTTTTATTAAAAATATGGAGCCCTTTTTGTGTACATAGCTGAGATGCTCTAGAAGCAGCCTGTGGATTTTATCTGTTTTCTGTCAGTTGGGGAGCAGACGGGCTCCTTATCTCTGCTCTATGACATTATAAACACTCTTTACAGTTCAGTTCTTATCTTACTGATAAGAATGTGGCTTAAAGGGGTTCTCCGGAAATTAATAAAATGAAAATACCTAAATATTACTTTATCATAAATATATTCGCTAATATCTTTCATTATTTATAATGGCTCATTTTGTCTGGGAAGCAATCATTAGGAGAAATAAAATGGCCACCATCCTAATATTACACACAAAACCTGTCCTAATCACAGAGCAGGACACAACCACATCCCCACCACCTCTCTCTACTTCATGTCTCCTCATGAACTCCATTCCTACAGAGATTCAGCTGAAGATAATAATAAACAGTATTCAGGACCATAATCCCTGACAAGCAGAGAAGAGGATGAGGCAGATCTTTACCTCAGTGTTCTGAAGTAACTTGTCCTCCTGTGTGATTAGGACAGGTTTTGTGTGCACTAATAGGACGGTGTCCATTTTATTTCTCCTAATGATTAAGGTATCCTAAGGTATTTGGCAATATATTTATAATAAAGTAATATTTACGTATTTTCATTTTCCTAATTCCTGTAGAACCCCTTTAAATAAGTGTTCATGACCTCTTAGGCTACTTTCACACTAGCGTTCGGGGCTCCGCTTGTGAGTTCCGCTTGAAGGCTCTTACAAGCGGCCCCGAACGGATTCGTCCAGCCCTAATGCATGCTGAGTGGATGCGGATCCGCTCAGAATGCATCAGTTTGGCACCGTTTGTCCTCCGCTCCGCTCAGCAGGCGGACCCCTGAACGCAGCTTGCAGCATTCGGGTGTCCGCCTGGCCGTGTGGAGGCAAACGGATCCGTCCAGACTTACAATGTAAGGCCTCATGCACACGACCATTGTGTGCATCCGTGGCCGTTGTGCCGTTTTCCGTTTTTTTTCACGGACCCATTGACTTTCAATGGGTCCGTGGAAAAATCGGAAAATGCGCCGTTTTTCAGCCGAGACCGTGATCCGTGTATCCTGTCCGTCAAAAAAATATGACCTGTCCTATTTTTTTGACGGACAACGGTTCACGGACCCATTCAAGTCAATGGGTCCGTGAAAGAACACGGATGCACACAAGATTGGCATCCGTGTCCGTGATCCGTGGCCGTAGGTTACTTTTTATACAGACGGATCCGAAGATCCGTCTGCATAAAAGCTTTTTCATAGCTGAGTTTTCACTTCGTGAAAACTCAGAACCGACAGTATATTCTAACACAGAGGCGTCCCCATGGTGATGGGGACGCTTCAGGTTAGAATATACTAAAAGAACTGTGTACATGACTGCCCCCCTGCCTGGCAGGTGCTGCCAGGCAGCAGGGGGCAGCCCCCCCCCTGTAGTTAACACATTGGTGGCCAGTGGGCCCCCCCCCTGTAGTTAACACATTGGTGGCCAGTGGGCCCCCCCCCTGTAGTTAACACATTGGTGGCCAGTGCGGTCGCCCCCCCCCCCCCCCCCCCTGTAGTTAACACATTGGTGACCAGTGCGGCCGCCCCCCCCCTCCCTCCCCTGTAGTTAACTCGTTGGTGGCCAGTGCGGCCGGCCCCCCTCCCTCCCCTGTAGTTAACTCGTTGGTGGCCAGTGGGCCCTCTCCCCTCCCTCCCCCTCCTAATTAAAATCTCCCCCCCTATCATTGGTGGCAGCGGAGAGTACCGATCGGAGTCCCAGTTTAATCGCTGGGGCTCCGATCGGTAACCATGGCAACCAGGACGCTACTGCTGTCCCGGTTGCCATGGTTACTTAGCAATTTGTAGAACCATTATACTTACCTGGAGCTGCGATGTCTGCGTCCGGCCGGGAGCTCCTCCTACTGGTAAGTGACAGGTCTGTGCGGCGCATTGCTTAATGACCTGTCACTTACCAGTAGGAGGAGCTCCCCGCCGGACGCAGACATCGCAGCTCCAGGTAAGTATAATGGTTCTACAAATTGCTAAGTAACCATGGCAACCGGGACAGCAGTAGCGTCCTGGTTGCCATGGTTACCGATCGGAGCCCCAGCGAGGGAGGGGAGAGGGCCCACTGGCCACCAACGAGTTAACTACAGGGGAGGGAGGGGGGCCCATTGGCCACCAACGAGTTAACTACAGGGGAGGGAGGGGGGCCCACTGGCCACCAATGAGTTAACTACAGGGGAGGGGGGGAGCCGGCCGCACTGGCCACCAATGTGTTAACTACAGGGGGGGGGGCTGCCCCCTGCTGCCTGGCAGCACCTGCCAGGCAGCAGGGGGCAGTCATGTACACAGTTCTTTTAGTATATTCTAACCTGAAGCATCCCCATCACCATGGGAACGCCTCTGTGTTAGAATATACTGTCGGATTTGAGTTTCACGATGTAACTCAAATCCGACGGTATATTCTAACATAGAGGCGTTCCCATGGTGATGGGGACGCTTCAAGTTAAAATATACCATCGGATTGGAGAAAACTCTGATCCTATGGTATATTAACTCCTGACTTTACATTGAAAGTCAATGGGGGACGGATCCGTTTGAAATTGTACCATATTGTGTCAACGTCAAACGGATCCGTCCCCATTGACTTGCATTGTAATTCAGGACGGATCCGTTTGGCTCCGCACGGCCAGGCGGACACCAAAACGACAGTTTTTTCATGTCCGTGGATCCTCCAAAAATCAAGGAAGACCCACGGATGAAAAAACGGTCACGGAAAAACGGAACCCGTTTTTGCGGACCGCAAAAAAATACGGTCGTGTGCATGAGGCCTATGGCTCAATTTTCAAACGGATCCGTCCCCCATTGACTTTCAATGTAAAGTCAAAACGGATCCGTTTGCATTATCATGAACAAATAAAATCTAAAATAAATTTTTTATTTTTTTTTGTTCATGGTAATGCAAACGGATCCGTTCTGAACGGATCTAAGCGTTTGCATTATAGGTGCGGATCCGTCTGTGCAGATACCAGACGGATCCGCACCTAACGCAGGTGTGAAAGTAGCCTTAGTAGTTTAGAGATAAGGTTTGTCAGATAACCGCACAAAGTGAAAGTGAAAATACCAGTCACACAGTTAGGCCTCCTGCACACGACCGTTGTGTGCACCCGTGGCCGTTGTGCCGTTTTCCGTTTTTTTTCGCGGACCCATTGACTTTCAATGGGTCCGTGGAAAAAACGGAAAATGCACCGTTTTGCAGCCGCATCCGTGATCCGTGTTTCATGGCCGTGAAAAAAATATGACCTGTCCTATTTTTTTCACGGCCAACGGTTCACGGACCCATTCAAGTCAATGGGTCCGTGAAAGAACACGGATGCACACAAGATTGGCATCCGTGTCCGTGATCCGTGGCCGTAGGTTACTTTTTATACAGACGGATCCGAAGATCCGTCTGCATAAAGCTTTTTCAAAGCTGAGTTTTCACTTCGTGAAAACTCAGAACCGACAGTATATTCTAACACAGAAGCGTTCCCATGGTGATGGGGACGCTTCTAGTTAGAATACACTACAAACTGTGTACAAGACTGCCCCCTGCTGCCTGGCAGCACCCGATCTCTTACAGGGGGCCGTGATCAGCACAATTAACCCCTTCAGGTGCGGCACCTGAAAGGGTTAATTGTACTATCATATCCCCCTGTAAGAGATCAGGGCTGCCAGGCAGCAGGGGGCAGACCCCCCCCCCCCCCCCCAGTTTGAATATCATTGATGGCCAGGGCGGCCCCCCCCCCCCCCCTCTATTGTAATTATTCGTTGGTGGCACAGTGTGCGCCCCCCCCCCTCCCTCTATTGTAATAATTCGTTGGTGGCACAGTGTGCGCCCCCCATCGGCCCCCCCCTCCCTCTATAGCATTAACAACATTGGTGGCCAGTGTGCGGCCTCCCATCTCCCCCCCCCCCATCATCATTGGTGGCAGCGGAGTTCCGATCGGAGTCCCAGTTTAATCGCTGGGGCTCCGATCGGTAACCATGGCAACCAGGACGCTACTACAGTCCTGGTTGCCATGGTTACATAGCAATAGTACAGTAGTAGAAGATTCATACTTACCGGCTGCTGCGATGTTCGTGTCCGGCCGGGAGCTCCACCTACTGGTAAGTGACAGCCTCAGGTCTGTGCGGCGCATTGCTAAATGAACTGTCACTTACCAGTAGGAGGAGCTCCCGGCCGGACACGAACATCGCAGATCCCAGGTAAGTATGAGGGGGGGGGGGGGGGAGATGGGAGGCCGCACACTGGCCACCAATGTTGTTAATGCTATAGAGGGAGGGGGGGGGGGGCGATGGGGGGCGCACACTGTGCCACCAACGATTTATTACAATAGAGGGAGGAAGGGGGGGGGGGGCGGGGGGGCGCACACTGGCCACCAATGTTGTTAATGCTATAGAGGGAGGGGGGGGGCCGATGGGGGGCGCACACTGTGCCACCAACGATTTATTACAATAGAGGGAGGAAGGGGGGGGGCGGGGGGGCGCACACTGTGCCACCAACGATTTATTACAATAGATATTCAAACTGGGGAGGGGGGGGGGGGTCTGCCCCCTGCTGCCTGGCAGCCCTGATCTCTTACAGGGGGATATGATAGTACAATTAACCCCTTCAGGTGCGGCACTTGAGGGGTTAATTGTGCTGATCACGGCCCCCTGTAAGAGATCGGATGCTGCTAGGCAGCAGGGGGCAGTCATGTACACAGTTTGTAGTATATTCTAACTAGAAGCGTCCCCATCACCATGGGAACGCCTCTGTGTTAGAATATACTGTCGGAAATGAGGTTTAACGATCTAACTCATATCCGACAGTATATTCTAACATAGGGGCGTTCCCATGGTGATGGGGACGCTTCAAGTTAAAATATACCATCGGATTGGAGAAAACTCCGATCCGATGGTATAAAAGGGACTCCAGACTTTACATTGAAAGTCAATGGGGGACGGATCCGTTTGAAATGGCACCATATTGTGTCAACGTCAAACGGATCCGTCCCCATTGACTTGCATTGTAATTCAGGACGGATCTGTTTGGCTCCGCACGGCCAGGCGGACACCAAAACGACTTTTTTTTCATGTCCGTGGATCCTCCAAAAATCAAGGAAGACCCACGGACGAAAAAACGGTCACGGATCACGGAAAAACGGGACCCGTTTTTGCGGACCGCAAAAAACTACGTTCGTGTGCAGGAGGCCTTAGAAAAACAGTTAACCATTTGTGACAAAAGGACTCAATGTTTTTAATAAGGGCTAATAAAAAAATATGATTTTAGCGAAACATTGATAAAATTCAATCATAAACAAAAATTTACTCCGAAATAGCCTTTACATTTTTTTTAACTTTGTGAACATTACATGAGGTAAAGGACCAGAGTCTACTGCTGTCTTTTTTACAGTACTTAAAATCCCTTATTAGATAAAAAAAAAAGTGAAGATTAATAATAAATTCTGTAAATCGTATCATCATTTTAAAAATTACCTGGAAGACTCCAAATAATATAGATATATTTGGTATCCCCACAATCTTAACAATCTGTACAATAAGTTTATAATGCTATTACAGTGGCACACTTTACTAAAAATGGAGTCTAAGAGGCTAAAATAAAAAAAAACACTGAGTATTCACCTTATCAATCTCCTGCCGCTGGTGTTCAGCCACTGCTTCGCGGTCCCTGCATCTCTCCACTTCCTGTTCTCGTGCTTGACAGACCTTGGTCTGCCCGATCAGCCAATCACTGGCCACTAGGCGGGCGGTTCAAGACCTGTCATGTTGAGCCCAAGAACAGGAAGTGGAGAGGAGAAGGGCATTGGTAAAGTGAGTATTAACTGTAATTTTAGAGAGATTAGATTATTTTAGAAAGATGATTAGTGAACAGTGTTATAATAAAAATATCTTACCCATGTTATAAATTGTAAAAAAGAAATGCTAACATACACTGCGTGCAGAATTATTAGGCAAATGAGTATTTTGACCACATCATCCTCTTTATGCATGTTGTCTTACTCCAAGCTGTATAGGCTCGAAAGCCTACTACCAATTAAGCATATTAGGTGATGTGCATCTCTGTAATGAGAAGAGGTGTGGTCTAATGACATCAACACCCTATATTAGGTGTGCATAATTATTAGGCAACTTCCTTTCCTTTGGCAAAATGGGTCAAAAGAAGGACTTGACAGGCTCAGAAAAGTCAAAAATAGTGAGATATCTTGCAGAGGGATGCAGCACTCTTAAAATTGCAAAGCTTCTGAAGCGTGATCATCGAACAATCAAGCGTTTCATTCAAAATAGTCAACAGGGTCGCAAGAAGCGTGTGGAAAAACCAAGGCGCAAAATAACTGCCCATGAACTGAGAAAAGTCAAGCGTGCAGCTGCCAAGATGCCACTTGCCACCAGTTTGGCCATATTTCAGAGCTGCAACATCACTGGAGTGCCCAAAAGCACAAGGTGTGCAATACTCAGAGACATGGCCAAGGTAAGAAAGGCTGAAAGACGACCACCACTGAACAAGACACACAAGCTGAAACGTCAAGACTGGGCCAAGAAATATCTCAAGACTGATTTTTCTAAGGTTTTATGGACTGATGAAATGAGAGTGAGTCTTGATGGGCCAGATGGATGGGCCCGTGGCTGGATTGGTAAAGGGCAGAGAGCTCCAGTCCGACTCAGACGCCAGCAAGGTGGAGGTGGAGTACTGGTTTGGGCTGGTATCATCAAAGATGAGCTTGTGGGGCCTTTTCGGGTTGAGGATGGAGTCAAGCTCAACTCCCAGTCCTACTGCCAGTTTCTGGAAGACACCTTCTTCAAGCAGTGGTACAGGAAGAAGTCTGCATCCTTCAAGAAAAACATGATTTTCATGCAGGACAATGCTCCATCACACGCGTCCAAGTACTCCACAGCGTGGCTGGCAAGAAAGGGTATAAAAGAAGAAAATCTAATGACATGGCCTCCTTGTTCACCTGATCTGAACCCCATTGAGAACCTGTGGTCCATCATCAAATGTGAGATTTACAAGGAGGGAAAACAGTACACCTCTCTGAACAGTGTCTGGGAGGCTGTGGTTGCTGTTGCACGCAATGTTGATGGTGAACAGATCAAAACACTGACAGAATCCATGGATGTCAGGCTTTTGAGTGTCCTTGCAAAGAAAGGTGGCTATATTGGTCACTGATTTGTTTTTGTTTTGTTTTTGAATGTCAGAAATGTATATTTGTGAATGTTGAGATGTTATATTGGTTTCACTGGTAAAAATAAATAATTGAAATGGGTATATATTTGTTTTTTGTTAAGTTGCCTAATAATTATGTACAGTAATAGTCACCTGCACACACAGATATCCCCCTAAAATAGCTAAAACTAAAAACAAACTAAAAACTACTTCCAAAAATATTCAGCTTTGATATTAATGAGTTTTTTGGGTTCATTGAGAACATGGTTGTTGTTCAATAATAAAATTAATCCTCAAAAATACAACTTGCCTAATAATTCTGCACTCCCTGTAGATGTACCCCAAAATGACTCTTAAAAAGTTACAACTGCTTCCACAAAAAAATAACCACATGCAGCCTGTTGGAGTAAAACATTTTTAAAAATAGCTATGATGGCCTATATGTGAGCTAAAAAGGAAACAAATAATCTTCAAGTGACCCTCCAGTTCAAGAACACAAAGTCACATTAACTGGGCAGGAACAGAGCACTTACATGGTGTCCTCCCTTTTATCTTTTTAGTAGCAGATCTGCTATTTCTCGGGCTAGTCTTCTGCCATCCATGATAGCCGCACTGCGTCTAGGGCCATCTAATGCACACTGTGCATGGGTAGACCACGACACTTACTACTTGTCCATCCCTGCTCTCAGATTGGGCAGCAATGTTCACGTGAGCAGTGGTGGTCAATCAGGAAGTGTCTAGGGCTACCGAATGCACAGTATACATGAGGCAGTCTGAGAAGAGGCCATCTTGGATGGCAGAAGAAGAGCCTGGGAATTGACAGATCTGCAGATAAAAAATGTAAAGGTAGGCACCATGTAAGTGTTCTGTTGGTTCCCCAGTTAATGCCTCATTCACACGACCGTATTTTTGGTCCACATACGATCTGCATTTTTTGCAGATTGGATGCTGACCCATTTACTTCAATGGGTCCGCAAAAAATGCAGACAGCACACCGTGTGCGGTCCACATCTGTATGTCCGTTTCCGCAGTCCAGAAAAAAAGATAGAACATGTCCTATTCTTGTCCATTTTGCAGACAAGAAAAGGCATTGTTACAATGGATCCGTAAATAAAAAGGATGCAACACGGACGTCATCCGTATTTTTTGCAGATTCGCATTTTACAGACCTCAGTCATGTGAATAAACCCTAATGTGAATTTTATTTCTTGAACTGGGTGGTAGCTTTCAGGTTCTGAATGGGATTATTAGGTCTATACATGATAAACACATAAATGATGATTAATTCTTTGCACTCACACTTAGTCTCCAGGTCGTGCCTCTCCTGTAGAATACTAGTATGTAATCGCACGATCTCTCTGACATGCATACACCTGCTATAATAATCTTCTACCAAATGGTAAATCCTGTCCTCTGGGAGAGGGTTGGATATCTGCAATGACATCATCAGCAATGAGAGACATGAATCCACCACTTCCCTAGATGTCCTCTTCCTGGTGACCATCCCAATTGATCTTCATGAATATAGACATATCTTCCTCTGTCTGCTTATGCTCTGAATTTGCAACACATTTTGATGCTTAAAACCAGTATTACATGCAAAGAGACCTGTCAGCTTTCCTCACGTTTTAGAAAACAATGCTGGAACGTCTTTACTTAGAACTCTGGATTGTGCTGTTCTTCTGTTACTTCCTCTTGGACATTATTGGAAACTGGCTGACCTGTTACATGTGCGCTTGGCAGCTGAAGGTATCTGTTGGTCCCATGTTCATGTTTGCCAAAAAATTATGTTTCCATACATGCAAATGAGCCACTAGGAGCAAAGGGGGCGTTGCTGTTACACCTAGAGGCTCAGCTCTCTCTGCAACTGCTGCACCCTCTTCACTTTGATTGACAGGGCCAGGAGTGATGATGTTTTTACTGCCTGGTTCTGTCAATCAAAGTGCAGAGGGTGCGGGTTCCTCTAACGTATGGCAGCAAGTTTTTAAAAAGTTGAGGAATGGAAATATAAAATGTGAATGATTTTTCTATTTTTCATTTATAGTTAGGCAAAAACACAGCTTCTAGATGTGCAAATGACATATACAGTGGGGTAGATTTACTAATCAAAGTGTGCCAGAATTCTGCTGTACATTCTCTGTGCCACACTGCTTATGTGTTTTACACACTTTTTGCACCTCATCTGACAAGGGGCGTGGTTTAATCAGAAATGGGTGCGGCTTAACATGTGCCGAAATTTTGCAAAAAAATATTGGAGTAACTAAGCTGACCAATAAGTGGTGTAAGGTTAGACTAAAATACCTAAATATGTGCCAAATTTATCATCCAGCAGCAGCCACTGTTTTGGCGCGTTTTTTCAGATTTTTTTTCTATGTATATGCCAGTGGCGTACCGCCAATATAGGCAGACCACGCCGTTGCTATGGGGCCCGCAGCACAGGGATGGCCCCTCCCCCTCCGTTTATTTTAGCCAGTACTAGTAGTACACTACACACACTGTGGCGCAGGCGCAGCGGGCCCGCGGCACTTGATTTTGACTTGTTATTATGGAAGGCATAGCCAGGGTTAACAATCCTGCCTTAGCTCTTGTAGGAGGTTAGGTGTCTACTGGCTCCACCCCTCGCTCTAGTCAGTGACAGGAAGAGTTAGAAAGGGAAAGGAAGCTGTAACTTGTGCTTCTTCTTGTTAGGCTCAGAAGGATACACCAATCTTTGCATTATCTACAGAAGGAGAGAAGGAAAAACACAAAGGAGAGAAGTAGAGAACCTAGAGTCTGCATGGCCAAGCATTGGAGTAAGAAATGTAACCTGATACCAAAAGCTGTTAAGACTTTACTGCAGTGAGGGACACTTTTAAGACTCTTTACACCTGGACATGACCAGGGAGGGGAGCAATTCTGTTATTAGAAGTATATTAGGGAATTGCCAAGAATGCAGTTCTGGATCATAGTTGGCCGTTCATTGGTAACATCTCACCAGCACTGATGTGATCTCTCTGGCCTTTCTTAAAACCTCAATCTTTTCAGCAGTGCATACATTAGTGTAATCATAATTCAGAGAACACAGTAGAATAAGCTTGTGGCACATACAATATATTCACATATACCTGATCCATCTGTAGAGCCTTAAGTCGATAATACTTCACAGGTCCAAAGAATCCTTCAATTCCGACCACATACTTGCTTCCTCCAAGGGCCATATATCCATCGGTATCATCGTAATAGATGTCCTCATCCAAACTTTAAAAAATAAGAATAATCTCAGACATCAATGGAAAATAAATGATTTGTACATTATTTAAAATCTTCTATATAATATTCACAAGATGTATGTCTCTGTTCACACTGGCATACTTATTTTAACCTCTTAAGGACATAGGGCGTACAGGTACGCCCTTGTGCCCTGGTACTTAAGGACACAGGGCGTACATGTACGCCCTGTGTATTTTCGATCACTGCCGTGCGGCTGGCAGTGATCGGAACCCGGTGCCTGCTCAAATCATTGAGCAGGCACCTAGGCTAAATGCGCGGGGGGGTCCCGTGACCCCCCCATGTCGGCGATCGCGGCAAACCGCAGGTCAATTCAGACCTGCGGTTTGCTGCGATTTCTGAAGTTTCTGGTCCCCGCAGTCCCTGACCGCAGGGATCAGAAACTTTATATGCCAAAAAAAAAGTTTTATTTACCCCCCCCTGCACCCCCGAATGATTTTTATGGTGGCGGGAGGTGCAGGGGGAGGGTTGCGGGCGGTGTGGGCGGTGCGGGAGGCGGGCGGTGCGGCAGGCGGGATCGCGATCCCCCGCCCGCCTCCCCTTGTATAATCGTTGGTGTCTAGTGGGGATACCAGGGTGCCAGCACATTGCTGGCACCCTGGTATAAACGGCTGACATCTGCGATGCGATGTCAGCCGTTTAACCCTTTCCATACAGCGGTCCGTACGGACCGCTGTATGGAAAAGGTTAACAGCGCAGGGAGCTCCCTCCCTCTCCCATCGGGGGGCTGCTGTGCCTTTGCAGCCCCCCGATGGGGAGGGAGAGAGCCCCCAGAGAGCCCCCCGAGAGATCCCCTCCTTACCCTTCCCCGTCTGCGAAGTTCTGAGCAGTACTGAGCAGACGGGGAAGGTTCCCATGGCAACAGGACGCCTCTCAGGCGTCCTGCTGTCCATGGTGCTGAACAGATCTGTGCTGAAAGCATAGATCTGTTCAGTGTAAGTAAAATACAGTACAGAACAATATATATTGTACTGTACTGTATTATTCAGACATCAGACCCACTGGATCTTCAAGAACCAAGTGGGTCTGGGTCAAAAAAAAGTGAATAAAAGTGAAAAAAAAGTAAAAATCAAAAAACACATTTATCACTGATAAAAAATGAAAAAAATAAAATTCCCTACACATGTTTGGTATCGCCGCGTCCGTAACGACCTGATCTATAAAACGGTCATGTTACTTTACCCGAACGGTGAACACCATAAAAATAAAAAATAAAAAACTATGATGAAATTGAAATTTTGCCCACCTTACTTCCCAAAAAAGGTAATAAAAGTGATCAAAAAAGTCGCATGTACGCCAAAATTGTAACAATCAAACCGTCATCTCATCCCGCAAAAATCATACCCTACCCAAGATAATCGCCCAAAAACTGAAAAAACTATGGCTCTTAGACTATGGAAACACTAAAACATGATTTTTTTTGTTTCAAAAATGAAATCATTGTGTAAAACTTACATAAATAAAAAAAAAGTATACATATTAGGTATCGCCGCGTCCGTATCGCCCGGCTCTATAAAAATATCACATGATCTAACCCCTCAGATGACCACCGTAAAAAAATAAAAATAAAAACGGTGTAAAAAAAGCCATTTTTTGTCATCTTACGTCACAAAAAGTGTAATAGCAAGCAATCAAAAAGTCATATGCACCCCAAAATAGATGCCAATCAAACCGTCATCTCATCCCGCAAAAAATGAGACCCTACTTAAGATAATCGCCCAAAAACTGAAAAAACTATGGCTCTTAGACTATGGAGACACTAAAACATTTTTTTGGTTTTAAAAATGAAATCATTGTGTAAAACTTACATAAATAAAAAAAATTGTATACATATTAGGTATCTCCGCGTCCGTGACAACCTGCTCTATAAAATTACCACATGATCTAACCTGTCAGATGAATGTTGTAAATAACAAAAAAAAAACGGTGCCAAAAAAGCTATTTCTTGTTACCTTGCCGCACAAAAAGTGTAATATAGAGCAACCAAAAATCATATGTACCCTAAACTAGTACCAACAAAACTGCCACCCTATCCCGTAGTTTCTAAAATGGGGTCACTTTTTTGGAGTTTCTACTCTAGGGGTGCATCAGGGGGGCTTCAAATGGGACATGGTGTCAAAAAAACCAGTCCAGCAAAATATGCCTTCCAAAAACCATATGGTGTTCCTTTCCTTCTGCGCCCTGCCATGTGCCCGTACAGCTGTTTACGACCACATATGGGGTGTTTCTGTAAACTACAGAATTAGGGCCATAAATAATGAGTTTTGTTTGGCTGTTAACCCTTGCTTTGTAACTGGAAAAAAAATATTAAAATGGAAAATCTGCCAAAAAAGTGAAATTTTGAAATTGTATCTCTATTTTCCATTAAATCTTGTGCAACACCTAAAGGGTTAACAAAGTTTGTAAAATCAGTTTTGAATACCTTGAGGGGTGTAGTTTCTTAGATGGGGTCACTTTTATGGAGTTTATAATCTAGGGGTGCATCAGGGGGGCTTCAAATGGGACATGGTGCCAAAAAAACAGTCCAGCAAAATCAGCCCTCCAAAAACCAAACGGCGCACCTTTCACTCTACGCCCCGCTGTGTGCCCGTACAGTAGTTTACGGCCACATATGGGGTGTTTCTGTAAACAGCAGAGTCAGGGCAATAAAGATACAGTCTTGTTTGGCTGTTAACCCTTGCTTTGTTAGTGGAAAAAATGGGTTAAAATGGAAAATTAGGCAAAAAAATGAAATTCTCAAATTTCATCGCCATTTGCCAATAACTCTTGTGCAACACCTAAAGGGTTAACGACGTATGTAAAATCAGTTTTGAATACCTTGAGGGGTGTAGTTTCTTAGATGGGGTCACTTTTAGGGAGTTTCTCCTCTAGGGGTGCATCAGGGGGCTTCAAATGGGACATGGTGTAAATAAACCAGTCCATAAAAATCAGCCTTCCAAAAACCAAACGGCGCACCTTTCACTCTACGCCCCGCTGTGTGGCCGTACAGTAGTTTACGGCCACATATTGGGTGTTTCTGTAAATGGCAGAGTCAGGGCAATAAAGATACAGTCTTGTTTGGCTGTTAACCCTTGGTTTGTTAGTGGAAAAAATGGGTTAAAATGAAAAATTAGACAAAAAAATGAAATTCTCAAATTTCCTCCCTATTTGCCAATAACTCTTGTGCAACACCTAAAGGGTTAACAACGTATGCAAAATCAGTTTTGAATACCTTGAGGGGTGTAGTTTCTTAGATGGGGTCATTTTTGGGTGGTTTCTATAATGTAAGCCTCGCAAAGTGACTTGAGACCTGAACTGGTCCCTAGAAATTGAGTTTTTGTAAATTTCGGAAAAATTTCAAGATTTGCTTCTAAACTTCTAAGCCTTATAACATCCCCAAAAAATAAAATATCATTCCCAAAACAATTCAAACATGAAGTAGACATATGGGGAATGTAAAGTCATCACAATTTTTGGGGGTATTACTATGTATTACAGAAGTAGAGAAACTGAAACTTTGAAATTTGCTAATTTTTTTCAAATTTTTGTTAAATTAGGTATTTTTTGGTGCAAAAAAAATTTTTTTTTTGACTCCATTTTACCAGTGTCATGAAGTACAATATGTGACGAAAAAACAATCTCAGAACGGCCTGGATAAGTCAAACCGTTTTAAAGTTATCAGCACTTAAAGGGACTCTGGTCAGATTTTCAAAAAATGGCCTGGTCCTAAGGTGTAAAAAGGCTGTGTCCTTAAGGGGTTAAGGTTCTATGATGGAGATGCTGATCAATAATAATAATATATGGCTTTCATTAGGATTCCAATTGTTTTATAGGGTAGAATAGCAGAGAATGTTTCACTATTCTGGTTATCAAGAGCAACAGAAGCCTAGTAGTCAAGAACTAGTGCAATTGTGAGGACCGTTCACATTGTCAAGGCTTCTATTTAAAGGGGCTGCCCCACAAACAATATTCTATATTTTTCAAAGCTGCACCAGGATCTGAATACTTTCAAGACTGCATGGAATTAAAAATGTTGCACTGAGATATTTAATAAAATCTATCCGTATAGAATTATCTGCCTCCTGAGCTATGTTAGAGAGCTGCAGCAGAAATGACATCCCCCTCCCCCGAACTGCGATAGGGAGAGAGCTGGAGAAGAAAGGACATACTCCCTGCGCTGTCATAGGGATATAGCTTCAGACGAAAGCTGTAATACGGAGAGAGCTGCAGCAGGCAAGAAACACCTCCTCAGCTGTTATAGGGAGAGAGCTGCAGCAGAAAGAACACACCCCTTGAACTGTGATATGGAGAGAGCTGCAGCAGAACGGACATGCCACCTGAGCTGTCAGCTTGATATAAATCTAGCAGAGCAATTGGATTAATGAAATGGGGAGATCTCTTGATCTATGTGAGGTATAGGGCTGGTTCTAGCTTTGTTTTAAACAGATTGTCAGGAACTATATGATGGCTGATTTTCATCTTTTACATTTGTAAGGGCCAGCCCCTGGAATTGTAGGGTTACATAGACTGTGATTATTTATTCCCACCACTAGAGGTCGCTGTGGCTCTGAGTAAGAGGAAGCTGAAGAAGTTCCCGGGTTTCAGAGGCCGGGTGTGTGTCCTGGGGAGCTGTGAGGATGGCTGCCATGTTAGGAGCCAAGTAAAGGCTAGTGATGGGACACGGAGCCTCACTGATGGAGTCCTGAGAAGCTGGCTGTGTTTAAGACAGATCAAGATAGACTCTTAACTGAAGTGCTCCAGCTGTAACCCAGAGAGAGAGAAAAGCAAGTGATCGATTCAGGAGCCAAAGGACACAGGCCACCACGCATCCGGACAAGACAAGCATCCACCTTGTGGGAGAAGACGACATCACAGACCTCTACTCAGATAACTCCAGGACTCAGAGTGTGCACAGGTGCTAATCCGCGGTAGGGCATAGAACAGGGGACTTTAGTGCGCTGTAGAAGCGGACCCTGAGTATCAGGGGTAGATAAGAGCATAGTAGCTGAGTGTAGCCTGGACTCTGATGGGTTTGCTGTGCATTTATCCTAACTCTTGTTCAACTATTCTGTGTAAACCTGTTTATACTGTTTATCCGATTTTCCGGCAGTTACATCTTGTTCTTTAATAAAGCCGGTTTTTGTTTCAGTCTCCTTGTCTGCTGTACTGTATTTGAATCCTGCCTTGCGGTCTCTTCCTCCCCTGACCGCTACACATTAATCATGGGATAACCCCTTTAAGGGTCTTTTCATATTGCTTCTTTTTGTCTGTTTATCCATATGTGCAGGAAAAGCACCTGCCGCATCCACTATACAAACTCAGATTACATAAAGTGGCATCCATTCCCCATAGGTGCCCATGTTAAAAAACTACGCATTTTTACTGGATGCCTCTGCAGCTAAAAACAGAAACCTTCTGGATGCTGCCAAATGGAGGACAAAAGAACATTGATGTAATGATGAAGAAGCAGTGTGAAAAGACCCATAAAGAAGCCATTACGGTTATGACAGATCCGTTTTAAAGAAGAACTCTCCACCCTTCCTGATGGATTTCAATGACTTTTTATGGGCTCAAAGCATGTTTTTACAACCATTTAATCCACTTTTGCACGACATTTTAAGTCCTGTCCATTATTAGCTTAGCCATGTAACCCATTTTGGTGTACATTTGCATACATTCAGAGTCGGGGGTACTGTCAGGTCTCCAGTTATTTTTAGAGCAGAAATAGTGCTACAGACACAGGGAATCCTGACAGAATGAAACCTAGTGTCTGTGAAAGGAACTTATCTGATACTGATGACCTATCCTGAAGATAGGCCATGGATATTGCACTAATGGAAAACTCCTTTAATGTCCATGGGAATCAGACCTATGCCACAGTGTGTGTCATCCTGATCAGGCTTTGGCTCATGTCTATCTCATGTTGACTCCTCTTTCTATCCCATATACATGCAAAGATGTATCTCCCAGGAAGAGACCCATCTCCCTTGCACCACGTCTTGGAAGTGGCTCCTTATGAGTCAAAATCCAACTTTCCAACAAGCCTTGGGATATTTCAAGGCAATACAGCCAAGGCAAATATCCATCCATATACAGCTTCTTTAGGGTGCTTGCCCCTCATCAGTACGGAGCAGGGTTCAGGCTGGCTCATTGCGATGCCTTAAATGTGGCTAAGGCAGAGTCCTGAATCTCCTTAAAGAGACCAGACCTGTATGGAGACTGACTGGAAGTACTCCATGGTACAAAGACTTTTTGGCAATGCTCCATGGGACTTTCCATGTTGGAAGGTTGGATTTTGACTCATAGGGAGCCACTTCCAAGAGGTGGCACTGGTCAGGATCTCTCTTTGCATATTGCAAATAAGTCTTCATACCATAGAGTACTTCTAGTAAGTCTTCAAAGAGATTCAGCACCCTGCCTAAGCCGTATCCCATTGTACAGAAAGATTTGATGATGATTGCAGTTAACCCAAAGAGTATCAAAGGAAAATCATGCCACATCTTCCAATAGAAAGAAGGGTAAATTGCAGCTAATATTATACAAAACCCACACAAGTATTATTCTGATAATTCAGCTTTTCAGGGTTACTGAGCTGAGCTAGAGCTGTGCCAGAGCATAATGTCAGTGGATAATGTCACATAACGACACCCTGCTCTGCACAATGTAAATACCAGTCGTGTTTGTCCTACTAAGTACTGGATGAAGATCTTAATAACCAGAACCAAACCTCAGAATAGGTCATAAATATCTGATTGGCCGGGGACCAACACCCAGCACCCCTATCAATCAGCTCTGCCAGCCCCTAACTTTCCTTCTTGACTGAATAAGGAAAGGACTAGCTGAGCTTGTCCTACATGCATTGTGCCTGGTGTAACAGTGAATTACCTGGTGACAGATTTTTACATGGCTTTTGCATCAAGGCCGTGTGAGCACATAATGGCTCTGCTGGGCCCTGATGTTATACATATTATATATATATATATATACACACACATTTATGGTTCACAGTTTTGTTCTTCAGTCTCCTGCTTGTATAATTTGTGAGAGCTTTTTAAAATATATTGAATGTAAAGAATGAAATACCATAGTAATTTGCCATTAAATAGGACAAAGGTTCAAAGGAAGGCGGGTAAACCCTCCAGTAATTTAGTGCTTAAAAACTTTGATGCATGGGTTTAGAAGCAGACTAGAGCATAAAATAAAACGATGTTAGAGCTTACATTTTGCCTACAGGCATAGTTCACTGCTGTAATACAGGTTTTGTATATGATTTATTTAGCCATAAGAGGAAGTAGATCCAAAAAATGTATAAGTCAAGGAAGGGTATATTCACACTGGTAAATTCTGACGCTGATTTGACTGCTGAATCCACATTCAAAACTCCACCATTCAGAAACTCCCCCATGTGCACACCTTGTACAAACAGTACATTTTTTATCAGTAGCTGATTAGAAAGACGCTTGAGAAGTTACGTTACTAGAAACAGATTTGATTGTGGATTCCATATAGAAGTCAATGGGGATGTAGTAAAATATCAACCAAAAGTTCTTCTAAAACTCTTGTAAAAACTCCTCTACAACGGCCACCAAAAATGACCTGTTTTCAGCTAATGATCTACTACAGATTTTTTTTCTCCTGTGGATATTAGGCTGGGTTCACTTCACCATTTCATTTTCTGCTCTTCTGACCCATTTCAGCCTGCATGCAGTACTTTTTTTTTCCCATCTAAAAAAACTGATCTCGGACAGAAATAGCTCAAATGGATGCACAGGATCCGTTTTTTTACAGGATCCTTTTTTTTGTTCTTCTGATGGATGAGAAGAAAGGAAAATGAGACAATGATGTGAATGCCTTAGCAATGTGCACATACCTTTCATAGGTCCTACTTTTTCCCCTTTAATGTCCACCCCTGTTTTTAGAATACAGAAGGAAAATCCTTACCTGTAAGAATGGCTGTTATAACTTTCTAGCTCTCGTCCAAGGAAGGTGTTTAATATTATCTACAGACAACAGAATATTGAGGGTTAAACAAGTCGCCATCAATAATAACTAATAATTGTGAGACCACTGTGATAAACCTGGCAGAACAGGAGGAAGGATTGAGCATGTTGTATAAAGATCATTTCAGTAAAAATATATATTCTCAGTAAAAGCTTCACCCATTTGCGTGTTTCAGCCGCCTAGTGTGATCTTAGGCCATTTTAAGACGAGCGTGTCCATTTAGGAAAACACGTTCCATGTGGGAGAGTGAATTCCTCTGACCGGACCGAACAGCATTCTAATGATTTATAATGTTGTGTGTCTCTGCTCGACCTTATCTGTAATGATTTGTACTTATGGCATTATGTGAGTACAAATCATTACAGTGGAGGTGGGGCAGAGACACACAACATTACAAACAATAAGTCAGGTGTAGATAGGTGCTCCAGGTAGATAGAGGATGGGTGCATGCCTCCAAGGCATCAGTACCGTACCACAGCTCAACAGATAATCCACAAAATGCACTATGGAGACAGTAGTCCTTCTTACAAACAAGTGATCCTTATCTGGAATAAATAAGGATCAGTTGTTTTTTCGAGGAGTACTGTTCTCCATAGTGCATTTTGTGCATTACACAGTATTATAAATCATTATAATGCTGTGCAGTCCAGTCAAAGGAGCAGAGTTCGCTACGAGAATTCACTCTCTCATATAGTGTGTGCGGTGAACGCGCTTGTCTGAAACTGGCTGTAGTCACAGCATGAAACATGACCACAATGCTATCCTTCTTAACCCCACTTCCTGATAATGCCAGCCTGTTCAATATAACAACTAATTCAGATAGTAACAGAGAAGGAGGAGTAGAAAAATCTAATAAACAAAAAAAAAAGAAAAATATAAGTGGCACTATGGGTGGGATGTTGCATGTATGTGTATACATAGTATCCATATAAATTAACAAATTAGCAACAGTAAAATAACTTAGGCAGATTTTAAAGAACCTGTAAATGGACAATGGTTTTAATAATGAAACATTAAAAGGGTTTTCTGAGACTTATGTACTGATGACCTATCCTCTGGACAGGTCCTCAGTATCCGATCAGTGGGGGTACGACGCCCAAGAAGAACCCCACCAATCAGCTGTTTGAGAAGGCACCGGCGCTTCTGTGAGCACCGCTGCCTTCTCCATGATCACCAAGCACAGCTCCGTACATTGCATAGCGGCTGTGCTTAAAGGGATTCTGTCATCAGATTTAACCCCTCTAACCTAAACATATGCTCATGTCCAGACTAATAAGAAGAATCCTAAGCTGGCCTTATTAAACCTCATTGTGGCTCTTTTTGCCCAAAAAACAGGTTTTTATAACCTGTCAATCACTTACTTAAGGTGCCCAAGGGGAGGTCCGTTAATACAGGGTGCCCGGCCGCACCCCTCGCCATCCGGTGCCCAGCGCCGCCTTCCCTATCTTCATCGCCACCTTCCCTGTCTTCAGCGCCGCCTTCTACAGCTCATCTACAGTGGCTTAGTTGAGCGAAGTGCGCATGCGCCGGCCTGATGTGCACTTCGCTCAACTAATCCACTGCCAGGAGTCCGCACGGGCGCATCAGGCTGAGCCTAGTGCGCAGGCGCGAGATCTGGCAGAGGAACAGGGAGGATTGCGGAGGCGGCACTGAGCTGTAGAAGGCGGCGCTGAAGACAGGGAAGGCGGCGCTGGGCACCGGATGGCGAGGGGTGCGGCCGGGCACCCTGAATTAAGGGACCTCCCCTTGGGCACCTTAAGTAAGTGATTGACAGGTTATAAAAACCTGTTTTTTGGGCAAATAGAGCCACAGTGAGGTTTAATAAGGCCAGCTTAGGATTCTTCTTATTAGTCTGGACATGAGCATATGTTTAGGTTAGAGGGGTTAAATCTGATGACAGAATCCCTTTAATATCACATCTTAGCCCCATTCACTTCAATGGGCCTAGGCAATGTGACCGATGAACATGTTGTCACTGGCCCAAGAAAAGCTGGAGAAGGCTGCGGCCCTACTACGAGCTCCAGTGCCTTCTCAAACAGTTGATCGGCTGTCGGACCCCCACCAATCAGATAGTGATGATCTATCCAGAGGATAGGTCATCAGTACATAAGTTTTAGAAAACCCTTTTAAATCTCTATGATAATTCATGCCTTGCGGGGCACGTGTGTTCAAAATCCAATATGCTTCTCGATCTAAATGATTGTTCTTAACATTACCACCTCTAGGGGGAACCTTATCCTTCTCAATACTACAAACTCTATCAATCCTGCCTCCATGACATTCTCTGAAATGTTTGGAAGCCCCAGAAATTTACAGTCATCAGATTTGTGGATATCGTTAATAGTGTTGATCACGAATATTCGAATTTCGAATTTTTATTGCGAATATAGGTACTTCGAAAATTCGCGAATATTTCGAATATAGTTATATATATTCGTAATTTCGAATATTCTAATTTATTTTTTCGATTTTTATTTTATTTTTATCAGTACACATGATCCCTCACTGCTTCTAGCTTGTGGGCCAATAAGAAGGCTGCAATATACTTGACTTTAGGAGTAGTAGTGTTTGCGAATTTTGCTCTATGTTCTTTTTTTTGGAATATTCGCTATATTGCTAAATATTCTTGTTTTAGAATATTACGAATATTCGAAAAAACAAAGTTATAGCAATATAGAGAATATTCGAAAAAAAATCGAATATAGAGCAATTTAGCTAATATAGTGCTATAATCTTCTTTGTCTAATAGTTGTAAGTTGAAAAATTCGCAATAAAAAAAATTCGAATACGAAAATTCGAATTCCAAAAATTCGCATATTACACAATCATTACCTTCCCGATTTTTTGAGTAAAAAAAAAATCGGGAATTTTCGAATTTGCTAATTTTTGACGAATATTCTACAATATTCGAATATGACCCCTGCCGCTCACCACTAATCGTTAAGGAGTTCCAAGATACGCATCTTTAAATGTCTGGAAGTGCTACTAACATCATTCTAACTGCATAATGTCCAAGACATCAAGTATATCACTGACTCAGAGTTACAATTAATATAATACTTAATAGGATATTATGTGTATTATCTGGTTTCACAAAGGAACACATTCTGCAGGGTGAGATCTATACCTGTAAAATCCAGGGCAGAGTAACCTTCAGGGTTTTACTTTACAGGATGCAGAACACTTGGAGACACCCGTCTATCCCAGTGGGGTTATTTTCTATAAACCTCTTTGTACTCTTGTGCTATTAAGTGTTCCAACTTTTTATCCTCATATAAATGGGCTAACTATCTCAGTATAATATTTTTGATCTGTGTGAATTGGGGAAAAGAATCCAGGTGCATTGGAGACATTCTTATTGTTGATCATGGGCACCAAACATCTTTAGACTGCCTGGCCTAAGTTTACATTGTCTAAATATTAGAAATAGTAAACCTGTTATAATAGTTGTAATAATTGCCGAGTTCAGGAAGAGGTGTCCACTAGGTGGCTCTCCTTCGACTTCTCTTTGCATAACCCAGCTTGACTGTGTGCCAATGGACTGATAGAAGGCAACCGTCAAACACCTTAGATGCCGCAGTTGCTATTAACTAAGGCATCTAGGGATGCTGGAATTGGAGTTGTCTCTAATCTCGGCAGTTGTGGCAGGACTTTGGCTGTGTATTACAGCTGTAGTCCTGCTACAGTTGGCACATTGAACACACCTGCGTGATCAGAGCAATGTAATAGTACGACAAAGGTCCTCTGAGAACTCCTGAATGCGACATACTATTTTGTCATGGTTCATCCAGGGGTTATTTTACATGGGATAATATGTTTCCAAATAATAGCTGCATAAACTCTGTGTCATGTGCCGGGGGCCCAAGTAAGACACAGGACACAAGCAAAACAGACAAAGGACCAACAGAGAACTTTATTACAAATGTAATAAAAGGACATGACAGTACAAAATATGCATGTTAGGCAATAGTGGTAGACCTACCACAGAACCAAGTGCACTGGCAGACCAGAGGCAAAACCCAGAGGACGGAGAGCCAGTGAGCCCCGATCTTCATAGAGCCCCTGGTGGTGTGGATGAAGTGGACCGAGGGCTCACTGGTCACACCTCCAGGAAGGTCCCGGTACGCTTGGCCCCTAACTGCAGAGAACCACACTGGTGAAACCACCAGCGGAACAGACAACAGAACTGAAACCCAAGCAAACACAGAACATGGATAAGACAACAAGACAAACGGGAACCAGCACAGAAGCAGATGCCTGGACCACAAGCGGAATGGAAGCAAGGCGGTCTCAGTCAGAGCTGCACACAGACTAGAGATCCTCCCTCCGGAGAACCCAGTGACCCTCTCACGAAGGCAGGACAACAACAGGAACAGAACCAGTAAGGACTGCAGGACAGGAAGCAGTAACCACTGCCAGGCTGGGCATAGGACAAGATCAGAAGCAGTAAGCAGTGCCAGGCTGGGCATAGGACAAGATCAGAAGCAGTTTAGCACTGCCAGGCTGGGCATAGGACAAGATCAGAAGCAGTTTAGCACTGCCAGGCTGGGCATAGGACAAGATCAGAAGCAGTTTAGCACTGCCAGGCTGGGCATAGGACAAGATCAGAAGCAGTTTAGCACTGCCAGGCTGGGCATAGGACAAGATCAGAAGCAGTTTAGCACTGCCAGGCTGGGCATAGGACAAGATCAGAAGCAGTTTAGCACTGCCAGGCTAGGCATAGGACAAGATCAGAAGCAGTTTAGCACTGCCAGGCTGGGCATAGGACAAGATCAGAAGCAGTTTAGCACTGCCAGGCTGGGCATAGGACAAGATCAGAAGCAGTTTAGCACTGCCAGACTGGGCATAGGACAAGATCAGAAGCAGTTTAGCACTGCCAGGCTATCAGATGCAGTTAGAGCACTGCTAGGCTAGATGTGGAACAGAGAGGATACAGACAGAGAACATATACAGAAGATTAGACAAGGCATGGACAAGGATAACAACATCAACATCATGACAGGACAGGTACAGAAGATCAGACAAGGACATAACATCAATGCATTACCAGGCGACATCACAAACAAGGGCAGATGGCAAAAACCCCTGGGTCAGCAGCAAGGGGCTACACCCAGTAAGGCACAGGACAGAACTGATCTACTGGGTAAGCAGCAAGCTGCTACACCCAGCAAGGCAGAAGAAAGACTGACCACAAGCCCCACAGCTCACAGATAGATATAGCTGCGATAACGAGGGCACCTGATAAGGAACACACACCCAGGAACAGACCAGGGGAAGTTAACCCCATCAGAACCAGGAGTACCAGAACCATAGAACAAAGGATACAGGTCACAGTTCACACACAAGGCCGCAGCCAGCACGCATTGAAGAACCAGCATACATGGGAACACCCACAGCCAGTACACAAAGCACATGCAGCCAGCCTACATGGCACCAGAGACAGGAGCCACAGAGATGCAGACACGGAAGCCAGAAACACAGGCCACAGTTCACAGACACCAGCGCAGCCAGCATGCAACCCCAAGCAACCAGCATACACAGGTGTCAGCCTGCAGCCAGCACACAAAGCACATGCAGCCAGCCTGCATGGCACCAGAGACAGGAACCACAGAGATGCAGACACGGAAGCCACAAACACAGGCCACAGTTCACACACACCAGCGCAGCCAGCTTGCAGCCCCAAGCAACCAGCATACACAGGTGTCAGCCTGCAGCCAGTACACGAGAGAGCCTGCAGCCAGCCTACATGGCAACAGTGTAGATGGGGAGTACACACATTCACAGGCAACAGTTCACACAAGACACAGCAGCCAGCGCGCAGCACCAAGCAACCAGCATACACAGGTTTCCGCCTGCAGCCAGTACGCAAGAGAGCATGCAGCCAGCCTACACGGCCAAAACTGTCACGGCGAACCGCACCGTGATACTCTGTAATCAGCTCTATATAGTGAAGTTACCATTTTTCTTGAAATTGTGACGTCCAGCCGGATCCATTGACGTAGAGGTAGATAAAACTTTGACATTGTCGCAATATCATCCCCTGTTGTGAGCTGCAGCTGAACATGGATCTGACCTTATAACATAAAGAAGTACAAATTAACCAAAACTTTTAATGGGAACTCATTATGTTGAAAGTTCAGTCTGATCTGTAGGCAGCATATTATAAAGCAAGAACAGCTGAGCAGATTGATCTGTAGATTAGTGGCATAGATTCTGTATAACCATTTATTGATCTAAACATTTGCTCATCTCTCTCTATATGCAACTCATAATATGAATTATTGTCAATCATTGACTGAGACCGCCCACTGGACTCCTAAGCCAAAAATGAGCAGAGGTTTAGATCAATTCATGGAAATGATGACCAGCAATCCTTGAAATCTGAAGACTGGCTCTTAAGGTGATTCCATTTTATTAATTTTTGCATTTGTCTACAAGTAAGGCTACTTTCACACTCGCGTTTGGTGCGGATCCGTCATGGATCTGCACAAACGCTTCCGTTCAGATATTGTATTATCTGTAACATAGCCAAAATGGATCCGTCTTGAACACCATTGAAAGTCAATGGGGGACGGATCCGTTTTCTATTGTGCCATATTGTGCTAGTGAAAATGGATCCGTCCCCATTGACTTACATTGTGTGTCAGGACGGATCCGTTTGCCTCCGCATCGTCAGCTGGACACCAAAACGCTGCAAGCAGTGTTTTGCTGTCCACCTCCAGAGCGGAATGGAGGAGGAACAGAGGCAAACTGATGCATTCTGAACGGATCCTTATCCATTCAGAATGCATTAGGGCAAAACTGATCCGTTTTGGGCCGCTTGTGAGAGCCCTGAACGGATCTCACAAACAGAAAGCCAAAACGCCAGTGTGAAAGTAGCCTAAGAGAGTAACAGGAAAGATACTGGGGGAGATTTACAGATTAACGGCATCTGGATTGTGTCTTGATTTGCCAGAATTTGTGACGGACACTTGCTGCACTAAATACACTACCGGAAAATGTGGAGACACACAGAACCAACACCAGTGTTTTTGTGGACCAGCCTTTAATATGTCCAGGACAATGTGGAACCATTCCTATTGCCTTTTTTACTCAGTTAGAAGATGTGGTGTCCCAACAAGATAACGCTTCTACACACACTGCCCATGCTACACAATGTGCTGTTCAGGGTATCCAGAAGTTCCCCAGGACAGTTTGATCGCTAGAACCCTCTCCATCTAGAATAAGATTTAATGGGGTGACAGATTTCCCGTGCACAGCAGCCAACAACCACCTTGGCTGAACTATGGGCACAAGTTGAAAGAACTTGGCAGTCTATATAGCAGCGAGGGGAGATGCCAACTAACATTAATGTGACGCTGCTTCAACATATACTCTGCTGCAGAACCCAAAATAAAGGTTGCACCACCTTGGTTGTGTGATCATTGACCAAGCACCTCTAGCAGTTTATACTTTGTTCAATCTCAGCTCAAATCGCATTAAGTTTTGAAGGCATTCTTTTTACATTTTTGTATATGAAGTGAATGTACCACAGTTTATCACTTACAACATGCTAAACACTATATACATATATATATATATATATATATATATATACACTGCTCAAAAAAAATAAAGGGAACACAAAAATAGCACATCCTAGATCTGAATTAATTAAATATTCTTCTGAAATACTTTGTTCTTTACATAGTTGAATGTGCTGACAACAAAATCACACAAAAATTTAAAAATGGAAATCAAATTTTTTAACCCATGGAGGTCTGGATTTGGAGTCACACTCAAAACTAAAGTGGAAAAACACACTACAGGCTGATCCAACTTTGATGTAATGTCCTTAAAACAAGTCAAAATGAGGCTCAGTAGTGTGTGTGGCCTCCACGTGCCTGTATGACCTCCCTACAACGCCTGTGCATGCTCCTGATGAGGTGGCGGATGGTCTCCTGAGGGATCTCCTCCCAGACCTGGACTAAAGCATCTGCCAACTCCTGGACAGTCTGTGGTGCAACGTGACGTTGGTGGATAGAGCGAGAAATGATGTCCCATATGTGCTCAATTGGATTCAGGTCTGGGGAACGGGTTGGCCAGTCCATAGCATCAATGCCTTCGTCTTGCAGGAACTGCTGACACACTCCAGCCACATGAGGTCTAGCATTGTCTTGCATTAGGAGGAACCCAGGGCCAACTGCACCAGCATATGGTCTCACAAGGGGTCTGAGGATCTCATCTCGGCACCTAATGGCAGTCAGGCTACCTCTGGCGAGCACATGGAGGGCTGTGCGGCCCTCCAAAGAATGCCACCCCACACCATTACTGACCCAATGCCAAACCGGTCATGCTGGAGGATGTTGCAGGCAGCAGAACGTTCTCCACGGCGTCTCCAGACTGTCGCGTCTGTCACATGTGCTCAGTGTGAACCTGCTTTCATCTGTAAAGAGCACAGGGCGCCAGTGGCGAATTTGCCAATCTTGGTGTTCTCTGGCAAATGCCAAACGTCCTGCACGGTGTTGGGCTGTAAGCACAACCATGTGGACTTCGGGACCTCATATCACCCTCAAGGAGTCTGTTTCTGACCGTTTGAGCAGACACATGCACATTTGTGGCCTGCTGGAGGTCATTTTGCAGGGCTCTGGCAGTGCTCCTCCTGTTCCTCCTTGCACAAAGGCGGAGGTAGCGGTCCTGCTGCTGGGTTGTTGCCCTCCTACGGCCTCATCCACGTCTCCTGATGTACTGGCCTGTCTCCTGGTAGCGCCTCCATGCTCTGGACACTATGCTGACAGACACAGCAAACCTTCTTGCCACAGCTCGCATTGATGTGCCATCCTGGATAAGCTGCACTACCTGAGCCACTTGTGTGGGTTGTAGACTCCGTCTCATGCTACCACTAGAGTGAAAGCACAGCCAGCATTCAAAAGTGACCAAAACATCTACCAGGAAGCATAGGAACTGAAAAGTGGTCTGTGGTGGCCACCTGCAGAACCACTCCTATATTGGGGGTGTCTTGCTAATTGCCTATAATTTCCACCTGTTGCCTATCCCATTTGCACAACAGCATGTGAAATTGATTGTCACTCAGTGTTGCTTCCTAAGTGGACAGTTTGATTTCACAGAAGTGTGATTGACTTGGAGTTACATTGTGTTGTTTAAGTGTTCCCTTTATTTTTTTGAGCAGTGTATATATATATAAATATATATATTAATAACTTTTGCTCCAGATTTTTGTATGTACCTACTCTACACAGTCTTAGTTTTTGTCACGTTTTGGACAAAACCTATACCAGCTCAAAGGTGGTGTAAAAAGAAGTGTACAATTCTAATAGTATAAAGCCCCATGTTACATTGCGACACAAAAAGGGATTTTTGTGGTGCACTGTGTCGCATCTCCCCTTCACCACTTTCTTCAACATCATAGAATTAGATACATTTAACAATCCAAATCATTAATTTGATGCAAACTAGAAATGGTGCAGGTACAGCATTCTTTATATAACTGCCCTACTCTCCACAAGTCATTGAATACGATGGTGGATACATCCCCAAATGCTTTGGATTCACACCATCCTGGAAGATGCTTTATAAGCCCAGCCAGCACTATATCTGCCCTATAAGTGTCATTTATTCAGTCTTCTTTCGAGATTACTTACCTTTACTAGTCAGAAATAGAAGTGGTGATGCATACATCTTATTAGTATCCACATGATGAAATAATCCACATTCCTTACCGGTACAATAATCTAACAAATATATCCAGATAGAAAGAGTAAACCTGAAAGAGAAAGAACATGGCAGAGAAAACCCTCAGTCAGGTAATGATAAAGGTGGAGGGCATGTGTCAAGAATGATGAGAGACAAAAGATAGAGGGAAATATAGGGAGCTGATGAGAAGAGTAATCAGGACTGAAAACGAATGCCAAGCCATCAACCTTCGCTAGTCATTATCACTATAATCAGACACCCAAAAAGAAATATACTGAAGGTAATATGGGATAAATACTTTGGGGCACATTTATTAAGACTGGCACTTTAGACGCCAGTCTTAATAAGCCCTATACCTGGCGGTGGATCCTCCGGAGTTATGAAGAGGCGCCGCCCTCTTCATAACTTCGGCAGATCCACCACCGCTTCTAAATGCTTCCTAGCTGTCTAGCAGGGGTAGAAAATGGTAAATGAGACAAGCCTGCCGGCCCGTCCCCTTTCCTGCCCACACCACAGCCTTTTTTTTAGACCTGGCGACCTGGCGTGAGCGGGGAGAAGTTTCAGATTGTGGCTACTTCTCTTTGCGCCGCAATCTGCGCCAGAAATACGCCTAATTTAGGCATATTTCTGTTTAAAAAAGGACCCACATAACACTTAAATAATAAATGCTAACATGCGATCATCTGTCTCTCAAGTTTGGCGGAATCAGCCAAATATCAAATGTGTATGAGACCTCACAACTTTCCCTTAATGGCAGATGTTAGAGAAGTTACAATAAGAGTCTGTTTGTGTTCAGGAAAAAAACTAGGTATTTCCCTACAGAAAAAACATACATGCTTGGCCAAGCCAAAAGGCCACATTAATAGCTAGTTTTTAGCCGAAAGCTTTTGGCTGATCTTTGGCGATTGCTCTCCATGTCCATGTCTATGGTATGTTCGCCTAATGCTGATTGGAGTAGCTATAATATGGGTAAAAAAGTGTAGACATGAAGTATGACCAGCAATGGTACATCGGTGGAGACAAGAGAAAGTTCTTGAGAAAACAAACGTGTGTAATGTAAAAGAGGATTTAGAGATGACTGTATGGTCTCACATCGGATAGTACTTGACCAACTGGCGTCTCCTCCTCTCTAGATCTCTGTTTGTATATGGCTCGAAGATTTTGGTAAGGCCACTGTGTTCATTGCCGGATGCAAGTGGAAATGAAAGGATCTTGACTGCATCTAAATGGAAAACATCAGGAATATCAATTAGTGAATTAACAAGATATATTTCACATATAAAAAAAACCTGTTGCTATATATACAATATATTAATACAAAGTATAGATGAGCATTGCAATATTTTTCAACAAAGACACCAAGGTGAACATTTGAGATAAGTGAATTTCTCAAAAATTTGATTTGGCCGATTTGGCGAATTTTTGGTAAAAATTTTGTTTGATCCAAATTTATTCGTGGCAAATCGCGTAAAAAAATGGCTATTTGCTGGCTGCAGAAAGCCTTTATAGTGGTGTAGAACACTGTGCCTTGCAGTAATACGCATAGGGAGTCTGTTGGGGTAGTGAAATAATACTGTGAGTCCGTATGACATGCAGATGACTGGCGTTGCTCTTAGAATCACTGCACACTTCACTTATTTGGGCAGTTATGGGGCCAAAACTGACCAAATAACTGTGAACAAATAAGTGTGAACTCAGCCTTGCAGGTCGATGTTAGTGTAAAGAAGAAGCGCACTCCTTTTACACCGTCATCAGCTGATTCCACATAGATGTCTACAGAACCTGTTCTATTAAACGCTTATACAATTAGAGCCCCCCTGACAGAGTGGAGAGGGTGTCAGCAGTAAGTTTGTGTTGACGTCACTGATTATTTTGCCCTTCCTCTTATCAGTCAGAACAATAACCCCCCAAAATGGATCCTGTCTGTGGAGCATCTGCCTTCACTCGGTCAGCATTTGGTCAGTAATCCATCAGTATTAGTAAAGCCACAAAAAACAGGAGTGGATCCAAAACAAAGATGACACGTGAATAGAATATTTGCATGTCTTCTGTGTTTTGTACCCACTCTTGCTTTTGGCTACCAAATCATGAGCTAATTCTAATGCAAAATAGGGACCATGTCATGCAGGCCTTACAGCTGTTACATAGATAGGATCCGTTGTGCGTCTCATTTTTCCTTCCTTCTGACAGATTAGAAGAAGGGTCAAATAAATGATGATGTCAGCCAGGCCGAAAGGCAAAATAGTGGCCTAGTCATAAAGTGGAGAGGGTGGGAACAGCATGAGAAGTCCACAGAGTGCCCCTATGACACAGTGGTGAGGTGGAAGCAGCATGAGGAGACCACAGAGTGGCCCAATGACAGAGTCTGGATGTGGCAGCAGAATCAGGAGGAGGCCACAGAGTGGCACAATGACAGTATGGAGGTGGCAGCAGCATCAGGATGCCACAGAGTGGCACAATGACAGAGTGTGGAGATGGCAGCAGCATCAGGAGGAGGCCACAGAATGGCACAATGACAGTGTGTGGAGGTGGCAGCAGCAGCATCACGAGACCACAGAGTGGCACAATGACAGTGTGTGGAGGTGGTGGCAGCAGCAGCATCAGGAGGAGGCCACAGGGTGGCACAATGACAGAGTGTGGAGGTGGCAGCATCATCATCAGGAGGTCACAGAGTGGCATAATGAAAGAGTGTGGAGGTGGCAGAAGCAGCATCAGGAGGCCACAGAGTGGCAAGGTGACATAGTGTGGAGGTGGCAGCAGCATCAGGAGACCACAGTGGCAAGGTGACATAGTGTGGAGGTGGCAGCAGCATCAGAAGACCACAGAATTGCAAGGTGACATAGTGTTGAGGTTGCAGCAGTATCAGAAGACCACAGAGTGGCAAGGTGACATAGTGTGGAGGTGGCAGCAGCATCAGGAGACCACAGAGTGGCAAGTTGACATTGTGTGGAGGTGGCAGCAGCATCAGGAGACCACAGTGGTAAGGTGACAGTGTGAAGGTGGCAGCAGCATCAGTAGACCACAGTGGCAAGGTGACATAGTGTTGTGGTAGCAGCAGCATCAGGAGACCACAGAGTGGCAAGGTGACATAGTGTGGAGGTGGCGGCAGCACCAGGAGACCACAGAGTGGCAAGGTGACATAGTGTGGAGGTGGCAGCGGCATCAGGAGACCACAGAGTGGCAAGATGACATAGTGTGGAGGTGGCAGCAGCATCAGGAGACCACAGAGTGACCCGGTGACAGAGTGGGGAGGTGGTTGGCAATACCAGTACCAGCTGTAGATGGTGGGTGAAAGAAGGAGCACTTGGCATCAGATGTGTGGCATCAGGAGGGTGGCAGCATCAGAATAGTAGCTGAGGCAGGTAGCCAGAAGAAACTGGTACCTTTTGTCAAAGTGTTGATGTGGCACCATGGATGACCTAGTCTGATGCATCAGGCATTGGTGGGTGGAAATCCTGGCTGATCCACGCCTGAGGAGGTGACAGAGTGGCACAATGACAGAGTGTGGAGGTGGCGGCAGCAGCAGCATCTGGAGGAGGCCACAGGCTGGCACAATGACAGTGTGGAGGTGGCAGCAGCATCAGGTGAACCCCTGCACCACTACTTTCCAGGCAGGTAAGCTACTGAGAAGCGGGTGGTCTACCCCGGGCATGTTTGGCTCCCGACCTCCCACTGCTGCCACCCTGCTGACTCCCAGCCACGCTAGCAACTTGCTGGCTCCGCCGCTGCCTCATGGGCAAGCTGCCATCCTCTTCTCCCGATGATGATGATGAAGCCCCTAATTCACGTCACTGATGTCCTTTTCAATGGTCTCTGGGTCAGGAGCCTGACCGCTCGCAACACCAGCTCCCACACCACACTCCTCATCACTACTTGCCCGCCTACCAGAGGAAGCGGAGGATGTGTCCTCCACATCTTGGCTGGCCAGTAGCTGCTGACTGTCTCTAGTAGCTCGTCCTCGCTGTATAGTGGAGCTGAGCCCACAGCATATAATACTTCTCTGGCTGAGGGAACATAAAAGGACAGAGGCAGGTTGAGGACAGATGACGGCACAGGGCCTGCTCCCAGGCCATGCCAACTAAGGGTTGTGTCTGAGGAATCCACCGACTGTTGGTTGGGGGTGTCTGATGTCATTTGGGACGAAGTGGATGACCAAGTCCACCAATTAAGAATCACTGGGTTGCTAGTCAAGACACAACCACTAGATGACACAGAGAGCTCAGGCCTCTCGCTGCGTCTTCTGCTGCCATGCCCCCTTACTCTGCTGCGACCTGTGCCTGCGCCAGAAACATTTAGGCCTCTGGCACTCCCCAGTGCAGGGCCTGGCACTTGTCTGTCTGACATACTATTAGATCAAACAAATAAATAAAAAGAAAATTAAAACACCCCAAAAACGTCTGTAATTTTCTCACTTCACCACAGAACGGCTAATACCCCCTTTTTTTTCCACTAATAGACGCCAAAAAAAGCTTTAGAACATATACAGTTGCAAGAAAAAGTATGTGAACCCTTTGGAATGATATGGATTTCTGCACAAATTGGTCATAAAATGTGATCTGATCTTCATCTAAGTCACAACAATAGACAATCACAGTCTGCTTAAACTAATAACACACAAAGCATTAAATGTTACCATGTTTTTATTGAACACACCATGTAAACATTCACAGTGCAGGTGGAAAAAGTATGTGAACCCCTAGACTAATGACATCTCCAAGAGCTAATTGGAGTGAGGTGTCAGCCAACTGGAGTCCAATCAATGAGATGAGATTGGAGGTGTTGGTTACAGCTGCCCTGCCCTATAAAAAACACACACCAGTTCTGGGTTTGCTTTTCACAAGAAGCATTGCCTGATGTGATTGATGCCTCGCACAAAAGAGCTCTGAGAAGACCTACGATTAAGAATTGTTGACTTGCCTAAAGCTGGAAAGGGTTATAAAAGTATCTCCAAAAGCCTTGCTGTTCATCAGTCCACGGTAAGACAAATTGTCTATAAATGGAGAAAGTTCAGCACTGCTGCTACTCTCCCTAGGAGTGGCCGTCCTGTAAAGATGACTGCAAGAGCACAGCGAAGACTGCTCAATGAGGTGAAGAAGAATCCTAGAGTGTCAGCTAAAGACTTACAAAAGTCTCTGGCATATGCTAACATCCCTGTTAGAGAATCTACGATACGTAAAACACTAAACAAGAATGGATTTCATGGGAGGACACCACAGAGGAAGTCACTGCTCTCCAAAAAAAACATTGCTGCACGTTTACAGTTTGCACAAGAGCACCTGGATGTTCTACAGCAGTACTGGCAAAATATTCTGTGGACAGATGAAACCAAAGTTGAGTTGTTTGGAAGAAACACACAACACTATGTGTGGAGAAAAAGAGGCACAGCACACCAACATCAAAACCTCATCCCAACTGTGAAGTATTGTGGTGGGGGCATCATGGTTTGGGGCTGCTTTGCTGCGTCAGGGCCTGGACGGATTGCTATGATCGAAGGAAAAATGAATTCCCAAGTTTATCAAGACATTTTGCAGGAGAACTTGAGGCCATCTGTCCACCAGCTGAAGTTCAACAGAAGATGGGTGTTGCAACAGGACAACGACCCAAAGCATAGAAGTAAATTAACAACAGAATGGCTTAAACAGAAGAAAATACGCCTTCTGGAGTGGCCCAGTCAGAGTCCTGACCTCAACCCGATTGAGATGCTGTGGCATGACCTCAAGAAAGCGATTCACACCAGACATCCCAAGAATATTGCTGAACTGAAACAGTTCTGTAAAGAGGAATGGTCAAGAATTACTCCTGACCGTTGTGCACGTCTGATCTGCAATTACAGGAAACGTTTGGTTGAAGTTATTGCTTCCAAAGGAGGTTCAACCAGTTATTAAATCCAAGTGTTCACATACTTTTTCCACCTGCACTGTGAATGTTTACATTGTGTGTTCAATAAAAACATGGTAACATTTAATTCTTTGTGTGTTATTCGTTTAAGCAGACTGTGATTGTCTATTGTTGTGACTTAGATGAAGATCAGATCACATTTTATGACCAATTTGTGCAGAAATCCATATCATTCCAAAGGGTTCACATACTTTTTCTTGCAACTGTAACTGCACCACTGAACGGCAAATAGTTCCTTATTTTTTTCCACTTATACATGCCACAACAGGCTTTAGAACATATAACTGCACCACTGAACGGCAAATATATATATATTTTTTGCCACTAATACATGCAAAAAAGTGCTTTAGAACATATAACTGCTCCGCTGAAAGGCAAATATATATTTTTTTGCCACTAATACAAAAATGGTTGTAATTTTCTCACTTCACCACACAACGGTAAATACTTTTTTTGGGCCACTAATATATGCCAAAAAGGGCTTTAGAACATATAACTGCACCGCTGAATGGCAAATAATATATATATGTTTTGCCACTTATATACGCCAAAAAGGGCTTAAGAACATATAACTGCACCGCTGAACGGCAAATAGGCCCTTATTTTCTTCCACTTATACACGCCAATAACGGCTTTAGAACATATAATTGCACTGCTGAACGGCAAATAATACATATGTTTTTGCCACTAATACATGCCAAAAAGGGCTTTAGAACATATAACTGCACCGCTGAACGGCAAATAATATATATTTTTGTGCCATTAATACACGCCAAAAAGGGCTGTAATTTTCTCACTTCACCAAACAACGGCGAATAAGCCCTTCCTATTCCCACTAATACAAGCCAAAAAATGCTTTAGAACATATAACTGCATCACATGAGGGCAAATAAGACATAGAAATATTTCCTTGTAATGAACCCTGTTAATGGCTGTATCAAACAGCACTTGCACCCCAATCACAAGAACGGTTTGCTGGAATTACAGAGCTGTATAATGGCAATTTGGATCTCCAGTCAGTGCAGCAAGGTGTAATAGGATTGTTCCTATTACCCAGGCTGTAACCTCCCCTTCTGAACCCTGTTCTGCTTCAATACTGTGGAATGATTCCTCCCTAGCCTTTCCCTGAACTTCTATACAGCAAAATAAAAGTTTTAAAGTCTTTTCTACCACTGTCCCTAGCGCCTGCTGACGTCTCTCCCTGCACTAAGTCCACTGGAAAATGGCTGAATCCAAAATGGCTGAGGCTATTTATAGGGCTGTGACATCACAGGGCTGGCTGGCTGCTGATTGGCTCCATGTCCTAACATGTGCAGCAGCCATTTTAGGAAGAAAATGCGATTCGTTACCACGAAGCGTGAGGAAATTCGGATTCTGTGCGAATCAAATTTTTCCTGAAATTCGGATCGAATCCCACTTTGTCAACTTCGATTCGCTCATCTCTAGTGAGCAAAACTAGTATACAAAGATACAAGTTCCAGACGGGCCTTGGAGGTGGTGTCACACTAGCCTACAGAAGGTCTTCTTGACACAGCACCAAGGTCCAACCATGATATGGTGCATAAGGGTCAGCTCCATGAAAAATCTATTTGCAGAGTAGACCCTTTGGGTACAGCTATACAGTCAGGTTTCCTGACACAGTTTTGGAAGCCAAAACCAGAAGTCAAATAATAAAAGAGTAGAAGTTGTATCTTTCTTTATGCTTTCTATCCTTTTATGATCTACACCTGATTATGGCTTCAAAAACAGAATGCAGAATTCTGACCGTGTGGCTGCATCCTTAGGCCGCTTTCACACAGTCAGTGTTTGATCAGTGATTTCCAACAGTTATTGTGAGCCAAAACCAGGAGTGGGTCAAAAACCCAGAAGAGGTGCAGATCTTTCCATTGTACCTTATCTCTGTGTAGGTTCCACTCCTGGTTTTCGCTCAGAATGACTGATGGAAATCACTGAGTAGACTCTGACCAAACACTGACTGTATGAGAGCAGCCTAAGGCCTCATGAACACGACCGTTTTTTTTTAAGGTCCGCAAAAACGGGGTCCGTTGGTCCGTGATCCGTGACCGTTTTTTCGTCCGTGGGTCTTCCTTGATTTTTGGAGGATCCACGGACATGAAAAAAATGTTGTTTTGGTGTCCGCCTGGCCGTGCGGAGCCAAACGGATCCGTCCTGAATTACAATGCAAGTCAATGGGGACGGATCCGTTTGACGTTGACACAATATGGTGCAATTGCAAACGGATCCGTCCCCCATTGACTTTCAATGTAAAGTCAGGAGTCCCTTTTATACCATCGGATCGGAGTTTTCTCCAATCGGATGTTATATTTTAACTTGAAGCGTCCCCATCACCATGGGAACGCCTCTATGTTAGAATATACCATCGGATTTGGGTTAGATCGTGAAACTCAGATCCGACAGTATATTCTAACACAGAGGCGTTCCCATGGTGATGGGGACGCTTCAGGTTAGAATATACTAAAAGAACTGTGTACATGACTACCCCCTGCTGCCTGGCAGGTGCTGCCAGGCAGCAGGGGGCAGACCCCCCCCTGTATTTAACTCATTGGTGGCCAGTGCGGCCGAACCCCCCTCCCTCCCCTGTAGTTAACACATTAGTGGCCAGTGCGGCCGGCCCCCCCTCCCTCCCCTGTAGTTAACACATTGGTGGTCAGTGCGGCCGGCCCCCCCTCCCTCCCCTGTAGTACTGTGGATTCATTGGTGGAGAGTGGGCCCCCCCCTCCCTCCCCCTCCTAATTAAAATCTCCCCCCCTATCATTGGTGGCAGGGGAGAGTACCGATCGGAGTCCCAGTTTAATCGCTGGGGCTTCGATCGGTAACCATGGCAACCAGGACGCTACTGCAGTCCTGGTTGCCATGGTTACTTAGCAATTTTTAGAAGCATTATACTTACCTGTGAGCTGTGATGTCTGTGACCGGCCGGGCGCTCCTCCTACTGGTAAGTGAAAGGTCTGTGCGGCGCATTGCTTATAGCACAGACCTGTCACTTTAATTAGGAGGGGGAGGGAGGGGGGGCCCACTCTCCACCAATGAATCTACAGTACTACAGGGGAGGGAGGGGGGGCACTGGCCACCAATGTGTTAACTACAGGGGAGGGGGGGCCGGCCGCACTGGCCACCAATGTGTTAACTACAGGGGAGGGAGGGGGGGCCGGCCGCACTGGCCACCAATGTGTTAAATACCAGGGAGGGGGGGCCCACTGGCCACCAATGAAATTAAAACTGGGGAGGGAGGGGGGGTGCCCCCTCCTGCCTGGCAGCACATGATCTCTTACAGGGGGCTATGATCCGCACAATTAACCCCACAGGTGCAGCACCTGAGGGGTTAATTGTGCGGATCACAGCCCCCTGTAAGAGATCGGGTGCTGCCAGGCAGCAGGGGGCAGTCATGTACACAGTTCAAAGTATATTCTAACTAGAAGCGTCCCCATCACTATGGGAACGCCTCTGTGTTAGAATATACTGTCGGATCTGAGTTTTCACGAAGTGAAAACTTAGCTCTGAAAAAGCTTTTATGCAGACGGATCTGCGGATCCGTCTGTGTGAAAGTAGCCTACGGCCACGGACGCGGATGCCAGTCTTGTGTGCATCCGTGTTTTTTCACGGACCCATTGACTTGAATGGGTCCGTGAACCGTTGTCCGTCAAAAAAATAGGACAGGTCATATTTTTTTGACGGACAGGAAACACGGATCACGCATGCGGCTGCAAAACGGTGCATTTTCCGATTTTTCCACGGACCCATTTAAAGTCAATGGGTCCGCGAAAAAAAAACGGAAAACGGCACAACGGCCACGGATGCACACAACGGTCGTGTGCATGAGGCCTAAGGGTGCATTCACACGACCATAAGTGTTTTGCGGTCCGCAAAGCACGGATACCGGCCATGTGCGTTCTGCATTTTGCGGACCGTACATGGCCGGCGCTATATGGAGAATGCCTATTCTTGTCTGCAAACGCGGACAAGAATAGGACATGCTCCATATTTTTTGTGGGGCCGCGGAATGGAACAACGGATGCGGAAAGGACACGGTGTGCTGTCCGCATCTTTTGCAGACCCATTGAAATGAATGGGTCCGCACCCATTCCGCAAAATTTCGGAACGGATGTGGATCCATTTATACAGTCGATTGAATGCACCCTTAACCTGCAGATCACTTGCTGGTGGAATTTATCACCTTCTTTGGTTTATTTTAGAGCAGTGTTAATGAGGCAATTCAAAGAACACGCCGTTGGTCTGTGCAGTTAATTGTGGCCCTCAGAATACGTTTATCTTGTGGACTACTGAATTTCCACCAGTCTGATGATATTTGGAAGTGCCTGCATGAAACCAGGACAGCTATCTGTATAACGCTATCAAGACTTATTTTACAGTTGAAATGATGTTATTTTGTGCTTGATCTAGAAGAATGTAATATTTTAACTTGGGACAACATCTTTAAAAGTCAAATCAAGTAAACATCTTAGGCTGAGTTCACATCAGCATTCACCCTTTCCGTTCTCCTGCTCGGTTATAGGAGCAGGAGAACGGAAAGGACGGATTCGGCACATAACTGAGCCGAACTGAGCCTTTGGACCTTAGATACTATAATGGGGTCCATTAGGTTTCCACTTAGAAGATGATTTTGGAGCGGAGACAAAAGTTGTGCGCGCAGGACTTTTGTCTCCGCTTCAAAAATCTTCCTCTGATCGGAAACCTAATGGACCCCATTATAGTCTATGGGGTCCGTAGGCTCCGTTCGGCTCAGTTATGAGCCAAATCCGTCCTTTCCGTTCTCCTGCTCCTATAACGGAGCAGGAGAACGGAAAGGCTGAACGCTGATGTGAACTCAGCCTTAGCTGCAGTGACACTTTCAGAAAATTTAGGACATACTTCCTAGTAAGACTCAGATCCCGTCAATGTGCAGACTGGAAGCTCCTGCCTAACCACAGATTATTAAACATGTCTCTCTCTAGGAAAGAGGTTATTTCATTTCTGATAAACTGATAAACCTCTATATAAACATCCTTGTACAACCAGATCTCAGAACCACAATCTCTCACCCCATAGCTGTCAATCACTATATCACATAACCACTAGACTCAGACTGAGCACAGTTAGGCCCCTTTCACACGAGCGAGTTCTCCGCGCGGGTGCAATGCGTGACGTGAACGTATAACACCCGCACTGAATCCTGACCGATTCATTTCAATAGGTCTGTGTACATGAGCAGTTTTTTTCACGCATCAGTTCTGCGTTGCGTGAAAATCGCAGCATGTTCTATATTCTGTGTTTTTCACACAGCTCTGGCCCCATAGAAGTGAATGGGGTTTCAGTGATGGTTGCTAAGAGATGTTGTTTGTAAACCTTCAGGTTTTTTATCGTGCACGTGAAAAACGCATCAAAACACACTACACCTGCGCGAAAAAAACTGAACAACTGAACGCAATCGCAGACAAAACTGACTGAAGTTGCTTGAAAAATGGTGCAAGTTTCACTGAACGCACCCTGAACGCATCCCGACCTAATCCATCACACTCGTGTGAAAGAGGCCTAAGGGTCCTTTCACACGCGCAAGTTTTCCACGCGGGTGCAATGAGTGACGTGAACGCATATCATCCGCACTGAATCCTGACCGATTCATTTCAATGGGTCTGTGTACATGAGCGTTTTTTTTCACGCATCAGTTCTGCGTTGCATGAAAATCGCAGCATGTTCTATATTCTGCGTTTTTCACACAGCTCTGGCCCCATAGAAGTGAATGGGGCTTCAATGATGGTTGCTAAGAGATGTTGTTTGTAAACCTTCAGGTTTTTTATCGTGCACGTGAAAAATGCATCAAAACGTACTGCACCTGCGCGGTAAAAACTGAACAACTGAACGCAATCGCAGACAAAACTGACTGAATTTGCTTGAAAAATGGTGCAAGTTTCACTGAAGGCATCCCGACCTAATCCATCACGCTCGTGTGAAAGAGGTCTAAGGGTCCTTTCACACGCGCAAGTTTTCCACGCGGGTGCAATGAGTGACGTGAACGCATAGCATCCGCACTGAATCCTGACCGATTCATTTCATGTTAGGGCCGGAAAAGATGCGGGTGCGTTGCGGTAAAATTCGCGATTTTTCCGACCGAGGGCAAAGCGTTTTAATGCGTTTTACACCCGCGTGAGAAAAATCGGCATGTTTGGTACCCAGACCCAAACCCGGACTTCATCACTGAAGTTCAGGTTTGGGTTAGGTGTTGTGTAGATTTTATTATTTTCCCTTATAACATGGTTATAAGGGAAGATAATAGCATTCCTAATACAGAATGCAAAGTAAATTAGCGATGGAGGGGTTAAAAAAAAAAAAGTTAACTTACCTGCTCCATAGCTGCCGGTCTCTGTTCTATCTTCAGGACCTGGCAAAAGACCTGTGGTGACGTCACTGTGCTCATCACATGGTCAAATCACATGTTTCTTCACCATGGTGAGGGACCGTGTGATTGGACCATGTGATGTGACGTCAGCACAGGTCCTTAGCCGGCAGCTCAACATTACAGAAGAAGACAGAGATCCGCAACTACGCGATCAAGTGGACTCGGTGAGTTAATTTTTTTTAAATTTTTAACCCCTCCATCACTATTTTACTTTGCATTCTGTATTCAGAATGCTATTAATTTCCCTTAAAACCATGTTATAAGGGAAAATAATACAGATCGGGTCTCCATCCCGATCGTCTCCTAGCAACCGTGCATGAAAATTGCACCGCATCCGCACTTGCTTGCGGATGCTTGCGATTTTCACGCGGCACTTCTATGGGGCCTGCGTTGCATGAAAAGCGCTGAATATAGAGCATGCTGCGATTTTCACGCAACGCACAAGTGATGCGTGAAAATCACAGCTCATGTGCACAGCCCCATAGAAATGAATGGGTCCGGATTCAGTGCGGGTGCAATGCGTTCACATCACGCATTGCACCCGTGCGGAATACTCGCCCGTGTGAAAGGGGCCTAAGGGTCCATTCACATGACCATATCCTTGCAGTCTGTAAAACACGGATACCGGCTTGTGTGCATCCCACATTTTGTGGTCCCGCACATCCGTCCAATGGTTAGAAATGCCTATTCCTGTCCGCAAAATGGACATGAATGGGACATGTTCTAACTTTTTTGCGGGGCCGTGGAACAGACATACTGTGTGCTGTCCACATCTTTAGCGGGCCCATTGAAATGAATGGGTCCACATGTGATCTGTAAAAAAATATCAAGAGCTGAAAATCCCCATGAAATTTGTCCGTAAATAAATATTCAGCCAAACCAAGCAATTTCAGCGGCAGCAGAAATCCCTGTAATCTGAATGGGTATCTCCTCTCTTCTGATGGCAGATGCTGAGATATCAACATGCCTGATATTTTTGATAAGCTAACACCAGAGGGCTTGGGCAGCAGCGTACTCCTTCCTCCCTATTGAGAACACAAGTATGCACAGCCGAGACAAGCATGCATGTGTATGGGGGGTATTAAGAGGAAAATCTGTTGACTGGACAATCTATGTAAGGTTTATGACCTCCTTAAGACTATATATATATTAGCAAATCTTGTCCAGGTTGCACTGAATAAACACAGTCTTTTTAGCAGCTTCATATATCATCTCCAAGAGTTTTATAGATGTCGCATCTTTTAACCTATGTCCCTTGGCTTCTTTTGTTGACATGAAAACTTCATTAGTTCATTACTTTTAATGTTCTATTTTATATAAGATATAATAGATATAAATGATTACAGGTATGGTCTGATTAGACACTTGTCCTTGCCACAAGAGGGAGAAAAAGTGCTTCCCCTGCTGCCCTGTAAAACGGCTCCCAGAGGCTACTTTTGGGTAGTGTACCTCTTGGTGAGAGATCATTGACTATTAGCCATGCCTCTATGACGCATTTAAAGACATTTTACCCAGTTGACACACTTTAAGAGGGGGTAGATCTCAGTGGGAGAAGCAGCATGGTTGGTTCGATGAATTGCCCGCTTTCTAGGCCATTCTGACTTAGCTGCTAGGAGGTACTGGGAGCAGTGGTTACATAAGGGCGCGCACAAATGACGAACAGACTCCAGATAGCCCAGACAGGCCACCAGTTGAGAAGATCGCTTGATCTGCCAAAAAAGCACGAGCAGCTCTCACAGTTTTGTTGTCCATCCCTTAGCAGAAAGAAATAAGGTGTCATAGCACCCATTATATGTCCTGCCATTGACAGCCAGCCACCGTCACCTTTGTTTGCACTGGTGTCATGAACGAGAAATCTGGGCTGCTATGGACTGGAACTATATCATCTTTAAAAGAAAAAAAACTCTAGTACCGTGTTGGCCGAAAAACTGGTTTAGTGCTCTCATTAAGAGAAACAAAATAAGAGTTTTGCAGGTCTGATACCTTTTAATGGCCAACTAATATAGAAGCAATGATGTTACATAGCAAGACTCTTATTCTGTTTCTCTGTATCGTCTTTAGTGATGAATCCAGGTTCTGTTTAAGATCTAACAAACGCCAGCTTCGAGTATGGAGACCTCATGGTGAGCGCTTCAATCCTGCTTTTGCTGTGGAACGACACACTGCCCCGGCTGCTGGTGTCATGATCTGAGGAGCCATCACATATGACAATCGGTCACCCCTAGTAGTGATACGAGGGACACTAACAGGTCAGCGAGATGTGCAGGACATCCTGTGGCACCATGTGCTTTCTTACATAGCAGGGCTTCCAACAGCAGGATAATGCTCACAACACACAGCAAGGGTTTCTTAGTAATGATGTGGTTGATAGACTGGCACACTGTACCTGGAAACAAGTAGGGAGCAGACGGGATGTATTTAAAGGGAACCTGTCACCGGGATTTTGTGTATAGAGCTGAGGACATGGACTGCTAGATGGCCGCTAGCACATCCGCAATACCCAGTCCCCATAGCTCTGTGTGCTTTTATTGTGTAAAAAAAACGATTTGATACATATGCAAATTAACATAAAAGTTATGTTACTTGTGTGACCAGAGAAGAGTCATATTTTCAAGCTCTGACTCATCTCAGGTTAATTTGCATATGTATCAAATTTTTTTTTTTTTTACACAATAAAAGCACACAGAGCTATGGGGACTGGGTATTGTGGATGTGCTAGCGGCCATCTAGCAACCCATGTCCTCAGCTCTATACACAAAACCCGGTGACAGGTTCCCTTTAATATAGATCAATTTATTTTCCCTCTTATGGTTAAAATATACAACTAAAATGTGCAAAAAACTTATAGATAAAAAATGAAAAAAGGTAATCAAAAATAATATACAATAAAATAATGAAAAAATAAAAAAAACTGTGGGTGGATCACCCACAGTTTTTTTTATTTTTTCATTATTTTATTGTATATTATTTTTGATTACCTTTTTTCATTTTTTATCTATAAGTTTTTTGCACATTTTAGTTGTATATTTTAACCATAAGAGGGAAAATAAATAGATTTTACATATTCTGGCGGATCGCCAGAATATGTAAAATGGAAATATAGGTAAAAAGCTATATCACTGACGGTAATACGGTGTTCAAAATCGTCCCTCCTAGGGTAAAGTCACTATTTCTCAGTAATTTACAGGAGTTGAAAATCTCAGTTCATCAGTAGCATGGTTGTCCTTGGGTTAGTTGTCAGCCACTATAGTCTATAGATGTTGAAATTGTGAGCTGATCAGTGGTATAATTATTGTTTGGCTGTGCAGACAAGGATAATCTACTGGATATATATAATTGTTGTTTGGTTGTGCAGACAGGGATAATCCACTGAATGTATAATTATAGTGGTGTCCACAGTGCAATAATATTTAGAATATCTCTGATGGGCTTGTGCTACTGTGTATTAGCTGTTTACACCTGTAAAAATCCAGCTTTACATTGAGTGAGTGGAGCGGCTTCTTTAGCACCTCCAATGGGTTAAATCCTATAGCAGGCAGGTATTGTTTAAATCGCTCCTGTGGCGTCCCACATGGAGGCAATATCCTGCCTGCTGTTACCTTTGCGATGTCTCCTGTATGCGTGGCCGCTCCTCTCCAGTGAGTTGTCCGGCAGAGTTCTCTGCTCTCTGTGTTTCCCGATGTGTGCGCGGCAAGCTCGGCGTCCCACGTGGAGTTGGCGTCCCACGTGGTCTAGGTCCGCTGGTTGTACATATCGGGATAGGCTGTCGTGGATATGCAGGCTAGTATAGTTGTAGGGAAGCGCTTCCTATTGATGTATGGTGTCCTTTACTAGCGGGAATTTCACCATACGCGTTTCGGAGTCCAAACTGACTCCTTCCTCAGTGGTAACCCGCTGTTACACTATGCACCCTTTTTATCCACCTCTTTTTAAGGGTTAATTGTACCTTGATCATTCCAATCGGATTTCAACTTGTTCCCTGATTTCAACTTGTTTCCAGATACAGTGTGCCAGTCTATCAACCACATCTATCCTCACATTATTCCTACTGGCTGGGTGAGTCAGTCAGACTTAGAGCACCTTGCATGACAATAGATGGATTTCACCGGATTTCAGGACTTCTTTGGGTGACGGGTCACCAGATTTATCGCCAATCAAGCATTTATGGAACCAGCTGGGACGCCAGCTTCAGCAACCTATGAGTGTGCAGGATCTACAGGCCCAGCTGTAACATCTGTGGGCAAATGTGCCGCAGGATACCATACAGAACCTGTATGCCTCCACGCCTAACCGTATCTCATCTTGTATAAAGGCTGCCTAACAGGGTCCCAGAGCCTCCTTTCTATTGTAAAATTTCCCCCAATAAACTTATCCTTTCGCTCTAATATTGTAATCACTTACATATATCATCATTAGATTCACACATAGAAAGTTTTGTTCAACTCCATCATCTCCTTCTAGGTGCATTATTTTTTATTTTTGTATTATTTTGTATATACTTTTGCCTATGACAAATCTGACATGTATTTAACAAGAGGACAGGTGTCAGAAAGGATACTAACAGAAAGGACACTCGGATTTCTGCTGTAGATGTGCCATAGATGTACAGCAGATCCACCCGAGGATTAGCCTCTTATCTACTTCTGAAGATTCCCTTATCCATGCGGAATCTGCAGAAGCAATGACCATGCTCATTATTTCTGTGAATTATTATTTTCCATAAGGGTGTGGCCACACGCAGGACTGGAGCAAGGATTTTAGCCACCCTAGGCAAAAGCTAATTTTGCCGCCCCCTTGACTCCGCCTATTGACCACGCCCTTTGACCTGCCCCTTTTTTGTCGGCCACCTATTTATACAGACTGTACCCTTCATTGTGGTAAGGCCACGTTTTCTCCCTCCAGCTACATACTATGTCATCCACAGATCCCCATCAGTGTCATCCACAGATCCCCCTTCAGTGTCATCCACAGATCCCCCATAAGTGTCATCCACAGATCCCCCATAAGTGTTGTCCACAGATCCCCATAAGTGACATCCACAGATCCCCACAAGTGTCATCCACAGATCCCCACAAGTGTCATCCACAGATCCCCCATAAGTGTCATCCACCACAGATCCCCATAAATTTCATCCACAGATCCCCCATAAGTGTCATCCACCACAGATCCCCATAAATGTCATCCACAGATCCCCCTAAGTGTCATCCACAGATCCCCTCCCCGCCCAGCGCCGCCTCCTAGCTAATTTATTTACTTAACTTACCTCTGTGTAATCTCGCACAGGCACACTGGCAGAGGCATCGTCGAACGAGGTGCGCTGGAAGACGGCGCTGGTGCACTTCGCTCGGCGATGCCTCTGCCAGTGCGCCTGTGCGAGATTACACAGAGGCAAGTGAAGTGAATAAATTAGGTAGGAGGCGGCGCTGCGAGCCAGGGGCCGGAGCCTCCAGCAAAAGTGCGCTCTACGCGGTGGCGTACCTTACTTATGGGTGGCACCGGCCCTGGCCACACAGTCAGGTTTCTGAATGCAGTTTTGGAAGCCAAAATTAGGGGTTGATCATAACAGGAGAGAAAGTATAAAGGACAGACACTACTTTTCCTATTTTTTTTATTAACTGCTGGCTTTGGCCTCCAAAACTGCATCCAGAAACCTGTTTGTGTAGACATATCCTAATGAAGCCAGAGCCTGTGAACAGGGTTTCAAAAACCACATTCACATGCAATGGATGAAAAATGTTAGCAGATTTGAAGTTCTCCTCACATCCATGATGTGTGAACATGTAGCCTGACACTGCAGACCTACCTGTGCTAGAACAGCAACATTTTCTAGGTCATTGAAGGTATGAAAGAACATTTTTTTTCAAATATAGACATTCCAGTTATGGTATGTACTCTGCGCACATGATTGAAACATAACATAAAAATATAAAAAATTTCAGTAGATCTACCTGATTCCACGGGACACACAAATATTGCTTTATCTTCCAACCTCTGCAAATGCTCATATAACCAAGACATGCAGATATGATGGTCCTTGTATGGTCGTTGGTGCGGAGGATTAATGTCCAGCACTGCATATGTTTTAGCTGCTGCATAGAACATGGATTCATTGTGTCTTACTTCTGTTCCTACCACCAGATTGTGTACAACCCAAGCTCTAACTACTGCATAGTAGAAATCTATAGAGTTCTTCATTAAGACGTCATCCCTGTAGACCATGCTGCTTGGAAACTTCAATTCGACTGACCGTCTCCGTAGTTGGAGATTTTTTTCATTTTTCCAAAGTTTTTTAAAGACCACAATCCCCGTTCTAAATTCAGAGGAAGCCACAACATCCAGATGCACTGTGCAAGGACCGCTGCATAGATATTCTACCGAAATATTTGCATTGGCAAGGGTTTTTGGCAAATCCTCAATAGCTACATAGTCTTTGTTATTCAAGTATTGTTCGGATTGTTTGGTTACAGATGTCGTCTCCTTCGTGGAGCATAATAATGGAACCTGTAGAAAGAGGAAACCATCCATCTATGTGACATTCCATTGATGAATTTTCATGTAATTTACAGTATTGGGAAACAGGATATATGTATGTGATACTTTGGAAGCAAATTATACATAGTGAATTGGAAAATGTTCCGTCAAAACTTATGTAGAAATTGTGATCTTTATACTGTATGATCCATTTACCAATAGAAATAGCTGATGTCTGTCTGATTCTAGAGTTCATACCTTGAAGGCCATGTGCACCTTTGGGGGCAATTTTTTTAAATTATTGCATTGTACTCATTTTGAGCTAAGGATCATTTTTTCAATTGGTCTTTAATAACATGTTGAGCCCTTTTCTCTGTGCAGCCTTGAGATTCTCTAGTAGCATTCTTTGGCCCTTTGCAGACCAGAGCGTGTCCGGATTAGGTCGGGATGCGACCCGATGCATTGCGGCAAACCCGCGCGAGTAGGAACGCAATTGCAGTCAGTTTTGACTGCGATTGCGTTCCGATGTTCAGTTTTTATCGCGTGGGTGCAATGTGTTTTGCACGCGCGTGATAAAAAACTGACTGTGGTACCCAGACACGAACTTCTTTACAGAAGTTCAGGTTTGGGTTAGTTGTAGTGTAGATTGTATTATTTCCCCTTATAACATGGTTATAAGAGAAAATAATAGCATTCTGAATACAGAATGCTAAGTAAAATAGGGCTGGAGGGGTTAAAAAAAATAATAAAAAAATTTAACTTATCTTCATCCACTTGTTCGCGCAGCCGGCATCTCTTCTGTCTTGTTCTGTGAGGAATAGGACCTTTGATGACGTCACTACGCTCATCACATGGTCCGTCACATGATCCATCACTATGGTGATGGATCATGTGACGGACCATGCGATGAACGCAGTGACGTCATCAAAGGTCCTATTACTCACAGATGAAGACAGAAGAGATGCCGGCTGCACGAACAAGTGGATAAGGTGAGTTAAATTTTTTTTTATTTTTTTTTACCCCTCCAGCGCTATTGTACTATGCATTCTGTATTCAGAATGCTATTATTTTCCCTTATAACCATGTTATAAGGGAAAATAATAATGATCGGGTCTCCATCCCGATCGTCACCTAGCAACTGTGCGTGAAAATCGCACCGCTCCGCACTTGCTTGCGATTTTCACGCAACCCCATTCATTTCTATGGGGCCTGCGTTACATGAAAAACACACAAAGAGGAGCATGCTGCGATTTTCACTCAACGCACAAGTGATGCGTGAAAATCACCGCTCATGTGCACAGCCCCATAGTAATGAATGGGTCCGGATTCAGTGCGGGTGCAATGCGTTCACCTCACGCATTGCACCCGCGCGGAAAACTCGCCCGTGTGAAAGGGGCCTATATGTTTTCACTCTGTTCCATCAAGCAGCTCTGCTGAGGGCTCCTTATCTCTTATCTCTGACCTCGTAAACACTCATTACAGCTCAATTCTTATTTTAGAATGTGACTATATAGTCCCTTTACACAGGACGACGATCTAGCACATTGTCAGGAAGGAGGCATTTCTTCCCGACAATCTGCTGATCCCTAGCGGAGGACACCAGTGCATTCACATGCATCTGCTGCAGAGTATGGGGAGAAGTGATCGCTAATGCCCTCGCTCTTCCCCATACTGTCTCGTTGTTTCCCGACAGCAGATCGTGTTTACACAGCAGGATCTGCTACTGGGAAACGATGATCTTTTGTGCTGCACAAAACATACAATTACCCGATGAACGAGCGTTTTGCACGTTCATCAGGTATTCGGCAGTACATTTACACTGCCAGATCATCTCTAACCAGCGTTACTAGTAACGCTGGTTAGTGATGATCTGTTCAATTGTCGGCCCGTGTAAAGGGCCCTTAAGTGTTTATGACCTTTTAGCAATTTAGAGATAAGGATTATTAGATGACGGCACAAAGTGAAAGTAAAAGTAAAATTCACACAGCGAGACAGTCAACCATTAATGAAAAAAGAAATTTTAGCCCAAAATGAGTAAAAGGCAATTATAAAAAAAATTTGCCCCCGAAAGTGTACATAGACTTTAAGGATACATGTACACGAGTGCAGATTTTAAAACAGAAAATCTGTGAGGTTTTTCGTGCAGATATTTTCACATTTCCACACTATATACGCACCAAAGACCACATGTGTTATTTGCGTTTTTTGGTGAGGATTTTGAGCAGATCTCACCCTTCCATTGATAAGGGTGAAGTCTAAAACAAAAATCGCACAAGCAAATGACATGCTGCAGATTTCTAAAACAGGTCAATTTCCTCAAGGAAGATAAAGGCAAAGTATACGCGGTATTTGTCTGATCTCATACACTTTGCTGGTACTGTATTACGCTGCGTTTTTTTCTGCACGTAAAGCCATGCTGAAAAACCACGTGTAATCCACAAAGTGTGCAGGGGTTGTACATGAATAGAAACACATGGTTACTTTCTTCCAAAAACCGTGCCAGTCTGTCTGCAGGCTGTGCGGGATATTGGAGCTTAGCCCCAATCACTTAAATACAGATGAGCTGTAATACCAGATACAACCCATGGATAAGTGTGGTGCTGATTCTGGAAGAACATGTTTTTCTAATTCTTAACAAATCCCTTTATTCAACCAGAACGTATACATTTTGTAATGAGCCGCCAGCTACCAAACCAGCACAAACGCAGCACAAACGAATGGTGTATTTCTTTTTGACATTTAAGAACATGGGGTGGAAAGTGGGCAGGGTTTCAGCAAATCAAGTGCGCAATATCTCGGAAACCAAAGCGGCGCAAACGTTCATTTTTGCGGCACAAACGCAGCACAAACTAATGGTGCATTTCTTTTTGAAATTTAAAAATATGGTGTGGAAAGTGGGCAGGGTTTCAGAAAATCAAGCGCGCAATATCTCGGAAACGAAAGCGGCGCAAACGTTCATTTTTGCGGCACAAACGCAGCACAACGAATGGTGTATTTCTTTTTGACATTTAAGAACATGGGGTGGAAAGTGGGCAGGGCTTCAAAAAATTCTAACGCACAATATCTCAGGAACCGAACCGGCACAAACGTTCATTTTTGCGGCACAAACCAGCACAAACACAGCACAAACGAATGGTGTATTTATTTTTGAAATTTAAGAACATGGGGTGCTAACTTCACACAGGTGTCTGACCCAGGAAGAAGTGCAGCAGTGTCTTACAAAGATGACAATAGACAAATCACCAGGTCCAGATGGCATACACCCCCAGATTCTAAGAGCATTAAATAACCTAATAGACATACCCCTACAGGTGAAACTCGAAAAATTAGAATATCGTGCAAAAGTCATATTATTTAAGTAATGCTAATTAAAAGTAATTGCATTAAAGCAGCTTAAAGTTTGAATTTAGTCAAAAGGTTCAATATTCTAGGCTCAAAGTGTCACACTCTAGTAAGCTAATTAATCCATATCCCCTGAGCAAAGGGTACCTCAAAATTGTGACTTTGGGGTTTCATAAGCTGTAAGCCATAATCATCCAAATTATAACAAATAAAGGCTTGAAATATCTCACTTTGCATGTGATGAGTCTATCTCATATGTTAGTTTCGCCTTTTAAGTGTCATTACTGAAATAAATGAACTTTGCACGATATTCTAATTTTTCGAGTTTCACCTGTATTTCTGATATTTAAGGACTTTACAATGACAGGGTCTGTTCCACAGGATTGGTATTTTGCAAATAAGGTGGCAATATTCAAAAAGGGGTCAAAAACAGAGCCCAGAAACTCTAATATCTGTTGTGGGTAAACTATTTGGAGATTTTCTATGCTATCTTGGAGTATCTCAATGTAAATAAGTGTATAATGCCATATTAGTACAGCTTTATGAGGGATTGGTCATGTCAAACTAATCCCCTAATAAAACTATCTCTAATATACTTTATTAATCAATTTTCTATTTTTACTACACTTTCTCCTACCTAAAGTGCACCATTCCCTGATGCGCTTAAAACGCTGTTCTTCGACAGCTCAGCGGTGTACGGTGTACGGATTTTATCAATGGGCCCACAGCAGCGCTGTGAGTACGGGCAGGAGCGCATATTGCTGCTCCTGCCTGTGCGCCCCGGAGGTTTACTAACTCTTGGCATAGCACATGGGTACCCTGTACCCATGTACTATGCCAGGATTAGCTGAGAGAAGCGGGCTCCTCCTTCTGCCTGCTCCACTAGGGTAAGAGAACTGCATGTCAGCTCTTAGCTTAGCTGAGCAGGCAGAAGCAGGAGCCCGCTCCGCTCAACTAATCCTGGCATAGTACATGGGTACAGGGTACCCATGTGCTATGCCAAGAGTTAGTAAACCTCCTGGGCGCACGGCAGGAGCAGCAATATGCGCTCCTGCCCGTACTCACAGCTCTGCTGCGGCCCCATTCATAAAATGTACTCCATACACCGCTGAGCTGTCAGTGATGTACAGAGAACAGAGTTTTAAGCGCACAGGGAATGGTGTGCTTTAGGGAGGTAAAAGTATAGTAAAAATAGAAAATTGATTAATAAAGTATATTAGAGATAGTTTTATTAGGGCATTAGGGACAACATATTAAAAGTTTATATAAAGGTTTAGTTACCCTTTAACCACCTCCGGACCGCCTAACGCAGATTCGCGTTCCGGAGGTGGCAGCGCTGCGCACAGTCACGCATATACGCGTCATCTCGCGAGACGCGAGATTTCGCTCCAAGCCGGCCCGCGCATGCGCATCGCGGGCCGGCAAAAGTTAAAGAACAAGTTAGTCACCAGCCTGCCAGCAACGATCATTGGCTGGCAGGCTGGCGATTTTTAAAAAATCCAATCACAAGCCATATAACAGATCATATTAGTAAATATGATCTGTTATATGGCTTCTCTGCTCCTGTGCTGGTCCTTTTCGTCGGTTGGATCCAGCACAGGAGCAGACTGAACTGTGAGTAGCACCAACACTACACCTTAGCCCCAGATCACCCCCCTGCACCCCAATTAACCCTTTGATCACCCCTTTGATCGCCCCTGTCAATCACCAGTGAAAGGAAAAAAAGTGATCAGTGTAAACTGTCACTTTTTTTTTTTCACTAGTATTGGCTGTTAGGTTTTAGGGATAGTTTAGGCCCCTTGGTTAGGTAGTTAGCGTCAGTTAGCGCCCACCCCACCGCACCGCAGTCACTTTTATTCGCTGAATAGCGTATCGCTAATCAGCATTTGTACTTTTATAGTATCTGTAAGTGATCAAAACTGATCACGGTCAGATCTATAATAGTATTAGTGTCACTTTAGTTCGCCCTCCACCCAAAACGCAGTGTTTGCCCGATCAGGCCTGATCGGTCGCCCACACGTGCGTTCACCCACGCCCGCCCCACCGCAGTGACAAAAAATATATATTTTTTGATCACTGCACATTCATTTTACACGCACTGCGGCGATAAAAAAATCAGTTTTGATATTTTTTATCAACCGCAGCGGCCTCCGGTACTTCGCTAGCCTCCCCTTTGTAAGACAGGTTTGCTTTTTTTCTTGGGTAGTCTCAGGGAATACCCCTAAATTTAGTAGTCCAAAATGTCAAACAGGGGGTATTCTTCTGAAGAGGCCTACAGGATTCTGACCCAGTCGGATGAGGAGTGGGAACCCTCATCTGATGAATCTAGCGGGTCAGAATATGAACCTGTGGAAAGCAGTGGCTCTCTGACCCAAAGTTCGGACGAGGAGGTGGAGGTCCCTGGCAGCACCAGGCGTACCCGGCCCCATGTCGCTAGACCACAGGTTATGCAGGATCCGCTTCAAGAGCAGCAGAGTGGGGCTGTCGCTGCCGGATCACGTGGTGAGGCATACACCAGCAGCGCAGCCCTCCCTGGACCTAGTACCAGCACTGCCGTACAACATGGTGACGTGGCGAGCACCAGAAGGGCAGTTGAAGCTGGTACGGTGGCACGTGCACTAGTTACCCCGTCGCAGCCACCGCAAAGACAGGCCCGTAGAGCCCCTAGAATCCCTGAGGTGCTGGCAAACCCTGATTGGCAGTCACCAACTTCAGCCGCACCTGTAGTTCCCCCTTTCACCGCCCAGTCTGGAGTTCGGGTTGAGACGGCTCAAATCGGTTCGGCCCTGGGATTTTTTGAGCTGTTCTTGACTGCGGAGCTCTTGGACTTAGTCGTGGCAGAGACCAACCAGTATGCCACACAATTTATATCCGCCAACCCGGGAAGCTTTTATGCCCAGCCTTTCCGGTGGAAACCAGTCCAAGTTTCCGAAATTAAAATTTTTTTGGGCCTTCTCCTCAACATGGGCCTGACAAAAAAGCATGAATTGCGGTCATATTGGTCAACGCACCCGATTCATCACATGCCCATGTTCTCTGCTGCTATGTCCAGGGCACGATTTGAGGCCATCCTCCGTTTCCTGCATTTTAGCGACAACACCACCTCCTGTCCCAGAGGCCACCCAGCTTTTGACCGGCTCCACAAAATTCGGCCCCTCATAGACCATTTCAACCAGAAATTTGCAGATTTGTATACCCCCGAGCAAAACATCTGCGTAGACGAGTCCCTAATACATTTTACCGGGCGCCTTGGCTTCAAACAGTACATCCCAAGCAAGCGTGCCCGGTATGGGGTCAAATTGTATAAGCTCTGTGAAAGGGCCACAGGCTATACCCACAAATTTCGTGTCTATGAGGGAAAAGATCAGACCCTGGAGCCGGTCGGTTGCCCTGACTACCTGGGGAGCAGTGGGAAGACAGTCTGGGACTTGGTGTCACCCTTATTCGGCAAGGGGTACCATCTTTATGTGGACAATTTTTACACAAGTGTGGCCCTCTTTAGGCATTTGTTTCTAGAACGGATTTGCGCCTGTGGCACCGCGCGAACTAGTCGCGTGGGCTTCCCCCAACGGCTTGTAACCACCCGTCTTGCAAGGGGGCAGAGGGCTGCCTTGTGTAACGAAGAACTGCTCGCGGTGAAATGGAGAGACAAGCGTGACGTTTACATGCTCTCCTCCATTCACGCAGACACGACAATCCAAATTGAGCGAGCAACCCGTGTCATTGAAAAGCCCCTCTGTGTCCACGACTATAATGCGCTCATGGGAGGGGTGGACTTCAATGACCAGATGTTGTCTCCGTATTTAGTTTCCCGCAGAACCAGACGCTGGTATAAGAAGGTGTCTGTATATTTAATTCAATTGGCGCTGTACAATAGTTTTGTTCTCTACAGTAAGGCTGGGAGAACACGATCTTTCCTCAAATTCCAGGAAGAGATCATCGAGAACCTCCTTTACCCAGGAGGTTCCGTGGCCCCATCCCCCAGTGTAGTTAGCCGTCTACACGAGCGACATTTCCCCAGTGTCGTTCCTGGTACCTCAACCCAACCGTCACCCCGAAAAAGATGTCGTGTCTGTAGCAGGAGTGGAATAAGGCGTGACACCCGCTATTTCTGTCCTGACTGTGCTGACCACCCTGCCCTATGCTATGGAGAGTGTTTCCGGAAGTACCACACACAGGTACACCTAGCATAGGGATTGCATCTCACAGGACAGGCACACAGGGCTATTAGGGCCCTTTTACTCTCAGCTGCTGCAAACCTCTCCTTTCACCTGGGATAAAGTGCATAACGTACTTCGCCACATCTTTGGGCGATTTGCGCTTTGCACATTGTCCCATGGGGAAGGAGAGGTTTGTTCTATAAAGGTAAAAAAAACTAAACAAAAAAAAAATTACCGGTAAGTAAAAAAGTTTAAAAAGTTTAAAAAAGTTAATATGTTCTGTTCTAAAGTTAATAAAGTTATTGCTTTGCGGCCTGGTTTTTTCTTTTTTGTTTTGTTTTTTTTACCTTCCAGGTGGACCAACCGATCGACCAGCTGCAGCACTGATGTGCATTCGGACAGAAGCATTGCGCTGCTGTCAGATTACACGCAAGTCGGTGTATGCGGCGCTGCAAGACGAGATTTCTCCTCTGCAGTAAAAGATATGTTTGCCGAGGCATATGAGCTGAGGAGGTGGCGGTGTTCATATACTTTGGCAAACACTTTGTATATATAAAAAAAAAAATCCCGGCAATGATTTATTCATCCACATCGATTGATGTGAATGGAGAAATCTGGTTTGCCAGGGCATACGAGCTGAAGTGGGTATGGATGTTGGGCGGAGCTCCTATGTCCTGGCAGACGCCTTTCCCCTCCTTTTTCTTTTTTTGGCAGAGATTTTTTCATCCACATTGATCGATGCGAATGAAGAAATCTGTGCCGTTCATTTTTTTCTTTCAGCCCAGAGGCTGAACGGAAAAAAAAAATCTCATTACCCGTATGCTCAATATAAGGAGAATAGCAGAAACTCCTAATGCTGGGCATACATGTAATGATTGCGGAGACCCTCAAATGCCAGGGCAGTACAAACACCCCACAAATAACACCATTTTGGAAAGAAGACACCCCAAGGTATTTGCTGAGGGGCATATTGAGTCCATGAAAGATTGAAATTTTTGTCCCAAGTTAGCGGAAAGGGAGACTTTGTGAGAACAAAATCCAAAAAATCAATTTCCGCTAACTTGTGCCAAAATTTTTTTTTTTCAATGAACTCGCCATGCCCCTCATTGAATACCTTGGGGTGTCTTCTTTCCAAAATGGGGTCACATGTGGGGTATTTATACTGCCCTGGCATTTTAGGGGCCCCAAAGCGTGAGAAGAAGTCTGGTATCCAAATGTCTAAAAATGCCCTCCTAAAAGGAATTTGGGCCCCTTTGCCCACCTAGGCTGCAAAAAAGTGTCACACATGTGGTATCTCCGTATTCAGCAGAAGTTGGGGAATATGTTTTGGGGTGTCATTTTACATATACCCATGCTGGGTGAGATAAATATCTTGGTCAAATGCCAACTTTGTATAAAAAAAATGGGAAAAGTTGTCTTTTGCCAAGATATTTCTCTCACCCAGCATGGGTATATGTAAAATGACACCCCAAAACACATTCCTTACCTTCTCCTGAGTACGGAGATACCAGATGTGTGACACTTTTTTGCAGCCTAGCTGGGCAAAGGGGCCCACATTCCAAAGAGCACCTTTCAGATTTCACAGGTCATTTACCTACTTACCAGACATTAGGGCCCCTGGAAAATGCCAGGGCAGTATAACTGCCCCACAAGTGACCCCATTTTGGAAAGAAGACACCCCAAGGTATTCCGTGAGGGGCATGGCAAGTTCCTAGAATTTTTTATTTTTTGTCACAAGTTAGTGGAAAATGATGATTTTTTTTTTTTTTTTCATACAAAGTCTCCTATTCCACTAACTTGTGACAAAAAAAAAAAATTTCCATGAACTCACTATGCCCATCAGCGAATACCTTGGGGTCTCTTCTTTCCAAAATGGGGTCACTTGTGGGGTAGTTATACTGCCCTGGCATTCTAGGGGCCCAAATGTGTGGTAAGGAGTTTGAAATCAAATTCAGTAAAAAATGACCTGTGAAATCCAAAAGGTGCTCTTTGGAATATGGGCCCCTTTGCCCACCTAGGCTGCAAAAAAGTGTCACACATCTGGTATCTCCGTACTCAGGAGAAGGTGGGGAATGTGTTTTGGGGTGTCATTTTATATATACCCATGCTGGGTGAGAGAAATATCTTGGCAAAAGACAACTTTTCCCATTTTTTTATACAAAGTTGTCATTTGACCAAGATATTTATCTCACCCAGCATGGGTATATGTAAAAAGACACCCCAAAACACATTCCTCAACTTCTCCTGAGTACGGCAATACCACATGTGTGACACTTTTTTGCAGCCTAGGTGGGCAAAGGGGCCCATATTCCAAAGAGCACCTTTCGGATTTCACTCGTCATTTTTTACTGAATTTGATTTCAAACTCCTTACCACACATTTGGGCCCCTAGAATGCCAGGGCAGTATAACTACCCCACAAGTGACCCCATTTTGGAAAGAAGAGACCCCAAGGTATTCGCTGATGGGCATAGTGAGTTCATGGAAGTTTTTATTTTTTGTCACAAGTTAGTGGAATATGAGACTTTGTATGAAAAAAAAAAAAAAAAAAAAATCATCATTTTTCACTAACTTGTGACAAAAAATAAAAAATTCTAGGAACTCGCCATGCCCCTCACGGAATAGCTTGGGGTGTCTTCTTTCCAAAATGGGGTCACTTGTGGGGTAGTTATACTGCCCTGGCATTCTAGAGGCCCAAATGTGTGGTAAGGAGTTTGAAATCAAATTCTGTTAAAAATGACGAGTGAAATCCGAAAGGTGCTCTTTGGAATATGGGCCCCTTTGCCCACCTAGGCTGCAAAAAAGTGTCACACATCTGGTATCTCCGTACTCAGGAGAAGGTGGGGAATGTGTTTTGGGGTGTCATTTTACATATACCCATGCTGGGTGAGAGAAATATCTTGGCAAAAGACAACTTTTCCCATTTTTTTATACAAAGTTGTCATTTGACCAAGATATTTATCTCACCCAGCATGGGTATATGTAAAAAGACACCCCAAAACACATTCCTCAACTTCTCCTGAGTACGGGGATACCAGATGTGTGACACTTTTTTGCAGCCTAGGGGGGCAAAGGGGCCCATATTCCAAAGAGCACCTTTCGGATTTCACTCGTCATTTTTTACAGAATTTGATTTCAAACTCCTTACCACACATTTGGGCCCCTAGAATGCCAGGGCAGTATAACTACCCCACAAGTGACCCCATTTTGGAAAGAAGAGACCCCAAGGTATTCGCTGATGGGCATAGTGAGTTCATGGAAGTTTTTATTTTTTGTCACAAGTTAGTGGAATATGAGACTTTGTATGAAAAAAAAAAAAAAAAAAAAAAAATCATCATTTTCCACTAACTTGTGACAAAAAATAAAAAATTCTAGGAACTCGCCATGCCCCTCACGGAATAGCTTGGGGTGTCTTCTTTCCAAAATGGGGTCACTTGTGGGGTAGTTATACTGCCCTGGCATTCTAGGGGCCCAAATGTGTGGTAAGGAGTTAGAAATCAAATTCTGTAAAAAATGATGAGTGAAATCCGAAAGGTGCTCTTTGGAATATGGGCCCCTTTGCCCACCTAGGCTGCAAAAAAGTGTCACACATCTGGTATCTCCGTACTCAGGAGAAGGTGGGGAATGTGTTTTGGGGTGTCATTTTATATATACCCATGCTGGGTGAGAGAAATATCTTGGCAAAAGACAACTTTTCCCATTTTTTTATACAAAGTTGTCATTTGACCAAGATATTTATCTCACCCAGCATGGGTATATGTAAAAAGACACCCCAAAACACATTCCTCAACTTTTCCTGAGTACGGGGATACCAGATGTGTGACACTTTTTTGCAGCCTAGGTGGGCAAAGGGGCCCATATTCCAAAGAGCACCTTTCGGATTTCACTCGTCATTTTTTACTGAATTTGATTTCAAACTCTTTACCACACATTTGGGCCCCTAGAATGCCAGGGCAGTATAACTACCCCACAAGTGACCCCATTTTGGAAAGAAGAGACCCCAAGGTATTCGCTGATGGGCATAGTGAGTTCATAGAACTTTTTATTTTTTGTCACAAGTTAGTGGAATATGAGACTTTGTAAGAAAAAAAAAAAAAAAAAAAAAAATCATCATTTTCCGCTAACTTGTGACAAAAAATAAAAAGTTCTATGAACTCACTATGCCCATCAGCGAATACCTTAGGGTGTGTACTTTCAGAAATGGGGTCATTTGTGGGGTGTTTGTACTGTCTGGGCATTGTAGAACCTCAGGAAACATGACAGGTGCTCAGAAAGTCAGAGCTGCTTCAAAAAGCGGAAATTCACATTTTTGTACCATAGTTTGTAAACGCTATAACTTTTACCCAAACCATTTTTTTTTTACCCAAACATTTTTTTTTTATCAAAGACATGTAGAACTATAAATTTAGAGCAAAATTTCTATATGGATGTCGTTTTTTTTGCAAAATTTTACAACTGAAAGTGAAAAATGTCATTTTTTTGCAAAAAAATCGTTAAATTTCGATTAATAACAAAAAAAGTAAAAATGTCAGCAGCAATGAAATACCACCAAATGAAAGCTCTATCAGTGAGAAGAAAAGGAGGTAAAATTCATTTGGGTGGTAAGTTGCATGACCGAGCAATAAATGGTGAAAGTAGTGTAGGTCAGAAGTGTAAAAAGTGGCCTGGTCTTTCAGGGTGTTTAAGCACTGGGGGCTGAGGTGGTTAATGATCTTGTAGAAGGCTTGCGCAGTAAACAATTTTTTGTTGAAGATATTAAACTGTGTAAAGTAATTAACACGGAGGAGGACAGTATACTACTACATATGGATCTGGATAAATTAGAGGCTTGGGCAGAGAAGTGGCAGATGAGGGTTAACTCTAAGGCCTCTTTCACACGGGCGTTGCGGGAAAATGTGCGGGTGCGTTGCGGGAACACCCGCGATTTTTCAGCGCGAGTGCAAAACATTGTAATGCGTTTTGCACTCGCGTGAGAAAAATCACGCATGTTTGGTACCCAAACCCGAACTTCTTCACAGAAGTTCGGGCTTGGGTTAGGTGTTGTGTAGATGTTATTATTTTCCCTTATAATATGGTTATAAGGGAAAATAATAGCATTCTGAATACAGAATGCATAGTAGGTGATCAATTGAGGGTTAAAAAAATAAATAAAAATTAACTCACCTTCTCCTCTTGTTCGCTAGGACCTGTGGTGACGTCAGATCACATGCTCCAATCACATGGTCCATCACCGTGGTGATGGACCATGTGATTGGAGCATGTGATCTGACGTCACCAAAGGTCCTTTAGCCGATAGTTCATCTTTTGAGAAGTAAAGAAGAGACCGGGAGCTACGCGAACAAGAGGAGAAGGTGAGTTAATTTTTTTATTTTTTTTTAACCCTCAATTGATCACCTACTATGCATTCTGTATTCAGAATGCTATTATTTTCCCTTATAACCATGTTATAAGGGAAAATAATACAGTTTATAGACTGTCACCTAGCAACCATGCGTGAAAATCGCACCGCATCCGCACTTGCTTGCGGATGCTTGCGATTTTCACGCAACCCCATTCACTTCTATGGGGCCTGCGTTGCGTGAAAAACGCAGAATATAGAGCATGCTGCGATTTTCACGCAACGCATAAGTGATGCGTGAAAATCACCGCTCATGTGAACAGCCCCATAGAAATTAATGGGTCGGTATTCAGTGCGGGTGCAATGCGTTCAACTCCCGCATCGCATCCGCGCGGAATACTCGCCCGTGTGAAAGGGGCCTAAGGCCCCTTGCAGACCAGCGTGTCCGGATAAGGTCCGGATGCGTTGCGGGTGCGTTGCGGCAAACCCGCGCGAGTAGGTACCCAATTGCAGTCAGTTTTGACTGCGATTGCGTTCCGTTGTTCAGTTTTTATTGCGCGGGTGCAATGCGTTTTGCACACGCGTGATAAAAAACTAAATGTTCTACCCAGACCCGAACTTCTTTATTGAAGTTCAGGCTTGGGTTCAAGGTTGTGTAGATTGTATTATTTCCTCTTATAACATGGTTATAAGGGAAAATAATAGCATTCTGAATACAGAATGCATAGTACAATAGGGCTGGAGGGGTTAAAAAAATATAAAAATAATTTAACTCACCTTAATCCACTTGTTCGCGCAGCCTGACGTCACCACAGGTCCTTTTTCTGTGCACAGCAAAGAAGAAGACAGAAGAGAAGCCGGGCTGCGCGAGCAAGTGGATTAAGGTGAGTTAAATTATTATATATTTATTTTTAACCGCTCCAGCGCTATTTTACTATGCATTCTGTATTAAGAATGCTATTATTTTCCCTTATAACCATGTTATAAGGGAAAATAATAAAGATCGGGTCCCCATCCCGATTGTCTCCTAGCAACCGTAGGTGAATATCGCACCGCATCTGCACTTGCTTGCGGATGCTTGCGATTTTCACGCAGCCCCATTCACTTCTATGGGGCCTGCGTTGCGTGAAAGACGCACAATATAGAACATGCTGCGATTTTCACGCAACGCACAAGTGATGCGTGAAAATCACCGCGCAGAAATCTCGCCCGTGTGAAAGGGGCCTAACAAATGTAAGGTTATGCATATGGAAAGGAATTATGCAAGTCACCAGTACATACTAAATTGTAAAACACTGAGGAAGGCTTCTTTCACACGACCGTTTTTATTTTTTGTTTTTTTGCGTTCTGTATATGGTCCATTTTTGCGAAATCATCTATTGAAAATGTTATGTCCAGCCCAATTTTTTCTATGTAATTACTGTATACTGTATATGCCATACGGAAATGGAAACGGAAAAATGGAACAGAAACGGAGACACAACAGAAACAAAAAACGGAACAACGGATCCGTGAAAAACGGACTGCAAAACACTGAAAAAGCCATACGGTCGTGTGAAAGAGGCCTAACACTGACATGGAAAAGGACCTAGGAATTTTAGTGAACAGCAAACTAAACTGCAGAAACCAGTGTCAGGCAACTGCTGCCAAGGCCAGTAAGATAATGGGGCATAGCCCTGACACTTTACAAATCAGACCACACATGGAGTACTGTGTACAGTTCAGGGCTCCTGTGAACAAGGCAGACATAGCAGAGCTGGAGAGGGTTCAGAGAAGGGCAACTAAAGTAATAACTGGAATGGGTGGACTACAGGACCGAGAAAGATTATCAAAATTAGGTTTATTCACTTTAGAAAAAAGACGACTGAGGGGAGATCTAATTACTATGTATAAATATATCAGGGGTCAGTACAGAGATCTCTCCCATCATCTATTTATCCCCAGGACTGTGACTGTGACGAGGGGACATCCTCTGCGTCTGGAGGAAAGAAGGTTTGTACACAAACATAGAAGAGGATTCTTTACGGTAAGAGCAGTGAGACTATGGAACTCTGTGCCTAAGGAGGAGGTGGTGATGGTGAGTACACTAAAAGAGTTCAGGAGTAGAGATGGCCTTGCGGTTCACCCAGCGGTTGTTTCGTGGCGAAAATTGCTCGTTTGCGATTCCAACATATGGCAATATTCGCACGCGCCATATTTTTTTGCATAACGCCGAACTTTGACCCATGACACATCCATCAGGTGGTACAGGACAGCCAATTTAGACGTTTCAGCACATGGACACACCCCCTACCCTATAAATAAACTCGATCTGGCCGCCATTTTACATTCATTCTTTTGCCAGTGTAGGGAGAGGTTGCTGTGTTGAGCAGGGACAGACTGTTAGGGACACCAAATGCTAGCTAATAGGGCCACAAAAGTCCTTTTAAGGACTGGTATAGGTGTGCTATCGATAGGTGTGATACACAGAGGGGTGTGATATACTTATAATATACTTTCTAAGATAGAAAGTATATTATAGTGCATTTGTATTGTGCAGCAATTGTGTGCGGTTCTGCTGAGATACCGCAGCTATACAGAGGGGCAAACGCTATTTCAACAAATAATTGTAACTGGTGTGATATACCATTTGCCCCCCAAAAAAACTGATTGTGGCAGTTGTGTGATATACCTAGCATATACTTTCTGTATAGTGCATTTGTAATTTGCAGGAGTTGTGTGCGGTTCTGCTGAGATACCCCAGCTATACAGAGGTTCAAACGCTATTAGAACAAATAATATCAACTGGTGTGTGATATACCAGTTGCCCCCCAAAAAAAACTGATTAAGGGGTTTGATATACCTGCTTCCAGCAAATAATCATTAAGCGGTTCTATATACCTGCTTCCACAAATACTGCTCTTCTATAGGGACTTTGTCACAGGGTCATTTTGAAAATGACAGGCAGAGGAAGAGGCAGGCCATTCCGCAGGGGTGGTAGGGTTCGGGCAGGTGCACCAGGCCGGAGCCTAAGTGGGAAGTTGGAGAAGGTGCGTGCGATTACGTCAAAGGACGCACCAGAGTTGGTTGAGTGGCTCACTCAGCCTTCCGCTTCTGCACCCTCCTCATCCTCTGTATCTGCACCCTCCTCACTCTCTGCTGTGTGCACCCACAAAGACACCACCACCACCACCACCACCATAGCCCCTCCACTCGAGTCAAAGGAATTATTTTCCCATCCATTCCCAGACCTTACCGATGAGCAGCCATTATTGGCATCGGATGAGGAAGAGGAGGTAGCAACGGCCGCCACCCAGAGGTTTGACGACATTACCCAGATCAACCCAAGGAGCCACCCAGAGGTTTGACGACATTACCCAGATCAACCCAAGGAGGGTGATCCCCGCTGTTGCTGCCTACTCCTAGATCTCTAATGTCAGTGGTGGTGAAGGTGACGATGATGACGTGTCGATGGACGTCACGTGGGTGCCCACAAGAGAGAAAGAGGAGGGGAGTTCAGAGGGAGAGACTGCAAATGTATCTGGAGCAAGCCATCCACCATGCACGGTCACATCTTAAGCTCACAGGACGCCGGCATATGGCTCCGCAGTGTGAGCTTTTTTTTAACTTGTCAGTTACTGATAATAGTGTTGCCATATGCAGCCTGTGCTGTCAACGCATAAGTTGTGGTAAGCCCAACACTCACCTAGGGACGACCGCCTTAAGAAGGTACCTGGCCTCCCATCACTGAGCCCAATGGGACCAACGCCGGCAGAACCCACAAAGCCACACTCCTAATGCTCCACGTCCTGCCTCTTCTCCTTCTCCTCTCTCCTCCCATTTGTCCTCCACTCCACCTTCCATCGTGCCGTCGCCGCGTTCATCTGGCACAAGGCAGGCTTCCGTGGCCCAAATGTTTGAGCGTAAAAAAAAATGATGACGCCAGATAATCCTCTTGCCCAACGGCTGACCGCTGGCTTGTCGGAACTGCTAGCCCGCCAACTACTGCCATATAAATTGGTGGACTCGGAGGCCTTTAGAAAATTTGTGGCCATTGGCACACCGCAATGGAAGGTCCCCAGAAGGAAATATTTCTCCCAGAAGGGCATCCCAGAGCTATATGGCCACGTTCAGCGGCAAGTGAAAGTATCTCTGGCACACAATGTCGGTGCCAAGATACATCTGACCACAGACACGTGGTCTAGTAAACACGGGCAGGGAAGGTACATAAGGTACATAATTTTTACTGCCCACTGGGTGAACCTTCTGACGGCCGTCAAGCATGTAACCCGTGTCACCCGTGTGCATTTGGTATTACCGCCAAGGATTGCATGCAGGCTGCCTCTTCTTCTCTTCCTCCTACTCCATCCTCCGTCTCCTCCTCGGCTGACTCCTTCTTTTCCACTTCTACCGCCTCTTCCGCTGCACCCCCTTAGCTCCCCAGAACCTATTCGACGTGCCAGGTGAGACATTGCCATGCTGTGCTGCGGCTGTTGTGCCTGGAAGCCAAGAGCCACACAGTCCTGCACTGCTTTCAGCTCTGCGGTTAAAGGGCAATGAGTGGCTAACCCCGCTCGATTTGACTGTTGGTAAAGTAGTGTGCGACAACGGTGCCAATCTAGTGAGCACACTGAAACAGGGCAAAATGACACACGTGCCATGCATGGCACACGTCCTGAACTTAGTCGTGCAGCGATTTGTTGCCAAATACCTCGGGGTCCAGGACTTCTTTTGGCAGGGCAGGAAAATCTCTGGCCATTTTAGAAAATCTTACACGGCCATGGTTCGCCTTGCTGACGTTCAGCGGCGACACCACTTGCCGGTCAGACGTCTGATTTGTGACAGCCCAACACGCTGGAACTCCACCTTGTATATGCTTGATAGGCTTCTCCAGCAGAAACTGACGTTACCTACTACCTGTACGAACTCTGCGGCAGGACAGGTTCTGGGGAGCTTGTTTCTTTTCACCGTGCCAGTGGCTGCTCATGCGCGACACATGCAGACTTTTGCGGCCATTTGATGAGATCACCAAACTGGTCAGTCGCAGCCAGGGCGCCATCAATGACATCATACCTTATGCCTTCTTTCTGGAGCATGCATTGCGTTGTGTCATTGATCAAGCTGTCGAGGAGCAGGAGCAGGAAGATGAGGAAGTCGCAATACTGAATGGATTCCCAGGGGGGCTACTCCATCTGAGACAAGTCAGCAGGAGTCTGAAGAGGAGTCAGAGGAGGATGGTGCCTGAGGGGAGGAGAAGGAGGAGCAAGAAGAGCAGGCTTTAACATTTTCGGGGATCCCTGATGTTGTCCGTGGATGGGGGGAGGAGACCTAGGAAGACATTCTCCTGGGCGATGAGCATGTGCCAGGCCGCTCCACCGCTTCCAATTTAGTGCAAATGGGGGCCTTCATGCTCCAGTTTTTGAAGAGGGACCACCGTATAAAAAGCATAAAGGACAAGGTCCAGTACTGGGTGGCAACGCACTTAGACCCCCAGTACAAACACAAAATGGCGGACATGTTACCAGCATCAATCCTACAGCGCATGCAAGAAGAGGGCGGTTTGAAGATGTTTTGGTCACTTCGGATATGAGATCATTCTTACAGCCAACCCATCGACAGCCGCCCTCCGATTCCAGCCTCAGGGAATGCCTAGACCAACAGGTGTCCGACTACATCCGGTTAACGGCCGATGTGGACGATCTGAGAAGCGAGGAACCCCTGGACTACTGGGTGTGCAGGCTTGACCTGTGGCCAGAGCTGGCACAATTTGCCATGGAACTCTTGGCTTGCCCCTCGTCGAGTGTTCTGTCCGAAAGAGCGTTCAGCACAGCAGGGGATATCGTGACCAATAAGCGCACTCACCTAGCTCACGACAGTATGGACTACCTCACCAGGGCCGTCTTTAACAAGGGGCAAAAGGGGTAGCTGCCCCTGGCCCAGTTGCTCCTGGGGGGCCCAAGGCAGCTGCCTCTTGAGCCCTGCTAGCCACTGCCCCGGGTGTCAGGCTGTCAGCTACACAGGGGGTGCTGCCATGCCATGCCTGCCGGCACTCCAGGCAGCGTACTGTGAGAGCTGTGATTCTCTAGGACCTTAGATGACATTATCACCATGTGACCAGTAACCTAGAAATATTACTGGTCACATGGCCATGAGGTCATCAAGGTCCTACCAGGAGTGTTGCTGTAGAAGTTTGCCTCAACTGTGGAGCTTTTTTTGTGAAGATTACATCAGAAAAAGGTGACAGGGGCTGTTATGCTAATATACTGTAAACTACTGTATAGTGGGGTGCTGTATAGTGTTTGGGCCTGTATACTGTGGGGGGCTGTATACTGTGGGGGCCTGTATACTGTGGGGGGGATGTATAATGTGGGGGGCTGTATAGTGTGGGGGGGCTGTATACTGTATACTGTGGGTTCTGTATATTGTGGAGTGCTATACTGCTGTACTGTATAGTGTGGGGGGCTGTATACTGTGGGTGCTGTATATTTTGGAGTGCTATACTGCTGTACTGTATACTGTGGGGGGCTGTATACTGTGGGGGCTGTATACTGGGGGTGCTGTATATTGTGGAGTGCTATACTGCTGTACTGTATAGTGTGGGGGGCTGTATAGTGTATAGTTTTGGGTGCTGTATACAGTGAGGTGCTATACTGCTCTACTGTATACTGTGAGGTGTTGTATACTGTGGGCTGCTATACTGCTCTACTATATACTGTGGGGTACTGTATAGTGTGGGGTGCTATACTGCATACTGTGTGGTGCTGTATACTATAGGGTGCTATACTGCATACTGTGGGTTTCTGTATAATATAGGTTGCTATACTGCATACTGTGGGGTGCTGTGGTGCACTGTAACACTGGGGTGAGCCGAGCCCTGGTCTCCTTCCTGCAGAGCAGTGCCCACTTCCAGCCTGAGCCCAGCTGCCCAGAGCACTGATCCTGAGCCGCTGGAGTCTTCAGAACTGGAAGTATTTACAGTCATTCACTGTACTCTACCAGATGTGTGGATTTTTTGTGTGTGTGTTGTGGTGGAGGGCGTGATTGCCTGCTAAGGTGTGGGAAGGCGGGATCCAGGGGGCCCAAGTAAATTTTTGCCCAGGGTCCAATCAATATTAAAGACGGCCCTGTACCTCACATTACTAAAAATGAATGAGGCATGGATCTCGGAGGAATTCAACACCTGTGATAACCACAGTTAATTCAATTTCCTCATGATAGCCCACAAATATCCGCCACAACCCAGAACAAATAATGATCCCTGTCATCGGTAAATACAGCAGCATAAAAGGCCTTTTCTGTCCGGTGATTGCCTAATGTTTGGGACCTTGGAGGAATTCAACACCTGTTGACGACGACCACATTTTATTGAATTTCAACTATTATCATTAGTTTTTTTTTCAAGAGGGGGATTTCGTTAGCCAGGTTTTTAATCCAATTTTATATTTTTTGTTATTTTAAACATATGTATTTGACATCTGTTTGTACTCGCCTGCAGTAAAATTGATATCCAATGACCGTCTAATATACCTCCAGCCACATAATCACTTGATGTTTTCTATCAGTTGAATGCCTAATTTTTGGGGCCTGTACTCCCGTGGCCTAAAATAAAAAATTTCTAGGCTCCAGCAGGGCACATTTATGAGAAATTCCCTTTAAGATGCATAAAAATGGCCCCTGATTAAAATACATATTTTTTTATTTTATTTTTTGCCATTGATCCCCCTGTGGTATGTCACTGTCCATGTTGTGGGGCGATTTGTGCACTTCTAGTTAGTATTTGGTGGCCGCAAATATGACCTGAAGGTTTTTCAGGTTCACCTGCCATAAAAGTGAATAGGGCCCGCTGCGAACTTGCGGTTTCGCAAATCATTCCGGCCGATATTCGTCCATCACTATTCAGGAGGGGCCTGGATGTATTTCTGGAGTGTAATAATATTACAGGCTATAGCTACTAGAGAGGGGTCGTGGATCCAGGGAGTTTTTCTGATTGCCTGATTGGAGTCGGGAAGGAAATTATTCCCCTAAAGTGAGTAAAATTGGCTTCTACCTCACAGGTTTTTTTTTTGCCTTCCTCTGGATCAACTTGCAGGATAACAGGCCGAACTGGATGGACAAATGTCTTTTTTCAGCCTTATAAACTATGTTACTAAACAAAATATCCTGCATGGAATTTTTATGTCTTGCCAATTAATTTAATACTCTGAGTGCATCAGAGTGCTATTTTCTAGAACCTAGTAAAGACACATGTCTTTGAGAGATCTCATGCTGGATCTAATTGAAGACTTGTAATAACAGGGATTTGAATTCCCTGCTTGAAGGATAAGCAACAAAGATCAGGGAAACAAAAACATGTCCTGCATAATCCATGACTTACAGATCCTTAAAAAAAACTATTCATACCCCTTGAACTTTTCCAAATTTTTTTCACGTTACACCCACAAACTATGTGGCCATGTACACATCCGTACTTTTTGCAGATCCGTGTGGCCGTTCCGCAAATTCTAGAACACATCCTATTGTAGACAATAATAGTCCATTTTATTGGTGGAGTGAAAAAAATGCAATGGTATCCACTGTTTGCAGACCGAAATAAAGATACGGTGGTGTGCATGAAGCCTTACATGATCTATCGCACGGATCTCCAACCTGCATGTCTCCAGCTGTTGTGAAACTACATGCTGAGAGTTGTAGTTCTGTGGCAGCTGGAGAACCCAAGTTGGAATACCAGTGATCTATAAATCGTAGCTTACAAGCCATGGGTTTCACGTAACAGTAATATTATAAAGGGTCATCTAGTCTAATTGTGCCCGATAAAATCAAATAATAGACAATATAGAAGTATATAATGCATAATATGGTTTTTTATGATTCTCACCAAAGTGATCATTAGCAACTATTCATACAAAATATATAACAAAATAATAAAGTAATATAGTATAATACAAATATCCTTGCTCAATAGGTGTAGGTATCAAGGCCAAGGGTTTTCATACCGGTAGAATACCCAGTGATCTATGCCCCCCCAACCACAGGACAGGGTGTGAAATGTATAGGAAAAGTGAGTCACCCATAGACACAGCTACAGAAAACAACACTGAAGTCAAAGAGATAAAACAGTGCAGATCACTTCCAGCTCTATGGCACCTACAATATGTACCGTGTATGTCTGGAAGAGATAGGGGCAACCGGTCAAGGGGCATTATATGCCAGCCTCACTTGGTAAGCTACAAGACAAGAGGATTAGAGGAACAGGAGAAGCTGGTAATGCTCACCATGCAGAGCAGCAGGAGAGAGGGGACACCTGGCATGTGTGTCCATTGCAGCATTCTTCCTCCCTGTCCTCTTCTTGTCGCTGTGCTGCGGGGTGGGGCTGCCAGGTGGAAGCACACGGAGACTTGTGTACATGGGCAGGTGCTGCACTGATCCTGCCCTCCCGTCAGGCCCCCTCCCTCACAGGTAATCTCTTTACATCCACGTCTGTGTTGGGGATTTATTTTTAGAGCACTGAAATGCAGTAAGAGAGAGGTTATTAGATATAACCATTAGATACAGACTCCCATTATGGATAGCTTTTCCCTACAACATGGCTTTACGGAAAATCACACCGCTGGACTGGTATAGCTATAGGAGGTGCAAAGGTTGCGGTTGTGTCCAGGCCCTGATGTCTGAGGGGCACTAGAAGCTTCTCTGCTATATAATAGGGCAGCCGGGCATGACGGCATATCGGGATAACTGTACAATGGTGTAGCAATGGTGGCCATCACCAACATCTGGAATAGACCATGAATATTAGATCGATGTGGGTCCAACTCTCGGCACCTATATCCATCAGCTGTTTGAAGAGAAGGCGGCAATCCATCTCGACAGGGGAAATTTCATAGACTTACAAATATTGCTGTACTGGCGGGTGGTGCCGTGTGCATGGGATCTCCTCACGATAGGCCATCAATATCAGATTGACTCCTGGCACTCTCAGTTGTTTGAACTCAAGTGATATCTCGTTTAGTGGTCATATGGCCTAGCTACAGCCCAGTCCCATCCAATGGGCCTGGGGTACAATACTAAGCAGAGTGCTATACAATGTACGGCGCTGTGCCTGGCAATCTGCGAGGAGACCTCAACACTTACCAGAGCGTCATGTCCTCTTTAAACAGCTGATCGGTGAGGGTGCCGGGTGTCGGACCTCCCATTGATAAGATATATAAAAATATGGGTTTGCAACTTTTTAACGGCAAATTCACAAAGTAGGGAGATGGTAAATCCACCCAGTGCCCCCCTTTTACCTAAAAATCTCCCAGAAGGCCTATAATTTCTGGCATAAATTGTCTTACATCTAATCTTTCTGAATATGTACATCGCCAATTGCAGAAATATAATAGTTTGGGTATGTGGTAAAAAACAGCTAGTTCTAGGATTTTAATTATCAATGTATGGAAGCTTCTTTTTTTTTTTTTAGGGGATACCCTTTTGTTTCCCCCTATCTGCTAGAGCCGGGGTGAACAACCTATGGCACTCCAGCTGTTGTAAAGCTACAACTCCCAGCATGCTCCATTCACTTCACTTCAAGCAAGTGTGCATGCTGGGAGTCGTAGTTTTACCACACCGGGAGTACCTACTTTGTGTGAGTTTTCATCCACTCTCTTACCAGACAGGTTTTCATTCCCTGCAGGAAGGGTAAAGCATGTTGAGAAACAGGAATGTAGAACAATATAACTACTACAAACTAAGTCTAAATTGAAGATTAAGGACCATCTAGGCTGTTACACAATAGGAGCTATCTCCCTGGTTCAGTGTCCATGTAAGAAATTGTGTGTAGGAAAAAGTACAAAAAGACAGTACACAAAGGATGGGAGGAACCCATCTATAATACTGATGGTCACCCTCTACCACGTCATTGTAAAAAGAAACCTAGCCAGTATTACAGGTACCAGGTTATGGTTGTTGTTATTGTTATTATTGTTGTGGTTATTGTGAGGGGTGAGAACAACTAAACATAGGTGGTTTATTCGGCAACTGGACCAGTTAGTTTTCTGTGATTATTTTTTATATATTTGGTGTAGGGTAGGGGTATGTATATATGATGGGGTGGGTATAGTATATAAAGAGTTGTATATATTTGGTGTAGGATGGGTCTATATATATAATATCATGGGGTCCTGGGTGGGGATGGTGTATGTATATAATAATAATAAACATATGATGTGGTGTAGGCTGGGGGTGTATACGGTATGTATAATTGGTGTGTATGCATAATACAATATTGTGTATGTTGGTATATACAGTAGATATAAAAAGTCTTCACACCCCTGTTAAAATGTCAGGTTTCTGTGCTGTAAAAAAATGAGACAAAGATAAATCATTTCAGAACTTCTTCCACCTTTAATGTGACCTATAAACTGTACCACTCAATTGAAAAACAAACTGAAATCTTTTAGGTGGAGGGAAGAAAACAAAAAAAAGTAAAATGATGTGGCTGCATAAGTGTGCACACCCTCTTATAACTGGGGATGTAGCTGTGTTCAGAATTAAGCAATCACATTCAAAATCATGTTAAATAGGAGTCAGCATACACCTGCCATCATTTAAAGTGCCTCTGATTAACCCCAAATAAAGTTCAGCTGCTCTAGTTGGTCTTTCCTGAAATTGTTTTAGTCGCATCCCACAGCAAAAGCCATGGTCCACAGAGAGCTTCCAAAGCATCAGAGGGATCTCATTGTTAAAAGGTATCAGTCAGGAGAAGGGTACAAAAGAATTTCCAAGGCATTAGATATACCATGGAACACAGTGAAGACAGTCATCAAGTGGAGAAAATATGGCACAACAGTGACATTACCAAGTACTGGATGTCCCTCCAAAATTGGTAAAAAGATGAGAAGAAAACTGGTCTGGGAGGCGACCAAGAGGCCTACAGCAACATTAAAGGAGCTGCAGGAATATCTGGCAAGTACTGGCTGTGTGGTACATGTGACAACAATCTCCCGTATTCTTCATATGTCTGGGCTATGGGGTAGAGTGGCAAGACTAAAGCCTTTTCTTACGAAGAAAAACATCCAAGCCAGGCTACATATTGCAAAAACACATCTGAAGTCTCCCAGAAGCATGTGGGAAAATGTGTTATGGTCTGATGAAAACAAGGTTGAACTTTTTGGCCATAATTCCAAAAGATATGTTTGGCCCAAAAACAACACTTCACATCACCAAAAGAACACCATACCCACAGTGAAGCATGGTGGTGGCAGCATCATGCCAAGGGGGCTGTTTTTCTTCAGCTGGAACTGGGGCCTTAGTTCAGCTAGAGGGAATTATGAACAGTTCCAAATACCAGTCAATATTGGCAAAAAAACATCAGGCTTCTGTTAGAAAGCTGAACATGAAGAGGAACTTCATCTTTCAGCATGACAACGACCCAAAGCATACATCCAAATCAACAAAGGAATGGCTTCACCAGAAGAAGATTAAAGTTTTGGAATGGCCCAGCCAGAGCCCAAACCTGAATCCAATTGAAAATCCGTGGGGTGATCTGAAGAGGGCTGTGCACAGGAGATGCCCTTGCAATCTGACAGATTTGGAGTGTTTTTGCAAAGAAGAGTGGGCAAATCTTGCCAAGTCAAAATGTGCCATGCTGATAGACTCATACCCAAAAAGACTGAGTGCTGCAATAAAATCAAAAGGTGCTTCAACAAAGTATTAGTTTAAGGGTGTGCACACTTATGCAACCATATTACTTTATTTTTATATTTTTTCTTCCCTCTACCTAAAGGATTTCAGTTTGTTTTTCAATTGAGTTGTACAGTTTATAGGTCACATTAAAGGTGGAAAAAGTTCTGAAATGATTTATCTTTGTCTCATTTTTTTACAGCACAGAAACCTGACATTTTAACAGGGGTGTGTAGACCTTTTATATCCACTGTATGTGTGTATGTATGATAATAGTATTAAAATTGGAGTGAGTGGCTGGACCAATGTTAGTTTTATTATTTACTGTTTGGTTGTGTTTGATATTTGATGATGATTATGTTTATTATTGATATTGTGTTATTGTTATGCTTTATAATTTTATAATAAAAGAAATACAGGTACCAGGATTTATGGCAAAGAGAAAGTAAAGCCCAGGTGGAGGGCGGGGGATTTTATTATAGAATTACCTAGCACCAAAACTAGGTGGATATTCCATCCCAACTCTTTGGCACGGAATAATGAGAATTATTAGATTTTTAGTGGGATTAACATTAATTAATAAAAACATATTCCATATGAATCCAAGAAATTCATCAAATAGATCCTTCCTTCCGCTTTACGGTTGGATAGTGACATATAGGCCTCTTGCACACGACCGTATGGCTTTTTCAGTATTTTGCGGTCAGCAAAAAACAGATCCCAAAAAATACGGATGACGTCCGTGTGCATTATGTTTTTTGCGGAACGGAACAGCTGGCCCCTGATAGAACAGTACTATCCTTGTCCGTTATGTGGACAATAATAGGACATGTTCTATCTTTGAACGTAACAGAAAAACTGAAATACGGAAACGGAAGGCATACGGAGTACCTTCCATTTTTTTTGCGGATCCATTGAAATGAATGGTTCCATATACGGAACGCAAAAAATGGAACGGAAACAGAAGAAAAAAACGTTTGTGTGCAAGAGGCTTAACAGTGTATATATACACACACTGACATCCATTCATCAGCACTCAGGAAAGCTGGGTCAGCCCTTTTTTTATCAGCACCTATAACAGCTGGGTCATCTATTTAATGTACTTTATTTATCAGGACTCAGGAAAGCTGGGTCACTGCTTATGACTTCTCAAGCAAGACACTGATTCTCTTTCAGGTTTTCCAATGATCTCAGACCGGCAGTGCAGTTGACTATCCTTGATGTAGATGGACATTTTACCTCCGTAACATGCTGGAAGAAGCACATCACTGATATCTACCCCTCGAGTGACGTCACTTGTGGTGAACCCTTCAGATCTTTGGACTCTCTCACGTGTGAGTTGAGACCCCGGCCGGAGCACCTCCGCTCCCATTGAGTTGAATGTGTATCTACCCCACCATTCAAACCAGGGAACTGGTGATCGGAGGGGGCCCCAGCAGTTTGACCCCCGCCAATCAGACACTTATCTTGAAGATAGGGGATAGGTTGTTGTCATGGGAGAACCCCTTTAACTGATTTGCAGAAAGCACTAAAGAAAAGTGAAGGAAAACTGAGGGAAAAACGTCAGTCAGACGAAACAAAGTCAGATGAGTTCCATATTGTTTGTGTGAAAGAGGCCTTAGTGGTACAAAGACATGTCTGCAATCAGACAGAGACAGGAGTGAGCACAGTGGAAACAGGCAAAAAGTCTGTGGGTCTGAAAAGAAGGCAGTAGCTGTCATTTTTGTGGCTTGAGCTAAGGTCTGTCATGTTTAGGGGGTCTGTATTTGCAAGTGGAGTCTGGTCTCCTCTCCCGAAAAGCACTACTGTATGTGGCACCGGGATGCTGTCTCATTAGACTTGGTGCCCAAGCGTTCATGGCGTGGGGCATGGTCTCACAAAGAGGCCTGGCAGTGCCTAAAAAATGTCAACAGAGAAGTGTGCTTTATGTTCCTCTCTTCTATAAAGAGGCCACGATGCAGTGCAAGACGGGTCAATTAGTAGACACCAATGACCCTCCTGACAGACCCTATCAATGCAACCTATGTATTGTGTTTGGTTCTGGATCAATATTATTGCATTAGACTGGCTTTAGTGCTGTATTTATGTACTGAACTTGGTTCTGGAGCTGTATATATATATCCTGAGCTTGGTTCTGGAGCTGTATATATATCCTGAGCTTGGTTCAGGAGCTGTATTTATATCCTGAGCTTGGTTCTGGAGCTGTATTTGTAATACCCCAGAGTGGCATTACCACCTTTTTGCACCACCCCACTATCTCCTACGGTTGATCCTGTTTAATCTTATGCATATATTGCCATGTCCCGCACAATGTGTATTTATTTTCCTTGCAAATGACTGTTTAGGTGTAATGTACCTGGTTCACCAGCAGATGGCGGCAGTATTGGCAGAGCTAGTTTCCCTGGAGTGGAACCTTCTATCCATTCCAGCCCTCTTTAGAGAAAGAGGTGTTAGTTAGAAGTCAGTCTAGCTTAACCCCTGTAAGGGGAAGGTTGTGTGTCCGCTAGCAGAGCACTGTCTGCTCTGCTGGGCCTTAGGGCCCATGATACAAGCTTCTTATAAGGGCCCATGCTTCAAGCTTCAGAGCCAGGAGGAAAGATTCCCTGGATAAAGACAAAAATAAAGCTAAAGATACAGAACACAATAAAGACAGTCAGACTACAGAGAGCTAAATTGCAGCTTAGAGCAGAAGAGGAAAAGTTCCTATTTAATCCAGCTAACATAGCAGAGCTGAAAGAGTACAGATATAGCAAAGCTGATTGTGTTTGCCAGCCAAAACTAATGCCAAAACCTCCTGATGACCAAGATAAAGTTGGAAGATTGTCTCCTGATGAAAGTTTATGCCAAGTAAAGTTGTGTTCAACGTTAATAAAAGTCTGAACTCCATTTATTCTACAAATCCCTCAACTGTTAACCCATTTATCACTGCTTCGGACGACCACGCTTGGGGTTCTGGATATCCAAGTAGGAGCACCATGACAAGTACAAAAGCCTTATAGGGACCCCATAGGCAATCCTTACACCATTCTGGCATTCCTACACCTGGGTTCCACCATCACCTTCTACATAGGGGGATCTAGTCTCTCGCTGCTGAAATGCAACTGGCATCACAACAAAAACTAAAAACTCTCATAACATCTGTAGGAGAGGCCCCTGGTTCGGGTTATAGTCCGCTCCATATTTATATCCTGAGCTTGTATCTGGAGCTGTATGTATATCCTGAGTTTGGTTCTGGTGCTGTATTTATGTACTGAACATGGTTCTGGTGCTGTATATATGTCCTGAGCTTGGTTCTGGTGCGTTATATTCTGAGTGTGGTTCTGGTGCTGTATCTCTGTACTATGCTTGATTCTGGGGTTCTTTATATGTATGGAACTTGCTGTAGTGTTATATATATATACACTGAACTTGGTTCTGCTTCTGTACTTATTAGATTAGATAGGTTCTGGTGCTGTATTTATGTAATGTGCTTGGTATGGCACCATATCTAGATGATTACTATCTTGAATAGAAGACCTTGACCTATTAAATAATCCACGCCGCTCAGAAAGCCCACTCCTATTTTTGCCACCTGGTGTGTGACTATCACCCATGAAGGGCTCTCCAAGGTCGACATCTCTGGGGTGCCCGGGGTCAGACCCCCACTAATCAGATATTGAAGACCCATCCAGAAGGTATCATTACTGTACCTTATAAAAAAAAAAAAAAACATTCTTTGACTTACAGAGTCCAAATGGTGGCACTCTGTCAATGGGAGATACCGCTTTGCTTTGACAGTAAGAATAGATTTTGTTGTCAAAAGTGGCAGAATTATTGACTGAAGACCTCCTTATAGCATTGAGTTTTAACCTCTTCCCAACCACCATCATACTAGTACGGCAGAGGTTGGGTCTTTAAAGATGGTGTCTGCTTGCAAGTGCAATAGGCACCATAGCTGCTGGGTTTCTGCTGTTTTAAACATCAGAGACCCAGGACTAATGTCTGCAAACAGTGATAATGCTAATTGGAGACATTTAACCCCTCAGATGTCATGGTCAGACGACCACGGCATCTGAGAACTAAAAAAAAAAAAACAGGAGTGCGTGCCCCCAGGGCTGAAACGTCTTCCTTTTGCTGCGATAGGGAAAGGCGTTCCTTAGCAGTAATAGCCGTAAGGCTAAGTTCACACGAACGTATGTGATCCGTGGCCGTATTGCGGCCCGCAATACACGGCCACAGTTCCGTGTGCATTCCGCATCACGGATGCGGACCCATTCACTTCAATGGGTCCGCAAATCCGGAATAGCGGAACGGCCGCACGGAACGGGACCCCTCGGAAGCACTACGGAGTGCTTCCGTGGGGTTGCGTCCCGTACTTCCGTTCCGCAAAAAGATAGAACATGTCCTATCTTTTTGCGGAACGTGGACCCATTAAAGTGAATGGGTCCGCGATCCGATGCGGCTGACCTACGGCCGGCGATCGTGCATTGCGGCCCGCAGCACGGGCACGGGTCACACGCGTTCGTGTGAACTCGGCCTAAGCCTGTACAAGGCTTCCAGGTCTAGTACTGCTATATTCCAATGCAGGCCTGAGGATTTCATGTTGTAAGGCAATTGAGGTCTTAAAAAAAGTTTTAAAAAAATAACATTTTTAATCCTCCCTCCTTTACCCATAATAAAAATAAACAATCAACAAATAAACCTCATGGGCTTCGCTAGTCCGAAAATATCCGTACTATTAAAATATGAAAATATTTATCCCATACGGCGATTGTTGTAACGAAAAAAATAATATATATGAAAATGGCAGATTTTTTCGTTGCTTAACTTTTAATAAAAAGTGATGTTATGGTGTCAATAAAAACTACATTTGTTCCGCAAAATATTAGCCCCCACACAGCTCTGTGGAAAAAATTATAAAAAGTTATGAGGAACTGTTAGGAGTTTATACCGTAATCATAAATAAATATATACCGGTAAATATTTTTTTTCCAAAGCTTTTATTTTTTTCCCAGTGTCGAAACACCAGAAAAACGACAAATGTTGTATCTCTAACGCTGGGGCTCACCGATCTGATGGTTATCCCTAGCCTTGTTAGAACTGGAGGCCCCTCTGCATCCACCACCTACACAGAACACAATGGGAGCTATAGCTAAACTAGGCTCAAGGAAAAGGGGAGCGGTTGCCCATACCAACCAATCAGGACCCAGCTTACACTTCCCAAAATGCCGGCCTCTGACAGCTGCAATCTGATTGGTTGCCACGGACAGCTGCCCCAGTCTTCCCAGAGGTGTCGGCGCGCGCCGCGCTGCTCTCTCCGACCTTCTATTATGGGATGACAGCCCAGGTCAACTAGCCAATCAGGAGACGCGTTTAAAAAAAAAAAGTGTTCAAGCAACATCCAGTCAAAATCGGCGTTAGATTCCGTTCGGCTTCCGGGTCTGGGACCACGTGATACAAGTCCTTGCAGGAGAGCAGCAGTCATGGGCAGGAGAGGCAGCGTGGTGCTGATATTCGGGGGCTTCATGGCTGCCGTGGCGGCCGCTCTGTACCCCATATACTACCACCCGATGGCGCACATAGAGCAGTACAGTGAGTGGCGGAGTGTGATGAGGGGCGTCACGTGACTCTGAGTGCATGAGAAGGGTCATGGCTGCAGCCTGTGAAGTGCGAGCTCTGCGGGCCATTGTTTTCATCCTTCATAGACTAGTAAATGTTATTTTACCCGGGTTTTCCTTTTTCTTTACTGGGGTTTGTGTGCTATGAACGCGCTCCATCTGCTGTGAAACTACAACTCCCAGCATGCACACTTAGTTTTTTTTGTGGACCGTATGCGGAACCATTCATTTCAATGGGTCCGCAAAAAAAACGGAAGTTACTCTGTGTGCAAAAAAAGAACATGTCCTATTATTGTCTGCATTACGGACAAGGATAGTGCTGTTCTATTAGGGGCCAGCTGTTGTATGTATGGTGGCCTGTGGCCACAAGACTTTATTATAACATCTCCTTGTGGCCCCCCCATACAGTGTAACGTCTCCTTGTGGCCCCCCCATACAGTGTAACGTCTCCTTGTGGCCCCCCATACAGTGTAACGTCTCCTTGTGGCTGCCCCATACAGTGTAACGTCTCCTTGTGGCTGCCCCCATACAGTGTAACGTCTCCTTGTGGCGCCCCCATACAGTGTAACGTCTCCTTGTGGCGCCCCCATACAGTGTAACGTCTCCTTGTGGCGCCCCCATACAGTGTAACGTCTCCTTGTGGCCCCCCATACAGTGTAACGTCTCCTTGTGGCCCCCCATACAGTGTAACGTCTCCTTGTGGCCCCCCATACAGTGTAACGTCTCCTTGTGGCCGCCCCATACAGTATAACGTCTCCTTGTGGCTGCCCCCATACAGTGTAACGTCTCCTTGTGTCTGCCCCATACAGTATAACGTCTCCTTGTGACCGCCCCCATACAGTGTAACGTCTCCTTGTGGCCGTCCCATACAGTATAACGTCTCCTTGTGGCTGCCCCCCATACAGTGTAACGTCTCCTTGTGGCTGCCCCCATACAGTATAACGTCTCCTTGTGGCCGCCCCATACAGTGTAACGTCTCCTTGTGGCTGCCCCCCATACAGTGTAACGTCTCCTTGTGGCCGTCCCATACAGTATAACGTCTCCTTGTGGCTGCCCCCCATACAGTGTAACGTCTCCTTGTGGCTGCCCCCATACAGTATAACGTCTCCTTGTGGCCGCCCCATACAGTATAACGTCTCCTTGTGGCCGCCCCATACAGTGTAACGTCTCCTTGTGGCCGCCCCATACAGTGTAACGTCTCCTTGTGGCTGCCCCCCATACAGTGTAACGTCTCCTTGTGGCTGCCCCCCATACAGTGTAACGTCTCCTTGTGGCTGCCCCCATACAGTGTAACGTCTCCTTGTGGCTGTCCCATACAGTATAACGTCTCCTTGTGGCTGCCCCCCATACAGTGTAACGTCTCCTTGTGGCTGCCCCCATACAGTATAACGTCTCCTTGTGGCTGCCCCCATACAGTGTAACGTCTCCTTGTGGCTGCCCCCATACAGTATAACGTCTCCTTGTGGCCGCCCCATGCAGTGTAACGTCTCCTTGTGGCCGCCCCATACAGTGTAACGTCTCCTTGTGGCCCCCCCCCCCATACAGTGTAACGTCTCCTTGTGGCCCCCCCCCCCCCCCCCATGCAGTGTAACATCTCCTTGTGTTTTTTTCTTTTAAAATAAAATTTTTAATATCGTTATCGTCTGAATATTTTTGATATCGCCCAACCCTAGACTGCATGTTACACCAGAATTCTACTTAAAGGGGTTTTCCCATCTCAGACAATGGGGGGGCATATCGCTAGGATATGCTCCCATTGTCTGATAGGTGCAGGGCTCCAGACTAAAAAAAATATCAAGGAGCCATTGGCTCCTAACCTGAAAAATAACACACGTCTTACCTAGGGTTGTCACGATACCAAAATTTTGACTTGATTTCGATACCATAAAAAAGTATTGCGATACTCGATACCACGTTAAAAAAAAAAACCACCAAAAAAGCTGCGTGCATTCCACATTTTATGGAACGTCTGGACCATAATAGAACAGTCCTAACCTCATTATTGTTGGGACAAGGTGACAAAAAAATGGCAAATTGCATTTTTTTTTTTGTTACGGCGTTCACCACATGGGAGATATTTTTAAATATTTTAATAGTTTGCACTTTTTTGGGCGTGGCGACATGTAATTTTTTTTTATTGTTTATATATTTTATATGTAAAATTGGGCAAGGGGGTGATTTAAACTTAATATTTTGGTGTTGTTTTTATTTAATACCTATTTACCCCCTTAGGGGCTAGATCCTGGGATCTTTTCATCCCTTGTCCTATTCACCCTGATAGATCTCTATCAGGGTGCATAGGACCTCACACTCTCCCTGTGCACACAGCAGCATGGAGCGGACTATGGCAGCCAGGGCTTCAGTAGCGTCCTGGCTGCCATGGTAACCGATCGGAGCCCCAGGCTTACACAGCTGGGGCTCCGATCGGAAGCTGCCACTGCCACCAATGATAATACTTGGGGGATGGGGGCTCACTGCACCACCAATGATAATACTTGGGGGGGGGGGGGGGGGGGGTTCGGTGCAATGAATATCGTTTATGCTTAATACAAACGCAGGCTGCGGGTGCTCGACACATCCCATACCCGACACCAAGCCTCTATGACTGCGTGCTGTGATCCGCCGCTATTAACCCCTCAGGTGGCAGGTATGGGATGTGTCCGGCACCCGCAGCCTGCGTTTTTATTAAGCGTAAACGATATTCATTGGTGGCGCAGTGGCCATAGCCCCTCCCCTCCTCCTCCCTGCTATCAGCCTATTGGTGGCAGCAGCACAGGGGGGAGGGACTGCCTCCTTCTCCCCTGTTCTGTTGAGAAGAACATGGCACGCGCTGACAGGAGCACGTGCCATGTCAGTAATGTGAAAGCGGCAGAGGTCCAGGCGCAAATGGCGACAAGACTACAAAGTCTTGTCGCCATTTAGCAATTCTAGGTCGCATTTGCGACCATTTTGGTCGCCATCTGGACCCCTGTAGGTGCGGGTCCCACCACTGGGATCCGCACCTACAATGAGAACCGAGCCGGAAAATGAACGGAGGGCGCACTGTGCATGCACAGCTGCCCTTCATTCATTTCTGCGGGGCCGCCGAAAATAGCCGAGCTCTGGCTCCGCTATTGCCGTCTGCCCCATAGAAATGAATGGGAGCATGGGCCGCGCATGCGCGGTGCGCTCCCATTCACTTCTATGGGAGCAGTGCTTGGTGGTGGACGGACCCCGGCCACAGCGCTCCCCGCTTAGTCCTAGCGCTATGCCCCCATTGTCCGAGGTGGGAATACCCCTTTAAGCTTCTGACGTTGCCGCTGCAGCCAGGTAAATAGAGCCGGAGGGGTGGTGTGTGATCTGTTGGGTAAGTCCTCACCAGTTCTTCATTGCAGAGCAATCCCAAGGGTTGGCGAGTTTTCTCCGGAAACTGAACAATCTCTTTAATAAATGACCTTTAAAGTCTTTTTAGCTCTATCTTATTTTTACAATAATTTTTGCTGAGTTTTTGCATCATTTTTACCAGATGTGGGCTAGAAGTTTATCGACTATTATTAAACACGGTACAAGCCGTTTTTCTATTCTGAGGTGGGGTCTGCATCTATCACACATTTATGGGATATCCTGTGCCTGTTAAGGCTACTTATACACAAGCGGTCCAAAACGGATCAGTTTTGCCCTAATGCATTCTGAATAGGTAAGGATCCGCTCAGAATGTATCAGTTTGCCTCCGTTCCGTCTCCATTCCGCTTTGGAGGTGGACACCAAAAGGCTGCTTGCAGCGTTTTGGTGTCCGTCTGATGAAACTGAGCCAAACGGATCCGTCCTGACACACAATGTAAGTCAATAGGGACGGATCCGTTTTCTCTGCCACAATCTGGCACAATAGAAAACAGATCCGTCCTCCGTTGACTTTCGATGGTGTTCAAGACGGATCCGTTTTGGCCATGTTACAGATAATACAAATTGATCCGTTCTTAACGGATGCATGCGGTTGTTATCTGAACGGATCAGTTTTTGCAGATCCCTTACGGTTCCGACCAAAACACGTGTGAAAGTAGCCTAAACTGTGAAAAGTGGCAAATTATAGTGCAGATACGGCATGTAGCATAACTTGTGTTTTTTTTTTTTTTATTACGGTACTTTCACACTAGCGGCAGGACGGATCCGACAGGCTGCTCCGTCCACATTGACTATAATGGGGGCGGGGGCGGAGCTCCGGCGCAGCACGGCGAAAGGCCGCTGGACTAAAAGTACTGCATGTCTGGCGGCCTCTCACCGCGAACTGCCGTGCTGTGCCGGAGCTCCGCCCCCGTCTCCATAGAGACGGAGCGGCGGTCCGGCGAAATAGCGGCAGGACGGATCCGATAGGGTGAACAGCCCCTTCGGATCCGTCCTGCAGCTAGTGTGAAAGTACCCATTTTTTATTTTATTTTTTAACCACTTCAGCCCCTATGGCTTAAACACCCTGAAAGACCAAGCCACTTTTTACACTTCTGACCTACACTACTTTCACCGTTTATTGCTCGGTCATGCAACTTACCACCCAAATGAATTTTACCTCCTTTTCTTCTCACTAATAGAGCTTTCATTTGGTGGTATTTCATTGCTGCTGACATTTTTACTTTTTTTGTTATTAATCGAAATTTAACGATTTTTTTGCAAAAAAATGACATTTTTCACTTTCAATTGTAAAATTTTGCAAAAAAAAACGAGATCCATATATAAATTTTGCTCTAAATTTATTGTTCTACATGTCTTTGATAAAAAAAAAATGTTTGGGTAAAAAAAAAAAATGGTTTGGGTAAAAGTTATAGCGTTTACAAACTATGGTACAAAAATGTGAATTTCCGCTTTTTGAAGCAGCTCTGACTTTCTGAGCACCTGTCATGTTTCCTGAGGTTCTACAATGGCCAGACAGTACAAACACCCCACAAATGACCCCATTTCGGAAAGTACACACCCTAAGGTATTCGCTGATGGGCATAGTGAGTTCATAGAACTTTTTATTTTTTGTCACAAGTTAGCGGAAAATGATGATTTTTTTTTTTTTGATTTTTTTTTCTTACAAAGTCTCATATTCCACTAACTTGTGACAAAAAATAAAAACTTCCATGAACTCACTATGCCCATCAGCGAATACCTTGGGGTGTCTTCTTTCCAAAATGGGGTCACTTGTGGGGTAGTTATACTGCCCTGGCATTTTAGGGGCCCTAATGCGTGAGAAGGAGTTTGAAATCAAATTCTGTAATAAATGGCCGGTGAAATCCGAAAGGTGCTCTTTGGAATGTGGGCCCCTTTGCCCACCTAGGCTGCAAAAAAGTGTCACACATCTGGTATCGCCGTACTCAGGAGAAGTTGGGGAATGTGTTTTGGGGTGTCATTTTACATATACCCATCCTGGGTGAGATAAATATCTTTGTCAAATGCCAACTTTGTATAAAAAAATGGGAAAAGTTGTCTTTTGCCAAGATATTTCTCTCACCCAGCAGGGGTATATGTAAAATGACACCAAAACACATTCCCCAACTTCTCCCGAGTACGGAGATACCACATGTGTGACACTTTTTTGCAGCCTAGGTGGGCAAAGGGGCCCACATTCCAAAGAGCACCTTTCGGATTTCACAGGGTATTTTTTACAGAATTTGATTTCAAACTCCTTACCACACATTTGGGCCCCTAGAATGCCAGGGCAGTATAACTACCCCACAAGCGACCCCATTTTGGAAAGAAGACACCCCAAGGTATTCGCTGATGGGCATAGTGAGTTCATGGAAGTTTTTATTTTTTGTCACAAGTTAGTGGAATATGAGACTTTGTAAGAAAAAATAAATAAAAAAATCATCATTTCCCACTAACTTGTGACAAAAAATAAAAAATTCTAGGAACTCGCCATGCCCCTCACGGAATACCTTGGGGTGTCTTCTTTCCAAAATGGGGTCACTTGTGGGGTAGTTATACTGCCCTGGCATTCTAGGGGCCCAAATGTGTGGTAAGTAGGTAAATGACCTGTGAAATCCGAAAGGTGCTCTTTGGAATGTGGGCCCCTTTGCCCACCTAGGCTGCAAAAAAGTGTCACACATGTGGTATCGCCGTATTCAGGAGAAGTTGGGGAATGTGTTTTGGGGTGTCATTTTACATATACCCATGCTGGGTGAGAGAAATATCTTGGCAAAAGACAACTTTTCCCATTTTTTTATACAAAGTTGGCATTTGACCAAGATATTTATCTCACCCAGCATGGGTATATGTAAAATGACACCCCAAAACACATTCCCCAACTTCTCCTGAATACGGAGATACCACATGTGTGACACTTTTTTGCAGCCTAGGTGGGCAAAGGGGCCCAAATTCCTTTTAGGAGGGCATTTTTAGACATTTGGATACCAGACTTCTTCTCACGCTTTGGGGCCCCTAAAATGCCAGGGCCGTATAAATACCCCACATGTGACCCCATTTTGGAAAGAAGACACCCCAAGGTATTCAATGAGGGGCATGGCGAGTTCATAGAAAAAAAAAAAAATTTGGCACAAGTTAGCGGAAATTGATTTTTTTGATTTTTTTCTCACAAAGTCTCCCTTTCCGCTAACTTGGGACAAAAATTTCAATCTTTCATGGACTCAATATGCCCCTCAGCGAATACCTTGGGGTGTCTTCTTTCCAAAATGGTGTTATTTGTGGGGTGTTTGTACTGCCCTGGCATTTGAGGGTCTCCGCAATCATTACATGTATGCCCAGCATTAGGAGTTTCTGCTATTCTCCTTATATTGAGCATACAGGTAATGAGATTTTTTTTTTCCGTTCAGCCTCTGGGCTGAAAAAAAAATGAACGGCACAGATTTCTTCATTCGCATCGATCAATGTGGATGAAAAAATCTCTGCCCAAAAAAAAAAGGAGGGGAAAGGTGTCTGCCAGGACATAAGAGCTCCGCCCAACATCCATACCCACTTAACCCGTATGCCCTGGCAAACCAGATTTCTCCATTCACATCAATCGATGTGGATGAATAAATCATTGCCGGGATTTTTCTATTTATTTTTTTATATACAAAGTGTTTGCCAAAGTATATGAACACCGCCACCTCCTCAGCTCATATGCCTCGGCAAACGTATCTTTTACTGCAGAGGAGAAATCTCGTCTTGCAGCGCCGCATACACCGACTTGCGTGTAATCTGACAGCAGCGCAATGCTTCTGTCAGAATGCACATCAGTGCTGCAGCTAGTCGATCGGTTGGTCCACCTGGAAGGTAAAAAAAAAAAAAGGAAAAAACAGGCCGCAACACAATAATTTTATTAACTTTGGAAGAGAACATATAAACTTTAACTTTTTGAACTGAACATTAACCTTTTTGCTTACTGGTGTTTTTTTGTTTTTTGTTTTTTTTTACCTTTATAGAACAAACCTCTCCTTCCCCATGGGTCAATGTGCAAAGCGCAAATCACCCAAAGATGTGGCGAAGTACGTTATGCACTTTGTCCCATGTGAAAGGAGATGTTTGCAGCAGCTGTGAGTGAATGGGCTCTAATAGCCCTGTGTGCCTGTCCTGGTGAGATGTGATCCCTATGCTAGGTGTACCTGTGTGTGGTACTTCCGGAAACACTCTCCTAAGCATAGGGCAGGGTGGTCAGGACAGTCAGGACAGAAATAGCGGGTGTCACGCCTTATTCCACTCCTGCTACAGACACGACATCTTTTTCGGGGTGACGGTTGGGTTGAGGTACCAGCAACGACATTGGGGAAATGTCGCTCGTGTAGACGGCTAACTACACTGGTGGATGGGGCCACGGAACCTTCTGGATATAGGAGGTTCTCGATGATCTCTTCCTGGAATTTGAGGAAGGATCGTGTTCTCCCAGCCTTACTGTAGAGAACAAAACTATTATACAGCGCCAATTGAATCAAATATACAGACACCTTCTTATACCAGCGTCTGGTTCTGCGGGAAACTAAATACGGAGACAACATCTGGTCATTGAAGTCCACCCCTCCCATGAGCAAATTATAGTCGTGGACTGAGAGGGGCTTTTCAATGACACGGGTTGCTCGCTCAATTTGGATTGTCGTGTCTGCGTGAATGGAGGAGAGCATGTAAACGTCACGCTTGTCTCTCCATTTCACCGCGAGCAGTTCTTCGTTACACAAGGCAGCCCTCTCCCCCCTTGCAAGACGGGTGGTAACGAGCCGTTGGGGGAAGCCCCGGCGACTAGGTCGCACGGTGCCACAGGCGAAAATCCGTTCTAGAAACAAATGCCTAAAGAGGGCCACACTTGTGTAGAAATTGTCCACATAAAGATGGTACCCCTTGCCGAATAAGGGTGACACCAAGTCCCAGACTGTCTTCCCACTGCTCCCCAGGTAGTCAGGGCAACCGACCGGCTCCAGGGTCTGATCTTTTCCCTCATAGACACGAAATTTGTGGGTATAGCCTGTGGCCCTTTCACAGAGCTTATACAATTTGACCCCATACCGGGCACGCTTGCTTGGGATGTATTGTTTGAAGCCAAGGCGCCCGGTAAAATGTATAAGGGACTCGTCTATGCAGATGTTTTGCTCGGGGGTATACAAATCTGCAAATTTCTGGTTGAAATGGACTATGAGGGGCCGAATTTTGTGGAGCCGGTCAAAAGCTGGGTGGCCTCTGGGACGGGAGGTGGTGTTGTCGCTAAAATGCAGGAAACGCAGGATGGTCTCAAATCGTGTCCTGGACATAGCAGCAGAGAACATGGGCATGTGATGAATTGGGTTCGTGGACCAATATGACCGCAATTCATGCTTTTTAGTTAGACCCATGATGAGGAGAAGGCCCAGAAAAATTTTAATTTCGGAAACTTGGACTGGTTTCCACCGGAAAGGCTGGGAATAAAAGCTTCCCGGGTTTGCGGTTATAAATTATGGGGCATACCGGTTTGTTTCTGCCACAACTAAGTCTAAGAGCTCCGCAGTCAAGAACAGCTCAAAAAATCCCAGGGCCGAACCGATATGAGCCGTCTCAACCCGAACTCCAGACTGGGCGGTGAAAGGGGGAACTAATGGTGCGGCTGAAGTTGGTGACTGCCAATCAGGGTTTGCCAGCACCTCAGGGATTCTAGGGGCTCTACGGGCCTGTCTGTGCGGTGGCTGCGACGGGGTAACTACTGCACGTGCCACCTTCAACTGCCCTTCTGGTGCTCGCCACGTCACCATGTTGTACGGCAGTGCTGGTACTAGGTCCAGGGAGGGCTGCGCTGCTGGTGTATGCCTCACCACGTGATCCGGCAGCGACAGCCCCACTCTGCTGCTCTTGAAGCGGATCCTGCGTAACCTGTGGTCTAGCGACATGGGGCCGGGTACGCCTGGTGCTGCCAGGGACCTCCACCTCCTCGTCCGAACTTTGGGTCAGAGAGCCACTACTTTCTACAGGTTCATATTCTGACCCGCTAGATTCGTCAGATGAGGGTTCCCATTCATCATCCGACTGGGTCAGAATCCTGTAGGCCTCTTCAGAAGAATACCCCCTGTTTGACATTTTGGACTACTAAATTTAGGGGTATTCCCTGAGACTACCCAAGAAAAAAAGCAAACCTGTCTTACAAAGGGGAGGCTAGCGAAGTACCGGAGGCCGCTGCGGTTGATAAAAAATATCAAAACTGATTTTTTTATTGCTGCAGTGCGTGTAAAATGAATGTGCAGTGATCAAAAAATATATATTTTTTGTCACTGCGGTGGGGCGGGCGTGGGTGAACGCACGTGTGGGCGACCGATCAGGCCTGATCGGGCAAACACTGCGTTTTGGGTGGAGGGCGAGCTAAGGTGACACTAATACAATTATAGATCTGACCGTGATCAGTTTTGATCACTTACAGATACTATAAAAGTACAAATGCTGATTAGCGATACGCTAAACAGCGAATAAGTGACTGCGGTGCGGTGGGCTGGGCGCTAACTCACGCTAAACTACCTAACCAAGGGGCCTAAACTATCCCTAAAACCTAACAGTCAATACCAGTGAAAAAAAAAGTGACAGTTTACACTGATCACTTTTTTTCCTTTCACTAGTGATTGACAGGGGCGATCAAAGGGTTAATTGGGGTGCAGGGGGGTGATCTGGGGCTAAGGTGTAGTGTTTGGTGTACTCACAGTTCAGTCTGCTCCTCTGCTGGAACCAACCGACGAAAAGGACCAGCACAGGAGCAGAGAAGCCATATAACAGATCATATTTACTAATATGATCTGTTATATGACTTTGGATAGGATTTTTTGAAAATCGCCAGCCTGCCAGCCAATGATCGTTGCTGGCAGGCTGGTGACGAACTTGTTCTTTGAATTTTGCCGGCCCGCGATGCGCAAGGTGGAATGAATCAACCACCTTCCGGACGCATCCGTGCGTTAGGCGGTCGGGAGGTGGTTAAAAAACATTTTTTTATGCCATAAAAAAGTGACTAAACCTTGAAAAATACGAAGATTGGCTAATCAGATATTTCATGATGCGTCGGTATGGTAGTATCATCACAGGCAGGATTAGGCCCCTTTCACACGAGCGAGTATTCCGCGAGGGTGCAATGCGTGATGCGAAAGGCATTGCGCTCGCATGAAATCCGGACCCATTCATTTCAATGGGGCTGTGTACATGTGCGTTGTTTTTCACGCATCACTTGTGCGTTGCGTGAAAATCCCAGCATGTTCTATATTCTGTGATTTTTCACGCAACACTGGCCCCATAGAAGTGAATGTGGCTGCGTGAAAATCGCATCCGCAAGCAAGGGTGGGTGCGATGCGTTTTTCATGGATGGTTGCTAAGAGATGTTGTTTGTAAACCTTCTGTTTTTTTATCACGCGCATGAAAAACGCATCAAAACGCATTGCACCTGCGCGATAACAACTGAACGCAATCGCAGACTAAACTGAATGACTTTGTTTGCAAAATTGCGCAGTTTTCACTGAACGCATCCGGACCTAATCCGCACACGCTCGTCTGCAAGGGGCCTTACAGTGACCGAAAGCACCACAGCTACAGTACGCTGCGTTTTTTTTTAAAGATGCCAGAAAGACTAAATAATTCCACATAATAAGCAAAAAGGCTTGTGTGTCCTGCATGTCATATTTCCCATAGACCTTGAGCTAACATCTGGAGCTAAAAAATAATGCTGCAAAAAACACCTGACATTGCACAACAATGCCGTCAAACACCTCTGTGGGAAAACGGCCTAATGAGAGAAGCTGCAAGATGGCTGCCCCCATAAACAACACAGTAAATACATTATAAAGGGTCGCTGAGTTTTCATAGAACTTTTAATATGTCATAGAGACATTTCAAAAGCTTTGATTGTTGGGGGTCTGAGCGCTGAGACCCCCACAAATCCTTAGAACGAGGAGGAAAAAGGCCTTGGATGTGGAATGCAGGGGATAGAGTCAAGCCAGGCCCATAGACTTCTTTCTATTGAGTCAGTCTCGCTTCTTCTCCTGCAGCCAGGCGAGACAGCGCGATACGTGAGCACTTCTTTCTCCTCATTCTAGGGATCATGGGGGTCTCAGCACTCAGACCCCCACCAACCAAAACTTTTGACATGTCTCTATGGCATATAAAATGTTTACTGAAAATTCAGTGACCCATTAAAAAAAAAAATAATAATCTCCAATCAGAAAATAAGAATATATTACAATGACAGGATATGTTTTGTTATCTGGTTTAATTAGTAAGAAAAGCGATAAGTGACACAATTCCGTTAATGTGATGCCATGTCCCATAGAAATGTATGGGGCCCCTGGATGGTCGCTACTCTGTGTCTATGGGAGATGGGTGCTCCGTGCCTGTGGTAAATGTATATGCCGGTGGCGCCATGTCATCCTATGTGCTAATATTTAGTTTCTATTTTTTTTTAGAGAAAGAACAAGTAGTAAACCGGGCAGGAGTCATCCAGGACGACGTGCAGCCGCCAGGTATACACATATCTATCAGAGGAGGAAGCCGTCGTCCTGCCATCCACATCCATAGCTACTATGCAGGACAGACCTCAGTAGCCACTAGTAGAGGACAATATTGGGCCTCATTTACATGGCACCATGTTGTCCATAAGATTCGCCCACAGTGGAGTTTCCATTTTTCCTGGACTGAAAACTCAACCCTAATTGAGACTTAGGGGTATTCCCATCTTGGACATTGGGGGCATATTGTTTGGATATACCCCCAATGTCTCATAGGTGTGGGTCCCAACTCTGGGACCCGCACCTATACTTAGAACGGAGCCCACAAAGTGCCGGAGGGCGCAACGCATATGCGAAACCGTCCTCCATTTATTTTAATGGGACTGTGCACCAATCCCATTCGACTGAATGGGAAGCGCACCGCGCAAGTGCGGCCACTGCTTCATTCACTTCTATGGGGCTTACGGAAATAACCGAGCGCTATTTTCAGCGGCCCCAAATACATGAATGGAGGGCACTTTGCGGGCTCCGTACCTATCAGATATTGGGGGCATATCCTAGCAATATGCCCCCAATGTCCAAGATGGGAATAACCCTTTAGTTATTATTTCCATGTAGCGCTTCACAGACAGTGAATATTTAGGCTTGGTTTTTATGCAGTGGGCACGACCCCGTCAAACCACGGTGATTAATTAGCGAATTTGGAGCTTAAAGGGGTTGTCTCACTTCAGCAAATGGCATTAATCATGTAGAGAAAGTAAATATAAAGCACTTACTAATGTATTCTGATTGTCCATATTGCTTCTTTTACTGTCTGGATTCATTTTTCCATAACATTATACACTTCTCATTTCCATGGTTACGACCACCATGCAATCCGGTGGTCGTGCTTGCACACTATAGGAAAAAGAGCCGTCTTGTGTGCACTGTCACATTCCCGGTCACCAGAGAGGCTGGCGCTTTTTCCTTGAGTGTGCAAGCACGGCCACCACTGCTGGATTGCAGGGTGGTTGTAACCCCTGGATATGAGCAGTGTATAATGTGATGGAAAAATGAATCCAGTCAGCAAAGGAAGCAATATGGGCAATCACAATACATTAGTAAGTGCCTTGTATTAACTATCTCTACATGATAAATGCCATTTGCTGAAATGAGAAAACCTTGTAGAGGTAATATCTTTAGATTTGTGAGGTGCTGCACCAAAACCCAGCCTTAGGGCTCATGCACATGACCGTATGCCCTCCGAGACATACGGTCCGTGAGCGGGCCAAGAATAAAGAAAATGAAAATACGTAAATATATTCCGAATTACCTTTCATTAGTTATAATGGCTCTTTATGTCTAGAGGGCAATCATTAGGAGAAAAAAAATGGCCACCATCCTATTAGTACACAAAAAACCTGTCCTAATCACACAGGAGGACAAGTTACTAAACAACACTGAGCTAAAGAGCTGCCTCATCCTCCTCTCTGCTCTGCTTGTCAGGGATTATGATTAGTCTTGAGCAAACTTGTTTTTTAAGTTCGGCGTCTACATTTCGGGTTCGGGTCATCGAAGAATCGAGTTATGGATTCTAAATTCCGTTATGGTCAGTGGTAGCGGAATCCATAACGAGATTCTTCGATAACCCGAACTTTAGACGCCGAACTTAAAACACAAGTTCACTCAACACTAATTATGATCCTGAATACAGCTGATAACATCTTCAGATGAATCTCTGTGGGAATAGTTTGAGGAGACATGAAGAGAGGAGGGTGGGGGTAATGAGCAGCAGCACTTGTATGCGGTCTCCATTACCACAGTCTGTCCTGTCCGGCCTCTCTGCACTTCATGTCTCCTCATGAACTCCATTCCTACAGAGATTCAGCTGAAGATCTTATTATCTAAATTCAGGATCATTATCCCTGACAAGTAGAAGAGGAGGATGAGGCAGCTCTTTGGCTCAGAGTTCAGAAATGACTTGTCCTGTGTGGTTAGGACAAGTTTTGTGTGGACCTATTAGACAGTGGCCATTGTATTTCCCGGGATGATTGCTCCATAGACAAAACAAGCCATTATACCTAAAGAAAGGTATTCGGGAATATATTTATAATAAAAATAAACAATAAAAAAAAGCATAAAGATCATAGGCATCGCCATGTCCCAAAATGCCTGAACTATTAAAATATGAAAGTATTTATCCCAAATGACGACAGACATGACATTAAATTGGCAGATTAGCCATTTTTTCATTGTTTCACGTACCAAAAAAAATGATCAAAAAGTTACACATACTCTAAAATGTAATCAATAAAAACTAAAGATCATCCCGCAAAAATTAGGCCCCTACACAGCTTCGTAGACATAACTATAATTTTTTTTTTTCTGAAGTCTGAATATGGCGATGAAAAGAAAAAATGTGATTCTTTTCAAAGTGTTTTTTTTTTTTGTACTGAAACATAAACACTATATAAATGTGGTATCGTTGTAAGGGTCCATTCGCGTCCGTAGTAGTTTGCGAATCCGCAAAACATCGGGCCGGCACCCCAGTAGAAATGTCTATTCTTGTCCGCAGGCGTCCCACGTGGTAGCTGATTCGGGGGGGGGGGGTGTCGCGGCATCTCTTCATAAGCCCGACATCCCCTTCAAATCGGCTACCACGTGGGCAGCGGTAATTTTTACAGCCGCGCCGCCGACTGAGTGAAGAAGTCCACAAAGGAGGAAGCATCCACACATCGGCGAGCGGTAATGTAAAATATATATGACAACAACTAACCGTCATAATCAAATGTCATATTATAAGGGACACTCTAATATGCAAAAGTGATACCCAAAACAAAGTAGCCCATTAAGTTACTACCATTGAAATGAGCGGTCTGAATTAAGGCCTGATTACAAGGCACCACTCAATGAAGCATTGAACAAACTCTTTTTTAACGGGATGGGATACCTATATATATATACCCAAATCTTTTTGCACATTAGACTCTTTACACATGGATTAAGCTCTGAGGATTAAATATTTAAAGATAGACTTCTGACCTACTATTCTTCAAATTTTTAATAACTTTTACTATCTTATTTACAATCTTCTATTTTATTTTTTATCTTCTATCCTGCACTCTATAGTTTTTTTGGATCTATATCATATATATCTTAATGTATGCTGAATATTTTAAACCACTATTGTTACTGTTCTATTGCTGCCACCTAGAGACGGTTGTGATGATTACCACCTATGAACATCACTACTCCCTGTTGAACTAATACAGGGGGCACTGAGACTACTATTGTCAATACCATTACTATTACCAAATTCCGTGGTTCCATCACAGGGATTTATAACTGAGATCCACAGTCCCTATTGTGGGACAGATATCCTATTGTTATTGACACTCGCACTCACCCTATCGTCTGGTTTTAACAAAAACCTGTGAACATTTTTTAATGTAATTACGTGGGCAAATAAATTATATTTTAACCTTGAATCCATGCGACATCAGATATTAGTGTGCCATCCATTTCCTATCTCCGTTTGCTTTTTTAATAATACGTAGGCGACGGGTATGCCTAGGATAGAGCACCTATACCCAATAGCCTGAAGTAGGTGAGCCGCTTACTCTTAATCTTAATAAATAATAATGAACCATTTTGTGCTTTCCCCACTCTAGGTTTGAAAGTATGGAGCGACCCGTTCTCGAGGAAGTGAAACTGTGTGTGCTAGGGGGAAAAAAGCATCGAAACGTGTCCAGGGCTGCAGCTGAGGAGGAGATGTTTTTTGGCGAGGTTTTGTACATATGTAATAAAATGTAGACTTTTTAGACTCTGGAATAAATCTGTTATATTAAATATCTATGTAAAAGGAACCTCGGGTATCATGGATGAATGTTACTTCCATCATTGTTTAGGGGGTTTATATGGAATTGCCAACAGGGCTGTGGAGTCTGAGTCGGTGTCCATTTTGGTGGAGTCGTTATAAAATGGACCGACTCAAAAATTATATAATAAATTGCTACAGTTAGTTCAATGCAGTATGTGCTGAATATATTTCCATAAGAATTTGGGGAAATGTCCTATAAATGTCTGTTCTATTCCTGATCTAGGCTTTTAGTTGAGATGAATGTGTGCTGCCCTTTATGTAGATGCTCAGTAGTGAAGCTCCTCCGCTACAGATCAGAGGAAAAAGGCACTGGGAAGGAATGGCTGCACTCATCTCAGATCTGCTAGAGAAAACGGGATTAGGCCTCTTGCACACGTGTGACGGCCGTGCCCATGCTGAGAACCGCAAATTGAATGGGGTCTGCGATCCGTCCGTCCCTCAAAAAGATAGGACAAGTTCTATCTTTTTGCGGAACGGAACCCCACGAAAGCACTCTGTAGTGCTTCTGTTCCGCATTGCATCTCTGCATTTGCCGACTTATTCAAGTGAATGGGTCCGCATCCGTGGTGCGGAATGCACACTCCCGGTGTCCTGTGTATTGCGGACCCAATATGGCCACGGGGGACACACGGCCATGTGAAAGAGGCCTTAGAGAGGTTTTCTCACTAGTTACAAAGATTGCCTTTCAACAGCATTTTCTAAATACATTGGTCAGTATTTTTTCTTTAGTCTAGACAGTTCAGCAGGTCTCACTGCACCCAGGTTTCTATGGTCACCCGCAGACCTGATTAGCTGAGAGCAGGAGTGACCTCACCCCCACGGAATGATGGGACGGAGCTCTGAGGGAACCTATAAGGGTTAGCAAGATTACCTGCAGTAAGCAAAAGGTCCAAGTGTTGTGAGGACTGAGAAGCAAGGCTTTACCTGTAATTGTGTTAGAGATCACAATCTTCTGCTCTGTCGGAGTAAGTTAATATATTCTAATAACTGCTGGAGACCCCCCCCCCCCCCCCCTCAGCCTGAGAAGACAGAGTGAGTGCAAGCTGCCTGTCAGCCAGTGCATCAATGTGCTGAGAAAACCTCTTTAAGGCAAGTACTTCTTAGGCCTCTTGCCCACGACCGTATGTACTCAGAGATATACAGTCCATATGTCCCGGAGCGGCATTGATCGTGCGCACAGCATCATAGATTACAATGATGCTGTGCACGTCGGGCCGCCTGCGGGGCTATAGTCCTGCACTCATAAGATCATACGAGCGCAGGACAATAGTCCCGCGGGCGGCCCGATGTGCACAGCATCATTGTAACCTATGATGCTGTGCGCACGATCAATGCCGCTCCGGGACATATGGCCCGCTCATGGACTGTATATCTCTGAGGTCATACGGTCGTGGGCAAGAGGCCTTAGTATATCTAAACTTTCAATAAACTGTGCATAAATTAATTGTCCAGTGCATGTTCTCTCTGCTTTATGTTTGTTTGCTTTTCCTCTGAGCTCATGTTTGGAGAGGTTAGCTGCTCTGATGGCTTCTATATGCTATACATAGACTATAAGGGGGAAAACTGTTTTCTAACATCTCAAATTCAAAAATACAGAAACACAAAATACAAAAAAGCTTAAATTAAGTTATCTCTTAAACATGCGCAATGTATGTGGGAGTCGGGGCTTTGGCTTATCGACTCCACAGCCCTGATTGCCAACAGCAGTTCTGGACCCTGCAGCCAAGGAAAGGAAGATGGCAGCCAGGATCTAGAGCTGGATTTTTCTAAAATGCTTAGGATACCCTACGTCTAGAACTGAGCTGGTTGTGTTCCTTTCTTTAAAAGAGTCTTTACTTTATATGTTTTTAGAAAAATCTGATTAATAATACAGCCTCACATAGGAAATGTCTTCCCTGCATCTAATTGCTGTTCACTGTGTATTAGTATAATGTCTATTCAGCTTTGAGTCCGACTGGATTCTAGGGATACCTGTTTAATTTGGGTTGTCGGGGGGCGTGTCCCCAAGTGACCAGTCTGACAGTAGCATTGCTACTGAAATGTGGGCAGGAAAGTTGCAGGGAGGCTTGCTAGGACTGTACTGTCAACACTTCTGTCTTATTGTATCTCATTTTACTATGCTAAGATCTGTAATCTGACGGCATTTACCAATCAGTCTGAAAAAGGCTTTAAAGGGCTCTGTACACAATGTATACCGTAATTGAAAAGCTTAAATTGAAATAATACAGTTGGGCAAAAAAGTATTTAGTCAGCCACCAATTGTTCAAGTTCTACCCCTTAAAAAGATGAGAGATGCCTGTAATTTTCATCATAGGTATATCCCAACTATGAGAGACAGAATGAGAAAAAAAAAAATCCAGAGAATCACATTGCCTGATTTTTTAAAGAATTTATTTGCAAATTATGGTGGAAAATAATTATTTGGTCAGTAACAAAAGTTAGTCTCAATATTTTGTTATATACCCTTTGTTGGCAATGACAGAGGTCAGACGTTTTCTGTAAGTCTTCACAAGGTTTTCACACACTGTTGCTGGTATTTTGTCCCATTCCTCCATGCAGATCTCCTCTAGAGCAGTGATGTTTTGGGGCTGTCGCTGGGCAACATGGACTTTCAACTCCTTCCAAGGGTCTTCTATGGGGTTGAGATCTGGAGACTGGCTAGGCCACTCCAGGACCTTCAAATGCTTCTTATGAAGCCACTCCTTCGTTGCCCGGGCGGTGTGTTTGGGATCATTGTCATGCTGAAAGACCCAGCCACGCTTCATCTTCAATGCCCTTGCTGATGGAAGGAGGTTTTCACTCAAAATCTCACGATACATGGCCCCATTCATTCTTCCCTTTACACAGATCAGTCGTCCTGGTCCCTTTGCAGAAAAACAGCCCCAAAGCATGATGTTTCCACCCCCATGCTTCACAGTAGGTATGGTGTTCTTTGGATGCAGCTCGGCATTCTTTCTCCTCCAAACATGAGTTGAGTTTTTACCAAAAAGTTCTACTTTGGTTTCATATGACATTCTCCTAATCCTCTTCTGGATCATCCAAATGCTCTCTAGCAAACTTTAGACGGGCCCGGACATGTACTGGCTTAAGCAGGGGACACGTCTGGCACTGCAGGATTTGAGTCCCTGGCGGCGTAGTGTGTTACTGATGGTAGCCTTTGTTTGGTCCCAGCTCCCTGCAGGTCATTCACTAGGTCCCCCCCCCATGTGGTTCTCGGATTTTTGCTCACCGTTCTTATGATCATTTTGACCCCACAGGGTGAGATCTTGCGTAGAGTCCCAGATCGAGGGAGATTATCAGTGGTCTTGTATGTCTTCCATTTTCTAATAATTGCTCTCACAGTTGATTTCTTCACACCAAGCTGCTTGCCTATTGCAGATTCAGTCTTCCCAGCCTGGGGCAGGTCTACAATTTGGTTTCTGGTGTCCTTCGACAGCTCTTTGGTCTTGGCCATAGTGGAGTTTGGAGTGTGATTGTTTGAGGTTGTGGACAGGAGTCTTTTATACCAATAACAAGTTCAAACAGGTGCCATTAATACAGGTAACGAGTGGAGGACAGAGGAGCCTCTTAAAGTTACAGGTCTGTGAGAGACAGAAATCTGGCTTCTTTGTAGGTGACCAAATACTTATTTTATGTGATTTCCTGTATTCTTCCCCCCCATTCTGTCTCTCATAGTTGAGGTATACCTATGATGAAAATTGCAGGCCTCTCATCTTTTTAAGTGGGAGAACTTGCACAATAGGTGGCTGACTAAATACTTTTTTGCCCCACTGTATTCCAGTTAATTCCTTGAGTGAAGGTCTTGGGGATCCAAGTTGTGCAGAAGGCCTGTACATTTAAAGGGCATCCATCAGCAGATTTGCACCTATGACACTGGCTGACCTGTTACATGTGCACTTGGCAGCGGATGGCATCTGTGTTGGTCCCATGTTCATATGTGCCCGCATTGCTGAGAAAAATTATGTTTTAATATATGCAAATGAGACTCTAGGAGCAATGGAGGTGTTGCTGTTACACCTAGAGGCTCAGCTCTCTCTACAATTGCCGAGCCCTCTCCACTTTGATTGACATGACAAGCCGTGATGACGTTTACACTGTCTGGCCCTGTCGATCAAATTGCAGAGGGCGCGGCAGTTGTAGAGAGAGCAGAGCCTCTGGGTGTAATGACGACGCCCCCGTTGCTCCTAGAGGCTAATTTGCATATATTTAAACTTCATTTTTCTCAGCAATGTGGGCACATATGAACATGGAACCAACACAAATGCCTTCAGCTGCCAAGCCAGTGTCATAGGTACAAATCTGATGACGGATGATCTTTAACCACCTCCGGACCGCCTAACGCAGATTCGCGTTCCGGAGGTGGCAGCCCTGCGCACAGTCACGCATCTACGCGTCATCTCGCGAGACACGAGATTTCCTGTGAACGCGTTCACACAGGCGCGCGCGTTCACAGGATCGGAAGGTAAGCGAGTGGATCTCCAGCCTGCCAGCGGCGATTGTTTGCTGGCAGGCTGGAGATGTGATTTTTTTAACCCCTAACAGGTATATTAGACGCTGTTTTGATAACAGCGTCTAATATACCTGCTACCTGGTCCTCTGGTGGTCCCCTTTGTTTGGATTGACCACCAGAGGACACAGGCAGCTCAGTAATATGTTGCACCAAGCACCACTACACTACACCCCCCCCCCTGTCACTTATTAACCCCTTATTCACCCCTGATCACCCCATATAGACTCCCTGATCACCCCCCTGTCATTGATTACCCCCCTGTCATTGATCACCCCTCTGTAAAGCTCCATTCAGATGTCCGCATGATTTTTACGGATCCACTGATAGATGGATCGGATCCGCAAAACGCATACGGACGTCTGAATGGAGCCTTACAGGGGCGTGATCAATGACTGTGGTGATCACCCCATATAGACTCCCTGATCACCCCCCTGTCATTGATCACCCCCTGTCATTGATCACTCCCCTGTAAAGCTCCATTCAGATGTCCGCATGATTTTTACGGATCCACTGATAGATGGAGCGGATCCGCAAAACGCATACGGACGTCTGAATGGAGCCTTACAGGGGCGTGATCAATGACTGTGGTAATCACCCCATATAGACTCCCTGATCACCCCCCTGTCATTGATCACCCCCCTGTCATTGATCACCCCCCTGTAAAGCTCCATTCAGATGTCCGCATGATTTTTACGGATCCACTGATAGATGGATCGGATCCGCAAAACGCATACGGACGTCTGAATGGAGCCTTACAGGGGCGTGATCAATGACTGTGGTGATCACCCCATATAGACTCCCTGATCACCCCCCTGTCATTGATCACCCCCCTGTCATTGATCACTCCCCCCTGTCAGGCTGCATTCAGATGTCCGTATGATTTTTACGGATCCACGGATACATGGATCGGATCCGCAAAACACATACGGACATCTGAATGGAGCCTTATAGGGGGGTGATCAATGACAGGGGGGTGATCACCCCATATAGACTCCCTGATCACCCCCCTGTCATTGATCACCCCTCTGTAAGGCTCCATTCAGACATTTTTTTTGGCCCAAGTTAGCGGAAATTATTTTTTTTTTCTTACAAAGTCTCATATTCCACTAACTTGTGTCAAAAAATAAAATCTCACATGAACTCACCATACCCCTCACGGAATCCACATGCGTAAAATTTTTTAGACATTTATATTCCAGACTTCTTCTCACGCTTTAGGGCCCCTAGAATGCCAGGGCAGTATAAATACCCCACATGTGACCCCATTTCGGAAAGAAGACACCCCCAGGTATTCCGTGAGGGGCATATTGAGTCCATGAAAGATTGAAATTTTTGTCCCAAGTTAGCGGAAAGGGAGACTTTGTGAGAAAAAAATAAATAAAATCAATTTCCGCTAACTTGTGCCAAAAAAAAAAAATTCGATGAACTCGCCATGCCCCTCATTGAATACCTTGGGGTGTCTTCTTTCCAAAATGGGGTCACATGTGGGGTATTTATACTACCCTGGCATTCTAGGGGCCCTAAAGCGTGAGAAGAAGTCTGGGATCCAAATGTCTAAAAATGCCCTCATAAAAAGAATGTGGGCCCCTTTGCGCATCTAGGCTGCAAAAAAGTGTCACACATGTGGTATCGCCGTACTCAGGAGAAGTTGGGGAATGTGTTTTGGGGTGTCATTTTACATATACCCATGCTGGGTGAGAGAAATATCTTGGCAAAATACAACTTTTCCCATTTTTTTATACAAAGTTGGCATTTGACCAAGATATTTATCTCACCCAGCATGGGTATATGTAAAATGACACCTCAAAACACATTCCCCAACTTCTCCTGAGTACGGCGATACCACATGTGTGGCACTTTTTTGCAGCCTAGGTGGGCAAAGGGGCCCAAATTCCAAAGAGCACCTTTCGGATTTCACAGGTCATTTACCTACTTACCATAGAAACATAGAATGTGTCGGCAGATAAGAACCATTTGGCCCATCTAGTCTGCCCAATATATCTGAATACTATGGATAGCCCCTGGCCCTATCTTATATGAAGGATAGCCATATGCCTATCCCATGCACGCTTAAACCCCTTCACTGTATTTGCAGCTACCACTTCTGCAGGAAGGCTATTCCATGTATCCACTACTCTCTCAGTAAAGTAATACTTCCTTATATTACTTTTAAACCTTTGCCCCTCTAATTTAAAACTGTGTCCTCTTGTGGTAGTTTTTCTTCTTTTAAATATGCTCTCCTCCTTTACCGAGTTGATTCCCTTTATGTATTTAAAAGTTTCTATCATATCCCCTCTGTCTCTTCTTTCTTCCAAGCTATACATGTTAAGGTCCTTTAACCTTTCCTGGTAAGTTTTATCCTGCAATCCATGTACTAGTTTAGTAGCTCTTCTCTGAACTCTCTCTAGAGTATCTATATCCTTCTGGAGATATGGCCTCCAGTACTGCGCACAATACTCCAAGTGAGGTCTCACCAGTGTTCTGTACAGCGGCATAAGCACTTCACTCTTTCTACTGCTTATACCTCTCCCTATACATCCAAGCATTCTGCTGGCATTTCGTGCTGCCCTATTACATTGTCTTCCCACCTTTAAGTCTTCTGAAATAATTACTCCTAAATCCCTTTCCTCAGATACTGAGGTCAGGACTGTGTCAAATATTCTATATTCTGCCCTTGGGTTTTTACGCCCCAGGTGCATTATCTTGCACTTATCCACATTAAATTTCAGTTGCCAGAGTTCTGACCATTCTTCTAGTTTTCCTAAATCCTTTTCCATTTGGCGTTTCCCTCCAGGAACATCAACCTTGTTACATATCTTTGTGTCATCAGCAAAAAGACAAACCTTCCCATCGAGGCCTTTTGCAATATCACTTATGAAGATATTAAACAAAATTGGTCCCAGTACAGATCCCTGTGGAACCCCACTGGTAACATGACCTTGTTTTGAATGTTCTCCATTGACTACAACCCTCTGTTGTCTGTCACTCAGCCACTGCCTAATCCACTCAACAATATGGGAGTCCATGCTCAATGACTGCAGTTTATTGAAAAGTCTTCTATGTGGGACAGTGTGAAAAGCCTTACTAAAATCTGGATATGCGATGTCTACTGCACCTCCACCGTCTATTATTTTAGTCACCCAGTCAAAAAAATCTATAAGATTTGTTTGACATGATCTCCCTGAAGTAAACCCATGTTGTTTTTCATCTTGCAATCCATGGGATTTTAGATGTTCCACAATCCTATCCTTTAATAGGGTTTCCATTAATTTGCCTACTATTGATGTCAGACTCACTGATCTATAGTTGCTCGATTCCTCCCTACTACCTTTCTTGTGAATGGGCACGACATTTGCCAATTTCCAATCTTCCGGGACGACTCCTGTTACTAATGATTGGTTAAATAAATCTGTTAGCGGTTTTGCCAGCTCACCACTAAGCTCTTTTAATAATTTTGGGTGTATCTCATCAGGCCCCTGTGACTTATTTGTCTTCACGTTAGACAGCAAACTTAGAACATCTTCCTCTGTAAAAATACATGCATCAAATGATTTATTAGTCATCCTTTCTAGTGGAGGTCCTTCTCCTTTTTCTTTTGTAAAAACTGAACAGAAGTATTCATTAAGGCAGTCGGCTAGCCCTTTATTCTCTTCTACATACCTTCCGTCCTTTGTTTTTAATTTAGTTATTCCTTGTTTTAATTTCCTTTTTTCATTTATATATCTGAAGAATGTCTTATCCCCTTTTTTCATAGACTGAGCTAGTTTTTCTTCTGCCTGCGCTTTAGAAGTTCTTATAACTTGCTTGGCCTCTCTCTGCCTAATCTTGTAGATTTCCTTATCTTCATTGCTCTGGGTTTTTTTATAATTACAAAATGCTAGCTTTTTATTTTTAATGATTTGGGCCACTTCTGCTGAGTACCACAGTGGTCTCTTCCTTTTTTTGCTTTTACTGACAAGTCTAATGCAATTTTCTGTTGCCTTCAATAATGCACCTTTTAAGTAGTCCCATTTCTCCTGGACTCCATGTAATCCGTTCCAGTCTGATAAGGACTCATTTATGACTAATTTCATTTTTGAAAAGTCTGTTTTTCTAAAATCTAAAACTTTTGTTTTTGTGTGGTGGGACTCTTTCACAGTTCTTATATTAAACCACACTGACTGGTGATCACTAGATCCCAAGGTTTCGCCTACAATGACATCATATACCGAATCCCCATTTGTGAATACCAAATCCAAAATGGCCTCCCTCCGGGTTGGCTCCTCAACCACTTGTTGTAGAGATAACCCCTGTAGGGAATTTAGAATATCTGTACTCCTGGTAGAACTTGCTATTTTGGTTTTCCAGTTTATATCTGGAAGATTGAAATCTCCCATAATGATAACTTCTCCTTTCATTGTCATTTTAGCTATTTCTTCAACTAGTAGATCATCTAGTTCTTTAACTTGACCAGGTGGTCTATATATCAAACCTACACGAGTTACTGCATGGTTAGCAAACTGCAACGTAACCCAAACTGACTCTATGTTGGCCTCACCAACTTGTATTAGGTTAGATTTAATGCTATCTTTCACATACAGGGCCACTCCTCCTCCTTTCTTGCCTTCTCTGTCTCTTCTGTATAAAGAGTACCCTGGTATGGTTATGTCCCAGTCATTTCTTTCATTAAACCATGTCTCCGTAACAGCCACTAAATCTACATTCTCAGATGCCATTATTGACCCAAGTTCATTGATTTTTTTACCTAAACTGCGAGCATTTGTAGACAGGACTCTGAGCTTATCATTTCTTAACCTCTGTGCTTCTGACCTGTTCTGGCATTGTTTCGGGGGGCAATTGGACTCTTTTATTTTCACTCTTTTGCCCCCCCCTTCCTAGTTTAAATACTCTTTCGCAAATTCTTGGAGTCACTAAGTACATTTGTTCCTTTTGAGAGAAAGATGCAAACCATCTTTTTTGTACAGTTCCTTTCTATTCCAAGTAGAGCTATCATGAGAAACAAAGCCAAATCCTTGCTCTTGACACCATTTACCAAGCCATATGTTGAACTCCTTTATGCGCCTCTGCCTATCATTCCGAACATTATGCACAGGCAGAACTTCAGAAAATGAAATGGTGGATGCAAAATCCTGTACGTCATTACCAAGTGTGATAAAAGATTTTTTCACCTCTGACACTTCATTGCAAGCCAGGTCATTTGTCCCTAGATGGACAAGAACATCCACGTCCCCTTTCTGCTTTGCTTGCTTAACAATATTAATAATACGTCTTCTATCTCTTCTAGCAGTAGCCCCAGGGAGACATCTCACAAAACCATTTTCTTTAAGCTCCACACTTCTTATGATTGAATCACCCAGCAACAGCTGCTTCCTTTGAGACTTCACTTTATCTTTTTTGTTGCATACATTAGACATAGGAGTCGATGGTTTCTCACCCTCTGTGCTTGAGTCCATATCCATGTTGTCCTTACATTCTGAGAGTGCTGCAAATGAATTATGGAGAACCACCGACTGTGGGACATGACTTCTATCCACCACTCTAAGTCCTCCAGAACCTACATTAACCCATCTGCCATTTCTGGGGGTCCTCTGTGGCAGTGGCATTGCAGCAGTCCTAGCTGGAGTTTGTTTAACAGATAATTTAAATATTTCAGATTTCAAAAATTCAATTTCCTGCTGCAGTAAGGAGAACTGTCTACAGATCTGACAGCATCCGAATCTCCAAAGAGTGGAACATGAAATAAATGCACAACATTTCCTGCACTGAACCAAGTCTGCCATTTTAAAGAGGAGAAAAAAAAAATTGTAAATTTAAATCAAACAAATCTTACCTTTTTTTTTTGTATTGTTTCCACCTTCCAGCCTACCTCCTGACTATCTCCTGCAATATCTCTTTACTGTACTTAATGTAGTACTTGAAGGTAGTACTTGCAGCTAATGTAGGGCCCCTGGAAAATGCCAGGGCAGTATAACTACCCCACAAGTGACCCCATTTTGGAAAGAAGACACCCCAAGGTATTCCGTGAGGGGCATGGCGAGTTCCTAGAATTTTTTATTTTTTGTCACAAGTTAGTGGAATATGAGACTTTGTAAGAAAAAAATAAAAAATCATCATTTTCCGCTAACTTGTGACAAAAAATAAAAAGTTCTATGAACTCACTATGCCCATCAGCGAATACCTTAGGGTGTCTACTTTCCGAAATGGGGTCATTTGTGGGGTGTTTGTACTGTCTGGGCATTGTAGAACCTCAGGAAACATGACAGGTGCTCAGAAAGTCAGAGCTGCTTCAAAAAGCGGAAATTCACATTTTTGTACCATAGTTTGTAAACGCTATAACTTTTACCCAAACCATTTTTTTTTTTACCCAAACATTTTTTTTTTATCAAAAACATGTAGAACAATAAATTTAGAGCAAAATTTATATATGGATGTCGTTTTTTTTGCATAGACCCTGTAAACATGTATGTACACTGACAATAGGAATCTGCATGTGTACATGATAAAGGTTTCTATGTGCAACCATCCTCTTTAAGATCTTCACTCCTGAGCTGTTTGTTTATACAAGTACAATAGTAAAGAAACACTTGAGCAGTAAGCTCAGTCACCACTAGGTGGCGCTATAATCTTGGGTTGTTTTCTCTCATGTTTCTTTAATAATCCATTCTTCAAAATATAAACTTATAACTCTGCATTAATAAAATGTAACTAAAGTTAAAAAGAAAAAGCTTTGCACACCGGTTTGAGTGCACTAACCAAAATCCGTGCGGATTTCTGTGCTTTTCTGCATTAAAAAATGCAATTTTATTACAGCACACAAGGCTCACATTATGCGTTACTTTCTTTTTACTGAATCCGCAGCTAAAGAGTTAAACATTAATACATGAAAGAAAAACTTGTTTAGGTACTACCTAGTGTGATTGGACATATGGTAACCAATCAGGATGTACCAGAGAGCATATAAGTAATGTGAGGACAAACTCCGCCCTCTTTCTTTAGCTGCGTCCGCAGTGATAACAAGCTAAGTGAAAAATGTGTTGAATTTACTATAGTTATATTCATATGTACTTTTAACTCCATTTCTCCACTGCTCTACGGAGTATATTTACTTCATTTCACTGTTTCTTCTGAATTTCCTCCGATTACCACCTACCACACAGTCTTTTCTGTCATATCACATACATCCCGGCACCCTCAGCCTACACAGCAATTCCAAGCAGCTCGGTCACTGTGACGTCGCAGCAGGGGCGTAGCGTGGGGAGGGGGGGGGGGCGGTGCCCTCCCCCACCCCCATAGTGCCTCTGAAATTAGGTTAGGGTACATTAAAAAAAATACTTACCTGTCTCCGTCACAGATTATGGCGTCCCGTTGCAGGCCGTTATGCCTCATAGGCTTCAGGCCAATAGCGACGCAGGACTCTGTCACGATTACCTCACTCTGACCTTCTGCGTCGGATGGCGCGGGAAGGCACAGTGAGGCGTTCGTGACCGCTTGCGACGGGACGCCATAATCTGTGACGGAGACAGGTAAGTATTTTTTTTTAATGTACCCTAACCTAATTGCAGAGGCACTACAGGGGTGGGGGAGGACTGGAGCAGAAAGAGGAGGACCACTGACAGTACTGAATGGCATAGTAATAAGAGTGGAGAGGCGGCCATTATATTAATAACAAAGAGGGGGACATTATAATAATAAAGAGGGGGCCAATACATTATTATTAATATAATGTCCCCCTCTTTATTATTAATATAATGGCCCCCTCTTTGTTATTAAAGAGGGGGCCATTATAATATACAGGGGGAATAATATTATGGGGGACTATCTGTATGGCTCTAGCACAGTATTTGGGGGCAGCAGGATGAGTTGTTGAGACACCAGGAAGGAGAGGATGATAGTAAAGTGAGAAACCTAAAAAAAATTCTGTGAAACTGCAGAGACGAAAGAAAATGTCATGGCGGTCTTATCTCTGAATGAAGACGTTGAGGAAAGTCTACATCACAGGAGACGTCACTGGATGTAACAGGTATGGTGCGGTATTCGCTGTAATAATAATGTCCATGCACATATTTGTTTCACGGTAGGGTTGGGGGAGGAGATTGAGAATTTGGTCCACACTGCCGCATCCTGGCCCCAGACTTCAGGTCACACTGTGTGTGTGTTCTGAATTCTGGGGCCTCACACCCATCTACTACATTATCTGTACTCAGAGAGTTATCACTGTGTTATATGTGGTGTTACATAGGAGTGCTAGTGATCTTCTACAGTATCTGTTAAAAGGGGCGTGCCTGGGGTAGGGGGGGTGCAATTTTTGGCTTGCCCCGGGTGCTGGCAACTCACGCTATGCCACTGCGTCACGTGGCCCCAACGTTTGTTGGTCGTCAGCCTTTGTCTCCCGCCCATTCCAGTCAGTGTGAGCACTGCTCTCACTGGACTTGCTGTGTGAGAAGATTTACCTCACAGGTTCTTCATAATTACCCTCTGTGGTCCCGTACTGACCTCCGGTGGCTATATTAGGGATTGCTCTCTATATACAATATATTAATTCTAAGCCTCTGAATACCTCACCTGAGGAAAATATTTGATATATACACTTATATATTATATCTTTTTACAGATAGTTAATTTACCTATCTTTAATACCTCATTTTGTGGCTACATTGCCTCTTATATATTTATATATTCAGTCATGTCTGCCCCAAATCAAGACAAAGATACAGACTTTATGTCTGGAAACCAAATCCATGATTTAGTTAACCAGTCTGTGTCACGCTCTGTACAGGAGGCTATGCGCTCAGCTATGTCATCTGTACAAGAGACAATTTCCAGTTCTGTCACTTTGGCGATTGCCCAATCGGAACCTCAAAAATCCCCTCAAATTACACCACAAACCCCATCTGAGGTGTTTTGGTCAACAACTGACTCTACGACTAATTTGGCTAAAGGTTTTAAATATCACATAAACCTGCCCTCAAACGGCATTTACTGAGTGGCGACCATATTCCCAACAAACAGACTAAGTCTGCCCATACCGGGAAGGGTCAAGCAATATATGACGACTCACGACAATCGTGCAGTACCCATACTGATGCTATGCATCCAAGACCTTCGGCCCGTGAGGACGATATATATAGATGGCCTCGGACTTAAACCAGACTCTTATATGGAGTCTTCGGACAGGTCTTCTCTAGATCAGTCCGATAATTCAGACAATGAGGGTTACTATGACCTGGGAGAAGAATCAGAATATGATGAAAATGTCAGAGTCCCTAATTTTAGATGGCACGGGACACCTTATTTCGACCCTTCCTTAATTAAACATCCCCGTTCCGGAGAGTGGGTCGTACCTCTAGAAATAAATTAAAGGCTGAATGCCCACGACCTACATTACCGGGAAACGCAGCTGCTACTCCCGACATAGATGGCATTCTTATTAAATACCTGTTAAAATCAGGGAAAAGAACCAAGAAGGGGATAGACCGCTCGCTTAGAGTGTGCCAAGATAAGCTCCTGGATGTTTTGGGACCTCTTACCAAAATACTTAATTTGACTGAAGAGGCAGCAGTCTCTGGAACTGCTATTGATATACCTACCATGAAAGGTTGGGCTCAAAGAGCCATGGTACTGTTCGGCAACGCCAATGCCGCTCTCTGTGTGGAAAGACAACGTTCAGTACTAATGCGTTTGGACCCACAGTTGTGCCAATTAGTTACCTCAGAACTTCCCACAGGCGGCTCTCTCCTCGGAGAACCATTCATAAAAGAGATTAATAAATATGTGGGATTATTTTCCTCTCTGGACCGGGCACAAACCAGCCTGAAGAAGTTATTTCAGAATAAGGTTTTTTCTTGGGCCGGGAAAGGAAGTAGGGGCCGCTTTCCCGGCCGAGCATACCAGAAATACAATAACAGAGGTTCCTACCAACCTGAGAGAACAGCGTTCACCACTCCACCTAACCTACCTACACCGTTCTTTCCCTATCGGGGATGATCCTGGCGTGGCCGAGGACAACGCGGTTTCACACGCCCAAGAACACCTGGCGGTAAGTCTACACTCTCTCCACTCTTCTCTCATACCCCTAGGAGGCAGACTCCGACATTTTATCCATCATTGGGCTATGATTTCTACAGACTGCTGGATCCTCAATACGGTCCAGGGCTTCCAAATAGACTTCATGTCCTGTCCAATGCAGTCACACCTCCCTCATCCCATACAATTTTCGACCGAAGATCGATTATTAATAGAACTAGAAATCAAGGAATTATATTCCAAACAGACAATAATTCAAATCCCCTCGCATTCCTCTGGGTTTCTGAGCAATCTGTTTCTGGTCAAGAAGAAAGACGGCGGATTCCGCCTAGTAATAAATTTACGCCTATTAAACTATTTCATACACTACAGACACTTCAAAATGGAAGGGATTCACTTACTTCGCGACCTTTTACTAAAAAACGATTGGTTAATAAAAATAGACCTGAAGAATGCTTATCTCACAGTACCAGTCAATCCTTCTTCCCAACCATTTCTCCAATTTGTTTGGGAAGGTCAGAGATGGCAGTTTACCTGCCTTCCCTTAGGCCTTTCTTCGGCCCCTTGGTGCTTCACCAAGTTAATGAAACCGGCAGTAGCCTCCCTCCGTTCCAGTGGAGTACACCTCATTATATATTTGGACGATATTCTGATCCTGGCAGATTCCATATCACTAGCACTTCTTCACATGAATTGGACATCAACTCTTTTGACGGACCTCAAATTTCTGACAATTACGAGAAGTCAGTGTTAACTCCCTCTCAAGAGGTCGAATTTTTGGAATTTATTATCAATACCCAATCGGCCATGTTGAGCCTCCCTTCCAAGAAGTTTAAAGTAATCCAGAAAGAGATTTGTTTGATTCTCAACAAACATATTATTTCGAACCATTGCTCGTATAGTCAGCCTTCTATCAGCTTCCATTCAGGCCATATTTCCAGCACCTTTACACTACAGGGCGCTTTAACGACTGAAAATTCAACATTTTCGGAACAGTCTGGGTTACTCAGACGAGGTTCCCCTCTCGTCAGACGCCAAAGAAGAACTTCTTTGTTGGCTTCAACATGTTCAAGAATGGAACGGGAAGACTATCATAGAATCGGACGCCAGTCTTTCCAGCTGGGGCGCCAGATGCGGTTCCAATTCCACAGGAGGCAAATGGTCTCATTCGGAAGCTTCTTTACATATCAACTGCTTAGAACTTCTAGCCGAATTCTTTGCATTCAAGAGCTTCGCAACCAACAGATCTCATTGTTGTATACTCCTCCGGATGGACAACATTTCTACCGTCCAATACATCAATTGCCTGAGCTGCATGAGATCAGAAATATTAGCCAATATCGCAAAAGAATTTTGGCACTTTTGCCTAATCAGACATATTGTCCTCAAGGCGAAATATCTTCCGGGTTTATCCAATTCCATCGCGGATTGGAATTTACGATATCTCATAGATGCGAGCGATTGGCAATTGAATCCAACCATCTTCCACATCCTCAATACTCTTTGGGGACCTATTCGCCTGGATCTATTCGATTCTCGCCTCAACCGACAAGTACGCAGGTTCTTCAGTTGGCGTCCCGACCCTCGGGAGTGGATGCTTTTCTCCAAATTTGGCCTCCAGACAAAAATTATGCTTTTCCTCCTTTTGCTCTGATTCCCAGAGTTCTTCTTCAGAAATCGTCAACCATCCTCATTACCCCTTGGTGGCCGACCCAGTCGTGGTTTCCCCAAATTCTGTGAATGCTTATAGATTTCCCGAGAATTCTCCCTTATTCTCCAGATCTGCTGTTCAATCCTTCCGGCGAACAACATCCGTTAATACTGTCCCATCAACTACCTCTAGTAGCGTAGCTCATTTCTGGCCTTCCGAAAGCGTCCCAAACCTTTCTCAATCAACTAAAGATCTTATTTTTGAAGCCTGGGCTCCAGGTACCAGAAAGGCTTACGGATCAGCCTGGAAAATTTGGGCTGATTGGTGCAGTCAACGGGACTTGGATCCCGTACATGCCTCTCTCACCCACATCTTAAATTTTCTTTCAGCCTCTTTTGAATCCGTTAAAGCTTACCGCACTATAAACCTTTATCGTTCTGCTATATCTGCATCTCATGTTCCTATTCCGTCCTTACCCATTGGGAAACACCCTCTCATCTGTAGACTACTTAAGGGCATCCGTTTCAGACGCCCCCCCCCTTGCCAAAATACCAATCAACTTGGGACGTTAACGTTGTCCTGGACCTCTTATCATCTTGGGGAGATAACGACCTCTTATCATCTTGGGGAGATAACGAGATATCTCTAAAACTTTTGTCTTTCAAACTAACTGCCTAAGGCTACTTTCACACTACTGTTCAGAGCGGGTCCGTCTGATGTCTGCTCAGACGGATCCGCTCATATAATGCAGACTTGGGATCCGTTCAGAACGGATCCGTCTGCATTATATTGTAGAAAAAATTCTAAGTGTGAAAGTAGCTTCAGACGGATCCGTCCAGACTTTACATTGAAAGTCAATGGGGGACGGATCCGTTTGAAGATTGAGCCATATTGTGTCATCTTCAAACTGATCCGTCCCCATTGACTTACATTGTAAGTCTGGACGGATCTGCTTGCCTCCGCACGGCCAGGCGGACACCCGAACGCTGCAAGCAGCGTTCAGGTGTCCGCTTGCTGAGCGGAGCGCAGGCTGAACGCTGCCAGACTGATGCATTCTGAGCGGATCCGCGTCCACTCAGAATGCATTAGGGCAGTACAGATGCGTTTGGGGCTGCTTGTGAGCCCCTTCAAACGGAGCTCACAAGCGGACACCCGAACGCTAGTGTGAAAGTAGCCTTATTATGTCTTATATCCATTAAAAGGGTCTCGGATGTAAAATCACTGGATATCTCTAAGGCTGGGTTCACACCAGAGAGTTCTGAAAGGAGCGCTCTGTATGCGCGATTGTACGGGCGTTTACAAGCGCGCATACAGAGACAAGTGAACACACATTGTCGCGCGTTCCCGGAAGTCTATGTACAGGAACGCGCGACAAACGCCCAAAAAAACGCTCATGTACTTGTTTGAGCGTCGGGCGTTTTACAGCGCGATCGTACGTGCTGTAAAACGCCCAGGTGAGAACCATTCCCATAGGGAAGCATTGGTTTCTCCTTGTTGAGCGTTTTACAGCGCGTAGGAACGCGCTGTAAAACGCTCAGGTCTGAACTGAGCCTAACAGATCCTTTTCCCCTAACGGTATACATTTTACTGTAGCTAGACTAACTAAAACCAACCTTCATTCCGTCTTCTATCCAGCCTTTCCACACAACGAACACTATGTGTGGTCAAATGTTTGCATTCTTATGAATCTAGGACTGCTTCACTTCCATATCCCTCTAAACCTCAACTACTGATCTCTTACTGCAAACCACATTTGCCGGTGTCCTCCCCCACTCTAACCCGATGGGTTAAACAGGTCATGTCCCTGGCTAACATTGATATTTCAGTTTTTGGAGCCCATTCTCTTAGGGGAGCCGTATCTAGCCGTATCTACCAAACTTATTCAATCAGGTGGTTCCCTAGTTGATCTTCTTAAAGCTGCTAACTGGTCCTCAGAGTCTTCTTTCCGTACCTTTTATTTCCATCCTTCTTCTCATGTTTCAACTAATTTACTAGACTAATTTCATAATCATTGTAATTCTTTTGCTTATATATTTTATGCTATTCATTTGGTTAGATATTATAATCTTATATATGTGATATATAACAAGCTTTGAACTCGCATAATGTGAGCCTCGTGTGCTGCAATAAAATTTTAGATTTTCCTAGCTATAGTGCTGGAAAATATAGATTTTTATTAAGGACACGAGGCGAGCATTATCCCACCCTATTTAACCCATCCCTATACTCTTATCTCATATATATATACAAAAAAATTATCTTATCAACAATAGAAAAGAAGATTCAAGCTTCTGGGAAATATCCGTCGTCTACTTGACCTCCGAATAAAAGCATTTCACGAGAATCTTCCGAATTCCTGCTATTCACTTTCCATACCCGGAGTTCTAATATCAACTGATGCAGAGAAATTCCTGTTCCTGTGACCCTCATTATTTAACTGTTTATCCATGTTATACTACTAAAGAAAGAGGACGGAGTTTTACTTATATGCTCTCTGGTACATCCTGATTGGTTACCATATGTCCAATAACACTAGGTTGTACCTAAACAAGTTTTTCTTTCATGTATTAATGTTTAACTCTTTAGCTGCGGATTCAGTAAAAAGAAAGTAACGCATTATGCTCGCCTCATGTCCTTAATAAAATCTATATTTTCCAGCACTATAGCTAGGAAAATCTCCAGTTTGTAATTACTCTTTTGTTGCAGATCTCAGCCTTCGTTTGAAAAGGTAAAATCCGAAGATAAAACCGCAAACGTCATTGACCTGCTGCTGATTTGAAAATCCACAAGACAGGTCAATTACAGAGCAGAAAAAAACCTGCAAAGTGTGCGTGAAAATTCTCTATTCTCATACACATGTACTTTGCTCGTACTGTATTATGCTGCATTTTTTTTTCGGCACGGAAAAAAACTGGCGTAATCCACAATGTGTGCAGGTACACGTAGGCTGAAATGTAGATGCAACACCTGGATGAAAAGTTGACCTGAGTGGGAGAGTCTAGCCTGAAAATCGGACCATAATAGTGCGTGCTGCAATTGTCTCTGAGCAGACCAATGGTCCAGGGAAAACTGTAGCGTCACTGGCTTTGATACATCAGTGTTCACACCATGTGTTGTCTGTTCTGCACTCGAAGAGCACATGGACATAAACTGGAGCACTCGAGGATGACACTGTGTACATCTTATTTTCTGCATAATAGCTGTAAATATGCATGCCGACAGGTGACCAGAGGTCTCTGCACCTGACCGGGACTATGCAGTACTGCCAGTACTGGCATACCTATGTACCACGCTACTGATGCTACTAATTACCTTGTTCTTTCTTCTTTAAATGGCAAGCTATATTTTTCAGTTCTGTCTGAGTTTTCTTTTGTGTTCGCCAGAAGTCTTTTTGAGCCAAAAGTCAGTTTGGCAGCTGAATGGTCTTTTACAATCCAGGTTTGTGAAATCTCAGTGGAACCAGAGGAATGTTGTTTTCAGTCCAGAATATTTTCTTATCTCATTCAATATTACACTGAGCAAAAATATAAACCCAACACTTTCGGTTTTGCTCCCATTTTGCATGAGCTGAACTCAAAGATCTGAAACATTTTATACATACACAAAAGACCCATTACTCTCAAATATTGTTCACAAATCTGTCTAAATCTGTGTTAGTGAGCGCTTCTCCTTTGCCGAGATAATCCATCTCACCTCACAGGTGTGGCATATCAAGGTGCTGATTAGACAGCATGAATATTGCACAGGTGTGCCTTAGACTGCCCACAATAAAAGACCACTCTGAAATGTGCAGTTTGATCAGACAGCACAATGCCACAGATGTTCATTTCTCTACCATAAGCCGTCTCCAAAGGTGTTTCTGAGAATTTGGCAGCACATCCAACCCGCCTCACAACCGCAGACCACGTGTAACCACACCAACCCAGGACCTCCACATCTAGCATGTTCACCTCCATGATTGTCTGAGACGAGCCACCCGGACAGCTGCAGCAACAATCGGTTTGCATAACCAAAGAATTTCTGAACAAACTGGCAGGGAAGCTCATCTGCATGCTCGTTGTCCTCATCGCGGTTTGGACCTGACTGCAGTTCGTCGTCGTAACCGACTTGAGTGGGCAAATGCTCACATTCGATGGCATCTGGCACGTTGGAGAGGTGTTCTGTTCACGGATGAATCCCGGTTTTCACTGTTTAGGGCAGATGGCAGACAGCCACTTCCGGTTTCGGCCGGTTTCAATGCAATTAATTTTACTACTTTATAAGTGATTTATTGCTTACAGTAGGGTATTACTTTGATATTGGGCACTTCGCTGTGCCTGTAAGGCGTTTATTACTCACTGTGAGCCTGGCTGGCGGCTTTATGTGAATCTTCGGTGCGCGGCTGTCTTGTGTCTTTGATGGTGCCGCGATTCAATTAGTTCCTGCGATCGGGCGGACCAATAGTCTAGATTACGTGTCGGATGCTTGAATTAAAGTGATTAATCCTGCGGTCTCCTTCTTCTTTGTCTCCGTCCCGCTTGTCTTGGACTTTAGGTGGAACGGCTATGAAGGAGCTACAGGCAGCTATAACCTCCAGAGCGGCTGTCTCTTTGATGTTGCCGCTTTTTCTGTGTGGTACTTGTAGCGGGCTCTATCTCCTTTAATCCTGGGCAAAAACACCCAAATGAGGTGTCGCTGCAAACCTCAGACCTTGCTCTTTTAGGTTCTGTCCTTCTTTTTTGCTTTATCTCTGGGAATAAGTCGATTTTCTAGTCGCTTTGCAGCAGTCAGTGAGGAGCTCTTCAACCCTGCATCCTCTCACTCTAAGCGCAAGCTCCGCCCCCCCGGATGGATGTATTTTTGTTGGAAGACCACATCTCTTCAGTCAAAAGAGGCAGTAGGACTGGTTCACCAATGTCTTGGACGTACCAAAGGCTGGTCAGTGTTCTTTTCACGAACACATCCCTGGATCCGATGAAAGCTGTAATGGCACTGGACGGGGTTAAAAGCAGAGTGTGCTTGGCTTGCATGCTGACCTGCATTCCCTGGACTTTGTGTGGCTGTCATGGCCCATAAACAGGTAGGAACTACTGTTAGGGACCACTCAAATGAGGCGACCTTGACGTGGTCAGTGGCTTATTACGCTTTGGCCAAAATGTACACCAATGTCTCATCCAGCATGGAGGCAGGGCAGAATGCTGGATGTAGAGTGCGATCACATTTGCATTTTCCGTTTGTATATGTATTTCGCCATAGTGATGTGCACCTACATACAGGTTGTGCTAACTCAATCCCCCACATTTTTTCTTTGTAGTATATATTGGAGGCGTGGCGATCTCCTTGGAGTCATGCACACCTGACCAGTCAATCTGTCCTGGAGGCTGGTTTTAAAGTCAGTATAAAACTGAGTCTGCTTATATAGAACCTACCAGTAGCCATTTGGCTCCAGGAGAAGTATATGGTGGGCTCAGCGTGCATGTTGGTACTTGCATCCCTGGATCCGATGAAAGCTGTAATGGCACTGGACGGGGTTAAAAGCAGAGTGTGCTTGGCTTGCATGCTGACCTGCATTCCCTGGACTTTGTGTGGCTGTCATGGCCCATAAACAGGTAGGAACTAGTGTTAGGGACCACTCAAATGAGGCGACCTTGACGTGGTGAGTGGCTTATTACGCTTTGGCCAAAATGTACACCAATGTCTCATCCAGCATGGAGGCAGGGCAGAATGCTGGATGTAGAGTGCGATCACATTTGCATTTTCCGTTTGTATATGTATTTCGCCATAGTGATGTGCACCTACATACAGGTTGTGCTGACTCAATCCCCCACATTTTTTCTTTGTAGTATATATTGGAGGCGTGGCGATCTCCTTGGAGTCATGCACACCTGACCAGTCAATCTGTCCTGGAGGCTGGTTTTAAAGTCAGTATAAAACTGAGTCTACTTATATAGAACCTACCAGTAGCCATTTGGCTCCAGGAGAAGTATATGGTGGGCTCAGCGTGCATGTTGGTACTTGCATCCCTGGATCCGATGAAAGCTGTAATGGCACTGGACGGGGTTAAAAGCAGAGTGTGCTTGGCTTGCATGCTGACCTGCATTCCCTGGACTTTGTGTGGCTGTCATGGCCCATAAACAGGTAGGAACTAGTGTTAGGGACCACTCAAATGAGGCGGCCTTGACGTGGTGAGTGGCTTATTACGCTTTGGCCAAAATGTACACCAATGTCTCATCCAGCATGGAGGCAGGGCAGAATGCTGGATGTAGAGTGCGATCACATTTGCATTTTCCGTTTATATATGTATTTCGCCATAGTGATGTGCACCTACATACAGGTTGTGCTGACTCAATCCCCCACATTTTTTCTTTGTAGTATATATTGGAGGCGTGGCGATCTCCTTGGAGTCATGCACACCTGACCAGTCAATCTGTCCTGGAGGCTGGTTTTAAAGTCAGTATAAAACTGAGTCTGCTTATATAGAACCTACCAGTAGCCATTTGGCTCCAGGAGAAGTATATGGTGGGCTCAGCGTGCATGTTGGTACTTGCATCCCTGGATCCGATGAAAGCTGTAATGGCACTGGACGGGGTTAAAAGCAGAGTGTGCTTGGCTTGCATGCTGACCTGCATTCCCTGGACTTTGTGTGGCTGTCATGGCCCATAAACAGGTAGGAACTACTGTTAGGGACCACTCAAATGAGGCGACCTTTGACGTGGTGAGTGGCTTATTACGCTTTGTCCAAAATGTACACCAATGTCTCATCCAGCATGGAGGCAGGGCAGAATGCTGGATGTAGAGTGCGATCACATTTGCATTTTCCGTTTGTATATGTATTTCGCCATAGTGATGTGCACCTACATACAGGTTGTGCTGACTCAATCCCCCACATTTTTTCTTTGTAGTATATATTGGAGGCGTGGCGATCTCCTTAGAGTCATGCACACCTGACCAGTCAATCTGTCCTGGAGGCTGGTTTTAAAGTCAGTATAAAACTGAGTCTGCTTATATAGAACCTACCAGTAGCCATTTGGCTCCAGGAGAAGTATATGGTGGGCTCAGCGTGCATGTTGGTACTTGCATCCCTGGATCCGATGAAAGCTGTAATGGCACTGGACGGGGTTAAAAGCAGAGTGTGCTTGGCTTGCATGCTGACCTGCATTCCCTGGACTTTGTGTGGCTGTCATGGCCCATAAACAGGTAGGAACTAGTGTTAGGGACCACTCAAATGAGGCGACCTTGACGTGGTGAGTGGCTTATTACGCTTTGGCCAAAATGTACACCAATGTCTCATCCAGCATGGAGGCAGGGCAGAATGCTGGATGTAGAGTGCGATCACATTTGCATTTTCCGTTTGTATATGTATTTCGCCATAGTGATGTGCACCTGCATACAGGGTTGTGCTGACTCAATCACCCACATTTTTTCTTTGTAGTATATATTGGAGGCGTGGCGATCTCCATGCAGTCATGCACACCTGACCAGTCAATCTGTCCTGGAGGCTGGTTTTAAAGTCAGTATAAAACTGAGTCTGCTTATATAGAACCTACCAGTAGCCATTTGGCTCCAGGAGAAGTATATGGTGGGCTCAGTGTGCATGTTGGTACTTGCATCCCTGGATCCGATGAAAGCTGTAATGGCACTGGACGGGGTTAAAAGCAGAGTGTGCCTGGCGTGCATGCTGACCTGCATTCCCTGGACTTTGTGTGGCTGTCATGGCCCATAAACAGGTAGGAACTAGTGTTAGGGACCACTCAAATGAGGCGACCTTGACGTGGTGAGTGGCTTATTACGCTTTGGCCAAAATGTACACCAATGTCTCATCCAGCATGGAGGCAGGGCAGAATGCTGGATGTAGAGTGCGATCACATTTTCATTTTCCGTTTGTATATGTATTTCGCCATAGTGATGTGCACCTACATACAGGTTGTGCTGACTCAATCCCCCACATCTTTTCACGAATACCAGACAGGAACAGGCATGCTGGCTGATAGCGCCCCACACCATGACACTTGGTGTAGACCGTTGTGTCTCCGCACTATGCATGATGCTCTCTCCAGCCCTTCTGCAAACTCTCAAGGCAGAACATACTTTCATCTCTGAACATGCCTCCTATGAGCTCTCTTGTGGCATCAGTGCAGGTGTTGTTGCCGATAAGAAGTCAGTGGCAAACCAGCTATTGGAGTGTGTGTGAATGCAATCTTGCTTCAAATAGATAGTTTCTTATGGTCTGGGTGGTCACTGTGTAATGCCCCAGAGTTGCATTACCACCTTTGTACCCCGCTACTGTCTTTATTGGTTAACCTCATCTCATCATGTGTATTTATTTCAGGTCCAAACACTGTGCATTTTCTGTTTTGTAACTATTATGTTAACATGTAATGTGCCTGGTTCACCAGCAGGTGGCAGCAAGTATGGCAGAGCTACACTTAGGTAGAATGGAGCTTTTCATTCCATTCTAACCCCCCTCTGTGGAGGAGTGGGCGAGTCCCACTTCCTGCAGGAAGGGTGGGGACTAGTTTCTAGGAGCAGTCTAGCTAACCCCCTGCTAGGGGAAGAAAGCAAGTGCTGGGCACGTCGCTGTTGGACGTGCCCATGCCCAAGCCAAGCCAGCCAGAGCACCTTCAGCTCTGCTGGATATGGAGGCCACAGTTTGGAGCCTCAGGAGCCAGGAGGAAATTTCCCTGGTCTAATTAAGAGACAGACTACAAATAGAGAAGTTGCAGCATAAAGAAGAAGCTAAGTTATACAGCAAGCCTGTCAGTACAGCATAGCCAGAGAGCAACCGATGTAGCAGAAATGCGTTTGCCTGCCAGAGTTTTAATGCTAAAGCCTGCTGGAACCAAGAGAAAGTCTGTAAACCGTTTGGAGAAACAAAGTAAAGTAAAGCTGCTTTTCAACTTCATCACAAGGTCTGGGCTCAATTTATTCTTCATCCCCAAGTTAACTTTTCCCCTTTTTCTGCTTCAGAGCCAACGCCTGGGGTCCAGCGTATCCACGTAGGAGCACCCTGACACAACATTACTTTAAGGGACATTGTAGGCCACCCTATTCCACTCGGCCATTCACCTGGGTACCACCACCAACACCATTTTTTAAAGGGACTCTGTCCCGTTGTTGCTTCACTGCAACTGGCGTCACAAATATTTCTTAAAGGGACCCTTTGCCGCTGTCGGACTTTGCAACTGCAGACTGCAGAGCTACTTTGTGATGCTATGGCTGTCCTTTTAGATACAGCAGCTCTTCTTATACAGAGATCTTGGCGTACATCTGTCAGTCTTACACAGAACCCTCTCTAAGTGTGAGTGCCCTACTCTGACCACTGTCGACACCACTAATGTGCTGCAGAAACTTCTCGTCCAACTCTTTCTGAGATTTGTCTAATGGAACATCCAGATTTTAAATTTCCACTACTGGGCTTTTTTTCAAAGTCTGTTAATTACATAAATGGTGCACGCCTTCGCCTAGCAGGCAAAGTGAACACTGCGACAACAGCCAGTCAACAATACTGACAAAAAACAGTGCTGTCAAACAACAACAGTGATGCCAGATGAATAAAAGTCTGTGGAGCATCTGTGTGTAAAGTAAGGATCTTGGAACTTTGATCATTACATGTAACACCCTCCAGCATTGCCATATTGTAAGATAGGCTTCTTATCTTAACTCCTTCTAGGTGTTCTTTTTATATTTCCTGGTAGTATGTAAGTGGGGAAGGGGTCATCCAAGTGTCATCCAAATATCTGTTAGACACTTCATTTGAGGTCGATGATTTTTGACACTATGTGTAAAGTACTTCATGTATTTTCTACCACAATTAATGAAATGTTTTATATTTCACATGGCTGCTCCCTTTTCCATTGTATTTATTGCTGGTATTCATCAGAGCAGCAAAACTACTTTATTCTTTGACAGGTCCTAGGAGATTTGAAACAAATCCAAGTGACATAATATTTTCCACACATTTCATAGAAAATAGCAGAACTTCACGAAATGAAAATCATTCACCAACAAATCGGGAGGATTATCATCCACAACTATGCATGATCTTGTGAGGTTTAACCTTCAAGATGCCAGTGGGCGTACAAACACTCTACAACCGGGGTCAAAGGAGGATCTCCTGGTGGACCAGTCTGACACTGCCTGTGGTGCCAGGCGCTCAAGTCTCCAAATGGTAGTATTTCCAGTTACACCAGCACAGAGATGCCATTTCCTCTTCTACTTTACACCACAAACCCCCAAGACACTTGTATCTTGCGTATTTATATGTGGATCTTAAACCTCCATTGAGTTTAATGGAAGAAATCCCCAATGGACACGCAGTCAATATGCAAGATAATAGACATGCTATGGATTTCAAAATCAAATTTGCATAACCAAATCTGACTTTAAAAAATCTGCAGCATGCACAGGGTGGAATGATTTACAAATAACTTCATCCAACTTACTGATTATGTGTCCTGTGTGTGCCATGAGAGGAGATACACATATTCTGTATCGATGAAGGGTGGTCCCTTATTTGGTCCCTTATTTCTCTTGTGGGCCCAAGCAACCCCAGTCCAACACTAACAACTGGGGACTGTGTGCATCTCATCTAGGCTAGGATATGCCACCAATGTCAGATAGGTGTGAGTCCCACCTCTGGGACCCGCACCTATCTCCAGAGCGGAACCCCAGAAGTGAACAGAGAGCAGCCACGCATGCAAGACCACCCTCTATTCATTTCTATGGGACTGCTGAAAATAACCTATTTCCAGTAGTCCCATAGAAGTGAATTGAGCTGTGGGGCGCTTGCGCGGTGTGCTCTCCAGAAAGAAGAATGCATGTGCGGTGCGCTCTTCTTCACATTCAGGGTCCCATTGTGGAGATAGATGCGGGTCTCAGATTGGACCTGCACCTATCTGACTTTAATGGCATATCCTAGTGATATTCCATCAAAGTCTGAGATGACACAACTCCTTTAAATCAAGTTGAACTGTACAGAAGTTTAACTATTTGGGATGCAGATGTTGTACTTAGTGTGTCACCACCAGATCTCTGAGAAGTTCTGGCAGACGTTCTTCAGTACCTCCTACATGATGTTCTTTTGTTTTGGTTTCGTTTTGACATCTCTTCTCCCTCTCCCAGCTGTCATCTATTAGCAGTGATTGCCTCCCTTTATATTCCCTCCCATACTGCCTCACTTTGCGGTTTATACTACTTCCTGGATTGTGCTCACTGCTAGAAGTTGCTACTGCTGGTTCCTCAGATAAGTCTATCCCTTTATTTGTGTTTTCCTGTTGGCTTGATTCTAGGTGACCCTGACTCCCTCCGTATTAAGTGCAGGGAGCCGGTGGTCGTGTCCCCTCACTATTATAGGGTTTTCAGGTGTCACTCAGTCGAGGTACGTGGACATGCAACTTTCTATCATTGAGATCTTTGCATGGGCTGAGCAGTCAGGGAGAGCTCTAGGGCTTTAATAGGGCTCACCCTTTTGTTCCTTAGTTTGGGATCAAGTCAGTCGGATCTTTATTTGTTACTTCTTGTTTTCTGCAACACCATCCGTGACATTGTGTCTGAGTGGTCCAGTTGCCTCCAGTGCAATTAACGGAATGGGGTCTGAGTTACAGATTTACAGGAGAGGAGATTCTCTAAGTTAGGCTACATGCACACGAATGTTGTTTATTTCCGTGTCCGTTGCGTTTTTTTTTTTTTGCGGATAGGATGCAGACCCATTAATTTCAATGGGTCCGCAAAAAATGCGGACAACGATTACAGAGACACCTTAAGCAAAACTTACTGATGATCATTAGATCCTGACTCCATGTAGAATATAATTGTACAAATGCACAGTTTTTGCCATTTAGAGTGCGGGGAAAGCAGGGTGATAACTATAGCGGTTGTCACCTTGTCATCCAGCATATGTTAGGGAAGTATAATTCAGAGATGGCTAAGCGCAGTTTTAATAGACTGCAGGGTTCATATCTCTGCATGAAATTTTGATTTTCAGCTGAAATGTTCTCACTAAAACAGTTCTGTGAATATGTATTTGCCCCCACCTGATTTCTTCTATATTTATTACATTTAAATGTTTTAGATCATCCAACTAATTGGAGTATAAGATAAAGACAAGAGTGAACACAAATGCAGCTTTTAAATGATCATCCCATTTATTCAGACCCTATATGACCCATGTTAGAAATTAAGTTTAAGGTCTTGTCCAGCATCTTAATAAGATCTGAGTAAGGACTTTGTTTTCATTTTGTTTCTTTTTAACCATCCAGAGGTGGACTTGCTTAAATGTTTCGGATCACTTTCCTGCTGCATAACCAAACTACACTTGAGCTTTAGGTCAGGAACTGTCAGGCGGACATTCTACTTAAGGATTTTCTGATACAGAGTAGAATTCACAGTTCCATTAATTCCAACATGTCGTCCAAGTCCTGCATAAGCAAAGCAGTCCAAGACCATATGAGTATGTTCTAATAATAGAATGTAGTATTAGATTTAGATCACATGTAACTGAACCCAAGTCTTCTAAAAAGTCCCACATTTGACTAATTAGTTCACAGAATATTATCCCAAAACTCTTGTGGTCATCTAGATTTTTTTTTTTCAAATGGGAGATGAGCCTTTACATTCTCTTTGGTCAGCATTGGCTTGCTCCATGCAACTCTCTCATGGATGCCATTTTGCCAAGTGTATTTCTTATAGTGGAATTGTGTACAGTCGTGGCCAAAAGTTTTGAGAATGACACAAATATTAGTTTTCACAAAGTTTGCTGCTAAACTGCTTTTAGATCTTTGTTTCAGTTGTTTCTGTGATAGTGAAATATAATTACACGCACTTCATACGTTTCAAAGGCTTTTATCGACAATTACATGACATTTATGCAAAGAGTCAGTATTTGCAGTGTTGGCCCTTCTTTTTCAGGACCTCTGCAATTCGACTGGGCATGCTCTCAATCAACTTCTGGGCCAATTCCTGACTGATAGCAACACATTCTTTCATAATTACTTCTTGGAGTTTGTCAGAATTAGTGGGTTTTTGTTTGTCCACCCGCCTCTTGAGGATTGACCACAAGTTCTCAATGGGATTAAGATCTGGGGAGTTTCCAGGCCATGGACCCAAAATGTCACTTAGTTATCACTTTTGCCTTATGGCACGGTGCTCCATCGTGCGGGAAAATGCATTGTTCTTCACCAAACTGTTGTTGGATTGTTGGAAGAAGTTGCTGTTGGAGGGTGTTTTGGTACCATTCTTTATACATGGCTGTGATTTTGGGCAAAATTGTGAGTGAGCCCACTCCCTTGGATGAGAAGCAACCCCACACATGAATGGTCTCAGGATGCTTTACTGTTGGCATGACACAGGACTGATGGTAGTGCTCACCTTTTCTTCTCCGGACAAGCCTTTTTCCAGATGCCCCAAACAATCGGAAAGAGGCTTCATCGGAGAATATGACTTTGCCCCAGTCCTCAGCAGTCCATTCACCAAACTTTCTGCAGAAGATCAATCTGTCCCTGATGTTTTTTTTGGAGAGAAGTGGCTTCTTTGCTGCCCTTCTTGACACCAGGCCATCTTCCAAAAGTCTTCGCCTCACTGTGCGTGCAGATGCGCTCACACCTGCCTGCTGCCATTCCTGAGCAAGCTCTGCACTGGTGGCACTCCGATCCCGCAGCTGAATCCTCTTTAGGAGACGATCCTGGCGCTTGCTGGACTTTCTTGGATGCCCTGAAGCCTTCTTAACAAGAATTGAACCTCTTTCCTTGAAGTTCTTAATGATCCCATAAATTGTTGATTGAGGTGCAATCTTAGGAGCCACAATATCCTTGCCTGTGAAGCCATTTTTATGCAACGCAATGATGACTGCACGCGTTTCTTTGCCGGTCACCATGGTTAACAATGGAAGAACAATGATTTCAAGCATCACCCTCCTTTTAAAATGTCAAGTCTGCCATTTTAACCCAATCAGCCTGACATAATGATCTCCAGCCTTGTGCTCGTCAACATTCTCACCTGAGTTAACAAGACGATTACTGAAATGATCTCAGCAGGTCCTTTAATGACAGCAATGAAATGCAGTGGAAAGTTTTTTTTGGGATTAAGTTAATTTTCATGGCAAAGAAGGACTATGCAATTCATCTGATCACTCTTCATAACATTCTGGAGTATATGCAAATTGCTATTATAAAAACTTAAGCAGCAACTTTTCCAATTTCCAATATTTATCTAATTCTCAAAACTTTTGGCCACGACTGTATACTCACTTTAGCATGTGAGGCCTGCAGTTCTTTAGATGTTCATCTGGGTTCTTTTGTAACCTGCTGGATGCGTCATCAATGTGCTGGTAGTATGCATGGGTTTAGGAACCCCCAAAAATCTGGGGGGGGACAGCTCTCCCCTTCTCCTCCGCACAGCCTTCTGTTTGTATCGCTGTCCTGAGGACGGCGATACAAACAGATCACTATGGAGATGAGCGCTTCCACAATGGAAGCGCTCATCTCAGTGCCCCGCCGCCACCGCACACATTGCCCCGCTGGGGGGGATTTCACCATACCTGTCCCCCCCACATTATTTCCTTGGGGGGATCCGTCCCCCCTGTCCCCCCCGCTTCCCACGCCCATGGTAGTATGGCCATTCTTAGGATCCTGATCCAAGTTTTCTCCATTTTTGGTTCCCAGAACCTTAGCAAAGGCTTTATAACCCTTACCAGACTGGTATATTTACTTTTTTTTCACACCTGTTTTTGAGTCTCTTTAGAGTGTGGCATCATGTGCTGTTTTATGCAACCTTTGGCCTCTTTCACATGCCAGTGAATCAAGGACGTGTGCTGTCCATGGTCACCACTGAGAGCACACGGACCTGTTGATTTTCATTAGTGTATTCACACATCAGTGTTTTTCCACCGACAGTGGGTCTGTGGTGACCCAAGAATGCACTATTTTTGTCCCTCACATTATACTCTATGGATCTGTGAAAACTACAGACACAACACGGAGGCCATCCATGTTAGTTCTGTGGTTTTCACGGGCCCTTGGTAGGAGATGCTCTAGAATTTTCAGCTGTGTCTATGGAATACAGATAAGACATGGAGTGCAAAAATGGACACAGGGACCAAACTTAGACTCTTCTGACCATGCCTGGGTATGACTAGTGAAATTGAACCCAAGTGTCAATTGAATTTACTTAAAAGGAACCTGTCAGCTGGTTTAGGTCATTGAAACTGGCTACAGTACATATTTCATATCCTTATGGTGCTCCAGAAGTAACTTTTCATCCCCTTTTTGTAATTTGTAAATCTGTAGAAAATCCACTTTTCTTCTTGTTCTCATCATATGCAAATTATATTTTTGAAGTCAGAGGTGGGCACTTTCCTCCTCAAAATCAAGCTTCCCCCCGATCCCCACCTCCTGCATCTTGATTGACATTCTCTCCAGAGAACATCATGCCCATGGGCAGATTAAGCAGTCCAAAGGCCCTGGGTTGATCCTCAAGCTTGGGCCCCACAATTAAAAAAGTATACTGCACGGTATACCCGCCTAAAAACCTACTGCCAAAGACATACAGGGAGTGCAGAATTATTAGGCAAGTTGTATTTTTGAGGATTAATTTTATTATTGAACAACAACCATGTTCTCAATGAACCCAAAAAACTCATTAATATCAAAGCTGAATATTTTTGGAAGTAGTTTTTAGTTTGTTTTTAGTTTTAGCTATTTTAGTGGGATATCTGTGTGTGCAGGTGACTATTACTGTGCATAATTATTAGGCAACTTAACAAAAAACAAATATATACCCATTTCAATTATTTATTTTTACCAGTGAAACCAATATAACATCTCAACATTCACAAATATACATTTCTGACATTCAAAAACAAAACAAAAACAAATCAGTGACCAATATAGCCACCTTTCTTTGCAAGGACACTCAAAAGCCTGCCATCCATGGATTCTGTCAGTGTTTTGATCTGTTCACCATCAACATTGCGTGCAGCAGCAACCACAGCCTCCCAGACACTGTTCAGAGAGGTGTACTGTTTTCCCTCCTTGTAAATCTCACATTTGATGATGGACCACAGGTTCTCAATGGGGTTCAGATCAGGTGAACAAGGAGGCCATGTCATTAGATTTTCTTCTTTTATACCCTTTCTTGCCAGCCACGCTGTGGAGTACTTGGACGCGTGTGATGGAGCATTGTCCTGCATGAAAATCATGTTTTTCTTGAAGGATGCAGACTTCTTCCTGTACCACTGCTTGAAGAAGGTGTCTTCCAGAAACTGGCAGTAGGACTGGGAGTTGAGCTTGACTCCATCCTCAACACGAAAAGGCCCCACAAGCTCATCTTTGATGATACCAGCCCAAACCAGTACTCCACCTCCACCTTGCTGGCGTCTGAGTCGGACTGGAGCTCTCTGCCCTTTACCAATCCAGCCACGGGCCCATCCATCTGGCCCATCAAGACTCACTCTCATTTCATCAGTCCATAAAACCTTAGAAAAATCAGTCTTGAGATATTTCTTGGCCCAGTCTTGACGTTTCAGCTTGTGTGTCATGTTCAGTGGTGGTCGTCTTTCAGCCTTTCTTACCTTGGCCATGTCTCTGAGTATTGCACACCTTGTGCTTTTGGGCACTCCAGTGATGTTGCAGCTCTGAAATATGGCCAAACTGGTGGCAAGTGGCATCTTGGCAGCTGCACGCTTGACTTTTCTCAGTTCATGGGCAGTTATTTTGCGCCTTGGTTTTTCCACACGCTTCTTGCGACCCTGTTGACTATTTTGAATGAAACGCTTGATTGTTCGATGATCACGCTTCAGAAGCTTTGCAATTTAAAGAGTGCTGCATCCCTCTGCAAGATATCTCACTATTGTTGACTTTTCTGAGCCTGTCAAGTCCTTCTTTTGACCCATTTTGCCAAAGGAAAGGAAGTTGCCTAATAATTATGCACACCTAATATAGGGTGTTGATGTCATTAGACCACACCCCTTCTCATTACAGAGATGCACATCACCTAATATGCTTAATTGGTAGTAGGCTTTCGAGCCTATACAGCTTGGAGTAAGACAACATGCATAAAGAGGATGATGTGGTCAAAATACTCATTTGCCTAATAATTCTGCACGCAGTGTATGTGGATGAAAATTATATACAGCGCTATTACACATACAAGAGAATACAGTACCACATACCTCTTACATTCAGTGATGTCTCCTCTGACATTCTCTTTCCTCATCTTATCCATTGAAAACAGACCACCATGATAACATCTTTTAGCCATGTCACTTTTCCATCATCCACCCCCTCCTGGTGCCACAAATGTGTTATCCTGCTGCTACCGCCAATACTGTACCCGCTGTGCTCCCCAATGCCTCCAAGTACTACTCTGAAGAAATAATAGTGCTATAAAGATAGTCCCCAAAGTGCTCCCAAAAGTCCCACTAATAGTAATAATTGTCTCCCAGAGTTTCCTCGTTGGTAGTAAAGCTCTCAATATTGTATCCACTAATTATAATGCCCTCATAGTGCCCCAGTAGTGCTAAAGCCCCACTGCAGTGTCCCCAATAGTAGTAAAGCCCACCTATAGTAATTATGCACCCTATAGTATGCTCAGAAGTTATAATGCCCCCTAAAGCCCCCCTAGTAGTTACAATGCCCCCCATAGAATCCTCAGTAGTTACTGTTCCCCTATAGAGTCCCCAGTAGTTATATGTTCCCCAGTAATTTTAATTTCCTCAATAGTTCCCCCAGTAGTTCTTATTGTCCCAGTAGCGCCCCACAGTATGCCCCCAGTAGTTCTTATGGTCCAAGTATACCATGAGTAGTAATTAAGGCAGCATGCCCTGAGTAGTTAAGGCAGTATGCGCTCAGTAGTTATTACCCCAGTATGCCCTGAGTAGTTATTGCCCCAGTATGCCCCTAGTAATTATTTCCCCAGTATGCCTCAAGTAGCTATTGCCCCAGTATGCTCCAGTAAGTATTGCCCCAGTATGCCTCCAGTAGCTATTGCCCCAGTATGCTCCAGTAAGTATTGCCCCAGTATGCCTCCAGTAGTAGAGACAAAAAAAAAATCGAAATACTTGCATACCTCACTCCTGCTGTCAGTAATGCACATGCCTCTGTGGCCTGAGTTGCCCCGCCCTGGAGCGGGTAGTCGTGATGGCACAATGGTGCTGACTAAGACTAGGCACAGACGGCGTGATGATGTCATCACATAGCAACCATCTGCACTGCTCTAAAGGCCTCATAGGCGTCAGGCCTAGTGACCTGTGGCCTATGAGAGCGAATGGCAGGGACTGGAGCTAATTTTTATATGGTGGGAACAAGAATAAAAGATTTTCTGCAGATTTACATGTTACAAAAAGGGATCAAAAGTCACTACTGGAGCATCATAAGCATGTGAAATACGGCCCAGCTGGCAGGTTCCCTTTAACTGGCTGGATTTGTAGCTAAGGGGACTTTTTTACTTTTGAACAGCATTTTTCATTATTTTTTTTAATTTAGATTCAAGTAAAGAACATATGTAAGACTACAATAAAATCTGAATCAGATATTTGGAGTGTGCAGTCGTCTCATTGTGTGTGTCCTGTAACGCTGGATCATATCCTGTCAGGAATGTTGTTATTAAGCAGATAACTATGTTGGCCTGAAGTGTCCATACTTGTGTGATGTGCTCAAGTTTGTTCGACAAAAATGTAAATTAAAACCATGTAAGAAACCTTGAGTTAGCTGTAAAAAATCTTTGGAAGTGAAATCATTAGAGTTCAGTGCTCTGCCTTGGAGAACTCCCTACAGAAGGTCTGTCAATTATAAAGACATGGGTCTATAGGGTGAAAACACAACCCAACCATCAGCATAATATAGAGACACAGGTCCATAGGATGCACAAACACAACACAACCAACAGCATAATATAGAGACATAGGTCTATAGGATGTGCATACAACCCAACCATCAGCATAATATAGAGACATAAGTCTATAGGATGCACATTCAAGCTAATCATCAGCATAATATGGAGACATTTGTCTACAGAATGCACACACAACCCAACTATCAGCATAATGTAGAGACACAGGTACATAGGATGCAAAAACACAACCCAACCAACAGCATAATATAGAGACATAGGTCTATAGGATAAACCCAACCCAACCAACAGCATAATATAGAGACATAGGTCTATAGGATGTGCATACAACCCAACCTTCAGCATAATATGGAGACATTAGTCTACAGAATGCACACAAAACCCAACTATCAGCATAATGTAGAGACACAGGTACATAGGATGCACACACGACCCAACCAACAGTATAATATAGAGACATAGGTCTATAGGATACACACAACCCTACCATCAGCATAATAGACATGGGACTATAGAATGAACACACAACCCAACCAACAGCATAATAGAGACATAGGTCTACACTGTGTGCAGAATTATTAGGCAAATGAGTATTTTGACCACATCATCCTCTTTATGCATGTTGTCTTACTCCAAGCTGTATAGGCTCGAAAGCCTACTACCAATTAAGCATATTAGGTGATGTGCATCTCTGTAATGAGAAGGGGTGTGGTCTAATGACATCAACACCCTATATCAGGTGTGCATAATTATTAGGCAACTTCCTTTCCTTTGGCAAAATGGGTCAAAAAAAGGACTTGACAGGCTCAGAAAAGTCAAAAATAGTGAGATATCTTGCAGAGGGATGCAGCACTCTTAAAATTGCAAAGCTTCTGAAGCGTGATCATCGAACAATCAAGCGTTTCATTCAAAATAGTCAACAGGGTCGCAAGAAGCATGTGGAAAAACCAAGGCGCAAAATAACTGCCCATGAACTGAGAAAAGTCAAGCGTGCAGCTGCCAAGATGCCACTTGCCACCAGTTTGGCCATATTTCAGAGCTGCAACATCACTGGAGTGCCCAAAAGCACAAGGTGTGCAATACTCAGAGACATGGCCAAGGTAAGAAAGGCTGAAAGACGACCACCACTGAACAAGACACACAAGCTGAAACGTCAAGACTGGGCCAAGAAATATCTCAAGACTGATTTTTCTAAGGTTTTATGGACTGATGAAATGAGAGTGAGTCTTGATGGGCCAGATGGATGGGCCCGTGGCTGGATTGGTAAAGGGCAGAGAGCTCCAGTCCGACTCAGACGCCAGCAAGGTGGAGGTGGAGTACTGGTTTGGGCTGGTATCATCAAAGATGAGCTTGTGGGGCCTTTTCGGGTTGAGGATGGAGTCAAGCTCAACTCCCAGTCCTACTGCCAGTTTCTGGAAGACACCTTCTTCAAGCAGTGGTACAGGAAGAAGTCTGCATCCTTCAAGAAAAACATAATTTTCATGCAGGACAATGCTCCATCACAAGCGTCCAAGTACTCCACAGCGTGGCTGGCAAGAAAGGATATAAAAGAAGAAAATCTAATGACATGGCCTCCTTGTTCACCTGATCTGAACCCCATTGAGAACCTGTGGTCCATCATCAAATGTGAGATTTACAAGGAGGGAAAACAGTACACCTCTCTGAACAGTGTCTGGGAGGCTGTGGTTGCTGCTGCACGCAATGTTGATGATGAACAGATCAAAACACTGACAGAATCCATGGATGGCAGGCTTTTGAGTGTCCTTGCAAAGAAAGGTGGCTATATTGGTCACTGATTAGTTTTTGTTTTGTTTTTGAATGTCAGAAATGTATATTTGTGAATGTTGAGATGTTATATTGGTTTCACTGGTAAAAATAAATAATTGAAATGGGTATATATTTGTTTTTTGTTAAGTTGCCTAATAATTATGCACAGTAATAGTCACCTGCACACACAGATATCCCCCTAAAATAGCTAAAACTAAAAACAAACTAAAAACTACTTCCAAAAATATTCAGCTTTGATATTAATGAGTTTTTTGGGTTCATTGAGAACATGGTTGTTGTTCAATAATAAAATTAATCCTCAAAAATACAACTTGCCTAATAATTCTGCACTCCCTGTATAGGATGCACACACAAACCCACCAACAGCACAATATAGAGATATTGGTTTATAGGATGCACACACAACCCAACAAACAGCATAAAGCAATAAAGTCAAAAGATAATGTAATTTTGGCAAGAAATAGTTGTTATGTTAATATGAGTTTAAATAACCATAGCATTATTATTCAGTTCATAAACATAAGTCATTTGATACATAACCTCCAAGCTCCGCCATTATGTATGAGCCATTTAAAGAGTCTGTCACCAGGAAAATCTGTGTGAATCCAGGGACACTGGACTAGATCAGCTGATTCTAATGGTACCTTTTACTTAGCGATCCGTTGCTTCATTCTGGAGAAAAAGTACTTTTAATTAATATGCAAAAGAGCAGTTAAGTGCAACGAGGGCAGGCCCAAGCCACTGTGTGCACCCTGGCTCCTCTTGCTTTCTGTGTCAGTCCCTCCCTTTCTTCTTGATTAGAATCTAGATTAGAAGGAGAAGGAGGGGCTTTCAGAGGAAGCAGGAGGGGCAAAAGTCTGCAGAGTGGCTTGGGCCTGCTCTCGGTGCACTTAACAGCTCATTTATATTTGGATTAAAAGTGCTTTTTCTTCCAAATGAAGCCGTGGATTGGTAAGTATGATCACATTCAACTGAGCTAGCCGTACAAGGCATTGCACCAGGTTTAAAGGGGTTTTCGGGTAATAATTATATTTTATGTAGTGCCCGCAGCCTGCCCCCTGAAACGGAAGATTCATACTTACCTGCTCCACACTGCTTAGGTCCCCCACTGTCTCCATCTGGCCACATCACTGCTGAAGCCAGACATTGGCTGAAAAATCCCTTTAAGAGTCAATTTCCTGGTAAAAGGCTCCCTTTAACCCTTTAACGCTGCTCCACCATAAAACTACGCCAGCGAGTGGCGGTTTAAAGATGGCAGCCGCTCGCAAGCACCATAGCCACCGGGTGTCTGCTGTTTTAAACAACAAGCACCTGGGACTAATGTATGTGATTGATGATAACGACGATCACATCTAACCCCTGGGAGGTTAAAAACTGGGAGCGTGCGCTCCTGGCCGTGCACTGGCTCCCCCTGGTGAGGATCGGGGACGCTGGACACAGGAACATAATGTATTCAATGTATTGTATTCAAATGCAAAAAATCGATACATATGTGCTATCGTTGTAATCATACTGACCCGAAGAATGAAATTACCAGGTCAGTTTTACCACATAGTGAACACTGTAAAAACAAAACCCATACAACTATGGCAAAATTGTGTTTAGTTTTTTTCATAATTCCACCCCATTTAGAATTTTTTTTCCCGACTCCCACTACAATATATGTAACCATAAATGGTGCCAATAGACAGTACAACCAGATCCCGCAAAATACAAGGTGTCACATGGCTATGTGAATGTAAGAATAAAAAAGTTATGGCTTTGGGAAGGCTGGAAGTAATAAACAAAAATTAAAGAACTAAAAATCGCCTGGTCCTGAAAGGGCTAATTCATTATGGCATTTATTACTAGCATTAACCAAAGAAACATCCACCAAATTACTGGGGGACAACACTTGAGAACTGCATGGGAAATCTACAAAGAGTAGGTGGGGACCTCTGCTTACTTTTCAATTTTGAGATATCCTGAATCCTCATGTATCTCGATCTTCATCACAAGCTATAGCTTTACTGATCAGTGCAGTTATAACAGGGTGGCAATTTTTTCACCTGGCACTAGCCATACACCAGAGCATTATGGGCAGAATTACAAATCTTAGAAATTGTAAACTTAGACCAGCTAGCCTAAAGATGCCCAAATTTATCATAGCAGTCCCATGATTTGTTGTATCTTGCATTTTTTGTCAAATTTTACACTAACTACTGGTTGGCTTAGGACACTTTCACACTTGCGGCAGAGTGATCCGGCAATCTGCATGCAAACGGACAGCATTTGTAGACGGATCCGGATCCGTCTCACAAATGCATTGCAAGAACGGATCCATCTGTCCGTTTGTCATACGGACAAACAGATCCGTTCATATTTTTTTTCCACATTTTTAAAGGTCTGCACATGCGCAGACCGGAAGGACGGATCCAGCACTAATACATTCCTATGGAAAAAAATGTCGGGTCCGACATTCAGGCAAGTGTTCAGTTTTTTTGGCCGGAGATAAAACCGCAGTATGCTGCGGTATTATCTCCGTCCTGAACAGTCAAAAAGACTGAACTTTAAACTGGCTAATCAGGGTGTGAGGAATTTCTACTGCATTCCCCTTCCCGTCCTCTTGAGGGCAGTATTAGCTACTTTGTATGCCAAAATCCCATCGCTGGGTATTCGTAAGTCGTTTCTGTAAAACTGCAGAAATGATTATTGGCTTTAACACTCCACAATTCCCCCAGGCAAGATGAGGACATTTTATATGGCAAACCACATAATAGTAGCTTATTATTTACTGGTTAAATCAAGTCAATCTTTTAACTCTCTGCCAGTTCTCTTCACTTCCACAGAAACCAGTGACTTATTGATAATAGATATCTGGTATATATCTCTGTCATGGACAGTAATATACTGTATATAGCCTGAAAAGTAATTAATTCTATAATTCCAGATGGAAAATGAAGAGCAATACAATCCATTGGATGGCCTGGACTAGAGCAGAACAGATCTGATTGATATACAATGTGTGTCTGCTTATCAGAGGAATTGAAGGCTGCATTTACATGCGGCAATAATCTCCTCTGTATGGGGATGGACGATGGCTGCTGTGATCACTTGTCCCCATATAGATTTATTGTTTCATATAGAAACATTGATTTTGGTGTCCACATCAACAATGCTTTCACCTGATGAGCAAACATTTGCCCGTTCATCGGGAGATCAACGACACCCTTACACAGGCCAATTACTGTTCCCGGGCACCTTTACACAAATGGGTTAATCAGTATGTCAGCACAGACAAGTATTACTCACCAGCCTGGCAATGTGTTGGGGTGGATCTATTGCCAAGATGGTGATATGGCAGCTCAGAGACTTGGAACTGCTATCCCCAAGCTCACACTGCAGTTACTTGTGTATTCTTTTAGTTGGTGCTACACACTGCTGTTCCTTGACAGATAGAAAGCTTACAATCACAAGCAGGAGACAGGGGAGAGCAGAGTGATCCTAGGATGATAATAAAACTTATGTGACACACTCTGCCATTCTCTGCTATCTGACGGTGTACAGAATCTCCAGTGTATCCTACGTGATGTATCTTCACCTCCTGCTAGTGATAGGTTTCTCCTTGTCAGCTCTTACAAGCAGGAGGCAAGGGAGATCAAAGTGAATATCATAGGATACTCTGGACTTTCTGCACACAGCACACACAGATAGTATAGACAGATCATCCAAGCATCACAGACGTTCCCGTGGCAGGTACCAGGAGATCGGAGAGAATGGCAACTCGTGGGTTAAATTGACAAGTTCACTGTGGATCTTATTGTGTCTGTGTTTTGGTGAATGCTACACCCCTTGCTTCAGGTGTTGTTGGTGGTTTGCCTTTCCCATAAGTAGCCTCTTCTCACTCTTGGAGGTGCGGTTTATAGATTTTCTTCCTGCCTTCTAACTAGCTGGTTGGTTGTACTCTGTGGTGCTTCTGGAGTTGCCAGTTTTCTACTTTCAGATAAGTCTTGTCTTTTCTTATTGTTTTGTGTTTTTTATATTCCCTGTTGTTTGTATCTGGGCCTGAGACAGAGACTTCCATTCGTCCATCTGGGGAGGAATGGGTTGCCTCAGGTCCTAACCTCATTCCAGGGCCTTATAGAAATATAAGGGCCTAGGTATCCAGCATATAAATATTCCTACCTTCAAGGTCTATTCATATTGATAGATAGTTAGGACCCTGGTTAGGGTTGTTTAGGAGGTGACCTGTTTCTTCCCTAGTTTCCAGGCCAAGTTACTGTTCCCCTTCCCTCCTGTGTTCAGTGTGGAGTTTCCCCCCCACACTGATCGTGACACCAAGTGATTGTCAGGAAGGAAGCGTTCCTTACTGGCAATTGCCTGCTCCTTCATCAGGTAATCGGCGACATTAGTACACTGCCAGATCATGATCTGCACTTTTATCTACGTGTCTAATATAAGCTTTAATGTGAGTCAGAGGAGGTTCATAGTTGTGCAGCTAATCATTGTTGGGGGTAACCTACTACAGTCAGGTCCATAAATATTGGGACAGTGACACAATTCTAACATTTTTGGCTCTATGCACCACCACAATGGATTTGTAATTAAATGAACAAGATGTGCTTAAACTGCAGACTGTCAGCTTTAATCTGAGGGTATTTACATCCAAATCAGGTGAACTGTGTAGGAATTACAACAGTTTGCATATGTGCTTCCCACTTGTTAAGGGACCAAAAGTAATGGGACAATTGGCTTCTCAGCTGTTCCATGGCCAGGTGTGTGTTATTCCCTCATTATCCCAATTACAATGAGCAGATAAAAGGCCCAGAGTTCATTTCAAGTGTGCATTTGGAATCTGTTACTGTCAACTCTCAAGATGAGATCCAAAGAGCTGTCACTATCAATGAAGCAAGCCATCATTAGGCTGAAAAAACAAAGCAAACCCATCAGAGAGATAGCAAAAACATTAGGCATGGCCAAAACAACTGTTTGGAACATTCTTAAAAAGAAGGAACGCATCAGTGAGCTTAGCAACACCAAAAGACCCGGAAGACCACGGAAAACAACTGTGGTGGATGACCGAAGAATTATTTCCCTGGTGAAGAAAACACGCTTCACGACAGTTGGCCAGATCAAGAACACTCTCCAGAAGGTAGGTGTATGTGTGTCAAAGTCAACAATCAGGAGAAGACTTCACCAGAGTGAATACAGAGGGTTCACCACATGATGTAAACCATTGGTGAGCCTCAAAAACAGGAAGGCCAGATTAGAGTTTGCCAAACGACATCTAATAAAGCCTTCACAGTTCTGGAACAACATCCTATGGACAGATGAGACCAAGATCAACTTGTACCAGAGTGATGGGAAGAGAAGAGTATGGAGAAGGAAAGGAACTGCTCATGATCCTAAGCATACCACCTCATCAGTGAAGCCTGGTGGTGGTAGTGTCATGGCATGGGCATGTATGGCTGACAATGGAACTGGTTCTCTTGTATTTATTGATCATGTGACTGCTGACAAAAGCAGCAGGATGAATTCTGAAGTGTTTTGGGCAATATTACCTGCTCATATTCAGCCAAATGCTTCAGAACTCATTGGACGGCGCTTCACAGTGCAGATGGACAATGACCCAAAGCATACTGCAAAAGCAGCCAAAGAGTTTTTTAAGGGAAAGAAGTGGAATGCTATGCAATGGCCAAGTCAATCACCTGACCTGAATCTGATTGAGCATGCATTTCACTTGCTGAAGACAAAACTGAAGGGAAAATGCCCCAAGAACAAGCAGGAACTGAAGACAGTTGCAGTAGATGCCTGGCAGAGCATCACTAGGGATGAAACCCAGCGTCTGGTGATGTCTATGCGTTCCAGACTTCAGGCTGTAATTGACTGCAAAGGATTTGCAACCAAGTATTAAAAAGTGAAAGTTTGATTTAGGATTATTATTATGTCCCATTACTTTTGGTTCCTTAACAAGTGGGAGGCACATATGCAAACTGTTGTAATTCCTACACCGTTCACCTGATTTGGATGTAAATACCCTCAAATTAAAGCTGACAGTCTGCAGTTAAAGCACATCCATTGTGGTGGTGTATATAGCCAAAAATTTTAGAATTGTGTTGATGTCCCAATATTTATGGACCTGACTGTATATCATTGCTTTTCTAGTCCCTTGCATAGGGTGAAATTATATCTCCAGCTTTGGGACATATAGAGGCATCATGAGGGCGGTGCTTGGTATGGAGGGGAGAGGTCTGAGAGCTGAGGTTTTTGATAAGTGATTATGTAATCATGTAGTTCACATGAAGTCAGTCACACAGGAGAGACCTGCCTCCTATCTACACAGGAAAGTAAGCTCTGAATTGATAGTTAGACTGAGGGACACATGATACAGCTGCCCATAATGAAATGGTTCATCATATATGGATGCAACTGAGCTGGGCTTAAACAAAGTACTCTAATGGTGAGTTAGAATCAGAGACAGTCAACATCTGTATGGAGATTATGTTGGAAATACTCTGCTTTCTTCTCAAATACATATAGAAACAATCCTGGTTAATGCCATAGAGAAAGTAAACAAATCTGAATAAATTCAACCTTGACATTTTATTTGGTCTACTGTAGATCAGTGTTCCTCAACTCCAGTCCTCAGGGCCAACCTGCATGATTTGAAATAATCCCACAAAATGAACACCTGTGGTAAGTCCTGATGCAGAGACACTAATTACATCACCTGCTCAATACTAAGGAAATCCTGAAAACATGACCGGCAGGTGGGCCCTGAGGACTGGAGTTGAGGAACACTGCTGTAGATGAGTGGTCTCCAACCTGTGGCTTTCCAGCTGTTGCAAAAATACAACTTCCATCAAGATTTGCAATAACTGGAGAAATACAGCTTGAAGACCACCAAAGATAGCAAATAAAACAATTAAAATTAAATATGTTCAATAACCTAAAATATATTTTCCTAGATATATGGCCCATACATAGAATAGGAAAGCTGTCAATTAAATTTTTAATTATAAAATGTTTTAGAACACAAAAGCTTTAAACATGACAAAAAAGTAAGAATAAGTTATTTTACACAGTCCTTTAAAACAAAGACTTGAAGGTTTTGTGCCACATCCAGTAACCAGACAAGCACAGTACAAGCAATAACATGGGGGTCATTTAGTATGAAGTGCTTTGGTTGTTGGTGACAGGATGCTTGGTGCTTACCCTCTTCAGACATTTCGGCCTACTTAGATGAAAACAGGAAACATTTAAAAGGGGTTGTCCCACGAAAAATATTCTACAGTTTTCAAACCAGCACCTGGATCGGAATACCTCTGTAATTGCATGTAATTAAAAAAATTTATATAGCTACTGATAAATTCAAAGACTCCAGCCAAGTCTTTGAATTTACACAAACTTGGCTGGAGTCTTTGAATTTATTATTGATAGGGGTGGGAACCCTACTCCAGCAGAAAATCCACTGTGTGCTACAAGGGCTCTGCTTGAAATTATATAGCTACTGAGTTATTCACTAAAATGTATCTGTATAGCGCCACTTATTTTCTTATTTCTTTGACCAGCTGATTAAAGGTAAATGCACGCGATCAGGATTGCATGCAGATTTTCTGCGCGGATTTGCGTGCGGAAAATCCGCACCGTAGGTCATGTACATTGTATTCTATGATAAATTTGAAATTTTCATGCACACAATGCGGATTTTTTTCCACGTGGATTTTGACCTACGGTGCAGATTTTAAAATCTGCAGCATGTCAATTTATTTTATTCTTCCTGTCTGGATTTTCTCCATTCACTTCAATGGGGACAATAAAATCCGCATGTGGAAAATCAGCACCAATTGATGCGGATTGACCACACAGATTTCCTTGCGAATACCTGCAGATTTCAGTGCGGATTGTCCGCACATAAATCCTGAAGGTGTGCATGTACCCTAAGATGGCCGCACATGCTCAGTTTCATCCTTCAATTGCCTCCTGAGCTGTGATAGGGAGAGCATGGACACGCCTCCTGAGCTGTGATAGGTAGAACATGGACACGCCCCCTCAGCTGCAGCAGAAAAGAAACTCCCCTTGAGCTGTCAGCTTGATATAAATCTAGCAGAGCAATGGATGGGGAGATCTCTGGACCCATGTGAGGTACAGGGATGGTTCTAGCTTTGTTATAAAGAGATTATCATGTACTATATGATGTCTGATTTTTATTTTTCACATTATTCATGGGATAACCCCTTTAATTTTCACCTTGTCATCTATGCGGTAATAGCTAAGAGTTCCCATGTATCTCTAGGAAAAAAACACTGATGACTAGATACTCAGTATATACTGTACAGCAGATGCAAAATATATAGAGTACTGCAGATACCAAGTATATAGTGTACTGCATGTCTGGTCCTAATGCTATCACCACCTGTAGTCATTTGCTGTCTTTGATACGTTCATGCTGCTTGCATGGCCAACGCTTCTAAATTAGAGTGTCAATTTCCTTTGATATGTACTTACCTGCTATTTATTTACCTAAATCTAGACTTTGTGACTGCTTTCCAGAACACAACTGATCTCCAGCTTAGCCACAGAGTCAATTGGAGTCTACTGGAGTCAATAATTGGCCTTCTGCTTCATCTCTAAAGATATCAATATACTGAACCATGCCACTTTACAGCGCACCATTGACATGAGATTCGGTTGCTCCCACCGCTTTCTGCAGGATTCCCGAACACCTGCAGTCTGGGGTAAGAGTGATCAGACATGCTGGATTTCATCCCATCTCTTTCTACAGCTGTCTTTGAGATAATTATTTGATTTTAATGGGTTCATCTCATGAATGATTTTCATTCCAAAAGTCCTGAAAGAATCTTAATAGATGATTGAATGTTATTTACAGTGTTGCCGAGCATACAAAATTACATTTTCAAATTTTTTTTCTATCATCTGTTCTCCTCGGTGCTGCCGCTAATCTGTGCAGTTGGGGGAAGTCTCTGAACAAAATTAGTCTCCTTCCCCTTCTGGCAGCTAACAATATAGTCCTTTCTTACTTTCCCTTGCGAAAGGAGTTTTCACAGCTAGACTGCTATGCTACTGCAGAGGTTCTTCTCCTTCCTTGACAGGCAAGGCAGAAAGCTATTGCTTTGCAATGAACTGCCTGTGGAGTGACTGAGAGTGTGGGTCCACCTGCATTTAGTACGTTAGGTGGATGTACACGTTGCTATACATTTTGAACTCCAGGTGGTACCATACTATATCAAGAAATGTTATAACCCTTCACTGAATCATATTTTCAGTTTATAAATGAAAACATTGTTTATTTATCATCTATAAAATAAGTATGATCTTTAATGGAGGGTCAACTCCTTCAACCCTTTATCCTGCCTTTTCCCCTTGGCACCACTCCAATGAATACCAAGGAGTATAAATTACTTTCTACTTTTACCAGACAACTTGGATTAGAATCTAATAATTTCTCCCTACTAAACGAGTATATAACGTGACCTCCTTTCTAGACATGATGCAACCTACCATCAGAAGATGCTTAAGTACCATCCCTATTGATTGTCAGGGAATATAATTTATCTGTGCCACCCTAGGGACTGTAACCTTCTACCATCACTGGACACCTTGGATCAGGGATAGCCAACCTGTGGCTCTGCAGCTGTTGCAAAACTACAACTCCCATTATACCTAGACAGCCTACAGCAGGGCATGGTGGGAATTGTAGTTTTACAACAGCTGGAGAGCCGCAGGTTGGCCAGTCCTGCCTTGGATTGTAATCTACCTCTCCCTCTCCACCTCTCTTTTAGAGATAAAATACAGCCATATACTTGAGCACTAATAGCCTTTTCCAGCAATTTTGAAGACAAGAAAATTGGTTATAAAAGGGTGTGGCCAGGAAGGCCCATGGCACCGTAGACTAACACTTAAGATGCCAATACTCCTCCTTGCTAGATGATGCCACCAATGTCAAATAGGTGCAAGTCCCACCTCTGGGATCTGCTCTTGTTTCCAGAACAGGACAACCAAAGTGAATAGAGGGCAGCCGCACATGCGCTGCAAACTTTCATTCATTTCCATGGGAGGTCAGTACATTTCCAGCGGTCCCCTAGAGGTGAATAGAGCAGTGGTCTTGCTTGCACAGTGCGATCTCCATTAATTTCTATGGGACTTCCATTCATTTCTATGGGACTGGCTCAACTATTTTCTGAACTCCTATTGAAAGGAATGGAGAGCATGGTGCGCTCTCCTTCACTTTCAGGGGCCCGTCCTGGAGATAGGTACGGATCCCATAGGTGGGACCAGCACCTGTGTGACATTGGTGGCATATCCTAGTATTATGCCACCAATGTCTGAGATAATAAAACCACTTTTACTGGATACAGGGCTCTCTGGTGAGTCTTTCTGCTATGGCCCATATGATATTACAGCAGGGTTGTAGTGTTTAGAACAGGTCACATTTTAGATGCTCGGCAGTCGGCACATATCTGAATTGTACTAAGGGGATCAGGACAAGTTCGTCAGTGTACTAGGATCTGGAATCTTTTATTGCACTGACAGTTTTACAGTTTTACAGTTTGGCCCAAGCAGCTGCAGTCTCTTACTGTGAGCGTCAAAGGATAAAGGTTCCTCCAGGATCACAGCAACGTCTTCATCCCTGCCAACACATGAATCAAAGCTCTTATGTAATCTGCCTGTCCTCCCCAAGAGTTTTATGGACTCGGGTGACTTTTTTTTCCTTGTGCCACTTTGTTCTTAGTCACTCATATTGTACTATGCCCAACTTTAAATTGCACATTTTTATTAGGAACATGTTCCCTTAGCTGAGTCAAATATGTGTTTACAGAGGACCCAGAGAACAAACCCGACTGATTTGGATTCTGAACTCTTGGATATATAAAGGTCTAAAGAAATGTATTTGCATAATTCACAGCCCCTTAAAGGGAGTCTGTCAGCAGTTTTAACAATGCTGACAGCACCAAGTGCGGAGGGCAGTAGAAACATGCCTTTTATAGGGGTTTTCTCATCAGGAGTTGTGTATGAAGTTTTATTCAGCCAGGTTCTGCTCTTGCAAGTGTCCAGGAGGCGGAGCTTCACTGTGAAGTTCTCTGCCCCTCCCCTTTGCTCCGAGTGAGAGCTGTAGTAGTCTCCTGGTTGTATGTTACAGCTGTGAAGCAACTCAATGCAGAGAGCATTTTACATTGACGCCCAGCCTCCGGGACACTTGCAAGAGTAGAACCTAGCAGAATAAAAGTTCATGTTCACACTAGTCCTGGAGAGAAAAGCTTCACAAAATATTTGTTTGTCCTTCTGTCCCTACCTGGTGCTGTCAGCAGTTTGGCATGGTCAAAAATGCTGACAGACCCCATCCCAAGAGAATATTATTGCCATCTATATGTGGTCCTTTCGATGGCAGAAAAGACATGCTGATGCTTTATTAGCTGCCATGCTAGGGAGAAAGGAGTCCTCACACTGATATGCACAAGCATGGAGTCCTGTATTCATCAGATTCAGGCGAACCCCACCCCCTGCCTCTGAATGATAGCTTTATCCCTATGCACAGTAGAGGGAGATAGCTGTCAATCAGCAGTGGGAGAACCTAGCGCTCATGAATTAGAGGAACTGCTACAGAACCTCATAATGCACACCTCAGCTGCTGCAGAACCTCATAATACAACCTCAGCTGCTGCGAAACCTCACTATACACACCTCACCTGCTGCAGAACATCATAATACACACCTCAGCTGCTGCAGAACTTCATAATACACACCTCGACTGCTGCAGAACCTCATAATACACACCTTAGCTGCTGCCAATCACCTGCTGCCAAACCTCATTATGCACACCTCAGCTGCTGCAGAACCTCATAATACACACCTCAGCTTCTGCAGAACCTCATAATACACACCTCAGCTTCTGCAGAACCTCATAATACACACCTCAGCTGCTGCAGAACATCATAATACTCACCTCACCTGCTGCCGAACCTCATAATACACACATCAACTGCTACAGAACCTCATAATGCACACCTCAGCTGCTGCATGACCTTATAATACACACTTCACCTGCTGCAGAACCTCATAATACACAGCTCAGCTGCTGCAGACATCATAATACACAACTCAACTGCTGCAGAACATTATAATACACCTCAGCTGCTGCAAAACTTCATACTATACACCTCAGCTGCTGCCGAACCTCATAATACACACCTCAACTGCTGCTGAATCCTTATAATACACACCTCAGCTGCTGCAGAACCTTAGAATACACACCTCAACTGCTGCAGAACCTTAAAATACACACCTCAACTGCTGCCGAACCTCATAATACACATCTCAGCTACTCCAGAACCTAATAATACACACATCACCTGCTACGGAACCTCATAATACATACCTCAGCTGCTGCAAAACTTCATAATACACCTCAGCTGCTGCCGAACCTCATAATACACACCTCAGTTGCTGCCGAACCTCATAATACACACCTAAGCTGCTGCAGAACATTATAATACACACCTCGGCTTCTACAGAACATCATAATACACTCTTCAACTGCTGTCAAACTTCATAATATACACCTCAGATGCTGCAGAACATCATAATACACCTCAGCTGCTGCAGAACATCATAATACACCTGAGCTGGTGCTGAACATTATAATACACACCTCAACTGCTGCCAAACCTCATAATACACACCTCACCTGCTACAGAACCTCATGATACACACCTCAGCTGCTGCAGAACATCATAATACACATCTCAGCTGCTGCAGAACCTCATAATACACACCTGAACTGCTCCAGAACCTCATAATACACACCTTAACTGCTGCCAAACCTCATAATACACATCTCAGCTACTGCCGAACCTCATAATACACACCTCAACTGCAACAGAACCTCATAATACACACATCAACTGCTGCAGAACATTATAATACACCTCAGCTGCTGCAAAACTTTATAATACACACTATAGCTGCTGCCGAACCTCATAATACACACCTCTGCTACTGCAGAAAATCATAATACACTTCAGCTGCTGCAGAACATCATAATACACACATTGGCTGCTGCAGAACATCACTACAGGGAGTGCAGAATTATTAGGCAAGTTGTATTTTTGAGGATTAATTTTATTATTGAACAACAACCATGTTCTCAATGAACCCAAAAAACTCATTAATATCAAAGCTGAATATTTTTGGAAGTAGTTTTTAGTTTGTTTTTAGTTTTAGCTATTTTAGGGGGATATCTGTGTGTGCAGGGGACTATTACTGTGCATAATTATTAGGCAACTTAACAAAAAACAAATATATACCCATTTCAATTATTTATTTTTACCAGTGAAACCAATATAACATCTCAACATTCACAAATATACATTTCTGACATTCAAAAACAAAACAAAAACAAATCAGTGACCAATATAGCCACCTTTCTTTGCAAGGACACTCAAAAGCCTGCCATCCATGGATTCTGTCAGTGTTTTGATCTGTTCACCATCAACATTGCGTGCAGCAGCAACCACAGCCTCCCAGACACTGTTCAGAGAGGTGTACTGTTTTCCCTCCTTGTAAATCTCACATTTGATGATGGACCACAGGTTCTCAATGGGGTTCAGATCAGGTGAACAAGGAGGCCATGTCATTAGATTTTCTTCTTTTATACCCTTTCTTGCCAGCCACGCTGTGGAGTACTTGGACGCGTGTGATGGAGCATTGTCCTGCATGAAAATCATGTTTTTCTTGAAGGATGCAGACTTCTTCCTGTACTACTGCTTGAAGAAGGTGTCTTCCAGAAACTGGCAGTAGGACTGGGAGTTGAGCTTGACTCCATCCTCAACCCGAAAAGGCCCCACAAGCTCATCTTTGATGATACCAGCCCAAACCAGTACTCCACCTCCACCTTGCTGGCGTCTGAGTCGGACTGGAGCTCTCTGCCCTTTACCAATCCAGCCACGGGCCCATCCATCTGGCCCATCAAGACTCACTCTCATTTCATCAGTCCATAAAACCTTAGAAAAATCAGTCTTGAGATATTTCTTGGCCCAGTTTTGACGTTTCAGCTTGTGTGTCTTGTTCAGTGGTGGTCGTCTTTCAGCCTTTCTTACCTTGGCCATGTCTCTGAGTATTGCACACCTTGTGCTTTTGGGCACTCCAGTGATGTTGCAGCTCTGAAATATGGCCAAACTGGTGGCAAGTGGCATCTTGGCAGCTGCACGCTTGACTTTTCTCAGTTCATGGGCAGTTATTTTGCGCCTTGGTTTTTCCACACGCTTCTTGCGACCCTGTTGATTGATTGTTCGATGATCACGCTTCAGAAGCTTTGCAATTTTAAGAGTGCTGCATCCCTCTGCAAGATATCTCACTATTTTGACTTTTCTGAGCCTGTCAAGTCCTTCTTTTGACCCATTTTGCCAAAGGAAAGGAAGTTGCCTAATAATTATGCACACCTGATATAGGGTGTTGATGTCATTAGACCACACCCCTTCTCATTACAGAGATGCACATCACCTAATATGCTTAATTGGTAGTAGGCTTTCGAGCCTATACAGCTTGGAGTAAGACAACATGCATAAAGAGGATGATGTGGTCAAAATACTCATTTGCCTAATAATTCTGCACTCCCTGTTCATACATTTCTTCATTATAAAACACAGTGCAGCTGTCATAGAAGATCTTAGTACACACCTTAGATGCTGCGAAACCTCATAATACAACCTTTTTTTTCATCATTCTGACCCTTGTATACAACCGCTTAATGGCCCAAAAATCTGAGGTTATTAAAAATCTTTCCCAGCATAAGAACTCAACACTGATCTCCAGGACAGGTGATAAGTATGTTGGTGGTCCAACTATCATGAGAGTCTCTGTGTCCCTGAGTGACTAGAGTGACGTCATGCATGCACTGTGCCACTCCATTCATCTTTTTGGGACTGACAATCAGAAAACGAGTGCGGCGCTCACCCACCTCCCATACACTGTTACCGGCACTCCGTTCACTCTGGGGCTCAGAGACTTCTGTTCTTGTGACTAAACCCCCACCAATCAGACACTTGTCATCACCCTGTGGGACAACCCTTTAAGAGCTCACCGGAAACCCTTATCCCCTATCCTCTTGATAGGGGATACGTTGTTGGGATGGGACAACTCCTTTAAGAAGAGCTGATAGGACCTGTGACCAAAAGGAAGGATCTATAGTGGCTGCCAATTTTGAATGATCTTGTTATTGATAGAGCATTAATTTTTGTCACTAATCTATGGAGACCCCCACTCTTCAGCATGTCAGGGGTGAGCGGTATATCATCAGGCTTCCCGTGGTGTCAGCGCAATAGAGAAGTGTCATATAATATCTGCTTTCTTGCACTGCTGGCATCAATAACAGACTCTCTCTTCCCTTTGACTTGCGTTTTGATCTGGTTTATTTTTGTTGAAGATAAGAAAATTGCAGTTTTTGCTTTCCTGCCAAGGCACCACATGAGGTAAACTAATGTCAATCTGCGTGTTATTTCTGGACAGAGCTTCTCTGTAGGAAATTCAAATTTGATTTTCTTACGATGCATTTTCTACTATTTTTAATGAAGGCCAGAGTACGCCCCGCTCAGTACCAGCATAGTTGACGTTCTCCATAAAGATGGCGAATGTTAGAGCTTTATAAAGTGTAACACTGTGTATGATAAAAATAACTGAAGGGGGTGTATATCTCACCCAGAATGCTCAGATGGGTGCGGTAAAAAGAATCCAGGAAAGCTGTGCTGTTTCAGCAAAGCATAGTTTGCCAAAGCACTTTTCTTTAACCCCTTAAGGACTCGGCCCTATTTCACCTTAAGGACTTGGCCATTTTTTGCAAATCTGACCAGTGTCACTTTAAGTGCTCATAACTTTAAAACGCTTTGACTTACCCAGGCCGTTCTGAGATTGTTTTTTCGTCACATATTGTACTTCATGACACTGCTAAAATTGGGTCAAAAAAGTTAATTGTTTTGCATAAAAAAATACAATTTTTACCGAAAATTTTGAAAAATTAGCAAATTTCAAAGTTTCAGTTTCTCTACCTCTGTAATACATAGTAATACCCCCAAAAATTGTGATGACTTTACATTCCCCATATGTCTACTTCATGTTTGCAGCATTTTGGGAATGATATTTTATTTTTTGGGGATGTTACAAGGCTTAGAAGTTTAGAAGCAAATTTTGAAATTTTCAGAAATCTTCAAAATCCCACTTTTTATGGACCAGTTCAGGTTTGAAGTCATATTGTGAGGCTTAGATAATAGAAACCTCCCAAAAATGACCCCATTCTAGAAACTACACCCCTCAAGGTATTCAAAACTGTTTTTTCAAACTTTATTAACCCTTTAGGTCTTCCACAAGAGTTAATGGCAGATGGAGAAACAATTTAGAAATTTACATTTTTTGGAAAATTTTCCAATATAATCAATTTTTTCCAGGAGTAAAACAAGGGTTAACTGCCAAACAAAACTCAAAATGGGTTGCCCCGATTCTGTAGTTTGCAGAAACACCCCATATGTGGTCGTAAACTACTGTTTGGCCGAACGGGAGCACATAGAAGAAGGGGAACACCATATGGGTTTTGGAAGGCAGATTTTGCAGGACTGGTTTTGTTTATACCATGTCCCATTTGAAGCCCCCTGTTGCACCCCTAGAATAGAAATTTCAAAAAAGTGACTCCATCTAAGAAAGTACACCCCTCAAGGTATTCAAAACTGGGCTTACAAACTTTGTTAACCCTTTAGGTGCTCCACAAGAGTTATTGGCAGATGGAGAAACAATTTAGAAATTTCAATTTTTTGGAAAATTTTCCAATATAATCAATTTTTTCCAGGAGTAAAACAGGGGTTAACTGCCAAACAAAACTCAAAATGGGTTGCCCTGATTCTGTAGTTTGCAAAAACACCCCATATGTGGTCGTAAACTACTGTTTGGCCAAACGGGAGCACATAGAAGGAGGGGAACACCATATGGGTTTTGGAAGGCAGATTTTGCAGGACTGGTTTTGTTTATACCATGTCCCATTTGAAGCCCCCTGTTGCACCCCTAGAATAGAAATTTCAAAAAAGTGACTCCATCTAAGAAAGTACACCCCTCAAGGTATTCAAAACTGGGTTTACAAACTTTGTTAACCCTTTAGGTGCTCCACAAGAGTTATTGGCAGATGGAGAAACAATTTAGAAATTTCAATTTTTTGGAAAATTTTCCAATATAATCAATTTTTTCCAGGAGTAAAACAGGGGTTAACTGCCAAACAAAACTCAAAATGGGTTGCCCTGATTCTGTAGTTTGCAAAAACACCCCATATGTGGTCGTAAACTACTGTTTGGCCAAACGGGAGCACATAGAAGGAGGGGAACACCATATGGGTTTTGGAAGGCAGATTTTGCAGGACTGGTTTTGTTTATACCATGTCCCATTTGAAGCCCCCTGTTGCACCCCTAGAATAGAAATTTCAAAAAAGTGACTCCATCTAAGAAAGTACACCCCTCAAGGTATTCAAAACTGGGTTTACAAACTTTTTTAACCCTTTAGGTGTTCCACAAGAGTTATTGACAGATGGAGAAACAATTTAGAAATTTCTATTTTTTGGAAAATTTTCCAATATAATCAATTTATTCCAGGAGTAAAACAAGGGTTAACTGCCAAACAAAACTTAAAATGGGTTGCCCTGATTCTGTAGTTTGCAGAAACACCCCATATGTGGTCGTAAACTACTATTTGGCTAAACGGCAGGACATAGAAGAAGGGGAACGTCATATGGTTTTTGGAAGGCAGATTTTGCTGGACTGGTTTATTTACATCATGTACCCTTTCAAGCCCCCTGATGCACCCCTAGAGTAGAAACTCCATAAAAGTGACCCCATCTAGGAAACTACGGGATCAGGTGGTTGTTGTTTTGGGACTATTTTAGGGGTAAATATGATTTTTAGTTGCTCTTCATTACTCTTTTTTGAGGCAATGTAACAAAAAAAAAAAAAAAAAAAATTGTTTCTACATTCGCTATTTAGTTTTGTGGAACACCTAAAGGGTTAACATAGTTTGTAAAGTAACTTTTGAATACCTTGAGGGGTGTAGTTTCTTAGATGGGGTCACTTTTTTGGAGTTTCTAGTCTGGGCTACATCAGGGGGGGCTTCTAATGGAACATGGTGTAAAAAAAAAAACTGTCCATCAAAATCTGCCTTCCAGAAACTGTATGGAGTTCCCTTCGTTCTATGCCCTGCCGTGCGGCTATATAGCCATTTACGACCACATATGGGGTGTTTCTGCAAACTACAGAATCAGGGCCATAAATATTGAGTTTTGTTTGGCTGTTAATCCTTGCTTTATTACCGGCAAAAAGGATTCAAATGGAAATTTTGCCCAAAAATGGGTGTTTTGGCACCGTTTTTATTTTATATTTTTAACACCGTTCATCCGAGGCGTTTGGTCAAAAGTTATTTTTATAGCGACGACTTTTACGCACGCGACGATGCCCAATATGTATGGCTCTCAGACTTTGGAGACACTAAGCAGGCATCCTAAAAACTGCGGCCCTCCAGATGTTGTAAAACTACAATTCCCACCATGCCCTGCTGATGGCTGTAGGTTGTCTGGGCATGCTGGGAGTTATAGTTTTACAACATCTGGAGGGCCGCAGTTTGAGGATGCCTGCTCTAAAACTAATATTTTTTTGGGGAAAAAAAATTGTTTCCGTGTCTCCAAAGTCTGAGAGCCATAGTTTTTTATGTTCTCTAGTGGACTGTTGGGGATTATAAAAATTTAGTACTCCATGGAAGTGTGATACTCCCTGAAGCAATTGATAATGCAGAGGCCCGGATGATCGGGGCACGTGTCACATTGAGTAGTGGTGTCCTTCCGTATCCCCCTCTTGTGACACACTCTGCATCTTTTTTGGGTTCGTCCCTTCTTTCCAGTATGGGGGACCACACCTGGAAAGTGTTGGCCAGGGACGATCCGGGCGCCTCCAATTCCCGAGGTACTCCGGCCTGCTCTTTCCCGGTCCGAAAAGATCAGGTCTTTGAGGACTGCCTCATAGAATTGGAGGAATGTCCCTGTGCTGCCAGCGCTTCGGGATAGTACAAAAGAGTTGTACATGGCAACCTGTACCAAGTAGACCGCAACTTTTTTGTACCATGCCCGGGTTTTGCGCATGGCATTATATGGCTTGAGGACTTGATCAGAGAGATCAACTCCTCCCATATACCGATTGTAGTCGACGATACAATCGGGCTTGAGGACCGTTGCCGCGGTACCTCGCACAGGGACTGGGGTGGTGCTGTTACCGTGGATTGTGGACAGCATAAGGACATCCCTCTTGTCCTTATATCTGACCAGCAATAGGTTTCCACTGGTAAGTGCACGGGTCTCACCCCTGGGGATAGGTACCTGGAGGGGGTGGGCTGGGAGGCCGCGTTGATTTTTCCGCACGGTCCCACAAGCGAACGTGGATCTGGCGGCAAGGGACCTGAACAAGGGAATGCTGGTATAAAAGTTGTCCACGTACAAGTGGTAACCGTTATCCAGCAGTGGGTACATAAGGTCCCACACGAGTTTCCCGGTAACACCCAGAGTGGGGGGACATTCTGGGGGTTGAATCCGGGAATCTCGCCCCTCGTACACACGAAATTTGTAAGTGTACCCTGAGGTACTCTCACAAATTTTGTATAGCTTCACGCCATACCTCGCCCGCTTTGTGGGAATATATTGGCGGAAACTGAGTCTCCCCTTGAACGCAACGAGAGACTCATCAACCGCGACCTCCCTTCCAGGTACGTAGGCCTGCTGAAATGTGGCCCCAAAGTGATCGATGACCGGCCGTATCTTATACAGCCGGTCATAGGCAGGATCACCTCGGGGTGGACATGCTGCATTATCGGAATAATGCAGACATTTCCGGATGGCCTCAAACCGGGGACGTGTCATAACCATACTGTACAGTGGGGTCTGGTATAGGACGTCCCCACTCCAGTATTGTCTGACACTGGGTTTTTGGACTAGACCCATATGCAGCACGAGGCCCCAAAATGTCCTCATCTCGGCTGCACTGACCGGCGTCCAGCCACCGGGTCTAGCCAAAAATGAGCCTGGGTTTTGAGCGACGAACTGTTGGGCATACAGATTCGTCTGCTCCACCATCAGATTCACCAGTGGGTTACTGAAAAAAAAACTAAAATAGTCAATTTCAGTAAACCCCACTGTGGGAATCTGGATTCCAGGATTGCCAGCAAAATCCGGAATCTCAGGCTCAAAGTCCAATGGGGGGCACCAGCTAAGTTCATCGGCAGGGGGCTCCGGTGGACTTATTTGGTGGGCCGGGAAACCAGTACGAACCCCAGGGCGGCTCGTACTAGGGTGGGCCACAGGATCCCTAGCATGTGGGGCCCCTGGCTCCGCCTGGCGGCGTCTCCGCCGCCTTGGTGGCTCATCGTCATCCGATGATGATGAGGAGGATGCGGATGACAAAAGGAACGTGGGGTCATTCTCATCCTCACTGGGGCTCTCGGAGTCGGAGGCAATCTGGGCGTATGCCTCCTCGGCCGAGAACATCCGGCGGGCCATGGGTGTGTGTGCGTGTATGTGTGCGTGTGTGGCAAACTTTATTATATGTGCGTGTGTGTGGGGGCAACGGGTGTTCGCGTACTAAATAAGGAAAAAAAAGGGGCAAGTGTTTAGAAAAAAAAAAAAAAGTTCAAAGTTGCATGATCGGGCGATGCGCTAACAGTGGCCGGACAAAAAAAGTGCCGGACAGTCAGCGCACGCAGAAAAAAAAAAAAAAGTGGTGGTAAGGGGGGGGGGGGGGGGGTGGTGGCTGGTGTGGGGAAGGGTGGGGGGTGGGGGGGCTGGTGGTGGTGGGGGGCTGGTGGGGGGGGGGGCAAGTGGCAGGGGGGGGTCTGGGGTCTGATAGATGGATCAGAAAGAAAAGAAAGTTTAGTAAAAGTTTTTTTTTTTTTAACTTTTCCCTTCTTTCCCTTCCTAACGGTGCCTCTCCCTCACTGACCCTAACCTACCTGGGTGGCGATGGGTGCAGGAGGGTGATGGACTACGATTAGGGGGACTCAGGAGCTGGACGCTGGACGGTGCTGCACGGTCAGGGTGCTGGACAGGAAGAGGAGGGGAGAGAGGAGCGCAGGAAGTTTGAATCTCGCGCCTCTCTCCCCTGCACCAATCAGCACCCTGGACAGCAGCGTTCAGCACCAGGGCCAGCGCCGCCTCTCCAAATCCTCGGACTGCGATAGGTGGTGTATAATTACGCCACCGATCGCAGTCTTTTTCCGGTTCATCGGGTCACAGGACACCCGAATGGACCGGAAACGCAGAAAACCGCAGGTCTGAATTGACCTGCGGTTTTCTGCGATCGTCGATACGGGGGGGTCAAATGACCCCCCCCTGCATTGTTACGGGATGCCGGCTGAATGATTTCAGCCGAAATCCCGTTCCGATTAACCCCCGCGGCGCCGGAATAGCAAATTAAAGCCATGACGTACCGGTACGTCATGGGTCCTTAAGGATTCGGGAACCATGCCGTACCGGTACGTCCTAAGTCCTTAAGGGGTTAAAGTGTTTTATGTACCTGGATTTTTATGGAATAGTGGATAGGTTGGTAGAGGGACCTGCCATTCTCTCCCACTCCAGTACAAACTATTCCCGTAGCCTGAGACAAACCCAGGTGTAGATGCTGGGCTCATTCCAAGTCAGATGCACAGAAAAAGATGAACAGATAGGACGGCACTGCTTTCACTGTCCTCCAGGGTTTCCGGGAACACATACTCCTCAGCTGAACTCAAAGCAGGCTTCTGTGGTGCTCAGTCTTAATAGAATGAAACGAACATGGAATGCGGAGAAAAGAGACGGCACTCACCATGAAAGTCCAAGTGTTACTTTATTCATCCACAAGGTATGGACACACAGGCAGATTAACAGGGTGCAGGACGCCACATCTGGCAAAAACTATTAGCTGATGTGCATTTTCTCTTGAAGACATTTAAAAGGGGTTGTCCCATGAAAAATATTCTACAGTTTTCAAACCAGCACTTGGATCTGAATACTTCTGTAATTGCATGTAATAAAAAATTTGCAGAGCCACTGAGTTATTCAATAAAAAGTATATGTATAGCGCCACCTGCTGTTTGTCTTTTTCTTATTTCTTTGTCCTGCTCACTGAGATGGCCGCACATGCTCAGTTTCATCCTTCAACTGCCTCCTGAGCTGTGATAGGGAGAGCCGAGACACGCCCCCTTAACTGCAGCAGAAAAGACACTCCCCTTGAGCAGCCAACTTAATAAAAATGTAGCAGAGCAGTAAATGTGGAGATCTCTGGATCCATGTGAGGTACAGGGCTAAGTCTAGCTTTGTTATAAAGATTACTATCATGTTCTATATGATGTCTGATTTTCATTTTTTACATTAGTCATGGGATAACCCCTTTAAGTTTATTATATACAATTAGATTGACTTGAATGTGAACGCTCCACCTTTAAAGGGGTTTTCCAAGATTTTTTAATTGGATGACCTATCCCCTGGATAGGTCATCAGTATCTGATCGGTGACAAGCAGACACCCGGGACCCCCGCCGATCAGCTGTTTGAGAATGCACCGGAACTTGCAGTAGTGCCGCGGCCTTCTCGGAGCTCATCAAGCACAGGGTCATACATTGTATAGTGGCTATGCTTGGTATCTTACTCAGACTGATTCACTTCAATGAGGCTGAGTTGCTCCTAGGGCCTAGGCCATGTGACCAATGTAGATGACATCACATAGCCTAGGCAAAGCTGTGAGAAGGCCGCTACGTTACTGCAAGTGCGGGTGCCTTCTCAATCAGCTGATCAGTGGGGGTCCCAGGTGTCGGACCCCCACTGATCAGATACTCATGACCTATCCTGCAGATAGGACAGCAGTTAAAATATCTTAGAGACTCATGCTGACTGGAACATATCACCAGTATTTATTGCTGGAGATTTCTTGTACAAGTCGGATGACTAGCAAAACGTCTTCAAGAGAAAATAAAACAAGTCAGTTGCTCTCAATTATTACTACTAATATTGGCTCCATATGACTTTGATATTTGTCACAACACTTTACTTTGTTGCACTGTGCTTTTATTTGCATAATTTTTGGCATGGTTATGTGGGCACTGTATTGTATTAGGTACGTAATTGTATGGTTATTTTCACTTAGTAGCTCATTATTATGTATGTACTATATTTCATACTAGGGATGAGCAAATCTACTTCGGATGAAACATCCGAAGTCGATTCGCATAAGACTTTGTTTCAATACTGTACGGAGCGAGCGATCCATACAGTATTAGAATGTATTGTCTCAGATGAGCCGAAGTTATTACTTTGCGAAGTCTCGCGAGACTTTGCATAATAACTTCAGAAATTGATTTATACTGTAAAAAAACATTTCCCGAACTCGGGTTAGGTTCCAAGTGGAACCCGAGTTCGGGAAATGGTTTTTTACAGTATAAATCAATTTCTAAATTTATTATGCAAAGTCTCGCGAGACTTCGCAAAGTAATAACTTCAACTCATTGGAGCCAATACATTCTGATACTGTACGGAGCGCTCGCTCTGTACAGTATTAAAACAAAGTTTTATGTGAATCAACTTTGGATGTTTCATCCAAAGTCGATTCGCTCATCCCTATTGAGCACCATATGGGGGTGCCATCTGGCCTTGACAAGGAGATGTGTAAAGCGGAGTGGCGGTGCACAGGAGCACTTATGAGAGGGAAGCAGCTACACACCACAGACACAGAATCAGTTCTAGGAAATATTCTCAGGGCCACTTCTGTATAAAACCACATAACAGTATCACACGAAAAACAAAAAGCCTTCTCACAGTGTTTACATGCGGTTATTAATGCTGCCTTATTCTTCATTGAGGTCAGGGGGGGGGGGGGGGAAATGCTGCAAAATCACAGTGAGCCCTAAAAACCACAAGGTTTTCCAAATGCAAAATGTATGTGAAAAAAGAACAGCGAAGTGTGAACCTGTCCTACAGCTGTGTCCCTGCAGGCAAACCATGGAAGGACAAACGGCATTATATTTATCTATATAAGAATCTTTGGCTTGGTATGAAAACCAACATATCAAAAGCCAGTGTTAATAATTTTCTCCCTTTGTCTGGTTCTGCCATAATCATAGTGTTTTTTTTTTTATCTTAACGAGCTTTTCTGGTTTAGCAAATCCATTTTCAAATACCCTATTGGGGCAGGTGGTGCAGACCAACTAAACAGCGCAGCCCTAATTTGTTTAATTACAGCCCACTACAGCTTGTACAGCCATGTGCAGTGGGTCAGGATATGGGTGGTTAATAGTCTATAGTTTGTTCGTGACGCCAATTGCAGCGTGCGCAGGGAACTATCACAGGGTCCTCCCAAGGTGCTATAACACACGTCCCACGTTAGGAATGCCAGAGTGGTGTAATGGCCTATAATGTCTCTATAGATGGTGATAATTGTGTCAACCGTGACTCGTGACTCCTGGCTCCTGGCTCACTTGCAATAAATTTGAGTGTAGTGATAGTAGGAGTAATAGAGGAATTCTGCAGCAGAAATAAGGTCCAGACCTTTAGATGAAGTTCAAACTCGCAGGGCACAGGGAGATGAGCGCTTCCATTGCTCTCATCTCCATAGTCATCTATATCGCCGTCCTCAGGACAGCGATACAGATGCCTGTGCTAGTGCGGCGGGGCAGGAAAGGGAGAGGCGTGTCCCTTCCTCTAATAGACTGCAGGCACTAGACCAGCAGCCTATCAGAGGCCGGCCCAGGTGGCGCAATGATGTCATTGCGCCGCTAGACCCGTACAACGCGGGACACAGGCCGGAAAAGGCTTGCATCGCATCGCTGACACAGAGGTAAGTATTAGTGGTTTTTTTTTTTTTATATGTACAATACTTTTACAGGCACATTAGGAGGGCTCTTGTTACTGGCACATTGGAGGGGCTCTAAGCTCTTGTTACTGGGCTGGCACATGATGGGGGGGCTCTTATTACTGGCACATGATGGGGGGCTCTTATTACTGGCACGTGATGGGTGGGCTCTTACTGGCACATGGGGGGCTCTTGTTACTGGCACATGGGGGGGCTCTTGTTACTGGCATATGATGGGGGGCTCCTATTACTGGCACATGGGGGTCTCTTGTTACTGGCACATGATGGGGGGGCTCTTGTTACTGGCACATGATGGGGGGCTTATTACTGGCACATGATGGGGGGCTTATTACTGGCACATGATGGGGGGCTTATTACTGGCACATGATGGGGGGGCTCTTGTTACTGGCACATGATGGGGGGCTCTTATTACTGGCACGTGATGGGTGGGCTCTTACTGGCACATGGGGGGCTCTTGTTACTGGCACATGATGGGGGGCTTATTACTGGCACATGATGGGGGGGGCTTATTACTGGCACATGATGGGGGGGCTTATTACTGGCACATGATGGGGGGCTTATTACTGGCACATGATGGGGGGGCTCTTGTTACTGGCACATTGGGGGGGCTCTTATTACTGGCACACGATGGGGGGGCTCTTATTACTGGCACGTGATGGGGCTAGGCTCTTATTACTGGCACATTGGGGGGCTCTTATTACTGGCACGTGATGGGGGGCTCTTGTTACTGGCACATGATGGGTGGCTCTTATTACTGGCACATGATGGGGGGCTCTTATTACTGGCACGTGATGAACTTGTTACTGGCACATTGGGGGTGCTCTTATTACCGGCACATGATGGAGGGGCTCTTGTTACTGGCACATGATGGAGGGCTCTTGTTACTGGCACATTGGGGGGGCTCTTAGCTCTTGTTACTGGGCTGGCACATGATGGGGGGGCTCTTATTACTGGCACATGATGGGGGGCTCTTATTACTGGCACGTGATGGGTGGGCTCTTACTGGCACATGGGGGGCTCTTGTTACTGGCACATGGGGGGGCTCTTGTTACTGGCATATGATGGGGGCTCCTATTACTGGCACATGGGGGTCTCTTGTTACTGGCACATGATGGGGGGGGGCTCTTGTTACTGGCACATGATGGGGGGCTTATTACTGGCACATGATGGGGGGGCTCTTGTTACTGGCACATTCGGGGGGGGCTCTTATTACTGGCACACGATGGGGGGGCTCTTATTACTGGCACGTGATGGGGCTAGGCTCTTATTACTGGCACATTGGGGGGCTCTTATTACTGGCACGTGATGGGGGGCTCTTGTTACTGGCACATGATGGGTGGCTCTTATTACTGGCACATGATGGGGGGGCTCTTATTACTGGCACGTGATGGGGGCTCTTGTTACTGGCACATTGGGGGTGCTCTTATTACCGGCACATGATGGAGGGGCGGGCTCTTGTTACTGGCACATGATGGGGGGCTCTTGTTACTGGCACATTGGGGGGGCTTTTATTACCGGCACATGATGGGGGGCTCCTGTTGCTGGCCCATGATGGGGGGGCTCTTATTACTGGCACGTGATGGGGGACTCTTATTACTGGCACATGGGGGGGGCTCTTGTTACTGGCACATTGGGGGGGCTCTTATTACTAGCACATGATGGGGGGCTCTTGTTACTGGCACATGATGGGGGGGCTTTTATTACCGACATGTGATGGGGGTCTCTTATTACTGGCATTTGATGGGGGGCTCTTGTTACTGGCACGTGATGGGGGGCTCTTGTTACTGGCACATGATTGGGGGCATTTATTACTGGCACATTATTGGGGGCACTTATTACTGGCACATTATTGGGGGCACTTATTACTGGCACATTATTGGGGGCACTTATTACTGGCACATTATTGGTGGGCACTATAGGGGCATCTACTGAGGCCACAAAGAAGGGGTATTTTATATGGGGGCTCTGTACAGTAGCATTTTATACTGGGACACATTATGGTGGTTACTATGGGGAAGAGGAGTACTATGGGGTCATCTACGGGGGGCACTAAGAAGGGGTATTTTATACTTGCAAATTATGGGGGTCACTGAGGGCATCTACTGGGGCACTATATATGGGGAATTTTATACTGGTACATTATGGGGGCACTAGGAGGAAGGGGGAGAGGAGCACTATTGGGGCATTTACTGGGGGCACTATATAGGGGTATTTTATACTGGCACATTATGGGGGCACTATGGGGACATTAGCTCAACTGGGGCATTACAAGGGGGTATTTTTTGCACTGTCACATTATAAGGAGAATTATTTCTACTGGGGGGGGGGGGGGGGGCATTATGGTGGGCTTTATTACTTCCCCATGGTATGAGCCCCCTAGTAGCAGCATCAGCCTCTCCCTGCTCTGCTATCCCTCTGTCCCTTCTCCAAATCCTTATTATGAAATCTTTCTCATTAGGATAAAACACAACATCAGCTCCACCGAGCCCCCGGCCAAAGTGTTGAAGTGGTGTCCGAGATCCCCAAGGGCCAAGCCAAGTAATTGTAAGTTTTCATGTGAAATATGTTTATGTTATACACATATAGCATACACTGTGCCACACAATATACAGTATACTTCTACACTGTGTAGTCTGTTCTATAAGCACCATTGTTTTGTGGCGGCGGACAGAAAATAATCTGGAAGTGCCACTCCCGAGACCAGGCTCTGGATCCGCCACTGGTCTGGACCACTCACATGAGTGTACATTTCTTCTAAACTATAATCCGTATCCTCTGACCTGCAGAAATCAGCGCTCGCTCGGTAACAACTAACAGGCAGTGTCTGTAGGCTATAGCCTGGCCCTGTTACCGAAGCTAGCTGAGTGGTGTAAGATTAAGGTACTAGTAGACATGAGCGGCCGCTGAATCCTGATTTAAAGGTAAAGTTACTGCAGGATATGGATTACAGTTTAGAAATGTCAAATGTACACTCCTGTGAGCGGCGGGGAGGGAGATCTGTGGATGACACTGTTACAGGTAGGGGGATCTGTGGATGACACTGTTATGGAGGGGGATCTGTGGATGACACTGTTAGAGGGAGGGGGATCTGTGGATGACACTGTTATATGGAGGCGGATCTGTGGATGACACTGTTATAGGGAGGGGGATCTGTGGATGACACTGTTATAGGAAGGGGGATCTGTGGATGACACTGTTATAGGGAGGGGTATCTGTGGATGGCACTGTCATGGGGGGATCTGTGGATTACACTGTTATAGGGAGGGGGATCTGTGGATGGCACTGTCATGGGGGGGATCTGTGGATGACACTGTTATAGGGAGGGGGATCTGTGGATGACACTGTTATAGGGAGGGGGATCTGTGGATGACACTGTTATAGGGAGGGGGATCTGTGGATGACACTTTTATAGAGAGGGGGATCTGTGGATGACACTGTTATAGGGAGGGGGATCTGTGGATGACACTGTTACAGGGAGGGGGATCTGTGGATGACACTGTTACAGGGAGGGGGATCTGTGGATGACACTGTTATAGGGAGGGGGATCTGTGGATGACACTGTTATAGGGAGGGGGATCTGTGGATGAAACTGTTATAGGGAGGGGGATTTGTGGATGACACTGTTATAGGGAGGGGGATCTGTGGATGACACTATTATGGAGGGGGATCTGTGGATGACACTGTCATGGGGTGGATCTGTGGATGACACATATAGCATAAGATGCTATATACGGTATGTGTCATCCACAGATCCCCCTCCATAACAGTGTCATCCACAGATCCCCCTCCATAACAGTGTCATCCACAGATCCCCCATAGCAGTGTCATCCACAGATACCCCTCCCTATAACAGTGTCATCCACAGGCAACTAGGACATGTTGAAAACTGAGTGATTGTCTTTTTTTTTTAAACCACAGACAGCAGGGCTTTTCTTCCCTGTTGCGGTTTTAGGTATTGAGTAAAGTATTGCAGCATTTCTAAGCATACTTGTGTAAATGTATTGTTGTGATAGCTGCCCCCCCCCCCTACTTTTGTCCTGGCCCCCAGTGTGCCCCCCCAAAATGTGAAAGCTAGAGACGCCACTGCCCTATACAGGGGGACTCCTACACACACACCCTACCCCTAGCAGGGGGTGGGCTACACTGACTCTAACTTCCTTCTCCACCCAAGGTGAAGGATGTGGGAACAGTACACACCTCCACAGAGGGGGAGCTAAGCTGAAATGATCCATTCCAGCCTAGATACACTTAACCAGGGCTGGCCAACCTGCGGCTCTCCAGCTGTTGTAAAACTACAACTCCCACCATGCCCTGCTGTAGGCTGATAGCTGTAGGCAGACTGAGCATACTGGGAGTTGTAGTTTTGCAACAGCTGGAGAGCCGCAGGTTAACCATCCCTGCACTAAACTGTAACTAGTTCCTTACCAATGCATTGCTGCCACCTGATGGTGAACATGGAAAATTACAGGGAAATGGAATTTAACATAGTTTTTACATGCACATTTGTGAAGACATAACGTAAATTATATCAGATGACAATATAAAAGCTTTTAGCAAATAGTAGCGGGGTAGAGGAGTGTAGTAACACAACTCTGGGGTGTTACACATGCATTACCTCAGCGTGGCCGCGTCAACCGTGCTGTGTGGTCATACCCTTATAAAGAGCAGCTCTCTTACAGCAGGATCCACCAAAACCACGTGGTACATGGACAGCTCATTAATTTCAATAGGCACAATTCAATACTTCATTTCCCCTGTAGTGGCGCTGCAGAGCAATGAAACACTTGCTGTCAGTATCACCAGCAGATTACAGCTGACTACTGGGGTTCTCAGCCGCACAGGCAACCTCTGCATCATGGTACAGCACTTAAAACATCGAAGTTGATGATTTTTTTCCTGCATTTTTTCTTGCTTTTCTTTTCCATATAGGGACAGCAAAACCAAAATGAATATGGTAAACTCTAAGCAACAAGCCCTACCAATAATAATCTTAGTAATAATCAGTAAAAAATAGGGAATATTTGGTTCAACATATATTTGCCTTAAAGGGGTTGTCCGAGTTATATCTATATATGTTACGGTGGCTTATAACATTATTAAAAATACATTTGTAATTTACTCACATAATTTATTCTGCCGTGTTTCTGCACGGCCGATGCACGTCACGTGACCCCTGACATCATCCACCAGGGTCTGGTGGTGACGTTTCATGTACAGGCTTTTCCCTGCCTTAGGGAGTGGCCAGGCTCTGTACACGAAACATAAGAGCCTTGTGTGCCCGCTCCCCTCTCTCTCCTCTGGCTGCCGCAGCTCCTGTGAGGGATCATGCATGCGCGATCCTTACTAGTGTCGGCAGCCGTGCAGAAAGATTCAACAGTGTGCCCGCTCCCTCCCTGTGATCCACCAGTGTGCCTGTATCCCTGCCTCTGCTTCTGGCGATCTTTACCAGTGTCACAGCCTCAGCAAGTTACGATTGCCCTACTCCACTGGCCATCAGAAACAAAACCACCCCCAGGAACATCACAAAGTAAATCATTGTCCGTCATATAGATATAGGTGTAATATAGCTTAGATACTTATAGCTATCATATAGCTTAGATACTTATAGCTGTCATATAGCTTAGATACATATAGCTGTCATATAGCTTAGATACATATAGCTGTCATATAGCTTAGATACATATAGCTGTCATATAGCTTAATAAAGAAAAAATTCCACGGCACATCCAAAGCGTAAAATCCAAGTAGGAGCTTTATTCACCAGTCAGCAACGTTTCGGTCCACTTGCTGAGACCTTTCTCAAGCAGTGACCTGCTTGAGAAAGGTCACTGCTTGAGAAAGGTCCCAGCAAGTGGACCGAAACGTCGCTGTCTGGTGAATAAAGCTCCTACTTGGATTTTACGCTTTGGATGTGCCGTGGAATTTTTTCTTTATTTGGATATTTTTGGGGGTGGATCGTCCTCACAGCTGCTATCACTCTACATACAAGCGGAATTGCTGTGCTGCCCAGTCTTTGTTTTTTGTCATATAGCTTAGATAGATATAGGTGCCATATAGCTTAGATACATGTAGCTGTCATATAGCTTAGATACATATAGCTGTCATATAGCTTAGATAGATATAGCCGTCATATAGCTTAGATACATATAGCTGTCATATAGATATAGTTTAGATATAGCTTAGATACATATAGCTTAGATAAACATATATAGATTTGTATATAGAGATCTTTATATATCATCTATATATATATATATATATATATATATATATATACCGAATTCCAAAAAAGTTGGGACACTAAACAAATTGTGAATAAAAACTAAATGCAATGATGTGGAGATGGCAAATGTCAATATTTTATTTGTAATAGAACGTAGATGACAGATCAAACGTTTAATCCGAGTAAATGTATCATTTTAAAGGAAAAATACGTTGATTCCAATTTTCACGGTGTCAACAAATCCCAAAAAAGTTGTGACAAGTAGCAATAAGAGGCTGGAAAAAGTAAATTTGAGCATAACGAAGAGCTGGAAGACCAATTAACACTAATTAGGTCAATTGGCAACATGATTGGGTATAAAAAGAGCTTCTCAGAGTGGCAGTGTCTCTCAGAAGCCAAGATGGGTAGAGGATCACCAATTCCCACAATGTTGCGCAGAAAGATAGTGGAGCAATATCAGAAAGGTGTTACCCAGCGAAAAATTGCAAAGACTTTGCATCTATCATCATCAACTGTGCATAACATCATCCGAAGATTCAGAGAATCTGGAACAATCTCTGTGCGCAAGGGTCAAGGCCGTAAAACCATACTGGATGGGCCCTTAAAGGGAACCTGTCACCGGGATTTTTGGGTATAGAGCTGAGGACATGGGTTGCTAGATGGCCGCTAGCACATCCTCAATACCCAGTCCCCATAGCTCTGTGTGCTTTAATTGTGTAAAAAAAAACGATTTGATACATATGCAAATTAACATAAAAGAGTCATATCTTACTTGTGTGACCAGAGAAGAGTCATATTTTCAAGCTCTGACTCATCTCAGGTTAATTTGCATATGTATCAAATCGGTTTTTATACACAATAGAAGCACACAGAGCTATGGGGACTGGGTATTTCGGATGTGCTAGCGGCCATCTAGCAACCCATGTCCTCAGCTCTATACCCAAAATCCAGGTGACAGGTTCCCTTTAAACGACACTGCACCACAAACAGGAATGCTACTGTAAAGGAAATCACAGAATAGGCTCAGGAATACTTCCAGAAACCATTGTCAGTGAACACAATCCACCGTGCCATCCGCCGTTGCCAGCTGAAACTCTACAGTGCAAAGAAGAAGCCATTTCTAAGCAAGATCCACAAGCTCAGGCGTTTTCACTGGGCCAGGGATCATTTAAAATGGAGTGTGGCAAAATGGAAGACTGTTCTGTGGTCAGACGAGTCACGATTCGAAGTTCTTTTTGGAAATCTGGGACGCCATGTCATCCGGACCAAAGAGGACAAGGACAACCCAAGTTGTTATCAACGCTCAGTTCAGAAGCCTGCATCTCTGATGGTATGGGGTTGCATGAGTGCGTGTGGCATGGGCAGTGTAACGGGGTTCCGAAGGTGCACTCGGTCCCCCATTAGCCGCAGACCTGCTGCTTAGCTTCAGGATTGAGGATCTGTGTTTGACCTCGTTCCCAGGGCGGCTTTACTAGCTGAGTGGCTCTCTGCTCCTAAGTCTGCCTTGAGCGCCGAGCTGATCAATCGGTGCTCGACTGGTTGGTCTGTCGGTCATGTGACGCTGGCCACGTCACATGAACCTCACTCCCCACTATAAATACTGGCAGCCTGCTGGCCACAGGTTGTCTGTTAATTTAGGTTCCACCTGTGATTTGGTCTTTCCTGGCGTACTTACCTCCTGCTGAATTCCTGACCATCCTCTGCCTGCTCCTTGTGTACTTTGCTGCTCTCCTGGTAATCTGACCCCGACCTCCTCCTGACGATCCTCTGCTGTCTCCTTTGGTACTTCACGTCTCTCCTGGTATTTATGACCCCGGCTTCTCCTGACAATTCTCTGCTTGCTCCATTTGTACTTTGTAGCTTTCCTGGTATTGACTCGGTCCGTTCATGTCCTGTTGTTTGTCTGTGTGTCATCCCTGCACTTATTCCAAGTTAGGGATTGCCGTCCAGTTGTCCCCTGTCATTAGGACTCGCGAGGCAAGTAGGCAGGGCCAGGGGTAAGGGTGGAGCGCAGTGGTCACTTCCCTCCCCCTGTGTGTGTGTGTACGCGACCGTTACAGATTAACAGGCCCAATAACCACTGTATAATGAATCCTCTGGTAACCCTGACTGACCATGTCTCTAATCTGACGCAGAGGGTGCAAGAGTTAGGGGAAAAACTCAGTTCTTTTGAGTTAGGGCAAGGTTCTTCCACTCCTCAGGCCTCCAGTCCGCATTTTGAGCCCCAGATTAAGCTCCCAGAACCCTTTTCTGGAGACCGGAAGAAGTTTCTCTCTTTTAAGGAGAATTGCAAACTTTACTTCCGTTTGCGCCCCGTGTCCTCTGGCCCCGAGAGTCAACGCGTGGGCATTATCATTTCCGGATTACAGGGTGATCCCCAGGACTGGGCGTTCTCTTTACCTGTTGGCACCAGTTGTTTATCTTCTGTGGAGGGGTTCTTTCAGGCCCTGGGTACCCTCTATGATGAACCAGACAGGGCTCTAGTAGCCGAGACGGCTCTAAAGACACTGGTTCAGGGCAATCTACCAGCGGAGGATTATTGCACCCAATTCCGAAGGTGGTGTGTCCCCTCTGGATGGAATGAACCAGCCCTGAAGAGTCAGTTCAGGTCAGGTCTGTCTGATAAATTAAAGGACCTTCTGGTCAGTTATCAACTTCCAGAGATGATGACCCTTGTTGTCCGACTTGACCGACGGGTTAGAGAGAGACGACAGGAGCAAGAGTTCTCTTCCCAGATGGTGGTCCAGCCAGAGGCCTATCCCAGAGACAATGCTGAGGTCTCCACCGAGGAACCCATGCAGGTTGGCATGACCCGAGGGAATCTTCGCCGCAGACGTGGAGAATGCTTTTACTGTGGAGATCCTGACCATTGGATTAACCAGTGTCCTAAGAAGGTCCTCTCTGTCAAGTCTCCTAAGGCAAGGCAACCTAAAGACCAGGTACACCCTGAATTTTCTAAATGTAAGCTTTCGGTACCCATTACGATTTCTCTGGGAGTAGATAAATGGCCAGGTAAGGCCTTTATTGATTCTGGCTCAGCGGCTAGCTTTATTGACTATTGAGTATGCTGTAAGATTGGGTATTCCTATGTTTGCCTTACTAACTCCTATCCATGTCATGGCTATTAATGCTACTCCTCTTATTGGTGGTACAGTGAGCTTATGTACCTCAGAGATTTCTTTAACCGTGGGTGTGTGCCACCCAGAGAGATGTTCGCTTTTAGTCCTGGAGAACATACCGGCTGAGGTGGTACTAGGGTTGCCTTGGCTCCGACTACATAACCCCACTATAGATTGGTCCAATGGGGAGTTGGTGAGATGGGGGCCTCAGTGTGACTCGTGCTTGTCCGTGGTACAGGCTGGGGTCTCAGTAAAGTCTGATACTTTACCCACTGTTGTTAAGGAATATTCTGATGTATTCTCATCACCAACCCCGGAGGTTCTACCCCCCCATAGACCTTATGATTGTACCATAGAGCTAGTAGAGGGGGCCAAATTTCCTAAGGGACGAATTTATAATCTTTCTATGCCCGAACGCAAGGCCATGGAAGATTTTATTAAGGAGAGCCTTGGTAAAGGGCATATTAGACCTTCTGTCTCTCCTATGGAAGCGGGGTTTTTCTTCGTTAAGAAAAAAGATGGTGGTCTTAGGCCATGTATCGATTACCGGAGATTAAATAAAATCACTGTCCAGAATAGATACTCCCTCCCATTGATTCCGGATTTATTTAACCAGGTTCTGGGGGCAACCTGGTTTTCCAAAATTGACCTGAAAGGGGCATACAATCTAATCCGAATCAAGGAGGGAGACTAATGGAAGACGGCGTTCAATACTCCGGTAGGACACTTTGAATATCAGGTGATGCCTTTTGGACTCAGCAATGCCCCAGCTGTGTTCCAAAACTTCATGAATGACATTCTTAGGGAGTTCTTAGGTAAATTTGTTATTGTCTATCTTGACGACATTTTTATATTCTCTCCTGACTTCGAATCCCATGTGTCTCATGTTAAACAAGTATTAGAGGTGTTGAGGGAGAATCAGCTATCCGCTAAGCAAGAGAAATGTGTCTTTGGTGTACAGGAGATTCTGTTTCTAGGGCATGTTCTCCTCACGCCTTCAAGATGGATCCTGGTAAGGTACTAGCAATTAAGGAATGGGTAAGACCTTCATCCTTAAAGGCCTTACAACAGTTCTTAGGTTTCGCCAATTACTATGGTAAATTTATTATGAATTTTTCCGTAATTGCTAAACCGTTGACCGACCTTACTAAGAAAGGGGCGGATTTGGAGAATTGGTCTACTGAGGCCATTTCTTCATTTGAAAAATTAAAAAAGGCATTCAGTAGCGCTCCCATTCTGATCCAGCCTGATCAGGAGAAACCTTTTATTGTGGAGGTGGATGCGTCCGAGGACGGCGCAGGAGCAGTCCTTTCACAAGGTCCTGCTAGCCTCACTAACCTGAGACCATGTGCCTTCTTCTCCAGGAAATTCTCTCCCACGGAGAGAAACTACGACATAGGGAATAGGGAGCTGCTGGCCATTAAATGGGCATTTGAGGAGTGGAGGCCTTTTCTGGAGGGAGCAAGGCATTGTGTAACTGTTGTCACTGACCATAAAAACCTTATGTTTCTCGAGTCTGCTAAGAGGTTGAATCCCCGTCAAGCCAGATGGGCTCTGTTTTTTACTCGTTTTGATTTTTCCATTACGTTCAGGCCGGGAAGTAAAAATGTGAAGGCGTACGCATTATCTCGGAGCTTCCAGGCTTTTCAACTTACTGAGGTACCACCTGAATCCATCCTACCAGCAAAAATCTTCTTAGCAGCTCTTACCCAGGATATCTCGGCTCGCATTAGGTCTGAACAACATCTGGCACAGGTATCCACCCCAACAGATAAGTTGTTTGTTCCCATACAATTTCGTCTCCAGCTGTTGGGTGAGTGTCACGATTCTTCCTTTTGTGGACATCCGGGTGTTGAGGACACTAAGGATCTGGTTTCTAGATCTTATTGGTGGCCCACTCTAACTAGGGATGTCAAGTCCTACGTGTCAGCCTGTGAGGTTTGTGCCAGGTCCAAGACACCTAGGACTCGCCCTGCTGGTAACCTACGACCCCTACCCATTCCCAGTAGACCCTGGTCCCATATCTCGACTTTATAACTGACCTACCGCCGGCGGAGGGTAAGACTGTAGTTTGGGTAGTGGTCGATAGGTTTAGCTAAATGGTCCATTTCATTCCCCTGTCTAAACTCCCGAATGCCAAAACCCTGGCGTCTATTTTTGTGAAAGAAATTGTTCGATTGCATGGTATCCCGGAAAATATTGTTTCTGACAGGGGTGTGAAGTTTGTGTCCAAATTCCGGAGGGCCTTCTGTCAAAAATGTAAAATTTCATTGTCTTTTTCCTCTGCCTACCACTCTGAGAGTAATGGGCAGACTGAACGCCTTAATCAGTCTGTGGAACAATTCTTGAGGTTGTATGTTGCTGATGACCAGCAATTATGGGTGAAATTTCTTCCATTGGCTGAATTTGCTTTGAATAACCGTGTCAATTCTTCTGCTGGGGTTTCACCTTTCTTTTGTAACCATGGTTTCCATCCCCGTTTTCATTCTGGGTCATCCGTCTCCTCCTCTAACCCTGAGGCGGACAGGTTCTCCTCTGAACTGTGCACAGTTTGGGCCCGGGTTCAATCGAACTTAGAAAAGGCTCAAAGTTCTCAGAAACTCAAGGCCGATAGGAGACGTTCAAGGGGGGTGAATTTTAAGGTTGGGGATAAGGTATGGTTGTCCTCCAAGAATCTCTCTCTTAAGGTAGATTCTAAAAAGTTTGCTCCTCGTTTTAGTGGACCATATAAGATCACGGAGGTGATTAACCCGGTATCATTTAGGTTGGAGCTGCCCGAGTCATTCCACATTCATAATGTGTTCCATAAATCTCTACTTAAAAAATATTTTGAACCGGTAGTACCATCGAAAGCCTCGCCTCCGCCGGTTCTTGTTAATGATGCTGTCGAGTATGTGGTGTCTAAAATAGTGGATGTCAGGAAGGTGCGTAATTCCTTGCAGTACCTGATTCACTGGAGACGTTGGAGACGTTCAAGGGGGGAGACGTTCAAGGGGGAGACGTTCAAGGGGGGTGAATTTTAAGGTTGGGGATAAGGTATGGTTGTCCTCCAAGAATCTCTCTCTTAAGGTAGATTCTAAAAAGTTTGCTCCTCGTTTTATTGGACCATATAAGATCACGCAGGTGATTAACCCGGTATCATTTAGGTTGGAGCTGCCCGAGTCATTCCACATTCATAATGTGTTCCATAAATCTCTAATTAAAAAATATTTTGAACCGGTAGTACCATCGAAAGCCTCGCCTCCGCCGGTTCTTGTTAATGATGCTGTCGAGTATGTGGTGTCTAAAATAGTGGATGTCAGGAAGGTGCGTAATTCCTTGAAGTACCTGATTCACTGGAAGGGGTATCGACCTGAAGAGAGATCTTGGGTACGTGCCAGGGAGGTTCATGCTCCTAGACTTGTTCGAAAATTTCATTTAGAACACTCTAAAAGGCCATCGCCTGCAGTTTTGGGTCCGGTGGCCCCTCGTAAAAGGGGGGGTACTGTAACGGGGTTCTGAAGGTGCACTCGGTCCCCCATTAGCCGCAGACCTGCTGCTTAGCTTCAGGATTGAGGATCTGTGTTTGACCTCGTTCCCAGGGCGGCTTTACTAGCTGGGTGGCTCTCTGCTCCTAAGTCTGCCTTGAGCGCCGAGCTGATCAATCGGTGCTCGACTGGTTGGTCTGTCGGTCATGTGACGCTGGTCACGTCACATGACCCTCACTCCCCACTATAAATACTGGCAGCCTGCTGGCCACAGGTTGTCTGTTAAAGAGGACCTTTCACTAGTGTACAAACTAAAAACTAACTATATCAGTGGGCAGAGCGGCGCCCAGGGGTCCCCCTGCACTTACCAGTATGTCTGGGCGCCGCTCCGTTCGCCCGGTATAGGCTACGGTGTCTGCGCTCCCTCTGTTGTACTGGACTGATTTTTTGTATGAGGCATGTCCCTTGCTGCAGCGCTGGCCAATCGCAGCGCACAGCTCATAGCCTGGCTATGAGCTGTGCGCTGCGATTGGCCAGAGTGATTTGGTTTTTCCTGGCGTACTTACCTCCTGCTGAATTCCTGACCATCCTCTGCCTGCTCCTTGTGTACTTTGCTGCTCTCCTGGTAATCTGACCCCGGCCTCCTCCTGACGATCCTCTGCTGACTCCTTTGGTACTTCACGTCTCTCCTAGTATTTATGACCCCGGCTTCTCCTGACAATTCTCTGCTTGCTCCATTTGTACTTTGTAGCTTTCCTGGTATTGACTCGGTCCGTTCATGTCTTGTTGTTTGTCTGTCTGTCATCTCTGCACTTATTCCAAGTTAGGGATTGCCGTCCAGTTGTCCCCTGTCATTAGGACTCGCGAGGCAAGTAGGCAGGGCCAGGGGTAAGGGTGGAGCGCAGTGGTCACTTCCCTCCCCCTGTGTGTGTGTGTACGCGACCGTTACAGGCAGCTTGCATGTCTGGAAAGGCACCATCAATGCAGAAAAATATATTCAGGTTCTAGAACAACATATGCTCCCATCCAGACGTCATCTCTTTCAGGGAAGACCCTGCATTTTTCAACAAGATAATGCCAGACCACATTCTGCATCAATCATAACATCATGACTGCGTAGGAGAAGGATCCGGGTACTGAAATGGCCAGTCTGCAGTCCAGATCTTTCACCTATAGAGAACATTTGGCGCATCATAAAGAGGAAGGTGCAACAAAGAAGGCCCAAGACGATTGAACAGTTAGAGGCCTGTATTAGACAAGAATGGGAGAGCATTCCTATTTCTAAACTTGAGAAACTGGTCTCCTCGGTCCCCAGACGTCTGTTGAGTGTTGTAAGAAGAAGGGGAGATGCCACACAGTGGTGAAAATGGCCTTGTCCCAACTTTTTGGGGATTTGTTGACACCATGAAATTCTGATTCAACAGATTTTTCCCTTAAAATGGTAAATTTTCTCAGTTTAAACTTTTGTTCCGTGATTTATGTTCTATTCTGAATAAAATATTAGAAGTTGGCACCTCCACATCATTGCATTCAGTTTTTATTCACGATTTGTATAGTGTCCCAACTTTTTTGGAATCCGGTTTGTATATATATAGTGGCAATGTGAATAGTGTTGGGTGCAGTAAAGTCCCGAGGAAGCATGAAAAAGGGGTGTTGTTTGCACCAGGAGTGTGTCACCAAGGGGCCCGGTCTTGGTGGAGTTAAGGCCCTAGATATAGGTGGCCACTAAGCTAGTTGGTGGACACCAAGCTACTTAGCTTAGCTGGCTCCAGCTAGTCCAGGGCGGGCTTTTACTGGGAACAGGCAATGTGTTGGGTGGGTGCATGATCTGGGAATGTCCGAAAATTACGGAATTCTGGTCAGCAATTCATGAGTTTTTGAACTTGAAACTGGGATTGCCGGTGGTATGCTCCCCTGAAAATAGCCTGTTAGGATGATCTGTTGCAAAACAAATACTCTAAAAAACTATATTGATTTCTAATGTTCTATGCTAGGAAGTCTATCCTATTTAATTGGAAGCCCCCTCAATCCAACATTGGAGGCAACTTATAGATGAAGCCTTACCAATGTATAAAATGACATATTTGTACCAAACCGTTGCCAACATGTTTCACTGATTTGTGTGAATCTGGTTCTTTGAACTGTTCTAAATGTTTATTTCTTAAAATGACAAAAAAAAAGTAAAAAAAAAATATTTGATTACAGTAGACTACCATTGTGCAGTGGCGACAACATTTGAACACCTGAGTAAATCGGGCAGATTTTTCTGTGCCTGGTATAATCTCCTCACTACATGAGATTAGATTTCCAGACCAAACTCCCTAATATAGGGGACATATCTGCATGTTTTTGACATTATTTTCTATTTTATTTTATTTTTATCTATATTTTATTTGTAATCTATATACATGTAAGCGATATATGGAATAAACTGTTTCTTATAGAGATTCTGGAGGTAGAGTGCCAATCTCTTCAAGCGGTTTTATTTGAATTATTTTTTTATGGGCATGGTTGTTAGCTCTTAGGAGGAACTCTGTGACCCTGGCTCCACAGCACGTTGTGGGACTCTGAAGTCACCTCCACGTTATCCTACTGCAACTGAGAGGAGGAGTGAGCCATCCAATCAACAGTCTCATCCTCTTTCTCCTCAACTATAATGTTGCACCTTTTCAAAGCCAGCAGGGACAACTGAGGCCTGCTACTCCTACTACTACCTGGATAGTTGGTGCTGCTACTACCCACATTCTGGCTGTGGGTCTTTCGTTTGGAACCCTGTAGTCTGGACATTTTTGGGCCTTTCAGATAATGTTGTGCACTACCCTGTGTATTGATGTACTAATTGATGTACTAATACTATGTACTATTGATGTACTAATCACGTATATATGCTGCCAGTTTGAATATAATCTACCCCCGTGCTACCCGGTCTATTGGTGATTAGTAATTATGTATACAGTATATGCAGCTAGTTTAAATATAATGAACAACACCACCACCACCACCCCAAAAACAAAAAAAAGTTTGTGAACACAGAAATAAAGGGAAACAGATTCTAAATTCATTATCCACAGATACTTTTGTGTGCTGGCCTGTGTATAAAAATTCAACCGTGTAAATGTAACGGATGATTAAGGACCAGGCCTCATGATCCATTTCACGTTAACACTCACAGGTAGATTGCTGCTATACCTTGTGTTTTGCTATTGTAATCCCCAAAAATATATTATTCCTACCGTGTGTAAACTGAAAATTCGAAAATGGATGATTGATGCCTGACCCTTAATATCGCGTTAACACTCTCAGTTAAATTGTTACCATGGCCTGTGCATTGGTGTACTGATCACCTACAGTTGCAAGAAAAAGTATGTAAACCCTTTGGAATGATATGGATTTCTGCACAAATTGGTCATAAAATGTGATCTGATCTTCATCTAAGTCACAACAATAGACAATCACAGTCTGCTTAAAGGGAACCTGTCACCAGGATTTTGTGCATAGAGCTGGGGACATGGGCTAGCTAGCGCATTGCGAGATTTCGGCGCTCCAGCTCTGTGACGTCAGCCAGCAAGGAGGAGATTCGGAGGACACGGGGCGGCGCTAGGCTCCTTTCCGCTTGACTCATCTCCGGATACAGGACTCATATCAGGTCATTTGCATATTGATCAAAACGGGTTTTTAACACAATAAAAGCGCAGAGAGCTATGGGGACTGGGTATTGCAGATGTGCTAGTGGCCATCTAGCAGCCCATGTCCCCAGCTCTATGCACAAAATCCTGGTGACAGGTTCCCTTTAAACTAATAACACACAAAGAATTAAATATTACCATGTTTTTATTGAACACACCATGTAAACATTCACAGTGCAGGTGGAAAAAGTATGTGAACCCTTGGATTTAATAACTGGTTGAACCTCCTTTGGCAGCAATAACTTCAACCAAACGTTTCCTGTAGTTGCAGATCCGACGTGCACAACGGTCAGGAGTAATTCTAGACCATTCCTCTTTACAGAACTGTTTCAGTTCAGCAATATTCTTGGGATGTCTGATGTGAATCGCTTTCTTGAGGTTATGCGATAGCATCTCAATCGGGTTGAGGTCAGGACTCTGACTGGGCCACTCCAGTAGGCGTATTTTCTTCTGTTTAAGCCATTCTGTTGTTGATTTACTCTATGCTTTGGGTCGTTGTCCTGTTGCAACACCCATCTTCTGTTGAGCTTCAGCTGGTGGACAGGTGGCCTTAAGTTCTCCTGCAAAATGTCTTTATAAGCTTGGGAATTCATTTTTCCTTCAATGTTTTTTTGGACAGCAGTGGCTTCCTCTGTGGTATCCTTGCATGAAATCCATTCTTGTTGTGTGCTTTACGTATCATAGATTCGCTAACAGGGATGTTGGCATATGCCAGAGACTTTTGTAAGTCTTTAGCTGACACTCTAGGATTCTTCTTCACCTCATTGAGCAGTCTGCGCTGTGCTCTTGAAGTCATCTTTACAGGACGGCCACTCCTAGGGAGAGTAGCAGCAATGCTGAACTTTCTCCATTTATAGACAATTTGTCTTACCGTGGACTGATGAACAGCAAGGCTTTTGGAGATACTTTTATAACCCTTTCCAGCTTTATGCAAGTCAACAATTCTTAATCGTAGGTCTTCTGAGAGATCTTTTGTGCAAGGCATCATTCACATCAGGCAATGCTTCTTGTGAAAAGCAAACCCAGAACTGGTGTGTGTTTTTTATAGGGCAGGTGTAACCAACACCTCCAATCTCATCTCATTGATTGGACTCCAGTTGGCTGACACCTCACTCCAATTAGCTCTTGGAGATGTCATTAGTCTAGGGGTTCACATACTTTTTCCACCTGCACTGTGAATGTTTACATGGTGTGTTCAATAAAAACATGGTGACATTTAATTCTTTGTGTGTTATTAGTTTAAGCAGACTGTGATTGTCTATTGTGACTTAGATGAAGATCAGATCACATTTTATGACCAATTTGTGCAGAAATCCATATAATTCCAAAGGGTTCACATACTTTTTCTTGCAACTGTATATGCTGGTTTAATTAAATTGAACAAGTCCCAAAAAATTTAATTTCAACCGCGTAGAAATGGAATTCACGGAAACAGACGATTGAGGCCTGATGCTCAATTTCTGTTTATCATTCACAGGTAGATTGCTGTCCTACCCTGTGGTTTGTAGTAATCAAATATATAAGCTGCTTTAGTTAAACTGAACAATCCCCCCAAAAATTAAATTCCAACCGTGTGGAAATGGAATTCACAGAAACAGACAATTGAGGTGTGACGCTCAATTTCACATTAACACTCACAGCTAGATTGTTGCCACACCTTGTGTATTGATTTAGTAATCACATACAGTATATATGGTGGTTAATTAAAATTGAAAAAGTCCCAAAAATATATATAATTCCTTTCCAACCCTGTGGAAACTGAATATACGGAAATGGACGATTGAGGCCTGACCCTTAAAGAGGTTGTCTCATCTCAGTAATAGTTGAATCAATTCCTTGTAGTCCTAGGATCCTTTCTTCCATGTAGGTGATTTTTCAATTATGTCTCTGTCACCTTATCTTCTTATTCAAACAGCCCCAAATTTAATGCTCGTTTCTAGGGGTTATGACCACCCCTGTAATGTTCTCAGCGGTGGCCGCACAGGTGCACAGAAACACTCGGCAGCTTAGTCCGCTGACCTGGTGGCAAGGTTTCACAGGAGTGAGTATGTACATACACTTACACATGTGCAGTAAATCTCGGCCCCAGCCACCTCGTCAGTGCTCAGCTCCGCCCCCAGCAAGCAGGGAATTAAAGCCCTGAGAGCCGCGACGGAGCTTGAAAATACCAAGGTGAGACAACCCCTTTAATATTGTTACCCTAGCCTGTGTACATATGTACTGATCACCTATATGCTGGAACAAGTCCCAAAAATACAATTTCAACTGTCTGGAAACTAAATAAACATAAACGGACAATTGAGGCTTGACGCTCAATTTCACTTTAACACTTACAGTTAGATTGCTGCCCTTGCATTGGTGTACTGATCACCTATATGCTAGTTAATTAACCCTCCCTCCACAAAAAAAAATTAAAATTAATTATCAACCGTGTGGGAACTGAATAAACCTAAATGGATGATTGAGGCTTGATGCTCAATTTCGCGTTAACACTCACATGTAGATTGCTTCTATATCTAGTGTATTGCTGCAGTAATCACATATACTGTATATGCTTCTTGATTAAATTGAACCCTACAAAAAAAATGAATTTCAATGAAAATGGGGGGGGGGGGGAATGAAAGTATTTCCTTGCAGGCAGCTGCTTTTGAGGTCTGCCATTCTGCTAGGAGGCACAGCAGCCATAGCTCCTGTCTTCTCTCTTCCTGGCTGTTAGCTTCCCTGCTTGTCCCTATTCTACATACACAATTCTTCTTTGTAATCCTATCTTTTCCTTACTGTCCCTGACAATAGAATACAAGCTTGATTGATTTCTGACTGTCCCTGACTCCCTAAGATCATCACACACAACCACCCTCTCTCACACCACAACACATAATGGTGTTCTGCTCGTTCTACTAGGGCACCTCTCTACCTGCTGCAGCACTGATTAGCTCATCCAGGCTGTCTGGGGACCAATCAGGGCAAGCCTTCCACAACCCCCCCCCCCCCCCACTGTCTATCAGGGTCATGTGAGAACCCTTCTCCTTTCTCTTCCCTAGTGTTTTTTTCCCACCGATGTGCACTAAAATGGCGCTACGCAGCGTTTTAGTGGATTCGTCCAAAACGAACCTGAAAAGATTTGTACCTTTCCCAGTAACAATTATATTGTGTGTTTAAAGGGGTTATGCAATAATGCAGCCATCATACACAACATAACAATTGCTTTCTAACATAGCTAAAACCAGCCCTCTACATCAAGCATGTCAAACTCAAAGACTAACATGGGCCAAAAAAACAAAATTTAAGTTTATGTGGGCCGCATCAAAAAAAAAAAAAAAAATCGTACATTTTCATAGAACAACATTGTTAAATTGTTTCATGACTGCTGACCCCCAACATCCCGTTGCCCAATAACACAAGTGAGACCTATATATATATACAAATATTAAACTTCACTATAAGACGCACCTAGGTTTTTGAGGAGGAAAATAAGAAAAAAAATTTTTTAACCAAAAGTTGTGCTTTTGGTGGGCTTTGAATTAATGGTGGTCTGTGCATGACACTATTATGGGGGATCTGTGGATGACGCACTGTCATGTGGGGGATCTGTGGATGGCACTGTTATGGGGGATCTGTGGATGGCACTGTTATGGGGGATCTGTGGATGGCACTGTTATGGGGGATCTGTGGATGGCGCTGTTATGGGGGATCTGTGGATGGTGCTGTTATGGGGGATCTGTGGATGGCGCTGTTATGGGGATCTGTGAATGGCACTGTTATGGGGATCTGTGGATGGTACTGCTATGGGGTGGGATATCTGTGGATGGCATTGTTATGGGGTGGCGGGATCTGTGGATGGCATTGTTATGGGGTGGGGGATCTGTGGATGGAACTGTTATGGGGGATCTGTGGATGGCATTGTTATGAGGTGGGGGATCTGTGGATGGAACTGTTATGGGGTGGGATATCTGTGGATGGTACTGCTATGGGGTGGGATATCTGTGGATGGCATTGTTATGAGGTGGGGGGATCTGTGGATGGAACTGTTATGGGGGGGATCTGTGGATGACACTGCTATATGTCATCCACAGATCCCCCTCATAACAGTGTCCCCCAATACACCGGCCCTCTGCTCACCGAAGTATTTATAAACGTGAATCCTTATCCTGTTATTAAGTTGAACTAACGCTGCGCTCTCCCATGTTCCCATGTTCCCCTGTATCCCCACAGCACTTACTTAAGCTTCAATAGCAGGCAGAGCGGACGGCAGCAGTAACGTCACTCACTGACGTCGCGCGTCTGCTCCGCCTGCTTCATTCATAAAGTGGGCGGAGCAGGCGCTCGACGTCAGTGAGTGACGTTACTGCTGCCGTCCGCTCTGCCTGCTATTGAAGCTTAAGTAAGTGCTATGGGGATACAGGGGAACATGGGAACATGGGAGAGCGCAGCGTTAGTTCAACTTAATAACAGGATAAGGATTCACGTTTATAAATACTTTGGTGAGCGGCGGGGCCCGGTGTAAGAGTACAGTGACTGCACCGGGCCCCGCCCCTAGTTACGGACTCCAGCCCCTCCTCTCTCCCGGCTCATACATAGCAGTCTGCGATGCTGCATCTTTGCCGGGCCGCAAAGATATTCATTGCGGGCCGCATGTTTGACACCCATGCTCTACATGGATCCAGAGGTCTTCTCATTTATTGCTTTAGTTGCTGTACTAGAAACTCTTCTGGGTGACAGCTCGGTGACAGGGGGGATGTCCTCTCTCTCTGAGGGTGTGTCCTTTAAGCTGCCGCTCTCCCCCTATCGTAGTTCAGGGGACATGCCCTTTCTGAGGAGGAATGTCCTTTCTGCTGCACCTCTCTCCCTGCAGCTGCCACAGCTTTTAACAGTAGATATGGCTGGTGGCAGGATGGAACTGAGCAGGTGCGACCACCTCAGTAGGTGGATGTACACATTACTACACAGATCAAACACCAGTGGGTGCCATTATAATGAGGTAAAGAAATATCTGAGAATTGGATTATTTTTGTAAACTACAAAACTTTTTCATGCTGTATTAAAATAAGATTTAATGGTGGCAGAACACTTTGTCATGCCACAGAAGTTTATTTTCTTTTTCCACAGCGGTGGGCTATCTTCTATAGGGTTGTCTAAAAGTGCAGCCTTCTTCTGTATCTGCTACATCATAGAAGGGTCAATGCTTGACTTTCAAAATTACTTTTTTGTATATAATCAGAAAATCAGCAGCAAACAGTTTGAATTCTGTTTTTTGTCATCTTTCATCTCCTCTTTCATCTATCTGCAATATATAACACCTCGATATGAGTGATCGTGGGACAGATAGCTTATCTCTTTACTTTCTATTCACACTTAATTTGCCCTTCCTAAACTGTGACTCATTTCTCGGATTACCTTTTTTATTCCACATATTTCAACCAATGACAATATTGACTGTGGTCAAATACAGGCATACAGGCAAAGTGAAAACCCACAAATGACTGCATCTGGAAATATTATAGGGGTTATGCCATTATTGATGTAAAAAATGAAAATCAGACATCATGTAGTACATAACAATACTGTTGTAACAAAGCTAGAACCAGCCCTGTACCTCACATGGATCCAGAGATCTCCCCAGTCACTGCTCCTATTCCTATGCTAGATTATCTTTAGCCTGGCAGCTCTGGGGGCATGTCCTTTCTGCTGCAGCTCTCTCTCTCGGTGACTGCCACAGCTTTTAACAGAACATATAGCTGGAGGCAGTCGAAGATTTAAACTGAGCACAGTCGACCGGCTCAATGAGAGAAAAAATAGGGACAGGAACAAACAGCAGGTGGCGCTATACAGATACATTTCACTGAACAATTTATTGGTTATACAAAAATTTTTATTATATGCAATTACAAAAGTATTCAGATCCAGGTGCTGGTTAGAAAAATGTAGAATATGCTTCTTGACACAACCCCTTTAAGGAACGTGCATGCTGCGCTTTTTGCTCCGGCCAAAAATCCGGAACACTTGCCGCAAGGCCGGATCCGGAATTAATGCCCATCGAAAGGCATTGATCAGGATCCGGCCTTAAGCTAAACCTCGTTTCGGCGCATTGCCGGACCCGACATTTAGCTTTTTCTGAATGGTTACCATGGCTGCCAGGACGCTAAAGTCCTGGCAGCCATGGTAAAGTGTAGCGGGGAGCGGGGGAGCAGTGTACTTACCTTCCGTGCGGCTCCCCGGGCGCTCCAGAGTGACGTCAGGGCGCCCCAAGCGCATGGATCATGTGATCGCATGGATCACGTCATCCATGCGCATGGGGCGCTCTGACGTCATTCTGGAGCGCCCCGGGAGCCGCACGGACTGTAAGTATACCGCTCCCCCGATCCCCGCTCCTACTATGGCAACCAGGACTTTAATAGCGTCCTGGGTGCCATAGTAATACTGAACGCATTTGGAAGACGGTTCCGTCTTCAAATGCTTTCAGTACACTTGCGTTTTTCCGGATCCGGAGTGTAATTCCGGCAAATGGAGTACACGCCGGATCCGGACAACGCAAGTGTGAAAGAGGCCTTAATCGAGTTTTAAAATACACACAACCCCTGTCCAGATAACCTATTAGTGCATATAGACTTGGAGCCCCGAACACCAGAATGGACAGCCTCTAAACCCTAAAACTGGGGCAGTCATATCTGCCTAATAATTTCTATATAGAGAATAATCAAAGGGGTTTGCCGGGACTTAGATATTGATGGCCTATCTTCAATATCAGATTGGTGAGGGTCTGACACCCAGTATCCATGCTGATCAGCTGTTTTGGGCAGCCAACCTGCTCCAGAAACTATACAGTGGATGGACCTGTGTAGTGGCTGGTCAGGGACACTGCAGCCAGCATCAGACTGGGGGGCCTTGTGCCCACCAGTACATTTCATTCTGGGGGCTGTAAGAAGGTACAAGAAATCATTGTGGATGATAGGTACGTGTCACCGAGGTTCCTGGCTTTGGTGGAGTAAGAGACAGTTTTTATGTGTCAGCAGCAGTTGCTGTTTGACACCTTGATACTTAGTATGGCTGTAATAGCTGATCAGGGACGGCTCTTACTAAGAGTAGTCAAAGTGCTGGGTGGGTGACTACTCCACATGTTCCAGGCCGGGTTTTGCCAGGCATAAAAACCAGCCAGCACTATCAGGTGATGAGGATAACCTCAGTCTGACAGTGAAGCTCAGGAGGTCTGTGTGCTATGATCTGAGGGCTGTGTTGGGATCCGCGGCTTGAGCTGGGCTGGAGGGCTCAGACCCCTGTGAGGGCGAACAGGCCGCCTAACGCCTGCCTGTGGACTTGACAAGGAGGAACTTCCAACAGGGTGTGAAGTAACACCCAGCAGAAAAGGTGACTGTTTTGCATATGAACTTTTTATGTGTGTGAACGATCACCAAGCAACTTGTGTTTTTATTTTGCTTTCACGTGTGAATAAACACTGATGTTTTGAACCAAGAATTTGTACTTTGCCTCTGTGCTGCACCCGCTAATCCTAACTACCAGAGCAAATCCCCACAGGGCCCAATATACAGCTACATGCAAATACCAAGATGACTGATTATGGTGGTCCCTGCAACAACTTTGAGAAGGTGGGGCCCTTGCGAAAGACAATACTGGTTGGCCTGCCTCTGTACTTAGAAGACATCTTAGTCACCTAATATATCTATACTAATAAACTGGGTAGTTTGTTAAATGATCTACACCAATCTTATATGGACATAGGCTGGCTGAGATGCTGTGCCGTGGGCCCACCTTTGTCAGGGGCCCACGGGGGAATTACTGGTTCCCCTGTGGGCCAGTCCAAGCCTGACTGCAGCATTCACTGAGTGGGAGCTGAACTGCAGTAAGCTAGAAGATGCACAATGGACAGTGTATAGTTTCAAGCGCGACTGGCTGCCCTAAATAGCTGACCGGTGGGAGTGCGGGGTGTCAAACATCCAACAATTTGATATTGATGACTATCCTGAGGACAGGCTCTCAGCATCTAAGTACTTAAAAAACCCTTTTGTCTCTTAGAATCTGTGCCTCTTTACATAGCATTGGGTAACCCCATGGTGGACGACATGGTGGTTTATTGTTAAGTAGTGGTATATTTGTAGCATTTCATCAAAATTCCCCTTAGATGCCTATACTACTAGTAATGTACACCAAATTTGCAACTGCCAATGGAGAGCTCCTAATACCCTGCTTCCTTCACCCAGTCATAGCATAACATTATACCATAATGTTTGCCAGCAGCCACCACTAGGGGGAGCTCACTTCCATTAAACTGCAGCTATTCCCCCATTGAACCCATTGAACTGCATGCATGCATATTTTGATTGAGGTATCACCACAGTCTGGAAATGGAGATGTAATGTCCTCTTATGAGTAATAGGAGTATACAGTAGTCTGTAGTGAGGACCAAGGTAATGCATCAGCATTATATTACTGCTTAGAGTCATGTTATAACTCATAACCTTGTTTTCTCTAACTGGAAACCTAATTTTACAGTCTTTGTATGTCAAATGCTCAGACTTGCATTTATTTGTATATTTAACAGTTTTTCCACACTAACCAACAGTTGTGTTTTTACTGATCATTCACATAGTAAAGGTACCTGCATGAGCCCTGTACGGTGAGTGCCCTGTGTGGTGACTCCAAAGTAATGTTTCTAGGGGCAAATCTTGAGAGGGTGGAGGGCTTGATCATTTTTACGGTACATTCATTACATTTTAGTAAGGGTGAAAAAAAGTAAAAGAAATGTTCAAAAACATAAACCAGAGATAAGCGACCAAAAACATAAGCACACAAAATTGGTATTACTTAAACCATAAGGACCCATAATATAAAAATAATTGGAGGACATTTATTATGAATTTTACTCCACTTTTTGGCGTATTATTGTCACATATTTTGTGCGACTCACACCACTTTTCCCGAGTGTCCATCTCATTTATCATTTTCCACGCCAGTTTTTGGCGTGGAAATTGATTTACATCTACATAAGCAAGGGAGTTGAAGTAGATTTTAGTATGTCCCACAGCCTGCTGGAGGAAGTGCCAAAGTCATATAGAAGCCTGTGCCTCCACATAACTTTGGCGCATCTGTAACATCCCAGAGTATGTCACTAAACTCTTTCTCCCCGCTACAACATGTCAGGTGCATATGTATTGCCATCTTGTGTAATCTAACAATGCATTTTCCATTATATGTATTTTCCAAGCCTGTTATATACATATTTGCTGTAATTTCCATGTACACCAGCAGGTGGCAGCAATGTGTTTAGTTCAGTTTAGTATAGCTAGACTGGAATAGTTCATTCCAGTGTTTAGCTCCCCCTCTTCTAGGAGCAGAAGTGGGCTGGTCCCATGTCCTGCCTCAAGGGAGGGAAGAAACCAGTTAGATCCAGAGTGTACCAGCCACCCCGGCTAGGGGAAGGCTGTGTTAGTAGGAGCTCCCAGAAACAGGGATCCCAAGACAGGATCGAGCCTCGGCTGAGGCCAAGATCACTCTTCCCAGCCTGAGCCATCAGCCTCAGCTGGTTGACAAGAAAAGCAGCCATCTCCAGCCTCCAGGAAGAAGCATTCCCTGTGAGCCAAGCTGTGAGTACATATCCAGAGACCAGGAGAAGCCAAATTCCTCCTCAGCTAGTCAGGCCCATATCAAGCAGAAGACAGACAGAGCAGAAGATAAATACCTGCCAGATTCTCCAGGCATATAGTATAGGAGCAGAAGAGGCATTAACCCCTGCCATACATTGCCAATACCTGCTGGGACCTAAAGACTATTGCTGTACTCATATGGATTTATGCTGCACCCATTAAGTAAAGACAAGTTGGATTATATCACCAGTCTGAATCTCATTTACTATTACCCAAGTTCCTCAGTTGCTCCTATTAACAACACTAAATTTATTGCAAGTGAGCCAGGATCCAGGAGTCCAGCCGTACCCAGGTAGGAGACACCGTTGACATTACACAGAGACATTATCCCCCTCTGGCATTCCTCACCTGGTACGTGAGTTATAACATCTTAAAAGGCCCTGAGACTATAACCAGCGCACATTGCAATTGGCGTCACAAACTAAAAACCATTAATTTTGCGCCAGTGTGCTTTAGTCACAATCCGGCTTACTGCACATCCACCATCAGCGCAGATGGACTAAGACCAGCGCCTAAATCACAGGTCTTAATAAATGCCCCCCAATATTTTTTATACCGCAAAGTGAACACCGTAAAAATAAAAAATAAAATATCAGAGTAGCATATTTTTGATCCACTCTCTCCAAAAAAGGAATAATTTAGATTTTATGAAATACTGCAAAAGGTAAGCACTAATACAGCTCATTCAGCAGAAAAATTAAAGGGGTTTTCTGGCCCTAATCACAAAATCTGCCAGCCACCTGAACCTTGGAAGTAAGACTGACAGTCTGATACTTACCCGCGGGCCGATTTGTCTGCAAGTAGTCCCTCCATGAAACCTTTCCTCCTAGTTATTTTTCTTTTGGCAGAAGTCCTGACCGGAAGGTGTCTTCTCTCTTCCGGGCCACAGCAGCAACAGAGTGTCATCACTGATGTCACCGTCTACTGCTGCTACTTGAAAGACAACATAGGCCGCCTGCTCTGTACAATCCTAGAACTGTGCATGTGTCTAGGCCCTCAACAGTGAGATGAGTGTCATCTCTAACATCACCTCACTGCTGCCTGGAAGGCTTCTATGTGAAGCCTGTCATCAGGGCTCTGAGTATACGATACATAGACATACAGTGCATTTAAAGTCTTTAGACCCTTTCACTTTTGTCACATCTTTTTATGTTGCAGTCTTGTGCTGATATAAAAACTTTTTTTCCCCCATCATTTTGCACTTAATACCCCATAATGAGAAAGTGAAAAATAAATGTTCAAAATCTTTGCTAATTTATTGAAATGGAAAAACTAAAATCTTGTATTGATAAAAGTATTCCGACCCTTTACTCAGTATTTAGCTGAAGCACCTTTGGCAGGGATATAGCCTCCAGTCTTCTTGGGTATGATGCCACAAGGTTTGCACACCTGGATTTGGGAATTTTCTTCCATTCTTCTCTGCACCACCTGCTGTTTGATTTCCTTATTTCTCTATCCACCTTAGTAATATCGCTGAGGTGGTCACCCATGCTCATTTCCATCCTTCAACTGTAACCAGTCATGTCTACTGTTAGAAGCTGAAATAGTTACAGGGAGAGAGCTGCAGCTGAAAGGATACGCCACCTGAGCTGTGATAGCAAGAGAGCTGCAGCAGAAGGGACTTGCCATCTGAGCAGTGATAGGAAGAGAGCTGCAGCAGAAAAGATACATTCCCTGAGCTGTGATAGTGAGAGAGCTGCAGCAAAAAGCACATGCCCCTGAGCTGTTATAGTGAGAAAGCTGCAACAACAAAAAAACATGCCCCCTGAGAAAGAACATGTCCCCTTAGCTGTGGTAAGTAGAGCTGCAGCAGAACAGACACATCTCCTGCAAAAGAATACACCCCCTGAGCTGCTACCCTGGAGAAAATCGAATAGAGCATTTAGAGCAATGGATGCATGCTACAGATATTGATGACCTGTCTTCAGGATAAATCAACAGATCAATGGGGGTCTGACACCAGGCATCCCCACCTCACTTGCTTTGGCTTGCCATGCCACTAGAAACTAACAGTGTACAGACCTTAAGCTGAAGGCTCCATACACTGTGTAATTTCTGCCGCCAGTGTGCTGAAGCTCAGCGCCCAATAACTTGAATGGGAGGTCAGCTGCAGTACCCTGGCACAGCCACTATACAGTGTATGGTGCTTCCCGCCTCCAGCTCCATACAGTGTACAGCTCCCGGTACTGCAGCTGCCTGAAACAACTGTTTGGTGAGGGTGCCGGATGTTGGACCCCAACCAATGTTATATTGATGATGACCTTATCCTGAGGATAGGTCATCAATATCTGTAGCTTGGACAACCCCTTTAAAGGAGCTGTCTGAGTTATGAAAAAAAAATATAGCACTGTAAATCTGGTCAGCAACATATACATAAGCCAAGCAAGTTTTAGGCAAAACTAATTATATTTCCTCATTTCCCTAGTTCTCTTCTGGCCCTTTGTTTACCTGCAATAACAACAATCTCTGGATATTTGTGACCCCCCCTTCTCTGCTAAGGAAGTGAATAACAGTGTCGCCCTGAGTGACATGTCTGACTGCTGGGAGACTCAGCAGCATGTTGTATGTGTAGGACTACAAGCCCCAGCTGTTCAATGACACTGCTGATACACACAGGATCTTCCCCTTACCTGTTCTTGTGTAATGCTCTGCAGATCTACACAGTCTGTCAGCTCTGTGTCTGCAGGATGAGGAGGGAATATCCTGAGCTTTTGCATCTTCACTGCCTGCAGCTGCTCAGCAAAGCCTCCAGCCCTGAGTTTGTTGATGGTAGAAGGGGTTAAACTTCCCTGCCGAATCCAGTGGGAGGGAGACACAGGGCAGACTGCAGCAGACTGCAGTGCTGGGGGGCGTGGACAGCACAGTGACCTCTGGTGCACAGGCATAGACAGACCTGCTCTTCAGGCTTGTGCACGAATCATCATCAGAGCAGGGAGAGAAGCTGTTATCACAGGTCATGTGACCCTCAGTGAAATCTGAGAAAGCAGCAACTGCAGATAAAGTAAGTGAATTGTAAACCCCTTACATTTCATTAGGTAGAAACATACAAAGAGCAAAAAAATAACTCGGATAACCCCTTTAAATCTTTGCACATTCTCATAGAGGATACACACGGGGATGACACTGCCCATGTAGCAAGTACTGAAGTCGCTTCTTGTATCTAAAATCCTCCAAAATGAGTTCTATCTGTGATGCTGTAATTTACAGGTGACCCAACACTGAGGTGCAATGCTTTCATAAGTATGTGTGCACACACCACATAAGAAACAAAATGTAACCACGGGTAGGTGCAAGCTGTTGCACTAGTTTGGCAGAAACATAATATATGGATTAGTTATATGCTTGGTTGCTTACAATTGTTTTCAGGAAATGATTGCTATCAACAAGTATTATATTTAGGGTAATCTTTCTCGGAGCTCTCATCAGCTAAGTTTTGCAAAGTTAGATACAGCTACTAGAATGCCATGTGGTTTATTTCCGATTACTACCCAGATAACAATTACACCTCAAAAACTTTATTACGCATAGCTGCCATTACCTGTGGTTGTTGCTCTGCAGTGACTCAGAGCTTTTATGCTTCTTTGTATGCACCTTCAAGTTTCTTACGGTTTATATATCTAATTTTATGGTACTGTTAAACAGGTCAATGCAAGGTGCTTGAGACAGATTATAATACTTGTAAGTCAAGTCTTATGGCATTATTATGTCTTATTTGTCTAGACAAGTGCCCTCCTACACAATGGCTTATCACACTTTCATTCTGTTTGCTCCTACTTGTTTTCAGCTCCCTCGCAAAGCATCAAATTTGTCATAAAGACAAATTTTGGCAATGACATTTTAGTTTTTTCTTCCCCGCCTTCGAAGAACTATACCTTTTTATTTTCCTTTTATCATACCTGCATAATGACATGTTTGTTTGCAGGACAAGTTCTTTATGGCACCATTGAATGCTCTATGTAATGTGAAACTGTAAAAAAAAATATATACAGATATAGCATCGCTAGCGCTCCCTTCAGAATCGCGGCAGCGCAAAGCGATTTCCAATTCAATTAGCAAACCCGAATCGCGTAAATAGCCATTGAGAAAATTCAGGGTGCAATGTTGGTTTGTGAACACCAGATGGCGCATGGAACTACAGTCAGTTAGCTAGTTCCCGTGCGCTATACAGCAAATATCAAAGTTTCGCTGTGGAGATAGGAGTACTGTAGGTGGCAAGGCTTATTCCATTACAGAAGTCCCGCATAAAGTACTGTGAACTGATCGCCAGTCCAAATTTGCCCCATTTTCAGGATTAATTTATGAATAATTAAAACAACCAGAAGCGCTGAATGGAACCATACAAAGGGGAGTACAGCTGTCACATCTCATGGACATTTGGATGCGCTGCAAACATCAGAGCAATGGGAGCGCACAGCATCTCTGTACACACTGAGAGCTGGCAGAGCCATGACCTGTGACCACCAGCCTCACACACTGCACATCATAAGGAGGACTAATGACAGCACATCCTAAGGCTGGCAGACACACACTACACACGGGGAAAGTCGGTGCAGCGCTGGTAGATCACTGCAAACACAATCCTCGTATTTTTATGAATAAAAATGAATAATTTGATTTTTAATTATGAATAATTAAAAAAACAGAGGCGCTCAACTGAACCATAGAAAGTACCATACAGAACTGTAAATAACTGTTCTCACCACTTCATCCCCTGAGCAAATAATTGAATGCTAGTAGAAAGGGGATTAAAAGGTTAATCGACAGGAGGCCAGTTGGGCTCTGCTCAACACCTAATGTCATTGTATTTAATTAATTTTAAAAAAAATGGCAGCATCTCTGTATCCTAATAACAGTAATCTGCCATTTTCTTCACTGCCAGGTCTTTTTATAGCTGGATCGCTCAATACAGACTATTCAGCCAATCACATTCTAGTTCCCACGGTCATGGGAACCAATCAGAAGCCGGTTCTCTGGCAATCCAGCTTAATTGGTGATGACAGCTTGTCAAAACAATTATTTCATATTGGTTAACAAGGTATTTAACCTTAATTTCCATGAGAACCGGCCTGTGATTGGTTCCCATGACCGTGGGAACTAGAATGTGTTATTAGGATACAGAGATGCTGCCATTTTTTTTTATATTAATTAAATACAATGACATTAGGTGTTGAGCAGCGACCAACTGACCTCCTGTCGATTAACCTTTTAATCCCCTTTCTACTAGCATTCAATTATTTGCTATGGGGATGAAGTGGTGAGATTGGTTATTTACAGTTTATTTCAGAGCCCCAGTAAAGTACATTTTTCAGTAGTAAAATTTAATATATATATATGTGTATATACATGTGTGCATATATGTGTGTGTCTGTGTATACATGCATGTATGTATATATATGTTTGTGCGTGTATATAAATATATCTATATATATATCTATATTTATATATGTATATGTATATCTATATATATATATATATATATTATAATTATATTATTATTATTATTTATATTATAATATAACTTGTAATATATTTTTATATTTGCAAAAAATGCATTGCTAGTTATCAATAATATCAGTTTTTACATTTCTATGAAGTCATGCATTGCGATTGGTAGTGGAACTATGTATATACACAATATACTGCTGCACTGGATATAAATATAACATAAAACACTTCTGAGGACTTAAGCTTATATTAGCAAATCGAATGTTAGTCAGTTCCTGTAAAGAGCCTTTGTTCTGCTAAAGAAAGTACTGTATACACTACTCCCTTTTTTGCAACCTTAATGTATCGCACTGACCACTGCGTGCTTCCACTCCATTAGCTGAGATTAGCTTATACTGCTATATTAACCCTATCTTCTGCCAGTTATTCCAGTCGCGGCTGTTTACTAATTCCCTATATACCTATCCACTATTCACACACCGATTCTAACTTGCCCTAAGCTGCTTCGTTAGCTACAATGAAACTCCTTGCTGCAAAACTGTCTAAAAGTTAAGCGCTACACTGTAACACCCCTCCCGACATGTTTCGCCACTGTGTGGCTTCGTCAGGGGAAGTGGGGTACTAGTAGGAGTGGAAGCACGCAGTGGTCAGTGCGATACATTAAGGTTGCAAGTACATACAAAAGGATCGACTAATGGTGTACATTGCAGTATTATACCTCAGTATCGCTGACTACACTGCCTGCCCCTGACTCTGGTGAACAGCTGATATGTGTGTGGGGCTCGCAAAGCTGGCCACGCACAGATAGACTGCTGGGCTGATCGAATAAAGTAAAATACCCATATCCCTGCCAGACTCAATTTTGGCACAGTACGATAATGCAATATATCTATCCTCACTAACTATTGACATCAACCTGTCTGCTACAGAAATATAAATATAATCTGTGTCTATAATTACTGAATAAGGGGACAGGACCCCTTGGTTGCCGCTGGGGATATACATTGGATTTTGAAAAGTGTGAATCCTTGAAGGGGTTTTCTGAGATTTTTTTTTACTGATGACCTATCATCAGGATAGCTCATCAGTATCTGATTGATGGGGGTCCAACACCCGGGAACCTCACCGACCAGCTGTTTGAGAAGGCACCGGAGCTTCTGTGAGCACCGCAGCGGTCTCTCAGCTTTTCCCAGGCCAAGTGACGACACGTTCGTGTGTCACGTGGTCTAGGAGCAGCTCAGCCGCTGAGCATGATACCAAATACAGCTGCTATACAATACAATAAAAGACGTAAGACTCCTTTTCACATACTCAAGCAAACAAAACCCACAGTCGACCTTTCCCAGCCGGTGGAAAACACCCCCACAGCATGTTGCTGCCACCACCATGCTTCACTGTAGGGATGGTATTGGACAGTGCCTGGTTTCCTCCAAACATAATGCTTAGAATTGAGGCCAAAAAGTTCAGTCTTTGTTTTATCAGACCAGTCTGTGTCTTTTACTGAGGAGAGACTTCTTTCTGACGACTCTGCCATAAGTCCCAGATTGATGGAATGCTACAGTGATGGTTGACCTTCTGGAAGTTTCTCCCATCTGCACACAGGATCTCTGGAGCTCAGCCACAGTGACCATAGGGTTCTTGGTCACCTCTCTTACCAAGGCCCTTCTCTCCAGATTACTTAGTTTGGTAGGGCAGCCAGTTCTACGAAGAATCCGATTTGCCACAGTGCTCTTGGGAACTTTAAGTGCAGCAGAATCCTGTTCCTGAGTTCTACAGGTAGTTCTTTTCTCCTCCTGTCTGTTTTTTTTGCTCTGATATGCATTGTCATATATGAAAACTTATATACGCATGGTTGTATCTTTCCAAATCATGTCCAATCAACTGAATGTACCACAGGTTGACTCCAATCAAGGTATAGAAAAATCTCAAAGATAATCAAGAGAAATGGGAGGCCCCAGAGCTAAACTTTAATTGCCACCGCAAAGGGTCTGAATTCTGAATGCAAAATTTTAGTTTTTCCTTTTCAGTACATTTGCAAACAATTCTAAAATTCTCTTTTCACTTTCTCATTATGGGGAATTGAGTGCAGATTGATGGGGGGGGGGATTAACAAAAAATGAAAAAAAGTGAAAGGGTCTGGAGACTTTCTGAACGCACTGTATGTATTGTTCTTAGACTGGCTCACATTTATATTTGTGATAGACTGGGTTGAGCCAACCATTTAAAAGAAATTTAGGATCAAGAGATGTTTTGAGATGTGGGAAAGTTTGATGGCCATTCTGCCTGCCCGCAATTAGAATAAAGTTGAAGGCCAATTTAAATACACTACATGGTACCTGCAACATGAAGTACATGATGGCCCTGTAATGTAAATCACTCTGTATGTAATACAGCAACAGTTGTCTAAAGAGCAGCCTTGGTCTCATGAGTTATCCCCCCACCCCACCTCCCCCATTTCTCCCCTATCCCTTGTTTTCTGTGTTCATGACATTGTTTGTTTTACTCCTTACTGTAGCATAATGGGACACTGTTCCCTGATATGTTGAGTCACTGTTTCTGGATGCTATGAGGGTCTCTGGTACCCGTGCCATCTTATTTAGGTTTCATGGCCTTGCATTGACATATTGGCATTTCTCTTTAAGATTTTTTTCTACAACCTTTTTTTGGGCCATGGTCTATACTAACTTTAACTTTTGTCTTTTCTAAACTTTATATCCGATTTGTGTCTGTGTTGCTTTGTTGATGTAGTTTTAGGTCAAATGTATGCAGAATTATAGAAAATTGTATCTGTCTATCTATCTATTTTGGGAAAAAATAATGCTGTAGATCCCTTCCAGCTAATAAAATTTGTGGTTATTGAGTCATTTCTGGGAGAAGCACAGTTCTTATTGCATTTGAAATATCACATACCATGACTAATAAAAGGGAGCAGTTGCTTTGAGCTACATGACATTTTTTGGCTTATTTCATGTCCTTCACATTTACCTAAGAATTTAAAATAACTTACATGATTGTATTCCGTTCTTTTCCCTAAACTACCAGTATTCCACATATAAACTCCCCACGCTAAAAGCAATTAAGCAGGAAACACAAGGTCGCACCCTTTTGCATTCTTTTACATTCTTACATTGGTGAGACAACATTTTCATTTCGTTACAGTGTTTGTTCCATCAGCCTCCTCCTTGTGCTTTCAAAAGAACTGTACCACTTGTGGTGATAAAAGTAGTAGAGAGTAAGGGGACATATATTTAGACTGGTGGTTTACATAGTAGTCTTAATCGTTCTGCTGGTGTCAGACATGGCAACATTTTTAATGTGCAAGTGGTGCATCTGTGCAAGTCCTTGTGCCAGAACTGAAATCTATGCAGCAAGGATGCTGGTGTAGCCTCCTGTTATAATCTATGCCGCCCAATATAATATATGTGCTAGGCTGGCTACGGCTGCTCACAAACTGCCCACTTCCTGCCAATGCTCTGCCCATTTTTGGGAAAAGTGGCGAGTGGGAGCTAAACCCAAAAAGATTCATAAATTTTTTCACAAGCATGGCATGTGCCAAACTTTGCAACTTTGATGCCAGTTTTCTGGGATTCAGGGAATGATAAATGTCCCTGAAAGTGCTTAACACATTCTGACCAAAAATCTAGGAATTTATAGAATCTGATTAGGGAGGTTTCCTATGAAATATTTTTATTTTACTAGCTAGGCCACTGAAATATTAATTTAGTACTGTATATTTACAGCATTGATAAGTGCCTCTGCTGTGCCTCCTTGGTGAATGTAGATGGTGTTATTATTCTGTTTTCACAGCAGTAAAACTTTTCTTTGGATATAAGGTATGATAATGCCTGAAAAGCCAAGATAAAACAATACATAAATATGGCCTGAATGACCTGAAAATGGAAAAAAAACTATCATGAACCATTTATAAATTTAACACAAAAATATATATTTTGGGACAAAAAAAACAACTAAATGGCAGCTCTTCAACCTGTGAAAATTATATGATCATAATGTACAAATAATTCAGTAATGTAATATAATTTATAATCATAAGATCTTGTTCATAACTGACTGGTCCATGAAGAATGTTGTTTATAATTAAATTTAGCCAATAATTATGGACATTTTTTGAATTTATAGTTGTTTAAAAAATGCTTATATCCACAGATGTTCCAGGAATAATATTAGTTTAGCACAACCAGTTTTTTCTTGAACAGCCTTCTGTGTCCACATCAGTAAAGTGGACACACATGCTCAGTGGACACACATGCTCAGTCTTGATTCTCACTCTCTCTTGTTTGGTGTGTGAAGGATCCTGAAGCGGTGATGCGGCTGGTTTTGATCCTGCAGTGTCTTCTTCTCGGTGAAGATGCTCAGTGAAGTTTTAAGTAACAATCTCTTTCTTTTATCACTTGTTCAGCATCTCCTCTGAGAAGCAGAGAAGACGCTACAGCATCAGAAGTAGCCGGCTCATCACCAGATAACTCAGCACACCAAAAGGAGCAGAGAGAGATGGAAAGAGAGAGAAAGAGAGAAAAGGCTGAGCAGGGTTGTCCACTTTGACATGGACACAAAAAGACTGTTCAATAGAAATAGCGGGTGGTCGTACTACTAACATTATTCCTAACATCTTTTAATGTGTAAAGACAAAAGGTGTTTTTAATTATGGGCTGGATTTAAAGGGGTTTTCCAGGATTTTGATACTGATGACCTATCCTCGGGATCAGGGGCGGATTAAGTGCATGATAGGCCCGGGGCTGTCTAACCAACTTGGGCCCCCCCCCCTCCTCCATTTTAGTTTAGTTTAGTTTTTTTTATGTATGAAGAGGCTGCGGTGCTTCATGAGCGCCACAGTCTCTTCTTAGGCCATATGACATCTTCAGACCAAAAAAAATACCCCAAATTGGGTCCTAAACTGAAAAATTTGGTCGCCAAATTTAAAATACATATAATTATAATAAAAAAGACATGGAGGAGAATACAGCACCACATACCTCTTACATCCAGTGACATCTTCTGTCATGTAGACCTTCTCTTTCCTCTTCTCCTCCGTTTGACCCAGACCACCATGGCAAATTCTTTCAGCCGTCTCTACAGTTTGTAACACAGACACGTTAGATTTCTCAATTTTTCCATCAACCTCCTCATCCTGGTGTCCCCACAGCGTCATCCTGCCACCCCCAATACTGTGCCCGTTGTGCTCCCCAATGTCCAAGGTACTATACTGCTGAAAAAATAGTGACCCTAATAGACATAATTGGAGTCATTTATCAAACTGGTGTAAAGTAGAACTGGATTTCCAAAAGAGCTGTCAAATATGAAAGGTGGAATCTGATTGGCTGCTATGGGCAACTAAGCCAGTTCTACTTTACACCAGTTTGATAAATTACCCCAAATGTTCCTATAGTGTCCACAGCAGCTATAATGTCCCCTAGAGTGCCCCGAGTAATAATACCACCCTCTATTGTGCTCCAGGCAATAATCCCTGTATAGTGTCCCCAAAAATAATAGAATTTCCCCTACAGTGCCTCCCCAATAGCAACACCCCCATATAGTAATTTCCACCACACTGCCCCCACATAGTAATCCCCCCATAGTAATTTGCCCCCACACAGTAATTTCCCCCAAACTGCCCCCATATAGTAGTTTGCCCCACACAGTAATTTCTCCTACATAGTAATTTCCCCCACACTGCCCCTACATAGTAATTTCCCCCACACTGCCCCCACATAGTAATTTGCCCCCACATAGTAATTTGCCCCCACATAGTAATTTCCACCACACTGCCCCCACATAGAAATTACCCCACACTGCCCCCACATAGAAATTTCCCCCACACAATAGTTTCCCCCACACTGTCCCCACATAGCAATTTCCCCACACTGTCCCCACATAGCAATTTCCCCACACTGCCCCTACACTGTCCCCACATAGAAATTACCCCACACTGCCCCCCATAGCAATTTCCCCCACACTGCCCCCACACAATAGTTTTCCCCACACTGCCCCCACATAGTAATTTTCCCCCACACTGTCCCCACATAGCAATTACCCCACACTGCCCCCACACAATAGTTTCCACCACACTGCCCCCATATAGTAATTTGCCCCCACATAGTAGTCCCTCCCATAATAATTTAGCCCCACACAGCCCCCACATTCCCCCTCCCATGTACTCGAGGTCTCTTCCCTAATATGTCCTCCTCTGTGTGTCGTCCCCCACATGTCCCCCAAAGTAGGCACATGAAATAAAAAAAAAAAAATGAAAAGCTAAATACTCCCCGTCCAGGGCCAGGCACTTGCTCGCAGACGAAGGCGAGATGAGGCAGGCGTGCACACGTCAATGTGCTGTGTCCCGGCACAGGCGCGTGAAGACGTCATCACGCACACCTGCGCCGGGATTTCACTACCGCATAGGCCTCAGGCCTACTAGGCCTGAAGCCTATGGCGGTGATAGGCGACGGGACAGGGAGCTATGCGCTCCCGTGCCCCGCCGCAGCATGTGGGCGTTCGGGGCGGCGTTGGGCCCCCCAGCGGTGCTGGGCCCGGGGCTGCCGACCCGAACGTCCCTATTGTAATCCGCCACTGCTCGGGATAGGTCATCAGTATCTGATCAGTGGGGATCCGACACCCAGGACCCCTGCCGATCAGCTGTTTGAGAATGCAGCAGCACTCCTGTGAGCAATGCAGCGACATACATTGTATTCACTTCTATGGGGCTGAGCTTCAATACCAAACACAGCTGCTCACAGGAGCGCTGGTGCCTTCTCAAACAGCTGATCGGCTGGGGTTTCGGGAGTCGTACCCCCACTGATTAGATACTGATGACCTATCCTGAGAATAGATCATTTATTGAGTCAGCAGAGCATTGGTGACATTTATGCATTATGCACCTCAGCACTCAGCGAACCTGCTCTGTGACTTTACGTGGTCTCTTCTTCATGGGTTTGGTTGCTGTTGTTCCTAAACGCTTCCACTTTGCAATAATACCACTCAGAGCAAATGGTGGAATATCTAGGAGGAATGATTTTCATGAACTGACTTGTAGCAGTGGTGACATCCTATTTCAGGACCACGCTGGAATTCACGCACTTTAGCACAACCCCGTCTTTTACAAACCTGTATAAAGGCAGAGGGCATAGCTACGGGGCTGGATTTTATACACCTGTGGCAATGGGACTAAATGAAACCCCTGAATTCAATAATTAAGAGGTGTGTCCAAATACTTCTCCATATAACGTGCTAGGATAAAGAGTGCACACTATGTTTAGCTAGTGTGTATAGTTTCCCCAAAAATACCATACTGTGCACACATAGAACCATCTAATTATTGTCTGTATTTACACTATATAGGATTTTGTCTACCTTCTCTAGCCCCAGGGCTCTTTATTAACTCCATGAAAAGTGAGTCCAATAATCATCTGCTTTACTGCTGTGGTACCACAGGTAATATGAGATTACCAGATACCTCTTTCAGGTTGAGAGGAACTCTATCTCACTTTGCAGGTAGGCTTTTTCCACTTTGGAATTAAGGTAGCTTGAGAAACATTTCTTTATTACATAAATTTATATAGTGATCAGATATTGCCATCATTTGCCCAGATACATAGTGTATCCAGTGCCCTCATGATGCCAAAAATTCTGAAACCAAGAATACATTATCCTGCACTGTTTGAGAGAGTTATGCAGCCCTATATAACAATACTAGCTTTACAATAGAAAAGGTTTTCAAGTCCTTTAGGTCCTCAAAGCTGTCGGAAACTTTGCAACTTGTCGTAACTGAGGAAGGGACCCCAAGGTCAGCCTGTCAACAGCCAAAACATCCAGGTCTCTCTCATTGAATCTAATGCACCTAAGAGGCCATACCATGAGCTGTGATGTTTTATGTGAAGTAATATAATTTAGTTAAATAGTAAATGATCTTGAAATGTGTGATATACATGAGCTCATTATCATATTGAAGCCCCTTCAACGTGTCATATCTAATGGTATTGCTCTTGAACCAAAAAAGGTTGTTCATCTTTGGTCTAAATCTGGTAAAACAAGAGTAGTACCTTAAAGGATGACAAGATGTAAATAAAAATCAGCTGTATACTTCCATAGGCCCAAGATTATCCTGAACTGCATGTATTATCTAAAATGACTATGTAATCATAGCAATTAAAACAATTTGGTATAAATGCACCGACTTGCGTCATCCAGCAGGTAGTGAATCCTCCCCACACAGTTAGAATATAGTCTGAATACATATTTTACAAATGACAGTGAGTAATGAGGACACAACAAAGAGGAAGCTAGAGGCTTGCTCCATTACAACATCTGCTCATTTTTTTCTTTCTGCATATTGCACAATGGACTTGGTTAGAGATTATAAGAAACAGCTCACTCAACATTTCCTGTATACAGTGGGTAGCTTTTTTCACCCTGTGCAGAAAAACTGAAGATGATACGGAGTGAAAAATCTCAGTCTGACTCTTCAGAATATTTTTTACATCATTGTGACTTGGTACAAAGAGTCATCTTTATGTGGCAACTGTGTATGAATCTTTTTATTTTTATAGAACAATGTAAATTATGCATTGGGCCATGGAGCATTAAAGGGGGTCTTCCAGGATTAGAAGCTCATTTTTTCTTTCAGAAATAGCTTAACTCTTGTCCATTTAGAGTTCTATCTTGGGGCTTAGCTTTACTAAAGTGTATGGGATTGAGTTGCACTACCACCCACAGCCTGTGGAGCGGTGTGGTACTATTTTTGAAGGAAAGCAGGCACGTTTTTGTAATCCAGGACAACACCAATAAACATGAAGTTACTCAAAGTATAGTGATGTCATGATCAAGCTGTCTTTCATATGGGGAATTGTTTGCAGGAATGATCCAACCCGCAACAAGAGAGGCTAAACTAACACATTGAGTTAGATTAAAAGAAACCTGACTTTGCGCAGCTTGTAGATGATCAGCTGAATTTGATCGGTTGTGCCATACACATGTGCAGTACCCCCGAATTAGGTAATTGCAAATTGTTTCTTGTTGTGTAATATTCTAATATATTGTGAAACTTAGTATAGCTTAGTATGGGTTAAAAATGCCCCAGCCCCCCGTCCTCTGGTGCCGCTCGTGACGTCCGCCGGCTGGAGGTGTGTTTTTCTGGGCACATCGCCCAGTAACGCCGCCCCTGGGCACCTTCAGAAGATCATTTGCATAAGTTTAAAAAGTGTTATTTTCATGATCTGGACGAGGGACACAGAAGAGAAAGGTACGATTGTAATGAGGGTCAAAGTGTCTATAACCTGATCTGAGCGGTCTAAAACGCTCAGACTAGGTGAAAGACTCCCTTTAAGCCCATGTTTATGCAAATTAATCTTTACATACTGTATAGAAAGGTTATTGAATATTATGTTAGGACAATCTGAAAACTTTTTGTCGCCCTAATGATATTAATCTAGGTGTGCAGGTCCACCCAAGCCATCCAACAGATGCAAAATAACTTTGAGATTCACTGGTTCTCAGTCAGATAAGAGCTGGTTTGGAATATCTCATAGTGCACAAGGCTGCTATTGTAAGATATGCTGACTGTCATCTGTCTCATGGATCGATTGGGCACATACCTGGCTTTTGGCATATAGCCTTTGTGTGGTTGTCTATTGTATGTCGTATGTAAAAGGAGTCTAAGATGCATCCAGCTATCCTTGTAATGCTGTTTCCAAACCATTTTGATGGGGTATCCAACCTTTTATTAAGAACCAGACACCCTCTTGTCTTCCGAGCAGGGCATGCCTGATTAACTTCCATTATGCTCGGTTGCTCGGCCGAGCACACGAATATAGCAATGTGTTCGGGCCGAACACCCAAATACTTTGGTGCTCGCTCATCACTAAATAGGAGAGACATGTACGCACTCCTTGGAGCTTTTCTTTAAGAAATTAATCTCTGGTTTACAGTACTTCAGAGAGAGAAAGAAAGAACTATAAGGTCCAGAATCTGCATGGCTGTGCACTGGAGTCAGTCAGTAAGACATTGGCTGTTTAAGGCTGATAAAGACTTTACTGCAGTGAGAGGGACATTGCTAATACACCCTTCCACACTTTCTTTTTTTTACGGTCATAGACAGCAGTTTCTGTACCCCTAAGCTGGGAATTACAAACAAGTTTGCAAGAATCTTATTGGTAGCCTTAGGGAAAGGTCACCACCTAGTGAATCCCTAAACTGAGCCCTGACTGCTATCAGTATGAACAGACCTCGATGGTAGGAATGTTCATATGCAGGAACCTAGAGCCCTATCTGACCCTAAAGGGCCCTGGAAATAGTGTCAGGACAAAGAAGTCGTGTTCCTTCCCAGCTGAAGGAACAGGAGACTCCCTCAGGCCTAATACCAAAAAATAGGGGAATACAACACTTAACTCCGAAGTACGCGGACGAGCAAGAACTCAGAGCAGAAACAACACCAGCACTTCCACAACCAAAAAGGAGCAATCAACCGCATAGCATGATGGGTGAGACTAGATTAAATAGAGGAGTTGGAATGACCGCTTAAGCTACACCTGAGACAAGAGATGTGTTCATACCCAGCAACAACACATAAACAAGTGAAACCAAAGAGGCTGTCAGATCGCATCACGTGCAGTCAGTCTCTTAGATCTTTTGACCCCTGTCACGGGAGAGACAGTGACAGTATACCCCCCCCCCTTATTCTACGGGTGGCCTCCAGACACCCAGGACCGACTTTATCCAGATGAGCTCTGTGAAAGGCTTTCACCAGACGACTAGAATTAACGTCGGCCGCTGGAACCCACATCCTCTCCTCTGGTCCATAACCCCTCCAATGAACGAGATACTGGAGAGATCTATGGAGAATTCAGGAGTCTACTATCCTGGTTATCTAAAATTCCAGATTATCATCCACCATGACAGGAGCGGGAGACAAGGAGGACGGTTCAACAGCTTTGACATACAGCCAGGTCCATAAATATTGGGACATCGACACAATTGTAACATTTTGGGCTCTATACACCATCACAATAGATTTAAAATGAAACGAACTAGATGTGCTTTAACTGCAGACTGTCAGCTTTAATTTGAGGGTATTTACATCCAAATCAGGTGAACAGTGTAGGAATTACAACAGTTTGCATATGTGCCTCCCACTTGTTAAGGAACCAAAAGTAATGGGACAATTGGCTTCTCAGCTGTTCCATGGCCAGGTGTGTGTTATTCCTTCATTATCCCAATTTCAATGAGCAGATAAAAGGTCCATAGTTCATTTCAAGTGTGCTATTTGCATTTGGAATCTGTTGCTGTCAACTCTTAAGATGAGATCCAAAGAGCTGTCATGATCAGTGAAGCAAGCCATCATTAGGCTGAAAAAACAAAACAAACCCATCAGATAGCAAAAACATTAGGTGTGGCCAAAACAACTGTTTGGAAGATTCTTAAAAAGAAGGAACGCACCTGTGAGCTCAGAAACACCAAAATACCCAGAAGACCACGGAAAACAACTGTGGTGGGTGACCGAAGAATTCTTTCCCTCGTGAAGAAAACACCCTTCACAACAGTTGGCGAGATCAAGAACACTCTCCAGGAGGTAGGTGTATGTGTGTCAAATTCAATAATCAAGAGAAGACTTCTCCAGAGTGAATACAGAGGGTTCACCACAAGATGTAAACCATTGGTGAGCCTCAAAAACAGGAAGGCCAGATTAGAGTTTGCCAAACGACATCTAAAAAACCCTTAACAGTTCTGGAACAACATCCTATGGACAGATGAGACCAAGATCAACTTGTACCAGAGTGATGGTAAGAGAAGAGTATGGAGAAAAAAAGGAACTGCTCATGATCCTAAGCATACCACCTCATCAGTGAAGCATGGTGGTGGTAGTGTCATGGCGTGGGCATGTATGGCTGCCAATGGAACTGGTTCTCTTGTATTTATTGATGATGTGACTGCTGACAAAAGCAGCAGGATGAATTCTGAAGTGTTTCGGGCAATATTATCTTCTCATATTCAGCCAAATGCTTCAGAACTCATTGGACGGCGCTTCACAGTGAGGATGGACAATGACCCAAAGCATACTGCAAAAGCAACCAAAGTTTTTTAAGGGAAAGAAGTGTAATGTTATGCAATGGCCAAGTCAATCACCTGACCTGAATCCGATTGAGCATGCATTTCACTTGCTAAAGACATAACTGAAAGGAAAATGCCCCAAGAACAAGCAGGAACTGAAGACAGTTGCAGTGGAGGCCTGGCAGAGCATCACCAGGGATTAAACCCAGCGTCTGGTGATGTCTATGCGCTCCAGACTTCAGGCTGTAATTGGCTGCAAAGGATTTGCAACCAAGTATTAAAAAGTGAAAGTTTCATTTATGATTATTATTCTGTCCCATTACTTTTGGTTCCTTAACAAGTGGGAGGCACATATGCAAACTGTTGTAATTCCTACACCGTTCACCTGATTTGGATGTTAATACCCTCAAATTAAAACTAACAGTCTGCAGTTAAAGCACATCTTGTTCGTTTCACTTCAAATCCATTCTAGTGGTGTATAGAGCCAAAAATGTCAGAATTGTGTCGATGTCCCAATATTTATGGACCTGACTGTATCTCTTCAACATTTACTTACTGAACACATTATGATATGAATCTTCAAAGCCTGAGGAAGTTCAAGATGAAAGACTACCGGGTTAATAATACCTCTTCAGGTATACCAGAAGTCTCTGTACCAGAAAATGTGCCAAATTGCAGGTGGAACCCATATGCCCCAAAAAACGGCGACTTATCAGTGGACTCCTGTCTACGGTTATTTATGGCAAACTTGGCTAAAGACAAAAATGAAGACCACTCATCCGAGACAAAGCATCTCAAATAAGTCTCCAGATTCTGGTTAGTGCGTTCAGTCTGTCCGTTCGACTGAGGATTAAAGGCCGAAGAGAAGGACAATTGTACCCCCAGATGAGTACAGAACGCCTTCCAAAATTTGGAAACAAACTGAGTCCCCCTATAAGACACCATAATAGAAGGAATACCATGTCATTTCATGATGTTATCGACAAACACTTTTAAACACCAGAGTTTTAACATTAGGTAGACCTGGCAATGCTATAAAGTATGCCATCTTACTAAAGCGATCAACTACCACCAAAATCACAGTTTTCCCTGAAGAATTAGGTAAATCTGTGATAAAATCTATGGATAAATGAGTCCAAGGTCAGGACGGGATGGGCAACGAAAGTAAAGATCCGGAAGGCCGAGTATGTGTCACTTTAGTACGTGCACAAGTACTGCAGGCAGAGACATAGTCCTCAACACACTTACACAACCAGAATCTATGAGAGATGAGATCGACAGTTACCCAGGAAAGTTACACGACAAAGCATCAGCCTTGACGTTCTTAACCCCAAGGCGATAGGCAACGATGAAATTAAATCTGGTTCAAAACAACGAACAGTCGTTCAGTCGTTTAGCCGACTCCAGGTAAGCCAGATTTTTGTGATCAGTAAGCACAGTAATAGGATGAAATAGCTCCTTCCAACCAATGAAGCCACTCCTAAAAAGCCAACGTAATAGCCAGCAACTCTCTATTACCCACATCATAATTCCTTTCTGAAGCCGAGAGTTTCTTAGAGAAGAATGCCAATGGGTGCCATTTACTAGGTGAAGGACCCTGCGACAAGACTGCTCCTACCCCTACCTTGCGTCAACTTCCACAATGAATGGCTGTGACACATCCGGTTGCACCAGTATAGGAGCAGAAGCAAAACATTCCTTCACCACAGAAAAAGCTTGTAATGCCACATCAGACCAGCCTGAGACATCCGAACCTTTCCTAGTCATGTCCGTTAAAGGTTTAACCCCAGTCGAGTAGTTCAAAATGAATTTACGGTAGAATTTGGTGAACCCAAAAACCGCATAAGCTCTTTCAGATTTTCGGGTCGATATCAGTCCAACACAGCACGGACCTTCTCTGGATCCATAAGAAAACCCGAAGATGAGAGTAGGTAACCCAGGAATTGCACTTCCGGAACTGCAAATACACACTTCTCCATCTTAGCATACAATTTATTCTCTTTTAGGATCTGTAACACCTGTCTCACGTGATCCTGATGAGTCTCCATATCTGGAGAATAAATTAGTATGTCATCCAGATACACAACAACAAACCACCAGATGATAAAAGATATCATTAATAAAATGCTGGAAAACCGCAGGAGCATTAGTTAACCCAAACAGCATGACCAGACTCTCAAAATGACCCTCTGGGGTATTAAACGCCGTCTTCCATTCATCCCCTTCCTTGATCCTGACCAGATTATATGCCCCCCTTAAGTCCAACTTGGAGAACACCTTGGAACCAACAATCTGGTTAAACAAGTCAGGAATCAAAGGAAGGTGGTACAGATCACGGACTGTAATCCGATTGAGCTCACGGAAGTCCAGACATGGCCTAAGAGTTCCGTCTTTCTTCTTTATAAAGAAAAAACCTGCTGCCCCTGGGGACTTGGAAGGTCTAATATGTCCCTTACCCAAAGTTTCGGCAATATACTCTCGCATGGCCGCTCTTTCGGGTTCAGAAAGGTTATATAACCTAGATTTGGGCAACTTCGCTCCGGGAATAAGATTGATAGGACAATCATATTCCCGGTGTGGGGGTAAACCCTGGCAACCACTCCCAGAAAATACATCAGAAAAATCTGAAATGAAAGAGGGAACAGCTTTAGTGGTCAAGACAGAAAGAGATGTATTAAGACAGTTGTCCATGCAATAATCACTCCAATCGAGAATCTGTCTCGCTTGCCAGTCAATAGTAGGATTATATTTGCTCAACCATGGTAAACCCAGAACCAACGGACCAGGAAGACCCTCCAGCACAAAACATGAAATGGATTCTTGATGAAAATCACCCACTCTTAAATGGATGTCCTGCACCATCTGTGACAAACATTTCTGAGTAGGTGGTGCGGAGTCTATTGCAAACACCGATATATTTTTCTCTAATGCACTTGTTGTCAATCCATGCAACCGGACAAACTGACCATCAACTAGGTTAACCCCTGCCCCACTGTCAATAAACACCTCAATTCCCACAGTTTTGAACTCTAGCGCCACCTCGGCAGACAGGAGAAATCGGGTACTACCAGTAAATGGCAAAAGTAAGTTCTCTGACTCCCCACCCACACCACCAAGAGTGAGAATTAAAAGGTTTTTTTGTTTTCACCTTGAAGCTGAACGTAAGGACAAACATTAACAAAATGCCCCCTTTTTCCACAGAAAAAACATACTCCCTTCTTATGACTAAAACTCCTGAAAGCAGGCCCAGGGGTAGCTCCCCCTAACTGCATAGGTACGTCACCAGGCATAAACTCAGGAGTCTCTTCCCACAAGGTGTCAGAGGAAGCGGCCACGTTATATGATAGTTCGTTCTGAAAGTGAGGGACCTTAGATCTCTCTCTCAGGCGTCTATCCATACGTACAGCAAGGGACATGGCCACTTACAATGACTCAGTATGTTTGTGAAAGGCCAACGCGTCCTTTAGCCTCTCGGATAATCCCTGACAGAATTGGCTACAGAGAGCTGGATCATTCCACTCCGTATCTGTAGCCCATCTCCTAAATTCAAAGCAATAGATCTCCGCAGAAGGCTCTCCCTGCCGTAAACCACATAACTTGGTCTCGTCCAGGGAGATCCGATCCGAGTCATCGTAGATAAGATTTAGCGCTCTGAAAAATGAATCTACTGACCGGAGGGACTGTGATCCGGTCGGTAGAGAAAAGGCCCAAGACTGAGCGTCCCCTTTAAGCAGCGATATGATAATACCCACTCTTTGACTCTCATCCCCAGATAAGAGCGGTCGTAACTTAAAGTACAACTTACATGACTATCTGAACTGAATGAAATTATCGCTTCCCCCCAAAAATCTGTCCGGAAGTTCAACCTTAGCTACAAGCCATCCTCCACACCAGACGTCTCTTTTTTCCAGGTTCCAACTATATTCTAGGAATCTCCTGACCTTTGTGTTACTCTGCATCTGACCTCTATTTCTAATGGTCTCCTCTGGCCGTGAACAAGGTCTCGGGATGAGACCGAAACGTTGGCCTTAGCCTAATTTCTGGATGGATAAATAAATAACTAATTACCTAACTCGAGTGCCGCGGTTCTATTTTATTATACACTGATTGACGCTACCGATGAGCACCGGATCATTGTTAAGGAGTGCCGTCCAAACAACCTTTACATTAGGTTCAGGACAGGCCTGGTAACTACTGATGGCACCAGGAGCCTGTGATCCCTGGATCTGCGTGCGGAGGTCAGCTACCTCTATAGACAGACCCTGCAATTGTCTAGCCAGTGCAGCGATTGGATCCATAGCTTCACTGACACAAACAAAAATGACGGTTTGCGGCAGTTGATAATGTCACGGCGCAGTGTGGGTAGTAAACTCCCCACCGAACACAAGAGGGGGGGGAAAAGGTACTAGGCCTGGAAACTAGGGAAAGGGGAAAGGTCGCCACCTAGTGAATCCCTAAACCGAGCCCTGACTACTATTAGTATGAACAGACCTCGATGGTAGGAATTTTCATACGCAGGAACCTAGAGCCCTATCTGACCCTAAAGGGCCCTGGAAATAGTGTCAGGACAAAAGTCCTGTTCCTTCCTAGCTGAAGGAACAGGAGACTCTGTCAGGCTTAAACCCAAAAGATAGGGGAAAACAACAAACAAGAAATAAGGAAAAGACACTTAACTCTGAAGTACGCAGACGAGCAGGAACTCAGAGCAGGACCAACACCAGCATTTCCAAAACCAAAAAGGAGCTATCAACCGCATAGCATGATGGATGAGGCCAGATTAACCCCTTAAGGACTCAGCCCTATTTCACCTTAAGGACCAGGCCATTTTTTGCAAATCTGACCAGTGTCACTTTAAGTGCTGATAACTTTAAAACGCTTTGACTTATCCAGGCCTTTCTGAGATTTTTTTTTCGTCACATGTTGTACTTCATGACACTGGTAAAATGAAGTTAAAAAATATTCATTTTTATTTATAAACAAATATCAAATTTACCCAAAATTTGTAAAAAATTGCAAATTTCCAAGTTTCAATTTCTCTACTTCTATAATACATAGTAATACCTCCAAAAATAGTTATTACTTTACATTCCCCATATGTCTACTTCATGTTTGGATAATTTTGGGAATGAGATTTAATTTTTTAGGGATGTTATAAGGCTTAGAAGTTTAGAAGCAAATCTTGAAATTTTTCAGAAATTTTCGAAAACCCAATTTTTAGGGACCAGTTCAGGTCTGAAGTCACTTTGTGAGGCTTACATAATAGAAACCACCCAAAAATGACCCCATTCTATAAACTAAACCCCTCAAGGTATTCAAAACTGATTTTACAAACTTTGTTAACCCTTTAGGTGTTCCACAAGAATTATTGGAAAATAGAGATACAATTTCAAAATTTCACTTTTTTGGCAGATTTTCCATTTTAATAATTTTTTTCCGGTTACAAAGCAAGGGTTAACAGCAAAACCAAACTCAATATTTATGGCCCTGATTCTGTAGTTTACAGAAACACCCCATATGTGGTCGTAAACCGCTGTACAGGCACACGGCAGGGCGCAGAAGGAAAGGAATGCCATACGGTTTTTGGAAGGCAGGTTTTGCTGGACTGGTTTTTCTGACACCATGTCCCATTTGAACCCCCCCTGCTGCACCCCTAGAGTAGAAACTCCATATAACTGACCCCATATAAGAAACTACACCCCTCAAGGTATTTAAAACTGATTTTACAAACATCGTTAACCCTTTAGGTGTTCCACAAGAATTAATGGAAAATAGAGATACATTTTCAAAATTTCACTTTTTTGGCAGATTTTCCATTTTAATATTTTTTTTCCAGTTACAAAGCAAGGGTTAACAGCCAAACCAAACTCAATATTTATGGCCCTGATTCTGTCGTTTACTGAAACACCCCATATGTGGTCGTAAACCGCTGTACGGGCACACGGCAGGGAGCAGAAGGAAAGGAATGCCATACGGTTTTTGGAAGGCAGGTTTTGCTGGGCTGTTTTTTTTTTACACCATGTCCCATTTGAAGCCCCCCTGATGTAACCCTAGAGTATAAACTCCATAAAAGTGACCCCATCTAGGAAACTACACCCCTCAAGGTATTCAAAACAGATTTTACAAACATCGTTAACCCTTTAGGTGTTCAACAAGAGTTATTGGCAAATGGAGATGAAATTTCAGAATTTCAATTTTTTGGCAAATTTTCCATTTTAATCCATTTTTCCCAGTAACAAAGCAAGGGTTAACAGCCAAACAAAACTCAATATTTATGGCCCTGATTCTGTAGTTTACAGAAACACCCCATATGTGGTCGTAAACAGCTGTACGGGCACACGGCAGGGCGCAGAAGGAAAGGAATGCCATACGGTTTTTGGAAGGCAGATTTTGCTGGACTGTTTTTTTTGACACCATGTCCCATTTGAAGCCCCCCTGATGCACCCCTAGAGTAGAAACTCCATTTTAGAAACTACGGGATAGGGTGGCAGTATTGTTGGTACTAGTTTAAGGTACATATGATTTTTGGTTGCTCTATATTACACTTTTTGTGAGGCAAGATAACAAGAAATAGCTGTTTTGGCACCGTTTTTATTTTTTGTTATTTACAACATTCATCTGACAGGTTAGATCATGTGATATTTTTATAGACCAGGTTGTCACGGATGTGGCGATACCTAATATGTATACTCTTTTTTTATTTATGTAAGTTTTATACAATGATTTCATTTTTGAAGCAAAAAAAATCCTGTTTTAATGTTTCCATAGTCTGAGAGACATAATTTTTTCAGTTTTTGGGCGATTACCTTGGGTAGGGTATGTTTTTTGCGGGATGAGTTGACGGTTTTATTTGCACTATTTTGGAGTGCGTGTGACTTTTTGATCGCTTGCTATTACACATTTTGTGGTGTAAGGTGACAAAAAATTGTTTATTTAGCACAGTTTTTATTTTACATTTTTTACGATTTTCATCTGAGGGGTTAGGTCATGTGATATTTTTATAGAGCCGGTCGATACGGACGCGGCGATACCTTATATGTATACTTTTTTTTATTTATGTAAGTTTTACACAATAATATAATTTTTGAAACATGTTTTAGTGTCTCCATATTCTGAGAGCCATAGTTTTTTCAGTTTTTGGGCGATTATCTTAGGTAGGGTCTCATTTTTTGAGGGATGAGATGAAGGTTTGATTGGCACTATTTTGGGGTGCATAAGACTTTTTGATCGCTTGCTATTACACTTTTTGTGATGTAAGGTGACAAAAAATGGTTTAATTAGCACAGTTTTTATTTTTTATTTTTTACGGTGTTCATCTGAGAGGTTCGGTCATGTGATATTTTTATAGAGCCGGTCGATACGAACACGGCGATACCAAATATGTATACTTTTTTTTATTTATGTAAGTTTTACACAATAACAGCTTTTTTCAAACAAAAAAAATTATGTTTTAGTGTTTCCATATTCTGAGCCATAGATTAGTACTATTTTGGTGGGAAAACGCCTTTTTGATCGCTTGCTGTTGTACTTTTTGTGATGTAAGGTGACAAAAAAATTGTTTGGAATGACCATTTAAGCTACACTTGACACAAGAGGTGTGGTCATACCCAGCAACAACACAGAAACAAGTGAAACCATAGAGGCTGTCAGATCGCATCACGTGCAGCCAGTCTCTTAGATCTTCTGACCCCTGTCACGGGAGAGACCGTGACACTTATTTTCTGCAGAGAGAGACTTTGGAAAGATAGAGGAATGGGGTACTACAATTCCCATCCTTGCTTATAGCCACACATCACCATCTGGGAAGATTTGCACTGCGACTTATTTGTAACTGTGATACCGCTGGATGTACAACAGCTCCCATTCTGCACTTTAGTATAGAGAGATGACTGTTTTCTACAACTGCCCTGGTTACTGACTCCAGCACCGTTTGCTGGCCACAGTAACTACATCTCCTGCCTTGCACCCATACAACACTCATAACACCAATGGCACCCCAACTACCATCAGGCTGGAGCCCCAACATCAGGATGTGCCCCAAGGGCCCTGCTGTCACTGCCCGATTCTAGGAAGCATCAGTGTCAGGATTTTCACTGTGAATAACTGTTAATTCCAGAACCACTACCACTCCCATTCTCCGCTCCTGGGCTTGTGGCATATGTAGTTTCGGTTAGGAAGCAGTATGCGAAACGCCCGTCGGGGTGTGGAGTGGTGGTGCATCTTTGTGGTGGGAGTCTTTTCTCTGGTCAGTATACATCGTTCACGGTCATGATTTACTTACATGCTATTTAGGAACTTAATCTGGATACGTATCCTCTGTTTATTGCTGTGATTTATTCATATACCATTTATATTTTGCTTGGTTAATCCCCTTCGGCTAGTATATATAGCCCCTGTTGTGATTTAATTATATGTTATCTATGTACTCGACTTTGGTTTTTATTATTTGCTCACCGTTGTGATTTATCTCTTCATTATTCATGTATTCAGCCTGGTCTTCTATCAGTCACTAAATTTGGCTGTAGATATTAAAATCACACAGCATTTTTAAGCTAGCCATATAATTTTGTATTGAGCAGCTTATCTACTGACCGTGATAAATTTGCACTAGCACTTTACTATCCCACTAACAGTCATGCACCACCAGTCACTTTTGTTTTATCCTTGATTTTAAATTGCTGTGTATTGTCAATCATGTGAATAGATATTATGAATTGAGATACTAATAAAATGTTTTTTTGATACGCATATGGTGTTGATATATTTCTTTACATATAGACTCGTATATCTTTGTAGGTTTTAGAGATACTGGAGGTAGTCCACTATCTTGGCAATCTGAAATTGGCACCGCCAGTTCTGTAAGAAGGTCTGACAGACGTTCTTCTCTACCTCTTTGACGTTCTTTGTTTTGGTTTCACTTTGTCATCTCCTCTTTCTGCCAGGTGTCACTTATTTAGACTAATTGTCTTCCTATATATTCCCTCCCATACTGCCTCACTTTGCGGTTTATACTACTTCCTGGTTGAAGTGTTCACTGCTGGAGGCTGCTGCTGCTGTTTGCTCAGATAAGTATTTTCCTTTATTGTGTTTCCTTGCTGGCTTGATTCTAGGTTACCCTGACCCCGTCCGTATTAAGTGCAGGGAGCCTGTGGTCGTGTCCCCTCACTATTATAGGGTTTTCAGGTGTCACACAGTCTTAGGTACGTGGTCATGCAATCGTCTACCATTGAGACCCTTGCATGTGCTTAGCAGTCAGGGAGAGCTCTTAGGGTTTTATAGGGCTCACCTATATGCTCCTTAGTTTGGGATCAAGCCAGTCGGTCGTTTATTTATAAGTTCCAGCTATCTGCAACTTCACCCGTGACATTATGAACCGCCTAAACCGTCTTAAGCATGGATCCGGTTTCAGCCTTGATTGACCGCATGCAAGGTCTTCCGCTGGAGGTAGCAGATCTCCGTAAAACTGTGTCTCAGTTTCAGGTGACCGGTTCTGCTGGCGTTCATGGAGTTTGTTCCGAGCCTAAGATCTCGCTTTCGGATACGTTTTCTGGGGGTAGTGAGAATTTTGTTTGCTTTAGAGAGGCTTGCAAACTCCATTTTCGCCTACTTCCCCATTCCTCTGGTGATGAGGAGCAGAGGGTGGGGATCATCATCTCGCTGCTCAAGGATAACGCTCAGTCTTGGGCCTTTTCGCTGCCGGTGGGGGCACGGCCCCTCCGATCGGTGGATGAATTTTTTGTAGCCATGGGGCAGATATATGATGACCCGGATCGTATTGCTCTGGCTAAATCTAAACTGCGTCTTTTATGCAGTCCGCAGAGATATATTGTTCTGAATTTCGGATATGGGCAGCTGATACTGGTTGGAATGATGCTGCACTCCGAAGTCAATTTTGCCATGGTCTTTCGGAAAGATTGAAAGATGCATTTGCTTTTCATGAGAGATCAGCGTCGTTAGAGTCTGCCATGTCTCTAGCTGTTCGTATTGACAGACGTCTTAGAGAGAGAGAGGAGACTACTCTTTCCTGTCATATTCAGCCCAAGGACAGTGGGGTTGTCTCATTCAGTGCACAGGGGTCTTAGTCTGTTTCAATCCACTCTGAGGAGGAGGCCATGCAGCTGGGTTTCCTCTGATAGTAGAGGATTCAGCTCTCAGAGGAGGGTTTATTTCTGTTGTCGGGGTATAAATCATTTGGCTAATGTTTGCCCCTCTAGGAGATTCATGGAGTTTTCTGAGGGTAATAAAAAAAGAAAAGAAAAAGAAACCCTCTAAAAACTTTCCATTTGCTACTATTGGCAAGGTTGATGCGGAAATTGAAGGTTTGCCATTTGCTTGTAGTTCCCGTTTTCTCCTACTTGCCAGGGTGGCGCTAGACAGCAAGAACATTGCTTGTGAGATTTTTGTAGATAGTGGAGCAGCTGTCAATCTAATTGATAATCAATTTGCAACAACGCATGGTTTCCAGGTGTTCACTTTGGAAAAGGATATACCTGTTTTTGCTATCGATTCCGCTCCACTTTCTCAAAGATCGTTAAAGGGCATAGTTCCCAATATCTGTTTGACTGTGGGTGACGCTCATGTTGAGAATATGTCATGTTTCGTCTTAAGCGGATTACCTACTCCTCTAGTGTTGGGGCTACCCTGGCTCACTAAACATAACCCCACCATTGATTGGCAAGCAAGGCAAATAAATTGTTGGAGTGAGTTTTGCAGAGAGAATTGCCTCACGGCGTCTCTTTCAGGAGGTTTCTACCAAGATTCTGCCATCTTTTTTCTTTGAATTTTCTGATGTGTTTTCCGAGAGTGGTGTCCAGGAGTTGCCCCCTCACCGGGAGTACGACTGCCCTATTAATCTCATCCCAGGCGCCAAGCTGCCAAAATCACGATTATACAATCTCTCCCAACCTGAAAGAGTCGCTATGCGTACTTATATCTCTGAGAGCCTGAGAAAGGGACACATCTGACCCTCGAAGTCACCTGTTGCCGTTGTTTTTTTTTTGTTAAGGAAAAAGATGCTTCTTTAAGACCTTGTCTGGATTTCAGGGAGCTTAACCGTATCACGATTCGTGACCCATATCCGCTTCCTCTGATCCCGGACCTGTTTAACCAGATTGTTGGGGCTAAAGTTTTTTCAAAGTTGGATTTAAGAGGGGCATACAACCTAGTCAGGGTCAGGGAAGGGGGACGAATGGAAGACGGCCTTCAATACCCCTGAGGTTCATTTCGAGAATTTGGTTATGCCCTTTGGTTTGATGAATGCTCCGGCCATCTTCCAACATTTTGTGAACAGCATTTTTTATCATTTAATGGGGAAATTTGTACTGGTGTATCTAGATGACATTTAGATTTTTTTCTCCTGATTTCAAGACTCATCGGGACCACCTATGTCAGGTCTTGCTGATTCTGCGGGAGAATAAATTGTACGCTAAACTGGAAAAATGTGTGTTTGCAGTTCCGGAGATTCAATTTCTTGGTTTTCTTCTCTCCGCTTCTGGTTTTCGGATGGACCCTAAGAAGGTCCGCGCTGTGCTTGATTGGGATCTTCCTGAGAATCAGAAGGCGCTGATGCGGTTTTTGGGTTTTACCAATTATTACAGAAAGTTCATTTAGAATTATTCCTCTGTTGTTAAGCCACTCACGGATATGACTAAAAAGGGGGTTGATTTTTCCTCGTGGTCGGTAGATGCGCTTAAAGCCTTTTCTAGTATTAAAAAGTGTTTTGCTTCCGCTCCCATTTTGGTACAACCTGATGTCTCTACCTTTTATCGTTGAGGTGGATGCTTCTGAGGTGGGTGTGGGTGCGGTCTTATCTCAGGGTCCCTCTCCTGCCAAATGGCGACCGTGTGCCTTTTTCTCAAGGAAACTCTCCTCTGCAGAGAGAAATTACGATGTGGGAGATAGGGAGTTGTTGGCCATCAAATTAGCTTTTGAGGAATGGCGCCATTGGTTAGAGGGAGCCAGACACCCTATTACCGTGTTTACCGACCATAAGAATCTGGCCTACTTGGAATCGGCCAAGCGTCTGAACCCGAGACAGGCCAGATGGTCTTTGTTCTTTTCTAGGTTTAATTTTGTTGTTACGTTCCGCCCTGGGGTTAAAAATGTGAAGGCGGATGCCCTGTCACGTTGTTTTCCGGGAGGGGGGAACTTTGAAGACCCGGGTTCCATTTTGGCTGATGGGGTGGTCGTCTCTGCTCTTTATCCTGATTTGGAGGCAGAGGTTCAGGCAGCCCAGGCAGAGGCTCCTGATCTTTGTCCTCCTGGGAGGTTCTTTGTGCCTCTCGCTTTACGACACAAGGTTTTTAAGGAGCACCACAATACTGTCCTTGCTGGGCACCCAGGGAGTAGAGCCACAGTGGATCTCATTGCTCGGAGATTCTGGTGGCCTGCTCTTCGTAAGACGGTTGAGGGTTTTGTGGCAGCCTGCGAGACCTGCGCTCGTGCCAAGGTCCCTCATTCACGGCCATCGCGTTCTCTCCTCCCGTTACCCATTCCTTTCCGTCCTTGGACGCATCTGTCCATGGACTTCATTGCGGACCTGCCTCGTTCCTCAGGGAAGACTGTGATTCTGGTGGTAGTGGACCGTTTTAGCAAAATGGTGCATTTCATTCCCTTTCCTGGGTTACCCAATGCTAAGACGCTGGCGCAAGCGTTTGTTGATCACATTGTTAAATTGCATGGCATTCCTTCAGACATTGTTTCTGATAGGGGCACGCAATTTGTTTCCAGATTCTGGAAGGCTTTCTGTTCTCGCTTGGGGGTTCGGTTGTCGTTCTCTTCTGCTTTTCACCCGCAGTCGAATGGTCACACCGAACGCGTCAATCAGAATCTGGAGACATATCTGCGCTGTTTTGTGGTGGAGAATCAGGAGGATTGGTATTCTTTTTTGTCCCTTGCTGAGTTTGCTTTAAATAACCAACGCCAGGAGTCCTCTGATAAGTCACCATTTTTTGGTGCATATGGGTTTCATCCGCAGTTTGGGACATTCTCTGGAGAGGGGTCTTCTGGTTTACCTGATGAGGAGAGATTTTCCTCGTCTTTGTCATTTATTTGGCAAAAGATTCATGGTAATCTGAAGAGGATTAGTGAGAGATATAAGCGTGTGGCGGATAAGAGACGTGTGCCTGGTCCGGACCTGAATGTGGGTGATCTGGTGTGGTTGTCTACAAAGAATATCAAACTGAAGGTTCTCTCCTGGAAGTTGGGTCCTAAGTTTATTGGGCCTCACAAGATCTTGTCCGTCATCAATCCCGTTGCCTTCCGTCTTGATCTTCCTCAGACTTGGAAGATCCATAATGTTTTTCACAGGTCCCTATTAAAACCTTATGTCCAACCCACTGTACCCTCCTCTTTGCCTCCTCCTTTGATTTTTGTTGATGGTAATCTTGAATTTCAGGTCTCTAGGATTGTGGATTCTCGCATTATCCGTGGTTCTCTTCAGTACCTCGTTCATTGGGAGGGTTATGGTACTGAGGAGAGGATGTGGGTCCCAGTGGCGGACATTAAGGCCACTCGTCTCATCAGGGCTTTCCATAGGTCTCATCCTGAGAAGGTGGGCTCTGAGTGTCCGGAGTCCACCCATGGAGGGAGGGGTACTGTCACAGCCAGTTCTGTGAGAAGGTCTGACAGACGTTCTTCTCTACCTCTTGTATGACGTTCTTTGTTTTGGTTTTACTTTGTCATCTCCTTTCCTTCTGCCAGGTGTCACTTACTTTTCGGTTTATACTACTTCCTGGATGAAGTGTTCACTGCTGGAGGCTGCTGCTGCTGTTTGCTCAGATAAGTCTTTTCCTTTATTGTGTTTCCTTGCTGGCTTGATTCTAGGTGACCCTGACTCCGTCCGTATTAAGTGCAGGGAGCCGGTAGTCGTGTCCCCTCACTATTATAGGGTTTTCAGGTGTCACACAGTCTTAGGTATGTGGGCATGCAATCGTCTACCATTGAGACCCTTGCATGTGCTTAGTAGTCAGGGTGAGCTCTTAGGGTTTTATATGCTCCTTAGTTTGGGATCAAGCCAGTCGGTCGATTATTTATAAGTTCCAGCTCTCTGCAACTTCACAAGTGACAGAAATTCGAGACTACCGTCCACCATGACAGGAGGGGGTGGCAGGGAGGAGGGTTCAGCAGGTTCAACATATCTCTTCAGTAATGATTTGTGGAAAACATTATGAATCTTTAAAGCCTGCGGAAATTCAAGACAAAAGGCTACCGGGTTAATAAAAGCAGAGAATGTCAACCGCATGGTATGAAGTGTAAAACCAAACTAAATAGGGAAGCAGTAATGACCGCCAGCTGCACCTGACAAGAGGTGTGGTCATTACCAAACAACAACACTGAGAATCAAGAGACTGTCAGTTAGCCTCAGTCTCTCTGATCTTCTAACCTCTGTCACAGATGGTACCGTGACAGGTGTTCTCTGATGCCTTTTGTATACTTGGCTGCAGTGATGGCATGCCTGTATATTTATTTGACAGCTGCATCCAGTCACTGGCCTCAGTAGTATACACCAAGAGAACACTGAGGGAAGTGGCTATGTGGATAAAAGGCACATCATTGCTGCAGCCAAGTAAACAAAGACTTGATGGGGCTGGAATGGCAGGGAATGTAACAGGTAACTAATGGGTCTTCTATTATTTTATCACAGTTTTTCCCGTTTACCTTTTTTTTTTTTTTTTTTGCAGAACCAGAAATATCCCTTTAATTTTAACTGATATTCTCCAGTACCTTTGATTTCTTTCTCTACATAGCCAAACGTATACAGTAGATAATAACAGCATACTGGTAGCCTGTAGTTGCCATAAGAGGGCGCATGAAAGCTTACTGCATACTGCGTTGTTCTTGAACTCTATATATGATAGTATGCAGTAAACTCTTGTGCTCCATCTAGTGGTGACTGCAGGCAGCCAGCATGTTGTTGCCATGGCTCTGCAGGGGCTTTGGAGTTTTGTATGTAGAATTCTGGTTTTCCACTCTCTGTCCCTTCATCCTTTTGGTTGAACTTGATGGACCTATGTCTGTTTTCTATCATACTGTTTAAAGAGGACCTTTCACTAATTATTACACTATGAACTAACTATACAGACATGTAGAGTGGTGCCCGGGGATCTCACTGCACTTACTATTATCCCCAGGCGCCGCTCCGTTCTCCTGCTATGCCCTCCGGTATCTCCGCTCACTAAGTTATAGTAGGCGGAGATTCCAGTCATTAAGTTATGGTAGGCGGAGTCTGCCCTTTTTCTGCTCTAGCGCTGGCCAATCGCAGCGCAGAGCTCACAGCCTGGGAGGTTATTTTCTCTCAGGCTGTGAGCTCTGCAATGCGATTGGCCAGCGCTACAGAAGAACAAGGGCAGACTCCGCCTACCATAACTTAGGGAACGGAGATACCGGAGGGCATAGCGGAAGAACGGAGCGGCGCCCGGGGATAATAGTAAGTGCAGTGAGATCGCCGGGCGCCGCTCTCCATGTCTGTATAGTTAGTTCATAGTGTAATAATCGGTGAAAGGTCCTCTTTAACTACGTAACTAACTATATACAGGTGAGGTATTAGGAGCAGTGGATTACCAATGCTGTCGCTGCTAGCAAGCTATTATGTAAATAGCAGCACAGAAAGATATCAGTGCATTGCCTAGCTTCTTAATCCCTTACATATATAACATGTACACTCACCTAAAGAATTATTAGGAACACCATACTAATACGGTGTTGGACCCCCTTTTGCCTTCAGAACTGCCTTAATTCTACGTGGCATTGATTCCACAAGGTGCTGATAGCATTCTTTAGAAATGTTGGTCCATATTGATAGGATAGCATCTTGCAGTTGATGGAGATTTGAGGGATGCACATCCAGGGCACGAAGCTCTCGCTCCACCACATCCAAAAGATGCTCTATTGGGTTGAGATCTGGTGACTGTGGGGGCCATTTTAGTACAGTGAACTCATTGTCATGTTCAAGAAACCAATTTAAAATTATTCGAGCTTTGTGACATGGTGCATTATCCTGCTGGAAGTAGCCATCAGAGGATGGGTACATGGTGGTCATGAAGGGATGGACATGGTTAGAAACAATGCTCAGGTAGCCCGTGGCATTTAAAAGATGCCCAATTGGCACTAAGGGGCCTAAAGTGTGCCCAGAAAACATCCCCCACACCATTACACCACCACCACCAGCCTGCACAGTGGTAACAAGGCATGATGGATACATGTTCTCATTCTGTTTACGCCAAATTTGGACGCTACCATTTGAATGTCTCAACAGAAATCGAGACTCATCAGACCAGGCAACATTTTTCCAGTCTTCAACAGTCCAATTTTGGTGAGCTCGTGCAAATTGTAGCGGTGGGGTCTTCTGCTGTTGTAGCCCATCCGCCTCAAGGTTGTGCGTGTTGTGGCTTCACAAATGCTTAGCTGCATACCTCGATTGTAACGAGTGTTTTTTTCAGTCAACGTTGCTCTTCTATCAGCTTGAATCAGTCGGCCCATTCTCCTCTGACCTTTAGCATCCACAAGGCATTTTCGCCCACAGGACTGCCGCATACTGGATGTTTTTCCCTTTTCACACCATTCTTTGTAAACCCTAGAAATGGTTGTGCGTGAAAATCCCAGTAATTGAGCAGATTGTGAAATACTCAGACCGGCCCGTCTGGCACCAACAACCATGCCACGCTCAAAATTGCTTAAATCACCTTTCTTTCCCATTCTGACATTCAGTTTGGAGTTCAGGAGATTGTCTTGACCAGTACCACACCCCTAAATGCTTGAAGCAACTGCCATGTGATTGGTTGACTAGATAATTGCATTAATGAGAAATATAACAGGTGTTCCTAATAATTCTTTAGGTGAGTGTATGTGTATACTGTATATACACTGCGTGCAGAATTATTAGGCAAATGAGTATTTTGACCACATCATCCTCTTTATGCATGTTGTCTTACTCCAAGCTGTATAGGCTCGAAAGCCTACTACCAATTAAGCATATTAGGTGATGTGCATCTCTGTAATGAGAAGGGGTGTGGTCTAATGACATCAACACCCTATATTAGGTGTGCATAATTATTAGGCAACTTCCTTTCCTTTGGCAAAATGGGTCAAAAGAAGGACTTGACAGGCTCAGAAAAGTCAAAAATAGTGAGATATCTTGCAGAGGGATGCAGCACTCTTAAAATTGCAAAGCTTCTGAAGCGTGATCATCGAACAATCAAGCGTTTCATTCAAAATAGTCAACAGGGTCGCAAGAAGCGTGTGGAAAAACCAAGGCGCAAAATAACTGCCCATGAACTGAGAAAAGTCAAGCATGCAGCTGCCAAGATGCCACTTGCCACCAGTTTGGCCATATTTCAGAGCTGCAACATCACTGGAGTGCCCAAAAGCACAAGGTGTGCAATACTCAGAGACATGGCCAAGGTAAGAAAGGCTGAAAGACGACCACCACTGAACAAGACACACAAGCTGAAACGTCAAGACTGGGCCAAGAAATATCTCAAGACTGATTTTTCTAAGGTTTTATGGACTGATGAAATGAGAGTGAGTCTTGATGGGCCAGATGGATGGGCCCGTGGCTGGATTGGTAAAGGGCAGAGAGCTCCAGTCCGACTCAGACGCCAGCAAGGTGGAGGTGGAGTACTGGTTTGGGCTGGTATCATCAAAGATGAGCTTGTGGGGCCTTTTCGGGTTGAGGATGGAGTCAAGCTCAACTCCCAGTCCTACTGCCAGTTTCTGGAAGACACCTTCTTCAAGCAGTGGTACAGGAAGAAGTCTGCATCCTTCAAGAAAAACATGATTTTCATGCAGGACAATGCTCCATCACACGCGTCCAAGTACTCCACAGCGTGGCTGGCAAGAAAGGGTATAAAATAAGAAAATCTAATGACATGGCCTCCTTGTTCACCTGATCTGAACCCCGTTGAGAACCTGTGGTCCATCATCAAATGTGAGATTTACAAGGAGGGAAAACAGTACACCTCTCTGAACAGTGTCTGGGAGGCTGTGGTTGCTGCTGCACGCAATGTTGATGGTGAACAGATCAAAACACTGACAGAATCCATGGATGGCAGGCTTTTGAGTGTCCTTGCAAAGAAAGGTGGCTATATTGGTCACTGATTTGTTTTTGTTTTGTTTTTGAATGTCAGAAATGTATATTTGTGAATGTTGAGATGTTATATTGGTTTCACTGGTAAAAATAAATAATTGAAATGGGTATATATTAGTTTTTTGTTAAGTTGCCTAATAATTATGCACAGTAATAGTCACCTGCACACACAGATATCCCCCTAAAATAGCTAAAACTAAAAACAAACTAAAAACTACTTCCAAAAATATTCAGCTTTGATATTAATGAGTTTTTTGGGTTCATTGAGAACATGGTTGTTGTTCAATAATAAAATTAATCCTTAAAAATACAACTTGCCTAATAATTCTGCACTCCCTGTAGTACTGTCGTTTCATTTTCTACCATCCATATTATTTGTACCTAATGTCTATGTGCTAATTGGAGAAGTATATCACTAGGGTCATGCTACTTTAGATTTAGAGCTTACAAATCTTTCCTAACTTGCAAATTGCTTACTTGCACGGCCCATGAAACCTGCCATGGAAAAAACAGAATCGTGTAAAATCCAAAACCGCTTCTCATCTCAGAGCGTATGGCAGTTTTACCTTCGAAAGTCAATGTTTTCATCAGTTTCAATTGTGTAATAAAAACACAGATGGCTGACTCACAAGTTTACTGCTCCTGTTAATAGCAGACAGTTTCTGCTGCCAGACTGCAATCTATAAATAAATGACGTCCATCTTATAGGAATTCTAAAATAAATCACAAGAAAAAGATGAAACTCAGTGCGTGTAGAAACCACATCAGGCTGGAAGAGAACATTAATGGAATGTGCCATGCACTGTAGATAACAAATACGGATAGAATGATTGCAGGATCAGACAATGTACAGTAGAGATTGTTTGTAGTCTGTTACCCTGGAGACACATAGTTCTCAATAGCCCCATCAGGCACAATGCAATAATATATTTTAAAGAATGAGAACAAAGATTGTACTACACGGGCTAATATAATATTGCATAACTTCAATTCACTAATATACAGTTGCAAAAAAAGTATGTGAACCCTTTGGAATTATATGGATTTCTGCACAAATTGGTCATAAAATGTGATCTGATCTTCATCTAAGTCACAACAATAGACAATTACAGTCTGCTTAAACTAATAACACACAAAGAATTAAATGTTACCATGTTTTTATTGAACACACGATGTAAACATTCACAGTGCAGGTGGAAAAAGTATGTGAACCCTTGGATTTAATAATTGGTTGAACCTCCTTTGGCAGCAATAACTTCAACCAAACATTTCCTGTAGTTGCAGATCAGACGTACACAACGGTCAGGAGTAATTCTTGACCATTCCTCTTTACAGAACTGTTTCAGTTCAGCAATATTCTTGGGATGTCTGGTGTGAATCGCTTTCTTGAGCTCATGCCACAGCATCTCAATCGGGTTGAGGTCAGGACTCTGACTGGGCTACTCCAGATGGCATATTTTCTTCTGTTTAAGCCATTCTGTTGTTGATTTACTTCTATGCTTTGGGTCGTTGTCCTGTTGCAACACCCATCTTCTGTTGAGCTTCAGCTGGTGGACAGATGGCCTTAAGTTCTCCTGCAAAATATCTTGATAAACTTGGGAATTCATTTTTCCTTTGATGATAGCAATCCGTCCAGGCCCTGACACAGCAAAGCAGCCCCAAACCATGATGCCCCCACCACCATACTTCATAGTTGGAATAAGGTTTTGATGTTGCTGTGCTGTGCCTCTTTTTCTCCACACATAGTGTTGTGTGTTTCTTGCAAACAACTCAACTTTGGTTTCATCTGTCCACAGAATATTTTGCCAGTACTGCTGTCGAACATCCAGGTGCTCTTGTGCAAACTGTAAACGTGCAGCAATGTTTTTTTGGACAGCAGTGGCTTCCTCTGTGGTATCCTTCCATGAAATCCATTCTTGTTTAGTGTTTTACGTATCGTAGATTCGCTAACAGGGATGTTAGCATATGCCAGAGACTTTTGTAAGTCTTTAGCTGACACTCTAGGATTCTTCTTCACCTCATTGAGCAGTCTTCGCTGTGCTCTTACAGTCATCTTTACAGGACGGCCACTCCTAGGGAGAGTAGCAGCAGTGCTGAACTTTCTCCATTTATAGACAATTTGTCTTACCATGGACTGATGAACAGCAAGGCTTTTGGAACTACTTTTATAACCCTTTCCAGCTTTATGCAAGTCAACAATTCTTAATCGTAGATCTTCTGAGAGCTCTTTTGTGCAAGGCACTGTTCACATCAGGCAATACTACTTGTGAAAAGCAAACCCAGAACTGGTCTGTGTTTTTTTTATTGGGCAGGGCAGCTGTAACCAACACCTCCAATCTCATCTCATTGATTGGACTCCAGTTGGCTGACACCTCACTCCAATTAGCTCTTGGAGATATCATTAGTCTAGGGGTTCACATACTTTTTCCACCTGCACTGTGAATGTTTACATGGTGACATGGTGTGCAAAAAACATGGTAACATTTAATTATTTGTGTGTTATTAGTTTAAGCAGACTTTGATTGTCTATTGTTGCGACTTAGATGAAGATCAGATCAGATTTTATGACCAATTTGTGCAGAAATCCATATCATTCCAAAGGGTTTACATACTTCTTCTTGCAACTGTACCTTTAATCAGCCATGGGAGAGTCAATTAGAAGCTGGCAACATTTTAGGACTGCCATTTGCCCACAGGGTGTAACGTTTCAGATTGTCTTATCCTACTGACAAGCAAAGGGACAACTGTCCTTTTTGCAGGACAAGGGAATGTGTTATCAAAAGTGCAGTTCCCCAATAGATTAGCCTGTATATCCTCAGTCCAGAGGCATGTTTGATGTTTTTCGAGTCATAAATGTGACTTTATTGCAGCCCCCCCGGCCAGCATGAGTGGCATGGTGAATGGCTGGAACTGGAGAAGATGGGAGCAGTGGCGGTGGCAATAAGGGTGGCTAATCCTTTTCTCTCTAGTGCTCCCTGGGCCACACATGCAGGGACTAGATAGATGCAACCATCCTTCACCACAGGGAATCCCTGGTATTGGGAACTCCTACAAGATGGTGGCTGGGGTGCCTTGGTGCTTTGTGTGTGGTGATGGGGTGCAAGGCAGGAGGCCTGGGCCAGAAAAGGCTGATGGTGGAGGAGATCATAAGCATGCAATATTTGGGGGTAACAAGTCCAAGGCACTTTACTGAGGTGGTTTTGGAAGTTAATAAACAAAGTCACTGGCAGTAATAAGTTCAGTTGTACACAAACAATCTTTCCAAGGTTGAATATGGTCTCCCTCAGCTTCCCAAAAATTGGCCAAAGGAGTGTAACATGTCTCTCACAATATGTACTGCAGTTCCTAGTTTGTGGGGTACAGATAATCAAATGGGTGGCCAATTTGTTATAGAAGTGTTCTACAATTTGTATGAATATTATGACAGGATCAATTAGAACAGGCAATTTTTGGTTGTAAGGGAACCAATGTACTTATTTCATCTGTGGCAGTAGTTAATGATTTTTCTGGATGACCACAACAAATGATGAAAGCTTCACTAGGGCAGTTTATGAGTTTGGAAGCATAACACAGAGCCTCTGCAAGACTTTCCTTCACCTGAGGCAAAGGTTCAGTTCACTGCCCAAACCTAGGAAAAGTGGCTTGTTGGCATACCCTAGCATCCAGCACCAGGGATACATTAAAATCACTGAAATATAGTGGCAAATATGGAGGAACTGCTCAAACCCCAAACACTGTAGCGTGTTTCTCATTGGGGGAGCAGTCCCACCGCATGTGGACCACAGCAAACGACCATCCCCAGCAAAAAATGCGTACAATGGAGGATGCCGGCGCGGTACACATGCACCACAAAGGCATCCTACACAAAACGGAGCATTGTACGGATGACAATATAATTGTATAAATCACAGAAACAAAATTCACCAAACACATATGCCACTGACTATACTAGCTAGTCATACAAGCAGATATTAAAAGCTGAGACTTTTGCCAATATATTCCTGTCAGGAACACATCGCAGCCCATCATGCACCACGTCACGGTCTCTCAGCATGGCAAGGGGTCCTACCACTAAGCTATCTATGGTGTGAACACGGTCTGAAGGTGATGAAATCCAGCTCACAGCCAAGCTTCCACACAACCGCATAGCAGGACAACTAATGCAATGTGGATAAAGCAAGGCTGTAAGCCACACCCATATCAGACCGTGTGATGGAGGCTACCAGGTGCAAAAGAATGTTTAAATGCCAGGTAAAGGCACATTCAATATGTATAAAACAAAATCACTGAAATATAGTGGCAAATATGGGGGAACTGCTCAAACCCCAAACACTGTAGCGTGTTTCTCATTGGGGGAGCAGTCCCACCGCATGTGGACCACAGCAAACGACCATCCCCAGCAAAAAATGCGTACAATGGAGGATGCCGGCGCGGTCCACATGCACCACAAAGGCATCCTACACAAAACGGAGCATTGTGCGGATGACAATATAATTGCCTGATAGAACCAGTTGTATGCAAGCTATACACCAGCCTCAAAAATGACGGAGCACCTTGTGGATTTCAAGGGAGCTGGTGTAGATTTATTCAAGTTACCTGACCAGCGCATAAGTTCTGTACAGCCTGACACGGTACCGCCTCTACATAACATAGGCGCATCAAGCGCCAGCGGAGGGTTATTAAGACCAGCGTCTAAAACGCTGCTCTTAATAAATAACCTTACATTTCCCTCAAGGAATGTATCCAAGAATATAATGAGCACTTTAATCCCACATGTGTTTCAAAGAATTTATTAGAATTGTAATGTGAAATTTTTTTTTTCCAATAATATAATTTTAGCTAAAAAAAATTAATTTTCACAAGGATTAACAGGAAAAAAGCACCACAGAAATTGTTATGCAGTTTCTTCCTAGTATGGCAGTACCCAATACATAGTTGCAAACTGTTGTTGGGGTATATACATGGCATGAGTGCCTTTTGGAGCAAGGATTTTGGTAAAATTATTTTCTAAGCATATTATTGCTAATCGAGCACAAGACTGACAAGGTAAGAAATCAGCAATTGTTCTCATAGTTTGTTGAGTGGAAGAATGATTTGTCAGCAATTCACACACCTGAAGGAGCGGTGAGCTTGTAGAGTATGGTCGTCTGCTAGCTCTGATGTTACTTCATTGCAAAGCCCTCCTGCACCAATTGGACAATCTAAAATAGTAATTACAATTCCAAATCCTGACCAAACATCTAGTAAGTACAAAGGGACTGTCCACAGGCTTAAAGGTGTTAAGACAAGACTGGCGATCACACTACAAACAAATAACCTTCATGTAACAGGCTTGGATCAAAGGTGTAAGATGCAAATCTGGCAGCTTTTTGTAAGTAAGCATTCTGGATAGCTATACCAATACATTTACCTCCCATTTCTAGGCAAGGCAGAAGAACCCCTCCAGATGGCTGTACCGTACATATCAGAGGCAGAAAAATAGGTCCGATGTGGGGAATATGTTGGATGCTGCCTCCATCTGCCCATTTGAGGGGAACAACTGTTTTGTCTCCAGTCTTCCTCTGGTGGCATGTCTACTCTCCTAGGACCCTGCATTCTAGGCTGTGGAGCAAAAGCATTCACCATCCAATCTCCTCTAACCATGGAAGAGCTACGTGGCATAGTTAAGGTGCAGTACTCTGTAGATGGCGATGGTCTGCGATTCATCTTATAGGTCTGATAGCCCCTGTAGCTTGATTCTTGCAGAAACAGACCATTTTGTAAGCTTTTGCCTGGAGAGCCCAATAAGCTGGAATTAACCATGATTGGGTCAGGTCCGTTTGCCTGCACTGTGTGACCTGACCACTTTTGGTAGGTTGGAATATTCTGTTCCATAGCTCCAGGTGAAGACCTCTGTGTTGAGTATAAACTAGAACCAATCTTGGGTGCCCTTGGGAGAGTTACATAGCTCACTTCCATATCTGAGTGTTCGGTAACTCTGACACTTTCACTCCTGTCAGGCAAAGCCAAATGCTTTTGGACAGTTGGGTCTCCTGGTGGCCATAAAATGATTTTCTAAGAGGTATAACCTTTTTATTCTTTTGTCAATAGAGCTGTGTGAGGGCTCATTTTTGTGAGATGAGATGTAGTTTTTATTGGTACCATTTTAGGGTACATTTGGTAAATTTTTTATTATATTTTTTAACAGGCATGCAGTAGCCAAAAAATATCAATTCCATCAGGTTTTTTTTTTTTAAAGAGGTTCACAATGTGGTATAAATTACATTTTAACTTTATTCTGCAGGTCAGTAGAATTGGCAGGAACAAATTCTATAGTTTTGGTAATGACTGTAGATAGGGACAGATGAGGACAGTGAGTCCCTAACTAGAATCCAGCCCGCTTACCCTACCTACTTGCAGTATATGCCCTTAATGGCAGAACCACAACTGGACGATGGCCCCTACACTAATATAAGTGCAGGACGATAGACAACACACAGACAAACACAAAAGCAGAGTCATATAAAATGAGTCAGAAACAGATTGGCTACACAGTACCAAAATGTGAGACAAAGCAAGGTCAGGAAATAAGCCAAGGTAAGAGCACGCGATATCAAGCAATCAACAACAGGAACCACGAACAACCCTAGTTAGCCCAAAGACTATCACTGGCAATGGTTACTTGACAATAGGCGATTTAAATGGAAAGCCAAGTCCCCGGACTAGAACCTGATTGGTCGGGTGACCTGACTCTTCCATAGTTCAGACACCAACCTAAAAGGTGATTAAGCAGATGGGCTATCATTCAGCCACTGCCTGTCTCCCCCATCCCACGCATGCTGTGATGAGAAAGCAGAGCATTGCGTTCTTTAGCTAAGGCTGCGTTCGTGTCACTGGGGGACATGGCTCCGCAGTGGGTCTCTCCCATCCCAGCCTTGCCGAAGTCAAGGATCGTGCCGCTGGAGCCCAGACAGGTAATTTTATTACAGTTTTTTTTATGTTCTACTACTGTTGCACTATAAAATCACTTTTTTCTTAAAAATGTTTTTGTCACCTTATTCTATGGACCCATAAAAATGTCATTTTTTTGGTGGATCTATTTTTCAGCTTGTTTTTTTGTGGGTTGAGCTGTAGTTTTTATTTGGGCCACTTTGGGGTACATATGGTTTTTGATCCCTGTTTATTCCATTTTTGGGAGGTGAGGTGACCAAATAATAGCAATTCTATCTACATTTGTAACTTTTTATAGAGTTTACTGTATGATAAAAATGACATGGTCATTTTATTGTGCAGGTTGATATGATGACACCAGACTTACACAGTTTTTTATATTTTACTATTTTTGCATCCTAAAATCTTTCTTAAAAATATTTTTGTTTTGTGTGTTGTCATATTCTAAGGCCCAGAACTTTATTACTTTCCCATCAAGGTAGCTGTGTGGGGGCTTGTTTTGTGCTTGACAAGCTGTAGTTTTCACTGATACCATTTTGGGTACATATGACACTTTTTTGAGAGGTGAGGTGACCAAAAACAGCAATGCTGGCATTGTTTTTTATTTCATTGTTTGCATTCACTGTATGGGACAAGTGCAGTAATCATTTTATAGATAGGGTTGTTACAGATGTGGTAATATCAACTATGTGTAGTATATTTTATTTTTTCAAATCACACACGACCAAGTTCCAGTAGTCAAGGCCAAATTTGTAAGCGGTAACAATATTAACAACTCTTTTCACATGAATGATTCACCGCAATAAAACATAACATTTATTGATATATAATATTAAAAGGCCTAAAATTATTTATAAAACAAGACAAGGAAACACCGAAAAATTCAATCAATGCGACCTCTAAATGCCTTCAGAACAGTGCACAATCCAATAGGCAAAGGACAAGAGGGAGGATAAAGTGGAGAGACAGGGGTACTGGGACGCTGCCCCTATGCATCCCTGGAAGCTCTCACTAGTGGTACTCCCTCTCTAGACTTCCCCTTACTGTCCCTTAATAAGGCAACAGTGACTGCCCAGTTTCGTCAAGAAAAAAAGGAAACAGAAAGAAAAAAATATATAGTAATCCAAAAAGTGACTCAATGGTCCCAGGTGCAATTATGCTATATTGTTCCGACGCGTTTCATTGGCATCCGCCAAATCTTAAGGGGACCAGTTTGCAGATTATCAAAACTTCCTATGAATGCCTAGTAAAACTCCTGAAACAAATATATATATATATATATATATATATATATATATATATATGGTAGTCACATCCAATATACAGGGTGGGCCATTTATATGGATACACCTTAATAAAATGGGAATGGTTGGTGATATTAACTTCCTGTTTGTGGCAAATTAGTATATGTGAGGGGGGAAACTTTTCAAGATGGGTGGTGACCATGGCGGCCATTTTGAAGTTGGACATTTTGAATCCAACTTTTGTTTTTTCAATAGGAAGAGGGTCATGTGACACATCAAACTTATTGGGAATTTCACAAAAAAAACAATGGTGTGCTTGGTTTTAACGTAACTTTATTCTTTCATGAGTTATTTACAAGTTTCTGACCACTTATAAAATGTGTTCAATGTGCTGCCCATTGTGTTGGATTGTCAATGCAGCCCTCTTCTCCTACTCTTCACACACTGATAGCAACACCGCAGGAGAAATGCCAGCACAGGCTTCCAGTATCCGTAGTTTCAGGTGCTGCACATCTCGTATCTTCACAGCATAGACGATTGCCTTCAGATGATACGAGATGTGCAGCACCTGAAACTACGGATACTGGAAGCCTGGGCTAGCATTTCTCTTGCGGTGTTGCCACAAACAGGAAGTTAATATCACCAACCATTCCTATTTTATTAAGGTGTATCCATATAAATGGCCCACCCTGTACATCACGAATACATGTAAAACTACTTAGCTTTCCACGGTGCATTATTGTGGTCCAGCTGTAGTCCTAATCCACGGTCCTGCGTGTGGCAGCACCTATGTACAACATCCTGCTGTGGCAGCAATAGTATGAGTGTCCGGGGCGTTCTAATTAAATCCCAGCTCAGACACTCAAAGTCCGCCTCTGCCAACATATGACCTTCTCCCTCTCTGATCATGTGACTAGTCAGGTGACCCCCCGATGTCACATGATCGGACCGAGCCGGCCGGCAGCCGTTCCCATAGGTTAGAGTTCCGCCCCCCTATGTGCTGTCTTCAATGTTTAGAGGTTGGACCGAAGGGAGGAGACCAAGGGAGGAGGCAGGGCGAAGGTCCTCAACCCTCGTACATCCCTATTCATTTAATTAATACGCGCAGCGTCCGGGTAATGACCTGGCGCATGCGCAATAGAAGGTTTAACCCGGCAGGTCCTATCAATGAAATCATAGATGCTAAAAAGAAAACAAACAAAAAGGCAGAAAGAGGGGGGAAAAGGATCTACTCATTTGTGGCCCTAGTATACATAAATATATAAATAAGGGTCATCCCTTATAATGTACCAGAAGATCGAATCTGTATATATATAAAGTACTTTGTACCCATACATATCACGATCTCTAGTACCCTAAAGAGGACAAAGATGTAAATGTAATTTCCAGAAAGGCCGTCATTCTAGCAGTATTTCTCCACGTTTTTATCCAATAAAGGCTTTCATCCTAGATGGTATGTATATATACAGTACAGACCAAAAGTTTGGACACACCTTCTCATTTAAAGAGTTTTCTTTATTTTCATGACTCTGAAGGCATAAAAACTATGAATTAACACATGTGGAATTATATACATAACAAACAAGTGTGAAACAACTAAAAATATGTCATATTCTACGTTCTTCAAAGTAGCCACCTTTTGCTTTGATTACTGCTTTGCACACTCTAGGCATTCTCTTGATGAGCTTCAAAAGGTAGTCCCCTGAAATAGTCTTCCAACAGTCTTGAAGGAGTTCCCAGAGATGCTTAGCACTTGTTGGCCCTTTTGCCTTCACTGCGTTCCAGCTCACCCCAAACCATCTTGATTGGGTTCAGGTCCGGTGACTGTGGAGGCCAGGTCATCTGGCGCAGCACCCCATCACTCTCCTTCATGGTCAAATAGCCCTTACTTTCAAAGTTTTCCCAATTTTTCGGCTGACTGACTGACCTTCATTTCTTAAAGTAATGATGGCCACTCGTTTTTCTTTACTTAGCTGCTTTTTTCTTGCCATAATACAAATTCTAACAGTCTATTCAGTAGGACTATCAGCTGTGTATCCACCTGACTTCTCCTCAATGCAACTGATGGTCCCAACCCCATTTATAAGGCAAGAAATCCCACTTATTAAACCTGACAGGGCACACCTGTGAAGTGAAAACCATTTCAGAGGACTACCTCTTGAAGCTCATCAAGAGAATGCCAAGAGTGTGCAAAGCAGTAATCAAAGCAAAAGGTGGCTACTTTGAAGAACCTAGAATATGACATATTTTCAGTTGTTTCACACTTGTTTGTTATGTATATAATTCCACATGTGTTAATTCATAGTTTTGATGCCTTCAGTGTAAGGGTATTTTCACACTTGCGGCAGGACGGATCCGACAGGCTGTTCACCATGTCGGATCCGTCCTGCGGCTGTTTCGCCGTGCCCCCGGGCCGCCGCTCCGTCCCCATTGACTATAATGGGGATGGGGCGGAGCTCCGGCGCAGCACGGCGGTGCACGGCTTAAGGCCGCCGGACTAAAATTACTGCATGTCAGGTTTTTTAGTCCGGCGGCTTTCTCCGTGCACCGCCGTGCTGCGCCGGAGCTCCGCCCCCATCCCCATTATAGTCAATGGGGACGGAGCGGGGGCACGGCGAACAGCCACAGGACGGATCCGACATGCTAAACAGCATGTCGGATCCGTCCTGCCGCAAGTGTGAAACTAGCCTAAATCTACAATTTTCATAGTCATGAAAATAAAGAAAACTCTTTGAATGAGAAGGTGTGTCCAAACTTTGGGTCTGTACTGTATGTGCAAAGGGGATCAAATCATCCTAGATAGTATGTGTATGTGTATATATATATATATATATATATATATATATATATATATATACACTGCTCAAAAAAATAAAGGGAACACAAAAATAACATCCTAGATCTGAGTTAATTAAATATTCTTCTGAAATACTTTGTTCTTTACATAGTTGAATGTGCTGACAACAAAATCACACAAAAATTAAAAAATGGAAATCAAATTGTTCAACCCATGGAGGTCTGGATTTGGAGTCACACTCAAAATTAAAGTGGAAAAACACACTACAGGCTGATCCAACTTTGATGTAATGTCCTTAAAACAAGTCAAAATGAGGCTCAGTAGTGTGTGTGGCCTCCACGTGCCTGTATGACCTCCCTACAACGCCTGTGCATGCTCCTGATGAGGTGGCGGACGGTCTCCTGAGGAATCTCCTCCCAGACCTTGACTAAAGCATCTGCCAACTCCTGGACAGTCTGTGGTGCAACGTGACGTTGGTGGATAGAGCGAGACATGATGTCCCAGATGTGCTCAATTGGATTCAGGTCTGGGGAACGGGCGGGCCAGTCCATAGCATCAATGCCTTCGTCTTGCAGGAACTGCTGACACACTCCAGCCACATGAGGTCAAGCATTGTCTTGCATTAGGAGGAACCCAGGGCCAACCGCACCAGCATATGGTCTCACAAGGGGTCTGAGGATCTCATCTCGGTACCTAATGGCAGTCAGGCTACCTCTGGCGAGCACATGGATGGCTGTGCGGCCCTCCAAAGAAATGCCACCCCACACCATTACTGACCCAATGCCAAACCGGTCATACTGGAGGATGTTGCAGGCAGCAGAACGTTCTCCACGGCGACTCCAGACTCTGTCACGTCTGTCACATGTGCTCAGTGTGAACCTGCTTTCATCTGTGAAGAGCACAGGGCGCCAGTGGCAAATTTGCCAATCTTGGTGTTCTCTGGCAAATGCCAAACGTCCTGCACGGTGTTGGGCTGTAAGCACAACCCCCACCTGTGGACGTCGGGCCCTCATATCACCCTCATGGAGTCTGTTTCTGACCGTTTGAGCAGACACATGCACATTTGTGGCCTGCTGGAGGTCATTTTGCAGGGCTCTGGCAGTGCTCCTCCTGTTCCTCCTTGCACAAAGGCGGAGGTAGCGGTCCTGCTGCTGGGTTGTTGCCCTCCTACGGCCTCCTCCACGTCTCCTGATGTACTGGCCTGTCTCCTGGTAGCGCCTCCATGCTCTGGACACTACGCTGACAGACACAGCAAACCTTCTTGCCACAGCTCGCATTGATGTGCCATCCTGGATAAGCTGCACTACCTGAGCCACTTGTGTGGGTTGTAGACTCCGTCTCATGCTACCACTAGAGTGAAAGCACCGCCAGCATTCAAAAGTGACCAAAACATCAGCCAGGAAGCATAGGAACTGAGAAGTGGTCTGTGGTGACCACCTGCAGAACCACTCCTTTATTGGGGGTGTCTTGCTAATTGCCTATAATTTCCACCTGTTGTCTATCCCATTTGCACAACAGAATGTGAAATTGATTGTCACTCAGTGTTGCTTCCTAAGTGGACAGTTTGATTTCACAGAAGTGTGATTGACTTGGAGTTACATTGTGTTGTTTAAGTGTTCCCTTTATTTTTTTGAGCATAAATACCCCACAATTGACCCCATTTTGGAAAGAAGACACCCCAAGGTATTCCGTGAGGGGCATGGCGAGTTCCTAGAATTTTTTTTTTTTTGGCACAAGTTAGCGGAAAATGATGATTTTTTTTTTGATTTTTTTTTCTTACAAAGTCTCATAATCCACTAACTTGTGACAAAAAAATAAAATTTTACATGAGCTCACTATACCCCTCACGGAATACTTTGGGGTGTCTTCTTTCCAAAATGGGGTCACTTGTAGGGTATTTATACTGCCCTGGCATTTTAGGGGCCCTAAAGCGTGAGAAGAAGTCTGGAATCCAAATGCCTAAAAATGCCCTCCTAAAAGGAACTCATTGGAATTTGGGCCCCTTTGCGAACCTAGGCTGCAAAAAAGTGTCACACATGTGGTGTTGCCGTACTCAGGAGAAGTAGGGCAATGTGTTTTGGGGTGTCTTTTTACATATACCCATGCTGGGTGAGAGAAATAACTCTCTAAAATGACAACTCACCCAGCATAGGTGTATGTAAAAATACACCCCAAAACACATTTCCCAACTTCTCCTGAGTACGGCGATACCACATGTGTGACACTTTTTTGCAGCCTAGGTGCGCAAAGGGGCCCAAATTCTAAAGAGCACCTTTAGGATTTCACAGGGCATTTTTTACGCATTTGGATTCCAAATTACTTCTCACGCTTTAGGTCCCCTAAAATGCCAGGGCAGTATAAATACCCCACAAGTGACCCCATTTTGGAAAGAAGACACCCCAAAATATTCCGTGAGGGGTATAGTGAGCTCATGTAAAATTAAATTTTTTGTCACAAGTTAGTGGATTATGAGACTTTGTAAGAAAAAAAATAAAAATAAAAAATCATAATTTTTCGCTAACTTGTGCCAATAAAAAAAAAATTCTAGGAACTCGCCATGCCCCTCACGGAATACCTTGGGGTGTCTTCTTTTCAAAATGGGGTCAATTGTGGGGTATTTATACTGCCCTGGCATTTTAGGGGACCTAAAGCGTGAGAAGTAATTTGGAATCCAAATGCGTAAAAAATGCCCTGTGAAATCCTAAAGGTGCTCTTTAGAATTTGGGCCCCTTTGCGCACCTAGGCTGCAAAAAAGTGTCACACATGTGGTATCTCCGTACTCAGGAGAAGTTGGGAAATGTGTTTTGGGGTGTCTTTTTACATATACCCATGCTGGGTGAGAGAAATATCTCTCTAAAATGACAACTTTGTATAAAAAAAATGGGAAAAGTTGACTTTTAGAGAGATATTTCTCTCACCCAGCATGGGTATATGTAAAAATACACCCCAAACCACATTGCCCTACTTCTTCTGAGTACGGCGATACCACATGTGTGACACTTTTTTGCAGCCTAGGTGCGTAAAGGGGCCCAAATTCTAAAGATCACCTTTAGGATTTCACAGGGCATTTTTTAGGCATTTGGATTCCAGACTTCTTCTCACGCTTTAGGTCCCCTAAAATGCCAGGGCAGTATAAATACCCAACAAGTGACCCCATTTTGGAAAGAAGACACCCCAAGGTATTTCGTGATGGGCATAGTGAGTTCATGGAAGTTTTTATTTTTTGTCACAAGTTAGTGGAATATAAAAATAAATAAATCATCATTTTCCGCTAACTTGTGACAAAAAATAGAAACTTCTATGAACTCACTATGCCCATCATCGAATACCTTAGGGTGTCTACTTTCCGAAATGGGGTCATTTGTGGGGTGTTTTTACTGTCTGGGCATTGTAGAACCTCAGGAAACATCACAGGTGCTCAGAAAGTCATAGCTGCTTCAAAATGAGGAAATTCACATAGTTTGTAAACGGTATAACTTTTGCGCAAACCAATAAATACACACTTACTGCATTTTTTTTTTATTAAAGACATGTAGAACAATAAATTTAGAGAAAAATTTATATAGAAATGTATATATTTTTTTTAATTTTTACAACTGAAAGTGAAAAATTTCATTTTTTTGCTAAAAATTCGGTCAATTTTGATTAATAACAAAAAAAGTAAAAATGTCAGCAGCAATGAAATACCACCAAATGAAAGCTCTATTAGTGAGAAGAAAAGGAGGTAAAATTCATTTGGGTGGTAAGTTGTATGACCGAGCAATAAACCGTGAAAGTAGTGTAGTGCAGAATTGTAAAAAGTGGTCTGGTCATTAAGGGGGTTTAAGCTAGGGGAGCTGAGGTGGTTGGGTTAAAATCCCTAAACGAGGAGCAATTCCTTCCCATCTGGAGGTACTGTCCCACCGGAATGCCCCTTTTCAGAGGCATGGGATGATGACTCTTCCAATTCAAAAATTAATTGGTTGCCTGTTGTTTTACGGAAGGTTTTCGTCTTGATTTCCCCTTTTAGGTCCCGACTGATCTCAATAGCCAAAAAAGGAAGGACATTGAACTGAAAGTCAAAACAGAACTTCATGCCGATATTTACATTAAGTTCCTGAACCAATTCGATAAAATCTTGTTTACCTCCCTTCCAAATAACAAAAATTTCGTCGATAAACCTGTTTCACGTCACCACTTCTGTGGTGAATTTGCTGGGTACATCTCCAAACACAATGCTCCTCTCCCACCAGCCCAGGAACAGATTTGCGTACGACGGCGCACAGGAATTCCCTATTGCCGTACCCCTGAGCTGGTGGAAGAAGGAGCCATTGAAAAGGAAAATATTAAATGTCAAGATGAAATCGAACAATTTATTATAGGCTTGGAATTGACAGCCCCTCATATTCAAAAAATGATAAATGTTATGTTTTAATTGCGTTGAATCATTCATGTGAAAAGAGTTGTTATTTAATTTTTTCCAGTAATTAGGGACTTTATTATCAGGAATTAGTTATTTTTTTAAACTTTTTTCAAATACCTCTTTCCACTTTATTTTCACTTTTTTGCTTTCTTTTAGCCAACTAGTTAATTTGAGCCTCTGATGAAAACTTCTATATTGAAATTAAGTATATATGTCAATATTACACTGACAGCCTATTAGTCAGAGGCAGTGTCTAATTTGTTTCTGTGTATGGCAGACCCAGAGGCCACTAGTAGGCCTGCAGATGCCAATGCAGCAATTGGCACCCCTGCAATCACACGATGGGGGCAAGCAGGGTACAATGGAAGCCCACTCCCTCTGTCAACCAATTAATTGTTAAGTCCACTGACCCTGGTGTCTAAGGGGTTAAACACCCAGAGTTATCTCCATTTGCTACGTTGCAGCAAGGTCTCAGCCGCATGCTCCAGCTTACACCTGCTGCTAAATAGCACCTGCTCAGCTCCTTGGTCGGTGCCACATTGTACCATAAATATATGGCATGGTGTCGAATGTGCTACCAGCCAGGTGTTAAAGAAAATATTTATGGTCAGAATATAACCTATTGCTTACATCTCCTCTATATATTAAACATTTTTTATGACCTTTCAGGTTGTGCTGTGTGCACTGGGGGCAGTAAACATCTTATTATATTCAGAAGACAGCATTACTAGAGAGGGTAACAATGCAGATAACACAGGGTCCCCCGTTGACTATAGGTGATGAGGACAGCTCAGGTGCTCCTCCACCTCCATGCACATTGACAGAATGTGGCCACAACTCTCCCCTATAGATGTCATTGAGCTGTTTTCTTATGTCCAGGTTTTTTCTATAAATTGAACATCTGGAGCTGCTGGATTTTTGCATTAATTATTAATAAAATGTGACCGTTCATGTCTTTTATTGAACACATTGAGTAAACATCCACAGCGAAAGGGGGTAAAGAAAGTGAACCCTTGAATATAATAACCTGTAGAATCCACCTTTAGTAGCATAAACTCCAAAAGCCTTTCCTGCAGCTGGACTATTTCTGCCTGCAAACATCTATCACTGAATCAACAGGTTAGATCAAGTGCCACTTTATTGATATTTAGAAAAAGGTCAAATTGTATCAAAGACATGAGGATCTGTCTTTTTTTTTTTTGCAACTGTAGTTTATTCACTTTGAATTGTCGGATACCTTTTTTGAAAGGATTCTTACATGTAGTATACGGAGGGCCTTGATGTATATAGAATAGGGTGCACAAATGGGAATGTACAGGTGCATCTCAATAAAATAGAATATGATCGAAATGTTAATTTATTTCCGTAATTCAATTCAAAAAGTGAAACTCATATATTACCGGATATAGATTATTTACTGAAAAGTACGTACAGTATATGCGCTCAATATTTGGTCGAAGCTCTTTTTGCATGAATTACTGCATCAATGTGGCGTGGCATGGAAGCGATCAGCCTGTGGCACTGCTGAGGTGTTATGGAAGACAATGTTGCTTTGATAGCGGCCTCTCCTCTCTTCCTCCAGACTCTGGGACCTTGATTTCCAAATGAAAAGCAAAATTAACTTTATCTGAAAAAAGGACTTTGGACCATTGAGCCACAGTCCAGTCCTTTCTCCTTAGCCCAGGTAAGCCGCTTCTGACATCTCTGGGTCATGAGTGGCTTGACACCAGGAATGCAACAGTTGTAGCCCATGTCTTTGATACGTCTGCGTGTGGTGGCTCTTAAAGCACAGACTCCAGCCACAGTCCACTCCTTGCGAATCTCCCCTTGATTTTTGAATGGCCTTTTCTTGACAATCTTTTCAAGGCTGCGGTTATCCCTGTTACTTGTGCACCTTTTTCTAACACACTTTTTCCAGCCAGCTTCTATAGTAATGACTCTTTATAGCTTTTCCTCCTTATAGAGGGTGTCATTGACTGTCTTCTGGACAACTGTCAAGTCAGCAGTCTTACCCATGATTGTGTAGCCTACTAAACCAGACTGAGGGACCCTTAAACCTCTTCAGGACACATGACGTACCGGTACGGCATGTTGTCCTGGTACTTAAGGACACATTGAGCAGGCACCTTGGCTAGATGCACTGGGGGGTCCTGTGACCCCCCCATGTTGGCGATCGCAGAAAACCGCAGGTCAATTCAGACCTGCGGTTTTCTGTGTTTCCGGGTTATTCAGGTCTCTGAGGACCCGATAACCCGGAACAGGATGGTGATCGGTGGTGTGATTCTACCCCACCAATCACCATCCTGCGATCCTGAGAGGTGACGGTGACATCACCTCTCAGGATCGCCTCTGATTGGTAGGTGGGCGAGCGGCGGGAGATTCAAATGTTGCCAGCGCTCCTCTCCTCCTCCTTTTGTGTACCAGAGCGGAGGAGAGAGGAGCGCTGCCTGCACATCGGTGGGATCTGAGCCAGCATCCTTGCCCCCCAGGACCCGATCTGTGCCCCAGCACCCCCTATCTGATCAGCAGGTAATTAGGGAAAGTCTAGGGAAAAGTTGGGCTAGGCAGGGATAATAAAGGGAAAGTTAGTGTGAAAAAAAAGTTTCATTGCATCACCCTAAGTAGGGTGTCTGGGGTCCACAGCACAGCTGTGTGACCCTAGACCCCCCCAGGGGTGCTGCTGCTTGCCCCCCTGCCCCCCCACTTAGCGTCCGGCCACTGTTAGCGCATCGCACACCCCTCCGCTGATCAACTTCGGACGGGTGATCAGCGGTTTAGAACTTTTTTTGCCCTTTTCTTAGTTAGGCCTCTTTCACACGGGCGTTGCGGGAAAATGTGCGGGTGCGTTGCGGGAACACCCGCGATTTTTCCGCACGAGTGCAAAACATTGTAATGCATTTTGCACTCGCGTGAGAAAAATCGCGCGTGTTTGGTACCCAAACCCGAACTTCTTCACAGAAGTTCGGGCTTGGGATCAGTGTTCTGTAGATTGTATTATTTTCCCTTATAACATGGTTATAAGGGAAAATAATAGCATTCTGAATACAGAATGCATAGTAAAACATCGCTGGAGTGGTTAAAAAAAAATTAAAAATAATTTAACTCACCTTAATCCACTTGTTCGCGATGCCGGCATCTCCTTCTGTCTTCATCTGATCTCTGTGCAGCAACAGGACCTTTGATGACGTCACTCCGGTCATCACATGGTACGTCACATGATCTTTTACCATGGTGATGGATCATGTGATGACCAGAATGACGTCACCAAAGGTCCTGTTGCTGCACAGAGATCAGATGAAGCCAGAAGGAGATGCCGGGCTACGCGAACAAGTGGATTAAGGTGGTTAAATTTTTTTTAAAAATGTTTTAACCCCTCCAGCGATGTTTTACTATGCATTCTGTATTCAGAATGCTAGTATTTTCCCTTATAACCATGTTATAAGGGAAAATAATAATGATCGGGTCCCCATCCCGATCGTCTCCTAGCAACCGTGCGTGAAAATCGCACCGCTTCCGCACTTGCTTGCGGATGCTTGCGATTTTCACGCAACCCCATTCATTTCTATGGGGCCTGCGTTACGTGAAAAACGCACAAAGAGGAGCATGCTGCGATTTTCACGCAACGCAAAAGTGATGCGTGAAAATCACCGCTCGTGTGCACAGCCCCATAGAAATGAATGGGTCCGGATTCAGTGCGGGTGCAATGCGTTCACCTCCCGCATCGCATCCGCGCGGAATACTCGCTCGTGTGAAAGGGGCCTTAGTCTTTTTTTTTTTCTGTTAGTTTTAGGGATAAGTCCCCGAACACCCGTGCCCCCACACACACGCACACCAAATAAAGATTTACACGCATGCACATACACACGCAGACACACACTCCCCTATGGCCCTCCGGATGTTCTCGGCCGAGGAGGCATACGCCCAGCTTGCCTCCGAGTCCGAGAGTCCCAGTGAGGATGAGGATGACCCCACTTTCCTGTTGTCATCCGCGTCCTCCTCATCATCTAGTGATGATGATGAGCCCCCAAGGCGGCGGAGACGCCGCCAGGAGGAGCAAGGGGACCGCCATGTTAGGGACCCTGTGGTCCACCCTAGTACGAGCAGCTCTGGGGCTCGTACTAGTTTTCCGGCCCACCAGTTAAATCCACCGGAGCTCCCTGCCGGTGAACTTGTCTGGTATACCCCAGAGCGATTTGAGCCCGTGATTCCTGATTTTGTAGGCCAACCAGGAATCCAAATTTCCACAGTGGGCTTCACTGAATATGACTTTTTTTGTCATTTTTTCAGTGACCAACTGGTAAATCTAATGGTGGAGCAGACGAACCTGTACGCCCAACAGTTCGTTGCTCAACACCCGGGCTCCTTTTTGGCTAGGCCTGGTGGCTGGACACCAGTCAGTGCAGCCGAGATGAGGACATTTTGGGGCCTCGTGCTGCATATGGGTCTAGTCAAGAAACCTAGTGTCAGGCATTGCTGGAGTGGGGATGTCCTCTACGTGACCCCACTTTACAGTACGGCCATGACACGCTCCCGGTTTGAGGCCATCCGGAAATCAGGCTGGTCATCGATCGTTTTGGGGACAAATTTGTAAAGGCCTATGTACCTGGAAGGGAGGTCGCGGTTGATGAGTCTCTCATTGCGTTCAAGGGGAGACTCATTTTCCGCCAATATGTTCCCTCAAAGCGGGTGAGGTATGGCGTGAAGCTGTACAAACTTTGTGAGAGTACCTCAGGGTACACTTACAAGTTTCGTGTGTACTTGGGGCGAGATTCCCGTATTCAACCCCCAGAATGTCCCCCCACTCTGGGTGTTAGCGGGAAACTTGTGTGGGACCTTATGCACCCACTGCTAGATAAGGGTTACGACCTTTACGTGGATAACTTTTATACTAGAATCCCCTTGTTCCAGTCCCTCACCGCCAGATCCACATCCGCTTGTGGGACCGTGTGGAAAAATCAACGCGGCCTCCCTGCCCACCCCCTCCAGGTACCTATTCCCAGGGGTGAGACCCGTGCCCTTACCACTGGAAACCTGTTGCTGGTCAGATATAACGACAAGAGGGATGTCCTTGTACTGTCCACAATTCATGGTAACGGCATCACCCCTGTCCCTGTGCGAGGTACCCCGGCAACGGTCATCAAGCCCGATTGTATCGTCGACTACAATCGGTATATGTGAGGAGTTGATCTCTCTGATCAAGTCCTCAAGCCATATAATGCCATGCGCAAAACCCGGGCATGGTACAAAAAAGTTGCGGTCTACTTGGTGCAAGTTGCCATGTACAACTCTTTTGTGCTGTCCCGGAGCACTGGCAACACAGGGACATTCCTTCAGTTCTATGAGGCAGTCCTCAAGGCCCTGATCTTTTCGGACCGGGAAAGAGCAGGCCGGAGTACCTCGGAAACTGGAGGCGTCCGGATCGTCCCTGGCCAACACTTTCCAGGTGTGGTTCCCCCATACTGGAAAGAAGGGACGAACCCAAAAAAGGTGCAGAGTGTGTCACAGGAGGTGGATACGGAAGGACACCACTACTCAATGTGACACGTGCCCCGATCATCCGGGCCTCTGCATTATTGGTTGCTTCAGGGAGTACCACACTTCCATGGAGTACTAAATTTATATCCCAATGTAGCCACTGACAATCGGATAAAAAAACTATGGTTCTCAGACTTGAGACACCAAAAAAAATTGTAAAAACTAAAATAATTTTAAAAAAAGTATACAAATTAGGTATCTCCGCGTCGGTAATAATCTCCTCTATAAAAATACCCCATGACCTAACCCCCCAGATTAACATGGTCCAAAAAAAAAAAAAAAAACGGTGTCACCTTACATAACAAAAAGTTTAATAGTAAGCGATCAAAAAGTCATATAACCCCCAAAATAGTGCCAATAAAACCGTCCTCTCATCCCGCAAAAAATGAGCCCCTACATAAGATAATCGGCTGCAAAACAAACAAAAAAATGACTCAGACTTTAGAGATACAAAAAAAAAAATTTGTATCAAAAAGGATAATATAGTCTAAAACCTAAATAATTGTAAAAAAAAGTACTTATTAGGTATCACCGCGTCCATAAGAATCTCCTCTATAAAAATACCCCATGACCTAACCCCCCAGATTAACACGGTCCAAAAAATAAATAAAAGGTGCAAAAAATTAACTTTTTTGGTCACCTTCCATAACAAAAAGTTTAATAGCAAGCAATCAAAAAGTCATATAGCCCCCAAAATAGTGCCAATAAAATTGTCCTCTCATACCGCAAAAAATGAGCCCTGACATAATATAATCGGCTAAAAAAACTTATTAGGTATCGCCACATCCGTAAGAATCTCCTCTATTAAAATACCCCATGACCTAACCCCCCAAATTAACACGGTCAAAAAAAAACATTTAAAACGGTGCCAAAACAGCTATTTTTGGCACTTTTCCATTTCAATCCGTTTTTTCCGGTAACAAAGCAAGGGTTAGCAACCAAACAAAACTTAATATTTATTACCCTGATACTGAAGTTTACAGAAACGCCACATTTGTGGTCGTAAACTGCTGTATCACTAAAAGGCAGGGCGCAAAAGAAAAGGACCGACATGGTTTCTGGAAGGCCGATTTTGATGGCCTTTTTTATTGACACCATGTCCCTTTTGAAGCCCCCCTGATGCACCCCTAGAGTAAAAACTCCCTAAAAGTGACCCCATCTAAGAAACTACACCCCTCAAGGTATTCAAAACTGATTTTACAAACTTTATTAACCCTTTAGGTGTTCCTCAACAGTTAATGGCAAATGGAGATGAAATTTCAGAATTTCAAATTTTGGTAACCTTGCCTCACAAAAATATAATGTAGAGCAACCAAAAATCATATGTACCCTAAAAATAGTCTCAACAAAACCGCCACCTTATCCCGTAGTTTCCAAAATGGGGTCACTTTTAGGGAGTTTCTACTCCAGGGGTGCATCAGGGGGGTTGAAACAGGACACGGTCCATAAAAATCAGCCCTCCAAAAACCACACGGCGCTCCTTTCCCTCTATGCCCCGCCGTGTCGCCGTACAGTAGTGTACGACCACATATGGGGTGTCAGGGCAGAGTCAGGGCAAAATCAGTTTTGAATACCTTGAGGGGTGCAGTTTGAATACCTTGAGGGCTGATTTTTATGGACCGTGTCCTGTTTCAACCCCCCTGATGCACCCCTGGAGTAGAAACTCCCTAAAAGTGACCCCATTTTGGAAACTACGGGATAAGGTGGCGGTTTTGTTGAGACTATTTTTAGGGTACATATGATTTTTGGTTGCTCTACATTATATTTTTGTGAGGCAAGGTTACCAAAATTTGAAATTCTGAAATTTCATCTCCATTTGCCATTAACTGTTGAGGAACACCTAAAGGGTTAATAAAGTTTGTAAAATCAGTTTTGAATACCTTGAGGGGTGTAGTTTCTTAGATGGGGTCACTTTTAGGGAGTTTCTACTCTAGGGGTGCATCAGGGGGGCTTCAAATGGGACATGGTGTAAATAATCCAGTCCAGCAAAATCTGCCTTCCAAAAACCATATGGCGCACCTTTCCCTCTACGCCCTACTGTGTGGCCGTACAGTAGTGTACGACCACATATGGGGTGTTTCTGTAAACTGCAGAGTCAGGGCAATAAAGATACAGTCTTGTTTGGCTGTAAACCCTTGCTTTGTTAGTGGAAAAAATGGGTTAAAATTGAAAATTTGGCAAAAAAATGAAATTCTCAAATTTCATCCCCATTTGCCAATAACTCTTGTGAAACACCTAAAGGGTTTGCTTCTAAACTTCTAAGCCTTGTGACATCCCCAAAAAATAAAATATCATTCCCAAAATGATCCAAACAGTAGACATATGGGGAATGTAAAGTAATAACTATTTTTGGAGGTATTACTATGTATTATAGAAGTAGACAAATTGAAACTTGGAAATTTGCATTTTTCTACAAATTTTTGCTAAATTTGGTATTTTTTTATAAATAAAAATGTTTTTTTTTTTTTACTTCATTTTACCAGTGTCATGAAGTACAATATGTGACGAAAAAACAATCTGAGAATGGCTTGGATAAGTCAAAGCGTTTTAAAGTTATCACCACTTAAAGTGACACTGGTCAGATTTGCAAAAAATGGCCTGGTCCTTAAGGTGAAATAAGGCTGTGTCCCAAAGGGGTTAAAGAGGCTCTGTCATAGGATCAACCCTATTATATCAGACATACTGCCTGGTAGGGCTTATCATGCTGATTAAAACGATACCTTTCTTTTGTCTGTATGATAAACAGCTGCAGAGAAATCTGCCTTTTTATTAATATGCAAATGAGAATTTCGAGCACTCGGAGGTGTGGCTGAATCATCTGAGCACTGAATGCAACACCCCCTATGCTCTGCACACTCCCCCCTCTCCTTGATTGACAGGACTAGACATCAGGCTGAGGGCAGAGCCCTGTCCAAGAGCTGTGTGCTAGCAATATCATATATTCCATACACTATAGCTTCACCACGCTGATCTGCTCAGAAAGCGAATCTACATATTATTGCTTTATTTCCACACAATATATGATCAAACAAACACCAGTAATGTGTGTCAGCTTATAAGTAAAGAAACAACATATATCTCTATGTGGTAATGATATAGCTTGGTGGTAAAGTGATTGGTTTTGCATGTAGAGATCTCAGGCCTGACTCTTGGGGGAGACATCAACATATTTTTTTTCTTCCACCTTTATCCCATAAGAAAAGTCTATGTCCTTATTATATTGAGAATAATGTTGTTTTTTTAGAAAGCTAATAAATATTACTGGTTTCTTTAGAATCATATATTGTATCTGTGAATAAATAGGTAATAGGTTTTAGCAAAAAAAATAAACTCATTATGCTCAATATAGTAAGGCCTTATTATTATATGATTATATACTATTCATTATACAGGGAGTGCAGAATTATTAGGCAAGTTGTATTTTTGAGGATTAATTTTATTATTGAACAACAACCATGTTCTCAATGAACCCAAAAAACTCATTAATATCAAAGCTGAATATTTTTGGAAGTAGTTTTTAGTTTGTTTTTAGTTTTAGCTATTTTAGGGGGATATCTGTGTGTGCAGGTGACTATTACTGTGCATAATTATTAGGCAACTTAACAAAAAACAAATATATACCCATTTCAATTATTTATTTTTACCAGTGAAACCAATATAACATCTCAACATTCACAAATATACATTTCTGACATTCAAAAACAAAACAAAAACAAATCAGTGACCAATATAGCCACATTTCTTTGCAAGGACACTCAAAAGCCTGCCATCCATGGATTCTGTCAGTGTTTTGATCTGTTCACCATCAACATTGCGTGCAGCAGCAACCACAGCCTCCCAGACACTGTTCAGAGAGGTGTACTGTTTTCCCTCCTTGTAAATCTCACATTTGATGATGGACCACAGGTTCTCAATGGGGTTCAGATCAGGTGAACAAGGAGGCCATGTCATTAGATTTTCTTCTTTTATACCCTTTATTGCCAGCCACGCTGTGGAGTACTTGGACGCATGTGATGGAGCATTGTCCTGCATGAAAATCATGTTTTTCTTGAAGGATGCAGACTTCTTCCTGTACCACTGCTTGAAGAAGGTGTCTTCCAGAAACTGGCAGTAGGACTGGGAGTTGAGCTTGACTCCATCCTCAACCCGAAAAGGCCCCACAAGCTCATCTTTGATGATACCAGCCCAAACCAGTACTCCACCTCCACCTTGCTGGCATCTGAGTCGGACTGGAGCTCTCTGCCCTTTACCAATCCAGCCACGGGCCCATCCATCTGGCCCATCAAGACTCACTCTCATTTTATCAGTCCATAAAACCTTGAGATATTTCTTGGCCCAGTCTTGACGTTTCAGCTTGTGTGTCTTGTTCAGTGGTGGTCGTCTTTCAGCCTTTCTTACCTTGGCCATGTCTCTGAGTATTGCACACCTTGTGCTTTTGGGCACTCCAGTGATGTTGCAGCTCTGAAATATGGCCAAACTGGTGGCAAGTGGCATCTTGGCAGCTGCACGCTTGACTTTTCTCAGTTCATGGGCAGTTATTTTGCGCCTTGGTTTTTCCACACGCTTCTTGCGACCCTGTTGACTATTTTGAATGAAACGCTTGATTGTTCGATGATCACGCTTCAGAAGCTTTGCAATTTTAAGAGTGCTGCATCCCTCTGCAAGATATCTCACTATTTTTGACTTTTCTGAGCCTGTCAAGTCCTTCTTTTGACCCATTTTGCCAAAGGAAAGGAAGTTGCCTAATAATTATGCACACCTAATATAGGGTGTTGATGTCATTAGACCACACCCCTTCTCATTACAGAGATGCACATCACCTAATATGCTTATATGGTAGTAGGCTTTCGAGCCTATACAGCTTGGAGTAAGACAACATGCATAAAGAGGATGATGTGGTCAAAATACTCATTTGCCTAATAATTCTGCACGCAGTGTAGTATACTCTTAATATGGTTTTGAATAAGAGAAAAAAAAAATAACAGAAAGAAAAGTTGTATTCCTTCTGGGATTTGAAGCCAGGATCTCTACGTACATTGTAAACCACTTTACCACTAAGCTATAGCATTACCACATAGAGATGCATGTTTTTTCTAAACTTAAAAGCTAACACACATTACTGGTGTCTGTATGATCATATATTGTGCTTGTGAATAAATAAGTAATATGTAGATTAGCTCTCAATGTGGTGAAGCTATAGAGTATGGAATATATGATATTTACTTGCTAGGACACAGCTCTGCCCTCAGCCTCAAGGGGAGGGGTCGTGATCAGAGCACAGGTGGTGTTACAGGCAGTGCCCAGCGTCAAAGATCGCTAAACAGTGGGGAATCCCCAAGAGTCGGGACTCTTCCTGGCTTAGGAGTCCCTGATCTGACTCCATATATCGAATCAGTGCTATGACCATGAAGGGGGTATCCCCAAGCATTGTCAGTATGCTTGGGGACACCCTGTGTACTTAAATATAATTACCCTTTCTTTCTGAATGTTCTTGCTGGGATTCGAGCTCACATTAAATGCAAGAACCACTGAGCTATTGAGCTCAATGCTAAGCTGTGACAGAAAAACCTCATAGTAGTTTCTCATATATCAGGTATTCCTATACAGCAGAAGTATATTTTCTTTTTTTTTTGTAATTGCAAAAAAATGTATGGCACAAAATAAATGTGTAATTACTAAAAAAAAAAAAATATAAAATCATACCTCTGATATATATGAATGCATAATACGTGGGAAACCACTACTGAGGTTTTTATACATAATATAGTTACAGCAGGTTAACATGAAGCTCTATAGCTCAGAGGTTAAGGTTCTTGACTTTAATGTAGATGGTGGGGAGTACAAATCCCAGCAAAATCATTTGAAAAATAGAGGCTAAATGAAACTTAAATAGACACACCAACCTTTTTAATTTGTGTAACTATTATTTTTTGTTGGGAAAGGTGGCAACCCTAACAGAACCCCTGCTCCCCGATGACCCTCATAACTTTTTTTTTATAGTTTTGTCTACGGACATGTGTGGGGGCTCATTTGAGGGAAATCTGTCTGACAATACCATTTTGGGGTGTGTATGACTTGATCACTTTTTTTAAAATTTTCTTGGGAGATAAAGTAATGAAAAAATGGCAATTCAGCCTTTTTTTATTTTTTTCTGTTACATCCTTCACCATATGGGCTAACTTTTTTTATATTTTGATAGTATGGGTGTTTTTGCATGCAACGATGTCCATAATGTTATTCTTTTTTTGTTTATTTTTATTTTGGGGAAAGTGGGGTGATTTAACTTTTTCAATATTTTTTTTATTTTCAAAACTTTTTTTTAACTTTTTTTATTACTTTTCATCAGATTGCAACTTATAGAGAATAATGGAAATTGCTCCATTATTCTGTATAGAAATCACTATATCACAGTTTAGTGCTGCCATCTAGTGGCCTGAACTGGGATATACTTATAATGAGCCTGGAAGCCTAGTAGAGGCTGCGGCTCATTTTTAGAACAGGGTGCTTTCCCCGATCTCCGCTGGGGGAAGGCGCATCTGAGCAGGAAGCCCGCACTTCTGTTTTTCAACACTCTCAGATGCCGTGGGGACATTTGACAAATTCCACAAGGGGGCCCATTGAGATTTATCGCCCAAGAGCCCACATGAACCTGAAGCTGGCCCTGGTTACAGAGCAGTGCTCAGACAATTCGGACCCACCTCCTAGTGCTCCAATTGTTCATTTGCATATAAATAAAAAAGCATATTTCTCTGCAGCTGTTTATTGTACAGTTAACCCCTTAGTGACCACCCATACGTGTTTTTACGGCGGTCACTAAGGGGCCTTAGGCTGGGCCGCCGCTTTTTTACGGCGGCCCAGTTTAAGCGCTGCACGGCTCCCCCGTGCAGCGGGGAGCGCTGACCTGGCTCTCACATGAGAGCCGGGTCCCTGCTCTAACAGCCCGGACCGGCAGGAGTGCCGATCCGGGCTGTTTAACCCTTTACATGCCGGGCACAATGGCGCCCGCTGCATGTAAAGTGGTGACAGAGGGAGCGGACTCCCTCTGTCTCCCATCAGCACCCCGAAAATGTGATCGCGGGGTGCTGATGTGCTGGGAAGCTTACCTTGCTTCCGATCAGGGCCCCGAGCCTGTCTTCCGTTACCTCCAGCAGGCTGTGCCTCTCTGGCGCAGCCTGCTGGTCAATGTTTGAATAGCATTGCTATTGAAATGCAATGCATTATAGAGATAATGCATTACATTTTAAAAGCAATCAAAATACTGTATATTATAGTCCCCTTGTGGGACTATTAAGTAGTAAAAAAAATAGAAAAAAATACACATTTATCAAATAAAAAAAATTCCATAAAATAAAAAAATATGCTTTTTTTTCCATCGAAAATACGCTTTTCAATGAAAAAAATTGCAAAAAGAAAATATCCCCCATATGTTTGGTATTGCCGCGTCCGTAACGACCGGGAATACATACATATTACATAAATTATCCCCTATGGTGAACGCCGTAAAAAATAAAAAATAAAAAAAGACAGAATTTCGAATTTATTCTTAGTTTCCACCGAAAAAAACATAATAACAAGCGATCAAAAAGCGGCATTTACTCCAAAATCATACCAATGAAAAATACAAGTCATCTTTCAAAAATCAAGCCCTCACACAATTCCATATAAAAAAAAATAAAAAAATTATGGGTCTTGTGAAGTGGCAATGCAAAATCATTTTTTTTGTTAATAAAAGGTGTTTTATTGCAAAAAAAGTAGTAAAACGTAAACAAAATTATAAGTATTTAGTATCACTGTAATCGTACTGACCCAGAGAATAAAGATATTATGTTATTTGTACCGAAAAATGAACGCCAAAAAATGTATAATGTAAAAACGCAGTGGCAGTATTGCTATTTTTCCCCATCTCCCTCCCAGAAAGAGTTAATAAAAGTTAATCAGAAAGTTATGTGTACCCCAATATGGCGCCATTAAAAACTACAACTTGTCCCGTAAAAAACAAGCCCTCATAAAGCTATATAGATGAAAAAATAAAAAAGTTATAGCTCTTGGAACGAGACCATAAAAAAAGGAAGAAAAACGCTTGGTCATAAAGGCCCAAACAGGCTTGGTCACTAAGGGGTTAAAAGAAAGGTATTGTTTTAATAAGCATGATGAGCCCTAACAGGCAGTATATCTGGTTTAATAGGGTTGATACTGGTGAAAGAGCCTCTTTAAAGGCTTAGGAAACCTTTGCAGATGTTTTGTGTTGATTGGCTGATTAGAGTGTGACATCATAAGGGTCCATTCACACGTCCGTAGAATGTTTCCGCAACCATTCCGCAATTATCTAGAACGGGTGCGGACCCATTTATTCTCTATGACAGTGTGCTGTCCGCATCCGCATTTCGTCCGCGGCTTCGGAAAAAAATAGAACATGTCCTATTCTTGTCCACAATAGCGGACAAGAATAGGCAGTTCTATGGGCTGCCGGCCCGGTGTATTGCGGATCCGCAATACACTACGGACGTGTGAATGGACCTTAATTCTACAATACTGAGCTTTTTCACAATATTCTAATTTTCCGAAATACTGACTTTTGGGTTCTCATTAGATGTAAGCCATAATCATCAACAATAAAAGAAAGAAATGCTTGAAATAAATCACTTTGTATGTATTAAAGGTATATGATATCATGTTTCACTTTTTGAATTACTGACATAAATTGACTTTTTTATGATATTCTAACTTATTGAGATGCACCTGTAAGCAAAAAAAAAAAAAGCTAATCTGACACAAATGTTAAACTGTTGAAAAAAAACAAAACTTGAGAACATAGAGAAAATAGACTAATTTATTAACTTCAGTGGAATGGAGAACTTCTGCCAACTTCAGTCAGTATGAAAAGATAAAAATATTGTTAACTGGAATTGTACGATATTAGAACTGGAAGTATAATATTTTATGTTTAGCGCTTTCCTTTGTGGTTTGCATTTGCTTCACACTTACACACCACAAGTGGGTGACTCATATTAAACATTTTTAAACCATCACCAAAATTAGCTTTTTTAAAATAATTTGAAAAGATGAATTGCACTGCAAGATTTGCAAGACACAGAAACTTGAAGACTGCTTTGAAGCTGGAGTCTCTAATGAGAAGGGTTACTCTGATCTGGAAGACACTCTACAATACTGTGTGACACTGTTCAGGAGGGTTTTCTGGAACTACAATATTGATGGCCTATCCTTAAAATATCAGATAGGTGGGGGTTCAACTCAAGACTCAAGGCAATTCCCCCAACCAGCTTACTAAAGGCTCCAGAGCGTTCCACTGAGGGCTGCATGTCTTTCATTGTTTCCCAGGCACGGCGCCCTACTTTTGGTAGTGTCTGTTCCCACTATTGCACCTCAGTTCCAGTTTACTGGAACTGGACTGAGCTGCTGCAATACCACGGCATGAAAGATAGAATCTGATTGGCTGCTATAAGCAACTAAGCCAGTTTTCCTTTGCAACAGTTCTGATTAATCTGACCCGTTCTGCCTATTTTGAGTTTTGATTTGGCTTTGACAAATGCAGAAGTTTTCAAACATTTGTAACTTTTTTATGACCTATTTATGTAGGGAGCTTTTTTTGCACCTGAATTAGCATAATCAGTCGTATGTCTACTCCACTCCTGACCAAGCTTATTTTTCCCATCTGTTTTGAGAAGGAACTTTGTAATTTTTTGCATTGAAAGAGACAGAGTTGAGGTATTTTTCCGGACACTACATTTTTTTCATGCGCAAACTAATGAGACAAGTCTTAGTGAATTTGAACCTGTCTTGCAAGAAAACAACCACTCAAGGTCAGACTTAAAGGGAACCTGTCACCAAAAAAATGCAATGCAATCTGAAAGCACCATGTTATAGAGCAGGAGGAGCTGAGCAGATTTATATATTTTTTTTAGGATAAGAGTCAGAAAAACTTGTAAGTTTTAGATTTACATCTGCAGCCCTGTGAAGTGCTATCGGTACAGGGAGGAGGAGTTACCAGTGACTGACAGCTATCTCTTATGCACACGTATATACACAGTGCTGTCAGTCACTGATAACACCTCCCCTCCTGTACCGATGCTACTCACAGAAGGTAGAAAAAAGCAGAGATATTAATGCATAAATTACAAAAATATATATCAATCTGCTTGGCTTCTCCTGCTCTACAACATGGTTCTGTCAGATTGTATTGCATTTTTTGGTGAAAGGTCCTCTTTAAACCAAAAAATAAAAATCTTGTTTATTAAGGGATAATAAATGAAACGCAAAATAAAGACAGGCATTGCCAATACACCAGTTTTTTTACTCCAAAAAAAAGGCGAGCTTGATAAATGTGCCCCATTGAGGCACATTTACTAAGACCAGCTTTTTACACTGGTCTCAGTTTCTCCCTCTGTGCTGCCTCTAGATCCTCCCCCACAACATGCCCCCGCCATCCACAATCGCATCCAACTGGCGTACAAGGCGCAAAACTGGCTGTGCACAAAAATTGTGTTGCACGGCTAGACACCGGAGTGGTGTTACTATTCTTTCACCATTCTTCTTCGTCTTTTATTGCTAACACCAATGTCATTCTGTGTATCTATTTCCAGTTCCTTCACATTGATCTTACACTCATGTAACTGTTTTGTTCATGTAATATGCCTAGTTTACCAGCAGGTGGCAGCATATATGGCAGAGAGAGAGAGATACTCAGATAGAATGGAACTCACCATTCTATTCTCCCCCCTTTGGGCAGAAGGGGGGCAGTCCTGCTTCCTACCAGAAGGGAGGGGCAGCAGTGGTAGTTAGTTCTAGTCTAGTCTAGACAGTGAAGTGTAAGTCTGGGCACGGTCGCAGCCAGACATGCCTATAACAGCCAGTGCAGGCTAAGCTATGTATGGAAGATATAGCAACCAGAGTAAAGTGATATTTGGTTGCCAGAAGATATAACAGCAAGGGGAAATTGTTCTCTTGCTGGAGCAGGAGCCACAAAAGGGAAGTAGCTTGTAGAGCACCGGACTCCATGCTAATTGACTTTACTGAGTGTCAGAAGGGGGACAAGAGCCCAAGGCACCCCAATCCAAGGATACCAGAACCAACCAAACGTCCAGTAACCAGACCCAAACAGAGTTTAGCACAGCAGAGAGAAACAAAGCAGAGTTATTAAGCAAGCCTGTCAGCCAGGCCGATCAAGAGAGAAAGCACAGTTATCAAGTTTGCCTGCTAGTTTATGCCAAAGCCTGCTGGAACTAAGAGAAAGCCTGAATGTACGAAAAGCCTGAATATTGTCTAGAATCAAGTTTATTCAAGTAAAGCTGCTGTTAAAGTTTACCAAGGTCTGAACTAGGGTTGTTTCGATACCAAAATTTTGGTTTCGATACCATAAAAAAATATTGCGATACTTGATACCACGCAAAAAAAATAAAACGCCAAAAAAAGCCACGTGCATTCCGCATTTTATGGAATGTCCAGCCCATAATCGAACAGTCCTGTCCTATTTTTTGGGGGGACATGGTGACTAAAAAAAATGGCGAATCGCGCGGTTTTTATTTTTTACTTTACGGCGTTCACCGCATAGGAGATTTTTTTTATATGTAATATGTTTATTTATTTATTGTTTATATTTTTTATATGTAAAATTGGGAAAGGGGGTGATTTATACTTAATATTTTGGTGTGTTTTCTTTTTAAACTTTTTTTTTACTTTTTATTTAATAACTATTCCCTCCCTTAGGGGCTAGAACCTGGGATCTTTTCATCCCTTGTCCTATTCACCCTAATAGAGCTCTGCATTGTGCACACAGCAACAAGGAGCTGACTATGGCAGCCAGGGCTTCAGTAGCGTCCTGGCTGCCATGGTAACCGATCTGAGCCCCAGGCTTACACTGCTGGGGCTCAGATCAGAAGCTGTCACTAACATCAATGAGAGGAGGTGAGGGGACCCTGTGGCCACTGCCACCAATGTTTTTAATACTGGGGGGGGGGGCCGCACTGCGCCACCAATAATAATTAACTTTTAATACAAATCCAGCCGGCGGCAGAAACACATTGCTGGCACCCGACCTCTGACAGGGAGCTGCAATCAGGGGTTAATTGCCGTGGATCGCAGCGTCCTGTCAGAGGTCGGGTGCCGGCAATGTGTTTCTGCCGCCTGTATTTGTAATGTATTAAACGTTAGTTATCATTGGTGGCGCAGTGCGCCCTCCCCTCCTCTTCTCCTCTTCGTTCCCATTGGTGGCAGCGGCAGCAGCGGCACAGGGGGAGGGAGAGACTACTTCCTTCTCCCCGTGCTGCTGAGGGAACATGGCCACGCTGAGAGCAGCACGATCCATGTTCTCTGATACTGGGCTGTGCAGTAGCACAGCCTAGTATCGATAAAAGGCAAATATCGATACGATACCGGGACAAAAGTATCGATTGGGTATCGAAAATTCAATACCCGAAACAACCCTAGTCTGGACTCAAGTTATTCTTCATCCCCTAACTCAACTATTCCCCTTTATTTGCTTCGGAGCCTAAGCCTGGGGTCCTGCAGTATGCAGGTAGGAGCACCGTGACACATATAGGCCGCACCACACCACTCGGCATTCCTATAAACCTGGCGATAGGGCCCTGTAGTAAATGTGCCCATTGTCTTCAAGACCTTCAGGGGGAGATTTATCAAAACTGGTGTAAACTAGAACTGGCTTAGTTGCCCATAGCAGCCAATCAGATCCCACCTTACATTTTTTAAAGCTCCTTTGTTAACTGAAAGGATCAATCTGATTGATTGGGCAACTAAACCAGTTTTCCTTTGGACCAGTTTTGATAAATACCCACCTCAGTCTTATTGATTTTGCCTAAAGCTCTTGTTCTTTGTCGCAGTTTAATGTAAGCTTACATTTGTTTTTGTGGCAACGATAACCTCAGAACTTCATCAGTTCCTCTATTGCACTCGCCCTGATTCTCTAGCCTCACCAGGGAAGATACGTTTGCAATTAGAGAAAGCAGCAAACTGCAAACTGACGAATAATGGAGAGAGCTATGCAGTTAATCAGAAACTGGTAGTGTGTGACCCCCTTGTACATTCATAAAAAGTGGCTAGAAATGCATTTTGTGAGCTTGCGGTCCTCATCTGTTACAGGTTGGTGACCTCCTCCGCCTGCACGCCAAGTCCACCTTCTCTGCCTAAACAGTCACATCCGCCTACTCCTCCACTCGGTCCTCCACCTACTGTCTCAAGATTATTATGTCTTATATTGGCAGAGTAGAGAAATATACCTCCCGCACCCCACAAAATGGCTAAAGGTCCCACACAGAATTAACAGACACATTTAAAAAAAACTAAACAAAACAAAACAGAAACAATGTTGGCTTCTTCCTTTACCTCCTCCACCTCTTCCACCTACACTGCCATGTCCACAGCCTCTTCAACTTCCTACTCCACTTGGACCTCCGCCTCCTGGTTCAAGATTGTTATTTTTTTATTTTATGTATTTTATGTTATTTTAAGTCATTTCCCTATCCACATTTGTTTGCAGAGCAATTGTACTGCTCTTACCCCCATTTTGGATCCTTGCAGCCCTCTAGCCCTTTCTATGACTTTTTCACAGCCATTTTAGTGCCCCAAAGTTCGGGTCCCCATTGACTTCAATGGGGTTTGGTGTTCAGGGTCAAGTTCAGGAGCCAAACCAAACTTCGAAACTCAGTTTGGTCAAACCAGTCGAACCCGAATATCCAGCGGTCCGCTTATCCCTATATTTTAAGCATCTGTTATGCTCAATCCATTTTAACCATTTCAGTCTAAGATCTATTATTTTAGATGGAGAAAAGTCCTACAAGAAGTATTTTTTTTCTGTCTAAAATAAAGGATCTCAGATAGAAATGGCTAAAACGGATGCAAAATGTACATAACTGAGCATAAATGATGTCTAAAATACAGGATCCGTTTTTTTGTTTATCTTTCTATTCTTCTGACGGATCAGAAGAACGGAAAACTAAACAGTGATGGAAAACTAAACAGTGATGTGAAACCAGCCTTAGGTGGGATCTCTATTACAGATTTATATATAAAATGTACTGGGGAAAAAAACAACAAACTACAGACACAGAGGTATTAGTCTTAAAAAGTCCCCAGCCCTGCTGTAGTTTATCAGTTATGGCTCAGAAGGAACAATTTCACAAAAGAGGTTTTCTGTCCAGTGAGCAATATAATAGTGTTTGAAACTTGAGAAAGTCAGACATAAAACTAAATGGAAAACGACCAACGCAGCAGAAACAAAGCTGGCATTATAAATTCAGTGATGCAGTTCAGCAAAGAAATCCGTGCCAGGGTGAACCTGGTGTGGCTGTAATGAGGAAGCCTCGTTCAATACAGTCTGTTCTGTCTTTTGCATAACATTTATTTTGCATTGAGTTGTTTTTTTCTTTTGTGTATCGAGGTAATGTTCTACACGAGTTAGAATTTAATTATTCTTGTGAGGAGAATGCAGAAATAAAAGATTACGCCATCACTGTTTTGTTTGTTCAATTCACCTCAATAAATATGGAAAAATTGTTTGCTGTTTTGGGATCTTTACCCAATTAAGTATATTTTTTTAATGTGTTTATTATATATAGAATTTGCTATATATTCAATACAATATTTAAAGGGGTTGGCCACTCTGTTAGGACTTATTAAAGCTATAAAGAAAGTAGGGAGATATTACACTTACTAATATATCTTCTTAAGCAGATCTGCCTGTTTTTTTTTCTATTGGCAGCCACGCCACCTCCTGTCCTGCTCTCACCACTCTCCCTCCTGTCCTGCTCTCACCATGCCCCCTCCTGTCCTGCTCTCACCACTCTCCCTCCTGTCCTGCTCTCACCATGCCCCCTCCTGTCCTGCTCTCACCACTCTCCCTCCTCTCCTGCTCTCACCATGCCCCCTCCTGTCCTGCTCTCACCATGCCACTTCCTGTCCTGCTCTCACCACTCTCCCTCCTGTCCTGCTCTCACCATGCCCCCTCCTGTCCTGCTCTCACCACTCTCCCTCCTGTCCTGCTCGCACCACTCCCCCTCCTCTCCTGCTCTCACCACGCCCCCTCCTGTCCTGCTCTCACCATGCCCTTCTCGCACCATGCCCCCTCCTGTCCTGCTCTCACCACGCCCCCTCCTATCCTGCTTCCACCACTCTCCCTCCTATCCTGCTCCCACCACTCTCCCTCCTCTCCTGCTCTCGCCACTCTCCCTCCTCTCCTGCTCTCACCACTCTCCCTCCTGTTCTGCTCTCACCACTCTCCCTCCTGTCCTGTTCGCACCACTCCCCCTCCTGTCCTGCTCGCACCACTCCTCCTCCTGTCCTGCTCTCACCACTCTCCCTCCTCTCCTGCTCTCACCACGCCCTCTCCTGCTCTCACCATGCCCCCTCCTGTCCTGCTCTCACCACTCTCCCTCCTGTCCTGCTCGCACCATGCCCCCTCCTGTCCTGCTTTCACCACGCCCCCTCCTATCCTGCTCCCACCATGCCCCCTCCTGTCCTGCTCTCACCACGCCCCCTCCTGTCCTGCTCTCACCACGCCCCCTCCTATCCTGCTCCCACCACTCTCCCTCCTCTCCTGCTCCCACCACTCTCCTTCCTCTCCTGCTCCCACCACTCTCCCTCCTCTCCTGCTCTCACCACTCTCCCTCCTGTCCTGCTCGCACCACTCCCCCTCCTGTCCTGCTCGCACCACTCCTCCTCCTGTCCTGCTCTCACCACTCTCCCTCCTCTCCTGCTCTCACCACTCTCCCTCCTCTCCTGCTCTCACCACGCCCTCTCCTGTCCTGCTCTCACCATGCCCCCTCCTGTCCTGCTCTCACCACTCTCCCTCCTGTCCTGCTCGCACCATGCCCCCTCCTGTCCTGCTCTCACCACGCCCCCTCCTGTCCTGCTCTCACCATGCCCCCTCCTGTCTTGCTCTCACAGCTGCCCATCTCGTCTATCCCTGCACATGCCATGGAGGAGCTGCCTCTCCATGCCTGAAGGAGTGTGCTGCTGTCTTGGTCCTAAAGTACCCTGCTTGTATCAGAGGTGCTTTCCTTCTGTGACTGGCACTCCTGGCTGTGCAGGGCTGGCAGGGGCTTAGCAGGGACACTTGCTAAAATAAAGAAACTTTTGCAGGAGGAAGGGAGACTGAGGGCAAACTGTGATGGCTGATCTGACTGCAGGCTCTGCCCCCTCTGTTTCCCCTGTACTGAGAGGATCCTGACAACATGTGAGGAGCTTTAACCCCTTGTGAGCTGTCAGTATGGCTGAGAGGTCAGTGAAATCAGCAGCAGTCACTGGTCTCACCATCAATAATTTTGTGCCCTCTCCTTCCTGCACTCTGTATATGGCTATATTTGACCCCCACCACTGCATATAGAGATCCGTGACCCTCTGTACACTGTATACAGTGATCTGTGATAACAGTAGCCGAATATGGACAGGTTGGAGATGGGGCCTCAGCACGGCAAACATGCTGAGTAGTGTTTATCAAGCATCAAAGTGCTCGGGTGCTCTGGCCGAACACATCGGTATGCTCGTGTGCTCTACCGAGCACAATGGAAGTCAATGGAAAAACCCCAGGGACCCCCTGCTCGGAGGAGAAGAGGGTGTCTGGTTCACAAAAAAAGGTTAGAAATTAATGGAAACCCCATTAAAATGGTTTGGAAACAACATTAAGAGAATAGCTGGATGAGTCTTGGACTCCTATTATTTATGATATACAATAGACAACCACAGAAAGGCTATATGCCAAAAGCCAGGTATGTGCAAACCAACAATCTATCCATGAGACAGATAACAGGCTTAGTCAGCATATCTTACAATGGCAGCCTTGTACACTATGAGCAATAGAAGACAGTTGCAGAGCAGCACAAATTAACCTCCTGACCAATCCGGAATGCACCAGCCGCGATAGGACCACCGATCCACAGCAGTCCCATAAGCAATGGTAGAAAATAGAAAGGTTCACAGCAGCATGTCCGGTGTGACTATTTATTGGGAACCAAGAGTACACACACAAAAAGATATATACACCAGAGTGGCCACTCATGTGGCATAATGTAGCCAATCAGCTAAAAGCTCAATCTCATCAGCACATGTGTTATACTTAAAATGGCCTGAGCTCCAATCAGACTAGTAATAAATAAAAGCTATGTGTACCTGATCCTCATTGAAAATCATCCAAATGCCTCAGCCATGTCACTTCCTTGGCGTCTCAACAGACCTATTGCGTCATCACGTTTCAATATGGGTGGGCCGCCGTCACGAACATCAACAATGCGGCCACACCTCTCTCTGTGACTACGGCAGATACAACCAATGAGCGTTCATACAGCAAGTCACATGCAGAGCGCATCATCAGCCCACGTGATCGTCACCTGACCGGCAAAAGGTCCTACATCCACCTAGTTATAAATAAGGTAAATCGGCCTCAAGAATATCTATTGTATAACACCCCTAATGTCTAGAATGGGACCAAAATTATGTCTCACTCATATCCAATCATATAATGGAAGAATTAATAGATTATACAATAGATTTCAGACATAAGTTATTGCCACTAAATATCTCACAGAGACCAGATGACAATCTAATTGTCACTAGACCTCGGCTTAGGGGAAAAAAAGAAGGCAATGGATGAGACAATAAGTGTCGGCATATAATATGGAGCTAGTGACCCTAAAAAACTATACTCCAAGGGGACAGATAATTAAAGTGCAAAAAAAGAGTGTAAGAAATATACCTTAAAGTACCATGTAAAAACATTATATACCGAATCGGACAACAATAAATGAAAATATTCTACCTATCTACACTGTTTACATTAAATTCAATGTTGAGTTTATGTATGCACGTTTAAAACACACATTTGAAGCCTCTAGGAATAAAGGCTATATTTTTCCACAAGAGAATTTATTTTTTGATTATTGTTATGCCCAGAAAGAAGGGAAGGTTAAGATATCTAGATTATACGGTAAACTCCGAACGGCATTGGCAACTGTAACACTTTTTAAAAGTCCTAGTAAAGGGAGCAAGAGTTGAACTGCTCTCCACTACGGTGGACTAACATTTACAGGAATGTGAGGAAAGCTACAGTTTCCAATGCTCATAGATTGATCCAATTCAAGATCCTTCACTGACTGTATTATACGCCAAGGATGCAAGCTAAATTTCCCCAAAATAAAGGCCGGGACTGTTGTTGCCCCAAATGCGGATATGTGAATGCGGACTTTGTTCATCTACTTTGGAATTGTAGTAAACTACAAAATTATTGGGAGCAGGTTTTCATAGCCTTGCAAAAGGAGTCTGCTATGACGTATAACCCTGGGGTGTTGACGGTGATATTGGGACACTATGCTCCAGAAACGGAAATCCCGGTCCGGGTCAGACAGATTTGGATGAGGGGCCTGATGGTGGCAAAAGTTATTTTAGTCAAACACTGGGGCTCTGCCTCCCCGCCCTCAATAAATGAATGGATCCTGTACCTTCAACAAATTAGAATGTTCGAGGATATTGAAAGGAGACGGTGAGCGGCACCCATGACTGTTTAGTTATAATTAATACTGCTACTGTGGGTATATAAGATTGAGCAGCGGTGACGACAGCCAATTCGGAGGGGGGAGGGGGGGACGATATAATTCTATGTTTTGTTTATAAATTTTGAATATATAGTGCTATGTATAAATTTGTCATGGTTTTGTCTTCTTTTACAGGGTAATTGGTTGTTGTTGACAATTGGCTATCCTGCGTGAAGATTGTTCTGTATATTATAATGCACTGTGTATTTATATTGGTCTGAAATAAAAATAAAAAATATATAATTCTATGTTGAGTCCCTGGGGTTGTAGGGATTGTAATGTCAAAATCCATTTCAACTCTTTCTTCCTCAACATGCGCTCCCTATCCCCTCCTCTCTTAGGGACCTGAACAGAATCGATGACCCGGAATCTCAGTTGGCTGACAGAGTGTCCACAATCAATAAAATGTTTAGCCACTGGCTTGTCCATCATTTTTTTCCTTATAGCGCTTTTGTGTTTGTTGATACGCTCCCTAATTTCCATGGTCGTTTCTCCCACGTAGATCAAACTGCAGGGACAAACGATCATGTAGATGACAAACCTAGACCGGCACGTGTAGTATTCTGCAATGTTGAATTTCTTGCCACTGTATGGGTGAACAAAAGTGTTCCCTTTCAACATGTTCCCACAGTTACAGCAACCCAAACATGGGAAATTCCCTGTCTTTCTGGGCTTCAAATAAGTCTGGCCCCCACTGTTAACATCACACGTGTCAGTCTTAATAAGTTTGTCATGCAAATAAGTACCCCGTTTGTATGCCATCAATGGCGGATTGTCAAATTCACTTACTGCAGGGAGGCCCCTATGTAAAATATGCCACTCCCTTCTCAAAATCTGTGCTATATCAGCACTGTGATTGCCATAGGTGGATACAGACGGGATGCGTCCCGCATTCATTCTCCTAGGAGAGACTTGAAAAGTGGACACTCTGTCAGCCGAGGAGATCCTGGTCCTCGTTCTGTCTAACAACCTGCCTGGATATCTTCTATTGGAGAACTTATTGCACATCTCATCAATGCGGTTCATAAATTTATCATCATCGGATACCACTCTCAGCATCTGGCTCCAGGGTAAGAAGTCAAGCATGCGACGTGGATGATTACTGTCATATCTTAAAAGATTGTTCCTATCTGTAGGCTTTTTGTACAAGTCAGTTTTTAATACACCTCCTTCGCGGTATACCCTGACGTCAAGAAACTGCAACTCCTCAGAAGAGGCCGTCACAGTGAATTGAAGCCCAGGTACCCCATTATTAAGATGTTGGTGGAACTCATTCAAGGAGTCCATCGAGCCACTCCAAATCATAAAAATGTCGTCGATGTAGCGCCACCAGCACAGGACCCACTGTTGAAATTGTGATGCGTATACCAATTTGTCCTAGACCTCCGCCATGAAGATATTGGCATAAGTTGGTGCTACGTTGGACCTCATGGCCACACCGCGTGACTGTTGGTAAAAGATGTTGCCAAAGAGAAAATAATTTCTCTTGAGGACCAACTCTAGGAGGTTGAGGACAAAACGGCGCGCATCAAGAGTGAGTCCTGTGCTGGCCAAGGCCACATCGATGACATTTAGCCCATAGTCATGCATAATAGACGTGTACAGAAACACCACATCAAAACTCACCAAATAAAAATGGACTGGTAGAGTGATCTCACTCAATTTAGTTAAAAAATGTCCCGTGTCTCTGACATAGGAGGGAGCTGAGGTTGCGTGGACACGGAGAAGTCTATCCAAAAATATGGCGATTTTGCTGAAGATAGACCCCCTGCCCGACACAATGGGTCTGCCCGGGGGGTCTACCAACCGCTTGTGTATCTTAGGGAGAACGTAGATCAGCGGGGTGATGGGAAAAGGTACCTTGAGAAACTGGCATAAGTCTGAATCAATAATGCCTTGTGCATGTGCTGTATCAACAATGTCCGTCACCACCCTGGCAATCTCCCATTTGGGATCCTGTTTCAGTTTTTCCTACACTTCACCATCACCCAACTGCCTATGTATCTCCCCTATGTATCTGTCCGTGTCCATAACAACCACAGCTCCCCCCTTGTCGGCTGGTTTGATAGTGATGTCCCTGTATTGTGTCAATGCCTTGAGGGCTTCCCTCTCTTTATATGACATATTGGGATTATACTGTTGCTGTCTACTACGTTCTTGCAAACTTCTGATCTGTTTAGTGACTATTTGGATATAAGATTCCACAATATGATTATTATGTGGAGGCATGAAGTTGCTGTTGTTACTTAGCTCAAATTTGGCCAAAGACAATTCAGCAACTTCCTTATTGGGGGTACCACTGATGTTGACATTGTTATCAAAAAATGCTTTTCATCTAAGCCGCCTAAAAAAACGTTGTAAATCAAGTTCCATCTCGAACCGCCATAAGACAAAAAGAAAGGCCTTGTCGCAAGACATTGATCTGGTCGTCGTTCAACTCAGTAGATGATATGTTGACCACCAGATTATTTATTTCTTGTGCATGCGTCTCGTCACTCTCTCTCGTACTCCCTGATTCTGGATAAATAGGTGGAGGCTGGTCTTTTCTGGACTCTGTGGTGTTTTCTGCCGCCACGTCGGAGTTTCCTCCCGCTGCGTGCATTGCTCTTCCTAAAAAAGCAGACTTGGTGGACTCATCTGTTGACTCAGATTCACCTGTTGTAAAGCCCAAATTACCTTGATCAAATCTCCTCCCTCTACCCCTTCTTCTGGGGGGTCTATTACGAGATTGTTGGTTTTGCCAATTATATATCCATCCAGACTGATAGTCCTCCAGGTCACGGTGCCACTTATCTCTTTTGGTTTTTTCAACCCTAATTCTGTGCCGTTGGACATGTTGAGTGATCTTTTCTTTATGAGCCACAAAATCATCAGCAGACAGCAGACCTTGAATCTGCACCTCCAGAGTGGCAAGTATTTTCTTAATGCTCTCAGCCTCTTTCTGCAAATTTAGTAGCATCAACTCAAAGGAATATTTGTTGTTAACGGACTCCTACTTTTTACAAAAATCCTCATTGTTGGGAAAGAGGTTAGGGCGCAGGTGTGATCTTAAACCTCTGGGCACACGTTGTGCTTTGTAGTATTCCCTCAGGGTATTGAGGTGCAATTCCACGGTAGTGAGCCTCTTTGACTAATTAAAAAAAATTATTTTCAGAAGGTCAATAGATGGAGTGCTGAGGAATGTCACATCACTGGCATCCTCATTAATTAACCTGTGAATGTCCTCTTCAGTATATAAGTATGCACTCATGTTGGCCCTCTCAGAGGTCTTACCCGGTCCAAGGGGTACATCCATCGGTAAGTTGTAACCGTTTCCCCAGTGCCCGCTCCTAGGATCCAAATCAGCGATGGAAGACAGTTGCAGAGCAGCACAAATGGACCTCCTGACCAATCCGGAATGCACCAGCCGCGATAGGACCACCGATCCACAGCAGTCCCATATGCAATGGTAGAAAATAGAAAGGTTCACAGCAGCATGTCCGGTGTGACTATTTATTGGGAACCAAGAGTGCACACACAAAAAGATACGACGTTTCGGCTATGCAGTAGCCTTTATCAAGTATACAGATACAAGAAAGTAAGCAATCATATATACACCAGAGTGGCCACTCATGTGGCATAGTGTAGCCAATCAGCTAAAAGCTCAATCTCATCAGCACATGTGTTATACATAAAATGGCCTGAGCTCCAATCAGACTAGTAATAAATAAAAGCTATGTGTACCTGATCCTCATTGAAAATCATCCAAATGCCTCAGACATGTCACTTCCTCAAGTCGGCGTCTCAACAGACCTATTGCACATGTCAGTGACGTCATCACGTTTCAATATGGGCAGGCCGCTGTCACGAACATCAACAATGCGGCCACATCTCTCTCTGTGACTACAGCACATACAACCAATGAGCGTTCATACAGCAAGTCACATGCAGAGCGCATCATCAGCCCACGTGATCGTCACCTGACCGGCAAAAGGTCCTACATCCACCTAGTTATAAATAAGGTAAAACGGCCTCAAGAATATCTATTGTATAACACCCCTAATGTCTAGAATGGGACCAAAATTATGTCTTACTCATATCCCATCATATAATGGAATATGAGTGAGACTTCTTCCATTATATGATGGGATATGAGTGAGACATAATTTTGGTCCCATTCTAGACATTAGGGGTGTTATACAATAGATATTCTTGAGGCCGATTTACCTTATTTATAACTAGGTGGATCTAGGACCTTTTGCCGGTCAGGTGACGATCATGTGGGCTGATGATGCGCTCTGCATGCGACTTGCGATATGAGCACTCATTGGTTGTATGTGCCGTAGTCACAGAGAGAGGTGTGGCTGAAAACTCATTTGCATAACCATGGGCATATGGGAAAGACATGCAAATGAGCAGAATCTGCCTTGTTTTTAAGCTGATAAACCATTTGCATGAAAAATTTGCGATCTACACTACTCATGAATAGCGCCATCTATTGGATTCATTGTCTTATGACAAGACTATTAGTGTAATCTTTTGCATGGAAAATTTGCGATAAAAATTTGCGATTAGAATATTCGCGATCTACACTACTTATGAACAGTGCCATCTATTGGATTCATAGTCTTGTCATAAGACTATGAAACCAATAGATGGCGCTGTTCATGAGTCATTACAAGCAGGGAAATAGTCCTCAGATACACCCTAGCAAGCTTATATTACCGCAGATAAAGTGCTAGAAGATGTGTGAATGATAGCAGCAATCCGATATACACCTCAGTGTTAGCGCAGGCTATTATAGGCTGAGTGCTACACGGTGTGTGGACTCTGTTGAGCAGTGTGCCCCACTTACTAGCGCCCCAACAAGATGAACAGCGCCATCTATTGGTTTTATAGTCTTATGACAAGACTAATAGTCTTGTCATAAGACTATGAAACCAATAGATGGCGGTGTTAATGAGTAGTGTAGATCGCAAATTTTTATCGCAAATTTTTCATGCAAAAGGCTACACTAATAATCTTGTCATAAGACTATGAAACCAATAGTTGGCACTGTTCATGACTCATGAACAGCGCCATCTATTGGTTTCATAGTCTTATGACAAGACTATTACTCTTGACATAAGACTATGAAACCAATATATGGGGCTGTTCATGAGTAGTGTAGATTGCGAAGTTTCCATGTAAATGGTTTTTCAGTTGAAAAACAAGGCAGATTCTGCTCATTTGCATATCTTTCACATATGCCCATGTTTATGCAAATTAGTTTTTACATGAAAAAACTGTACAGAAAGGTTATTGAATATTATGTTAGGAAAATCAGAAAACTTTTTGTCACCCTAATGATATTGATCTAGGAGCGCAGGTCCACCCAAGCCATCCAACAGATGTGAAGTAACTTTTAGGCTTACTGGCTCTCAGTCAGATGAGAGCTGGTTTGGAATGTCTCATAGTGCACAAGACTGCCATTGTAAGGTATGCTGACTAAGCCTGTTATCTGTCTCATGGATAGATTGATGGCTTGCATATACCTGGCTTTTGGCATATAGCCTTTGTGTGGTTGTCTAGTGTATGTTGTAGATAATAGGAGTCCAAGATGCATCCAGTCATCCTCTTAATGCTGTTTCCAAAACATTTTGATGGAGTTTCCATCAATTTCTAACCATTTTTGTGAACCAGACACCCTCTTTTCTTCAGAGCAGGGGGTGCCTGGTTTGATGCTCGGGTCTCCCATTGACTTTCATTGTATTAAATTGTACTCGAGCACCCGCAGTATTCGGCCAAGCACTCGTATGTGCCGAGCATAGCGATGCTCGAGCCTGAGACAAATACCACACCTCGTGCCTGCTTGACGTCACCTATGTCGAGCTCACGAGACGCGGCCTGGTCATGGGTTACCAAAGCGTGACGTTACGCCCTCCAGAGGAGCAGGTAAGGTCAGCTTGGTACAGTTTACACATACACCTCCTGTCCACGTGGGCACAGAGAGGCAAAAAGCTGAGAGAACCTTTTCACTGCCGCAGTGAAAACAGAGCTGTCTCAGCCCGGGTATCTGCCACCAGCTTCTCATTTGATATAAGCCCGGTCCGCTAACGGGATTATATAGGGTGAGAAACCAACCCGGGGTAGCTTATAACAAGACCGAAACACGGACGTGGGGATTCGTGATCGAGATACAAGATAGCACAAGATTAAATTATATATTTAATCGCCTTAAGGGTACACTAGATATAACACTATACACACAGAGAATATATACAGCGGTCGGAGTTTACAGATACAGGCTATATCGGTACAACAGGGTTAAGCAGAGCAAAAGTCAGTTACCGGGTAAGATGAAAGATCCTTTGGGTTGTGAGGTGTTCTTTGCTGTAGTCACTTGAAGGGCAGTGAGGTCAGCTGGTTCCTGGGTCCCCCTAAACACATTACACGATATGACCCTTCTTCAGAGAAAGACGCCGCCCGCTGGCTTGCATGGGCTTATGACCTGTACCCGGCCGCTCCACTCCCCGCCTATGAGTAGAGTCCACCCCTCCTACTCTGGTGCTGGCAGCAAATGACCCATAAAACCCCTTAGGGCTCATAGCCCCAGACCAGAATGTCACAGGAAGATGGTTCCGGGCCCAATTGATCCGCCTGTGTTCCGACTACAACTAGAGTCCAAACATGATACCGTTATTTGGTTTCTTGGGGAGATATGTATATCTCCACTCCCTGGCATCACATCCTCAAACAAAGACCATGGGCATGTACATCGTGGCCACCGGGACACAAATATGTATCCGGTTTGCGCCTGCGATGGCTGGGCGATTTATAATTCCTTATGAAATGTAGGTGCGAAAATGTCTGGGAGGTATCATTGATCCTGGCAAGGGCTGATACCTCCTGCTGGGGGGTTTTCCCTGCAGGATCCGTGCTGTCTGACTGGAGGTGTGAAATGTAACCACATGTGGCCTGCTAGGAGTTTTCTGCCATCTGGCTGCGGCTTTAAAGCAGGGCCCCCCTGTGGAGCTTGATTTCCTCTGCCATCTTTCAGCAAATGGTGGGTGTGAGGACATGGCTGACAGTAAATATTAATCCATATTCCTCACACCTCCCCCTTTTAGAGGGCGCCAGGGGGCAGCACATTCCTGTGTTCCCCCGAGCGCCCATCCGCACCCTCTACTTGCCGGGATAGCCCATCGGCATTCCCGTGGTCATGGCCCTTCTTGTGGTGAATGGTCAAGTGATACTGCTGGAGAGCTAGGCTCCAACGTAGCAGCCTCCCATTAGTTCCGGATACAATGTTTAACCAGCTGAGGGGGTTGTGGTCAGTCTCCACAGTGAAGCGGCGCCTGTATAAATATGGCTGCAAACATTGCAGTGCCCAGACAATGGCCAGGCACTCCTTCTCCATTGTGGAGTACGCCACCTCCCTCGGCAGGAGCTTCCGACTCAGGTACAGAATGGGGTATTCCTGCCAGTAGTGTCGACCTGGCTGAGTACGGCACCGAGACCAAAATCACTGGCGTTGATCTGTACTATAAACGGCCGCATGAAGTCGGCTACCTGTAGTACAGGGAAGCTTGAGAGGGCGGCCTTCAGCGCCCGGAAGGCTGTCTCGCAGTTGTTTGTCCAATCGACTGCGGATGGCAGCTTCTTCTTGGTGAGGTCCGTCAAAGGCTTTGCCAGGCTACTATAGTGGGGGACGAACCTCTTATAGTACTCGGCGGTGCCCAGAAAGGACATCAAATGTTTCTTGGTCCTGGGGATGGGCCAGGATGCAATAGCATCCACTTTTCCGGGCTCTGGCTTTAGGGTCTCCCCGCCTACCCGGTTCACCAGGTAGTGGACCTCGCTCATGCCCAGCTGGCACTTTTCCAGCTTAATGGTCAAGCCTGCCTGGTGGGTCGGCCCCAGCACCTGCGTCAGGTGCTGTAGGTGATCCTCCCATGTGGGACTGAAAACGGCAATGTCATCCAGGTACGCGGCAGCATACTCTTCAAGTTCCTTAAGCAGCGTGTTGACCATCCGCTGAAAAGTGGCAGGGGCATTCTTCATGTCAAACAGCATCACCGTGGATTTGTACAATCCAAAAGGGGTGATAAAGGCAGAGCGTTCCCGCGCCTCACGGGTCAGGGGAATCTGCCAGTACCCCCGGCTCAGATCCATGATGGTCAGGTACTGGGCCCCGGCCGACTGATCGAGCAGGTCATCGATGCGTGGCAAAGGGTACGCATCAGTGACCGAGACAGCGTTGAGTCCCCTGTAGTCCATGCAGAACCGGGTGGTCCGGTCCTTCTTTGGGCCGAGGACCATAGGCGATGCCCAAGCGCTGTTGAATGCCTGGATGACCCCCAGATTCAGCATCTCGTCAATCTCCTGGCGCATGTGCGATATGCTGAACACCGGATTGGGGGGTGATCCAATAGGTGACAAATACCACACCTCGTGCCCGCTTGACGTCACCTACGTCGAACTCACGAGTCGCGGTATGGTCACGGGTTACCAAAGCGTGACGTTACACCCTACAGAGGAGCAGGTAAGGTCAGCTTGGTACAGTTTACACATACACCTCCTGTCCACGTTGGCACAGAGAGGCAACAAGCTGAGAGAGCCTTTTCACTGCCGCAGTGAAAACAGTGCTGTCTCAGCCCTGGTATCTACCACCAGCTTCTCGTTTGATATAAGCCCGGTCCGCTAACGGGATTATATAGGGTGAGAAACCAACCTGGGGTAGCTTATAACTAGGCCGAAACACGGACGTGGGGATTCGTGATCGAGATACAAGACAGCAAAGATTAAATTATATATTTAATCGCCTTAAGGGTACACTAGATATAACACTATACACACAGAGAATATATACAGCGGTCGGAGTTTACAGATACAGTTGATATCGGTACAACAAGGTTAAGCAGAGCAAAAGTCAGTTACCGGGTAAGATGAAAAATCCTTTGGGTTCTGAGGTGTTCTTTGCTGTGGTCATATGAAGGGCAGTGAGGTCAGCTGGTTCCTGGGTCGCCCTAAACACATTACACGATGTGACCCTTCTTCAGAGAAAGACGCCGCCCGCTGGTTTGCATGGGCTTATGACCTGTAACAAGCCGCTCCACTCCCCGCCTATGGGTAGGGTCCACCCCTCCTACTCTGGTGCTGGCAGCAAATGACCCATAAAACCCCTTAGGGCTCATAGCCCCAGACCAGAATGTCACAGGAAGATGGTTCCGGGCCCAATTGATCCACCTGGGTTCCGGCTACAACTAGAGTCCAAACATGATACCGTTATTTGGTTTCTGTGGGGAGATATGTATATCTCCACTCCCTGGCATCCCACACTCAAACAAAGACCATGGGCATGTACATTGTGGCCACCGGGACACAAATATGTATCCGGTTTGCGCCTGCGATGGACGGCCGATTCATAATTCCTTATGAAATGTAGGTGCCAAAATGTCTGGGAGGTATCATTGATCCTGGCAAGGGCTGATACCTCCTGCTGTGGGGTTTTCCTTCAGGATCCGTGCTGTCTGACTGGAGGTGTGAAATGTAGCCACATGTGGCCTGCTAGGAGTTTTCTGCTATCTGGCTTTGAAACAGGGCCCCCCTGTGGAGCTTGATTTCCTCTGCCATCTTTCAGCAAATGGTGGGTGTGAGGACATGGCTGACAGTAAATATTAATCCATATTCCTCAGAGAGCTGAACAACAGTTCTAATGCCGAGAGGCGGCCGGACAAAAAACGCAGCGTGCTGGGCATCAGTGAATGCTAATGGGGCTGGAGCAGACTTCCTAAGGCACTAGTGGGCTAGCGTTAGCACGGATCTGTCAGGGGAACAGACCCTGCTAACGCTAGTGTGAAAGTAGCCTTAGTCGTGTGATGATAGACAGGATGCTCCTTTCTATGTGAGCAGATCGATGTCACGGTAGGTGGGGAAAGGAAGAACACCAAAAAAAATAAAAAATACAACAGAAACACAGACTAGGCCCCAAAGCTAGTGAGGAGGGGGAAGGTAACCTCCTAGTTATCCCTGAGCCTCTCCCTGACTGCTAACAGTATGAGCTAATCCTAATGGGGGAAGAACTCATATACCGGAACCTAAGATCTGCTGAAACTGACACAAACCCTAAATTAGGGAGCAGGGATGAGACTGCCGGGACCTTCCACCGTGAAGGGACCAGCGTCTCCCTGAGACCTAGACACCACACACACAGAAAGTAGAAACAGGAGGACTTAGCTTGAGATGAGTAAGAAGTAGGAGAACTTCTAACAACCAGCTTGGAACTCCAGAAGGAAATAACAACCGCAAGGTCAGCAGTGAGAGGTGGGCGAAAATAGAGCCACTAAACAGCAAATGAGCAGAACATATGGAGGATGAGATCCTGCCCACAACAACAGACAGCAAGGAAAAATTGAAAGACCTGTCAGATAGACTCACGTGCTGCAAGTCTATCTGATCTTCTCAGACTTCTCACAGAGCAGGCAGTGACAATCGATTTGTACAAATTTATTCATCAGAGTTCTTGTGGAACAAAGATCTATCCCCCCCCTTCTATGGCACTCCATGCACCTAAACAGAAATCTATGACAGCTGTGGGGATTTGTTCTGGTAGACAGGACAAGTGGACACAGTATAGAGGCAATGACCAGTTTGTAACTCAAAAAAACTTCAGTGTTTTATTCACACTTATGGCAACAAAACAGTACGACAGTCCATTTGCAGTTTTGGTGTTCGTTCACACCTAGACAGTTCATACAGCAACACAGTCACCTGTTATCCTAGGTGTTAGTTCACACCCAATCGGCATTGCTCAGGACTGAGTAGACCTCCCAAACTCAGGCCTCCAGCCTAGCACACGGCTCAGATCCCAATCCAGCAATTGACAGAGCTCCTCTGTCAGAGAGAGAAGTAATCACACCCAGCTGACATTGTCGGCTGGGTTTTTTATAGGCGAGTCAAGACCCGCCCTGAAACGTGGGGAATAGTCACCGACTCAGCACTTTGACTACTCCCAGTAAGACCCATCCCGGATCAGCTATATAACTATACTAAATAGCTAGGTGTAAAACAGCAACTGCTGCTGACACATGAAAACTGGCTCTTACTCCACTGAGGCCAGGAACCTCGGTGACACATACCTTCTGTCAACGACGGACCCTTGCGCCTTCCTACATACAACTGTGTTCAAAATAATAGCAGTGTGTTTAAAAAAGTGAATAAAGCTCAAAATCCTTCTAATCGCTTTTATTTCCATACACACAAATGCATTGGGAACCCTACATATTCTATTCCAAATAAAAACATGAAGAAAAATATATCAAATTTGTGTTGTTCCTCTAAAAAAAATTGAAGAAAAGTGAATATTAGACTGTTCAAAAAAATTGTAGTGTTTGTGTTTTTTACAAACTCAAACATTCACTATATAAACTGAAAAATGTTTGAAGATTTTGCTTTCTTTTGAATCACTTAACTAATATTTAGTTGTATAACCACTGTTTCTGAGAACTGCTGTACATCTGTGTTGCTTGGAGTCAACCAACTTCTGGCACCTCTGAACAGGTATTACAGCCCAGGATGATTGGACTACATTCCACAGTTCTTCTCTATTTCTTGGTTTTGCCTCAGAAACTACATTTTTGACGTAACCCCACAAGTTTTCTATTGGATTGAGATCTGGGGATTGGGCTGGCCACTCCATAACATCAATCTTGTTGGTCTGGAACCAAGATGTTGCACGTTTACTGGTATATTTGGGGTCATTGTCATGTTGGAACACCCATTTCAAGGGCATTTCCTCTTCAGCATAAGGCCGCATGACCACTTCAAGTATTCTGATGTATTCAAACTGATCCATGATCCCTGGTATGCGATAAATAGGCCCAACACTTTAGTATGAGAAACATCCCCATATCATGATGCTTCCGCCACCATGCTTCACTGTCTTCACAGTGTACTGTGGCTTGAATTCAGTGTTTGGGGGTCAAATTGTCTCTGGCCACTAGACCCAAAAAGAACAATCTTACTTTCATCAGTCCACAAAATGTCTCTTTAGGCCAGTCAATGTGCTCTTTGGCAAATTGTAACCTCTTCAGCTCATGTCTTTTTTTCAATAGTGGGACTTTGTGGACGCTTCTTGCAGATAGCTTGGGCTTCACATAGGCGTCTTCTTATTGTAACAGTACTCACAGGTAACTTTAGACCTTCTTTTATCTTCCTGGAGCTAATGGTTGGCTGAGTCCTTGCCATTTTGGCTATTCTTCTATCCATTCGAATAGTAGTTTTTCGCGTTCTTCCACGTCTTTCAGGTTTTGGTTGCCATTTTAAAGCATTTGTGATCATTTTAGCTGAGCAGCCTATCATTTTCTGCGCTTCTATATATGTTTTCCCCTCTCCAATCAACTTTTTAATCAAGGTATGCTGTTCTGCTTAACAATGTCTGGAACAACCCATTTTCCTCAGAATTTCAGAGAGAAATGCACTGTAACCAGCATATACAACATTTGCTGCCTTCCTTCCTTAAATAAGGGCAATAATTGCCACCTATTTTTCAAAGAATGAATGACCTCACTCATTGAACTCCACACTGCTATTATTTTAAACATGCCCCTTTCAATAAGTGATTGAATTACAGAGAATCAACAGCATGCATGTCATGACTGTTGGGTCTGTTGGGTTTCTATTACTCTACTACACCTGCTAGTAAATTATTTGCCATGTAAAAATATCACTTCTACCAAAAACAGTGATTGATCAGGTTAGTGATGTCTGACTGCTATTGTTTTGAACACAACTGTACCTCCCCCTTTATTCAATCCTGAGGGGGTGAACACTTGCCAGACAGTGTACCTGGGACAGGGCATCCGCGTTTCCCTGCAAGCGGCCTGCCCTGTGTTCCACTGAGAACTTGAAGTTCTGTAATGACAAGAACCATCTGGTGACCCGAGCATTCCTCTCTTTGGTCTGGCTGATCCACTAAAGAGGGTAGTGGTCGGTCACCAGACGGAACTTTCTCCCCAATAGATAATAGCGGACAGACTCGAGTGCTCATTTGATGGCCAGACACTCTCTCTCCACTATACTGTACCTAGTCTCGGCTGGGGTGAATTTGCGGCTCAGGAAAACAATAGGATGTTCCTCCCCATTGATTTTCTGAGAGAGTACAGCTCCGAGGCTTGCTTCAGAGGCATCGGTCTGTAGCACAAACTCTCTCTTGAAGTCGGGCGTCACCAAAATCGGTGACCCGCACAGGACCGACTTCAAAGTGGGAAAAGCCTCTTCCGCCTGGTTATTCCAGCGGACCATCATAGACTTCCGTCCCTTCAAGAGCCCTGTCAATGGAGCAACTAAAGTGGCAAAATGGGAAGCGAACCTCACATAATAGCCCACCATTCCCAGGAACTAATTTACTTGCCTAGTGGTGACAGGTCGGGGCCAATTCCGAATCGCCTCTATTTTTTTCACTTGGGGTTTGATAACTCCACATCCAATGACGTACTCCAGGTACTTAGTCTTCTCTAACCCCATTGTGCATTTCTTTGGGTTAGCGGTCAGTCCAGCCTTCCTAAGGGAGTCCACTACAGCCTGCACTTTGGGTAGATGACTTTCCCAGTCAGTATTGTGGATGACGATATCGTCCAGGTAAGCCGACACGTACCGACAATGTGGACGAAGTACAATGTCCATGAGTCATTAGAACGTGGCGGGGGCACCATGCAGACCAAAGGGTAACACTTTATTCTGATACAGCCCCTCAGGGGTGACAAAGGCAGTTTTCTCTTTGGAAGCCTCCGTCAGGGGCACCTGCCAGTAGCCCTTCGTGATGTCCAAAACAGAAAAATATCGGGCTTGTCCTAACCTCTCGATAAGCTCATCTACCCGGGGCATAGGATATGCATCAAACTTGGAGATTTCGTTTAGCTTGCGAAAATCATCCCGTCCGGCTTGGGTATTAATACTATCGGACTGGCCCATTCACTTTTGAACTCCTCAATGACGTCTAGTTGCAGCATTAGCTGCACTTCCTCCGAGATGGCTTATCGCCGAGCCATACCTGGTATGGTTTTAACCGAACTTTTGCCTGAGGCTCAGTGACAATGTCATGCTGGATTATGGAAGTGCGTCCAGGGAGGTCCAAGAACACAATTTTTACTGTGGCAACTGCTTCTCTCGCATCAGACTGAGGGGCCTGAACCTCTTCTCCTAGAAAACCTGGCCGTGGGCTGTCTTCAGTAGAGGACTCCCTATTTTTCCATGGTTTTAGTAAATTCACATGGTACACCTGCTCTGGATTTCGCCTCCCTGGCTGGTGTACCTTGTTATTTACCTCTCCAACTTTCTCAGGTGCCTCGTAGGGCCCCTGCTACCTAGCTAGGAACTTACTGTCTATGATTGGTACCAGAAACAAAACCCGATCACCCATGTTAAAGTTCTGGACCCGAGCCCGCCGATTATAGACCCTACTCGATTATAGACCCTACTCTGGGCTCGCTGCGCTGCCTCCATATGCTCCCTGACCAGAGGCAACACTGTCTCCATCCGTCATTGCATCTGGGTGACATACTCAATAACACTTTTGTGCGGTGTGGGTTGTTGTTCCCATGCTTCTTTGGCTATGTCCAACAGACCGCAAGGGTGTCTGCTATATAGCAGTTCGAAGGGTGAGAACCCAGTAGAGGAGCACCTCTCGCACTGAGAACATGAGATAGGGCAGAAGAAGGTCCCAGTCCCTCCCATCCTTAGACACCACTCTTTTTAATATGTTTTTTTAATGTTTGATTAAATCTTTCTACCAGACCATCCATTTGCGGATGATACACGGACATCCGTAGCTGTTTTATGTGGAGCAACTTACAGGGTTCCCTCATGACCTGGGACATAAAAGGGGTCCCTTGGTCAGTCAGAACCTCTTTAGGTAGTCCCACTCGGGAAAACATCTCCATTAACTCCTTAGCTATGAGTTTAGCTGATGTATGTCACCGCCTCCGGGTACCAAGTGGCGTAGTCAAGGACGACCAAGATGTGTTGGTGCCCTCTAGCAGACTTTGGTACTGGGCCTATGAGATCCATAGCAATTCGCTCGAACGGGACTTCAATAATCAGGTGTCACGGCTGAGGATGGGGGAAATCCTCAGCCGTGTGCAGCCAGGTGATGGTATGGCTGCTTGACCCAGGAGAACAGGATAGGGAGCAGGTCACCTCCTAACAGCGTCCCTACCCTGACCCTAACTCCTAACTGCATGGGCCGACTTTAAAGGTAGGAGGACCCATGCGCAGGAACCTCGGATCCCTAACTCACCCTCCGTCTGGTCCCTGCGCTAGGAGTCAGGGTAAGACGACCTACTCCTCCTAGGCACGGAGGAGCAGGAGTCTCAACGGCCAAGCTGTTGGGAAAAAGGGGAAACAAACAGACTAATGGAAATGGCAGGTGAACTCAGTAGCTCAACCAACCTGCCACAGCCTTGCTGACTGGATCCCTAACACAGAGAATCCAGAACCATTAGCTGCACAAACCAACATAGGAAAATCCCAACAGACCATCACCCAGACATGACACATACAGGTAAGCATAAACTTAATAAGACATAAAACCTGAACTTAAACCTATGACCACAGTGGTGGCTCTCACAGAGGAATGGAAAGCACAGGAGGCTGCCTCAGCTAGCAAGACTGAAGCAACCTCCTGAGCCCTGCTAGAGAGAGGGTATATATAGGCCAAAGTGGCCACACCCAAAGGTTGGACACACCCAGTGACATCACACACACACTGGGAAGGAAGTTAACCCTTCCAATGCCACAGAAGGGAAAACACACATACATAAAGGGAAAGTGCACACAATAACATACCACACGGTGCACACAACACACACACCTAACAAAAGGTTGCTAGGTGTGACCGCATGCCAGGGCAGCAAGCTACCTAGCGACGCTCAGGCTGCTCTGCTGCTAAAAACAACACTGGTTGCCCGCGGCAACCACAAGTGAGGCCACAGACAAGCGGCCCTCACCCGTGGTTGAACGCCCATACAAAACCGCAGGCAACCGCATGCGGTAAAGGAGTCACGGTCATGGGCATGGCCGTGACACTCCCACCCCTCAAAGCCCCCCCACCAAAAAAAAGGAAACTGGTGAGAGACTCGCACAAGGGGATAGGAGAAGGGAACGTCCACTCTCAGGACATGGTTCCCAGAAAGTCGCTGTCAGCTGCATCCTCTCCCAGCACACAACACAGCCAGTCCGACGAGGCCTGCAGCCCGCACCAGCGACACGGAAATGGAACCACTGAGAGTGGACGAGGGGACTCTCCACACACGTCCCCACTCCAGTCGCTGCCAGCAGACACTCCTAACCAGCATACAGCCGGACCACTTACGGAGTGCTGCCAGCAGACGACCAGAGATGGGAACATGGAGAGGGACGAGGGATCCCCAACACGGACACGGAAGGTAAGGTGGCGGGGAAAAAGCCACCAACCGTGCCGTTAACGGAGAACCCCCAGGGACGCTCTCCCTCCGGAGAACGCGCATGCAGGCCACAAGGGGATGGCACTGCATGCTGCACCCTCTTCCGAAGGCATGCATACCGCATACCAAACACATACCACGTGTAAAAAAATCAGGGGGACGCCAAACGAGGCAACGGTGAAGGGATGGCGGGGAAACGCCACTCACCGCGCCCTCAGAGGCGAAACCCCCAGAACGCTCTCCCTCCGAAGAGTGCGCATGTACCCCTTCCGCAGACGGCGTTACATGCTTCACCCTCTTTCGAGGGAGCATACTCCCACCCCTCAAAGCCCCTCCCAACAAAAAAGGGGAAGGTTGGTGAGGCTTAGAAAACAATGGGAGGGGGGGAGGGGAAAGACAAACAAAAGGGGACACCAACACGGACACGGTGAGCAAGGAATGGCGGGGAATGCCACTCACCGCGCCGTAAATGGTGAAAGCCCCATAACGCTCTCCCTCCGGAGAACGCGCATGCACCCCATCCGCAGATAGCGGTGCATGCTTTACCCTCTTTCGAGGGAAACGCCACGCGAGAAGCCGCTGTGGTCATACTGTCACGGCTGAGGATGGGGGAAATCCTCAGCCGTGTGCAGCCAGGTGATGGTATGGCTGCTTGACCCAGGAGAACAGGATAGGGAGCAGGTCACCTCCTAACAGCGTCCCTACCCTGACCCTAACTCCTAACTGCATGGGCCAACCTTAAAGGTAGGAGGACCCATGCGCAGGAACCTCGGATCCCTAACTCACCCTCCGTCCGGTCCCTGCGCTAGGAGTCAGGGTAAGACGACCTACTCCTCCTAGGCACGGAGGAGCAGGAGTCTCAACGGCCAAGCTGTTGGGAAAAAGGGGAAACAAACAGACTAATGGAAATGGCAGGTGAACTCAGTAGCTCAACCAACCTGCCACAGCCTTGCTGACTGGATCCCTAACACAGAGAATCCAGAACCATTAGCTGCACAAACCAACATAGGAAAATCCCAACAGACCATCACCCAGACATGACACATACAGGTAAGCATAAACTTAATAAGACATAAAACCTGAACTTAAACCTATGACCACAGTGGTGGCTCTCACAGAGGAATGGAAAGCACAGGAGGCTGCCTCAGCTAGCAAGACTGAAGCAACCTCCTGAGCCCTGCTAGAGAGAGGGTATATATAGGCCAAAGTGGCCACACCCAAAGGTTGGACACACCCAGTGACATCACACACACACTGGGAAGGAAGTTAACCCTTCCAATGCCACAGAAGGGAAAACACACATACATAAAGGGAAAGTGCACACAATAACATACCACACGGTGCACACAACACACACACCTAACAAAAGGTTGCTAGGTGTGACCGCATGCCAGGGCAGCAAGCTACCTAGCGACGCTCAGGCTGCTCTGCTGCTAAAAACAACACTGGTTGCCCGCGGCAACCACAAGTGAGGCCACAGACAAGCGGCCCTCACCCGTGGTTGAACGCCCATACAAAACCGCAGGCAACTGCATGCGGTAAAGGAGTCACGGTCATGGGCATGGCTGTGACATCAGGAGAGGTACATGGGGACTCTATAAATGTGGCTGAGGGCTATTTATCTGGCAGGTTGGGCAAGATTTGCAAAACTCTTCTACCTCTCTGAACACAATGGGTCAGTAAAACCTCTGTAGTATCCGGTCCTGCATTTTCTGCCATCCCAAGTGACCCCCAAGAACATGTTTGTGAGCAAGCTCCAATACGAGCTTGCAATACGCCTTGGGCACCACCAGCTGTTCAACATGCTCACCCTGTAGTTGGTTTACCTGATACAGCATTTCCTGGTGAACGACAAAATGGGGAAACATCGACTCGGCCCCAGGTTTTTGTGGTTTTTGTGGTTCACCATCAATTATTACAACATTCTCCCAGGCTGTGATCACCCCTACCGCTGGCCCTTTGGCCTTGGGTTCCCAGGGTTCTGGCCTCCCGCCCGAGCCAGGCCACTCTGCTGGTTACCCCTGACTCAGGGGAATCAACAACTCTCACAGCCGGCCACAGGGCCGGGAAGTGCGGAAAGTCTCTCCCTATTATTAGTTCATAAGGTAAAGTGGTGGCAATGGCCACCTCGTGGGTCCACATGCCACCTCCCGTGGATAGAGACACAAGGGTTGTGGGATAGTCCTTTAAATGTATGCACATGACCCCAATTTTTCGGCCAGTATACTCATCGGGCCGCACCAGGGTAGCTCTTACCAGGGACACCAGACTCCCTGAGTCCAACAAAGCCACTGCCTCCCACTTATAACTGGCACAGGGGGTTATTGTCTATAGTCTCTGGGATACCTGATGCACACAACGATTTGCGGTATCCATAGTTAGTCTCCATGGGTTCGCCCCGATGGGGACAGTCGGCCCTTACGTGGCCAGGCTCCTGACACCACCAGCATACTATCGGAGCCGGGTCTACGAGGGGTACACCCCGGACAGGCTTGGTTGGCACAAGTCTCTGGGTCTGGGATGGAGATTGCTGGGGTTTGGCTGCCCCTTCCCAAACTAACCCCCTTTCAAATTCCTGGTAGCCTCATAGCGTTCCACCAGGTCCACCATCTCAAGGGCATTACCAGGAGACACCTGGCCGATCCAGTGCTGGAGGGGGTATGGCAAAGCCCTCCAGAACACATAAGCCAACAGACGGTGCAACATAGCAGTGGGACTCAGCACTTCAGCTTGCAGCCACTGTTGTCCCATTCAATACCTCAGATGCTCCCATACAGAGTCTCAGATGGTCCCATGCAGTGGGTCTTATGCAGCCCAGAGAGAGCACAAATATTTGCATGTATACTCACATATACACCACTCACAAAAAGTTAAGGATATTTGGCCTGTGGATGAAATTTCAGGATGATGCACTCTAACCTTTACAGGTGAACTTAATGTGACCTTTTCTAAACTTTTGAATGCACATGTCCAACATTTTAGTACTTTTTGCACAACTTGCTGTTCTCTAACAAGGAGCTTAACGGAAAAATTCACAACAGGTGTTTGATCCATGAAGCGCACAATACATTTGATGCTTCAATTAGAATTGTTATTTAAACAGTCCTCCTCATCATGCTGTTCACATTTTTACATCATGAGACCAAGAAGACACTTAACAATTGATCAACAGTACCTCGCCATTGCGAGGCTTCAAGAAGGATGTTCACAAAAAGAAGTGGCCACTGAGAGAATGGAAGAGTCACAGAAAGGCATAGAAGTGGACGTCCTTTGGCCATATCCCATACTGATGACCGCTTCATTGTGGACAATGCCCTGCGGAACCGGATGATTGCCACACAACTCCAGGCACATTTAAGAGAGGTGAGAGGACCTAACCAAAGGCATCATCGTCTTGCATGGGCCAGGAAACATCAACACTGGATGAGGGACAATTAGGCCTCAGTGCTTTTCACTGATGAAAGCCGATTTATGCTCAACAGAAATGATGGCCGCCAATGATGCTGGAGAAGTCAAGGAGAGCGCTATGCATCAGCTGCTGTTTGCCTTTGGTGGTGGTGTTACAGTGTGTCTAGTTAATACAGAACTTCCCTACACTATGTGAATGGTACAGTGAGAAGCCCATACTACTTGAATAACATAATTAATCCAGTCAATGTGCCTCTGCTTGAACAACATAGGCCAAATTTCATCTTCATGGAAAACAATGAGCCAGCTCAAGCTCATGCAGGTTGCATCATTAGGGAACGGCTGCTGGAGAATAGGGTACCTCAAATGGAGTGGCCTGCACTTTCTCCAGACCTGAATCCAATTGAAAACCTATGGGATCAGCTGAGTTGCCTTGTAGTGGCTGCTAACTCTGTACCCCAGAACCTCAATTACCTGAGGGCTGCCCTTCAAGAAGAGTGGAATGCCATGCCTCAGCAGACAATAAGTCGACTTATGAACAGCATTGTCAATCTGTAATTGATGCTCAAGGCCACATGACAAGTTTTTGAGACATTGACATTTTTTTGTGGGTGTATATCCACCACTGTTGTTGGCGTTTTCAATAATTGTTTGAGATGAGAAAATCGCCATTACATGCTTCTAATTAAATGCCCTACTTTATGATATACTACCACTGTAGCGTGAAATTTTTACTTTTTCCATAAATTTCACCAAAGCCAAATATCCCTAACTTTTTGGGAGTAGTGTATATGGATGTGCCCATATGCACAGCTACACATGCATGGACACATATGGCCCCATATTATATATGTGGCACCAGAGCTCCATTTTATGATAAGTGGATAATAGCTCTGATTTACCACTGTCTGTTAACTGCTTTCATCACTGGAGCTTCAGGACTTTATAACAGATCTGTAAATAGGCACAAAATGTATCAATGTCATCAGTCATGATTGTATATATGTTTATATTGGTTCTGATCACCGAGGTTTTCCCAAGTCCTGTCCCTCACTCGGCTTTGAGCTGAAGGTGGACGTCTGCAAATATCATTACTGTATTAATATCTATAACACCCCAGCATATTCCAGTAGAAGAAATGTAAAAGACGCGTCTTGGCTGGAACTGTCTAATCATATTCCTCTGAAAGAAGGAACCTCTCGTCCTCCCATCTTCCAGCTGGCATAGACATACTGAAAACTGCAATTAGATGGCAATCATCCGAATTATAATAGAGGAATTCCATGTTCTTCTTGTCGCACAGCCACAGCTTGGAAGAGGAATGTTTCCACACTGAGATGTAGTACAAGTTTTGCGGAATAGCTACTTCTTCTAAGTTTTTCCAATAGCAAGAGGGGAAAAAGGGGAAAGAAACCCTCCTGACTGACTTGCAATAGGTCATTGTTCATGTGTAGGAGAAGACAATTAAGTGTTTGCATGAACAGTGCCATATAATAGATGGAGCATGTACAAAATGCTTTGAAACAGTATTCATCCCCCTTGAACTTTTCCAAATTTTTTCATGTTACACTCACAAACTTAAATGTATTTTATTGGGATTTTATGTGATAGACTAACACAAAGTAGCAAGTCAAGTGCAAAGAAAATGATCCATGTTTTTCAATATTTTTTATAAACAAAAATCTGGAAAGTGTGGCCGGCATTTGAATTCAGCTTCCCTGAGTCCATACTTTGTAGGACCACCTTTCGCAACAATTACAGCTACAGGTCTTTTGGGGTACATCTCTACCAGCTTTGCACATCTAGAAGCTGACATTTTTGGCAATTCTTCTTTGCAAAATAGCTCAAGCTCAGTCAGATTGGATGGAGAGCGTCTGTGATCAGCAATTTTCAAGTCTGGCCATAGATTCTCAATGAGTTTTAGGTCTAGACTTTGACTGGGCCATTCTAACACATGAATATGCTTTTATCTAAACCATTCTATTGTAGCTCTGGCTGTATATTGTCCTGCTGAAAGGTGAACCTCTGCCCCAGTCTCAAGTCTTTTGCAGCCTCTACTAGGTTTTCCTCCAGGATTGCCCTGTATTTAGTTCCATCCATCATCCCATCAACCCTGACCAGCTTTCCTGTCCCTGCTGAATAAAAACCTCTACACAGCATGATACTGCCACCACCATGTTTCACGGTGGGTATGGTGTTTTCAGGTTGATGTGCACTGTTAGTTTTCTACCACACATAGCGTTTTGCATTTAAGTAAAAAAAATTTACTTGGGTCTTATCTGACCAGAACACCTTTTTCCAATTTTTTTCTGTGTTTCCTACATGGCTTGTGGCAAACTGCAAACGGGACTTCTCATGGCTTGCTTTCAAAAATGGCTTTTTGTCACTTTTCTATAAAGGCCAGATTTGTGGAGTACATGACCAATAGTTGTCCTGTGGACAGATTCTCCAACCTGAGCTGTGGATCTCTTCAGCTCCTCAAGAGTGACCAAGGGCCTCTTGGCTGCTTTTCTAATTAGTGCTCTCCTTGCCTAGGCTGTCAGTTTAGGTGGATGGCCGTGTCTTTGTAGGTTAGCAGTTGTGCCATGTTCCTTCCATTTTCAGATTATGGATTGAAAAGTGCTCCGTGAGATGTTCACAGCTTGGGATATTTTTTATAACCTAACCATGCTTTACACGTCTCCACAACTCCACTATCCCTGACCTGTCTGGTGTCCTTGGTGTTCATGATGCTGTTTGATCACTAATGTTCACGTACAAACCTCTGAGGCCTTCACAGAACAGCTGAAGTTATACTGAGAATAAATTACATCCAGTTGGAGTCTATTTACTAATAAGGTGACTTCTGAAGGTAATTGATCACACTGGATTTTATTTAGGGGTATCACAGTACAGGGGGCTGAATACAAATTTCCAGATTTTAATTTATTAAGACTTTTGAAAACATGCATCATTTTCTTTTCAATTCACACATACTTGTGACTTTGTGTTGGTCTCTCACATAAAATCCCAATAAAATACATTTAAGTTTGTGGGTGTAACATGAAAAAATGTGGAAAAGTTCAAGGGGTATGAATACTTTTTAAGGCACTGTATAATATACAGAAAAGATCTCTCTGTTGTATTGTCTCCATAGGAAGTAATAATGAGCAAGGGATGCACCATTTATGATAAAAATTTATAGGACAATTCTTTTACTTGACTGCGAGCAGGCAGTTTTTTTTAGTAAATATCGTGTTCATCCTAGCCAGGGGTGTAATTATAAGGGGAAGGTAACAGTTGTAACCCAATCATGTTGTCTAAAGGGACTCAAAGGTCTCTCTGTCACATAGGAAAATACCAGTATTGGCAAATGGTAAGTAGGTTGCCTTGTGACAGATTTTGCATTGAGGACAAGGAACTTCACATTTACTCCCTGTTCCTAATGCTAAGCTCTGTCTTGTTCCATCACCTCTATTTCTATTCGCTCCCATCTCCGCCTCTAGCTGCACACACAACAATGTATGGCAAGAGAAGTGATTTATTTCCTCAAACATAACAGTGGTAGAGCTGTTTCTTATCAGATATGGTAGAGTCAAAAGTGTTAAGTCTAGCAGAGCTAAGATACTGCAGTTTGTGTCTCTCATCCAGCGGCCACCTCCTCCACCCTCCTCTCACCACAGACGTCAATGTTAAAAAGCAAGAAGGAGCAAATCAGCATGATAAAAGCAGAAAGAAGTGTTTTGGAAAGTTCTTTTATAACTGGAGGTAAATTAATAGTAACAGGCCCTCAATAAGTGTGAACACTATTGTTCTGTCTTCATACACGTTCACACAGTGTGCAGTCTGACATTCAGCATAAACCATTCCTGTCTTCCAAATAAGAGGACTGTTCTTTGTAGTCTAACTTGTTTATTGGTAAACAAGAGTATTTGATGGTAAAACTATAAAAATGCAAATAACATGAATAAGCATATAGCATAGCATGTACTGTGACATTTGCATAACACCGAAGCACGTGGTAAAATGGCTGCCTAACATAGATTGCATGGCTATCTAACAGTATTAACAACTCCCTGAATAACAGTTATAACTAACTGAACAGCTCTGCATAACATAATGTCTCTGAAACAAAGATAGATCTCTCACTAGATATGCTTTTACCAGGATGGTAGAGTTTAAGAAGGAGATATGCAGGAGGACAGCTCTGTACTGGAGACTTCCCTTTCCCAGGATGCTTTTGCACTCCCACAATGCTTTGCTCCACCCAGAATGCAGCGGTCTTTGTAACAAGAAAAACAAAGTGCAATACAATTTAACACCGCTAGATGGTGCTATATCACATTAATCACTACAGAAATACTAAAACTAAGAAAGATGTGATCTGTAATGATTCTCAACTCGGCTGAGCAGAACAGCCATGAAATAGTGGTCAGTAATGTAAATCACTTATCTAGTCTTCATTTCATTTCATCCCTTATGCCCCAGACACCATTGCACTAGTAAGAAACCAATACCAAGTACAATCTGCATGAAGCTGTGGATGCAAGCAGTGGTTCCTTAGGTATCTGGCTTGTCCCTAAAAGAAGATTTTTTTTTAAGAATGACCTGCCAGCTTTCCTGATGTCCAGTTTTAGTAAATACTTGTTTTTTCATAAAATTACAATTCTATGGCATCTTTACTTAGGACTCTGCAATGAGCCATTCCCCTGTTGTCCCTCCTGGGATTTGTCCTCCAACAGGGCATTACCCTTTCCATCATGCAAGTGTGTGCCTCTATATACTTTGACTGTCAGCACTGATTGGACAGTGACCCACTCAACGTATTCATACAATTCTAGGAGCTCTAACGGGCCATTTTTAATTAGTAATGTGGTAGTTTGCACATCTAGTCTTACATGTTTAGTTAGAATTACACATTACTGAATAGCATCATAGACTGCACCGCTATGAAGCGTCAGACTAGCCCACCATATATATATTTTTTATTAAACCATAGTTTTTATTTTTGTCATAGAAAATTATACAAAGCAATTGTGTTGCAATGTAACAACAAAACATATAACTCTCTAGCTGTTGAACTAAATAAAGTATTGGGTATTTTTTGACAGTTTATTAATCAATTAGTGATGATATGTTGTGTATGTAATCATTTATAGAGTTGAGCGGACACCTGGCTGTTCGGGTTCGACGGGTTCGGCCGAACTTCGGAAAAAAGTTCGAGTTCGGGTCCCGAACTCGAACCGAACTTGACCCCGATCCCGAACCCCATTGAAGTCAATGGGGACCCGAACTTTTAAGCACTAAAATGGCTGTAAAAATTTCATGGAAAGAGCTAGAGGGCTGCAAATGGCGTCAAAATGTGGTTAAGAGCATGGCAAGTGCTCTGCAAACAAATGTGGATAGGGAAATGACTTAAAATAACATAAAATACGTAAAAATAAAAAATAATAATCTTGATCTAGGAGGACCAGGTCCCTATGGAGAAGGAGGTTGAGGAGGCGGTGGATGTGGCGGTGTAGGTGGAAGTGGCGGTGGAGGAGGAGGAGGAGGTAGCCTACACTGCTTTTTGGTTTTAAATTTATTTTTATTTTTTTTAAATTAGGGTACACCCCAAAACATTGGGAAATATAACCCTCCAGTCGTGCTAAACACACGTTCAGACAATACACCGGCTGCAGGGCAGGCCAGCACCTCCAAGGCGTAAAGGGCAAGCTCAGGCCATGTGCCCAATTTGGAGACCCAGAAGTTGCAGGGGCTGACCCCTGTCAGTTAGTTCGTGTAGGCGTGTGCATACTTACTGCGCCACCCACCATGTCGCACGTCCCCGTGATGTTCACTATCCAATTTGATATCTGCTCTATCAACTTTCGATGTTCTTTTATGCGCCTACCATGGTGATTACGGGTGGCGGGAAATCAGGGTTCCATGCCGGAGAGGGAGCGTGAGAAAAAGAGACCAAATTTAAGGGAGATAAATTTATTTAAAAAATTTGGGATCAAGAAGAAATGTGGGAAAAGTTATTGAGGCGCAAATGTGGGACAAATTACAGAAGCCCAAATGTGGGCCAAAAGAATCAAGCGGAATTGTGGAAAAAGCTATTGAGGCGCAAATGTTGGCCAAAAGAGTATAGCGGAAATGTGGGACAAAGTATTGAAGCTTAAATGTGGTACAACTTGCTTAAGTTTAAGCATTGAATCAAAGGAGGTGGTGCGCATCAATTAAAGAAGCATTTCCGAAATTTTATTCCCTGTCACCTATGCAGAGCAGGTGTTTATTCACGTCTAAAATTGTATAATGTCAACCCAAGAATGTAACAGAAAAATTACAGAAATTAATTAACCTGTCTACTTGGTAGAGCAGGGGTCTATGACAGAAAACAATTTTTATTGTCACCCGAAAATGTAAAATAAAAATTATTGAAATTTACTAAACTGTCAACTAGGTAGAGGAGAGGTATATTACACCCAAAAATTTGTGAATTTGACCATAAAATTTAACTGACAAATGTTATTTTCTTTTTTTTTTACCGGTCTACTAGGTATAGCAGTGGTACTTCACACCAAAAAAATTGCTGAATTTCACCAGAAAATGTAACTGACAATTTGTATTTTTTTTGTTAACTGGCCTACTAGGTATAGCAGTGGTACATCACACCCAAGAAATTGTGAATTTCACCATAAAATGTAAGAGACAATTGTTTTTATTGTTTAACCAGTCGACTAGGTATAGCAGTGGTACTTCACACCCAAAAATTGTTGAATTTCAACTGAAAATGTAACTGACAAATATATATTTTTTGTTAACCGGCCTTCTAGGTATAGCAGTGGTACTATACACCCAAATATTGGTGAATTTCACCAGAAAATGTTAATGACAATTTTTTATATTTTTTTTCTAACCGGCCAACTAGGTATAGCAGTGGTACTATACACCCAAAAATTGGTGAATTTCACCCTAAAATGTTAATGACAATTTATTTTTATTTTTTAACCGTCATACTAGGTATAGCAGTGGTACTATACACCCAAAAATTGTTTAATTTCACCAGAAAATGTTAATGACAAGTTTTTAGTTATTTTTAACCGGCCAACAAGGTATAGCAGTGGTACTATACACCCAAAAATTGGTGATTTTCACCAGAAAATGTTAATGACAATTATTATTTTTTTAACCATCATACTAGATATAGCAGTGGTACTACACACCCAAAAATTGGTTAATTTCACAAGAAAATGTTAATGAAAATTTTTTTTGTTTTTTTTTACTGGCCAACTAGGTATAGCAGTGGTACTATACACCCAAAAATTAGTGCATTTCACCATAAAATGTAAGAGACCAATTTTTTTATTGTTTAACCTGTCTACTAGGTATAGCAGTGGTACTTCACACCCAAAAATTGTTGAATTTCAACTGCAAATGTAACTGACAAATATATTTTTTCTGTTAACCGGCCTTACTAGGTATAGCAGTGGTACTATACACCCAAAAATTGGTGAATTTTACCAGAAAATGTTAATGACAATTTATTAAATTTTTTTAACCGGCCTACTAGGTATAGCAGTGGTACTATACACCCAAAAATTTGTTAATTTCACCAGAAAATGTTGATGACATTTTTTTATTTTTTTTTAACCGTCATACTAGGTATAGCAGTGGTACTATACACCCAAAAATTGATGAATTTCACCCAAAAATGGTAATGACAATTTTATTTTTTTAACCAGCCTACTAGGTAGAGCAGTGGTACTATACACCCAAAAATTAGTGAATTCCACCAGAAAATGTAAATGACAAAGTAGTGAAATGATATAAAATAAAACACGTACAAAAAAAATAAATGGATTTATGAGGTGGAGTTCTATATGGAGTAGGAGTTTGAGGAGGCAGTGGACGTAGCGGAGTAGGTGGAAGCGGCGGTGGAAAAAAGAGTGTAAAATATCCAAAATACAAATATGAGCAATTGCGCTGCAGTATAACAATGGCTGCTTAGTGCCGGTATACATGTCTATTCTGCACAAGGTACGGACAAGTCCTGAGGGATCCATGCCTGGTTCATTTTAATGAACGTGAGCTTGTCCACATTGGCTGTGGACAGGCGGCTGCGCTTGTCTGTGATGACGCCCCCTGCCGTGCTAAACACACGTTCAGATAATACACTGGCTGCAGGGCAGGCCAGCACCTCCAAGGCATAAAGGGCAAGCTCAGGCCATGTGCCCAATTTGGAGACCCAGAAGTTGAAGGGGGCAGACCAGTCATTCAGTAAGTGTAGACGTGTGCACACATACTGCTTCACTATGTTGGTGAAATGCTGCCTCCTGCTAAGACGTTCCATATCAGCTGGTGGTGCTGGTTGTTGTGGCGTACTGACAAAGCTTTTCCACATTTCGGCTATGCTAACCCTGCCTTCTGAGGTGCTGGCGGTGCCCCAGCTGCGTTGGCGACCTCTTCCTCTGCCTTCGCCTTGTGCTTCCACTGTGCCCCCGCTGTCAGGTGGGAATGCCATCAGCAGCGCATCTACCAGCGTGCGCTTGTACTCGCGCATCTTACGATCACGCTCCAGTGACGGAATTAAGGATGGTATGTTGTCATTGTAACGGGGATCCAGCAGTGTGTCCACCCAGTAATCCGCACAAGTTAGAATGTGGGCAACTCGGCGGTTGTTGCGGAGACACTGCAGCATGTAATCGCTCATGTGTGCCAGGCTGCCCAGAGGCAATGAAAAGCTGTCCTCTGTGGGAGGTGTATCGTCTGTGTCCTCTGTATCCCCCCCCATCCACACACCAGTGATGGCCATGAGCTGGTCTGGGTGCCACCCTGCTGTGAACATGGTTTCTCCTCCTCCATCTCCTCCTCCTCATCCTCCACCTCCTCATCCTCCAGAACTGTGCCCTGGCTGGACAATTGTGTACCTTGGGTTTGTGGGTGCAGGATCCCACCCTCGGAGCCACTTGGGAATGACTGGCCGGAAACCCTACGAAATGATCCCTCTTCCTCCTCCTCCTTCTGTGCCACATCCTCTTCCATCATCGCCAGGAGCATTTTTTCAAGGAGGCAAAGAGGTGGGATAGTAACGCTGAGAACGGCGTTATCGGCACTGGCCATGTTGGTGGAGTACTCAAAACAGCGCAACAAGGAACACAGGTCTCGCATGGAGGCCCAGTCATTGGTGGTGAAGTGGTGCTGTTCCGCCGAGCGACTCACTCGTTCGTGCTGCAGCTGAAACTCCACGATCGCCTGCTGCTGCTCGCACAGTCTGGCCAGCATGTGCAGGGTGGAGTTCCACCTTGTGGGCACGTCGCATATGAGGCGGTGAGCGGGAAGGCCGAAGTTACGCTGCAGCGATGACAGGCGAGCAGCAGCAGGGTGAGAACGCTGAAAGCGCGCACAGACGGCCCGCACTTTATGCAGCAGCTCTGACATGTCGTGGTAATTTTTAAGGAATCTCTGCACCACCAAATTCAGCACATGCGCCAGGCAAGGGACGTGCGTCACAGCCAGCTAGTCCCAGAGCTGCTACGAGATTTCGCCCATTATCGCACACCACCAGGCCGGGCTTGAGGCTGACTGGCACAAACTTCTCATCGGTCTGTTGTTCAAGGCCCGTCCGCAGCTCCTGCGCGGTGTGGGGTTTGTCCCCCAAACAGATACGTTTTAAAACTGCCTGCTGTCGTTTACCCCTGGCTGTGCTGAAGTTGGTGGTGAAGGTGTTACGCTGACCGGATGAGGAGCTGGTAGAGGACGAGGAAGCAGAGTAGGAGGAGGAAGCAACAGGAGGCAAACTGAAGCGCCCTGCAATCCTCGGTGGTGGAAGGACATGCGCCAAACTGCTATCCGCCTCAGGCCCAGCCGCCACTGCATTTACCCAGTGTGTTGTTATGGAGATATAACGGCCCTGACCGTGCTTACTGGTCCACGTATCCGTAGTCAGGTGCACCTTGCCACAGATGGTGTTGCGCAGTGCACACCTGATTTTGTCCCCTACTTGGTTGTGAAGGGAAGGGTTGGCTCGCCTTGAAAAGTAGTGGCGGCTGGGCACTACGTATTGTGGGACAGCCTCTGCCATAAGGCCTTTAAAACTATCCATCTCCACCAGACAGAATGACAGCATTTCAAAGGCAAGTAATTTAGAAAGGCTGGCATTCAGGGCTAGGGATCGCGGGTGGGTAGGGGGGTACTTCCTCTTCCTCTCCAGCATTTGGGATATGGAGAGCTGAACGCTTCCGTGGGACATTGTGGAGATGCTTGGTGACCCAGGTGTTGGTGTTGCTGGCAGATCCTCTGTTTGTGGGGTGCCAGGTGGCACTATCACTCCAGAGGTGGATGAAGAGGCCGGGACTGCAGCAGAAGAGGAAGCAGGAGGAGCCAGAGACCTTTCTTGTTTTTTGAGGTGTCTACTCCACTGCAGCTCGTGCTTTGCACTTAAATGCCTGGTCATGCAGGTTGTGCTCAGGTTGAGAACGTTTATGCCTCGCTTCAGGCTCTGATTGCACAGCATGCAAACCACTCGTGTCTTGTCGTCAGCACATTGTCTGAAGAACTGCCACGCCAGGGAACTCCTTGGAGTTGGATTTGGTGTGCTCGGTCCCTTGCTGCGGTGGGCAGTAGGAGGCGTACTGTCTAGAGGACGGCCGCTCCGCTTTTGCACCCTGCTCCCTCTTCTGCTGTGCTGGTGGCTCTGTGCGACCACCGCCTCTTCCTCCAAACTACATAGGTCACTCGCATGACCTTGATTTCATGTGGGGTCGAGGACCTCATCGTCCTCCACATCATCTTCCACCCAGTCTTCACCCCTGACTTCCTTGTCGGTCTGCACACTTTCGAAAGCCCCAGCAGTTGGCACCTGTATTTCGTCATCATCCGAGACGTGCTGCGATGGTCCTCCCATGTACTCATCTTGAAAGATAAGTGGTTGGGGCAGGGCTAGGTGGATGGCCCTGGGAAACCCTGCTAACAGAGTCATCAAAAAGCAGAAGAGACTGCTGCATGACTTGGGGCTCAGACTGCTTGGCTGATTTGCAAGGGGGCGAGGTGAAAGACTGATGGACATCGGCTGCAGGTGCCAACTGTGGTCTTTCAGCAGGAGACTGGGTGGGAGACAATGTGAAGGAACTGAATCCACTGTCAGCAACCCAATCTACTATCGCCTGTACTTGTTCAGGCCTCACCATTCGTAGAGCAGCATTAGGCCCGACCAAATACCACTGCAGGTTTTGTCGGATACTCGCACCTGAGGAAGGGGTTTCACTTGTGCGTGTAGCTGGCACAGATCGACCACGTCCTCTCCCTGCAACAGGAGCTCCACCAGCAGCACCACGACCTGGGCCACGTCCCTTATTTGACACTCTCCTCATATTTTTTGAATTTAGGATCTTGCCCTAAATGGGTGTTTAATTAAAAGTAAAAAAGAACGACAGTATGTAAGGAGTGTATCTCACACAGCCTGAACCAGACTAGGCCTCAATTAAAGATTTATTTGCACAAAATGGCTGTATTTCAAATGGCTGTATTTCAAATGCCTGATTCAAACCCCTGTATGTAGGGGGGTATCTCACACGGTCTGAACCAGTGTAGGCCTGAAGTAAATATATCTTTGCACAAAATGGCTGTATTTCAAATGCCTAATTCAAACCCCTGTATGTAGTGGGGTATCTCACACGGTCTGAACCAGTGTAGGCCTGAAGTAAATATATCTTTGCACAAAATGGCTGTATTTCAAATGGCTGTATTTCAAATGCCTAATTCAAACTCCTGTATGTAGAGGTAGTATCTCAGAGGGCCTGAACCTCTGTAGGCCTGCAGTAAATATATCTTTGCACAAAATGGCTGTATTTCAAATGGCTGTATTTCAAATGCCTGATTCAAACCCCTGTATGTAGAGGTGGTATCTCACAGGGCCCGAACCTCTGTAGGCCTAAAATAAATATATCTTTGCACAAAAAGGCTGTATTTCAAATGGCTGTATTTATAATGCCTAATTCAAACCCCTGTATGTAGAGGGGGTATCTCACAGGGCCTGAACCAGTGTAAACCTGAATTCAATATTGGTGCACCAAATGGCGGTATTTGAAATCTCTGAATGTAACCCAAATGTATTAAGGGTGTATCTCACAATGACATTTGCATCAAAGGCTGCCAACTAAATTTTTTGTGCCCAAATGAGTGTTTCTTTAAAAACTGAATTTGACAGCAGTATATAAGCATGTAATTTCACACGTGCTGATGCTGCAAGGCCTGAAAATAGTGTTTTTTGTCAAAAGAGTGTGTTTTTCAAACCCCAGAAAATGATGAGTGTATTTCTACCTTAAATTGCACACTGACTAATACAGATGTTGTAGATTGCCAAAAAAGTCTTGTGTTAAAGTGAAATAAATAAAAAAAAAGTATACATATTAGGTATTGCCGCGTCCGAAAAAAACAGCTCTATAAAAATATCACATGACCTAACCCCTCGGGTGAACACCGTAAAAAAAAAAAAACGGTGTCAAAACAAGCTATTTTTGTCCCCTTACATCACAAAAAGTGCTCAAGTGATCAAAAAGGCGTATGTCCCACAAAATGGTACCAATAAAACTGTCACCTCATCCCGCAAAAAATGAGCCCCTACATAAGAAAATCTCTCAAAAAATAAAAAAAACTATAGCTCTCAGAACATGGACACATTGTGTAAAACTTTAATAAATAAGAAAAAGTATACATATTAGGTATCGCCACGTCCGTAACAATCTGCTCTATAAAAATGTCACTTGACCGAACCCCTCAGGTGAACGCTGTAAAAATAAATAAAAACAGTGCTAAAACAACCAATTTTTTGGTCACCTTGCCCCATAAAGTGTTATAATGAATGATCAAAAAATCATATGTACTGTATTTCTGTAAACCGCAGAATCTGGGTAATAAATATTGAGTTTTGTTTGGCTGTTAACCATCGATATATTAAAGAAAAAATTTGATTAAAATGGAGAATCTGCCAAAAAAAATGAAATTAAAAAATTTGATCTCCAGTTCCCTTTAATTCTTGTGGAATGCCTAAAGGGTTAAAAAAGTATGTTTTTCAAACCCCTGAAAATGATGGGTGTATTTCTACTTTAAATTGCACACTGACTAATCCAGATGTTGTAGATTGCCCAAAAAGTCTTTTTTTGCTAACAGAATATGAAAGCTGTATATATGAAACTTGAATTTAACACTTGCAAATCTGGAAAATACTGTTTTTGGAGGAAAAAAAAGTGTGTTTTTCAAAACCCAGAAAATGATGGGTGTATTTCTACCTTAAATTGCACACTGACTAATCCAGATGTTGTAGATTGCCAAAAAAAGTCTTTTTTTGCTAACAGAATATGAAAGCTGTATATATTAAACTTGAATTTAACACTTGCAGATCTGGAAAATACTGTTTTTGGGGGAAAAAAAGGGTGTTTTTCAAAACCCAGAAAATGATGGAACGCCGAAAGGGTTAACAAAGTTTGTAAAATCGGTTTTAAGTAACTTGAGGGGTGTAGTTTCTACAATGGGGTCATTTATGGGGATATCCACTATGTAGGCCCCACAAAGTGACTTCAGACCTGAACTGGTCCTTAAAAAGTGGGTTTTGGCAATTTTCTAAAAAATTTGAAGAATTGCTTCTAAACTTCTAAGCCTTCTAGCGTCCTAATAAAAAAATATGACATTTCCAAAATGATGCCAACATAAAGTAGACATATGGGGAATGTTAAGTTATAAATATTTTATGAGGTATCACTTTCGGTTTTAAAAGCATGAGAAATAGAAATTTAAAAAATTGCGAATTTTTCTAAATTTTTGGTAAATTTGGGATTTTTTCATAAATAAAGGTGAAATATATTGACTCAAATTTATGACTATCATGAAGTACAATGTGTCACGAGAAAACAATCTCTGAATGACTTGGATAAGTAAAGGCGTTCCAAAGTTATTACCACATAAAGTGAGATATGTCAGTTTTGCAAAATTAGGCCTGGTCAGGAAGGGGGCAAATGGCCCAGATGGGAAGTGGTTAAATTGCACACTGACTAATACAGTTATTGTAGATGTCACCGCCAGCTCTCTGAGAAAGTCTGGCAGACGTTCTTCTGTACCTCTTGCATGATGTTCTTTGTTTTGGTTTCACTTTGTCATCTCCTTTCCTTCTCCCAGCTGTTATCTATTTACACTGATTGCCTCCCTTTATATTCCCTCCCATACTGCCTCACTGTGCGGTTTATACTACTTCCTGGATTGTGTTCACTGCTGGAGGCTGCAACTGCTGATTCCTCAGATAAGTCTTTTTTCCTTTATTTGTGTTTCCTTGCTGGCTTGATTCTAGGTGACCCTGACTCCATCCGTATTAAGTGCAGGGAGCCGGTGGTCGTGTCCCCTCACTATTATAGGGTTTTCAGGTGTCACACAGTCTAGGTACGAGGGCATGCAATCGTCTACCATAAAGACCTTTTCATGGGCATAGCAGTCAGGGAGAGCTCTAGGGGTTTTATAGGGCTCACACATATGTTCCTTAGTTTGGGATCAAGTCAGTCGGATGTTTATTTATAAATACCGTCTTAAGCATAGATCCGGTTTCAGCCTTGATTGACCGCATGCAGGGTCTTTCACTGGAGGTAGCAGATCTCCGTAAAACTGTGTCTCAGTTTCAGATGACCGGTTCTGCTTGCGTTCATGGAGTTTGTTCCGAGCCTAAGATCTCGCTTCCGGATACGTTCTCCGGGGGTAGTGAGAATTTTGTTCGCTTTAGAGAGGCTTGCAAACTCCATTTTCGCCTACTTCCCCATTCCTCGGGTGATGAGGAGCAGAGGATGGGGATCATCATCTCGCTGCTTAGGGATAACGCTCAGTCTTGGGCCTTTTCGCCGCCGGTTGGGGCACGGCCCCTCCGATCGGTGGATGAATTTTTTGTAGCCCTGGGGCAGATATATGATGACCCGGATCGTATTGCTCTGGCTGAATCTAAACTGCGTCTTTTATGCCAGGGTAAACAGTCCGCAGAGATATATTGTTCTGAATTTCGGAGATGGGCAGCTGATACTTGTTGGAATGATGCTGCACTCCGAAGTCAATTTTGCCATGGTCTTTCGGAAAGATTGAAAGATGCATTTGCTTTTCATGAGAGATCAGCGTCGTTAGAGTCTGCCATGTCTCTAGCTGTTCGTATTGACAGGCGTCTTAGAGAGAGAGAGGAGACTACTCTTTCCTGTCATATTCAGCCCAAGGACAGTGGGGCTGTCTCATTCAGTGCACAGGGGTTTCAGTCTGTTTCAATCCCCTCTGAGGAGGAGGCCATTCAGCTGGGTTTCCTCTGATAGTAGAGGATTTAGCTCTCAGAGGAGGGTTTGTTTCAGTTGTGGGGGTATAAATCATTTGGCAAATGTTTGCCCCTCTAGGAGATTCAGGGAGTTTTCTGAGGGTAATAAAGAAACAAAAAGAAAAAAAAACCTCTAAAAACTTTCCATCTGTTACTATCGGCAAGGTTGGTGTGGAAATTGAAGGTTTGCCGTTTGCTTGTAGTTCCCGTTTTGTCCTACCTGCCAGGGTGGAGCTAGATAGCAAGAACATTGTTTGTGAGATTTTTGTAGATAGTGGAGCAGCTGTCAATCTCATTGATAATCAATTTGCTATAACACATGGTTTCCAGGTATGCACTTTGGGAAAGGATATACCTGTTTTTGCTATCGATTCCGCTGCACTTTCTCAAAAATCGTTAAAGGGCATAGTTCACAATATCCGTTTGACTGTAGGTGATGCTCATGTTGAGGATATGTCATGCTTCGTCCTAAGCGGATTACCTATTGTATAAACGTGATTTTGGCAGCTTGGTGTCTGGGATGAGATTAATAGGGCAATCGTACTCCCGGTGAGGGGGCAGCTCCTGGACACCACTCTCTGAAAACACATCTGAAAATTCAGAGAGAAAAGATGGTACAGTCTTGGTAGAAACCTCTGAAAGAGACGCCGTGAGGCAATTCTCTCTGCAAAAGTCACTCCAACCATTTATTTGCCTTGCTTGCCAATCAATGGTGGGGTTATGTTTAGTGAGCCAGGGTAGCCCCAACACTAGGTTGAGGGTTTTGTGGCAGCCTGCGAGACCTGCGCTCGTGCCAAGGTCCCTCATTCACGGCCATCGGGTTCTCTCCTCCCGTTACCCATTCCTTCCTGTCCTTGGACGCATCTGTCCATGGACTTCATTACGGACCTGCCTCGTTCCTCGGAGAAGACTGTGATTCTGGTAGTACTGGACCGTTTTAGAATAATGGCGCATTTCATTCCCTTTCCTGGGTTACCCAATGCTGGCGCAAGCATTTGTTGATCACATTGTCAAATTGCATGGCATTCCTTCAGACATCGTTTCTGATAGGGGCACGCAATTTGTTTCCAGATTCTGGAAGGCCTTCTGTTCTCGCTTGGGGGTTCGGTTGTCGTTCTCTTCTGCTTTTCACCCGCATTTGAATGGCCAGACCGAACGCGTCAATCAGAATCTGGAGACATATCTGCGCTGTTTTGTGGCAGAGAATCAGGAGGATTGGTGTTCTTTTTTGTCCTTTACTGAGTTTGCTTTAAATAACCGTCGCCAAGAGTCCTCTGATAAGTCACCATTTTTTGGTGCATATGGGTTTCATCCACAGTTTGGGACATTCTCTGGAGAGGGGTCTTCTGGTTTACCTGATGAGGAGAGATTTTCCTCGTCTTTGTCATTTATTTTGCAAAAGATTCAGGGTAATCTGAAGAGGATGAGTGAGAGATATAAGCGTGTGGCGGATAAGAGACGTGTGCCTGGTCCGGACCTGAATGTGGGTGATCTGGTGTGGTTGTCTACAAAGAATATCAAACTAAAGGTTCCCTCCTGGAAGTTGGGTCCTAAGTTTATTGGGCCTTACAAGATCTTGTCCGTCATCAATCCCGTTGCCTTCCGTCTTGATCTTCCTCAGACTTGGAAGATCCATAATGTTTTTCACAGGTCCCTATTAAAACCGTATGTCCAACCCACTGTATCCTCCTCTTTGCCTCCTCCTCCGATTGTTGTTGATGGTAATCTTGAATTTCAGGTCTCTAGGATTGTGGATTCTCGCATTATCCGCGGTTCTCTCCAGTACCTCGTTCATTGGGAGGGTTATGGTCCTGAGGAGAGGATGTGGGTCCCAGTGGCGGACATTAAGGCCACTCGTCTCATCAGGGCTTTCCATAGGTCCCATCCTGAGAAGGTGGGCTCTGAGTGTCCGGAGTCCACTCGTAGAGGGAGGGGTACTGTCACCGCCAGCTCTCTGAGAAGGTCTGGCAGACGTTTTCTGTACCTCTTGCATGATGTTCTTTATTTTGGTTTCACTTTGTCATCTCCTTTCCTTCTCCCAGCTGTCATCTATTTACACTGATTGCCTCCCTTTATATTCCCTCCCATACTGCCTCACTGTGCGGTTTATACTACTTCCTGGATTGTGTTCACTGCTGGAGGCTGCAACTGCTGATTCCTCAGATAAGTCTTTTTTCCTTTATTTGTGTTTCCTTGCTGGCTTGATTCTAGGTGACCCTGACTCCATCCGTATTAAGTGCAGGGAGCCGGTGGTCATGTCCCCTCACTATTATAGGGCTTTCAGGTGTCACACAGTCTAGGTACGAGGGCATGCAATTGTCTACCATAAAGACCTTTGCATGGGCATAGCAGTCAGGGAGAGCTCTAGGGGTTTTATAGGGCTCACACATATGTTCCTTAGTTTGGGATCAAGTCAGTCGGATGTTTATTTATAACTTCCAGTTTTCTGCAACACCATCCGTGACAGTAGATTGCCAAAAAAGTCTTTATTTGCTAACAGAATATGAAAGCTGTATATATTAAACTTGAATTTAACACTTGCAGATCTGGAAAATACTGTTTTTTGGAAAAAAAAAATGGTGTGTTTTTCAAACCCCAGAAAATGATGGGTGTATTTCTACCTTAAATTGCATACTGACTAATACAGTTGTTGTAGATTGCCAAAAAAAGTCGTTTTTTTGCTAACAGAATATGAAAACTGTATATATTAAACTTGAATTTAACACTTGCAGATCTGGAAAATACTGTTTTTGGAAAAAAAATGTGTGTTTTTCAAAACCCAGAAAATGATGGGTGTATTTCTAACTTAAATTGCACACTGACTAATCCAGATGTTGTAGTTTGCCCCCAAAAAATGGTGATTTGCAATGTCCCAAAAGCTCAGATGCAGTGCTGGTGCACTGAGCATGCATAAAATGGCCGCCGCCGCCGCCCACCTAACTAACAGAATTCTAAAAGTTAGTATTTTTTGGTCACTGAGCTCAGTGCAGGGTAAAACGATAGTGCCCTGCACCCACACAACTATTTGTCTGTAGATCGCTGAGTTAAATTCTCTCCTATTCTCTCCCTGAAATCACAAGTCCAGCAGCATCCTCTCCCTATACTTGTATCAGCAGAGTGACGTGCAGCGCTACGTGACCCAAGCTTATAGAGAGCCTGGGTCACATGCTGCTCTGGCCAATCACAGCCATGCCTTTAGTAGGCATGGCTGTGATGGCCTCTTGGGGCAAGTAGTATGACGCTTGTTAATTGGCTGCTGTGCAGCCTTTCAAAAAGCGCCAAGAAAGCGCCGAACTCATTTTTTTTTTGGAAATGTTCGAGTTCGGGTCCGGGATCCAAAAATCCTAAAGTTCGGGTTCGCTCAACCCTAATCATTTACTAATTATGCAATAAAGGTAATCTTATATTATTTAAAGGGAACTTGTCATGTTGAACATGCAGGCAGCATGTTATAGAGCATGTTATAGAGCTGGAGGAGCTGAGCAGATTGATTTATAGTGTTTGGGAAAAGATTCAGTAGAACTTGTATTTTATTCATATAAATCCCTACTCTTTCTATGCTTAGGAGTCATGTGGGCGGTCCTAATAAGTGATTTACGCTAGGATTACAGATAAAAAAAACACATAAATTGGCTAGCTTAAAGGGCATCTGTCAGCAGATTTGTACTTATGTGCGCTTGGCGGCTGAAGGCACGTGTGTTGGTCCCATGTCCATATGTTTCATAATATATGTAATGTTTCAATATATGTAAACTAGCCTTCTAGGAGCAACGGGGGCGTTTCCGTTACGCCTAGAAGCTCAGCTCTCTCTACAACTGCCATGCCGACTACAATTTTATTGGTTGTAGGAGAAGTCAGGGCCAGGTGTGATCATGTTTAATTTGCCTGGCCCTGTCAGACAGCACAGCAGTTGCAGAGAGAGCAGAGCCTCTAGGTGTAACAGCAACGCCCACCATTGCTCCTAGAGGCTCATTTGCATATACAGTATAGTATTTTATCAGCAATGCGCACACATATGAACATGGGACCAACACAGACGCCAAGCACACATGTAACAGGTCAGTCAGTTTTATGCCTCATTCACACGTCCGTGTTTTGGTCAGGGATTTCCATCAGTGATTTTGAGCCAAAACCAAGTGCGGCGCATTACACAGAGCAATGGTCGCTGTAGTAATCGGTAATTTGTTATAACACTACACCACACCTACAGTCTGATCTTCTAACAAACAGGTGACATCAGATATGAGCTCGATGAATGGGCATGCTGAAAGATCAGGATCAGCGAGAATCAAACGATTTTGCGATTGCAGGAAACTATCACACAGTGCAAAGATCACTCTTTTGCAAACTATATTACAATGTTTCGTTCTATTTTCACAAATTCTAATAAAGGCTTTGATCTGTACAGATCACTTTACTACAGTTATCTGTTATTCTAATCCTGCCTGTAATGATATCACCTCTGTGTACAGATAAGACAGGATCCACCATTCACAATAGGTGATTGTCAGAGCCTATCTATTCCTTTAGTATATACTAAAAAAGATATACAGGCTCACCAGCCTTTTCCGTGCACGCAGGTGTTTGGATAATTGGGTTGAGCTGGACTTTTCTTTGTGCATATTCACCCTATCTATTCCTTCCTTGTACAACGACCTCTGCACAGGTCACATAGCAGGCCTAGAAAACTCTCCCATAGAAGTCAATGAGGTCCCCTCCTGACCATTGTGTCTATGGACCATGGGGCTTCCGTAAAGCAATTCTCCTAATGCTTTCTAAATGTTGTTAAGAACAGCTCAGGCAAGATAATCATGCTGAGGAAATAGAATAAGAAATTAAAACAGATTAGATTACTGGCAGATAAGATTTTTGGTGACACATTTCCTTTAAAGAAGCTCCAAATGTGGAGTATAATTTATTATGGTGAGTATTATTAGCCGGCACTGTGAACTTTCCAAAGCTAAGCAATACCAGTTGGATGTTGTGTACTCCTGTTTGTCTATGGCTATATGAGATAAGGTCCACAAGAGGCAGACACATGCACAGTGAATGCAGATTCGGGACAAGCCTGTAGGTAGGATTCTGTGAAAAGCTCTGGAACGTCTCTCTGCAGGCTGCACTCCAAGAAAAAGAAGCCACATGTTGAGGAACTCATAATATTTTAACACCACAAACAGCATATTTCTGCAGCAAAATCCAGCCAATTCCACATGCCAAAACCAATATTGATCTAGCTCTTCGTCCAATCAACAAATACCATTGTTTATAGGATATAATTTTTCTTGGTTCCAGTTCAAAGCTAAGCTCTTAGGATTTGCTGCAGAAAAAGGTCTCCCTCCCCCTAAAAAAAGAAATATTTGCAGGGATGTTAGTCATACGAGGAAAAACTCTTTTTCAGAAAGTTTATTTAGCCATTTATAAGTAAGGAAATCATGAATGTAGACTTCCGAAAACCAAAAAGAAGCATCAGGATCCAGATGCCCAAATGTAAGAGATACAGCGGCTCACCCCTATTTCGTATGGATAGGTGCTCACCCTCCGGTCCTACCCTCAGGACCCGAGAGGGGTAAATGGAATGTATGCAAGAATGAGGGGGCACACTCAGAAGGGAACCACTAGATGGATGATTAGATGGTATTTTAATACTTTAAAAACACACCCTTAAAATTTATATAAAACATACATCACACGTATGTAGCACGTCACTTGCAATAATCCTACACAACAATCTCTAATTGTAGGTTGATGTAGCAGCAATATTAATGATAATTGTGCAGAACAATGTCCCAAATCAACTGTTGTAATAATGGCACTATGGCCAAATGTCCCAATCAGAGTCCTATTCTTATGTGGTACTGATATAGAGGTGGCACTATGGCCAGTTTTGTTGGAGCAGTGATGATATTATAATAGCGGTGGCACTATGGCCAAATCCTGATGGAGCAGTAGTGGTAATTATGTACCAGTGTCCGGTAATATGAGCGTACCGAGATATGTACAAATTATTAATGCTGAGACTGAACTCCAGTTACTTACAGTCTCTCGCAGCTTGTGGTATCCCGGTCTTACCCCTCCTGGCTGTCTAACCGCAGCGCTGGCTTCCCAGGTGGCCGTACACTCGCAGCGTCCCACGTAGTGTACTCGGCCAAGCGTGGCGTCCCACGTAACCTGGTTGTCTAGGGTACCGGCTAAACGCTGGACTGACGTCACTGATGTGCGACTTGTACTCCGGTTCTATGCCGAAAAGGGATCTCGTATATTTGTATCTTTGGATATAAAGCTTCCTTATTCTTTCTATGAATCCACGCTCACTCTGTATTGCCAGACGCGTTTCAGGGTCTTACGCCCCTTCCTCAGTGGCCAGGGAGTCTACAAGGAGAATGGAGCCGGGGAGAGTTATGGCTGGAGTACCCTGGGGTCCGTCCACCACCAGGCGCAGCTCCCCGCCTCTCCCATTGAAGTGAAAGGGAGTGCACCGGGCATGCGCGGACACCGCTCCCATTAATTTCTATGGGGCCGACGGAAATAGCCGAGCCAGCACTCGGCTATTTTCGGCGGCTCCATAGAAATGAATGGAGGGCGGCTGCGCATGCGCAGTGCGCCCTCCTCAACTTTCTCTGCTCTGTTCTCCATGTAGGTGGGGGTCCCAGAGGTGGGACCCGCACCTATCAGACAATGGGGGCATATCCTAGCGATATGCCCCCATTGTCTAAAATGGGATAACCCCTTTAAGTACATTTACATAATTAATTTCCGTTTTGCACCTTCACCCACCACACATAGGAATGTAAAACAGTCACAAAAATAAATTTTTTTTTAAATACATGAATAAATATATACTGAACATTAAATATATACAGAGATATGCAAAACACATTACTCAGTAATTATACACATCATAAATGTCATCATATATAAGCTTCAGGTTGGGACCCTATTCACATTGGTAATGAGACATAGCTTCACATTTCAACTCTAATCCCAAGGAAATTAGTTGTGTCTCCACACAGATGCACCTGGTTAGGACACCATTCACATGACTTTATAAAGTGTATAATTACTGAGTAATGTATTTTACATATTGCTGCATATAGTTAACATTCAGTATATATTTACAGTATCTCAAAAAACTGAGTACACCCCTTACACTTACGTAAATATTTTATTCTATCTTTCCATGGGACAACACTGCAAATATGACACTGATACAATGTACCGTAGTCAGTGTACAGCTTGTATGACAGTGTAAATGTGGTGTGCCTTTAAAATAACTCAACACACAGCCATTAATGTCTAAACCACAAAGTACACCCCTACGTGAAAATGGCCAAATTATGCCCAATTAGCCATTTTCCCTCCCTGGTGTCATGTGACTCGTTAGTGTTACAAGGTCTCAGGTGTGACTGTGGAGCAGGTGTGTTAGATTTTGTGTTATCACTCTCACACTCTCTCATACTGGTCTCTGGAAGTTCACCATGGCTCCTCGTGGCAAAGAACTCTCTGAGGATCTGAGAAAAAGAACTGTTGTTCTACATAAAGATGGCCTAGGCCAGTGGTGGCAAACCTATGGCACGGGTGCAAGAGGCGGCACTCGGAGCCCTCTCTGTGGGCACCCACACCCTGGAAAAAGTCTGAGTGTACCAATATGCCTTAGACCTTACCTGCCATTCATCAGCGCAGGACGCACCATGAACAGCACAGGCAGCGCACTGTATGTAGACAGGCTATTATAGCTACTACATGATAAAGTACATGAAAGATATACTATATTGGACTGTAGGATTCAGGTTAACTTGCCACGTTGGCACTTTGCGATAAATAAACGGGTTTTGGGGTTGCGGTTTGGGCACTCGGTCTCTAAAAGGTTCGCCATCACTGGCCTAGGCTATAAGAAGATCGCCAACATCCTGAAACTGAGCTGCAGCACGGTGGCCAAGACCATGCAGCGGTTTAACAAGACAGGTTCCACTCAGAACAGGCCTCATCATGGTTGACCAGAGAAGTTGAGCGCACGTTCTCAGCGTCATATCCAGAGGTTGTCTTTTCAAAATAGACGTATGAGTGCTGGCAGCATTGCTGCAGAGGTTAAAGGGGTGGGGAGTCAGCCTGTCAGTGCTCAGACCATACACTGCACACTGCATCAAATTTGCATGGCTGTCGTCCTAGAAGATGATGCACAAGAAAGTCCACAAACAGTTCGCTGAAGACAAGCAGACTAAGGACATGGATTACTGGAAGCATGTCCTGTGGTCTGATGAGACCAAGATAAATGTATTTGGTTCAGATGGTGTCAAGCATGTGTGGTGCCAACCAAGTGAGGAGTACAAAAGACAAATGTGTCTTGCCTACAGTCAAGCATGGTGGTGGGAGTGTCATGGTTTTGGGCTACATGAGCGCTGCTGGCTGTGGGGAGCTACAGTTCATTAAGGGAACCATGAATGCCGACATGTACTGTGACATACTGAAGCAGAGCATGATCCCCTCCCTTCATAAACTGGGCCTCAGGGCAGTATTCCAACATGATAACGACCCCAAACACACCTCCAAGACAAACACTTTAGGGCGTGCTACAGGGTGTGACATCGACCAGAGGGTCCCTTTAAGATGTTATGGATGTGGGTTAAAAGTTTGTCGTGATGCCAGTTGCATTTCAGCAAGGAGGGACTAGGTCCCCCTAAGTAGAAGGTGATGGTGGAACCCAGTGTAGGAATACAAGAGTGGTGTAGGGGTTGCCTATTGTGTCCCTTCGGGTGTGGCTTTAGCACTTGTCACGGTGCTGCTACATGGATATACTGAAACCCCATGCAATGTCGTCCGCAGCGGTGCAACTAAAATGTATAGGTGATGAAGGTGAGGGTGGAAGAACTTGAGACCAGACTTTTATTGTAGTTGAACACAGCTTTACTTGGCATAAACTTTCATCAGGGAACAATCTTCCAAACTTTATCTTGGTCATCAGCAGATTGTGGTTTAACTTTTGGCGGGAAAACACTCTCAGCGCTGCTACATCTGAATTCTTCAGCTCTGCTATGCTGGCTAGATTAAATAGGGACTTTTTCTCTCTGCTGAACTTGGCTTTCTGTAGTCTGACTCTGTCTTTCTCTTGAACTGTATCTTTATGCTTATCCTGGTCTTTATCTTAGTTTTCTCCAGGGAATCTTTCCTCCTGGCTCTGAAGATTTTAGTTCCTTCTCTTTGGCCTAGCAGAGCAGACAGTGCTTTGCTGGCTGGCACACAGTCTTCCCCTTACTGGGGGTAAGCTAGACGCAACCTCTCCCCAAGATGGGGTAGGTTAAACTGACTTTCACTAACACTAAACTCCTCCCTCTCTAGAGAGGGCTGGAATGGATAGAAGGTTCCAGTCCAGGGAAACTAGCTCTGCCAAGATTGCCGCCATCTGCTGGTGAACCAGGCACATTACATGTCAATACAACATTTGCAAGGGAATATTAATACACAATCTGCAGGACATGGCAATAAATATATATGATGACACAGGATACACCATTAAAGATAGATGCAAAAAGTAGTAATGCCACTCTGGGGTATTACACACTGCCTTGCTAAAGAAACTGAGGGTAAAGGTGCTGGACTGGCCAAGCATGTCTCTAGACCTAAACCTTATTGAGCATCTGTGTGGCATTCTCAAACGGAAGGTGGAGGAACGCAAGGTCTCTAACATCCACCAGCCCTGTGATGTCATCTTGGAGGAGTGGAAGAGGATTCCAGTGGTAACCTGTGAACTCCATGCCCAAGAGAGTTAAGGCCATGCTGGAATATAATGGTGGCCACACAAAATATTGACACTTTGGGCACAATTTGGTCATTTTCGCATAGCAGTGTACTCAAGTCACTGTTGTTGCCAGCGGTTTAGACATTAATGGCTGTGTGTTGAGTTATTATTATTAGAGGGCACAGCACATTTACACGGTTCTACAAGCCGTACACTGACTACTTCACATTGTATCAAAGTGTCAGATCTTCAGTGTTGTCCCATGGAAAGAGAGAATAAAATATTTACAAAAATGTGAGGGGTGTACTTGTGTGACAGCTCTCTCTGTATACACAGTCATAGAGAAAAGGCTGTCAATCACTGATAGGACCTCCTCCTGGACTTCAAAGCCAAAAATGAGCAGGATTTTAAATTAATATATTAAATGTTATCCTAAGGGGGAGATCTATCACACTGGTGTAAATTAGAACTGGCTTAGTTGCCCATAGCAACCAATCAGATTCCACTTTTCATTTTGGACAGCTTCTTTGGAAAATAAAAGGAGGAATCTGATTGGTCGCTATGGGCAACTAAGCCAGTTCTACTTTACACCAGTTTGATAAATGAGCCCCTAAATCTTTTCCTATAGAATTATATATCAATCAATCAGACTGCTCCTCCTGCTCTATAAAATGCCGCCTGCAGCTTACACTGCATTTTTAATCTGACAAGTTCTCTTTAAAGATCACCTGTCAGCAGATTTGCACCTATGACACTAGCTGACCTGTTACATGTGCACTTGGCAGCTGAAGGCATCTGTGTTGGTCCCATGTTCATATGTGCCCGCATTGCTGAGAAAAATGATGTTTTAATATATGCAAATGAGCCTCTAGGAGCAACGGGGGTGGACCCGATAACCTTGGACGCTGTGCTCTCTGCCACGCCCTCTGCACTTTGATTGACAGAGGCAGGTGTAATCACATTTTCACTGCCTGACCCTGTCAATCAAAGTGCACAGGGCGTGGCAGTTGCAAAGAGAGCTGAGCCTCTAGGTGTAACGGTAACACCCCCATTGCTCCTAGAGGCTCATTTGCATATATCAAACCCACTGAGCACTGATCAGTAGTGTGCTCATTTACATTTGTTTGTGTGAAAAAAGACCTGCAGTTAGTGGTAGTTAGTTAGATATATATATATATATATATATATATATATAAATTTCAGTTAGTGTCAGTTTAGAATTTTGCACGAACTCACCATCTGCGTACGTGCATTTTGCAACCACTGAGCACCGATCAGTAGTGTCCATTACTGATTGCGTTTGCTCAGTTTGCACTGCAATTTTTTTTTGGAGCAGCCCTCCAGAGTGAGTCCACATGGACCCCACCCCCTGACAATTATCAGCCCCAAATTCAGGATTTTTTGGGCAGCTCCAGAATACAGATAGATTGTGCGGTCTTCACTGAACTAGATTTTTTCAAAATCTTCTTCTCTGAAGATTTTATAAATATAATGGTGGCCCAAACCAAGTTATACGCCCAACAATTCATTGATCAGAACCCTACATCGTCATACGCTAGACCCCTAGGTTGGACCCCAGTAAGTGAAGCAGAGATGATGACCTTTTGAGGACTCGTGCTGCTTATGGGCATTGTAAAGAAGCCAAACGTTAGACAATATTGGAGTTCGGACATTTTCTACCAGACTCCAATTTACAGTAACACCATGACCTGGAAACGATTTGAGTCAATTCAGAAATTCCTACACTACAACGACAATGCACAGTGCCCACCCCAAAACGACCCGACATTTGACCATCTGTTCAAGGTTAGGCCTGTCATTGACCACTTTAACACCAGGTTTGCTGAGATGTACAACCCAGATAAAAATGTCTGTGTAGATAAGTCCCTATTACTTTTCAAAGGGAGGATTAGATTCTGCCAGTACCTGCCTAGCAAACGGGCAAGGTATGGCATAAAGATATACAAACTTTGTAAAAAGTAGCTCCGGGTGCACCCACAAGTTCCGCATTTATGAAGGGAAAGATTCCCGGATAGAACCCCCAGAATGACCCCCCATCCTAGAAGTTAGTGGGAAAATCGTGTGGGACTGCATCCACTGCTGGATAAGAGTCACCACCTCTATGTGGATAACGATTATACCAGCATACCCCTATTCATGTCCCTAACTGCCAGAGGTACTGTGGCTTGCGGCACAGTGCGCAGAAATCAGAAAGGCCTCCCTAGATCCCTGGTAGGGCAACCACTGAGAATGGGTGAAAGTAGGGCTCTCCTTCATGAGAACATGCTGGTGGTTAAGTACAAGGACAAGAAGGACGTCCTTGTACTGACCACCATTTATACTAACACCAGCTCCCTTGCTCCTGTACGAGGTACCACAACCACTACCCCCAAACCAGTTTGTATCCTGGACTACAGCAGGGATATGGGAGGTGTGGATCTTTCAGATCAACTTCTGAAGCCCTACAGTGCCACACGAAAAACGAAAGTGTGGGACAAAAAGTTGGCCGTACACATTGTACAGATGGCAATGTGCAATGTGTATGTGCTATTTCAATCTGCAGGCCACACAGGAACTTTCCTTCAGTTCCAAGAGGTGGTTATCAAGGCCCTAATTTTTCAAAGCCAGGCCGGGGAGGGTCCCAGTACTTCAGGAAGTCATGGTGTCCGTGTTGTACCAGGGCAACATTTTCAAGTCCCCCAGACAGCAAGGAAGTGAAGGACCCAAAAAAGATGCAGGGTGTGTCACAAAAGGGGAATAAGGAAAGACACCATTTACCACTGCGAAACCGGCCCTGAAAAACCTGGCCTGTGTATGCAGGAATGTTTTAAAATCTCCTACTCATCCATGGAGTATTCATTTAATTTCATCCATGATGTACCCTATAGTCTTACCACCTTATATCTCTGATTTAGTCCACATAGCTTACAGATCCACTTTTCACCAACCACTACATATTTTTTTCTGTAAAACACCTGTTAGGTCAAAAGTACCCTTTCCACCACTTAAAATGTTCCTAGGGGGGTGCTCTTTCCAAAATGGGGTCACTTCTTGGGGTTTTTGATTTCTGGGGACATGTCTGCCAATTCAGCCCTGCCAGCAAAATCCATATTTTGCTGTTTGCCTGCTGTGCGCCCATACAGCAGGCTACAAGCACATATGGGGTGTTTCCTGAATGGGGAGAAAATGGGGAACACATACTGGGGTGCATTTTCTCCTTTAACCCTTTAATTTATGGGGACCTCAGGATTTTTTTAAATGCAACATGGCACCTAAAATTAATATCGGCCAATTCAGGTCAGCAAAATCCATATTTTGCTGTTTGACTCTAGAGCCCTGCTGTGCGCCCATACATAATTTTTTGAGCACATATGGGTGCTGCCGTATTCGGGGGGGAATGGGGAACAAAATGTGGGGTGCATTTTGTCCTGTTTCCTTTTGGGAAAGTGAAAAATGTGAGTGTACAGCAACTTTTTTGTGAAAAAATGCAATTTTTAATTTTCACTGCCAAGTGTTTCCTAATTCTAGGAAACACCTTTGAGATCAAAGTGCTCACTACACACCTTGAAACATTCCTTGAGGGATGTAGTTTCCAAAATGGGGTCACTTTTTTGGGGGGTTTCCACTGTAGGGCCACCTCAGGGTGTCTTCATATGCGACATAGCTCCCAATTACTATTCCAGCTAAATCCGCTCTCCAAAAGCCATATGGTGCTCCTTCCACTCTGAAGTCTGCTGTGCGCCCATACATCAACTTTTTAGCACATATGGGATGTTTCTATAAACTCCAGATTCAGGGCAATAGATTTTGAGTTTTGTTTGGCTGTTAACCCTTGATGTGTTGCAGAAATAATAGATTAAAATCTGCTAAAAAAAAAGTTTAATTTTGAAATTTCATTCCCATTTTCCTTTAATTCTCGTGGGACACCTAAAGGGTAACAATTCAATTTTGAATAGCTTGAGGGGTGTAGTTTCAAAAATGGGGTGATTTATGGGTGGTTTCAAATATGTAAGCCCCACAAAGTGACTTCATATCTGAACTGGTCTGTAAAAATTGGGTATTGGAAATTTTCTTAAAAATTTAAAAATTTGCTTCTAAACTTCTAAGCTTTCTAATGTCCCAAAAAAATAAAATGTCATTTTTAAAATGATCCAAACATGAAGTAGACATATGGGAAATATAAAGTAATAACTATTTTTGGACATATTACTATCTATTTTAAAAGTAGAGAAATTGAAATTTGCCTATTTGCGGATTTTTTGTAAATTTGGTATTTTTTTTATCCATAAAAATGAAATATTTTGACTCAAATTTACCACTGTCATGAAGTACAATATGTGACAAGAAAACTGTCTCAGAATGGCCTGGATAAGTAATAGCTGACACATGTCAGATTTGCTAAAAATGGCCTGGTCCTTAATTGAAAAATGGCAGGGTCCTGATGAAGGGGTTAAACTGCCTACAAACAAGCACAATAGAATATAATGATAATCCATCAGCCTTATGTTTTACTTTTGGTACAAAGATAAAAACTGCGATGCAAGAAAATTCTACAGCTGATTGATTTTTTGGGATAACTTGACAATTGTTCCTGCTGCGAGACATTACCCCATCTGTAGTCTAGACTGTACGTACACTAACCACACGCGTTTACCTAACCCCACTTATGTATTGCAGCCAATGTGCCAAAGTGAGGGAACTCGGCTTAAGCTAAATCTCTGTGACAAATGTTCTTTTCTGTTAGCCTGCAGTAGTAGCCTAAAAAAATAAGTTATAGAAACTTGCAGACAGATTGCTAGTTACCGTACTTGGTAGGTAGGCAGGGGTGTGTTACCTGGCTATGCTTAAATGCTTAGTAAATAATTAAAGGGTTGTTCCATTTTAAACAGATTAATGAAAACTGAAAGACCACTAGATGTTTTGTTTCCATGCACACATTCATATGTAATGCATGCTTACAATGGCTGCTGACAGCTGCCACTAGAGGGAGTACAGAATATGTATTTTGATTGCTCCCATTAATTTCAATCAGAGCTGTATTTAGAAAGCTCCCTCTAGTGGTGACCTCAAGCAGCCAGAGTTTTAACATTGATATCCATGACTGCACGAAGATGAGTTCTGTTTGTCAGGGGGCACACTGCTCTAAGCATAAAAATCTGAGAATTATGTCATGACACATACAGATATTTGTCCTTGGCTTTGTGGGTCTTTGCAGTTAAAGATTTGTCTAAGTGGGAAATGTGATAAAACATTGCATAGCTGTTTATGCTGCCTCTGCAGTCCTCACTGGTGGTCTCTATTTGCTTGGCTGCAGCAGTAACATGCCTGTATATCCATGTGACTGCTGAAACCAATCACTGGCTACTGTGCCCACTGTGTTGTTTACAGGCCAGTGATTGGCTACAGCAGTCATGTGAGTGTAAAGAAACGTCACTGCTGCAGCCAAGTAAACAAAGCCTGATAAGAATGACCAAGGTGGCAGCGCTGAGATGTGAATGGGAAGTAATGCTTCTTTTATTTTGTCACATTTCCGCCACTTGGGCAGTTTCTTTTTAACAATTCCAAAAAACACTTTAAATTGCATCCACACGCTTCGGCCACATCACCAAAGTCCCTACCAAGGACTTTTTTTTTAAGTGTAAAACTTAAAACAAATGATAATGCACTAGGTACATTTTGGTTTTGGCAATATGGTAAGATCAGCCAGTGGAAGTTCGGTTGAAAATTCTGGAAAATAGTTCTTCATATAATAATCCACCCATTTCATTTTTGCGCTTTAAACAGGTTGTCCTGGATTTAGATATTGTCCATCAATATCAGATTGGCGGGTCTGACTCCCCTCACTCTAGCCGATCAACTGTTTAGTTGCAGCATTCAGTTCAATAGGAGCAGTGCTGCAGTTACCAGCTGTGTCCACTACACAATGGATGGAGCTGTGGAGTTCTGGCAGCTACAACTAAACAGCTGATCAACAGGGGTGTTGTACTGATATTTATCGATGGTCAATTTATATAAAAATACTGGACTACCCCTTTAAAAAATAAAACTATGAGCTGCGCATTACAAACCACTGTTTACCTATAGTCCTAAGACTGTTTTTGCCTTATCTTGACATATGCCTTTCACTCCCATAAAAGTTAACTTTTATTACAGCTGAATCATTATTAATGACCATTAAATCTACCCATTTAAAAACTATCAGTTGTGTTGCCTATTTTTCGTTTAATGGATCATTTTAGACTCAGTTCACTCTCTGGACTAATTCAATAAGGGGCTGTCACGGTGGGGAGTGGGGGAAACTCCCCACCATATAATTAGAGCTGTTACTAAGCCCGAAAACAGGGATAGGGAGCAGGTCACCTCCTACAGCCGCCCTAATCCTGACCCTGATCTCCTGTCCGTATGAGCGCCCCCTAAAGGTGAGAGGGCTCATACACTCGAACCTGGATCCTACTGACCCCAACGGTCCCTTGCATAGAGGTCAGGGATAGGAGACAACCGGTTCCTCAAGGAAACAGACAAACCGGACTCTCCAGCGGCCTAGTAACAGAAGGGAAAGATAGAATCAGCAGCAACTGAATGGCAGGTAAGCACCTGGAGAAACAACAGCACACCAGAACATCAAACACTTACCTGCCGCAGCAAAGATGGAAAAACACAAAAACAACCTGGACCCCCATGCGGACACCGATGCAAGGTGGCTCCAGGCAAGGCTGCAAATATCTTTTAGGTTCAACAACAGACTGGGGAAAATATCAATCATCCATGCAGATCACAACACCAAACCGACCTGACATGGAACACCAGACATGACAAAAACCACACCAAACAACATAACAGGTGAGCAGGGGAAAGGAGACAAAGGGAGACAAACGATGTCCAACTCGGATGCCCTCACACAGGTAACATGACACATCCAGAAAGGAGCAGAGCTCCTACACATACGCAGGCAAACAACCACCTGACCTTCAGGCTCACAACACAGTATAAGAAGAGCCAGAGGCCACACCCAGCTCCACCAAGCACACATCTTAACCCCGAACACACCAGGATGGGAAGGGACACACAACTTAAAGGGGAAGTGTCAAAACATGCAAAACAACACGTTGCCACCAGCAACAAGCATGCACGGCAAAAGTGTCATGGTCCACTACACCAGACCATGACACAGCCATGACAGGGGCTGGAAGCTGCGCGCTGGCTCCAGACTCCCCCCTATTCTTATGCTGAATACACTTGTGTTTTTTGGCTGAATACACTTGATGCCAAATAAACTCCATCATTATGCTGAATACACTTGTGTTAGACTGTGTTAGCCATGTATCATTTTTCCTTTCTTTTCGTTTCCACTAAAAATGACTATGGACGAGGTGCTCTTTTAAATTTTCCCCTCTCCTATATGTCACGACTGGATACTCAGGAATAAAACTTTTAAATCCTCATCTTTTTTCAAAATGTACCAATATTTCTTAAAGATTTGCCTAACTGCCTGATGTTGTATGTCAAATGTTCCTATACATCGTACAATGTTTCCTTCACTGATTTGTTGCATATTGACATATAGGAGAGGGAAAAATTTAAAAGAGCACCTCGTTCATAGTCATTTTCAGTGGAAACGAAAAGAAAGGAAAAATGATACATGGCTAACTACCAGAGGATCCTATCCTTGCAGAGAGTGTACCTTTTGCAATCAAGCTTCATCTCAGAAGGAATTTGAGAACCCAGTTGATGGTAGGAGATACCAAATAAATCAGTACATTAACTGTAGAACTTCTGGGGTAGTATATGCCATAAAATGCAGATGCTCCAAATTATATATAGGCAAAACTACGCAAAACTAAGGAGGCGCATTTCTAAACACTCATGGCCCTTAGGGTGCTGCCACACATTCAGGCTGTTTGATGCATTTTTTGAAGCCAACGTTAGGTGTGGATCATAGTAGGAGAGCAAGTATTAAGGACATATACAACTTCTCCCCTTTTTTTCAATCCACTCCTGGTTTTGGCTTCAAAAACGGCATAAAAAAACCATAACATGTGGCACCACCCTCACCCATAGGGCTCATGCATAGGAACATATTTTTTTTCCTTGTCCGTTCCTTTTTTTTTGTGCCCCATATGGGGAACTATTTATTTCAATGCAGCCACAAAAAAAGCATAAATGACACAAATGTCCTCAAGTCGGTTCTGCAAAAAAATAGCACATGTCCTATTGTCTGTTTTGCGGACAAGGATAGGCATTGTTCCCATAGATCTGCAAATAAAATGGATATAACATGGATGTCACAGGGATGTCATCTGTATTTTTATTTTTTATTTTTTGAGGATCTGTGTTTTGCGGACTGCAAAATACATATGGACTTGTGCATGAGTCCATAAAGTGAAGATCCAAAAAGAAATGTTCTGGATGTCAGCATCACCACGATATTTTCCTTGCCAAGCTTGAAAAAGGCTTCTTAGTAAGCCAACTGCACTTCTGTAAGATGCATGACGGTATAAAAGGAGCTTTGGTAAAGCTGACGTCCTCTGCTTTTCTTCTTGGATCATTTCTCCACAATTCATTGTGCATTTCCTTCTTTTTTTTGTGCTGCTTTAGTTAAATGTTATCAGTGTTGATTACACAGTTCAGGTCCTTACACATATTCATTTATCTCTGGCATTTTGTTTACCTATAAAAAATAACACCAGAATAAGCACTTGTGGGGGGTTTTGGCACTTGTTTTTTGCTGCTGTTTTTGTGGAATTTTTGAAGTCATTGGCTGAGATTTACTAATTTGTCTGTTCCTCGAATCTGTCTAAAAAGTGTTGTTAATTGGGGCAGTTTGGTGTTTTATGACTTGCTCAACAAGTGAGTGGGTCCTGGTAGAAAGAGGATGGAGCTTTGTGGAAAAGAGACCCAAAATTGTGCTATACTTCTGGCATGATATTCTGTTTTACAGTAAGTAAGCCAATAGTTGGTATAGCATTAAGATGGCGCCCTAGACTTTAGTCTTTTGTCCACTGAGAATGCTAAGTTCGGCCGGCAATCTAATGTGTGCGGGAGCTCTCAACTCTCCCCCAGCAGATGATGTCAGGGGAGACAAGGATCAGACATAATGATTATTATTAGAGATGAGCAAATTATTGAAAAGTTCGATTTGGCTGATTAGCCAAATTCCGCTAAAAAAAATTACAAAAAAGCGCATTTATTAGTAAGTAGCGGGTGCAATGACAGGGAGCTGGGATAGTGTGGTCCCCGTCATTGTATTCCTCAGATGCCGCGTTCATATATGATCACAGCATCTGAGTGTAAGAACAGTTTGCCGGCCTCCACCATCTTGCTTGAAGATCTGGCGCGAAATCTCGTGCGGCACAAGATGATGTCATCATGCTGGCCGGCGTGGTGACGTCATAGGTCACCACGCACAGGATTTCGGCCGAGATCTTCAATCAAGATGGTGGCTGGCGGTCTGTCGCAAGCAAATGGAAGAGGTAAGTATGATTTTCTTTTTGTTTTTTTACACTATTTCAGATTAAACCAATTCGCTACAACTAAGGACTCGTGCACACGACCGTTGTGTGTTTTGAGGTCCGCAAACCGCGGATCCGCAAAACACGGATGGCGTCCGTGTGCATTCCGCAATTTTGCCGCAGAACGGCACGGACAGCCTTTAATATAACTGCCTATTCTTGTCCGCAAAGCGCGGACAAGAATAGGACATGTTATATATTTTTTGCGGACCACAGAATGGAGCAACGGATGCGGACAGTACACGGAGTGCTGTTCGCATCTTTTGCGGGCCCATTGAAGTGAATGGGTCCGCTTTCGAGCCGCCAAAACTCGGCTCGGCTCGGATGCGAACCAAAACAACGGCCGTGTGCATGAGGTCTTAGTACGAGGAAATTCGGCTTTGGGGCGAATCGAATAAATCCTGAAATTCAGATCGAATTCCACTTTGTGGGATTCGATTCGCTCATCTCTAATCTTTATTACCTGATCTTTTTGTTCTCTAGTAGGGTTCTCCACACTCTCCATTGAATATATACAGTATACATTTTCGGCTGATATTAACTAACGTGTATGTGTATGAGAAGCCAGGAGGGAGTTGGGAGACAGTTATAGAATGTGTATGGATGGCTTTAGACAAAAGCGTCTATCCCTACACCAGATTTATAATCCATGTATGTGAACAGCCCCTAACTCAGATGTATTCCATTTTGTATACACAAAACAAAGCTATTCTTTGTCTTTAGTCTAACACACTTTTCTATAACCATTTAATAAAACAGAATATTTCATAATCTGGCAGCTATCAGGTCCCTGTAATGCAATATTAAAATACTTTTACTGTATTATTATTATATATAGTAATAAGTTACATACGTGTAAAGGAAAGCATGTTAAATTCTACCGTAAAATGTGGCTCTCCTGGAACTGACCAACTGAGGTGATATTATGATTCACTGTCTGTTAGGCTCAGTTCACACCGAGTTTGGGAAAAATAGACTAAACACTGTAAAAGGTATTGTAATATCTGTATTTACTTCCAGTAAAACACACCTTGTATACATACTGAAAAGCAAAAATGTGCCAGAATAAAGTGAGTAATGGCCAGAAATCTTCCATTTACCGTAATGAGTTGAACAGATTGGTGGTGCACAGGCTGCACTACGGATCCATATTACACAGAGGTACCGTATGATCTTGGAAGTGACTTTGGTCGTACATGAGGTCTCATATAAACCTCTATCTGAGAGCACTGACAGTTTTCTATAAAACCCAATCACTTTAAAGGAGTTGTCCCATGATTAAAGGGGTTGTCTCACCTCCAACATTGGTGGCATATCAAATGTCAGATAGGTGCGGGTCCCATGTCTAGAAGTGAGCAAGGGCGCAAGGTGCATGGGCGGCCGGGAGTAGCCAAGTCCCATAGAAATGAATGGAGATCACCCCACGCAAGCACGAATACTGCTCCATTCACTTCTAAGGAACTGCCTTTCTGCTGCTGCTCTTCCCCTGTAACTGTCACAGCTTCTACTATTACATATGGCCGGTGGCAGCTGAAGGAGGGAACTGAGCATGTGCGTCCATCTTAGTGATGTTACTGAAGTGGACAGAGAAATAATGAAAAGTAGAAACAACAGGTGGTGTTATACAGATGTATTTTATTGAGTAGTATGGCGTCTATATGTACATTTTTAATTATATGTAATTAAAAAAGTATTCAGATCCAGATGTATATTTTTCATGGGATATCCTATTTAATTGAGATTGATCCCCTTTAATACAGCATCTATTCAAAAAGTTCACTATGATTGCAGAGTACTACACAAAAAAAATGATGTGGTTTATCATTTTATTACCAGAGCACTTTTCAGGCATACATGTGAAGAGCTTATGAAGGAGGTGCAACATTTTTGAGCATTTTGCACAGGACATACGTCTATCATATTTATCACGCAACCTAAATTTAGAATAGACGTCATTTTACCCCTGGTTTGACTGTAATCTGTAAGCCATGCGTTTAGCAACACTGCAAGATTTTCTTCTTGCTAGGAATATGAGTCAAAATTTTCAGTTGACTTCTTCATAATTAGTCATCGAATTAGTCACCGTATCCAACGGCATCCTCGAAGGGAACTTACACAGGAAATTAGGTCATTTACACATTGGCACAGGCATCATTAGAAACCATTGTTGTGGTATGCCCACAAGCTGTAAGCTTCATGGAACAACTTTACTAATCTGTACTGCGTCCTATAGGGCTCTATGGATGGGTTCACCAAGCACTGCACCCCAAAATAAAAGAAAAAAAAAATTTGAAATAAATAAAATGAGCAATTTCAACCCTGTCAAAGTTGTTAAAAATGTTTGTTTTTCTACTCTATAGCCATTTCCGGTTTAACTGAAAGTTAGCCAATATATCTAGCACAGATTAAAGGGGTTGTCCCACCATTAAATATTCTATTCATTGGCTAGCTCATAAAAACACAGTAAGGGCGGGTTCGCATTGGCGTTATTGAATTCCGTTATAGGTTCCGTTATAGTAGAGTTATAACAGAACATAACGGAAATCTAGGACGGAATGCAAAATGTCCCCCCCTTATGTTTGTTCATCCTTCCATTCCCTTCCAATTATACGTGTGCAAATTCCTCTTTGCTTGTTAGCAATGCAGTTTCTCTGAAGAGTGGAGTACTGTACTGCATCACACCACAACATTAGCAAAGGGGAAAGGCATAGCTAGCAGGGGTGCTAGTACCAGGCCGCCTAGCACAGTGGGGCTCGCCACTCTCAACTGTATCAACATCTTTAAAAAAAAAAAGCCTCAATGATAAATCTGGAGTAATACTCATTAACATAGCTAACCACACCCACTTTTCTACCCACATTACAAAACTGGAGGGAGTGGTGTAAAAATGCAAAATGTCGCAAATTTTTGCGCAATCGCTTAAATTGTGCGCAAGCAAGTGCAAAAAGTTGCAGGATTCTTATTTTGGCAACTTTTTGACGGAAGTAAAGGTATGATAAATCAGGGCCATTGTGCTTCTTGGGGGGTCAAGGTAAGGTTGGTGCAAGGTTTATTTATTTTTTCCTGGGGTTGGGTTTACAAGTGGGCATTATTATTTGTTCAGGGACACAAGAAGCATAACTATTTATTCAGAGGACACAAGGGGCATTAATATTTATTTATCTGGCACAAGGGGCATTAATATTTATTCATCGGGCACACAGGGCATTCATCTTTATTCAGGAAGCATAAAGGGCATTATTACTTATTTGGGAGACACAAGGGTCATTATTATTCAGGAGGCATAAGGGGCTTTTCTATTTATTAATGGGGCACAAGGGGCATTAATATTAATATTAAGGGGCACTAATAGGGGCATTAATATTCATGGGGCACAGGGGGCATTGTTATTTATTAAAGAGACATTATTTTTTAATCAGGGCATTATTACTTATTAAGGAAGCACATGGAACATTATTACTTATTAAGGAATGTAACGGATCTCCTGGCACCCCGACCGGGTACCTCCGTCAAATGATGCTCCTAGTGCTTCCCGAGGACTCCAAGCGCTCCACTTGACACCGTGAGCGCTGCAGACCCCACGAACCGCCGAAGCTTGGTTGAGGTCTCACCGTCTCCTACCCACCCTGGGCCTACGACAAGGCTCCAGGCTCCTGTTCCTCCTCTCCTAAATCCAGAGAGCAGGAACAGCTCTTACAAGAGCTAATAGTATAGCCAGGGGAGTATAGCAAATCTTCAGCGTATAGCAATCCCCAGTGTCGATCAGTTACCCAAACACCAGCCGCAACATGATGAAGGGTAAAACAGCAACTCTTTATTGAACACACAAGCATTGACTTATACACATTTTCCAACAAGGTTACCACCCACAGGGTTTTGTAAAAACAACCAATAAACACGTACAATACACTCAGACACTCCCACACAAAATCCTCCCCTCTGCCTGTGATACAATCACCTTACACAATGGTTTGATGTAATTGTATCACAGGCAGGAGAATACACAGTGTCTTCTGTCCTGGAGACAACCGAGAAGTAAGTCAATTATATCTCAGGACAAAGGGAAATCGCTAATACACACGTGGAGACAATAGGACAGACATCACTACTCAAATATACAATGTCCCACCCTTTACAGTACACATAGACATTTAACATATCCCAAAATGGTACGAATTAGACCAGGGGTTCAAAAGTTAGTAAAAGTCCTTAGTGAACAAAGGAAGCATGGCTGATGAGAGGGCCCATAATCCTGGGGCAAGAGGCTGGTAACCAGGCTTCTCCACCACCCAGTGGCGAGGTTGGTTTCGTCACATTGAAGCACATGGAACATTATTACTTATTAAGGAAGCACATGGAACATTATTACTTATTAAGGAAGCACATGGAACATTATTACTTATTATGGGGCACACAGGGGGCATTACATTTGAGGGGGAACCCAGGGGCCATTATTATTACTTATTTGTGGGCATTAAGGGGGTATTTTTTTTACTTTAAGGGGAAACTCAGTAAGCATAATTGTTTTTTAAGGGGCACTCATGGGACATTATTACCTTTAAAGGGAAATACATTGACATTATTGGGTTCCCTGTCTCCAAGGGCCCTTGTAGCATTTGCCTCTATGCTATGTACTTCCTTATATATAAAATTCTAAGAACTAGGTATAGATAAATAAGAGTCAGGGAAGATCAGTTCATGATTTCCTTAGATTACCCCAGTAGGTTGTCGTTATTAGAGTTTTATTAAGCATTTATTAGACCTCTGGGACATGGATAAAATATTCTATACAGGACAATGTGCCAACATATATGAGCAATTACTGAGCTGCAGTTAGGTAGCACTGAAGATTGGTGCGCTGTATATTTTTTCAGGTGTTAATATTTCCTTTCATGAATATGTAATAGAAGGGACTGTGTCCAAGAAAGCTATATAAGTCTGGTGTAACTACCAGAAATACAAGCAGTATTTGGCTTTGAGGCCACTGTGCGGTTTGTTGGAGATTCTGTCTAACATTTTAGCTATTAACACCGAGTAGTACATTGACTTGATGGCTTTTCCTTTTTCTATACTGAAAGTCTTTAATATAGAAGTGTTTGTGCAGCAGTAAATGAGGCCTATTATTGAGCAGCAGAGGACGTGCGCAGGGACAACGCCAGGCCGCTCGTTCTGTGGTAATATGCGCTTGCACAGTCAGTGACTAAGGAACAGCCAACTAATTAGAACATAGATAAATACTGAAAGCACCATTTTAAATATAGACCCACGAGGACGGCTGCAGTCAAAATCCTGGTTTTCTATGGTGTGGGAGCGCTTATCATTGAAGGCAAATATTGGTGCATAGCCTTGTTACATAATACTCTATATACAATTAATCATTCCTCAGTCCTCACTGCTGACAGCGGGTAGGTCATACAGCTGGAAAAAAAATTGTATTAAAGGGGTTTCCAAGATTTTTTAACTGATGACATACCCTCTGGATAGAAGCAAATAGTAGTGTAGAAGCAGCACTATGCGGTCTCAGGATAATGCGTCTGTATCAATGCAGCAGCCTAACCGTAGGCCCTTGATCCATCAGGCCATATAATATACATGTAAGAAAGAAGATGGCTTCGGCAGCATTCCGCAATATCAAAAAGATTCTTTAATCGTACCTCCAGACACAAATAGCAACGAACGTTTCGACTGTACACCAGTCTTTGTCAAGCCTTGGATAGGTCATCCCTATCTGATCGATGGGGGTCCGACAACCAATCAGCTGGCAGTGTAGTGTTGCTGCCTTCTCATAGCTTTGCCTAAGCCATGTGACATCAGGTTCATCGGTCACATGGCCTAAGAGCAGATCATGCCTGGATCTTAATGCTCTTGTAATTGTGTGTAATTTAAAATTTTGTATAGCAACTGAGTTATTCAATAAAAAGTCTCTGTATAGCGCCACCTGCTGTTCTTTTGTTTTCTTATTTCTTGGTCCGGCTCTTTGAGATGGCCGCACATGCTCAGTTTCATCCTTCAGCTGCCTCCAGAGTTGTTATAGGAAGAGAGCTTCAGCAGCATGGACACGCCCCCTCAGCTGTAGCAGTAAGGACACTCCCCTTGAGCCGTCAGCTTGATATAAATCTAGCAGAGCAATGACTGGGGAGATCTCTGGATCCATGTGAGGTACAGGGCTGGTTCCAGCTTTGTTAGAAAGAGATTGTTATGTACTATATGACATTAGTCATGGCATAACTCCTTTAATAATTCTTTGAAAAAGCAAGAATTTGACCCAGAGATACCACATGCCCACCACAGCACCCAAAGTGACCGCTGCTTTCACCTGCTACTACAGTCTGCCTTCCCACCTAGGAATTACTCACAAGGTTGCACTAGAAACTGTACGCTATGCGCCCCCATGGACGTTGGCACCTACCTACGGCAGTAAGCATACAACATGTCCATTGCTCATCACCAGGAGCAGACTGGGAACTTAAAGTGGCCCTGGAAAAAATCCTAAAAGTGGCGCTTTTTTGAAGTCAGGTCCAAATTAATAGAAGGCCGGACCAGCAATACCATATTGTGGCACATTATACCACCCCAACAGAGCCAAACACCACAATCCATCACGAAATACTGCCACCATCAGCACAAAATACATTCCATAGAAACTTTCACTGGCTGGCAATGAGGTGGCCCCCTGGGCATCGGCCCATTGGGAAATTTCCCTGTAAGGTCTATGGCCAATCCATCCCTGCTCAACACTCACCTCTGATGGAGTACAGGCCCAAAGTCACAGTGTGGTTAACACAGTCCATTCTCTAGTCCATGTCGGTCACCTCTACCTTGCGGTAGCAGCAAAACAACAGTAAAATTCCAGCAGTACGTCAGACAGCTGAACTTTATCTCCACACAATGTTATCTTCACAAGGACTACTGAAAAGCTGGCCATGCACATTATATGTGTCTCAGCCCCAACCTGATTATTTCAGTGGGTTTGGCAAACCATCTAATGTGTATGGGCCCTCCTGACTCACTTCCCATGGCTGATATCGGCGGTGATAAGGATGGGGCAGGTGGGATTCAATCGCTCGATTATTTTCTTAGTGGGCCTACAAGCCACTGCCCGGCCGGCAGCTAGGAGCGGATTGGGAACTTAAAGTGGCCCTGAAAAAAAAAAATGTGGCACCATGTTGTAGGCGGTTTCAAAATTGACAGAAGATGTGCCAAAACAAGTAGGCAAGGACAACAGAAGTAGGTGGGGCCTGTAATACCATAGTGCAGCACAGAATACCACCCCAGCAGAACCAAATATCACTGGGACTGGTGCCCCAACCACAGTATTCAACTGTATCATGATGACAATAATACAGTTGAGTTCAGGAGGGCATCTGTGGCCATTGAGCATCAGATCATTATGTACCTGGCCTGCATTCATCAAGAGGGCTTAAGTGGCCCTCTGGGCATGTGCCCACTGCTAATAATAGAAGCAACAAGGTACAGTATAAGTTCTAAATGTGCAGATCCACTAGAACTATGCTCAGAAAGTTCTTCACAGCCTTCTACGTAATGCATATTTTTTACTACTAGAGGCACTATGTCCACATTTATACTATATCCACATTTTGCCTCCCCGATTTACATATGCTTTCACATGGTTATGATTAGGTAACATACTGTATGTATAGCTACATCTAACATTTTACCTAAAAATCTGTAGTTTGCCTTGGAATTAAAGGACTTTTCCATTCACTTGTGACTTATTATGTAAAGATAGGGTTGTAGCCAGCTCACCTCAACGTCCTGCACGGCAGTGCACGGAGCGGACTCAAGCCAGTCCTTTTGGAAACAGGAGAAAATGAAAGAAATGCTCCAGCACTACGGTAGATGGTATAAAAGTCCCGGTCTTTAATGTCACCAAGAATCCAGGTGAGTACAGCAATCACAAAAAACACTGGTGGTCCCCCGTTCCCCGGATCTACGCGTTTCGAACAGTCGTGTTCTTAGTCATGATCCTAAGTGTGTCTCATGACTAGGCGGTGATGGTGGCAGGTGAACAGTATTTTAGCTTGGAACATGAGACACACTTAGGATCATGACTAAGAACACGACTGTTCGAAACGCGTAGATCCGGGGAACCGGGGACCACCAGTGTTTTTTGTGATTGCTGTACTCACCTGGATTCTTGGTGACATTAAAGACCGGGACTTTTATACCATCTACCGTAGTGCTGGAGCATTTCTTTCATTTTCTCCTGACTTATTATGTGTCTAAAGTCAAAACCTTTTGAAGACAGATATGCTTCATTATTTCCCAAGGTGGCAATATGTCTATGCATGTCTATTGTGAGAGAACATCATGACAGGGCTGTTATACATTTTATTTTTTGTAAAATGAGCTAATGCCGGGACATACATGTAGTGAGGTTACTGTACATGTATGGCTTTTATTGTGCAAGTCTAAAACCTAGAAAATTGTTGAGGCAACCAAAATTGAGATTGGAGAATGCCAATGTTCAACCGTTGTCATGTAAAAATGGCTACAAAGCAGGTTAGAAAGTGAATCTCTAGCAACTAAACCTGTCTGTAATTTCCTCTGTACCTGGTTTACTGCCATATTGAACATGTTCTACATATGGTAGGTGGAGAACCTTTGTTTATGAACACTGGGACATGGTCCCAGAAGATAGCCAGATCTAAAAATCAGCTTCCACCATTTTATTTTCACTTTATATAATGTGGCACTAAATATTCCCTTGTTACCTCTATGAACGGTTATCTCTCTTTCGTTGAAGCCCAAAAACTTATTTGGTTCAATAGACTTCTTTTGGATGTGGTCATAGTGTGTCTGTGATAGGAAAACTAAAGGGGTTGTCACAAATTACAGAAACATGGCCACTTTCTTCCAAGAACAGCTCCACATCTGTACACAGGGTGTGTGCAGTTTTACAGTTCAGCACCCTGCATGTCATTGCAGCTGCAATACCCAACACAACCCATGGACATGTGCAGTACTATTTTTGGAAGAAAGCAGCCATGTTTTCCCAAGCAGTCCTGTTTGGTATGTGAACTGGGACCTATATGAGGAGATGTGTTTTGCATACAGTAATGCAGAATAGCCTTCGACTACATATATATGGTATAATAATAAGTCCAATATTTATTTAAGAGAGCAACCACCCTTTCACTAAATATGAGGGATATGTTCTTTTTACAGGAGTAATTATTGGGGAGCAGTAGCTTTACGAAAAAGGATCCAGAAGTTGCAATCACACCAAGGCCTGGTGCCTGAAGGGACATAAAAGGTCCGTCTTCCTCATACGACGAGACCAGTTCTAAAAATGGAGTGTGATAGTTGGAAGCTGTAAGGGGGGAATATGAATTACCAATATTTATGCAAATATCAATAATTTATATTCATAAATAGGAGGAGCCGTCTACTGATGACTCCGCCTATTTATACCTTTATATTAATAACACTATACTTTCACCTTGCCTTACGCTAATCACTAAACTAGCTGCATGCGCCTTACTGAACTAGCAACTGCTAGTAACCACACGTTACACAGTAGGTACAAATAACACAGTATTTATTATCAACCTACAGTACACAATACACACAATACAGCACCATAAATACAGCACTACATACACTATTCAATCCCAAGTTCCACCCACAAACTAACTATACAGTACACACACACACATATATTAGCAGCCCACCCCACCTGGACTAAAAACTTTCCCTACAGGGAAATGAAGGGTTAACGGTGGCGCTGCAAGGGTAAATGTAGGCCACAGACACAGGGTACTGGGGTACAGAATAGGGAGCAGGGATGCTCCTACAGGGTTAGGGTAGGGTATAGGGGTTGTAGGGGAACGTCGGTGGGATAGGGGTATGGTTGGTGGGATAATAGCAGCAGGGATAGGGGTGTAGCAGGGAGTGATGGTGGGATGGAGTATTGTAGAGGTTAATAGACAGGGGTGTAGCAGGGAGTGATTGTGGGATGATTGTAGGGGCATGTTGGTGGGATTGGGGTATGGTATAGGGAGGGTTAAATCGTTGGTGGTATAGGGTATAGGGAAGGTTAATGAATCAGAGATAATATAGGGGTCTGTAGGGGCTACAGGTAATCGTTGGTGGGATAGGGTAATATGGGGAGGTAGTAGGGGTTTATCGTTGGTGGGGTAGTGGATACTTAGCCCATCCAGGGAATTGCTCGTTGTCCAAGGGGGGATCCTCTTCAGGGGGGGCGGCTCGGCTCTTCTTTCCCCAGTGCAGGGGAAAATACATAAATATCCGGCGGCCCACACTGCCGCACCACCATCAGGGACACGTGGGCCAGCGCTGCTTCTTGACAGGCGGGAGAAGCCTTTGATCTCCCACCTGTAACACTTTGCATTCCGGACAGCGCGATGGTAATCGCACTGCCGGAATGCACATAATAGAAGGAGGGGAGGTTTCTCCCCTCTTCCTATTATGCATAATTATATCCAGCGGCGCTGGAGATAATTAATACAAAGGACTGTTCTTTGAAGCATACAGGATGACCGGACTCTTGTCCGGTCATTCTGATGCAATTAACCAGATGGCATCAGCGTGAATGCTTGGGGCACATTCACACTGATACACCTGGTTTCAGATGAACCAGGGGACGCCATATATAATATACATGTATATGGATGCTTGGGGCACATCCATAAACATGTATACACCCCATAGAATTTTGGGATATACTGTATATACACTCACCTAAAGAATTATTAGGAACACCTGTTCTATTTCTCATTAATGCAATTATCTAGTCAACCAATCACATGGCAGTTGCTTCAATGCATTTAGGGGTGTGGTCCTGGTCAAGACAATATTCTGAACTCCAAACTGAATGTCAGAATGGGAAAGAAAGGTGATTTAAGCAATTTTGAGCGTGGCATGGTTGTTGGTGCCAGACGGGCCGGTCTGAGTATTTCACAATCTGCTCAGTTACTGGGATTTTCACGCACAACCATTTCTAGGGTTTACAAAGAATGGTGTGAAAAGGGAAAAACATCCAGTATGCGGCAGTCCTGTGGGCAAAAATGCCTTGTGGATGCTAGAGGTCAGAGGAGAATGGGCCGACTGATTCAAGCTGATAGAAGAGCAACGTTGACTGAAATAACCACTCGTTACAACCGAGGTATGCAGCAAAGCATTTGTGAAGCCACAACACGCACAAGCTTGAGGCGGATGGGCTACAACAGGAGAAGACCCCACCGGGTACCACTCATCTCCACTACAAATAGGAAAAAGAGGCTACAATTTGCACGAGCTCACCAAAATTGGACTGTTGAAGACTGGAAAAATGTTGCCTGGTCTGATGAGTCTCGATTTCTGTTGAGACATTCAAATGGTAGAGTCCGAATTTGGCGTAAACAGAATGAGAACATGTATCCATCCTCTGATGGCTACTTCCAGCAGGATAATGCACCATGTCACAAAACTCGAATCATTTCAAATTGGTTTCTTGAACATGACAATGAGTTCACTGTGCTAAAATGGCCCCCACAGTCACCAGATCTCAACCCAATAGAGCATCTTTGGGATGTGGTGGAACGGGAGCTTCGTGCCCTGGATGTGCATCCCTCAAATCTCCATCAACTGCAAGATGCTATCCTATCAATATGGGCCAATATTTCTAAAGAATGCTATCAGCACCTTGTTGAATCAATGCCATAGAATTAAAGGGCTTCTGTCACCCCACTAAAGTGATTTTTTTTTTTTTGGGCTAGTTAAATTAGTTATATTGCGATATATGAAAATATAATGCTCTTACTTACTTTGATTCAGCAGTTTCTTCTAAAAACGAAGTTTTATAATATGTAAATTAGGTCTCTACCAGCAAGTAGGGCGGCTACTTGCTGGTAGCAGCTGCAGAAAACCGCCCCCTCGTCGTGTTGATTGACAGGGCCAGCGCCTGTGTTCATTCGGCGCAGGCGCTCTGAGATGAGGAGGCTCGCCTCCTCAAAACTCCCTCAGTGCGCCTGCGCCGATGACATCACCAAAATAGAAGACGTCATCGGCGCAGGCGCACTGATGGAGTGCTCAGGAGACGAGCCTCCTCATCTCAGAGCGCCTGCGCCGAATGAACACAGGCGCGCGATTTTTGAAATGCCGACAGGGCCGGCCGGAGGAGGAGATCCCGGCTGGCCCTGTCAATCAACACGACAAGGGGGCGGTTTTCTGCAGCTGCTACCAGCAAGTAGCCGCCCTACTTGCTGGTAGAGACCTAATTTACATATTATAAAACTTCGTTTTTAGAAGAAACTGCTGAATCAAAGTAAGTAAGAGCATTATATTTTCATATATCGCAATATAACTAATTTAACTAGCCCAACAAAAAAAAAAACACTTTAGTGGGGTGACAGAAGCCCTTTAAGGCAGTTCTGAAGGCAAAAGGGGGTCCAACACCGTATTAGTATGGTGTTCCTAATAATTCTTTAGGCGAGTGTATGTGGGGACACATAGGTTCGCATGCATATATATATATATATATATATATATATATATACACTGCTCAAAAAAATAAAGGGAACACTTAAACAACACAATTTAACTCCAAGTCAATCACACTTCTGTGAAATCAAACTGTCCACTTAGGAAGCAACACTGAGTGACAATCAATTTCACATGCTGTTGTGCAAATGGGATAGACAACAGGTGAAATTATAGGCAATTAGCAAGACACCCCCAATAAAGGAGTGGTTCTGCAGGTGGTGACCACAGATCACTTCTCAGTTCCTATGCTTCCTGGCTGATGTTTTGGTCACTTTTGAATGCTGGCGGTGCTTTCACTCTAGTGGTAGCATGAGACGGAGTCTACAACCCACACAAGTGGCTCAGGTAGTGCAGCTTATCCAGGATGGCACATCAATGCGAGCTGTGGCAAGAAGGTTTGCTGTGTCTGTCAGCGTAGTGTCCAGAGCATGGAGGCGCTACCAAGAGACAGGCCAGTACATCAGGAGACGTGGAGGAGGCCGTAGGAGGGCAACAACCCAGCAGCAGGACCGCTACCTCCGCCTTTGTGCAAGGAGGAACAGGAGGAGCACTGCCAGAGCCCTGCAAAATGACCTCCAGCAGGCCACAAATGTGCATGTGTCTGCTCAAACGGTCAGAAACAGACTCCATGAGGGTGATATGAGGGCCCGACGTCCACAGATTGGCAAATTCGCCACTGGCGCCCTGTGCTCTTCACAGATGAAAGCAGGTTCACACTGAGCACATGTGACAGATATGACAGAGTCTTGAGATGCCGTGGAGAACGTTCTGCTGCCTGCAACATCCTCCAGCATGACCGGTTTGGCATTGGGTCAGTAATGGTGTGGGGTGGCATTTCTTTGGAGGGCCGCACAGCCCTCCATGTGCTCGCCAGAGGTAGCCTGATTGCCATTAGGTACCGAGATGAGATCCTCAGACCCCTTGTGAGACCATATGCTGGTGCGGTTGGCCCTGGGTTCCTCCTAATGCAAGACAATGCTAGACCTCATGTGGCTGGAGTGTGTCAGCAGTTCCTGCAAGACGAAGGCATTGATGCTATGGACTGGCCCGCCCGTTCCCCAGACCTGAATCCAATTGAGCACATCTGGGACATCATGTCTCGCTCTATCCACCAACGTCACGTTGCACCACAGACTGTCCAGGAGTTGGCAGATGCTTTAGTCCAGGTCTGGGAGGAGATCCCTCAGGAGACCGTCCGCCACCTCATCAGGAGCATGCACAGGCGTTGTAGGGAGGTCATACAGGCACGTGGAGGCCACACACACTACTGAGCCTCATTTTGACTTGTTTTAAGGACATTACATCAAAGTTGGATCAGCCTGTAGTGTGTTTTTCCACTTTAATTTTGAGTGTGACTCCAAATCCAGACCTCCATGGGTTGAAAAATTTGATTTCCATTTTTTAATTTTTGTGTGATTTTGTTGTCAGCACATTCAACTATGTAAAGAACAAAATATTTCAGAAGAATATTTAATTAATTCAGATCTAGGATGTGTTATTTTTGTGTTCCCTTTATTTTTTTGAGCAGTGTATATATACATGCATATATTTCAACCCTTCCTCAACAGAAGCCTATTGGAGTTTTATTATTGGGATCAAAAAGCTTCAAGTTACACCTCTGTTGTAAAGAGACATTGATAAATTATATCTAGTTTCCATAATTAGTGAAACCTCTTATCAGTTGGAAGTTCATACAATCTTGGTGGCAATATGGAAAGAACTGTGTTCACATTGCTGTTTGGGTTTCTGTTGGGAATTGCTTCGGCTGTTCTGTCACTTTTGATAGCAAGAATAGAGCAGTAAGCATCACTGTTCTTACCATAAAAAATTACAGAAATCTTGGCGGAACTTACTAGGCTCTGCACCCAGGAACCCCACCATGTTTAAAGTGGGGTGGCTGTGCTCAGGTCCCTTTCACCTTGTCCACAAATAAGATACTGATGACCTATCCTGAGGATAGGTAGTCAATATTGGGAGCCTGAAAAAAAACTTTAAATCGGACTGCAGCACAAGAACATGGCTTCTGTTATGAATGGTAGGGGTTGTTGTAGTACCCTGGAGCAGGGGCACTTCGAAGTCTGAACACTTGTGGATATTTTCTCCGATTTCCTCTATGCAAAGTCAACTCCTTATTTCACTTTAAAGGGTTAACTTGCATTGACTTATACTGTTTAATACTGTGTAGCTGCATTTTATATGTTTGTTGTGATATATATCCTGCTCATTTGCACTGCATTTCCACAGCTCTGTGGAAAGGGTTAATGAACACTGAGAGACTTTTGTGACTTTCTATCTAATAATGAGAAGCTGGTAATTTTCCACAGCTACCATAAGGTTTAAAGAAGAATATATTTTGGAGGGAAAATCCAGACTTGTTTGCCACCAAAACCAGGACTGACCTTTTGAATGTCTGGTTTAGCTCTGAAAGGCTACTTTCACACTCGCGTTTTAGGCGTAAGTGGAAAGTACCCTTACAGATCTATTACAATAATACAACCGCATGCATCTGTCATGAACGGATCCATTTGTATTATCCGTAACATAGCCAAGACGGATCCGTCATGAACATCATTGAAAGTCAATGGGATCCGTTTTCTATTGTGCCAGATTGTGTCAGTGAAAACGGATCCGTCCCCATTGACTTACATTGTGTGTCAGGACAGATCAGTTTTGCTGTCCACCTCCAGAGCAGAATGGAGACTGAACGGAGGCAAACTGATGCATTCTGAGCGGATCCTTTTCCATTCAGAATGCATTAGGGAAAAACTGATCCGTTTTGGACCGCTCCTGAGAGCCCATGGCGGAGCTCACAAACGGAAAGCCAAAACGCGAGTGTAAAAGTAGCATTACTATGTCTGAAAACCTGTTTTTGTCTGGAAAAACTGCTGTGTCATTGCCATTGAGTATCATTGAAGGCCTAATGCAAGTCTATGAGAGACTGGGTTGCAACGTTGTATTTGTTTGTGCTGAGTTTCTCCACTCCACCCCTCCCACTAGAAGGTTCTAGTTTAGCCAGAAACTGTATATAAGGAGAGCAGTCAGAGCCCCTAGTTTTCTACAATTAGGGAACAGTGCTTGGAAGAAGAGATTGTCAGACTTGAGTGACCAGAAGAAGATGCTGAGACGAGGATACTCTGCCACAGATCCTGGATCACCAGCTTTTGTCCAGGGTACCAGTCTTCTGAGAGAGAAAGAGGGACAGCGAGCTCAGGTCTTTCCTCAGCATCAAACGCTTCTTCTGCCAGGGAGGAGACTAGAGAAGCCAGCCCTATGCCTTTCCGATATTGTTCTGCACCTGAATTTCTCCAGTAAAGAAGCACACTGGCTTACTGCAGACCCTGACTCTATGGACTTATTTCCAATTAGGGTGCACCACGCATTACTATCCATTCTGGAAAGCAGCAACACAAAGTGACACCTCAATGGTGTCCAGGGGACCCAGCATAGCATTGGGCCCACCCCAAACCCGGTCACTGCATTTTCCACCTTCGGGGGCTTTATGGCTTAACCCCCCCCCATATTGTAGGACCTTCAGAGAAAAGCATACTTAGGCTACTTTCACACTTGCGTTCGGGGTTCCACTTGTGAGCTCCGTTTGAAGGCTCTCACAAGCGGCCCCGAACGCATCCGTCCAGCCCCAATGCATTCTGAGTGGATGCGGATCCGCTCAGAATGCCTCAGTCTGGCTCCGCTTGGCCTCCGTTCCGCTCAGCAGGCGGACATCTGAACGCAGCTTGCAGCGTTCGGGTGTCCGCCTGGCCGTGCGGAGCCAAACGGATCCGTCCAGACTTACAATGTAAGTCAATGGGGACGGATCCGTTTGAAGTTGACACAATATGGTGCAATTTTCAAACGGATCCGTCCCCCATTGACTTTCAATGCAAAGTCTGGACGGATCCGTCTGACTAACTTTCACACTTAGATTTTTTTGTGAAATATAATGCAGACGGATCCGTTCTGAACGGATACCATCATTTGCATTATAGGAGCGGATCCGTCTGTGCAGACACCAGACGGACCCGCTCTGAACGCAAGTGTGAAAGTAGCCTTACCTGCTCCCTGCCGCAGGCTGCTTCTTCTGTCATGCTCAGGTCCGGCATGTCAACATCAAGTTTGATGGGGTTAATGTGTGTTGCTGAATGACCACAACGGTGATGTGTCCCCCATGTCAATTTGTCACAGGACACATAGGACACGTCACCACTTCGGCTAGGCATTTGCTGCAGTGACACACATGTTGGCAAGTCGGACTGGAGCACAGCAGTGGCAGCGGAGGCCCGAAGGACTTGGAACCCTGCATCAGGGTGCCGGTAAGGGTCCATTCAGACGTCCATAGGTGTTTTACGGTCCACAAAACACAGACACTGGCAATGTGCGTTTCACATTTCGCTGATCGCTCATCGCCAGCACTATAATAGAAAATGCCTTTTCTTGTCCGCAGTTGTGGACAAGAATAGGACATGTTCTATTTTTTTCGGGAACGGAATTGCGGATACGGAAATGCGAATGCGGACAGCACATAGTGTGCTTTCCGCATCCGTTCTGGCCCCATTAAAAATGAATAGGTCCACAATTTTTGCGGAACGGATCCGGGTCCAAGTTGCAGACGTGTGAATGGACCCTTAGGTCCACGAAATGCGGAACGCACATTTCTAGTGTCCATGTTTTCCGGATACGCAATTTGCGGACCGCAAAACACCTACGGACGTCTAAATGGACCCTTAGTATGCTTCCATCTGCAGGGGAGGGGTCTGGCTAAAAGGCAATGGTGGATGACTACTTTAAACGGCAGCAATATGAAATGTCCTGCATGTAATTCTTACTACGGTAAATAACATAACTGACTTAAATATCTTATACCAGTGTGATAAATACATGAGAAATAGGCTGTACTGGGCAACATGGCATTAGTGTCTTTTTGTTACTGGAAGGAATTCTGGTACTTTCAGGAATCCAACATTCATATCAATTTAAAGGCAGACGGGGGCGTTTCCACAATGATGAACCCATTCTTTTCCTACTCATTTGAAATGCTGATATCCCAGGAAAGTGGGGAAAAGGTCCAATTTTCAGAAGGTTTCTGTCAGTCTCTGGAGCACCAAGGATGATTAGTTTGCTGTTTAGTCACTTTTACAGAAGGATTAAACCATTTTAGATTGGATATGGCCTCAGTTCTTGGCATTTGAGCTTTTGAAATTGAATGGCATCCAGCATAGGGATTTAACAAATGACTAGAGCGGGGTTTCTATGAGTTTGCTCCAATATAAAAAGACCCTATGTTAAGTAATTTTATTCACTTTTGTATGTCAGACTGTATAGCTTTTTCACACATGTGGCATTCTTTAATTCAAGTCACACTACAGGGATAAAAGACACATTCTAACTTTTTTTTTTTTTCCGGACTGTGCAGAATAAGAGGTACTGTGTAATTGCAGGGACTATCCGAATGCATCAATAGCTCCATTACAAAAAGGTTGTCACCGGCCGCTCGTTAGAATAGCTTTGCTCGATGCGGTATTACTCATGGCTCGGAGCTGTACGCAGGTCAGGACCTTCTCCATTGAAATTCCCTGTTTCAGTTATGACCTTGACCCGTGAAGTTCCAATGAGAAGCCTCCACTATATATTTTGGTAAGGGTGGGTTCACATCTGCGTTCTGGATTCCGTTATGGCATTCCGTTATAACATGGTTATAACGGAAAATAACGGAATCCATAAGACGGAAGGACGGATCTGTTATGCTGCCCATAGACTTGCATCATGACGGAATGCAAAAAGGAAGCCTTTAAAAGGCATTCCGTCTTAATAGAAGTCTATGGGAATCATAACGGATCCGTCCCGTTTCCGTTATGCAGAACGGAGAAAAAAGTTCTGTCGACAGGACTTTGTTTTCCGTCTTGCATAACGGGAACCAGGCGGATCCGTTGGGATTCCCATAGACTTCTATTAAGACGGATCAAAACGGAATGCCTCTTAAAGGCTTCCATTTTGACTTCCGTCTTATGGATTCCGTTATTTTCCGTTATAGCCATGTTATAACGGAAAGCCATAACGGAATCCAGAACGCAGATGTGAACCCACCCTAACTTGTTCATGTTTATCATAAACTTGCAATACATAGGTGCCCAAACTATTTTTAAGGGAGAGGACTTCAGTATTAAAGGGGTTGTCCAGGATCAAACTTTTTTTTTTTTCAAAACAGTTTACTCACTATTAATAGCTGTTTCAAGGTCCCCCCAGATGTTTTTATGTATCTTTCGACATCAGCAGGGCTCCGACAGTCCGCCACTGATTGTTGACATCTATGTTTATGTGTGCGGTAACTTCCTGCCGCACTGCCTTCTGGGTCCCAGCACAGCATCGCGTGGTTTCTGGTGTCTGTCGGCTCTTCCGTGCATCCGCCCCCCTAATTCATAAGTTGCCTCCTGCCGCACATAATTCTCCCCCTTAGTTACGCCCTTCTGCCTCCTTCACTTATAATAAAGCGCCCTGCCCGGTGACGTCACTGGACCAGAGGGGCGTGGCTTAGCGCGGTTTGTTACCGCCTAGCTACCGCCCATCCATGCGCTCTGAATAATTACTTTGGCTGGCGGTGATGTCACCCTGCTCCTTGCAAAGCGGAAGAAGAGGCTTCGCTCTGTAGAAAGCGACCCGGTACGTCACTGACTCTTAGAAAAACTGCACTTCCGGCTGAGATTTAGTATATTGCAAAAGGGGAATCAGAAATGTCTGGTAAAGGTAAGACAGGCATGAACGTAATATTTAGGGGACTGTTGTACACAGACAACAATGTCCCCAATCCCAGACAACCCCTTTAAAGCAAAGTCGCTCTGACTGTAGGGGGGGGGGGGGGAATATTAAAGGGGTCCAGAAAGAAAAGAGGTCCAAAGCATGGCATTCACCATAAAAATTCTTCCTTTATTTAATCCAGCATGCACATACAGCAAGGACTGGAGGGTAATGCAGGAGAGCAGTCGGCCAGTATTAAAGGGGTCGTCCCACAAATAATATTCTACAGTTTTCAAACCAGCACCTGGATCTGAATACTTCTGTAATTGCATGTAATTAAAAATGTAGTATAGCCACTAAGTTATTCCATAAAATGTATCAGTATAGCGCCACCTGCTGTTTGCTTTTTTCTAATTTCTCTGCCCCGCTCACTGAAATAGAAGCCCAAGCTCACAGGATGACGTATATATTTGGGTGTCATCAGCACAGAGATAGATATTTTCAACTAAATTGCGCCTTCTTCAACTGGATGGAGATGGATAGGTCATCAGTATCTGATCGCTGGGGGGCCCGATCAGCCGTTTGGGTCATGTTAACTGACAGGGGCAGACTGGGGACTTAAAGTGGTCCTGAAAAAAAAAACTAAAAGTGGCCCCATGCTGTAGGTGAATCCAAATTGACTTAAGGCAGGACAACACAAGTAAGCAAGGACAGCGATACTTTAGTTCAGCACAAAATACCGCCCCAGCAGAACTAAATACCACGGTGCAGCACAAAATACCGCCCCATCACAGTATTCAACTATATCACCTTCCTGAGGACAACTATACAGTTGCCGGCCAGGTGCATATGTACCTGGTGCTCCTAGCATTCATTGATGCTGAGAACACCACATTGTTAGGTACCCGGCTGGCGGACCCATGGGGCATCGTCCCACCGGTAAATATCCCTGTAGGGTCTATGACCAGTCCGCCCCTGTTAACTGAGGACCTATCTTCTGTCCAGGGAATAGGTCACCTGTAAAAAAATAAATCTCAGAAAACCCCTTTAATGCTGTAAGAGAATGTAATCTCAGGCCAGCCGGTCACAAGGTGCACCACATGTATCATAGTGGCGCACACTGATAGTTTAGCTTTGTTTTAGACCACTATTTTGCACCAGTAAAATGGCACACAACAATGGTAAATATGGCGCAAAATATGACTCCACCAAACCACTCCGGCTTTCAAGCCGAAAAAAGTGAGAGCGTGGCACACAATGGCGCACTAACATTAGTAAAGCTGGGCCCTTCTTTTTTAAAGGAGGGACATAGTTCGGGGCAACCGTTTCCTTCCTTGTTAAGAGCCCTATTCTCTTGTTCCAGTTCATGCTATTGACCTGACATTAAAACTTGTCAGCAGTAGTACCATGGCCTTTGTCATGCATATGGCCTTTTTTTTGTCTTCTATTGTTCAAACTGTGACCGAGTCTTGCACGGCTTGTGTGCAGGGAGCAGGTTAGGGCATTGTTTGTGCCAGTATGTACTGCCGCGTGCAACCCCCTGCAGAAGGTATTTATTATGCTCAAGACAGACGCCGACCCTGACAACTGCCCTGACCCCCGGCAGATGGTACTGCAGCATTGCCACTGACCTGGAACTAACAGCATATGCCAGCTTTCATTGTTTGCTTTATACGTCCAGGCCAAGCCGTGTGCCCTCCATGACTATGCAGCTGTATATACAGTACACCCTGCCAAAAATCTAACTGCCGGATCAGAGCTTAGGAAACTAAGCTGCAGTAAAGTGGAATTGATATACCCCTCTCTTCCCTGGGGCAGTGATGATAGGAACATTTAGGAAACACCCCAAAGGATGCTGCACTAAGGTCTGCAGATAGTCTCCAAAGAGTCAAGGGGGTGAAATCTATCATTTGCAATGGTTTTGATGTCAGTTTTAAGTCTGTCTTTGCTTTGTGAGGTTGCACCAAATGTATGAAATGGCACACAGCAATAATATATTTTGCGTAAGTGCAATGTGGTGTACCTCTATGTCCGTAAAGAAACATCAGGGGGTAACCTGACGTGAAGATGCGACTTTTAAAAAAGTTGCACATCCTAAATGCCATTAAAAAGTGTTATAATCTGAACCCGACGTACTTTTCACTCCATTTCTAAAAGTGCTGGGGATCGCGACAAAATTTCGCAAAAATATCCACCAAATGCCATATGCAGGCACCATTTTTACGCCACAAAACTGGCATAGAAGATCTGATAAATGACCCCAAGATATTTTTATGCCCCTTAAGAGGTTCCAGTACTTACCTTGCTTGATACTTGGGCAGACCTAAAGTGGTTATAATTATTATTAGGATTCAAATATAATAATAATAATAATAATAATAATAACAAAAACACAATAAGGCCTCTTTCACAAGACCGTTGTGCGGCACCTGAATGGGTTAATTGTACTATCATATCCCCTGTAAGAGATCAGACCCTCCCCCCCCTCCCCAGTTTGAATATCATTGGTGGCCAGTGCGCCCCCCCCCCTCCCTCTATTGTAATTATTCATTGGTGGCACAGTGTGCGCCCCCCCCCCTCCCTCCCTCTATTGTAATAATTTGTTGGTGGCACAGTGTGTGCCCCCCATCGGCCCCCCCTCCCTCTATAGCATTAACAACATTGGTGGCCAGTGTGCGGCCTCCCATCTCCCCCCCCCCCCATCATTGGTGGCAGCGGAGTTCCGATCGGAGTCCCAGTTTAATCGCTGGGGCTCCGATCGGTAACCATAGCAACCAGGACGCTACTACAGTCTTGGTTGCCATGGTTACTTAGCAATAGTACAATAGTAGAAGATTCATACTTACCTGCTGGTGGCTGCTGCGATGTTCGTGTCTGGCCGGGAGCTCCACCTACTGGTAAGTGACAGGGTCTGTGCGGCGCATTGCTAAATGAACTGTCACTTACCAGTAGGAGGAGCTCCCGGCCGGACACGAACATCGCAGCTCCCAGGTAAGTATGAATCTTTTACCATTGTACTATTGCTAGTAACCCGCTGCCACCAATGATCGGGGGGGGGAGATGGGAGGCCGCACACTGGCCACCAATGTTGTTAATGCTATAGAGGGAGGGGGGGCCGATGGGGGGCGCACACTGTGCCACCAACGATTTATTACAATAGAGGGAGGAAGGGGGGGGGCGCACACTGTGCCACCAACGATTTATTACAATAGAGGGAGGAAGGGGGGGGGCGCACACTGTGCCACCAACGATTTATTACAATAGAGGGAGGAAGGGGGGGGGGCACACTGTGCCACCAACGAATTATTACAATAGAGGGAGGAAGGGGGGGGGGGGCTGCACTGGCCACCAATGATATTCAAACTGGGGAGGGGGGGGGGTCTGCCCCCTGCTGCCTGGCAGCCCTGATCTCTTACAGGGGGATATGATAGTACAATTAACCCCTTCAGGCGCGGCACCTGAGGGGTTAATTGTGCTGATCACGGCCCCCTGTAAGAGATCGGATGCTGCTAGGCAGCAGGGGGCAGTCATGTACACAGTTTGTAGTATATTCTAACTAGAAGCGTCCCCATCACCATGGGAACGCCTCTGTGTTAGAATATACTGTCGGAAATGAGGTTTCACGATCTAACTCATATCCGACAGTATATTCTAACATAGAGGCGTTCCCATGGTGATGGGGACACTTCAAGTTAAAATATACCATCGGATTGGAGAAAACTCCGATCCGATGGTATAAAAGGGACTCCAGACTTTACATTGAAAGACAATGGGGACGGATCCGTTTGAAAAGGCACCATATTGTGTCAACGTCAAACGGATCCGTCCCCATTGACTTGCATTGTAATTCAGGACGGATCCGTTTGGCTCCGCACGGCCAGGCGGACACCAAAACGACTTTTTTTTCATGTCCGAGGATCCTCCAAAAATCAAGGAAGACCCACGGACGAAAAAACGGTCACGGATAACGGAAAAACGGGACCCCGTTTTGCGGACCGTGAAAATATACTGTCGTGTGCAATAAGCCTAAGTTATATAGAAAATACATCTATATAAATATTTTATATCAGGTAAGGCAAAAAGAAAAAATGACTCTTTTATACACCTAGGATAACAATTAGGCATCTGCTAGGATTGATGGGATCCTAGCTGACGCTGGTTTTGCCAGCAGTGAACTTGGCCAATGCTTATGCACTCAGTCAGTTGTGTTGCCAGCATACAGAACCAATTATGATCTCCTCTGTTCATCCTTGAGTAACTTTCAGTATGCTGGCTGCACGGCTTCTCATGCATCCTGTTTTCAGTTTACGTGGGATCTCAGTTGGATTCAGTATGTCCTGATGCTGGAACATTATGCGTCTTAAAGGAAACCTGTCACCGGGATTTTGTGTATAGAGCTGAGGACATGGGTTGCTAGATGGCCGCTAGCACATCCGCAATACCCAGTCCCCATAGCTCTGTGTGCTTTTATTGTGTAAAAAAAACCCGATTTGATACATATACAAATTAACCTGAGATGAGTCAGAGCTTGAAAATATGACTCTTCTCTGGTCACACAAGTAAGATATGACTCTTTTATGTTAATTTGCATATGTATCAAATCGTTTTTTTTACACAATAAAAGCACACAGAGCTATGGGGACTGGGTATTGCGGATGTGCTAGCGGCCATCTAGCAGTCCATGTCCTCAGCTCTATACACAAAATCCCGGTGACAGGTTCCCTTTAAGCTACTTTCACACTAGCGGCAGGACGGATCCGACAGGCTGTTCACCCTGTCGGATCCGTCCTGCCGCTATTTCGCCAGCGAGAGGCCGCCGGACTAAAAAGTCGGACATGCAGTACTTTTAGTCCGGCGGCCTTTCGCCCTGCACTGCCGTGCTGCACCAGAGCTCCGCCCCCCCCCGTCACCATTATTCCATTGTTTGTCAATTGCATTTTAAACTAATAGAATAAATAATGGGGCAGGTTTGCTAATGCAGTTTAAGATTTAGACTAAGGCCCCTTTCACATGAGCGAGTTTTCCGCACGGGTGCATTGCGTGACGTGAACGCATAGCACCCACACTGAATCCTGACCCATTCATTTCAATGGGTCTGTGTACATGAGCGTTTTTCACGCATCAGTTTTGCGTGAAAATCGCAGCATGTTTTTCACGCAGCCCTGGCCCCATAGGCCCTTTTCACACGGACGAGAATTCCGTGCGGGTGCAATGCGTGAGGTGAACGCATTGCACCCGCACTGAATCCGGACCCATTCACTTCAATGGGGCTGTTCAGATGAGCGGTGATTTTCACACATCACTTGTGCGTTGCGTGAAAATCATTTTTTACCATTTTTTTTAACTTTATTTGGGGAAAATAAAAATTTTAGTTTTTTTTTACTTGAAACTTTTAATTTTGGGGGGGGAGGGAAATACAATTTTTTTACTTTTTTTTTCACTTTATTTTTTGTCCCACTTTGGGACTTCAACTTTTGGGGGTCTGATTCCCTTTACAATGCAAGAGGGCTGGATCTCACAGGCTCGCCACCGGAAGGCAGCCCCGGGCTGCCTTCCATGCCATCGGGTCCCTGTCACAGCAGCACGGGGACCCGATGGCAGCACTGATCCCCGCCCGACATCGCACGTGCCGCAGTCAGCGCTGACCGCAGCACATGAAGGGTTAATGCGCCGGCATCTGTAATTTCACCGATGCCGGCGCATGCAGCAGGGGTCCGGCTATCAGTGACTGCCGGACCCCTGCCGTGGATCGGGCGGGCGCAGCTCCTACACCCGCCCAATCCCCATGAAGTACATGTACGTCATGGGTCTTTAAGTCCCGCAAAGAAATGACATACGTGTACGTCATGGGTCCTTAAGGGGTTAAAGGTTTGTATATAATCAGCAGTAGTGATAAGCGGCAGGGGCAATATTCGAATTCGTGATATTTTGCGAATATTTGGGTGAATTCTCTTCATAAATTTGATAATTCGAGAATTCGCAATTATTTTCTTGATTGCGAAAATCAGCAATGTAATATGTGTGTATTGCGCGTGCAATACCGGCGTGGGTCACTGTTGCTACATTTTTCAAGCTGCTAGAAGTTTCCTGAGACTGGAGAAAATGGTTGTCAGAGCAGAACATTACAATAGCTTTATATGCAGATAGAGTGCTCCAATATATTCGCAATTGTGAAATCGGCACTGATGATGCACATATTTTGGCACAATACGTGCAACTTCAAATTTTAGCAGGTCTGAGTAGATATTACTGATTGGTGCACTAAGTATTGTTGTGACATCACAGCACTATGTCTGTAGCATGTATGTATGGACAGCAGAACCTATCACACTACCTAACACCCTGCACTGGAACCTATCAGCTGCACTATGTCAGGATATAACCTACACTGACTATCTCCCACTAACTATCTGTATTATATATAAAAGGTAACTAACTAACTATCTAATGTAATGACACAGTAAAGCACAGAGCACAGCAATGTCACTGCTCTCCCTCTCAGAACCCCATAAAACCACAGAAAATGACTGCTGGGGAGGCTCTTATATAGTAAGGGGTAGGCAACTTTCCTATTGGTTGCTAGGGATGTTGCTAAGCTCAGACAAAGACATTGCAGCCTTCTCATTGGCCCACAAGCTCAAAGGGAGGTTACTGATGAAAAAAAAAATCTAGAATATCCAAGAATACGAATATATATCACTATATTCTAAATCTTCGTGAATTCTCAAAGTGGCGAAATTAAAATTAGCGATTCAAATATTTGCGCCCCAACACTAATCAGCAGATATCCTGCACAGGAAATTATGCTGCAACTTGCCAACAAATGTCAACTAAGGTTCTGAAATCTAATGAACTGCATAGGCTCAACGCTATGAGCCTCCCACCCACAACGCTCCCACTTGTGGTAAGTGCAGACTCAAATGAGTTTCCTGACATTTTTTACTAATGACTTATCCTCTGGATCCTCATCAGTTTTTGATCGTTGGGGATCCTACACTCGGGACCACTGCAGATCAGCTGTTTGAGAAGACACTGGAGCTCACAGTAGTGTCACGGCCTTCCCTCAGCTCACCACGCACAGCGTCGTACATTGTACAGCGTCTGACTGTGCTTGGTATCACAGCTCAGCACTATTCACTTCAATGGGGCTGAGCTGCGCCTAGGCCATGTGACCGATGAACGTGACATCACAGGGCCTATGCAAAGCTGCAAGAAGTGCTGGTGCCTACTCAAACAGCTGATCGGCAGTGGTCTCGGATGTCAGATGCCCACCGATCAGCTATCCAGCTATCCAGCAGAAAATATGGAGTTAAAATATAATATGTTGGCTAAATGTAACGACTATAGGAGCATACTGATATACATTAAAGCAGTTTTCTGTGTTATAGGTACTGATGACCTATTCTTAGGATTGGTCACCAATATCAGATAAGTGGAGGTCTAAACCCGGGCAACTCAATGAGAACGGAGTGAGTGAAAGCTCAGCCATAGTTAGCCGGCATGACCACGACATAGTAGAGCTGTCTGCTTCTGTCTCCATTCTGTGTGTTAGCTCTGTTGCTGGCAGCTACTGTGAACAGTTGATGATCGGTAGAGGTGCCAAGTGTCAGACCCCCACCAATCTGATAACGATGAGCTATCCTAAGGATAGGTGATCAATATCTATAACCTGAAAACCCCCTTTAAATTCACTATTAAGCTGTTAGATTTTAGGCTCCCTCTAGTGGTGAGTGCAGTCAGCCAGAATGTTTTTTTTTTTTAATTTTATTCTTTATTTAATCACCAAGAGTGAAGCAATCCAACGGGTTACCATTTTCATATGACATCATCATTCAGAGAGTGAACAATATAAAACATGTGAAGGGACATTTAGCGAACAAGTTGTCCCATAAAAGTATTTCCATAAACATGACACCATAAAGTACAAGTGCTAGGTGTGTTCCATTGAAACAGATCAGATATACTGTTAAGAGCACTCCATGAGTATTTGACAGTATTTGGAGTAACCAAACAAACAGAAGAAGCAGACAAGGACAGAACAACAAGGGGGAAGATTAGACAGAGGGGGGGGGGGGAGGAAGAGTCAGTGGAGGGAATAAGTGCCTATTGTGTCAGTAGGTCTTGGTACTCCTGTGTACCCTGGAAGGTAAACCATGGGGTCCATGCCTTGAGATGGGCATTAGTAGTATGCCTTAAAGCCGACGTGAGCTCCTCCATTCTCCGTATCTCCTCAACCTTCTGAATCCAGAAACTAATCTGTGGGGGTGAGGATGACTTCCATTTTGCCGGGATGCAGGCCCTTGCGGCTAAGACTAGGGAGCAGGATTTACGCAACACTGTTAGCGGGAGGTCTGAGTAAAATAGTAAGGCTACTTTCACACTAGCGTTCTGCTGTCCGCTCGTGAGCTCCGTTTGAAGGGGCTCACGAGCGGAGCAGAACGCTTCCGTCCAGCCCTGATGCAGTCTGAATGGATGCGGATCCGCTCAGACTGCATCAGTCTGGCGGCGTTCAGCCTCCGCTCCGCTCGCCTCCGCACGGCCAGGCGGACAGCTGAACGCTGCTTGCAGCGTTCGGGTGTCCGCCTGGCCGTGCGGAGGCGAGCGGATCCGTCCACACTTACAATGTAAGTCAATGGGGACGGATCCGCTTGAAGATGACACAATGTGGCTCAATCTTCAAGCGGATCCGTTCCCCATTGACTTTCAATGTAAAGTCTGAACGGATCCGCTCAGGCTACTTTCACACTTAGAAAATTTTCTAAGTTTTAATGCAGACGGATCCGTTCTGAACGGATGCGAACGTCTGCATTATCGGAGCGGATCCGTCTGATGAAACATCAGACGGATCCGCTCCGAACGCTAGTGTGAAAGTAGCCTAAGAAGAATCCCGGCGTATTCGGTATAGAGAAGGGAAACGTCTTGGCCAATGACCCATGAACCCTGTCCCAGAACACGCGTATCTTGTGGCAATCCCAAAAGATATGCATCATTGAATCCGGAGCTGCTGCACATTGCCAACATAATTGAGAAGTGGAGGGGAACATTCTCTGCAGTCGAGTCGGGACAAAATACCATCTAGACATGATCTTATATCCCGCTTCCTGAAATTTACTCGCTACCGATGATTTGTGTACTAGAGAAATCAGCTTAGGCCAGTGGTCAGAGGGGATGTCAACGCCCAGGTCTCGTGTCCATTTGTCAGTGTACAGGAGATGATATTCTGGGTCTGGAGCGATCAGGGCTTTGTAACATTCCGATAGAGAGTGTCTGTACGTCCCTGAGCCTATGCAAATCTTTTCAAAGGAAGTGAGGGATCTGTCTAAACCACTCAGAGAGGGTAGGGTAGCTAAAAAATGAGCTAACTGTCTGGCCCCCCAATGTCCCAGAGTGCAAGGGTCCGATCTTCCTTCTAATTCAGTATATGTTAGCCATCTCCCGGAGGTTCGGAAGAACGGGGCACGGCTTTTACCTTGTGTGCGCCATTGTTGGAACGGACCGCCCGAACAACCAGCCGGGAAGTCTGGATGACCCAGGATTGGAAAAAGCGGAGATGGGCTAGGAGAGATCAATGAGGTGTCTCTAAACTTTTCAAATTGCGTCAAGGTAGGGCCTATGGTCGGATGCGTGGTTAGGGTCTGAGAGAGTTTTGTCCCAGTCCAGGGAAGAAGTGCTAATGGAGATCTGGAGTAGTGTTGTTCGATGGACACCCATTGCTTAACTTGGGTGTGACGACACCAATCAACTATTCTCTGTAGTAGTGATGCCACATAGTATTTCCTAAGGTCAGGAACCCCCAGACCTCCCCTCTCTTTCGGTAAATGCAGTAGGGAGAGGGATAATCTCGGTTTCCCCCCCGCCCACATAAATCTAAAAAGGTTACGGTGAGCTATATCAAAAAAAAAAATCAGCAGCCGAATCGGGAGGGTCTGAAAGAGGTACAGCACTCGTGGGAGGATGTTCATTTTAAAAATAGCACAGCGCCCAAACCAAGTATAAATACCTCTGGACCATCTCTTCAGGTCTGCTTGGATCCGACCGAAAAGAGGCACATAGTTCCGGCTGTACACCTCTCCCAGATCCCTAGGGATAAAGGTGCCCAAATATTTAACTGCTCCCGTCACCCATCTAAACCTGAAGGCAGCAGCTAGGTCTGATTCTAGAGAGGTTGGAAGGGACACATTCATGGCTTCAGACTTTTGGAAGTTAATTTTGAGATTGGACAACCTTTGAAATGTACGGAACTCTGCTATCAGATTCGGAAAAGAAGTCCTAGGCCTGGTGACCGTGAACATCAAGTCATCCGCATAAGCAGCAATCCTGAACTCTCGGCCACCTACTGAGCAGTCAGCCAGAATGTTATCTTTCTACTCAGTGGCTTGGAGCTCTCTGTCAGAAAAATTAAGTTGTGATCACTTTAAAGATGTTTTAAGAAATTGATAATAGAATTTTAACCTAAAAATGGCATGATGATAAAAGTTACTTTTTTGCATTGTAGAATTACCCCGGTTCACAAAAATAACCAGAATTGTCTGTTTCTGCCTCTAGAAAAAGCTTCATGGCTCATACAATTGCAACTCAGAATGAGCTTTGGAAAAGCTTTCAAAAGTCTGAAACAAGTCCAGTAGTTTTTGACTACTAGTATTGAATGGAAGCTGTAGAATAATCTCTATGCACTGAGCTCCAATGTCGGGAACAGGAGAAGAAGTTGCAAACTGACATCTGGGACTTCCACAGGTCAGCTATTTGAGGAGGCCACAGGTCTCACAGGCCTTTTCACAGCTTATACTAAGCTAGTGACTTAGGTGCTGTTCAGTCCCACTATACAATGTATGGCACTGTGATTGATAAGCTGTGAGGAGCTCCGATGAGCGCCACGGCTTCCTCAAACAACTGATCAGCCGGGGTCCTGGGATTCAGAGTCCCACCAATATGAGAATAGGTCATCTGTATAAAAAAAAGTCAGAAAACCCCTTTAATCATAGTTGCTATAATTACAGAGTAATGACCAATCGGTCAGAAACACGTAAGCGGAGCTAGCTTATCCATGTGCACAATGTTTTATTAGCATTCAAAATTAAGATTTTAAAGTTACTCGAGTGCTGGTCTACACTTTAAACTTTGTGATTACTACTTAGACAAACGGAGGACTGCTTCTGACCGGGACACAGACAGGTGGTGAGCTGTTTTCTTTGTATCGCAATAACAAACCCATACCAAGTGAAATATAAAATGTGCAATTGTGAAAAAAAATTAAGCATCTTTGGCCAGAAAAAGTAAAGTAATAAAGCTCTCAAGATGTAAGTAAACATTAATCCTTATATTACTGCCATGGACAACCACTTGTTGAAGTAAAAGGCAAAATGTTAGCTCAATCCTCATAAACAAAACACTTTGGCTGCCAGCCACACTAATGCAAATGTTAGGCCACACCACCTCTGCCCCTAGGGCGCATGTTCTCTTGGGCTCTTAAAGGGCCAGCACTTGCACCCTAGTCTTCACCAGTCAATGGTTGGTCATCCTTGTGGGAAGTTGCCTGAGCAATAGGTTATCCAGATTGCTAGTTCCCTGCAAAGGTGGCATAGTTTTGTCTGTTTGCCTGTGTACCACTTGTTTTCCAGTTTTGACCCTATACAGCCTGACCTCTGCCTAACTCCTGTATTGGCCCTGAGCCTGGACTGTTTATCGGGCAGCACATACTCTGTATGCCCTGAACTCAGTCTGTCCCTAACTATGGTTTTGCCTGATCCCTTGGCGCTCCACACTGGTTTCTCGACCCCCGTGGGTCAGCGGTTAACCAAACACAGACTACTACAAAAGGTAGCTTCCTTGTGGTTCCCCTGCAGTGAAGCCCTGATCGGTGTACAGGGGTCTTCCAGGATAACTGCCTTAGGAGTAGCCACAAGTCAAATCTGTTTGGTTGATACAGTGGTTCCACACCCACTGCCGTAACAGCAGTATTGGCCCTGATCTAGAACCCATGGACATTACTCTAAACATTTCATATCCAATAGTAGTCACCAAACAAATAATTCCAGTAATAATTTTGACGTGTCTTGTAGAGAACTTCATACTGAATATCATCTAATAGGAAAAAATCTTAGTTTTTAACATCCAAAATTGCTGGCATAAGATAAAATCTCATGTGTATGGGGGTCTCCGGAGTCTCCACCGATGGCAATATGATCGGTCCTCTGGTTATGCTGGAGTCAGGAGAAATAGCTGTCATCCATATGTAATGTGTATGGCGACAATATCAGTGGTGTTATTATAGAGGACGCAGCATTTGCAGTTGCCACTGATCCCACAAGACAAAGAAAGCCTCAATATTTCTTAGATTTCTTTTTTGATTTCCTTTGATATCTGGCATCAAAAACATTGTTAACCTGAGACACTGGAGAGGAGGAGACAGCGGAAGAAGATTTATGATACAGGAACATCCCTCACTGTCACAAAGTGATAATTAACCATTTAATGCCAAAAGGAAGATCAGGTTGCAGGCTACTTTGGCCTCCTCTGGCTAGTTTGTGAGTCTTAGCTGAGCAGAACCAGAAACAAGACGTACATTTGTGAGCTCCTGCCAAGTAGGCACAAAAAGAAGCCTCATCCAGGAAACACCATTCCTGAGACTTAAAAGCTGCCAGAGAACAACCTGAGAGACTACCCCTGAGGGAAGGAGAACAGACATCCACAGAAGATTTAGAACCAAGAAGACCATGCACTGGATTTAGACAGTAAGGTACTGCTTGTTTATGGCATTAAGACTTTACTGCTTGTGGAGAAAGTTCATTGCTTCTGCCACCCTTGTAAAAAAAAGACGCACTGTGATATAGACTGGTACCCACCACATTTTGAGATAGGCTGGCCATCAGAATTTAAGATCCGCACCCTTTAGCCTGGGAACTGCAGAAGTAGTAAATGAAAATAGAATTGCAAGCCTGTAGTTAAATCGTAAGATTGCAAAGTGTGTTTAGAGTGAGACTCATGGAGGACTACTACTATTAACATCATTGGTGCTCTCCACCATTTTGGGGGAATCCTACTCTGTAACTTACATCAGAACTGTGCCTTTTGCTGCTGTATGAACTCCTATTATCTATTCAGTAGAGAGACTTTATTTATTTAGTGCAACCAAACAGGCCTGGTTATTGACTCCATTACCTTTCGCCTGCCCTGTACCTGCCCATTCGTTCCTGCACCCTGTCAACCGTACACTATCAAGGGCACCCCAACTACCACCAGGCGGAAGTCTCCAACAGGCTTAGGGTGTGTTCCAAGGGAATAAATGGTGCACCCTCAATTCAAAGCTCAGCCTAGGGACAGCGAGAGTAGGTACTGCCACTGTAAAGTGTGAGTACTACTACCACCATTAAAGCCACTCCTACCCCTCCCATCCTTGCTTTCCCAGCGGGCTAGCTGCATATCGATGGGTCATTTAAAGACCCAGCGACGCTGCTAAAAAGATGTAGATGGCAAGTGTGAGGAGGAATCCGTGAGCCTTTAGTGACTTGCCTTGGACAAAATTGCAACTTTAGTGTTCAGATTATGAGTGCAATACCCGTAACACCACAGAAGTTTGTGTAGCGTGGGAGATCCAGGGTATTGCCACAACAGACACGCTACATTGAGGTAGAATTTTTGTCATCTAAAACCAGCATTGTTTATTTGCCATGTGATTGCCTATAAAGCCGCACATCACAGGCTGCTGGAGTCCTCTATGTCTGTGACTACTGCAATCATAAACAGAATTGGCAGCATTAAAGATTTTTGGTTGTTGAGCTCCTCTATTGAGCGATTTTTAACCTTAGTATTTTTTGGAAGGAATTTACATCACATACATGTTTATTTCTTGAGGGCAGATGTGGTGACAGGTTCTCTTTAAAATGAAATTCAAAATTGTATAGTAAAAAATGTACTTTTTGCCTTCCTTCCTAGAGACGTGGTTAACTGATGCGTATCCTGTGTTTAAAAAATTCCTGAAGGTTTGTATCACTGCAATTGTAATAGGAGAATTAAAGCCAGAAGAAAAATGAAGCAATGCTCAGAATGTTGAACTGGCTCTCACTCCATCACTGGCTCCTCAGCCCCAGACACATTGATTTTCATAGAGATATCAGAAAGTTATATCTGTAGCATGCATTTCCAGCAGGTCACGCTCATCTTAGAGAACCCATTTACCACTGTAATTAATAATAATTCCCTGCATCCCGCAGAGAAACCCCAGAGTTTAGTGATACATATTTCCTTCTTTGTTCATAAAGTGCCAATCTAACTATGTAATAATTCACATGATTTTTTTCCCCAATGAATTGTACATTGAAGAATGGATTATCCCACATAAAATATTCTCCAGTTTTCAAACCAAGGATGTTTATAGCGGCTCTCCTATCCTATTGCTGTGGGTTGGTGCTCTGTCTGGAGTGGCTCACCCAGTCACTAAAAGCATATAAATGATATAAGGACAATAGGCAGGCACTCACCATCTTACTCAACACAGGTAATCAATTAAAATACGCATTTTATTCTAATATAAATTATTTAGAAGGACCAAATACATATAGTGTTGATATATAAGACCAATTATCGCCTATTTCATTCTAGTGTTTGGACCTGAGGGGAGTATATTTCATACCCAATGTTACAACATATAGTGCATTTGCATTAGAAGATACTTAGGTTGAAAGTACATAACAATTAAAAACTTCAGACCTTAAAGGGGTTGTCCTGGTTCAGAGCTGAACCCGGACATACCCATAATTTCACCCCGGCAGCCCCCCTGACTTGAGCATCGGACCAGTTCATGCTCCGATGCTCTCCTTTGCCCTGCGCTAAATCGCTCAGGGCGAAGGCATTTTCAGGAGTTCCGGTGACGTACCGGGCTCTCCATGGGGCTGCCAGGAAGCCCGGTGACATCACCGGCACTGATGGGCGGGATATAGCGCTGCCCTAGCCAGTAAAATGGCTAGGGCAGCGCTATAGCACGCCCATCAGAGAAGGTGACATCACTGAACACACTGCTGGGCGGAAGCTTCCGCCGGGCAGTGTGTTATTGTAAACAAAAGAGCCCGTACCCTGCGCAATCCAGCGCAGGGCAAGGGAGCGCATCGGAGCATGAGATGCTCCGATGCTAACATCAGGGGGGCTGCCTGGGTGAAAATATGGGTGTCCGGGTTCAGAGCTGAACCCGGACAACCCCTTTAAAAAAAAGTTTAAAAACTTAGCTTATGAAAAAGTCCATAAAAAAGCAGACATTAGTGTCTTTTTCTGAGATGATTTTCAGTTGATTATATAAATCAGCATTGTTAATCTGTATTAACCATCCACATATTCAGTGTTTAAGTTCATATATATCCCGTAATTAGGTGGGTGGTTTAAAGGTTAATGATTCATCCTCAAAGGTAAATAAGTGGTGGGTGGTTAGATGGTTAAAAGTTCCCAAAGTAAATAGTGAGTAGTTAAATGGTTAAAAGTTCATATCATTAGTATTACATATTATCCAATCCATATTGTAATATGCATATATTGGTCTGGCTGATTGCTCTCTATGGGGATGATATTGTTGCAGCCAGATTCAATTTGATTTGGTTTATTAGTTTGTTACTCACTGTTTGCTTCGTTGATACCAGTGGCGTCCCACTCGGTAATCAGCAACACTCGCCCTACTTGTCAACTCTCTTTGGTGTCGGGAGCTGTGGTTGTGTTTGGAGTTGGTATCCGGCGCAGTGTGCTCCTTGACTCTGGCTGTGCAGTTCATGCACCCAAATCGGCATCCCACGTGTTGCGCTGTAGTGGGCTCTTTGACTCTGGCTGTGCAGTTCATGCGACCGAATCGGCGTCCCACGTGTTGCGCTGATTTGAGAGTAGGAGACCACGTGACGTGAAGCGCAACACGTGGGACGCCGATTCGGGCGTATGAACTGCACAGCCAGAGTCAAGGAGCACACTACAGCGCAACATGTGGGACGCCCGATTTGGGCGCATGAACTGCACAGCCAGAGTCAGTGAGTAACAAACTAATAAACCAACTCACATTGAATCTGGCTGCAACAATATCATCCCCATAGAGAGTAATCAGCCAGACCAATATATGCATATTACAATATGGATAATATGTAATCCTAATGATATGAACTTTTAACCATTTAACTACTCACTACTTATTTACCTTTCAAGATGAATTATTAACCACCTACCTAATTACGGGATATACAGGTGAAACTCGAAAAATTTGAATATTGTGCAAAAGTCCATTTATTTCAGTAATGCAAATTAAAAGGAATTGCATTAATGCAGCTTAAAATTAGAATTTTGTGAAAAGGTTCAATATTCTAGGCTCAAAGTGTCACACTCTAGTCAGCTAATGAATCCATACCCCCTGAGCAAAGGGGACCTCAAAATTGTGACTTTGGGGTTTCATAAGCTGTAAGCCATAGGCCTCATGCACACGACCGGTTTTTTTTTAAAGTCGGCAAAAACGGGGTCCGTAGGTCCGTGATCCGTGACCGTTTTTTCGTCCGTGGGTCTTCCTTGATTTTTGGAGGATCCACGGACATGAAAAAAAAGTCGTTTTGGTGTCCGCCTGGCCGTGCGGAGCCAAACGGATCCATCCTGAATTACAATGCAAGTCAATGGGGACGGATCCGTTTGACGTTGACACAATATGGTGCAATTGCAAACGGATCCGCCCCCCATTGACTTTCAATGTAAAGTCAGGAGTCCCTTTTATACCATCGGATCGGAGTTTTCTCCAATCCGATGGTATATTTTAACTTGAAGCGTCCCCATCACCATGGGAACGCCTCTATGTTAGAATATACCATCGGATTTAAGTTAGATCGTGAAACTCAGATCCGACAGTATATTCTAACACAGAGGCGTTCCCATGGTGATGGGGACGCTTCAGGTTAGAATATACTAAAAGAACTGTGTACATGACTTCCCCCTGCTGCCTGGCTGGTGCTGCCAGGCAGCAGGGGGCAGACCCCCCTCCCCCCCCCCTGTATTTAACTAATTGGTGGCCAGTGCAGCCCCCCCTCCCTCCCCTGTAGTTAACACATTGGTGGCCAGTGCGGCCGGCCCCCCCCTCCCTCCCCTGTAGTTAACACATTGGTGGCCACTGTGGCCGGCACCCCTTCCTTCCCCTGTAGTACTGTAGATTCATTGGTGGCCAGTGGGCCCCCCCTCCCTCCCCCTCCTAATTAAAATCTCCCCCCCTATCATTGGTGGCAGCGGAGAGTACCGATCGGAGTCCCAGTTTAATCGCTGGGGCTCCGATCGGTAACCATGGCAACCAGGACGCTACTGCAGTCCTGGTTGCCATGGTTACTTAGCAATTTTTAGAAGCATTATACTTACCTGCGAGCTGCGATGTCTGTGACCGGCCGGGCGCTCCTCCTACTGGTAAGTGAAAGGTCTGTGCGGCGCATTGCTTATAGCACAGACCTGTCACTTACCAGTGCGGCCGGCCCCCCCCCCTCCCTCCCCTGTAGTTAACAGGTGACAGGGAACAGGTCATATTTTTTTGACGGACAGGAAACACGGATCACGGATGCGGCTGCAAAACGGTGCATTTTCCGATTTTTCCACAGACCCATTGAAAGTCAATGGGTCCGCGAAAAAAAACGGAAAACGGCACAACGGCCATGGATGCACACAACGGTCGTGTGCATGAGGCCATAATCATCCAAATTATAACAAATAAAGGCTTGAAATATCTCGCTTTGCATGTAATGAGTCTATCTCATATGTTAGGTTCACCTTTTAAGTTGCATTACTGAAATAAATGAACTTTGCACAATATTCTAATTTTTTGAGTTTCACCTGTATATGAACTTGAACACTGAATATGTGGATGGTTAATACAGATTAACAATGCTGCTTTATATAATCAACTGAAAATCATCTCAGAAAAAGACACTAATGTCTGCTTTTTTATGGGCTTTTTTTTTGTAAGTTAAGTTTTTTAAGATTTTTTTAAGGTCTGAAGTTTTTAATTGTTATATACTTTCAACCTAAGTATCTTCTAATGCAAATGCATTATACTTTGTAACATTGGGTATGAAATATACTCACCTCAGGTCCAAACACTAGAACGAAATAGGCGATAATTGGTCTTATATATCCTCACTATATGTTTTTGGTCCTTTTAAATAATTTATATTAGAATAAAATGCGTATTTTAATTGATTACCTGTGTTGGGTCAGATGGCGAGTGCCTGCCTATTGTACTTATATAGTTTTCAAACCAACACCACAAATACTTTTGTAATTGCATGTAATTACAAATTTAGTATAGCCACTGAGCTATTCAATAAACTGTATCTGTATAGCGCCACCTGCTCTCTGTTTTTTTCTTATTTCTTTGACCTTCTCACTGAAAAGGCCGCACATGCTCAGTTTCATCCTTCAATTGCCTCCTGAGCTGTGATAGGAAGAGCATGGACACGCCCCCTGAGCTGCAACAGAGAAGACAGTCCCCTTGAGCTGTCAGTTTCATATAAATCTATCAGAGCAATGAATGGGGAGATCTCTGGATCCATGTGAGGTACAGGGCTGGTTCTAGCTGTGTTAGAAAGAGACTGCCATGTTCTATATGATGTCTGATTTTCATTTTTTACATTAGTCATGGGATAATCCCTTTAAAAGGGGTATTCTGGTTATGTGAAGTTATCCCCTATCCACGGGATCAGGGATAACTATTAGAGCAGTGGGTTTACTACCTCTGGGACTCTACTGATCATGAGAGTGGGGACCTTGTACACCATAAAACCCCCAAAATGAACAGAGCATCCCCTGGTTGGGCATGTGCGCAGCCGCTCTATTCATTTCTATGGGAGTTCCGGAGATAGACGAGCGCTGTACTCAACTATCTTAAGAACTGCCATAGAAATGAATGAATCAGATGCACCCATGCCTGACTGGGCTCTCCGTTCATTCCGGGGGGCTCCACAGGGTACGTATCATTATCTAATAGTTTTCCCCTATCAGGTGCCAGCTGTGGTCGGTATTTACCTTTATTTGAGACTTTTTATGATATTAGAACACTACTGCCTGTGTATTACTGAGTTGGGGGTGGATTGTAATTTGATGTGCGTTGTGGATATTGTTTCATTATAGTGGTAAACTTTATATAACACACTATGGCACCTTTTTAAATGTGGGTGCATGTTTGGTTTTAGCAATTCATATGTTTTATAATTGACTGACTAATAAAAAATTATGTTAATTTTATTCTATTGACTGTTGTTTGGTGTTATATTGCTCAGGGTATATGATCACATTTTGATAACACCCAGGAGGTACATTCGGAGAATTAAACCCAATTTGCATAGGTGTGGCAATTTCTCTTCAGTTAATGGCAAAAATACCTTGAAACGTGGACAAAATTTTAGCGCGCTGACAGAATTCTGAATCAGACAAATTTTCTCTGTGCACCTGAATAGTAAATTTGTCTAATATTGAGACTGGGATTTGTATTCCTAGACAGTGCAAAGTTTGAGAGTATTACTAAATCTGCCCAATGGGTGCCAAAAAATGCATCGAAATTGTGGCGTAAAGTAAGCCAACTTGTGTAGACTTAGACTACAAGTTCTAAAGATGCACCAAGCTTATCATCCAGCATCAGGTACTGGGATAAATCTAGCACATCTTAAGACCGTCTGGTCTTTTATTTAACAAGGGGCGATTTTAAAGCTGATTTTGCCACTGATCACCAGTTCATTCACTGGGTGAAGCACTGAAGATGCAAACACTCAATTATCGTTTCCGGGCAGCAAACCATTTATCAGCTGGCCTTTGAAATCTCCTGCTCTGCTGGAGGATGCACCTAATATATGATGAGGCACAGTCCTTGTCATAAATTAGATACATCCTCCAGTGGTCCATGCGCCAGAATAAAATCAAGCTTGGAGCTGCCGTAGATTTTTGTCTTTATTTGCACCTGAAAATTGGCGCAAATTAAGATAAATGTGGCAGACCCGCTGGCCCTCTTGCAACAAAATTTGGTGGAAGTTTAATTGTAAAAAGTCCCAAGTTGCAACTTTTTTACACCAAAAAAGTGGTGCCGGGAAATGAGAAATCTCCCCCAATGAATCTATATAGGGACAAGCGATCACAGTAGAGATCGCTCACCCCCATGCAGAATAGATAATTACTGCATGTAAATGCTGATTTCACCTCCTCTGAAGAGCTGACAAGTATGGGGGACAAACGGTTTGTTTCCAATAATTGCCTGATCAGTGGGTCCATGCAAATGGACCTTAAAGTGACACTGTACTTTGAACAAACTTTTATTATGTTGTAGGGACATATCAAAAGTTTAGATCGGTGGGGGTCTGAGTGTTGAGACCCCCACCCCTCCAAATCTCTAGAATGAGGAGAAAGAAGCTCACGCATATGGCACTCTCTTTCCTTGACGGGAAGCTAGACAGAATTGTGTGATATGTGCATGCTTCTCTCCCCTCATTCTAGAGATCGCGATCAGACCCCCACAGATCTAAACTTTTGATACATCCCCTACAATACATTAAAGGTTTGTTCAAAGTAGAATACCACTTTAAGTTTGCACTGTCTATAAATGAGACACCATTAGTAATTGTGGCCTAATGTTTTGTGCATGCTGTAAGGTGTTGGTAGTGAGTAATGTTTTCTTGCTAAAGCTTTTTTTCCATCCGTTTCCTAAAACACAATCTAAAAGTGTACTGAGAAAAGTAGGACACAGAAAGCGTGACATGTAAATTCACACACATAGTAATTAATATAAGGGTGGAGCCCTATGTATATTCATTGTATCCACTGCTCTGCCCCTTCTGTCATCAGACGGATATGATGTAACCATGTAGATCAGTGAAGATTATACAAAAACGTCAAACAGCAGCTACACCTCATACACACAGTGCAAGCCGTACAAGAGCGAGAGAGAGGACCACAGTGCAAAGATCTCTTTTAAATGTCACAATTTGCTTACCAAAAACAGAAGGATCTTACTCAGAAATGAGTTCATCAAGGGTTTATTCACACGTGTCCGTTGTCTCACAGACTTCTCTGTGAAAGTTGAGTCCATGCATCTGAATGGGGTTGTTTTGTTGGCAAACACATGAATTTCTGTAAGCCCTATTCAGATGAATGGGACACAGTGGCGTACCCTCAATGGAGGCAGACCACGTGACTGCTACAGGGAACCCTGGGCTGAACTCCTTTTTTTTCAATGTGAAAACACTGCGTCGCCATGTAGCCACCACTAGGGGAACCTCAGTGCGAAAGGATTATTACAGCTTCCTTTTCAGGCAGTTGTAACTATATAAGTTCCTATGCACTGAGCTCCCTCTAGTGGTGGCTGCCAGCTTTGTAATAGCTAGCAAGGAGATTTATCAATATATATTACGCTAGTTGTCTGGCAAGAACACATTGAGAAATATGCTGTTCAGAATGAGTGCTACATTTATGAAACACCTGTTGTACTTTACTGACATAGAAGTCAGATAAAGTGGATGAGGCCAAAATGTTGACCGCTTAATAAAAAAATAAATTGATCAAACAAAACTTAAATTCATCATAAATCTGTGGCGTCGTGCTTTGCATTCTGCATTGGCTGCATTGCACTGATGCATGTGCATTGGGTAACTGGGTGGAGCAGGGGGCACATAGTAAGTAAGTTTTGCTATGGGCTCTATGAGATCAGTGTACACCCGTGATGGAATAATGACAGAAATTACTGCAACAAATCTGATACATGTGAATATAACCTAAAGGTGTTGTCCCATTTCTTTATTAGAGGATCAGCTGGCAATCGGCTAAGGATATGGCAGCTAAAAACCCAAGCACTGTATGTAACAAACATTGGCGATTGCAGAAATAAGCTATGAGGAACCAAATTGTCATATTATTTGATAAGCTTCTTTTATTACACCACAATCTTATTTCATATTCTATAAAAAATAAATAAATAAAAAGTTGTGTGTCTTATGATAAAACAAAGGTACAAATAGAATTATTATTTGTACCTCACCAAATTAGGCTCTGTTCACACCACTATTGAATCCTCGAAGCTCAGCCGTAGAATGGATAACACTAGTGGTTGGTAGACCCCATTGAGACCCATTGTTTCCATCACATCTGATGACACAGACAGTGCCTTTGACTACATTAGGTTAGCATATTATATAATATACTATATAACTATATAGTTCACTTGCTGATACTACACCGACTTCTTAATATGACTGTGCAATTTGTTTTGCTACAGCCAATCACAGCATTGAGAAACCAGATCCACAAGTTGCCTTATAAACCTAATTACTTACCAAGCCTCGTTCCAGTTTGGCTCCTTCTATACTCTTAGTATGCCCTATACTTGTATATTTGGATAACCCAAAGGATCATCTGACAGCAATATAGTCCTATTGATTTATCCACCGCTTTTCCTGTTTCTTACCATCGTGTTTCTTCCAGCCAGACGTATGCCGAGATAATAGTTCAAGTTAGTAATAATATAATAATAATATTTATTTATATAGCGCCACCATATTCCGCAGCACTTTACAAAACAAAAGTAACTAGCTAATATACAACTGAAACACTAGGAGTCAGGGCCCTGCTCGCAAGAGCTTACAATCTATGAGGAATTGGGGGTGACACATAAGGTAGTTGATTGTGATAAGTAGGATTTGAGCCATTATTGAACTGACAGGAGTGGTGCCTGCCGATCTGCTTCAGGTTTGGGACTACTAGAGGATCGAGTTTAGGCCAGAGGAGTTGGTGGGGGAGAGGTTTAGTCGGGGAATAGTCAGTTTAGGTAGCTTGATAAGCCTGCCTGAAAATATGTGTTTTTAAGGCATGTTTGAAGGTGGAGAAGTTGTGGATTGACCTAGTATTTCGGGGCAGAGTATTCCAGAGAGTAGGTGCAGCTTGAGAAAAGTCTTGAAGACAGGAGTGAGAGGTACGAATTATGGAGGTTATTAATCTTAGGTCACCAACAGAACGGAGAGCACGAGTAGGGTGGTAGATGGAGATGAGGGAGGAGATGTATGGAGGTGCAGCACTGTGCAGAGCACGAGTAGGGTGGTAGATGGAGATGAGGGAGGAGATGTATGGAGGTGCAGCACTGTGCAGAGCACGAGTAGGGTGGTAGATGGAGATGAGGGGGGAGATGTATGGAGGTGCAGTACTGTGGAGAGCACGAGTAGGGTGGTAGATGGAGATGAGGGAGGAGATGTATGGAGGTGCAGCACTGTGCAGAGCACGAGTAGGGTGGTAGATGGAGATGAGGGGGGAGATGTATGGAGGTGCAGTACTGTGGAGAGCACGAGTAGGGTGGTAGATGGAGATGAGGGGGGAGATGTATGGAGGTGCAGCACTGTGGAGAGCTTTGTGGGTGAGAAGTTTGAACTGTATTCTGTGGTGGATGGGCAACCAGTGAAGTGACTGGCACAGACTAGTAGCATCAGTGTAGCGGTTAGTAGTTAGTTAAGTTAGTAGGTAAGTTAGTAGTAAAAGTCCATCTATAGCACCAGTTATAGTGTATATACTGTGCTTACACACTAATTATATACTGTTCCTCTAATATCAACCATAGTGCATGTATGATATCAGATAGACTTCTCACTTACTATCCATAGTGACGATACATCATCATCTATTGCACACCTGTACAGCTTCCTCTAGTCTCCACTGGCTTACCAGAAGTGACACCACAACGGCCTGTTGTGGTCACTTACATGACATTTCGTGCCAAGCTCTGTCTTCAGAGAACAGCAGGTCAGACTTTCCAAAATGCATAATACTGTATTATCAAACCACCATGGGACTGTCTGCAAGTCAGGGAGAGAATTATCTTGAAAAATATGTATTAGAGTACAGCTGTCATTATAACCCTAATAGCCAAAATACTGTAGATAGATAGACGAATAGACAGACGGACAGACAGTCATACAGATAGATATAGATAGATAGATAGATAGATAGATAGATAGATAGATAGATAGATAGATAGACACATGCAGTGGTATACCAGGATGGATTAGTGTTGCCATCACAGGACACTTCCTTGCTAACGATACCCTAATACAGTGATGGCGAACCTTTTACAGACTGAGTGCCCAAAGTGTAACTCAAAAAACCCACATATTTATCGCAAAGTGCCTACACGCCAATGAAACTTGAATACTACAGTCCAATATGGTATATCTTCCATGTACTTTATCACTTAGCTATAATAGCCGGCCTGCATTCAGTGCTGCCTGTGCTGTTCATAGTGCGCCCTGCTCTGATGAATGGCAGGAAATGTCTAAGGCATATTGGTACACCATAGACCAGTGATGGCGAAGCTTTTAGAGACCGAGTGCCCAAACTGCAACCAAAAACCCACTTATTTATTGCAAAGTGTCACCACGGCAATTTAACCTGAACACTACAGTCCAATATAGTATGTCTTCCATGTTCTTTATCACTTAGCTATAATAGCCGGCCTGCATTCAGCACTGCCTGTGCTGTTCATAGTGGGCCCTGCTCTAATGAATAGCAGGAAATGTCTAAGGCATATTGGTACACCATAGACTTTTTCCAGGACGTGGGTGCCCACGCAGAGGGCTCTGAGTGCCGCCTCTGGCCGCCGTGCCGTAGGTTCACCACCACTGCCCTAGTAGATCCTTCTAGTATACTTGTGAATCGCATACAGAGAGATATCCACATGCATTTTTGTAAGGAATGCTCTCCCATTGCTGCCACATATTGGTATGTTTTGACATATCTCTTTAGCACCAATGTAGATGATAGCAACTCATGGTAAGAACTCCAAACAGGTACCTTTTAACCCTTTAAGGTCTGGGACAATTTTCATTTTTCCGCTTTTAGTTTACTTTTCTGCACTCTAAGAGCCATTCCTTTTAAAATTTACCACCCACATAGCAATATGGGGCTTATTTTTTGGAGAACAAGTTGATTTATTAATGGCACTATTTAAAGGAAATTTGTCACCAAAATTTTATCTGTAGGTTAAAACCAGATAGTGACACATCTCCTTTTTTTAAATTTGTTTTTTATTTTCTGATTGCAAATTTGTTTGTTCTATTTCCTGAACATGATTATGGGGGCGGCCATCTTGCCTGAGCTGTTCTTAACAGCATTTAGAAAGCATTAAATAAATTGCTTTACGGCAGCCCCATGGGCCATAGACACAGTGGTCAGAAGGGGACCTCATTGAGTTCTATGGGAGAGTTTTCTAGGCCTGCCCAGTGCCCTGTGCAGAGCTCATTGTACAAGGAAGGAATAGATAAGATGTGACAATCACCTATTGTGAATAGTGGATCCTGTCTTATCTGTACACAGAGGTGATATCATTACAGGCAGGATTAGAATGACAGATAATAGCAGATAACTGTAGTAAAGTGATCTGTACAGTCCGAGAAGTGGCACTTAAGAAGTGCCAGTGTAAAAGGATTTTATGGATTTTGTTTACAAATATTAACATGGAAAATAACATCATCAACATTCTTTATTAATGTGTTTAAAGGGGTTTTCCAAGATATTTTTACTGATGACGTATTCTCTGGATAGATCATCAGTATCTGATGGTGAGCGTCTGATAACTGGGACTCCCACCGATCAGTTGTTTGAGAAGGCATCAGAGCTCACAGTGGCACCGTGGCCTTCTCGCAGATTTCCCTAGGCACATCGGTCACATGGCCTAGGCACAACTCAGCCCCATTGAAGAGCCACTATCAAATGGATGGCGCTGTGCCTGATGAGCAGGGAGAAGGTGGCGTCGCTCACAGGAGCACTGGTGCCTTCTCAGACAGCAGATCGCTGCGGGTTCCGGGTGTCGGACCCCCACTGATCAGATACTGATGATGGATAGGTCATCAGTAAATATACTTGGTAAACCATTTTAACATAAAAACAGGATTCAAACAATAGGTCATTTTCTGACGACCCATTCCCTTTAAACCCAATGTTTCCATGGTTTTTGGGGTTTTGTTTTTATGGCATTCACTGTGGATAAAAAAAGGACTTTTTTACATTTCTGTCGACAGAGCTGTGTGAGGACTCATTTTTGTGGGACAAACTGTTATTTTTTCATTCGGGTACATATGATTTTTTTGATCGCTTTCTATTCAGTTTTTTTTAAGGGGGCAAGGTGACCAAAAAACAACAAATTGGCCAATTTGATACTATTTTTTTTCCATTATAACATTCACAGCACGTGACATTTTTATATTTTAACAGTTTAGATATTTTCTAACTTGGCGATACCAATGATGTTTATTTATGATTTTTCTTTATTTATTTTTTATATGTAAAATTGGGAAGGGAGGTTATATATTTTTTTAAATACCGGTTAACTGTATTTTTATTAGATACGAACAATTACAGCAGAGTAAAGTACCAGGTTGTATAATTATCATTGGTAATATACCATCGATATATAAGCCAACAGTTCAGAATCTAATTAGCCCTATCTAATAGGGGGAAGAAAGTACAAAAGACAAGACAAGACATGGACAAAGTGAGGAGTTGACAAACGGGGGTTAATGGTGGAAGCTAAAGGTACACATTAGTCTAAAGTTGATCAAAATGGAATATTTCAACCAAAACAAACATTTGTTGGTTGAAAGTTAACAACAAACTATTGTTTTAGTCAATCAACTAATACGTGCAAACCTCGTGGGTCCCATTCTGAAGACAGAAGTAGGGCCCAGAGGGGATGACCCGCACCTCTGCAATATGCCACCAATGTTTGAGATGACACAACACCTTTAAATGTGCAATATAAAGACAATGGTGGCAGGGGAGGATGGACTAACTATCATGTAGCGTCCAATATAAATCCAAAGGGGCCTACATCATGTCAAACCATTCAACTGTATCACATAACACCCATAGTACTCAATAAGAGGAGTGTCTGCCTTGGAGGTCCAAAATGTGCACATTACATCATGGCTTGTGGAGTGAAATGAAATGGTCAGTGTCCTAAACCACAGCTGCAGTGGAAGCCGTTGTTTGGCAGGATGTGAGGAGAATGTCCCCAAACTAGGTGTTACTAATGATCCTGTATTGTGTTTCCAAACCTTGGCATCACTTGAAAGGAAGAGTGATATTAGCTGAGCTGTACAATATGGAGAGGTCAGTTCTCTGTGATGGATAGAGTCCACCTAGGCTTTTACTGCTAGCTAGAGGAAGTAGTAATGTGTTTAATCCTGGAAAATAGCAGCGATATCATTATTTTAAATTTAATACAAATAATTATAATTAAAAAAATGGAGAACTTTTTTTTTTTGCTCTAAAAACAATATTTTAGTATTACAACATACCTATATCTGTGCAGGAATCCTAAGCATATATGCTTGATGTCTTGAAGAAGTAGTCCAATTCTGGCAATAGCCTATCATACACAGGGACGGACTGGAAACTTAAAGTGGCCCTGAGAAAAAACGTAAAAGTGGCGCCATGTTGTAGGTGGGTCCAAACTGACAGAAGGTGGGGCAACATAAGTGGGTGGGGCTAGCTATACCTTAGTGCAGCACAAAATACCACCCCAATAGAACAAAATACCATAGTACAGCACAAAATACTGCTGCCCCGCCATAATATTTAACTGTATCACCGTCCCGAGCATGGCGATATGATTAAAGAGGACCTTTCAAGTTTTTTTTTATTCTAAATAAATACCTTTACTCGCTGATGCTGCCACCCTGAATGTTTTTTTTAAATATTGCTTCTGCGCCCCGCTGTGCCCGCTGTAGTTTTCCCGCTCAGTATGTTAATACTGAGCATCGGTACAGGGAGGAGGAGACGCCAGGGCTTCTCAATGGGCGTCTCCTTCTCCCTGGCTGTGCCGCGATCCCATCACAGCGGATAGCGTCACAGCCAGGGAGAAAAAAAAGCTCACCTTAGAGAGGCTAGTCCTCCGCTAATCATATAGCAGATCAAGCCAATCACAAATCTGTGATCTGTGGATAGCTCAAGATGAGCCAGTTTGCAAAGGTGCATTTAAATGCACTGACTTGAGCAGGCAATTATCGGGAAGGACCAATTCCTTCCCGATATCTGCCTTCTCATCAGTGGAGGCAAGGGCTGCCTTTACATGCAGCAATCACCGCAAATGTATGGGGACGAGCAATGGCTACCGCAATCGCTCATCCTCATACGGATTCTTTACTTCTGGGCAGCAGATCACTGTGTATACAATACAATCTGCTTCTCAAAAATGATGATTGATATAATTGATTATAATTTCTCCCGATACCTTTATATGGGCCGATTATCGTGAACGAGCATGCCTACTAAGGTTTGTTCCCGATAATCGGCCCAACAACTGAGCAGTGTAAATCCGCCTGCTGCAGGGTGGACATACTGTAGCACAGCCCTTATTGAAATCCATTATTGTGAGTGGACACTAGTGGCCACCAGACCAGACGGCTGGATGAGACCTTTTGCTATAGACAACAGAGGGGGTCCTGAGGGCAGTATCCATCTCATTAGCTTAAAGTGTTCTGTAGTCCAGACAGCCCCTTAGGACATGTCTAAGCAGCTACTGATTGGGAAACCATTGCCTCTGTTATGTACACAGAAGATAAGTATTAACAGGAATGTGCAGATCACTTGTCCAGCAGATAATTTGGCCAGAATAAAATAATTAAAGGGAACGTGTCACCAGAAAATGACCTATTGTTTACATGGTGTTTCTATGTTAAAAATATTTTCAACAAATTTTTGGTGATTTGGTTATTTTTCATTTTCCATGTCATTCTCTATATTTAAATAGATAAAAAATAAACAGAAAATCCAGCAGTTTTTGCACTGGCCACTTAGCCTAAGGCTACATTCACACAACAGTGAAGAAAATGGCCATGAAAAACGGACATGGTGTCAGTTTTTCATGGTTATATTTCAAACATTTCTGAAGCCATAACGACCATTCAAAATGGATGACTTTAGTTGGCTTTTTTTTTTCTAATCCCAGCCCCTGCAGTGCCTTCTGTCCCCCATAGTGCCACCTGAACTTCAAATTCTCCCCCTCCCCCCCCCCCCCCCCCCCCTCCAAAGTGCCATCAGTATGAGTAATACCCTTTTTCCAGTTGGACCGCGCTGCCCCAGAAGGCAGGAAAAACACCACTTTAGACTCCTTCCAATAATCCGTGGATTTAGGGAAGCAAAAGGCCACAGAAAACAGCAGAGTCTCCACTCATTCGCCTCTGTCAGACACCAAAGGATAGCCACAATAGTGAAATACCATCACATAAACGGAATAACAGTATTTATTATACTCACAAATACAAGCAGTATAAAATTGCATACACCCGACCCGGGTTTCGCTTCGAAGAGCTTTGTCAGGGGCATTTTATACTGCTTGTATTCTATTCACTTTTGTGAGTATAATAAATACTGTTATTCCGTTTATGTGATGGTAGTTCACTATTGTGGCTATCCTTTGGTATCTGACAGAGGCGAATGAGTGGAGACTCTGCTGTTTTCTGTGGCCTTTTGCTTCCCTATATCCACGGATTGTTGGAAGGAGTCTAAAGTGGTGTTCTTCCTGCCTTCTGGAGCAGCGCGGTCCAACTGGAAAAAGGATTGAGATTTATGTGAACTGTACCCATTTCACGATTGGGACCTGCGACGCAGAAAAAGGCAACGTACCAGAGACTATTTTATTTATTTATGAGTAATACCCGATTAGTGCCCCCTAGTATTATTAATGTCCCCGTTAGTGCCCCCTATTATTATTAATGCCCCTATTAGTGACCTCCAGTATTAGTAATTTCTCCATTAGTGGCTCCCAGTATTCTGAGTCTGATTCTGAGTTATCATTTTGTAGCATTCCTGGAAGATGCAGATCTGTGAACGTGAGAAATCAAAACATTCAATGTCCGTCCAGCACAAGCCAGTGCAATCCAGACTAAGTACTAGCACTACAACTCCCAGGATACTACTATTTCAATCCCCCTTTTGGTCCCCATTCTCCTGTTTAAAAAAAAACCATAGTAATACTATCCTCATCCACTTGCATGTGAGTGGACACTTGCTCTTCACTGGATGCAGCAGGAAATGACCTGTGCTCCCAGCGTGACATGTACCTGCTTTTAACAGCCATTAGACGGGTGCACTCCTGTCTTAAAGGGGTTGTCCCATGAAAAATATTCTACAGTTTTTAAACCAGCACCTGGATCAGAATACCTTTGTAACTGCAGGTAATTAAAAATGTTGTATAGCTACTGAGTTATTCAGTAAAATCTATCTGTATAGTGCCACTTAATTTCTTATTTCTTTCACCCGCTCACAGAGAAGGCCGCACATGCTCAGTTTCATCCTTCAACTGCCTCCTGAGCTGTGATAGGTAGAGCATGGACACGCCTCCTGAGCTGCAGCAGAAAAGACACACCCCCTGAGCTGCCAGCTTAATATAAATCTATCAGAGCAATGAATGGGGAGATCTCTGGATCCATGTGAGGTACAGGGCTGGTTCTAGCTTTATTAGAATGGTATTGTCATGTACTATATGATGTCTGATTGAGGTCTCATTCTTTACATTATTCATGGGATAACCCCTTTAACAGCCGATAAAAACAGTCCCAGTGATTTCAATCACATCATTGATTCCATCTGAAAACGATCAAAAATAGTACATGTCCTACTAAAAAGTCTTCTCGCCATCTGCAAATTCTAAGTCGCATTGGCGAAATCTAATAATAGGTCTGTGCAGATCACTTTACTGCCGTTATCTTCTTATCATTACAGGCAGTATTACAATGACATACATCACCTATATATAGATAACACATGATCCACTATTTACAATAGGTGATATCACAGTTTGTCTAATCCCTCCTGACCTCTGCACTGGATCTGACAGTAGGCTGGGGTCCAACATCTCGCACCCCCCACCTATCAGCTAATTCAGAGTAACTCCTGCGCCGAAGGTCTGCACAGGAACTACACAGCTCCTTCATTTGTGCAGTCAACGGAGCTTGTAACTGCAGAGCTGCTTCAATTCACTTCAATGAGACCTTTGCTGCGGTTACCAGCTACATCCACTACACAATAGACGGAACAACGCAGTTCCAGCACCAATTCTGAAACAACAGATGGTAGGGATCAGGGTGTAGGCCTTCCGCCAAACTGATATTGATGGCTTATCCTGAAAATACCTGTTCTACAGAACACACTCTCATTGGCCCAAGGTGACATCATTCCGTTACCCTCCGGCCATTGTGCTCTACCCTGGTCTCGGCATCTCCCCTTCACATTTATGTCCAGTGATGAGATTTGAAAAAGGTCACCATGACCAAAATGTCGTCATCATCATCATGCTGAGAAACAATTCTTGAAATTATGACCGTTCTCCCCTTTTTTCATTTTTTTTTGCTGAGACAATGGAAATTATATAAAAATATCTCATTAAAGATTAAAAAGGATATCATTTTGATCCACATTGGCATGTGCACTGCATCTATTTCATTATCCTGAGAATAGGCCATCATTATTAAAATACTAGAGTACTCCTTTAAGGAAGAAAATTCCCAAAGTTCATATTTCTTTCCTGGATATGGATTGGATGGCAGGATGGTCAGTACCACCTGAATGTGCAACCTATACTCACCTATCCGTAGACTTGTCCTGCCTGGTACGTACCCATATTGTAAATCTAGAGATCACCCATCTAAAGTATAAACTGTGCCGTTATCAGTGCTCACCCGAGGGGTTGACCAATGCTAGCAATGTTCCGGTCATACCCAATTGGCCTCAAGATGTTTCAGAAGTCATCTTAGAAACTCTAGGCTTTGCCTCCAGAATTGGAAGCTGTTTTTAGTCAGTCTCTTGTTTATCTGGTTATTTGGAAGATTTCATTTGTAGATGTCTCGAAATGGAAAAAAAAAAAACTGTAAACAGCCAAAGACCCATCATAATCTATGAATAGCAAGTGATTTCATGGAGAATGTTTATGCAGAAGATTGGGTGGAACAGTTCACAGCGGGCGTCAAACGCTGATAACTTGTGGCTTGAGCCAAGAAACGAGAGGCCTGTGAGCACATTAAGTGTCCATACAAGACGGGAGCGGTGCAGATGAGTCCTGCTGGGGAGATTTTCTGAGCATGAGGCAGGTCCTCAGGTTCTCGCCCGTCTGTCAATCGCTTCACACTACATGCTTTGCTGACATAAGCCGTAGCTGCAGTATCACAGCTTGTAGATAGGAATATATTGTAGAGCATGCACAGGCTCAGACGCATACCAGCACCTGGAGCTACGTCCTCACTTCTGCCTTCCCCCTATTCTCAGCAATTAACAGGTTCCAAAAATTACAGCAATACCGGGCTCAGAACCATAAATGATAGTGCTAAACTCAAGGACCCTGACATGGTTAATATGAAATCTCTAGTGATGCTATACTGGAAAGTATATCTGAAGACTCTGTGTAGACCTCGGTTTAACCACTGGGTCCTGGCTCCTTTGCTCCCTGTCGTCGGCTGCCTCGCCTGGGTCCCTCGCTGTCAACATCCACTTTGACATTGCCGCAGCGGTGACCTGCCCCCCTTGTGTTACATGACCAATTGACCTAACAAAAGTGGAAGCAGTTCACGGCTGTGGCCAGTGATTGGCTGCAGCAGTGTCAAAGTGGATGTTGACAGCTGGGTACCAAGCAAGGCAGCTGAGGACAGGGAGTGAAGGAGCCAGGAACCAGCAACGGGGTTGGTCACCTTTTTATTATTATTATTTTTTTTTGGGGGGGGGGGGGGGGGGAACTGGTGACAGATATGAAAAAGGGAAACATACTTACCACTGGGTCATGGCTCCTTCGCTTCCTGTCCTCAGCTGCCTCACCCTAGTCCCCCGTTGTCAACATCCACTTTGACATTGCCGCAGCCAACCACTGGCTGCAGTGGTGACCTGGTTCTTTTGCGTTACATGATCAATTGACCTTACACAAGGGGGGCAGGTCACGGCTGCAGCCAGTAATTGGCTGCATCAGTGTCAAAGTGGATGTTGACAGCTGGGTACCCCTCGAAAAGGTGGCCAACCCCTTTAATAGAGTATTCCAGCTTTCATCAATGTTTTACTATTGGTCAGTACAGCGCTGTGCCTAAAGAAAAAAATCCACTCACCTGCTCTCCGCTGCTCGGTTTCAGCACAGCCAGCGGAACCTTTTGGCGATGCTTTTGGTCCCAGTCATGTACACGTCTGGACAGAGTCACGTGCTGCTGTGGCCAATCACTGGCCTCAGCAGTGACATGTGCCCATGCAGCATGTCACCCAGCACTGACATAGCGCTGAGGGACGTGTAACTACTAAAGCCAGTGATTGGCTGCAGCAGTGCATGTGATCCTGTCTGGAAGTATACATGCCTGGGACCAGAAGCATCCCCAAAACCTCTGCCCTGGAGCCGAGCGGCAGGGAGCGAGTGAGAGGAGTTCTTTCATTATGTACAGCACAAAAAGGAAAAAGCTGGTGAAAGCTGCATTAACCCCTTAAGGGGGGACATAGACATTATCATTAACCATCCAAATAATTTTAGGATAGTTAATAATAATGACCATTTTGTCCATTGACTAAAAACAATCGATTCCGACTAATTGAAATCTGCTTCATCACAAAGTTTGCTTTACTATTGCTTCAATATATTTCATGGCCCTTAGTGGTAATCACTAGTCATTGAATAAAAAGTGATGTCTTTTTGGCCAATTTCTAACGTATGTTGCAAAAAAGCCATATGACCACACCTGCCTTCTTCTCTCATAAAGGTGTCCCTTATTCTTTACCAGGGTCTGTGTGAGGTAGAGATTTTTTCATAAATGTGTCCAAATCCTGGCCAGCAGCAGCTCCTCCACTTTTATAAACTGATTTGGTTTCCAAAATCCAGGCAGATTTGTTGCCGATATAATGACAATATCCACAGGTCTGAATAGTGTTCTCCCTGCATGGATTTCTGCACAGTCACATCCATGTCTGTACCATATCTATCGTGTGTGAATACACCCTAATGTTTACATCTATTCATCGTGTTTTTTCGCTTTCTCTCTCGGTGAAGCATACATTGTAGACTTTCCCACCCGATACACAGGAAGCCAAGTTGAGAATGACATTCGGACCTAGGGCTCCTGTAAACTTTTCAACATGTGGGTCGTATCGTCATCTGAGCTACTGTTAATGATTATATCCTAATGATTGGTAATATTTCTGCCATCACCACCTCCTGTAGGAAATTCCACAGCCATACCACCTGTACATGACAGCATCCATTCTATGCAGACCGTGTAACCAGACGCCATGTATTGTATTCTGCTTATATCCCAGAATATAGACATTTATTAGTCAAGTAAGGCATAAGATCAGGGGTGCACCTAGCCTTTCTGCTGCCTGAGGTGAAAACTCAAACAGCGCCCCAAACTATTTCTTAACCTAACCCCTTCCCTCCAGCCCTACCGTTAAAGACATACTTGGAAAACATTACATACAGAGCAACAAAACATATAGGGTAATACAGCGCCACATACTGTGCCCACTGTGCTTCCCAATACTATACTGCAGAAACAGATAATCCCCCTTCCGCTGCCCCCCGCTTGTCCCTACCTGGTGCTGCCTGAGGCAATCGCCTCACCTCGCCTCATTGGTGGTGCGCCCCTGCATAAGATCACTATGTCTATCACTTTATTAACAGCAATCTGCCCTGACTGACCTGGGGCACACAGACCCCATTAGACAAGTCTGCTATAGAGAATGAACTTCATGTGAGCGTTCGTTCCCAACAAGGCTTATTTCACACAAGCGATACGGATTCTGTCAAGATCTGTTCAGGGAAAAACGGATGGTTTTGCACACAAGTTGAATCGGTATTGTCTGTGATTGCGTTCGGTGTTTCAGTCTTTCGGAGCGGATGCAATCAGGTTTTGATGCATTTTTCACGCATGTGAAGAAAAACTGTAGAATAACACTCAACATCTCCTAGCAAACAAACATCAGTCAAAAACACATGGTGCCATATGAGCAATACTCATATATATATATATAATAATTAATAAATAAATCTTATACTAATAAAATAAACACAAACCAAAATTGTGGTAGAAATTGGCCGTGGTCTTTTATTAAGGGTTACATCAATATAATACCATAACCATAATAATTAATTAAATAAATAAATAACCAATAAATAAATAAATACTCATTTTAAAAATTCATAAGTCCACAAATTATCCCCCCAGCAAAGCTGGGTGACTAACCCCCCTTCAATATCAGACCACGACTTCTTCTTCTTAATAACAGGGAGGGCGGGCGGGACGACGTCCTCTTCATCCAAGCTCCGCGGCGGACAGGCTGCGGACCTGCTGCGATCCTCTTTAAATATTCAATTTTCCCGCCCAAGAATAACCACAACCAATCAGGAAGAGGCAGAAAACAGGTACCTCAGCAACAGGTGAGCAACCAGGTACCAATCAGAATCCTCACTTAGAATTACCTCAGAAAATGTAAAGGGAATTGTATATTAAAATACAAAAGGCGGGAAAATAGTAAAGACATAAATAAATTAACCCTTAAACTAATGCTCAATGGCACCATGGTGGGCATTCAGTATAACTTCTGTGCCCACTATCATGGTGCCATATGAGCAATACTCATATATATATATATAATAATTAATAAATAAATCTTATACTAATAAAATAAACACAAACCAAAATTGTGGTAGAAATTGGCCGTGGTCTTTTATTAAGGGTTACATCAATATAATACCATAACCATAATAATTAATTAAATAAATAAATAACCAATAAATAAATAAATACTCATTTTAAAAATTCATAAGTCCACAAATTATCCCCCCAGCAAAGCTGGGTGACTAACCCACCAGACATGAGGGAATTATCCCACATGTCCCCCCCTAAAAACCACGGCCTTCTCTATCATGTCCTGCAAACCTGAATTAAAAATATCATTTCCTATATCAGACAAATGAACCAAATCATTCCGATAAAGGCCTGTAACAAAACCTTCTAGTTCAGTATGTCTTAAAGACCATCCATTCAGTTTAGGAAGAAATTTTTCCAAGTTTCTATTAATCCTCTTCCTTATTTTTTCCATAAAACCAAACTGCTCCCCTCTCCAAATCAGTCTTGGTATAATTTCAGAAAATATCACTGTTACATCAGGCAACATAGATTTAATACTTAACATATCTGATTTCATATGATCTAATAAATCCAAGGTCTTAATTTTGCCTAAATCATTACCACCAGCATGAATTATTAAAACATCTGGATGTGGTAATGAAACCAACTCACCCCTCAATATCGGAATGATTTGGTACCATTTTAAACCCCTGAAACCCAACCAAAAAATGGAAATAAAACAAGAACCAAAACAATTATTCTTCAAATAATTACGCTCCGCAGCCCTTCTTTCTGCCCAGAACACAAAAGAATGGCCCAGAATCCAAATAACCATCTCCTTTGGACCTGAAAAAGATCAAAATCATTAAAGAACCAGATTAGGCCTAACATACAACTTAAATCTGTTAGATTCCCATCGACCAATTCTCTTAATTATCGCTTCATTTAATCCCAGGCCGGCAGCAACTGTTGCTGCGCCAATTCGGAAAGAATGAGACGAATACTTCTCTTTACCTAGATTCAGTAATTCCAAACATTTCTTTAATACCGCATTAAATTGATAAATTGTTAAAACTGACCCATCCTCATGAATTAAAAATGACCCTTTGTTCTGAGGTCTAACTCTGAGAAAATCACCCACTGTTTTAACTGGGCACAGCCGTGATTCGTTCAACATAGCTAACTTAATCCATGTGCCTCTCGCCAGCTGATCCATTTTTGATTTTTTAATAAAAAATTCAACTGAATTAACAAATAATTTAACATCGCTAACCTCTAGTGGCGACACAGACCTTCTATTGGCTGCTACTAACTCTCCTATTCGCAGTGCCCCAAAAAATATCACCACAAAAGCAGTTTTAAATAAAATCGCTTCAAAAATTGAATATGTACACCCTTCTAATACTGACACTAAAGACCCGAGTAACTCAAAAGTGATTGGTCGTCTAACATCAGCTTTTATAAATGACCTTCTAACACCTTTCAAAAATTGTCTCACTATGAATTGATTTGAAAACGACTGATAACCAGCTACTTTATAAAAGAACGACACACCTGCAACTGATGAATGTAAAACTGAATAACTGAAACCTTTATCTAACAAAGAACAAAGAAACTGAAAAAAATACATCCAAATCACAATTAAAACATGAAAGATTAAAAACTATACAAAACTGACACCATCTCTTCCACGCTAATGAGTATACTTCCCATGTACGCGGAGCTACAGACTTCTTAATAAAACTGTTGATTACGTCCGGATAAGATTCCAAACTCGCTTTGGGCACGGAATTCCAGTTTTCTCTGCCTGTGGTACTAGATAAAAGAATCTTTCCCACTGTGCGCGGGAAAGTGAATCAGCTATTTTATTATCTTTACTAGGAATATATTTAGCTTTCAACCAAACATTAAGCTCTAAACAACAATAAACCAAATAACGTAACAATCTAACAACTACTTCTGAATGAGAAGACAAGCAATTAATTGCAAATAGCACACCCTTATTATCAGTAAAAATTAAAACTCTCTTATTCCTAAACACATTACCCCAAATTACCAATGAAACCACTACAGGGAACAATTCTAACAACACTAAATTTTTATTCAAACCTAACTCAACCCACCAATCCGGCCATGGTTCAGCAGACCACTGGCCATTCAAAAATGCACCGTACCCCCATGAACCTGAGGCATCCGTAAATAAACCTAATGAGCCTGCCTCCCGGAATTCTTCCTGCCAAGCACAACGACCATTAAAATGAACTAGAAATTCATCCCACACTGCTAAATCGTCTTTAAGAACTCTGGTTATCCTAACATGAGCATATGGAGATTTTAACCCTTTCGTCGCCATATATAACCTCCGGGAAAAGACACGACCTACTGGAATGACTCTTGACGCGAAAGCCAGTACACCTAATAAGCTCTGCACTTCTTTCAGCTGAGCTTTCTTTACTGAAACGATTTTCTTAATTAACAATCTCGCTTTCTCAATTTTCTCCATAGGCAACCTGACTTCCATATTAACGGAATCAATTATAATACCTAAAAACTCGATCACCTGACCAGGCCCTACTGATTTCTCTTGTGCTAATGGAATACCAAAATACTGACAAATTTGTGAAAATCCTTCACATAAACGAGAACAATCACTAAAATTACCAACAAATAAAAAATCATCTAAATAATGTATAACGTTCATAGAACCCAACTCTTTAATAACAACCCAGTTCAAAAAGGAAGAAAATGACTCAAAGTAAAAACAAGACCAAGAAAACCCCATTGGTAAACATTTATCAAAGAAAAATTGACCGTTAAAATGAAAACCTAATGAATTAAAACCTATTGGATCTACTGGCAAAAGACGAAAAGCGGCCTTAATGTCTGCCTTTGCCATAAAACACCCTTCCCCAACTGTACGTATAAGAGAAACAGCATCATCAAAAGAAGTATAAGCTACCGACGCTATATCCTTGTCCAAAGAATCATTCAAAGACTCTTTAGCTGGATATGATAAATGGTGGATCAATCTAAACTCATTAGGATTTTTCTTTGGTACAATTCCCAAAGGAGAAACCCTAAAATCAGAAAAAGGGGGGGAATTAAAAGGGCCAGCTATCCTACCTTCTCTCAACTCTTTCACAATCTTATCCTCAACAATATCTAAATGCTTCCTAACTGATGGCAAATTATCATTTATTAAACAACCTTTCCCAGTAAATTTAGGTACATAAAAACCATTAACAAAACCTCTATGAATTAGCTCCGCCTTCAGACGGTCTGGAAACAAATCTAGCCATGGAAGCATTTTTTCCCATTTCACTGGTGTCTGCGCTTTTTGAAAAATCTCTGTTTGATTGATTTTGTACAGCGGTTTGGTTAGATTTCTTAAAACACCGAAAAACAGGATGTGCGCCCGAGCAAAATGAACACTCGTGCCTGTATCTACAATTGTTCAGCCATCTGCACGCTGACTCATTATATGCGAAACAAACACCTTTTTTCGCAACAGCACCAGACACCATTGAATTAGACCTAACCTGAAAACCACTTTTTTGCGGCAACATTAAACTAAGCCAAAGACCCACGTCCTTAGATCCCCAACTCATGTTACTATGTACCGCTAATTTCTGACGAAAAGTTTCATCATATGTAAACCATGCGAAGCCCCCAAAATTGCGGTAAGCCTCTAAAATGGAGTCCATATGCTGAAACAGACCAACACTACTATTAGGATGCTTTGCGCAAAATACTGAAGAATAGATGAAAAAGGCCTGTAGCCAATTATTAAAAGATCTTGGCGCAACCCTCTTCCTATCTTCCTCCTTCTCAAATGATTTCTTCTCAATTTTAAATGAATCCTTTGCAGAAGGGAGCAACGATAAAATATCAATGTACTCCCTCCTCCAAATTTTCTCCTTAACCGACTGAGATAAATGAAACCCCAAAGGAGAGCCGTCACATGTCAACGCTTCCTTTAAACAGGTCTCACTTATGCCAGCTCCATTATCTAAAACTAAACTATTAGCTGACTTATTACTGATCACAATATCAGCACCTGCATCAGCTGAAATATCCTTCCACACTGACGCAGGCTGATCTACTGTAACAGGCGCACTAGCTGCAGCCCATTCCGAAAACAATTTAGCTAAGCTAATTAACAATTTACTATCATTATTTCCTATGTTGGTGGGCAAAGCAAAGCTCTGCCCACATATCTCCTCACCAGTCTCCGGTCCTTGGTCCATGCTGGGGGCGCTGGAGGCCGGCAGTTGCGCTCTACTCAAAACCCCAGGTTGCGATACCGCACATCTGGAGGAGGAGCGCACACTGCTACCTTTCCTGGAACTTGCTTCTGGTGGCGAATAAGCCCTCTTCGGCCGCTTGATCCGTTTTGAAGAACGCGATTCAGCGCACTGGGACGCGCTTCTTGATGACATCACAGACGCCGTCGCTTCTTCCTTGACGTCATCACGCCGCGCGACGTCACGTGAACGCGCATCTTCTTCCTCAGCCGAGCAGCCGTCCTCCAAACATCGCTGAAGCCACGCCTCCCCTCCTCTTGACTCGGCGCGATGAATCAGTCTCTGCAGGAGCTCTTCCATCAGGAACGGTAAGTTCTGGCTTTCTTTCTAGCTGGACTGTAAGCGGACTCTACTTCAGAATCTTCGGCTACTTGAACCTCTTGCCTCGGCGCTGCTTCGCTCCTTCAAACGCCACACTGCTACTTGACTCCGCTTTCTTTAATATTCTTCAGTCCGCCGCTACTTCTCCGCTTCTTTACAGCTATATTCGGCTACTGCCCCTCCGCCGCTCGCTTCCGCCTGGAGATGCCGACGAAGCAAATAGCTCTTTTGCAGCTACGCCGGCAATATACCAGGGCTTCAGACGACGACCTCTGCCTCCAGGCTACGACGTCCTCTTCATCCAAGCTCCGCGGCGGACAGGCTGCGGACCTGCTGCGATCCTCTTTAAATATTCAATTTTCCCGCCCAAGAATAACCACAACCAATCAGGAAGAGGCAGAAAACAGGTACCTCAGCAACAGGTGAGCAACCAGGTACCAATCAGAATCCTCACTTAGAATTACCTCAGAAAATGTAAAGGGAATTGTATATTAAAATACAAAAGGCGGGAAAATAGTAAAGACATAAATAAATTAACCCTTAAACTAATGCTCAATGGCACCATGGTGGGCATTCAGTATAACTTCTGTGCCCACTATCATTACATCTGGATGCCCTCGGTTATTAATGCAAGCCTCATTCATTACTATAGGGCCAGAGTTCACGTGAAAAATGTACAATATAGAACATGCCGTGATTTATCCTGAAAGCAGAGATGATCAGTGATAAACCATGTTCATGTACCGTAACCCCTTTAAATGAATGAGTCAGGATTCAGTCCGGATGCCGTCCGTTCGCCACTGCATTGCATCCTGATGGAAAAGTCGCTTGTGTGAAAGAGGCCATATTGCCCTGTGTAAGGGTGCCACAGATCCCAAGCAAACTCGCGTTCACTGGTGAAAGCATGGCTGATGTGGACACCATAACATACCTCCCAACTTTTGAAAATCGCAAAGAGGGACAATATGTGCAGCGCCCATAACGGTTTTAGGTGCAGTTTTTTCCATACTAGGCCACGCCTCTAACTCCGCCCAAAGCACAAATACCGGTTCCGTCAGAACTGCAGGAGCTGGGGATCGGTATAAGGCTGGGTTCACACCTGAGCGTTTTACAGCGCGTTCCTACGCGCTGTAAAACACTCAACAGGCAAAAACCAATGGTCCCCTATGGGCATGGTTCTCACCTGAGCGTTTTACAGCGCGTAGGAACGTGCTGTAAAACGCCCTACGCCCCAAGAAGTACAGGATCTTCTTTGGGGCGTATGGTTGCGCGTTCCCGCACATAGACTTCCGGGAACGCGCGACAATGGGCGTTTGCTTGTTTCCCTCCCGCGTATGTAAACGCCCGATAAAATCGCGCATACAGAGTACGCTCAGGTGTGAACCCAGCGTTAGTTCCTTTATTTTATTACAGCATGTAGAGCCCCAGGGACAATTTTTTTCTTGCGCTTCAATATTCATTTAAATATTAGCTCATAAATCAGAAAATTATAGATATTATAAGGTCCAAATTGCACAAAATAATGAAGTTATGGTATAATATACAGCTAAAAACCATACAGACACTTTAGTAAGGAGCAATTTAGTAAATTTAGTATTGCAAATTTATGCATTAATTGCCCAGGTCAAAAAGAGGGACATTTAAGAAATAGAGAGACTTTGGTCAAAAAGAGGGACATTTGGTGCTGTCCGCATCCATTCCTGCCCCATAGAGAATAAATGGGTCCGGATCCATTTCGAAACATTGCGGAACGCATCCGGACCCATTCTACGGACGTGTGAATGAACCCTAAGTCTTGGGTTTCCAGGAATTCAATTTTGATGGCTTATCCTCAGGATCGGTTATGAGTATCTGATCTATGGGGGTCTGACTCCTGGCACCCCGCCAATCAGCTGTTTGAAGTGGAGCGCCGCAGCCTCTTCCCAGAGTTCATTGATCACATGGCCTACAGTTTTTGCACCTCAGTCCTATTCAAGTAAATGGGCCTGGGCTGCAATACCGTGCACAGCCGCTATACAATGAAAAGCGCAGCGCTTGGTAAGCTGATTGGCAGGGGTGCCCGGGAGCCCTCACCGATCAGATGTTGATGGATAGGTCATCAATACTGAACTCCCAGGGCTTGTTCTGGCTTTGTTAGAAAGAGACTGTCATGCACTATATGATGTCTGATTTTTATCTTTTACAATAATCATGGGATAACCCCAGTCTAAGGAGGCAGGCACATTTTTTGCGGGTTGGATGTGGACCCATTCATTTCAATAGGGCCGCAAAAGATGCAGACAGCACACTGTGTGCCCATTCCACTGCCCCACAAAAACATTAGAACATGTCCTATTGTCCGTTTTGCAGACAATAGGCATTTCTAACAAAGGACGGGATGTGTTGATCCACAAAATGCGAAACGCATACGGCCGACAGTCTTGTGAATGTCCCCTTTGAGTGATTTCACACAACGGTTTTTGTCAGCAGATTTCAGGGCAGATTCCATGCCAAAAACCACATGATATCCGTGCCGAAACCACCTCCCATTGTTTTCAATAAGAGTCCACATTGTGGTTCATGGGGCTGCTGATTATTTATATATGGTTTTTCAGACTGCGCCAAAAATGGACACCACAGGGAACCGTGACAGGAATCCGCTTCCGGATTGGCCCCCTTGAATAGGGGGCCAATGCGCATTTAAATTGGAAAAATTGTGACGGAAACCAGAGGGCTTCTGCCATGGAATTTGTGGTGGATTTTGAAATTGCCAAAATCCACAGTGTGAGCCCAAGGTTAATAAATACTTAGGGGGTCATTTATCAAACTGGTGTAAAGTAGAACTGGCTTAGCTGCCCATAGCAACCAATCAGATTCCACCTTTCATTTTCCAAAGGAGCTGTCCAAAATGAAAGGTGGAATCTGATTGGTTCCTATGGGCAACTGAGCCAGTTCTACTTTACACCAGTTTGATAAATCACCCCATTAATATCATACATATGATCCGATATTCTTTCCTTATATAATGCGATGTGGAGAGAGAGACACAAACAGATCACCACATTTCTGCACAGCAGGTCCAGAAAGCTCACACTACTACTACTGTCATGGATGCCACAGGGCCGCTACTTAGTGCGGTGCTTACAAATTAATGGATTATAATTGAAGATTAATTAGCAGAACTATATTAATAATATATAACCTCTCAAGCCCGTTCTTGGCCTATTACAATTATCTGTAATGGTGCGGTGGTTATCCCCAGTGCTGTACACTACAAGGTGTGGTTCTAACAGTCGCCCAAAGCTGAGGGTTCCCATAGCGACAATAACAACAGCACAAAACAACGTTCAGCACCTGTCTGAGGCAGATTCCACCTCAATGGATGTCGCGCCTGTTATCTCAAGACACACGACAACAGATTTGGGAAACGGTCTAAAAGGAAAACTGTATTTGTTGCCCATAGCGACCAGTCACTGCGCAGCTTACATTTCCTAGGCCTCTTCACACGAGTGATACGGATTGTGTCAGGGTCTGTTCAGGGAAAAACTGATGTTTTTTTTGCGTTCCATATACGGGCCGTTTTTTCATTTCATTTCAATGTTTCCGGAAAAAAAACGTAATGTACTCCATATGCATTCCGTTTCCGTATTTCCATTCCGTTCAAAAATGGAACATTTCCTATTATTGCCCGCAAATCACGTTCCGTGGCTCCATTCAAGTCAATGGGTCCGCAAAAAAAACGGAACACATATGGAATGTACTCTATATGTCTTCCGTATCCGTTCCGTTTTTTGGAACCATCTATTGAAAATGTTATGCCCAGCCTAATTTTTTCTATGTAAATACTGTATACTGTATATGCCATACGGAAAATGGAATGGAAAAACGGAATGGAACCGGAAACACTACTGAAAACCGGACCGCAAAACACTGAAAAAGCCACACAGTCGTGTGAACAAGCCCTTAATCAGTTTTGTCCGTGATTGCGTTCAGTGTTTCAGTGCACAGACCTATTAAAATGAAAGGGTTTCAATCAGGATGCAGGCCGTTCACAACATGCATCGCATCCGGAAAACTCGCTGGTGTGAAAGGGATCTCCGCACGTAGTGGCTGTGATGCGGTCAAGAACCACACGGCCAATTAACCAAAGCTACCTTTCATTTAACTAATGAAGACCGTACTGTATAGTCGGTCTTCATTGTTAATGGCCTTGCAGTATTAAAGGTGCCGAGCGGTCATTAACAATGAAGACTAAGGTCCCTTTCACACGAGCGAGTTTTCCGCACGGGTGCAATGCGTGACGTGAACGCATAACACCTGCACTGAATCCTGACCAATTCATTTCTATGGTGCTTTGTACAGCGTTGTTTTTCACGCATCAGTTCTGCGGTGTGTGAAAATCGCAGCATGTTCTATATTCTGCGTTTTTCACGCAGCCCTGGCCCCATAGAAGTGAATGGGGCTGCGTGAAAAACGCATTGCATCCGCAAGCAAGTGCGGGTGCGATGGGTTTTTCACTGATGGTTGCTAAGAGATGTTGTTTATAAACATTCAGTTTTTTATCGCACGCGTGAAAAACGCATCAAAACGCATTGCACCCGCGCGGAAAAAACTGAACAACTAAACGCAACCGCAGACAAAAATGACTGAACTTGATTGCAAAATAGTGCGAGTTTCACTGAACGCACTCTGAACGCATCCGGCCCCAATCCGCAACGCCCGTGTGAAACCAGCCTAACTATACAGTGCGGTCTTCATTAGTTAAATAAAAGACAGTTGCGGGCTAATTGGCTCTTGACTGCAGCATGGTCGCAACCTGACCGTATCACGGGCGCTCCTAGTGGCCGTACCCTTATAGTGTTTTTGTAAAATAAAAGCTGTATTGTGATTGGTTGCTATGGGCAACAAAGACAGGTTTACTACGTACACTGAACAAAAATATAAATGCAACACTTTCGGTTTTGCATGAGCTGAACTCAAAGATCTGAAACATTTTCTATATACACAAAAGATCCATTACTCACAAATATTGTTCTGTCTAAATCTGTGTTAGTCAGCACTTCTCCTTTGCCGAGATAATCCATCCCACCTCACAGGTGTGGCATATCAAGGTGCTGATTAGACAGCATGAATATTGCACAGGTGTGCCTTAGACTGCCCACAATAAAAGGCCACTCTGAAATGTGCAGTTTGATCACACAACACAATGCCACAAATGTCGCAACGTTTGAGGGAGCGTACAATTGGCATGCTGACTGCAGGAATGTCTACGAGCTGTTGCCCGTGCAATGAATGTTCATTTCTCTACCATAAGCCGTCTCCAAAGGTGTTTCAGAGAATTTGGCAGTACCTACAACCAGCCTCACAACCGGAGACCACGTGTAACCACACCAGCCCAGGACCTCCAATCCAGCATGTTCACCTCCATGATCGTCTGAGACGAGCCACCCGGACAGCTGCAGCAACAATCGGTTTGCATAACCAAAGAATTTCTGCACAAACTGTCAGAGACCGTCTCAGGGAAGCTCATCTGCATGCTCGTCGTCCTCATCAGGGACTGGACCTGACTGCAGTTCGTCGTTACGACTTGAGTGGGTAAATGCTCACATTCGATGGCGTCTGGCACGTTGGAGAGGCGTTCTGTTCATGGATGAGCCCCAGTTCAGACCACACTGAATGTAACGGGTTTCGAATGGTCTGATGTGACACTTGGGTGCCTCTCGCCTACCTTAAATGTGCCTTGAGTTGTGTGGCATTCATCATCCGGCTCCGCAGGGCATTGTTCACAATGAAGCGGTCATCAGTGTGGGATGTGGCCAAAGGACGTCCACTTCTATGCTTTTCTGTGACTTCCAGTCTCTCTGTATCTCTGTTGCAACCTGCTGATGACAGTGTGTGACACAGTGGCCACTTCCGTCTGAGAACATCCTGCTTGAAGTCTTGCAATGGCGAGGTACTGTTGATCAATTGTTAGGTGTAGTCTTGGTCTCATGATATCAAAACGCGAACAGCATGATGAGGAGGACTGTTTAAATACCAATTCTAATTGAACCGGGAAATTTATTGGGCGATTCATGGATCAAACACCTGTTGTGAATTTTGCCGTTAAGCTCCTTGTTAGGCCTCTTTCACACGGGCGTTGCAGAAAAATGTGCGGGTGCGTTACGGGAACACCCGCAATTTTTCAGCGCGAGTGCAAAACATTGTAATGCGTTTTGCACTAGCGTGAGAAAAATCACGCATGTTTGGTACCCGAACTTCTTCACAGAAGTTCGGGCTTGGAATCGGTGTTCTGTAGATTGTATTATTTTCCCTTATAACATGGTTATAAGGGAAAATAATAGCATTCTGAATACAGAATGCATAGTAAAATAGCGCTGGAGGGGTTAAAAAAAAATAAAAAAAAATGTTACTCACCTTAATCCACTTGCTCGCGCAGCCCGGCATCTCCTTCTGTCTCCTTTGCTGAACAGGACCTGTAGTGACGTCACTCCGGTCATCACATGATCCATCACCATGGTAAAAGATCATGTGATGGATCATGTGATGACCGGAGTGACGTCACCACAGGTCCTGTTCAGCAAAGGAGACAGAAGGAGATGCCGGGCTGCGCGAGCAAGTGGATTAAGGTGAGTTACATTTTTTTTATTTTTTTTTAACCCCTCCAGCGCTATTTTACTATGCATTATGTATTCAGAATGCTATTATTTTCCCTTATAACCATGTTATAAGGGAAAATAATAATGATCGGGTCTCCATCCCAATCGTCTCCTAGCAACCGTGCGTGAAAATCGCACCGCATCCGCACTTGCTTGCGATTTTCACGCAACCCCATTCACTTCTATGGGGCCTGCGTTGCGTGAAAAACGCAGAATATAGAGCATGCTGCGATTTTCACGCAACGCAAAATCACCGCTCATGTGAACAGCCCCATAGAAATGAATGGGTCGGTATTCAGTGCGGTTGCAATGCGTTCAACTCACGCATCGCATCCGCGCGGAATACTCGCCCGTGTGAAAGGGGCCTTAGAGAACAGCAAGTTGTGCAAAAAGTACTGAAAAATTTAACAGTTGGACAAGTGCATTCAAAAGTTTAGAGAAGGTCACATTATGTTTACCTGTAAAGGTTAGAGTGCATCCTGAAATTTCACCCACAAGCCAAATATCCCTAACTTTTTGTGAGTAGTGTATATGTGGATCTGTCCTGCAGTGCAGATTTTAAAACTCTCTGCATGTTAGGCTACTTTCACATCTGTGACGCAGAGATCAGACCCACCTGATCTGGCAGAGGTTTGTGCCTAGCCGATTCTCTGCATATTTGCCACAATGGGGCCTGATCTCTAAAGGACCCCATTATACCTAATGCGGCCAGCGAGTATTCCGTTTTTATCCTGCAGTGCCAGATCATGAGAATTCCGGCAGACTGTTTTCTGCCGGAACACACGCCGCAGGTGTGAATGTAGCCTTAGGGTACTTTCAAATTAGCGTCTTTACTGGATCCGGCAGGGTCCAGCAAAAATGCTTCCGTTACTGATAATACAACCATCTGCATCCGTTATGAACAGATCCGGTTGTATTATCTTTAACATTGCCAAGACGGATCCGTCATTAACTCCATTGAAAGTCAAAGGAGGACGGATCCGTTTTCTATTGTGGCAGATTGTGTCAGAGAAAACGGATCCGTCCCCAGTGACTTACATTGGGGGTCATGACTGATCCGTCTTGATCAGTTTTCCAGGATGGAACGCAAAATACAACATGTTACGGTTTGCTCTCCGGTCTGGAAACGCAACTAAACGGAACGCAGTTTGGAGCATTCCGTTCTGTTCAGTTTTGTCTCCTTTGACAATGAATTGGGCCAAAACTGATCAGTTTTTTTCCCGGTATTGAGCCCCTATGACGGAACTCAATACCGGAAAACTTAAACTAGTGTGAAAGTAGCCTTATTTGTTTGTGCGGATTTTCAATGCAATGCAAAGGGTGAGGTCTGGGTCAAATCCACATCAAGTAAAAATCTGGGCTGAATATACGCCTAAACTGCAAATGAAAACAAACTGGATGAATGAAACTGGTAATTCAGCCAGATTCTTGTAAATCTAGTAGCCACCGGCGGTTCTCCTGGGTTCAGACATTCATCAGTCAGTGCACTATGTGCAGGGTAATGACCGTATCTCCTGTCTCATCTTGATTAAGGACAAGTTTTATTGTCCCAGGTCCCTCTCGCGAGAGCTGTACTGTCAGGAGAGGTAGGCAGGAGTTCACGCGAGACCTCAAAAGTTCCCACGCCTGTTGTGTCTGAGGCTGTGAGAATCCTGCTGCCCTGCCCCCACTCTTCCTCCCAGTAAGCTTGCTGCAGGCTAGCAGCTCTCTGATAAGGTTACATGCTGGTTGTCTTCTGTTCCTTTGGATCAGCACAGCATGAAACTAATAGGTTGAACTTGATGGACGTGTGTCTTTCTCCAACCTTACAGGATGTAACTCGAGCTATGGCCGCTCTGACGACCCAGCATGCTATGGTTCTCATGCACTTGTGATCATTAGCGTCTGGAACATTGGCAAGAACTGTGCACACAAAACACTTGTGGTTGGCGTAGATCGTAGAACGCTTGACAAGGAATGAATGGACTACGAGCTGCTCCTGGTTTTGGCATACATTTTGGAAGACAAACAAAAACTGATGGCACACTGACCAGAGATCAATCGCTCACATGTAATATTCATTTCACTGGACACTATGGGGAAGATCTGTCATGGAGGAATTTTGAACATCAGTTTTGAAGGAAAAAAAACGGTGTCCGTACCAATAGAACAGTACTATCCTTGTCTGTAATGTTCTATTTTTTTGTGGTACGGAAATACGGAAAGCACACGGAGTAGCTTCTGTTTTTTTGGGGACCCATTGAAATGACTGATTCCGTATATGGTCCGCAAAATAAACGGAACGGACAGAGAAAGAAAATACGTTTGTGTGCATGAGGCCTTGATAAACTTGGCTTGAAGCAGCCCGACAGGCTGACCGTGCCCACTTCCCTGCCCAGTTTTCAAAAGTAAATGTTGCAACATTTTTGCAAAAGGAAGCCCAAAAAGTCACAAATCTCTATTTTTGCAACTTTTCAAGGTCAGAATTCTGGACCGCAGGCATGATAAAATCCATCTGTCCCCCGGTGGACATTTTTGATTTTTTTTTTTTGCTGCATTTTTTATGCAACAACCACCAGCTCCAGATGTTGCATGTAAGTCTATGGAAAGTATTAAACAGACGCATTTCTGTAGTTGGATTTTTTTCACCCCTGAGGGGCATTTTTTTGAAATAGCAGCATGATATGGGTCTGACATTTTTTACCTCATTGCATGAACTTTTTTCCCATAGACATACCTTGTTTTTTTGTCCTGCTTTATAAAAATGCAAGTGGCAACGTGTGCTGTGTTTTTTATGGCATTTTTTGGACAAATGTCTTTTCCCAGTACGGCTACTTGCACACGATGCGGGTTATGTGCGGTTTTTCTGTGTGGATTTTTGTGTGGAAAAAAAGCAGCACTCGACCGGTGGAAAAAAGGGTGTACACATGTACATACACCCATAAAGACATTCATACATACACCCCTATAGGTACACGTATACACACTAGGGCCCCTTTCACACATCAGTTCTGCATTGCGTGAAAATCGCAGCATGTTCTATATTCTGCGTTTTTCACGCAACGCAGGCCCCATAGTAATGAATGGGGATGCGTGAAAATCGCAAGCATCCGCAAGCAAGTGCAGATGTGGTGCGATTTTTGAGCATGGTTGCTAGGAGATGATAGGGATGAGCAACCCCATTAAAGTCTAATCACTGTGTTATTTTCCCCTATAACATGGTTATAAGGGAAAATAATAGCATTCTTAATACAGAATGCTTAGTAAAATGTGCCTTGAGGGGTTAAAAAATAAAAAACATAACTCACCTCATCCACTTGATCGCACAGCCGGCATCGTCTTCTTTCTTCTTCTTTCAGGACCTGCAAAAGGACCTTTGATGACGTAATCGTGCTCACCACGTGGTGAGCGCGATGACATCAGCAAAGTTCCTTTTGCAGATCCTGAAAGAAGAAGAAAGATGATGATGCCGGCTGTGCGATCAAGTGGATGAGGTGAGTTATGTTTTTTATTTTTTAACCCCTCAAGGCACATTTTACTAAGCATTCTGTATTAAGAATGCTATTATTTTCCATTATAACCATGTAAATGGGGTCCCGGGTCGCTCATCCCTCGTCTCCTTAGCAACCATGCGTAAAAAAAAAACCGCATTGCATCCGCACTTGCTTGTGGATGCGATTTTCACGCAGCCCCATTCATTTCTATGGGGCCAGCGTTGCATGAAAAAAATATGACCTCATGCACACGACCGTTGTTGTGTTCCGTGTCCGTTGTTCCGTGATTTTCTGCGGACCCATTGACTTTCAATGGGTTCGTTGAAAACTCGGAAAATGCACCGTTTGTTATCTGCGTCCGTGATCCATGTTTCCTGTCCGTCAAAAAAATATGACCTGTCCTATTTTTTTCACGGACAACGGATCGCGGACCCATTCAAGTCAATGGGTCCGTGAAAAAACACGGATGCACACAAGATTGTCATCCGCGTCCGTGATCCGTGTCCGTTTTTTTCCTATCATTTTCAAGGCAAACTTGACTTAGATTTTTTTTTCACTTTTCATGTCTGGTGATCCTCCAAAAATCAAGGAAGACACACAGAAACAAAAACGGATCACGGAACAACGGAACCCCGTTTTGCGGACCGTGAAAAAATACTGTCGTGTGCATGAGGCCTATAGAACATGATTTTCAAGCAACGCACCAGTGATGCGTGAAAAACATTGCTCATGTGCACAGCCCCATTGAAATGAACGGGTCAGGATTCAGTGCAGGTGCAATGCGTTCACGTCATGCATTGCACCCGCGCGGAATACTCACCCGTGTGAAAGGGGCTTAAGGGTAAATGCACACGTTCAGGATTTATGTGCAGACAATCCGCACTAAAAACTGCAGGTGTTCGCATCAATTGGTGCGGATTTGCATGCAGATTTGGTGCGGATTTTACTCTCCCTATTGAAGTGAATGGAGAAAACCTGGAAAGGAAAAATTATATGAATTGACATGCTGTGGATTTTAAAACCCGCACCGTAGGTCAAAATCCACCCGGACAAAATCTGCATCGTGTGCATGAGAATTTCTAATTCTCATAGAATAAAATGTACATGACCTACGGTGCGGATTTTCCGCACGCAATCCTGATCGTGTGCATTTACCCTAGAGGTTTTGTCAGTAGCTGATGTGAAAAAAGCTTGGAAGTGACGCTACTAGAGGCCGATATGATTGTGGATTCCATAAATGTCAAAGGGGAAGCAGGAAAATATCAACCAAAAATTCTTCTAAAACGCTTTTAAAAACTCCTCTACAACTGCCATCAAATGACAAATCTGCCACCAAAAGCAACTTGTTTTAAAGGGAAGCTGTCACCGGGATTTTGGGTATAGAGCTGAGGACATGGGTTGCTAGATGGCCGCTAGTACATCCGCAATACCCAGTCCCCATAGCTCTGGGTGCTTTTATTGTCTAAAAAAAACAATTTGATACATATGCAAATTAACCTGAGATGAGTCATGTCCCTGACTCACATACAGGACTCATTTCAGGGTAATTTGCACATGTATCAAATTGTTTTTTTTTACACAATAAAAGCACACAGAGCTATGGGGACTGGGTATTGCGGATGTACTAGCGGCCATCTAGCAGCCCATGTCCTCAGCTCTATACACAAAATCCCGGTGACAGGTTTTCTTTTAAGCTACTGATTTCTCCGCATTAGATTTCTGCTATGTGAACATACCCAAGACATTGGGTACCTGCCATGTACCCCTGGGCCAGTGCTGTATACTGCAGGCTTGAAAACACTGCTATAGAACACTTGCTAAGATTGCAGTTTTATGATCTAAAAGTAAATATACTACATAAATACCAAATCCTAATAGCCTTTATTTATACAGTATTAGCATATGTTATATCAATTGAGATAAGGGAAACATCATGACAAACACTATGTGATGAAACATTTACCCAGTGAAACAACAGGAGCTTACCTGTCAGGCTTCAGACACACAAACGTATCCTGGAATCGTGTGGTATGGCGATATGATGTGTATAGCGTACATGGCGCCACAGCTGAGGTCCCCACACTTTTCTACACTGCGAGGCACATTCAGCGTTGGTAGTTGGGAGTCACGTTCAGTAAAAAATCGTAATGCTCTTGAATATTTTTTTTTTAAAACGCTGCATTTCTCACTGCATCATTTGCCATGCGTCCACGTTAGACAGTAAAATATGAAAACGCCATATAAACACTGAGGTTTTTGAGGCAGCACATAAAGATGGAACAATAAGGCATTGAAATTGCAAACATTTGCAGATATCTTCGTGTACGATTGGAACCATTGGTAAGACATTCTACTACCCAAAATGGGTTAGGATATGTATTGCAAATGTGATGTGTTGTGTCGAAACCAGTGCTTATGGCCATAACTGAGGACTTCATGGCGAGTCACACAGATGGGGGTCATGAGATACATGTGGCTCCTGAGCCACTAGTTAGGGACCACTGCTGTAAGGTATGTACAAAAGGTATCTAAGGCTTTCTTCACATATCTGTCTGGTTCCTCTGTTCCATTATAGGAACTGAAAAAATAGACTGCAAGCAAAAATTAGATGGAGACCATTGACTATAATGGGTTCCTGTCAGGAATTCATCCATCTAAACCATTATGCATTGCTGTGCTGATAGGGGTGCTATGCCAAAAGGTTGAGTCCTGGCTGGTTCGACCTGCCAGTGTGACCTGAAGCCAAACCAATCAGGTTTTTTACTCTATGTCCAATCCCACTGCCAGGGGGGATTTAAGGCTGCTGATTCCTATTTGATTTGCCTGTAAATCTTGTTTGTATCAAGCTCTGCACTGTGCTACTTCCTGGTATATACTGGCTTGTTTGGGGATTTTCCTTGTGGCTGCTGTTCCTGTTTATATCGACTCTCCTAGTAACTGACCTTGGCCTGCCTCTGGATTAACCCTCATGTTCTGCGTTTTGTCTCTCCTGGTTTTGACTTTGCTTGCTGGCTCCCCTTTTGTACCTCCCTGGTCATTCTGGAAGGTCTGCCACTAGTGTGCCTGCACCAGTTTTCTGTTATCTATGCCACGGACATATTTTAAGAGAAAACTTTATTCGGCATCGCGGTGGGCTCTGGTGAAGAACCAATGGTAGCCTTAGGGTACTTTCACACTTGCGGCAAGACGGATCCGACAGGCTGTTCACCCTGTCGGATCCATCCTTCCGCTAGTTCGCCTTGCCGCCGTTCTGTCCCCATTGACTATAATGGGGACGGGGCGGAGCTCCGGCGCAGCACGGCAGTTCGCGGTGAGAGGCCGCCGGACTAAAAAGTCGGACATGCAGGACTTTTAGTCCGGCGGCCTTTTGCCGTTCACTGCCGTGCTGCATGGCAAAATAGCGGAAGGACGGATCCGACAGGGTGAACAGCCTGTCGGATCCGTCCTGCCGCAAGTGTAAAAGTAGCCTTAGTTTCATACTACCTGAGTGATGTTGGAAGGATGGTAGAAGTTTTGGGGTTCTGGTTTTGGTCTGGATGGTGACCTTAGTACTCTCTTAACAGTTCTATCGGGTCATTTTACTGGATAAAATAGCGCTGCATGCTGTGCTTTTTTGTCCACCATTTTTTCACAAATCTATGACAGAGGCTCTGACAGAGAAGCGAACACAACCTAAGGCCTTATGCACATGAATGCCGTCCGTGTGCGTTCCGCAATTTGAGGAAAGGAACGGGCCACCCGTAATAGAAAAGCTACGGAACGGAGCAACGGATGAGGACAGCACATGGAGTGCTGTCCGCATCTTTTGCTCCCCCATGAAAGTGAATGGGTCAGCATCTGAGCCGTAGAAAATGCGGCTCAGATGCGGACCCAAACAACGCTCGTGTGCATGAGGCCTAAGAGAAGTGAAGTCCTAGAACAGTTTTCTATAGAAACATGTGCCCAATCCTCCCTAGCGTCTCCAATTTTCTCACGCTCGGCGACTCTACAATTTTGGCGCAGAATCCTTGAAATATTCCAGTCAAAATACGCTGTGTGAACTAGCCCTAAGGAATGGTTCACACATAGGTTTTTTATGACGTTTTTGTGCACTTTTGTGTTATTTGCGTTTTTGTTTAGTTTTTTTGCAGTAAAAATGGCAGTCTATGGGAAATATGAAAAGCAGGAGACACAAGTGTTTTTTTTCTACTGACATTTTTGTTAAGCTATATTCACAGTGGTGAATTATTTTTTTTTTTTTCATAGCTGCCTTTCTGAAAAAGGATGACTGTGTTCATGGTACATTGAAAAAAAAACAGACCCATAGACTGCCGGGAAAAACGCCTGCAAACATTCACCACAGGCGGCTTCTGTTAAGGAAAAGGTAGGTTGCTGGTGGCTCACCTGACCAGTACAATGTATAGGTGCTCTAGGTTTAGACTGATTCACCCAATCAGAAAGGAAGGTTATGCAATAGAAGAGTATAATGGAAACCGGCACTCTACATCTGGCGGTAACGCTTAAAAGAGCAATGTACACAGGTAGGGTGGTAAAAATGCGTATTTATTTATAATCTATGTCAATAATATAGGGGAGGATCGATTAAAGGGGTAATAGTGATAATAATAATAAAAGTGGAGATAAAAATTGAAAAAGTAAAAAATTGCAAATTGCAGAGGTGGGGGTGCACAATGGCAAATTGCAGAGATGGTGGATGCAAGAATGGAACAATACGGTGGTCGTCTGATGGTGATTTCCACCTTCAATTAGTTCAATAGTTCATTGGCACCCTGGTGGGTGGGTATCCATTATAAGCAGTTTGCAATAGAAAATGTCTATAAAATATATAAAATGTTGCAGAGGAAAAAATGCAATGTTTCCCTGTTTAGGGATTGCTGGCCGGACACTGTTGTTGGTCACAGTAAAAGGATAACAAAAAAGTGGGGATAATATATCAGTCGGGTGCTGCACCTGGTGTGGCGTCCCACACACTGAGAAGGGCTGCACCCTGACTGTGGTTTACCTTCTTTGTGAGGTACGAGTGTCCCGGCTGCTGGAGCGTCCTTGCTGCGCTCTGTGATGGCTGTTCCCGGTCTTTGGCGTTCCACGTGGGTGTGACGTCACTTGTCTGGCGTCCCACTTGTCTTTGCTGAATTCAATTTGTGAATATTCGCAGAGTGGTCTTTTTGATCCAAGAATTCGGGTAAAGTCGATTATGTGGAAGCGCTTCCAAGGTAATGTGTTTAGCGGGTTTGTGGGGGAGTCACCAAACGCATTTCGAAGGTCTTAGCTGCCTTCTTCATCAGTGGTAGCCCGCTGACTGCGGTTGTGTTACCTTTCATACCCTGTTTGTGGATCTATCGAAGACCTGGACTGGATCCGATTTTTGTAATCCGAACTTTTAGGTGCAATGGTTTTATTGAAGATCTGGATATGTCCGATTTTTTTGGAGCCGTTTTTTTTTTTTTAATCGGATTAAATCCGATTTTGGGGTTGTCTCTTATACTCGCCTACTGTATTATTGGATGTATTACCTGAGTTGGATTTCACTGTTTTGATATTGGGGATCTCATGGTGTCGGTTGTTGTCTATCTTCATTTATTCTTTGTATTTTGTTTTGGAGGGTTAATGTCAGTTGGTGTATTGCTGTACCAGTCTCTAGTTGGGGATTTTATTATTTTTATTTTTTGTGAGAATTGTGCAGTTTTTGTCATTGCTGCGGTACCGCTGCTTTTTTTTCTGACGTTGGTGCGTTTTTTGTGATTGCTTGTGTTTTTTTAGACATATTCCATGTCTAGGGAGTGTTATGTGAAGTTACGTTGTTGTGATGCTTTTTTTGGGGTTATTTCTTCTTTGAGGTGAAGTTGATGTGATGTGATCTGGGTAGTGAGTATGTGCTTTAATTTGTGTGTTGGCGGGGGGTGGTTTCTAATGGTGGCATTAGTGAGGGACATTGTGAATAATGTTTGTTGGGTTTGTTGGTGGTATTGGTGTATTTAATGGTGTGCGTTGTGAGATAATGTTAGGTATTTTTAATATTTGATGGAGGATCCCTCAATCTTTTTGGTGGTTTGATGTCTTTTGTGATTTTTTTTGGATCCAATTTTTGGGAACCAATTTTTTGAGATCCAGTTTTTTAGATTATGCGGTTCTTATCATTGTTAGGTGTTTTCAATGTTTGATGGCAGACCCCTCAATTTTTTTTGTCTTGTGTTTTTTTGTTGGGGTCTGGTTTTTGGATCCAATTTTTAGGGTCCAATTTTTTGGATTGTGTGGTTTTTGTCAATATTGTGGTGCCGCTGCTTATTCTGAACATGTTTCATGTCTTCAATGATTTCATGGAGGGCTCGCTGTTTTAGTGGTCTCTAGTGGTAACGGGGTAGCGGCCACATATCGAGTGCTGGTAGGCAGCCGCTCCAGAGCTAGTTATAGAAAGCCGAATAATTCGAAGTCGGAGTTCAGGCCTCCCGGTGTGAGTGTGTTGAACTCAAAGATGAACTTGGATTTGATGCGTGACATTTTGGCTATGTGGTTTTCTCCTCTCCAGTCTGTTTCTACTTTTTCTAGTGCTGCAAATGATAGTCCCGATGGGTCTTGGCTATGGTGTGTTTTGAAGTGTTTGGAGAGTGAGTGAGTTTCAAAACCTTTTTTAATATTGTTTATATGTTCTGATATTCGTTTTTTTTTAAGTTCTTTTTGTCCTACCGATGTATTGTTTTTTGCAGGGACAGGTGATGATGTAGATTAGGTATGTGCTACTGCAGGTGAGGAATTCCTTTATTTCGTATTCTAGTGTTGTGGACTGTACTTTCTCCGTTTTTTTTTTTAAACGAAGTAGTTTTACAGTTGGAGCGTTGGTTGCACCTATAGAATCCTTTGAGTTTTTGCCATCTTCTGTTAAGGGTAAAGGCACACATTCAGGATTTGCGTGCAGAGAATCCGCACTGAAATCCACAGGCGTTCGCAGGGAAATAAAATAAACTCACATGCTGCTGATTTTTAAATCTGCACCGAAAAAATTTGAAATTCTCATAGAATACAATGTGCATGACCTGCGATGCGGATTTCCGCATGTAGTCCTGATCGTCAATCAGGATTGTGTGCAAATTTTCTGTGCGGATTTGCGTGCAGAAAATCTGCACTGCAGGTCATTCACATTGTACAGGGAGTGCAGAATTATTAGGCAAGTTGTATTTTTGAGGATTAATTTTATTATTGAACAACAACCATGTTCTCAATGAACCCAAAAAACTCATTAATATCAAAGCTGAATATTTTTGGAAGTAGTTTTTAGTTTGTTTTTAGTTTTAGCTATTTTAGGGGGATATCTGTATGTGCAGGTGACTATTTCTGTGCATAATTATTAGGCAACTTAACAAAAAACAAATATATACCCATTTCAATTATTTATTTTTACCAGTGAAACCAATATAACATCTCAACATTCACAAATATGCATTTCTGACATTCAAAAACAAAACAAAAACAAATCAGTGACCGATATAGCCACCTTTCTTTGCAAGGACACTCAAAAGCCTGCCATCCATGGATTCTGTCAGTGTTTTGATCTGTTCACCATCAACATTGCGTGCAGCAGCAACCACAGCCTCCCAGACACTGTTCAGATATCTCTGTAAATTGACAACTTTGTATAAAAAAAATTGAAAAAGTTGTCATTTACAGAGATATTTCTCTCACCCAGCATGGGTATATGTAAAAATACACCCCAAAACACATTGCCCTACTTCTCCTGAGTACGGCGATACCACATGTGTGACACTTTTTTGCAGCCAAGATGCGCAAAGGGGCCCAAATTACAATGAATACCTTTTAGGAGGGCATTTTTAGACATTTGGATTTCAGACTTCTTCTCACGCTTTAGGGCCCCTAAAATGCCAGGGCAGTATAAATACCCCACAAGTGACCCCATTTTGGAAAGAAGACACCCCAAGGTATTCCGTGAGGGGCATGGCGAGTTCATGTAAAATTGTATTTTTTGTCACAAGTTAGTGGAATATGAGACTTTGTAAGAAAAAAAAAAACATTTTCCGCTAACTTGTGCCAAAAAAAATAACTTCTATGAACTCGCCATGCCCCTCACGGAACACCTTGGGGTGTCTTCTTTCCAAAATGGGGTCACTTGTGTGGTATTTATACTGCCCTGGCATTTTAGGGGCCCTAAAGCGTGAGAAGTAGTTTGGAATCCAAATGCGTAAAAATGCCCTGTGAAATCCTAAAGGTACTCATTGGAATTTGGGCCCCTTTGCGCACCTAGTCTGCAAAAAAGTGTCACACATGTGACATGTTACAGAGAAATATCTCTGTAATTGACAACTTTGTATAAAAAAAATGTAAAAAAAATATGTCATTTACAGAGATATTTCTCTCACCCAGCATGGGTATATGTAAAAATACACCCCAAAACACATTGCCCTACTTCTCCTGAGTACGGCGATACCAGATGTGTGACACTTTTTTGCAGCATAGGTGCGCAAAGGGGCCCAAATTCTAATGAGTACCTTTAGGATTTCACAGGGCATTTTTACGCATTTGGATTCCAAACTACTTCTCACGCTTTAGGGCCCCTAAAATGCCAGGGCAGTATAAATACCCCACAAGTGACCATTTTGGAAAGAAGACACCCCAAGGTATTCCGTGAGGGGCATGGCGAGTTCATAGAAGTTTTTTTTTTTGGCACAAGTTAGCGGAAAATGATATTTTTTTTTTCTTTCAAAGTCTCATATTTCACTAACTTGTGACAAAAAATAAAATTTTACATGAACTCGCCATGCCCCTCACGGAATACCTTGGGGTGTCTTCTTTCCAAAATGGGGTCACTTGTGGGGTATTTATACTGCCCTGGCATTTTAGGGGCCCTAAAGCGTGAGAAGAAGTCTGGAATCCAAATGTCTAAAAATGCCCACCTAAAAGGTACTCTTTGGAATGTGGGCCCCTTTGCGCATCTTGGCTGCAAAAAAGTGTCACACATGTGGTATCGCCGTACTCAGGAGAAGTAGGGCAATGTGTTTTGGGGTGTATTTTTACATATACCCATGCTGGGTGAGAGAAATATCTCTGTAAATGACAACTTTTTCCATTTTTTTATACAAAGTTGTCAATTTACAGAGATATTTCTCTCACCCAGCATGGGTATATGTAAAAATACACCCCAAAACACATTGCCCAACTTCTCCTGAGTACGGCGATACCACGTGTGACACTTTTTTGCAGCCTAGGTGCGCAAAGGGGCCGAAAGTCCAACGAGTACCTTTAGGCTGGGTTCACACTTGAGCGTTTTACAGCGCGTTCAAACGCGCTGTAAAACGCTCAACACATGAAAACCAATGCTTTCCTATGGCCCTGGTTCTCACTTGAGCGTCTTACAGCGCGTTTGAACTCGCTGAAAAACGCCCTACGCTCAAACAAGTTCTTGAGCTTCTTTGGGGCGTTTTGACGCGCGGTTGTGGCCATAGGACACTGCAGTCAATCACACAAACGCGCGTCAAACGCGCGTTTACTACTGCAAAAAACGCGCATAAAAACGCGCGACAAAAACGCGCATATCAAATACGCTTAGGTCTGAACCCAGCCTAAGGCTTTACAGGGTTGCTCACAATTTAGCCCCGCCCAAAATGCCAGAACAGTAAACACACCCCACAAATGACCCCATTTTGGAAAGTAGACACCCCAAGGTATTCACTGAGGGGCATAGTGAGTCCGTGGGAGATTTTTATTTATTTTTTTGCCAGAAGCAGAAATGGAAACTTTATTATTTATTTTTTTTCCTCAGAAAGTGTCATTTTCCGCTAACTTGTGAAAAAAAATTAAAATCATACATGAACTCACCATGCCCTTCCGCGAATACTTTGGGGGGTCTTCTTTCTAAAATGGGGTCATTTGGGGGGTATTTATACTATCCTGACATTCTAGCACCTCAAGAAACATGACAGGTGCTCAGAAAGTCAGAGCTGCTTCAAAATGCGGAAATTTACATTTTTGTACCATAGTTTGTAAACGCTATAACTTTTGCGCAAACCAATAAATATACACTTATTGGATTTTTTTTTATCAAAGTCATGTAGCACAATAAATTCTGACACAAACTTGTATAGAAATGTAATTATATTTGAACAATTTAACCAGAGAAAGTTAAAAATACACTTTTTTGGAGAAAATTGCGGTCTATTTTGATTAATATCAGAAAAACAAAAAATGTCAGCAGCAATGAAATACCACCAAAAGAAAGCTGTATTTGTGAGAAGAAAAGGAGGTAAAATTCATTTGGGTGGTAAGTTGCATGACCGAGCAATAAACCGTTAAAGTTGTGAAGTGCCGATTTGTAAAAAAGGGCCTGGTCACTAGGGGGGAATAAACCTGTGGTCCTTAAGTGGTTAAAATCCGCAGCATGTCAATTTATTATATTCTTCCTGTCCGTATTTTCTCCATCCACTTCAATGGGGACAGTAAAATCCGCACCAATTGATGTGGATTGGCCGCAGATTTCAGTGCGGATTGTGCGCACATAAATCCTGAACGTGTGCATGTACCCATAGCCTTAATGTGTATGTAGGGGCCTCTAAATTTTCCCCAAAAAGTGTAATGCTTTTCTCCATAGGGTTATTCTGTACAACCGTAAAAAAAAATGACACAAAATAAGACTCGCCACAAAAAATGCAAGCACATGCGGTTTTTTTCCACGCATTTCCCCCGCCAGCCCGCTCCGCCACGCTCAGGTACACACCGCACACCTCCTCATCCTCACACAGCAGCAGGCGGCGTGGGAACGCAGCGCTAAAAGAGGCGGGGCCGCACTCCGCACACAACGTCTGGTGGGCGTGACCAAGCCACATAGGGGCGGGGCGTCAGGGGCGTTCTACCAAACAACAGCTAGGTTCTCGCGAGGTTTGGAGTTTTGGCGAGAGTTTGTGGAAGATGGCGCCTGTTGTGACAGGGTAAGTCTGGGGAGTCGGGCGGCAGGTAGGGGGAGCTGGGTGGCTGGAGGGAGAGCTCGGCTGGGGAGAAGCCTGTGCGGGGTAGGCTCGGCGGGTAGGATGAGCCTCGGGCTTCACGGCGGCGGTAGGAGTTAGCGGCTGCTGTTGCTCGGTACTTGGGCTTTATGGTCGCAGCTGGGCGCTCCGTCTCCTGTGGGGGAACAGGTCTTTGTCTGGCCGGCAGTGTGTGCGGAGAGCCCGGGCTGCGGGGGTGCCCGGTACTGGCCGCTCCGTCCGTGTGGCCGCCATGTGATCCGTCCTCCTCCTGCTGAGCACAGCCGGGTCACCTCACAGGGAAATATCACACTTCCCACACTGTGTCCCCCCCATGTCACACTTACTGAGGTCCGAAACTGCATAAAGCCTTGGAGGCTTGACCGAGGAATGTACCATTAAAGGGGGGATCTGACCCTCATAGGGAGTAGAAGTCAGGAACCTGGGGTCCATGACCATCCCTGGTCTCCGGAGGTCCCCAGTCCTCCATTGGTCTCCTACAAGCACCGCTCTGATCTTGGGCACCCCTGACCTACAGAGGACCCCTATAATGAGCTGTCCGCAGGGGTCTGTGCATGTCGGAGGGCCCCTTTAACACGATGCAGGGTTTGCAGTGATGTGTGAGCCCCAGACCCCATTGGTGACAACCCCATAAGTAGAGCAGGGGATGCTGTCAGCCGCTTATCTCCTGTGAACCTGAGGGATCCGTCCCACGTCTTCAGGTTGTCGCCGACACCTGCCGCTCAGTGCACACCGATGACGTCCAGAGACCACCCATCACACCGTTGGCCTGGCCTCCAATGTCCTTTCCTATAAAGAGGACCACCGCGTGTATTGTGTGAAGCTTACGTCTAGTCTGAGTCCTGACCCCATTAACACTATCTGTTCTGGTCCCGCTCTTACCTGTTGAGGATCAGGTTATAACGTGGCTTCTTTGTAGTGGGCTGCAGTATAAATGAGGTTAAAGGGGTTCTCCGGGATGTTTTATTTTAATGGGATAGGTCATTAATATCTCATTGGCAGGCTGACTTCTGTCCACCGCTGGTCTCCGTATCTGTCCGCTCTGTACTGGGAGGTGCTGGTTACCATTCATTTCCCTGCAGTAACCAGCGCTGTGTAGTTCTGGTCCATGTTTCCAGCGCAGGAGCTACCGGAGGACAGCCGATCGCTGGCGGCAGGAGTGGAACCCCTGCCGATCTGATATTGATGACCTAGCCTATCGGTATAAAAATCCCAGAGGACCCCTTTAAAGTGGCCATAGAGACGCCGACCATTTGGCACTGATTCGTGGTCAGCTGGGAAATGAATCGGACGTCATCTTAATTTACGTGGTTGAATGCAGTCTGCTGCCCCCTGTTGTCAGCCCTTCCTTTTTTGTTTTGTATGTGGGGGAGGGGTGCGGAGGGAACGTCGTGCTCGTCGGTACGCTTCATTTTAGGAAGTCTACAAATGTTTGGCTCGGGGATCACTTTTATATTGTTTTATAGGATACACTCGCCCTTAAAGGGGTTGTGCAAGAATGGAGGGGTTTTGGCAACCCCCCTCCCTCCAAGGAAGCTTGTCTACCGGCTCCCTCGCTGTAAACATCCGGTTTGATATCGCCGCAGCCAATCACTGGCTGAAGCGGAGACCAGATCCCCTTACGAAATGCCAAATCGGCACGTGATGCAAGGGGTCCGGTTTCTGCTGCAGATAGTGAGGCAGCGGAGTGTCAGGAGGGGGAGCAGGTAAGGCTTGTTTGACATTTCCATGAAACAAATCCGGCAGGTTGTTCCTACCGGGAACAGCCTGTCAGATTCGACCTAGCCGTGTGCTGCCGGCGTTGTCTGGCCCTATTCAGTATAATTGGGGCCAGTGGAGATCCAGCCGCAGAGATGCCCAGGAGCGGGCGGACAAATACCGCTGCACACTGCATTTTTCATCCGGCCGCTCTTTGGCATATTTGCCGGACTGCGGCTGGATTTCCGCTGGCCCCCATGATAGTGAATAGGGCCGGCAGTGCACGGCTGTGCTGACGAGGACGGATCTGTTTCATGCAAGGGTGAAGCCAGCCTGAGTAATCTTCCCTTTACAGGTCTAGCCAAGTGGGGGGTTTCCAAAACCCTTCCTATTGCACAACCCCTATAAGGGTGAGTTCACATGCAGCAGATTTGTCTGCAACTGAAAATCTCTTCCACACATGTGAATGGGGCATTTCTGCTGCCAAAAGTTGAGCATGTGTTTTACTGTACATATCGCCCCTATACATCGCTGACGTCCCTGACTCCTCAGACGTGATGGCGGCTTTCTCCAGCCCTCCGGAGTGTGATGGTGGGTGGTCTTCTGTAGATCCCCCTACTTCTTGAGGAGCAGGCGCTTCACGTTTCCGAGCCCTCTGGCTCATGCACATGAACGTTGCAGCCCCATTTCAATAGGGCTGCAAAAGTCGCGGTCAGCACCTCTTTTTGCAGACGAGGATAGGACGTGGCATGCACTTGGCCGGGATCCGTGTTTTGAGGATCCGCAATTTGTGGATCGCAAAACAGATGCGGTCGTTTACATGAGCCCTTACCATAACAACTGTATCTGTTTTGTGGTTCACAAATTGCAGATCCGAAAAATATGGATACTGATCACGTGCGTCCCCCATTCCCCCCCCCCAACGTGCTAAAAATGCCTATTCTTGTCTGCCAAATGGAGAATAGGACATTTTCTCTTTTTTACGGGATGGCAGAACAGACATACGGATGTGGACATCACACGGCACTGACGCATCTTTTGCACCCCTTTTGCAGTAAATAGGTCCTCATCTGATCCGCAAAAAATGTTGGTCAGAAATTTGGGCCTAATTTCCAGGGCCCCTTGGGAGCGGTGTGCTCTATGCAGGTTATACGCTGTGGACAGTCTGGGAATCCGGGTGGGTTCCTCAGCGGACTGGAGAGTCCCCAAAAAGATCAGGAAATTGCTTCTCCAGCGTCCCCTATTCTCAGCTGCCACCTTTTCAGGAATGAGGCGCATCCCTCGACGGCACCGGTGTAAATCAATAAATCTCCCCCGACGCGATTGACGAATGCGTTCAGCTGAGATGGGAGATGGGCTCCCGTTAGATCGGAAGGAAGAATAAATCCTAGTGGAGTCAAAAGCTCAGAGCTGACGGGACCCATAGGAAACTGCTGTTGTGAACAGGGCCTTAAGTTTTATCGGTCTGATTGACCAGAGCCACTGAAGAGGGCCGAAGACCTTACATTCGGCATCTTCTAAATGTCAGGTACCTTCAAGGGGCCAGAGAGTGACTTTCTACTTCTTCCTGTAAAGTTTTACTTCAGTAATTGCTTTCCAGCACCATACAGACAATGAGCCCGCCGCAGGAGGACGCCGCCTGATGGATGTCAGAGGGTCTGGGGGGCTTTTCCTGATAAGTCACCAGTCAGTAAGACGGCTGTGGTCACTCTGTGTTGAGGGGCTGTATGGAGTGCGGCCTGGTTTTATACAGCGTGCCGATTGGATGTTTGTCTCGTGGAAGGTTACCACACGGAGCCCGAGTTATGTGGCTTCATGTTTAATACGGGCACATTAAGGCCTCCCGCACGCAAGCTTATCCATCTGCAAATCGTGGATCCGCAAAATACGGATACGGATCGTGTGCTGTACTTATTTTTTATTTTTTGCGGACACATTGACGTCCCATTTTGCAGACATATTCTATCTTTTTGCAGAACGGAAATAGGGATGCAGAAAGCGGAGCTGATCCATGTGCTCTCGACATCCGTGTATCCTTTCTGCAAAAAAATACAGCGTGTCCTAGACTTGGCTGCAAAATGCGGACCACGGATCCATTGAAGTCAGCCAAACAAAAGTGGATGCAACACGTACGGTATCCATACTTTGCGGACTGCAAAATACAAACGGTCGTGTATGAGGTCTAACCTGTAACAGATGAGGCTACTTTCACACTAGTGTTTTGGGCCGATCAGTCATGGATCTGCAAAAACGCTTCCGTTACAATAATACAACCGTCTGCATCCGTCATGGACAGATCCATTTGTATTATCTGTAACATGGCCAAGACAGATCCGTCATGAACTCCATTGAAAGTCAATGGGAGACGGATTCGTTTTCTATTGTGTCAGAGATAACGGATCCGTCCCCATTGACTTGCATTGTGTGTCGGAACGGATCCGTTTGACTCAGTTTCGTCAGACGGACACCAAAACGCTGCAGGCAGCAGAGCGGAGTGGACACTGATTGGAGGCATTCTGAACGCATCCTTTTCCATTCAGAATGCGTTGGGGCAAAACTGATCCGTTTTGGACCGCTTGTGAGAACCCTGAACGGACCTAACAAACGGAAAGCCAAAACGCCAGTGTGAAAGTAGACTAAGTTATGTTACTAGCAAGTAGCCTAACAAACTAGGTATCTGATCACAAGGACCCCCAAGGCACAGGTTCTGGAGGAGAGACCCCCTACTCACAATCACCATGTGAGGGAGCGCACGGACGAAGGAGTCTGGACTTTACCTTTCAGTCCCTCACCAAGATGTAAGATCATTTTTTGGGTTCATTGGATGGAAAATGCTAAATCCATCCTCTGCTCTCAGACTTCTCACATCTGAGGATTTGCTGCAGAGGGTCCAGTCTAGACAAGTCTCTCCTGTTCTGACAGTTTGCAATTGAACTGGGGGGGGGGGGGGGGGGGGGGGGATCAGTGGCTCCACATCTCCGCCGTCAGCACCATTATGGACTTTGGAGGTTGTTTCAGATAAATGTTGGTGCTCATGAATGGTATTGTGCATGGGAAATCATGCTCCTTCTAAGTTATCCTTCTATTTAAGTGGTTGTCCTGGACTTGACTATTGATGGTCTATCCTCAGGATAGGTCATCAGTGTTGGTGGGCTTACGTCCCCCCTCTGATCAGCTATTTGAAGTATATGAAGCACAGTGCCGTACATTGTATAGTGGCTGTACTTGGTATTGCAGCTCGCCCCCATTCCCTTGAACAGGACGGAGCTGCACACAGCCCATGTGATGATTGTGACATCCCAGGCCTCGGAAGAGGCTGCTGCCCCCTCCAGCAGATGATCAGTGGAGGAGCTTGGAGTCGGACCCCAGTGATCAGATATTCCCCCCTCACATCTCGGCCTATGCCCTGAGCAGAATCCTGCATTTTATACATGTAGTGGCCCGAGGTGTCCGCGGGTCAGTACCATCCATCCTCCCCTTACTGAATTCCTGAAGGAGACTCCAGTTTTTGCATAGGATTGTTCCCTGGCTTCATGCATCCGTTCCTCCCAGTTTTCAGGATAATAAATCTATTGGGCCGTGGGAGGCTGCTCCCGCTAGACACTGTCCATTTTGGTGGTGTAAAATTTAAAAAAATATTTGCACCAAATGCTGTTTGCCCAAAAACGTGCAGAAAATTGTCAGAAATCCCCTCCTTAAGATTATGGTCACATGTGGCGTAAATGCTGTGGATTTTTGTGCCACAAATCGGCAGCATTTTGGAGTGCCAAAGTGGGTGATGTTTTATGAAAAAATGTGCAGCGTAGATTGACTTCTATGAATCTGGAGCATGTCATCATGCCCACCGGAAATCTCCTTGTGTGACCGTACTCTACAGCAGGGGTAGGCAACCTCCAGCACTCCAGCTGTTGTGAAACTACAACTCCCAGCATGCATCTTCTAAGAACTGACATAGAAAGAAATGGTGCATGCTGGAGTGCCGAAGAGAGTGGGTTACAACAGCGTTTTCTGTCGCCTGTCAGTCTGTGACCAGAGCAATGCTGACCGATGGCAGTTATGTACTGAGACCTCTATGAGAGGTAGCTGCGATCCAGCGGCAGTTAACCCCTCAGGTGTGGCACCTGAGGGGTTAACTGCCGCTGATCGCAGCTACCTCTCATAGATGTCGGTTGCCGGCTATGTGATTCTGCTGCCAGTACCCGCCTCCTGTATCTGAATGAATGGGCGAGTTATCTTCATTGGTGGCGCAGTGGCCACAGCCCCCCCCCTCCTCTGCCCCTCTCTCCTCTCATTGGTGGTAGTGGCCACAGCCCCTCCCCGCCTCTGCCCCTCTCTCCTCTCATTGGTGGTAGTGGCCACAGCCCCTCCCCGCCTCTGCCCCTCTCTCCTCTCATTGGTGGTAGTGGCCACAGCCCCTCCCCTCCTCTGCCCCTCTCTCCTCTCATTGGTGGTAGTGGCACAGGGGGAGGGAGACACTGCTTCCTTCTCCCCTGTGCTGCTGAGGGAACATGGCCGCGCTGAGAGCAGCGCGCACAAGTCCTGATACTAGGCTGCGCAGTAGTGCAACCTAGTATCAGTAAATGGCAAATCCCGGTATCAAACCGATACCGGGACAAAAGTATTTATAACAACCGAGACAACCCCAGGCGGAACTCATTGCAGGTCTTGAAATGTGTGGGAATGGATACGGTAGAGAACTGAGATGAGAGAACATTTATTTGCTGGAAGGGCTCATACACACAACTGTTGTTTTGCGGATCCACAGAACATGGCTACTCATCATGTGCGTCCTATCCTTGTCCGTAATGCAGACAATAATGGGACATGTTCTATTTTTTGCAGAATGGACATACGGACATGAAAACGCACAGTGTCATTTCCATGTTTTTTTTTGCAGGCATATTGAAGTGAATGGTTCCGCATACGGCCTGCAAAAAAACCGGAATGGACACAGCCAAAAAATGTTTGTGTGTACGAGTCCTAACTGGAATACCTTTTTGAGAACCTTGTCAGGGAGACAGCCTGCCCCCTGCTGGTAACCTCGCTTGGCCCCCCCTCCCTGCTGGTAACTTCTCAGCAGTAAAAGTACCAGGAAATCTGCTGTCCATTGCTGGTGACCACCACAGTCCTAAGGCTACTTTCACATCGGCGTTAGGTGCGGATCTGTCTGGTGTCTGCACAGACGGATCCGCACCTATAAATGCAAACGCTGGTATCCGTTCAGTACGGATCCGTCTGCATTATTCTGTCCCGAAAAAAATCTAAATCTAAGTGCAAGTCAAACGGATCCGTCCTGACTTACATTGAAAGTCAATGGTGGACGGATCAGTTTGCAATTGCACCATATCGTGTCAATGTAAACGGATCCGTCCCCATTGACTTGCATTGTAAGTCAGGAGGGATCCGTTTGGCTCCGCACCGCCAGGCGGACACCAAAACGCTGCTTGCTGCATTCTGAATGGATAAGGATCCGCTCAGAATGCATCAGTTTGGCCCCGTTCCGCCTCCAGAGCGGAATGGAGGCGGAACGGGGCCAAACTGATGCATTCTGAGCGGATCCTTATCCATTCAGAATGCATTGGGGCTGAACTGATCTGTTTGGGGCCGCTTGTGACAGCCCTGAACGGATGTCACAGGCGGGCCCAGAAACGGCAGTGTGAAAGTAGCCTTAACTGTACGCCGACCAGAAGTTGTGAAGGACTCCTTATGAATAACCACAATGGCCTGGTCTCGGTTTTCCACAGGTGGTACGGTCTTCTGATGAGTTGGCCTTATGTTTTGTCCTTTGACCTCATCTCGCCCGACCCAACCCCCATACACATGCACGCTGTGTTCTGCCAGGGCGAATGTGTGTTGAATAAACAAAATGGGTCGGGCATGTTGAAATCCAACAGCCTCATCCTTCTCTCCACGACATTAGCAGTCAAGGGGAAGTCGAGAGGCCCCCAATGAGCTGGTCAGCTGTTTCCACTGAAATTCTTGGCTTTGGCTTATGTCACTGTAATGATAACGTTCCCTTTTTTTAGGCTGGGGCAACATGGTGACTCTGGGTGTGACACGTTGCGTCGTGAAAGAGCGCGGCAGGGCTGCAGCATCGCAGCTAGTGAAGGTGAACAGGGTTAACTTGTGGCCTGACGGAAGGCGGCCCTGTTCACTAGATGCGATGCCGCAGGGCTTCCCTGTGGCCATACGACATGTTATATGGAGCAGTTCACTCCTCATACCAGACGTATCACTCCTAAAACCTATACATCTGCACCTTTATTGTTTTGGGCACATGGACAGTAGTCGTAGTCACCGGTGCTTGTACTATTTCCAGTGTAACTGGTTTCTCCTCCTGAACACAATGCTCCTTCAGTCCTGTGATGGTGCGGCTGCGCTGTACAGGTGCTGCGGCCTTCTTCAGGCAGATGAAGAAAGGAAGACGCCCAGTGCCCCAGTATATGAGATGGGTAATCGATACCACATCAGTGGGGGGCTGACTCCTGGTACCCCTGCCAGTCGGCTGTTTCATCCAAGCGCCACTTCCACCTCAGAATTGCTTGCCCATTGTCGCCTGCGCAGAGTAACTATAACTGCTCGTTCCATTCAAGTGAATGTATTGCAATGACACTGTGCCACCGCTGCAGAGGAGACGGCGCCTAGGTCATTTTGAAGCGGAAGCGGCGCTCGCCTGAAACAGCTGATTGGCAGGAGTCAGAGCTCCACCGATCTGAAATTGGTTACATATCCTGGAGACTCCAACAACAGCGGAGCAACTGTGCCTGCTGGGAGTTGTAGTTTCACTGCAGCTGGAGTGTCGGAGGGCCAGGTATTGGGATATACGATTTGCGCAAGATCTTGGCGGCATGAGCTGTGTGAGAGTGAAGGCATGTTCCCCTTATCAGGCTGCGGAGATAGGAGGGATGATGGATGGTGTTGTTGCAGCGGCCACCTGCTGGATTCCCACAGTAGTAACCCAGCCATGACCGCACAAAACTATACAGACATTTATCATGATCCCGCCTGCCGTAGACTTGTGGTTTCTGAGTATTTCAGTCATTTATATGTGAAGGCATTAGAGGCGTGCGCTCCTCAGACTAGAGCCAGGCGGAGGGGGGTGCGTGTCTTACAGGAGCCTTCTCTGTCCTGTATGGGTAGGGCAGCTTCCCTAACGTAACCTTGTGTAGTATTACCGGTCAGCCGTGCCACAGAAAGAATTCCCAATCATTGCCCGGCGAAAACAGGACAGGCCACAAAATCGTCACTTGTCGGCCGATGGCTTTTTACCTGTCCACAAAACTATTGTGATGGCGATTTGCCCCAGATTTCACTCTTTGCAGTGAAAATCGACACCATTTACACATTGAGGACTTGAGAACCGGGAAATATTGCTAATCTTGTCTATTACTGCTGATCTGCCACACAAACATCCAAGCCTAACACAACATGCAGACACTTGGCGTAAAGGGTTCTCCACAGCGCCAATCCACCGCCTTTCACAGCGGGTGACATCTCAGGCTGACTTACACTGTGGCTTTTCAATTCACAGCCTGGCCGCTATATGCTGTGGGTTTTACAGTGCAATCCCGGCAGCGATCCGCCACAGGAACGCACCAATTCTTGGCAGATTTTTAACCAGATCTGCTAAGCATGGCCGTCCCCTTAGCCAACTAGGAGCCACCAGTGAGCTGTCCACACATCCTGATTGAGGCTCCGTCTGTAAGTACCACATGCACTGTTTGTCTACCGCTATACGATGACTTATTTGAAGAAGCCTAAGGTCCAACCTGCTCCCCTGGAAGACGGAGTTCTTTGCTTTCATTACTCATGCGTTTTGGATTGTGAAATTAAAATTTTCAGTTTTTATTCAGTCCCAGAACAGAATTTTGTGCTTCGGCTGCACTGCAAACTTGGTTGTGCATTAGCTGTTGCACCCAAGGATTGCAGTGTAGCAGTGCTTGCACCGAAATGAATGTGGTTGCAGCGCGACTCGCACGTTTACTGCAACACCAGAATCTGCAAAAACTCAGCAGTGTGGAATCTTTAGCGATTCTGGGGTCCTGGTTGCAGCACATGCTGTGACCCCATTCATCTCTATTCTATCACGGTGACCCTTGGGAGGGACATGACTGTATAGCCCAGGGGTGCACAACCTGCGGCCCCCCAACCATCTGGTAACAGTCATGTATATATGTCTTGTGGCTGCTCATATGTATCTTTCATGTATTTTCCCATTAGGTGGGAATCCTGGAGGTGTAACTAGACATTTATGATATATACTGTATGTTCAGTATGGATCGACCGATTATCGGTTTGGCCGATATTATCGGCCGATATTGAGGATTTTGAACGTTATCGGCATCTATTTTGCCGATATACCGATAACGTATTGGGAACACAGAACGCGCTGCTGACAGCGCTCTCTGTGTTCCCTCCGCAGCACAGGGGAGAAGGAAGCAGTGTCTCCCCCCCCCTGTGCTGCTGCTGCTGCCGCCAATGAGAGGAGAGAACATAAGAGGAGGGGAGGGGCTGTGGCCGCTGCACCACCAATGAAGATAAGCCTTTCATTCATATACACAGGAGGCTGGAGCTGGGAGCTGGCTGCAGAATCACATAGCCGACTCCCGACCTCTATGAGCGATAGCTGCGATCCGCGGTAGTTAACTCCTCAGGTGCCGCGGATCGCAGCTACCGCTCATAGAGGTCGGGAGCCGGCTATGTGATTCTGCAGCCAGCTCCCGCCTCCTGTATATGAATGATTGAGAGACTTATCTTCATTGGTGGCGCAGTGCGCCCCCCCCCAAGCCACCCAGTATTAATCATTGGTGGCGCAGTGCGCCCCCCACCCCCACCCCCATCCCAATCCCGGCCAATAGTAAAAACATTGGTGGCGCAGTGCGCCCGCCCCCCCCCCCCCCCCCCCCCCCCAGTATTACTCATTGGTGGCAGTGGCCACAGGATCCCCTCTCCCCTCCTCCTCCGATCGGAGCCCCAGCAGTGTAAGCCTGGGGCTCCGATCGGTTACCATGGCAGCCAGGACGCTATTGAAGCCCTGGCTGCCATGGTAAGCTCCATGCTGCTGTGTGCACTATGCACAGAGCAGCAGGGACAGTGTGAGATCCTATTCACCCTGATAGAGATCTATCAGGGTGAATAGGACAAAGGTTCTAGTCCCTAAGGGGGCTAAAAGTTAGTAAAAAAAAACACAAAAATATTAAGTATAAATGAAAAAGATTTATAAAAAAAAAAAAATACACATTAACAATAAACATATTCATTTTCAAGCAGATTTGTGTAGGAATTTTTATTTTTTTCTCAAAAATGAAAATTCCCAGAATATCGGTATAAATTATCGGCTATCGGCCTGAAAGTTCACAAATTATCGGTATCGGCCCTAAAAAATCTATATCGGTCGATCCCTAATGTTCAGTATGCCATAAATATAGTATTTTAGTTGGTAAAACCCCTTTTAAGTTCTATTTTTGGCCCTTGGAATTAATTCAGGCTGACAATGTGGCCCCCAACCAGAAAAGGTTGTGCACCCATGCTCTAGCTGAACCCTAAGGCTCAGTTCAGACCTGAGCGTTCTGAAAGGAGCGCTCTGTATGCGCGATTGTACGGGCGTTTACAATCGCGCATACAGAGACAAGCGTACACACAGTGTCGCGCGTTCCCGAAAGTCTATGTACGGTAACGCGCGACAAGCGCCCAAAAAAACGCTCCTGTACTTGTTTGAGCGTCGGGCGTTTTACAGCGCGATCGAACGTGCTGTAAAACGCCCAGGTGAGAACCATTCCCATAGGGAAGCATTGGTTTCTCCTTGTTGAGCGTTTTACAGCGCGTAGGAACGCGATGTAAAACGCTCAGGTCTGAACTGAGCCTAAAGAATTTGCCTGGCTCTCTAAAATAGGTGCTGGTTTGTTTGGAGCTTCGGCCACCAGGTGGCGCACCCTGTCAAGACAGCCGTGCTGTCCTGCAGTTTTATACTAGGTTATTATGCAGTACCAGAAGTCACTTACCTGTAGCATGAATGTATAAGGCCTCTTTCACACTTGCGTTGTTGGGATCCGGCGTGCACTTCCGTTGCCGGAGGTGCCCGCCGGATCCGGAAAAACGCAAGTGTACTGAAAGCATTTGAAGACGGAACAGTCTTCCAAATGCTTTCAGTGTTACTATGGCACCCAGGACGCTATTAAAGTCCTGGTTGCCATAGTAGTAGTGGGGAGCAGTATACTTACCGTCCGTGCGGCTCCCCGGGCGCTCCAGAATGACGTCAGAGCGCCCCATGCGCATGGATGACGTAATCCATGTGATCCATGCGCTTGGGGCGCCCTGACGTCACTCTGGAGCGCCCGGGGAGCCGCACAGACGGTAAGTATACCGCTCCCCGCTCCACTTTACCATGGCTGCCAGGACTTTAGCGTCCCGGCAGCCATGGTAACCATTCAGAAAAAGCTAAATGTCGGCTCCGGCAATGCGCCGAAACGACGTTTAGCTTAAGGCCGGATCCGGATCAATGCCTTTCAATGGGCATTAATTCCGGATCCGGCCTTGCGGCAAGTGTTCCGGATTTTTGGCCGGAGCAAAAAGCGCAGCATGCTGCGGTATTTTCTCCGGCCAAAAAACGTTCCGTTCCGGAACTGAAGACATCCTGATGCATCCTGAACGGATTTCTCTCCATTCAGAATGCATTAGGATAAAACTGATCAGGATTCTTCCGGCATAGAGCCCCGACGACGGAACTCTATGGCGGAAGAAAAGAACGCAAGTGTGAAAGGGCCCTAAAAAGTAAAAAAATAAAATTATCTATCTATCTTTGAAAAAGGCTCTTGTATGAGCTGAAACGTTGCCATCCACATGGGTGAGTAAACACCACTATTTTTTTTTACAACCCGGATTCCAAAAAAGTTGGGACACTATACAAATCGTGAATAAAAACTGAATGCAATGATGTGGAGGTGCCAACTTCTAATATTTTATTCAGAATAGAACATAAATCACGGAACAAAAGTTTAAACTGAGAAAATGTACAATTTTAAGGGAAAAATATGTTGAATCAGAATTTCATGGTGTCAAAAAATCCCAAAAAAGTTGGGACAAGGCCATTTTCACCACTGTGTGGCATCTCCCCTTCTTACAACACTCAACAGACGTCTGGGGACCGAGGAGACCAGTTTCTCAAGTTTAGAAATAGGAATGCTCTCCCATTCTTGTCTAATACAGGCCTCTAACTGTTCAATCGTCTTGGGCCTTCTTTGTTGCACCTTCCTCTTTATGATGCGCCAAATGTTCTCTATAGGTGAAAGATCTGGACTGCAGACTGGCCATTTCAGTACCCGGATCCTTCTCCTACGCAGCCATGATGCTGTGATTGATGCAGAATGTGGTCTGGCATTATCTTGTTGAAAAATGCAGGGTCTTCCCTGAAAGAGATGACGTCTGGATGGGAGCATATGTTGTTCTAGAACCTGAATATATTTTTCTGCATTGATGGTGCCGTTCCAGACATGCAAGCTGCCCATGCCACACGCACTCATGCAACCCCATACCATCAGAGATGCAGGCTTCTGAACTGAGTGTTGATAACAACTTGGGTTGTCCTTGTCCTCTTTGGTCCGGATGACATGGCGTCCCAGATTTCCAAAAAGAACTTCGAATCGTGACTAGTCTGACCACAGAACAGTCTTCCATTTTGCCACACTCCATTTTAAATGATCCCTGGCCCAGTGAAAACGCCTGAGCTTGTGGATCTTGCTTAGAAATGGCTTCTTCTTTGCACTGCAGAGTTTCAGCTGGCAACGGCGGATGGCACGGTGGATTGTGTTCACTGACAATGGTTTCTGGAAGTATTCCTGAGCCCATTCTGTGATTTCCTTTACAGTAGCATTCCTGTTTGTGGTGCAGTGTCGTTTAAGGGCCCGGAGATCACGGGCATCCAGTATGGTTTTACGGCCTTGACCCTTACGCACAGAGATTGTTCCAGATTCTCTGAATCTTCGGATGATGTTATGCACAGTTGATGATGATAGATGCAAAGTCTTTGCAATTTTTCGCTGGGTAACACCTTTCTGATATTGCTCCACTATCTTTCTGCGCAACATTGTGGGAATTGGTGATCCTCTACCCATCTTGGCTTCTGAGAGACACTGCCACTCTGAGAAGCTCTTTTTATACCCAATCATGTTGCCAATTGACCTAATTAGTGTTAATTGGTCTTCCAGCTCTTCGTTATGCTCAAATTTACTTTTTCCAGCCTCTTATTGCTACTTGTCCCAACTTTTTTGGGATTTGTTGACACCGTGAAAATTGGAATCAACGTATTTTTCCTTTAAAATGATACATTTACTCGGATTAAACGTTTGATCTGTCATCTACGTTCTATTACAAATAAAATATTGACATTTGCCATCTCCACATCATTGCATTCAGTTTTTATTCACAATTTGTTTAGTGTCCCAACTTTTTTGGAATCCGGTTTGTATATATATATATATATATATATTTTATTTATTATTATTTTTAATTTTTATTTTAAAATGTAATAGTTGTTTAAGAGTTTCCCACTTGCTGCTGGTGCCATAGTGGGATGCACTATAATGTGCTCGTGTGTGTATATAAAATCAGCTTTTTGGTGGGCGCTATGCCAGCTGTTTCTGGTTGGTAATGAGCCAGGTTTTTGGATGCCCATGAATCATAGTGCCTATTAGTCAGCGAGCAGTTTTGATTGCCACACCTAAGAATGACCCCCTAGGCTAAATACAGTTCATTGGGTCTATTACTGCTGCACACATAATGACTAATGGAGCGTTATGTAAAGCCACATTCACAAGACTGTGCTTTTTGTAACACAGGGGACCTGGGGACACCTGAGGGGGGGATTTATTCATTCTTTTGCGCTAGAGAACTGCTGTCCATATTCCAATGTTTTACACAAAAAATGTTTGCGAGTCTTTGCCATTTTATGCCGCTGTTGCCACTTTGGAAACGTGGTCGTGGTTAGCTGTGTGAGTTTGTTTAAAGGGGTTGTGCAGTGATACGATATTGATGACCTAGGTCAGGGATCAGCAACCTCCGGCACTCCAGCTGCTGTGAAACTACAACTCCCAGCATGCAAACCTGCTTGGCCCTTCTTGTAAAGCCCACACAAGTGAAAGGTGGATTCTGGGAATTGTAGTTTCAGAACACCTGGAGGTCCGGAGGCTGCTGATCCCTGACCTAGGTCATCAATATCGGACCAGCAGGGTCCCAGGATTAGCTGTTTGGAGGGGTGGTTGTCCCCTTCATTCTGAGAAAGTCAGTGAGGTAAATGGCTAAATGTCTTCAAGAAAACAATATACAAGTTAGGGTTGTTGCGGATATCGAAATTTCGATACCCAATCAATACTTTTGTCCCGGTATCGATACGATACCGGTATTTCAATTTTTTTCGATACTGGGCTGCGCAGTCTAGTATCTCTGAACATGAGCGCGCTGACAGCAGTCTCTCCCCCCTGTGCTTCCGCCAATGAACGGAGAGAGGGGTGGAGGAGGGGTGGGCGCACTGCGCCACCAATGACTAAGTAGCAGGCTACACAGAGCTGTCCCAGCACTTACTATTATTCCTGGGCGCCGCTCCGTTTGCCTGCTGTGCCCCATTACTGTCTCCTGCTCCTTATACTAATTACTATCGGAGCAATGGGGTGGAGACATCAGCTTCTCTCTGGCTGTAGTGCTGTCCAATTGCAGCGCAGGGAGAAGGAACGCCCACTAGAGAAGCTGATGTCTCCACCCCATTGCTCCGATAGTAATTAGCATACGGAGCAGAAGAGGAGACAGTAATGGGGCACAGCGGGCAAACGGAGCAGCGCCCAGGACTAATAGTAAGTGCTGGGACATCGCTGGGCGTCGCTCTGTGTAGCCTAATACTCTGGATCCATATAAGGTGGTCTTTAACACATAATACGGGAGGCAGGTGTCGGCAGCAGAATCACATAGCCAGCACCCTGCCTCTGACAGGGAGCTGCGATCAGCGGCAGTTAACCCCTCAGGTGCGGCACCTGAGGGGTTAACTGCTGCTGATTTGCTGCCAGTACCCGCCTCCTGTATTAAGGGGTAATTATCATTGGTGGCGCAGTGTGCCCTCCCCCATTAATTCATTGGTGGCAGTGGCCACAGGGTCCTCTCCCCTTCCCTTCATTGGTGGCAGTGGCAGCTTCTGATCGGAGCCCCAGCAGTGTAATCCTGGGGCTCCAATCGGTTACCATGGCAGCCAGGATGTTATTGAAGCTCTGGCTGCCATAGTCAGCTCCCTGCTGCTGTGTGCACAAAGCACAGGGAGAGTGTGAGGTCCTATGCACCCTGATAGAGCTCTATTAGGGTGAATAGGACAAGGGATGAAAAGATCCCAGGATCTAGCCCCTAAGGGGGGAAATAGTTATTGAATAAAAAGTGTAAAAAAAAAAAACCCCACCAAAATATTGAGTATATATCACCCCCTTTCCCAATTTCACACGTTTATTTATTGTTACATATCGCCACGTCAGAAAAGTCCAAACTATTAAAATATTTAAAAAATCTATGCGGTGAACACCGGAACAGAAAAAAAAAAAAAAATTGCGCGATTCACCATTTTTTAAAATGCAGAATGCACGTGGCTTTTTTGGTTTCTTTTTTCACATGGTATCGGGTATACTTTTTTATGGTATCGAAATCGAATAAAAAAGTTGGTATCGCAACAACTCTACAAGTGCAGTGGCTGTGACTTCACTACTGGTGGTAAATTCCCCCTTACTGCCTTACTAGTGCCGAGCCTGGTGCATGAGTGGATGGGGAAGGTCTGCATGTTATGAATGAGACAGATTTGGATTTGATACAGTGCTAGATTTATTGCTGTTCACAGATGGGACCGCATCTTTCATCTGGCAGAAAGGCTCTGATAAGGGTAGGGTCATACTTAAAGGAGTTATCCCCTGACTATTGTAAAAAAAAAAAATATCAAACATGATATAGTACAGTGATGGTGAACCTTTTAGAGACAGAGTGCCCAAACTGCAACCAAATACCCACTTATTTATCGCAAAGTGCCAAAACGGCAATTTAACCTGAATACCAATATAGTATATCTTCCATTTACTTTATCATTTAGCTATAATAGCTTAATAGCCTACATTCAGTGTGCTGCCTGTGCTGTTCATAGTGCGTCCTGTGCTGATGAATGGCAGGAAAAGTCTAAAGCATATTGGTACACCATAGACTTTTTCCAAGGCGCGGGTGCCCACAGAGAGGGCTCTGAGTGCCGCCTCTGGCACCCGTGCCATAGGTTCGCCATCACTGATATAGTACATGACAGTCTTTTTCTGACAAAGCTAGAACCAGCCGTGTAACATGGATCCAGAGATCTCCCCATTCATTGCTCAGCTTGATATAAATCTAGCAAACCGCTCAATGGGAGTGTCCTTACTGCTGCAACTCAGGGGGCGTGTCCATGCTCTCCCTATCACAGCCCCGGAGGCAGTTGAAGGATGAAACTGAGCATGTGCGGCCATCTCAGTGAGCAGGACAAAGAAATAAGAAAACAAACAAACAGCAGGTGGCGGTATACACATACATTTTATTGAATAACTCGGTGACTATACAAAAATTTCAATTACATGTAATTACAAAAATATACAGATTCAGGTGCTGGTTTAAAAACTGTACAATATTTTTCATGGGACAAACCCTGCAAGCTATTTTGGCAGAGGTCAGCCTTCCAGAGTTCTCCAGATCCAGCCTAGCTGGATATTGCCATTCACTGCTGGACCCCATTGGCTATAATGGAATCTGACGGGATTTTGCTACTTTCTGCCAGACTGAAACCAAAAGCTGGAATTATGCTGCAAACTATCAGGAACCCCAAACCCCCCCCCCATTATAGTCCATGAGGTCCGGTGCTGAGCAGCAGTATCCAGCTAGGCTGGATCGGGTTACTGCCAGTGTGAACCTCCCCTCAGTTTGTATTCATACTGGTTTCGCGACGCATGCCTCAGATGTATTCATATACTGTGACCGTGCAGCTGATGGGACCCATCGAGCCCGCTGTACACTAAGGTACTGTGTAGATGGTGCGTATAGTGGTGATAAGTATTGAGGACCTAGACTTCAACTAGGCCAACAGGTAGAGACTGGGGTTACCAGTGATGGGCTTTCAGAAACCCTCAGGTTCCTGAAAAAGCAGTGTAGCGGGGCATCAGCCCCAACACATTCATTATTTTATACGCCAGAAACTGACGTAAAAAATGACTGAAATCTGACAAGTCCGAGCTGCCAGAGGAGACAGGTAATTTATGGCGTGACCTGCCTCTACTGGCTGCGCAGAACCCATCCAGCCTGGCGCACCCTGGTCTTGAAAAATAGATCTAACTTGCTGATTATTAGTTGGCATCACTGAGAGTCATTGTCAAGAGTAGGGTTGTTGCGGGTATCGAAATTTCGATACCCAATCAATACTTTTGTCCCGGTTTCGATACGATACCGGGATTTCCGTTTTTTCGATACTGGGCTGCGCTTCTGCGCAGTCTAGTATCTCTGAACATGAGCGCGCTGCTATCGGCGCGCTCATGTTCTCTCTCAGCAGCACGGGGAGAAGGAAGCTGTCCTCCCTCCCCCTGTGCTGCTGCCGCTGCCACCAATGAGAAGAGAGGGGCGGAGGAGGGGCGGCAATGAGAAGAGAGGGGCGGAGGAGGGGCGGCAATGAGAAGAGAGGGGGTGGAGGAGGGGCGGCAATGAGAAGAGAGGGGCGGAGGAGGGGCGGGCGCACTGCGCCCCCAATGATAGGATTACTATCGGAGCGATGGGAGGAGACATCAGCTTCACTAGTGGGCGTTCCTTTTCCCTGCGCTGCGATTGGACAGCGCTACAGCCAGGGAGAAGGAACGCCCACTAGTGAAGCTGATGTCTCCTCCCATCGCTCCGATAGTAATCAGCAGCATGTGGAGCAGGAGAGGAGACAGTAATGGGGCACTGCGGGCGAACGGAGCGGCGCCCAGGACTAAATGGTGAGTGCTGAGACATCGCTGGGCGCCGCTCTGTGTGGCCTAATAGTGAAAGTCTGGACTCATATACAGTAGTCAGTCTTTAACACATACAGGAGGCGGGTGCCGGCAGCAGAATCGCATTGCCGGCACCCTGCCCCTGACAGGGAGCTGCGATCAGCGGCAGTTAACTGCCGCTGATCTGCTAGTACCCGCCTCCTGTATAAAAGGGTAAAATCATTGGTGGTGCAGTGTGCCCCCCCCCCTCAATCCCCCCATCCCATTAAAATCATTGGTGGCACAGTGCGCCGGCCCCTCTCAACCCTCCAGTATTAAAATCATTGGTGGCAGTGGCCACAGGGACCTCTCCACTCCCCCTCATTGGTGGTGCAGTGGCAGCTTCTGATCGGAGCCCCAGCTGTGTAAGCCTGGGGCTCCGATCGGTTACCATGGCAGCCAGGAAGCCCTGGTTGCCATGGTAACATCCCTGATGCTGTGTGCACAAAGCACAGAGCAGCAGGGACAGTGTGGAGTCCTATTCACCCTGATAGAGATCTATCAGGGTGAATAGGAAAAGGGATGAAAGATCCCAGGTTCTAGCCCCTAAGGGGGGAAATAGTTATTAAATAAAAAGTGAAAAAAAAACAAACACTAAAATATGAAGTATAAATCACCCCCCTTTTCCCAATTTCACATATAAAATATATAAATAAACATATTACATCGCCACGTCAGAAAAGTCCAAACTATTAAAATATAAAAAAAAAATCTAGGTGGTGAATGCCGGAACAGAAAAAATAAAATAAAAACTGCGCGATTCGCCATTTTTAAAAATGAGGAATGCACGTGGCTTTTTTTGTTTATTTTTTTCGCGTGGTATCGAATGGTATCGAGTATCGCAATACTTTTTCATGGTATCGAAACCGAATCAAAAATTTGGTATCGCAACAACTCTAGTCAAGAGTACTTACCACCATCTCTGATCTTTATTATTTTATTAATAGCCTTTTCTAATTCTTTAGTTCTAACTTCACTACATCTGGAAGACAACACCTGTGCCCCATTGGGGCGGCTCAGAGTAAAGTGCGGCAGGATTTTTAAGCTAGCTTTCTAATCCAACAGGGCAATAAGACCCTGCGCTTCTGAGACAAGTAGCTGCCCCCCAGTCATTTATAGAATTATTCTCCCACGTCCACTTTATTTTCCAAAAATTCCACTGGCAATTACATGGAATCCGCCTCCCGTTGTTTTCACTGGGAGTCTGTGGTTTATGGGCCACGACCACACCAAGAAAGGACACGTCCTGTGTTGTGGTGGCCACATATACAGCAGCGTGGCCTTCTGTCAGAAATAGTTGGATCCACATGGAATCTGCGCTCAATTCCACTGTCTAAACACCAATACGGTCCTGTCCTTTTCTCCATATAGCCGGGATGGTTTTCAGCCCCCCCTTCCCTCTCTCTTATCCAGGCGTCCATGCGTTTCCCTCTATATAAAAGAAGCCAAATGTTTTGCAGCAGATGGAGGTCAGCGCTTTCTCTACTCAATTATCATGTGTTTTTTTTTTGTTTGTTTTTTTTTGGGGGGGAGAGAGAGGTTAGCATTGGGAATACGAATAGAGAGATCATTTTAAAAAAAAAGTGGTAGTTTCATACCTCCGTGCTCCTGCTAAGTGACCACCAAAGCCGGTGTGCCGTAATAAATGTCCTGGGGGGACGTGTTCATGGCTCCAGTAAACGTTATGTCATCACGTGACACGGCAGCTGGGTATAGCATGGGATGTTCTGGTATAGGATTTTTGGGGGAGATTTATCAAGACCTGGTATCGCCTGCGCTGCTGGAGGATATATGCCTAATTTATGATCCGGTTCAGGCCTCGTCAGCCTCCTGCAGTCCATGCACCTAAAGACAGAATTGTATGCCTCAGTGGCCATAGATTTCTGGTGTAAATAAAGATAACTTTGTCTCTGCTGTTGGCCATGGCGTTTTCTTTTTGCTGGACCACCTTTTGCATTGAGAGGCCAAGCTGTGCCTTGGTCATTAAAGGACTTTTCCACTCTACATTGTCTTTCATTGGGGGTAGACCACAGGGACCCCGACTATCAATTAAAGGGGAGACCCCCATTCTTCTCCCCAGGCTAGGAGAACTTTCAATCTAGCAGAGGTCAAGCAGCCTTCTTCTCCAAATGATGGAAATGGCCAAGAACAGCTCTTGGCTATTCTCATTGTGTAGTGGGGGGCATCAGTGTCATCCATTTTAGTGATTAGTCGGACCTTACAACCACCCCCACACCCCAAAGTAACATCACCTGCACTTGTGATTGGTAGGTGTCCAAGATCACTGAAACAAAGGGGCAGAAATGCTTAGCGCTGGCTGCACTGACGTAAGATGTGACAGATTTATTGGGGCATCTTTGAGCAGCCAGTATATCCGCTATGAGCTAGAATTGTGCTGTAATTTTCGCCAGGTTTCTTTATGTAAATTATGAGATTCCCTTTCTGGTAAGACCCACACAAACTGTTCTACGGTTTTATCTCCAGCCAAAAAAACGGAAGACTTGCCTGAATGCCGGATCCGGCATTTTTTCCCCATAGGAATGTATTGGTGCCGGATCCGGCATTCAAAATACCGGAAGGTGAAAAAAAATTAATGCCTGATGACACTAGAAAGACTGATCCGGCATTTCAATAAATCTTTCTGATCAGGCATTTTTCAGGCGGATAAGGATCCTGATCAGTCTTACAAATGCCATCAGTTGTCCTACGTTTGGGCGACGGAACTGCTTGCTGGATCACTCTGCTGCAAGTGTGAAAGTACCCTCAGACAAATGTATGACCGCAAACAGTGGTCGGTAATACATGAGCACTGGCCGTGTGAAAGTAGCCTTATTCTTGGTTATTACTTGTGTGTTTCAGCATTCCTGAAAACCACGGTGGTAGTTTTTGAGGGTTTTGTGTGCAGGCTAAGTTCCTGAAAGGCTGCCCCACTGTGCTGGTGGGAGCACCAGAGATTGTATGGCTGATGTTGTCGCCCCTTGTTCTACATGGAGATCGTATTGTCTTTTAGCCTTTATTTTTATACAAGTCACTTTATTCTTTTGGTTGCTACCGAGAGTTTTCTTTGGCCTTTCTGCCAACTCTTCCCCTTTTGTTATCTGACCACGGGAAGTATAGAAAGTGAGGTCGGCTTCATGGTAACCCACATATTGTATGTGAACTTTATACCGTTCAATGTGCAATATTTCTGCCCAGTTCCACATTAACCACCTCAGCTCCCCTAGCTTAAACCCCCTTAATGACCAGGTCACTTTTTACACTTCTGCACTACACTACTTTCACCGTTTATTGCTCGGTCATGCAACTTACCACCCAAATGAATTTTACCTCCTTTTCTTCTCACTAATAGAGCTTTCATTTGGTGGTATTTCATTGCTGCTGACATTTTTTACTTTTTTTGATATTGACCGAAATTTTTGCAAAAAAAGACATTTTTCAAATAAAACGACATTTCTATATACATTTTTCTCTAAATTTATTGTTCTACATGACTTTGATAAAAAAAATAATGCAATAAGTGTATATTTATTGGTTTGCGCAAAAGTTATAGCGTTTACAAACTATGGTACAAAAATGTGTGAAAGTACCCTCACACAATCATTGGTGGCAGTGGCCACAGGATCCCCTCTCCCCTGCTCCTCTGATCGGAGCCCCAGCAGTGTAAGCCTGGGGCTCCGATCGGTTACCATGGCAGCCAGGACGCTATTGAAGCTCTGGCTGCCATGATAAGCTCCATGCTGCCGTGTGGGCGACTGATCGGGCAAACACTGCGTTTTGGGTGGAGGGCGAGTTAAGGTGACACTAATACTTTTATAGATCTGACTGATCAGTTTTGATCACTTACAGATACTATAAAAGTACCAATGCTGATTAGCGATACGCTAATCAGCGAATCAGTGACTGCGGTGGGATGGGCGCTAACTACCAAAGGGGCCTAAACTATCCTAAACCTAACAGTCAATACTGGTGGAAAAAAAAAGTGACAGTTTACACTGATCACTTTTTTTCCCCTTTCACTAGTGATTGACAGGGGTGATCAAGGGGTTAATAAATGTGTTAAATGGCTTGTGATTGGATTTTTTAAAAGTCAGCAACCTGCCAGCGATGATCATTGGCTGGCAGGCTGGTGACGAACTAATCCTCTAACTTTTCCCGGGCCGCACTGCGCATGCTCGGGCCGGCTATGCTCGTAATCTCGCGTCTCGCGAGAGGATGCGTCCAGGAGGAATAACCCCGCAGGACGCGTCCCTGCATTAGGCGGTCGGGAGGTGGTTAAAAAGAGACAGATTTTCATCATTATTCAGCTATTAGGTTCATGTAACATACCAGGGCTCTGTACACTATAGGTCACGGTCACCCCACAGAAGACAAAATGGCTGCGTGCTATTGGACTATTCAGGAGGAGTTAACAAAGTATGCCCCCCCATTCTGACATCACTTCCTGCTCTGCAGCTATTGGTCGGAGAGGCTCCACAGACTTCCCACTCTGCCCGCCTCCAGCATTCACTTTGCATAAACTGGACATCTGGAGACCGCTGATCCAAAATGCTGAGGTTATTACCAGCGGAGTCATTTTGGCATCTTCTCCTGTATAGCCCAGTAATGTGCAGCCGTTTTCCTATTTCCTGTGGTATCCAGATAATAAAAAGAAACAAAAACTATTACAAAAACACAATTATTTAGGGTAAAATGCATTTGTTTTCACTTTGAATCAAAACCAAACTAATAACCTGAAGAAACAGGTCATTTAGTGAACGGATATAAGAAACAAGCAAATAAACCACAATGACAAAAAATTAATTTTTATTTATTTTTTGCTACATGCACGCTGCAAACAAGGCGTGTGCGGGCCTTATTGTCCAGGACGTCGTGGAACCAGTCCTACTGCCTTTTTTATTTTTTTTTACTCTGAAGCCATGGTGGTCCAACAAGGTAATGCCCGCAGCTCCCCATGGCCAGCTTGGTCGCCAGATCTCTCCCCCATTGAGAATGTCTGGGACTGGATGGGGTGATGAATATCCCATACACAGCAGCCAACAACCCCCTTGGCTGAACTACAGGTCCAAGTAGAAAGAGCAGGGATGGCCAACCTGAGGGTCTCCAGCTGTTGCAAAACTACAACTCCCATCATGCCCGGACAGTCTACAGCTATCAGCCTACAGCAGGGCATGGTGGGAGTTGTAGTTTTAAAACAGCTGGAGAGCCGCAGGTTGGCCATGCCTGAGCATCTGTATGACCACTACCATACCAGAGTGGCAGCCTGTATTGTAGCAAGGGGAGAATCCACCCAGTATTAATGTGACCCTCCCTCAACCTATTCCCTGCTTCAGGACACAAAATTAAGGGAGAACCACCTTGGTTGTGTGATGATTGACCAAGCACCACCAGCAGTTTATACTTTATCAATCTGAGCTCAATCGCATTGTTTTCTAGGGGCATTTTTTCATTTTCTGTTAGATGTGTGTATCTGTATATTAGGGGTGGGCGATATAAACAATATTGTCATAAATTCCAGCCACGATATAGATTTTAGTTATATCGCGATAGATGACCACTGAGCAGTAGTGAATTGAGGAAGCTTCCCACTCACCGCTCCGTGGCCTCCTGACATTGCACCGCGCTACAGGGCCTTACGTTCACACCTAGTCAGCGCGCTGGCTGACGCTGTGTGTGACGTCAGGTCCCTCCCAGTGCATGCTGGGAAGAAGACACAGTCTGTCTCCTGCTGACTCCTTCAGCCAGCTACCCACCGTGCAGGAAAGGTAAGTATATTAGCAGGGATGGATGGCTATGGCATGGGGCTGATGGAGCTGGCTGGGGGACATGATGATGGCATGGGGCTGATGGCGCTGCCTGGGGGACATGGTGATAGTGGCAATGGCATGGGGCTGATGGCGTTGGCTGGGGGACATGATGATGATGGCCATGTAATTTGTATACATTCAGAAGAAAATAATATATTGCGGTATATAGTTATATAGATTTTAGGCAATATCGCCCAGCCCTACTGTATATTATAATACACAGTAATGATGTATCCCCAGTCAGCTATTCAGTGTTGCTTTTCGGGTCCTCTGCCACATCAGCATAGTGTTGTGCATGTGGTCAGACCAATCATGGCCCCTCATATGGACCACTCGTCTTGCTGCAGAGTTGAAGAAGGACCCAAACAATGACGGCAATGGAAAAGTGAAGAATTCAGAATATATTGTGAAGTTGTGTTTTTTTTTTTTTTTTTTCTCCTTCACCCATGACAGCACCATAGAGAGATGGGTCCGCCCCCACAATTGGACAGGAGGCCTCAGAGCAATCAAAAAGTGTGGTTCTGTCCTCCAGTGTGGTTTTCTGTCCTCCAGACAGGGCTGATGGCTTTTTCTGCGGCCGTGTCTGCAGGGCTGATGGCTTCTTCTGCGGCTGTGTACTTGACTCGTAGTGGGTGTCTGTGATCAGCTGTGTCTGAGGTGCCGCCATGTCTCGGTGGCGGTCTACCTTGGTGGCTATGCATGCAGGGTGAACTAGTTCTGTGGCTATGTCTGGTTATCAATTTGTAGTTTAATGGTCTACAATAAGCATAGCACTCCAACAAAGCCCTATAATACTCTTGGTGGGGAGTGAGAAGATTGGCTGCACCATATTGCTTGGATGGCCTACAGGATGTATGGCGTACCGACAAAGCCCTATATGGCTCCTGGTTGGGAGTAAGAAGATGGGCTGGAACATTTAGTCTGGATGGTCTACAAGAGGTATGGCGCACCAGCAAACTCTATAAATACTTGCCGGGGTCCTTTTTGTGGTAGTATCTGGCGGTGGGGACCCTAGGAGGTCTGAAGGGTCCAGGGGGCTCTTTGGACCTCTTGTGGCAGATCTGTGAGCTCCTCCAGGGGATGGATGCCACTGTAGGGTTTCATCATGGATGCCAGATTGCGAGGAAATTTGGAGATTTTGACGTCTAAAGTTCTTCTGGTGATGTAATAAAGGGCCTCCAGGGGATCTTTGATCAAAGCATCTGTTTTGCAATATATTCTGCACCAAAGGAATCTGTTCAGTAATCACCTTCAGTTTTGATCATTCTTTGTCAAGATACAGTTGCAAGAAAAAGTATGTGAACCCTTTGGAATGATATGGCTTTCTGCACAAATTGGTCATAAAATGTGATCTGATCTTCATCTAAGTCACAGCAATAGACAATCACAGTCTGCTTAAACTACAAACACACAAAGAATTAAATGTTACCATGTTTTTATTGAACATTCACAGTGCAGGTGGAAAAAGTATGTGAACCCTTGGATTTAATAACTGGTTGAAACTCCTTTGGCAGCAATAACTTCAACCAAACGTTTCCTGTAGTTGCAGATCAGACGTGCACAATGGTCAGGAGTAATTCTTGACCATTCCTCTTTACAGAACTGTTTTAGTTCAGCAATATTCTTGGGATGTCTGGTGTGAATCGCTTTCTTGAGGTCCTGCCACAGCATCTCAATCGGGTTGAGGTCAGGACTCTGACTGGGCCACTCCAGAAGGTGTATTTTCTTCTGTTTAAGCCATTCTGTTGTTGATTTACTTCTATGCTTTGGGTCGTTGTCCTGTTGCAACACCCATCTTCTGTTGAGCTTCAGCTGGTGGACAGATGGCCTTAAAGGGAACCTGTCACTGGGAATTTGGGTATAGAGCTGAGGACATGGGTTGCTAGATGGCCGCTAGCACATCCGCAATACCCAGTTCCCATAGCTCTGTGTGCTTTTATTGTGTAAAAAAAACGATTTGATACATGTGCAAATTAACCTGAGATGAGTCCTGTCCCTGGGGCTGTGGCCCCCGGTATATTCTTTGTATGCTAATTGCGAACATTGGGCAATGGGGAGGAGACTGCCCTTTTTCTCAATGGGCATTCCTTCTCCTTGGCTGTTGCGCTGTCCAATCAAAGAGCAGAGCGTCACAGCCAGGGAGAAGGTGAGTCCGCCCCCACCCCCCCTCCCTGGCTGTGACACTCTGCTCTTTGATTGGACAGCGCTAATTTAGTTTACAATGTTTGGACCCATTAAAGGTCCTCTTTAACCTTTTTAATACAGGAGGCAGGTGCTGGCAACAGAATCGCATAGCAGTCACCCTGCCTCTGACAGGGAGCTGCGATCAGCGGCAGTTAACCCCTCAGGTGCGGCACCCGCCTCCTGTATTAACCACCCCAGCCCCCTTAGCTTAAACACCCTTAATGACCAGGCCACTTTTTACACTTCTGACCTACACTACTTTAACCGTTTATTGCTCGGTCATGCAACTTACCACCCAAATGAATTTTACCTCCTTTTCTTCTCACTAATAGAGCTTTCATGTGGTGGTATTTCATTGCTGCTGACATTTTTACTTTTTTTGTTATTAATCGAAATTTAACGATTTTTTTTGCAAAATAATGACATTTTTCACTTTCAGTTGTAAAATTTTGCCAAAAAAACGACATCCATATATAAATTTTTCTCTACATTTATTGTTCTACATGTCTTTCAAAAAATGTTTGGGTAAAAAAAAAAATGGTTTGGGTAAAAGTTATAGCGTTTACAAACTATGGTACAAAAATGTGAATTTCCGCTTTTTGAAGCAGCTCTGACTTTCTGAGCACCTGTCATGTTTCCTGAGGTTCTACAATGGCCAGACAGTACAAACACCCCACAAATGACCCCATTTCGGAAAGTAGACACCCTAAGGTATTCGCTGATGGGCATAGTGAGTTCATAGAACTTTTTTTATTTTTTGTCACAAGTTAGCGGAAAATGATGATTTTTTATTTTATTTTTTTCTTACAAAGTCTCATATTCCACTAACTTGTGACAAAAAATAAAAACTTCCATGAACTCACTATGCCCATCAGCGAATACCTTGGGGTGTCTTCTTTCCAAAATGGGGTCACTTGTGGGGTAGTTATACTGCCCTGGGATTCTAGGGGCCCTAATGTGTGGTAAGTAGTTTGAAATCAAAATCTGTAAAAAATGGCCAGTGAAATCCGAAAGGTGCTCTTTGGAATGTGGGCCCCTTTGCCCACCTAGGCTGCAAAAAAGTGTCACACATGTGGTATCGCCGTACTCAGGAGAAGTTGGGCAATGTGTTTTGGGGTGTCTCTTTACATATACTCATGCTGGGTGAGAGAAATATCTTGGCAAAAGACAACTTTTCCCATTTTTTTTTTTTATACAAAGTTGGCATTTGACCAAGATATTTATCTCACCCAGCATGGGTATATGTAAAATGACACTCCAAAACACATTGCCCAACTTCTCCTGAGTACGGCGATACCAGATGTGTGACACTTTTTTTGCAGCCTAGATGCGCAAAGGGGCCCACATTCCTTTTATGAGGGCATTTTTAGACATTTGAATCCCAGACTTCTTTTCACGCTTTAGGGCCCCTAGAATGCCAGGGCAGTATAAATACCCCACATGTGACCCCATTTTGGAAGGAAGACACCCCATGGTATTCAATGAGGGGCATGGCGAGTTCATAGAAATTTTTTTTTTTTGGCACAAGTTAGCGGAAATTGATATATATTTTTTTTTTCACAAAGTCTCCCTTTCCGCTAACTTGGGACAAAAATTTCAATCTTTCATGGACTCAATATGCCCCTCACAGAATACCTTGGGGTGTCTTCTTTCCGAAATGGGGTCACATGTGGGGTATTTATACTGCCCTGGCATTCTAGGGGCCCTAAAGCGTGAGAAGAAGTCTGGAATATAAATGTCTAAAAATTTTTACGCATTTGGATTCCGTGAGGGGTATGGTGAGTTCATGTGAGATTTTATTTTTTGACACAAGTTAGTGGAATATGAGACTTTGTAAGAAAAAAAAAAAATTTCTTCTAACTTGGGCCAAAAAAATGTCTGAATGGAGCCTTACAGGGGGGTGATCACCCCATATAGACTCCCTGATCACCCCCCTGTCATTGCTCACCCCCCTGTAAGGCTGCATTCAGATGTCCGTATGATTTTTACGGATCCACTGATACATGGATCGGATCTGCAAAACACATACGGACATCTGAATGGAGCCTTATAGGGGGGTGATCAATGACAGGGGGGTGATCACCCCATATAGACTCCCTGATCACCCCCCTGTCATTGATCACCCCCCTATAAGGCTCCATTCAGATGTCCGTATGTGTTTTGCGGATCCGATCCATGTATCAGTGGATCCGTAAAAATCATACGGACATCTGAATGCAGCCTGACAGGGGGGTGATCAATGACAGGGGGGTGATCAGGGAGTCTATATGGGGTGATCACCTCCGTCATTGATCACTCCCCTGTAAGGCTCCATTCAGACGTCCGTATGTGTTTTGCGGATCCGATCCATCTCAGTGGATCCGTAAAATTCATACGGACCTCTGAATGGAGCCTGACAGGGGGGTGATCAGGGAGTCTATATGGGGTGATCAGGGGTGATCAGTGGTTCATAAGGGGTTAATAAGTGACAGGGGGGGGGGGTGTAGTGTAGTGTAGTGGTGTTTGGTGCTACTTTACTGAGCTACCTGTGTCCTCTGGTGGTCGATCCAAGCAAAAGGGACCACCAGAGGACCAGGTAGCGGGTATATTAGACGCTGTTATCATAACAGCGTCTAATATACCTGTTAGGGGTTAAAAAAAAATCACATCTCCTGCCTGCCAGCGAACGATCGCCGCTGGCAGGCTGGAGATCCACTCGCTTACCTTCCGTTCCTGTGAACGCGCGCGCCTTCACAGGAAATCTCGCGTCTCGCGAGATGACGCACGGATGCGTCCAGGAGGAATGAATCAACCACCTTCCGGACGCATCCGTGCGTTAGGCGGTCCGGAGGTGGTTAAAGGTTAATTATCATTGGCACAGTGACCACTTCCCCCAGTATTAAAACCATTGGTGGCACAGTGCGCCCTCCCTCAACCCTCCCCAGTATTAAAACCATTGGTGGCACAGTGCGCCCTCCCTCAACCCTCCCCAGTATTAAAATCATTGGTGGCAGTGGCCACAGGGTCCCCTCCTCTTCTTTGGTGGCAGTGGCAGCTTCTGTTTGGAGCTCCAGCAGTGTAATCCTGGGGCTCCGATGAGTTACCATGGCAGCCAGGATGTTACTGAAGCCCTGGTTGCCATGGTAACATACCTGCTGCTGTGTGCACAGGGCAGCAGAGAGTGCAAATTCCTATTCACCCTGAGAGATCTTTCTGGGTGAATATGACAAGGGATTAAAATATCCCAGGATCTAGCCCCTAAGGGGGGAAATAGTTATTAAATAAAAAGTGAAAAAGAAAAAAAATTTAAATGTAAAAAAAAAATCTGTGGTGAACGCAGATACAGAAAAAAAATCTTTTTTATGGTATCGAATTCAAATTTTGGTATCGCAACAACCCTACTTACCGGTAATTTGATTTTCCAGGACCCATGACAGCACCCCTCTAATTCCCTACCTGGTGCTTATGGTTGATGGGAATTGTTTCTGTCTTTCAAGTTAAAAAAAAAAAAAAAAAAAAGTAACCAGTATTAGGAATTCTGTTTGTACGGCTCCTACTGATCTACTCTGGAATCAACACTGAGGGAGGAAGTGGGTGTTCCCTTTTTTGATTGCTCTGAGGCTTCCTGTCGAATTGTGGGTGCGGACTCATCTCTCTATGGTGCTGTCATGGGTTCTGGAAATTCCAATTACCGGTAAGTGTAATTATCATTTTCAGTGTTCATTATGATTTTGCTGAATTGCAGGGGGACATTGTCTAGCTGCTATAGCGAGGACATTAAAATGCAGCCATTGTTACATATATTATAATCTGCTCGGCTTCTCCTGCTCTATACCATGCAGTCTGCAGCTCGTAAAAGGTACCTGAGGGAAAAGTTTTTGGGGGAATAACATCACAAAGTATTAGTCCTCATCGACTCTTTCCTGCTGTTTTCCCAGCTATTCTTCTGATAGCAAATTTCAATAGAGAAAAAAGTTGGATTTCAACATGTCCGATACTTTTGTTCTTGGGGACATTAACCTTCTGCCAGAGGTGTCGGTCAGAGAACATGGACACGCAGTTGGGGAGTCAGGAGAGCGCTGTTTTGCGAATAGCCAGCTTTACATGGACAGGCAGCCTATTAGGTCCGGCCTTGGGCAGAGCCTAAGCTACGTGGCAGACCTAGCTGCCTTTGCTAGGCCCTCGGCTTTCATGTCCTCCCATCAACAGTGTTTCTATAGACTGCGGTCCCTCCTGATTAATGGTAGAAGCGACATTGTGAATGATAAACCTTCATCTAGACTCTAATTATGTGTTTCTTGCCCATTTGGTGTAATCTTGGCCATACAGTAAGCCGTCTCCTGGTAAAGTGATGCTGGATATACCGTATTTCAGAGCAGACATGGCTCTTGGCGGCTCTGAATGATTTCCAGTCTGATTTGGGCAAACAGTTTAGGATTTCATGTGTGTTTGCGGTGTTGATTTAAGGGTATCGTTACCGTATGTAATCTAGGACTTGTTTGTTCACTCTCACGGCAGGACAGGTCCTCGCAGTCATTCCTGCTCCTCTTTTGTTAAGTTGGTCGTCAAGACCCCTTGTTTGTCTCGGGGAAACATGGCTTTACGTCATCAGGCAACTTGTGCTTAGAAACTGAGACCTAGGCAAATATTGGGATTTACTGCTGCTCCAGGGCTGAGCGCCTGTCTGCAACATGGTTAACGCTAAACCATATTCTCCATATGATGAGACCTTTGACAACTTAATTTCTGTGCTGACCACCGGATAATATAATCCAGCATATAAGGGGATTTATCAGAACCACTGCAAGGCAAATGTGGAGCAAGTGCCCATATCCACCTATCATAACTTATAGTTTTCAGGGTCTTCAAGCCTAGTTGGTACTTTAATACCCCTTTCAAATTTGGCCAGAACCATATTGTAGCAAAACAAAAAAATACTCGCCTGCTCCATAGTGCACTGCTCCATCACTGAGGGCCCAATCCATGGTCCTTGTAGTCCCTGTCCTCTAAACTTCCCGGTGGGGTCACGTGCCATTGTGGGTAACCACTGGTCTCGGAGACGCCACTATTGTGTACTTCTTGGTCACACTTGTCACTTGGGAACTCGTCATTACTGATGTAAGTGATTGGCCACAGTGACACATGTCACCGTTTACAGGCCAGGGTCTGCAGGGAGTTTTGATCGGGTCATCAACACTAGGACAGAGTGACAGGGAGTCGGTGAGTGTATTTGGGCAATGCTGCCCAAATTTAAAAGGCGTAATTACTAATAAGGCTACATGCACACGACAGTTGTTTTGGTCCGCATCCGAGCCGCAATGTGGGATGTACTTGGCACACTTATTATAATTTATTTCAGGATACTGGCAGATATTATACCTGAACTCTACGCCTGCTCCCTTGCTGGCATAGATTTCAGCTCTGGCTCATGCTCCGCAAATATGAAGAGACGTGCGCCTCGTAATTGTTGCATGTTCCGCCAGTGGGGTAAAGAGCGGTTTACAAAATACCAGTCTTTATTCGGTAGGTAATTTTGCTGCATATAATTTAAAGCATTTTATTTTTAATTGAGAATAATTTGATGTAATTTTTCCATCAATGTATGTAGGCTTCTTTTTTGTTTTGCATGATTGTTTTTTTTTTTAGAATAATTTTGGAGCATACAATTTTTGAGGGAGGAACAAAAATTTACAATTTAGTTTTTGTTTTTTTGTTTGAACTGGGTTAGGCTGCTTTCACACTAGCGGCACGGACCTCCGGCAGGTTATTTTCACGAAGTAAGGATTTTTGTTAGAGCATCGGCACTGTGCATGCGCTAACTCGCGGTGCTGGGCTCCCTTTACAGGGGGGCGGTGCTGGGCTCCCTTTACAGGGGGGCGGTGCATAATAATTATGGGAAAAAAACATTCAATGGGTGACTAATCAGTTTTTTAGGCTCCCAAAAAACAGATCAGTCACCATTGACTTTAGGGCTGCAACGATTAATCAACTTTATTGATAATACTCGATAACGGGATTCGTTGTCGACGAATCCTGTTGTCAAATAATCGGCCGATTCATTGCTATGCAGGCAGTCAGGTGCTATATGCCTGCGGGTGCCGTAAATCCCGCACTGCCGCGGTTAAAAGGGAACCTGTCACCGGGTTTTGTGTATAGAGCTGAGGACATGGGTTGCTAGATGGCCGCTAGCACATCCGCAATACCCAGTCCCCATAGCTCTGTGTGCTTTTATTGTGTGTAAAAAAATAAAATAAAAAATACATATGCAAATTAACCTGAGATGAGTCCTGTCCCTGACTGATCTCACGTACTGGACTCATCTCATGTTCCCTTTAACCGCGGCGGTGCGGGATTTACGGGAGCCGCAGGCATATAGCACCTGACTGCCTGCATAGCAATGAATCGGCCGATTATTTGATAACAGGATTCGTCGACAACGAATCCAGTTATCGAGTATTATCAATAAAGTTGATTAATCATTGCAGCCCTAAAGTCAATGGTGACGGATCTGTTTTTTAGGAGCCTAAAAAACTGATTGGTCACCCATTGACATTGAATGTTTTTTCCATTATTATTATTTTTTTGACTGGAAAAAACTGTCCGTTCACGAAACAGAATGCTGAAGGGATGGAAGACACCCTCATCTCTTTCCATTTAGAATGCATGAGGACTACACGGAAAGGTTTTTCCAGTATTGAGATCCTCTGCATTATCTCTGTACCGGAAAACAACGCAGGTGTGAATGTAGCCTTAGACATAATATAAACTCCCTCAATAAATATAAATATATATTATTTTTTTCCATGGGTTCCTTTGTTGTGGCAGACTCCCCCCTCCCTTTTATTATGCCATCCTTTTGGCTAATTGAGGGTTGTGGTGCGGACCTCCACTTCAGGATGGCATATGTGTGGTGTGTCTACAATCCCTACAGCTCTGTTTGCGTCCCGTCCATAGTCCAGCCTTAGTGGAACACCCGCAGTAATGGACAATACGTATATGTAACCTTTGCTTGCAGTTCTTATATATTGACTGTAATAAATGCGGAAAGGAAGGTTAGATTTGACGTGTACTCGCTGGTTCTATCAAGTGTTTCTCTACATTATTGCTTGCAAAATGAAAACGGATGGTGGCTGTGGAGCGGACTTACACCTGCCCCATGAAGATCCTTTCATCCTCTTAAAAATGAGTAGTCCTTGACCTTTTTACTTTTCATCTCTCGGTCTTGTCTGGGTAGTTGCATTGATTCTCAGTAAAGAGGAAACGCTTCCACTTCAAATATGTGGTTACATCTCGAGCAGCTCTGGTAGAGCTTAACTGCTCTAGTAGTCTTCTCTGACCTCCACTGATGAACTGGCGGGACAGACAACTGGTGACCATGGACTGGAGGCTCCACAGCCTGGTCAGAAATGGTTTCAGGTAAGAGACGGCTATACCAGAATGTTTTTGCCAGTTCATCTTTTAAGTTGTGGTTCACTGTTAGCATTTAGTAGAATATTATAACAGTTTTATATTCTGTTTGCGTCTGGTTTTTATCTAGTGTGTGTCCATATTCTGTAATATGTCTGAAGGCTGCTAGTAATTTTATGCTTTTTGTGTTCTTGGTTTACGGTTTACCAATTAAGAAATTGTACTACTTTTTGTGTTTTGAGGATAGCCTGTGACTGAATCTGTTGGATTTGCCTTGTAAAAGCTGCTGGAAATTTATCAAGACATTAGAACTGAAATAAAAAAAAAAAGTCTGCAACAAATTTGTTTCATGTGATTTAGAACATAGAATTCTGTAGTAATGCTTTTTGGTTATTTTAGATAGATTTATTTTTTTTCTTCCTTTTTTTTGCTCTTTGAACACCGCAAACTGATTCTTAGATGTTTCCACTGCAACCACCTGACCACAGGCATCAGCAGCTGTTTGTAAATGGTGACGATGCAGTTAAGAATTTGGTTTGTCATTTATTACGAATCTGTGGCTACTTTGGCTGGCCCGCTTCTTGGGTTTGGTAAAAATGCTTTTCCGACCCTGGGCAGAGAGGGTGTGAGTGTGTGGACCCCCTTTTGCCTTCAGAACTGCCTTAATTCTATGTGGCATTGATTCAACAAGGTGCTGATAGCATTCTTTAGAAATTTTGGCCCATATTGATAGGATAGCATCTTGCAGTTGATGGAGATTTGAAGGATGCACATCCAGGGCACGAAGCTCCCGTTCCACCACATCCCAAAGATGCTCTATTGGGTTGAGATCTGGTGCCTGTGGGGGCCATTTTAGTACAGTGAACTCATTGTCATGTTCAAGAAACCAATTTGAAATGATTCGAGCTTTGTGACATGGTGCATTATCCTGCTGGAAGTAGCCATCAGAGGATGGATACATGTTCTCATTCTGTTTACGCCAAATTCGGACTCTACCATTTGAATGTCTCAACAGAAATCGAGACTCATCAGACCAGGCAACATTATTCCAGTCTTCAACAGTCCAATTTTGGTGAGCTCATGCAAATTGTAGCCTCTTTTTCCTATTTGTAGTGGAGATGAGTGGTACCCGGTGGGGTCTTCTGCTGTTGTAGCCCATCCGCCTCAAGGTTGTGCGTGTTGTGGCTTCACAAATGCTTTGCTGCATACCTCGGTTGTAACGAGTGGTTATTTCAGTCAACGTTGCTCTTCTATCAGCTTGAATCAGTCGGCCCATTCTCCTCTGACCTCTAGCATCCACAAGGCATTTTTGCCCACAGGACTGCCGCATACTGGATGTTTTTCCCTTTTCACACCATTCTTTGTAAACCCTAGAAATGGTTGTGCGTGAAAATCCCAGTAACTGAGCAGATTGTGAAATACTCAGACCGGCCCGTCTGGCACCAACAACCATACCACGCTCAAAATTGCTTAAATCACCTTTCTTTCCCATTCTGACATTCAGTTTGGAGTTCAGGAGATTGTCTTGACCAGGAGCACACCCCTAAATGCATTGAAGCAACTGCCATGTGATTGGTTGACTAGATAATTGCATTAATGAGAAATAGAACAGGTGTTCCTAATTCTTTAGGTGTGTGTGTGTATGTATATGTGTATGTATGTGTGTGTGTGTGTGTGTGTGTGTGTGTATATATATATATATATATATATATATATATATATATAAATTTTTTTTTTATTATTATTATTATTTTAATATTATTATTATATTATTATTAATTTAATATTATTATTATTATTTTAATATTATTATTTTATTATTATTATTATTTTATTATTTTATTATTTATTATTTTATTATTTATTTATTATTATTATTATTATTATTATTTATATATATTAGATAGAGATTAGAACATCTTTTTATTTCTATGCAACAACTTAAACTATGTAGTGTGACAGATGATGCCAAATGAACGTGACTTCCAGCCAGCTACGGAGAAAGGAAATGACTAAAAAAATACCAAAAATAACCTCTTTTAAAATAAAAAGGAAGCTTTCCAAAATGAGTGTTTTCCCTTGACTTGGCATTTTAGGTTACTATTAGATACGAGCTGAAAGTGATAGTAGTAACTGCAGTAGACGGCGCACACCTTAGCATAGAAACAGCAAAAGCACCATTGATGAATGGCATCTTGGCATAGTATGCCATCACTACTGTGTAGAAAAGTTGCTATGGCACATATTAGGCTACTTTCACACTCTGTAATTTTGGCTTTCCGTTTGTGAGATCCGCTCAGGGCTCTCACAAGCGGTCCAAACCGGATCAGTTTTGCCCTTAATGCATTCTGAATGGATAAGGATCCACTCAGAATGCATCAGTTTGGCTCCGTTCCGCCTCCATTCCGCTGCTTGCAGCGTTTTGGTGTCCGTCTGACGAAACTGAGCCAAACGGATCCGTCCTGACACACAATGTAAGTCAATAGGGACGGATCAGTTTTCACTGACACAATCTGGCACAATAGAAAACTGATCCGTCCTGCATTGACTTTCAATGGTGTTCAAGACGGATCCATCTTGGCTATGTTAAAGATGATACAAACGGATCGGTTTGGAACTGATGCGTTTGTGCAGATCCATGACGGATCCGCACCAAACGCGGGTGTGAAAGTAGCCTTAAAGGGGAATAATTGTAATTTTTGATGTCCTATGGAAGAATGTCAGTGGATGATGGTGTACCTCTGCAGGTTTTCAAGGAGAACCCAAACTAAATTTGGTCAATGAAAATCTAGCTTTCTAAGTCGGCTTGGCTTGAATGGTCCTTTGTTCAGAACTTCAGATAAATATAATAGTCTGAACTCAAGGACTGTGTTGGCCATGGACTATTAACACGGTGACTCTTGTCACCAAAGCATTGTGTGCAGGCAAATTTTTCCTCTCATTCCGGTCTCCTTGATGTATCATGTACGGTTATGTCTTTGACTTGGGTTTCTTCACTTAGCAGCCACATTATGGTGCACATGGCCGTACCGAGCTCCATGGCTTCCGTGCATACGATGTGTGGAGATATTCTCCCTGGAGCATGTCACACCTCGATATAACATCTGAAGCATACAGAGGTACCGATTTTACTAAAGTGCAGGCTTTTGATTAGAGGAGGGAGTTGGGCATGTGACTAATGGGCAGGTGCAGGCTTTCCTCCAGTTACCCCACCTAGAGGTGTGTGCCCCACCTGGACTTGCTTCAGGTCCAAGCCTGTTTGTGTCACCACGGATCTCCCCCCCCCCCCCCCCCCCCCCCATAACAGTGTGCCATCCACAGATTCCCCCGCCCCCAATAAGTGTGCCACCCCCACCCCACAACATATTTTCTTATTTTCCTTCTCTAAAACCTAGGTGCGTCTTAAAGGGTGAAAAATACGGTAACCAATTTCTATTCAGCAAGTAGGTTAAATGTTTCCCCCCAGTCTTTTAAGAGATATGTCCTAAACAGCTTATAGTTTGGGAATCTGTCAGAAAGGGGGAATCCTAGTGATCGAACACCTACTGTTAAGACTTACTGGACATTTAATATGTTATTCCGTGGAAGAATAACCTCATTAAATAAAATAATTTTTTCTTTTCTTTTTCCTGCCACTCATGTTAATACATTTTGAAGGGCCTCATCTGAAGAAGCTGCGGGTTTCTTGATTTGCTCAAAATGAGTTTCCTCTGATGCTGTTCAGTTTGTAATGTAATCTTTGAATGATTTTCCAAAATCCAAGTGTACGTCGAATATATCCTATTCCATGTCCTCTTTTTGGGGGTGATTGCTTGACAATTAAAAAAAAAATAATTAAAAATATATTATGTGGTTCTATGCCAATTCATCCACTTCCACACCACCTGTTGACTAATATAGGTACATTCCTGAAAATCCATACAGAGTTAACAGCTTCATATTAATCATGCACCTGCAGAATCATGGCTGTCATTGACAAGCCCGTCTACCCATAGAGAAGGTAGCACTGTGTACACCGCTTCCTGCTTCGGTCCCCTTGATCACGTGATTGCTGTTGGCCTTGTAAGTACATGAGCTGCAGGATCTTGGCAGACCCAGATCAGCTCCATAGTGATGCTCAACCTCACTCGGCACAGCTTCTAGCCCTGCACCCAGCAACCATAAACCATATATCCCCATATATCAAAATGACCATTACTCAGAGCAGTATAATCTAAAAAATAAAAAAAAAGCACCTTAGTTGTATTTTGTGCTATAAGAAAATGAAAAATATGTGGAAAAACACAATTTTTCCCACCTTTTCTATGAAGTGTTATGACACGCACTATATTTAGTCTTTTAGTATTCTTTTTATGCAGAATGCTCTAGATATGGAGTACTTTCTGGATTTTTTTTATTTTTTTATTTTTTTCTCTCACATGCTTCTCTTGAATAAGATCAGGGAAAAAGGGGGGGGGGGGTGTACCATCAAACATGCTTGTAAAAAGCTTCATTAAAAAAAGACACATGTGAAGCCTTGAGGTATGTTCTCAGATGGTAAATATGCTGCAGATGTTCTGTCCATCTTTTGTTGGTGGAAATTCAACAGATTAACAATCTCATCCACCCGCTGTAGAAAAATCCTGTGTGACATACCGTTACAAAGGCCACTACCGGATTTTTCAGACTATAAGATGCACCTAGGATTTGGAGGAGGAAAATAATAAAAATATTTAAAGGGAACCTGTCACCGGGATTTTGTATATAGAGCTGAGGACATGGGTTGCTAGATGGCCGCTAGCACATCCACAATACCCAGTCCCCATAGCTCTGTGTGCTTTTATTGTGTAAAAAAAAAGATTTGATACATATGCAAATGAACCTGAGATGAGTCCTGTCCCCGACTCATCTAACGTACAGGACTCATCTCAGGTTAATTTACATATGTATCAAATCTTTTTTTTTACATAATATAAGCACACAGAGCTATGGGGACTGGGTATTGCGGATGTGCTAGCGGCCATCTAGCAACCCATGTCCTCAGCTCTATACGCAAAATCCCGGTGACAGGTTCCCTTTAAGAGCAGACCCCCTCTCTTCATCAAACCTCAAAATCAGACCCCCAAGCCCCATCAGCCTCAGATTAGACACCCCCCCCCCCCCAACCTCCATCAGACTTGGATCAGCTCCCCATCAAACCCGCCAGCATCAAAGGCTCAGATTGGACCCCCATAAGACCTCAAATCAGACATAAAAAAAAAAAAGTAAACTTGCCTTGCTTGCTCCGGGCTGAACTGCAGATCCAGGACTCGCTGTTTGTCGCACGGCTTCTTCCGGTCCATGATGCACTGTGATCTGACGTCGCACAGCATAAGGTCATAGTGTGTGTACAGCGGGACCCGGAAGAAGACCGCTTCCATCATGGAGTCGGTTATTAGCTTTTAGACTTTTCCCTTCTTGTATAAGCGGTGGCTTTAGTAGTGGATTTCCTGATGTGGCTGTAATGTTCGATGGTGATATTGATGGAGGCAAAAAACCTGGTCACCGAGGCTGATGGTTCCCTACCCCATTCCTCGTCTGTGTGGTCCATTAGTTTAGTTACGTCTGATAACTTTTTAAGGCTGGGTTCACATCCCGTTTTCCCCATCCTTTAACGTATCCAAAAATCGTATTCGTTAAACGGATGCCTCAGACTGATGCCGTTCACCATAGAGTTCCATTGTAAAAAAAAAAAAAGTGTATGTGTGTGTATATATATTTTTTAAACTTTCTGAAATATAACAATATTACAATTGCTCATTCATTGTGCTGGAGCAGACACTGGAGGCAGCGTGTTATAGAGCAGGAGGAGCTGAGCAGATTGATGGATAGTTTTGTGGGTAAAGATTCATTCAAGTCTCTTGTCCATTTTGCAGACACAAAAACGTAGACTAATTTGCAACCCCGAAGGTCCGAGGGCAGAACGTGGGTCAGTGTTTTTAAAAAAATAATTTTAACATAAATTTTCAGTGAAAAACTGAACACGCACAGTTGTTGTCTGTGTGCCATCCATGGCCTCCTTTGCAGGCTTGATTCATTTTTCCATCACATTATACACTGCTCGTATCCAGGGGTTATGAATCCAGCCAGCAAAGGAATTAACATGGACAATCCCAATACATTAGCATAGCTCCCAACTTTCAAAATGAATGAAGAGGGGCATGATTTTTTTCTGCACTAGGCCACGCCTCTAACTCCGCCCTTAACATAATTATACACCTAATCCCAACTAGTCCCCTAAATGCCCCCACATAATAGTTATTCCCCCTTTATGCCACCGCACAGTATTTATTCCCACCTTGTGCCTCCTTTGCAGATGATGCCAAGATATGTGCCACCTCATGGAATTATGCCTAGCTGTGCCCCCAGTAATATGCCCAGTTATGTGCCCCCTCACAGAAAGTAAAAAATAAACTCCACATACTCGCCTTGTTCTTAGCAGCAGCAGGACATCATCTGCTCTGGTCTGTGGAGGAGGAGGAGCCGGGGTAACTGCTGGCCGCCCCCCGGACAGACAAGAGGTGGGGGGAGGAATGATGGAGTAGGGAGCCGATGCCGGCTCTCTGCTTCATCATTACAGGCAACTGTCTTTGCATCCTATGGAAGCAGGGACAGCTGCCAGAAAGTGGGACATACCTCCCCTCGTACCGGGACAGTGTGAAAGCCACTGCAATCCGGGACTGTCCCGCCAGAACCGGGATGGTTGGGAGGTATGCATTAGTACGGGCCTTGTCTTAACTTTCTCTACATGTTAAATGCCATTTGCTGAAGTGTGAGAACCCCTTTTAGAGGGTCGTGCTACATACCTAGAGGGGCATTTACTATCAGAAATACTCCTATTGCAGCGCAACTTTGTGAAACTGATGCGGACCCGTTCATTTCAATGGTACCACAAAAGATGCCGACAGCACACCGCGTTCTGTTCATATCTGTACTTCCCTTCCGCAATTGCGGCCGAGAATAGGAGATGCTCTATCATAGGGCTGGCCGTGTGCATTCCGCAAAAAGGGGAATGCACGCGGCCGGTATCTTTGTTTTGCATACATATGGTCGTGTGAATGGGCCCTTTAAGGGAAGGATTTTGGTCACTGATTAGCACCGCCCACTTGACTTCTAAGAATAAAAGCAGAGATTAGAATAAAATTTAATTTGGGCCTCATGCACACAAACGTATTTTCTTTCCGTTTCCGTTCCGTTTTCTTTTGCAGACCGTATACGGAACCATTCATTTCAATGGGTCTGAAAAAACCCCATAAGTTACTGTGTGCATTCTGTTTCTGTATGTCCGCAAAAAAATAGAACATGTCCTATTGTCTGCTTTACGGACAAGGATAGTACTGTTCTATTAGGAGCCAGCTGTTCCGTTCTGCAAAATACGGAATGCACACAGATGTCATCCGTATTTTTTGCGGATCCGTTTTTTGCAGACTGCAAAATACATAGTCGTGTGCATGAGGCCTTATACAGATTTTTTTTTTTTTTTTATTCTCTATAAAATTGGCGGTCTGCTCGGCTCCTCCTGTAACCATATGTAAGTGAACTCCTCGACTTCGCCCTTGGCACTTTTAAAAAAGAAAATCCACTTTTCCATTGGCAGCTCTTAATGTGTAGAGTTGAAATAAAGGCAGTACGGTACTTTTAATTTACATGATATGGCTGACCGGTATATGTAGGATTTTTTTTTTTTTTTTTTTTTTAAATCATTTGTTCTTGACGTGCTCTGCAAAGCTTTGTTCTCAAAATGCTAAAAAATGATAATAGCTTTGTGGTCTTTGAGTTCTTCTTTGCTTTATACATGGTTGGGTGTTTGGGACGTTGTAGGTTAACCAGAAGCAGACCAAAAATCTTTTTCTGATGAGACGCAGTAGTTCCTTGTTTGCAGAGCGGTCGCCTGTCTCTAGTCAGTTACTGAAAAGTCTTGGGGTGCATTCACACGACCGTAAGTGTTTTTTGCGGTCCGCAAATTGCGGAAACTGGCTGTGTGCATTCCGCATTTTGCGGACGCACATGGCCGGCGCTATATAGAGAATGCCTATAGGACACGTGGACAAGAATAGGACATGCTCTATATTTTTTGCGCATTTCTCTATTTCAAGGGGCCACAAAAAAAAAGTTGATCGTTGCTCGTTTGAATGGGGCGGAATGATCACTACCACAGTCGTTCCTCCTATGTTCAGTTCTATTGATTATCAGCAGCACTGATTACACAGGGGGATGTGCTGACGATTATCGTACAACTTTCATCCTGATAAATTTGCAAATCAGCCGACGAACGAATGATGGCTCATTTATCGGCTGATCAACAACACGGTTATACAGGCCAGATATCAGGCGGGAGCGTTCCTATAAACACGTGTTCCAATATCGTGCAGGGTAATAGGGGCTTAAAGGGATTTCCCGTTAGAAAATATTATTTAACAAGTTCTTGCAGCATGGCCCCTGAAACAGAAGATTTATACTTGCCTGCTGCCCCTCTGTTTATATCCAGCTGGCCATGGACATGGTCACATGCACCGCTCCAGCCAATGACTGGCTTCAGTGGTGACCTCCTGCTTGTGAAGCCTTTTATTGGCTGGAGCGGTGTATATGACCATGTCCATAGCCAGCCGGGTGTAAACTGGGGTCTGAATGGAGAAGGAAAGTATGAATCTTCTGTTTTGGGGATCATGCTGCAGAAACGTGTTAACATTTTTCTAAAAGTTTTTTTTTTTTTTTTTACCGGAAAACCTCTCAAGTGGTGACCTGTCCTTCCATCCTGCCTCCTATTCATAAATGAGTGCTTTTTTTGGACCGCGCTCGCTGCTTTTTACCGCCTCCTGCCCCCAGTTACAGGCGCCCTGCAAAAAGCAGTAAGCGCTTTCCCTTACTACCAGGGAAAGCGCTTATGGGTTAACCCTTTAATGACCAGGCATGTCGTAATTTTATTCAGGCCGCCTCTCGGCATGTTTACCGTGCTGCCGCTGGAACTCCGGCCCACCCCCATTATAGATAATGGGGCCGGAGCGGTAGTCCGGGGGCACGCGTGCACTAGCGGCAGCACGCATCCGACAGGCTGTTCACCCGCCGGAACAGCCTGCTGCAGTTCCTTGCTGCTAGTGTGAAACTAGCCTGAAAAGGGTTTATTTCTATATTATTTTTATTTTTTTATTATTCTGGTGACCTATCAGTTATCAGTATTTTATCGTGGGGGTCTGCTGTTTGAGAAGGCATTGGCGTTCCTGTGAGCACCGCGGCCTTCTCTCCGCTCACAAAGCACGGAGCCGTACAGCCCCAGTCACTGAGCTGCCCCTAGGCCGTGTGACTGTGAACATGTTACTGGCCTAGGAAAAGCACCGCGAAGGCCATGGAGCTCTGCTGCATTCTCAAACAGCTGATCGACGGGGGTCCCCACGATCAGATACTGATGAACTATCTTGAGGATAGGTCATCAGTAAAAAAAAAAAAAAAAAATCACCTAGGAAAACCTTTTTAAAAGAATTCCCTCCTGTGTGTTCATATTCCCTTCCCGAGCATGGGATAAATGGGGGAAATGTTTGCTAGCCTTTAGCTTGGAGGTGCGGACTGTGCTATGGAGGTATAAGTTTTAGTTTGTGATTGACTTGGTTTAATACGGTCCCTTTCACCTTCTGTAATCTACAATCCAGCCAACCAGCAGTTCCTACAGAGCCTTTGACTCGTAGTCTCCACAAGGTACAGAACACTATGGTAGCCATGCTGGTTAGGACCTCATACACACAACCGTGGGGCCACTGTCCCCATGTTGTGGACCGCAAACCACGGGCATCAGCATCATGGTGACTGCAACGGGTCTGCAATGCACAAGATGCAGCGAAAGATAGGACATACCCTTTCTTTTGCTGTGCAGAGGCACTGACACTGAAACACACGGAAACCCTTAGGCCCAGTTCACACGAGCAAGTTTTCCGCGCGGGTGCAATGCGTGGCGTGAACTCGTAGCACCCGCACTGAATCCTGACCCATTCATTTCAATGGGTCTGTGTACATGAGTTTTTTTTTTATTTAGTTATTTTTATTTTTACACATCAGTTCTGCGTTGCGTGAAAAACGCAGCATGTTCTATATTCTGTGTTTTCACACGCAGCCCTGGCCCCATAGAAGTGAATTGGGCCATGTGAAAATCGCATTCGCAAGCAAGTGCGGATGCGATGTGTTTTTCACGGATGGTTGGTAAGAGATGTTGTTTGTAATTCTTCAATTTTTTATCACGCGTGTGAAAAACTCATCAATTGCATTGCACCCGCGCGATTAAAACGGATCGCAATCGCAGACAAAACTGACTGAACTTGCTTGCAAAATTGCACATTTTTAACTGAACGCATCCGGACCTAATCCATATCGCTCGTCTGCAAGGGGCCTTAGTTACTGCTTTTGTCATTAGCACCTTACCGCCATCCAGACACCATCCGCTCTCCTAATTGTCTGACTCGTGGCACGTTTGTCACTCTTTAGGCTTGCGATTCCCAACTTTCTCATAAAAATGTCTGATCCCTTAAAGCAGCGGTTCTCAACCTAGGGGTCGCGACCCCTTTGGGGGGCGATCGGCCCTTTCCGGGGGGTCGCCGGTGTTAGTTTTGCGATCCAATGGTATATTCTAACCCCCAGGCGTTCCCATGGTGACAGGGACGCTTGCCTGGGGGTTAGAATATACAGGGCCACGATGCTCACAGCAGTATATTTATAAACTAATCAGTAACTACTTTAACTTTAATCATTGCTCATTGCTGAGCTCTTTACTTGGATTATAATTTATTTGGATATGGGATATCTTACTTTGTCTTAGCTCCGGTAATAGCAGGGAGGGAGGAGCAGGCGCGTGACGTCAGTGAGTGAGCGCCGCCCTCCCGCACTGCCTGCTATTACCGGAGCTAAGACAAAGTAAGATATCCCATATCCAAATAAATTATAATCCAAGTAAAGAGCTCAGCAATGAGAAATGATTAAAGTTAAAGTAGTTACTGATTAGTTTAGAAATATACTGCTGTGAGCATCGGGGAGGGAGATCTGTGGATGGCAGTGCCATCCACAGATCCGCATACAGTGCCATCCACAGATCCGCATACAGTGCCATCCACAGATCCGCATACAGTGCCATCCACAGATCCGCATACAGTGCCATCCACAGATCCGCATACAGTGCCATCCACAGATCCGCATACAGTGCCATCCACAGATCCGCATACAGTGCCATCCACAGATCCGCATACAGTGCCATCCACAGATCCGCATACAGTGCCATCCACAGATCCGCATACAGTGCCATCCACAGATCCGCATACAGTGCCATCCACAGATCCGCATACAGTGCCATCCACAGATCCGCATACAGTGCCATCCACAGATCCGCATACAGTGCCATCCACAGATCCGCATACAGTGCCATCCACAGATCCGCATACAGTGCCATCCACAGATCCGCATACAGTGCCATCCACAGATCCGCATACAGTGCCATCCACAGATCCGCATACAGTGCCATCCACAGATCCGCATACAGTGCCATCCACAGATCCGCATACAGTGCCATCCACAGATCCGCATACAGTGCCATCCACAGATCCGCATACAGTGCCATCCACAGATCCGCATACAGTGCCATCCACAGATCCGCATACAGTGCCATCCACAGATCCGCATACAGTGCCATCCACAGATCCGCATACAGTGCCATCCACAGATCCGCATACAGTGCCATCCACAGATCCGCATACAGTGCCATCCACAGATCCGCATACAGTGCCATCCACAGATCCGCATACAGTGCCATCCACAGATCCGCATACAGTGCCATCCACAGATCCGCATACAGTGCCATCCACAGATCCGCATACAGTGCCATCCACAGATCCGCATACAGTGCCATCCACAGATCCGCATACAGTGCCATCCACAGATCCGCATACAGTGCCATCCACAGATCCGCATACAGTGCCATCCACAGATCCGCATACAGTGCCATCCACAGATCCGCATACAGTGCCATCCACAGATCCGCATACAGTGCCATCCACAGATCCGCATACAGTGCCATCCACAGATCCGCATACAGTGCCATCCACAGATCCGCATACAGTGCCATCCACAGATCCGCATACAGTGCCATCCACAGATCCGCATACAGTGCCATCCACAGATCCGCATACAGTGCCATCCACAGATCCGCATACAGTGCCATCCACAGATCCGCATACAGTGCCATCCACAGATCCGCATACAGTGCCATCCACAGATCCGCATACAGTGCCATCCACAGATCCGCATACAGTGCCATCCACAGATCCGCATACAGTGCCATCCACAGATCCGCATACAGTGCCATCCACAGATCCGCATACAGTGCCATCCACAGATCCGCATACAGTGCCATCCACAGATCCGCATACAGTGCCATCCACAGATCCGCATACAGTGCCATCCACAGATCCGCATACAGTGCCATCCACAGATCCGCATACAGTGCCATCCACAGATCCGCATACAGTGCCATCCACAGATCCGCATACAGTGCCATCCACAGATCCGCATACAGTGCCATCCACAGATCCGCATACAGTGCCATCCACAGATCCGCATACAGTGCCATCCACAGATCCGCATACAGTGCCATCCACAGATCCGCATACAGTGCCATCCACAGATCCGCATACAGTGCCATCCACAGATCCGCATACAGTGCCATCCACAGATCCGCATACAGTGCCATCCACAGATCCGCATACAGTGCCATCCACAGATCCGCATACAGTGCCATCCACAGATCCGCATACAGTGCCATCCACAGATCCGCATACAGTGCCATCCACAGATCCGCATACAGTGCCATCCACAGATCCGCATACAGTGCCATCCACAGATCCGCATACAGTGCCATCCACAGATCCGCATACAGTGCCATCCACAGATCCGCATACAGTGCCATCCACAGATCCGCATACAGTGCCATCCACAGATCCGCATACAGTGCCATCCACAGATCCGCATACAGTGCCATCCACAGATCCGCATACAGTGCCATCCACAGATCCGCATACAGTGCCATCCACAGATCCGCATACAGTGCCATCCACAGATCCGCATACAGTGCCATCCACAGATCCGCATACAGTGCCATCCACAGATCCGCATACAGTGCCATCCACAGATCCGCATACAGTGCCATCCACAGATCCGCATACAGTGCCATCCACAGATCCGCATACAGTGCCATCCACAGATCCGCATACAGTGCCATCCACAGATCCGCATACAGTGCCATCCACAGATCCCCCCCTAAACAGTGCCATCCACAGATCCCCCCCTAAACAGTGCCATCCACAGATCCCCCCCTAAACAGTGCCATCCACAGATCCCCCCCTAAACAGTGCCATCCACAGATCCCCCCCTAAACAGTGCCATCCACAGATCCCCCCCTAAACAGTGCCATCCACAGATCCCCCCCTAAACAGTGCCATCCACAGATCCCCCCCTAAACAGTGCCATCCACAGATCCCCCCCTAAACAGTGCCATCCACAGATCCCCCCTAAACAGTGCCATCCACAGATCCCCCCCCTAAACAGTGCCATCCACAGATCCCCCCCCTAAACAGTGCCATCCACAGATCCCCCCCCTAAACAGTGCCATCCACAGATCCCCCCCCTAAACAGTGCCATCCACAGACCCCCCCCCTAAACAGTGCCATCCACAGATCCCCCCCCTAAACAGTGCCATCCACAGATCCCCCCCTAAACAGTGCCATCCACAGATCCCCCCCCTAAACAGTGCCATCCACAGATCCCCCCCCCTAAACAGTGCCATCCACAGATCCCCCCCCTAAACAGTGCCATCCACAGATCCCCCCCCTAAACAGTGCCATCCACAGATCTCCCCCCTAAACAGTGCCATCCACAGATCCCCCCCCCCCCCTCCCCTAAACAGTGCCATGATGGATGGCACTGTTTAGGGGAGGGGGATCTGTGGATGGCACTGTTTAGGGGAGGGGGATCTGTGGATGGCACTGTTTAGGGGAGGGGGATCTGTGGATGGCACTGTTTAGGGGAGCGGGATCTGTGGATGTCTTTGTGATTAATTACTCTGCTTTAATTATGTTCAATTTGTAGCAATAAAAATACATTCTGCATATCAGATATTTACATTACAATTCATAACGGTAGCAAAATTAGTTATGACGTAGCAAGGAAAAAAATGTAATGGTTGGGGGTCACCACAACATGAGGAACTGTATTAAGGGGTCACGGCTTTAGAAAGGTTGAGAACCACTTCCTTAAAGGGTGATTCCAAGATTTTAATACTGATTGCCCATCTTTAGGATAGGCCACCAGTACCTGATTAGGGGTCCGACACCCGGGACCCCCGTTGATCAGCTGTTTACGAGCCGTCCACTGTGCAGTTACTGCATCGCTGCTGCCATTGAAGTGAATTAGAGCGGTACCAGCTCTGTACACAACGGATGGACCTGTGAGGAGCCGGAGCTACTTGGACACAGCTGATCGATGGGGTGTGTGAGAGGTGTCGGGGCCCAGCAGATGATAAGCCATCAGTATGAAACATTTGGAATACCCCTTTAAGGTGGGCCTGACGATCATTTATTGTACATACATGGTGGTGTCCTGACTTTAAAAGAAATTTGAACAGGTCTGAAAATAAAATCAAACAATTTATTGAAACAAAAGCTAACAGTGGTGGGTATACCCCCACAAGATGTCAGTGTCTCAGTCACTCGTCAGGTGGCCTTCAGCATCAATTACAGCTGGACAACAACGTCTCCTGCTGTTCACAAGTCAATGTATTGTCTTGGGATTCATGTCTGGAGAAAGTGCAGGCCACTCCAGTTAAGGTCCCCCAGTCTTCAGCAGCCATTCCCTAATGTGACCATGATGAAGATGAAATTAGGCCTGTGTTCATGTAGAGACACGACGACTGGATTAATGATGATCTTCAAGTAGTATGGGCTTGTCACTAGACCATTCACATAGTGTAGGGCAGTTCTGTAGTGACTAGACACACCTGCCCACACTGTAACACCACTGCCACCAAAGGCTCATCTGGTGACAACAGTGACTGATGCATAGTGTTCTCCTTGACGTCTCCAATATCATTGGTGGCCATCATTTCTGCTCAGCGTGAATCAACTTTCATCAGTGAACAGTACCGAGGCCCACCGGTCCCTCCTTCAGGGTGGATGCTCCCTGGCCCATGCAAGATCATGACGCCTGTGCCTGGTGGTGTGGTCAGGTCCCGTTGCAGGTCATCTAGCACGCAGACCATGCTGATGTAAACGGTTTTAAATGGTCTGACGTGGCACTTGGTTCCTCTCACCTCCCTTAAATGTGCCTGGAGTTGTGTGGCATTCATTGTCCAGTTCCACAAGGCATTGTTCACAATGTAGAAATCACAAGGCGACCACGGCACTCTGTCTAAGTTTGGTAGATTTAGGGTGCGCGTCTAGGTGCGTTCCTGGCTCCACCTCTTGGAACTGATAGGTAATAGAGTAATTTTAGACAGCACTCCAGTATTAGATTAATGCTTTTTTATTTTTTGCCGGACATAGAGGTCCTTTTTGGGACTGAATTGAAGCAACGTTTCGGGCAGATTACATGCCCTTCATCAGGCTAGTTGCGTGAGCGGATTCGCGGCGGGCCGGCATTGTTCACAATGAAGTGGTCATCAGTGTGGGATGTGGCAAAAGGGTGTCCACTTCTATGCCTTTCTGTGACTCTTCCAGTCTCTCTGTATCTCTGTTGCTGACGACCGTATGTGACACTCTAAGCTCAGGGGCCACTTCCGTCTGAGAACATCCTGCTTAAGCCTTGCAATGGCGAGGTACTGTTGATTTAATTGTTAGGTGTCGTCTTGGTCCCATGGTGTCAAAATGTGAACAGCATAAGGAGGACATTTTTGGGTGATTTATGGATCAAACATCTGTTGTGAATTTTTCTGTTAAGCTCCTTGTTAGAGAACAGCAAGTTGTGCAAAAAGTACTGAAACATTGAATATTTGGACAAGTGCATGCAAAAGTTTAGAGAAGGTCACATTAAGGCCCCTTTCACGCGAGTGAGTTTTCCCGCACGGGAGAAATGCACAACGTGAACACAGCACCCGCACTGAATCCTGACCCATTCATTTCAATGGGCCTGTGTACATGAGCGTTTATTTTTTTACGCATCAGTTCTGCGCAACTGCATGAACAGCATGAAAAGCATGAAAATCGCAGCATGCTCTATATTCTGCGTTTTTCACGCAGCCCTGGTCCCATAGAAGTGAATGGGGCTTCAGTGAAAAACGCATTGCATCCGGACCAAATCCGTCACGCTCGTGTGAAAGATGCCTAAATTCACCTGTAAAGATTAGAGTGCAGATTAGGTTCATCCTGAAATTTCATCCACAAGCCAAATATTCCTAACGTTTTGTCAGTAGTGTCTATGTGAGTGTGTGTGTGTATTCTACATACATTCAGAGAGACTGGCTCTCTGCTGACAGTATAGTCTCTTGCAAATGGAGAGAGGTAGCGGCTGCTTAATTTTATGGCACACTTTCTGTAAAGTCCGTCCAATAAAGGATTGACTGGAGATGCTGCCGCTACCTCTCTCCATTTGCTATACAGTCGACTGCTGAGGATCTGCGGTCGTGGTTCGGCTGTTGCATTACCGGGGTGGCCATTTACGTCCGTGGGTGCTTCTCTACAAACACTTATTTAGTATAGTCTCTTGGTGATTTCTCTGCAGTGTTCTTCATCTTTACTGGACCTTTTGATGAGATATATATATTTTCTGCTATTAATGGATATTTTTCTTTTTGCTTACAGGAAGTTTGGGGAGCGGCCTCAACCCAAACGCCTCACAAGGTAAACCTCATGTACTGTTTCCTATTTGCCTGATATACCTTGAAGCTTATAAACCTTGATAAGATCACAGGTGTTGATGCATGTGAAGCATGAGACTTTTTTTCTTTTCACACGTTGCTCTATTGCCACCCATGTTTTTCTGCTCCATAATGTGTGGTTTGTAGTAAACCATGACGGCCAGACTTGCAGACAATTTTTCTAATGGCAGTCTATGGTGTCGCACTGCAACATACTGCGACGCAACAGTCGCAGAAAATCCATTCGAGATGGATTTTTCTGCGACTGTTGCGTCGCAGTCGCAGCATGTTGCAGTGCGACACCATAGACTGCCATTATAAAAATTGTCGTGCGACATTAGTGCAACAAAATGTTGCAGTGTAGTTGTGCCCTATCTGTCGCGCGACAAATGTCGTCGTGTAGACGTAGCCTAATGCTACAATGGCAGCTACCCTGAGGCCCATTTACACAGACAGATCATCGGGTCACCTATCTGGAACAAATGCTCTTTCCCGATTGCCGGCTGACCTAATCGGCTATGCAGCACATGGCCTTGTGTAAATGGGGATTTGCTGCTGTCAAGCAATCAAACTGTGTGGAGACTGATGTCCATCCCCATACAGCAGAGATTATTTCCACATGCATATGCAGCTATCGAGCTGCAGTGATAAACGTTAATGAACATTCATTATTGGCCCTTCAAGGTCCGTTACATTTAATTTCCTGGCCTTATGATGCGCTAAGATGTCTTGTATCTGTGCTTTGCCAGAGCAGCATTCCATTCCATAGGAAACAGTCAGAAACCAGTACAGTTCACTGCCGATTGGGATGGGCCAACCCCTTTAAGTTGTGCACCATACATTGGGGCCATATCCCTAGGATATACCCCCAATGTCTGATAGGCACTGGTCCTGCACCCATCTCAAGAACGGAACCTGCAAAAGTGAAGGTCCGCTCTCCTTCACTTTTGCTGGCTTTTTAGCGATAGGTGCGGGTCTCAGAGGTGGGAACGGCACCTATCAAACATTGGGGGTATATCCTAGCCATATGTCCACAAGCCCAATGTATGAGATGGGCCAACCCCTTTAATGGAGACGTCTTGTCCTGTATTTTTTTTATTTTATTTTTATTTTTTTCTGCATCAGTGGAGGTCCAGTGACTTACTCCATAGATGTCTTAACCTTGCAGTCATGTAAATGATATGTATAGTTTTAACTTTAAAATCACGTTTTTATGTAAAAAATAATACATGGTTCATGGTTTCCTATAAAAATACAAGGCATACACAAAATGCCATTAAGACACCAAATTTTAGAACACCAAGGCAGGTTTTGTTTTACTTTTTATGCCAGGAAGGGCTCTTTCACACGAACGTGCCCCTTGCAGGAATCGCGCTCTGGGTGAGAGAGAATCCGTGTTCTGGACTACAGAAGCGCAGGGCATTATCATGATTGATAATGCTGTGTGACCTTTCTGTAACGGGGGAATCATACTGACATAAAGCTGTCAGTATGATTCTGTTACAGAAAGGTCAGGCAGAGGCAAACAGCGGTATCCATCATGATAACGCCGTGCACTTCTGTACTGCAGACCACATGATCCCTCTCTCAGATGAAGCGTTATTCTCGCAAGGGACACGTTCGTCTGAAAGAACCCTAAGGCCCCTTTCACACGGGGCGAGTATTCCGCGCGGATGCGATGCGTGAGTTGAACGCATTGCACCCGCACTGAATACCGACCCGTTAATTTCTATGGGGCTGTTCACATGAGTGGTGATTTTCACGCAACGCAGGCCCCATAGAAGTTAATGGGGTTGTGTGAAAATCGCAAGCATCCGCAAGCAAGTGCGGTTGCTAGGAGACGATCGGGATGGAGACCCGATCATTATTATTTTCCCTTATAATATGGTTATAAGGGAAAATAATAGCATTCTGAATACAGAATGCATAGTACAATAGCGCTGGAGGGGTTAAAAAATAATATTTTAACTCTCCTTAATCCACTTGCTCGCGCAGCCTGGCATCTCCTTCTGTCTCCTTTGCTGAACAGGACCTGTGGTGACGTCACTCCGGTCATCACATGATCTTTTACCATGGTGATGGATCATGTGATGACCAGAGTGATGTCACCACAGGTCCTGTTCAGCAAAGGAGACAGAAGGAGATGCCGGGCTGCGCGAGCAAGTGGATTAAGGCGAGTTAAATTTTTTTATTTATTTTTTTAACCCCTCCAGCGCTATTTTACTATGCATTCTGTATCCAGAATGCTATTATTTTCCCTTATAACCATGTTATAAGGGAAAATAATACAATCTACAGAACACCGATCCCAAGCCCGAACTTCTGTGAAGAAGTACGGGTACCAAACATGCGTGATTTTTCTCACGCTAGTGCAAAACGCATTACAATGTTTTGCACTCGCGCTGAAAAATCGCGTGTGTTCCCTCAACGCCCCAGCACATTTTCCCGCAACGCCCTTCTGACAGAGGCCTAAGAGTTGCTGTGGTCCATATGGCTGCTGTAAAACAAATCTGTGAATGCTGTTTAAAGGGGTTCTCTGGAAATGTTACCAATATGACCTAAGCAACATGCCCTAGAATGTGATTAGAACAGGTTACCTCCACTTATGCAGCTGCACAGGCGGGGTGAGGGGGGCCGTGCCTCGTCACACTGCACTACAGTGGACCAGCTTAGTATTGCAAAATTGACCGTGTCGATATTGGGCCGAACAGGGCATCGAAGTATCAAAAACGTATTGATATTTTGATGCCTGGCTCAACCCTACCTGACAGCATACTGCAGAATTGCCCCAGTACTACCTATTTCAGTGCCGGAACTCTCCAATAGGTAGTCATTGTATGATCCTCTGTCATGGCTGAGCAGGATTGCATCCTCCATGCCGTTCCTGTGAGTCTGCTCAGTTATGACAGAGGATTGCTTCATTACTATGTGTTGTAGAACAGGGTTCCTATACTCCAATAGGTAGTAATGGAGCAATTGTACATAAGATATACGGTCAGGCTGAGCAGCCTAACAGCGCACCTCATCAATGTGAAGTGAATGCAGCACCGACATGCAGAGTAGTGAGGCTAAGCACCTATAAAAGTGGAGGTAACCTGTCCTGATCACGTTCTACGTATGGATGCTGGTGGCCGTGCTGATAACAATTTCAGAGAATCCCTTTAAGAGCATATCGGGCAAGATTTCCGCCCCCAAAATCCTGTACAAAACATAGAAAATAAAAAATGTCTTATCAGAAAATTAAAACAGATTGCAAAAATATAACCCATATATATTATTTCTGTGTTCAGAACTGGTCTTTTTTGTCGTGCGCCTTGGTGTCTGAAACTTTGCCTCCTGCCAGATGTTGCTTTTTATGTGACATGTCTCACATTGACAATAATACCGAAAGTTTTTGTGGTGTCGGTGCATAGGCTTCATCACATGCCTGTCAGACTTTCTGTAAGATGCACCAAGATCTTCCACCATGCCTACCTGACCAAAAAAGAATGATAAACAATAACGTTTTTCTTCTTAGTCATTTCCGGGTGTCTTTTTGTCCGTGTAAGAACCGCGAGCCGCCCGTGACCATTTATTAAGCCCAATCTATTATGCCGTTTACAAAACTAGTACGTGCCTCTGACAAAGCATCCTATGGCGTCTAACCTTCATTCACTTCCACTGCGCAAGCCAATTATTATTTTTTTTTTTTAGCTTTGACATTAATAGACCATTGGCCAATATCCTATAAAGCAGACCAACTTCCCAAAAATGTATATCTAATATTTTGTTTGGTTGCTATGTGTATGTGGTTGCCATTTCCTATTGATTTTGTTTCGCAACTTCTGCCTGATTCAATAGGGCATGGTAGTGCAGAGGGGAACTAAGATATTTTATTCTTCATGTACCATGGAGTCATATCCCTAAACGCGGGCTATAGTTCAGCGTCCCTATTAGCAGTGCTCGTGCAGCCTGTGCCCACTCTAGTAAGTGAGCTGTAGTGAGACTCGCACCATGTAGTCTTTTTCCTCAATTGTGATGCAGCCCCCTCCTGAAACTTACAGGCTGGGGATGATTCAACCCTAGAGTAAATGTCCGCTCTTAAACGGCTTAATATGTTCAATCCATGGAGTTCAGGGTTTTCTTCGACTATATTCAATGCCATTATTTGCTCACAGTTGGGATCTGGCTGTCCTCCAAAACTTAATAGTTCGAGGGCCAGCATATGTGTGCCCCAAAACGGTAGGTGTAGAGAGCACAAGATGACAGGGTTTCCTGGTGCTCCTCTGCTCACAATTTGCTTTCTCACAAGTAACCACTGTGAAGAAGAGCTGCTAGCCAGAGCAGTGGAGTCACCGTGTACTTTGTGGTGATCGATGTGAGAAGATGTGTATTTAGGTGAGAACTTTCTGAGCCACAAAGTTGAGCAGAAGAACACGAGCATGTGTCCTGGAGCCTTCAGCAACACGAGGTGGTGGTTGTAGAAACCACAGTGAAGATGTACAGATTGCATCTCCTCATACAGTGTGGTAACCACAGATCACTCTTTATCGTCCTGGTCAAACCTCTCACAGAAAAACCCATCACCTGCAGCAACCTTGGACTTCTAAACGCTGACCAATTTGTTCTTGTGTTTCAGGGAAGCAATGCGGAACTATTTAAAAGAGCGAGGCGATCAGACCGTTCTCATACTCCATGCAAAAGTTGCACAGAAGTCTTATGGCAATGAGAAGAGGTTAGTATTGTTCCATGTTTTTATCCAGGTTCTCAAAGCAGCTAGAAAGCCAAAAAAGGACATGCGTGATTAGTGAGAGATGGTGAACATCTAGTAGTAGTGTTTTCTCTCTCCTGCAAATCAGGGACACCTCCCATATACTGTAATGGAGCGAGTTGAATTGAGTCAACCCCTATTCACATGGCTACTTCTGAGCTGTATATACCTGGAGTGGAGAGGCACTGCAAAGAGCAGCTCCAAAGGAGTCACTGTAGCCATGTTCTACATTTACACTGGGCAACATGTAGTTCTTCTTACGTGTCCTTCAGCAGTTTTAGGTGCCAGATCCACAGCGATCAGCTGATCACCACCAGGTCCTACAATATACTACATGTCTAAGATTTCCATTGTGCTAAAAGCTGCTGGGACCACTTTACTGGCCTTTCTTGGGGTGATGATGAGGGTGCAGGTCTTCCACTCTTGGGGTGTTAGTCGCCCTCTCTTGTGGTGATAATGAGGGTAGGGGGTCTTCCTCTCGTGGGGTGTAATGAGGGTGTGGGTCTCCCTTTCGTGGGATGGTTATGGATACGGGTCCCCCTCTCCCGGGGTGGTAATGAGGTTGTGGATCTCTTTCTCTTGTGGGTGGTATTGAGGGTACAAGTCTCCCTCTCTTGGGGGTGGTATTGAGGGTGTGGGTCTCCCTCTCTTGGGATGGTAATGAGGGTACAGGCCTCCCTCTCCCGGGGTGGTAGTGAGCGTGTGCATCTTTCTGTTGGGGTGGTAATGAGAGTACAGGTCTAACTCTGACCCGTACGGCTGATCTTGCCGTCGTATTAGGAGACCATCTCCAATATGACCTCTGTATTCAGCTATATATTATTATATGGATGTAATACTGCTCATTTAATCTTCATGTAGTGGGGGAACGTTACTAAATGCTGGTGTAATTTGTGGCAAAAAACATTATTTGTGTCAATATATCGAGTCATTCAACAAGAGATCATGGATTCATAGGAAAAGATTTGGACTACCATGAAGGGGGCATGGTTTAGGATGCAAATACACACACCAAACATGTACCAACATTTTGACACATGATTCTGTCATAAAGTAAAACAACTAATAGGCACTAATTAATCATCCAGCATCAGGCACTATGTTAAACCTGGCTCAGTTTAAAGAGGACCTGTCACCACTCCTGACATGTCTGTTTTAATAGCTTCATGCATTCCTCATGTGACAACAATTCTGGATCATCTATTCTTATGACTCTATGTTGTGCCATTACTTTATTATTTATACTAGAAGGTATGAATGAATTACTAGCAGTCTGCAGTAAGGGTACAGAGGGGAGGTAACCAGTTGGGGGGGAGGGGGTCCCTGCACAGTCTCATTCTATCCAATCAGTGCTGCCATTTTCAGACTGAGCAGGTACACCCCCCCTAACTGGTTACCTCCCCTCTGTACCCTTACTGCAGACCGCTAGCAGTTAATTCATAACTTCTAGTAGAAATAATAAAGGAACTGTACAACATAGAGCCATAAGATTAGATGATCCAGGATTGTTATTACATGGGGAATGTATGAAGCTATTAAAATGGACATGTCAGGAGTAGTGAAAGGTCCTTTTTGACTGTTTTTAAGAATTTCATTATGATAATATAAAATCTGCCCCAGTGTATAAAAGTTTTGTAGATCTGCATAAATGTACAGCTGTAGTGGTAGAAGATTCATGTACATGGCACCTCCCTATTCATTCTCCGCTTGGAACTGGCAGGGACTTCATCAGGTGGGACAGGGCATCTCCTTCATAAACGGATTTTCCCATAAGGATAACTTATCGACAGAATAGGGCAGGGGTCAGCAGCAGCCTCTGGCACTTCAGCTGTTCTGCAACTACAACTCCCAGAATCCTCCTCTCACTTCTGTGGAAGTTACAAGAACAGCTGAATGGTTGTGCATAATGGGAACTGTAGTTTTACAGCAGCTGGAGTGCCAAAGGTTGCTGAACCATGGAATAGGGGATAAGTGTCTGATCGGTAAGGGTCCAACCACTGGGGCCCCTGCCAATCATGAGAATAGGGGCCCGTGCTCCTGTGGAGTGGCGTGCATGCTGCCTCTCCAATTAGCGTTACAGGGCTTCCAGATAAGTGCTTGTCCTGTGCTGTCTCCAGCAGTCCCAAAGAGTTCAAGGTAGTCGCGAAGCACAAACCCAGATTGTCTTGATTGTTTGGGACCCCTGGGGTCAGACCCCTGCTGCTCAGACACTTACCCCTACCCTGTAGATAGAGGATAAGTTATGTTAATATTACAACCCCTTTAGGCTAGGTCTACACTACGACATTTGTCGCGCGACAATAAGTTGCGCGACAGATGGGGCACAACTACACTGCAACATTTGTCGCGCAACATTTTGTTGCACCAATGTCGCGCGACAATTTTTATAATGGCAGTCTATGGGGTCGTACTGCAACATGCGACATGCTGAGACGTGACAGTCGCAGAAAAATCCATCTCGAATGGTTTTTCTGCCACTGTCGCGTCTCACCATGTTGCAGTGCGACACCATAGACTGCCATTATAAAAATTGTCGCGCGACATTGGTGCAACAAAATGTCACGCGACGAATGTCGTCGTGTAGACCTATCCTTAACATAGGTCTCTGAAGCCTGCACTTATCAGAAACCCATGGCCTATGCTGTGGATATGTAGTGGCACACATGCTCGTTTTTCCAGAAGGACCTCCTGCAGGGGCTCGCCACTCCTGGCCCTATAGGACCCCTGTTAGCCATGGACTGTCTTGAACGTTAGGAAACTCGGCACCCCAACCCCCTGTGATGAAAACTTTTGGCATGTGATGACTGGTTCTCTTTGACTATTTGTACACCTCACAATTTATTGACATGTCGGGATGGTCCTTCTGTAGCTCTGCAGGCCTTCTGGATTGATGTGATCCCCTAGGTGCCGTTTGTGGCCTTTGACCCAAAATCATTGCTCAACCCTTGCCTGGTAATTAAAGGGAATGAAGGCTATTCTGGTTCTGAAATGGTTAACACGGCCCTGCTCTGTGTCTGAGCAGGGTATTTCTTACTAGCGTCACCACTAGGGACTCCAGACATTGCCGGCTGTAAATTCCTCGCCTCTGTCTCATTGAATTCTGGTTTTGTGAGCACAGAGGAGCCGGGAGGCCTCATCTTGTGTTTTGTGTCTGAATTGTAAAACCAGACGGGCGCAATACTGCCGGACTTAACCATTGCATGTGAGAATAGCTGTCTGCCGTGTAGCTGCCCATGGCTTTTTCTGTAGTTGTTTCCCAGCTCTGATTTTGGGCAGCAGGAAAAAAAATGCAGCGGCCGTATGTTACCTGCATCTGAATGAGGCAGTCACCGCGTTTTTGGGATGAGCCGCAGGTTTTGTGCGCATCGCCAGAACTCAACATGTAGACGTGGCTTTACTCCCTGTCGGACAAGACACTTTCAGAATAAGTGCTGTGACACGTGGAGGGAATTTTTTCGAGGTTTTCATTCGTTTTGGTATTTAACCACTAAAATTGCTATTTTTGAAGTCCTAAAATAAGAAAGCAGGATTGATACCTGTTCATATATCTGCAGAGCCGATCCTTTCTTTTAAAGAAGCACTCTGAGATGTTTTTAATTTATTTTGCCTGTATAGTGCAGGTTAGGCTATTAAAGAATAAGATAGAAGCTATGATGTATGCCTTGTGTATTCTTGTTTTATTTGAGGTGTAATTTGTGGGTTATCAGCCATCTTGATTCCATTTCCCCACAGGTATGGTTTTCCTAACTAATCCCTACGACACAGATGAGGGAGGGAGTCTTATTACTCTGCAGTGCTCGAAGGGCAGCCATGACAGACCAGTGACACAGCTGCTATCCCCTCACACTGCATGGTCTTTATGTTCTCCTATGTGATGCAGCTACGACCTCTCTGTCCTGTCATCTCTCCCTCCCGTGTCAGCTTTTACATGCAGGGAGACCAGAGTGAAGCCTACACTGGAGAGTTGGCACACACAGATGGTACAGACAGGCAGTGTGAGTCAGCAGGTTTATATAGCTGCAGCTAATCACTGTATACATTCACCTACTATATATCGGCACCCCTAGTACTTTAGATAGGGGAGACGTTAAATCTTCACCAGAATACAGGGATATACAGAGGAACATCAAGGGGGCGTTGGTGCTTTAGAGTCAGAGCCCAGAGGGATTTGATTGGTGATGATGTCATCCTGTAGTTCACAGGAAGTCAGCCACTGGGGGATAGACAGAGTTCCTGTTTACACATTAGAGCAAGGAGTCAGACCTGAGGACATATGACCAGGTTCTTATAATGAAAAGGTTCAAAATGTAGAACCTGGGTGGGGCCCGCACATATCAGACAATGGGGTCATATCCTAGCGATATGCCCCCATTGTCTATGATGGGCCAACGCCTTTAAGTACATTTATTCTCCGTGAAATAACTCCAGAGCATCTTTTCTTTGGAGTGTGCATTGTCTTTCCTCTGTTATTCCTCCTTGAAATCTATGAACAAGACGGTTTGTTAATAGGACATGTCCCCGAGCACTCTTCTCAGCACTGATTTGCTTTCTCCATACCGTGTCAGCATATTTAAGGTGACCTGGTGGATCTACATTTGGACTATCCGACCAGGGCAATATCTGCACGGGGGTTTCTGTGCGCTCTGTGTGTATGCGTGTTTTTTTGTAAGCTATACGACAGTAAAAAAAAATATACCGCTGTATAAGGCTACTTTCAGACTTGCGTTTGGGGTTCCGCTTGTGAGTTCCGTTTGAAGGCTCTCACAAGCGGCCCCGAACGGATCCGTACAGCCCTAATGCATTCTGATCGGATAAGGATCCGCTCAGAATGCATCAGTTTGGCTCCATTCCGCTCAGCAGGCGGAGCCAAACTGATCCGTCCAGACTTACAATGTAAGTCAATGGGGACGGATCCGTTTGACGTTGACACAATATGGTGCAATTTCAAACTGATCCGTCCCTCATTGACTTTCAATGCAAAGTCAGGACGGATCCGTCTGACTAACAATTAGACTTAGATTTTTTTCAGAAATATAATGCAGACGGATCCGTTCTGAACGGATACCATTGTTTGCATTATAGGTGCGGATCCGTCTGTGCAGATACCAGATGGATCCGCCCCGAACGCAAGTGTGAAAGTAGCCTAAGTTGGCATATTTTCAGATTGTTCCTGGTTTCCGCCCTAGAGGCTGAAATTAGTTTGTGTCTGTAGATCCATGAGCACTTCAAGATAAAACTTTAAAACCTTTGACTCCATATCAGTTATGTTATATTTTGACCTTGACTGTTTAGTTGTTTTCACCTCCTAATAAAACCTAAAAAAAAATGTATGCAAGTGCGCCACCTAGTGGCTATAGGAAAGCGCTACCCACTGACGTGAAATTCTGATGAACTTTTTCTGACTCTTTAGCCAAGTGTTGCAGGGCCACAGGGACTTGTGTAATTTCCTCCTGCTGGAGAATACAGTGTGTGCGGTATGTAATTGTGCTGAGCTCATGCTGAACTGGACTGATGCCGTTTCTTTATTACGCATGTATAGATATAGGTGGTGCCATTCTACAGGGGTATATTCATCTGGCTGTATTTTATTTTTCTGTTCCGAAAAATCCAGAATCTGCGTCAGAAACTCACATGTCCCAAGAACTATCATGTCCCCTTTTTTTTTTGTTTTGTTTCTGCGATGGATTTCAGATCAGTGTGTGGAACAATTGGCGCCATTTTCCCTGCCGGACAGATTTCCATTCAGAAATAATGGGGCAGATTTCCTAATCTTATAGATAGTTTAAGATTAGACAGAACATCACCGCGGCTCAGGCCGGGTGATACATCTGGTGCAGGGATAGGCGCACTACCTATTGCTTGGCTTACTTTAAGATACAATTTTACGGCAGAATTGTGGTGCTTATTAGGCCCTGCTCCCTTACCATGCAGTTGCGCCCTTTTCTAGTAAGCCGCACCCTTTATTGGCGGCATTCACACAACCATAGGTATTTTGAGGTCCGAAAAAAGAAGATCCCCTAAATACAGATGACTTGTTGCATACATTTTATTTATTTAATTTTTTGCAAATCCATTGACTTCAGTGCGTTTTGCAGCCAAGAAAAGCTTATGTTCTATACTTTGTGGAACGGATATGGAAAGCGCACAAGACATCCGTATGTCTGTTCCGCCAAGGATAGAACATGTTCTGTACTTGGCTGCAAAATGCTGTTCACGGATCCAAAGAAGTCAATGGGTCAGCCAAAAAACATACATTAAAACTGTGCTATGGGTGTAATTTACGCCAGAATCTAGGAGCATACGCATTAGTAAATGTGGCCAATGAGGCGGGTTTGCCCACTGATGTAGTTCCCCAAAGCATCCGACCCCACTTTCCAAGACTCAGCAATTCTGTCCAGTCAAGGATATTCCTGCCTCTGCGTCACTACTTGCCAAAGTTTGGACTTGGATCTGATGCGGACTGCCTTTCTGATTATTAACTCTACTTTTAACCCCTTGCAGGTTTTTTTGCCCTCCCCCTTGTGTCTATCTCATGGGTAGCGGATGGAAGAAAAAGAAAGAACAGATGGAGCGAGATGGCTGCTCTGAGCAGGAGTCCCAGCCTTGTGCCTTCATTGGCATCGGGAACAGTGAGCAAGAGATGCAGCAGCTGAACCTGGAAGGAAAGGTAAGTAGTCATAGATGAGAAGACTTTTCGCTCACTCCTTGAGTAGATGTCGGATTCCGTGAGTCTTTTGGCAAAGGACCTGCAGCTCTTTTGACCAGACTGTCTGCATTGGATTGTTCCTCTGTAGTTCCTCCTGTAAGGGTATCAATGTATGGACAATTGGTTGTTACCATTCCCTTTATCAATATGGTATGCACCTTAAAGGGGTCTTCCGAGAGTCTTTTACTGATCACCTATCTTCTGTCATCAGTATCTGATCAATGGGGGTCTGACACTTGGTACCCCTGCTGATCAGCAGTTTGAGAAAGCAGGGTCTCTCGCAGTAGCGCCACGGCCTTCTCTGCTCTCCAAGCACAGTGCCATACATTGTATATTGGGTGTGTTAGGTATTCACTTCACTGGGGCTGAGCTGCGCCTAAGCCATGTGACCGATCAACTTAAAGGTGTTCTCCGGGATTTAAGAAAATCAAAATACTTAAATGTTACTTTAGTATAAATATATTCCCAAATACATTTCATTAGTTTTAATGATTCATTTTGTCTGTGGAGCAATCAAATTAGGAGAAATAAAATGGCCGCGGTCCTTTTAGCACACACAAAACCTGTCCTAATCACACAGCAGGACAAGTTACTTTACAACACTGAGCTGCCTTATCTTCCTCTCTGCTTGTCAGGGATTTATGATCCTGAATACAGTTTAATATGATCTTCAGCTGAATCTCTGTAGGAATGGAGTTCATGAGGAGACATTAAGTACAGAGAGGACAGACTGAGACAAGTGCTGCTGCTCATTATCTACACCCCCACCATCCTCTGTACTTCATATCTCCTAATGAACTCCATTCCTACAGAGATTCAGCTGAAGATCATATTAAACTGTATTCAGGATCATAACCCCTGACAAGTAAGCGAGGAAGTTGACGCAGCTCTTTGACTTGTCCTCCTGTGTAATCAGGACAGGTTTTGTGTGTACTAGTAGGATGGTGGGCATTTTATTTTTCCTAATGATTGCTCCCCTGACAAAACGAGCTATTATAACTAATAAAAGGTATTTGGTAATATATTTATAATGAAGTAGTAATTAAGAACTTTCACTTTCTTAATTTCCAGAGAACCCCTTTAATGTCACATGGCCCTGGAGAAGCTGGTGCCTTCTCAAACAGCTGATCGGCGGGCGTCCCGTGCGTCAGGCCCCACCTGAGGATAGGTCATCAGTAAAAAAAAAAAGTTATCGGAAAATCCTTTTTAAAAATCAGACAGAAGGTCAATGTTTGGACAGTGTCAGACTGTGTAGGGGAACAACCTTTTAAAGAGTCTTTCTGATTCTTTATTAATGGACTGTCCTAAGGATAGGCCATCAGTATCTGATTGGCAGGGGTCCTATACCCTGCACTTCTGCCAATCAGCTCCCACCCTTGTGTGTAGTGGGCAGAGCTGCTTACCCATTGAGGTGAATGGGGACCACTAACACAATGGACAGAGCTGTAATTCCAGGATTGACTTTCGGAGCTACTGCAAAATAGCCGATCAGCGGAGTGTCAGACGCCTGCCAATCAGATGTGAACAGGTCATCAATAGAAGGGGACCGTGAAAACCTTTCCTACAAGGTTAATAGTAATTCCCAGTTGAGAGTATTCACACAGAGAAATGGCGCACTGCAGAGTTATGGGAAAAGATGCTGCAGGATTATTTTATGGGGAAGACTAGCATTTACTAAGACAGACATGTCAATAGTGGGACCGTTCCTCTCTTGCTGGCAGCTTTACCCTCTTACATATAATATAGGGTCCCCGTAATGAATACGAGCACACACTGATGTGATATAGGAGCTGAAAGTAACCACAAGCCAAGCCTTTTCTCTAGGGCCAGACACAATGGAGAACTTTAAATGCAGACAGTGCGCTCTTATAATGCTGTGTGAGTCAGTTCTGTGAAAGATCCACGGGATGTAAAGCTCCCAGAACAGAGTCGTTTAGAAGGTCCCCTGATATATCACACATGAAGTGTTGGACTGGAGATCCTTCTACGCTAGAGGCATCTGCTTTATGTAAGAGGTTACGTATTTTAGTTTTTATTAAATGTGCTAATTTCTCCCCCCAGAACTATTGCACTGCCAAAACCCTGTACATATCTGACTCTGACAAGAGAAAGCACTTCATGTTATCGGTAAAAATGTTCTACGGGAATAGTGACGACATTGGTGTGTTCCTCAGCAAACGTATCAAGGTCATCTCGAAGCCATCGAAAAAGAAGCAGTCACTGAAGAATGCAGACTGTAAGTATCTCCACCATCAGTCCGGATCATTGTAAATAGTGGTCCCTCGAGTTGGTTCCGGGACGTCCATTGTATGTTGGAACCATTGTAACTCGAGTCCTGAACTCTGGAAAACCAGTAATTGGCTCCAAAGCCCAAAAATGTCATCCTAAAATCAGAAAAAATGAGAGAACCCCTGACATGTAAAACAAGTCCTTCTGTATAACAGTCAGGAATATCTGCTGGAAGATGTAAATCACTTTCCATGGTGAGGACAGGAGCTTCTTCAGGGTCTTGCATAGTACATTGATGTACCAGAAAAATAACATGCAGCCGCCCTTACCTGACATTGAAAGGAGCAGCTCATCCTGGTACAGACAGGGGGCAGTACAGAACATGTAGTACCACACTGTACCTTAAAGAGGAGCTGCTGGACCGCCACTACAGACATGGCCATGGTGATCCTGAGGGACCACTCTATTTCCTCCGCTTGTCTGATACATTCTCTCCGCTCAGAACCCAGAGCTGCTCCTCCGTACAGGATTAGAACAAAGTTTTATGCAAATCGACTTTGAATGTTTCATCCGAAGTCTATTCGCTCATCCCTAGGGTTAACCCTTATTCTTAAGAATTTTCCAGGTAAATTAAAACAAATGGCCAGTACTCACCTGTTAAATCTCCTGCTGCCCATTACCACCGCTCCTGTGGTCCCTGCCAGTTTTTGTATACTTTACTGCAGACATGCCTGTCTACCCACGTGACCACCTCAGCCAATCGCAGTACCCTGCACCACTGAACCCTGAGATTTGTTGCAGTGGTCACGTGGTTTGACAGGCATGTCATTGCTGCTGTATTGCACACAGAAACTAATGGGCAGCGCTGGAGCTACGGGGGATGTTACTGGGTCAGTATTGGTCATAGTGTTGCTTTTATGTCATTTCTTGCCTCTAAAAGTTTTAGCCGTGAACACAAACCCCCTTTTAAGGGCTCATTTACACAGAGGTTTTGGTCTCTAGATTTCATTGCAAAGAATCCCACAAAATATGTCTTCCATTGTTGTCAACGTAAATCGGCGCTTCCTTTTAATAGGATTTGGATGATTTCCATGCAGATTTTCAGACCAAGTCAAGAAGGGACATGTCTGTGTGGAACCACTGTTAACTGTGGAGGGTGTCTGCATGTTGGTTTCCCCCACTGAATGGACCCTAAAGGGGTTGTCTGCTTTTTACTATTGATGACCTATCCTTAGAATAGATCACCAATATCAGATCGGTGGGTGTCGGGCACCCCCACCGATCAGCTGGTTGAAGACTACTCTGTAGTATTCACTTGAACAGACCGAGCCATCCCCTAGAAGTGAATGGGGACGCCATGCTTGTAATTACACTGCAGTGAGCAGGTAAACAGAGCACTGCCTTCTCTTCAAACAGCTGATCGGTGGGCGGTGCCAGGTGTCGGACCCCCGCTGATCTGATATTGATGACCTATCCTGAGGATAGGTCATCAATAGTTAAAAGTGGACAACCCCTTTAAAGGTAATGTGTCATCAGTAAATTACCTATTGTTTAAATCAAGTTTTTATCTTAGACATTTTTAATTTTTTCATTTTTTCATTGCACTATACTAATATTTTATAAAAATCCTAAAATCTTGCATTTTTCGCACTGGCCACTAAGCCTAAAAGACTTCTCGTTCTTTGAGAGCATCCACATAGACAGTAGACTGGATGTCGCTTATATGGGAGAGTTTTGTAGACCAGGTCAGGAGGGAGCAGATAAGCTCTATCACCTATTGTGAATGGTGGATCCTGTGTTACCTATACATTGGACTGTCACTGTATTAATGATAATGTGATGACTGCTGAAAAGTGACCTGTACAGAACAGGAAGTTTTAAAAGATTTTATTACTAGTGGTCAGTGGGAAAACGAAACTATTTTAGGATTTTTTTTTTTTTTTTTTTTACATAGTGACATGAAAAATTAAAAAACAAAATAAAAAAGTTTTATCAAAAAAAGTGATTTAAACAATAGGTCATTTTCTGATGACACATTCCCTTTATTCCCTTTAAGGTGCGGGCGGACCCGCGGCATGCAAGATGCAGAAATATGAGGGTCAGCCTTGGATTTCTACCGCTGTGTGATCATTCCCTAATGGAAGTTGTGATATTGTCATGTAAATGCTTACAATACGTGTGTATTAAATTAAAAGCCCGTGGACATCACGGTGGCTCAGTCGTCAGTAATGTTTCTTACTACTAGCCCTCTATCATGTCAGCTGGGACTGTGGTTTTGTTTTGTGCCCTGTTAATTCCATGGGAACCTATGGGGTCATTTATCAAACTGGTGTAAAGTAGAACTGGCTGAGTTGCCCATATCAACCAATCAGATTTCATTTTTCACAGCTCTTTAGGAAAATAAAAGGTGGAATCTCATTGGTTGCTATGGGCAATTAAGCCTGTTCTACTTTGCACCAGTTTGATAAATGACCCCACTAGACTTTAGGTGTATGTATTAACCACCTAAAAGTCACATTAAGGGCTCATTCAGACGGCCGTATGCTGTCCGCAAAAATACTGAATGCTATCCGTTTTTTTGCGGATCCGCAAAAAAACGGATCTGCAAAAAAACGGATAGCATTCAGTATTTTTGCGGACCCATAGACTTCAATGGGGCCATGTCCTGATTTTCACGGACAAGTATAGGACATGTTTCATTTTTTTTGCGGATCCGCAAAAAAACGGATAGCATTCAGTATTTTTGCGGACAGCATACGGCCGTCTGAATGAGCCCTAACATTGGAAAAACCCTCCCAAAAAAGTCTTTCTTTTTTTTTTTTTTTTTTTTTATTTCTTTTTTTAAATGTGTCTGCAGTAAATCTTGACACAACTCAGGGGACATGATTTTATTTTTAACCCCTTAGTGACATAATTAATTTTAGCCTTAAAGGGAGTCGGTCACCAAAATATGACATTGTACACCACTTACATGGCTCTCTAGCACACCTATCCATGATTCAAATGGTACCTTTTATAATTTTCTTCTGAGTTTCACCAGCAGGAAAAACGCACTTTAATCCATATGCAAATGAGGGCTCGCAAGTGCCCAGGGGCGGCGTTCTGTGTGTAGGTGCCCAGGCTGCTCTGCCTTCTTTTTACGTTACTCCTCCCCTGCCTCTTCCTTGGCCCGCCCTGCAAGTCCCTTAAGTCATCCACAGGACCGCCCGATATACCGTGTGTGCGCAGTGCACCGCCGGCACGGGCATGCGCACTGTGATGCCAATTGTGGGCACGGCATCGCTACATGTAGTGCACATGCGCCAGCACGGGCATGGAACCAGTGACTAGAGGGTGGACCAGAAGCAAACTAGAGGCCGCGGTGCACTGCGCACGCACGGTATATCGGCCAGTCCTGTGGATGACGCAAGGGACTTGCAGGGCGGGCCAAGGAAGAGGCAGGGGAGGAGTAATGTAAAAAGAAGGCATAGCAGCCTGGGCACCTACACACAGAACGCCGCCCCTGGGCACTTGTGAGCCCTCATTTGCATTTGGATTAGAGTGCGTTTTTCCTGCTGGTGAAACTCAGAAGAAAATTATAAAGGTACCATTTGAATCATGGATAGGTGTGCTAGAGAGCCATGTAAGTGGTGTACAATGTCATATTTTGGTGACAGACTCCCTTTAAGGACCAAAAATAGGAGTTTTCCTCCTTTTGTATTCCAGCAGTCATAACTTTTATTTTTTTCTTTTTTTTATTTCTTCTAAATTTATTTTTTTATTTTGTGAGATGAGTTGTAAGCTTTCTAGGAACCATTTTGGGGTGTATATATAGTGTATTAAATAACTTATTAATTTATTTTTAGGGGGAAATAAAAAAAAAAGCAGCAATTTTTACATTTTGTGGAATTTATTTACGGTGTTCACTGTGTGGTAAAAATAACATAACTTTATTATGTGGGTCAGTACCTGCAGCTGCTCCCCCTCCTCCTCCAGACTGACATGGAGTGCTGCTTTAGTTGCTCATTTCTCTGATTTGGTAGCAGCTAGAGATATGGGCTTTCAAACAATACCAGAATAATCTTTGGTACTTGGGAAGATATCACTGTTAGAAATCGGGACGCAGTGAATACAGGTGAAGGCAAAAGCAGGTTTTACTAGCCATTATTGCCGACTTGATTTCTAACAGTGATATCTCCTTCTTATCTTTGGCTAATGCTGTCATTTTGGTGTTGTATAAAAGCCTGGAATACCAGCTTTCAAACAAGACCACGTCTCTAGCTGATACCAATCATGAGATATGAGCAGCTAAAGCAGTCCCCTTCCACTTCTGCCCATGCTCAGCTCCGACAGAACAATTAAGTACTTTTCCAACAGCCGGAGCGGAGTTCGGGCAAAACAGGTGGTTAATGTGATCAGTAAGCCAGATTTTTGCAAAAAAGTCGCTCATTATAAAGGTATTATTGTGCTAACTGACTGAGGTTAAAGTCTAAGGCCTCTTTTACACGAGCAAGTTTTCCGTGCAGGTGCAATGCGTGACGTGAACGCATAGCACCCGCACTGAATCCTGACCCTTTCGTTTTCAATGGGTCTGTGTATTTTTTTTCACATCAGTTCAGCGTTGCGTGAGAAACGCAGCATGTTCTATATTCTGTGTTTTTCATGCAGCCCTGGCCCCATAGAAGTGAATGGGGCTTCAGTGAAAAATGCATTGCAACCGGAAGCAAGTGTGGGTGTGATGCGTTTTTTACTGATGGTTGCTAAGAGATGTTTGTAAACCTTCAGTTTTTTTATCACGCGCATGAAAAACGCATTCGCAGACGAAACTGACAGAACTTGCTTGCAAAATGGTGCGAGTTTCACTGAATGCATCCGGAGCCAATCCATCACGCTCGTGCGAAAGATGCCTAATAGTCTGCAGTATTTCATCGGCTGTGCTGTAATTTCTGGGACATTTCTCTCTTGCAGTATGTATTGCATCAGGGACAAAAGTGGCACTGTTCAACCGCCTGCGATCACAGACGGTCAGTACAAGATATTTGCACGTTGAAGGTGGAAATTTCCATGCCAGTTCGCAACAGTGGGGAGCGTTCTACATCCATCTTTGTAAGTGCAGCCTTGTGTTTTGGTCCTAGCTTCACCTGACATAACAGGTGCTAGTAATGCCTGACGTATGATTGACTTGTAAGGACAGTGGGTCACTGATGACTCCGGCTATTACATAACCATCTCCTGGGGCTGTAAGATATTTCTATGTGGTTTCTCTAGTGGACGATGAAGAATCTGAAGGAGAGGAATTCACAGTGCGTGATGGTTACATACATTATGGCCAGACAGTAAAACTTGTATGTTCGGTTACGGGCATGGCACTCCCTAGGCTGGTAAGTAGTCATTTATTTCCTGTCAACACATTCATGGACACCACCTTAAGGCCTCTTTCACACGGGCGTTGCGGGAAAATGTGCGGGTGCGTTCCGGGAACACCCGCGATTTTTCTGCGCGAGTGCAAAACATTGTAATGCGTTTTGCACTCGCGTGAGAAAAATCGCGCATGTTTGGTACCCGAACTTCTTCACAGAAGTTCGGGCTTGGGATCGGTGTTCTGTAGATTGTATTATTTTCCCTTATAACCTGGTTATAAGGGAGAATAATAGCATTCTGAATACAGAATGCATAGTAAAACATCGCTGGAGGGGTTAAAAAAAATAAAAAAATAATTTAACTCACCTTAGTCCACTTGATCGCGTAGCCCGGCATCTGCTTCTGTCTCCTTTGTTGAATAGGACCTGTGGTGAGCATTCATTATAGGTCAAGGACCTTTGATGACGTCACTCCGGTCATCACATGGTACGTCACATGATCTTTTACCATGGTGAATCACCATGGTAAAAGATCATGTGACATACCATGTGATGACCGGAGTGACGTCATCAAAGGTCCTTGACCTATAATGAATGCTCACCACAGGTCCTATTCAACAAAGGAGACAGAAGCAGTTGCCGGGCTACGCGATCAAGTGGACTAAGGTGAGTTAAATTATTATTATTTTTTTTTTTTAACCCCTCCAGCGATGTTTTACTATGCATTCTGTATTCAGAATGCTATTATTTTCCCTTATAACCATGTTATAAGGGAAATTAATAATGATCGGGTCTCCATCCCGATCGTCTCCTAGCAACCATGCGTGAGAATCGCACCGCATCCGCACTTGCTTGCGGATACATGCGATTTTCACGCAATCCCATTCATTTCTATGGGGCCTGCGTTACGTGAAAAACGCACAAAGAGGAGCATGCTGCGATTTTCACGCAACGCACAAGTGATGCGTGAAAATCACAGCTCATGTGAACAGCCCCATAGAAATGAATGGGTCAGGATTCCGTGCGGATGCTGTGCGTTCACCTCCCGCAACGCATCCGCGCGGAAAACTCGCTCGTTTGAAAGGGGCCTAATATCCAAGAAAACAATTAATTCTGTATGTAAATGATCTGGTGCTCTAAGGGTTTTCCAAATCCCATCAAATTCTCTGATGGTGTGGTAGACATGTTCATAACCCCTATCCCTTGATTTAATTGACATTGCACAGCCTTATAGGATGTAATTTCCATCCTGTTTGAGATCGGTGCCTGACACGTGCAGTGTATGCTCGCTGCGGTTTGGACATGTTCCTAGGTGTCCTGCTCTACATTAGGAGTAGCTTGGTAGCCATAAATGTGCTTACAGACTCCCTTTAACACATTTCATCTGGCGTTTGTTAGAATACCATTGTCACACGTGTGTCGTATTTTGCAGATTATCCGGAAGGTGGATAAACAGACGGCCTTGTTAGATGCAGATGATCCTGTTTCTCAGCTCCACAAATGTGCATTCTACCTGAAGGACACAGAGAGAATGTACCTATGCCTTTCTCAGGAACGAATAATCCAGTTTCAAGTGAGTGTTTGCCTTATAGCTTCTCCTGTAAATAGCTTCTGTTCTTTCTTCGATAACTGCCCTCCTTACAACTTTGGTAAATATTCTGATAACCGGACTACACAAGTTAAGAACGCTAAGGACTAGGTCACACTTCAGTGTTTTGGTCAATAATGTCCATCTGTGGTTGTGAGCCCAAAACAGGAGTAAGTTATTAACACAGAGCAGATGCAAATCTTTCCTTTAGACCATTTCTTCTGGGATTCGCATCCCCATCTTTTCCTTGGTTGAACTTGATGGACTTATGTCTTTTTTTTTTCAACAGTCTTAACTATGTACCTTATCTCTGTGTAGCTCCACTTCTGGTTTTGGCTCAGTCACTGATGGAAAAGACTAACCAAATGTCTGACGTGTGAACTGGGCCTTAAAATTGATCATTTTCAGCATGATCCTCACACAGTCTTGTAGAAGTCTCCTGCTGATCTCTTCCATCTTTGGTCGGTGGATGGCAGGGGGAATGCTGCTGCTCCTTCAGGTGGTCTTATAGCCACATACAGGACAGTGAAGAGGAGGAGTGGGGACATGGCTGGGTTCTTGGGAAACGTAGAGAATATTTCCTTATATATTTCTCAGTTTAAGTTCTGAGAAAAAAAATGGACACAATTGAGGAGATGAAGGGAGGAATAACCAGAAAAAAATCATTATTTTTGTCATAAATTTCACAGGGATAAATAAGTAGCAGCATCTGTGTTTCGAGACCCCAGTTTGTGCACTTTTTATTTAGCTGGCACTTTCAGAGCAATAAACTGGGCTATTTCAATTTCATGCTATAATTTAACAGATCCAAACCCCCACTGGGATAATAAAACAAATATTTGATCAAAAAATGCATCCACAAGATAAAGCCTTACCCCTCAGTAAAAATCATGTCAGTAGGTGGAGCTGTAATATACCGACTGAAAATATACCTTACAGGTCCACTACCACGATATGCCTCCATGGACCCAAGGGTCTTGCTGATGCCACGTGTTCTCATCACTTACCTTCGACTCTGCGGCTGTCTAACGTTTTGTGCATCTGACTGTGAAATTATAATTTTTTTTTCTCACCATAAGGCCACTCCATGCCCCAAAGAGCCAAACAAAGAGATGATAAATGACGGTGCTTCATGGACAATTATTAGCACGGATAAGGCAGAATACACGTTCTATGAAGGCATGGGGCCAGTACACGCACCCGTGACCCCTGTGCCTGTCGTAGAAAGTCTTCAGGTAAGGATGCTTTGGGGAATGGGTTTCAAGTATCTCTAATACTCCGATGTTTAATGCTCAGTTTCAGAATATTGAACAGAAATACTCCAACATGCAAGAGTAACGATGGCACTCACCATATTGTCCAAATGGTCTTTATTTTCATCCAATGCAATGGCATCAGGGGTGCAGAGGTGCTTCCTCAGGCCTTCCATTGAACAGAAATGCTATTCAGGGTCCGCGTCTTCGGCTGTATAATAAAGCCTTTATAGGGGTTTTCCTGGCTTTTTTAATATTGATGACCTATCCTCAGTATCAGAGTATCAGCTGTAGGAAGAGAAGGCGCGTGCTGTCTCCTGTCTGTCTTCCTGCTCATCGCATCTATATCTACAGCAAGCAGGAAGAGACTGGAGATGGCACACTTCATACACCGGCTTGGCGGGGGAGCTGGGTGTCGGAGTGACAAAAAATTGCGCCATAAGTGTCAGTATAGCTAACAGATTAAGGCTGTCCTACAGCTGCTCCTGTGTGAGAAGCTGGAGAACACACATGACTGCTCCATATCAGGGTGGCAACATTTTGGCCAGGTCCCCTCAGGATTTGTCACTAGAGGTTTTGTTTGGAAAAGGTTTACCTGCGTAGACCCTCAGTCTCATTCCTAGCACCAAATCTTTGGCATCCATACTACGCTATATTAAGCTGGATTCACACATGCTGTTTTGGGTGCAGTCTTTTTTTTCTTTTTAATTTAAAAAAAAAAAATTTGAGCAAAAAGCAGAACATGGATCCAAATTGAAGGACATGTATGCAGGAGTTTGCCTCAAAAAACTGAATTAAGTGTACATAATTTTTTTTGGGGTTAGAAATTAAACGGTTATTCCCATCTGGACATTTATGGTATATCCACAGGAGCCAAGAGTATGATTTTCGGAACATCCGTAGAAAAAAACACAACACCTATGTGAGACAGGACCCCATTCTTGAAGGACACTTATGGCATAGCCTGTGCGTATGCCATGCTTTTCCACATGGGGATACCATAATGAAACCTATATTCCTTGCAACTTTTTTTTTTCCCTTTTAACCTGTGGATCTGCTGCTGTTCCTGGACATGTATGAATTAGTTGACGTCCCTTAATTAATTGACACAATCTGATCCAGTCATCAGCACACCGTGTCACACCCTATTAATAAGGGGAATAATAACACACAGTTGTATAATAATGTATACTTTTCCAGGAGGAATAATAGAGAAACATCACAATGCACAAAGAGATGCTCCAGGAGCTGACAGTTAAATGAAGCTACATGAATACTGTACAGAAATAGAAGTACAGGGCTGACTGCAAACATTATAGTGCTGTGGTGTAAACGACATTAGTCACCTTTTATAATGGAAAACCGAAACTCTGCGTTGGATGAAACACAATTACTGATAGATCAGACTCCTCTGATAACAAAAGGGGATTTCTGCTTTAATCTGCCTACACACAAACTTCCTGTTCAGACAGTACAACGGGGTGGGGGATGCTTTGTGGCTGCTGCAAAGAGTAAGGTTTAATTAACAGAGAAATGTCGTCTGATTATTACAGTCTATGGGATATAATGGAGCACGGCTCCTTCCTCATAGACTATGGAATGATGGGGGAGATGCACACAAAGCTGTATCTGTGTGTAGTGCTAGTGTCCTGCCTAAGGGCTCGTTCACAGGACTGTATCCTTTTTTGCAGACAGCAAATTGCATATCCACAAATCACAGCTACCGGCCATGTGCCTTCTGCATTTTGCAGCATAGGCATTTCTATCATGGAGAAGGATATTCTATCTTGTTCACAAATATGGACAAGAATAGGACATGTTCTAATTATTATTTTTTTGCTGCTGGGCCACGGAACATAAATACTGATGCGGACAGCACATTACTGTAACCATTGAAATGAATGGGTCCACAGCCTATCTGCAACATTGCAGAACTGATGCGGACATTTTCCAGGCCTCCAGCAGCACAGTCCTACTTCTGTCCCAATCTACACAACACAGCTGGCACGGAGAGAACTCCAGCATTGCAAGATAGATATATATAGATATAGATAGATAGAGAGATATATATATATATTTCAAAAAAATAAAGGGAACACAAAAAGAACACATCCTAGATCTGAGTTAATTAAATATTCTTCTGAAATACTTTGTTCTTTACATAGTTGAATGTGCTGACAACAAAATCACACAAAAATAAAAAAATGGAAATCAAATTTTTCAACCCATGGAGGTCTGGATTTGGAGTCACACTCAAAATTAAAGTGGAAAAACACACTACAGGCTGATCCAACTTTGATGTAATGTCCTTAAAACAAGTCAACATAAGGCTCAGTAGTGTGTGTGGCCTCCACGTGCCTGTATGACCTCCCTACAACGCCTGTGCATGCTCCTGATGAGGTGGCGGACGGTCTCCTGAGGGATCTCCTCCCAGACCTGGACTAAAGCATCTGCCAACTCCTGGACAGTCTGTGGTGCAACGTGACGTTGGTGGATAGAGCGAGACATGATGTCCCAGATGTGCTCAATTGGATTCGGGTCTGGGGAACGGGCGGGCCAGTCCATAGCATCAATGCCTTCGTCTTGCAGGAACTGCTGACGCACTCCAGCCACATGAGGTCTAGCATTGTCTTGCATTAGGAGGAACCCAGGGCCAACCGCACCAGCATATGGTCTCACAAGGGGTCTGAGGATCTCATCTCGGTACCTAATGGCAGTCAGGCTACCTCTGGCGAGCACATGGAGGGCTGTGCGACCCTCCAAAGAAATGCCACCCCACACCATTACTGACCCAATGCCAAAACGGTCATGCTGGAGGATGTTGCAGGCAGCAGAACGTTCTCCACGGCGTCCCCAGACTCTGTCACGTGCTCAGTGTGAACCTGCTTTCATCTGTGAAGAGCACAGGGCGCCAGTGGCGAATTTGCCAATCTTGGTGTTCTCTGGCAAATGCCAAACGTCCTGCACGGTGTTGGGCTGTAAGCACAACCCCCACCTGTGGACGTCGGGCCCTCATATCACCCTCATGGAGTCTGTTTCTGACCGTTTGAGCAGACACATGCACATTTGTGGCCTGCTGGAGGTCATTTTGCAGGGCTCTGGCAGTGCTCCTCCTGTTCCTCCTTGCACAAAGGCGGAGGTAGCGGTCCTGCTGCTGGGTTGTTGCCCTCCTACGGCCTCCTCCACGTCTCCTGATGTACTGGCCTGTCTTCTGGTAGCGCCTCCATGCTCTGGACACTACGCTGACAGACACAGCAAACCTTCTTGCCACAGCTCGCATTTATGTGCCATCCTGGATAAGCTGCACTACCTGAGCCACTTGTGTGGGTTGTAGACTCCGTCTCATGCTACCACTAGAGTGAAAGCACCGCCAGCATTCAAAAGTGACCAAAACATCAGCCAGGAAGCATAGGAACTGAGAAGTGGTCTGTGGTTACCACCTGCAGAACCACTCCTTTATTGGGGGTGTCTTGCTAATTGCCTATAATTTCCACCTGTTGCCTATCCCATTTGCACAACAGCATGTGAAATTGATTGTCACTCAGTGTTGCTTCCTAAGTGGACAGTTTGATTTCACAGAAGTGTGATTGACTTGGAGTTACATTGTGTTGTTTAAGTGTTCCCTTTATTTTTTTGAGCAGTGTATATAGGTCTCATATACAGATGACGTTTCTCAGCCATTTATTTAGGTTTGGTATCTGTAAGGTTTGCAGAAATACTTATTCTGTCCCTGTCTTGCAGCTGAATGGAGGTGGAGATGTAGCAATGTTGGAACTAACAGGTCAGAACTTCACGCCAAATTTGCGAGTTTGGTTTGGGGATGTGGAGGCAGAGACAATGTATAGGTACGTTTTGACTTTTATTTCATGTATTTTCTGTAGCTCTGTGTTCCATTTTTCACTTTTATAAGCACCATCAATCATAAAGTGATATCTGGCACTTTTAGTGAGCGGAACTCTACCCCCGGGTGCAAAACAGGGGTCTGACATGAATTTGCATAGCAACATCAGGTTCTCTTTAATTTAACACTACTGGGTTTATATCAGAACATTACAACTTCTTTCCTTCTGGAGACCAGAGGACCGGGATGGTTATTCTTATTGCCTTTGACGACTTTGGTTGTGCAAAAATCCGTATTGGTCTGGATCCTGTTCAACAGAACAAGGAGCCTGCATAGTGTTTGTTCCCTGCTGCATCCTACTGTAAAACTGATCAAAACAAAAAAAGAAAGTAACAGTTTTTTTGTTATGCTTGACACTGCTTTCCTTTACCCCTATATTTAATCTCTTGCCTTTTTCCTGTCGCCTGCACCTCAAAAACATCTCTAGAATCCGCCCTTTCTTACTGTGGAAACAACCAAAACCCTCATTGTTACCCTGATCCATTCCCGCCTCGATTACTGTAACTCTTATTAATTGGCCTCTGCCTCACCAGACTCTCCCCTCTCCAATCTATGCTCCTGAATGCAGCAGCCAGGCTTAGGCTACTTTCATATCTGCGTTGTGCTGTCCGGTTTTGAGATCCAGCACGGGGTCTCAAAACCACAGCACAACGCTTCAGTTTTGTCCTCATTCATTGTCAATGGGAACAGAGTGCACCAGAATTCCGTTTTGTTGTGTTCCCATGCCGGACACAAAATCGTGTGTGGCATGGGAAACTGAAAAAAAAACGTATCTGGAACTAAAACCATTGTCAAGTCAATGGGCGCCAGATCCAGTTTCTTTTTTGTTTTTATATAATACAACCGGATCTGTTCTGCCTGGATACAGATGGTTGTATTATTCAAATGCATGCGTTTTGCTGTGCTTTTGAGATCCCATGCCGAATCTCCAAACCAGACAGAAAAAACACAGAAAGTGAAAGTAGCCTTTATCTATCCGTCTAACAGCTACTCCGATGCCTCCGCCCTGTGGCAATCTTTCCACTGGTTACCCATATAGTATAGGATTCAATTTAAAGTTCTCATTCTCACCCACAAAGCTCTCCAGTTTTAGGCACACCCCCAGCAACCCCCCCCCCCCCTTCCTTTCCAAAAGTTTTCAGTGTGGCCATTCAAATCCCCCGATCTAATTCTTCTGCATTTACCCCTCTCCCCTTCAGAATTATTCCTCTAAACCTGATCTATCTGTATCCACCACACCCCATGCACTCGGGACCACTACAGATATTGGCCAGTGACTGCCTCATGGACCTTTACATCTACTTCCTTATTTTGTTAAGAGGGCTGTGCCACTGTACAAAAGAAGCATAGATTGTAAGCTCTTGTGAGCAGAGCTCTCTCACCTTTTTGTTTTCACTGTTGACTTGCTTGTTGATTAGTAATACATTTTAGTTTGTACCTGAACCCTCTGATTTTAAAGCGCTGAGGAATATTTTGGCGCTATAGAAATGTGATCTATTCTTATGACGATATCGTGCCACCCCTGTATATTATAAACCTATTGCTAGCATTCTGCAAGAAAGGTCCAGCTGAGTGCTACCAGTAGGGGGGGGTGTCCCTGCACCGTCCAACACTATCCAATCAGTGCTGCCAGTGTCACTGTGCACGGACACCCAGTTGGACCTTTATTGGCAATTCATGCTGTTCTTTTAGGAGTAGTAGAGGAATGGGACAATATATTCATAAGAATAGAATTGCTATTACATGGGGTATGCAAGTAGTTACTAAAATTTGTCAGGAGAGGTGACAGGTTATTCTTTTAATTTGTCAAATTATTTTTTAGTTCATGTAGCAGTCATACACCATCAGCTCGCTTGGTGCTGTATGCCATAGTGAGAGAAAGAAAGGCACCCTCCTTCCACTTTGTCGCAAAGAATGTTCTATCAAAGACAGAAATTCTCTTCTAACTACACTGCTGTTTTTGTGTCCTCCACCCAGGTGTGCAGAAAGTATGTTGTGTGTCGTCCCTGACATTTCCGCTTTCCGAGAGGGCTGGAGGTGGGTTCGCCAGCCAGTGCAGGTCCCGGTGACATTGGTCCGGAACGATGGCATAATATATTCCACCAGCCTTACTTTCACATACACCCCAGAGCCTGGACCTCGGCCTCATTGTAGTGCAGCTGGAGCGATCCTGCGAGCCAACTCAAGCCTCCTGGCAGCCAGCGATCCAAACACGAACAGCGAGGGAAGTTACACAAGCGTCAGCACAAATTCTACCAATGTCCCATCAAATGCAGCAGCCGTTGTGTTGTAACCACAGACTTATTTATTTTTTTTTACCTGGACTTCAGCTGACTTTAAGTTTTTACATGGAAGGACATGTAAAATGAACTTTTTTTTTTTTTTCCTTTTTAGTTTTTTTTTTCCTTCCCTTTTTTTTTATTATTTTTATTTCAAACATTAATTTTGAGCTTTTTTACAGGAAAATCGTTTCTCCATAATTGTTCATATTGCCCGAACCTTTTGAACTTGCAAGTGCCGAGCAAAAAAATTTTAAGCCACAATAATAAATGGGTAAAAAAAAAATGATGTAGATACAAATCACCACTGAAAATCTATTTTAAGCCGTATTTTCATTCAGAAGAAAAAAAAATAATGGCCAGAAATAGAGAATGTGGCTCGGAGGTGAAACCTCCAACTAGAATGCATGACTATAGTTTTTATGGACCAAGAAACTTGTATAAGCTTTAGTAAAAGGTACATTTTCACCATAACTTTTTTATTTTTTTAAGTCATGACATATGGTACACTTTTGTTACCAAATAGTTTTTTCAGATTTTTTTTATTTTTTTTTTCCTTTCTCAAAAGTATAATCAGGTTCCAAGCTTCCAATCTAATTATAATCTTTCGGTTACAAAAAGAAAAAAATGATTTTATATTTTTTTTGGTCAATGGCTGGAATTTTGTTTTCATTTTATATATATTTTTTTTATTTTGGCATGTCAAATTTGTAAAGGCCAGCATTTTTTTATTTTTTATTTTAAGATTATATGAAGTTTGTGCAAAAGCTTTAAAAAAGGAAAAAAAAAAAAGATGCCTCTACCTTGCCTGCAATACAAGCGCGTGTATATGAATAGTACTCTATTCAGTCATTGTCTGATATACCCAGTTTTCGGTGTCGTTCAGGAGTGGTAAACCCGTGGCTTTCCAGTTGTTGCTGAAAGGGATCTTCTCATATTGCTAATGCCTAATAGTTCGAAGAGCAGCAACTGAAGACCCACACTGGGTAGTCGTTCCCCCCCCATGTATGTAAATGTATATATGATTTTTTTTTTCTTGTAGGCTTTTTATTGAAAAGAGTTAATATCTCTGGTCAGTGAAGAAGCTGGTGTATTTATAGAGACTATTTATGGTCCAGAATACCCCCAAAAAAAAACATGCAAACTACACATGGCATTTAAACAATCACTTTCATATCGTTCAACTCCATACATCAGATACGGATATTTTTATTTAATTATTTTTGCGTTAAAGAAATAACTTTTTTTTTTCATTTTGAGGTTCAGGTTTTTTATATCTTGTACATAACATGTATTAAGTGTAAGTTAAGTGTCTTATTACATTTTTTATTATTTTTTGCCTTACAGGCTTTTAGGCTATGGGACTTTAAAACCTGTACAGTAAAATAAGATGAAGCTGAGAAGTGAGCAGGTTACCAAATATCTTTCTGCACTGGTTATAGAAGATAGTTGTCTCTAGGTTCGGGGGGGGAGAGTCATTTTGTGGGTTGTAATCTGTGCGAGCCTATCAGTTGACGGTTTACTCCCCTCGATGTCGCATCCCTTGTTTTGAGTGAATTGATAGGCTGCAGCCCGCAGACGTTCCGCCTGGTCTATTTTAGATAAAAGTTAGCGTATTGTATCTGAAAATAACCTTTACTGTATTGCTGGATGCAAAAATGATTCGAAATTCCCCACTCTTTGGAAGCCGAATTCAATCTGTCAAATTATATGCTAGGTCAGTTGCACTCATGCACTCAATAAGGCTCATTCACACGACCGTCTTTGCGGAACGGGTGCGGACCTATTCATTTCAGTGGGGGCCAGAAAAGATGAGGACAGCACACCGTACCGTATGATGTCCACATCCGTTGCTTCATTCCGTGGCCCCACAAAAAAGATAGAACATGTCCTACTCTTGTCCACTTTGCAGACAATAATAGGCATTTCTATAATGGGCCGCCTGTTCTGCAAATTGCAGAACACATACGGGCGGCATCCGTGTTTTGCAGACTGCAAAACAGGGCACGGTCGTCTGAATGAGCCCTAAGCCAGATATTTGACTGAACAAGCTCAGATATTGGCCCTGTGCTTTTGTAATTTAAACTGAAGCAAGATTGCGAATAGTCCTAATTAAAAATCAATCATTGTCTGTGTACAATTCCTATACAGAACTGTAATTTTTGTGGTAACAGACTATAAACCAACTGTTAGTAGTCTGATCCTGTGGCCCCCTACTGTAGAGGATGGATGGAAGGGGAGTTGGACTTAATAAGACTACACTCATCTTGTTTGTAGTCTGTTACCATGGAGATGAGTAGAACTGTATAGAAGCTGTAAACCCATAACTTTAGGAGATTGTAGGACCTTTTGTACAGTAGTTTCAGTTTAAATTTCGGATGCAATAAAAAAAAAAGCTTTGGCTGTGACGGTGGACATGGTCTTTAACAATATGACCATTAACAATGCAGTCATTCACTAAACTTTAGAAAGAAGCACATTGTTGTGCCAATCATTTCCTACGTAAGAGCGTAATGAGGGTCGACAATGATACTAGGACCCCTATGTAGGTACAGGCTTTTTCATATTGTTGTAAACTTTATAGCAAATGTTATAGAGGTTAAGAGGTTCCAAATTCATTGAAACACAGGCCTACCACATGTGTGCAAGAGTGTAGAACTGTAGTCTTTTCTCCTAGCTTTGGTATGATATCAAATGGTGCTGTATATGGATGAGGTCAGTTATTTTATAGAAGTCTGGATAGCACTGACAAGATTATCAATCTTCTGTCGGCTCCGAGGCTTTTTTTATTTTTTTTTTTTTTTTTTTTTTTTTTTTAGCAGACTTGTTAAGCACTTAGTAAAGCACTTTCCTCCCCTACTTTATTCCAGTCATGACAGCAGATGCCTAAGACAGTGTGATGTTTGAGCTTTCTACCTGGGATCCATAACCCATTGCTATGTCCTGCACTGTGACTATGGTACTGCTAAATAAGGGTATCTCCATTTCAGGTATAAGAAATCACTGAACAGCTCCCAAATAAGTCTGTGGCAAGTACTGATAGTTACACTAAATCGCCTATGTAGTATTAAAGAAGTCATTTGGATGTTAGAGGCGTGTCCCCCACTCGAGTGCCCCCTCTATGACCCGTACAATTGCCAACAGACCATTGAATGACTGCCATGTAATACTTCACTTCGCCTGTAGTGGCCGCTGCTGGGGAACTGTAAAGCTGACTGCAAGTCCTTCTTGGCAGAATGGGATGTGAGAAGCTGTCCTCACAATTTTTCCAAAAGTAATGAATTGTTGAGGTTTCTTGAGAAACATTTCCCTGGATCAAGTGGTGGAGGAGAGTACTTTACCGATTACCATAACTATTGAAAGTATAGTTATCCTAAATAGAGACCGGTTCAAAAAAAACGTAGCCTTATCGTTGAAGATAAGTCTTAGTGATTTGACATAAACTCTGGATGTTCAGTGACGCCCCACAGTTGCTGCACTAGAACAGTTCCATTCATAGGTCAACTGCTGAGGAGACCCTGCTTCTTGATTGTAAATTGTCTGGATGGACCTCCTATGCAAAATGTATGGCGTTGACTGAGATTAAGAAGAAAGTGAATGCAGTCATGTTTTTCTAATCTCCTGCAACCCCTCTAAAAATAATAGTATGCCGTGGGAGTGTCTGTTAGTCTTGGTACATGCTGCTGACACGGATACTCAGCACAATGCAGATTATCAATTCACAGGTAGGGGCGACATCACGTATCTTAGTGTTGTCAGTGGGTCCAGTTGATATGTGTTTTCCCCTCAGTGCTGTTCACTCTGAGGGTACCCGGGCTGCTTTAGGGCGCATCTGTCAGCAGGTTTGTACCTATGACACTGGCTGACCTGTTACATGTGCACTTGGCAGCTGAAGGCATTTGTGTTGGTCCCATGTTCATATGTGACCACTTTACTGAGAAAAATGAGCCTGTAGGAGCAATGGGGGTGTTAGGCTCTGCAATTTGATTAACAGGGCCAGGCAGTGTAAATGTGTGATCACGTCTGTCTGGCCCTGTCTAAGCGGAGAGGATGCAGCAGTTGCAGAGAGAGCAGAGCCTCTAGGTATAACGGTAACGCCCCCGTTGCTCCTAGAGGCTTATTTTTATATATGAAACCCTCATTTTTCTCAGCAATGCGAGCACACATGAACATGGGACCAACACTGATGCCTTCAGCTGCCAAGTGCACATGTAACAGGTCAGCCAGTGTCATAGGTACAAATCTGCTGACAGATGCCCTTTAATATATCCGCATGTCGTGAACTTTTTGTTGACAACTCAACTCAATTAATTGATCATTTTAATTTTTTATTTTTTTTGTCTGGCTTAGGATTTTACTCATTAGGTCAAACCGTTTACTGATTCTCTTGATTTTGTAGCATAGTCCTGGTTTCTGGCATAGGATGCCTAGCCTGATCTTTTTTTTTTTTTTTTTTTTTTTTCATATACCTTTTTCCATATGTATCTGTCCTCAAGGCAGTGGAAGACTGCACGTTGCCCTTGACCATGTCTGGTAGACATCTCTGTTTGCCTTTTAGTTCTTTACCCCTTTCTTATACTTTAGGTTGCGTTACCTATCACTGTGCCTGTCCCTAAACAGATCCCATTATAAGAAGCCTTCTTACAAGGTCATTCATTTGACTAAGCCTAATTTTTTTATTTTGCTAATTTACGTAGCATCACGTGCCTTCTCGGTGTGCTTCTTATCGTCATTAACCAGCAAAAAAATGAGAAAAAAAAATCCAATCTTTTCACTAGCATTATAATCTGATGTGGTGTTTTGTTGTCTGTGTCTAAGGTGTATCCTCTATATGTGGTGCAAATGAAGTAAAAAAAAATACAGCTTAATTTTGTCTGATCTGCGGGAATATATCTTGGCATTAGCCTTTTCTTGTATTTTTATATGCTGTTTTTGGTTATTCGTCGCTTCTAGAAAGAAACTGCCTTGCCCTCATCTCTTGTCATTGACCAAGAACTGAATCCATCGTGGCCTTATCTCTCGGCTTCTCCTTTCCTGTGAATAGTTTACTGGAATCCATGTTGTCTCGTCTTTCCTTTGCGCTAGTGACGTGAATGTCTAGTGGGTTGGATTGTAGGCGGGAATCGGTTGTGTCTTCACTTGGTTCAGCATTGCAAATTGTTATAATTCTTTGTATTATAATTACCAAAGGACTTTTTATTTTATTTTCGTGGTATTGGGGGGGGGGGGGGGGGGGGGGTTGCGGCTGTTATCTTTACAACCTTTGAGTGGCTAAGCAGAAGGTTAGACCATTAGACCAGCAATGTTGTTACTTCATGTTGTCTCTTGTATATATCACCAGCAGATATGACCCAAACACTACAAGACATTGACGCGTAATGTTGTGCCTGCCTGAGCTAGATTATGATGATGCTGTGTCTCTAGGGCTGTCTTCCATAGTTTGTGTCCTCCTATATATCTCAGATGTATAGCCCGTGCTCCATAATGTTCCCAGCAACTGTACTCTTGATGGTCTGCTGCACTGTGCCTGTGTGTGGTCCTCTATGTAGAATGTGAGTTGGCAAACCCGTCTAAGCTGAATGGATGGACACGTTGGTATCGGCCATGTTTTACTCCGCTACTGGGTGATTTGTGTTCAGTGTACTTCTATATCTCCCGTTTTTTTTTTTTTTTTATGACTTTAATCAATAACTCTTCAATGTTAAAGTGTCAGATTCGTCTGTGTACATTTTGCCAATCACTCCAGCGCCAAGGATAATTGTTTTAGTTTATCGTAAATTTTTTTTTTTTTTTTTGTAGTACTACAATATGTCCTCTGTATGAAAACCCGAGCAGTTGTATTATGGAAGCTTGATATATACCAAATAAGTTTGCAAATGATTCATGTTCTAAGATAGCAAATTTGTATTGTATTTCCTTTGTGTGTGTGCCTTTTATGTATTGAAGAAATGTGTATATATATATTTTTTATTTTGCCAGATATCCCTTTGGTTGAGAAATTGAAATATTCTTTCAGATGTTGTTGAGAGATTTCTCTTTGTGGTATGTCATTGAGAATATAACCCAACACTTTTATTATTTTATTTTTAGAAGCTGGGTGCATCTCCGTGGATTAAATGACTAACTGTATTCATACATACGGGATTGCCCTAGTTCACATACGCCCAGAATAAGCTGTGAATTGTACCAGTCTGTTACATGAGAGCAGCAGGCAAACTGCAGGGGTCATTCACATGAATGTATCTAAGGGTCGTAATCGCTTCTTTTCCCCTTGTATACAGTCATGTAAGAAAAGTCCTAAGGGTGGCTGCATACAGTGCAGAAAATCTGCACATAAATCCACACCATCTATTTTGGTTTGAAGCATTTGTGATGCCAATTTGATGCAGTGTTTCTGTAGATCTCCCCCTTCTATTTAAAGGGGGGAAATCTGCGCAAAAAAACACAACAATTGACATACTGCAGGTTTCAAAATCCGCACAGCAAGTCAATTTCCGCACCTAAGAAAAAACAAAAAGTGTGCATGAGATTTGTCCGTTCTCATACGCTTTGCTGGTACTCTATTAGGCCTCATGCACACAGCCGTGTTCCGCGGCCGAGAGCGATCCGTGGTAACCAGGCCGGGATTCCTTCTGACAGCAGGAGCGGACGGCGTCATTGGTTGCTATGACGCCGTGCGCTTCATGCTGCCGCTGCTGTACAGTGATACACTCGTATAGATCATACGAGTGTATCACTGTACAGCAGCGGCGGCATGAAGCGCACGGCGTCATAGCAACCAATGACGCCGTGCGCTCCTGCTGTCAGAAGGAATCCCGGCCGGGTTACCACGGACCACTCTCGGCCGCGGAACACGGCTGTGTGCATGAGGCCTTACTCTGCATAATTCACACAGTGTGCAGGCACCCTAAAAGTACTTACCACATGCAGTGGAGTCTGTACAAGTGAGGGAGCATTCACTCTTTGCAGTGGATGTTTGACTTGTGCACCAGGGTGGCTCCTGGCATATATGTCAAACATATCCATAGGCCCCCATCGACCCAACGGAGGCCAACAGAATGTCTGTCTTTTTGGCCTCTGTTGGGCTGGTGCACATTAAACAATTTTATTTTACCTGTACAGAATAGTGTAGTTGGCTATGCTATTCTATACAGAGACAAGCCTACTTTGTGATGTATTTTTACTTGGGAGTCTGTGGGGGGCATGTGTGCCACTATATTCCTATATAGTGGCATGCGTTGGAAGCAGCCGTCGGGTAGTTCTGCTGACGTACACCTCCAGTCTACACTGCAAATGCTGTGTGAATGCACCTATTGCTTTTCTTAAAAACCCAATTCATCTCTAACGTCTCATGGACTTGGCAGAGCCATGTGCAAGAGGCGTATGACGCCCCATCTCCATCGTACGGAGGTACAAGGACTCCCTGTGCAACCATGTGGGGTGTCCTATGATGGAGTTATTCACCCCTAGAAGATAAATTCTCGAGATTATGGCTTTTTTTTATTTTTTTCTGCCTGGGTTATATCAAATCGGGCAGAAAGGAAATCTCTTTACTGCTTGTGAAGGGCCAGGCAGAAGCGCATGGGTGCCCTGTTACGACTCCATACAACCTATTTGCATGACGCCCAAGTCAAAGCTTAATTCACGAGTCACAAATTCCTGGTGAATCGTCCTCGTGAATTATGGCCTCCACTCTATATAGGTGACAGGTCCACTTTAAATCCTGGCTTTGCAGAGATGGGGAAAAAAAAACAATGTCCTCCTGTTTTACAGCATTTCTGGCATGCTAATGGTTAAATACAAGTGGGGTTGCTGGGTGACCCCATTTCGTCTCTCTCCCTCCAGCGTCGTGTGTCCTATCGTTAGTTTGGTAAACTGCTCAAGTGTTTGTAAAACTTGTCTTAGAAAGAAGCCAGCTTTCTGTCCAGTCTGTGAGGAGGTACAAGCGTGCGTCTGGTTTTTTAGCAATAAAATCTTTCAGCAGCAATTGTTTTTATGATTTTTATTTTTAGGATTATGCTCAAGTTTTTATTTGGGAAAGAAAAAACTTTTTTCCTGCCATATGGGTAGTCTGAATAAAGGTTAAATGCAGACCCGTGTTACCTCCTATGTTTTCTCCTGATGTCTCGCTATTACATAAAGCACAGCCACATAATACACAGTAACTAACAGCTGTTAAAAAGCTTTCCGTCATTAGTTTTGCTTAATGTGAACCAGATCTTTAGTCTGGATTCAAGGTGCACTCTATTCTCCTAGACCTTGGCAGCAAGGTTACATTTTTATACCATTGTGTCTAATCCTTGTAACTGTTTTATTTGTGTATATATTTTTGACAATTTTACACATTAAATTTTGTTAATGCTCTATTTCCACAGACAAGTGTGTCCTATTCCTTATTAATGAAGAACGTCGGCGCTCACATTCCTAAGGTTAAGTGCACCTCGGCGGCGGTTCCGGCAGGAGCCTCCCTCACATATTGTCTGTTTCACGGCACTAACCTGACAGACAGACAGTATAGTGAATGAGTGTCTGACGCGTGCCGGATCCGATGGTTCCAGTATTCTGTTCCTATGTCAGAACAGAATATTGGAATCGTAGCGCCGATGTGCAACTCAATGTCCACTTTCTTACACAGTGTGAAGGAAAGGTCTAGTCCAGGGATCAGCAACCTCCAGCACTCCACCTGTTCAGAAACTACAACTCCCAGAATGCTTCATTCACTTCTGTGAAGAACAGCAGAGCATGTTTGCATGCTAGGAATTGTAGTTTCACAGCAGCTGGAGTGCCAAAGGTTGCTGATCCCTGGTCTAGTCTCTCACACCATAATTCTCTGGTTTCACAGCTTCTAGGAAAACACACTATATGAAATATTCATCTTTTTATTTGAGCCATGCAGCCACGCTTTGTGGCTTTTCTATCAGGAAGGTCCTGTTTTCACTGCTTAGAACCTGTTTACATGGGAAGATTATCAGGACAGTTCTTGGGAACGAATTTTCATTCCTGATTGCCCTGTGTAAAAAGTGCTGCCTGGTCACCTGACAAATGACCGAGCTGTCGGGTAACAAGGCTGCTCTGCCGCCAAATAATGAAACTGTATTGAGACAAACAATTGTACTAATGATCATTCATCCCCATACTAAAGTCGTGTTTGCCCGGTGTATCGGCTCTGCACAGGAAGACAGTACTATCCAGGTCTACAGCATTTACAAGGAAAAACCGTAATAGCGCTGCCTAAATCTTTTACGAAAAAATGACGATCTTTGGCTCCCCTAAGCATTTGGACCCAGGTGCTTGTATGTTTGTGGTTACATGTAGTTTCCCCCATGTCACGACAGCACCACCAAAGAGATGGACTCCTCCCCTAGGGACAGGAAACCTAGAGTGCAAAAGGAAGTACTTCCCTCCTCTACATCAGTGTCCCTAGGAAGCCTGGAGTGTTCCATAGCCTGGTGGCTGTGTTGAGTATATGGCTGGGAGGCTGGAAAATTCAGGGTGGCTGGGTCCTCCCATATGGCTCCTAGTGTGGAGTCTGTTCCTTCACCTTCCCCAGCAGCAGGTCCTAGTACTTCCTGCCTGCTCCTTTCCACTGCTGCGGTTCCAAGGTAGACCGCGGTAGTTAAGGTAAGCTCACCTGTGTTCGGGGGGGGGGGGGAGACTCCGAAGAGAAGCTGTAGGCCGGTGGAGTTAGGAGAGGGTCCGGAGCTCCAGTGTCTGCGGCCATCTGGAGGTGTGGTCTGAGTCACATGATGATGGCTGGGAGAAGGGGGGATGACTTTGGTGCAGAATTATAACGTCAGACGCAATTGCTCTCAGCGGCAGATATAAAAGAAAGTCTTTTTGCTGCAGTCGGCCTCCGTGTGTCAAGTGAACAGCCATTAGGTGTGATCTGCTTCAAGGAGGGGGTGCTGTGTCTAAAATTAATGTTTCCAGCAAGGATACAAGCTCCAAGAAGGTTCGCTCGGAATCTTCTTTCAAGGTCCCATCTATAGGCGAGGGTTCCAGAACATCTAAAAGGTCTAGAAGTAAGGACTGCGCCATGTGTGGAGTAAGTCTTGCTGCTGACTACAGCAAACCTAATTGTATTAAATAAAGTTATGGAACAAGAAACTCCTTCACTGCAGTTGCAGGAGATGGTCAAAAATCTGATGAAGGCCTCCTTAAGAGGTTTTCGGTCAGCGCCTGTAACGGCTACATCTGACGAAGAGGACTGTTTAACTGTGGTTCATTCAGATGCTGAAGAGGTGTCTGAGGATGATTTATCAGGAAGACCGTTGTTTCAGTGTGAAGATACGGATCAGTTGGTCAAGGCAGTAAGATCAGCTATGGGGCTAGAAGAGGCTAGGAGACAGAGGTCTATCCAGGACATCATGTTTCTCGCCCATATTCATTGGGGGACACAGGAACCGTGGGTATAGCTATGTCCTCTAGGAGGCGTTGACGCTAGTAAAAGCTGCTAGCTCCTCCCCTGGCAGCTATACTAGAGAGCTTTAGTTTTTTCTAGTGTCAATAGGAGGCAAGACCTTTTTTTTTTTTTTTCCCCCCTTCTCTTTCAGATGGGAAACAGCGGTCGCCTAGCCTCCCTGTTCTCCCGGGGGAGCACACCAGCATTGGTCTGCCACGCTGCCTCCTCCCCGACAAGGGGACCAGGGCAGCCTCGCTCCTCTGCATCCCACCAGCTGAAGGGTCACCCGTCCAATCCCTCTTCCAGCTTCCTGCCAGTAGCTGAAAGGGTGACCTTGCTGGAGAAGAGGGTGGCTGGACAGATGCCCCCCCACGGCCGCTCACCCGCTCTTTCTGCACTATCTACCTCCCTCCCATGGAAGGGCACCGTAGCATATCTACTCTGAAAGTGGTCACACCATGTCTGAGACCCACCAGTGGCAGAAGACCAGGCGCGCGGTGTCTGTTATTCAGCGGCGGCATCCTGTGCTCCTCAGCAGCGCTGGGACACAGACATGGGCCGCATCAGGTTGGTAGTTGGCGGAGCCTAGTAGCTCAGACGGGAGCACTTACAAGTGCAACTCCATGACTTGGGCCGGCGGCGATTCTGCTCCACAGACGAACGGTCGGCAGCCTGCTCTATGGTGCTGCCCTGGCACAGGGGGACATAGCGAGGGGGTGATTCCGGCAATGTGGGGGTTAATGGACATGCACGCGCATCGCAGCGGCTCTCTGGAGGGATGCAGGACCTGAGATGGCAGGGCCTTCTCTTGTCGCCTCAGCGCTCAGCCAGTTCTCTCCGGACTTCTCGGACAGCGTCTCCTGGTCCTGGTAAGAGCTGTTGCTCCTCTCCTCAGGTCACGGTTTCCCTCCAGTCTCAGATATCTCCTGGTCACACAATGTCTGATCCTTCTGGGGTTTTTCCGCGGCCAATAGCTATCCATTATGCCTGCGCTATATGTCAGGCAAAATTCCCTTGCGGGCAACAGGATTCTGTCTGCAATGCTTGTCATACGCCCAGGCAGGGCCCCCCCTTCAGCCCATACTGCTGCTCCCCCTCTGGCATCTGAGTTACCCGATTGGGCCAGAACGCTCTCTCAGGCGGTGGAAACCCTTGCTCAAATCTCCCAATCCACCCTATCTATAGTTAGTCGCTTGGTTGAGAATCTGGCGCCGGCTGCACCTCCCTCAGATGCACCCTCCAGAGCCTTTTGCTCGGGTGACCGCCCCCAAAAAACTGGACATCCTATATCCCCAGAGGACTGTGATTTAGCGTGGGCGTCCCCTCCCAAGGTGGAACCACCATTGGCGCGGCTCGCCAAAAATATGGCTATTCCCATAGCCGATGGATCCTCCCTTCAGTCGGCTTAAGATCGTCAGATGGAATTCTTGACTAAGTCCCTCTTTGCCGCTACAGGGTCAGCACTTAGGCCCGTGTTCGCCTCCGCGTGGGTGGCGAAGGTGATCTCTGAATGGGGTAACCAGTTGGACCAGGACTTGGTATCCAAGGTCCCTGCTCAGGATCTCCGATCCTTGGCGCAGCTGATCATCCAGGCGGGGAAGTTCCTCTGCGAGGCGTCTCTTGCAGTCACCTTACGCCACTAGCTTTGGCTGAAGGTGTGGGCAGTTGACGCGACTTCCAAGCGTTCTTTAGTCTGACTTTTTGGTTCTCGGCTGGATGAAATTATTTCTGAGGCCACTGGGGGCAAGAGCACCCATCTTCTATAGCCTAGAGTCAGGAGGGCCTCTCACATTTGGGGTTCCTCACGTGGCAGGCCCTTTCGTCGATTCGTTGGTTCCCGCCCCGTGACTGGTTCTTCCGCCGGGGGAGGCGGGTTTACTTCTCAAGATCGACGTAAGAAACGGTCCTTTCGGGCGCAGCTCAAGCTGCTCGACCTCCTGCAGCTAAGCAGTCTTCAGCCTGAAGGTGCGCCCCCGCCCAACAGGGTGGGGGGCCTCCTCCTCCTCTTCCAGGACGTCTGTGGGCCCATGTCTCCGACGCTTGGGCACTCGAGATTGTATCCTGGGTTATGTAATCAAGTTTCTGTCTCTTCCCCCAGACAGATTTTTTTCAATCCCGTCTTCCACGGGACCCCGAGCAGGCAGCCGCCTTCTAGGCCATCCAGTCTCTTCTGGATCGGGGAGTCATCTCTCCTGTTTCTCCATCAGAAAGATTCAGGGGGTTCTATTCCAATCTTTTCGTGGTCCCCAAAAAGGAGGGCTCTGTGCGCCCAATCCTGGACCTTAAGCTCCTAAACCAGTTTCTCCGTCTCAAGCGGTTTCGGATGGAATCCCTTCATTCCGTAACTGCTTCTCTGGAGCAGGGGGAATTCCTTTCGGCCATAGATATCCAGGACGCATACCTCCACGTTCCCAACGTGTGGAGTCACCAGCGCTTCCTGATGTTTGCGATAGGAGACTATCATTACCAGTTTGTCGCCCTCCCGTTCGGTCTGGCAACCGCACCCCGGGTCTTCTTGAAGATCCTGGCTCCTCTTCTTGCCCTGCTCCGTTACAGAGGCATCTTCCTTATGCCTTATCTGGACGACATCCTCGTCAAGGCCCCCTCCTTTTCTCAGGCATCGAACAGCGTACAGATCACGCTGGAAGCACTGGCACGTTTCGGTTGGTTGGTCAACCTGCAGAAGTCATCTCTGACACCCTCCAGACAATTGGTCTTTCTGGGTATGCTTCTAGACGCGGCACGGATTCGCCTTTCTCCGGACAAGCGACTGGCCTTACACCGTTCCATGAGGGTTCTTCTCGACTGCAGACTTCCATCCATTCGAATCTGCATGAGGACGTTAGGGAAGATGGTCGCCTGTTTCAAGGCGATTCCCTTTGCCCAGTGATCCTGTCCTCCTGGGACAAATCTTCAGAGAGCCTGGACTATCCCATCCGCCTCTCTCCTCAGGTGAGGTCGTCCCTTCGTTGGTGGCTGTCGGTTCCAGTTCTGGGAAAGTCCTTCCTTCCGATCTCCTGGACGGTTGTCACCACCGACGCCAGTCTACTGGGTTGGGGAGGGGTGTTCCCTCCCAGGACAGTCCCAAGGCACATGGTCTCGGTCGGAGTCCAAGCTCCCGATCAATGTCCTGGAGCTCAGGGCGATTCTTCTGTCCCTCCGGCACTGGACCCACCTCCTGAGGGGTCGCCCCGTCGGAGTCCAGTCGGAAACGCCACGGCGGTGGCGTACATCAACCACCAGGTGGGAACACACAGCCTTGCGGTGATGCAGGAATCTGCCGAGATCTTACAGTGGGCGGAGGCCCATGTACCGGCAATTTCAGCGATCTACATCCCGGGTGTGGAGAACTGGACTGCGGACTTCTTCAGCAGGACCACAATAGATCCGGGTGAGTGGTCCCTCCACCCGGAGGTATCCGAGGCGATCTGTCTTTGTTGGGGTCGCCCAGACGTGGACTTGATGGCCTCAAGGCTCAATCGGAAGTTTCCCACCTTCCTCTCCCGCGCAAGGGACCTGGAAGCTTGTGGCGTGGACGCCCTGATCGCTTGGCAGGGGTTCGCCCTCCTTTGTGTTTCCCCCCCCCCCCCTTCCCCCTCCTGCCCAGGGTTCTACGGAAAATCAAGATGGAGGGCATTCCGACTATCCTCGTCGCCCCAGATTGGCCCCCCGTCGCCCGTGGTACGCTGACCTCGTTCTCCTTCTGGGAGATGTTCCTTGGTCACTGCCACTCAGAGACTACCTGCTTTCGCAGGGACCGGTCTTCCATAAGCATTTAAGGTCTCTTCGTTTGAAACCGCCATTCTAAAGCGAAGAGGTTTTTCGGTGGATGTTATCCCCACTATGATTCAGGCTAGGAAGCCTGCTTCGTCCAGGATCTATTACAGGACCTGGAGCTCCTTCCTGGGTTTCTGTGAAAGCCGAAACATTCCTCCTCTTCCTTTTTCTCTCCCCACGGTCCTGTCCTTTCTTCAATCAGGGTTGGACCTTTTGGTTTGGCCCTTAGCTCTTTAAAAGGTCAGGTCTCGGCGCTTTCCATTTTTTTTCCAGCGTCCTCTGGCCCCCCTCGGGCCTGTAAGAACTTTTCTTCAGGGAGTGGCACATATGGTTCCTCCGTACCATCCTCCTTTACCGCCTTGGGATCTGAATTTAGTCCTCTTAGAGCTCCAGGCTTCCCCCTTTGAGCCCCTGTGGGAAATTTCTCTCCGACTCCTGTCCTGGAAGGTGGTTTTCCTTGTAGCTATCACTTCCATCAGACGGGTGTCTGAGTTGGCGGCGCTTTCTTGTAGAGAACCCTTCCTGGTTCTTCATAAGGATAAAGCAGTTCTCTGGCCCTTTCCTTCCTTTCTTCCGAAGGTGGTCACCGACTTCCATACCAACGAGGAAATTGTCCTTCCCTCACTGTGTCCCTCTCCTTCACACCCTAAGGAAAAAGAGTTGCACCATTTGGATGTTGTCAGAGCTCTGAAGATCTATTTATCAGCCTCCGCTCCCTTCCGCTGTACGGACTCCCTTTTTGTCATTCCAGAGGGTCCTCGCAAGGCATTGGGAGCCTCCACGGTGGTAATCACACGTTGGATTCGGGCTGCAATTGCGGAGGCATACCGCGCCCGGGACAGGGTTCCGCCCTTAGGTATCACGGCTCACTCCACCAGAGCGGTGGGCGCATCTTGGGCTCGGAGGAATTGAGCTTCGGCTGCACAGTTGTGTAAGGCGGCTACTTGGTCCTCCTTACATACATTCACTAAATTTTACCAGGTGCATACATATGCATCGGCGGACACTGCCTTAGGCCGCATGGTCTTGCAGGCGGCAGTTTCTTAGATGCCTGCAGGGACGCTTGCTTCCATGGATCTGTGTTTTTTCCCTCCCTGTGGACTGCTTTTGGACGTCCCACGGTTTCCGTGTCCCCCAATGAATATGGGCGAGAAGAGGAGATTTTTGTATAACTTACCAGTACAATCTCTTTCTCGCTCTTCATTGGGGGACACAGTACCCACCCAGTATTATTGTTTAAACACAGATGTGGCTGTTGCTGGTTAGAACGCTGTTTGGGTTTTCAGCATGGTTGATGTTCCGTGTTTTTTCTTGGTTGGCTTGCTTCTCCTACTTCTTGTACACAAACTGAAGCTCTCTCTCCAGGCTGGAGGGGGTATAGCTGCCAGGGGAGGAGCTAACAGCTTTTACTAGTGTCAACGCCTCCTAGAGGACATAGCTATACCCACGGTTCCTGTGTCCCCCAATGAAGAGCGAGAAAGATTTTACTGGTAAATTATACAAAAATCTCTTTTTGAAGGACTTGAGATAAAGAAAAGGAAAGTTTTTCCTATTCACCGGACTGTGTCCCAGCTTATTAAATCAGAATGGTAGAACCCAAACAGGAAGTAGTTTATCCCCAGGGCCATCAAAAGGAAGTATGCCTTTGATGAGATGGAGACCAAACCTTGGGATCGTCTGCCTAAAATTGATGTGGCTATAGCCAAAATTTCTAGAAGAAGTTCCTTGCCTTTTGAAGACTTGGGGACTCTTTAAGAGCCCATGGATAAGTAGGCGGAAGGGTTCCTTAAGAGAGCTTGGGAGACCACTGGGGCAGCGCTTAAACCGAGCATAGCGAGTACCTCAGTAGCTAGGTCCATGATGTTGTGGATTGATCAACTCTCAACCGACATCCAAAATAATGTGCTTGGGGATCAGCTGCTGGCCTCCCTCCCTGCAATTAAGAAGGCAGCCGCTTTTCTGGCAGATTCCTCATCTGATACCTAGAGGCTGTCAGCTAGGGCTGCAGCCTTAATGAACTTTGCTATGCGAGCACTCTGAGTGAAGAGCTGGTCAGGGGATCTCGGCTCCATGTGAGGGCAAGTTCCTTTTTGGTTCCGTTCTCACTGATTTATTGGAAAAAAAACAGGAGATAAAAGGAAGGGATTTCCTGTTCCGCAGTCCTTTAGACAGTATCGGCCCTTTCGTGCTAAGGGAAGGGGGGGATCAGGTTAGAGGCAGAGGCCAAGCAGGCAACAGATGGAGGGGGTCCCATAAAAGTAGTGGCCTTATGTTCAAAGAACCCCCCCTCCACCTTCAAGAAACCCAGTTCCCAATGACTGGGTCTTGCGGGTGGGTGGCAGACTGAAAATTTTCTTTGCAGAGTGGCAGTTCATAGCAGGAAGTTCGTGGGTTCTAGAGATTATAAAAGAGGGTCTCTGTCTCGAGTTCATCAGTCTGCCACCTACCCGTTACATAGTCACAAAGTGCTCTTCGGGGCCCTCAGGTCAGTCTCCTCTGGAGTCTGAGGTTTTGTCCCTGATGGAAAAAGGGGTTCCGGTTCCGGTAGAGGAAATAGGTCAAGGATTTTATTCCACTCTTTTCCTTGTAAAAAAAACAAATGGAACGTTCAAAGTAATTATAAACCTGAAACCTCTGCATCAGTTTCTTGTTTACCATCGGTTCAAAATGGAGTCCCTAAGGTCAGCAATAAATCTATTGACAAAGGACTGTTATATGGCATCTCTAGACTTAAGGCCTCATGCACACGACCGTGCCGTTTTTTGCAGTCCGGGCAGCACATTGTAGAAATGCCTATTCTTGTCTGGAAAACGGACAAGAATATGACATGCTTTTTTTTTTTTTTTTTTTGCAAGGCCACGGAACGGTGCAACGGCTGCGGACAGCACATGGAGTGCTGTCCGCATCTTTTGCGGCCCCATTGAAGTGAATGGGTCTGCACTCGAGCCACAAATAATGCGGCTCTCATACGGACCACAAAAACGGTCGTGTGCATGAGGCCTAAGAGACTCTTATTTCCATGTACCCACCCACAAAGACTTCCAAAAGTTCCTGAGGTTAGCAGTTCATATAAATTCCCATCTGATGCACCAACAGTATTGTGCCCTGCTATTTGGGATTGCTGTCGCTCCAAGAGTCTTCATAAAGATCATAGCCGAGATGGCGGCTCACATCAGAGAAGGAGACAGCATCTTTATCCTGTACTTGGACGATTTTTTGCTGGTGGCAGAATCCAAGGGAAAAGGTACAAAATTTCCATGCCCAGGGAATTGTAGAAAAGCTGGGTTGGGTAATCAACTGGGAAAAATCTTCTCCTCTCCCTACAAAACAAAGTGTTTTGGAGAATCTTATTAGATTCTGCGGCTCAGAAGTACTTCCTTCCCAGGCAGAAAATTTTAAAGATTTTTTTTTTTTAATTCAGGAAGTTTCCTCTGCTCCCTTTATTACTTTTAGGAAAGGGATGTCTCTGTTTGGTCTTTTTACCGCCGCTTTCCCTGTGGTTCCATGGGGTCAGCTGCATTCCAGGAGGTTGCAATTCGAATTGTTAAATACCTGGGTTGGTACTCAGACCTGGATAGGGAAATTAGGTTGTCTAATGAGGTAATCTCGTCCTTAGGTTGGTGGTTACAGGAAGATAATGTATCCAGGGGTCTAGATTTGGGCCCCCAGTGTTCAGTGGCAATAACCACAGATGCTAGCCCATATGGTTGGGGGGTGCACATGGGCAGTTTAGATTGCCAGAGGTTCTAGCTAGATCCTCAAATTACAAAGAAACCCTTCCAGTTTTTAGGGCCCTTCAGTTCTTAGCCCCTTTTATCCAGGGTAAAGATGTAAGGATTCTGTCCGATAATACTACTACAGTATCCCTGATCAACAGACAAGGAACTACCAGGTGTCCAGGTCTAATGTCGTTGTCTTTTCTTTTTATTTGAGATCAATTTTTCATTTTGCATTAGGACAAAATTAACAACACAAAGAACCCCTTCCCAACCTTCCTCCCCCAGCCCAGAGTCCAGGTGCAGTCCTTTTTGGAAATAGTCCACAGCAGAGTCCATGATAATTTCCGGCCTACAATCGTACCACATACACTCCAGCTTATACGCACTCTACCCTTTGTTTGTTACGCTATATCTTGACTGCCTATTACCTTTGCCTGTCACAGTCTACTCTAGCCCTAGAACCCTATCTTAGACAACGATGTGAAAGTGTTCAATCCATGCACACCAGATTTTATTAAACTTTTTGTTGTTCCCTCTCTTGTTGTTGTCTTTTCAGTTTTTCTCTCTGGCAGAATCCCAGCTAAACACGATATCAGTGACCCACTTAAAAGGAGATCTGAACTTTAGGGCAGATTACCTCAGCAGAAATCTGATCCGTCAAGGACAGTTAAATCCAGAAGTGTTCCGGAAGATCTCGGCCTTATGGGGCAGTCTTCAAGTGGATCTTTTCGCAACAAGGATAAACAGACAGGTCAGCAATTTCTACTCCCTATCACCAGCAGACAGGCCTCTAGCAGTGGACGCTCTATTTCAAAGTTGGGATTGGGACCTAGCGTACGCCTTCCCCCCGCTGGCACTTATTCCCAGGGTAATTAAGAAGATAAAGGAAGAGAGAGCAAGAGTCATCCTGGTGGCTCCCTTCTGGCCGCGGAGAGCTTGGTTCTTCTGTCTGAGGGTTATGTCTCTGGGGGATCCCTGGGTCCTTCCAGAGCTTCCAAATCTACTCATGCAGGGCCCAATATGTCATCCAGAGGTACGAAATCTCCATTTGACTGCTTTGCTTTTGAGAGGTTGACATTAAGGGCTAAAGGGTTGTCTGATGCGGTTATCTCCACCTTACAAGTCAGTAAGAAAGATGTTAGAATTCTAAAGAATTTACTTTAGAATTTGGAAAAAAATATTTTCTATGATAAATCTTGCTTCCCTTGACCTGGACAGACCTAACATGGCGGACATCTTGGACTTTCTGCAGAAAGGTCTGGAGAAGGGGTTGAAAGGGGCCACACTCAAAGTTCATGTGTCAGCCTTAGATGCATTGTCTGGCCAGAAGGTCACTGATCATCCCTGGATCATCAGATTCCTTAAGTCTGCCAAGAGACTGCAGTTATCTGTACCAATGTGTGCTCCATCTTGGGACCTTTCAGTTGTTATCCAGTCCTTATGTGTAATTCCCTTTGAACCCTTATCTGATATACCCCTCAAAGTATTGGCTCAGAAAACTGCCTGTTAGTTGCAATAACATCAGCGCGTAGGATAGGGGAGTTAGCAGCCTTATCCGTTAGGGAGCCCTATACCCAGTTTTTAGAGGACAGAATTATCCTTAAGCCAGATCCAGCATTTCTACCTAAAGTGGTCGACATCTTCCATATGTCCCAAGAGGTTGTGCTGCCCTCTTTCTGTGCTAATCCCTCTGCTGACGGAGAAAGGAAATTTCATATGTTGGATGTATGCAGATGTGTTCTGGAGTACATAGACAGGACTAAAGACTTCAGGAAATCTGATAGACTCTTTATTCAGGTGTCGGGGCCAAATAAACGGGATAAAGTGAGGGGAGATACCATCTCTAGATGGATCAGGCAGGGTATTTATGCGGCTTGTGTTTCTGCAGGTTTATCTCCCCCGGATAATCTGAAAGCCCATTCAACACGGGCGATGGCATCTTCCTGGGCAGAAAAGAGAGGTGCCTCCATTGATCAGATTTGTAAGGTGGCTACTTGGTCGTCTCCACGCACATTTTATTTTGTCATTATAGACTTGATGTGGGCTCTTTTTCTTCCTTAGCTTTTGGGCGTAAGGTGCTTCAGGCCGTGGTCCCAGCCTAAATTTCTTCTCTGGTATTCTCTCTGGTGGTGCTGTCATGACATGGGGGAAAGCCGGTAATTACTCAACGGTAATTCTGTTTCCTCATGGTCACGACAGCACCACGGCTTCCCACCCTTTCTACCTTGGTTGTAACAATTGGTGTTCACGTGATGTTGCAAAAAAAAAGATGTTTGTTCTGTTCTGGTCTTGCTTAAGTTGTATTATTTCAGATGCTAACTAACTGAAAGGCTTCCTAAATCTCTGTAATTCACTGATGTATAGGAGGGAAGTACTTCCTTTTGTACTCCAGGTTTCCTGTCCCTAGGGGAGGAGTCCACCTCTCAGGTCTTGCTGTCGTGACCATGAGGAAACAGAATTACCGGTTAGTAATTACCGGCTTTCCATGCTCAGGAACAGGATGGAGTTATGAAACACTGGCTTGAGAAAAGAGTGGCTACAAAATGCTGCTCTTGGAGGCCTAGTACGGTGTACCTGTGCATTACATATATGCTTTATTTTTCCTTTGATGGTGCTGCAGATGAACTCTGTATTTCCAGGACTCTGTATGTTTCACTCCTGGTTTTGGTTTACAGATAGTGATACGAAAATACTGAGCAAGTAGTAGACTGTACACCAATAAATGTCCATGTCTGACATGGCTGTTCTTTCCAGACTCTGAATACGAATCTGTAAACTGCCTCTCTGATGGTTTGTCAGATGGAGGCTTGTAAAACTCAAACTAGCAGCCTAGTATAGAGTCGGGCAGAGCGAGGGAGCAGCATGGCTTCAGATATGGTCCAAGTGGAATAAGTAATTAGATATGGCTATCACCATTAGGGTGGTTTCACACATACTAGTTTTGATGACGTTCTTGAGCCAAAGCCATAAGTGGATCCAGCAACATTGATGGCCTGACCTAAAGACCAATTTATACCAGGCTATTATGAAGACAAAGCATTCTTAGGAATGCTCATTCCCACTAATTGCCTCGTGTAAAGGTGCTGCCAATCACCCGATTAACGAGCAAGCAGTTGGTGAGTTTATACCCTCACAAATCATTCCAGGGCAAGGTGGCCCAGAACCTATTTTCCGCCAGCGGGTTGGAGTGATCACCAGGCTTTTTTCTCACTAATCTGCTAATGTTGCGGATTGTGGATAAGAGGAATCATGTGCAATAAAAATATCACTAGCCCAGACCTTGCCATAACCCGTTACACCCCATGGGCCTCTTTCACATGAGCGATACAAATAGTTTCATGATCTGTTCGGGGAACAACAGATGGTTTTGCAAGCAGGGTCAATCAGTTTTGTCTGCGTTTGCGTTCAGTGTTTGCTTTTCTTCCAACCAACTTATATCAGTTTTTTTTAAGCTCATGAAAAATAAACGGAAAACTAACACACTGCATCCAGATGCTTTCTGTTTTTCACACAAGCCCCATTCACTTCTATGGAGCCAGAGTTGTGTCAAAAATGCACAATGTAGAACATGCTGTGATTTTTCCTGAATGCAAAGACAATGGGCCAGATTTATCATTAGCTCAAGTCAGAATAATGGAGTGAATCGTTTAAACTGCGCAAAAATGTGCGACTTTTATTGGCTCTGCACTATGCTCGCCAGTTTTCTGAAAGTGGGCGTGTTTTCTTATGTAAATGAATCTCTAGACAGATTTACTATTGCGACTATTTTTAAAAGTCGCAAAAACAAAAGCGCAATTTCACTCCAGTGAGGACCATGCTTATCTTATGCGACTTTTTAATAGAACATGCGACTTTTTCGTAAAGACGTGCGACTTTTGTAAAGCTGCTTACTGAAGGATAAACTGCTACTGTCAAACCACCTTTATCACAGTCTTAAAGGGCCGATCATAAATCTGACTTTAGCCATATGTGAAAGTGGAGTGAGCTGTCAGAGTAATGATAAATCTGGCCCAATGTGTGTAAACGCACGTACACAGACCCATTTAAAAAGAATGGGTCAGGATTCGGTCTGGACGGAAAACCCGCTTGTGTGAAAGAGCTCTTACTGGTTTTCAAGGACACATGGAGGGGGAACTGGAAGGTTTAAACTAGGAGAGCTGGCCCTTCGTTCCTGCTCATGTGAGGCTAGTAGGCGTGCCTTCACACGCAGCAGATTTTGTGGCAGAGAATTCTGCGACTGAATATCAGTTCTGTTTATTTGAATGGGGGCGGCAAGCACATGGATTTCTGCAAGCTCCATGGAACTGATTTTAAGTTGTAGAATTTTCTGCCACAAAACCTGCCACATGTGAAGGCGCCCTAAGATATGAGACAAAGAAGGTTTTGGCATTGTTTGGTTTGGAGGGGTTTTTCTGTTAGGGATGAGAATGTTTAAGAGAAATCTCTGCTGTGACAGCTGAGACTTTGTCCTTAACCACCTCAGCTCCCCTAGCTTAAACACCCTTAAAGAGGACCTTTCACCGATTATTACACTATGAACTAAGTATACAGACATGTAGAGCGGCGCCCGGGGATCTCACTGCACTTACTATTATCCCCGGGCGCCGCTCCGTTCTCCCGCTATGCCCTCCGGTATCTCCGTTCACTAAGTTATGGTAGGCGGAGTCTGCCCTTGTTCTTCTGTAGCGCTGGCCAATCGCATTGCAGAGCTCACAGCCTGAGAGAAAATAACCTCCCAGGCTGTGAGCTCTGTGCTGCGATTGGCCAGCGCTAGAGCAGAACACGGGCAGACTCCGCCTACCATAACTTAGTGACTGGAATCTCCGCCTACTATAACTTAGTGAGCGGAGATACCGGAGGGCATAACGGGAGAACAGAGCGGAGCCCGGGGATAATAGTAAGTGCAGTGAGATCCCCGGGCGCTGCTCTACATGTCTGTATAGTTAGTTCATAGTGTAATAATCGGTGAAAGGTCCTCTTTAATGACCAGGCCACTTTTTACACTTCTGACCTACCCTACTTTCATCATTTATTGCTCGGTCATGCAACTTACCACCCAAATGAATTTTACCTCCTTTTCTTCTCACTAATAGAGCTTTCATTTGGTGGTATTTCATTGCTGCTGACATTTTTACTTTTTTTGTTATTAATCGAAATTTAACGATTTTTTTTGCAAAAAAATGACATTTTTCACTTTCAGTTGTAAAATTTTGCAAAAAAAACGACATCCATATATAAATTTTTCTCTAAATTTATCGTTCTACATGTCTTTGATAAAAAAAAAAATGTTTGGGTAAAAGTTATAGCGTTTACAAACTATGGTACAAAAATGTGAATTTCCGCTTTTTGAAGCAGCTCTGACTTTCTGAGCACCTGTCATGTTTCCTGAGGTTCTACAATGCCCAGACAGTACAAACACCCCACAAATGACCCCACTTCGGAAAGTAGACACCCTAAGGTATTCGCTGATGGGCATAGTGAGTTCATAGAACTTTTTATTTTTTGTCACAAGTTAGCGGAAAATGATGATTTTTTTTTTTCTTACAAAGTCTTATATTCCACTAACTTGTGACAAAAAATAAAAACTTCTATGAACTCACTATGCCCATCAGCGAATACCTTGGGGTGTCTTCTTTCCAAAATGGGGTCACTTGGGGGGTAGTTATACTGCCCTGGCATTCTAGGGGCCCTAATGTGTGGTAAGTAGTTTGAAATCAAAATGTGTAAAAAATGGCCGGTGAAATCCGAAAGGTGCTCTTTGGAATGTGGGCCCCTTTGCCCACCTAAGCTGCAAAAAAGTGTCACACATGTGGTATCTCCGTACTCAGGAGAAGTTGGGCAATGTGTTTTGGGGTGTCATTTTACATATACCCATGCTGGGTGAGAGAAATATCTTGGCAAAAGACAACTTTTCCCATTTTTTTATACAAAGTTGGCATTTGACCAATATGTTTATCTCACCCAGCATGGGTATATGTAAAATGACACCCCAAAACACATTGCCCAACTTCTCCTGAGTACGGAGATACCACATGTGTGACACTTTTTTGCAGCCTAGGTGGGCAAAGGGGCCCACATTCCAAAGAGCACCTTTCGGATTTCACCGGCCATTTTTTACACATTTTGATTTCAAACTACTTACCACACATTTGGGCCCCTAGAATGCCAGGGCAGTATAACTACCCCACAAGTGACCCCATTTTGGAAAGAAGACACCCCAAGGTATTCGCTGATGGGCATAGTGAGTTCATGGAAGTTTTTATTTTTTGTCACAAGTTAGTGGAATATGAGACTTTGTAAGAAAAAAAAAAAATCATCATTTTCTGCTAACTTGTGACAAAAAATAAAAAATTCTAGGAACTCGCCATTCCCCTCACGGAATACCTTGGGGTGTCTTCTTTCCAAAATGTGGTCACTTGTGGGGTAGTTATACTGCCCTGGCATTCTAGGGGCCCTAATGTGTGGTAAGTAGGTAAATGACCTGTGAAATCCTAAAGGTGCTCTTTGGAATGTGGGCCCCTTTGCCCACCTAGGCTGCAAAAAAGTGTCACACATGTGGTATCTCCGTACTCAGGAGAAGTTGGGCAATGTGTTTTGGGGTGTTATTTTACATATACCCATGCTGGGTGAGAGAAATATGTTGGCAAAAGACAACTTTTCCCATTTTTTTATACAAAGTTGGCATTTGACCAAGATATTTATCTCACCCAGCATGGGTATATGTAAAATGACACCCCAAAACACATTCCCCAACTTCTCCTGAGTACGGCGATACCAGATGTGTGACACTTTTTTGCAGCCTAGATGCGCAAAGGGGCCCACATTCCTTTTAGGAGGGCATTTTTAGACATTTGGATACCAGACTTCTTCTCACGCTTTGGGGCCCCTAAAATGCCAGGGCAGAAAAAATATTCCACATGTGACCCCATTTTGGAAAGAAGACACCCCAAGGTATTCAATGAGGGGCATGGCGAGTTCATAGAAAAAAAAAAATTTTGCCACAAGTTAGCGGAAATTGATTTTTTTTTTTTCTCACAAAGTCTCCCTTTCCGCTAACTTGGGACAAAAATTTCAATCTTTCATGGACTCAATATGCCCCTCAGCGAATACCTTGGGGTGTCTTCTTTCCGAAATGGGGTCATTTGTGGGGTGTTTGTACTGCCCTGGCATTTGAGGGTCTCCGCAATCATTACATGTATGGCCAGCATTAGGAGTTTCTGCTATTCTCCTTATATTGAGCATACGGGTAATGAGATTTTTTTTTTTCGTTCAGCCTCTGGGCTGAAAGAAAAAATGAACGGCACAGATTTCTTCATTCGCATCCATCAATGTGGATGAAAAAATCTCTGCCCAAAAAAAAAAGGAGAGGAAAGGCGTCTGCCAGGACATAGGAGCTCCGCCCAACATCCATACCCACTTAGCTCGTATGCCCTGGCAAACCAGATTTCTCCATTAACATCAATCGATGTGGATGAATAAATCATTGCCGGGATTTTTTTTTTATATATACAAAGTGTTTGCCAAAGTATATGAACACCGCCACCTCCTCAGCTCATATGCCTCGGCAAACGTATCTTTTACTGCAGAGGAGAAATCTCATCTTGCAGCGCCGCATACACCGACTTTTGTGTAATCTGACAGCAGCGCAATGCTTCTGTCAGAATGCACATCAGTGCTGCAGCTAGTCGATCGGTTGGTCCACCTGGAAGGTAAAAAAAACAAAACAAAAAAGAAAAAACCAGGCCGCAACGCAATAAATTTATTAACTTTATAATAAAATTTGAACGGAACATATAAACTTTAACTTTTTCAACTGAACGTTAACTTTTTTACTTACCGGTAATTTTTTTTTTTTTACCTTTATAGAACAAACCTCTCCTTCCCCATGGGACAATGTGCAAAGCGCAAATCGCCCAAAGATGTGGCGAAGTACGTTATGCACTTTATCCCAGGTGAAAGGAGAGTTTTGCAGCAGCTGTGAGAGAAAGGGCCCTAATAGCCCTGTGAGATGCAATCCCTATGCTAAGTGTACCTGTGTGTGGTACTTCCGGAAACACTCCCCTAAGCATAGGGCAGGGTGGTCAGAGCAGTCAGGACAGAAATAGCGGGTGTCACGCCTTATTCCACTCCTGCTACAGACACGACATCTTTTTCGGGGTGATGGTTGGGTTGAGGTACCAGCAACGACATTGGGGAAATGTCGCTCGTGTAGACTGCTCACTACACTGGTGGATGGGGCCACGGAACCTTCTGGATACAGGAGGTTCTCGATGATCTCTTCCTGAAATTTGAGGAAGGATCCTGTTCTCCCAGCCTTACTGTAGAGAACAAAACTATTATAGGCAGCCAATTGAATCAAATATACAGACACCTTCTTATACCAGCGTCTGGTGCGTCGGGGAACTAAATAGGGAGCCAACATCTGGTCATTGAAGTCCACCCCTCCCATGAGCGCATTATAGTCGTGGACTGAGAGGGGCTTTTCAATGACACGGGTTGCCTGTTCTATTTGTATTGTCGTGTCTGCGTGAATGGAGGAGAGCATGTAAACGTCACGCTTGTCTCTCCATTTCACCGCGAGCAGTTCTTGGTTACATAAGGCAGCCCTCTCCCCCCTTGCAAGACGGGTGGTAACGAGCCGTTGGGGGAAGCCCCGGCGACTAGGTCGCACGGTGCCACAGCAGCCAATCTGTTCTAGGAACAAATGCCTGAAGAGGGGCACACTTGTGTAAAAATTGTCCACATAAAGATGGTACCCCTTGCCAAATAAGGGTGACACCAAGTCCCAGACTGTCTTCCCACTGCTCCCCAGGTAGTCAGGGCAACCGACCGGCTCCAGGGTCTGATCTTTTCCCTCATAGATCCAAAATTTGTGGGTATAGCCTGTGGCCCTTTCACAGAGCTTATACAATTTGACCCCATACCGGGCACGCTTGCTTGGGATGTATTGTTTGAAGCCAAGGCGCCCGGTAAAATGTATTAGGGACTCGTCTATGCAGATGTTTTGCTCAGGGGTATACAAATCTGCAAATTTCTGGTTGAAGTGTTCTATGAGGGGCCGAATTTTGTGGAGCCGGTCAAAAGCTGGGCGGCCTCTGGGACGAGAGGTGCTGTTGTCGCTAAAGTGCAGGAAACGCAGGATGGTCTCAAAACGTGTCCTGGACATAGCAGCAGAGAACATGGGCATGTGATGAATCGGGTTCGTGGACCAATATGACCGCAATTCATGCTTTTTAGTTAGACCCATGTTGAGGAGAAGGCCCAGTTTCGGAAACTTGGACTGGTTTCCACCGGAAAGGCTGGGCATAAAAGCTTCCCGGGTTGGCGGCTATAAATTGAGTGGCATACAGATTTGTTTCTGCCACAACTAAGTCCAAGAGCTCCGCAGTCAAGAACAGCTCAAAAAATCCCAGGGCCGAACCGATCTGAGCTGTCTCAACCCGAACTCCAGACTGGGCGGTGAAAGGGGGAACTACAGGTGCGGCTGAAGTTGGTGACTGCCAATCAGGGTTTGCCAGCACCTCAGGGACTCTAGGGGCTCTACGGGCCTGTCTTTGCGGTGGCTGCGACGGGGTAACTACTGCACGTGCCACCGTACCAGCTTCAACTGCCCTTCTGGTGCTCGCCACTTCACCATGTTGTACGGCAGTGCTGGTACTAGTTCCAGGATGGGCTGCGCTGCTGGTGTATGCCTCACCACGTAATCCGACAGCGCCAGCCCCACTCTGCTGCCCTTGAAACGGATCCTGCACAACCTGTGGTCTAGCGACACGGGGCCGGGTACGCCTGGTGCTATCAGGGACCTCAACCGCCTCGTCCGAACTTTGGGTCAGAGAGCCACTGCTTTCTACAGGTTCAGATTCTGACCCGCTAGATTCTTTAGATGAGGGTTCCCATTCCTCATCCGACTGGGTCAGAATCCTGTAGGCCTCTTCAGAAGAATACCACCTGTTTGACATTTTGGACTACTAAATTTAGGGGTATTCCCTGAGACTACCCAAGAAAAAAAGCAAGCCTGTCTTACAAATGGGAGGCTAGCGAAGTACCGGAGGCCGCTGCGATTGATTAAAAAATATCAAAACTGATTTTTTTATCGCCGCAGTGCTTGTAAAGTGATTGTGCAGTGATCAAAAAAAATAAATTTTTTGTCACTGGGGCGGGTGTGGTTGAACGCACGTGTGGGCGACCGATCAGGCCTGATCGGGCAAACACTGCGTTTTGGGTGGAGGGCGAACTAAGGTGACACTAATACAATTATAGATCTGACTGTGATCAGTTTTGATCACTTACAGATACTATAAAAGTACAAATGCTGATTAGCGATACGCTAATCAGCGAATAAGTGACTGCGGTGCGGTGGGCTGGGCGCTAACTGACGCTAACTACCTAACCAAGAGACCTAAACTAACCTAAACCTAACAGTCAATACCAGTGAAAAAAAAAAAGTGCCAGTTTACACTGATCACTTTTTTCCCTTTCACTAGGTGATTGACAGGGGGCGATCAAGGGGTTAATTCGGGTGATTGGGGTGATGGAGGGTGATCTGGGGCTAAGTGCAGTGTTTGGTGGGTACTCACAGTGATGTCTGCTCCTCTGCTGGAACCAACCGACGAAAAGGACCAGCAGAGGAGCAGAGAAGCCATTTAACACCTTATATTTATCAATATAAGGTGTTATATGGCTTCTGATTAGATTTTTTAAAAATCAGCAACCTGCCAGCAACGATCATTGGCTGGCAGGTTGCTGACGAAATACTCCTCTAACTTTTGCCGGCCCGCGATGCGCATGCGCGGGCCGGCTGTGACCGAAATCTCGCGTCTCGCGAGATGACGCACGGATGCGTCCAGGAGGAATGAATCAACCACCTTCCGGACGCACCCGTGCGTTAGGCGGTCGGGAGGTGGTTAAAGGGGTTATCCAATCCCCAAAAATCCCCCCCCCCCCCCCCATATGCCGGGATGTTAGGTAGGCTCGTCCCTGTCTCCTGCCATTGGCTGAAACCTCCCCCCATCGACACCGGATGTTTCTATCCGTGCACGGGGAAAAGCAGCAGCGGTGTGGGTACCCGGGTAAGTATACTCAGCGTGGGGGTCCTGGCATATGGGGGGGGGGGGGGGGGTTTTTTGGGGGTTGGATAACCTCTTTAATGAAATGGACCAACCAATTGGATTGCAGCTCTCATTTTTATCTTTTAAGAAGCTAAAACAGCATTGGTTGCCATGTACAAGTATTCTACTCACAGTTGTGGATACATTTTATCAATTCATTTAGTTGTTGTTCATGGGTTGTTTTTTTATTTTTTATTTATGAATAGAAACAATTGGAACATACAAAAATTCTTGATTCCAGATATTTTATTCCTTTTAGGGCTTGTTCACGCGAACGTATGTGTTCCGTGCATTGGTAACCGCAATTTGCAGTGCCCAATGCACGGAGAACGTTCGTGCAGGCTCCGGGACGGATCCAGATCCCATGTTTTTGCCGAATGAAAGTACGGAACGGAACCCCATGGAAGCACTCCGTAGTGCTTCCGTAGCGTTCCGTTCCGCATCTCTGGATTTGCGGACCCATTGAAGTGAATGGGCATCCGTGTATTGCGGATCCGCATATGTGGTCCGCAATCCGAAAACGGAACACATACGTTCGTGTGAACAAGCCCTTAGTTTGTAAACATATGTAACCATTTTTATGTGAAAAAAATCGATATACAAAATTTATCGTTTGCAGTAATATTTATAATTCTAAATTGGATTATTTTTTTGAAATTTTTAATTCATCCTATTTCATTTCATTTTTTCTTTCCATCGAACAGCTCATGCACACCACTGTATTTTTTGTCCGCATCTGATCCGCTTTTTTTGAGGGTCAGATGCTGAACCATTCCATCGTGGTTTGTGTTCTAACCTTGTTCTAAAATGTAAAACGTTCACCATTTATTAAATGCTGAAGCCATTTTATATCATTTTCCTACTCTTGCAGCATATCTTCTGGTGCTATCACAGCACTGTAGAGAGAACCAGATGCAGGATGTCTGGCCTCTGGGCAGCGTGTAGTGAGCATCACATCAGCTTGACTCGTACATGTCTCTATTTTTTTGCCTGGAGAGCCTTACTGCCTTTCATACCAGCTGCTTAAAGGGACTCTCAAAATTTGGAGGATACTGTATAAAGAGCAGTTAACAAGTATAGTTTTATTCATTCTTTATGCCTCGTTATACTAATAGAAATTATGCAATTAGCAGCTTGAATGATCTGGCTGAAAATTCTCCGGTGAAGGCTGTAATGAAGAAGAATGGAGCACATTTCTTAAGATCACTGAGCGATAGACGTATTGATGACTTGTCCCCATTGAGAGGAGGTGACTGCTGCATGGAAATCCAGTTTTACAGGACTGGAGTTAGGATGTGACCTAACACTGACTAGAGTTGAGCAAATCAAATCCAACAAAGTGGAATTCGATCTGAATTTCAGGATAAATTTGATTTGCCGCGTTTTTGGTTTTTTTTGCAGAAGCATTCACTTCATGGGTCCACAAAAAAAAAAAAATGGAAATGACTCCTCCATCATCTCCCTAGAAGCCACTCCCCTTTTCCATGAAGCCACACCCTCTTGGCAGATGCAGTGCTGGCTTACTTTCTTCATAAATACGTCTCAAATGAGATATGCCAAATTTTGGCGCAAATGACTCCAGAATTCAGTCGCAGCCAGTACGCCTTTCTATACGAGTCCATCGCCAGCATTCACAATGACGAGCGGTTGTGCAATCTAATTTTTATGTTTTTCTGTAAATTTGAATGTGGTGTTTGTTTTGTTTTTTTTTCCATTAGAGCGCCTTATGCTTCCTGAAGAATGTCACACCCGCGAATGCTGGCACGCTCCTCCATTTAATTGGTGAAATAATTACCTGGCACAGCTGGAGCAATGCACTTAGCAGCACATCCAGGAGGCATAGTCACTGTGCACAGCTGCTCAGCTATGTAACGGCACACAATGGGACATATGTATGGAAGCGAATCTGCAGGTGGCTGCACACAAGAGGCTGTCGCTCTTCTAAAGCAAGCTAATTCCGAGGTCTCATTTATTAACTAATAACCATATGCAGAATGCTCCTGAACCCGACCTCTGGGTGGCACATAAAGGTGCAGTATAAGCACACTGAATTCCAATTATGTACTGTAAGAATTTTTAGTCATAATTTACATAAGCCATATTTTTTTTTCTAAAAAAAGAACAAAGCAGGAGAACCTTTTCAAATAAAACATTTTTTTAGACAGTGGTCATGGTTTGTGCTGATGCAGGGGCAGACACATAGGGGGTCATTTACTAACAGGAGCAGATTGACCATAAACCCTACAGGGAATTTTGCCAGAGGACCCATGCCCCACAGGGCCACCCGAGCCCTCCTCGCTGCTGCTGGCTAGGTACATACTACTGGGGGCACTGTAGGGGTCATTTTTAGAGGAAGTCCAGGCAGCATTCTGAAGGTAGATCTGGCTTGGTGCTGTGGCCCACATTGCACCTCCTAAGCCATGCTCCATATTTTAATTAATGACAATTGGAAGAGGAGGACAGAACATGGCAGCTGCTACTGGCCCCCCACAGAGAAACAAGCTTCTGGGGTAGTTTTTTCTGCTGCGTTATGGTATTGCTGACCCTGAAAACTTGTATTGGCCCCATCGACTTGTGTCCGCTCCTGTTTACTAAGATCACTATGCCAGTTTTTAGCATAAAAAAAAGTTGCAAGATCCCTTTTTTATGCCGTCCTAGCTACATGAGAATAGTGAGGGCCAGACCAGGGCTCCGTCATCAGCCCCGGCAAATTCCTCAAGATTTACACATGGAAACAGGCGTAAAAGTGGAGTGAAAACTTCCCTACTCATGCGCAGTGAGGGGCTGGAGTAGATTTCACTCCAGTCGCACAGAGTGACGAAGGTGCGGCTATAAATTAGAAGCTTCCATCGGCAGCGCAGGGGCTATCAGAGGCCGGCATAAAAATCCGGTCTTTGATAAAGGACCCCCATGATTTCTAAAGGGAGATTTCTGAGTGCGTTGGTGCCAACAAGAAAGAAAGGAAAATGTCCTTTTTCACTGCCGACCATATTCAGTTAAAGTTGGCATAGTGAGGTTTAAGAATTTGTTTAGAAATATTAACAGGCACTCCATCATCTGGAACTGCCTTGAAAATTCACACTTTAATATACCTAATACATAAAATACACAAAACTATAGATAAAAATGTATAAAAAAAAGTTTTCTTTAAAAACACAATGTAAGCAGCATTCGTAGCAGAAATTAATTAATCAAATATCTTTTATATGCGCCAGTACATATTGCCCGCTATCAAGGATACATGATCAAAAATATAAAATACCTATTGTCTAAGATGTGTAGATAGTTTATATATCACTGATTGAAAAAAATATATATAAAAAAATGAAAGAATTCAATTTCAAAAACACAAAAAATAGATATATATCCTAAAAGGAATCAATGGTGTTTATTAGTCCACATATGATTAGTTGGGTTTTTTAATCCAGAGAATTGTTAGTGGTATTACTTGATCCAAATAGTTAATTACTGTTCATAATTCATCCAATAATCACTGTTCATTATTGTATTGGTTTAAACTAACAATAATCAGTGCTGATCCAAATATTCGTTTTATTCTTAATTTCATTCAGGAATCAATGTTCATGATTATAGTGATATTAAATACCGTAGTTGTTGGTCCCCTATTAGAGTTCATGTAAATATCTCCTCCATCTAGCGTCATGGATAGAAATTTCCTCGGGTTGAATCTTAGTTACGTAATATCAATGCGCGTATATATATATATATATATATATATATATATATACAGTGTATATGTATAAATCTGTCTTTTGCTGCTAGCAGCTCAACATTACCACATCGATGTCTTCCCAGGACCGGCCCTGAATGAGCGATGAAGCCCGCCTCCAGCCAAGTCTCCTGGCTCCCCACAAGTCGTGTACTTCCTCTTTACTTGGTGTCCCACATGTTAGTCTGCTCACCTGTTTTTTTGGCTCGGCGCGCTGTTTGTTACGGTATATCAAGCGCTGTGTCCCACAATTCTGGTCTACACTTAATATCTCAACTGTAGTATCTCGGGGGCGGGGGGGGGGTCCTCCTGGATTACACAATTCTACCAAACACGTTTCGGAGCTCCCAACTCCTTACTCAGTGGTTTTATGTGTAATCCATTATCTCTGCTATTTAAACTTTGCCATTGTATAGGGCGGGAATATTCCTATCCCTGTATTAGCTCTTGGGGTCTCAAGTGGCTTAGGCCTCTTTCACACTTGCGTTGTTGGGATCCGGCATGCACTTCCGTTGCCGGAGGTGCCTGCCGGATCCGGAAAAACGCAAGTGTACTGAAAGCATTTGAAGACGGAACCGTCTTCCAAATGCTTTCAGTGTTACTATGGCACCCAGGACGCTATTAAAGTCCTGGCTGCCATAGTAGGAGCGGGGAGCGGGGGAGCGGTATACTTACAGTCCGTGCGGCTCCCCGGGCGCTCCAGAATGACGTCAGAGCGCCCCATGCGCATGGATGACGTGATCACATGGATCACGTGATCCATGCGCTTGGGGCGCCCTGACGTCACTCTGGAGCGCCCGGGGAGCCGCACGGACGGTAAGTACACTGCTCCCCCGCTCCCCCGCTCCCCACTACACTTACCATGGCTGTCAGGACTTTAGCGTCCCGGCAGCCATGGTAACCACTCTGAAAAAGCTAAATGTCGGCTCCGGCAATGCGCCGAAACGACGTTTAGCTTAAGGCCGGATCCGGATCAATGCCTTCCAATGGGCATTAATTCCGGATCCGGCCTTGCGGCAAGTGTTCCGGATTTTTGGCCGGAGCAAAAAGCGCAGCATGCTGCGGTATTTTCTCCGGCCAACAAACGTTCCGTACCGGAACTGAAGACATCCTGATGCATCCTGAACGGATTACTCTCCATTCAGAATGCATTAGGATAATCCTGATCAGGATTCTTCCGGCATAGAGCCCCGACGACGGAACTCTATGCCGGAAGACAAGAACGCAGGTGTGAAAGAGCCCTAAGTAGTTAATACCAGGTATATCTGGTGGTGTAGGGTGTTAAAATGATTAATATGGATTTTCCATGTTGGTCTAGTATTTGTATAGGTGAAAGCTGTGTCCTTTTGTTTCTCCTGCACTTCAATATTTCCCGTGCACTGCTAGGCTAAAAAATAGGATTTCTAGAGCATCTTCTACCAATGGTCTGTGAAAGCCACTGACAGAACTCAGACACCAGCACTCTGCTAGTCAATTGCACAAAGATATAAGCAAACACTGAAAGAATAAATGCTTGGTGGTCATACTTACTGCAAATGCAGCTAGAAGCTCTTTGCGAATATAATTGATCAAAAATATTTCGGGCCCATCTACCGGTCGTCAAGGTCGCTTCTAATCAGATGGGTCCTACTCTGACATGCCTCTCCTGGGCTTACAGCCTACAATCTGGGCAAAGTAGTACCAAGCTGCATCCTACGCATGCCTCTCCCAGGCTGTGAGCCTGCAGTATGGGCTGGGTAGAATACAGCTGTACAAGCTATCTAATTAAAAGCACATGGTAAATGGGCTACTTTGCCCAGATTGTAGGCTGTAAGCCCAGGAGAGGCATGTCAGAGTAGGACCCATCTGATTAGAAGCGACCTTGACGACCGATAGATGGGCCCGAAATATTTTTGATCAATTATATTCGCAAAGAGCTTCTAGCTGCATTTGCAGTAAGTATGACCACCAAGCATTTATTCTTTCAGTGTTTGCTTATATCTTTGTGCAATTGACTAGCAGAGTGCTGTTACCTATAGTTCTACTAATCCAAGTGTGTTTTAGCCAAGGTAGCGTGCACCTGCGTTCTTATATTCACTTATTGTGGAGGTGCTGGTTCGTTTATTTTTTCCCCAGAACTCAGACACCATCAGTGTTTCTGATCAGTGTCAGTAATTTTCATGGACCTTGCACTGGCAGAGAAAGCACCTAATCTGACAAGGCTCAGGCTTCATCATAAATTAGGTACATGGACTGCCTATTGTGTGCCTGATGTAAAAACTACTCCAGCCCCTGAATGGAGTAGTTTTTACTCCTCTTTTATGTCTGTCTCCAGGCGTAAGAGATAATAAATGTGTTGGGCCAAAGTCTCAGCCCCCACCATGCACCCTAAGGATGCCGCAAAAATACCTGTGCAACAAAATGTTGCACAGATGTTCAAAAAAGGTCTTGCTATTTTTATGCCAAAAACTGTCATAAACCTATTCATAAATGACCCCCTAAGATTTTTGTTTCCATTCCTCCAGGCAAAACTGTTCCAACTTCTTCATGTTAGGTGGGTTGTGTTGGTGTACAGAAATCTTCAGGTCTGGGCTGTTACTAAGCCATTCCAAAACACTCAGATGTCTACCTTTAAACCATTACCTGTAGCTTTCGCTATATGTTTACAGTCACAGTCCTTCTGGAAGGTAAACCTCTGTCCAGGTCTCAAATCTCTAGCAGATGGAAACAGCTTTTCCTCAGGAATCACCTTGTATTTACTGCCAGCCATCTTTCCTTCAATCCTGATCAGTTTTCCAGTCCCTGATGATGAAATGCATCCTCACAACATGATCCTCCACCACCATGCTTCTCTGTGGGGATGGTGTTCTTGGAATGATGGGAAGTGTTGGGTTTGTGTCATACATAGCGTTTCCTATGATTAATGTTTGACTGAGGTTCCTTGGGTCCACCTGAGGAAATTTTTCTTGAGGCCCAACTTATATCTACAGTATATAGGCTAATAAGTTCTGAATTATACGTTCTAAATCAAAGATGTAGACCCTAGTGGCAAGTGATTATCTCCAAAGGCAGCTCCAAATGTTTTTTTTCTCCTGGACTTTTGGGGCCCAGGAGAAAAGAGGTTGGGCCCCCGAGAGGAACCTCTGGTTCACTGGTGGGCCAGTCTGACCCTTCCTATGATGGTCTTCTCTGACCAGGGAACCTTCTTTCATGTGTTTGGGGAGTCTGCTAAATGCTGTTTGGTGTACTACAAAAATGTTTTGTTATGTTTTTCTTTTAAGGGAATGTGACCTATTGTTTAAATCACATTTTTATGTTAAACTTTTTTTTTTTTTTTTTAGAATTTTTGGTGTTTTTTTTTTTTCTTTTTCCTATGTTACTATATTTTAAAAAATCTATATAATCCTGCAATTTTCACACTGGCCACTAGGTCTAATAATAGGTCATGGTTTCCTGTTCTGTACAGGTAACTTTTTACCACAGGCAGAATTACAACGACAAGTAACACCACTATATAGATAAGATAGGAGACACTATTCACAGTAGTTGATATTACCGTTCTCGCTGACCCTGCTCAGGTCACAAAGCCTAGACAACTCTACCATAGAAGTTGGTGGGGTCAGCTCCAGACCATTGTGTCTATGGCCCATGTAGCTGCCCTGAATAGACAGGAAGTCTTAACATATTAGGTCTAATTGCCAGTGTGAAAACTGCAGGATTATATATAATTTCCTTTTTAATATAGATAGCGACATGGAAAAATCACAAAAAATAAAAAATAAAAAATTGTTCAACATGAACATGTGATCTAACCCCTTGCTGACATATGGAGTACTAGTACGTCACAGCGGGAAGTGACATCCCACAAGTATGATGATCTGGCAGGCACCGGAGCTGTGCGCTCCCGATCAATGTAGGGGCCAGGTTGTATCCGCCGACATCGGCATTTACAGCGATGCCGGCGGATACAGCCGGGCCCCTACATTGATCTGGAGCGGCTCCGGTGCCTGCCAGATCATCATAAAGTACTAGATTAACCCTTTATATGCTGCAATCAATGCTGACTGCAGCATATAAGAGTATCGCAGAGGGAGGGAGCTGCCATGGCCTCTCGCAAAGGCCCAGTGGTCTGCCATGTACGGAACCCCCAGGCTGAGTCTGACAGGCACACTGTCAGCGTATAACACTACATTGCATGTATTGTACTACATTGAAACAGGGATCAGATCCTGACATGTCCCTGTACTGGGACAAACAAAAAAATTGTTTTATAATTAAAAATAAATAAGTTAACAGTAAAAAATAATTACAATAAAAAAATGCTTTCCAAAAAGGAAGGGGTACTGTAGGGGTACATAAGTGGGTCTTCAAATGCAACATGGCAACTTAAAATTATCCCGGTGAAATCTGCCCTCTAAAATCTGTATGTTGCTCCTTTCTCTTCTGCGCCCTGCTGTGTGCCCATACAGCAGTTTACAACCACATATGGGGTGTTTTTTTTAACTGCAAAATCAGGGTAAGGGCTCATTCACACGATTCACATTCATTAAAATGGGGCTGCAAAAGATATGGACAGCACACCGTGTGCTGTCCGCATCCGTTGCTCCGTCCCATGGCCCCGCAAAAAATATAGAACATGTCCTATTCTTGTCTGTTTTGCAAACAAGAATAGGCATTTCTATAATGGGCAGTCTGTTCCATTCCGCAAAATGTGGAACACACGTGAGTGGGATCCGCAATTTGCGGATCGCAAAGCACGGCGATGTCGTATGAATAAGCCCTAATAAATATTAAGTTTTGTTGGCTGTTAACCCTTGCTGCCTTATAGGAAAAAATGGATTAAAATTGAAAATCAACAAAAAAAAAGTGACATTTTGAAATTTCTCTGAATGGCTTGGATAAGTAAAAGCATTCCATAGTTATTACCACATAAAGTAACACATGTCAGATTTGCAAAAAAATGACCTGGGGTAGAAGGGGTTAAATAGTTGTAATTTCTGATTACACGTTCCCTTTTTCTGATCACTCTTCCATTAAGCCCATCTGTGTGGAGTGCACGACTTAAGTGGTCCTATAGAGAGAGATTTCCATCCATTTTCGCTGTGGATATTTGGAGATCCTTCAGTGTTATTGTTGGTGTCGTAGTTGTATTGCCTCTTCTGTGGGTTTTTATGCGAGGTTGTCAAGCTTGTAGTTGTGCCATGAACACTTGTACAGGGAAGGCTGTTAATCACTGGTAAGAATGGGGCGTTCCAGTAATTGACAGCCTTCCCTGTATAAGTGTGCACACACAGATAGCTGTCAAACACTGAAAGGACCGCCTCCTTGAATATTGAGCTCAGAAAGAGCAGAGATATTAATGCATAACTTAAGGGGTTCTGCACTTTGTTTTAACTGATGATCTATCCTCTGGATAGATCATCAGCTTCTGATCGGCGGGGGTCCGACACCCGGGACCCCCGCCGATCAGCTGTTTGAGAAGGCAGCGGCGCTCCAGTAGCGCCACGGCCTTCTCACTGTTTACTGCCGACCCACTGACGGCACGACTTGTATCAACTAGCGTGGGCGGGGCTAAGCTCCATTCAAGTGAACCGAGCTTAGCCCCGCACACGCTAGTTGATACTAGTCGTGACGTCAGTTGGCCGGCGGTAAACCGTAAGAAGGCCCTGGCGCTACTGGAGCGCCGCTGCCTTGTCAAACAGCTGATCGGCGGGGGTCCCGGGTGTCGGACCCTCGCCGATCAGATGCTGATAATCTATCCAGAGGATAGATCATCAGTTAAAACAAAGTGCAGAACACCTTTAACCGCCTCCGGACCGCCTAACGCAGGATCGCGTTCCGGTGGCGGCAGCTTTGCGCAGAGTCACGCATATACGCGTCATCTCGCGAGACGCGAGATTTCCTGTGAACGCGCGCACACAGGATCGAAAGGTAAGCGAGTGGATCTCCAGCCTGCCAGCGGCGATCATTCGCTGGCAGGCTGGAGATGCGATTTTTTTAACCCCTAACAGGTATATTAGACGCTGTTTTGATAACAGTCTCTAATTTACCTGCTACCTGGTCCTCTGGTGGTCCCTTTTGTTTGGATCGACCACCAGAGGACACAGGCAGCTCAGTAATAAGTAGCACCAAACACCACTACACCCCCCCCCCTGTCACTTATTAACCCCTGATCACCCCATATAGACTCCCTGATCACCCCCCTGTCATTGATCACCCCCTTGTAAGGCTCCATTCAGACGTCCGTATGTTTTTTACGGATCCACGGATACATGGATCGGATCCGCAAAACACATACGGACATCTGAATGGAGCCTTATAGGGGGGTGATCAATGACAGGGGGGTGATCATCCTATATAGACTCCCTGATCACCCCCCTGTCATTGATCACCCCCCTGTAAGGCTCCATTCAGACGTCCGTATGTTTTTTACGGATCCACAGATACATGGATCGGATCCGCAAAACACATAGACGTCTGAATGGAGCCTTACAGGGGGGTGATCACCCCATATAGACTCCCTGATCACCCCCCTGTCATTGATCACCCCCCTGTAAGGCTCCATTTAGACGTCCGTATGTGTTTTGCGGATCCGATCCATGTATCCGTGGATCTGTAAAAAACATACGGACGTCTGAATGGAGCCTTACAGGGGGTGATCAATGACAGGGGGGTGATCACCCCATATAGACTCCCTGATCACCCCCCTGTCATTGATCACCCCCCTGTAAGGCTCCATTCAGGCGTCCGTATGTTTTTTACGGATCCACGGATACATGGATCGGATCCGCAAAACACATACGGACGTCTGAATGGAGCCTTACAGGGGGGTGATCAATGACAGGGGGGTGATCACCCCATATAGACTCCCTGATCACCCCCCTGTCATTGATCACCCCCCTGTAAGGCTCCATTCAGACATTTTTTTGGCCCAAGTTAGCGGAAATTATTATTATTTTTTTTCTTACAAAGTCTCATATTCCACTAACTTGTGTAAAAAAATAAAATCTCACATGAACTTACAATACCCCTCACGGAATCCAAATGCGTAAAATTTTTTAGACATTTATATTCCAGACTTCTTCTCACGCTTTAGGGCCCCTAAAATGCCAGGGCAGTATAAATACCCCACATGTGACCCCATTTCGGAGAAAAGACACCCCAAGGTATTCCGTGAGGGGCATATTGAGTCCATGAAATATTGAAATTTTTGTCCCAAGTTAGCGGAAAGGGAGACTTTGTGAGAAAAAAAAAAAAAAAATCAATTTCCGCTAATTTCTGCCCAAAAAAAAAAATTCGATGAACTCGCCATGCCCCTCATTGAATACCTTGGGGTGTCTTCTTTCCAGAATGGGGTCACATGTGGGGTATTTATACTGCCCTGGCATTTTAGGGGACCTAAAGCGTGAGAAGAAGTCTGGGATCCAAATGTCTAAAAATGCCCTCATAAAAGAAATGTGGGCCCCTTTGCGCATTTAGGCTGCAAAAAAGTGTCACACATCTGGTATCGCAGTACTCGGGAGAAGTTGGGCAATGTGTTTTGGGGTGTCATTTTACATATACCCATGCTGGGTGAGATTAATATCTTGGTCAAATGCCAACTTTGTATAAAAAATGGGAAAAGTTGTCTTTTGCCGAGATATTTCTCTCACCCAGCATGAGTATATGTAAAAAGACACCCCAAAACACATTGCCCAACTTCTCCTGAGTACGGCGATACCACATGTGTGACACTTTTTTGCAGCCTAGGTGGACAAAGGGGCCCACATTCCAAAGAGCACCTTTAGGATTTCACAGGTCATTTTTTACACATTTTGATTTCAAACTACTTACCACACATTAGGGCCCCTAGAATGCCAGGGCAGTATAACTACCCCACAAGTGACCCCATTTTGGAAAGAAGACAACCCAAGGTATTCCGTGAGGGGCATGGCAAGTTCCTAGAATTTTTTATTTTTTGTCACAAGTTAGTGGAAAATGATTTATTATTTTTTTTTTTTCTTACAAAGTCTCATATTCCACTAACTTGTGACAAAAAAAAAAAACTTCCATGAACTCATTATGCCCATCACGAAATACCTTGGGGTGTCTTCTTTCCAAAATGGGGTCACTTGTGGGGTAGTTATACTGCCCTGGCATTTTAGGGGCACGAATGCGTGAGAAGTGGTTTGAAATCAAAATCTGTAAAAAATGGCCAGTGAAATCCGAAAGGTGCTCTTTGGAATGTGGGCCCCTTTGCCCACCTAGGCTGCAAAAAAGTGTCACACATCTGGTATCACCGTACTCAGGAGAAGTTGGGCAATGTGTTTTGGGGTGTCATTTTACATATACCCATGCTGGGTGAGAGAAATATCTTGGCAAAAGACAACTTTTCCCATTTTTATATACAAAGTTGACATTTGACCGAGATATTTCTCTCACCCAGCATGGGTATATGTAAAATGACACCCCAAAACACATTGCCCAACTTCTCCTGAGTACGGCAATACCAGATGTGTGACACTTTTTTGCAGCCTAGGTGGGCAAAGGGGCCCACATTCCAAAGAGCACCTTTCGGATTTCACCGGCCATTTTTTACAGATTTTGATTTCAAACTACTTCTCACGCATTCGGGCCCCTAAAATGCCAGGGCAGTATAACTACCCCACAAGTGACCCCATTTTGGAAAGAAGACACCCCCAGGTATTTCGTGATGGGCATAGTGAGTTCATGGAAGTTTTTATTTTTTGTCACAAGTTAGTGGAATATGAGAAAATCATAATTTTCCGCTAACTTGTGACAAAAAATAAAAAGTTCTATGAACTCACTATGCCCATCAGCGAATACCTTAGGGTGTCTACTTTCCGAAATGGGGTCATTTGTGGGGTGTTTGTACTGTCTGGCCATTGTAGAACCTCAGGAAACATGACAGGTGCTCAGAAAGTCAGAGCTGTTTCAAAAAGCGGAAATTAAAATTTTTGTACCATAGTTTGTAAACGCTATAACTTTTACCCAAACCATTTTTTTTTTTACCCAAACATTTTTTTTTTTATCAAAGACATGTAGAACAATAACTTTAGAGAACAATTTATATATGGATGTCGTTTTTTTTGCAAAATTTTACAACTGAAAGTGAAAAATTTCATTTTTTTGCAAAAAAATCGTTAAATTTCGATTAATAACAAAAAAAGTAAAAATGTCAGCAGCAATGAAATACCACCAAATGAAAGCTCTATTGGTGAGAAGAAAAGGAGGTAAAATTCATTTGGGTGGTAAGTTGTATGACCGAGCAATAAACGGTGAAAGTAGTGTAGTGCAGAAGTGTAAAAAGTGACCTGGTCATTACAGGGAGTGCAGAATTATTAGGCAAGTTGTATTTTTGAGGATTAATTTTATTATTGAACAACAACCATGTTCTCAATGAACCCAAAAAACTCATTAATATCAAAGCTTAATATATTTGGAAGTAGTTTTTAGTTTGTTTTTAGTTTTAGCTATTTTAGGGGGATATCTGTGTGTGCAGGTGACTATTGCTGTGCATAATTATTAGGCAACTTAACAAAAAACAAATATATACCCATTTCAATTATTTATTTTTACCAGTGAAACCAATATAACATCTCAACATTCACAAATATACATTTCTGACATTCAAAAACAAATACAAATCAGTGACCAATATAGCCACCTTTCTTTGCAAGGACACTCAAAAGCCTGCCATCCATGGATTCTGTCAGTGTTTTGATCTGTTCACCATCAACATTGCGTGCAGCAGCAACCACAGCCTCCCAGACACTGTTCAGAGAGGTGTACTGTTTTCCCTCCTTGTAAATCTCACATTTGATGATGGACCACAGGTTCTCAATGGGGTTCAGATCAGGTGAACAAGGAGGCCATGTCATTAGATTTTCTTCTTTTATACCCTTTCTTGCCAGCCACGCTGTGGAGTACTTGGACGCGTGTGATGGAGCATTGTCCTGCATGAAAATCATGTTTTTCTTGAAGGATGCAGACTTCTTCCTGTACCACTGCTTGAAGAAGGTGTCTTCCAGAAACTGGCAGTAGGACTGGGAGTTGAGCTTGACTCCATCCTCAACCCGAAAAGGCCCCACAAGCTCATCTTTGATGATATCAGCCCAAACCAGTACTCCATCTCCACCTTGCTGGCGTCTGAGTCGGACTGGAGCTCTCTGCCCTTTACCAATCCAGCCACGGGCCCATCCATCTGGCCCATCAAGACTCACTCTCATTTCATCAGTCCATAAAACCTTAGAAAAATCAGTCTTGAGATATTTCTTGGCCCAGTCTTGACATTTCAGCTTGTGTGTCTTGTTCAGTGGTGGTCGTCTTTCAGCCTTTCTTACCTTGGCCATGTCTCTGAGTATTGCACACCTTGTGCTTTTGGGCCCTCCAGTGATGTTGCAGCTCTGAAATATGGCCAAACTGGTGGCAAGTGGCATCTTGGCAGCTGCACGCTTGACTTTTCTCAGTTCATGGGCAGTTATTTTGCGCCTTGGTTTTTCCACACGCTTCTTGCGACCCTGTTGACTATTTTGAATAAAACGCTTGATTGTTCGATGATCACGCTTCAGAAGCTTTGCAATTTTAAGAGTGCTGCATCCCTCTGCAAGATATCTCACTATTTTTGACTTTTCTGAGCCTGTCAAGTCTTTCTTTTGACCCATTTTGCCAAAGGAAAGGAAGTTGCCTAATAATTATGCACACCTAATATAGGGTGTTGATGTCATTAGACCACACCCCTTCTCATTACAGAGATGCACATCACCTAATATGCTTAATTGGTAGTAGGCTTTCGAGCCTATACAGCTTGGAGTAAGACAACATGCATAAAGAGGATGATGCGGTCAAAATACTAATTTGCCTAATAATTCTGCACGCAGTGTAAGGGTGTTTAAGCTAAGGGGGCTGAGGTGGTTAAATATTACACTGAATCTTTTCCCACAAAACTATACATCAATCTGCTCAGCTCTCTCTCTGCTCTATCACATGCTGCCTGCAGACAGGTTCTCTTCAAATATATCTAGAGGACTTTATTCCCTTTCTGCAACTCATAAAGTACCTGCATCTCCTAGTATGTATTTTAATTAGCTTTTGTTAACCCTTGCTCCCTTCCTACATAGAAAATAATCCCTCACTTATAGCCCCAGACACAACTATGGTATGTAATGCCCCCACAATTTTCTTCCCCACTGTCTAGAGAGAGATATAGCGATATATTTTGATGGATTTAGAAGTGGGGATGAATGAAAGCAATGTGTCTGGGCCATTTCACCTACTGCACTGTGGGATCACTATGCTGACACTGAATGGAGAATGGAACAGGGAAGCTACTGAGCATGTTCGGCCACCACTGAATGCAGCAAAGGTGACCAGAAGGATAAACAGCAGGGGGAAATGTAATGTACATAAAAAAGTGAACAATATTTTTATTGTGTGTATTGCAATATTACTCTGTTTGCGATGCCCTATTCATTGCATAACAATACTTTTTTGTGGGGTGAACCCTCTAAAGTGTGGAGTTGTGCCTGGTAGACAATAAAAGGGATGTGATGCTCACTGAAGTGTCGTGGTCTCTTCAAACAAGCTAAAAACTAGTACAGTACAGACGTACAGTCAGGTCCATATATATTTGGACACATACACAATTTTTTTATTACTTGTTTACTAAAACATATTCAAGTTATAGTTATATAATGGACATGGACATAAAGTCCAGACTTTTAGCTTTCCTTTGAGGGTATCCACATTAAAATTGGATGAAGGGTTTAGGAGTGTCAGCTCATTTACATGTGGCATTCCAAACCCCCCCAAAAAATCATAGGACTATAATTATACAATTTATAGTAATCTTTATTTAATCCAAATATACAACTTCAATATAAAATATAGAAGAGAAAGGCACGATGGCAATAGATACTGAAAATTTGCATGAGGGACATGAATCAGGTGAAGCACTCAATGTCACAATAAACCGGATACAAATCAAAATCAGATGTATTGAATCACTGAGTATATACAGATTACAAAAGGAGCCTGAATAATAGTACTCTACCAAAAATGATATATCAAGCTAGGTGTGTACAGCTGAATACATGTATAATAGCTATTCCCCCAAGGTAACCTTTACATGTGGCACCCTGTTTTTAAAGGGACCAAAAGTAATTAGACAATTCACTCAAAGGCTGTTTCATGGGCAGGTGAGGGCAATTCCTTCATTATTTCATTCTCAATTAAGCACATAAAAGGCCTGGAGTTGATTTGAGGTGTGGTGCTTGCATTTTGAAGATTTTGCTGAGAAGTAAACATGCGGTCAAAGGAGCTCTCCATGCAGGTGAAACAAGCCATCCTTCATCTGCGAGAACAGAAAAAACCCATCCGAGAAATTGCTACACTATTAGGAGTGGCAAAATCTACAGTTTGGTACATCCTGAGGAAGAAAGAAAGCACTGGTGACCTCAACAATGCAAAAAGACCTGGATGCCCACAGAAGACAACAGTGGTGGATGATCTCAGAATACTTACCATGGTGAAGAGAAACCCCTTCACAACAGCCAACCAAGTGAACAACACTCTCCAGGCTATAGGCGTATCAATATCCAAATCTACCATAAAGAGAAGACTGCATGAAAGTAAATACAGAGGGTTCACTGCACGGTGCAAGCCACTCAGCCTCAAGAATAAGAAGGCTAGATTGGACTTTGCAAAAAAAAAAAACATCTTAAAAAACCAGCACACTTCTGGAAGAACATTTTGGACAGATGAAACCAAGATCAACCTCTACCAGAATGATGGAAAGAAAAAAGTATGGCGAAGGCACGGTACAGCTCATGTTCCAAAGCATACCACATCATCTGTAGAACACGGCGGAGGCAGTGTGATGGCTTGGGCATGCATGGCTGCTAGTGGCACTGGGGCCCTAGTGTTTATTGATGATGTGACACAGGACAGAAGCAGTTGGATGAATTCTGGGGTTTTCAGAGACATACTGTGTGCTCAAATCCAGCCAAACTGATTGGTCGGTGCGTTTCATAATACAGATGGACAATGACCCAAAACATAAAGCCAAAGCAACCCAGGAGTTTATTAAAGCAAAGAAGTGGAATGTTCTTGAATGGCCAAGTCAGTCACCGGATTTGAACTCAATAGGGCATTTCACTTGTTAAAGACTAAACTTTAGACAGAAAGGCCACAAACAAACAGCAACTGAAAACCGCTGCAGTAAAGTCCTGGCCGAGCATTAAACCGGAGGAAACACAGCGTCTGGTGATGTCCATGAGTTCAAGACTTCAGGCAGTCATTGCCAACAAAGAGGTTTCAACCAAGTATTAAAAATTAACATTTTATTTACAGTTAATTTGTCCAGTTACTTTTGAGCCTCTGAAATGAAGGGGTTGAGTTTAAAAAATGCTTTAGTTCCTTACATTTTTATGCAATCATTTTGTTCAACCCACTGAATTACAGCTGAAAGTCTGAACGTCAACTGCATCTGAACTGTTTTGTTCAAAATCCATTGTGGTAATGTACAGAACATTAGAAAAATGCTGTCGCTGTCCAAATATATATGGACCTAATGGTATGTGTCTCCATTGTTTAAAAGCAAACCCTAAAGCCTCATTCACATCTCCAAGTCTGTGCTCAAATCCGTGAGCAGCTAGTCAGTGATGCGACCGTGTGTCCGTTTTTTGCTGTCTGTGTTTCACTGACACCGGATAGCTGAAAAATTATTTTCAAAGCATCGCTTTCTAATGATCCGTGAAACAGGGATGGCATCTGTTGGTTTTTTTTTTACGGACCCGTATGCACACAACCATATGTATTTTGCGGTCCGCAAAAAAATGGATCCGCAAAAAATATGGAAGACGTCCGCGTGCATTCCGTATTTTGAGAAATGGAACAGCTGGCCCGTAATAGAACAGTATTATCCTTATCCGTTATGCGGACAATAATAGGACATGTTCTATTTTTTTGCGGAACGGAAATACGGACATACGGAAACGGGATGCACACGGAGTAACTTCCGTATTTTTTTGCGGACCCATAGAAATGAATGGTTCCACATATGGTCCGCAAAAAATAACAAAATGGACACGGAAAGAAAATACGTTTGTGTGCATGAGCCCTATAATGGATGTTATGGATCCGTGAACATGGACAAAATAGAGCATGCATCCGTGCTAAAAACAGGGACCCACGGACAGTGCTAAAACACTGATGTCTGAATACACACATTAAAATGAATGGGGACGTGAAACACTGACGTGTGAATGAGGCTTAAGGCCTCTGCACACGAACGTAGGTGTCCCGTTGCCGTATTGCGGACCTGCAATACACAGGCACAGTTCCGTGTGCATTCTGCATCACGGATGCGGACCTATTCATTTCAATGGGTCCGGAAATCCGGAGTTGCGGAACGGAACCCTACGGAAGCACTACGCTTCCGTGGGGTTTCGTCCCGTACTTCCGTTCCGCCAAAAAATAGAACATGTCCTATCTTTTTTTGGAACGGCAGGAGCGCGGACCCATTAAAGTGAATGGGGTCTGTGATCCGCTGCGGCTGCCCCACTGACGGTGTTCGTGCATTGCGGCCCGCAGCACGGCCACGGGGCGCACACGTTTGTGTGCAGGAGGCTCAATCCTGCAGTTCTGTGGCACACAGCCTTCCATCTGACCCCTCTACTACCCCCTGGAGGAGGGAGTGGAGTAACAAGTGACTCTAATTGTGCAGATACATAGGTCTGCATAGGAGCTGTATACATAGAACAGCATTATATTTTTCATCCCAAACTAATTTTTATATCCAATGACATTTTTTTTTATTGCTGAGAAAAATGAGGTTTTAGTATATGCTCAGCTCTCTCTGCACCTGCCGTGCCCTCTCCACTTTGATTGACAGGGCCAGGCAGTGAGAACATCATCATACCTGTTCAAAGTGGAGAGAACGTGGAAGTTGTAGCAAGAGCAGAGCCTCTAGGTGTAACGACAACGCCCCCGTTGCTCCTAGAGGCTCATTTGCATATAGTAAAACATCATTTTTCTCAGCAATGCGGACACATATGAACATGGGACCAACACTGATGCCTTCAGCTGCAAAGTGCACATGTAACAGGTCAGCTAGTGTCATAGGTACAAATCTGCTGACAGATGTCCTTTAAAATATCCGCATGTCGTGAACTTTTTGTTACAAAAATACTACAGCTTTGGCCATATAAACACTGAGCATATTATCCATCGCCGCTCAGCGAGCTTGACTAGAGATGAGCGAATTTCATATTTTGAAATTGCTCACGCTTCGTTTGGTGGTAAAAGCAGAATTGCGTTATGGATTCCGTTACCACGGACCATAACACAATTCTATGAAGGAGTGTAAAACGGAATCCCTTTAGATGCAGGGGAGTCCTCTCCTGCATAACGGAAACGGGACGGATCCGTTATGCAGGCCATAGACTTCTATTATAAGGGAATGCCACTAAAGGCATTCCGTTATGCATTCCGTCATAGAGTTGCGTTATGGTCCGTGGTAACGGAATCCATAACGCAATTCTGCTTTTACCACCAAACGAAGCGTGAACGAATTTCATAACCTGAAATTCGCTCATCTCTACTTCTGATATCGCGCTTCTACACGGAGTCTGGACTGCACAGGACATGAGATGGTAGTTCATCATATGTGACACTAGATGGCAGTATTTAGATACAAACCAAGTATTTGCATAGCACATGAGGCCATTAATCACTTTGGCAGTGTCATTTTCTGTATAAGTTTCTGTATAATTCAAAGGCACCAGATAAACAAGCTTCCCACGGTACTTTTTTTTTTTTTTTTTTATGTGTTAACTAATGCAGTCGGTACAATGGTGTGCAGCAAGTGTGAGTGCGGGAAGATAAAGGGCAATGGTTGAAGGTTACACAGGTGCACTCGATCACACGGATGTTGGAACAACTTAAAAAGCACAAATAGAGATATACTTCCAAGCAGTGATCAAGGACAAATACAAGCAAATAAGAGACAAAACATCATTTGTTACTTGGCAAGACTGAACGTAGTGGATCACTTAGGTCTAATGGGGATGATGGATTTGCCATCAGTTCAGATACTTTTAATGGGCACCGTGCCCAAATGTGTTTGTCAGTGCCAGCATGAAGAGGTACGCCTCAAAAAACTAATTGATATATTGGAAGAACTGCACAGAACCCATGTATCTCACCAAATATCATATCAGAAACATGCCGTGTGTAGGACCATGGATCGTTATGTCCCCTATTAGGGTTAAAAGAACTGTATTGGAATAAAAGGAATTGTTCTTTAGCTTCCTCTTCCAAGAACAGAGGGAGCGTCAATTAAGGCAGACACACACGGTAATTTATTTTTTTATAGCAATACGAATTTACATTGTCTTAAAATGTCAACCTCTTTCCATATGCCCTATTAGCCCATATGATATGGCGGGGGGTTCCTCGGGACCCCTCTCTATGGACCAGAGGAGAGATCCACTAAATACATGGGTGTTCCCTCTGATGGGCTGAATGCAAACACATATTACATGGTCGCCCATTCGGTGGAACGTAACTCATCCAGGGCCGGCTCCAGGTTCATGTGGGCCCTTGGGCAATAAAGTCTCAGTGGGCCCCCTTACACAGTGATAACTCTGAGTACAGATAATAAAGTAGATGTCCCCTGCAGTCCTATGTAACAGCACAGATAACACAGTCATGGCTATCTGAGTTCAGAAAATGTAGTAGTGTTACCTGCAGTCCTATGTAAAACCACAGATGACACTAGTGCTAATAATGTGTTTGTGTTACCTGCAGTCCTATGTAAAACCACAGATAACACTAGTGCTAATGATGTGGTAGTGTTACCTGCAGTCCTATGTAAAACCACAGATGACACTAGTGCTAATAATGTTTGTGTTACCTGCAGTCCTATGTAAAACCACAGATGACACTAGTGCTAATAATGTGGTAGTGTTACCTGCAGTCCTATGTAAAACCACAGATGACACTAGTGCTAATAATGTGGTAGTGTTACCTGCAGTCCTATGTAAAACCCACAGATAACACTAGTGTAGATCATGTGGTAGGGTTACCTAGGTCCTTAGTGTGCCTCCCTGTGTCTCTCCCAGGGATTCCATGCTGGCGGCGCTGCCTCCTCTTCCATCATCTTCTTCTTGTCCTGCACAGAACGTCCTAATGCAGCTGCGTCAAGGCATAGGAACACTGTGAGCATAGTGATGGTGACACACACGGGGACAGACACACACACAGGGAGAGACACACACGGGGACAGACACACACACAGGGACAGACACATACACAGGGACAGACACATACACACAAGGACCCACACACTGGGACGGTCAAATACACACAGGGACAGACACACACAGGGGCGGTCAAATACACACACACACACACACATGGACAGACACACACACAGGGGCGGTCAAATACACACAGGGACAGACATACACACACATGGACAGACACACACACAGGGGCGGTCAAATACACACAGGGACAGACATACACACACATGGACAGACACACAGGGACAGACACACACACATGGACAGACACACACAGGGACAGACACACATACACATGGACAGAAACACACACAGGGGCGGTCAAATACAGACATACACACACATGGACAGACACACACACACAGGGACAGACACACACACTGGGACGGTCAAATACACACAGGGACAGACATACACACACAGGGACAGACACACACACACAGGGACAGAAACACATGGACAGACACACACACACACACACACATGGACAGACACACACACAGGGACAGACAGACACACATGGACAGACACACACACACATGGACAGACACACACACAGCTAGGTCTCACCACATTCCAGCCAGGCTCCTGTCTGTACAGGAGCACAGCTCTCTGCTCCCCAGGCTCCTCCCCCACTGGTCACATGGGTGGATGACATCAGGAAGGTCCTTTATCTACTCTGTTTTGAGTCCTGGGGCCGCCCACCCCAGCAGTGCATATGGCGAAAATTGTCTGTATTGCTGGAGTGAGCTGCCCTAGAATTCAGAACAGGCAGTTTAATGAAGACCAGGACACAGCTGCAAGAGTGAGCGGGCACAGTGGGCCCCGGCACTTGCCCTGGTGTGGCAGGTGCTGACGCCGGCCCTGAACTCATCTAACACTATAGTTAGGTCTCATGCACACAGCCGTACCCATTTTTGCAGTCCGCAAATTGCAGATTCGCAAGACACGGATACCGCCATATGTCTTTTGCATTTTTTTCAGAACGGAATGTCCAGCCCACAATAGAACAGTCCTATCCTTGCTTGTAATACGACAAGAATAGGACATGTTCTGGTTTCTTGCGGATGCTGCAGAGCGGACATACGGATGCAGCCCCATTAAAGTGAATGGGTCTGCTTCCGACCCGCACAAAATGCGGATCGGATGCAGACAAAAATTGTGTGCATGAACCCTTATTGTAGGAAGCCAAAAACAGCTGAGCGCAGAGGGTTAGGAAAGCCAGACCCAAACCTGGCAGTCACTTGTTCGGCACTTGGCAGCACTGACTGAAGGAGAACCAGTGAGTAACAGGGCTGTCCTCCAGAGGCACCTCCTGCAACAGCACCTCTTAAGGAGGACCTGTCACCTCTGTAGACATGACATGTCAGTTTTAGTAATTACTTGCATTCCTCATGTAATACAAATTATGGAGCATCTATTCTATCACCATATGTTGTGCCATTCCTTTATTATTCCTGATAGAAGTCATAAATTAATTTCTAGCAGTTTGTAGTGAAGGTCCAGAAGGGTATCCCTGCACAGTTTGACCCTATCCAATCAGTGCTGCCTGTGTCAACTGGTAACACCAGGCTGGACCTTTATTGTCATTCATAACTTCTAGCAGGAATAATAAAGGAATGGCACAACAGAGTCATAAGAATTGATGCTGCAAATTTGTATTACATGGTTAATGCAAATAGTTACTAAAACCGAACTCGGGTTCAGTCCCAAGGTACCACTTGGAACCGAATCCGAGTTAAGTAAAAGGTTTTTAACAGTAGAAATTAATTCCTGAAGTTATTACCCGAAGTCTTGTGAGACTTCGCGAAGCAATAACTTCGGCTCATAGGAGCCAATACATTCTAATTCTGTACGGAGCACTCGCTCCGTACAGTATTCTAACAAAGTTTTATGTGAATCGACTCATCCCGTGTCATTGGCATTACTGTGACCCAAAATGCCTATATTATTTAAATATAGATTTACTTATCCCATATACGGTTGCAAGAAAAAGTATGTGAACCCTTTGGAATGATATGGATTTCTGCACAAATTGGTCATAAAATGTGATCTGATCTTCATCTAAGTCACAACAATAGACAATCACAGTCTGCTTAAACTAATAACACACAAAGAATTAAATGTTACCATGTTTTTATTGAACACACCATGTAAACATTCACAGTGCAGGTGGAAAAAGTATGTGAACCCTTGGATTTAATAATTGGTTGAACCTCCTTTGGCAGCAATAACTTCAACCAAACATTTCCTGTAGTTGCAGATCAGACGTGCACAACGGTCAGAGTAATTTTTGACCATTCCTCTTTACAGAACTGTTTCAGTTCAGCAATATTCTTTGGATGTCTGGTGTGAATCGCTTTCTTGAGGTCATGCCACAGCATCTCAATCAGGTTGAGGTCAGGACTCTGACTGGGCCACTCCAGAAGGCGTATTTTCTTCTGTTTAAGCCATTCTGTTGTTGATTTACTTCTATGCTTTGGGTCATTGTCCTGTTGCAACACCCATCGTCTGTTGAGCTTCAGCTGGTGGACAGATGGCCTTAAGTTCTCCTGCAAAATGTCTTGATAAACTTGGGAATTTATTTTTCTTTTGATGATAGCAATCCGTCCAGGCCCTGACGCAGCAAAGCAGCCCCAAACCATGATGCCCCCACCACCATACTTCACAGTTGAGATGAGGTTTTGATGTTGGTGTGCTGTGCCTCTTTTTCTCCATACATAGTGTTGTGTTTCTTCCAAACAACTCAACTTTGGTTTCATCTGTCCACAGAATATTTTGCCAGTACTGCTGTGGAACATCCAGGTGCTCTTGTGCAAACTGTAAAGGTGCAGCAATGATTTTTTTGGACAGCAGTGGCTTCCTCTGTGGTATCCTCCCATGAAATCCATTCTTGTTTAGTGTTTTACGTATCGTAGATTCCCTAACAGGGATGTTAGCATATGCCAGAGACTTTTGTAAGTCTTTACCTGACACTCTAGGATTCTTCTTAACCTCATTGAGCAGTCTTCGCTGTGCTCTTGCAGTCATCTTTACAGGACGGCCTCTCCTAGGGAGAGTAGCAGCAGTGCTGAACTTTCACCATTTATAGACAATTTGTCTTACCGTGGACTGATGAACAGCAAGGCTTTTGGAACTACTTTTATAACCCTTTCCATCTTTATGCAAGTCAACAATTCTTAATCGTAGGTCTTCTGAGAGCTCTTTTGTGCAAGGCACTATTCACATCAGGCAATACTACTTGTGAAAAGCAAACCCAGAACTGGTGTGTGTTTTTTATAGGGCAGGGCAGCTGTAACCAACACCTCCAATCTCATCTCATTGATTGGACTCCAGTTGGCTGACACCTCACTCCAATTAGCTCTTGGAGATGTCATTAGTCTAGGGGTTCACATACTTTTCCCACCTGCACTGTGAATGTTTACATGGTGTGTTCAATAAAAACATGGTAACATTTCATTCTTTGTGTGTTATTAGTTTAAGCAGACTGTGATTGTCTATTGTTGTGACTTAGATGAAGATCAGATCATATTTTATGACCAATTAGTCCAGAAATCCATATCATTCCAAAGGGTTCACATACTTTTTCTTGCAACTGTATAACGGTGTACTAGAAAAAAGATCAAAATGGCTGATTCACCATTTTTTTGTCACTTTATCTGTAAAAAATAAATAGAGTTAAAAGTTATATACCCCAAAATTATATCAATAAAAACTACAGATTACCCTAAAAAATGAGGGGTCAGAATATGGCAATGAGAAGTAGAACTTAAGTATTAAAACACAAGGAAAATTATAAAGATATGGTTTCACTGAAATCATACCATTTTTTTATCTCCATCCATCTATCCATCCATTCCAGCACTCCAGTAAGGTAAAAAAAACTGTGGACTTCTTTATTCACCCATCCTGCTGCCAGGATGCAGCAGGATAGATGAATAAAGTGCCCTGTTTTATCTTTTACTGGAGTGCTGCTTCTATTTTTTCCTTTGCTATGATGTGGATCCTGAGTCTGGGGTTCTTTGGGGGATTTTGTTTTGATTATTCACAGAGTGCTGCTTGTTTTTCAAGTTTTTTAAAAAATCTATCTGTCTGTCTCATATGTCTATCTCATCTAAGGGTACTTTCACATTAGCGGCAGGGGAGTCCGGCAGGCTGTTCCGGCGGGTGAACAGCCTGTCGGATCCGTCTTTCCGCTAGTTCACGTATGCCCCGGACTGCCGCAACGTCCCCATTGACTATAATGGGCAGGGGTGGAGTTCCGGCAGCAGCGCACGGCGGGAGGCAGCCGGACTAAAAGTACGACATGCAGTACTTTTAGTCCGGCTGCCTCTCGCCGTGCTGCCGCCGGAACTCCACCCCCGCCCATTATAGTCAATGGGGACGGAGCGGCAGTCCGGGGCACATGTGAACTAGCGGCAGGACGGATCCGGCAGGCTGTTCACCGGACGGAACAGCCCGCCAGACTCTCTATCTTTCTGTTTATCTAAGTCTAATAAGTATCTATATCTATCTATCTATCTATCTACAGTGCCTTGAAAAAGTATTCATACCCCTTGAACTTTTCCAAATTTTTTTAACGTTACACCCACAAACTTAAATGTATTTTATTGGGATTTTATGTGATAGACCAACCAGGGGCGTACATAGAAATCATTGGGCCCCATAGCAAGAGTCTGAATAGAGCCCCCAACCCCGCCCACTACCACCTTTTGCCCATTCCACTAACTGCCCTGGCTCCTCCCCGCCACGCCCTCTTTTTCCATTGGATAGGGGATAACTTCAAACAACCAGACTACCCCTTTAAAGCGGTATATACGGGTGCAGGGTCTATGTATACGGTATATGGGGTACAGCAGGGAATACGGGGTGCAGGATCCATGTATACAGGTATATGGGGTACAGCAGTGTATACGGGGTGCCCCATAAAACTGTATAACTGACGCTGCACCCTGTTTATATTGAATACACTGACCCTGCTCCCCGTATACACAGTGCTGTACTCCATATAACTGTATACACTGACATTGCACCCTGTATACACTGTGTATACAGGGTGCAGGGTCAGTGTATACAGATGTTGTACAGCACAGCCTACATGGCCGGAGTACTGTCCGCTCATAGGCTCCGTCCCCCTCCTGCCCCACATTTCACTCCCAGCAGCCCCTGCCTCAGCCTTTACCTGCTCTTCTGTGCAGTTGCCATCGATCCTCCCAGTCTCTCTCCGATTGCCGCCGCTCTGGCCCGCCCCAGGCTGTTCTACGGCTGCTGGGGAACTAGTCACTAGCTGCGGTCTGGGGGGGGGGGGGGGGCTGCACTCACTGCCACTGGTGCTGGCTGATGACATAAGCGCAGAGAGGATGCTACGCCTGGTGCACGCGGCGCCTCTCTGTGTACTTGAGGGAGATAACACATGTGCCGCTGCCTGACGCATATTAACTATGATTCTCTAAATAACTTTCTGTGCAGAGTAGATGGAGGGGGCAGGGCCTTCCATGTGCTCCGGGACCCCCTGTGTCGCGGGCCCCATAGCAACGGCGTGGTCTGCCTATATTGGCGGTACGCCACTGAGACCAACACAAAGTAGCAAGGATGTGTGATGTGATAAGAAAATGAAACATGGTTTTGCAAAATTTGTAATAAATAAAAATCTGGAAAGTGTGGCATGCATTTGTATTCAGTCTCCCTGAGTTAATACTTTGTAGGACCACCTTTCGCTGCAATTACACCTGCAAGTCTTTTGGGGGATGTCTCTACCAGCTTTGAACATTTAAAGCCTGAAATGTTTCCCCATCTTTCTTTGCAAAATAGCTCAAGCTCATTCAGATTGGATGGATAACGTCTGTGAACAGCAATTTTCAGGGTCATGTGCAGTATTAGTTCTCTACCACACATAGCGTTTTGCATTTAAGTAAAAAAAAATTAACTTTGGTCTCATCTAATGTGTCTCATGCATGGCTTGTGCCAAAATGCAAACGGAACTTCTTATGGCTTGCTTTCAAAAATGCCACTTTTCCATAAAGGCCAGATTTGTGGAGTTCACAACTAATAGTTGTTCTGTGGACAGATTCTCCCACCTGAGATGTGGATCTCTGCAGCTCCTCAAGAGTGACCAAGGGCCTCTTGGCTGATTTTCTAATTTAGTGCTCTTTTTCCTGGACTGTAAGTTTAGCTGGATGGCCGTGTCTTGGTAGGTTTGCAGTTGTGCCATACTCCTGCCATTTTTGGATGATGGATTGAACTGTGTTCCATGAGATGTTCAGAGCTTGAGATATTTATTTTTTATAACCTAACCCTGCTTTACACTTCTCCAAAACTTTATCCCTGACCTGTCTGCTGTGTTCCTTGGTTTTCATGATTTTGTTTGATCACTAATAGTCACTAACAAACCTCTGAGGCCTTCACAGAATGGCTGTAGTTATACTGATTACATTACACACAGGTGGACTCTATTTACTTATTTAGTTAATTGGTCACACTGGATTTTATTTAGGGTTATCAGAGTACAGGGGCTGAATACAAATGCACGCCGTCCTTTTCAGATTTTTAAGTTAAGTTTGTGGGTGCAACGTGAAAACATGTGGATCTATCTATCTATCTATCGATCTATCTATCTGTCCTAACCCGATACTATGCCATAGCCCCTACAGCTACAAACCCATTAATTTGGCGAAGCAGCCAAAAGTGGTAATAATAGAGTTAACTAAACAAAACTGATGATTTCCTAAATAGGCTCCCTAGGACACAAGTAACATCAGAAAATCCAGGCAAGTTTATGTCTAAACAGGGAATGAAATGTGGTGATAAGTTCTCTTTAACAGATGCCAAAACGGAGCACAAAGCTTGTAGCTGACAAATTTCTCAGCAGCCATTCATTATGCCGGCGTCTTCAATGTGCCAGCATGTTACACTGAGTTCAAGCAGATAAAAGCACCCTCATCATCCGGGTGGACGTCGCTGTTTGGCAGATATCTGAAAGCACACCATTACTACATTTACTTCTTGAAGGTTTTGTCAGCAATGGTTTTACTCTGTTTGAGTTGCTTTATTTTATTGTGCTAAAGAACTGAGGTTAAAGCTTTCCTGATGGACAGATGAGTTACTCTGTGCTGGCTCAGAGACATAATCGTCTCGAGAAAGACTTAGGCCCCTTGCAGACGAGCTTTCCTCCCGCAGCAAGTTCGCAACGCAGCTCCCGGCCTGACCTCCCAGCGCTGCCTGGGGGTCACATAGCATTATATTGATTTATGGTGCTATGTAACCCTTACAGTTCTGGAATGTATTGGATAACACTGGCATAATGCTGCCAGTGTTATCCAATACATTCCAGAACTGTAAGGGTTACATAGCATCATAAATCAATATAATGCTATGTGAATTCCGTCAGTGCTGGGAGGTCAGGCCGGGAGCTGCGTTGCGGACTCGCTGCGGGCCTTAGGCCCCTTGCAGACGAGCGATACGGATTAGGTCCGGATGCGTTCACTTAAAAATGCACGATTTTGCAAGCAAGTTCAGTCAGTTTTGTCTGCGATTGCGTTCGCTTTTCACGCGCGTGATAAAAAAATGAATATTTACAAACAACATCTCTTAGCAACCATCCGTGAAAAACGCATCGCATCTGCACTTGCTCGCGGATGCTTGCGATTTTCACGCAGCCCTATTCACTTCTACGGGGCCAGCATTGCGTGAAAAAAGCTGAATATAGAACATGCTGCGGTTTTCACGCAACGCACAAGTGATGCGTGAAAAACAACGCTCATGTACACAGACCCATTGAAATGAATGGGTCCAGGTTCAGTGCATTCGCATCACGCATTGCACCCGCGCGGAATGGAAAAGGGGGCGTGGAGTGGTGGGGCCATCTGCCTAAACATATTTATCATTTACGCCAGAAACTGACATAAATAATGACTGAAATCAGTCTGCCGCACGGCCTGCTGGAGGACTCATTTAATTTATGACGAGGTCTGCTTTTCGACATGAATGAAATGCCTCCTCTGGTGGCCCTAGCCCTTTAGTACTGGTGTAGCACACACTGGTCTTGATAAATCAGGGCCATAACCTGTGAAGCCTTGAGGAAAGAAGGGCAAGAAAGGACATAATTGAAACCTTTAAATATGTTAAAGGGTTAAGTAATTTTCAGGAGGGAAGAGTTTTTAATAGGAAACTGACTATGAGAACAAGAGGGCACAATCTGAAATTAGTTGGGGGGGGAAATCAGAAAATAATGTACCATCCTCCCTGCGATGATAATGAGATGACCGCTGAGATGTAGGGATTCCATAGGAACTAATGTGCGGCAGGCTCTTGTTACTCAGGAGGACAGAGGTTGCTGCACACTGCATCCGGCTCCCCAATCCTCGCCAGGGCGAGCCAGAGCACACTTGAAAGCGCGCGCTTCTGGGTTTTTGCTAGTACAGATGCGGGGGTCACATTTGACCACAGCATCGAAGGGCTTAAAAGTCCACAATCGGCATTACAGCCGGTCCCAGACATTAGGCCCAGGTGTCTGCTGTTTGAAACAGCCGGCACCTGGCAGCTATGGCGCCCGTCACGCTTGCGAGTGGGTGCCATCTTTAAAGGGATTCTGTAATGAGATTTGAGCCCTATAAGCTAAACATATGGCCAGGTCCGTACTAATAACATGAATCCTAAACTGCCCTTATTAAACCTGCTTGTGGCTCTATTAGCCCAAAAAACTGGTTTTTATAAGCTGTCACTCACCTACCTAAGGTGCCCAAGGGGTTTTTACGTTAACCCAGGGTGCCCGCCCGCACCCCTCGCCGCCTGATGCGTATGCTCTCTTCGCTCAACGAAGCCGCTGCCAGGAGTCCGCTGCGCATCAGGCTGAGCCTAGTGCGCAGGCGCCGGATCTAGCAGAGGGACGGGAGGATTGCGGAGGCGGGGCTGAGGTTAACGTAAAACCCCTTGGGCACCTTAGGTAGGTGAGTGACAGCTTATAAAAACCAGTTTTTTGGGCTAATAGAGCCACAAGCAGGTTTAATAAGGGCAGTTTAGGATTCATGTTATTAGTACGGACCTGGCCATATGTTTAGCTTATAGGGCTCAAATCTCATGACAGAATCCCTTTAAAGTTTGAGCTAGCGCTATACATAGACAGCGCTGGTTGGGAAGGGGTTAACTGGTGTAATTTGTAGAAAATTTACTTGCATTGTGTAAAAGTACTAGCTGAATTATTTGGTGGAGGAAACATTAACATTTTTAAATTTGCCATATTGAATTGATCTCAGGTTTTATATCCAATGGTAAAGGATCTGTGTGATATATCAGGCTTGGCTAGAATTTACTCAGAAACACTGGAGGTGTCAGTTTAGGAGTTAAGCAAGGTACTAAAGTACTGTATAGGACGTGTCCACCATTCTTCGTTAACACGCTGAAGAACCACAGGTGATACTTCTGCACAGCACTGTAGGACTCGCCATTTCAGGTGAGCGATATACACTGCCCGTCCAAAAAAAAAGTCGCCACCAAAATAAAAAGGTCACACACTCTAATATTTCGTGGGACTGCCTTTAGCTTTCATTACGGCATGCATTTGCTGTGGCATTGTTTCGATAAGCTTCTGCAATGTCACAAGATTTATTTCCATCCAGTGTTGCATTAATTTTTAACCAAGATCTTGCATTGATGATGGTAGAGTCTGACTGCTGCGCAAAGCCTTCTCCAGCACATCCCAAAGATTCTCAATGGGGTTAAGGTCTGGACTCTGTGGTGGCCAATCCATGTGTGAAAATGATGTCCCATGCTCCCTGAACCACTCTTTCACAATTTGAGCCTGATGAATCATGGCATTGTCATCTTGGAATATGCCCGTGCCATCATGCAGTATGTTCAGGTAGTCAGCTGACCTCATTCTTGGAGCACATACTGTTGCTGAACCTAGACCTGACCAACTACAGCAACCCCAGATCATAGCACTGCCCCCACAGGCTTGTACAGTAGGCACTAGGCATGATGGGCGCATCACTTCATCTGCATCTCTTCTTACCCTGATGCGCCCATCACTCTGGAACAGGGTAAATCTGGACTCATCAGAGCACATGACCTTCTTCCATTGCTCCAGAGTCCAATCTTTATGCTCCCTAGCAAATTGAAGCCTTTTTTTGGGGTTTGCCTCACTGATTAGTGGTTTTCTTACGGCTACACAGCTGTTCAGTCCAAATCCCTTGAGTTCCTTTGCATTGTGTCTGTGGAAATGCTCTTACTTTTACTATTAAACATAGTTCTGAGTTCGACTGTTGTTTTTCTTAGATTTGATTTCACCAAACGTTTAAGTGATCGCCGATCACGATCATTCAGGATTTTTTTCCCGCCACATTTCTTCCTCGAATACGATGGGTCCCCACTATCCTTGCAGTTTTTAATAATGTGTTGGACAGTTCTTAACCCAATTTTAGTAGTTTCTGCAATATCCTTAGATGTTTTCTCTGCTTGATGCATGCCAATGATTTGACCCTTCTCAAACAGACTAACATCTTTTCCACGACCACGAGCTGTGTCTTTCGACATGGTTGTTTAAAAAAAGAGAAGCAACTCATTGCACCAGTTGTGGTTAAATAACTTATTGCCAGCTGAAAGATAATCGCCCATGCAGTAATTATCCAATAGGAGGCTCATAACTATTTGCTTAGTTAAATCCAGGTGGCGACTTTTGTTTTGGACAGGCAGTGTATATTGCCTGGGCAGATGGCTGGATGTGCAATTCCCTGGGCACTGGATTGGGTGTAGAGGTGTGATGGAATGGCCCCCAAGGTCGCCAGACTTAATGTCTTTGGACATTTATCTCTGGGGTCATTTAAAGTCCCTTGTGAAAAAAATAGAATATGGCAAATTTCAAAATAGTGGCCAAAAAGTTTCTTCCACAAAATAAAGTAGCCTCCCTCCCCATTTAATACTTTCACACATTGGAAATTAATTTTCTACAAATTACACCAGTTAAAAGGGGGTGTCCCGACTTTTGCCTTACCCTGTATATGCTAGCTGTTAAGATACATACAAAATATATTTCAGTCACAGGTATTTTACGTCCCCTTTTGTTGTACCATGTCTCTAAAAAGGAAAAAGCAGAGGGACAAAATAAAATTAGGAAACAATAGATTTTTAATTGGCAATCCTTTAATTTAGGGATTGTCCGAGTTAAATTAAAATTTGGGCAGCCCCGGTAAATTATGTAACAAAAAAGAAAAATTGATACTCATCCATTTTCTCCTCTGCTTCTTCCAGTGCTGAGCTCTCTTCCTTTTGGCTGCTGACGTCATCCTGGCTGCAGAAGTGACGTTCTGTGCACATACTGTAGGTCACAACTTGCAGTCAATTACTGGCCTCAGCAGTATACGAGATGTCACTGCTGAGGCCAGTCATTGGCTGCAGCAGTGACCTGTGTGCACGAAATGTCACCCCTGCGACCAGGAAACAAACTGCAGTGGGGAGGACCAGAGCTCATCTCTGGAAGCGATCTGAAAGAAAATGGGAAAGTATGGCTGCTTTGTTATTTTAGACCATTTACAGGGGCTACTCAAGGTTACATGTAGGATACAAAGCAGTGGTTGACTTTGAAGCATGCAGTTCCCTTTGTATATCACCACAGAGCACAATTCTGTAGGCTTATGGGGCTTGATAACAGTATGGCAATATTTGAATAGCTCGTACTTCAGAACTGAAGTCAGAAGCCCAATCTAACCCCACCCAGAAAGACCTAACACCATCCATCCCTACAAATGCTCCACCATCACAGACCAAGTCGAAATTGCACCATGGAAATTTGACATCTAAGTAAAGTGGTTGTCCTGGACTTTAAACTGATGGTCAATTCTTACTATAGGCCAGTGTTCTCCCAACCGAGGTTTCCAGGTACCGCGGGGGTCCCTGAGCCCTGATGAGTAGTTCACCAGACCTCAGATACGAGACCTGTCACTTTTTAAGTAGGGAAATCAAGCTGATTTCACCCTGCTCGAAGATGCTTTGCAAAGCTGGAAAAAATTTTGAGCCACACTATAAAGAATTATGGAAAGCTTTACCCAATCCTGCACCAAGCTTCATTGAGACAGGGATGGCATTAAGAGTTCCTTGGGAGAGAAGATATTTTTCAGGTGTTCCCTTGTGGTAATAGGGTTGGAAATCACTGGCACAGACCATTAATGTATGAGCCTTGTGGGTTCCCAGGGTCCAGGTATAGCGCCCTATAAACAGTTGTGGTTATGTCTAGCACTGCAGCTCACTTCACTCCACAAGGACGCAGTGTCACATCCATATGTACCACATTGCCTTAGTTATTACCAATTGTTTAACTCCTCTATTTACTTGAACTACACCTTCGTTCAGCACACAAATAGCTGGCTCCAAAGGGATATTCCAATTATCAATACATGCTATAATTTCACTGTTTATTAACAGACAAACCCATAACACATGCAGAGAATTTCCAACTGCCTCTCCACATTTCGGGCATTATAGATCTCTATTCTTGTATGTGTTTGACGGCCTATATGGAGAATATTATTCTTGATTATTATTTATAGTTGAGTGATACGAAACATTAAAAGAAGTGTTTGCTATAATCAAGAAGATGTGGCCCCACTGAGACTGATCTCTCCCTCCCAAGTCTTCTGCCCATTTGCCCATAGCCACCATTTTATTATCCCCAATTCTTTTATTCACAATTAACTCTATAACTGTTTGGACATTCTTTTTCTCCCAGTCCTTTCTTGACTTTCACTGAACCCCTCACATTAGGCTAATTTCAGATCTGCGTCAGAAGTTCCCTTTAGGGCCTCAATCACATAAATTGTCAAATATAGCAGAGAGAAAAGTCTTGCATGTAGGACTTTTTTCTCCTCTAAAAAATGTTCTCCCAAACAGAAACTGAACGGATCCTATTATAGTCAATGGGATCTGTTAGGTTCCGTTTATGTCAGTTATGCTACGATTCAGCACTTCCGTTATTTTTGTTCTTCTGCTCCTATAACGGAGCAGAAGAACGTAAATAACAAGCGCTGATGTGAAAGCAGCCTCACTTGTATTTTTAATTTGTATGTATCAAAACTCTCCTTTTTGACTAACTCCAAATACCATGACCATCTCAGAAAAGGGTCTGGGCTGACCCTCCGTATATACTTAGACACAACTTAGAGATATCCCTGTGTTTCCCAAATTTATATTACTTAGAAAGATAATCATCCCCCAACCTAACATCTGCCCAAAAAGGTATATTCCCATAAAATTCTGAAAAATTTAATATTTTAGCCAAAGAATTCCACACAGGTGTGTTCATATATAATAAGGGTGACCTTTACTTATATTTCCTTATTCCAGATTCTAATATCTCATAAATAATGTAGCCATGCAATACTGGAAATTTTATTCACAGGTATTGGCCAAAAATACCGTTATTCTCTTATTCTATAATATTCTTAATCTGGGCAACCAAAATATATTATTTCATACCTGGAATGGCTAATGCCCCCCTGTGCATTTTATCTGTTAACCGAATTGGGGAGTTAACCACAGCAGAATCTTGGGCAGTAGGACCACCTTAATTCACGCAACCCTCAATACAAAGTCCAAAGTTAATGTTACCACATCAGTACCCTAGATGTAACACTTTGCAAAAGAAGTGAGACATTCAATCCGATAAGACTATGTAAATCAACTGAAATATTGTTTTCTAAACACTTAAATGATTCCTTTGCTACCATCTTCAGTTCTCTCCCCAGAAGCCCGCCACTTTCAGCTTCCGGTACTATAACCGATTTTTCCCACTTAATCCAGTTGCAGAAAAGTTTCCAAACTCTTCACAAGTTTCGAACACAATATTTCTAGAAGTATGTGAGCCCAGGAATGTCATCATCATATATTGTTGTTTTATCTGCTATAATGAAATCCCACCGTTCCTGGATTCACTCATATAGTTTGCCAAGAATTCTATAGTTAAACCAAATGATATTGATGACAAAGGGCATCATGGTCTAGTCCTCCTTTCATCCCCCCTAATAAACAACCTTGTTTGGTCCATTATATAGTAACCTACCCCAACTTAAACTTGTTGGTCTAAACCCCATACATTTTAACACGTCCCAAAAGAATTCCCACTTGATCGAATCGAAGGCATTGGCTGCATCCAAAAAAGAGAGTAACTTTTTCCAAAATTATCTGGAGTGCGAACAAATGTTTATTACATTACATTAATGAGAAACGACACAAAGTCCTGCTATTTTACAAAAACATGCTTGCATGGGTGGAGCTACTCAGACATGAATCCATGTTCCTGACAGTCAAGAGTATTCTATCTATACAGTGATGCTCGTAGAACAAACAGTCTTCACAAGTAACTGATGTCAGCCCTATGTGAGGGTTTGCCCATGGCACATATGTTGGAATCTATACAACTATAAGACAGACTTGAACTGAATTCAGATCTGTGGCTAATGAATGATAATATAACAACTGTACACTGTAACATGATTGATCTAGAAAAGGTAATCCGGCTTCATAATATTCTTATTAATATGGTTCATTTATAATCCACAGTGCGGTATAGAGTTCCTTCCAATATAATGCCGTGACCGACTTGTCTAATGTTTATAAATGCCCCTCAGGACTTTTTCTAGTAAGAGCCTATTACTTGCTCATGTTGGGGCAGTGGCAGTAGCAGAGAGGCTTATGTTGGTGTAGGTGTACCTGGATAATGAAGCCCCAGTGGTTCTTCCATCTTCTTCTCCTACTCCAGGAACCATCCCTTGGTTTTGCACATCTCTTGCTGGGCAACAGTTGAAGGTAGCTAGGAATCCAAGCCGAAATCGCTTGTTCATAAAGCAATAAATAATTGGATTGACACAAGCCGAGGTGTAGGAGAGCAGGTGGATAAAAGAGATGGGTGCCCCAGACAGGAGTCTTCCTGCAGTGTTGGCATCAAAGGCTCTCCAGGCATTGACACTAAAAATAGGAGTCCAGCAGATGAAGAACAGGATGACAATGACGATCAACATGCGGATAACTCTTTTCTTCGCCATTAAGTTGGCAGCTGAGCTGTTGCTGCGAACTCTTTCGATCTTAGTGCTGCTGTGGACTGAAGACAGCTGACGCATTTCTACTTTTTTCTTCTTTTTTGTCTTCTGGAGATAACAGCCATCTCCATTTTCAAACTGATTACTGCTTATACTGCTTGTCCTTTCTGCACAGAGGAGCCCAAAAAGGAGGGAAAAACAACACAATAATGAATATTATAAATACATGCAACAACAAAATAATGTGAACTAGCCAGAAGCACAGACATCCGGACATCTGCTTGTTGAGTTACCTAACAACGTCTGCAACACAAACTGAATGGCAGTAATGAGATATAAGGAACGACATGACCTACACAAAACTCTAATAGCGTTCAGTTGTTCTTGAAATTTTAAGTCTAAGCATCATGGAATTTTTAGTGAAGGATATTATTTTGTTGGCTTGGTTTTGTGCAGTGTCGGATCACTTAATGGTCTGAATTACTACAATTTCGACCTATTACTCACTGATTTCATTGTTTATGAAAAAATAACAACTACTCCCATCACAGCGAGATCAGAATCGGGAGCAAGGTGGCATTAGAGAGGTATTCTGATTTGCATTAATATCCTTTAAAATAATAATGTATGAAGGTAGCTGTAATTTTTTTAAATGTATTTCTTTGACCTGGCGTTCTGGGCTGTGGTCACATGACCATGTCCATGTAGCTTTTTCTTATTTCCTGTGATGTTATGTCCATGGGCGGGGCAGTGATAGGGGAGTGTCTATGTAACTAGCTGGGCTGCAGGGGCTATGAACTAGCTAGGTGTATTAAAGGGCAGTGATAGTGGAGTGCATATATAACTAGCTGTGCAAGCGGAGCTATATACTAGCTGGGCGTTGTTATGGGCATTGCTGGGGCTGTGGCAGAGAAAGGAAAAGTGCATCAAGGGTTTGGTTGGATACAGGCGCAGGAAGTGCTACATATAGGATGGAAACAAACCAGAGGGATTGCTTTACATGGTGAAAATGGACCAGGATAGTCCACACTGAAGAAGGTAGCTTAACCCCTTCTAGCAAAAGCCAGTTTGGACCAAATGCCGAAGCCCCATTTTTCAAATCTGACATGTGTTACTTTATCTGGTAATAACTCTGGAAAGCTTTCACTGATCCAAGCGATTCTAAGATTGTTTTCAAATGACACATTGTACTTCATTTTAGTGGTGAATTTGAGTTGATATGTTTTACTTTTATGTATACAAAAATCCCAAATTTACTGAAAATGTTGCAAAGTTTGCAGTTTTTAAAATTTTAATTTCTCAGATTTTGAGACAAATGGTGACTCCTCGCAAAATAGTTATTAACATCCCCCATATTTCTACTTTGTTGGCATAGTTTTGTAAATTTTTTTTTTTTTTTAGGATGTTAGAAGGCTGAGAATTTTAGAAATAATTTTTGACATTTTCAAGAAAATTTTCAATAGAAACACTGTATTTGCAGCTACCACTTCTGCAGGAAGGCTATTCCATGCATCCACTACTCTCTCAGTAAAGTAATACTTCCTGATATTATTTTTAAACCTTTGCCCCTCTAATTTAAAACGATGTCCTCTTGTAGAAGTTTTTCTTTTAAATATTCTCTGCTCTTTTACCTTGTTGATTCCCTTTATGTATTTAAAAGTTTCTATCATATCCCCCATATCAATACCGTGTTTTTAAGGACCAATTCAGTTCTGAAGTGACTTTTAGGGGCTTACATAACAGAAGCCACCCAAAGTCACCTGTGCTCCACAGGAATTAAAGCAAAATGGAGGTGAATCCATTTGAATCCATTTTTCCTGTAACACAGCAAGGGTTACCAGCAAAACAGACTTCAATATTTATTACCCTGGTTATGCAGTTTACAGAAACATTCCATATGTGGTCGTAAATCTCTTCATGGGCACACGGCAGGGCTCAGAACAAAAGGTGCGCAATATTGGTTTTGGAGAGCAGATTTTGCTGGAATGGTTTTCGGGTGCCATGTCGCATTTGATGAAACCCTGAGATACCCCTAGAAAGCATACCCCAAAAAATTGACCCCATTTTAGAAACTACACCCCTCAAGGAATTGATCGAGGGGTGCAGTGAGTGCTTTGACCCAACAAGAATTTCATAGAATTTAGAAACACTTACTTGGCTGTGAAAATGAAAAATTACATTTTACTTCCAATAAAATGTTGCTTTAGCCCCAAGATTTTCATTTTACCAAGGCATAACAGGAGATACACCCCACAGTTTTTTATGTATTTTTTTTCTGATTACAGCAACACCCTATATGTACTTGTATGTGTAATTTATTTTATTTTTTTAATTTTTTAATAAATTATAAATGAGTGGATATGGGAAAGGGTAATTTATTTAATTTTTATTTATGTTTTTATTTTTACACTTAGTTTTTTTTTTATCAAGTCCCACTTGGATCTTGAAGATCCAGTGGGGCTGATTGCTACAGGTACATCATAGTGGCTTAAGGGGTTAAACATACAGCACAGCATTACTATGAAGACCGTGTTACCTTTCTTCTGATTTGCATCAAATTGGATTCCTCTGTACAGTTCCATGGATATTAAGGCGTATGCAACAGTCATAACGATTCCAGGAACAAGGAAGAGAATTAACAGAAGAAAAATATACCTAAAATCATAAAGACAAGAAACAGTCACACTGCATCTGAATAGCTTAGAATTTAAATATAACAGTAGATAACATTGGACCGTGACATTATACATACAATGAATTTGAATATCTTCCGATCCTTCAAATTTTTTACATTTTGCTCTGTGGTGGCTTTGTGCTAAAATAAAAAATCTAGTTTTTTTCCCATCAATCTACACTCAATATCCCATAATGGAAAAGTAAAAACAGAGTTTTAGAAATTTTTTCAAATGTATTAAAAAGGAAAAATTTAAATTTTGCATGGACATAAGTATTCAAGCCCTTTGCTATGACACTTGAAATGTAGCTCTGGGGCCCTCCCATTTCTCTTGATCATGTTTGAGATGTTTCTACACCTTGATCAGAGTCCACCTGTGGTAAATTCAGTTGACTGGACATGCTTTGGAAAGACACCCCTGTCTATATAAGGTCTCACAGTTGGCAATACATAAGAACTGCCTGTAGATTTCAAAGACAGGGTTGTGTGGAGACACAGGTCTGGAGAAGGGTACAAAAAATGTTCTGCTGCACTGAAAGTTTTCATGAGCACAGTGGTCTCCATTCTTAAATTTAATTCTTAAATAGAAGGAGTTTGGAACAACCAGGACTCTTCCTAGAGCTGGCTGCCCCACCAAACTAAGTAATCGGGGAGAAGGGCCTTGGTAAGAGAGGTGAACAAGAACCCAATGATTACTCTGGCTGAATTCCAATTGTGCAGATGGGAAAAACTTCCAGAAGGTCAACCACCACTGCAGGACTCCATCAATCTGGGCTTCATGCCAGAATGGCCATAAATAAGCCTCTCTTCAGTAAAAGACACACAAAACATAGAAACATAGAAACATAGAATGTGTCGGCAGATAAGAACCATTTGGCCCATCTAGTCTGCCCAATATACTGAATACTATGGATAGCCCCCGGCCCTATCTTATATGAAGGATGGCCTTATGCCTATCCCATGCATGCCTGGAGTTTGCAAAAATGAAACCAAAATTGAACTTTCTGTCCTCAATTCTTAGTGTCATTAGTGTTGGGCTCGAATATCCGAATAGCGAATATTAATTGCAAATATCGGCAGTTAGAGAATTCGCAAATATTTAGAATATAGTGATATATATTTGTAATTTTGATTATTCTAGATTTTTTTTTTTTCATCAGTAACCTCCCTTCTTGCTTGTGGGCCAATGAGAAGGCTGAAAAGTCTTTATCTGAGGTTAGCAACATCCCTAGCAACCAATAGGAAAGTTGCCTACCCCTTACTATATAAGAACCTCCCCAGAAGCTATTTTCTGCAGTATTTTGCAGATCAGAGAGAGACAGCAGTGTTATTGCTGTGCTCTGTGCTTTGCTGTGTCATTACATTAGATAGTTAGTTAGCTTATATATAATACAGATAGTGGGAGATAGTCAGTGTAGGTTATATCCTGACATAGTGTAGCTGATAGGTTCTGCTGTCCATACATATATGCTACAGACATAGTGGTGTGATGTCACAACAATACTTAGTGCACCAATCAGTAATATGTAGTCAGACCTGCTAAAATGTGAAGTTGCACGTATTGCGCCAAAATATTTGCATCATTGGTGCCGATTTCGTAATCGCAAATATTTTGGAGCATATAAAGCTGTAATGTTCTGCCATGCCAACTATAAACTTCTAGCAGCTTTAAAAATGTAGCTATAGTGACCCCTGTAATTCAAGCGCATTACACGAATATTACATTGCCTATTTTTCGCGATCAAGAAAATAATCTTGAATTCGCGAATTCGCGAATTCTCGAATATATGACGAATATTCTATGAAATATTCGCGAGATATTGCGAATTCGAATATTGCCCCTGCCGCTCATCACTAAGTGTCATATCTGGAGGAAAGCAGACACTGCCATCACCACCCAATACCATCCCTACAATGAAGCACAATGGTGGCAGCATCATGCTGTGGAGGTGTTTTTCAGCAGTTGGGGCAGGGAGACTTGTCAGAGTTCAGGGACAATTGAATGGAGCAAAGTACAGAAATATTCTTAATGAGATCCTGATCCAGAGTACTCTGGACCTCAGACTGGGCTGAAGACTCACCTTCCAACAGGACAATAAACCTAAGCACACAGTCAAGACAACACAAGTGGCTTAGGCACAACTCTGTGAATGTTCTTGAGTGGCCCAGCCAGAGCCTTGACTTGAACCCAATCAAACATCTCTGGAGAGTCCTGAAAATGGCTGTCCACCAATGGTCCCTATCCAACCTGACAGAGCTTGAGAGGATCTGCAGAAAATAATGGCAGACCATCCCCATATCAAGGTGTGAAAACCTTGTGGCATCATACCCAAGAAGACTCTGGGCTGTAGAGCGTCTGAATACTTATGTCAGTGCAAGATTTTAGTTTTTCTTTTTCTATGAATTAGTACAGATTTCTAACATTCTAACATTTTCACAAAATGTAAAAAAAAAAAGTAAGCGTCTTAAGATTTTTCAAATGCATTGTATACTGTATTGTGGTACTCCGGCTGCTCTTCTGAGGACAAGAAGACCCTTAAGCGCATCATCAGAATGGCTGGCAGAATCACTGGTACTCAGCTACCATCACTGGAGGACATCTTCACTGCTCGCTGCAGCAACAGGGCAAAAATTATCTGCGGGGATCCAACTCACCCCGCCCACAGCCTTTTCATTCCCCTACCCTCTGGTAGCCCTACATGCCCGCACCACTAGGCTGAAGAACAGCTTTTACCCCAAAGCAATCAGTCTCCTAAATGCTCAGAGACTATTGCCCCTTCCTAGGATAGAAACTACCACAGACTGAAAGTGACTGCTGCATTCATGACCCCATGATGATCTCTTGTCTGCAGTGGTGTCTGATCAGTGTGTATATATACTAAAAAGCAATTCCTACTTTGCTCTTGGTATATATATGCTGTGAACTGTGAATAGTGATGCTTTCTAGTGCAATGTTGTTGTTTTTTTCTAGTGTAATACTTTAGTTTAAATGTCAGTTCTTGTTCCTCTGTCCATGGCATCTAGGATTGCTCCAAACAACATTTCATTGTATTGTACATTGTATTACATTGTATTGTACAGTGACAATAAAGGCATCTTATCTTATCTTATACGTGATCACACAAAATTGTGGAAATGTAACACATTCAATACCAATAATAACCTTTTACTTTATATTACTGGATACACATGGAGCTAAATCTACGGTGACAGGGTTTATTGGATTATTACACAATCAACAAACACAGAGCACCACGGCCTCTCCAAACAGCTGATTAGAGGTGGTGCAGGGACTCGGACACTCACTGATCTAATATTGATATCCTATCCTGGGGATATCAATCCATCAATATCAAAATCCCAGATAATCCCTTTAAAGATGATTGGTCAGATCTCCTGATACTTCTCTTTTAGTAAATACTTGTATTCTCCAGAGCAGGGATGCTCAACCTGCGGCCCTCCAGCTGCTGCAAAACTACAACTCTCAGCATGCCCTAATAGCTGGAGGGCTGCAGGTTGGACTTCCCTGCTCCAGAGTATAATAATTCTGGAGCATCTTGTCTTAGGCTACTTTTACACTAGCGTTTTAGTTTTCCGGTATTGAGATTCGTCATAGCGGCTCAATACCGGAAAAAAACGCTTCAAAAAACGGAACTGAACAGAGCGGAATCCTCCAAAATGCATTCCGTTCCGTTTAGTTGCGTTCCCATACCGGAGAGCAAACCGCAACATGTTGTGGTCATGACCAATAATGCAAGTCAATGGGGACGGATCAGTTTTCTCTGCCACAAAAACGGATCCGTCCCCCATTGACTTTCTATGGAGTTCATGACGGATCTGTCTTGGCAATGTTAAGGATAATACAACTGGATCTGTTCATAACGGATTCAGACGGTTGTATTATCAGTAACGGAAGCGTTTTTTGCCGAACCCTGCCGGATCCAGTAAAACGCTAGTGTGAAAGTAGCCTTACATCTCTGCGTTTTGCCGTTCATCTTGTTGTTCCTCCTGAACCTTTAGGACCAAATTGACACCAGTCTGTTACCCTTCCCACTTGTGTCCTTACATGGTCTGATTGTATTTTCTGTGTATGGTTCTGGGGACGGTCATCTTGCCTAAATCTGCGGCTGAGAGCTGTGGACAACAGTTCTAGAGATTCACATTAGAACAGTCACCTGGACACAGGAAACAGGACTCAGTTGACACGCGTGTGGCCATGCCTTGTGATGTGTGTAGAGGTCACTGTGCATGGACGAGCAATTCTAGCAAATCTGATTCATAAAATAACGTTTGATATTAGGCTAAACATGGAATATTTGTAGGCAGTTCCTATTCCCGATATCACGTATCTGCTCTTACCATGATTGTTGGGTGAGGTCACTGGGCCACTCGAGACGACACATGTGTCCGGTTGTATTCTCGTACTTTGAAAATGGAACCAGTGTGCTGTAAATTGGGTACGGTGACATGATTGTAAATGAAAGGAACCATGTAACCGCAATGACTTTCAGAGCATGGGACTTTGTCTGCCACACTCGGGACTGTAGGGGCTTACAAATTGCACTGTACCTCTCCAGAGATATTGCAACCAGATTAAACGTCGACACGCTTACAGAGATACCTGTCCAAAGAAAGAAGAAGAACACCGTGTTATCTCCTGCACTAAATAACCGGTAAAGAAGGAGGTGCAGCAGGCATATTACATCGGCATCACATAATCCTATTAGCAATGAGAAGATCAGATGTTATTTGGACGCAGTGAATCATAAGGGTGACGCTCACAACAGTTGGGGCAGACCTGTGTGTTACATTGAAACATTCAACCAAAATATCTTTCTAATTTTTTTGTGGGTTATCCCATAATTACTGTACAAAAATGAAAATCAGCCATCATATAGTACATGATAATCTATTTCTAACAAAGCCATCATCCTTGTACCTCATATGGATCCACAGATCTCCCCATTCATAGCTCCACTGCACTGCTAGATTTATTTCAGGCAGGTAGCCTAGGGACGTGTTTGTGCAGCTCTCTCCCTGTCACAGGTCAGGGGGTGTGTCCTTTCCGATGCAACTCTCTCCCTGTCACAGCTCAGGGAACATGTCCTTTCCGATGCAGCTCTCTCTTTATCACAGGTCAGGGGGTGTGTCCTTTCCGATGCAGCCCTCTCTCTATCACAGTTCAGGGAGCATGCCTTTTCTGCTGCAGCTCTCTCTATCACAGTTCAGGGAGCATGCCCTTTCTGCTGCAGCTCTCTCTATCACAGTTCAGGGAGCATGCCCTTTCTGCTGCAGCTCTCTCTATCACAGTTCAGGGAGCATGCCTTTTCTGCTGCATCTCTCTCTATCACAGCTCAGGGAGCATGCCCTTTCTGCTGCAGCTCTCTCTATCACAGTTCAGGGAGCATGCACTTTCTGCTGCAGCTCTCTCTATCACAGTTCAGGGAGCATGCCCTTTCTGCTGCATCTCTCTCTATCACAGCTCAGGGAGCATGCCCTTTCTGCTGCAGCTCTCTCTATCACAGTTCAGGGAGCATGCCCTTTCTGCTGCAGCTCTCTCTATCATAGCTCAGGGAGCATGCCCTTTCTGCTGCGACGCTCTCCCTGTAGCTGTCTCAGTTTCTGACAGTAGATATGACTGGTCGCAGTTGGAGATGTAAGGCTATTCAGGCATCATCATTGATAGCAAACCTCTGTGTGGATAGTCTGTGCATCTCTGATAGCAATGGAAATCTACGACATCCCTTACATGAATGAGCAGAGAATTTCACATGGGGTATAAATTCTCATTATATGTATTATATTTTTTCTGTAAAAGACAAAACTACATGATCCTGCTAACGTATTATTAATCATTATGAAGCATCTGTTATTTCGCGCATGTAAAAACCCACAGCATTCGCACTAACATCTGCATGCAGATCACACTGGTCATGAAACGAAAAACACATCGGGTGGAACTGTCATTAAGTGCTATGTAAGGCTACTTTCACACTCGTGTTTTGGGCAGATTTGTCATGGATCTGCAAAAACGGATCCGTTACAATAATACAACCGCATGCATCAGTTTGTATTATCTGTAACATAGCAAAGACGGATCCGTCATGAACTCCATTGAAAGTCAATGGAGGACGGATCCGTTTTCTATTGTGCCAGATTGTGTCAGAGAAAACGGATCTGTCCCCATTGACTTACATTGTGTGTCAGGACGGATCCGTTTGGCTCAGTTTCGTCAAGCGGACAACAAAATGCTGCAGGCAGGGCTGTGGTGTTCGCCTCCAAAGCGGAATGGAGACTGATCGGAGGCAAACTGATACATTCTGAGCGGATCATTTTCCATTCAGAATGCATTAGGGCAAAACTGATCCGTTTTGGACCGCTTGTGACAGCCCTGAAACGGATCTCACAAACGGAAAGCCAAAACACCATTCTGAAAGTAGCCTAAGAAAGCTTCAGCCAAAAGATGCAGAGCAGTAAGTGATGTCAGAAAAGGGGGCATCATCTTGACAATACCATACAGCCGTTTAGATTTTTTTCTGTGGTGTTATGGATCTTTAGGCCCCTTTCACACGAGCGAGTATTCCGCGCGGGTACAATGTGTAATGCGAACGCATTGCGCCCGCACGGAATCCAGACACATTCATTTCAATGGGTCTGTGTACATGAGCTTTGTTTTTCACACATTACTTGTGCGTTGAGTGAAAATCGCAGCATGTTCTATATTCTGCGTTATTCACACAACGCTGGCCCCATAGAAGTGAATGGGGATGCGTGAAAATCGCAAGCATCCGCAAGCAAGTGCGGATGTGATGCGTTTTTCACGGATAGTTGCTAAGAGATGTTTGTATACCTTCAGTTTTTTATCACCAGCGTGCAAAAAGCGTTAAATCGCATTGCACCCTCAATCGCATACAAAACTGAATGAACTTGGTTGCAAAATCTCACATTTTTCACTGAACACATCCGCAACGCATCCGGACCTAATCTGCTCACGCTCGTCTGCAAGAGGCCTTAGGGTGCAGAGCACTACGGAAACTTCCATTTGGGGGACCAAAGTGAAAGAATGAATGGACCTGGTGTGCTATATGACCCTAAATAGCTCCATTGTATTTATTATGAACATCTGCTCGGAGTTTCACTTTAACCCCTTCCTGAGGCAGCAATTTTTGCATTTTCATTTCAAGCTACCTGCCTTCCTGGAGCCATAACATTTTTATTTTTCCATTCACATAGCCGTATGAGCGCGCTTGTTTTTTGTGCGACAAGTTGTAGTTTCGAATGTCACCATTTAAAATGGCTTACAATGTAGAGGGAAGCTGTAAAAAATTCTAAATGGGGTGGAATTGGAATTTTTTTTAAATTCCGGTGATGAAAAAAATGTCGAAATGCCCTTTTTTATTTTCCGTTACGCCATTCACCGAATAGTATGTTTTATTATATTTTAACAGTACGGGAGTTTTCATACGTGTTATTTTTGTAATTGTTCATTTCTATTTTTATTTTGTGGAAAGGGGGGTGATTTGAATGTTTATATTTTTATATTTTTCAAAAAAAAAATCTTTTTTTTTTTTTTTTTTTTTTTTTTTTACTTTTGTTAGGTTCCCAATTGGACCCCAACTTGCAATCATCAGATTGCAATTCGTATAGAATAATGGAGCAAGCACCATCTTTAAAGACCTAACATCCGCCGTACATGTATGTGGATGTCGTAAAGGGGTTATCCAGTAAAGGATAACGATGACCTATGCTTAGGCAGCATGTTATAGAGCAGGAGGAGAAGAGCAGATTGACAGATTGATACATAGTTTTGCGAGAAAAGATTCAGTCAGTAACTTGTAAATCTATACATTGACATCCCTGCTCTTTCTATGCTAAGGAGTCCAGTGGGCGGTCCCACTCAGTGACTGACAGCCTTTCCGGCTCCTGTGTGCATCTAGAGATAGATGGCAATCACTGCAATGAGCAGAGATGTAGATAAATTAATTACAAGTTTTACTGACGCTTTTCCCACAAAGCTATCAATCTGCTCAGCGTCTCCTGCTCTATAACATGCTGCTTGCAGATTATACTGCATTTTCATGGTGGTTCTCTTTAAAGGGTACCTGTCACCACCTAAATAGACCACAAACTGCCAGCAGTACCTTAAAGCTGTTGACAGGTTTCTAATGATGTTCTTGTGTAAGATGTCCGAGGTGCATGATCTCTGTAAAACAACTTGTATTCCCCCGCAGGTCGTATGCAAATAAGGTTCTTGAAGTCAAGGGGGCAGCGGCTTTCGCACTGGAAGTCAGGTTCACCCCACCCCTTCGCATTTGATTGATGGACTTTTTAATTTTTTCAGGTGTGATTCCATCCTGACATTTTGCGCATGCGCCGTCTGGTCTTGTTTCCGGCAGCTGTGCATTGATCCCTGCCGTAGTGTACTTTGTTCATCGAGTCAATGCGCATGCGCTCCTGATCCTGTGACTGACCCTGATGCAGGGTAGTGTTCTCTGAAGTGCTTACCCACGTGAGTCTGTGCCTGTGCATTGATCCCTGCCGTAGTGTACTTTGTTCATCGAGTCAATGCGCATGCGCTCCTGATCCTGTGACTGACCCTGATGCAGGGTAGTGTTCTCTGAAGCGCTTACCCACGTGAGTCTGTGCCTGTGCATTGATCCCTGCCGTAGTGTACTTTGTTCATCGAGTCAATGCGCATGCGCTCCTGATCCTGTGACTGACCCTGATGCAGGGTAGTGTTCTCTGAAGCGCTTACCCACGTGGGTCTGTGCCTGCGCATTGACTCGCTGAAGCCAAGTACACTACAGCGGGGATCAATGCGCAGGTGCTCTAAACGAGATCATATGGCGCATGCGCAAAATCTCAGGATGGAATCACGCCTGAAAGAATTCAAAAGTCCATTAATCAAATCCGAAGGGGCGGGAAGGGGGCGCCGCGTGCTTGACTTCAAGAACCTCATTTGCATATGACTGTGGGGGAATAAAAGTTTTTTTACAGCAATCATGCGTCTCGGACATTAGAAACCTGATGTCAACAGTTTTAAAGGTACTGGTTGGCGGTTTATGGTCCATTTTGGTGCTGACAGGTTCCCTTTAAGTATCTATCCACCCATTTTGAAGACAATCAATGCAAATTAACAAGGTAGTATCCCTGACACAATACACTTACATAGTTGTGAGAAATATATGATAAGTATATGAGGTTAAAGTATTGACAAGGGATAATTCAATGGATGGTCCAGTAAAAGAAACTTTCCCTTTTAATGAAACGCCTCCTCCCTTCACTAGGCATGTAACCCTCTCATATCCCAGATGAACCATAGATAGCAACATGCTGGGATGCTGGGTTCTTATCCATTGTGTTAAATGCATCAGACAAATGCTTCCAAATCCTGGTTTTAAAGGGGTTGTCTCACTTCAGACATTGGTGGCATATTGCTAGGATATGCCACCAAAGTCAGATAGGTGAGGGTCGGAGAAGACTCCTAGAAGAAGCTAAGGTGAGTTGGGGTTGGACTCCCCTCCCTTCTTGGTCATTATTATTACTATATACATTGAAGCAGGACCTTACTTGTGAGTTGTCATGTAGATGTATTTCATTGGGATACTATAGCTCAGTATATTGATGTGTAATACGGGATACTTTCCTCACGTTATATAGTGGGAATGTTACTTGTATTGCTGTGATGTGTTATACACCATTTGGACCATATATTGTAATGAGTGGGAGGACTGTCTTTGTCTTTTTCAGTGTACTGTTTATGGCACATTTGAATGCTTTTCTTTTATTGAAAATCAATAAAGATTTCCGATATTCATATAAGGCTTGGTTCACACCACATTTTGCCCTACTTTTAAAGTATATGTTCGAGGGTGGGGGGGGGGAAGCAAAAAAGCAAAGGCATAGTACACCACACTTTTCCATCCTACAGAATCCAGTAAGAAAACGTATGCGTTAACATATACAATTTTACAGTGGAGCTCTATGGTGACAGATGCCACTGTATGCCATCCCTCTGAGGCATCCGATTAATGTATAAGTTCGTTGTATACATTAAACGTAAGCCTTAGGTGTACCGTATGGTAATTCTTGTAGGAGTTTGATGTTTTGAAGAATATGACAAAGGCCACTTTCACACAGTCAGTATTTTTCATCAGTATTTGTAAGCCAAAACCAGGACAGATTTTTCACTATACTTTTTCTCTGTAGGTCCCACTCCTGGTTTTGGCTTAAAAAATACCGGTACAAATGCTGACTGTGTGAAAGAGCCAAATAGTTGACGGTGTTAACTTCCTTCTGGAACCAGAGGCAAATGCCTTGCTGAGTGATGTCTGTAAACTTTTTGGACTGTCTGTGATTTTTGGTTCAGTTGTCCAGAAAAAATATTTAAGAAGAGGTTGGCAGCTCTGAATGCGCCACTGATATGGTGCCAGATAACACAGGACACAATGAGAGTTTTTTTTTTTTAAGTCAGTACCTTCTGTCATAATATTAGGCAGGTCATTTTAGTGTTATGGCTGATTGGTATATAAGTGGTACCCTCATGTAAACAAGACACTTCAGTCACAGGAATGAAAAAAAGTCCTGAGAGTGGACTTAAATGTTGTATTGGATGAATAAACCGCTTATTTGATTGGCTCTATGTGGCATGCTGTGCTTTCTTTGCTCTTTCTCTCTCTCCAATAAAACAATATTAATTTATCCATAGTCCCAGAATATATTGTACCTTCAAAAATTTTATTGAGTTTTATCAAACCAGGCAAAAGTAGAGCTCAACCAATATCAACATCAAACCAAGTGTAAGATTAGGCAATCTCGAGTAAGCATAAAGTTACAAGGTATATAACTGGTGCAAGCCCCTGAGGAGCTGGTTCAGAGTATGGAAGTGGTTGAAGCCGTCATAAAGTGTTGTGTCATGGTGTCCTACCTCAGGCCGTTGCTCCCTGGTGTTCAGAACAATGAAAAAAGGGTGAATTGAAGGAACCAGGCAGAGATTATAGAACAAAGAACTCCTTTCTTTACTGAGTGCAAAAAACAAATAGCAGCAGTTCGTACAAGGTGCAATTCCTCCTCCCAGATACGGTATAGTGGCTGACAATGTGGCAGAAGATGACAATGTCTCTCTTCTGATTCCCTTTCCTGGGCTGTACTCTGGCGCTTATAGCTATGAAGTGCGGTAATGGTGTCTTAACATGTTTCTTACCATCTTGCAGCGAAGTCTTGATAGCTTGATTTCTTGATCTCTCTGCCGACACAAATACGCTGTAGTTTACAAATTTTATGTAGCCTAGGACCTTGCAGTCTCTCTGGGGCAATGTTGTCCTCCTAGGTGAGCCGCCTCTGTGGTCCACATGACTTGGAGGAGCGGGAGATGGATCGCAAGCTCCCTCACTCTCTATGACTCTCAACTGACTCTAACTAGCTCTACCCCTCCCTTGGCAGGAAGACGGACCAATACACTCCTACCAAGAGGGGAGTAATGGTATGGTAAGTTCCATTCCTGTCACCATACACTGCCAACCATACCTCATCTACTGGTGGACCAAGTGTATAGCATGACATTACCATACATTGCATTACAAACCATTTACAATAGTAGTACCCCTAGGTCTAGGGTACTACAAATGATAATGCTTATCTACATGTAATTGTACAATAGGTAGTACAGACTAGAATCAACATTATTAGTGTAATGAAGAAGGCGTTATAGACATAGCGAGAAAGAAACTAAATGAAAAATGAAAGGGGGGCTGGGAAGGCTAGAGGGAGATATGTGTTACTGCATTATTCAGTTACCCCAGCAAGAAACTGACAATGGACAGCTACGGATGAGCATAGGCTATCCACGGGCCCCAGACCTTGAAAAATGTCTGTGTATCGAAGAGGATACCAGTGAGTTGCTCATTAGTCATAAAATTATCTAGTCGAGTCAGGAACCCTGAGTTTGGGTTAGATCGGTTCTTCCAGGCATGAGCGATCATTTGTATTGCCACTAAAAAGATAAGAGCGAGCAGGTTGTACGAGGCTCGAAAAAGCATTGAGGATTTATGATGTAGTGTGCAAAATAGAAATGTCTTCCACACTCCTCAGATTAAAATCGTGATTCTTTATTTTATGCCATTAAAATTACGACAGCACAAGACTAAGAATACGCTTGCCCCTTTCAAACATATAGGGATACGAATAAGAGCGCAATGTTAGAAACACATATATGTATTCCCAGTCATATGCTATCATAATTTTAATGGAAATCAAATAAAGAACCATGATTTTAATCTGAGAAATGTGGAAGAGATTTCTATTTTCACACCTTGTGGATTGTAAGCCAGCAGTCATCTCCAGCACTGGGAAATAGAAAACACCATCTTGTGTGCAGAGGATTGTGTTGAGCTGTACAGTATTCATTGCTATCTACTGATTTATGATGTAGCCCCCATGTATAAAATATGGTAGGAGCCAAGCCATACACATGGAACCAAAAGTGCACAACAATGATGCCCAACCTGCGGCCCTCCAGCTGTTGCAAAACTACTACTACAGCTATCAGGGCATGCTGGGAGTTGTAGTTTTGCAACAGCTGGAGAGCGGCAGGTTGGGTATCCCTGGTGAAGAACATGTAGATACGTCTACCACACAGAGTAGATACAATCTTGTGCAAAAGTTTGTCAAATTTCACATTCTGCTGTTTTTTAAGTTGAAATAAATAGGTTGTCCCATCTGGACATTTTAAGGTATATTCGCATCATATGCCATAAATGTCACAAGATGAGGGTTCCACTTCTGGCATTTGATGGGGTCATTTCTTGATATAGGAGAAGGTCCCAAAGCTGGGACCTGCATCTACTAGACATTTATGGCATATCCTGTGAATATGCCATAATTGTCCAGATGGGACAACCCCTTTAAATATGACAGATTCCCGCTAATTTTAATGTAGCATTAAATCTTATTTTCTGAATATGTTGTAGTTTAAACAAATGAAACATAAATTTTTGGCACAAGCAGAAAACTAGGCTTTTTTTTTTATCTCAGAACTGAATCAAGTTTTTAGCCAAATATAGAAAATTCCTGAACTTAATAAATTTTATGAAGACTGCTTGTGAAGTTGTGCTTACTGCTGCAGATGATGGAGCAACTTAAAGAGGACCTTTCACCACTCCTGACATGTCTGTTTTAATAACTTCATGCATTCCCCATGCAATAACAATTCTGAAGCATCTATTCTTATGGCTCTGTGTTGTGCCATTCCTTTATTATTTCTACTAGACGTTATGAATGAATTGCTAGCAGTCTGCAGTAAGGGTACAGAGGGGAGGTAACCAGTTAGGGGTGTGTACCTGCTCAGTCTGAAAATGGCAGCACTGATTGGATAGAGTGGGTCTGTGCAGGTACACACCCCTAACTGGTTACCACCCGCTGTACCCTTAATGCAGACTGCTAGTAATTCATTCATGACTTCTAGTAGAAGTAATAAAGAATTAGCACAAAATTGAGACATAAGAATAGTTGCTCCAGAATTGTTATTACATGGGGAATGCATGAAGCTATTAAAACAGGCATGTCAGGAGTGGTGAAAGGTCCTCTTTAACTTTTGCTGACTCACACAGAAAGCAGAAGACTAAAAATTCTAATAAACTGTTCAGCTATATGCTGCGAAACCGCCGCCCACATCACTGCCAAGGACCTGCAGGGATAAGTGGCTGCCACCAGAATAGTGGTGCACTGGTCCCCTATCTGCAAGAATCATTAGAAGATACACCTACATTCTTCTCAAAAACTCAATATCTCAATAATACCAGAGACATATTTGAATCAACTGTTTGATCTCTTTGGCTATGACCATGAAAATTAGCATATATCAGCCATTCAACTAGAGACACCAATGTGTAGACAACATCAGTACCCATCAGTAAGGAGCTAGATGATATGCATTAAAGAGACTCTGTCAGCATGATCAATCCTATGAAATCAGACATACTGCCTGGTAGGGCTCATCATACTGATTAAAATCATACCTTTCTTTTGTCTGTATGCTAAACAGCTGCAGAGATCTGTGTTTTATTCATATGCAAATGAATAGGTTGGAGCACCAGGAGTTGAGGCTGAATCATTGGAGCACTACTTATGTAACACTTCATGTGCTTTTCACACTTCCGCTTCCCTTGATTAACAGGACTAGACATCAGCATGCTGAGGGGAAAAGCTGTGTCCTAGCATGTACATATCATATACACCACTTACTGTAGCCTTATCACATTGAGAAGAGTGGATTTATATGCTTACAAAGCTAATATACATATTACTGCTTTATTCATAGACACAATATATAGTGATAAAGAAGCCAGTAATGTTTGTTAGCTTTCTAAGTATAGAAAAATTGTCAATATAATAAAGCTGTAGCCTGGAGGCAAGTGGTCTGCCTTGTATGTAGACATACCAAGTTTGAATCTTGGTAGAGACTTTCTGATTTTTTTCTTCAGATATTCTTTCTTCTCCCTCATTTAACACATAAAAAAAGACTATAGCTGTATTATTTTGAGAATACATATAAAGCTAATACATATTGCTAGTTTCTTTATAAGCAGATATTGCCTGTGAATAAATCAGTAATACGTGTTAGGTTCCTAAGCATAAAAATATTCTCAATATAGTAAGGCTATAGCCTTTTATTGTGGGTTAAATGAGAGAGAGAGAGAAAAAATAACAGAGAAAAAACATACATTTTTTCCAGGACTTAAACCTAGGATCTCTATGTGCAAGGCTGACCACTTATCACCAAGCTATAGCATTACCACAAAGAGAAGGATGGATTTTTATACTTAGAAAGGTAAGACATATTACTGGTTTCATTATAATCATATATTGTGCAAAGTGGGTGATACAAAAGCAGTGCTCCAGATATCTGCATAGCCAAAACAAAGGCATTGTTTAATCAGTATGATGAGCCCTACCAGGCAGTATGCCTGGTTTAATAGGGTTGATCATGCTGACAGAGACGCTTTAAACACAGCTCAGAGGGGAGGTACTGTTTTTTATTGAAGAGGTGTAGGGAGACTTACTTTTCAGGCAATACTCCATGGGAAAAGAGTATGAAAATTAACTATTTTCAGCCAGAGACAACCATGTGTAGATGGCACTGTTCTAGAAGATCTTGCCCTTCACTTTAGACACAAAGACACATCATCCAGGCCACCAATGCTTTGTACTGATGAGAAACAAGAACCCTGAAACAATACTTTCTATAGATGTGTGTAAATGTCCCAAAGAGAGTGAAGAAGACAATGGTTCATAATGTACTTCAACATCAATGTTGAGCGACTTACTGTAAATATTGGACTTAAAGGGGACTCTGTTATCCCAGTCTTGGACTATTATCTGCAGTAATACATGCATAGTGATACAGATAAGGCGTCTAGAGCTCTCTTTTTTATTTTCCTACTGACCCCCATTCCACTGCAGTCAAAGTTTAAAGTTGTGCTAAAATACTTTGTTGGGACTGCTCTGCATGCGCACAGGAGTTCTTTCCATTGTGTTAGCATGGCACAGCAGTCCAGACTGTACTTTTCAGTGCAGCTTTGAGTGCTGACAGCAGAGAAACAGGGGACAATAGGAAAATAAAAAAAATGGTGATCTGAACCCCTTATAGGCTGTAGTACTCATGTACTACTGAAGGTAATAGTCTAGAATTGGGGTAACAGAGATCTCCTTTAACCATTTTTCCTTTTTTTTTTACTCCCTGCCTTCCCATAGCCATAACTTAAATTTTTTTTGTACACATAGGGTGGAACAAATATGCAATTCTGCAGTAGTTTTATGGGTTTCGTTCTCATGACGTTCCCTATGCCTATTCCATTTTTATATTTACATCTATAGGTCTGTGTGAGGGCTCATGTTTTGTGGGGTGATCTGTAGTTTTGTGTTAAACTCTTTGCTCACTTTTTATTCAATTTTTTTGTTGGAGGTGAAGAGACCAAAAAAATGGAGAATCGGCCATTTTGATTTTTTCCCCTTACTTCATTCACTGGACGAAGAAATACATATCTTTTGGTTTTACATTGCAGTCTATGGGAGATTCAATATGTTCCTATCTACCTCTGCCACAGGCAGGGCTCCATAGGAACATTGTTGCTGCAGGCCTTGGTTCCTTCAGAGGTCCTGCCGCAGCAGCTGAATGGCTCACTCAATCTCAGAGCAGCGGAGCCATTCCGGCCTCGGCTGTGCAGCATTCCTGAAAAAAGACTGCTCAGATGCTGTGGTCGCAATAGACATGAACATTGCCTCTGGGTGTCTTCAGCGTAAAACAGCAGGTACCCGGCAGCTATGGCGCTTGCTCAGCTTCTGAGCAGGCACCATGTTTAAAGGATGGATATATGGTGGAAATCCGGCAGGGGTTAAAGGCTATGAAGACATTTGCATTCATATTTATTTATTTATTTCCATTTTCTTCCTAAATGAAAAGTTAAGCAAGTTTAAAAATCCCTGTTCACTTCACAAGTCATAAACCACACATTATAAGTTTTGTTTAATAAAGGAAGCGTATGGACAATGTATAAACTGAGAAACACTGCAGCTGCCCCATGTAGGCACACAAAGGTATACTCCATCAGAGTCTGAAAATGTAATGTGAATGGAGGATAAGACATCTTTATTAAACATTTCCGCCTGTTACACAGTGGATGTGGAACCACTGTGTCAACCGAACAGATCTAATTTGAGGGTACTCGTAAGGCCACTTTCCCACAGTCAGTGTTTGATCAGTTATTTCCATCAGTGATTGTTAGCCCAAACCAGGAGTGGATCCAACACAGAGATAAAGTATAGTGGAAATGTTTGCACCGGTTCTGATTTTGACCTGCACCTGGTTTTAGCCCACAATTACTGATGGAAATCACTGATCAAACAGTGGCTGTCCCTTGGTTTTCACCTTTTAACCCATCTGGACTTCACTGCAGGGATTCCATCAGGCCGCTACCTCCTGGAGTAGTCTCTAGTTGACAGCTAACCCACAAGGGATCAAGAGATACTGGTGCAGAGCACAGAGAGATCAGGCAAAACCATAACCAGGGATAGGCCGAGGTCAGGACACGCAGAGTATGTGCAATCTGCTGAACAGTCCAAAGTCAGGGCATGCAGTGAAGGGTCAGCACAGAGATCAAGGAGAGGTCAGATCAAGCATTAAATGGTAAATTCAGAAAACAGATAGAAGTTGGTACATGGGGAGACAAATAAAACTATGATAACTTTGCAGGGAACTAGCAAGCTAGACAACCTATTGCATACTTCCATAAGGCAAGCCAGAGGAAGCACATGTGGCCTTGCCGGTGGGTCCCGTGCTCACCTGGGAGAGCAACATGGCAGAAAACACGGGCTGCTGCTGTAACCCCTTCTATTTTGTTATCGTTAAGTCTGTGTAATGCCTTCACCTAGCTGACTGGCCTGCTAAGCCCAAAACAAATCCAACACTACTTCTGGCTCTGTCAGGTCTCCCCCTCTCTTCTCTGAGAGGAGTTTCTATATGACAGATCAAAGTGTGGATAGGAGGGTAAGCATCCAATCTATCATCAGGGAGAGCAGCTCACACAGGTTTTGAATAGGGAGGAAATCACACAAAAGATATTTAGCAGAAGGGGGGATACGTATGGTGTATACATGTGTAGAGAAACAGCATAGCCCCTACAGCAACTTAGCAGAGGGGAGGGGGAGTCGCACACTCTTCAGCATCAGTGCATGTCAGCACAAGTTGAAGGAGATCCCTCATGGGCAATAGAAGCAGACATAACTCCAGGAATGAAGTTTTGCTGAAATACAAGAGCTAGTTTTGTCAGCAATATCCAGGATACACAAACCTTACATCCAGCATGTATTACTGGTAGGAACATCCCCACAAGTCTGAAACAAGGAGCAAGTTGCAACCTAAATATCAGGGATGTCTGAAAACAAATGAAGGAATAAAAATTGCTGGCCAAAATTTACTGCAAAACTTTAACATAAAGTAACCACTAATATGTAAAAATCTAATTTTCTATGTAAAAATTGTCTATATCCTTTAATTAAATGGATATTATTGAAAATGTATAGGTAGTACTCAAACTTGCTGTGCAGAAAAACAGTCAGCGTCTATTTCTGAAATATATGCATTCTGTAAAGAAGAAAAGCAGAAACACTCTAAAGAATACCAAGGCTTAGCTTCCTACAAGAAATGCTTGGAGGCTGTGATTTTTGTTCCAAGGCGGTTTTTCCAGTGTATCCACTGACAGAATGCCCAAACATCAGCATATGTCAAATTTCATATTTTTCCCCCACTATGATTAATTGGGTTGGCAACTTTATATATAATTTGTGCAAAGACTGGGCAAGGAAGATACCTGTAACTTACTAATAACCAATCAGATTTCACTTTTTATTTTCTACAGTAGCTCAGAAAAATGAAGGGTATCATCTCCCCCATGATGTTTAGAATGTCTTTGCTGTTCTCTAACACAGAGAAGTGACTACTTGTCATCCAGGTCTTCTCCAAGGACAGTTCCGCTGCTCCCTTCCTGAAATGGGTTCTGATGGTGACCCCAGAACATCCACATCCTCTATTGTAAATCACTACAGTTGTGCTAGTTTCCTGATGTACAAGTACAGTAGTCCAGAGCTGGGTGCTTGCAAAATGTTTTATTCTTTTATGTCTGTTATGTTATTTAATGCTATTTATGGTGACTTAAAGGCATGTATTTCCAGTATGGTTCTTGTATGGAAGTGACGGAATTAACAAACTGACACATTCCCTACAGGAAACTCGGGCAAGGATCCTTTGCTCCTAGCTCAGTCTAGATAGTTATAGTTAGGCCTCATTCACACGGCCGTTGTTCTGGTCCACATCCGATTCACTTCAATGGGGCAAAAGATGCGGACAGCACTCTGTAGCCCCGCAAAAAAAATATAACATTTCCTATTCTTGTCCGTTTTACGGACAAGAATAGGCATTTCTACAATGGGCCGCCTGTTCCGTTCTGCAAATTGCAGAAGGCACACAGGCGGCTTCCGTGTTTTGCGGATCCGCAAAAAACGGAACGGTTGTGTGCATGAGGCCTCACAGAGAATCACCTTCTGTGAAGAATATCTACTGAGAGAAAGACTTCACCATTTCTACAGTACTCCAGTTAGAGAGCAAGAGGAAGTTTCAGAACCTGTAATGGCTATGCAAAGGAAGTCAGTAAACTGCACTGCTATCAAAGGCCATGGATATTGCTGCTGTGAGTAGGAAATTGCTAAGACACCAACCACACAAAGACCCGACCTGGCCAGTTGTATCTTAAACCCTGTATACCTCAGTTGCAGATTACAGACTTTTCCCAAAGCATTACTGCCAGACTCAGATCCTGCACAGGCAGAGAGTCGGAATACGTTGAACCTTAACCTGGTCTATACACATGCAAAACCATCTGGGGAGATTTGCACTGTATATTGTTGGAACAGTGTTCCGAGACTGTTGAAAGTACTGCGACCCTCAATTTGCACTTCTTTAAAAAGAGACATTTACTTTTCTACATCTGGCCTGGTTACTGACTCCAATACCATTTGCTGCCCACAGGAAAAAAAAATCTCCTGCCTTGCACCCACACTAAAAACCACAACATCAAGGGCACTCCAACTACCAAATATTCGCAAATCGCGTGTTCGCGGCGGACCCCATTCACTTTAACTTTTTCCCGACATGTGACGTACTATTATGTCATGGAAGTCAGTGACTTCCCGCATTTTGACATCATAGTACCTCATGGTGATCGGGCGGGCACCTGAGCGGTGCGCGCCCGATTACTGCAGGGGTCCAGCAGTCCCTTGTAGCCGGGCCCCTGCTGTATCTGCCGGCATCACTGTTTACAGCGATACCAGCAGATTAACCCCTTCTATGCCGCGATCAGCGCTGACCGCGACATAGTAGTAGTTTGTAGCGGGTGAAGGAGCGCATCGAGTCCCCGCGCTGCTTTGGCGGGGACTCGATGCGTGACAAGGCAGCCCGATGCCGTGCAAAGGCTGCCCAATGCCTTGCACGGCATCGGGACCTGCCTTCTACGGGTGCCCAGGAGATCCAGCCTCAGGCTGGGTCTCCTAGGCAACCTGTTAGTGTATGACTCAGTGTCATACACTAACAGGCAATGCATTACAATACAGATGTATTGTAAAGCATTGCAGAGGAGATCAGACCCCCAAAAGTTGAAGTCCCAGAGTGGGACAGAAATAAAGTGTAAAAAAATTAAAAACTGTAAAGAAAATGTTTTAAATAAAAAAAAGAAAGTTTAAAGTAAAAAAAAAAACAAAAACGCCCCTTTCCCCAGATTTCATAATAAAAAAGAGAAAAAAAGGAAAAATATCACATGACCTAACCCCTCAGATGAACACCGTAAAAAATAAAAACAGTGCCAAAAAAGCCATTTTTGTCACCTTACATCACAAAAATTTAAAATTGCAACACCGAGCGATCAAAAAGGCGTATGCCCCCCAAAATAGTACCAATCAAACCGTCCCCTCATTCCACGAAAAAATTAGACCCTACCTAAGACAATCGGTCAAAAAATAAAAAAGCTATAGCTCTCAGACTATGGAGACACTAAAACATCATTTTTTGGTTTCAAAAATGCTATTATTGTGTAAAACTTAAATAAATAAGAAAAAGTATACATATCAGGTATTGCCACGTCTGTAATGATCTGCTCTATAAAAATGTCACATGACCTAACCCCTCAGATGAATGCTGTAACAATAAATAAATAAATAAATAAATAAATAAATAAAAACTGTGCCAATTTTTTGGTCACCTTGCCCCAGAAAGTGTAATAATGAATGATCAAAAAATCATATGTACCCAAAAATGGTACCAATAAAACTGGCAACTTATCCCCTAGTTTCCAAAATGGGGTCACTTTTTGGGAGTTTCTACTGTAAGGGTGCATCAATGGTACATGGCATCTAAAAACCAGTCCAGCAAAATCTGCCTTCCAAAAACCATATGACGTTCCTTTTCTGCTGCGTCCTGCCATGTGCCCTTACATCAGTTTACAACCACCAGTGGGGTGTTTCTTCAAACCGGAGAATCAGGGTAATAAATATTGAGTTTTGTTTGGCTGTTAACCCTTGATGTGTTAAAGAAAAAAATTGATTAAAATGGAAAATCTGCTAAAAAAGGGAAATTTAGAAATTTCATCTCCATTTTCCTTTAATTCTTGTGGAACACCTAAAGGGTTAACCAAGTTTGTAAAATCAGTTTTGAGTAACTTGAGGGGTGTAGTTTCTACAATGGGGTCATTTATGGGGGCTTTCTACTATGTAAGCCCCACAAAGTGACTTCAGACCTGAAATGGTCCTTAAAAAGTGGGTTTTGGAAATTTTCTTAAAAATTTCAAGATTTGCTTCTAAACTTCTCAGCCTTCTAACGTCCTAAAAAAATAAAATTACATTTACAAAATGATGCCAACATAAAGTACGGGGAATGTTAAGTAATAAATATTTTATGAGGTATCATTTTCTGTTTAAAAAGCTGAGAAATAGAAATTTTGAAAATTCCGAATTTTTCCAAATTCTTGGTAAATTTGGAATTTTTTTCATAAATAAAGGTAAAATATATTGACTCAAAATGATGGCTATCATGAAGTACAATGTGTCACGAGAAAACAATCTCAGAATGGCTTGGATAAGTAAAAGTGTTCCAAAGTTATTACCACATAAAGTGATAGATGTCAGATTTGCAAAAAATGGTCTGGGCAGAAGGGCAAAAACTGGCCTAGGGTAGAAGGGGTTAATGGCAGGCGAACCTGAAAAACCTTCAGGTCATATTTGCAGCCATAAAACATTTACTAGAAGTACACAAATATTCCCACAACATAAACAGTGATATACCAGAGGGTTGCATTGGCAAAAAGTCTCACAAAAAGTATGTATTTTAATAAGGGGCCATTTTTATGCGTCTTAAAGGGAAACTCTCAAAAATGTGCTGTGATGGAGCCTAAAGAAATTTTATTTCCTATCGGTTTGATGTATACAAATGTGCAGAACTCCATGTTTTTGTATCCTGCAGAGTCCATTAAAAAAATGCATACGTTAACATAATTTTTTTTTCTACCATGGAACTGTATGGTGAGCGGACGCCACTGTACGGCATCAGTCTGAGGCACCTGCAGGGCCGGCCTTAGGTGTCCAGGCGCCCTGTGCGAGCTAACCTTGTGGCGCCCCCCCCAAAAAAAAAAAACACTGCTTGTTGCTGGCATCATGGCATAGGCTGGCTGACTATCCAACCAAGTAGTTACCAGCCCACACACCCCAAAGGCCGGTGTAATGTCATACTTCCCTACTTCGTGAGATTTCCCTACCCTCGTCACTTCCGGTCACACCGGACATGATGTGAGGAGGTGTGCAGCGCCGCGCAGGCGCACAACGTCAGGTTAGGGAAGTTTCACAGCAGAGTGCGCATGCGCCAGGAGTCTCGCCGGCGGTTAGAGAAGGGAAAAATTACATACGGGCCAGTGCTTTTTCCCTACCCTAACCGCCGGCGAGGCTCCCAGCGCATGCGCACTCTGCTGTGAAATTTCCCTAACCCATCGTTGTGCGCAGTGCGCCCCCCCAATATAATAAACATTGGTGACACAGTGCGCCCCCCCCAACACCCCAGTATAATAAACATTGGTGGCGCAGTGCGCCCCCCCAACACCCCAGTATAATAAACATTGGTGGCGCAGTGCGCCCCCCCAACACCCCAGTATAATAAACATTGGTGACACAGTGCGCCCCCCCAACACCCCAGTATAATAAACATTGGTGGCGCAGTGCGCCCCCCCAACACCCCAGTATAATAAACATTGGTGGCGCAGTGCGCCCCCCCAACACCCCAGTATAATAAACATTGGCGTAGTGCGCCCCGCCAACACCCCAGTATAATAAACATTGGTGGCGCAGTGCGCCCCCCCCAACACCCCAGTATAATAAACATTGGCGCAGTGTGCCCCCCCAACACCCCAGTATAATAAACATTGGTGGCGCAGTGCGCCCCCCCAACACCCCAGTATAATAAACATTGGCGCAGTGCGCCCCCCCTTAATATAATAAACATTGGTGGCGCAGTGCGCCCCCCCTCAATATAATAAACATTGGTGGCGCAGTGCGCCCCCCCTCAATATAATAAACATTGGTGGCGCAGTGCGCCCCCCCTCAATATAATAAACATTGGTGGCGCAGTGGGCAGTGCCAATGAGGGTTAAAAAATAAAAAAATAATTAACTCACCTCCTCCAATTGATCGTCTTCTGTTCTTTCTTCATGACCTGTCAAAGGACCTGTGGTGACATCACTGTGCTCATCACATGATACATCACATGATCCATCACCATGGTAATGGGTCATGTGATGAGCTCAGTGACGTCACCACAGGTCCTGAAGAAAGACCGGCAGCTACGCGATCAACTGGAGGAGGTGAGTTAATTTTTTAAAATTATTTTTTAACCCTCATTGGCACTTCCCACTGAGCCACCAATGTTTCTTATACTGGGGGGGGGCGCACTGAGCCACCAATTATGTTTGTTTCTTATACTGGGGTGATTGGGGGGGGGCGCACTGTGCCACCAACGTTTCTTATATTAGAGGGGGCGCACTGAGCCACCAATTATGTTTCTTATACTGGGGTGTTGGGGGGAGGGGGGGCACTGTGCCACCAATGTTTCTTATACAAATACAGGAGGCGGGTGCCGGAATCAAATAGCCGACACCCGACCTCTGTGACAGGGAGCTGCGATCAGCGGCAGTTAACCCCTCAGGTACCGCACCTGAAGGGTTAACTCAACTGCAGCTGATCGCAGCTCCCTGTCACAGAGGTCGGGTGCCGGCTATTTGATTCCGGCCCCCGCCTCCTGTATTTGTATTCAGGTCAGTTTTCTTCATTGGTGGCGCAGTGGCCACAGCCCCTCCTCCTCCTCCTGTCTCTCTTCTTATTGGCAGCGGCGGGGGCAGCAGGCAGGTCAGACAGGGGAGGGGGAGATGGAGGGGGCGCCCCGAGGGAGAACACAAGTACAGCCTCGCCTGCCGCAGATTACATTACTATGTTACTACTGTTACTATGGCGCCCTGTGCGGCCGCACAGCCCGCACACCCCAAAGGCCGGCCCTGGGCACCTGTTAACGCATACATTTTTGGTATGCATTAAATGGATGGCAAAAATCGGATGTGAGCACAGCCCTAGTGTCAGAATAAGCACCAGTACACAGCGGAGCAGCGTGGCGGAGAGGGGAGCCACCATGTACTGACAGAGCGCTACCTGGTCCTGGTGGTCAGGGATAAGGATTGTGTTTCCCAAGGGAAGAAAAACAAACGAACCAGCACCTCCATAATAAGTAAATTTGAGAACGCAGGTGCACGCTACCTTGGCTGAAACACAATGTGATTAGTAGAACTACAAGTAACAGCACACTGCTAGTCAATTGCACAAAGATATAAGCAAATACTAAATGAAAAATAAGCTGCTTGGTGGCCATACTTAGTGCAAGGGCAGTTAGAAGCTCTTCGCGCATATAATTGATAAAAAATGTCAGGCCCATCTACCGGACAAGGTGGCTTCTCATCAGATGGGGCCTACTCTAACATGCCTCTACTGGGCTTTCTCACTCTCTACTATCTGTTCCCTCCAAGACCCAGATGCTGCCACCACCCTATATAACACCACAATAAGTACAGCTCTGGACACTGTTGCCCCCCTCACACACAACAAAACCTAAAAAATCAACAGACAACCCTGGCACACCAACCTGACCAAAAGACTCAGACAAGCTTCCAGGGCTGAGCGGCAATGGAAGAAATCCCATTCTAAAGATCAATTCACCGCATACAAGAAATCCCTCCTCATATTCAAATCCTCACTTGCTGATGCAAAACAGGCCTACTTCTCATCTCATATCTTCCCTGGCCCACAGCCCTAAACAACTTTTTAACACTTTTAACGTCCCCCAGCTCCCCAATCCTCTCATCTCAGCTGAGGACTTTGCCACATACTACAAACAAAAGATAGTCAACATCAGAGAAAGCTTCAGTACACAGTCCCCACAGACCTCTACACAACTGCTCGGTCCTCTTCTCCCAAAACCCACTTCTCCACCATTACAGAAGATAAACTCTCCACTCTACTCTCCAGATCACATCTCACCAACTGTGCACTTGACCCAATCCCATCCCACCTCATCCCTAACCTCACCACAGTGTTTGTCCCAGCCCTAACTCATCTCTTCAACCTATCACTAACCTCTGGTGTCTTCCCCTCTGCTTTTAAACATGCTACCATTACACCCATCCTCAAAAAACCTTCACTTGACCCATCTTCTTTGTCCAGTTATCGCCCCATATTACTTCTTCGTATGCTTTAAAGCTACTTGTCCATTCGGAACTGTCCTCTCACCTCTCCTCCTGCTCCCTCTTTGACCGGCTACAATCTGGCTTCCGACCCCACCACTTGACTGAGACTGCCCTTACCAAAGTCACCAATGACCTACTAACAGCCAAAACCAAAAAACATTACTCTGTCCTCCTTCTCCTTTACCTGTCCTCTGCCTTCGACACTGTCGACCACTTCCTTCTGTTGCAAACTCTCTCATCACTTGGCATCACTGACCTGGCCCTCTCCTGGATCACATCATACTTCACAGACCGGACGTTTAGCGTCTCCCACTCTCGCACCACCTCCTCGTCTCATTCCCTCTTTTGGTGTCACGCAAGGGACCCCTGCTCTTCTCTATCTACACTTTTGGCATGGGACATCTCATAGAGTCCCATGGATTCAGTATCACTCTTATGCTGATGACACACAAATCTACATCTCTGGTCCAGACATCACCACCTTACTATCCAGAATCACACAATGTCTATCTTCTATATCATCCTTCTTCTCCTCTCGCTTTCTAAAACTTAACATGGATAAAGCAGAATTCATCATCTTTCTCCCATCTTGATCAACCCCCCCCCAACAGACCTATCTATCACGATCAATTGCTGCACACTCTCTCCGGTCAACCAAGTCCGCTGCCTTGGAGTGACCTTGGATTCTGCCCTCTCCTTCCGACCGCACATCCAAGCCCTTTCCACCACCTGCCGCCTCCAACTCAAAAATATCTCCCGCATCCGCACTTTCCTTAACTTTGAATCTTCAAAAATGCTTGTACATGCCCTCATCATCTCCCGCCTAGACTACTGCAACATTCTCCTCTGTGGCCTTCCATCTAGCACTCTCGCACCCCTCCAATCTATCCTCAACTCTGCTGCCCGACTAATCCACCTCTCACCCTGTTACTCCTCTGCCTCTCCCCTCTGCCAATCCCTTCACTGGCTCCCCATTGCCCAGCGAATTCACTTCAAAATACTAAAAAATACATATAAGGCCGTCCACAACCTGTCCCCTCCCTACATGTTTGAGCTACTTTCCCGATACATCCCCACACGCACTCTCCGATCCTCACAAGACCTCCTCCTCTCCTCTTATCACCTCATCCCATCCCACAATTGCCTCCAAGATTTCTCCCGTGCATCCCCCACACTCTGGAACTCGCTACCCCAACATATCAGACTCTCACCTACAGTGGAATCCTTCAAAAGAAACCCGAAAACCCACCTCTTCAGACAAGCCTACAACCAGTGACCCTGCTGCCTCTATACCGCCATGACCAGCTTCACCCTCACCTACTGTGTCCTTCTCCCATACCATGTAGATTGTAAGCCCTCACGGGCAGGGACCTCTCTCCTTCTGTACCAGTTTGTAACTCGTCTTGTTTATGCTTAGTGCAATTGTCTGTATTATGTATGTATGTAGTGTCCCACTAGATAGGTGTGGGCACTACACAAGGGTCAATTGGTGTGCGCGTTACTCCTACTCACAAGGGACAGAAATGTTATATTTAATTGTGCATTTTATGTATTTTCTAATGTGTTTTTATATGCAATATTCCCTGTGTAATGTGTAAGCAGGCCTAGTTAGGGTGTAGTTAGACATCCCAGACACTAGAGGGAGATAGGGAGCCCCTAGTATAAATATCCAGGCCCAGACAGGGAGAGTTAGTTCAGAGTTCAGAGTCAGGAGTCTGCAGAGACAGAAGTTAGAAGGCTCCAGCCAGGGACAAGCTGAGGGCCTCCTCCTGACATGCAGCTAGACAGCCCAGGCTTCTAGTTGTTACCAGGAGGCTAGTAGAGGGATCCTAGCCTACCTACTGATCAAGAGAGCCTTAGTTAGCTCTGAAGACACCCCAGTTGCAGGACAGCACCTCCTGGGAGAAACCTGCAGTTACCCTCAAGCCGAGTAAGGACAATACCAGGTCAGATAAGTACCCTGATGGGCAGAGGTTCTATAAAGTAAAGCAAGCGCCAATACTGGAGGAAGGATTTATATACCAAGGATTAAAGCCAGCATTTAGGCATCCGGGCCTTGGGATCCAGCCAGCTAGAATAGCTGAAGGGGATAGAGCAGCATTGCACTGCAAAGTATTGACCGTTGTGCCCTCCAAGTATCTTGCATGATTTAATACCTGCCACTATCTAAAGTCTACCTGCTTGTGAAGTATTGTTCAAGGGACTGCGTTGTCATCACTATCACCTGTAACTGTATGTACAAAGTTGGACTGTGTTCACCAAGTAAAGCAACGTTTGGTTTATCCACTGAGTACTCAGTTATTCCTCCTATAAATCGGTGTGCCACCGTTACAGGCACTGGCGTCACGAATCCAACAGGGACCTTGCCCCAGGCACTCAAAATACCTGTAACATCCAGGGCACCTCATCCACCATCAGGCCTGGTCCCTACATACCGAGTGTGCCCCAGAGGAACTGTGTCTACCTCTCCTTCACTGCCGCATGCCTGCCCAGGGTTCTCCCATACAGTGAGCAACCCTCGATTGCCCATAAGGCTACTTTCACACTAGCGTTCGGAGCGGATCCGTCTGATGTTTCATCAGACGGATCCGCTCCGATAATGCAGGCGTTCGCATCCGTTCAGAACGGATGCGTCTGCATTAAAACTTAGAAACTTTTCTAAGTGTGAAAGTTGTCTGAGCGGATCCGTTCAGACTTTACATTGAAAGTCAATGGGGAACGGATCCGCTTGAAGATTGAGCCATATTGTGTCATCTTCAAGCGGATCCGTCCCCATTGACTTACATTGTAAGTGTGGACGGATCCGCTCGCCTCCGCACGGCCAGGCGGACACCCGAACGCTGCAAGCAGCGTTCAGGTGTCCGCTCACTGAGCGGAGCGGAGGCTGAACGCTGGCAGGCGGATGCATTCTCAGTGGATCCGCCTCCACTGAGAATGCATTGGGGCCAGACGGATGCGTTCGGGGCCGCTCGTGAGCCCCTTCAAACGGTGCGCACGAGCGGACACCCGAACGCTAGTGTGAAAGTAGCCTAACCGTGACCTCACTTCGCTATACCCTGCAGGTCTGGCGTGCTGCATGTATACCCCTTTTCATATGTACAGCGCTATGGAATGAATGGCGCTTTAATAATAAATAATAATATTAACCCCTTAAGGACATAGGACGTACCGGTACGCCCTATTTCCCGAGTCCTTAAGGACCAAGGACGTACCGGTACGTCCTAACTTTTAAATCGGGATTCCGGCGCCCGAGGGGTTAAACGGAACGGGATTTCGGCTGAAATCCTTCAGCCGGCATCCTGTGACAACGCCAGGGGGGGTGATGTGACCCCCCCGTGTCGGTGATCGCAGCAAACCGCAGGTCAATTCAGACCTGCGGTTTGCTGCGCTTTTTGCAGTTTCTTTAGAGTGGCTAAAATCTATATTTTTCACCCCCCCTGCACCCCTGCATGATTTGATGCCGGCGGGTGGTGCGGGGGGGGGTGTCGCATGCGGTGGGGGCTTTGCGGGAGGCGGGCGGTGCGGCAGGCGGGATCGCGATCCCCCGCCCGCCTCCCCATGAATGATCGTTGGCTTCTAGTGGTTATACCAGGGTGCCAGCACATTGCTGGCACCCTGGTATAAACGGCTGACATCTGTGCAGATGTCAGCCGTTTAACCCTTTCCATACCGCGGTCCGTACGGACCGCTGTATGGAAAAAGTTAACTGTCATCGGTCAGGGAGCTCCCTCCCTCTCCATCGGGGGGCTGCTGTGCCTTTGCAGCCCCCCGATGGAGAGGGAGAGAGCCCCCAGAGAGCCCCCCTCAGCTCCGTGCTTACCCTTCCCCGTCTGCAAAGTTCTGAGCAGACGGGGAGGGTTCCCATGGCAACAGGACGCCTGCTCAGGCGTCCTGCTGTCCATGGTGCTGAACAGATCTATGCTGAAAGCATAGATCTGTTCAGTGTAAGTAAAATACAGTACAGAACAATATATATTGTACTGTACTGTATTATACAGACATCAGACCCACTGGATCTTCAAGAACCAAGCGGGTCTGAGTCAAAAAAATGTAAAAAAAAAGTGAAAAAAGTTAAGATAAAAAAAAAAACATTTATCACTGAATAAAAATTAAAAAAATAAAATAAACTACACATATTAGGTATCGCCGCGTCCGTAACGACCTGATCTATAAAATGGTCATGTTACTTTCCCTGCACGGTGAACGCCATAAAAATAAAAAAATAAAAACTATGAGAAAATTGAAATTTTGCCCACCTTACTTCCCAGAAAAGGTAATAAAAGTGATCAAAAAAGTCGCATGTACGCCAAAATAGTACCAATAAAACCGTCATCTCATCCCGCAAAAAATGAGACCCTACTCAAGATAATCGCCCAAAAGCTGAAAAAACTATGGCTCTTAGACTATGGAAACACTAAAACATGATTTTTTTTGTTTCAAAAATGAAATCATTGTGTAAAACTTACATAAATAAAAAAAAAGTATACATATTAGGTATCGCCGCGTCCGTATCGACCGGCTCTATAAAAATATCACATGACCTAACCCCTCAGATGACCACCGTAAAAAAATAAAAATAAAAACTGTGTAAAAAAAGCTATTTTTTGCCATCTTACGTCACAAAAAGTGTAATAGCAAGCGATCAAAAAGTCATATGCACCTCAAAATAGTGCCAATCAAACCGTCATCTCATCCCGCAAAAAATGAGACCCTACTCAAGATAATCGCCCAAAAACTGAAAAAACTATGGCTCTTAGACTATGGAGACACTAAAACATTTTTTTGGTTTTAAAAATGAAGTTATTGTATAAAACTTACATAAATAAAAAAAAATGTATACATATTAGGTATCGCCGCGTCCGTGACAACCTGCTCTATAAAATTACCCCATGATCTAACCTGTCAGATGAATGTTGTAAATAACAAAAAAAAAAAACGTGCCAAAAAAGCTATTTCTTGTTACCTTGCTGCACAAAAAGTGTAATATAGAGCAACCAAAAATCATATGTACCCTAAACTAGTACCAACAAAACTGCCACCCTATCCCGTAGTTTCTAAAATGGAGTCACTTTTTTGGAGTTTCCACTCTAGGGGTGCATCAGGGGGGCTTTAAATGGGACATGGTGTCAAAAAAAACAGTCCAGCAAAATCTGCCTTCCAAAAACCGTATGGCATTCCTTTCCTTCTGCGCCCTGCCGTGTGCCTGTACAGCTGTTTACGACCACATATGGGGTGTTTCTGTAAACTACAGAATCAGGGCCATAAATAATGAGTTTTGTTTGGCTGTTAACCCTTGCTTTGTAACTGGAAAAAAAATATTAAAATGAAAAATCTGCCAAAAATTTGAAATTTTGAAATTGTGTCTCTATTTTCCATTAAATCTTGTGCAACACCTAAAGGGTTAACAACGTTTGTAAAATCAGTTTTGAATACCTTGAAGGGTGTAGTTTCTTAGATGGGGTCACTTTTATGGAGTTTCTACTCTAGGGGTGCATCAGGGGGGCTTCAAATGGGACATGGTGTCAAAAAAACAGTCCAGCAAAATCAGCCTTCCAAAAACCAAACGGCGCACATTTCACTCTACACCCCGCTGTGTGCCCGTACAGTAGTTTACGGCCACATATGGGGTGTTTCTGTAAACAGCAGAGTCAGGGCAATAAAGATACAGTCTTGTTTGGCTGTTAACCCTTGCTTTGTTAGTGGAAAAAAATGGGTTAAAATTGAAAATTAGGCAAAAAAATGAAATTCTCAAATTTCATCCCCATTTGCCAATAACTCTTGTGCAACACCTAAAGGGTTAACGACGTATGTAAAATCAGTTTTGAATACCTTGAGGGGTGTAGTTTCTTAGATGGGGTCACTTTTAGGGAGTTTCTCCTCTAGGGGTGCATCAGGGGGCTTCAAATGGGACATGGTGTCAAAAAACCAGTCCATAAAAATCAGCCTTCCAAAAACCATACGGCGCACCTTTCCCTCTACGCCCCGCTGTGTGGCCGTACAGTAGTTTACGGCCACATATTGGGTGTTTCTGTAAACGGCAGAGTCAGGGCAATAAAGATACAATCTTGTTTGGCTGTTAACCCTTGCTTTGTTAGTGGAAAAAATGGGTTAAAATGAAAAATTAGACAAAAAAATAAAATTCTCAAATTTCCTCCCCATTTGCCAATAACTCTTGTGCAACACCTAAAGGGTTAATAATGTATGCAAAATCAGTTTTGAATACCTTGAGGGGTGTAGTTTCTTAGATGGGGTCATTTTTGGGTGGTTTCTATTATGTAAGCCTCGCAAATCGACTTCAGACCTGAACTGGTCCCTAAAAATTTAGTTTTTGTAAATTTCTGAAAAATTTCAAGATTTGCTTCTAAACTTCTAAGCCTTATAACATCCCCAAAAAATAAAATATCATTCCCAAAACAATTCACACATGAAGTAGACATATGGGGAATGTAAAGTCATCACAATTTTTTGGGGTATTACTATGTATTACAGAAGTAGAGAAACTGAAACTTTGAAATTTGCAAATTTTTCCAAATTTTTTTGGTAAATTAGGTATTTTTTTTGTGCAAAAAAAAAAATTTTTTTGACTTCATTTTACCAGTGTCATGAAGTACAACATGTGACGAAAAAACAATCTCAGAATGGCCTGGATAAGTCAAAGCGTTTTAAAGTTATTAGCACTTAAAGTGACACTGGTCAGATTTCCAAAAAATGGCCTGGTCCTTAAGGTGAAAATGAGCCCGGTCCTTAAGGGGTTAATAATAATAATAATAATAATAGTGTGCAAGCACGACCACCACTGCTGGATTGCAGGGTGGTCGTAACCATAGAAACGAGCAGTGTATAATATGATAATAATAATATATAGCCATCAAAGAAAGCAATACAATCACATTACATTAGTTAGTGCCTTGTATAAACTTCCTCTACATGATAAATGCCACTTGCTGAAGTGACAAAACCCCTTTAAAGTATGGTTTGTTTCTTTACAGCATTCTCTATTATAAAAAACTGCACCCAAAAGAAGAGATTTCACATGAACAGACAGTCGAATTTTTCTCTCTGCACAATATAAGCCATCAATGTCCTGAAGTGGCCCTGTGTCAAAGCCCTGACAATCCATTATGATTCTGTGAAGAGTCTTAAAATTTCAAATCTCAAGCAATCTTATACAGTTCAAAGAATATTACAAGAAAATTAGGAAAAAATTGCAGTGTCAAGATGTACAAAGTTCACGCAGAACAACCCAAGTAGACTTGACATGCATCTGCAGTTAAAGCTTTTTCTATGACATATTTTTTGTAAGTAAAAAAAAGGGTTTTCTTTATTTGTTTGACTTCTGGCTTGTTGTGCACGGTCCCTCAGGTGACTGATGTCAGGAAATCAAGGAGATTGGCTGAGCGTGGAGGAATCTAACAGCCTCCTTGATTTCTCTTGATTCTGTGTTGATAGGGTTAATGACCACTTCCCTTTTCTCAGCTGTTGCTCATTGGTCATCACTTCTACCCTTTATAGTCTAACCCCACCCTTCTGACTATGCGGTAGATAGCTTCATTTGGGTTTGGCTGAGCTGGTGTGAGTTTGTCTCTGGTGTTCCTGCTCGTCCGTCTCTACAGAAGTTAAGAGTCGCGTTTGTGTTTGTTATATTCCCTGTTGTTTGTATCTGGGCCTGAGACAGGGACTTCCTTTCATCCATCTGGGGAGAAATGGGTTGTCTCTGGTCCTAACCTTTTCCAGGGCCTTCATCATAGTTGCTGGGGGCCTGCTGTTTTAAACATCAGGCACCCGGGACTAATGTATGACATCAACGATAACATCAATTGCATACATTTAACCCCTCAGATGCCATGGTCAAATGTGACCATGGCCTCTAAGAAGTTAAAGACTGGAAGCACGCGCTCCTGGCCATGTACCAGCTCCCCCTAGCAAGGATCGGGGGAGCCGGATGTAGTGTGCAGCAGCTTCTGTACTCAGGAGTGGTACAGGGCTGCCGCACATTAGTCTCTATGGAGTTCCTGCCTATGGCAGGGCTCCATATGAACTTACTGTAATGCCTCATGCACACAGCCGTTGCCCAGCCGTTCCGTGCATTGTAGACCGCAATTTTTGGTCCCCAATGCACGGGCACCATCTGTGTGGCTGCGGCAGACAGATCCAAACCCATTCAACTTGAATGGGTCCTTGATCCTTCCGCACCGCAAAAAATAGAACATATTCTATTTTTTTGCGGTGCAGAGGCACGGAGAGAAACCCCACGGAAGCACTCCGTGCCTCTATTCCGCACCGCGCCTTCTGGATTGCGGACCCATTCAAGTGAGTGGGACAGCCCCTTTAACTTTTTTAAAGTTCTGTGTTAACATAAATACAGACTGTTATACAAAGAAGGAGGTGATTCCAGTACAACATGTTTAGACTGATGATCTTGTTGTTGTGATCCATCTCAAAGAAATCCATACTAGAAATAAAATACTATCAACACTGCAAATATACAGACACCTCAGGAAATAATACATTGATTTCTATAGAGATAAACTAAATGGCTCTTCCAAATCCCAAATGAGCATGCCTCCACAAATTGGAGAAGTAACATAAATCAAGAGTTGTCAGCGGATTAGAAGGAGATTAATTAGATGGAACATCCACCTTCTCCACCACATACCATTATCCTAATAGGAATGTGTCATCAGAAAAGGACCTACTGAATAAATCTTTTTTTTTTATGTGTAACATATTTTAAAGAATTTTTGATGATGTTTTCTATTTTCCATATATTTAAACCAAAAAGATAAAAATCTTGCAGTTTTCTCACTGGCCACTATGTCTAAATCCTAAAAACAGGCAGATCAGCAATTGCTTGCTAGCTAGCAGAGGAGATCAATACTACATGCAGTGATCTCCTCCAGAGCATGAGGAGGAGCGATCGCTATGTCATCGCTCGTCCCCATACTGTCTAATGGTTTGCTGGCGGCAGATCGCTATTAGAGAACACGATCTGCCAAGCATGAGCATGCTTAAAATCAGAATTGCGGGATGATAGAGCATTTGCTCGTTCATCGGGCAATCTGCGGCAGTATTACACTGCTAGATGATTGCTAATGAGCTCGTTAGAGAAATATCGGCCAGTGTAATACTGCCTTAGTAATAGGCGTCACTTCTTGGTTCATACAGATAACTTTACTGCAGTTAACTGCTTATCTGTCATTCTAATTCTGCCTGTAATGATACCACCTATGTGTATAGATAAGACAGGATCCACCATTCCCAATAGGTGATTGTCTTAGCTTAGCTATTCTTCCCTTGTACAATGAGCTCTGCACAGGTCACAGAGCAGGCCTAGAAGACTCTCCTATAGAAGTCAATGAGATCCCCTCCTGACCATTGTGCCTATGGCCCATGGGGCTGCCGTAAATCAATTTTCTTAATGCTTTCTTAATGCTTTTAAAAACAACTAAGACAAGATGTCCGCCCCATAATCATTTACAGCAAACTGAATAAGAAAATCTGCAATCAGAAAATAAAAACTGATTAGAAAAAAGGAGATGTGTTACCATCTGATTTTAACTGGCAGATAACATTTTTGGTGACACATTTCCTTTAACACAAGAAACAGACCGTATATTATTTTCTAGTAGCAGGGTGAGTGCCACGGGACTGGAGGATGGCTGACGTGGTACCAATATTTAAGGAAGGCAGAAAGGTGGAACAGTGATGCTGGTTGTGTCTGCTCATGTGATACACCTTGATACTGTACATATCGTATAACTAATTTATTAACTCTTTCTTACCATTGTATTTTGCATTTTAACCTTTGTGCCGTTCACTGTGCAGAATGTTAAATTCATTATGTGGGCCAGCTATCTCTGCTCAAAAAAAGGTATTTATAAAAACGTATTTGTTCTTGTGTCGCCACATTTTGGAAGCCACAGCCTTTGTATTTTTCCATCAGCGGAGCTGTGTGAGGGCTTGTTTGTTGTGGGATGAATGATGTTTTCATTAGCAACACTATGGGGTACATGTTACTTTTTGATTACTTTTTTGTTATATTTTCGGTGGTGGGCGCATCAGGAAAAACACCAACTATGGATGGCATGTTTTTTTGTTTTTTACAGTATTCACCTTGTGCGTTAAATAATGTGTTTAAATAGTTTAGGTCCTTGTGGATGTGGCAATACTAATTATATACACTCTTAATATTTTTTTTTTACATAACTTTGCACGAACATGCCGTGTTTTGCGGTCACAGATGCTGCCCGTGTGCCTTCTGCAATTTGCAGAACGGAACGGACGGCCCATTATAGAAATGCCTATTCTTGTCCGCAAAACGGACAAGAATAGGACATGATCTATCATTTTTGAGGGCCATAGAATGGAGCAACGGATGCGGACAGCACACAGATTGCTGTCCGCATCTTTTGCGGCTCGGATGCGGACCAATTCACTTCAATGGGGCCGCAAAAGATGCGGACAGCAAACCGTGTGCTGGCCGCATCCGTTGCTCTGTTCTATGGCCCCGCAAAAATTATAGATCATGTCCTATTCTTGTCCGTTTTGCGGCTCGGATGAGGAACCAAACCACATTCATGTGAATGCGGCCTAAAGGGCATAATGAGCAGACTTGTACCTATGACACTGGCTGACCTGTTACATGTGCGCTTGGCAGCTGAAGGCATCAGTGTTGGTCCCATGTTCATATGTGCCTTTATTGCTGGGAAAAAGGACATTTTAATATATGCAAATGAGCCTCTCGGAGCAATAGGGGCGTTACCATTACACCAAGAGGCTCTGGTCTCTCTGCAACTGCTGCACCCTCTGCACTTTGATTGATAGGACAGTCAGTGTAAACGTGATTGCATCTGCCCCTGTAAATCAAAGTGGAGAGGGCTCGGCAGTTGCAGAGAGAGCTGAGCCTCTAGGAGTAATGACTACGCCCCCGTTGCTCCTAGAGGCTCCTTTGCACATATTTAAACTACATTTTTCTCAGCAATGCGGGCGGATGAACATGGAACCAACACAGATGTCTTCAGCTGCCAAGTGCACATGTAACAGGTCAGCCGGTGTCATAGGGACAAATCTGCTGACAGATGATCTTTAATGTGGAAAAGATTTTATTGTGTTTTTTTAAAATATATTTTAAACCTTTTATTAATTTATTTTTTACATTGTAAGTCCCAGTATGGAACTTGAGCACTGATAAATACACTGCAATGTGGTTTGCAGTGTACAATGCCTTCCAGCAAAATTCTGGCAGGCATCCTGTTAGGATAGGAGCGCAAAGATGGCATACCTACCTGCCATAGCAACACATTGGCACCATGTGATCATGTTGCTGGGCAGCTGATGGGGATGTTAGACATGGTGTTAAAACACTGTTAGTGTAACTATTGATAACTTATATCCTGGCTTCAGCAGTGTGCTCCTGTGCCAAGGTGATCACAATGATGTACACATACAGTAGGTGAATCTGTGTACACCCTGAACATTACATTTGCAGTGACCCAGTGGTCCACTGCTTAAAAGGATTAATGGTCTTATGTAAAATGGTTCACTGCTAGAATATTTTTGATTATGCACTTTCACTGCAAAAAAAATTGAAATACACTTCTACTATGCACTTGTATAGGGGAGGATGGAGTTAACTGCAGCTCCTTCGATACAGTGGTCGGTTGTAAGTTAGTCCAATAATCATTAATGAGTAGTTTTCTTGTAGTCTGCAAGTTGCTGCTGGTATGTAAGCCGTGTAGAAACTGCTGGAAAAAGGACCGTCCGGATCCAGGGAGTCACCAACCCTGTGAGATAAAAAGCTGCCAGAAAAGTGCGGAGAACCAAGAAAAGAGAGAGAAGAAGGAAAGAAGAAAAGAGCCTTTACAGAAGGTAGAGGGCCATTAAAAGGAGCAGTGTGTGGACAAGAATCCACGGTAACACATGTGTTAGGCTGTGGACTTCACTGCACGTACACAGGATCATTGGCCTCAGGTGCCCTTCCACATTATCAGGACAGATGTGCAGTCTGATAAAGGACTGCACCCTGCAGTTGGGCATTGCAGAGATATAGGTTTAACTGCCTAAATAAAGTACATTAAAAACACTGTGTTTTTAACGTACTTTATTTAGGCAGTTAAACTTACTTTCCAGTAGTACGTCTACAATAATATTAATTAAGTGAATCATTGCAGAGATATAGAAAGAAACTGCACGCCTTCTTAGTATTGCTTAGCCAAGAAAGTGACTGAGAGGGGATTATCATACCATCGCCCCTCTATGATACAGTTTGGAAAAGACTGTCTTGTAATATAGGTGAGAACTGTGCCTACTGCGTGTATCGGCACAATTTGCCACCATTCCTCCCAGTAAAGACTGTTATTGGCTGCCACCAAGCTGGCCTGGTCCTTTTCCTCCCTCCTCCACCGGACACTGTCCTCCTGCCTTGCAACCCGCCACAGCCATCCTCAGCGCCACCGACACCACTCCCATCCTCTCCGCCTCATGCCTCCCCCTGTGGCCCCATAAACTGCACATTCATGGGTGTCATTTTGCGTCAAGGGTGGTTTCAGACATAGCAGGGTATTCCGCAGCAGATTTTTAATTGATTGTCCCATCCACATATATTGTACTGTAAATTATAGCAGTTTTAGGCTTTAGAATCTGCACTGAAAATGTGCAACAATTCCAGGACATCTGAACAGAGGGGGCAGATGGCTCAGTAGGCACGGGGGAAGGGGCTTGCGAAAATAATGCAAACATTTAAATACGGCCAAATGCCATCTAAAATCAACATGAATGCAGTTTAGTATTTTAATAGAAAGTGTGAATGGATTCCACAGTAAGTTGTACTATTTACTTAGCCTTTTTTTTCTGCTTTGGACCGTATGCGAACCTGACCGCCAGTGAAAATACTGTATTTGAATTGCTAAAAATTGCTATCAATATATGCATTGTCTGCTAAAACACTCAATATAAATGCATCAGCAGAACATACAAGACAAGTACTTGTGCAAAGCCATTTACAGGCTATTTTGTAAATGGGATGTATATTGTGTATATGTATATTGTCGCACGTGCTGCTGTGGCAGAGGGCTTCTTTATTGTAGGGGGCATACCGGTAATTGCTATATGTGTATATAATAAATATCTCCAGACCTCAGGGACCTGCATTGTGGTAAAGGACCGCTCCAGTCACCTCGCCGTGTATTTACTCATATAATGATTCATGGAGAATGATTAACTTTTAATACTTTGTAAAGATTTGCTTTGATGTGAATGTAATGGAGATGAGCGAGAAAACGGGAAATTGAGTCATGTCTTCAGGCGGCTGATGGAGGTTGAGCAGTGCTTTCCATTAACGGGCTCCAAGCATTAATAATAATACTATATGTCTACTTATCATCCACAAACAGAATATCAAGGGGATGTGCGCTCATTTAGCAGAGCCAGGCACTCCAAGCTGTAACCAGGAATTATTCAGAGTGCAAAGATAAGACTTACTCATTAATGTAAAGCACAACCCCCTGACATTATGGGAATATTAATAATGGGGCTATTTTGGATTTATGGTATATCTATCTATTTGCTTTTGTGTCTGGATTCCACAACGGTTCAATTTCTACATAATCATTACCAGGGGTAAAAACTTACAGTGGCCCCGGTCCAAATTGAAAAAAGGCGGAGCAACACAAGTAGGACACAAGAGACAACAGCAGTAGGCGGGGCCAGTAATACCGCAGTGCAGCGCAAAATACCGCCCCAGCAGAACCAAATATCACAGAGCAGCACTGCCTCCACTGCTGCAGTATTTAACTGTGTAAGGCCCCTTTCACACGGGCGAGTTTTCCACGCGGGTGCAATGCGTGAGGTGAACGCATTGCACCCGCACTGAATCCGGACCCGTTCATTTCTATGGGGCTGTGCACATGAGCGGTGATTTTCACGCATCACTTGTGCATTGCGTGAAATTTACAGCAAACTCTATTTTGTGCGTTTTTCACGCAACGCAGGCCCCATATGCAGCCAGCCAGTCGCAGGGGCAACACGTGAGGTGCACGGTGGACCGATGAGGGGCCAAATTTTAACACAAAGTTCATCAGTTTACTCACAGTTAGCAGAAAGCTGGCAGCACAGTGTTGAGGTGGACAGCACAAAATCCTCCGGGGCACGCTCTGTGGTAGGGAAGCATCAGCCAAGATGGTGGTTGAGGTGCCCTTGATGTTAGGGGTGCTTAGGGTGCTTGTTGCGGCTGAGTCCCTTGATGGTTTTTGTCGTGATGCCAGTACCGTTAATGGTGGTACAACCAATAGTGGTAATAATGAGGTAGACAGTGGTAAGATGCAACTCACAACTTTTACTGTGGATGAATTTGGTTGGTAGCAGTACAAAATACAGTCTCTTTATGGTTTTAGAGTTGGTCTGCAAATCCACAGTTTCTAGGCTTTTTAGGTTTGATTTGAGCTGTGGGTAAGGTGCACCTTGTTCCTGTTGATGTGCTCAGTCCTATTCCTTGTCCTTTCCCTACAAGCTGAACATTGGGGACAGGTAAACTCAGTGGCGTGCCCGGGGGGGTGGCGGCGATGCGCCCCGGGTGCCGGCTCTCACGGGGGTGCCAGCAGGCCCAGAAGCAATGAGCGCTTCCATCAATACAGATGGAAGCACTCATTGCTGAAGCGCTGACACCCGTGACCCAGTCCCACATACTGCGGCGGGGAAGGGAGCGGAGCGCATAGTTCCCTGCCCGCCGCCGATCACTGCCATAGGCTTCAGGCCTAGTAGGCCTGAAGCCTATGCGGTAGTAAAATCCCGGCGCAGGCGCGCGTGATGACGTCATCGCGCGCGCCTGTGCCGGGACTCAGCCGCACAGTGCCGGGACTCTGCAAGCAAGTGCAGGCAACGTGGGGGACACTTGCAACGTGGGGGACACTACTCTGTGGGGGGCAACGTGGGGGACACTACTGTGTGGGGGGCAGTGTGGGGGACACTACTGTGTGGGGGGCAGTGTGGGGGACACTACTGTGTGGGGGGCAGCGTGGGGGACACTACTGTGTGGGGGGCAGCGTGGGGGACACTACTGTGTGGGGGATACTACTGTATGGGGCAGTGTGGGGGACACTACTGTGTGGGGTCCGTGTGGGGGAAATTACTGTGTGGGGGGCAGCGTGGGGGAAATTACTGTGGGGGGGCAGCGTGGGGGACACTACTGTGTGGGGGGCAGCATGGGGGACACTACTGTGTGGGGGGCAGTGTGGCGGAAATTACTGTGTGGGGGACACTACTGTGTGGGGGGCAGCATGGGGGCCTTTCTATTGGAGAGGCACTGTAGAGGCCAGTCTATTATTTCTGGGGACACTATACAGGGATTATTACCTGGAGCACAATATAGGGTGTTATTTTTACTGGGGGAACTCTAGGAGACATTACAGCTGCTGTAGACACTATAGGAACATTTGGGGTCATTTATCAAACTGGTGTAAAGTAGAACTGGCTTAACCACCTCAGCCCCCAGTGCTTAAACACCCTGAAAGACCAGGCCACTTTTTACACTTCTGACCTACACTACTTTCACCGTTTATTGCTCGGTCATGCAACTTACCACCCAAATGAATTTTACCTCCTTTTCTTCTCACTAATAGAGCTTTCATTTGGTGGTATTTCATTGCTGCTGACATTTTTACTTTTTTTGTTATTAATCGAAATTTAACGATTTTTTTGCAAAAAAATGACATTTTTCACTTTCAGTTGTAAAATTTTGCAAAAAAAAACGACATCCATATATAAATTTTGCTCTAAATTTATTGTTCTACATGTCTTTGATTAAAAAAAAATGTTTGGGTAAAAAAAAAATGGTTTGGGTAAAAGTTATAGCGTTTACAAACTATGGTACAAAAATGTGAATTTCCGCTTTTTGAAGCAGCTCTGACTTTCTGAGCACCTGTCATGTTTCCTGAGGTTCTACAATGGCCAGACAGTACAAACACCCCACAAATGACCCCATTTCGGAAAATACACACCCTAAGGTATTCGCTGATGGGCATAGTGAGTTCATAGAACTTTTTATTTTTTGTCACAAGTTAGCGGAAAATGATGATTTTTTTCTTTTTTTTTTTTTTTCTTACAAAGTCTCATATTCCACTAACTTGTGACAAAAAATAAAAACTTCCATGAACTCACTATGCCCATCACGAAATACCTTGGGGTCTCTTCTTTCCAAAATGGGGTCACTTGTGGGGTAGTTATACTGCCCTGGCATTCTAGGGGCCCAAATGTGTGGTAAGGAGTTTGAAATCAAATTCTGTAAAAAATGACGAGTGAAATCCGAAAGGTGCTCTTTGGAATGTGGGCCCCTTTGCCCACCTAGGCTGCAAAAAAGTGTCACACATCTGGTATCTCCGTATTCAGTAGAAGTTGGGGAATGTGTTTTGGGGTGTCTTTTTACATATACCCATGCTGGGTGAGATAAATATCTTGGTCAAATGCCAACTTTGTATAAAAAAATGGGAAAAGTTGTCTTTTGCCAAGATATTTCTCTCACCCAGCATGGGTATATGTAAAAAGACACCCCAAAACACATTCCCCACCTTCTCCTGAGTACGGAGATACCAGATGTGTGACACTTTTTTGCAGCCTAGATGGGCAAAGGGGCCCACATTCCAAAGAGCACCTTTCGAATTTCACTCGTCATTTTTTACAGAATTTGATTTCAAACTCCTTACCACACATTTGGGCCCCTAGAATGCCAGGGCAGTATAACTACCCCACAAGTGACCCCATTTTGGAAAGAAGAGACCCCAGGGTATTCGCTGATGGGCATAGTGAGTTCATGGAAGTTTTTATTTTTTGTCACAAGTTAGTGGAATATGAGACTTTGTATGAAAAAAAAAAAAAAAAAAAAAAATCATCATTTTCCACTAACTTGTGACAAAAAATAAAAAATTCTAGGAACTCGCCATGCCCCTCACGGAATACCTTGGGGTGTCTTCTTTCCAAAATGGGGTCACTTGTGGGGTAGTTATACTGCCCTGGCATTTTCCAGGGGCCCTAATGTGTGGTAAGTAGGTAAATGACCAGTGAAATCCGAAAGGTGCTCTTTGGAATGTGGGCCCCTTTGCCCACCTAGGCTGCAAAAAAGTGTCACACATCTGGTATCGCCGTATTCAGGAGACGTTGGGGAATGTGTTTTGGGGTGTCTTTTTACATATACCCATGCTGGGTGAGATAAATATCTTGGTCAAATGCCAACTTTGTATAAAAAAATGGGAAAAGTTGTCTTTTGCCAAGATATTTCTCTCACCCAGCATGGGTATATGTAAAATGACACCCCAAAACACATTCTCCACCTTCTCCCGATTACGGAGATACCAGATGTGTGACACTTTTTTGCAGCCTAGGTGGGCAAAGGGGCCCATATTCCAAAGAGCACCTTTCGGATTTCACTCGTCATTTTTTACAGAATTTGATTTCAAACTCCTTACCACACATTTGGGCCCCTAGAATGCCAGGGCAGTATAACTACCCCACAAGTGACCCCATTTTGGAAAGAAGAGACCCCAGGGTATTCGCTGATGGGCATAGTGAGTTCATGGAAGTTTTTATTTTTTGTCACAAGTTAGTGGAATATGAGACTTTGTATGAAAAAAAAAAAAAAAAAAAAAAAAATCATCATTTTCCACTAACTTGTGACAAAAAATAAAAAATTCTAGGAACTCGCCATGCCCCTCACGGAATACCTTGGGGTGTCTTCTTTCCAAAATGGGGTCACTTGTGGGGTAGTTATACTGCCCTGGCATTTTCCAGGGGCCCTAATGTGTGGTAAGTAGGTAAATGACCAGTGAAATCCGAAAGGTGCTCTTTGGAATGTGGGCCCCTTTGCCCACCTAGGCTGCAAAAAAGTGTCACACATCTGGTATCGCCGTATTCAGGAGACGTTGGGGAATGTGTTTTGGGGTGTCTTTTTACATATACCCATGCTGGGTGAGAGAAATATCTTGGCAAAAGACAACTTTTTCCATTTTTTTATACAAAGTTGGCATTTGACCAAGATATTTATCTCACCCAGCATGGGTATATGTAAAATGACACCCCAAAACACATTCCCCAACTTCTCCTGAGTACGGCGATACCAGATGTGTGACACTTTTTTGCAGCCTAGATGCGCAAAGGGGCCCACATTCCTTTTAGGAGGGCATTTTTAGACATTTGGATACCAGACTTCTTCTCACGCTTTGGGGCCCCTAGAATGCCAGGGCAGTATAAATACCCCACATGTGACCCCATTTTGGAAAGAAGACACCCCAAGGTATTCAATGAGGGGCATGGCGAGTTCATAGAAATTTTTTTTTTTTGGCACAAGTTAGCGGAAATTGATATTTTTTATTTTTTTCTCACAAAGTCTCCCGTTCCGCTAACTTGGGACAAAAATTTCAATCTTTCATGGACTCAATATGCCCCTCACGGAATACCTGGGGGTGTCTTCTTTCCGAAATGGGGTCACATGTGGGGTATTTATACTGCCCTGGCATTCTAGGGGCCCTAAAGCGTGAGAAGAAGTCTGGAATATAAATGTCTAAAAAATTTTACGCATTTGGATTCCGTGAGGGGTATGGTGAGTTCATGTGAGATTTTATTTTTTGTCACAAGTTAGTGGAATATGTGACTTTGTAAGAAAAAAAAAAAAATTCCGCTAACTTGGGCCAAAAAAAAGACTGAATGCAGCCTTACAGAGGGGTGATCAATGACAGGGGGGGTGATCAATGACAGGGGGGGGATCAATGACAGGGGGGTGATCAATGACAGGGGGGGTGATCAATGACAGGGGGGGTGATCAATGACAGGGGGGTGATCAGGGAGTCTATATGGGGTGATCACCCAACTGTCATTGATCACCCCCCTGTAAGGCTGCATTCAGACGTCCGTATGATTTTTACGGATCCGATCAGTCTATCAGTGGATCCGTAAAAATCATGCGGACATCTGAATGGAGCTTTACAGGGGGGTGATCAATGACAGAGGGGTAATCAATGACAGGGGGGTGATCAGGGAGTCTATATGGGGTGATCACCACAGTCATTGATCACTCCCCTGTAAGGCTGCATTCAGACGTCCGTATGATTTTTACGGATCCGATCAGTCTATCAGTGGATCCGTAAAAATCATGCGGACATCTGAATGGAGCTTTACAGGGGGGTGATCAATGACAGAGGGGTAATCAATGACAGGGGGGTGATCAGGGAGTCTATATGGGGTGATCACCACAGTCATTGATCACTCCCCTGTAAGGCTGCATTCAGACGTCCGTATGATTTTTACGGATCCGATCAGTCTATCAGTGGATCCGTAAAAATCATGCGGACATCTGAATGGAGCTTTACAGGGGGGTGATCAATGACAGAGGGGTAATCAATGACAGGGGGGTGATCAGGGAGTCTATATGGGGTGATCACCACAGTCATTGATCACTCCCCTGTAAGGCTGCATTCAGACGTCCGTATGATTTTTACGGATCCGATCAGTCTATCAGTGGATCCGTAAAAATCATGCGGACATCTGAATGGAGCTTTACAGGGGGGTGATCAATGACAGAGGGGTAATCAATGACAGGGGGGTGATCAGGGAGTCTATATGGGGTGATCACCACAGTCATTGATCACTCCCCTGTAAGGCTGCATTCAGACGTCCGTATGATTTTTACGGATCCGATCAGTCTATCAGTGGATCCGTAAAAATCATGCGGACATCTGAATGGAGCTTTACAGGGGGGTGATCAATGACAGGGGGGTAATCAATGACAGGGGGGTGATCAGGGAGTCTATATGGGGTGATCACCACAGTCATTGATCACTCCCCTGTAAGGCTCCATTCAGACGTCCGTATGATTTTTACGGATCCGATCAGTCTATCAGTGGATCCGTAAAAATCATGCGGACATCTGAATGGAGCTTTACAGGGGGGTGATCAATGACAGGGGGGTGATCAGGGAGTCTATATGGGGTGATCACCTCCGTCATTTATCACTCCCCTGTAAGGCTGCATTCAGACGTCCGTATGATTTTTACGGATCCGATCAGTCTATCAGTGGATCCGTAAAAATCATGCGGACATCTGAATGGAGCTTTACAGGGGGGTGATCAATGACAGGGGGGTAATCAATGACAGGGGGGTGATCAGGGAGTCTATATGGGGTGATCAGGGGTGATCAAGGGCTAATAAGGGGTTAATAAGTGACGGGGGGGGGGGGGGGTGTAGTGTAGTGGTGCTTGGTGCAACATATTACTGAGCTGCCTGTGTCCTCTGGTGGTCGATCCAAACAAAGGGGACCACCAGAGGACCAGGTAGCAGGTATATTAGACGCTGTTATCGAAACAGCGTCTAATATACCTGTTAGGGGTTAAAAAAATCACATCTCCAGCCTGCCAGCGAACGATCGCCGCTGGCAGGCTGGAGATCCACTCGCTTACCTTCCGATCCTGTGAACGCGCGCGCCTGTGTGCGCGCGTTCACAGGAAATCTCGCGTCTTGCAAGAGGACGCACCGGCGCGTCCACCCAGAACAACAGGACCGCCGCAAAGACGCAATCCTGCGTACGGCGGTCCTGAGGTGGTTAATTGCCCATAGCAGCCAATCAGATTCCACCTTTCATTTTTGACAGCTCTTTTGGAAATCCAGTTCTACTTTACACCAGTTTGATAAAGGACTCCAATTATGTCTATAAGGGTCACTATTTTTTCAGCAGTATAGTACCTGGGACATTGGGGGGCACAACGGGCACAGTATTGGGGGTGGCAGCAGGATGACACTGTGGGGACACCAGCATGAGGAGGTTGATGGAAAAATTTTGAAATCTAACATGTCTGTGTTACAAACTCTGTAGAGACGAGATGCGGCTGAAAGAATTTCTCATGGCGGTCTAACGGAGGAGAAGAGGAAAGAGAAAGTCTACATGACAGGAGATATCCCTGGATGTAAGAGGTATGTGGTCAATTATTGGGGGGGGGGGGGGGCCAGAGAAATGACCCGCCCCGGGTGCCAAACACCCTGGGCACGCCACTGGGTAAACTCATCTGTTTCCCAGAGTTATGGTGTGGCTGCCAGAAGCTATAAGTCCTCCACCATGCGCAAAGGTGTCTGGGGCCCTTGATAATGGCTGTTTCTATTCCAGGGAGGCAAACTCTCTCCTACTGGTCAGGGATGCAAGTGTATAGTCCGGCCACAGAAGGAAAACGCTCTTCTGCGCCTCACATCTTAGTACTACCTCATAGCGAAGTTGGTTCCACTGACTAATCTGTGTCATGGAGTCTTCACTCTACATTCTCTCCCACTAATCTAATCTGATCTACTCAGATCTGCTCTAAACTCTAATCCATTCTCAACTCTCGTCCCAACTCTCACTAACTAGGCCTGACCTAGGTATATATAGAACCTAAGTTTTATCCCAAACTAGTGGTGGGATGTATAAATTACACCTAATCTGCCTGGTAACAGGGATTTTGCAGATAAATTAGTACAAAGTACCACAATACAGCATAATGTAATTGTCAAGATAAAAAGTGCTTTTAAGCAGTGCCAATCAAATATAACAAACAAAGAAATCCCTCAAAGGAGTTGCTACGCAACTATTTACCAATTTTTTATATTTTTTAACGGTCACTAGGACCAAGCGTATTTATGCAACTCCTCCGACTAGTAATATAAAAACTCAATTTTATTATAATCCTTTTAAAACCAACATATTACTTGGGAACATGTTAAAACCTTCAGGAGTAACAATTCCAGGGTCAGTGGCCAGTATTCATGTGCCCATCTTGTATCCAATATACTTGAACTTTCCTAATGATTTTAATCAGCTAGTGGTAAAGATTCTCTTGTACCAGAGACCTATAACAAACACCCTGACTTTCTCCTGCCTAAAATACAAGGGACACAGGGTGTTGTATTTTAGGCAGGAGAAAGTCAATTGAGTTTTTAAGCAGTGCCCACACACAAGTAGTGGGATGCTGCACATAGAAGTGAATGGGGCTGCGTGAAAATCGCAAGCATCCGCAAGCAAGTGCGGATGCGGGTTCAATTTTCACGCACGGTTGCTAGGAGACGATCGGGATGGAGACCCGATCATTATTATTTTCCCTTATAACATGGTTATAAGGGAAAATAATAGCATTCTGAATACAGAATGCATAGTACAATAGGGCTGGAGGGGTTAAAAAAATAAAAATAAAAATTTAACTCACCTTAATCCACTTAATCATGCAGCCGGCATCTCTTCTGTCTTCATCTTTGAGGAATAGGACCTTTGATGACGTCATTACACACATCACATGGTCCATCACATGATCCTTCACCATGGTAAAAGATCATGTGATGGACCACGTGATGAGCGCAGTGACGTCATCAAAGGTCCTATTCCTCAAAGAAGACAGAAGAGATGCCGGATGCGTGAACAAGTGGATTAAGGTGAGTTAAATTATTATAATTATTTTTTTAACCCCTCCAGCCCTATTGTACTATGCATTCTGTATTAAGAATAACCATGTTATAAGGGGAAATAATACAATCTACACAACCTTGAACCCAAACCTGAACTTCTGTGAAGAAGTACGACATTCAGTTTTTTATCAAAACGCATTGCACCCGTGCGATAAAAACTGAACAACGGAATGCAATCGCAGTCAAAACTGACTGCAATTGGGTACCTACTCGCGTGGGTTTGCTGCAACGCATCCGGACCTTATCCAGACACGCTCGTGTGAAAGAGGCCTAACTGTCTTAAAGACTGTGATACAGTTGAATTCAGGAGGGGGGACCTGCGGCCGCCAGCAAGGAACATAAGTACCTGATGGTCCTAGCGTTAATTAATGCTGAGAGAATCTGATCATTGTGTTCCCAGCGAGTGGCCATGAGGAGGACTCGGGCAGCCCCATGGGCATAAGTCCACCAGGAAATTTCCCTGTAGGGTTTCCCTGATCATTACTAAATTCATTGCTCCTGGTTTGTTTTGTGTTTCAGCCAGTGTGTAGCCCCTTGTGCTGATCAGTTGAGGCATAGACTCCAGAAGACATCTGAAGGTGCCCTGTGGTATCTGGCATCAAAACATTAGCAGCAGATCCTCTAAGTCCTGTAAGTTGTGAGGTGAGGCCTCAACGGATGGAACTTGTTTTTCCAGCACATGCTTCAGAGCAGACATGATTGGATCTGGGGAATTTTTAAGGTCAAGTCATCACCTCGTCATGTTCCTCAAACCATTCCTGAACGATTTTGCAGTGTGGCAGGGTGCAATATTCTGCTGGAAGAGGTCTCTGTTAGGAAATACTGATGTTTAGTTAGGTAGCACGTGTCCAAGTAACATACACTTGAATGCCAAGACAATGTAGCAAGCAGAATATTGCCCATAGCATCACTCTGACTCCATCGGCTTGCCTTCTTTCATAGTGGATTGTGGTGCTAAATCTTACCCCGGTAAGTGATGCACATGCTCCCACTGTCCACATGATGTACAAGAAAACATGGTTCATTAAACCAGGACACTTTCCTCCATTGCTCCGTGGTGCTCACGTGCCTATTGTTCGTAGTGGTCAGCATGGACTCTAGGCCTTCTGACACCTTTCTAATAAAGCCATATCATATCTATCCACAAAAAAAAGAGTCCCAGACCAACCAAATAGCCGTAATATAACACAATATGCAATGAAATGGCACACTACAATGTCTGAATCTGTGTATCATGTGCAAATCTAAATGACAGAAACATATACAGTTGCAAGAAAAAGTATGTGAACCCTTTGGAATTATATGGATTTCTGCACAAATTGGTCATAAAATGTGATCTGATCTTCATCTAAGTCACAACAATAGACAATCACAGTCTGCTTAAAGTAATAACACACAAATAATTAAATGTTACAATGTTTTTATTGAACACACCATGTAAACATTGACAGTGAAGGTGGAAAAAGTATGTGAACCCATGGATTTAATAACTGGTTGAACCTCCTTTGGCAGCAATAACTTCAACCAAACGTTTCTTGTAGTTGCAGATAAGACGTGCACAACGGTCAGGAGTAATTCTTGACCATTCCTCTTTACAGAACTGTTTCAGTTCAGCAATATTCTTGGGATGTCTGGTGTGAATCGCTTTCTTGAGGTCATACCACAGCATCTCAATCAGGTTGAGGTCAGGACTCGTACTGGGCCACTCCAGAAGGCGTATTTTCTTCTAGTTAAGCCATTCTGTTGTTCATTTACTTCTATGCTTTTGGTCGTTGTTCTGTTGCAACACCCATCTTCTGTTGAGCTTCAGCTGGTGGACAGATGGCCTTAAGTTCTCCTGGAAAATGTCTTGATAAACTTGGGAATTCATTTTTCCTTCGATGATAGCAATTTGTCCAGGCCCTGACACAGCAAAGCAGCCCCAAACCATGATGCCCCCCACCGAACATACTTCACAGTTGGGATGAGGTTTTGATGTTGGTGTGCTGTGCCTCTTTTTCTCCACACATAGTGTTGTGTGTTTCTTCCAAACTCAACTTTGGTTTCATCTGTCCACAGAATATTTTGCCAGTGCTGCTGTGGAACTTCCAGTTGCTCTTGTGCAAACTGTAAGCGTACAGCAATGTTTTTTTTGGACAGCAGTGGCTTCCTCTGTGGTATACTCCCATGAAATCCATTCTTGTTTAGTGTTTTACGGATCATAGATTCGCTAACAGGGATGTTAGCATATGCCAGAGACTTTTGTAAGTCTTTAGCTGACACTCTAGGATTCTTCTTCACCTCATTGAGCAGTCTGCACTGTGCTCTTGCAGTCAACTTTACAGGACGGCCACTCCTAGGGAGGGTAGCAGCAGTGCTGAACTTTCTCCATTTATGGACAATTTGTCTTACCATGGACTGATGAACAGCAAGGCCTTTTGAGATACTTTTATAACCCTTTCCAGATTTATGCAAGTCAACAATTCTTAATCGTAGGTCTTCTGAGAGCTCTTTTGTGCAAGGCATCATTCACATCAGGCAATGCTTCTTGTGAAAAGCAAACCCAGAACTGGTGTGTGTTTTTTATAGGGCAGGGCAGCTGTAACCAACACCTCCAATCTCATCTCATTGATTGGACTCCAGTTGGCTGACACCTCACTCCAATTAGCTCTTGGAGATGTGATTAGTCTAGGCGTTCATATACTTTTTCCACCTGCACTGTGAAGGATTACATGGTGTGTTCAATAAAAACATGGTAACATTTAATTATTTGTGTGTTATTAGTTTAGGCAGACTGTGATTGTCTATTGTTGTGACTTAGATGAAGATCAGATCACATTTTATGACCAATTTGTGCAGAAATCCATATTATTCCAAAGGGTTCACATACTTTTTCTTGCAACTGTATGTGTCATCCAATGCACATAATAAGGCAGTTATATAACAATATCATTAAGTGTATGTTCCAAGCTCCAGAGGCTTGCAGTATGCCCTGTCCCATGTTTATCCTCGACAACCTAAGGATAACTTTTTCTGCAAGTTGTGCAAGGATCGTACCAGGTGGACTAGTCTTTATTTTTCCCTAACCCTAACCGAGCTGTAAGAGGGCTTGTTTTTTTGGCAGTATAAGTTTCATTGGTATCATTTTGGGGTACATAATACTTTTCTTCACTACAATGGGACTTGTAAAGCTGTTTCTATGCCAGATCACGACACTGGGAATTTTATGCTATGTTATTTTTAAATATAATACTTTTAGATCACTTTATATTTTTCTGCAATAATTGACATTGTTCTTTATTTTTCTCGACATTCACTGATAATTAAATAATTTGGGTCGTTATGGACTCATCAATACAAATCATGTGAACTTTTAAAAATTCGAATATTTGTGATCAACACTAATTGGTACCAGGACGACCATTGTATGTAGAAACCATTGTAAGTTGCGTAATCGGTTCCAAAGCCCCAAACTGCCATCCAAGATAAGAGAAAATGCAGATTGAAGAAAAATAAGCAGATAACTAAGACTGATAAAATAAGTCCTTACATATAACAGTCAGGAATAGCTGATAACTACCAACTGATAGAGCTACTTTACCGGAGAAGTGGTCTTGACTGGTTGGATCTCAGTCTGAGGCATTGTATGCGGAGTCTGGTTTCAACTTACGATGGGTCGGAAAAGACCATTGTATGTAATATTGTATCCTGAGGCCGTAGTATCTTGAGGGATCACTGTACTAAGCTGTAGAATGGATGGCATTACCTTGGAGGGGGCATGACCATGTGGGCAGAAACATCCTGATAGAAAATAATACAAACTGCGATGCAAATCCACGCCTGCTCTTCCTGACAGCCCACCAAACGTTGAATACATTTTGCGTAATTTACTCCAATGTAGTTTGGCATGAAACCCCAGTCTTACTAACTCTGCCTCATCTTGTCTTTTATGTAATTGCCTACATAAATACAAATGTGGATGCTGCGATCTGGATGACTTTTCCTAGTACAGATAATGGCATCTAGAGATATTTTCCATCTGTTGCTCAGTCTAACGCCTCAGCTTTGCACATCATTAGTCCACACAAATAAATGTTATTTCCAGCACTTCCCGTAATATAAAACCCCCTTCTTAAATCATAGAAAATAACATGTTATGGTCAACATGATTTCAAGTGGTTGGCGATATACCACCAAAAGTCGGCCTTAAATTTTAAGCAAACTGCAATAAGACGTTAAAAGACCAGATCCCCAGAAGACAAAAAAAAGTGGAATGTTTCAGAAAACATATCACGGATGCGGACCCGTTCACTTGAATGGGTCGGCAATCACAGAGATGCAGAACGGAAGCACGGATCGGAACACCACGGAGGCACTATGGAGTGCTTCCGTGGTGTTTCTGTCCGTGCCTCCACACCGCAAAAAAAACAACTTGTTCTATTTGTTTGTGGTGCGGACGGGTCACAGACCCATTCAAGTTGAATGGGTCTCGATCCGTCCCGGCTGCCCGTGCATTGGGGACCGCAAATTGCAGTCCCCAATGCACTGAACGGATGCACAATGTTTGTGTGCAAGAGGCCTAAAGGACAGTGGAGCATAAGAATAATAAAGTGTTCTCAGATGTAACAATCACAAGCTGTCACCAGTCACGTAGCTACAGGGGCCACAGTGGAAGTCTCAGGGGGCCCAAAGGCCTCCAGTCGACACATCAGTGGCAGCCCATTCCTTCTTATCTTCCTTTACCCTTAATGGACTCTGTAGGAGGAATTTGTCAAAGAGCGGTGTTTTACGCCAGTCTGTGACATCCCCTGAACAGAGGAGAGTCCTTCAGTACGCCTAAGGGTAAATGCTCACGATCAGGATTGCGTGCGGATTTACTGCACGGATTTGTGTGTCCGTAAAAATCCGCACCATAGGTCATTCACATTGTATTCTATGACAGTTAGAAATTTTCATGCACACGATGCAGATTTTTTCAGCGCGGATTCAGATCTACGGTGCTGAATTAAAAAATCTGCAGCATGTCAATTTATTTGTGCTCGGATCGGCTCATGCTGAGAGGGTACCCTACCTAAGCCTATACTCCACCCCCCCAACCTAGAAGCAGCAGAGTTATGCCGGAACTGCTTATCAAAGGGTAGCCTAAAGGGGGCTACCCCAATGATGAGACCTGAAAGAAGGGAGGGCTCCTGGGTGGGTTGAAATCGTTCGAACCGACAAGTGGGGGGAGGAGGGCCAGGTTTAAATAGTGAACGCCCCGCCTCCCCTCACACAAATGCGGCACTCTTAATTGCCTACCACTTGTGCTCGGATCGGCTCATGCTGAGAGGGTACCCTACCTAAGCCTATACTCCACCCCCCCAACCTAGAAGCAGCAGAGTTATGCCGGAACTGCTTATCGAAGGGTAGCCTAAAGGGGCCAAAAGAATCATGCATAGGAGTTTGAAAACTTGATAACAGAAACTACAGACCAAAACTCGAAAGCCAATGATATTTCATATAAGGATCCGGGATATTATGCATGGAACACGCGGAACTGCGACGACCCAACCGTTTGATGACATGTACTGGCACCTTATGCATGGACGCCGCCGCTGCCGCGCCCATGCGGAAAGAATGTCCTGTGATCCAGCGAGGACCGACCCCTGAACCTGTCAACTAACCTGAATGTACGTAAGAAAGGCCGCGGTGGTTAGCCGGGCATTGCCTAGTTCGAGTACGGGAGAACATGCCGCTTGGACTAAATACTACGCAGCCAAGCCTCCAAGGCCTGCATCGGACACCATCTGCTGTCCGTGGGAAAGTATCTGACCGCCACTGATTGCCCCGGCCGTGACGTCTTGGACGAGGCCAAGGTGAGGACATAGATGGACCCGCGCCGGATGAGCTGACCTTTCCGCGAGCACCCAGCCAGTGTATTGGTGCCCATGAGCTCGCCTGACCTGAGGAATCCATGGAAAGCCAGGTACAAGGCTGTTTCTACCAGAGCGCTAACCTGCGGCCCGAACGGTTTGCCCCTGCAGTTTGCCTGTCACGGCCTGAACAAGCTACCGGTAAATGGCTGACGCCCATGTAGTTTCACAACAGACATCTTGCGCAAACCCTTCGACGCCGCTTTGATCGGGTGGGCGGAGAAGAGTGACGGTAGGTCCGGATGTAGCCTGTACTGAATACCTGTCATGTATAGTTAACAATGCTATAGGACAGGTTTAATTGAGAGTGGCAAAAACCCCGACAAAGCCCAATAGGTGAGTGATAGGCCCCCGGTGGCCGGGTAGGTGTTCTCATATGTCTGAAACAGGCACCAAGCTGTCTTGTAAGCCCTCAGAGTATTACTGGCCAAGGAATTGGCCATCAGTCTCTTAGCTACGGTGAGATGGGAGACTAGTCCCAGCGCAGCTGGGCCTGCTGAGGAATTTTTTTTTTTTAATTTTATTTTTTTACCTCCATGCGTGAGAGACTCTAATGGCGGAGTCCTGTGTGTAAACCTAAAGCGGAGAAGCCATGCGCGAGAGACTAATGGCGGAGCCATGCGTGAGAGACTAATGGCGGAGTCATATATGTAAAACTAAAACGGAGAAGCTCTGCGTGAGGGACTCTAATGGCGGAGTCATATGTGTAAAACTAAAACGGAGAAGCCATGCGTGAGAGACTCAGATGGCGGAGTCATATTTGCAACCCAAAACGGGGAAGCCATGCGCGAGACTCCAATGGCGGAGACATATGTGTGAACCTAAACGGAGAAGCCATGCGTGAGAGACCAATGGTGGAGCCACATGTGCAACCCAAAACGGAGAAGCCATGCGTGAGAGACTCCAATGGCGGAGTCACATGTGCAAACCCAAAACGGAGCAGCCATGCGTGAGAGACTCTAATGGCGGAGTCATATGTGCCAACCTAAAACGGAGAAGCCAGGCGTGAGAGACTGATGGCAGAGTCGTACGTGCAAAACTCACACCAAGAAGTCATGCGTGAGAGACTCTAATGGCGGAGTCATATGTGTAACCTAAAACGGGGAAGCCATGCGTGAGACTCTAATGGCGGAGACATATGTGTGAACCTAACGGAGAAGCCATGCGTGAGAGACTAATGGCGGAGTCATATGTGTAACCTAAAACGGAGCAGCCATGCGTGAGAGATTCTAATGGCGGAGTCATATGTGCCAACCTAAAACGGAGAAGCCATGCGTGAGAGACTCTAATGGCGGAGTCATATGTGTAAACCTAAAACGGAGCAGCCATGCGTAAGAGATTCTAATGGCGGAGTCATATGTGTAACTAAAACGGAGAAGCCATGCGTGAGAGACTCTAATGGCGGAGTCATATGTGTAAACCTAAAACGGAGCAGCCATGCGTGAGAGATTCTAATGGCGGAGTCATATGTGCCAACCTAAAACGGAGAAGCCAGGCGTGAGAGACTAATGGCGGAGTCGTATGTGTAAAACTCACACGGAGCAGCCATGCATGAGAGACTCAGATGGTGGAGTCATATGTGCAAACCCAAAACGGGGGAAGCCATGCGTGAGAGACTCTAATGGCGAAGTCATATGTGCCAACCTAAAACGGAGAAGCCAGGCGTGAGAGACTAATGGCGGAGTCGTATGTGTAAAACTCACACGGAGCAGCCATGCGTGAGAGATTCTAATGGCGGAGTCATATGTGTAACTAAAACGGAGAAGCCATGCGTGAGAGACTCTAATGGCGGAGTCATATGTGTAAACCTAAAACGAAGAAGCCAGGCGTGAGAGACTCTAATGGCGGATCCGTATGTGTAAAACTAACACGGAGAAGCCATGCGTGAGAGACTCAAAAATTTTTTTTTATTTTTTTTTCACTATCAACCACTTAAGCAGCTCCCGTATGGGCACAGCTCTGAATACGAGCATGAAGAGCATGGTATAACGCAGATCACCTGCACGGACTAACTAACATCCTGTGCCTAACTAACCCCCTTGGCACCTTATGTACGGCCGGCAGCAGGAAGCCAGCCACCGCCTATGATCTGCTCCCTCTGACCGAGCCTAGTACTCCTTCCCCTGATCCCTGCCTACCTAACGGCATGGCGGCCCATGCCAGACTTTATTGAAGATGAGGAGCCTTACCCCCCAGCCGCGTGGGGAGCTCACGCTGCTCCCTGGCAGAATGCACCAGTGCGGGGGAGCCCCCCTCCTCAGCTAGGGCCGACCCACCGCCGGCTGGAAACTCGTACCGCGTGGGGAGCAGCGCCGCTCCCTGGCAATGTGCACCGGATCAGAGGGAGCCCTTCCTTTACCGTGGGCCCCGGCCCCCCGCTGGTTTGAACCGTGTGCCGCGTTAGGAGCCGCACAGCTCCCTGGCATTGTGCGCCGGTGCGGGAGTGCCCCCCTCACCTAGGGGCTGGTTATTGTGACTGGAACCCGCTGGGAGACTGAAGCCTAACTGGACCTACCTGTGACTGTGAAGGCTGACCTCCCAGGCCGTGGATGACCCACGTGCGTAGTCGTGACGCAACTACCCGTAGATGCCCACCCAGTGCCTGTAGTTAACGGGAGTGCGACCGAGTCTGTGGATGTGACCGACTAGCCCCTGTAGTCGTGAGGGGACCCTACATCGAGAGTAGCGGTAACGGACCATCGCCTGTAGACGTGGTAGTATTACCTCGTGAGTCTGTTGACATGAGACTAATGCCTGCAGTCGTGGCCGGTCTTAATAATGAGTCTGTAGTCGTAACGGATTTGTGCCTGCAGTCGTGGCAGGGCTTTAGAGCGGGTCTGTAGTTGTGACAGACTGATGCCTGCAGTCGTGGCAGGACTTTATAACGAGTCTGTAGTCGTGACAGACTGATGCCTGCAGTCGTGGCAGGGCTTTATAACGGGTCTGTAGTCGTGACAGACTGATGCCTGCAGTCGTGGCAGGACTTTATAACGAGTCTGTAGTCGTGACAGACTGATGCCTGCAGTCGTGGCAGGGCTTTAGAGCGGGTCTGTAGTCGTGACAGACTGATGCCTGCAGTCGTGGCAGGGCTTTATAAGGAGTCTGTAGTCGTGACAGACCTGGCAAAGCAACATTCCTATCTATACCATTTTTATTTATTTATTTAATTTATTTATTTATTTATTTATTTTTTCCCCCCACCAAAGGCCACGACTGTAGGCGCCACCCTGTAAGAGATGCGCCAGAGGCCTGGACATAATAGTCCACCATCCCCCGTCCCCCAAGCCTATGCAGGAGAAAAGAGGGGGTTGGACCCCGCATGCACCACCCCTGACTCACCTGGCGGCCATGACAGCCACGAACCCCACAGTATCGTAAGTTAGCCCACCACCCGTGGACCTGAATAACCAAGGACAGACGTGTGAGTGAGCGCACGCCGGCTGGGCGACCCTTCACTCATGCCACCGCTCCCTAGCTAACCACCGGATTATTGTGACTGCGCCCGAACCAACCCCCTGACTGACCGTATGGGCTTACGGGCGGCCCGGCTGCGTGCGCAAAGTGATGTGGCCAGCCCCCCTCCTTGAAGCCCTCTTTATATTTGATCCTTGAACATATTCCAATTTTTTTTTTTTTTTTTTTTTTTTTTTTACTCCTGCCTTAGTACCTTGCCACTGTGCCTGAGCAGAGGAGCCCTGCACCTGGACTGCAGTACCAGTATGGGCCTGTAGGTGTCGCCCTCTATCAAGCCAGGACCTGCTGGAGCGCAGCAAGCCAGTGATTCCCTTCTAGGTTAGAATTAACCATTGAAATCATAACTTGTTATACAGTGCACATGTCTGAGTATCTGCTTATCTTGTCTTGCCTGAGTTTGGCGCAGTAAAGAAGACGAGTTTATTCTGCAGCGGATTCCTAGACATGACTGAAAGTCACATAAGCATGTCCACCTTCACTGCCTCGCTAATTGTAATTACCAGGAGAACGTGCATCAGGATCGGCTGTGAGGGATTTGCGCTCCGCCATGTGGAACATTGCATCCCGTGCCCACCGCTATCGACTATTTGCACAGGGAAAGCCGCGGCGTATTAATCGCCTATAGGTTTCAGCTTCCGCCCCCAGATCCTGCAGCTGGACCTCCGCTTACTGATTGCAGCTAATGAATAGATCCCTGTGTGAGCGGACAGCGTTTTCCTCTACGGCGGAACAAATCTTTATGTTCTGATACGGGAGTGAGTGATATATAACGCTGCGTCGTGGAGCCGACGGCCGGCGTGACCGATGCTCAGGGTATGCGAGCGGACGTCGTGACCTGTCGCTGCTGAGCCACAGGTGAGGGGTGCCCGCCTGGGGGACGCTGCATGTGGGAGCGGGGGTGCTTGGCGCAGGGCCTGGAGCGGATCGGGGTGCCTGTATCGGGGTGCCGGAAGCGATCGGGAGTGCGGGCAGTCTCCATCGCAGCTGGGGACCGGCGGCACGCTCGGCAGCCCCACATGTTATACATAGCGAGACGGGTGTACAAGCCACCCTGCCTACCTAATCACCGTAGCGACGAGCCCGACGCAGCCGATCCCCCGATCCTCCAGTGACGCACGCCCTTCTCTGGCACCAACCCACAAGCCGATTCGAAATCGTTCGAACCGACAAGTGGGGGGAGGAGGGCCAGGTTTAAATAGTGAACGCCCCGCCTCCCCTCACACAAATGCGGCACTCTTAATTGCCTACCACTTAATTTTTTTTTACCGCATTTTCTCCATTCACTTCAATAGGGGGAGTAAAATCCGCATGCGGAAAATCCTCACCAAATCATCATCAAATCCGCACCAATTGATGCGGATTGACCACACAGATTTCCCTGCGAACGCCTGCGGATTTCAGTGCGGATTGTCTGCACATAAATCCTGACCATGTGCATTTACTCTTAGACTACATTCATAGGACCATAAAGCGAGGGCTACACAATGAAATTTTTTTGCACCAATGTCGCGCTACAATTTTTCTAAGGTGTCGCACTGCGACATGCCACACGACAATCACAAAAAAAACAATTTTCGTTAGATTTTGTGTCGCATGGCGCATGGCGCTAGCGTCATTTCTCCCATAGGCCTTAATGCAAGTCGCGTGCGACTGCAACTTCACTGCGACATACATGCAACACAACTTTGTTTGGGTGTCTGGTTTTTGACCCAGACAAAGTTTATAAAAAGCCCTCATGTGCTCATCTTTCTGCAGATGCCATTTTTCTAATTCAACTGTGTCAGGTAATTATTGTGCTCCTTATTTAAATTAGTAAATACCATGAATCTTACTTATAAAATGGTGTATATTACATGAATTCCACATTAGTTTCTATTTCTGTAAGTGATATTTTAATGTAAAGCCACTTATATTTACTGCCTGCTCTGCTAGGCCCAGAGGCCCTGCCTCTGAAGTCTACATGGTTGCTTGTCCCCTCCTGGGCTTGCATTGCCGTCGTCCAAGCTGAAGCTAGAGCTTGAGGTACTCCAAAGCCAGGACAAGAAGTTCCTAGGATTATAAGTAAGAGACAGACTACAGCTAACATAAGTTCCAGCAGAAGAGGAAGAGTTTTCTATTTATCCAGCCAAGCATAGCAGAGCTGGGAGAGCTACCGCATAGCAGGGCTGAGATCGTTGCAGAGAAGTATTTGCCTGCCAAAGTTAAGCCAATACCTGCTGATGACCAAGATATCATTTGGAAGCTGTTTGGATTATCGTTTATGCAAAGCAAAAGCAACTGTTCAACGTTACCACAAGTCTGGACTTTTATTCCACTTGTTTATCATCCAAGTTCAAATACCCCCTTTTGCACTTGCTTCGGACCACTTCACTTCTGGGATCCACGGATATCCAGGTAGGAACACAGTGACACGTGTACATAACATCCAGAGAGACTGTAGGCCACCCTGCACCACTCTGGCCATCCTACCTCTGGGTACCAACATTACCATCTACAAAGGGAAGCCTTGTGCTTCCGCTGCTTAACCACAGCTGGTGTCACGTTTACTTGCTCTATAAGAGGGACATATTTCGTAGAAACCTCCTAAGGGGCAAGGGATACCCCAGGTGTGGCCTAAGTGGGCCCGTTGCACTTTCATCTATATACCTTTTTCAAATTGAAAAACAGACTGTGAATTCCATATTCTGCAGCATATATAGTTCCTATTGTGTTTCTTTCCATGTATTTTATCTTTCTCTTATTACCACTTTACATGCACATATATCTGGTATTCTACTTACTTATTAAATGGTGCCATTGGTTTACTCTAGCCATGTTTTATGGCTCAGTCACTACTTTATTTAATGTGGTTTGTGAAGAAAGTAATTTGCGTCTCTTATTTTTTCTATTGAAGCCGGCCATACTCACCGTCTAACATCCTGCTAGTTGTCCCTTACTTGGCCCACTAATTTGACCTGCTATTTTTAGGCAGATATTGTTAAGTTGCGTCTTTAAAGGGAACCTGTCATCAACTTTATGCTGCCCATACTAACGGCAGCATAAGGGTCCATTCACGCGTCCGTAGTGTATTGTGGATCCGCAATACACCCGGCCGGCACCCCGACAGAACTGCCTGTTCTTGTCTGCAATTGCGGACAAGAATAGAACATGTTCTATTTTTTTCGGGAGCTGCGGACCGGAAGATCGGGGGCCGCGCTCCGGAAATGCATCTCTTCCAGTCCCATAGAGAATGAATGGGTCCGGATTTGTTCCGCAACGTATCGGAACGGATCCGGACCCATTCTACGGACGCGTGAATGGACCCTTAGGTAGAGACAGGTGAGTTGATTTCAGCGGTCTGTCATTTATAAGTTAAAAGTAAGTGGTTGCCAAGAACCAACATCACAATCATTGCAGACTGGGCCTGGAAAAGAGTCCCGGCCACCTGAGAAGAGTCATGGCTATTCATGAATTCCTGCTCTCCTGCCCACCTGCTGATGATTGACCGTCTTCTACCTAGTTTTCTCCCTTTCTCTCTAGGAGAGAACTGCCAATCATCAGCAGGTGGGCGGGAGATCAGGAGGTTAGGAATAACCAGGACTCTTCTCAGGTAGATTGGACTCTTTTCCAGGCCTGGGCTGCAATGATTATGATGCTGGTTCTCAGCAACCTCTTACTTTTAGCTCCTGAGTGACACACCGCTGACATCAGCATTTCTGTCACTATTTTATGCTGCCCTCAGTGAGGTCAGCATAAAGTTGATGACAGGTTCCCTTTAACTTTTCACGGTGGTGTAAATTGTTGCAAAGCTTATTGCTCCTGGATGGGATTTTTGGGTGATATATAAGGTTGGCTCAGACTGACTTTAAATTTATACATATAATTTATGAACATTGTCCTGGTGCTGCAAGTCTATATAGTAGAGCAGTGTATGCAGTGGTGCTGGATGTGTGTGTGTGTGTGTGTGTGTGTGTGTAGTAGAGCAGTGTATGCAGTGGTGCTGGATGTGTGTGTGTGTGTGTGTGTGTGTAGTAGAGCAGTGTATGCAGTGGTGCTGGATGTGTGTGTGTGTGTGTGTGTGTGTGTGTGTGTGTAGTAGAGCAGTGTATGCAGTGGTGCTGTGTGTGTGTGTGTGTGTGTGTGTGTGTAGTAGAGCAGTGTATGCAGTGGTGCTGTGTGTGTGTGTGTGTGTGTGTGTGTGTGTGTGTGTAGTAGAGCAGTGTATGCAGTGGTGCTGTATGTGTGTGTAGTAGAGCAGTGTATGCAGTGGTGCTGGGTGTGTGTGTGTGTGTGTGTGTGTGTGTGTGTGTGTAGTAGAGCAGTGTATGCAGTGGTGCTGGATGTGTGTGTGTGTGTGTGTGTAGTAGAGCAGTGTATGCAGTGGTGCTGGATGTGTGTGTGTGTGTGTGTGTGTGTGTGTGGTAGAGCACTGTATGCAGTGGTGCTGGATGTGTGTGTGTAGTAGAGCAGTGTATGCAGTGGTGCTGTATGTGTGTGTGTGTGTGTGGTAGAGCACTGTATGCAGTGGTGCTGGATGTGTGTGTGTGTGTGTAGTAGAGCAGTGTATGCAGTGGTGCTGGATGTGTGTGTGTGTGTGTGTGTGTAGTAGAGCAGTGTATGCAGTGGTGCTGGATGTGTGTGTGTGTGTGTGTGTGTGTGTAGTAGAGCAGTGTATGCAGTGGTGCTGTGTGTGTGTGTGTGTGTGTGTGTGTGTGTGTGTGTGTAGTAGAGCAGTGTATGCAGTGGTGCTGTATGTGTGTGTAGTAGAGCAGTGTATGCAGTGGTGCTGGGGGTGTGTGTGTGTGTGTGTGTGTGTAGTAGAGCAGTGTATGCAGTGGTGCTGTATGTGTGTGTGTGTGTGTGTGTGTGTGTGTGTGGTAGAGCACTGTATGCAGTGGTGCTGGATGTGTGTGTGTAGTAGAGCAGTGTATGCAGTGGTGCTGTATGTGTGTGTGTGTGTGTGTGTAGTAGAGCAGTGTATGCAGTGGTGCTGTATGTGTGTGAGTAGTAGAGCAGTGTATGCAGTGGTGCTGTGTGTGTGTGTGTGTGTGTGTGTGTGTAGTAGAGCAGTGTATGCAGTGGTGCTGGATGTGTGTGTGTAGTAGAGCAGTGTGTGTGTGTGTGTGTAGTAGAGCAGTGTATGCAGTGGTGCTGGATGTGTGTGTGTGTAGTAGAGCAGTGTGTGTGTGTAGTAGAGCAGTGTATGCAGTGGTGCTGGATGTGTGTGTGTAGTAGAACAGTGTATGCAGTGGTGCTGTATGTGTGTGTGTGTGTGTGTGTGTGTGTGTAGTAGAGCAGTGTATGCAGTGGTGCTGGATGTGTGTGTGTGTGTGTGTGTGTAGTAGAGCAGTGTGTGTGTGTGTGTAGTAGAGCAGTGTATGCAGTGGTGCTGGATGTGTGTGTGTGTAGTAGAGCAGTGTATGCAGTGGTGCTGTATGTGTGTGTGTGTGTGTGTGTGTGTGTGTAGTAGAGCAGTGTATGCAGTGGTGCTGGATGTGTGTGTGTGTAGTAGAGCAGTGTATGCAGTGGTGCTGTATGTGTGTGTGTGTGTGTGTGTGTAGTAGAGCAGTGTATGCAGTGGTGCTGTATATATATGTGTGTGTAGTAGAGCAGTGTGTGTGTGTAGTAGAGCAGTGTATGCAGTGGTGCTGTATGTGTGTGTGTGTAGTAGAGCAGTGTATGCAGTGGTGCTGTATATATATATATGTGTGTGTAGTAGAGCAGTGTGTGTGTGTAGTAGAGCAGTGTATGCAGTGGTGCTGGATGTGTGTGTGTGTAGTAGAGCAGTGTATGCAGTGGTGCTGGATGTGTGTGTGTGTAGTGTTGTTAAATTTTTTTAATTTGAATTGTTACAGCGTCTTATGTTCTTTCCTTCTAAAATGTGGCTTGTCATTAAGTTCCAGAATGGCTGCATCCCGCTTAGATGTGGACGAGGAAATTCTAAATGGTGCCGTCCAGCAAAGGTCATGCATATGGGACAGCAGGGATGTTGCTTATGCAGATCGTGGCCAAAAAAACAAAGCTTGGGACGCAGTTGTTACTGGAATGGCCCTCACTGTCATCCAGCCAACAAATTATTAAAAGTAAGATTTAAATTAACATTTTATATTGTAATTACCGTGTTTGCAGAGATTTCGTGTGTTTACTCCCAGGGTGTACTTTAAAATTAAAGAGGCCCTGGCCCCCCTAAACTATACATGACACCATGTAGTAGGCTTGTCCAAAATGACATAAGTTTAAGTTAGGCTCAACTTGACGCGTTTGAAATTCAAAGTGCATTTTCAGAGTAGGTGAAATTTTAATTTATTTGCAAAAAACTCTGCAAAAACCTCCTAAGCACTAAAATAAGGTACTGGATGCTGCACCAAATGCATATCCAAGGCCACATGTGCCATTTGGCAAGTTTCTGCAAAGCCTTCTTCTGGGGGCGCCACCAAAAGAAGGTTTTGCTGAAACTTACGTTGGGGTGTGTGGTTCGCCAGAGGGTACTGATGGAAATGTAGTTACTGTGTTACCTGTGATCTCCTATTTGTGTATTGTAGGAAAGCGCAAGGGTCTGTCGTTGACGGAAGGTATGTATCACCGAGGTTCCTGGCTTCGGTGAAGTAAGAGCGGTATTTTCAAGTGTCAGCTAGTGCTGGTTGACATGTTGCTATTTTAGTATGGCTGTAAGCTGATCCGGGCCGGCTCTTAATGGGAGTAGCCAAAATGCTGGTTGGGTGGCTTCTCCCCACGCTCCAGGCCGGGTCTTTACTGGCCTATATCAAACCCAGCCAGCAGGCTCAGCTGGGTGTGGTTTACTCCTCTCTGACAGTGGAGCGCTGTCAGTCCCTGTGTGTTTTGGGATCTGAAAACTTGTGCCGTGCAAAAGGACTCGGAGCCGCATGCTGAGAAACAGGCCCCTAAAGCCTGCTGTGGACCACAGGTGGAGAAACTGCAAACCAGGTGAAGGTTTTTGTTCTGTGGACTTTTCATGGTGTGAACTTACACCTAGACTGCAAAATGTCACTTTTTGTTTTTCATAATGGCCTCATGCACACGACCGTTGTTGTGTTTCGTTCCGCAAAAGGGGGTTCCGTTGTTCCGTGATCCGTTTCCGTTTTTGTTTCCGTGTGTCTTCCTTTGTTTTTGGAGGACCACCAGACATAAAGGAAAGTAAAAAAAAATCTAAGACAGGTTTGCCATGCAAATGATAGGAAAAAAACGGACGCGGATGACAATCTTGTGTGCCTCCGTGTTTTTTAGCGGTCCCATTGACTTGAATGGGTCCGCGAACCATTTTCCGCGAAAATAATAGGACAGGTTATATTTTTTTTGACGGACTGGAACCACGGATCACGGACGCGGATGGCAAACGGTGCATTAGCCGAGTTTTCAACGGACCCATTGAAAATCAATGGGTCCGCAGAAAATCACAAAAAACAGCACAACGGACGCGGAATAAAACGGTCGTGTGCATGAGGCCTATGTGTGAATAAAACACTGAACTGTTTAAAGGGAATCTGTCACTAGCATATTAGCAAAATCTTTTTTAATGAATCCATGTGTAATAAAGTACCTTATTTCCATATGTCTTGTTCTTTTTATTCTGTGTCTTGTCATTTCTTCAAAAAAACGCTTTTTATGATATTCAAATGAAGCTGTAAGGAGCCCAGAGGGGCGTTATTCTTTGTCCACGGTGCCCAGGAACGCCCCTCTGAAGTGCCGTGCCCGCCTAAATTTGAAAACTAATAACTCCTCCAAGTTCAGCTAAATCGCCTCCTAGAGGCGAGGCTAAGTGCTCCCCCCCCCCCCAGCGCCGCGCTCTGCGGCAAACACCCCCGATCCTCCTCTCGCTGCAGCCGAAATCCCACGCAGGCGCAGTGCCGGCGATTGCCTGCGCGATGATAAGACGACTGAGGGCAACAGCTTCAGCAGCGTCACTGGGCATGCGCCGATCCCAGCTGGCTGAGGAAACAGCGAACACGTCTCTGGGATCGGCGCATGCCCAGTGACGCTGTTGAAGGTAGGATTTTGTGTTAGGTTCCCGTCTTATAGAGATCGCCTTGACGTGTGGCAGACAGGCTCAAATATATTGTACAAAATGTATTTGCCAAGCATCTCTAATTTATAAGCATAGCATTAGCAAATATAATGCACTGTTGTACTTTATTTGGTTTGCAGAGAGCTGTTGCATTGTATGTTTTGTTCTATGTTGTGTTTTCAGCCATAGCAACGTGCACCTGCGCATTGGGATGTGCTGACTGACCCCCTTTTTTCTTTACTTAAAGAGGACCTCTCCCCTCTCCCGACATGTCTGGTTTAATAACTACATGCATTCCCCATGTGATAATTCTGGAACATCTATTCTTATGTCTCTATGTTGTGCCGTTCCTTTACTATTTCTACTAGAAGTTATGAATGAACTGCTAGCAGTCTGCAGTAAGGGTACAGAGGGGAGGTAACCAGTGGAGGTGAGTCCCTGCAGACACTCACTCCGTCCAGTCAGTGCTGCCATTGACAGACTCTGCTGGGGCACACCACCAACTGATTGCCACCCCTCTGTATTCTTCTTACAGATTGCTGCCAAGTCATTCCTAACTTCTAGTAGAAATAATAAAGGAATGGCACAACATAGAGCCAGAAGAATAGAATAGATCCAGAATTGTTATCACACGGGGAATGCGTGTAGCTATTAAAAAAGGCATCTCAGAAGTGGTGACCGGTCCTCTTTAACATAAGGTAAAGGCTATGTTGAAAGAGCCATTTGTCCAGAAATAATGTAGAACACGTTCAATACCTCAAGTTACTAAGTATGCAAAACAGAAAACGCCAAAGAAAACCATAAAAAGGGACAGCGTTTATTTTCATGAAAAGAGAGCTTACCGCACATAAAGTGCTTAGTTGACTCGCTGATTACATAATGTATAACTGTCAAAATAATTTAGTTTATTTCATGTTAAAAGGAAATTGGTCAAAAGTGACCGCTGCTATCCCTTCTGAATAAATGTGTTTGCACATCAAAAAAGTGTATGAGCATTATTGTTGCAAAAAAGACATTGGTACAGTAGACCACAAGACCAAATAAATTTCACATCTTAAATAGAATCTGGCGACATAAAATAGGCAGCAAATTCATCACGAAGAACGTTGTGTAGAATGGTAAGGGTGATGTTGGAATCCTGGGAAGGGAATAGTTAAAGTGTCTGAATCCTGGCTTTCATCAAATTGTGCAAAACACAAGCACATTTCACAATAATTTCAGCTGTAACGGCAGAAACATTCATGGCAGTGTGAAAAATCCGCCATTTAGCGGCTGATATCCCAAATGCACATTCAACAACCCTACGTGCACGACATAACCTATAATTAAATACACGCTTTACCAGAGAGATATTCCTTTGTGGGTAGGGGCGCATTATATGTTCGGATAATGCAAACGCCTCATCCCCAACAAAAATAAAAGGCATTGGTGGCCCCAAAGTCCCTGGTAGAGCAGCATTTGGCGGAATGTTAAGGGAACATTCATGGAGGCGACGTCAGAAGATTAGAGTCGCTACTACTGCCATATCCGCCAACTTCAATCACTGTAAAACAGTAGTTGCTGTCCACCGGGGCCAGAAGAACAATTGAAAAATATTTTTTTAAATTATAGAATCGAGAACCACTTAAAGGCGGTTTTTGAAGTCTAATATGTTTCCCATCTAAAGCCCCAATACAATTCGGAAGCCCCAAGACAGCTTTTTCCAACCACATTGCTTCAGTGGGCTCAGGCATAACAACGTCTTTCAAGTTCGGCCATATAGCCTCACACGTTTCCTTTACAATAACACGAATTGTGGATTTGCCACAGAAATACTTAAAATGTAACGAAGAGAAACTCATTCCAGTAGCTAAATACCTGTTGGTTGAAAAAAACACTATCAGATTTCTGAATTGGAATGCATAAATAAACTAAAATAATAAAAAAAAAACTTACCTCAAAGTTATACTGATTCTTTCCTGAGGAGAAATGGGCAGCCTCATATTAGTCTCTTACCATGTCAAATGCACACGGAGAAAGACCCAGCAAATAATCAAAGACTGTAATGTGCATACGATAATAATTTTGACATTTCTGTGGATAACGGCGTAAATCACTAAATAGCAACTCAAAATGCCCTTTAGCTAAACGCTGAGAGTTTAGAGCACGGGTGTCAAACACAAGGCCCGCCAGACCTCGTCATGTGGCTCGCGCAGCCGCCGCCGATATGCGGCAGGCGAGCGAGCTGGTGGCGGCGGCTGGGCACAGGCAGATAAGCGCTTCCATTGTGGAGGCGCTCATCTCCAGTCATCTGTATCGCCGTCCTCAGGACAGCGATACAGATGCCTGCCTGTGCTGCGGTAGGGGAGGGAGAGGCGTGTCCCTTTCCCTTCCTCTGATAGGCTGCAGGCACTAGGCCGGCAGCCTATCAGAGGCCGGCGCAGGCGACGCGATGACGTCATCGCGCTGCCTGAGCCATACAGCGTGGGACACAGGCCAGAAGAGGCCTGCATCGCATCACTGACATGGAGGTAAATATGTGTTTTTATTTTTTTATTATGTACAATACTTTTACTGGCGGGGGCTGTTATTACTGGCAAAGGGGGGGCTGTTTGTTATTACTGGCAAAGGGGGGGCTGTTATTACTGGCAAAGGGGGGGCTGTTATTACTGGCAAAGGGGGGGCTGTTTGTTATTACTGGCAAAGGGGGGGCTGTTATTACTGGCAAAGGGGGGGCTGTGTTATTACTGGCAAAGGGGGGGCTGTTATTACTGGCGGGGGCTGTTATTACTGGCAAAGGGGGGGCTGTTATTACTGGCAAAGGGGGGGCTGTTATTACTGGCAAAGGGGGGGCTGTTATTACTGGCGGGGGCTGTTATTACTGGCGGGGGCTGTTATTACAGGCAAAGGGGGGGCTGTTTGTTATTACTGGCAAAGGGGGGGCTGTTATTACTGGCGGGGGCTGTTATTACTGGCAAAGGGGGGGCTGTTTGTTATTACTGGCAAAGGGGGGGCTGTTATTACTGGCAAAGGGGGCTGTTATTACTGGCGGGGGCTGTTATTACTGGCACAGAGGGGCTGTTATTACTGACACAGAGGGGCTCTTATTACTGGGGGCTGTTATTACTGGCACAGTGGGGCTGTTATTACTGGGGGCTGTTATTACTGGCACAGAGGGGCTGTTATTACTGGGGGCTGTTATTACTGGCAAAGGGGGGGCTGTTATTACTGGCAAAGGGGGGGCTGTTATTACTGGCAAAGGGGGGGCTGTTATTACTGGCAAAGGGGGCTGTTATTACTGGCACAGAGGGGCTGTTATTACTGACACAGAGGGGGCTCTTGTTGCTGGGGGCTGTTATTACTGGCACAGAGGGGCTGTTATTACTGGGGGCTGTTATTACTGGCACAGAGGGGCTGTTATTACTGGGGGCTGTTATTACTGACACAGAGGGGCTGTTATTACTGACACAGAGGGGCTGTTATTACTGGGGGCTGTTATTACTGACACAGAGGGGCTCTTATTACTGGGGGCTGTTATTACTGACACAGAGGGGCTCTTATTACTGGGGACTGTTATTACTGGGGGCTGTTATTACTAAGGGCTGTTATTACTGGGGGCTGCTATTATCTCCAAATACTTATTATGAAATCTTTCTCATTAGGATAAAACACAACATCAGCTCCACCGAGCCCCCGGCCAAAGTGTGGAAGTGGCGTCCGAGATCCCCAAGGGGCAAGCCAAGTAACTGTAAGTTTTCCGGCCCTTTGAGGGTGACCAAACTGCTGATGCGGCCCCCGATGAATTTGAGTTTGACACCCCTGGTTTAGAGGATGTACCCAAGTGTGCACCTTCAAAGCCTGCCTCCTTCTTCTTTACTCATAATCCACAAGATGGGAACCCAATATAGAGTACAAAAGAATTTCTGCATCCATTTCACCAAATAACACCACTTGCAAGGTAGTCAGTCATCATTCTTGTGCCCATAAGTCCATTTTTTTAACTGAGCAAAGTGGTTTGTCGCGCGACATACATGCGACTGCGCGTCGCATGCAAGTCGCAAAACAAATGTCGTCGTGTAGCCCTAGCCTAATTGTGGACAAGAATAGGGCAGGCTCTATATTTTTTGCAGGGCCGCGGAACGGAACTACGGATGCGGACATCACACGGTGCCCCATTGAAAAGAGTGGGTCCACACCCATTCTGCAAAATTGCATACGGTCGTGTGAATGTAGCCTAAACCTAAATCTGCACCAGTTCATACCTGGCGGAAATTTCAAGCATCATTTATGCCAGGAAACTGGCGTAAAGCACGATAAATGTGCTGTGGCCAATTGCCCCTCCCACACTTCACGTCATGCCCCATTTTTGGAAAGTGTGGAGGGCGGTGTAGAAGTGCCACTCCCACCTATTAAGCGCAATGGCGTTTAAAACGTTGAAAACCTGGGGTCTGCAACTTATTTATGCCAGAAAACTGGTGGAAATGATACATTTCCTCTAAAATCCTTATTCTCCATCTCCACAGGCTGCTAGGAAATGCTGGGAGTTATAGTTTTGCAATAGCTGGAGCTCTGGAGATTACAACTCTACATCACAAATATTATGTGAACAGGATCTTATTTTTATATGTTTGGGACATCAACTTTCTGCTTTTCTAGATAATTATGGGGGGGGGGGGGATTTATCAAAGCTGGTATAAATGAAAACTGGCTTAGTCTCCCATAGCAACCAATCAGATTCCACCTTTTTATTTTTCAGAGCTCCTTTGGAAGATGAAAGGTGGAATCTGATTGGTTGCTATGGGCAACAAAGACAACTAAGCCTGCTAATAAATCTCCCCCTTTCATTAGGGTCCATTCCCACTTTCGATTACCAGAAATGTACAGAAAAGTGTATCTCCCAAATGTGATATAGAATCAGGTGATAGTTGTTTGGTTGCGGTACTAGTTCAGTAACGTAAAGCGATAGTAACGTAGATAGATTTTGGGTATGATGGTATTATTTGAGCAATGTATGACAGTAGTATTCGGGTTATTACTAGTATTTCAGAAAATGATGGTGATGTTATTTGAACAAAGTATAATGGTATTATTTATCAGTGTAGGACAGAATTATCTAGGCATATTGTAATGATTTTATTTAAACACTATATAGCGCGGTAGTGTGAGCAGTATAAGCCGGAATTATCTGGACATAGTATACATTGGTCCCTCAGGTTACAACGATGGAGATTTATCAAACTGGTGTAAAGTAGAACTGGCTTAGTTGTCCATAGCAACTAATCAGATTCCACCTTTCATTTTCCAAAGGAGTTGGGAAAAATAAAAAGGTGGAATCTGATTGGTTGTTATGGACAACTAAGCCAGTTCTACTTTACACCAGTTTGATAAATCTCTGCCAATATTTTCAACATACAGTACAATGGTCTTTTCTGGGCCATCGTAACTTGAAACCAGACTCAACATACAATGTCTTAGGCACCACTGTGGTTCATGGTTCACCATGGCCATTTCACTGGTAGAACACATTGACAGTCTAGTAGCTCTTCTCTACAGCACAGTGCGGTACAAACATCTCCTGCACTGCCCCCTGTCTGTGCAAGGATGCACTTCTCCTCTGGACACTGGCTGAGGGCGACTTCATTTTATCTTGGATCCAATCTTGTGTTTATTAACACCGAAAAAGATAGCAACTTTTCGACACCAAGGTTTTTTTCAAGCTCAAGTTATTTTTTTGGTGCCTTCAGTGCGACTTACTAGGTTTGTCACCTCCTCAAAAGGACGCATGAGCCTACAGGCATTGCGCATGAGCGTCCAGTAACGTGGCAAAAAAATTCCCAGCTCCGCAGAGGCTGGTGTCCGGTCCAGAAAGTGATTTACAGTTTCCAGCAGCTATTTCGGACTTACCTTATTTGTAATAGTCATCTGGTAAACTTCCTAAACTTGATTCTTATTTTAGGACAACATTGGGGCTTTAGTTGTGAATATTTGACCAAGATAAATGAGGGATTTTAGTTCCTTCGAGCGCACACACTTAGCCTTACCAATAGCATGGCCCTAAACCTCTGAAGATGCCAGGGTCCTGGCGAAACATATTAGGGGGCAGTGATTAACATGTTTTTATTAGCAGGTAGCTGCTGGTACAGATAGTGAATACCTACTGAGATAGATATCGGGAGCAGTAGTGCACACTATCACGATTCTCACTCATGAGATTCAAACAGTACAGCATCTAGATATACACTCACCTAAAGAATTATTAGGAACACCATACTAATACGGTGTTGGACCCTCTTTTGCCTTCAGAACTGCCTTAATTCTATGTGGCATTGATTCAACAAGGTGCTGATAGCATTCTTTAGAAATGTTGGCCCATATTGATAGGATAGCATCTTGCAGTTGATGGAGATTTGAGGGATGCACATCCAGGGCACGAAGCTCCCGTTCCACCACATCCCAAAGATGCTCTATTGGGTTGAGATCTGGTGACTGTGGGGGCCATTTTAGTACAGTGAACTCATTGTCATGTTCAAGAAACCAATTTGAAATGATTCGAGCTTTGTGACATGGTGCATTTTCCTGCTGGAAGTAGCCATCAGAGGATGGATACATGTTTTCATTCTGTTTACGCCAAATTCGGACTCTACCATTTGAATGTCTCAACAGAAATCGAGACTCATCAGACCAGGCAACATTTTTCCAGTCTTCAACAGTCCAATTTTGGTGAGCTTGTGCAAATTGTAGCCTCTTTTTCCTATTTGTAGTGGAGATGAGTGGTACCCGGTGGGGTCTTCTGCTGTTGTAGCCCATCCGCCTCAAGGTTGTGCGTGTTGTGGCTTCACAAATGCTTTGCTGCATACCTCGGTTGTAATGAGTGGTTATTTCAGTCAACATTGCTCTTCTATCAGCTTGAATCAGTCGGCCCATTCTCCTCTGACCTCTAGCATCCACAAGGCATTTTTGCCCACAGGACTGCCGCATACTGGATGTTTTTCCCTTTTCACACCATTCTTTGTAAACCCTAGAAATGGTTGTGCGTGAAAATCCCAGTAACTGAGCAGATTGTGAAATACTCAGACCGGCCCGTCTGGCACCAACAACCATGCCACGCTCAAAATTGCTTAAATCACCTTTCTTTCCCATTCTGACATTCAGTTTGGAGTTCAGGAGATTGTCTTGACCAGGACCACCCCCCTAAATGCATTGAAGCAACTGCCGTGTGATAGGTTGAATAGATAAATGCATTAATGAGAAATAGAACAGGTGTTCCTAAAAATTCTTTAGGTGAGTGTACAGTATATGTATTAAGGCATTTGCCTGGATTTGTGGGAGGGGCTGAGGTCCGCCTCCAGCCTATTTAGGGCACCCCCCTTACCTGGCTCCTGCACCGTCTGAGGTCTGAGCTTTGTGAGAGGAAGTCGCTTGTTGGAGTTCTGAGGAATTTACCTGCGAGCCGCTGATTTTCTGAGAGCTTTTTTCGTCGCCGTCTGGTTCTGGTTGTGGAGCATTGCTGTTCTTTTCCCAGCTTCTCTCGGTTCACTGTGGGTCGCGTTTGCCCGTCAAACTGTGAGTTATTTCGTACGGGTCAGCAGGGCCTCACGGTTGCCCCAGCACCGGTTCATCTCATTTCATCAAGGCACACCAATGTCACGGTTTCATGCAAGTCACCATCATTCATTTCTGTCACACCTGTTCATGCATTCTCATTTACAATCCGCACCACCAGTTGGTCATACACACTGGCAGCATGCGGCATGGTTCCTGGTTCAAACACCCCCCCTTTTCTGTTTTCCACACGCTGCACCCATGTCACCAGCAGCTCCTTTTTCAGGCCCTCTGGCGTCTCCACTGGGCCGTCATGCCGGCCAGCAACCTGCTGATCCCAGCACATTCCCCGGTTTGGTTCACCCCAAACAAACATTCATCATGCACAGCACAGTGGGCTGCTGCCGTGCACCCCCCCATTCATTTTCACTTTTCACCGGGCTGCCGTTCGTCCCTTCCCTGTCGCCTCCTGCCTGTTGCCGCTCCTCCTGCCGCGCGGCCGATGGCGCCCGACCGCGTCCTGGGGCCTGGTCTGCGCATGCGCGGCCGGGGGTTCTGCGCATGCGCGGCATTTTCGCTGGCGCATGCGCAGTGTCCCGACGCCTCCGGACGTTTGTGTTCAACACACTGATTCTTCCCAGCCTCCACATGTCACTCCTCAGTCACAAACCCCCCCCGGTCATTCATGTGCGCAGTCGTGGGGGCCAGCAGCAGTGCAATCGCACAATCTCCCCCCCCCCCCCCCTTTCCATTCATTACCGGCACTGGGCTCACCGCGGCCGTAACATCCCCTCACCACCTGCTGCCTGGTTGCCGCTCTCCCTGCCGCGTCCTGGGGCCTGATCTGCGCGTGCGCGGCGGGGGTTCTGCGCATGCGCGACGGCTCGTCGGCGCATGCGCGGTGTCCCGGCGGCCGTGCGCGCGGCATCTGTGTCCGGGGGGCCGCCGTCGGGCGGCAGGGGAGGCCGCAACATGCCCCTCTAGTTACACATTCCCCAGGAGCCCCAATAAAGACAGTGAAACACATCACACCCATGAAATAAACAGGGAATCATGAGCAGGCCCCTCTTGGCCAAATCGTGCATGATCTCACCATGCTGATCGCCGGAGGGGCATAGTCTTCCCATCCGCATTCAGCTACAAGTGACGGTCTGTCTCTAAAGGGGTCGTCACCTTTTCACAACCATGTCCAAAGGAAAAAAAAAAAAAAAAAAAAAAAAATAATATATAATAATATATTTTTGCTTCATATTCAATAAACATGTGGGAATTGCGGGGGCACTGTCCAGAAATGTTCCAAAAAAAAAAAAAAAAAGAAAATATTTTGCAGGCGCACACTTTCCGCCTGCCCATGGCCACGGCACGCACTGGTCTCGTTCACATCAGGCGCAAGCTATCATTTCATGTGTAACCGCCATGATCCTCCCGGTCATACATATGTACCACATGCATTTACGCTTTTCATCACGCTATGTCATGTTTACCCTCCCCCTTATTTTTTAGGCGGTCAACCTATACTGTTTTACACTACCGTGTATCCGGAGAATTTTTCTTGGTACCAGGTACGTTCACCTGCTCATTTACCAAAATCTTCCTTACATTTCGGATGGTCCCGTTAGGGTCAGCGTGCTGGCTTTAGGGGCACGATCATCCCACTAGGTAACCCCCCCCCTTTTCTTGGCTTCGCCGACAGTTAGTGGTCCCGCGAGGCCGACACCCCGCCTCAAACGTACGGAGGCACCTGCCCAACGCGCCACCTCGTTAGTAAGCCGCCTCGCATGTTGCATAGAGAGGGCCTCACCTGTCACTCCCTTCCCCTAGTCCTGTCTTACAGTCACCGAGAGGCCAACGCTCCTGCCGCTACCACGAGTGGCCTCATTACCCCCTCGCGCCAAATCATAGGTAGAGCCTCTCAAAGCCGCTTGGCAATTAGCAGGGCCTCATCTGTCACCATGCAAGTGTAATTTTTTCGCCATTTGGCCTAGCTAGCCAGCACGATCCTGCATGGCCTCAAATTAATCAACTTTTTTTTATTGTAGTATGTCGCTGGATGGGTTGGAAAACTTCTCCCTACCTGGCACCCCTGCTAGATCTGTCACTGCCACTTCGGGAGACGATCTAGCCAGTCCAGCGTCCATCCGGTCCTGGACAATTCCTCGCATCACGGCGGAGTTGAGGAAACGGCATGTTCCCTTCCCCGCCACGGCTAGGAAAGCGGAGCTGTTCCGGCTGTTACGCGCTTCAACCGATACTAGCGATGCGGGGCAAGGACCCAGCCAGTCCGGCACCGGGGACATCCATGCCATGCTGGCCTCTCTGATGACATCCATGTCAACAATCAACGCCAGGCTGGAGAGGCTGGAAACGGTCACCACGACCCTCTCCTTGGCGGGTCCGCCACCGGCGGCATCACCGGCACCGGTCGGTTTGCCGGTGGTCACACCATCCACTAGCGTGGAGGACCGGGAAGTCAACCCGGCGCATATGATTCCTGAGCACTTGAAACGGGATATCCTGGAAGGTAAGGATATAAACCTGGCCTCCCTTCTGATTGCCTCCCAGGACGTGGTCGAAAACACGACGTACGCCTATGACGAGGTGTCAGTTGTGGTCAAGTCCAGGGATGCCCGGCTCAATAGGAAATTGACCATTCCCGAATTCGTGTTGGCCTTCGGAATCTACAGAGAGGTCATCTGTGCGGTCTACCCCAACAGAAGGGAGGAATTCGACCTCTACTTACACAAACTGGTGGATTTGGGCAACAAATACGGAGGGTCAGCGTTTTATGACTATCACAGGTCTTTTTCGGCAAAGGTGGCAGGGGCGTTCTCCCAGTACGGAGTCCGCTCCAACTGGGCGAGGATCGACACGGTCATTTTTTGTCGCCACTTCGCAGGCCTTAGGACCCCAGCCTGTGCGCACTGCTCCTCCACGGCCCACACCACCAATTTCTGCCCGAACACGTCGGTCAGACAGGGCCCCTCCCAGGCAGCTGGTCCCTCCGGGGTCCCGGAGAGACTGGCCCGGGACAAACTGGGTCGGCCGATCAAATTTCTAGGCAAATCGATGATTTGCAATAATTTCAATGAGGGGTCCTGTAATTATAACGGATGTAAATTGTTACACATATGCACCAAATGTTTCCGGGCACATGCCAAGTCCATGTGTCCAAATAAAATGTTTACAAAACCGTATCTAACAACTATCAACATGCCAGTTTTTACCGCGCTCATGTCGCAACACCCCTCCAGGCATCTATCAGATTTCCTCGTTTCAGGATTGACAGAAGGATTTCACACGGGCATCCTGTATATGCCAACAGGCACCCTGGAATGTCCCAATCTTTTATCCGCTCTACACAACCCCACCGCCATTGACGCCCTCATAGCCCAAGAGGTAACAGAGGGTTTTGTGCTAGGTCCTTTCAAGACTCCCCCATTCGCCACATGGCGCACCAACCCCATTGGCATCGTCACTGGGAAATCTTCCCAGAAACAGAGGCTCATCATCGACCTATCGGCACCTCACGGGACGGGCAACCCCAGTCTCAACTCCCTCATTCCCTCGGAGGAATTCTCTCTGCAGTATACCACCATAGATCACGCCATCACGGCCATCAGTCAAGCAGGGGTGGGGGCATGGCTCAGCAAAACCGACATCGCCAACGCCTTCAAATTACTTCCGATTCACCCTACACTGTGGCACCTGCATGGCATCAAGTGGTCTGGGGATTATTATTTTTTCTCCCGATTGACCTTCGGGTCCAAAAGCAGCCCGGCCATCTTCGACGTGTTTGCGGAAGCATTATGCTGGTTGCTATTGAATATAGCAAGGTGCCCGCTGGTTTTACATTACCTTGATGACTTCCTATTGGTGGAAGAAAACACTTCCCCTCCTTCCAGCCTCAGAGCCACCATCAAGCTGTTCAAGGAACTGGGGGTCCCCCTCTCCACCAAGAAGACAGAGGGGCCGGACACGATCATCACCTTCCTGGGTATCCAGTTGGATTCAGCTTCAATGCAAGCCAGTTTGCCGTCCGGGAAGATCCAGGACATCCTCACCCACATAGACGGCTATCTTCAACTCGGCACCTGCAACCGCAGAGAACTACAGTCCCTGCTGGGCTCCCTGAACTTTGCCATGCGCATCATACCCCAGGGTCGCTCGTTTATTTCACGGCTTCTGCACCTCTTCCCCTTGTTCCTACACGACTCGCACAGATTGTCCCTGGATGCCCACGCTGCGGCGGATCTGGGAATGTGGAGGAGATTTCTGTCCACCTGGAATGGTAGGAGCTTGTTTCTCCCTCACCTGTCGGACTCTTCCCCCTCTATCTGGTCAGATGCGGCATCTACCACAGGCTTTGCGGCCATATTTGGGGACGATTGGCTGTGGGGCAGCTGGCCTCCTGAGGTCCAGGGTCTGGAAGGATTCTCCACTACCTCAGCGCTTTTTGAGATCTATCCCATCGTAGCGGCTGCCGTGGCGTGGGGTCATTTATGGGCAAATCTGGCGGTCCGCTGCTACTCGGACAACCAAGCAACCTGCCAGATTATAAATAAAGGTCGTTCTAAATCCCTCACAATCATGAGGTTCATGCGAAGACTTACTTGGCTGGCCGCCTGCAACAATTTTTTCCTGCATTGTTTCCATGTCCAAGGGGTGTGCAATTTGGCTGCTGACAATTTATCTCGCTTCAAATTTCAGGCTTTTCATCAGGATCTCCCATCAGCATCACCCACGGCCTCCAGCACCCCGTCATTTCAGCAACTCATTCTGGACTAGAGGCCATCATGCGGCATAGCCAGTCTTTGTCCCACTTTTCACTATCAGTCAATACACATAGAGCATACAACAGAGCATTCACGCTATTCAACAGATTCCTGGTAGAACACAACATCACGCACCCTTTCATCATGACGTCTGTTTTGGGATTTGCTTCTTTTTGCCACCTCAAACTAAAAATGTCATACAACACCATCAAACTGTATCTTACTGGCATTCAACATCATATGCTAATCTTGCACCCTAACTACACCAGCTTCATGGCCTCCCACCAAATCAAAACAATACTCAGAGGCATTCAGAAAGACGGAACCCGCACGTCCAGCCCAAAGGCTGCCCATCAACAGTCATGTTTTCAAGACATTATCCGACCTGCTGGACGCCACGCCTTTTGATACAAATACCAACGCGGTCATCAAAACGGCTATTTACTTAGCCTTCTACGGGTTCCTGAGGCCCGGGGAATTCACTACCACCTCCACATCCCAAACCTCATCTTGTCTCCTTGTCTCCCACTTATCTAAACACCTGGATCACTACGTCCTGACCTTACCTCACTCCAAGAGTAGTCAGCGTTCACCTGTCAACATCTCATATTACCCCACGCACAACAAATGGTGTCCGGTGAGGGTGCTGGACACATACAGTCAGCTTCACAGGTTCCTACCCTCTCAACCGCTACTTCAACTTCATGGATCGGTGCTCACCACGACCACCTTCATGATCCATGTCAGATCATTTCTCACCCAACTGGGCCTTAACGCGGCCAACTACTCAGGGCACTCCTTTCGCATCGGAGCTGCATCCACGGCCTCCAGTGCCAACATCCCTGCCCATGTTATCAAGAAATTGGGACGCTGGAAGTCGTCCGCTTACGCACGTTACATTCCCAATCCAGCGCAAGAGTTAAGGGTGGCTTTCCAAAGCATGTCGGGTTGAGCTGTTTACATGTTTTATTGGTTACAAATAAACTGGTTTATTTCCATTTTTGCCCTCTTCTTTCTTAGGCCTACCTCGTCCTCGGTTTCGGCACACCACAACCGACTGCATTTCTTTCCCTGCTTTCCAGGGCTCTTCTCTGAACTACCTTAAGCACTTAAAACAAGAATTAAGGCATTTGCCTGGATTTGTGGGAGGGGCTGAGGTCCGCCTCCAGCCTATTTAGGGCACCCCCCTTACCTGGCTCCTGCACCGTCTGAGGTCTGAGCTTTGTCCCTCCCACCACTCCACTCATTTACAACTCATTTCTTTTATGTCTTTTCCTTGGGTGGGCCCTCTTCTTTCTTAGGCCTACCTCGTCCTCGGTTTCGGCACACCACAACCGACTGCATTTCTTTCCCTGCTTTCCAGGGCTCTTCTCTGTACTACCGTAAGCACCTAACACAAATATATATATATATATATATATATATATATATATATATAGTGACTGCCTTGCTGGGTTTTAATAGAGCACCAAGATCTTATGAATTTATGAACATTGGGGCTTTGGAGCCAATTACTAGTTTTCCATAAAGTTATGGTCTCAAGTTACAGTGGTTTCAATTACAATGGTTATCCCAAAATCTATTAATATTCTATCTTGAGGGACCATTGTAATGGTAATATTTATCAGTGTAGGACAGTATTATCTAGGTATAACTATATAGGAGTGTAATGTGAGCAGTATAAGCCGTTTATATGACTAAACAATTGATTACAAGGTGTCTGCAACACTCCAGACAATGCTGGGAAATATCCGACAATGTAAAAAATCTGCAGTATTACATAGTACAGAGAATTAAGCAACCTTCGGCGCCCAGCTGCTGCAAAACGACAACTCTCAGCATGCACACTTGCTCTGCGGTTCTTGTAACTCCTGCAGAAGTGAAAGGAGGATTCCTGGAGTTTTAGAACAGCTGGAATGGCAGAGGTTGCTGAACCCTTATCTAGTAGATCCAGCGCCACCGCTTCAGTTTTTCCCACTAGGCTTTGTTTACTGCCTGCAGCGATGACATCACATCAATGACACATGACCACTGTAGCCAATCACTGGCCTCAACGGCTCACCGCCCCTGTTGCACCATGGCTTAGGAGTCTTTAGTTAAGGGCCCTTTACACGGACCGACAATTGAACAGATCTTTTCTAACCAGCGTTACTAGTAATGCTCACTAGCGTTGATCTGGTGGTGTAAATGCTCCGCCGATTATCCGATGAACGTGCGTTTATCGGGTAATTGTATCTTTTGTGTGGCACAAACGATCATCATTTCTCAAAGGCAGATCGTGCTGTGTAAACATAATCTTCTGACTAGAAACAACGAGACAGTATGGGGAAGAGCGATGGCGTTAGCGATCTCTCCTCCCCATACTCTGGAGAAGCACCGGTCTCCTCCACCAGCGATGAGCAGATTGTCGGGAAGGAGCGCGTTGTCCTGTGTAAGGAAGCACTACTCCTCCGGCTGTTACTGTTCTAAACTGGTTTAGAAAACACAAGGCAATAATTGGTTGCTGTGGGTTAAGCTACATATATTCCTTGCACCATGTAAATATTTTAAAGCAAATACTTTGCCCATAGTAATACAATAAAACTACATAGCAAGGTATAAGGGGAGCATAATTATAGCAGGTATCTTAGTTATACTTATAAGTGAAGTGCAATCTACTCCCTACCACCTCCAAAACCACCAGATATACTGTATATAGATATATTGCTAATAAATCCAAAATCCATGCTGGGTCCCAGCCACTGTCTGGTTGTTCTCAGCAGATGGGATGTGAAATTCTGGTTGTGCATATCAATATTAGTACTGAATGCAGTGACACTAGAAGATCTCCACTAGAACTAGGAGACCAGGAGATGTCTCCTATTGTCAGGACTGAATATTGCTGATTGATGGCCCAGACATATTAAGGATTCTAGTTAGCAAGCAGCACACGTCACCACAGGTGGGTCCAGGATTACAGTTCAGCCTGGTTCACGTGAATCACAATAGCAAAGTCTAAGCTATTCCATACATTAAAAAATATTTATGACCTAGTCCACCAAAATGTATACTGTTAGGGCCCATTGTGCTATATGTTTAGACCACAGACAACAATGGGATAAAAAATAAAATAAAAAACATAATATGAGTGGGGTTTAAACTAAACACAATAGACTAAGACTGTCCAAACCCAAACATTTTGATTGGTAGTCTGTTAACTCAAGTGCAGATTTAAAGAGGACCTGCCACCTCCCCTGACATGTCTGTTTTAGTAACTACTTGCATCAGTGCAGTTTCTAGGTAAAATTTCTCTCGGGGCGAGTGTCAAAACCCCCCCTCCCCCATCAGTACTTGCAACCGTCTCACCATATATATATATATATATATATATTTTTTTTTTTATGCTTAACACAAGATTTATTGAGAGCAAAAGAAAATCGTAAATTGTAATGGGGATCTCGGACGCCACTTCAACACTTTGGCAGGGAGCTCGGCGGAGCTGATGTTGTGTTTTATCCTAATGAGAAAGATTTCATAATAAGGATTTGGAGAAGAAGCAGAGGGATAGCAGAGCAGGGAGAGGCTGGTGCTGCTACTAGGGGGTCATACCATGTAGTAATAAAGCCCACCATAATGCCCCCCCCCCCAGTAGAAATAATTCTCCTTATAATGTGAAAAACATACCCCTATGTAATGCCCCCAGTTGAGCTAATGTTCCCATAATGTGCCAATAGTCCCCCTTATGTGCCAGTAGCCCCCCTTATATGCCAGTAGACCCCTTATGTGCCAGTAGCCCCCCTTATGTGCCAGTAGTCCCCTTATGTACCAGTAGTCCCCCTATCATGTGACAGTAGCCTCCATTATGTGCCAGCAACCCCCCTTATGTGCCAGTAGCCCCCCCTTATGTGCCAGCAGCCCCCCTTATGTGCCAGTAGCCCCCCTATCATGTGCCAGTAGCCCCCCCTATCATGTGCCAGTAGCCCCCCCTATCATGTGCCAGTAGCCCCCCCTATCATGTGCCAGTAGCCCCCCTATCATGTGCCAGTAGCCCCCCCTATCATGTGCCAGTAGCCCCCCTTATGTGCCAGTAGTCCCCCTTATGTGCCAGCAGCCCCCCTTATGTGCCAGTATTGTAATTTGTACATATATATATAAAAAAAAAACCTTATACTTACCTCCTCCAGGATGCGATGCAGTCCTCTTCCGGCCTGTGTCCCTCGCTGGCTCATGCGGCGTGATGACGTCATTGCACCGCCTGCATCGGCCTCTGATAGGCTGCCGGCCTAGTTCTGGCAGCCTATCAGAGGAACAGGGAGGGGACACACCTCTCCCTCCCCTGCCGCAGCACAGACATTTGTATCGCCGCCCTGAGGATGCCGATACAGATGACTATAGAGATAAGTGAGCGCTTCCATAATGGAAGCGCAGCGCTCATCTCCTGCTGTGCCCTGCTGGCGCCCCCCTTCTGACAGCGCCCCGGGCGGCCACCCGGCCCGCCTGGTCCAAGAAACGGCCCTGACTTGCATTACCCATGTGATAAAAATTCTAGATCATCTATTCTTATGACGCTATGCTGTGCTGTTCATCAATTATCCCTGCAGTAATGGGTGTTATCAGTTGGGGGGCAGGGTGTCCATGCTCAGTCTGACACTATCTGCAGTAGGTCAGAACAGGGTTACTTCAAAAGGGAAATTGTAATGTTTTATTGTTCAGTAAAATGTTTTGATTTAATATATTTGTATACCTAATAGCACTATATGGACAAATAAGGGTTAAGTCCTTGGCTCATCCCATTAGGTTGCCAAAAGATGGACCTTGGTAAGCCCCCTGGTTAGCTTTTGGAGTGTGGAGTCTGTGCTTAGCTGAAGAAGAGAGAGGACCTGCATTTAAGCTCCTCAGAGCTAGGCCTGAGGACAGAGAACCGTTGTCTCCGATGTACAGCCAAGGAAGCATCAGCTACACAAAAGTGATTCAGCGAGTCAGTCAGCCAGGTATTGTGCATGATTATGGCAGAGAGACGTTATTGCTGTGAGAGGGAACATTGCCAGTGCATCCTTCCACACTTTGAGATGGTCTGAATAACCATAACTTAAAGCGTACCTTAGTTTTCAAAAAAGGTTTTCATAATATCTGTGAATTTTTGTACAGTGTGAAGGAACAATTATGTCTGGGCTTCCCTAATGTCTTTTTCAGTCATAGTATTCCCTGTTTCAGCTGCACAGGTAGATTCATTTCTCTCACAAGCGGGTGTCTCCCTTCTTCCACTACTGTCTGCAGTGACCTCACTTCCCTTTCTTCCCACTATGTTTGTTTTCTTCCAGGGAGCTCAAAAAGCTGATAAGGAGGAATAAATCACGCTTACAGAAAGGCAGAAGGCTCCTGTGATGTTCAGAAGCAGTTGTTTTATCAGGCTCAGGATCTCAGCTAGCTGCCCCCATTTTCTCTCAGCCATCTTCTGAGTCTCTGTTACCAGGGACTGATCTTGCCTACAACAGTCAGTAGACTGCAACTTACGTGCAAGTGAGACCTCTAGTGGCTATGAATTTACAGCTTTTCTTCAGGTGGATGAGGGCTTATTTTTTAAATGAAGTGATTTAGAAATTTTCGAGTTACACCGTTCTCTATTAAATGAAGTGAAATTGTGTGAAAGTAGAGTGACTCTTTAAATCTGCACTCCTTTAGTCTGGGAATTTGCAGAAACTTTTACCAAGAACATCACTGCATGCCTAAAGGGGCCAGAGAGAAGGAGTACTATAAACCCCATCATTGCTGTTGTCCATATGTTGCTATTGGGGAAGGCTATGCACTGTAATCTACTTTGAAACTGTGCCTTGTCATTTTCAGATGTACTACTACTCCTACTCTGCACTTTTTAAAGAGACATTTATTTACACCAACTGGTCTCGTTACTGACTACATCATACGTTGACGGCTGCACCTACCTTCCTGCCTTGCAGCCAGAACAACATTCAACACCAAGGGCACTGCAACTACCACCAGGCAGTAGCCCTGACATCAGGGTTTGCTCCAAGAGAAGAAAGGGTTACTAAAAAGACCCAGGGAGAGCCAGAGGGGAGATTGCCACTGTGATTTACAAGCATGACAACCTTCTTCTGGCCACAACTACCACTCCCATCCTCCGCTCCACTCTCCCGGGCTGTTTGCAACATATCCAATTAGTACTGCTAGTGTCACTTTCTAGTAGCAATAATAAAGGAACAGCACAGCACTGAGTCACATGAATAGATGCTCCAGATTTGTTATTACAGGGGGAATGCAAGCAGTCTCACTGTCTCTGCTTTAAATACGGAAACTTTTAATTTACCAAAGTGTTGCTTAGGCCTCTTGCACATGACCGTATGCCCTCCGATATATACGGTCTGTGAGCGGGCCATATGTCCCAGAGCGGCATTGATCGTACGCACAGCATCAGCAGCAGGTAGCCTCAGGATAGGTCATCAATATCAGATTGGCGGGGGTCAGACACCCAGCACCCCCGCCAATCAGCAGTTTGAAGAGAAGGCACGTGCCGTCCCTTCGCTGCCTTCTCTTCATTGGTTACATGCTTGCCGTCGCATCTGCAGCGGTGTGCAGGTGTAATTACACCCAAGCCGTCCCATTCATTTCAATGGGACGGCTCGTTTCAATACACTTCTATAGGAGCGATCCGTCCTATTGAAATGAATGGGACGGCTTGGGTGTAATTACTAGTGTTGGTCAAGCACCAAAGTGCTCGGGTGCTCGAGTAGAACACCTTGGGATGCTCGGGTGCACAATGGAAGTCAATGGGAGAACCCAAGCATTAATTGTAAAAGGACAGAAATTGATGGAAACACCACCGAAATGGTTCTGGAACAGAATGGGGGGATGTCTGGATGCATCTTGGACTCCCAGGTCACTGCTGGGAACGATGTTGTCCGAGTAGTACGCCACTTTTACAGACTGACAATAATACGCACAAAACCGAAGATAAAATCGATTTTAGACGGAGGAAAAATTGCTAGGAAACATTCTTTCCTGTATATTTACTTGTATATAAAGTGCAAATGCTGCCAAAAATTACAAGGAAGATGCACTCCGATAAAACCTGTATATCACATAAAGGAGGGCCTCATTCACATTGTGGTACAATTGTTCAGGTAGTGGGACTCCTACACTCATAAAGCCTATGCACTAAGTGAAAGGGCTTCCAAAAATTACAAGGAACCGGCACTTCAGTACACCCTTTATTACACATAAAGGAGGGCATCATAGACACCCATGAAAAATTATGATTGCTGGCCTGCTGGTGACCCTCAAAAACATTAGGAGCAAGGGCCTGCTGGTGACCCTCTAAAACATTAGGGGCTAGGGCCTGCTGCTGATCTGACCATCTAAAACATTAGGGGTGAGGGTCTGCTGCTGATCTGACCATCTAAAACATTAGGGGTGAGGGCCTGCTGCCGAGCTGACCATCTAAAACATTTTGTGGGCGAGGACCTGCTGTGGAGCTGACCATCTAAAACATTATGGTCGAGGGCCTGCTGCTGAGCTGACCACCTAAGAAATTTTGTGGGTGAGGGCCTGCTGCCTAGCTGACCATCTAAAAAAATTTGTGGGCGAGGGCCTGCTGCCGAGCTGACCAGCTAAAAAATGTTGTGGACGAGGGCCTGCTGCCAAGCGGACCATCTAAAAATTTAGGGGTGAGGGTCTGCTGCTGAGCTGACCCTTTAAAATATCATGGTTGAGGGCCTGCTGGTGACCCTCAAAAACATTATGGGTGAGGGCCCGCGGCTGAGCTGACCCTCTAAAACATTAGGAGCGAGGGCAGCCTAATAAGCATGCTGATATGATGGAGGAGGAGGAGGACGAGAAAAGGGAGATTGAACCATATACCCTTTTTAGTGGTGGAAGGGGTGCATGGGAATACAGTGTATTCAATACACCATAAAAGCCACATTTAGAGTGCCTTTATGTTCAGCCGCTTTCCTCTGGTGGAGTAGAGAAGTCAGGGGCAATCCAGGCCTTGTTCATTTTTGTGCCATCCCAGGGTACGACTCGCTCCCGCCCTACACAACGTTCACCCAGTGTGATGTCAGGGAAATGTAGCGTCCCTGGCCAAAAGGACTTGTCTATGTGTCAGTCGTTAAGTGGACCTGCCCAATAACTGCGTTAGTCAGGGCACGGGTGATGTTATGGGACACATGCTGGTGTAAGGCTGGGACTGCACACCGTGAAAAATATTGGCGGCTGGGGACAGAGTACCGCGGGACAGCCGCCGCCATCAGGCGGCGGAAAGCCTCAGTGTCCACAAGCTTAAATGGCAACATTTCCAGGGCCAGTAATTTGGAAAGGTGCGCATTTAGTGCTATGGTCTGTGGGTGGCTGGATGGCTAGGTATTTGCATTTTCTTTCAAAGGCCTGGGGTATAGACATCTTTACACTGCGCTGGGACAAAGAAGAGGATGTGCTAGCTTATGGTGGTTACGAAGGTCCAGGTGCATGGCCGGAGGCATCCAGGCCTGCGTCTTGGACAGGGGATTGGCCAGCACGTAACACAGGGGAAGAGGAGGCAGTGGTGTGACCCACAGACACTGATTGCGGACCCAGGCGTTCGGCCCAACTATTAGGGTGCTTTGATGCCATGTGGCGGATCATGCTGGTGGTGGTGAGGTTGCTAGTGTTCACGCCCCTGCTCATTTTGGTTCGGCACAGGTTGCAAATGACAATTCTTTTATCGTCCGCACTTTCCTCAAAAAAGCGACAGACTGCGGAACACCTACCCCTTGGCAAGGGAGATTGCTGCGATGGGGTGCTCCGGGGAACAGTAGCGGGCCTGTTTGGTGTGGCCAGCCTTCTCCCTTTTTGCCACCCCACTGCCTCTTCCAGCCTGTTGCGGTGCTGAGGATCCCTCCCCCTCTGTACTACTGTCCTCGCTCGGCTTGCCACCTTTCCAGGTTGGGTCAGTGACTTCATCATCCAGCACCTCCTCTTCCACTTCCTCACTCTGGTCATCCTCCTGACTTGTTGACCTAACAACAACCTCAGTTATTGACAACTGTGTCTCATCCTCATCATGAACCTATTGAGACACTAATTGCGGTTGACTTATTGGTAACTGTGTCTCATCATCATCATCCACCTTGTGAAACACTAATTGCCGTTCCCCACCGTCATCTTCTTCTGACTTCGGATGCTCTAGAGTTTGGGAATCAGGGCACAACATCTGTTCATGTCCCTCTTCAAGCGGGCTTGGCGAGAGGCCCAAATTAAGGAATGGCGATTAAAACAGTCGTTGGAATATCCGAGTGTGGGATCACTTGATCGTTCTGTTGACCAGACTCTTGGCTACTGAGACTGGACTTTGTGGAAGACAGGGTGGTGCTTAACCGACTGGAAGCATTATCTGCTGCAATCCAACCGACCACCTGGTCGCATTGGTCTGACTTGGAGAGTGGTGTCCTGCGCCGCCCTGCAAACTAGGGACATGAAGCTAGGTATCGTGGATTAGTGTTTCTTGTGCTCTGGCAGCAGGCACAGTTTCACCGCGCCCAGGGCCACGGCCACTTACCCGTCCCTTACTGCTCGCCTTGCACATATTAAATGGTATATATGCTTGCAAGTATGTCACACGTACAGTAGCGCAGGTTTTGTAAGTGTATGCACAAATAAAGTACACAGAATGTCACAGATATTTTTAGGATGCACACATGTTAAACAGGAGGTATAGCGCAAGTAACGGATCTGGAATGCGAAAAAAATAAATATCGGATCCGTCCGGAGAGACGGATCCGGTATTTCAATGCATTTGTCAGAAACAAATGCTATCCGTTTGCATACGGATTTCTGGATCCGGCAGGCAGTTCCGGAACTTCTAACGCAAGTGTAAAAGTACCCTAAGTCTATGGTGTCGGACCGGTAATAAAAAAAAAAGGATCCGACACCCATTGACTTACAATGATTTTAATGCAGGATCCGGTTTGTTCTGTTTCTATATAATACAACAGATGTATTAAATGAAATGGAAGTGTTTTATTCAGGTTTTGAGATCCCGTGCCAGATCTCTAAACCTGAACTGAAAACGCGGATGTGAAGGCAGCCTTACTCATGTCCCCGTGTCCTTACCAACACAAGTCCAGGACAGGGTATGGAGGCCATTTTGGTAGTAAAGGGAATTTGACAGATGCAGTTTAGATGATGCATAGGTTAGTTTGTCCCACAATTACTAGTACTAATCTTATGCTTGAAGATGTGAAAGTATCTACTATTACTGAGGTCCGTGGTATATGACATTGCACTTAATTGACAGAGGCAGTCTCCAGGCTTTTAAGTGCTATTGTTCTTACGGCTTGGTCTCTGGTTTGGCTAATATGAGCTCATTTACATACCCTTCCCATGAAGCATTGCCTGAAAATGAGTCTCCATACCCCAGAGGAGTCTCCACAATAACAGCCAGTAATACCCTACTTAGCTCATTCTTAGATTGAATGGGCTTTATAAGGAGGCCATTTAATCAATGGGTGCCCGGGTCTTCTGGCTAGGCAAGATGATGAATTTTTATAATTCTGTCTGAATGTCCGAGCTGTAATTGCACATTCATTAATTTATTTTTGTGTGTTTTCACTGTGTTTGTTTGTCACAAGAACTTAAAAGGTGTGGTGCCCTTATGGGCTACCCTCTGAGGTCTATGGGCGGTGGCCATTAGGTTTCTTCCCCCCCCTGCAAACCCTTTGGCTTTCCCTCTGGGGGGAGGGAGCCAGACCTTGACCTGGGTTGGCAGCACAGGTGGAAAGCCGAACAACAACGGGCTTCTACCTCGGCTCCGTCAGAGGTTGGCCATTTGTTCTTCTGGCTTGGAGGGTTGGGTATTGGTTTATGGAAAGCCCTTCTCTTAGGGCTCATTCACACGACCGTGGTTTGGTTCTGCATCCGAGCCACATTTTTTGCAGCTCGGGTGCTGACCGCATCCTTTGCTCCATTTCGCGGCGCCGCAAAAATTATGAGTCATGTCCTATTCTTGTCCGTTTTGCGGACAAGAATAGGCATTTCTATTAAGGGCCGTCTGATGGGATTTGATGGGTCCGGCACAGTGGGTGCCCTGTTTGCAGCAGCTCTCCCTTCTGGCTCATAGTGGGGGATCTATAGCTGCGGAACTGCCTCTATAATGTCCCAAAGCCCTAATGGGTTACAAAAAAGCCTTGGTGAGACACCCCCTTTAGGCTAGGGATAGATATTTGGAATTTAGACTTATTATCTGGGGGGGGGGGAATTATATATACATATATATATATATATATATATATATATATATAGTCCATTTTAATTCCAGAAACAGCACCACTCTTGTCTATGAACTGTGTTTGGTATTACAGCATGGCTCCATGGACAAGAGTTGCACTGTTTCTGGAAAAAGCAGAAGTTTTTGTTATAATTTCAGACAACCCTTTTTAATAATCAATTTAAAAAACGCATTGCAGCCTCTAACATACCCAACTGCTTTCAGCTTATTTAAAAGGGCTAGCTCCAGTATTTAAACTTATCACCTTTTCACAATATAGGTAATAACTGTCTGATTGGTGGTGGTCTAACTGTCTGGACCCCCACCAATCATCACGAGAACAGGGGGTCCTGTGTCCCCTGTATGAATGGTGTGGTAGCTCTGTACTCAGGATAATGAATACCGCAGGAGTTGTGCATGCTTGACTTGCCACTCCTTTCATATGGGGGTAGAATATGGAAATGCCTCAAATGTCCGATAGGTGCAGGACCCACCTCTAGGACCTTCTTCCATCTCAAGATTGGGGCCCCAAAGTATTCAATTACAGCAGGGCCATGTTCTTGAGATAGGAGCAAGTCCCAGAGGTCCCTATCGGACATTTATGGCATATCCTATCGATATGCCATAAACATCCAGATGGGAACACCGCTTTGTTATTTTTTTGTATAATGAAAAGTTTTCTAATGTACCAATATACTTTCTGCGTCACTTTGAATAGTTTTCAAGATCTCTGCTTGCTGTTATTCAACAGGTTCCCGGCTTAAACCAGTTATCAGGGCTGTGAGATTCTCACATGACCAGGAATGAATTCTATTCCCTAGAAGAAAACTATCAAGGTTACTACAGAATGGCAGCAAGGAGAGATCTTGCAATCTGTAAGGCATTGATACAAAATGTATCTTGGAAAATGGTATGACTTTTTACTACACAATGAATTAGGCTATTTTCACACTAGCGTTAATATTTTCCTGTATTGAGATCCGTCATAGGGTCTCAATACCGGAAAAAAACGCTTCCATTTTGTCCCCATTCATTGTCAATAGGGACAAAATGTAACTGAACAGAACGGAATGCTCCAAAATGTATTCCGTTCCATTCTCATTCCTGGTCATGTGAGAATCTCACAGCCCACATACCAGAGAGCAAACCTAAGACGGAATCCGTCATGACCCACAATGTAAGTCAATGGGGACGGATACGTTTTCTCTGATACAATAGAAAACGGATCCGTCATCCATTGACTTTGAATGGATTTCATGACTGATCCGTCTTGGCCATGTTACAGATAATACAACCGGATCCGTTCATAATGGATGCAGACGGTTGTATTATCAGTAATGGAAACGTTTTTGCTGAACCCTGCCGGATCCAACAAAAATGACTGAAAGCGGCATACCCCCTTATGAGTTAATGCACACTACCGTGCATCTTCTAAGCTGATCCGTCTAGATTTCTATGGTGCTCTATTATCCTTTATACGCCTCTGGTTCATACATTTGGAGCTGGAGAGCCTTCATACACAGATATTCCCCCCATGAAGCAGGGTTTTCATACCAGTAAATATTGTACGCTTTAATAACAAAGTAGTCATTATGTCATTTAGCTCCATTAAGACATACAATTACTATATGGTTAACACGCTTCATTGGTTGAAGGGGTTAATGCAATAGGAACATTAACCATTCAGTACTAGCATACCCGTCACAGAAATGTCCCATTGCCCTTGATGCGTGTAATTTTATTTTTTTCTTGTCTAATTTGCTTTTTATTTTAATCGCTTGTCTCTGTAATGGTTTTATGAAAGCGCCTACTATCCGATATGAAGCTAATGATAACTAGGAGGAAGTCTAAAAGCTAATGCGGTTAGAAGGACTACATTGCCATGTCTATACATGTAGCATTGGACTCATACTGGCAAAATCATATGACAGATTATGGACGACGCACAGTAAACTATGACAAGTAGATGCCGGATATCACAGCAGCTTTAGATGATTTCCCTCCTGTAAAATAGTCTGGAACATGATTCCATACTTCATAACCGGTTTATTTGTAGATTGCAAGCTCTTGCGGACAAGGTCCTCTCCCCCTCTGTTAACAGTTGGATTTTTATCATATTTGTATTTTTTATATTATGTGTAACGGTACTTTCACATTAGCGTTTTTCTTTTCCGGCATAGAGTTCCATCACAGGGGCTCCATACCAGAAAAGAACTGATCAGGCATATCCCCATGCATTCTGAATGGAGAGTAATCCGTTCAGGATGCATCAGGATGTCTTCAGTTCAGTCTTTTTGACTGATCAAGCAAAAGATAAAACTGCAGCATGCTACGGTTTTATCTCCGGCGAAAAAAAACTGAAGACTTGCCGGAATGCCGGATCCAGCATTTTTCCCCATAGAAATGTATTAGTGCCTGATCCGGCAATCAAGATACCGGAATGCCGGATCCGTCCATCCGGTCTGCGCATGTGCAGACCGGTAAAAATGTGAAAAAAAGATACAAGACGGATCTGTCTGTCCGCATGATAAGCGTCTCATAAATGCTTTCAGTCACATGCAGATCGGCGGATCCGGCGGGCAGTTCCGACGACGGAACTGCCCGCCGGATCACACTGCCGCAAGTGTGAAAGTAGCCTAAGCTCTCTTGAGTGAATTAATGGTACTATAAAAAAATTATTATACTCCATTTTTACAGTACCCCGGGGATACTGCTAGGAGCACAATGTAGGGGCATTAGATAGGGGACAGCTAGCAGGACAGGCGCCTGGGAGAGCACTTACAAGCCACTCTGCCTTGACCAGCTTCATAAGCATATGTTCACATGATGCAGTCTCACCCCTTTTTGTACATAGGTATGGTTCAGCAAACGATTCACTTACCCATGAAATAGAAAGCAGCGCTGCAGACTGTGCTACCAAATATAAAGTCCTCCAGCAAATTAGGAATGAGAGTGAAGGGTATGCAGAAAATACAGAGCATGAGGTCACTGACTGCCAATGACAATAAGAAGAGGTTGGTGACAGTCCTCATCCTCTTATTCCTTATCAGGACCGCTATAACCAAGCTGTTGCCCAGGACACCCAGGAGAAAGATCAAGGAATACAGGAAAATCCTCACTGCCTGGTGCAAATCTACAAAAGAAAAAAACGAATTAGTTGTCGTGATACATTGTTGCTAATTCATGCACAACAATGAAATGAAACATAAAACAACAGTGAGGTCCAGAATCAGATGTAGCAGCAAAGTTGTATTTGTCATTGGGCTGTCGGCAGTTTCTGATATGCCTGTTGACACATTCAGCTCTGCTACATCTGCGAGTCTACTTGTGCCTCATGGCAAGTTTGCTAGTTAAGTTAATGCAGTAGGTTTACTGGAAAGATAAAACTAGATTTGATGTCTGCCTTTATTAATAAAAGTTTTTGGGCGTTCTTGTTCATCGATGTCTGTACCTCTTAGTATATACTGACTTGTTGCAGGTTTTGTATTTGCTTATTGATATAATGATAAAACAATAAACAAATTTGGGGAAAAAAAGTTTATAATTTTTTTGGGTGATTTGACATTATTACAGCATGTCAGAGATGACATTGTCATTACAGCGCACATCATACACATGACATTTGAAAGTCTACAATGCAGCTCTCTCTGGCTCCAAACTAGTTGCCTGCCGTGCTTTGACTTGTAGTTCCACAAAGCTGTGGCTAACTGAAGCACTTTCTGGGAAAATATCTACAAATTCTACCCATACAGTTATGACACGTACCTTTGCCAGGGATGGTCGCATTGTGTGAATAGTTCCCCAGGCAGCTGATGATGGCTCCATTATCTGTGATCTCACATAATATCCCATTTTCATCGGTATAATTGTCCTCATGAAGATTATACAGTGTTTCCATGTCTGTTAGTGTAATATGGGGTTGGTAAGAGACTACTTGCTTCCCATGCCTCCTTGTGATGAGAGGCTTGCTGAGGTCTGCTGGCAGAATTCCTGGGAGAGAGATTTGTGTGCAGCCCTCTATCCAGGCTCCACTCCACACACTGTATGCACTGCACATACACTGAAGGGTAACCGTCTGCAGTGTGCCACCCTCTCTGGTTATTGGTCGGGACCTTCTTATTCCCAGTTAGAAAAAAAAGCTGCTTAGCTAAAGGTAGAGGACAGCACACCTGACATTTTCTGTTCTCTTCTCCTCCTAGACTTCTTGTGTAATAATTCACTAGTGGGGAACGTTGCAAAATAATGGGAAAAACTACATCCTGGTGACTAGATAATAAAATGTGAAAGCTGAGTTTTCACAAAGGGGCTCAGAAATTTAACTTGTGGGGCCCCTGAACTGCCTGATGCTGCAGACCTCCTTGAATGCCTGGCAGATTCCCACTGCCAGACAAGTTCAGTATATAAATACAGCACCAAAAACAAGCTCATTACATAGAAAAAGCACCAGAACGAGTGACTGGACGCTGGAATCTCAGCTCCTCTGAGAAATCCTATATCCTTATCAATCAGCCACCATCCAAAGACGCCATGAGCCTCACCCTACAGCAAATGACCCCCACATAACAGCGGTGACCTGATGAGCTGCTTTTGGCGCTTCTAAAGAAAGACACGGGCCCAGTTGCGCACTGCGGCCTAACTCCCACCTGAAATCTCGGCCTCTAGTCAAGGAGGACCCGCGCACCAGCATCTGGAGCCACGCACTCCGGGAGGAAACATCACCCCAAGCTAGGGGCTGCCCCGGTCCTGCCGGACCCGCAGAGAGAGAGACCAAGGGAGAGCGGCGCTGACGCTTGCTACCGGAGGTGTCGGCGGTAGGAAAGATCACAGGCAAGACCTGCAGTGCGGCGACATAATCTCTGCAAGTACAAACAAACGTTAGTGCCACATTTCCACCATCGCTCAGAAGTCGAAGGGCTAGAGATCACCATACATACAATATAGGAGGGAGGAGGCAATAAGTGGCCCATAATAACGACAGAAAAGATCCCCCCCCCCCCCAACTGTGTTGTGTTCTCTGATCCCCTGACTCGTTAGGGGAAACAAAGAGGAATCCTCATCCCTAGTCACAGAAGCCAGATAACTACAAGCCCAATCACCATATAAGCCTCTACCACATAACAGGCTACCAAAGTCCTACATACCCCTCCCCATACAGCAGGAACCCAAAAGAACTTAAAACAGCAAGACAACTGAACACGAGATTGGCTTCAATTTTTTCGGACCCTGAACAAGATCTACATATCACCATATAGCTGGTTATTATTCCTTTTCTTTCCGGTAAAAAGACCTGCTCGAATATGCCCTCTTCTCTCCAACCCCTAAGGGCTACATACAATGTAAAACTCCCATAACTCCATTGGGGATATTTCAGGCATGCTATCAATCTAAAGAAGATCAGTATGGTAAAGATTGGCCGCAAAACATCTAGCATTGAACAGGAGTCAACTATAACACCTTTTCAACCTAACATGGATAAATTCCTGACTAAACAGGGCACTGGGGCATCATCCAAAGCACTGTCGCATAAAGAAGCCACAGCCTCAGAATCAGACCAAGCAAGCGATAACGAGGGTGAATATTCCGAAAATAGCAAACCAATCTCTAGAGCATTCCTCACCCGCCTACTAACCTCATCCCTTGCCCCCATCGGTAAAGATATGTCTGAGATCAAACAAGACCTTCAGCACCTGGGCCACAGGATTGACACGCTCGAACAAACGCAGACGTCACTCATAGATCACGCATCGGCAGTTGCCTCAAACCTACAAATACAAGAGGAGCACATAAATAAACTAGAAGACCTAGAAAACCGAAATAGGCGAAACAACTTGAGGATTAGGGGGGTCCTAGAATCCACGGAAACCACAGAAATTACGCCTACCTTAATTAATATGTTCTCAGGCCTACTTGAAGACTCTGACAATCAGTCACTGATAATTGAAAGAGCTTACAGAACCTTGAGACCAAAACCTCAACCTGCCGAACCCCCCAGAGATATTGTCTGCAAACTCTCAGACTTTCATATAAAAGAAAAAATCCTACAAAACGCTAGATCTTCAAAATCTCTTGCATATGATAAAAACCAAATAACCATCTTCCAGGATCTAGCACCAACCACGCTAGCAAAGCGTCGCTAAATCAAGCCATTTACAGATGCCCTTCGCCAGAAACAACATGCGTACCGCTGTTTATTCCCGTTCGGCATCTCTATCTCAGCCAACGGAAGACCCTACACAGCTCGCACGTCAGACGAAGTGGCTTCAGTGGCAGCAGAACTGAACATACCACTGGACCAGCCTCCAGTTCTAGAGACGGAGCACTCAAACATAAACATTTCACCTCTCCCAGCACTGCTACCATGGGAAACGGTTGAAAAGTCCAAGCAGCAGAGAACAGAGAAGTCCCAAAAAGTATCGACTCCACTTCAACTACTTACACTATGAGTATTGCATTTAACCTACTATCACAAGTTCTTTATTTTCTCTTATTATGTTAATGTTTCTCAGTTCTATTAGATATGCCAGTATTTATCCCTCAAATGGTTCACTGATAATACACACAAAGAAAAATGTTTATAAGTGAGCTCTTACACATAGTTCTCAAACCAATACTACCAATTGTTACAAGGGTAATGAAAACCCCACCCTCACACTTATATCCCCAGCTCCTACTTCCCACCCCTCAAAACTTTATTTATCCGAGATCATGTCCTAAGTTTAGGCAATCACTTACTGCACACTCAAATGGCTACTGATATACAAACCATGTCTTTTGTCTCTTATAATGTGAGAGGGCTCAACTCACCAGTGAAAAGGTCCCAAGTTTTGCTGCTACAGGAAACACACTTAATCCAAACCAAAACACCCTTTTTCCTTAAATCCTTTTATAACCAGTGGTATCACTCTTTCTCAACATCCAGGAAATCTAGAGGAGTCGCCATTGCGCTACATAAAAACGTACCTTCCCAACATCGAGACACCCTAATAGATGTTCAGGGAAGATATATTTTTATCAAGGGTAAAATAGCCAACGTATTGGTCACAATTGGAAACCTATATGCTCCAAACAAGAACCAAGACACATGGATCACGCGCACCATTAGGAACTGCAAATCCTTCATAGAGGGAACCTTCCTATTAGGAGGCGACCTCAACACTGCCTTACACCCACCAGTGGATACGTCCACGGGGAAATCAATACTAACCAAAAAAGCCTTATCCAGAATACACAAATGCTTACACTCTGCACAACTAGTAGACACTTGGAGACATATTCATCCAACTGACAGAGACTACACTCACTACTCTCCTGTACAACAATCATATGGTCGAATAGACTATCTATTCCTTCCCCTCCCGGCGCTCCTGTCCATAAGAGAAGTTTCTATACTTCCCAGCGTACACTCAGATCATCCAATCAATTCTCCTACTGCGTACAGCACTTGGTAAAATCACCAAACCCACACTAAATTGGAGACTAAATGAATCCATCCTCTCTAACAATCAACATTAAACGTACATTGAAAATGCCCTAAAGAATTATTTCGAACAGAACACTGACAACACATTACCCTTCACTACAATATGGAAAGCCCACAAAGCTGTCACACGGGAAGAATATATTTCAATAGCCTTGCATCTCAACAAAACCAGAAAAGAAACAACACAGAAACTTTACAAAGAGATTCAGCAACTAGAGCTAACACACAAAACCTCTAACTCTAGTGACACCATGCAAACCCTAACGTCCAAAAGGCAACAATTGAAAGACATCATAAACATACAATCTACTAAATTCTACATGTCATGGAAAAATAGATTGTACATACATGGAGATAAGGTATCCAAATTGATGATGCCCCTCATCAAGAAACAAAAAGCCCGAACATTTATAATTTCGGTAAAGCACCATTCAGGCACACGCGTCACAGACGCTAAAAGTATATCCGAAGCATTCTGCCAATATTACAAATCACTATACCAACTAAGGGCACACGATACCACAGACCAAACATTAAAGAGACAGGAGGATAAGGAATTTCTTATCTTCTCTCCACCTCCCGGAACTATCAGAAGAGCAACAAACCATTCACACCACGCGAGGTCCAGACCACTCTGTCGAAGAGCCAAACAGGCAAGAGCCCAGGCCCGGATGGCCTCCCTATTCTATATTATAAATCCATGCACGATATTCTCCAACCACATCTCCTACACTTCTGCAACGCTGTGCTGCAGGGATCGGCTCTACCGAAGCAGGCGCTTGAAGCGCATATCTCACTAATACACAAAGAGGGGAAAGACCCTGAATTATGAAGCAATGTCGGGTATATAAAGCAAATTCTTTATATAAATATTTTTAAAAAAATACGGATTAAAAGAAAAATTATGCAAACGATATTGACCCGTGAGATGGACATAAACATCTCAAAAAGAGTTCAATCAAGAACCTAATTATTTTGTGCAATCAGTAAAACAGGGTACAAGCGTCTATGCAAAAATATAAATGGTTTATTTACAATAGTTTAAAATACAACCAAAATTTTATCAACGTAAAGTTCAATAATATACAATGATATGCAGTACCCAGAATTCACCACTATATGGTGCCAACAAAACACTACTCAACCAACACAAGAATATTATGCAATACGGCTTTAAAATTGTGAGAGATATACAATCAATGGATTATGCGAAAAACTTAATCAAGAAAATGACAGATACGATCCCCTGCTCTGCCCAAAATGATGACCAATCTCAGATATGGGGTAGTATTGCCACAAAACTTAAAAATTATTGGCTTGATATCAAACTAGGGAATATAAAGATTCCTGTCACGGATGAAGTTAGCAGATAGCTGGAATATATAAATAAACGAGCGACTGGCTTGATCCCAAACTAAGGAGCTTATAGGTGAGCCCTATAAAACCCTAAGAGCTCTCCCTGACTGCTATGCACATGCAAGGGTCTGTATGGTAGACGATTGCATGCCCGCGTACCTAATACTGTGTGACACCTGAAAACCCTATAGTAGTGAGGGGACATGACCACCGGCTCCCTGCACTTAATATGGACGGAGTCAGGGTCACCTAGAATCAAGCCAGCAAGGAAACACAATAAAGTAAATGACTTATCTGAACAAACAGCAGAAGCAGCCTCCAGCAGTGAACACCTCATCCAGGAAGTAGTATAAACCGCAAAGTGAGGCAGTATGGGAGGGATTATAAAGGAAGACAATTAGTCGAAATAAGTGACACCTGGCAGAAGGAAAGGAGATGAGAAAGTGAAACCAAAACAAAGAACATCATACAAGAGGTAGAGAAGAACGTCTGCCAGATCTTCTCACAGAACTGGCGGTGACAATTCCCAACAGAGAGTTTCTCTTGTTATCAATATCAGATCTTGTATTCAGTGATATGCATTTTCACTGAATGCTGTCGACATTGATGTAGCAACTAACGTTACACGTCCGCAAATGAGCGGGTATCTGGCTAAGTATCAAGCCAATTAATTTAAATCAATACTACATAAAACAAAAATATACATTACCCAAGGGTCAAGTGATGTGCAGAGTCTTGGGGCAGTCAGCTCTCAAGAGTTTTTCCAATAATCCCAATGTTTCTCCAGAGATCTCCCTTTCTTTCTTTCTTTGTTTTTTTTTCTTTTTCTTTTTGGTATCTGGTTTCTTAACCCAAAACTTATCAGATGAACACACCCTCCTGGTCTGGAACTTTCCAATCATTGTTGGATGGGCGTGTGCATTGATAAGGAGCGTGATGTCATAATAATACCCAGAATGCACTGCTACTGGTGTAGTATTAACTGCTCATATCTAGGTGACACTGTTGTATAAGCTATAAGCATCATACTATTAAGGGTTAACTCATACATGCCTGATATTTTCAATACTACACACCTCTGACATCTGGAGGCCTTGTCTTAGAGCCGAGGGACAAACTTTGATACATGAATGTATACTTTAAGGAACATCTAGACAATTCTCACACTGTGGAATTCATGTTCAGATAAGAAATACAATGGAGCCTCTAAATCTGCAGATGCCATTTATCTTCTAACTGTCTAAATGTATAATATATTGTTACAATAACACTAGCTTTTTGAACGGCACAGTAATCTTCCTATGGACTCACTTCGGCCTACATGAAAATCCATACAAAACAGTGAATATAAATCAACATTGCTCTTAATTAAAGGCAATGAATACCCATTATCACTAAAATAAGTAGATATAACTGTTTATACTTATGAAAAGGCACAACAGCAATTATAGGCCTATATCCCTCTTGAACAATGATGTTAAGATTTTCGCTAGTCTAGTGGCACAGCATTTAAGCCCATTGTTGGCTTCGTCAAGGGTAGGGAGGGTAAAGATAACTCCATCAGATTTCTAAATCTTTTACAGCACGCATAAAGCTCCATCTCCCCTTTAGTCTTTCTTGGCACGGACACTGAAAAGGGCTCCGACAGGGTGGACTGGACTTTCATGACGGAAACCTTGAATTGTTTTCATATCCCAACCCCCATTATCAAGGCTATCTCACAACTATACTCTAGCCCGTATGCGCAAATTCGTGTCAATGGTCTTTTGCCTGACCCTTTTGACATCCTTAATGGTACTCGGCAGGGTTGTCCGCTTTCTCCTTCACTATTCATTGTAGTGATGGAGACACTGATCCAAAGTATATGACAAAACTCTGCCATAGTGGGGTATAAAACCAACAAAGTGGTACATAAAGTGGCGGCCTTTGCTGACGACCTCCTTCTGATCCTAACTAACCCAGAGATAGAATTACCAGCCGTATTAGACACATTTAGTAGATTTGGCCACCTATCCAACTTCAAAATAAACTTAGATAAATTTGAAGCTCTAGGCATAAACTTATCCCAGGAAACAATAAACACACTGGAAAGTTAATTCCCCTTTAAATGGCCAAAAAGCCATATAACGTATCTAGATATTAAACTGAGGGTGCATTGGCCCGATCTATACAAACTCAATTACCTACCACTCTTACAAAGCTTTCTCCAGGAAATAGAATCATGGCCGGCCCCCTTTCTATCCTGGATGGGAAGGAAGAAGTTACTAAAAGGCCTTATTCTACCCAAGTTCATTTATATATTTCAGATGCTCCCAATTAAAACACCAAAGACATACTTCCAGAAAGTTAGATCACTCAAACTATATTTAGAAAAACAAGAGACCTAGACTAAATTTCCACACACTTACACTCCCTAAAACACTAGGAGAACTGGGAGTTCCAGACCCATTCCTATACTACTCAGCTTTAATCCTCTCTAGAATAGTGCATTGGGCTAGACCCAAAACAGATAAATTACATGTAACCCTAGAAGAATCCTCCGCTCCATTACCCCTCAAAACCCTGATAACCGCACCTTTAAAACTTTTAGACTCGATAATCTTCAGGAATGACATGACCCAAGAGACGATGCAATTATGGAAAAAACACGCAGCAAATCTCTCACCGTCCCACTCCCCATTAACCGAAATAAGAGACCTCCCAGACTTAAAGACTAAACAAAAAGACCTACAGTCTCCGGACCAATTACACACCTTAAACATCCCACTAGATAAAATAATGGAGAACGGAACTATTAAACCTCTGACTGATATAAATAAAATATTAAACGACAAGCCACTAAATGTCCTAGCCAAAAACAAACTCAAACTGGCCCTGCAGTCTTATATATATCAAATGGAGTCCTAGACAGACATCTGACATAATTTGAAACCTTAATAGCACAACAACCACCTGTCAAAGTACTGTCAAGAATCTACAACCTTATCCTCACTAGATCCACCCCTTTAAAATGAGCATACATAGGACTCTGGGAAAGAGACTTAGGTCTAGAACTGACACCAACAGATATTTCTGCCATATACAAACGCTCTCACTGTCCTTCTTCTTGTATGCATATCCAAGAAAATTCCTATAAAATACTATCACACTGGTATATAACCCCAGTCAAAACTAACATATGGTACCCCCTCCATTCCAGACACCTGTTTGCGCTGTGGTATGAAAAGGGGGACGTACCTTCACATTTGGTGGTGGTGCTCTAAATTGGTACCATTCTGGAATTCTGTAGAGGCCACTAAGTCCATCTGCTCTCTGAACACGACACCTTCACCAGCCCTAATTTTCTTGGGATGGGATGAGGAACGGCAGAAAGGGCAGAACAGGTCCCTCCCCTCTTTTTTAATCGCAGCTGCTAAACTACTCATTCCCCCTCTATGGAGAACAACAACCAGCCCTACACTACCTCAATGGTTACTCAAGGTAGACCAAATATACAACTTAGAGTAAATTGTGGCGTTAACTAATCAAAGTCACAATAGATTTGCGTCACTTTTGTCACCATGGACTACTTACAGCAAATCTACCTCTTTCTTGAATCACACCTTAGAAGAAAGCCCTTGAGCAGTTTGACATACATAGAGACAAAGGAGACACACTAATCAAATCATACCTACACTACTATCTACCACAGATTTGTTCACGATAGACAGAGATCTCGGATATGAACAACCCCCCCCCCCCATTACCTTCCTCCTCCCTATTAACTCACCCCCTCCCCCAAACATACTACATAGACACAATTCAGTTTTGTACAAGTTCTTCTTTATTGGTTCTACTTTCCAGCGAGGAATACAGAATAGCTCAATTACATAGAAAAAATGTAATCACACTCAAGTTCTAAGTACAAGGACCTGGAGGACTTCAGATTAATATGGACTCAAACGATCTGAGCCACTGCCATTGAAGACTCGGCATCAAACGAATAAACACCGAGGCTTATGGTCTCCAAATCCCCTGGGACCCACTAGATTATCTCTCAAACTGTGAATTGCATACATCTTATACAGTATGTTCTCCCATTGTACTCTGATCTGTATAACCTTAACACCACAAGGTGTTCTGTTATATTCAATATCTATGTACCTGTTTATTGTTTAAACTTTAATAAAAAGAAAATTGAAAATAAAATAAAAAGCACCAGAACAAAGCTCATGACATAACTACAGCACTGGAACAATTCTAATAACATAAGACATCACCATAAACATGCTTGCAACATACATCCAGCACCAACATCAAGCTCATAGCATAAATACAGACTCATAACCAAGCTCATTACATACAGTCAGGTCCATAAATATTGGGACACCGACACAATTCTAAGATTTTTGGCTCTATACACCACCACAATGGATTTGAAATGAAACTAACTAGATGTACTTTAACTGCAGACTGCCAGCTTTAATTTGAGGGTATTTACATCCAAATCAGGTGAACGGTGTAGGAATTACAACAGTTTGCATATGTGCCTCCCACTTGTTAAGGGACCAAAAGTAATGGGACAATTGGCTTCTCAGCTGTTCCATGGCCAGGTGTGTGTTATTCCCTCATTATCCCAATTACAATGAGCAGATAAAAGGTCCAGAGTTCATTTCAAGTGTGCTATTTGCATTTGGAATCTGTTGCTGTCAACTCTCAAGATGAGATCCAAAGAGCTGTCACTATCAGTGAAGCAAGCCATCATTAGGCTGAAAAAAAACAAAACAAACCCATCAGAGAGATAGCAAAAACATTAGGCGTGGCCAAAACAACTGTTTGGAACATTCTTAAAAAGAAGGAATGCACCGGTAAGCTCAGCAACACCAAAAGACCCGGAAGACCACGGAAAACAACTGTGGTGGATGACCGAAGAATTCTTTCCCTGGTGAAGAAAACACCCTTCACAACAGTTGGCCAGATCAAGAACACTCTCCAGGAGGTAGGTGTATGTGTGTCAAAGTCAACAATCAAGAGGAGACTTCACCAGAGTGAATACAGAGGGTTCACCACAAGATGTAAACCATTGGTGAGCATCAAAAACAGGAAGGCCAGATTAGAGTTTGCCAAACGACATCTAAAAAAGCCTTCACAGTTCTGGAACAACATCCTATGGACAGATGAGACCATGATAAACTAGTACCAGAGTGATGGGAAGAGAAGATTATGGAGAAGGAAAGGAACTGCTCATGATCCTAAGCATACCACCTCATCAGTGAAACATGGTGGTGGTAGTGTCATGGCGTGGGCATGTATGGCTGCCAATGGAACTGGTTCTCTAGTATTTATTGATGTGACTTCTGACAAAAGCAGCAGGATGAATTCTGAAGTGTTTCGGGACATATTATCTGCTCATTCAGCCAAATGCTTCAGAACTCCTTTGACGGCGCTTCACAGTGCAGATGGACAATGACCCAAAGCATACTGCAAAAGCAACCAAAGAGTTTTTAAAGGGAAAGAAGTGGAATGTTATGCAATGGCCAAGTCAATCACCTGACCTGAATCCGATTGAGCATGCATTTCACTTGCTGAAGACAAAACTGAAGGGAAAATGCCCCAAGAACAAGCAGGAACTGAACACAGTTGCAGTAGAGGCCTGGCAGAGCATCACCAGGGATGAAACCCAGCGTCTGGTGATGTCTATGCGTTCCAGACTTCAGGCTGTAATTGACTGCAAAGGATTTGCAACCAAGTATTAAAAAGTGAATGTTTGATTTATGATTATTATTGTGTCCCATTACTTTTAGTTCCTTAACAAGTGGGAGGCACATATGCAAAATGTTGTAATTCCTACACCGTTCACCTGATTTGGATGTAAATACCCTCAAATTAAAGCTGACAGTCTGCAGTTAAAGCACGTCTTGTTTGTTTGTTTCATTTCAAATCCATTGTGGTGGTGTATAGAGCCAAAAATGTTAGAATTATGTCGATGTGCCAATATTTATGGACCTGACTGTAAATACAGCACCAGAACCAAGCTCATAACATATATATTGTGTCAGACCAACACTCATAACATAAATATAGTACTAGAACCAAGATTCTAACATAAATGCAGTACCAAAACCAAAATTCTAATAAATATGTCCCCAAAGCCAAGCTCATAACATTAATACAGCATCAGAACCAAGTTCATAACATAAAGACAGTCCCAGTACCAAGCTCATAATATAAATACACTTCCAGAACTAAGCTCAATACATATATACCACCAATCCAAGCTCATATTGTGCTATGTGATCAAACTGCACATTTCAGAGTGGACTTTTATTGTGGGCAGTCTAAGGCACACCTGTGCACTATTCATGTTGTCTAATCAGCACCTTGATATGCCACACCTGTGAGGTGGGATGGATTATCTCGGCAAAGGAGAAGTGCTCACTAACACAGATTTAGACAGATTTGTGAACAATATTTGAGAGTAATGGGTCTTTTGGGTATGTAGAAAATGTTTCAGATTTTTGAGTTCAGCTCATGCAAAATGGGAGCAAAACCGAAAGTGTTGCGTTTATATTTTTGTTCAGTATAGTTTATAAGGCTGATAAAAAGAGATCCATCCATCCAGTTCAGCCTGTTATCCTGCTGGTTGATCCAGAAGAAAGGTAGAAGCCAATTTTTCTCATTTTAGGTGAAAAAATTCCATCCCTTAGCATACAGTCAGGTCCATATATATTTGGACACTGACACAATTTTTTTTTTATTACCTGTTTACTAAAACATATTCAAGTTATAGTTGTATAATGGACATGGACATAAAGTCCAGACTTTTAGCTTTAATTTGAGGGTATCCACATTGAAATTGGATGAAGGGTTTAGGAGTTTTAGCTCCTTTACATGTGGCACCCTGTTTTTAAAGGAACCAAAATTAGACAATTGACTCAAAGGCTGTTTCATGGGCAGGTGGGGACAATTACTTCATTATTTCATTCTCAATTAAGCACATAAAAGGCCTGGAGTTGATTTGAGGTGTGGTGCTTGCATTTTGAAGATTTTGCTGAGAAGTAAACATGCGGTCAAAAGACCTCTCCATGCAGGTGAAACAAGCCATCCTTCATCTGCGAGAACAGAAAAAACCCATCCGAGAAATTGCAACACAAAGGAGTGGCAAAATCTACAGTTTGGTACATCCTGAGGAAGAAAGAAAGCACTGGTGACCTCAACAATGCAAAAAGACCTGGACGCCCACAGAAGACAACAGTGGTGGATGATCTCAGAATAATTACCATGGTAAAGAGAAACCCCTTCACAACAGCCAACCAAGTGAACAACACTCTCCAGGCTATAGGCGTATCAATATCCAAATCTACCATAAAGAGAAGACTGCATGAAAGTAAATACAGAGGGTTCACTGCACGGTGCAAGCCACTCAGCCTCAAGAATAAGAAGGCTAGATTGGACTTTGCTAAAGAAAAAAAAACATCTTAAAAAACCAGCACACTTCTGGAAGAACATTTTGGACAGATGAAACCAAGATCAACCTCTACCAGAATGATGGAAAGAAAAAAGTATGGCGAAGGCACGGTACAGCTCATGTTCCAAAGCATACCACATCATCTGTAAAACACGGCGGAGGCAGTGTGATGGCTTGGGCATGCATGGCTGCCAGTGGCACTGGGTCCCTAGTGTTTATTGATGATGTGACACAGGACAGAAGCAGCCGGATGAATTTTGGGGTTTTCAGAGACATACTGTGGGCTCAAATCCAGCCAAATGTAGCCAAACTGATTGGTCGGCGTTTCATAAAATAGATAGACAATGACCCAAAACATAAAGCCAAAGAAACCCAGTAGTTAATTAAAGCAAAGAAGTGGAATGTTCTTGAATGGCCAAGTCAGTCACCGGATTTGAACTCAATAGGGCATTTCACTTGTTAAGGACTAAACTTCAGACAGAAAGGCCCACAAACAAACAGCAACTGAAAACCGCTGCAGTAAAGTCCTGGCCGAGCATTGAACAGGAGGGAAACACAGCATCTGGTGATGTCCATGAGTTCAAGACTTCAGGCAGTCATTGCCAACAAAGGGTTTTCAACCAATTATTAAAAATTAACATTTTATTCACAATTATTTGATTTGTCTAATTACTTTTGAGCCTCTGAAATGAAGGGATTGAGTTTAAAAAATGCTTTAGTTCCTCACATTTTTATCCAATCATTTTGTTCAACCCACTGAATTAAAGCTTGAAGTCTGAACTTCAACTGCATCTGAATTGTTTTGTTCAAAATCCATTGTTGTAATGTACAGAACAAAAATTAGAAAAATGCTGCCTCTGTCCAAATATATATGGACCTAACTGTAGGTCACCAGTATCTGATTGGTGGGAGTCCGCCTCCCAGCATGCCAGCTGATCAGCTGTATGAAGAGGCTGCGGCTCTCCAGTGAGCACTGCCCCTCTTCCGAGACCAGGGATCAGCAACCTCTGGCACTGCACCTGTTCTCAAACTACAACTCCCAGAATCCTCTTTTCCCTTCCATGGGAGTTACAAGAACAGCCAAGAAAGTGTGTATACTGGGAGTTGTACTGTAGTTTCACAGCAGCTGGAGTGCCAAAGATTGGGGATCCCTGTTCTAGACCATTGACATCACATTTATTGGTCACATGGCCTATGTCAGTGGTGGCAAACCTATGGATGGGTGCCAGAGGCGGCACTCAAAGCCCTCTCTAAGGAGACCCGCGCTCTGGAAAAAGTCTATGGTGTACCAATATGCCTTATACTTTTCCGCCATTTATCAACGCAGGACGCACTATGAACAGCACAGGCAGCGCACTGAATGTAGGCAGGCTATTATAGCTAAGTGATAAAGGACATGGAAGACATACTATACTGGACTGTGGTATTCAGGTTAAATTGCAGTGTTGGCACTTGTGATAAATAAGTTGGTTTTTGGTTGCAGTTTGGACACTCAGCCTCTAAAAGGTTCACCATCACTGACCTATGTGCAGTTCAGTCCCATTGAAGTGAAAGGGGCTAAGCTGCAGTAACAAGTAAGCCACTAGTGATGAGCGGCAGGGGCAATATTCGAATTTGTGATATTTTGCGAATATTTGGGCAAATATTCGCCATATATTCGCGAATTCGAGAGTTCGTTATCTCCAGTCATTATTTTCTTGATTGCGGAAATCGGCAATTGAAAAATTTGCGATAAAAATTTTCAACACTACTCCTAAAGTCAAAGATATTGCAGCCTTCTCATTGGCCCACAAGCTAGAAGCAGGGAGGGATAATGTGTACTGATTAAAAAAAAATCCTGAATATTCGAAATTACGAATATATATCACTATATTCTAAATATTTGCGAATTCTCAAAGTGCCGATATTCGCGATAAAAATTTGCAATTCGAATATTCGGGATCAAAGCCACTATCAAATGTGCTGTGCTTAGTAAACTGCAAGGAAGCCGCAACACTCACTGAAGCTCCACTGTCTTTTCAAACAGCTGATCAGAGAGGGTGGCAGGTGTCAGACCCCAACCGATCAGATATTGATGACCTATCCTGAGGATAGTCATCAGTATTAAAAATTTGGAAAACGCCTTTAAGAGTGTGAATATGATTTCCTGTACATTCAAAGGGGTTCTCCAGGAATTAAGAAAATGAAAATACTTAAATAATACTTTATTATAAATATATTGCCAAATACCTTTCATTAGTTAGAATGGCTCATTTTGTCTGGGAAGCAATCATTAGGAGAAATAAAATGGCCACTGTCCTATAAGCATACACAGAACCTGTCCTAATCACACTGCAGGGCAAGTTACTTCACAACACTGAGCTAAAGAGCTGTCTCATCCTCCTCTCTACTCTACTTGTCAGGGGTTATGATCCTGAATACAGTTTAATATAATCTTCAGCTGAATCTCTGAAGGAAAGGAGCTCATTAGTAGACATGAAGTACAGAGAGGATGGACAGGACAGGCTGTGGTAATGGCAACTGTATTCAGGATCATAAACCCCTGACAGGAAGAGCAGAGAGGAGGATGAAGCAGCTCTTTAGCTCAATGTTGTAAAGTAACTTGTCCTGCTGTGTGATTAGGACAGGTTTCATGTGCATTAATAGGACAGTGGCCATTGTATTTCTCCCAATGATTGCTCCCCAGAGAAAATGAGCCATTCTAACTAATGAAAGGTATTTGGGAATACATTTATAATAAAGTATTATTTAGGTATTTTCATTTTCTTAATTCCTGGAAAACCCCTTTAACCTTCTGATGGGTAAGGTGACTGATTGAGAGACAGGAATGCACTATTTGTATATACAGGCTGGTAGTTGTTGCTCCATTGGTAGCCAGTAGTTCACAGGTGATCTTCTCGTCCTGCTGTTTTTCTAAATATTACAATTTCAGAGGCCCAGATCTGATATAATGGTACAGGTAGCCGGATGTGGAAGTGTCAATGCCACTTCCAGACCCTCCCATGACATGCCTATGTAAAATATTGGCAGTTTGGCAGATAATCATGGGTAAACCGGAAAGGAAAAACGCTGATGTGAAAGTGGGAAAAATGCACACGATCAGGATCACATGCGGATTTTCCGCGCGGATTTGCGTGTGCAAAATACGCACCGTAGGTCATGCACATTGTAATTTATGAGAATTTTAAATTCTCAATGCACACAATGCAGATTTTTTTCCGCGCGGATTTTTACCTGCTTTATTTTTCATTCACTTAGTAAAATCCGCACCAAAACTGCATGTAAATCCGCATGCAAATCCGCACCAATTGATGCGGATTGACCGCACGGATTTGCCTGAGAACACCTGCGGATTTCAGTGCGGATTCTCTGCATAGGAATCTTGAAAGTGTGCATGTACCCTAACATGGCTACACATCTCTCGTGACCTTGATAATCCCACACATATGGCATTACTGCAAGTATCGGCACATGCACAGATAATATGACTACAAAAACGAAACAGCAATTGCGCATGTGCCGTTAACATTTGTTTAGCAGCACATGCAAATTAATTGATCTGTAGGCATATCATCCGCAGTAACGGTGCATGTGTGAGACTATCACGTCCGCGCGTGTGTAGCCATCTTAATCTGCTGGCAGGGGGTGCGTCTAAAGCTGTGGGGAGGCTACGTAACAAGTGTCAATTCGTTCAGATGAAGAAATCAATTTGTACGAATCAATTTTCTCATCCCTACACAATTTATATATTTTTTAATTGTTTGGTGCATTTTGGACCCTAAAATGATTATATTCAGATCATTTTTGTGATAAAATTTAAAAGGGTATTCCAGCACAAGAAAAGAAAGCTGTCTCAGGTGCTGCACATAAAAAAATAACAGAACTTGTACCCACCTTACCGATCCCCGCCGCTGTAGTTCTGTCAGTGCAAGGTGCACCCCACGTCTTGCTGCTCAATTGTGAATGCTGCTCAGCCAATCACTGGCTACAGCCATGACCGCCTGTGCCAGGGGTTGGATCTTTTACACAATAAGTCTGTTCCTCACTGACCGTCAAAAAATATGGGTCGGGTGTAGTGTTGACTTTGATCCGAATTTCAGTAAAAATTAGATTTGCCATGGAGCAGAATTTTCTGCCGCTTTGTGGTAACTACTGTATTTTCACTTTGTAAGACGCACCTGATGATAAGACGCACCCCAGGTTTAGGAGGAGGAAAATAAGAAAAAAATATTTTTTTTATCAGATCCTCAGATCAGACCCCCATAAATATCAGGACATCATATCAGGCCCCCTTATCAGGATATCACATCAGAACTCCATCAGACCTCAGATCAGCCCACATTGCCAGACCCCCATCAGACCTCAGATCAGCCTTCAATATTTGACCTCCATCAGACCTCAGATCAGCCCACATTGTCAGACCCCTGTCAAACCTCAGATCAGCCCTCAATGTTAGACCCCATCAGACCTCAGATCAGATTAAAATAAAAACCTCCTGTTACCTACCCTGTGCCACGGCTCCTCTTCACCTCCAGCAGAAGTTGCGCACCCCTGTCTTCCCGGCCTGCGCTGTTCTGTCACCTGACTGCGTGCAGCGTCAGGCCATAGTGCGCACACTACGCCCTGATGCTGTACGCGGTCAGGACAGTGAAGCTCCGGCCCCAGCAAGGAAGACCAGGGAGGGTGAGTATTACAAGCGCTTGGAGTAGTTAAAAAAAATTCGCTCATCTCTAATGAGTATACTGATTTTAAACCATAAAAGGTACCCAGGACTTTAGGTGCCCATTTCTTTAGTAAAACAGTAAGATACATTAATAAAGTATATTACAAAAAAATATTTTTAAAACATTTGGCACATTTTCCAATTAAACTTTTAGTAACTTTAAATATATTTCCATAGATGCAGTCCAAGAAGCATTTACTTTTGCTGCAGGTTTGTTACAAAATGTGAACGTGACCTAAGAATTTAAACATAAAAAACACCACCAAGCTGCTGTCATAAAACCAGGGCAGCAATACACCGTACAAAGCATGACACTTTATAACGGGAATAATTCTCAGGATGAATACAGCCTAAAAGTTACTAAAGAAATATATCATTATTTGCACAATAAAGGTAGAAGAGGAGCTATAATTCAGTATTGCCATATTCTCAGATGATGATACTAAAAATGAAAATATTAAACTAAGAAAATGGTTACATGGGCTGTTTATAATGAAAGGATAGGTCTCATGGGGACTAACAAAATGGAAATATAATTGACTACAGACATACTAAAAATGTTTCTTGTTTGTCACATTGCATCTTACATTATGTTTCATTAGCAAATGTGTAAAGTGTTTAGGTTTTAGAGGAGGAAAATAAGAAAGAAATATTTTTCATCAGACCCCATTCCTCATCAGACTTCAGATCAGACCCCCATTGCTTATCAGACTTCAGATCAGACCCCATTCCTCATAAGACTTCAGATCAGACCCCATTCCTGTCACGAGTTGGAGGTCCCAGGAGAGACCACCGCGTCGTCAAGCAATAAACGGAAATCAGGTACAGACACATCAGAGTTTATTGCACAAACAAAAACATGAAAGGCAGCACAGAGAAAACATGAGCTCTATGTACCGTCAGCACAGTGGGAGAAAACCCCCACTGCGCCACTGTCTAGTAATACTCCAGAAGGGCGTAACTAAGCAACTCCTGGTTTTCACTAGAGCCCTAGATGGTAGGGTTAGACTTAGCCGCAGGAAGTTGCCAGGGTCCACTCTGGAGCGTGACCTAGACAGTGACAGCAGGAGCGAATGGACAACAGGTACCAGAAGGTACCGACGGCACATAGGCATACATAACATACAGGTAAATACAAAACAGGGCAAATAATAACACAAGCAGGAGTTCATGCAAGGGAGCAGGAGTGGCAATGAGCAGAGAAGGACTTGCTCCACCAGTAGTAAACTGCATGGCCTTGTCATGCCACGCTGCTGCAAAGGCTTGCTGTACACAGACATATGAATACAAAACAGGGCAAATAACACAAGCAGGAGTTCATGCAAGGGAGCAGGAGAGGCAATGAGCAGAGAAGGACTTGCTCCACCAGTAGTAAACTGCATGGCCTTGTCATGCCACTCTGCTACAAAGGCTTGCTGAACACAGACATAGGAATACAAAACAGGACAACTAATAATACCAGCAGGAGTTCACGCAAGGGAGCAGGAGTGGCAATGAGCAGAGAAGGACTTGCTCCACCAGTAGTAAACTGCATGGCCTTGTCATGCCACTCTGCTGCAAAGGCTTGCTGAACACAGACATCAGAATAAACACAAAGTAACTAAAACATAACAGGCAAAACAGATAACAGACAGACGACGTTAATGAACAATTAGGGAAACCCACAGAGCACAGACAGACACGGATCCCATGGGTCAGCAGCATGGGAGAGAGAGTACAAACCAGGAGCAGGGCAGGACAAGACAACACACACCAGGAGAGCTGACCCAGAACTGAGGAAACCTCAGCCTTATATACAGGTTCCATGGGTGCAGCAGAGAGACCACACCCATGGAGCAGACAGAGGATTAACTCCTAATAGGAATACAGGGAAGTTAACCCATACAGAACCACAAATAATACAGAGGAACGGAGCTGCAGCGAGAACATAGACAGAAGGTCACAGCCAGCGGTAATGACTGTGACAATTCCTCATCAGACTTCAGATCAGACCTCATTCCTCATCAGACTTCAGATCAGACCCCCATTGCTCATCAGACCCCCATCAGACCTCAGATGACATATAAAATAAAATAAATAAGTTGCCTCTTCTGCTAAAGACAGCGCCACCAATCACAGATCCAGCATGCTCTTCCTGCACTCGCTGCTCCCTGGTCTTCTGCTGGCGCCTCACTGCACTGACAACGGACATCGTCAGGTCATAGTGCGAGCTTACACTGTGCTACGTCAGGTCACAGCACAGCACGTGGTGTTGGCAGTAGAAGTCCAGGAAACGGTGAGTACAGCCAGCACAAGGAGCACTGTATTTACCGCTCCCTGGCCCTACTGTGCACTAGTGAGCGCTTCCATGATGAAAGCGCTCACTAGAGAAGGTGAGTTTTTTTTTTCTCCCTGGTTGTGACGCTCTCCGCTGCGATTGGACAGCTCACAGCCAGGGAGAAGGAGACGCTCATTGAGAAACAGGGCAGTCTCCTCCTCCCTGTACCGATACGAAAATGAGCATACAGGGCGGGAGAATTTAACGGGGGCCACAGCGGGCGAACGGAGCAGCGCCCAGAAAAAATAGTAAGCGCTATTAGATCCTTGCTGTATGCCGCACATACCCTGATACTTAGTTTATAATGTCTGGACCCATGAAAGGTCCTTTTTAAATAATCCTAAAATCAACAGGTCCTTTTGGTGCTGTATGATTACATTATATGGGACCTGAACTGCATTTGATGTAAACCCTTTAAAGGGGTATTCCCATCTCAGACAATGGGGGCATATCGCTAGGATATGCCCCCATTGTCTGATAGGTGCTGGGACCCGCACCTATAACGAGAACAGAGCAGGGAGAGCTGTGGCTGGAGGACCCCAGATTTCCCAGGGTCCATCCACCACCAAGCGCTGCTCCCATAGATGTGAATGGGAGCGTACGCGTATGCGCAGCCCAGGCTCCAATTCATTTCTATGGGGCTGACGGAAATAGCCGAGCCAGTGCTCGGCTATTTTCGGCGACCCCATAGAAATTTATGGAGGGCGGCTGCGCATGCGCAGTGCACCCTCCTTCACTTGCGGGGCCCGTTCTCGATATAGGTGCGGGTCTCAGCGGTGGGACCTGCACCTATCAGACAATGGGGGCATATCCTAGCAATATGCCCCCATTGTCTGAGATGGGACAACCCCTTTAAGTAAGCATTTTAGATACTGCATATTATTTGGGGTTTATATGTTGGTGTGAAGTACCACATGGGCCATATATGACAGTATCTTTTTATGGCAGTATTAAGTGGTGTTTGTGTGCTGTATAGGAGTATTATTTAGGCATTCCATGTTGGTGTCAGTTGAATGTCAGGCAGTATTGTGTGGAAAATATATGGAAGTATTATGTGTGCACTATTTGGTTTCTAGTTATGTATGTACAAATTAGTTTTACGGGTTACGGAAGTCTGTTCCAGCAAAGAACGGCCTGCCGTAGCTCTCCGGATCTGGCATTGCTGAATGTTAATGGAATGCCCGCAGGCCCCATTGACTATAATGAAATTTAGCAGATATCTGGACGCTACCCAGAGGGCATCTTGTTAACATCTGCCAATGACGGATTCAAAGAGCTCCGGCAGGCTGTTCTTCATTGAGACTCATACTACTATAGACAGAAGAAATTATTTACTAAGTTTTAGGGTACAGTCACAAGAGGCATAAATGGTGTCGATTCTGCACATCAGAATTGCATGCAGAATATCCACAGCATTCCCAAATTCCCAAAGTGCAGTGCAGTTGGGTAGTGGGGACTATGCAGAGCTGGCACCTATAGGATTGGACAGAGAGCGGTCAGTTTGCCACCCACGCAGGTCAGTTCATAGTTTCTACCATTGTGCAGTCATTTAGCCTGTACTCCTGTATGTCATGTGCTGGCATGTAGTCTATGTTAATAAGCCCATACTTCTAATATAACCTATGTTAGATTTGGTTTGCAGTCCGTGTCTGTGTGTAGCCTGCATCAATGTAGAGGATCTGTTAGTTTACAGGACGTGTGAGTAGTCCACAGTAATGTAATGTATCAGTTATAAAGCCATCTGGTATAGCTGTTTTTGACCATATGCCAGCTGCTATGAACAGACTAAAATTTAACATGGTCAAAAATATCACCTGACTGCGGCCACTAGTTTAATGTAGATTTCCATATGTACATTGGCTACATCATGGTAGTATGGGAAGAATTCTGCTACTCATACAGTAAAATCAAATTATTCAGTTCTTCTATTCTAACGTTAATTTTTATACCCTTATCTCTATAATATATGTCAATGGAGAAGCTGCATTGATGTAAACCATTAGAGATGAGCAAAGTTATGGAAAATTCGATTCAGTTGCTTTGCCGAATTTCACATAGAAATTCACTTTGTGATGAATTACTTAGTCATGAAGTAAATTTCTTTGTATCTAGCAGGTGCAATTACAGGGAACGGTGATTGCGCCACCCCCTGTCACTGAACCCCTCAGATGCCTCATTCATCACTGATTGCGGCATTTGAGGCTACCATTTACGCCTTTCAGGGGTTAATCAGGTTAAAAAAAAAACAACTTATCAATTTGATTGTGTAGAGGCAGTTGCGGTGATGAGATGATGTCAACAAACTGGCCGTGCAGTGACGTCATACATCACTGTGCGCGAGATTTTGCACAGTATCTTTAATCTATGTAAATGTAATTTTGTGTTCTCTCTAATTATACAACTTTTGCACTGAACACTGGTCTAAGCTGATCCAATAACAGCTTACACAGTCCACACTATACTTCTTCTCCTGCTTGCAGTAACACTGTCATACAAGTTTCTGTAGCCTACACTAGAGGGAGCTCACTGCACACAGAATTTAGAATTTTTATAGCTCAAATTGAATTCAATACTATACGTGTATGTGTATATATATATATATATATATATATATGTATATATATATATATATATATTGTGTCGATGTGAACAGTAAAATGCATGGGGAAGTCCCGGCAGGGGGGTATATCTCTCCCAGGTTCCTCAACTGGCGGAGGTGGGTGAAATCCAGAATGGCGCTGGCTTCAGTCAATATTGTTCCTGGAGCTATTTTCTTTACTTATTTAGGGCTGGATTTTATTCAGAGTGGGATGGTAGGTTTGGTAGTGGGATCTCCCAATCCACCCCCATTCCAGGGCAGATTTTTCCCTAGCAGGAAGGGATCCCCAGGTGAAGCCTGCTCTAATCAGGCTGGGATAAAACATCTCCTAGAATGTCAGTCAGAGAGGAGTGTGATCCTAGAGCAGAGAGACCTGTGGAGGATCTCAGTGGTCTCAGCCGGGTAGGCTGAGAGGTCACGGGGCTGTGTGATAGCCCGAGGTTTGGGGGACCCAGCGACGCCTGCTGGAGTGAGGGTTGCACGGCCATTGTCGGAAGGACTACTGGGCCACACTCCCCCATAAAGGTACTGGACTTGTTACAGTCTGGAGGCTGCGGGACTGTTAGGCTGAGAAAGCCACATGTCATTACCGTCAAGGCTGTCTTTAACACGGGGTAAAAGGGGCAGCTGCCCCCGGCCCAGTTGCTCCTAGGGGGCCCAAGGCAGCTGCCTCTTGAGCCCCGCTGGCCACTGGAGGACCTTTCATGGGTCCATAATTTATTAACTAAGTTGCAGGACATGTACGGCATACATGGGGATGTCCCTGCACTTACTATTATTTCTGGGTGCCGCTCCGTTGCGCCGGTGTGGCCCCCGTTACATTATCCCGTGCTGTATGCTAAGTAACAGCATCGGAACACCAGGGAGGAGACATCAGCTTTTCTCCCTGGGCGTTCCTTCTTCCTGGCTGTAGCGCTGTCCAATCGCAGAACACAACATCACAGCTGGGGAGAAGGTGAGTTTTTTTTTTTCTCCCTGGAAGGAACGCCCACAGAGAAAAGCTTATGTCTCCTCCCTGGTGTTCTGATGCTGTTACTTAGCATACAGAGTGGGAGAATGTAACAGGGGCCACAGCGGCACAACGGAGCAGCGCTCAGAAATAATAGTAAGTGCAGGGAGATCTCCCATGTATGCCCTACATGTCCTGCTACTTAGTTAATAAAGTATGAACCCATGAATGCGGCAGCCGCACTTGTGTTCTCCCTCTTGCCTAGGGTCTAATCAATATTAAAGATGGCCCTGATTACCGTGTGTGAACGGTGCTTTAGGTGAGCCAGGTATATGATTCTGTTCAGGTAGAGCCCAGACTGGCAAGGTGTTTATTTTGGATTTGTTTGTTTGTTTTGCTGATGTGCCACAATAAAGCACAGTTTGGCCCCTAAATCCTGGTGTCCTAAAGAAGTATGTGGTTGCGACCCCCTGAAAGAAAGGTGATCCCTTACAATATATATACTGTATATATACAGTATATATATATATATATATATATATTATATTCATATATTGCCATGACATTGATCTGACACTGGAGGATATTTAAACAGGTTACAATACAACACCTATTTGCAGCATTTGCTATACAAACAGAGCCTGCTTGGATGTTGGGAATGATTCATGGCTTTCTTCTGTCCAGGAGAGTCATTGTTTGTTTCCAATGGAGTTACTGTTTACTGTAAAGGTTATGATTGTATGTGACATAGGTCTACACAAAAGTGTCCGGCCAGGTAAATTTCCCACCTAATTTTAAATGTACAACTGCCACCATTAAAAATGCTACACAATCGGGGCGTGGCCAACTGCCGTAATGGACGGCCGCATCTGAGTGAAGCTCCGGCTCCCGCCAACTATCCTGAGCCATCCTGATCCCCACATCTGCTGAAATTTGCCCCATCGAGCTTACCTAAACCAGCAGCCAGCGCTCTACCTCTGACATGAGCCCCAGCAAGGCACAGTTGGCGGCGGAGCGACTAAAGGAGTTTGCCAGGCAGGACTCCCAACATGGCGCCGCGGCTCCGTCTCCGACACGTGCGGCCAGCACCAGGAACCAGTCGTCACAACAGCCACTCACCGAGGCGGAGGCTGAACCTGAATTCACCCTGCAAGCCTCTCACCAGCAACTCATGGCAGCCATTACTGGGTGCCAGGTCTCCCTGACCGGGAAGATAGATGAGGTAAGGGTGGACCTGGGCCTATTACGCCAAGACGTGCAGCAGCTGCGCGAGCGGGTCCGAGTGACCGAGACCAGAGTATCAGACCTGGAGGATCTAACCAATCCCTTACCGGCAAGGATCACTGCAGTGGAGGCGTCTGTGGAGCTATTTCGCCAGAAATGTGACGACCTCGAGAACCGTGCGCGGCGCAATAATGTGCGCATCATTGGCATGCCTGAGCGGGCCGAGGGCCCAGATCCAGCGGTCTTCCTGGAGGGATGGTTCAAAGAGATATTTCCCAATGCTGCTTTCTCAGCTGCGTACACGGTGGAAAGGGCGCACCGGGTACCTGCCAGGCCGTTACCTCCTGGTGCCCCCCCAAGACCTCTACTAGCTCGCATGTTAAACTGGCGGGACAGAGATCTCATTCTGGCACAGGCCAGGGTCGCACAGAAGATATCATTAGGCTCTGCGAACATTTCACTGTATCCGGATTTTTCTGCTGACCTTCAAAAGAAACGTGCTACCTTTGTCTCTATCAAGCGACGCCTCCGGGAGCTGAACCTCAAATATTCCATGGCGTATCCTGCTCGCCTGAGAGTTGTAGATGGCGACAAGTCACTTTTCTTCTCCAATCCTGCCGAAGCGGAGGACTGGTTAGCTGTGAGACGCCGACGTTCCCCTCCCAGATGATTTAGCTTGCATCTGAAGCTCTTCATGGACATGCCTGAGAGATGAAAAAGTTGCTGCGTGGACTGTACCCTGCTTGCCCCTATACCTATACATGACTTTTACTTTATTGTTCCCCTATGCTTCTGCTTTCCAACAATGATCCAAGTCAGAGCTGGGTAAAGTATTAATTCATATGGTTAACTGGCCTCAGGGTCATTGAGGGCTAATTGCGGGCAGTTCCTCATGCCAAGTTTTCATATAATCAGCAGATATAACTTCAAATGGGGGAGCCAGCTACTCCACCTGCATTGGGTTTTCACCTATATTCACCGTGCAGGTCCCCCAAACACATGGCCACTTGTTCACATAGATGTGATTATGTTTACCCCCTGTTGGGGTGGTTTAGTGTATTTGCAATATTTTTCGCTATTGATGCAATGTCTAACAAGCAAGATGTGAGAGTCCTACACAGTGCACGTTATTCCTGCCTTGGTGAACCCCAGGAGAGGGGTGATTATCCTTGTGTCTTTACCTGGTGTTTATCATGGCGGGTTTAAGAGTGATGTCCTGGAACGTAGGAGGTTTAGGCGGACCTAGGAAACGAATGGCTGTGTTTTCACATATCCGCAGCTTCGTGCCGCATATCTTGGGTCTGCAGGAGACGCACCTCACCACGGACACAGGAGGGAGAGTTAGGAAACCATGGGTTCAGTGGGTGGAAAGTGCATATGGCAACTCGTATTCTAAAGGGGTGTCATTATTGATCCACAGGGCGGTCAGATGGGAACCTCATCACACGTCTGTTGACCCTGAGGGGAAGTTTGTTTTTGTATACGCCCACATTAATGGTATGCCTTATGTGATTCTAAACATGTACAATCCCCCCCCTGCCAATCTTTCCCTGCTACAGGCTGCGGCAGGATTTGCAGCACAGTTCCCGTCGGCCGGGGTGCTTGGCATGGGGGACCTCAACTTGACCTTAGACGCTGTGAAGGATAGGTTTTGCAACCCGTCCAATAACTCCTGCAGACGGACTCCGGGTAAAACTGCCTTGGCTCGCCTGTTAGATGAGCTTGGGTGGTTGGACATTTGGAGGGAGAGATACCCAGACAGAATTGAATTCTCTTGCTTCACTCCTTCTAGAGGAGCCTTATCTAGGATTGACTACCTCCTGGGCACCCCTGGCACCTTTATGGCTACTCGAGAGATACATTACGGATCCCAGGGTCCATCTGACCATGCACCTATAATGGCCTCAATCACTGATCCCTACTGTGCTGTCCGTGTGCCCAAACAACGCATACACCCGTTCTGGTTATCTTTAATGTCCCTGAATGATAGGATACCTGACCAACTCCATTCATTCCTCGCTGTTAACTCAGCTGACACTCATCCGGCCCTGTTATGGGAGACTCTGAAAGCCTTCCTGCGTGGGTGCCTTAAGTCATCCATCTCTTACATTAAGAAAATCACTCGCCGTAGGGAGGAGGACTTGGGCACGCAGTGCAGGAATGCAGAATCTGCATATGTCTTAGACCCCACTGAAGAGAATAGGAAGGATTGGATGATGAAGGGTAGACAGTACATGAACCACTTGCAAGAAAAAAGTGACCGTAGGATGCTTTTCATGCAGCAACAAACCTTTGAACAGGGCAGCAGGGTGGGGAAGGTGCTGGCGCAGGTAGTGAGGAGGAATAACATGTCTCCGCCGATATTACGCATTAGCGACAGGGAAGGGGAGGTGGTGTCTGAGCCTGAGGGTATCTTGGATCGGTTCAGGGAATTCTATCAAGACCTGTATGGCTCTCGTGCTCAGTATACCACACAGATACTAGAGGACTACCTTCAGGAGGTTTCCCACCCGCAACTGTCTGCTCTGGATAGGGAAATGCTGGATGGGGAATTCACCCTGGAAGAGGTAGAGGAGGCGATAGCGGGACTTAATTTAGGCAAAGCCCCCGGGCCAGACGGGATTCCATTGGAGGTGTATTCTAAATATAGGGATATTCTGGCACCACAGCTTCTGCGCATGTATAACGCCTCCCTGGATGCTGACGGTCTTCCAGAATCGTCGTACGAGGCCTCTATTGTAGTCTTGTTAAAACCTGACAAAGACCCTACAGAGTGTGGGTCGTACCGCCCTATATCGTTATTAAATCTAGACTACAAAATCCTCACAAAAATTCTGGCAAACAGATTGAACAGAGTAATATCGTCCATTATACATGAGAATCAATCTGGGTTTATCCCTGGTAGATCTACCTCCAGCAACATACGTAGGGCGCAGGTTATTGCTCAGCTGGGTTGCGCGGACAGGAGACTGTGGGCGTTGGCTGCGCTTGACACAGCCAAGGCGTTCGACTCTGTAGAGTGGCCTTATCTGAAACACGTCCTTGGATGTTTTGGTTTTGGTCCTAGTTTCATTAGGTGGGTCAATATCATTTATAAATCCCCATCCGCGAATATTCTGATCAATGGCTCTCTATCGTCAACGTTTGCACTATACAGGGGGACCAGGCAGGGATGTCCCTTGTCGCCTCTTTTGTTTGCGGTAGCTATCGAGCATTTAGCATTACGAATCAGGCAGGATAGTGTTTTTAAAGGCATAGCTATGGGAAATAGGGAGGACAGACTGGGCCTATATGCTGATGACCTCATTTTGTACATGGACTCAGTGGAGGTTACCTTGCCCCGAGCAATCACATTGATTGAGCAGTTTGGGGTCTTCTCTGGTCTATGCATAAATTGGGCAAAATCGGCCATAATGCCGCTATGGGCCGCAGAGTGGCCATCGGTATATCAGAATCTAATGGTAGTTGACAAATTCAAATACTTAGGAGTCAACATCACTAAAGACCCTGCCACCTCACATGACCTAAACACGAGCCCCTTGGTGTCATATTTCATAGATAAATTTAAGTCTTGGAATACCCTACCGTTGTCTATCATGGGACGCGTAAACCTAATCAAAATGATACTTCAGCCCAAAGCTTTGTACCTATTGGAACATGCGTGTGTACCCATACCACGCAAATTCTTCGATAAACTTCACTCTCTCATGGCAACATTTATATGGGGTAAGAACAGACGTAAATTGGCCGTGAAATCCTTACAGAGGAGCTGGGACGAGGGCGGGGCAGCCCTGCCGGATCTATTCTTGTATTTCCTTGCCGGCCAGTTGCGCTATTTGGTGCCATGGGTGACCCAGGATGTGCTTCCTAACTCAGAATATTACTTGCAGGAGTATTTGCACCTCTCCACCCTGTGGCCGGTTTTGGAGGGCCCGTTATCTCTAACAGGTCCACCCGTACTGATTCACAAGCTGGCGCATCAGGTGTGGAGGGCTGCAAAGATGCAGCAATACAGTGACTTACCAGATGATATACAACTATGGAACAACCCATTATTTCCACATTTGTTACACTGTGAAGGAAAGAGGATATGGAGAGGGTACGGTGTTTGCTATTTGAAAGATCTTTATGAGAATGGCATTCTGTTCTCTTTTACTCAGTTACAGACCACAGCGGGTGTCTTAAGGCCACACTTCTTTAGGTATTTGCAGTTGAGACACGCCCTTCAGGCCCAGATTAGAGATCTTAAAAGACAAGTATCTCAATATCCGCTCATTGGGGTCTTCAGAACACAAGGACCGAGGGGACTGATATCCGCCTTATATACACATCTGCTCAACCTTAAAATTTCAGCTTCTCCACTGAGTGCAGAATGTAAATGGAGAGGGAATATACCCACATTGACAGATGGTGAGTGGAGTGAGGCCCTTGAAGCTCCGATAACTGTATCCCCGTCCCTTACTAACAGATTGATTCAGTTATTTATTCTGCATAGGTGTTACCTCACCCCTACTAGGCTATATAAAATGGGTAGAAGATCACACACCGGATGCCATAGATGTGCTCAGTTGGGCGCGGATTTTTGGCACCTGATGTGGGACTGTAGTTACATTCAATCATTCTGGAGGGGGGTAGTGGAGCTCATTTCTTCCCTGATCCCAGATACTTTGGCGGTTTGCCCGAAGATTTGCGTCTTGGGAATTTTAGACGAGGATTCGAGACCACGCTACACACTCACCTTCATTAGGGAGGTCCTGTTTTTAGCCAGGAAAGCTATTGCTCTTAGGTGGATGGCGGACAGGCCACCCACGATCACTCAATGGAAGACCCTTGTTAATAAAATAATTCCCTTTGAGAAGATTATGTATTCCCGTAGAGGATGCTCACAGAAGCACCAAAAGATATGGGGACCCTGGTGCGACTCTCCTCTGACTGCCACGGCAGATCATCTGCACTCTATAACCTAATTGTCTCATCACGTTCTGTTACCTGCTGCGGCTATCCGGATCAATGTTCACTGTAGAGAATTAACCATGTGTCATCGTTTTTGGTATGGATGCTTACTGCTAAGTGCACTACTGATACGTCTTGACCATCAATGACTTAAATAGGACAACCTTTATTGCTGTATTACACCTAGGCATTGTGATGTGTAATTGATTGTACTTGAATGTGACTGTTTTATTGCATTTCTTGCTTGTTACTTTTCAATAAAGCGAGTTTAAAAAAAAAAAATGCTACACAATCAACCAATGTGTACAGATGTTTAGTTTTAAAAACACCAATGGACACGCATGTACTATCCAATTGGATAATCTCCACATGTTAGTCAATAGGAAAAAATAGTATATGAAAGGAAAAAATTACTGGGGAAAAGACGAGATAGAAAGGAGAGAGAAGAGAAAGAAGAGAAAAGGCAAGACTAGAAGAAAGGCTGGAGGTAAGAGGATGGGTGCTTGCTGTCTCTGGGTCTGATAATTGAGACAAGCTATGAGCTTGATAATCTAAATAAAACTTCATCTCTGGAAAAGAATTGAGGGTTGTTCATCCTGGATTTTTACCTGGCCATGGGAAAAAGGGTGGACTCATCACCTTTTTCACAAAGGTAGAACCAGCCTTGTAAATCACCTGGATCTAGAAATCTCCCTATTTAGTGCTCCAATTACTCTACTAGATTTTCTTCAGGCAGACAACAGCAGATATGGTTGGTGGCAGTTGAATGATGGCACTGGGCACGTGCATCCACCTCGATATTACCAACTTGGACAGAGAAATAAGGACAAGAACAAACAGGTGGCACTATATAGATACATTTTATTCAACAGCTCAGTGGCTATACTAAATTGTTAATTACAAGTTTCACTTTGGGCTAAAACTAAGGATAGTATCGTGGCAGTTACCTGTTTCTCACCCTTCAACCCCTATACAGGGATCTAGACTTCACTGCAGGAAAACCACCAGGCCACTACCTCTTGGAGTAGTCTTCATTTGGTTGGCTGCTGACCACCCATGGTGGAGCACCAAGGGCTCAGGCTAAATTGTAGTCTGGAACAGGCTAAGGTCAGGGCAGGTGGAGTTCTTGCAATTTGGTCAGGGCAGACGGCAAAGGGTCAATAAAATAATCTGGCATTGGTCAGGTCAGGAAAAGGAGAATGAAAGTCAGGAATCAGGCAGAAGTAGGTACACAGGCAGACAAACAGAACAGCACACCTTTACAGGGGCTAGCAAGCTAGACAAACCTATTGCTCAGGCACAGATGAAGGTGCCTTAAGTATCCCAGGGTTATCAGCCATTGGCTGGTGAAGAATAGGGTGTCGTCACTGATCATTTAAAAACTGAGGAGCATGTCCATGGGCGCCCTGTAGACAGACTGGTGGGGCCTAGCTAGCAAGTGCAGGTTGCAACCTGCAGTAGAAGACCGCACATGGGACTCTGGCAGCCGGGCCTGCTGCCGGAGAGCAGAGGAGGACCAGGAGGACCGCTGGAGCAGAAGCAGCCATGGCTGCCAACATAACAATAAGTTACCAGTTGGCCCTCTTGCTGTAGACACTCCACCTAGCCTAGGAAAACTGTTAGACGTTTATGTGACATTGCTATACCTTTAAAGGGATTGTCAACTCCTTTATAAGTGATGATGATCTTCAGGATAGGCCATCACTATCTGATTAGCGGGTTCTGACACCTCGACAATCAGCTGTTGTGCAGTATCCCTGGTGCCACAAATTCATGCTGGATCTACACAGCTCTGTTCATTGTGCAGTGGTAACCTTGAGGATAATATTTGGATTTTATCACGACTGAATAAAGCATTGCTTTTATCTCCGGACTTAGTGCTGGACTAAATGTCTTAATTTTGGATTACACACATGTGGTTGACACGCCAACTACAAACGGACAAGGAGATCTGGCAAAACTGAATGAGATGGAACTACTCGCCCTTTCATTGCTAAATATCTTCAATTGCTGCCACTCTGAGAAGACAAAAGCCAGAGTGTCGATGCCCAGGGGGCTGGGTACAATGCAAGCCAGAGAGAGAGTGAGTTGTTTCTTAAAGGGACTGTGTTATGTTTTCCTGTTGCTACTTTGCTTAAAGAGACAATGTACCTAATTAACCTATTCCCTCTAAGTAAGCCCATGTGCCCTCATTGAGAGACTGTAACCATTAAGCCTGTTGCCTGTGAAAAGTCTACTGTTACCATTAGGCCTGTTGCCTCACGTGAGTCAAGAAAAGTCCACTTTGTTTAGGTTAACACTGTGTCTACCTGGAGAGTGGAGAGTCACATTTACCACTCAGGGCCAAAAACATTTTTCATGCAAGGTCTGACCAACTTATTTTTAAGCTCCACCTCCAATTAGTTCAGGAATATCTATAAAACCTCCTGGAATTGCCCGTTTCACACATTTGTATAAGCCTCACCATTCCCTCCCCCTTTCTGAAATTCTTTTCACAGTATAATTCCACGAAAAAGATGGGCCATTTCTGAATTTTGCTATGTGGCCCTATGATTTCTTTCTATATCTATTGATCCAGTATGCCTGTTCATTGTTTGCCTCCTCTCTTTCATACACCTATTCTGTCAGGTTGCTCTTTTCCTGGGCCCAGTTTGCAAATTCATATTCATGGTGGCTTTATGTGAGTTTAAGACCATAAGACAGCCTCAGGGGTGCACCTAGCTCTTCTGCTGCCTGATGCGAAAACTAAAATGGCGCCATCCCCCAATGCCAATTTCCTTTCCTTGCCCCTACCTGGTGCTGCCTGAGGCGATCGCTTCACCTGGCCTCATTGGTGGTGCACCCTTGGACAGCCTAATATTTGAACATGTACAGAATCCCTTGTGTCATGTCCCACAACCTATGATTGTATTCACTATACTATAGTGATTATTGCAGTTTGCATTGTAAGTTTGTCCTTCTTTGTAGCCTGGCTTTGATGTGTCAGCCCCTCTCTTCTTCCTGTCCCAGGCAGAGTAGCCATTTCTTTCTTGCTCCTGAGGAGTTCAAATATCTTCTGTTGAGTTCTGACCAAAAATAATCCTTTTATCTACTCTTTGTGCACATCTATAAGTATTCTACCTGAAACTAAATCTCATCTGGATTTCTCATAAGCCGAGCTGCTAGACCTCAAGGTGTAAGTACTGGTCCAATACTGAGGCAAAAACTTAGAGAGATAGATTTTGTGGTAGCACATTGCACAACGTTCTGTAGAAAATGTATGCCAAACAGTCAATAATTTCCCACTAAGTGAAATGAGGCTTAATTTCCTTACCTAATGTGTTCTGCAGCAGTAGGAATGCACAAGTCCCATATAATGCCCCTTCCCTGTCTTGTGCATATCCCACTGGTCAGCCCTAAATGCAAGATGTAAAGAACCATTATTCTCGATTCATATTTCTGTCCCCCAACCAATCTGATATTGGTGGCAACCCTTCCGCCCCACTTGGCCAGACCTGTAAATTGAAGCTTACTTAGCTACTTCCCAGCGCTGGCTCCCGATTCTTCTCCTCTTGGCCTGTGATGCTCTGCTGGGCTCTCGCGCTGAAAACATCTGGTTTGACACCACCTGCAACTGATCACCGGATGCAGTGGTGACCGTATCCCCTTGCGTCATGTAACCATTTGTATGGGAATCCAGTCACTGCTGCGGCTCGTGATTGGCTGCAAGTGGATGTTTTCAGCGGGGGAGCCCAGAGGAGCATCACAGGCCTGGAGGAGAACCGGTGCCAGGAAGCAGGAAAGTAAGCTTCCCTTTATGTGTCCGGTCATGTAGGGGGGATTTGCCAACACCCCCTCCTCTATACTTGCACAACCTCTTTAATTTTAACAATGCCAATCATGTTCCCATTCTTTGCATGAATTGGGTGTATTATATTTTGCCACTCCTATGGGATTGCAATTATTATTCTACATCTTATTAAAAACCTTGACACATGTGCATTTATTGTGTGCATTACAAATATTCCGATTTTCTCAGTTCTGTAGCCACAGTAAAAGTAATTGCCTGGCAGGCGGTTTTTATAAATTACTTGCTTTTCTCATTTTTTTTCGTCAGACAAATAAATACTGTATTTGCGACGAGACTAAGAAATCTTTAGCCTTATCCGCGGCCGAGTTCACCAAAACTCCTGTATTGTATTATTATCATCATTATACACAATGGTACAATGTAATCATACGAGACAAAATGCTATGGCGTCCTCACTGAGCGCGTGGTAAGGTGGGTCAATCACACATTAAACCCATGAGCAGAGCTGTATGAATATATTACGAATAATAAGTGTTCCCAAACACTGAGGCAGCAGATTTATTGTGAAGCACTCTTACCTGGTCCTGCGGGAGAAGTAAAAGCTGTAAAGAAAGAAACAGTTAATAAAGCATTTCATTTGAGGAATGAAGATAAGGGCTTTAAGAACATTTAATTACTAGTGTAGTTCTCGTGTAATAGAAATCTGTATTCACAGTCATGATTACTTTGCTTCAATAAGACATAAGGACCCTTTCAATTTATACAGGTTGCAGCGGAACACATGGCAGCTACATTTTATGTAAGGACTTAAAAAATTAGCAAACTATGCAAATACCCATAGAAAGTTGCTGGTTGCTAGTGGTAGAGGACACAAATTATTACATGGCACCTATTAAAATCAAGCGGTCATCCAGAGCGAGAGGCACTTTTCCTTCATTCTTGCTAAGGGCTCATGCAGATGACGGTATGAATGGGTCTGCATCCGTTTCGCATGTCCTATTCTTGTCCGCAATTTCTTTTTCTATCACAGTGCCGGCCATGCGCGGTCCGCAAAATGCGGATCACTCAAGGCTGGTATCCGTGTTTTGCGGATCCGCAAGTTGCGCACGGCAAAACACTACGACCGTCTGAATGAGCCCTAAGAGTGGGGTCTCCATCCAACTCCATATGTCCCAATAAGCAATGGAGAGGGTTGTCCATTCCTTTTAAAGAGGTTTTTACAACTCCAAAGAGAAATCTGCCATAATTATTTTGAAGTCCCCCACTGGTGTTATGATGTCAGCACGTGTCCACCGCTGTCCTGTTTTCCCAGGCGGGTGTCGCTCCACTCACCCTGTGTGAATTGGGACTAGTGCTCAGTGAACCTCCTTACTGCACTATTGGAGTTAAAGGGGTTGTCTCATCTTGACATTACTAAGGCGAGATGAGACACAGTGCTGACTGCCCCCTGGCCGGGAAACAGCAGAGAGCTCTGGCGCTCGCTGTTTCAGTAGCTCCCATTGCGGTGCATGAGAGCTACGGAAAAAGTGTAGCACAGCAAGCTATGCCGTTTCCTTAACTCTAAAACAACATAGCTTGCGGTGCTACGCTGTTTCCGTAGCTCTTACACACCGCAATTGGAGTTACTGAGCGCTGGAGTTCTCTGCTGTTTCCCGGCCGGGAGGTGGTCAGGACTGTGTCTCATCTCACTTTAACAACCGCGAGATGAGACAACCCCTTTAATTTTAATCTTTTCTTTTCCAGCTGCTGATTATGATGATGGTCAGCATACCTATTTTAGCTGGGCTGTGGCTCCACCTCCTCACCTGAGCTTTGAGGTTTTCTAGTCTTTAGTAACCAGCGAAGGTATGATCTGTTGTCTGACTACCCATGTATCGTACCTTGCCTGTTTACAGATTCTACTCCTTGCTGCCTGCCCAAACCTTCGAACTGCTGCCTGGAGTACACACATACTCAGCCTGCCCCGACCTAGGAATTGCTATCTGGAATATGCACATACTCAGCCTGCCCTGACTTTGGACTGTGTTCAGAGTATGCTTTCTGCATGTGTTCTTGGTGCTTCACACTGGTATCTCTGTCACCTGTACGTCAGCTGTGTACTACATGAGGACTACTCCAGGAGGTAGCGGCCTGGTGGTTTCCTGCGGCGAAGTCCAGGTCCCTGTGCAGGGGTTAAAGGGTGAATGCCAGTACAACGCTCTTAGCAGTGGCTTACATAAAGAAGTAAGGGCCCCATAGCAAGGATCAAACCAGGCCCCTCACACAGGACAGAAGAGTTTCTGCCTAAACCCTTTTTAATGACCCTTGGGCCATTTTTCCACTGCTTCATTTGCTAAAAGTTGGTCCTTTAGAGCAGGGGTACACAACTGGCGGAACGCAGTCCGAATCTGGACTTGAGACGCCAGCTGTTCGGACCCACTGAGAAGAGAGAAGCAGCAGAGAAAGGACCTGCCATACAGCCAGTAAGGGGAAGAAGCAGGACAGGACCTGTGAAGTGTTCCAGCCAATCGATGTGCTGCACACAGGCAGCTTTACCCAAACTACCAATCACTGGTAGGGAGGGAGGAGATGGCTCCGCCTACATAGTTTCTACCCTGATTGAGTCTGTGATGGCAGTGTCTGGATGTGCAGAGCAGGTTTCTTCAGCTCCTGCACTGGAGAAGTGGCTTCCACATGTAAGGAGGAGAGGTCTCCACCAGACCAGGGCTGCAGGGGGGAGGATGGCTGTCCAGCACTGGGAGAGGGAGGAGAGGTCAGTGTCTGCACCAGGTCAGGGCTGCAGGAGAGAAGATGGATGTCCAGCACTGGGAGGAGGAGGAGAGGTCAGTGTCTGCACCAGGTCAGGGCTGCAGGAGAGAGGATGGCTGTCCAGCACTGGGAGGAGGAGGAAAGGTCAGTGTGTTCACCAGGTCAGGGCTTCAGGGTAGAGGATAGCTGTCCAGCATTGGGAGGAGAGGTCAGTGTGTTCACTAGTGATGGACGAATATCGGCCGGGACGGTTCGCGATCAAATGTTTGCGAACTGCGCGTTCGCGGCGGGCCCCGTTGACTTTAATGGCAGGCGAACCTGAAAAACCTTCAGGTAATATTTGCAGCCACGAAATACTTACTAGAAGTGCACAAATAGTCCCACAACATGGACAGTGACATACCAGAGGGGGATCATTGGCAAAAATTCCCACAAAAAAATATGTATTTTAATAAAGGGCCATTTTTATGCGTCTTAAAGGGAAACTCTCTAAAATGTGCCCTGCTTGAGCCTAGAAAAAAATTATTTTAGGCCACGAGAGTACAGGCCCCAAAAATTAGGCATTCACCTGACAGAAAAGAACTTGTGATGATGTGGCTGGAGGTACATTAGGCGGTCACTGGCTAAAAATTTTACTGTAGGCCAGTACAGACAACAAAAATTAGGCATTCACCTGACAGAAAAGAACTTGTGATGATGTGGCTGGAGGTACATTAGGTGGTCACTGGATACAAATTTTACTGTTGGCCAGTACAGGCCCCAAAAATCAGGCATTCACCTGACAGAAAATAACTTGTAATGATATGGCTGAAGGTACATTAGGCGGTCACTGGATAAAATTTTTACTGTAGGCCAATGGAGTACAGGCCCCAAAAATTAGGCATTCACCTGACAGAAAAGAACTTGTGATTATGTGGGTGGAGTTACATTAGGCGGTCACTGGCTAAAAATTTTACTGTAGGCCAGTACAGGCCCCAAAAATTAGGCATTCACCTGACAGAAAAGAACTTGTGATGATGCTGCGCGCCCTGGCTCCTGCTCATCGCCCAGGAGAATGTCTGCAGAGTTCGTACAAGTTTTTGTTAACGGCAGGAGAATGACTGCAGAGTTTGTTCAGGTAGTTGTTAAAGGCACGTTGCTGCTGGAGCAGCCTATAAAGCATATACAAGGTGGAGTTCCAGCGCGTCGGGCTGTCACAAATCAGACCTCTCATGGGCAACTGGTGTCGCCTCTGAACGTCGGCAAGGCGAGCCATGGCCGTGTAAGATCTTCTAAAATGGCCAAAGATGTTCCTGGCCTGCCGCAAGAGGTCCTGGACCCCGGGGGATTTGGCAACGAATCGCTGCACAACAAAGTTCAGGACGTGTGTCATGCACGGCACGTGTGTCATTTTGCCCTGTTTCTGCGTGCTCAGCAGATTGGCATCACTTTATCAACTGTCAAATTGAGCGGGGTTAGCCATTAATCGGCCTGTGACCGCAGAGCTGAAAGCAGTGCAGGACCTTGGCTCTTGGCTTCCAGGCACAACAGCCACAGCATGGCAATGTCTCACCTGGGACGTTGAATAGGTTCTGTGTAGCTTGGGAAGTGCAGCGGAAGAGGCGGTAGCAGTGGAAAAGGAGGTGTCAGCTGAGGAGGAGACGGAGGATGGAGTAGGAGAAGAAGAGGCAGGCCTGCATGCAATCCTTGGCGGTAACACTAAATCCACACGGGAGCCATGGGTTACATGCTTGACGGCCGTCAGAAGGTTCACCCAGTGGGCAGTAAAAGTTATGTACCTTCCCTGCCCGTGTTTGCTAGACCACGTGTCTGTTGTCAGATGTATCTTGGCACCGACACGTGGCCATATAGCTCTGGGATGCCCTTCTGGGAGAAATATTTCCTTCCGGGGACCTTCCATTGCGGTATGCCAATGGCTACAAATGTTCTAAAGGCCTCTGAGTCTACCAGTTTATATGGCAGTAGTTGGTGGGCTAGCAGTTCCGACAAGCCAGCGGTCAGCCGTTGGGCAAGAGGGTTATCCAGCGTCATCAACTTTTTACGCTCAAACATTTGGGCCACGGAGGCCTGCCTTCTGCCAGATGAACGCGGCGACGGCGCGGTGGAAGGTGGAGGACAAATGGGAGGAGAGAGAAGAAGGAGAAGAGGCAGGACGTGGAGCACCGGGAGTGTGGCTTTGTGGGTTCTGATGGCGTTTCTCCCACTGGGCTTGGTGATGGGAGGCCAGGTGCCTTCTTAAGGCGGTCGTCCCTAGGTGAGTGTTGGGCTTGCCGCGACATATGCATTGACAGCACAGGCTGCAGATGGCAGTAGCTGACACGTTAAAAAAAGCCCACACTGCAGAGCCATGTGCTGGCATCCCGGGAGCACCAGAAGTGACCGTGCATAATGGATGGCTCACTTCAGATACATTTGCTGTCTGCTTTTTGCCTCCTGTGCCCTGCGAGGTCTGCCTGCTTCTCGTCCCTCTCTGCTACTCCGTCTCTCCCTCTGAACTCCCCTCCTCTTCCTCTCTTGTGGGCACCCACATGACGTCCATCGACACGTCATCATCGTCACCTTCACCACCACTGACATTTGAGATCTTGGAGTAGGCAGCAACAGCGGGGACCTTGCTTCTTGGGCTGATCTGGGTAATGTCGTCAGACCACTGGGTGGCGGCCGTTGCTACCTCCTCTTCCTCATCCGATGTCAAGAATGGCTGTGCATCGGTAAGGTCTGGGAATGGGATGGGAAAATAATTCCTCTGACTCGAGTGGAGGGGCTATGGTGGTGGTGTATTTGGGGGTGCACACGGCAGAGAGTGAGGAGGGTGCAGAAGTGGAAGGCTGAGTTAGCCACTCAACTAACCCTGGTGCGCCCTTTGAAATAATCGCACACGCCTTCTCCAACTTCCCACTTAGACTCCGGCCTGGTGCACCTGCCCGAACCCTACCATCCATGCGGAACGGCCTGCCTCTTCCTCTGCCTGTCATTTTCAAAATGACCCTGTGCCTAAGTCCCTATAGAAGAGCAGTATTTGTGGAAGCAAGTATATCGCAGGACTAAATCAATATTTGGTGAAAACAAGTATCTCAAACCCCTTAATCGGTATTTAGTGGAAGCAGGTATATCGCAGCCCTCAATCAGTATTTTGTGGAAGCAGGTATATCAAACCCCTTAATCAGTAATTTGTAGAAGCAGGCCCTCAATCAATATTTTGTGGAAGAGGGTTAATCAAACCCCTTAATCAGTATTTTGTGGAAGCAGGTATATCGCAGCCCTCAATCAGTATTTTGTGGAAGCAGGTATATCAAACCCCTTAATCAGTATTTTGTGGAAGCAGGTATATTGCAGGCCTCAATCAATATTTGGTGGAAATAGGTATATCGAACCCCATAATCAGTATTTAGTGGAAGCAAGTATATCGCAGCCTGCAATCAGTATTTTGTGGAAGCAGGTATATCAAACCCCTTAATCAGTATTTTGTGGAAGCAGGTATATCGCACCCCTCAATCAATATTTGGTGGAAGGCAGGTATATCAAACCCCTAAGGCTACTTTCACACTAGCGTTCGGAGCGGGTCCGTCTGATGTTTCATCAGATGGATCCGCTCCTATAATGCAGACGTTTGCATCCGTTCAGAACGGATCCGTCTGCATTATAACTTAGAAAAATTTCTAAGTGTGAAAGTAGCCTGAGCGGATCCGTTCAGACTTTACATTGAAAGTCAATGGGGGACGGATCCGCTTGAAGATTGAGCCATATGGTGTCATCTTCAAGCGGATCCGTCCCCATTGACTTCCATTATAAGTCTGGACGGATCCGCTCGCCTCCGCACGGCCAGGCGGACACCCGAACGCTGCAAGCAGCGTTCAGGTGTCCGCTCACTGAGCGGAGCGGAGGCTGAGCGCTGGCAGGCAGATGCATTCTCAGCGGATCCGCCTCCACTGAGAATGCATTAGGGCCGGACGGCTGCGTTCAGGACAGCTTGTGAGCCCCTTCAAACGGAGCTCACGAGCGGACACCTGAACGCAGGTGTGAAAGTAGCCTTAATCAGTATTTTATGGAAGCAGGTATATCACACCCATCAATTTTTTTTTGCCACAACAGTTATATCACACCACCCCGTTTATTTGGGGCAACAGGTATATCACAGAAAAACCAAAGTAATGGGTGAGCACTCTACATTTGGTCTTGGTAATAAAAGTTTAATTAAACTACGATTAAAATACTTATATAGCATAAAGTTGACACGTGTATAACATAAATGAAAAAATATATAATGAAAAAATATATAAAAAAATAATACAATTAGCATAAAATCACATAAATTTTAAATTCACAGGTGGGGATGGTCCCTTGTATCCACAATAATTTGCTGAAAATTCTATATTACTGCAAAGTGGTAAAGTGCTCTGCAGTTATTCAAGCTCAAATATATATGTGTATGGATATAGACGCATATGGGAGTGTATAGTCTGATCTCTGGTTTGCAAACAGTCTTAGATAGTAGCCTTACTCCACATGGTATTGTACATATGATTGAGTTCCTTATATCTTCGTAAGGAGACTATTAGTGGATAATACGATGGATCATATATTGCGTTTGTTTTAGTCTTGTGCCAGTAATTTGCAGGTTTTTGTAAGTAAGATCTTCTTACCTTCCTTTATGTTCTTATTGTTCTTTCATGCCTTTATTAAGTTTGGCGAGGGTCGGGCGGCGCGGGACAAAGCCGGCGTCTCGCTACGCACTCCTCAAGAAAACTTACCCGGAATCTCGCGGGAATTAAAGCGATGTTTCGGCTTTACCTGGCCCACTTGACTTTCGTCCAGCGCAATCAGAAAAGAGAGTGTCTATCTCGATTTTTTTATGTCAGTTATGATCATTTAGGCATTCATATGTTCAATTATTCAGCATGGCCATGCTTATTGTTGCGGAGGTGCTTCTTCTCAAGTGTGCGATCCAGTCCAGACGCGTTTCGGGAACTCTCCTTCCCTTCATCAGTGGTACCGCACTACCTGTTTGCCTCTGCCTTTTATTACAAAGATCAGCACCAATCTATGGATCACTGGATTTCCTTAATGGATGAAAATTCCTGTGCATTTTTTGTGCGTTTCTTGTGCGTCTTTTTTTGTGTACATGCGTTTTTTGCAGTATATATTCACTTGATCCTTCTGAGCCTCTTGTATAAAATAAACTCATATTCAAGGTTGCATGTGTGAATTATTAATGTTACAAATGGCGAACATTAAAAAAGGTGAAATCGAATGGTAATACAGTCAGGTCCATAAATATTGGGACATCGACACAATTCTAACATTTTTGGCTCTATACACCACCACAATGGATTTGAAATGAAACGAACAAGATGTGCTTTAACTGCAGACTGTCAGCTTTAATTTGAGGGTATTTACATCCAAATCAGATGAACGGTGTAGGAATTACAACAGTTTGCATATGTGCCTCCCACTTGTTAAGGGACCAAAAGTAATCCCTGGTGATGCTCTGCCAGGCCTCTACTGCAACTGTCTTCAGTTCCTGCTTGTTCTTGGGGCATTTTCCCTTCAGTTTTGTCCGATAAACGGCCAGACTGCGGCGTGAGAGTCGAATCGGGGGCACCCAACCTACAAGAACCCGAAGAGCTCCAACTCTGCGTTTAGTACAGCTGGTAACATCTATCTAAACTCATAAATGCGGCGGGACTCTATTTTGGACATCTGTTTAATATAGTTGCCTCCTCGCCAGTGTCTATCTACCTTTTCCAATGCCATGAAGATCAAACTAGACGGGTCTTTGTTGTGCACCTCTCTATAATGTTTGGATAGACAATGTTTGTTATATCCTTTTCTTATATTGGCTATATGTTCAGCCAGTCTCGTTTTCATTGGGCGTTTAGTTCTACCTATATATTGTCTCTTACATGGACATTGGATCAGGTAGATGACTCCGGCGGTATTGCAGGTTAGGCAATCTTTAATCTCCCATGTGTAGGTGTTCTGGGTGGAAGAGATTGATGTTATTTTCCTAGGTGTAGAGTTGATCTTACAAGCCATACATTTTCCGCACTTGAAGAAACCCTTAAGGTTCATCCAGGTGCCCAAAATAGTATTTTTATTAATTATTGTTTTAGGTGTTGTAATAGATGGAGCTATTTTTAGACCTAGATTAGGTGCTTTTGTAAATGTTACTGATGGAGTAACTGGTAGGAGGTGGCCTATCTTCTTGTCACTCAAGATATGGTGCCAATGAGTTCTTATGATTTTTTGTTATCTCTTATAATTGTCATTAAACGGGAGAATAATTCTGGTGTTTATGGCCTCACTTTCTTGTTTTGTTTCGGTTATTGGTTCCTTATTTGTAAACCAGGTATATCACAGCCCTCAATCAGTATTTTGTGGAAGAAGGTATATCACACCCCTCAATCAGTTTTTTACACCCGTTGCAAATAGTTGTTTCAATAGCGCTTGACCCTCTATATAGCTGCGGTATTGCAGCAGAACCGCACACAACTGCTGCACAATACAAATGCACCATATACTTTCTATGTTAGAAAGTATATTATAGGTATATCATACCTTTCAATCAGTATTTTGGGGGCAACAGGTATATCACACCCATTGCAATTAGTTGTTCCAATAGCGTTTGTCCCTCTATATAGCTGCGGCATCGCAGCAGAACCACACACAACTGCTGCACAATACAAATGCACTATAATATATTTTCTATGTTAGAAGGTATATTATAGGTATATCGCACCCCTCAGTAAGTCACACCTATCGATAGCACACCTATACCATTTCTTAAAGTCCCTTGTGGCCCTATTAGCTAGTGTTTGGTGTCCCTAACAGCCTGTCCCTGCTCCACACAGCAACCTCTCCCTACACTGGCAAAACACAGAATGTAAAAGGCTGCCAGATTGGGTTCTTTGATAGGGTGGGGGTGTGTCCATGTGCTGACGCGTCTCAATTAGCTGTCCTGTCCCACCTGATGGATGTGTCATGGGTCAAGGTTCGGCGCAATGCAAAAGAATATGGTGCCAACGGACATCGCCATATGTTCGCAAGTTCGGCGAATCATGAATGTGCAAAGTTCAGCACTGGGAGGAGAGGTCAGTGTGTTCCCCAGGTCAGGGCTGCTGTCCAGCACTGGGGGGACAAGGCTACCCTCCTTTGTAATACATTTAGACATGTGCTGCCAGCAATCATCTCCACTGCGTTATCTGTGGACAGAACTGAGGACTGTGGACGATCTCCCTGTGTGTATGACCTGTATGAGCCTGTCTGAGCTGTCATGCACATGCCCATAAAACACAAGCACTAAACCCCCCATAAAATTAGCCAGAGTGCCCCCATAGTCAGTGAGTAGTCAGAGTGCCCCCATAGTCAGTGAGTTGTCAGAGTTCCCTCTGTACGGCAGCATCAATAACAGCAGAGTGCCCCCACAGTTAGTGAGTGGTAAGTGGCCCTCCTAGTGGCATGCTGGAAATGTGAGGTACTAAAAATGTGAGGTAAAAAGGACTATTTATTTGGTGGCCCCCAATGAGTGTGCGGTACCCGCACCTAGGGGTGTTTGGTCTGGACCTCCACCTCACAGCAGATTTAATTATGTAGACCTTTACAAAAAGTAGTTGAGTACCCCTGTTTTAGAGGGTAGAGTTATCAAGTTTTCATCTCCAGTAGAAGAGGAGATAATCCCCACTAATACTGCCCCCCCCCCCCGCATAACTGAAACAGGACGGATCTGTTTTGCAGCCCATAGACTTCTATTATGATGGAATGAATTATGCATTCTGTCATAGAATTGCCTTATGGTCCGTGGTAATAACCATATAACGCAATTATGCTTTTACCAAACGAAGCGTGAGCGAATTTCAAAATATGAAATTCGCTCATCTCTAGTCAGTATGTATGGTATATGAACGATATAGCTGAAAGTCGTACATGCTCATATCAGTAAATCAGCAAAAGTCCAATTGAAGAGCCTGAGCTGTGCTTATTCCGCTCTGATTATCCAGGATTTCATGTGGCATTTTTAGAACGTAAAATAATGAATAGAGAACAAGATGCAAAGATAAGCCGCACTCACCATTCGTGTTCACGCTTCTTTATTGTAGGGTATTTTGCGGGGGCAGACTCACATGGAGTATCGATCCACAGCGACGGCCGTTTCGCGGTATGACCGCTTCCTCCGGCTGTTTGATCCACTCTGGGAATCAAGTGTGTGCTAGATTATAGCGTCATATGGGGGAGGGTCAGCTGACCCATCACTCAAACACCCTTGCTGCTACACCCACTGCACACACCTGAAACACAGGTGCATCGATACATTAGTGCAAGTTTAAGTTTAAAAACAATACTGACAAAAAGTGATACATAGTCTGCGAATAGTATCTATACACATGGAAGGGTACATAAATATAAATGAAAGGGATGCAAAAGTTAGTGCAATAATATATAAATACAAAAACGTATAAATATATGTACAGTGACTAAAGATAATCTAAAGTGTATTCATGAGAGAATCATATTCACATAGCGTCCTATTCAATGAATGCTGCCAAATCATTGCGTTCGTTTAAGCCTAAACAACCTGTGGCATCCGTTTTAATAATATACCGAGCTTCCTTCTGGACCAGGGTACGGTGTCTATCACCTCCCTGAACTGGTGGGGGGACATGTTCTAGGCCCGCAAATCGCAAGACATTTGCGTTTCCCCATGTTGGCACCGTACATGCTCGATTAGGCGAGTACGTCCCTTGCCTGTTTTAATTGAGTTGCGATGTTCTCGTACCCGCTCCATTAAGGATCTCTTGGTTTTTCCTATATAGAAGGATCCACATACACAGATTAACACATAGACTACGTGCGTCGTTCTGCAATTGATAAATTGATGCACACAGTGTTCCAGACCTCCAAAGAAAAAATGGCGGCCTCTAAACATGTATCCGCACAGGGAGCAGTCACCACAGCGATGGTTGCCAACCGGCTTACCGAGTGACAACCAATCGCGCGGTTTCTGCTCGATGTAACGGCTACGCACCAGAATGTCCCTAAACGTGCAACATCGTTTAAAGGCTAATATGGGTTTCTGATCTGTGAATTCACCCAAATCATCCTCTGCCTTTAGGATTTCCCAGTTATTTAATATTGTTTTCTTTATATAGTCTGCCATAGGACTATGCTTGAACACGAACACAAATCTGTCCTTTTTCTCTGCACCACTGTCCATCCCACTTTTTATTTTCCTGCGTTTCATTAATGATCGTTGTGTGTGGGTTTTAGCCCTCTCTAGGGCTGTATCTAACTGCTCTGGTGGATATCCACGCTGGATCAATCTGTTCCTCAGTTCATCCGCCTGTTTCAGGAATATTATATCCTGACTGTTAATACGTCTAAGTCTTAAAAACTGTCCATAAGGGACTGATTTGGTTACGCTACGTGGATGATAGCTCTCATGGTGCAGCAGGGCATTTGTGGCAGTGGGTTTGCGATACCCTTCGGTATATAAGGCACCATCTTCTACAACAACACGAACGTCCAAGAACTCGATGGTCGTCCCCCCAAAATTGAGGGTGAACATCATGTTCATGTCGTTCGCGTCGTTAAGATGTGCCACAAAATGCTCGCACTGCTCCTGTGTACCCGACCACACCATGAAGATATCATGCACGTAGCGCAAAAACAGACGTATGTGACTGAGGAAAGGGTTAGGCGTTGAGAATATATACCTATCTTCGAATCTGCCCAGGAATATATTTGCAAAGGTACATGAGACAGGTGTCCCCATGGCCGTTCCAAAGATTTGCCTATACCACTGGTCATTGAAGAGAAACGTATTGTTTTCCAAAATGAACAAAAGTGATTCTTCTACAAATTCACTGAACTGACAGTCCCTTCCCAAATGTTCAATAAGTTCAAGAACTGCGTTTACACCTTCACGTTGTGGGATCCGGGTGTAAAGATTAACCACATCCAGGGACACCAAACTCCAACCCTCCTGCCACTGGAAGCCATCAAGGGCCAGGAGGAAGTCGTTGGTGTCACCGAGATACGTGGGAAACCTGAATAAAACAGGACGCAGTAACCAATCTAGGTCACTGACCCAACCCCCGCCACAATAGGACGTCCAGGTTGATGGGTAAGTGACTTGTGCACCTTAGGGAGAAAATACCAAGAGGGTCTATTCGGAAAGGAAGGAACCAATTTGTCAATGGTGGATCCATGGAGGACACCTGCCTCAATGTACCTCTGCAACAGGTCCACTAATTTGGACCTAATTCCGGGAATGGGATCAGAGAGTAATTTCTTGTATGTCAAACCATCATTCAACTGTCTTTCCGCCTCAGTGGCATAAAAATCACGTGACATAACAACAACGTTACCCCCCTTGTCCGCTGGCTTGATAATGAGGTCTGAGTTACGCAGCCATTGTATGGAGGTGAGTTGCCTCTTATTCAAATTCTCCTTCCCTTTTGGATATATTAAGGCCTTTGTATCTCTCAGAATCCTCTTATAAAATACATCAATTATCGAGCCGGTGGGCATAGGGGGGCAAAAAGAGGATGGAATACCTCCTCTGAAACTGCTATGTGGGGTGGGTGGTGCCGAGTCAGGGCTAAGATCTGTGTCTGCCAAAAATTCTAGACAGGCTATTTCTTGTGCATTAAAGGGTTCAGAGATATTGTAACCCAGAGGATGAATATCCACAGGTTTGTCTCCTTCCTTTGTAATATACTGGGAGACCGAGGCCTTATTGAAATGCTTCTTTAAATACAGCTTACGTACATTATTAAATAGATCAATTTCGAATGTGGTCCTGTCGAATTGTTTCGGTCGGACTGAACCCCAGTCCCAAATTGAGGACCGAGGTGCAGTCCGAGGGCAACTTGACACCACTGATGTTAATGACAAGGTTAGAAGAAATGACACTGTCCCCTTCTGTTAACTCCTCCATGAGACCTGCTTTTTCCTGCGTGCCGATCTGCGCACGCTTTCTTCTTCCCCGCCCCCCTCTCCGGGTTCTCCTCCTAAAGAGATATTACTGCGGGGTTTGGTGGGTGGATTAGTTGAGTCATCAGACGCACTAGATTCCGACTGCGTTGTCCAATAGTCGCTTTTGGGTCTCCGGAATGGGCGGCGTTTCTTGAACCTCTTTTTATTCCAATCGAAGATACGCCCCGTATCATAGTCAGCTTTGGCTCGTAGGAATTTATCCTTCTTTTTTTCTTTGATCTCAGTTTGTGTTACCACAAGTTTCCTGTTAAGGCGTTTCTCAAAAGCAACAAATTGGACCTCTGATATACGCGATTTTAATTCCTCTTTTGCTCTCTTTAACTCCATATTGACTGTATCATATTCCCTTTCGTTTCTATTCATAACCGCTTGTAGAATTTCCATTGAGAAGTCCTTATGTAGCTCCTTCCATTCATTCACAAACAGTGTATCGTCTTCAAATTGTGCCAGCTCTTTATAGGTACGGAGTCCACGTGGGACCCGTCCATTTTCATTATAGGACCTAAGTGAGTTAATGGTCCAAAAGAGCCGCACTTCTTTATCAGCGAGTTGTGTAACTTTGTATTCTAATGTCCTTGTACTACAGGACTCTAGCAAGTAAATAATGAATGGCCACAAAGTAAGTCTATAAAGTCATAACCTTCTGGTCATTACATGATGCAAGGGTTTATTTCCATTGACACCTCTGTAAATAATGAATGCATAATCAGCATATTCTGGTACTACATGGAAGGTCATGAAGATTTTCTGAGCATTATGGATTAAAAAAGTAATACAATATTTGATAAGGCACAGTACAGCATATAGCCAAATTAGGAATAGATTGTACGCGCACAGTATGGATGACACTGTACGGGGGCACATTGAGGCAACCACACACCGTCATCGATGTTATTTGATTAATGATTGACACAAAGATTCTCTTTCCACTTCAACAAGTGTTTCTGCACTCAGCCAGTATGGTTTTATACGGTTCTATATTGTCATTAAACTTCTTAGTGATTTCTAATACTAGAAGTACAGCTATAAGGGCTACACATAAGACGTCAGGGCTTCTGATGGGACTTATTGTGAATAGAAAGCCTGCTACTCTGCAAATACACAGAGACTGACATCTGTGCTGAGAAAACGGGTAAGCATTTTTAATAAAGACCAATTAAAAAAATGTTGTGTGGCCCAAAATGAGTATAATGCAGTAATAATAATAATAATAATAGAAAAAGGTTCCCCTAAGGTGTCCATAGCCATGAAAGCCCTCGTGAAAACTCAGATCCGACAGTATATTCTAACACAGAGGCATTCCCATGGTGATGGGGATGCTTCAAGTTAGAATATACTAAGAACTCTGTACATAACTGCCCCCTGCTGCCTGGCAGCACCCGATCTCTTACAGGGGGCTGTGATTCGCACAATGAACCCCTCAGGTCCACACCTGAGGGGTTAATTGTGCGTATCATAGCCCCCTGTAAGAGATCGGGTGCTGCCAGGCAGCAGGGGGCAGACCCCCCTCCCTCTCCAGTATTAAAATCATTGGTGGCCAGTGCGGCCCCCCCTCCCTCCCTCCCCTGTATTAAATTCATTGGTGGCCAGTGCGGCCCCCCTCCCTCCCCTGTATTAAATTCATTGGTGGCCAGTGCGGCCAGGTCTGTGCGGCGCATTGCTTATAGCACAGACCTGTCACTTACCAGTAGGAGCAGCGCCCGGCCGGTCACAGGCAGCGCAGGTAAGTATAATGCTTCTAAAATTGCTAAGTAACCATGGCAGCCAGGACTGCAGTAGCGTCCTGGTTTCCATGGTAACCGATCAGAGCCCCAGCAATTAAACTGGGACTCCGATCGGAACTCTCCGCTGCCACCAATGATGGGGGGGGGGATGATTTTAATTAGGGGGGGGGGGAGAGGGGAGGCCGCACTGGCCACTAATGAATTTAATACAGGGGAAGGAGGGAGGGGGGGCCGCACTGGCCACCAATGAATTTAAAACTGGGGAGGGAGGGGGGTCTGCCCCCTGCTGCCTGGCAGCACCTGATCTCTTACAGGGGGCTATGATATGCATAATTAACCCCTCAGGTGCGGATCACAGCCCCCAGTAAGAGATTGGGTGCTGCCAGGCAGCAGGGGGCAGTCATGTACACAGTTCTTAGTATATTCTAACTTGAAGCGTCCGCATCACCATGGGAATGCCTCTGTGTTAGAATATACTGTCCGATCTGAGTTTTGATCCAACTCAAATCCGATGGTATATTCTAACATAGAGGCGTTCCCATGGTGATGGGGACGCTTCAAGTTAAAATATACCATCGGATTGGAGAAAACTCTGATCCGATGATATATTAATAGGGACTCCTGACTTTACATTGAAAGTCAATGGGGGACGGATCCGTTTGCATTCGCACCATATTGTGTCAACGTCAAACGGATCCGTTCCCATTGACTGCATTGTAAGTCAGGACGGATCCGTTTGGCTCCGCACGGCCAGGCGGACACCAAAACGACTTTTTTCCTTCATGTCTGGTGATCCTCCAAAAATCAAGGAAGACACACGGAAACAAAAACGGAAACGGATCACGAAACAACGGAACCCGTTTTGCGGACCGTGAAAAAATACTGTTGTGTGCATGAGGCCTAAAGCTGTAGCCTGCTCTGACTACATTCATTGGAAGATGTCTAGCACCAGGAAAGGTATAGAGTGGGCTCGGCATGCATGTTGGTACCTGCATCCCTTGTAATGGAGGCCATTATGTCCCAAAAAATGGAAAAAGGCAGAGTGGATCCAACATGCATGTGGATCCAACACTCCCTGAATTTTATGGCGGTCATTATGGCGCATAACAGGTAGTATTTAGTGTTAGGACCCGTCTAACAGAGATCGCCTTGATGTTCGGCCGACGGGCTCAGATGGTTTTGTACAAAATGCATTGGCCAAGCATCTCACTTTGTAAATAAGTGTAGCATTAGCACCATAAGGCCCCTTTCACACGGGCGAGTATTCCGCGCGGATGCGATGCTGAGTTGAACGCATTGCACCCACACTGAATCATGACCCATTCATTTCTATGGGGCTGTGCACACGAGCGGTGATTTTCACGCATCACTTGTGCGTTGCGTGAAAATCGCAGCATGTTCTATATTCTGCGTTTTTCACGCAACGCAGGCCCCATAGAAGTGAATGGGGTTGCGTGAAAATCGCAAGCATCCGCAAGCAAGTGCGGATGCGGTGCGATTTTCACGCACGGTTGCTAGGTGACTATCAGGATGGGGACCCGATCATTATTATTTCCCCTTATAACATGGTTATAAGGGAAAATAATAGCATTCTGAATACAGAATGCTAAGTAAAATAGGGCTGGAGGGGTTAAAAAAATATATATTTTTTTTAACTCACCTTAATCCACTTGTTCGCGCAGCCGGCATCTCTTCTGTCTGTAACTGTGAGCAATAGGACCTTTGATGACGTCACTACGCTCATCACATGATCCATCACCATGGTGATGGATCATATGATGGACCATGTGATGAACGCAGTGACATCATCAAAGGTCCTATTGCTCACAGTTAAAGACAGAAGAGATGCCGGCTGCGCGAACAAGTGGATTAAGGTGAGTTAAAAAAAAATTGAACCCCTCCAGCCCTATTTTACTTAGATTCTAATCACCTTTCTCGATTTGAAAAATAAATAAACAATATAAAATAAAGATCATTGGCACTGCCACGTCCCAAAACGACAGTACTATTAAAATATAAAACAAATTTAAAACACAGGTCCAGCTCACCTGTGGGTAATTCCGGGGACCAGGTGTAACAATCTCGACACAAAAATATGGAGAAATCCAACTTCCATACGTAGTTTATTTATGCAAAAAGATAAGCAGCCATACACACAGACAAAAGTGTCTACGTGTTTCAGGTCATTGCATACAGACCCTTACTCATGACATGAGTAAAATATAAAAGTACTTATCCCATAGGGTGAACACCGTAAACCAGGGGTGGGGAACCTTTTTGCTGCCGAGGGCCATTTGGATATTTGGAACATCGTTTGTGGGCCATACAAAATTCTCAACGTAAAAATTCGACAGCTATATTTGGTTAAACATATAAGTGACTTAGGAGTAAGTTAAAGAAATTGTGCTTCAATTAAAAAAAATCTAGAGCGCTGTCTTTTTGCAGCACAAAATGGGGCCTGCACTATATATTACAAATAGTACAGGCGCCATTTTGGCCACATATAGTAGTCTAATTTTTAAGTTGAGAATGTTATATATTTATTTCTTTATTTGGCATTAATAGCTAAACCCAGAGGGGTCCAGACAGGGATTCACCCAGCTTTCACTCTCCCTGCCACTGTCCCTTTCTCAGCCTCAGATCTGCCCCCCACCTCCATCAGCCTCAAATCAGCCTCCTATCAGACCCCCCAGCCTACATCAGCCTCAGATCAGACCCTCATCAGACCCTCCCCAGCCTCAGAACCCACTCCCATAAGACCCTCCCTAGCCTCAGATCAGCCGTATCAGACCCCCCAGCCTCAGATAAGCCCCATCAGACCCCCCATCCTCAGATAAGACCCTCATCAGACCCCCCAGCCTCAGATAAGATCCCCAATAGGTCCCCCATCCTCAGATAAGACCCTCATCAGACCCCCAGCCTCAGATCAGCCCCCATCAGACCCCCGGCCTCAGATCAGCCCCCATCAGACCCCCGGCCTCAGATCAGACCCTCATCAGACCCTCCCCAGCCTCAGAACCCACTCCCATAAGACCCTCCCTAGCCTCAGATCAGCCGTATCAGACCCCCCAGCCTCAGATAAGCCCCATCAGACCCCCCATCCTCAGATAAGACCCTCATCAGACCCCCCAGCCTCAGATAAGATCCCCAATAGGTCCCTCATCCTCAGATAAGACCCTCATCAGACCCCCAGCCTCAGATCAGCCCCCATCAGACCCCCGGCCTCAGATCAGCCCCCATCAGACCCCCAGCCTCAGATCAGATCCCCATTAGACCCTCCCCACCCTCAGATCATCCCCAATCAACCCTCAGATCAGACATTTAAAATACATTTTAAAAATAAAGTTACCTCTCCAGCTCCGGACGGCGCTGCCACTTGGCAGATTTACTTACCCTCCCTGGTCTTCTTTGTGCAGCGCTGTACTGTGACCTGACAGCGCAGAGTGTCAGGTCATAGTGTGCGTTTACATGCACTACGTCCTGACACTGTACGTGTCAGGACACAGAGCGGGGCCCGGAAGAAGACCAGGGAAGGTGAGTACAGCTAGCAATGCGCTGTTCTCACCTCCCTGTGCCTCCCGCATGCAACAACCGCTTCCGCTTCCATAATAAAAGTGATCAAAAAGTCATACACACTCTAATGCAAATAAAATAAAAAAATTTATTAAAATTATTTGAACACAAGAAAAACTATAAAAATGTGGTATCGCTTTAATCATACTTACCTGCAAAATGGAGTGAACATAGATTTATCAAAACTGGTATAAAGGAAAACTGGCTTAGTTGCCCATAGCAACCAACCAGATTTCACCTTTCATTTTTCAGAGCTCGTTTTGAAAATGTAAGTTGGAATCTGATTGGTTGCTATGGGCAACTAAGCCTGGTATCCATTACACTAGTTTGATAAATCTTCCCCCTAATTTTTACCCCATCGGGAATGCTGTAAGAATTAAATCCATAAAAATGGATAGTGTCTCAGATACAGAATGAGTAGCATTTTTTTTTTTACCAATTCACACTCAATTTTGAATTTTTTTCCAGCTAAGGCCTCTTTCACACTTGCGTTGTCCGGATCCGGCGTGCACTCCACTTGCTGGAATTACACTCCGGATCCGGAAAAATGCAAGTGTACTGAAAGCATTTGAAGACGGAACCGTCTTCAAAATGCTTTCAGTGTTACTATGGCACCCAGGACGCTATTAAAGTCCTGGTTGCCATAGTAGGAGCGGGGAGCGGGGGAGCGGTATACTTACAGTCCGTGCGGCTCCCGGGGCGCTCCAGAGTGACGTCAGAGCGCCCCATGCGCATGGATGACGTGTCCAATGCGATCACATGATCCATGCGCTTGGGGCCCCCTGACGTCACTCTGGAGCGCCCGGGGAGCCACACGGACGGTAAGTACACTGCTCCCCCGCTCCCCACTACACTTTACCATGGCTGCCAGGACTTTAGCGTCCCGGCAGCCATGGTAACCATTCAGAAAAAGCTAAATGTCAGCTCCGGCAATGCGCCGAAACGACGTTTAGCTTAAGGCCGGATCCGGATCAATGCCTTTCAATGGACATTAATTCCGGATCCAGCCTTGCGGCAAGTGTTCCGGATTTTTGGCCGGAGCAAAAAGCGCAGCATGCTGCAGTATTTTCTCCGGCCAAAAAACGTTCCGTTCCGGAACTGAAGACATCCTGATGCATCCTGAACGGATTTCTCTCCATTCAGAATGCTATTAGGATAATTAGGATAATCCTGATCAGGATTCTTCCGGCATAGAGCCCCGACGACGGAACTCTATGCCGGAAGACAAGAACGCAGGTGTGAAAGAGCCCTTAGGGTACTTTCACACTAGCGTTTTTCTTTTCCGGCATAGAGTTCCGTCACAGGGGCTCAATACCGGAAAATAACTGATCAGGCATATCCCCATGCATTCTGAATAGAGAGAAATCCGTTCAGGATGCATCAGAATGTCTTCAGTTCAGTCATTTTGACTTATCAGGCAAAAGATAAAACCGCAGCATGCTACGGTTTTATCTCCAGCAAAAAAAACTGAAGACTTGCCAGAATGCCGGATCAGGCATTTTTCCCCATAGGAATGTATTAGTGCCGGATCCAGCATTCAAAATACCGGAATGCCGGATCCGTCCTTCCGGTCTGCGCATGTGCAGACCGGTAAAAATTTGAAAAAAGATACAAGATGGATCCGTCTGTCCGCATGACAAGCTGAGAGACGGATCCGTTCTTGCAATGAATTTGTGAGACGGATCCACATCCGGATGCGTCTCACAAATGCTTTCAATCACATGCAGATCGGCGGATCCGGATATTTGGGAACCAAGTGAGCCAATCTGTTAGGGGTCAGGTACCAACGAAGTTGGATTTTCCTTGCCTGTTCTACATGGTTAACACATTTGGAGCACTTGAAGGACCAGTAAAGGGCGTTTCGCCACTGAGCTATTGGGAAGGATTTCCCCTGCTCCTGCTCCCATTTCAACATGAATGTCTGCTTGCTCTCCACTTCAGGTAGTAATAGGCAAGAGTAAAAAGTAGATAACTTGGGTCGCAGTACTGTACGATTTTCAAAGAAAGCATTGAACGGTTTGCTCTCCTGTTGGAAAAGCAGGGGCTGTAGATATTGGTAAAATAGTTTGTGTGGGAGTAGATAAATATTATGCAGCGTTGCAAAATCTACATTTTGTCATATAGACACCCAATAGTGTGAATGCCTTTTGACACCTAAGTCGAGAGATATAGTAGGAATGTGATATTCCAGAGCAGTTATGGGGAAGTTGAGAATCGGTATATGTATGTGCATCCTAGAATCTACAAAGCGAGACCAAATAAACATTGTGGCCTGCATGGTTAGTAATGGCAGTGTATGTTGGAAATGCTTTATGGCGTATGCGGCTAGCACTGCTTTTTAAAGATTGTTCTTTGGTATATGACTCCTCAATCTGGAGCAAGCGTTGAGGGGAGGATGGAGACCACCACTCCATCGCCTGCTCTGCCAGGTTAGCTAAGTAATATTTATAAATATCAGGGACTCCCAGTCCTCCAGATCTAATTGGGGGATGTAAAGCTGGTTTCGATATTCTAGGTCGGGTGTTACCCCAAATAAAGCTCATCAGGTCAGAATGAAGCTGTGCAACTAGTTGCTTAGATATGTGAAGTGGGAGGCATCAAAAGTAATATAGTATTTTAGGGAGGTTTAGCATCTTTGCTGCATTTATGCGGGCGATCCAGGATAGGTGGGCTAGGGACATTTCTGCATAGTCATTTTTTAACTCAGATCTTAAATTACAAAAATTCATGGATAGTGTCTCAGATACAGAATGAGCAAGCTCCACCCCCAAGTAGGTAATGGAAGACTCGGCCCACTGGAAATGGTGTCTGTTTTGTATCCGACCTCTGGTATCCTCCAACACATGGAAAGCTAGAGCTTTGTTTGTTTTTTAACATTCAGTTTATAATAGGAGCAGTGTTAGTATGTGGTGATAAGAGGAGTCACAGCTTCTAATGATTCCTCAGGATTGGTTAAGACAAGGATGGCATCATCGGCATATAAACCTATGACATGTGGGTGATCCCCTACAGAGATGCCTGTAACCGATGGGCTCTTTCTGATGAGCTCTTTCCTAGGGGCTCCATAACAAGGAAAAAGATCAGAGGTGACAGCAGACATCCTTGCTGAGTGCCATTGGTTATTTGAAAGGTGACGAAGAGATAGCCAGAGGCCAGTACCTTGGCTGATGGCCTAGTGTATAGACCCATTATGGCTGATAGAATCCTTGAAATCCGAACTTCTGTAGGACCTGGTCCAGGAACCCCCAGTGTACCCTATCAAATGCTTTTTCGGCATCAAGAGAGACAAATAGCATGGGGGCCCTGGACCGGTCCGCCAACTGGATAAGGTCGACCATGCTCCTAGTACCATCTCTACAGGGCTCCCAGGAACAAACCCTACTTGGTCAATATCCACTAAGGAGGGCAGGAGAGTATTAATATGTGTAGCCAAGATTTTAGCATAGAGCTTCAGATCTACATTCAATAATGAAATAGGCTGGACATTTGCAGGGTCATCAGGGGATTTACCTGGCTTGGGGAGTGTAACAACGGTATTCATCAACATATCTGGGGGAGTGTTTCCTTTGAGAAGAAAACCATTGTACAGTTTACTTAAATAAGGAACCAGATGCTCCTTGAAAGTTTTATAATAATTGGAAACAAAACCATCTGGGCCTGGCGCCCTGCCTAATGGGGTGGCTTTGAGTGCAAAAAAAAATCTCATCCTCAGAGATAGATCTGTTCAGAGACGCTAGCTGGTCACCAGTGAGGGAGGGCAAAGAAATCGATGCCAAGACGGATTGAATACCTTCCTGAATAGGCTGATGGGTGGAGTCATCACTATTTAAATTGTACAGACAGGCATACTATGAGGCAAAGGCGTTTGCGATCTCCTGCAGGTGGGTGACCACCAAATTATCATAGGGGAGTTTCTCTATTCTAGCCTCCGCTGCTCTGCGTCTAAGTAGGCGCACAATTAGCTCTCCTGCCCTGTCGCCCATGTGATAAAAGTTTGTTTTAATCCGCCTCAGTGCCCATTCATGTTGGTACAGGAGGAGAGATCTCAGGTGCAACCTGAGGGACTGAACCTCCGCCAACAAAGAGGGAGAAGGCTGAGTCTTATAGAGTCGATTTGCCTCCTCAAATCTTAATCATGCCTCAGAGAGCTGACGTTCTCTATTTTTTTTTAGACGAGCAGCTGATTGCAACAGCAACCCCCTCATATATGCCTTATGTGCAAGCCACAAGGTTGTTACAGATACCTCTGGAGTATCATTAAAGCTAAAAAAAACTCTTAAAGGTGAGCACGGTATTCCTCTACCCGCTCCTCACGCTTAAGTAGGTAAGGATTTAGTCTCCATTGTGGGGGTAGGGGGCCTGGTAGACCAATGTTAATCTCTAGGTTAATAGGCGCATGGTCAGACTAAGTAGCGCATCCAATGTCCGACCTGACTACCTTGTGTATTAAATCTCTCGAGACTAGAAAGTAGTCAATGCGGGATTGTGATGAATGGGCTGATGAAATATAAGTAAAGTCATGTTCACTGGCATGTTGGTATCGCCAAATGTTGTGAAATGGTGTCTCTTTAAGAGTATTTTGTAAATCTGCGCGGTGTGTGCCTGATACAGTGTGACAGTCTAAATCTACATTCACCAGGATGTTAAAGTCATCACCTATGACCACAGCCCCTTTTGCCACCTTCTGAATCTTCCTGAAGAGTCTGTTAAAGAAGGCTAACTGCTGGACATTGGGCACGTATACAGACACAATTGTATGTTGGACTCCCTCCAATAGACATATTAAAATAACATAATGCCCCCCGCAGAGTCTGTAATACATTGTTGTGAGGAGAATTCCACAGAAGATCTGATGCATTTAAAGGTCTCTGCTTTCCGCTTCTGTGATTCAATATTAAAAGGTGTCATTAGAACGAACAACCGCAGAAAACAAGCCCTCATAAGTGTATGTGAAATAAAAAAAATATATGTTATAGCAAAGAGTAAAAAACTAAGAGGGGAAATTGGTAATAAAGTGGTTAAACATACAACTTGCCCTGCATAAATCAAGCCCTTATATGGCTACATATATGAAGAACTTATGGCTCTTCGAGTTACAAAGCTTTAGTTTTCACAGTTTTTCCTCAAGGTTTTACTCAAGTCTAACAGTTTAAAATTTTGTGACCTGGTCAAATTTGTCATAAGGGGCTCTTGAAATCTTCAGAGCTTTTTGTATTTTTTTCTTCTTAAACACAAGTGAGAAAAACTTGAAGCATGTTTGTTGAGAAGACAAAGGAAATCAGAATGACAGCATTTAATGGGTCAATGTATGAAATGTCCAGTATGAGAGGAAATTACCAAGAAATTCAAACAGACTAATGTTCAGATAGACATATCCTATTGCATAGTATGTAATGGCAAAAATTAGATTTATGCAGCTTGTGTTAATTAGGAGATAGTCCCGTATACTAAACCACATACCGTACATTAGCTAAAGATCAGCCAAGAAACTTTAAATGTTCACCTCTGTATACTGTTTTGATCCTTTAATCTAAATCAAATCTTTGTCCTGATCAATTTCTTAATATAAAGTTATAGTGATCTTAGCTTTGATTTTTGATTTTTTTTCATACAAAGCTCCAAATTCCTTTTTTGGACATAGATCTAAAACATAATATTCTTGATGCCTGCAGTCACCACTTGGGGGAGCTTATGAGCTTCCTTTTTTTTCTACATTGAACTCAGTAGTGAATGGGATCGGTTGCAGTACCTGGCACCACTAACTGCTCCTATAGAAAAGACACTGCAGACGCGGTGCTCGCAGCAACGCTACCGCCCATTAATTGTGTTGATTAACAGAGGTCCCAGGGGTCCTAAGGATTCATCATCAGTACAGTGATCTCTCAAGATACAATGGCCTCAGGATACAATATTTTCAACATACAATGGTCTTTTCTGAACCATCATAAGTATAAAACTAGACTCAACATACAATGCCTCAGACTCGGAGCCAACCAGTCAAGGTAACTTCTCTGGTAAAGTAGCTGTATCAGTTGCTATTTAGCAGCTATTCCTGACTGTTATATGTAAGGACTTGTTTTATATGTCTTAGTTATCTGCTTATTTTTCTTAAATCTTCATTTTCTCTTATCTTGGATGGCAGTTCAGGGCTTTAGAACCAATTACGGTACTCAACTTACAATGGTTTCAACATATACGATAATGGTCGTCCTGGAACTAATTAATATTGTAACTTGAGGGACCACTTTATTACAGTCCTGGACAACCCATGTTCAGAACCTATGTGCAGGCCCTGCACTCAAACTTTTACCAGCACTGGATTTGACTAGCTGGCAGCCGTGGGTTACTTGGTCCTGGATCATCAGATTAGCCCAAATGATTCAATTACCCATGACATATGTTATAAGTGATATTCATTTGTATAGAGGGGTCATTACATTATCATGCAATTGATGATTACATTGTGTGGTCAGGCGATGGGGCCGCCCTGCCGCTTTTTGAAAGCGTCCTCAATAACAATAAATTTGCCACCTTAAAACCTCATGCACACGACCGTTCCGTTATTTGCGGTCCGCAAATTGCGGATCCGCAAAAAACGGAAGCCGCCCGTGTGCCTTCTGCAATTTGCAAAACGGACAGCCCATTGTAGAAATGCCTATTTTTGTCCGCAAAACGGACAAGAATAGGACATGTTTTTTTTTTTCCGAAGCCACGGAGTGCTGTCCGCATATTTTGGGCCCCCATTGAAGTGGGTGGTTGACCGCAAAAACTGCGGCTCAGATGCGGACGCGAACTACGCTCGTGTGCATGAGGCCTAAATTTGTAGTTTCACATGATGTCTCTGTAACGGAACGCCTAGCACCCGACCGGGTACCTCCGTGGATGCTCCTAGTGCTTCCAGAGGACTCCAAGCACTCCACTTGACACCGTCAGCACTGCAGACCCCACAAACCGCTGAAGCTTGGTGGAGGTCTCGCCGTCTCCTACCCACCCTGGACCTACGACAAGGCTCCAGGCTCCAGTGGGTGAACCTCTCCTAAATGCAGAGAGCAGGAACCATGAACAAGCTCTTACAAGAGCTTATACTCAGGGGAGTATTGTGATATAGCAATCCCCAAGAGTGTAGTTATCCCATTCCCCAAACATGAGCCAAAACTTCATGAAGGTATAAAAACAGGAACTCTCTTTATTTGAACACACAAGCATTGATTTATACACATCTTCCAACAAGGTTACCACCCACAGGGTTTTGTAAAAACAGCCAATCTCATACATTTACAGTATTCAAACCTTCCCAGCAATTGTACACAAAATCCCCTTCCCTCTGTCTGTAACGCAATCAACAAAATACAATGAGCATTGTCTGAGACGCAATTAACTAACACACTGGCATTGTCTGAGACGCAATCAACAAAATACAATTACCAAACGTAATGGGCTAACTTAATCACTCACAGACAGAAAACACAAATTTTTTCCAACACACAGAAAACACCTCAAAACCCCACACATCCCCATAACGTATACATCCATGGATAGCTCTGATCTGGGTGAACAACATATCCAAAAATCACCCAGATCCGAGCAGGGGTTCCCGAATTCCATGGAAGTCACATTTGGCCGGCCGCAAGCATGGCTTTCCTGCCCAAAACAGTTCCACAGATTTAAGCTGTGCGGCCGGTCTGTCTTCTCCTTCAAAGTTAGTATGGGCCATAATCCTGGGGCAGGAGGCTGGCAAACAGCCCCCTCCAAAACACCGTGGCGAGCTTGGTTTCGCCACACATCTCCCCCTCCCAGGGAAGACTAACCAGATACCTGACCTTACGCCGGTCAGTACCTGAGTTAGTCTGGCAGTCCACCCACAACCCAATACTGGACTTGTTGAATTTTGGGGCCTGACTCTGTTCTGTATGTCCCCAGCTGTTGAGTGGGCATCTGCTACTCCTTGCTTCCTTGTGGTTCTCTAGCTTGGAGCTGTAGGTACTTGGTGGGCAGAGGCCGACTGCGCTCTGCCCAGATGCCAGCTCTTCCGCTGGGGTAGCCAGTGGGGAGTCAGCCTCTGGACAAGAGGATAGGGGAGGGCAGAGGCCGACTGCACTCTGCCCAGATGCCAGCTCTTCCGCTGAGGTAGCCTGTGGGAAGTCCGGCTCTGGAGAAGAGGATAGGGGAGGGCAGAGGCCGACTGCGCTCTGCCCAGATGCAAGCTCTTCCGCTGGGGTTGCCTGTGGGAAGTCCAGCTCTGGAGAAGAGGATAGGGGAGGGCAGAGGCCGACTGCGCTCTGCCCAGATGCCAGCTCTTCCGCTGGGGTAGCCTGTGGGAAGTCCAGCTCTGGAGAAGAGGATAGGGGAGGGCAGAGGCCGACTGCGCTCTGCCCAGATGCCAGATCTTCCGCTGGGATGGGGTCAGGGAATCCTGCCCCCAGGACCTTGTTGCGGATCAGCTGTGGAGAGGAGAGATCGTTTACCTCCTCCTCCTGGCATTCCTGCAGGGTTGGTGGGGGATCCGTAGCAGCCATCCAGCATCCCGGTAGGCCTGGTGCAGAGACTGCAGTCCCATCTGCACCATCGGAGTTAGGGGTGCTGTCCCCCTGTAGTTGGGGAGAGAGACCGGTTGTCTCCTCTCCCTTCAAAGTACACTGCCGCTGGGGAGTGATACCGACTGTCTCCCCTACCCGTGATGCTGGTTGTTTCAGGGTTGAGGGACCGACCATCTCCTCCCCCTGGACTCCCAGTGGCAGTTGGGGATCTGGGCAGCCTCCCCAGCCTCCCTGTTGGGCCGGTGGAGTGATTACGGTCCCATCTCCACCTGCCGACTGGGGTTCCTCCCAGTACCAGTCTATGAAGTCCCCTACCTCCACAGTTGGTGAGGAAGTAGGGGATACCTCAGCTGTGACTTGCCAGGGGTAGGGCTGCAGGTCTGGGCCTGGTATCCAACTGTCTTGTATCTTGCGCTGGGCTTGAATGGAGCAAAACAACTGTTGATAATCTTGCTCCAGCTCCCATTCCCTTTGGACCATAAAGGTCAGATCTGCCCTCACCCCACTAGTTGTAGGCCAATTGTGCAAGTCCCCCCTGTAGTCAGTAATGTCCCAAAATCTAGATTCTTCTGTGCTCCCAAAGTCAATGTCTTCAAAAGACTCCCACAATAACCCAGGGCAATTATATTCCTCACCTTCGGGCTTGGCGTACTCCTCCATCCATGGAGACTGTCGTACTGTGTCCCACCATAGTGCTTGGTAAGCGTCATCCAGCCAGGTTTCCTGCCATACCAGTGTCTCAAGCTCTGACACCCACTCCGTCAATGGTTGCTCTCCCAGTAGAGGTAGTCGCAGCGCCAATCGCATTCGTAATCTCTGCTCCTCACTGGGAAGACTCTCACCCCTGCACGTCCTCCAGGGCATGGTGCCATACGCCTTTCCGCTCGGCATCCCTGTAATCCGGGTGATCTTCCTCATGGAATGCTGTGCAGGAACCAACGGCATCCATATTGCTGTAGCCAGGGGCGCTGTACGGATGCTAGCGTTGCCCTCAATTTTGTAAATCCACGAACGGTGTCTCCGAGCTGCTTGCCACCAATGTAACGGAACGCCTAGCACCCCGACCGGGTACCTCCGTTGATAGACGCTCCTAGTGCTTCCAGAGGACTCCAAGCACTCCACTTGACACCGTCAGCACTGCAGACCCCACAAACCGCTGAAGCTTGGTGGAGGTCTCGCCGTCTCCTACCCACCCTGGACCTACGACAAGGCTCCAGGCTCCAGTGGGTGAACCTCTCCTAAATGCAGAGAGCAGGAACCATGAACAAGCTCTTACAAGAGCTTATACTCAGGGGAGTATTGTGATATAGCAATCCCCAGGAGTGTAGTTATCCCATTCCCCAAACATGAGTTAAAAAAAATGAAGGTATAAAAACAGGAACTCTCTTTATTTGAACACACAAGCATTGATTTATACACATCTTCCAACAAGGTTACCACCCACAGGGTTTTGTAAAAACAGCCAATCACATGCATTTACAGTATTCAAACCTTCCCAGCAATTGTACACAAAATCCCCTTCCCTCTGTCTGTAATGCAATCAGCAAAATACAATGAGCATTGTCTGAGACGCAATTAACTAACACACTGGCATTGTCTGAGACGCAATCAACAAACCCTTTTGGCTACTTCATGTCATCCTTCCCATATAGTCAATGTTCCAAAGGTGGAATTTATAAGGGCAAGATGCAATTGCTCTAGTGATAATGCCTTTGAGAAAGAAATTGAACTTGTTGCCGATAGGTTGTCAGTATGTAAATATCCTGAATGGACTCTTGATCGGGCAAAAGCACTTGTCCTATCAAAACCTAGGTTTGATTAAATTTTTCCCAGTACTATTCAATCTAAAAAACACAAAACACTGGAAATATTATTCCATCCACTCTAGTGTTTGTTACCAACTACAGTGTTGAATACCCACAGATATGTAAAATCATAAAAAAACATTTCACAGTTTTAAATTATGATGAACAATGGTCTGATATTAACGATTCAGGAATCAGATGCATTGCTCGTCGTGCACCTACTTTGGCACAAAAAAAACTTTACATTTCCCATACATCTACTTCATGTTTGGATCACTTTGCAAATTACATTTTCTTTTTTTGGGATGTTAGAAGGCTTAGAAGTTTAGAAGCAAATCTTAAAATTTTTACGAAAATTTCCAAAACCCAATTTTTAACCCCTTAGCAACTTAGGGTGTACCGGTACGCCCTGTTTCCCGAGTCCTTATTTTTCCCAGTATTACTCATACAGCCAATGCATTCTAATACAGAAGTATTGGAATTCATTGTAAAGGATTAGACCCCCAAAAGTTCAAATCCAAAAGTGGGACAAAAAATAAATTGAAAAAAAATTGAAAAAATAAATCTTTCCCCACCAAAAATTTAAAGTTTCAAGTAAAAATAAACAAAAACGTCAGTTTCCCCAAATAAAGTAAAAATAAAATTGGTAAAAAATAGGGGGGAAAAAAAAGTATACATATTAGGTATCGCCGCGTCCGTATCGACTGGCTCTATAAACATATCACATGACCTAACCCCTCAGATGAACACCGTAAAAAAAAAAAAAAAACTGTGCTAAATAAACAATTTTTTTTGTCACCTTACATCACAAAGCGATCAAAAAGGCGTTTGCCCACCAAAATAGTACCAATCTAACCATCACCTCATCCCGCAAAAAATGAGACCCTACCATCTACAGAATCAGGGCCATAAATATTGAGTTTTGTTTGGCTGTTAACCCTTGCTTTGTAAAAGTAAAAAAAATATTAAAATGGAAAATCTGCCAAAAAAGTGAAATTTAGGAATTGTATCTCTATTTTTCATTAATTCTTGTGGAACACCTAAAGGGTTAACGACGTTTGTAAAATCAGTTTTGAATACCTTGAGGGGTGTAGTTTCTTAGATGGGGTCACTTTTATGGAGTTTCTACTCTAGGGGTGCATCAGGGGGGCTTCAAATGGGACATGGTGTAAAAAAAAAACAGTCCAGCAAAACCTGCCTTCCAAAAACCATATGGCATTCCTTTCCTTCTGCCCCCTGCCGTGTGCCCGTACAGCGGTTTACGACCACATATGGGGTGTTTCTGTAAACTACAGAATCAGGGCCATAAATATTGAGTTTGGTTTGGCTGTTAACCCTTGCTTTGTAACTGGGAAAAAATTATTAAAATGGAAAATCTGCCAAAAAAGTGAAATTTTGAAATTGTATCTCTATTTTCCATTAATTCTTGTGGAACACCTAAAGGGTTAACAAAGTTTGTAAAATCAGTTTTGAATACCTTGAGGGGTGTAGTTTATAGAATGGGGTCATTTTTGGGTGGTTTCTATTATGTAAGCCTCGCAAAGTGACTTCAGACCTGAACTGGTCCCTAAAAACTGGGTTTTTGAAAATTTCAGAAAAATTTCAAGATTTGCTTCTAAACTTCTAAGCCTTGTAACATCCCCAAAAAAATTAAATATAATTCCCAAAATAATCCAAACATGAAGTAGACATATGGGGAATGTAAATTAATAACTATTTTTGGAGGTATTACTATGTATTATACAGGGAGTGCAGAATTATTAGGCAAGTTGTATTTTTGAGGATTAATTTTATTATTGAACAACAACCATGTTCTCAATGAACCCAAAAAACTCATTAATATCAAAGCTGAATATTTTTGGAAGTAGTTTTTAGTTTGTTTTTAGTTTTAGCTATTTTAGGGGGATATCTGTGTGTGCAGGTGACTATTACTGTGCATAATTATTAGGCAACTTAACAAAAAACAAATATATACCCATTTCAATTATTTATTTTTACCAGTGAAACCAATATAACATCTCAACATTCACAAATATACATTTCTGAAATTCAAAAACAAAACAAAAACAAATCAGTGACCAATATAGCCACCTTTCTTTGCAAGGACACTCAAAAGCCTGCCATCCATGGATTCTGTCAGTGTTTTGATCTGTTCACCATCAACATTGCGTGCAGCAGCAACCACAGCCTCCCAGACACTGTTCAGAGAGGTGTACTGTTTTCCCTCCTTGTAAATCTCACATTTGATGATGGACCACAGGTTCTCAATGGGGTTCAGATCAGGTGAACAAGGAGGCCATGTCATTAGATTTTCTTCTTTTATACCCTTTCTTGCCAGCCACGCTGTGGAGTACTTGGACGCGTGTGATGGAGCATTGTCCTGCATGAAAATCATGTTTTTCTTGAAGGATGCAGACTTCTTCCTGTACCACTGCTTGAAGAAGGTGTCTTTCAGAAACTGGCAGTAGGACTGGGAGTTGAGCTTGACTCCATCCTCAACCCGAAAAGGCCCCACAAGCTCATCTTTGATGATACCAGCCCAAACGAGTACTCCACCTCCACCTTGCTGGCGTCTGAGTCGGACTGGAGCTCTCTGCCCTTTACCAATACAGCCACGGGCCCATCCATCTGGCCCATCAAGACTCACTCTCATTTCATCAGTCCATAAAACCTTAGAAAAATCAGTCTTGAGATATTTCTTGGCCCAGTCTTGACGTTTCAGCTTGTGTGTCTTGTTCAGTGGTGGTCGTCTTTCAGCCTTTCTTACCTTGGCCATGTCTCTGAGTATTGCACACCTTGTGCTTTTGGGCACTCCAGTGATGTTGCAGCTCTGAAATATGGCCAAACTGGTGGCAAGTGGCATCTTGGCAGCTGCACGCTTGACTTTTCTCAGTTCATGGGCAGTTATTTTGCGCCTTGGTTTTTCCACACGCTTCTTGCGACCCTGTTGACTATTTTGAATGAAACGCTTGATTGTTCGATGATCACGCTTCAGAAGCTTTGCAATTTTAAGAGTGCTGCATCCCTCTGCAAGATATCTCACTATTTTTGACTTTTCTGAGCCTGTCAAGTCCTTCTTTTGACCCATTTTGCCAAAGGAAAGGAAGTTGCCTAATAATTATGCACACCTAATATAGGGTGTTGATGTCATTAGACCACACCCCTTCTCATTACAGAGATGCACATCACCTAATATGCTTAATTGGTAGTAGGCTTTCGAGCCTATACAGCTTGGAGTAAGACAACATGCATAAAGAGGATGATGTGGTCAAAATACTCATTTGCCTAATAATTCTGCACGCAGTGTAGAAGTAGAGAAATTAAAACTTGGAAATTTGTAATTTTTTACTAATTTTTGGTAAATTTGGTATTTTTTTTATAAATAAAAAATAATAATTTTGACTTCATTTTACCAATGTCATGAAGTACAATATGTGACGAAAAAACAATCTCAGAATGGCCTGGATAAGTCAAAGCGTTTAAAAGTTATCAGCACTTAAAGTGACACTGGTCAGATTTGCAAAATCTTGACGGACAGCCAATTGGATCCTCCGGCTCAGTGCTGGTGAAATTTTTTGGGGTCTTCCACTTCACTTTTTTGTTCCATAGCCCTCAGGATCATTTAAGAAATTCCAAATGACTGTCTTACTGCGTCCCACCTCAGCAGCGATGGCGCGCTGTGAGAGACCCTGCTTATGCAGTTCAACAACCCGACCACGTTCAAAAAGGGAGAATTTTTTTGCCTTTGCCATCACAACGTGTGACTACCTGACAGAAAATGACAATGAATCCACATCTTTGCAGAGATTTGGCCTTTTAAAGGCATGTGGTCCTAAACTTTTGATCAGCTGAAAAACAGCCTGTTTCAGTTTAATCGTTATTTTCAATTAATTGAATGCTCAAAAAATGTTTTGTCTCACTCTCCTTTCTTCTTGTTGCATGTTGAAGCTCTACTTGGAACCTTGTTAAGATCCAACAATGTAAAATATGATTTTTTGCCATTTTTCAAGTGGTCTTAAACTTTTGATCAGGACTGTATGAGTAGACCCTGAAGGTGGAAATACTCATACACCGGAACCTAAACCCTGGAGACCCTGGAAATCCCTAGGAAAGGAGGCAGGGAATGAGACTACTAGTTCCTTCCCAGATGAAGGAACCAGCGTCTCCCTGAGGCCCAGAAAACAAAACACACAAGCGAACAACAAAATGCAAAACACAATGCACTTATCTTAAAGAAGAATGGAGGAGCAGGAGATCCAAAGGAACAACACACCAGCTCAACCCACACCAAGCAGGAAATATCAACCGCATGGTAAGCAGTGTGAGTCAGAACTAAATAAAACCTCAGAGAAAACAGAGAGACTGTCAGATACCCTCACGTGCCGCCAGTCTCTCAGATCTTCTCACCTCTGTCATGGGAGGGACTGTGACAATTGGGGACTGGAGCAGCAGTCGGACAGCAGGGGTAAGGATTAGGGCTGAAATGATTACTCAATTGAATTGAGTAATTTGACATAAAAAAAATCCTCGATGCAAATTTTTGCATCAAGGATTCGTTTGTGTCATGTGACCATGGAGCAGGAGTGAAGCACATGCTAATATTCACTGCTCCGTGGTCACCCCCCGGCCCACACTCGGCTGCACTGTACTGTATCTTGACACATCGTCAGGTCATAGTGCACATAAGCACGCATTATGATCCAACGCTGTGTGACGTCCGGACCGCATCCAGTTTTTAAAAAAAAAAATTATTAACACACACAGAGGCGTAACTACCGGGGAAGCAGCTGCTTATTTTCAAGTTAGTTAAATAACGATTTTTGTCTTAATGTTCTGCGCCCCTTCACAGCAGCAGCGGATGACCAGGCCCCCTCGCTAATGTGATCTAATCTTACTGTCTCCTAAAGTCTCCTGATGTGTCTGGGATTTAAACCCACAACCTCCAATGTATCAGTGGCAAAGCATTTACCCTCACAGCCATAAAGGAGGCATTGCAACTGATTGAAAAAATATGAGACTTCTACTGTTATAGCTGGCTAAGTGTACATCTATACACATGACAGCTGCCCCAACACACCCAGCACTGCTATATCTCTATATGACAGCTGTCCCAGCACACTCAGCTCTGCTATATCTCTATATATGAGCAGCTGTCATGTGTATAGATGTACACTTAACCAGCTATAACAGTAGAAGTCTCATATTTTTTCAGTCAGCAGCAAGGCATCTCTTATGGTCTTGTGGTTAGGTGCTTTGCCTCTGATACAGAAGGTCGTGGGTTCGAATCCCCGCGGAAACTTTTCTGAAATACAAGCACTGACTCCATATATGGACATACAGGGCGGGACACAGGAAGAGGCTGCATCGCATCGCTGACATGGAGGTAAGTAGAAGTGTTTATTATTATTTTTTAATACCCGACTGTTACTGCCATGGGGGGAGCGGGGGGCACTTGATACCGGCACATGGGGGGAGGGGGGTTGGCACATGATACTGGCACCTGGGGGGGGGGTTGGCACCTGATACTGGCACATGGGGGGGGGGAGAGGCATCTGATACAGGCACATGGGGGGGGAGAGGGGTTGGCACCTGATACTGGCACCTGGGGGGAGGGGGGGGTTGGCACCTGATACTGGCACCTGGGGGGGAGGGGGGGTTGGCACCTGATACTGGCACATGGGGGGGGAGAGGCACCTGATACTGGCACATGGGGGGAGGGAGAGAGGCATTTGATACTGGCACTTTTTTTGTGGGGGGGGGGAGATGGCACTATGATACTGGGACATGGAGGGGAGGAGAGAGGCACTTGATACTGACACCTGGGGGGAGGGGGGGTTGGCACCTGATACTGGCACATGGGGGGGGGGAGAGAGGCACCTGATACTGGCACCTGGGGGGGAGGGGGGTTGGTACCTGATACTGGCACCTGGGGCGGGAGAGAGGCACCTGATACTGGCACATGGGGGGGTGGAGAGGGGTTGGCACCTGATACTGGCACATGGGGGGGAGGGAGAGAGGCACTTGATACTGGCACATGATGGGGGGGGCATCTATGGGGAAACTTACTGGCACATTATTGGGGGGCATTATGGGGGACACTAGGCCGGCAGCCTATCAGAGGCCGGACACTGAGGGGCATCTACTGGGGCATTTTATATTGGTACATTATGGGGGGCACTAGCAGGAAGGGGGGAGAGGAACACTATGGGGAATTTACTGGGGGCACTATATAGGGGTATTTTATACTGGGACATTATGGGGGCATTATGGGGGCACTATTGGGACATTAGCTCAACTGGGGGCATTACAAGGGGGTATTTTTGCACTGTCACATTATAAGGAGAATTATTACTATTGGGGGGGGGGGCATTATGGTGGGCTTTATTACTCCCACATGGTATGACCCCCTAGTAGCAGCACCAGCCTCCCCCTGCTCTTCTATCCCTCTGCCCCTTCTTCAAATCCTTATTATGAAATCTTTCTCATTAGGATAAAGCACAACATCAGCTCCGCCGAGCCCCCGGCCAAAGTGTGGAAGTGGCGTCCGAGATCCCCAAGGGTTAAGTAACTGTAAGTTTTCATATGAAATATGTTTATGTTATACACATATAGCATACACTGTGCCACACAATATACAGTATTGCATACACTGTGCCAAAGGAGTGGGGTTTACACAGGAGGAAGGAGGTGCGAAGCGCGGTGGAGGGGCCCTTACAAATATTTGCTGTGGGGCCCAGTCACTTCTAGTTACGCCCCTGAGTGCGCCCCTACAGGAAAGGTAAGTACTGACGCTGTGGACATGGCTAGGAGGGGAAGACTGCACTGGGGGACAGTTGGTGGCACTGGGGGGGGAACCGTGGTACTGAGGGGGCAGCTGATGGCACTAAGGGGGCAACTTGTGGCACTGGGGAGTAACTGTATAGTAACATGTATAGTTCATTATACAGTTGCAAGAAAAAGTATGTGAACCGTTTGGAATGATATGGATTTCTGATCATAAAATGTGATCTGATCTTCATCTAAGTCACAACAATAGACAATCACAGTCTGCTTAAACTAATAACACACAAAGAATTAAACGTTACCATGTTTGTTTGTTTTTAACACACCATGTAAACATTTACAGTGCAGGTGGAAAAAGTATGTGAACCCTTGGATTTAATAACAGGTTGAACCTTCTTTGGCAGCAATAACTTCAACCAAACGTTTCCTGTAGTTGCAGATCAGATGTGCACAATGGTCAGGAGCAATTCTTGACCATTCTTTTTTACAGAACTGTTTCAGTTCAGCAATATTCTTGGGATGTCTGGTGTGAATCGCTTTCTTGAGGTCATGCCACAGCATCTCAATTGGGTTGAGGTCAGGACTCTGACTGGGCCACTCCAGAAGGCGTATTTTCTTCTGTTTAAGCCATTCTTGATTTTCTTCTATGCTTTGGGTCGTTGTCTTGTTGCAACAACCATCTTCTGTTGAGCTTCAGCTGGTGGACAGATGGCCTTAAGTTCTTCTGCAAAATGACTTGATAAACTTGGGAATTCATTTTTCCTTCGATGATAGCAATCCGTCCAGGCCATGATGCAGCAAAGCAGCCCCAAACCATGATGCCCCCACCACCATACTTCACAGTTGAGATGAGGTTTTGATGTTGGTGTGCTGTGCCTCTTTTTCTCCACACATAGTATTGTGTGTTTCTTTGGTGTTTCTTTGGTTTCATCTGTCCACAGAATATTTTGCCAGTACTGCTGTGGAACATCCAGTTGCTCTTGTGCAAACTGTAAAGGTGCAGCAATGTTTTTTTTAGACAGCAATGGCTTCCTCTGTGGTATCCTCCCATGAAATCCGATCTTGTTTAGTGTTTTATGTATTGTAGATTCGCTAACAGGGATGTTAGCATATGCCACAGACTTTTGTAAGTCTTGTAAGCTGACACTCTAGGATTCTTCTTCACCTCATTGAGCAGTCTGCGCTGTGCTCCTGCAGTCATCTTTACAGGACGGCCACTCCTAGGGAGAGTAGCAGCAGTGCTGAACTTTCTCCATTTATAGACAATTTGCCTTACCGTGGACTGATGAACAGCAAGGCTTTTGGAGATACTTTTATAACTGCTTCTTGTGAAAAGCAAACCCAGAACTGGTGTGTGTTTTTTATAGGGCAGGGCAGCTGTAACCAACACCTCCAATCTCATCTCATTGATTGGACTCCAGTTGGCTGACACCTCACTCCAATTAGCTCTTGGAGATGTCATTAGTCTAGGGGTTCACATACTTTTTCCACCTGCACTGTGAATGTTTACATGGTGTGTTCAATAAAAACATGGTAACATTTAATTCTCTGTGTGTTATTAATTTAAGCAGACTGTGATTGTCTATTGTTGTGACTTAGATGAAGATTAGATCACATTTTATGACCAATTTGTGCAGAAATCCATATCATTCCAAAGAGTTCACATACTTTTTCTTGCAACTGTATACCTGTTGTTGATCATCCCTGATCTCATCAGCTATTACAGTTGACAAAATGACATGTCTCAATTCAGAGAACTGATTTATTTTACCCCTGCTCCTTTCTTTGCGTCCCACCGCATAGATGTGTAAATGCCTATGGCTGTCAAGGTCCCATAGAGCATGAAAAATAATCTACTGATTTTTAGTCAAACCTAAGGGTCCATTCATTTCTATGGGGCAGCACGATGTAAATTGGGAATCCGCACTTCCGGGTCCGTAATTCCGATCCCAAAAAAAATAGAACATGTCCTATTCTTGTCCGCAATTGCGGACAAGAACAGGCATATTCTATTAGTGCGGGCAATGTGCGGTCCACAAAATTCGAAACGCACATTGCCGCTGTCCGTGTTTTTCAGATCCGCAAAACACGTTGCAGACGTGTGAATGGACCCTAATGCTACATATTATACTTGAAAGCTAAGTCCATAAATAGAATGTGTCATTTATTTTAGGGTCAACAGATTCAAGATCAAGTAGACAATCTAGGTGTAGGTGTGGGTGCATACCTAAACGATAGGGCTTTAGAGCACCCTAGAACCTACCTTACATTGTACCTGTTCAGACACTCCTATCACTGAAATTTGGTGTTGAGGTGTATCATATAATTAACCCCTTAATGACCAATGACGGACCGGCAGTGCATTTCCTCAGTCTGCAGGGACTGACTTTGCTGCAGTAGGTACTTCTGTTCAAAGAACCAGCTGGGATTTTTAAAGCAGGTTCTGCTTCACAGCCAGGGTCGGAGGAAGCTCTGATTCTGGCTGTTAATTCTTTGGTCCATAACAGTGACATGATCAAAGGAGAAACTCCCTCTACGATCGGTTCAGCAGGTTTTCCAGCGACCCACGTATAGACTGGGGACCCGTCTGCAGTCAGCCGTGAGTAGCTACAAGGGACCCCAGGGGCTGTCTGTCCGGTAATCCTGCTGTTAGGATACACAAGTGTTGCCGTAATAGCAGCCTGTGTCATTAAGATAAAATGAATTAGCACACAGGAGTATGCTAATACATTATAAGTCTGAAAGAAAGTTTTGTAATAGCACTACCATAATGGAATTTTGGTATTGTAATGTAACAAACAATGCAAGAAAGCGAACCAAAAAAAATAAAAAATACATTTTATTGAACACACAGTAAACAAAAAACCCTACACTTATCAGGCTTCCAGATGAACGCAATGAACTAGAGAATTCATTTACCAGGTAATTTAGTGTGAAACCTGAACAGTATAAAAAATAAACAAAGAAGAAACTATGTCAAAATCACTTTTTTAATCTATATTTCTAAAGCAACAAAAATTAAATAAATTAATGATTCTGTAATTTATAGGATCCCCAAGCAATGCCAAAAAATAGCAATTCTTCTGCATAAAACAAGACCTCAAGACTGCGGAAAAAAAAATAATAATAGCTGATCATTAAAGGGTTATCCAGGAATTTGATATTATTAATTCCGTCACAATAGAAGTCTATGGCCTGCATAACGGATCCGTCCCGTTTCCATTATGCAGGAGAGGACTCTCCTGCATAATGGAAATGGGACGGATCCATTTTGCAGCCTATAGACTTCTATTATTACGGAATGAATAAAGGAATGCCGCTAAAGGGATTCCGTCATAGAACTGCGTTATGGTTCGTAGTAATGGAATCCATAACGCAACTGTGCTTTTACCAGTAAACGAATCGCAAACGAATTTCAAAATATGAAATTCGCTCATCTCTATTGATGACCTATCCTGAGGATGGGTCATCAATATCAAATTCCCAGATAACCCTTTAGGCCCTGTGGCGAAACCAACCTCGCCACTGGGTTTTGGAGAGGCCTGGCTGCTGGCCTCTTGCCCCAGGATTATGGGCCCATACTAACTTTTAAACCCCTGAACCTATTCAAGTGAATTTTGGATAGGTTTGTCCCCAAGTTATACTGTTTAGATTGATGTAAGTTATATGTATGGTCAATGTAAACTCACAAAGTGGTAACAATTTATAATAAGTGTAACTTGTCAGCTTGGGAGGAAAATGCTGGGTGTGTTTCTATTGTGCCATTGTCCCATTGTGTGTTTAAATGGTGATGTCTGTCCTGTTGTCTGCGCATGTGTATTGGTGACTTCTCTTTGTCTTGAGAGATAATTGGATTACGCCTCGGTTGTCTCCGGGACAGAGAGGAGGAAACCATGATGCATTGTGGGGATGTATTGTCTCTGTGTATCCTACAGTGCTGCATATCTGTCCTATGTCACAAGTCTTCCTTCTGGTCCCCTAGGGGCGTGTACTTACATTGTATGTGTTGTAACATATTGATTGGCTGTATTTCAAACCCCTGTGTGCGGACCTGTATTTGCAACAACTGTAATAAAAACCAGGTTGGGTGTGCCAGCACCTCAGACCACTGCTTGACCCTCAACACGGAGCCTTGTCTCGTTATTGGGGGGATCCGCTGTATGCTGTTAGAGGCTGATTGCCAGGAGTGTAAGCTGATTCCTGTTCGTCTGCTAGCAGCTATTCGTGAGGTTCCAGTTCGGAGTGCTATTTTGTATCCAGTTCGGGGGTTTGGTGTCCTGCAGTAACTGGGCCTGTCTCTCAGAAAGGGGCTTATCGCCTAAACGGATTTTAACCCCTTGTCTGCTGAAACGGTCCGTTACATTGGTGGCAAGCAGCGGGATTGTTCCCACAGCCCAGAAGGACAGCTACAAAGAAACATCATTCCCTGGAATTACAATTTGAGGGCAACGCATGTCCCAGTACAGCGACCCTGACAGCACCAGAATGGAAACAGCAGTGGAGTACGATGAGGGTGTCATGGATGACCGAGATGCAGTCCGCAAAGGCATCTGGTACCAGGTACTGGGTATTGTGGAGTATATGCAGGACGAGAGACTCCCCACGGAAGACCAGCGGTTGCAGAAGCGAGTAGCCCTGCGGATGCCCTTCCTGGGAGAGCAGCCCCGGGAGGAATGGGTAAAGGAATTGGAACTCCTAGCATGGCGGGAGCTGTGGCTGGAAGATGCCTACCAGGCGCTCTGGTGGTATGGGGCACAGTACCTACCCAGGACAGCTGAGCATGACAAGCCGGAGGGAGAGGAGTTTGATGGTCCTGGCTTGTTATGGGAGACTTTTTCAGAGCTGGAGTTTGGGAGCCCTACTCAAGCCCGGTACCATGATCTCTTGGAATGGAGGGAGAGCAGGTATGACTGGGACGACACTCATGAGATTGAGCAGGACCTGGTCCACCTGGTGACCCGGGAGATGGAGCTGGAACAGGGCTACCAGCAGCTGTTCCACGCCAGTGAGAAGGCTCAGCAGGACAGTAAGGTGACAAACCCAGTCTCCATTCCCCAGCGGCAGTGTGAAGTGCATGGAGAGGAGAGCAGCGTCCTCCCTCCCCAGCGGCAGGCTGAGTTACAGGGGGCAGAGGTAGTTGTTCCTGCCCCCCAGCAGCAGAGTGATATGCCGGGAAGGCAGTGTGAAGTGCAGGGAGAGGAGAGCAGCGTCCTCCCTCCCCAGCGGCAGGCTGAGTTACAGGGGGCAGAGGTAGTTGTTCCTGCCCCCCAGCAGCAGAGTGATATGCCGGGAAGGCAGTGTGAAATGCAGGGAGAGGAGAGCAGCGTCCTCCCTCCACAGCAGCAGGCTGAGTTACAGGGGCAGAGGTAGTTGTTCCTGCCCCCCAGCAGCAGAGTGATTTTTTGGGAATTGGGAGCCCAGTCTCCATTCCCCAGCGGCAGAGTGTCCAGCAGGGAATAGAGAGCCCAGTCTCCTTTCCCCAGCAGCAGGACACTGTATTGGGAGCGGAGAAGGTCGGTCGCCCTCCCCAGCAGCTGGAAGTATGTATGGGAGAGGAGCTTGTTACCCCCTCTCCCCAGCGGCAGCTTAACGCACCAGGGGGAGACAATAAGCCCCACAACAGTGCAGATGGGACCGTGGTCTCTGCACTTACAGCACAGGGGGTAGAGACAGTCGGTCTCCCCCTCCAACAACCAGGCTCCAACCAGGCTTCTTCCGTGGTAGCGCTGGCACCAGGGCAGAGTACCGCTGATACCTGCCCACAAAGCAACCTCCACTCCAAGCCAGGGAGCAACACAGAGACCGGGAGTACCAGCTTCCAACATAACCTTGGTGGACTCACTGGACAGAGACAGGCTACTAAAGTCAACAGGTCCAGTAGTTGGTTGTGGGTGGGCTGCCAGACTAACTCAGGTACCGACCGGCGTGAGGTCAGGTATCTGGTTAGTCTTCCCTGGGGGGGGGGGGGGGAGATGTGTGGCGAAACCAACCTCGCCACTGAGTTTTGGAGAGGCCTGGCTGCTGGCCTCTTGCCCCAGGATTATGGGCCCATACTAACTTTTAAACCCCTGAACCTATTCAAGTGAATTTTGGATAGGTTTGTCCCCAAGTTATACTGTTTAGATTGATGTAAGTTATATGTATGGCCAATGTAAACTCACAAAGTGGTAACAATTTATAATAAGTGTAACTTGTCAGCTTGGGAGGAAAATGCTGGGTGTGTTTCTATTGTGCCATTGTCCCATTGTGTGTTTAAATGGTGATGTCTGTCCTGTTGTCTGCGCATGTGTATTGGTGACTTCTCTTTGTCTTGAGAGATAATTGGATTACGCCTCGGTTGTCTCCGGGACAGAGAGGAGGAAACCATGATGCATTGTGGGGATGTATTGTCTCTGTGTATCCTACAGTGCTGCATATCTGTCCTATGTCACAAGTCTTCCTTCTGGTCCCCTAGGGGCGTGTACTTACATTGTATGTGTTGTAACATATTGATTGGCTGTATTTCAAACCCCTGTGGGCGGACCTGTATTTGCAACAACTGTAATAAAAACCAGGCTGGGTGTGCCAGCACCTCAGACCACTGCTTGACCCTCAACACGGAGCCTTGTCTCGTTATTGGGGGGATCCGCTGAATGCTGTTAGAGGCTGATTGCCAGGAGTGTAAGCTGATTCCTGTTCGTCTGCTAGCAGCTATTCGTGAGGTTCCAGTTCGGAGTGCTATTTTGTATCCAGTTCGGGGGTTTGGTGTCCTGCAGTTGCTGGGCCTGTCTCTCAGAAAGGGGCTTATCGCCTAAACGGATTTTAACCCCTTGTCTGCTGAAACGGTCCGTTACAGGCCCCTTTCAGACAAGCGATTTATGATGCTATGTACCTTAGTATCGATCCCTACTCATGACTAGGGTTGAGCGAACCCGAACAGGGTTCGTACCGAACTTTAGGATTTTTGGACCCCGAACCCGAACATTTACGTTAAAGTTCGGGTTCGGTGTTCAGCGCTTTCTTGGCGCTTTTTGAAAGGCTGCACAGCAGCCAATCAACAAGCGTCATACTACTTGCCCCAAGAGGCAATCACAGCCATGCCTACTAATGGCATGGCTGTGATTGGCCAGAGCAGCATGTGACCCAGGCTCTATATAAGCTGGAGTCACGTAGCGCTGCACGTCACTCTGCTGTTACAAGTGTAGGGAGAGGATGCTGCTGGACTGGTGATTTCAGGGAGAGAATCTAACTCAGCTATCTACAGACAAATAGTTGTGTGGGTGCAGGGCACTATCGTTTTACCCTGCCCTGAGCCCATTGACCAAAAAATACTAACTTTTAGAATTCTGTTAGTTAGGTGGGTGGCGGCGGCGGCCATTTTATGCATGCTCAGTGCACCAGCACTGCATCTGAGCTTTTGGGACATTACAAATCACCATTTTTTGGGGGCAATCTATAACATCTGTATTAGTCAGTGTGCAATTTAAGCTAGAAATACACCCATCATTTTCTGGGGTTTGAAAAACACACCTTTTTTTTCAAAAAACTGTATTTTCCAAATCTACAAGTGTTAAATTCAAGTTTAATATATACAGCATTCATATTCTGTTAGCAAAAAAATACTTTTTGGGTAATCTACAACATCTGTATTAGTCAGTGTGCCATTTCAGCTAGAAATACACCCATCATTTTCTAGGGTTTGAAAAACACACTTTTCCCCCCCAAAAAACAGTATTTGCCAGATCTGCAAGTGTTAAATTCAAGTTTAATATATACAGCATTCATATTCTGTTAGCAAAAAAAGACTTTTTGTGCAATCTACAACATCTGTATTAGTCAGTGTGCAATTTAAGCTAGAAATACACCCATCATTTTCTGGGGTTTGAAAAACACACCTTTTTTTTTCTCCAAAAAACAGTATTTGCCAGATCTGCAAGTGTTAAATTCAAGTTAAATATATACAGCATTCATATTCTGTTAGCAAAAAAAGACTTTTTGGGCAATCTACAACATCTGTATTAGTCAGTGTGCAATTTAAGCTAGAAATACACCCATCATTTTCTGGGGTTTGAAAAACACACTTATTTGACAAAAAAACACTATTTACAGGCCTTGCAGCATCAGCACGTATGAAATTACAGGATTATATACTGCTGTCAAATTCAGTTGTTAAACAAACAGTCGTTTGGTCTCCAAAAATTTAGTTGGCAGCCTTTGATGCAGATGTCATTGTGAGATACACCCTTAATACATTTGGGTTACATTCAGAGATTTTAAATACCGCCATTTGGTGCACCAATATTGAATTCAGGCCTACAGAGGTTCAGGCCCTGTGAGATACCCCCCTACATACAGGGGTTTGAATTAGGCATTTGAAATACAGCCATTTGAAATACAGCCTTTTTGTGCAAAGATATATTTACTTCAGGCCTACACTGGTTCAGGCCCTCTGAGATACTACCTCTACATACAGGGGTTTGAATTAGCCATTTGAAATACAGCCATTTGAAATACATCCTTTTTGTGGAAAGATATATTTACTTCAGGCCTACACAGGTTCAGACTATGTGAGATACCCCCCTCCATACAGGGGTTTGAATCAGGCATTTGAAATACAGCCATTTGAAATACAGCCTTTTTGTGGAAAGATATATTTACTTTAGGCCTACACAGGTTCAGGCCCTCTGAGATACCCCCCTACATACAGGGGTTTGAATCAGGCATTTGAAATACAGCCATTTGAAATACAGCCTTTTTGTGGAAAGATATATTTACTTTAGGCCTACAGAGGTTCAGGCCCTCTGAGATACTACCTCTACATACAGGGGTTTGAATTAGGCATTTGAAATACAGTCATTTGAAATACAGCCTTTTTGTGCAAAGATATATTTACTTCAGGCCTACACTGGTTCAGGCCCTCTGAGATACTACCTCTACATACAGGGGTTTGAATTAGCCATTTGAAATACATCCTTTTTGTGGAAAGATATATTTACTTCAGGCCTACACAGGTTCAGACCATGTGAGATACCCCCCTACATACAGGGGTTTGAATCAGGCATTTGAAATACAGCCTTTTTGTGGAAAGATATATTTACTTTAGGCCTACACAGGTTCAGGCCCTCTGAGATACTACCTCTACATACAGGGGTTTGAATTAGGCATTTCAAATGCAGTCATTTGAAATACAGCCTTTTTGCGCAAAGATATATTTACTTCAGGCCTACACTGGTTCAGACCGTGTGAGATATCCCCCTACATACAGGGGTTTGAATTAGCCATTTGAAATACAGACATTTGAAATACATCCTTTTTGTGAAAAGATATATTTACTTCAGGCCTACACTGGTTCAGACCGTGTGAGATACCCCCCTACATACAGGGGTTTGAATCAGGCATTTGAAATACAGACATTTTGTGCAAAGAAATCTTTAATTGAGGCCTAGTCTGGTTCAGGCCGTGTGAGATACACCCTTTACATACTGTTGTTCTTTTTTACTATTAATTAAACACCCATTTAGGGCAAGATCCTAAATTAAAAAAATATGAGGAGAGTGTCAAATAAGGGACGTGGCCCAGGTCGTGGTGCTGCTGGTGGAGCTCCTGTTGCAGGGAGAGGACGTGGTCGATCTGTGCCAGCTACACGCACAAGTGAAACCCCTTCCTCAGGTGCGAGTAGGCGACAAAACCTGCAGCGGTATTTGGTCGGGCCTAATGCTGCTCTACGAATGGTGAGGCCTGAACAAGTACAGGCGATAGTAAATTGGGTTGCTGACAGTGGATCCAGTTCCTTCACATTGTTTCTCACCCAGTCTCCTGCTGAAAGACCACAGCTGGCACCTGCAGCCGATGTCCATCATTCTTTCACCTCACCCCCTTGCAAATCAGCCAAGCAGTCTGAGCCCCAAGTCATGCAGCAGTCTCTTCTGCTTTTTGATGACTCTGTTAGCAGGGTTTCCCAGGGCCATCCACCTAGCCCTGCCCCAGAAGTGGAAGAGATTTAGTGCACCGATGCCCAACCACTTATTTTTCAAGATGAGTACATGGGAGGACCATCGCAGCACGTCTCGGATGATGACGAAACACAGGTGCCAACTGCTGGGGCTTTCGAAAGCGTGCAGACCGACAAGGAAGTCAGGGGTGAAGACTGGGTGGAAGATGCTGTGGAGGACGATGAGGTCCTCGACCCCACATGGAATCAAGGTCATGCGGGTGACCAATGTAGTTCGGAGGAAGAGGCGGTGGTCGCACAGAGCCACCAGCACAGCAGAAGAGGGAGCAGGGTGCAAAAGCGGAGCGGCCGTCCTCTAGACAGTACGCCTCCTACTGCCCACCGCAGCAAGGGACCGAGCACACCAAAGCCAGCTCCAAGGAGTTCCCTGGCGTGGCAGTTCTTCAGACAATGTGCTGACGACAAGACACGAGTAGTTTGCACGCTGTGCAATCAGAGCCTGAAGCAAGGCATAAACGTTCTCAACCAGAGCACAACCTGCATGACCAGGCATTTAAGTGCAAAGCACGAGCTGCAGTGGAGTAGACACCTCAAAAACCAAGAAAGGTCTCTGGCTCCTCCTGCTTCCTCTTCTGCTGCAGTCGCGGCCTCTTCCTCCACCTCTGGAGTGACAGTGCCACCTGACACCCCACAAACAGAGGATCTGCCAGCAACACCAACACCTGGGTCACCAAGCATCTCCACAATGTCCCACGGAAGCGTTCAGCTCTCCATCTCCCAAACGCTGGAGAGGAAGAGGAAGTACCCACCTACCCACCCGCGATCCCTAGCCCTGAATGCCAGCATTTCTAAATTACTTGCCTTTGAAATGCTGTCATTCCGTCTGGTGGAGACAGATAGTTTTAAAGGCCTTATGCCGGTGGCTGTCCCACAGTACGTTGTGCCCAGCCGCCACTACTTTTCAAGGCGAGCCATCCCTTCCCTTCACAACCAAGTAGGGGACAAAATCAGGTGTGCACTGCGCAGCGCCATCTGTGGCAAGGTGCACCTGACTACGGATACGTGGACCAGTAAGCATGGTCAGGGCCGTTATATCTCCATAACAGCACACTGGGTAAATGCAGTGGCGGCTGGGCCTGAGGCGGATAGCAGTTTGGCGCATGTCATTTCACCACCGAGGATTGCAGGGCGCTTCAGTTTGCCTTCTGTTGCTTCCTCCTCCTACTCTGCTTCCTCATCCTCTACCAGCTCCTCATCCGGTCAGCGTAACACCTTAACCACCAACTTCAGCACAGCCAGGGGTAAACGACAGCAGGCAGTTTAAAAACGTATATCTGTTTGGGGGACAAACCCCACACCGCGCAGGAGCTGTGGACGGGCCTTGAACAACAGACCGATGAGTGGTTTGTGCCAGTCAGCCTCAAGCCCGGCCTGGTGGCGTGCGATAATGGGCGAAATCTCGTAGCAGCTCTGGGACTAGCCGGTTTGACGCACATCCTTTGCCTGGCGCATGTGCTGAATTTGGTGGTGCAGAGATTCCTTAAAAATTACCCCTACATGTCAGAGCTGCTGCATAAAGTGAGGGCCATCTGTGCGCGCTTTTGGCGTTCTCACCCTGCTGCTGCTCGCCTGTCAGCGCTGCAGCGTAACTTCGGCCTTCCCTCTCACCGCCTTATATGCGACGTGCCCACAAGGTGGAACTCCACCTTGCACATGCTGGCCAGACTGTGCGAGCAGCAGCAGGCGATAGTGGAGTTTCAGCTGCAGCACACACGGGTGAGTCGCTCGGCGGAACAGCACCACTTCACCACCAATGACTGGGCCTCCATGCGAGACCTGTGTTCCTTGTTGCGCTGTTTAGAGTACTCCACCAACATGGCCAGTGCCGATAACGCCGTTCTCAGCGTTACTATCCCACTTCTATGCCTCCTTGAAAAAACGCTCATGGCGATGATGGAGGAGGAAGAGGGATCATTTTGTAGGGTTTCCGGCCAGTCATTCCCAAGTGGCTCCGAGTGTGGGTTCCTGCACCCACAAACCTAAGGTACACAATTGTCCAGCCAGGGCACTGTTCTGGAGGATAAGGAGGCGGAGGATGAGGAGATGGAGGAGGAGGAACCATGTTCACAGCAGGGTAGCACCCAGACCAGCTCATGGCCATCACTGGTGCGTGGATGGGGGTATACAGAGGACACAGACGATACACCTCCCACAGTGGACAGCTTTTCGTTGCCTCTGGGCAGCCTTGCACACATGAGCGATTACATGCTGCAGTGTCTCCGCAACGACCGCAGAGTTGCCCACATTCTAACTTGTGCTGATTACTGGGTGGCCACGCTGCTGGATCCCCGTTACAAGGGCAACGTACCGTCCTTAATTCCGTCACTGGAGCGTGATCGTAAGATGCGCCTGGGTGACAGGGGCCTAAATCTCTCAAAATCCTCTGTTCTATTGCTGGGTGACATGAACCCCCTTTTGCCGTGAATGAACCCCTGCTGTGCCTGGGTGAAAGGGGCCTAAATCTCTCAAAATCCTCTGTTCTATTGCTGGGTGACAAGAACCCACTTTTGCTGTGAATGAACCCCTGCTGAGCTTGGGTGACAGGGGCCTCGTTCTCTCAAAATCCTCTGTTCTATTGCTGGGTGACATGAACCCCCTTTTGCCGTGAATGAACCCCTGCTCTGCATTGCTGACAGGAAACTAAATTTAGTGAAAACATCTGTTACTGATCGGAAGATGCGCGACTACAAGCGCACGCTGCTGATGGCATTCCCACCTGACAGCGGGGGCACAGTGGAAGCACAAGGCGAAGGCAGAGGAGGAGGAAGAGGTCTCCAACGCATCTGGGGCACCACCAGCACCTGAGAAGGCAGGGGTAGCATGGCCAAAATGTGGAAAAGCTTTGTCAGCCTTGGAGGTGCTGACCTGCCCTGCAGCCAGTGTATAGTGTGAACCTGTGTTTAGCACGGCAGAGAGCATTATCACAGGCCGCAGCCAATGTGGACAAGCTTACCTTTAATAAAAATGAACCAGGCATGGATCCCACAGGACTTGTCCGTACCATGTGCAGAATAGACATTTATACCAGCCTCAACCATCCATTCTTGTACTCAAGTGCACTTATTTTTTGTTTTATTTTGTTATATGTCCCAATATTTTGGGAGATACCCCAATTTAAAAATAAAAAATAACACAAATCAGTGTTGGCTACCTATTCCTCCTTCACCGCCGCTTCCACCTACACCGCCACGTCAACCTACACTGCCACATCCACCCATCCACCGCCTCCTCAACCTCCTACTCCTAGATCCAGATTGTTATTTTTTATTTTTCTGTATTTTATGTTATTTTAAGTCATTTCCCTATCCACATTTGTTTGCCGAGCACTTGCCATGCTCTTAAGCACATTTTGATGCCTTTTGCAGCCCTCTAGCCCTTTCCAGGACTATTTTAGAGCTATTTTAGTGGCCAAAAGTTTGGGTCCCCATTGACTTCAATGGGGTTCGGGGTCAAGTTCGGGTCCCGAACCCGAACTTTTTTTTCAAGTTCGGCCGAACTCGTCGAACCCGAACATCCAGGTGTCCGCTCAACTCTACTCATGACAAAGAATGGACACGCAGACCTGAGTTTAAATAGTACAAACCTTCAAAATCAGATGGTAACAATTAACCTTGGCCACACCTCGATACAAGTTTTTAAGATCCAGGGCATTAATGCAAATAAAATACTTATCTAAAGGCACATCTTAAAAACAAAAAACATTAAGTAAGAATCAATAATGTAGAATGAGATCATGTTTGCGATTTAATCCATTTGGGATACAGGACCCCATACGAAAAATCCAAAAGGATTCCCTGTTCAGAACCCTTAGGCCTCTTTCACACGGGCGTTGCAGGAAAATGTGCGGGTGCGTTGCGGGAACACGCGCGATTTTTCCGCGCGAGTGCAAAACATTGTAATGCGTTTTGCACTCGCGTGAGAAAAATCGCGCATGTTTGGTACCCAAACCCAAACTTCTTCACAGAAGTTCAGGCTTAGGAATCGGTGTTCTGTAGTTTGCATTATTCTCCCTTATAACATGGTTATAAGGGAAAATAATAGCATTCTGAATACAGAATGCATAGTAAAATAGCGCTGGAGGGGTTAAAAATTTTTTTAAAAAAATTTAACTCACCTTAATCCACTTGATCGCGCAGCCCGGCATCTCCTTCTGTCTTCATCTTAGCTGTGTGGAGGAACAGGACCTGTGGTGACGTCACTCCGGTCATCACATGATCTTTTACCATGGTGATGGATCATGTGATGACCGGAGTAACATCACCACAGGTCCTGTTCCTCCACACAGCTAAGGCTACTTTCACACTTGCGACAGGCTGTTCACCATGTCGTATCCGTCCTTCCTGCATGTCCGACTTTTTAGTCCGGCGGCTTTCGCACGGCGAAATAGCGGAAGGACGGATACGACATGGTGAACAGCCTGTCGGATCCGTCCTGCCGCAAGTGTGAAAGTAGCCTAAGAAGAAGACAGAAGGAGATACCGGGCTGTGCGAGCAAGTGGATTAAGGTGAGTTAAATTATTTTTCTTTAACCCCTCCAGCGCTATTTTACTATGCATTCTGTATTCAGAATGCTATTATTTTCCCTTATAACCATGTTATAAGGGAAAATAATAATGATCGGGTCCCCATCCCGATCGTCTCCTAGCAACCGTGCGTGAAAATCGCAACGCATCCGCACTTGCTCGCGGATGCTTGCGATTTTCACGCAGCCCCATTCACTTCTATGGGGCCTGCGTTGCGTGATAAACGCACAATATAGAGCATGCTGCGATTTTCACGCAACGCATAAGTGATGCGTGAAAATCACCGCAGCCCCATAGAAATGAATGGGTCGGGATTCAGTGTGGGTGCAAAGCGTTCAACTCACGCATCAAATCCACGCGGAATACTCGCCCGTGTGAAAGGGGCCTTACAGTTCTGTATTAGATAACACTAACATAATGCTGTCAGTGTTATACAATAGAGTCCAGAACTGTAAGGGTTATATAGCATCATAAATCAATATAATGTTATGTGACCCCGCTGCGAGTTACTCGCTCGTCTGAAAGGGGCCTTAAAGCCTTTTCAGGCTAGTCATTAAGGGTGGGTTCACATCACTTTTATGCCTCTGTTTGACGTATACATTAGAAGAAAAAAAAGGATACAAAAACGCAACACTCCACGTTCTTGTATCCTGCAGAGACCAGTAAAAATAAATAAATGATGGATCTCTGGTGAAAGGATGCCACTGTATGGCATCAGTCTGAGGCATCCTTTTCATGTATACGTTTTTTGTATACGTTAAACGGATGGGAAAAATGTGATGTGAACCGGACAGGAATAATAAATATGCCTGAGGGTCTTTTGACGCTGCACCTTGTCTGTTTATTGTACATCCATTAAATGGACCCAGAGGCTGCTATACACCAACAGATGCCATTGGACAGGGCAGCAGACCGCACTACTCCATGCACAGGGCAGCACACCGCACTACTCCATGCACAGGGCAGCAGACCGCACTACTCCATGCACAGGGCAGCACACCGCACTACTCCATGCACAGGGCAGCACACCGCACTACTCCATGCACAGGGCAGCACACCGCACTACTCCATGCACAGGGCAGCACACCGCACTACTCCATGCACAGGGCAGCAGACCGCACTACTCCATGCACAGGGCAGCACACCGCACTACTCCATGCACAGGGCAGCACACCGCACTACTCCATGCACAGGGCAGCACACCGCACTACTCCATGCACAGGGCAGCACACCGCACTACTCCATGCACAGGGCAGCACACCGCACTACTCCATGCACAGGGCAGCACACCGCACTACTCCATGCACAGGGCAGCACACCGCACTACTCCATGCACAGGGCAGCAGACCGCACTACTCCATGCACAGGGCAGCAGACCGCACTACTCCATGCACAGGGCAGCAGACCGCACTACTCCATGCACAGGGCAGCAGACCGCACTACTCCATGCACAGGGCAGCAGACCGCACTACTCCATGCACAGGGCAGCAGACCGCACTACTCCATGCACAGGGCAGCAGACCGCACTACTCCATGCACAGGGCAGCACACCGCACTACTCCATGCACAGGGCAGCACACCGCACTACTCCATGCACAGGGCAGCACACCGCACTACTCCATGCACAGGGCAGCACACCGCACTACTCCATGCACAGGGCAGCACACCGCACTACTCCATGCACAGGGCAGCAGACCGCACTACTCCATGCACAGGGCAGCAGACCGCACTACTCCATGCACAGGGCAGCAGACCGCACTACTCCATGCACAGGGCAGCAGACCGCACTACTCCATGCACAGGGCAGCACACCGCACTACTCCATGCACAGGGCAGCAGACCGCACTACTCCATGCACAGGGCAGCAGACCGCACTACTCCATGCACAGGGCAGCACACCGCACTACTCCATGCACAGGGCAGCGCACCGCACTACTCCATGCACAGGGCAGCGCACCGCACTACTCCATGCACAGGGCAGCACACCGCACTACTCCGTGCACAGGGCAGCACACCGCACTACTCCGTGCACAGGGCAGCACACCGCACTACTCCGTGCACAGGGCAGCACACCGCACTACTCCGTGCACAGGGCAGCACACCGCACTACTCCGTGCACAGGGCAGCACACCGCACTACTCCGTGCACAGGGCAGCACACCGCACTACTCCGTGCACAGGGCAGCACACCGCACTACTCCATGCACAGGGCAGCACACCGCACTACTCCGTGCACAGGGCAGCACACCGCACTACTCCGTGCACAGGGCAGCACACCGCACTACTCCATGCACAGGGCAGCAGACCGCACTACTCCATGCACAGGGCAGCAGACCGCACTACTCCATGCACAGGGCAGCAGACCGCACTACTCCATGCACAGGGCAGCAAACCGCACTACTCCATGCACAGGGCAGCACACCGCACTACTCCATGCACAGGGCAGCAGACCGCACTACTCCATGCACAGGGCAGCACACCGCACTACTCCATGCACAGGGCAGCACACCGCACTACTCCATGCACAGGGCAGCAGACCGCACTACTCCATGCACAGGGCAGCAGACCGCACTACTCCATGCACAGGGCAGCAGACCGCACTACTCCATGCACAGGGCAGCGCACCGCACTACTCCATGCACAGGGCAGCGCACCGCACTACTCCATGCACAGGGCAGCACACCGCACTACTCCATGCACAGGGCAGCACACCGCACTACTCCGTGCACAGGGCAGCACACCGCACTACTCCGTGCACAGGGCAGCACACCGCACTACTCCGTGCACAGGGCAGCACACCGCACTACTCCGTGCACAGGGCAGCACACCGCACTACTCCGTGCACAGGGCAGCACACCGCACTACTCCGTGCACAGGGCAGCACACCGCACTACTCCGTGCACAGGGCAGCACACCGCACTACTCCGTGCACAGGGCAGCAGACCGCACTACTCCATGCACAGGGCAGCACACCGCACTACTCCATGCACAGGGCAGCAGACCGCACTACTCCATGCACAGGGCAGCAGACCGCACTACTCCATGCACAGGGCAGCAGACCGCACTACTCCATGCACAGGGCAGCAGACCGCACTACTCCATGCACAGGGCAGCAGACCGCACTACTCCATGCACAGGGCAGCACACCGCACTACTCCGTGCACAGGGCAGCACACCGCACTACTCCATGCACAGGGCAGCACACCGCACTACTCCATGCACAGGGCAGCACACCGCACTACTCCGTGCACAGGGCAGCACACCGCACTACTCCGTGCACAGGGCAGCACACCGCACTACTCCGTGCACAGGGCAGCACACCGCACTACTCCGTGCACAGGGCAGCAGACCGCACTACTCCATGCACAGGGCAGCAGACCGCACTACTCCATGCACAGGGCAGCACACCGCACTACTCCATGCACAGGGCAGCACACCGCACTACTCCATGCACAGGGCAGCACACCGCACTACTCCATGCACAGGGCAGCACACCGCACTACTCCATGCACAGGGCAGCACACCGCACTACTCCATGCACAGGGCAGCAGACCGCACTACTCCATGCACAGGGCAGCACACCGCACTACTCCATGCACAGGGCAGCACACCGCACTACTCCATGCACAGGGCAGCAGACCGCACTACTCCATGCACAGGGCAGCAGACCGCACTACTCCATGCACAGGGCAGCAGACCGCACTACTCCATGCACAGGGCAGCGCACCGCACTACTCCATGCACAGGGCAGCGCACCGCACTACTCCATGCACAGGGCAGCGCACCGCACTACTCCATGCACAGGGCAGCGCACCGCACTACTCCGTGCACAGGGCAGCACACCGCACTACTCCGTGCACAGGGCAGCACACCGCACTACTCCGTGCACAGGGCAGCACACCGCACTACTCCGTGCACAGGGCAGCACACCGCACTACTCCGTGCACAGGGCAGCACACCGCACTACTCCGTGCACAGGGCAGCACACCGCACTACTCCATGCACAGGGCAGCACACCGCACTACTCCATGCACAGGGCAGCACACCGCACTACTCCATGCACAGGGCAGCAGACCGCACTACTCCATGCACAGGGCAGCAGACCGCACTACTCCATGCACAGGGCAGCAGACCGCACTACTCCATGCACAGGGCAGCAGACCGCACTACTCCGTGCACAGGGCAGCAGACCGCACTACTCCATGCACAGGGCAGCAGACCGCACTACTCCATGCACAGGGCAGCACACCGCACTACTCCGTGCACAGGGCAGCACACCGCACTACTCCATGCACAGGGCAGCAGACCGCACTACTCCATGCACAGGGCAGCAGACCGCACTACTCCATGCACAGGGCAGCAGACCGCACTACTCCATGCACAGGGCAGCAAACCGCACTACTCCATGCACAGGGCAGCACACCGCACTACTCCATGCACAGGGCAGCAGACCGCACTACTCCATGCACAGGGCAGCAGACCGCACTACTCCATGCACAGGGCAGCAGACCGCACTACTCCATGCACAGGGCAGCAGACCGCACTACTCCATGCACAGGGCAGCGCACCGCACTACTCCATGCACAGGGCAGCGCACCGCACTACTCCATGCACAGGGCAGCACACCGCACTACTCCATGCACAGGGCAGCACACCGCACTACTCCGTGCACAGGGCAGCACACCGCACTACTCCATGCACAGGGCAGCAGACCGCACTACTCCATGCACAGGGCAGCAGACCGCACTACTCCATGCACAGGGCAGCAGACCGCACTACTCCATGCACAGGGCAGCACACCGCACTACTCCATGCACAGGGCAGCAGACCGCACTACTCCATGCACAGGGCAGCAGACCGCACTACTCCATGCACAGGGCAGCACACCGCACTACTCCATGCACAGGGCAGCACACCGCACTACTCCATGCACAGGGCAGCACACCGCACTGCTCCATGCACAGGGCAGCAGACCGCACTACTCCATGCACAGGGCAGCACACCGCACTACTCCATGCACAGGGCAGCACACCGCACTACTCCATGCACAGGGCAGCACACCGCACTGCTCCATGCACAGGGCAGCAGACCGCACTACTCCATGCACAGGGCAGCACACCGCACTACTCCATGCACAGGGCAGCACACCGCACTACTCCATGCACAGGGCAGCACACCGCACTGCTCCATGCACAGGGCAGCACACCGCACTGCTCCATGCACAGGGCAGCACACCGCACTACTACATGCACAGGGCAGCACACCGCACTACTCCATGCACAGGGCAGCACACCGCACTACTCCATGCACAGGGCAGCACACCGCACTACTCCATGCACAGGGCAGCACACCGCACTACTCCATGCACAGGGCAGCAGACCGCACTACTCCATGCACAGGGCAGCAGACCGCACTACTCCATGCACAGGGCTGCACACCGCACTACTCCATGCACAGGGCAGCACACCGCACTACTTCATGCACAGGGCAGCACACCGCACTACTCCATGCACAGGGCAGCACACCGCACTACTCCATGCACAGGGCAGCACACCGCACTACTCCGTGCACAGGGCAGCACACCGCACTACTCCGTGCACAGGGCAGCAGACCGCACTACTCCGTGCACAGGGCAGCACACCGCACTACTCCATGCACAGGGCAGCACACCGCACTACTCCGTGCACAGGGCAGCACACCGCACTACTCCGTGCACAGGGCAGCACACCGCACTACTCCGTGCACAGGGCAGCACACCGCACTACTCCGTGCACAGGGCAGCAGACCGCACTACTCCGTGCACAGGGCAGCAGACCGCACTACTCCGTGCACAGGGCAGCAGACCGCACTACTCCGTGCACAGGGCAGCACACCGCACTACTCCATGCACAGGGCAGCACACCGCACTACTCCATGCACAGGGCAGCAGACCGCACTACTCCATGCACAGGGCAGCAGACCGCACTACTCCGTGCACAGGGCAGCACACCGCACTACTCCGTGCACAGGGCAGCACACCGCACTACTCCGTGCACAGGGCAGCACACCGCACTACTCCGTGCACAGGGCAGCACACCGCACTACTCCGTGCACAGGGCAGCACACCGCACTACTCCGTGCACAGGGCAGCAGACCGCACTACTCCGTGCACAGGGCAGCAGACCGCACTACTCCGTGCACAGGGCAGCAGACCGCACTACTCCGTGCACAGGGCAGCAGACCGCACTACTCCGTGCACAGGGCAGCAGACCGCACTACTCCGTGCACAGGGCAGCAGACCGCACTACTCCGTGCACAGGGCAGCAGACCGCACTACTCCATGCACAGGGCAGCAGACCGCACTACTCCATGCACAGGGCAGCAGACCGCACTACTCCATGCACAGGGCAGCAGACCGCACTACTCCATGCACAGGGCAGCAGACCGCACTACTCCATGCACAGGGCAGCAGACCGCACTACTCCATGCACAGGGCAGCAGACCGCACTACTCCATGCACAGGGCAGCAGACCGCACTACTCCATGCACAGGGCAGCAGACCGCACTACTCCATGCACAGGGCAGCACACCGCACTACTCCATGCACAGGGCAGCACACCGCACTACTCCATGCACAGGGCAGCAGACCGCACTACTCCATGCACAGGGCAGCACACCGCACTACTCCATGCACAGGGCAGCAGACCGCACTACTCCATGCACAGGGCAGCAGACCGCACTACTCCATGCACAGGGCAGCACACCGCACTACTCCATGCACAGGGCAGCACACCGCACTACTCCATGCACAGGGCAGCACACCGCACTACTCCATGCACAGGGCAGCAGACCGCACTACTCCATGCACAGGGCAGCACACCGCACTACTCCATGCACAGGGCAGCAGACCGCACTACTCCATGCACAGGGCAGCAGACCGCACTACTCCATGCACAGGGCAGCACACCGCACTACTCCATGCACAGGGCAGCACACCGCACTACTCCATGCACAGGGCAGCACACCGCACTACTCCATGCACAGGGCAGCAGACCGCACTACTCCATGCACAGGGCAGCAGACCGCACTACTACATGCACAGGGCAGCAGACGGCACTACTACATGCACAGGGCAGCACACCGCACTACTCCATGCACAGGGCAGCAGACCGCACTACTCCATGCACAGGGCAGCACACCGCACTACTCCATGCACAGGGCAGCACACCGCACTACTCCATGCACAGGGCAGCACACCGCACTACTCCATGCACAGGGCAGCACACTGCACTACTCCATGCACAGGGCAGCACACCGCACTACTCCATGCACAGGGCAGCACACCGCACTACTCCATGCACAGGGCAGCAGACCGCACTACTACATGCACAGGGCAGCAGACCGCACTACTACATGCACAGGGCAGCAGACCGCACTACTCCATGCACAGGGCAGCAGACCGCACTACTCCATGCACAGGGCAGCACACCGCACTACTACATGCACAGGGCAGCACACCGCACTGCTCCATGCACAGGGCAGCAGACGGCACTACTACATGCACAGGGCAGCACACCGCACTACTCCATGCACAGGGCAGCAGACCGCACTACTCCGTGCACAGGGCAGCAGACCGCACTACTCCATGCACAGGGCAGCAGACCGCACTACTCCATGCACAGGGCAGCACACTGCACTACTCCATGCACAGGGCAGCACACCGCACTACTCCATGCACAGGGCAGCACACCGCACTACTCCATGCACAGGGCAGCACACCGCACTACTCCATGCACAGGGCAGCACACCGCACTACTCCATGCACAGGGCAGCACACCGCACTACTCCATGCACAGGGCAGCACACCGCACTACTCCATGCACAGGGCAGCACACCGCACTACTCCATGCACAGGGCAGCAGACCGCACTACTCCATGCACAGGGCAGCACACCGCACTACTCCATGCACAGGGCAGCAGACCGCACTACTCCATGCACAGGGCAGCAGACCGCACTACTCCATGCACAGGGCAGCACACCGCACTACTCCATGCACAGGGCAGCACACCGCACTACTCCATGCACAGGGCAGCACACCGCACTACTCCATGCACAGGGCAGCAGACCGCACTACTACATGCACAGGGCAGCAGACGGCACTACTACATGCACAGGGCAGCACACCGCACTACTCCATGCACAGGGCAGCACACCGCACTACTCCATGCACAGGGCAGCACACCGCACTACTCCATGCACAGGGCAGCACACCGCACTACTCCATGCACAGGGCAGCACACCGCACTACTCCATGCACAGGGCAGCACACTGCACTACTCCATGCACAGGGCAGCACACCGCACTACTCCATGCACAGGGCAGCAGACCGCACTACTACATGCACAGGGCAGCAGACCGCACTACTACATGCACAGGGCAGCAGACCGCACTACTCCATGCACAGGGCAGCACACCGCACTACTCCATGCACAGGGCAGCAGACCGCACTACTCCATGCACAGGGCAGCACACCGCACTACTCCATGCACAGGGCAGCAGACCGCACTACTCCATGCACAGGGCAGCAGACCGCACTACTCCATGCACAGGGCAGCACACCGCACTACTCCATGCACAGGGCAGCACACCGCACTACTCCATGCACAGGGCAGCACACCGCACTACTCCATGCACAGGGCAGCAGACCGCACTACTACATGCACAGGGCAGCAGACGGCACTACTACATGCACAGGGCAGCACACCGCACTACTCCATGCACAGGGCAGCACACCGCACTACTCCATGCACAGGGCAGCACACCGCACTACTCCATGCACAGGGCAGCACACCGCACTACTCCATGCACAGGGCAGCACACCGCACTACTCCATGCACAGGGCAGCACACTGCACTACTCCATGCACAGGGCAGCACACCGCACTACTCCATGCACAGGGCAGCAGACCGCACTACTACATGCACAGGGCAGCAGACCGCACTACTACATGCACAGGGCAGCAGACCGCACTACTCCATGCACAGGGCAGCACACCGCACTACTCCATGCACAGGGCAGCAGACCGCACTACTACATGCACAGGGCAGCAGACCGCACTACTCCATGCACAGGCGCTGTCTACGGCGACTTAAGTCACTCAGTTTCTTAATGGGTTCATCTATTGGAAGTCTTGGGAGCTCTTGGTAAAGAGTCACTCAAGACGCAGTCTGAAAAGGTGCCCTAAAAAGCCTATTCTTATAGGAAGGGTTTACATTAAGGAATATTTCTGCCGCATCTTGTGTCTCCCTAAAATGATTCTGATGGTAAGTAACAATGGCGTTGTCGGATCCTAAACTGGTTTTCTAAGGCTGTAAAAGCCTTGTTTCCTGTACAGAGTTCCCAGTGCTGGAGGAGAAGGAACCAGCCGAAACCTGAGGGATGTGTGCACCCGGAACTAAATGCAAGCATTCCCTGTTCTGAGGAGGATTGATATTTGCAGCGCACACCTTTTGTTGCTAGGGAACCATTGATCCTCCTTTTGTGGCCTGGGCTGGTTTTTCGGAGGCTGCGGGCACGATGCAGGGAGAAGAGGAGGACTTGTCTGTCAGCATAGCACATATCGTGCAGAAGCTGAAGGGCACGGCGCTGCACTGCCAGCTGGAGAGAGAGGCTCGGGTGAGTCACAGCGCAGCGGTCATGGCATGCATTGTCCACTAGAGGCGCAGAGCTGTCTATGGCTGGGGACCTCCTCCTCACACATTGTAACACTGCGCTGCCTGCATTTGACAGTGCCTTAGGTGTCCCTGTAGAGTCCCTGAAGACTGCTCCCAGCTTGTGTAAAAGGGGTCTAACTCCGCCCAGTGCCTGTCTAGACACGCCCAGCCCCCCTTGTGCCCCATACAATAGTTATGCCCCACACAGTAGTTATGCCCCCATAGTGCCCCCACACAGTAGTTATGCCCCCTATAGAGCCCACACAGTAGTTATGCCACCACACAGTAGTTATGCCCCCTGTAGAGCCACCACACAGAGGTTATGCCCACTGTAGAGCCCCACACAGTAGTTATGCCCCCATAGTGCCCCCACACAGTAGTTATGCCCCCATAGTGCCCCCACACAGTAGTTATGCCCCCACACAGTAGTTATGCCCCCATAGTGCCCCCACACAGTAGTTATGCCCCCATAGTGCCCCCACACAGTAGTTATGCCCCCATAGTGCCCCCACACAGTAGTTATGCCCCCATAGTGCCCCCACACAGTAGTTATGCCCCCATAGTGCCCCCACACAGTAGTTATGCCCCCATAGTGCCCCCACACAGTAGTTATGCCCCCATAGTGCCCCCACACAGTAGTTATGCCCCATAGTGCCCCCACACAGTAGTTATGCCCCATAGTGCCCCCACACAGTAGTTATGCCCCCATAGTGCTCCCACACAGTAGTTATGCCCCCATAATGCTCCCACACAGTAGTTATGCCCCCATAGTGCCCCCACACAGTAGTTATGCCCCCATAGTGCCCCCACACAGTAGTTATGCCCCCATAGTGCCCCCACACAGTAGTTATGCCCCCATAGTGCCCCCACACAGTAGTTATGCCCCCATAGTGCCCCCACACAGTAGTTATGCCCCCATAGTGCTCCCACACAGTAGTTATGCCCCCATAGTGCTCCCACACAGTAGTTATGCCCCCATAGTGCCCCCACACAGTAGTTATGCCCCCATAGTGCCCCCACACAGTAGTTATGCCCCCATAGTGCTCCCACACAGTAGTTATGCCCCCATAGTGCTCCCACACAGTAGTTATGCCCCCATAGTGCTCCCACACAGTAGTTATGCCCCCATAGTGCTCCCACACAGTAGTTATGCCCCCATAGTGCTCCCACACAGTAGTTATGCCCCCATAGTGCTCTCACACAGTAGTTATGCCCCCATAGTGCTCTCACACAGTAGTTATGCCCCCATAGAGCCCCACACAGTAGTTATGTTCCAATAGTGCCCCTGTTCTGTTTTATTTCCATACCTCGTGAGATTTCCCTACCCTCGTCACTTCTGGCCGCACTGGACATGATGTGAGGAGGTGTGCCGCGCCGCGCAGGCGCACAACGACGGGGTAGGTAAATTTCACAGCAGAGTTGGCTTGGCACCGGCCAACACTGCGCATGCGCCGGGAGCCTCACCAGCGGTTAGGGTAGGGAAAAAGCACTGGCCCGTAATTTTTCTCTTCCGTAACAGCTGGTGAGGCTCCCAGCACATGCGCAGTGTCGGCCGGTGTCCAGCTGAGAACATCCATCCGATCACCGCGCCTGTGCACTGGCCTGTAATTTTTCCCTCCCCTAACCGCTGGTGAGGCTCCCGGCGCATGCGCAGTGTTGGCCGGTGTTCAGCTAACTCTGTTGTGAAATTTCCCTACCCCGTCGTTGTGCGCCTGCGCGACCGGAAGTGACGAGGATAGGGAAATATAACGGAACACCCCTACACAGTAGTTATGTTCCCATAGTACCCCACACAGTAGTTATGTCCCCTATAGTGCCCCACACAGTAGTTATGCCCCCTATAGTGCCCCCACACAGTAGTTATGCCCCTATAGAGCCCCACACAGTAGTTATGCCCCCCATAGTGCCCCCACACAGTAGTTATGCCCCCCATAGTGCCCCCACACAGTAGTTATGTTCCCATAGTACCCCACACAGTAGTTATGCCCCTACAGTGCCCCACACAGTAGTTATGCCCCCCATAGTGCCCCCACACAGTAGTTATGTCCCCTTCACAGTAAAATGCCCGCCTTAGTACCCCTTCATAGTAGTTATGCTTCTTTAGTGCTCCCATACAGAAGTTATGCCCCCTCAGTTCGCCTCCACATAAGTCATGCCTTGTTACAATAATGCTGCCTCTTTAGTGCCCCCCTTACAGTAGTGCTGCCCCTGTAGTGTTAATAAAATGTATACTTAGCCCCGTGCCTCCTATGAATGGAGGACACCACACTCTTCGCAGGGGCAGTAATATCCCTGTATTACGCTTGCTGCTGAGCAGAGCGCCAGCCGGGGAATGCTGGAGCAGAGAGCTACTTACCTCACCATTGTATTCACCTGTATGTGTGTCCTCAGGACGTGGATACAGTTTAAGGGCTCATGAACACAAACGTGTGTGCCCCGTGCCCATACTGAGGCCCGCAAATTGCTGTCCGCATGACCTTGATTCCATGTGGGGTCGAGGACCTCATCGTCCCCCACATTATCTTCCACCCAGTCTTCACCCCTGCCCTCCTTGTCAGTCTGCACACTTTTGAAAGCCACAGCAGTTGGCATCTATGTTTCGTCATCATTGGTGGTCCTCCCATGTACTCATCTTGAAAGATAAGTGGTTGGGCATCGGTGCACTCAATCTCTTCCACTTCTGGGGCAGGGCTAGGTGGATGGCCCTGGGAAACCCTGCTAGCAGAGTCATCAAAAAGAGGAGAGACTGCTGCATGACTTGGGGCTCAGACTGCTTGGCTGATTTGCAAGGGGGTGAGGTGAAAGACTGATGAACATCGGCTGCAGGTGCCAACTCTGATCTTTCAGCAGGAGACTGGGTGGGAGACAATGTGAAGGAACTGGAGGCGCACTGTCAGCAACCCAATCTACTATCGCCTGTACTTGTTCAGGCCTCACCATTCATAGAGCAGCGTTAGGCCCGACCAAATACCGCTGAAGGTTCTGTCGCCTTCTCGCACCTTAGGAAGGTGTTTCACTTGTGCGTGTAGCTGGCACAGATCGACCACGTCCTCTCCCTGCAACAGGAGCTCCACCAGCAGCACCACGACCTGGGCCACGTCCCTTATTTGACGCTCTCCGCATATTTCTCAAATTTAGTATTTTGCACCAAAATGGGTGTTTTTTTAATAACAGAATAGCACAGCAGTATGTAAAGGGTGTATCTCACAAAGACAGATGCTGCAAGGGCTGTAAAATTTATTATTTTGCCTAAAAAGGGTGTTTTTTTAAACCCAGAATATAATTGCAGTATTTCAAGCTTCTATTTGACTGTCACAAATGCACATACAGTTGCAAGAAAAAGTATGTGAACCCTTTGGAATGATATGGATTTCTGCACAAATTGGTCATAAAATGTGATCTGATCTTCATCTAAGTCACAACAATAGACAATCACAGTTTGCTTAAACTAATAACACACAAAGAATTAAATATTACCATGTTTTTATTTAACACACCATGTAAACATTCACAGTGCAGGTGGAAAAGTATGTGAACCCTTGGTTTTAATATCTGATTGAACCTTCTTTGGCAGCAATAACTTCAACCAAACGTTTCCTGTAGTTGCAGATCAGACGTGCACAACGGTCAGGAGTAATTCTTGACTATTCCTCTTTACAGAACTGTTTCAGTTCAGCAATATTCTTGGGATGTCTGGTATGAATCGCTTTCTTGAGGTCATGCCACAGCATCTCAATCGGGTTGAGGTCAGGACTCTGACTGGGCCACTCCAGAAGGCGTATTTTCTTCTGTTTAAGCCATTCTGTTGTTGATTTACTTCTATGCTTTGGGTCGTTGTCCTGTTGCAACACCCATCTTCTGTTGAGCTTCAGCTGGTGGACAGATGGCCTTAAGTTCTCCTGCAAAATGTCTTGATAAACTTAGGAATTAATTTTTCCTTCGATGATAGCAATCCGTCCAGGCCCTGACGCAGCAAAGCAGCCCCAAACCATGATGCCCCCACCACCATGCTTCACAGTTGGGATGAGGTTTTGATGTTGGTGTGCTGTGCCTCTTTTTCTCCACACATAGCGTTGTGTGTTTCTTCCAAACAACTCAACTTTGGTTTCATCTGTCCACAGAATATTTTGCCAGTACTGCTGTGGAACATCCAGGTGCTCTTGTGCAAACTGTAAACGTGCAGCAATGTTTTTTTTGGACAGCAGTGGCTTCCTCTGTGGTATCCTCCCATGAAATCCATTCTTGTTTAGTGTTTTATGTATCGTAGATTCGCTACCAGGGATGTTAGCATATGCCAGAGACTTTTGTAAGTCTTTAGCTGACACTCTAGGATTCTTCTTCAACTCATTGAGCAGTCTGCGCTGTGCTCTTGCAGTCATCTTTACAGGACGGCCACTGCTTGGGAGAGTAGCAGCAGTGCTGAACTTTCTTCATTTATAGACAATTTGTCTTACCATGGACTGATGAACAGCAGGGCTTTTGGAGATACCTTTATAACCCTTTCCAGCTTTATGCAAGTCAACAATTCTTAATTGTAGGTATTCTGAGAGCTCTTTTGTGCAAGGCATCATTCACATCAGGCAATGCTTCTTGTGAAACCAGAACTGGTGTGTGTTTTTTATAGGGCAGGGCAGCTGTAACCAACACCTCCAATCTCCTATCATTGATTGGACTCCAGTTGGCTGACACCTCACTCCAATTAGCTCTTGGAGATGTCATTAATCTAGGGGTTCACATACTTTTTCCACCTGCACTGTGAATGTTTACATGGTGTGTTAAATAAAAACATGGTAATATTTAATTCTTTGTGTGTTATTAGTTTAAGCAGACTGTAATTGTCTATTGTTGTGACTTAGATGAAGATCAGATCACATTTTATGACCAATTTGTGCTGAAATCCATATAATTCCAAAGGGTTCACATACTTTTTATTGCAACTGTATGCTGTGCTGTTGCACAGAACTTGCATAAAATGGCTGCCGCCGCTGCCCACCTAACTATCAGATGGATAAAAGTTATTTTTCTCTGTCACTGGGCTCAGGGCAGGGTAAAAAGATTGTGCACTGCACCCACAAAACTAAATCTATGTAGATCGCTGAGTTAATAAGCACTTCAGATTAAAGACTCTGTCCTATTCTCTCCCTCACAGCAGCAGCATCCTCTCTCTACACTAGTAAGAGCAGAGTGACGTGCAGCGCTACGTGACTCCAGCTTATATAGAGCCTGGGTCACATGCTGCACTGGCCAATCACAGCCATGCCATTAGTAGGCATGGCTGTGATGGCTTCTAAGGGCACACAAGTTAAACGCTTGTTGATTGGCTGCTCTGCAGCCTTTCAAAAAGCGCAATTAACTTGCCCAACCCCGAACCCAAACTTTTACTGAAATGTTCGGGTTCGGGTCCGGGGTCCAAAAATCCTAAAGTTCGGTATGAACCCGAACTTTACAGTTCGGGTTCACTCAACCCTACCCATCGGACCTTATACCAGCCCTTTATTTCAGACCCCCATCAGACCTCATATCAGCTCTCAATGTGAACCCTCCCATCAGACCTTATATCAGCCCTTTATTTCAGACCCCCACGAGATCTCAGATCAGCCCTCATTTTCAAATCTTTCCCCAATCAGAGTTCCTTGCCAGAACCCCCATCAGACCTCACATCAGACTAAAATAAAAAACTTCTCTTCCCTCTCCTGCACTGCGGCTCCTCTCCATCTACTGCAGCAGTAGTGCTCCCATGTCTTCTCCGGCCCACATGGCACTGTCACTGTCACTTGACTGAGTGCAGCGTCAGGTCATAGTGCGTGCACTACGTCCTGACGCTGTATGGGGTCAGGACAGTGCAGCGCAGGCCACACTCCCTACTCCCGACACCTAAAGCATACTAGTGAGCGCTTCCATAATTGAAGTGCTCACTAGTATTCACTTTATAAGACGCACAGCCATGTTCCACCCGCTTTTAAGGTAAAAAAGTGCAACTTATAAAGTGAAAAATACAGTACGTACACAGACAATTGCGCTAAGCATGAACAAGACGAGTTACAAACTGGCAGGGTGGATTTGATCTAAATCAAACTGATTTAAATCACTAGTCAGTAAGGCTTGATTTAAATCATAGTTTTCTACATAAAGACTAATTCTTGCTGGTATAACTTATAATATGCAAGTAGATGAAGATTTTTAGAATAACAACTTTTCATATTAGTTTGATTAGGTTTATTCTGTATTCATAGGTTTGTAGAAGTTAGGATTAGGGTCTTTTTCTCAACTCTGTTCATGTTATAACATTTTTGCTGTGAAGAAGAGGCATGTGATCTCTGCTGAGTCAAATTCAGTTTTGAGAACTGCAAAAGTAAACCAAGCATCTGTGATAATATCTTGTAGGCAGAGAAACTGCCCAATAATCTTACAAAAACCTCTGGAAGAGCATGACATTGTGAATGGATTAATGGAATTTATTTACCAAAAAAATTAAACATATACAGCCTTATTCTACATAATTAAAAAACACATTTTTATTTCATGATGCAATAACCTTTGGATGGTAATATATTTTCCTCAAAAAGCATTTTATATAAAAAAAAAATCTGATTTAAATAAAAAATGTTTATTTTTTATTTAACCGCTTAAGGACGCAGGGCGTACCGGTACGCCCAATTTCCCGAGTCCTTAAAGGGGTTATCCCGCGTTTTTATACTTACCTGCTGCCACCGCGCGTTCACTTCCTGGATTCTGGCTGGGGGCGGGCTTCATCTTGATTGAAGTCTTCTCCCGGCCGGGCCGCGCGCTGGACTGAATGCGCACGCCGCTGCGCATGCGCCATGGTGACTTATTTCTGGCCAGTATAGTACAGAGCCGGCGTGCGCGTTCGCAGCTCTGTACTATTCTGGCCGGGAAGAAGTCACCGTCGCGCATGCGCGGCAGCGTGCGCGTTCAGGACAGCGAGTGGCCCGGCCGGGAGAAAAGAAGGAGTCTTCTGGGCAAGCGCGACCATCGGGATTTTGCAGAAGAGCGGTGGTCGTAACCAGGGGAGACCGAGTCACAACAATAAGGTAAGTGGGGATGAATTTTATCCTAATCGGTGGGAATTTGTTAATAAAGTATATTTACAAAAATGATCACTGTCAAATCATTAACAGATTTAACAGTGATCATTATGATGGGATAACCCCTTTAAGGACTCAGGGCGTACCGGTACGTCCTAACTTTAAATCGTTATTCCGGCGCCGCGGGGGTTAATCGGAACGGGATGCCGGCTGAAATCATTCAGCCGGCATCCTGTCACAACGCCAGGGGGGGTCATGTGACCCCCCCATATCCCCACCAAACCGCAGGTAAATTCAGACCGGCGGTTTGCTGCGCTTTCTGCAGTTTCTGATCCCCGCGGTCCCTGACCGCGGGGATCAGAAACTTTAGTGTCCCTAAAATAAAGATTTTGTACCCCCCCTGCACCCCTGCATGATTTTTTGCCGGCGGGTGGTGCAGGGGGGGGAGTTGTGGGCGGTGGGGGCGGTGCGGCAGGCGGGCTCGCGATCCCCCGCCCGCCTCCTCTTGAAAATTCGTTGGCGTCTAGTGGGTATACCAGGGTGTCAGCACATTGCTGACACCCTGGTATAAACGGATGACATCTGTGCAGATGTCAGCCGTTTAACCCTTTCCATACCGCGGTCCGTACGGAAAAAGTTAACAGTAAGAGGGAGCTCCCTCCCTCTCCCATCGGGGAGCTGCTGTGCCTTTGCAGCCCCCCGATGGAGAAGGAGAGAGCCCCCAGACAGCCCCCAGAGAGCCCCGTCCTTACCCTTCCCCGTCTGCGAAGTTCTGACCAGTACTGAGCAGACGGGGAAGGTTCCCATGGCAATAGGACGCCGTCTCAGGCATCCTGCTGTCCATGGTGCTGAACAGATCTGTGCTAAGTAAAATACAGTACAGTACACTATATATTGTACTGTACTATATTATACAGACATCAGACCCATTGGATCTTCAAGAACCAAGTGGGTCTGGGTCAAAATAAAAGTGAAAAAAAGTCATTTATCACAGATTAAAAATGAAAAAAATAAAATTCCCTACACATGTTTGGTATCGACGCGTCCGAAACGACCTGATCTATAAAACGGTCATGTTACTTTCCCCGCACGGTGAACGCCATAAAAATAAAAAAATAAAAACTATTAGGAAATTGAAATTTTGCCCACCTTACTTCCCAAAAAAGGTAATAAAAGTGATCAAAAAAGTCGCATGTACGCCAAAATAGTACCAATCAAACAGTCATCTCATCCCGCAAAAATCATACCCTACCCAAGATAATCGCCCAAAAACTGAAAAAACTATGGCTCTTAGACCATGGAAACACTAAAACATGATTTTTTTTGTTTCAAAAATGAAATCATTGTGTAAAACTTAAATAAATAAAAAAAAATATACATATTGGGTATTGCCACGTCCGTATCGACCGGCTCTATAAAAATATCACATGACCTAACCCCTCAGATGACCACCGTAAAAAAATAAAAATAAAAACGGTGTAAAAAAAGCAATTTTTTTGTCATCTTACGTCACAAAAAGTGTAATAGCAAGCGATCAAAAAGTCATATGCACCCCAAAATAGTGCCAATCAAACCGTCATCTCATCCCGCAAAAAATGAGACCCTACTTAAAGGTAACCTGTCACCGGAATTTTGTGTATAGAGCTGAGGACATAGGCTGCTAGATGGCCTCTAGCACATCCGCAATACCCAGTCCCCATAGTTCTGTGTACTTTTATTGTGTAAAAAAAACCGATTTGATACATATGCAAATTAACCTGAGATGAGTCCTGTCCCTGACTCATCTCACCTTCAGGACTCATCTCAGGTTAATTTGCATATGTATCAAATAGGTTTTTTTTACACAATAAAAGCACACAGAGCTATGGGGACTGGGTATTGCGGATGTGCTAGCGGCCATCTAGCAACCTATGTCTTCAGCTCTATACACAAAATTCCAGTGACAGGTTCCCTTTAAGATAATCGCCCAAAAACTGAAAAAACTATGGCTCTTAGACTACGGAGACACTAAAACATTTTTTTTTGTTTTCAAAATGAAATCATTGTGTAAAACTTACATAAATAAAAAAAATTGTATACATATTAGGTATCGACGCGTCCGTGACAACCTGCTCTATAAAATTACCACATGATCTAACCTGTCAGATGAATGTTGTAAATAACAAAAAAAGTGCCAAAAAATCTATTTCTTGTTACCTTGCCGCACAAAAAAGTGTAATATAACGCAACCAAAAATCATATGTACCCTAAACTAGTACCAACAAAACTGCCACCCTATCCCGTAGTTTCTAAAATGGGGTCACTTTTTTGGAGTTTCTACTCTAGGGGTGCATCAGGGGGGCTTCAAATGGGACATGGTTTCAAAAAAAAAACAGTCCAGCAAAATCTGCCTTCCAAAAACTGTATGGCATTCCTTTCCTTCTGCGCCCTGCCGTGTGCCCGTACAGCTGTTTACGACCACATATGGGGTGTTTCTGTAAACTACAGAATCAGGGCCATAAATAATGAGTTTTGTTTGGCTGTTAACCCTTGCTTTGTAACTGGAAAAAAAATATTAAAATGGAAAATCTGCCAAAAAAGTGAAATTTTGAAATTGTATCTCTATTTTCCATTAAATCTTGTGCAACACCTAAAGGGTTAACAAAGTTTGTAAAATCAGTTTTGAATACCTTGAGGGGTGTAGTTTCTTAGATGGGGTCACTTTTATGGAGTTTCTACTCTAGGGGTGCATCAGGGGGGCTTCAAATGGGACATGGTGTCAAAAAACCAGTCCAGCAAAATCTGGCTTCCAAAAACCATACGGCGCACCTTTCCCTCTACGCCCTACTGTGTGCCCGTACAGTAGTTTACGGCCACATATTGGGTGTTTCTGTAAACGGCAGAGTCAGGGCAATAAAGATACAGTCTTGTTTGGCTGTTAACCCTTGCTTTGTTAGTGGAAAAAATGGGTTAAAATGGAAAATTAGGCAAAAAAATGAAATTCTCAAATTTCATCCCCATTTGCCAATAACTCTTGTGCAACACCTAAAGGGTTAATGAAGTTTGTAAAATCAGTTTTGAATACCTTGAGGGGTGTAGTTTATAGAATGGGGTCATTTTTGGGCGGTTTCTATTATGTAAGCCTCGCAAAGTGACTTCAGAGCTGTAGTGGTCCCTAAAAATTGGGTTTTTGTAAATTTCTGAAAAATTTCAAGATTTGCTTCTAAACTTCTAAGCCTTGTAACATCCCCAAAAAATAAAATATCATTCCCAAAATGCTACAAACATGAAGTAGACATATGGGGAATGTAAAGTCATCACAATTTTTTGGGGTATTACTATGTATTACAGAAGTAGAGAAACTGAAACTTTGAAATTTGCAAAGTTTTCAAATTTTTTGGTAATTATGGTATTTTTTTATGCACAAAAATTAACTTTTTTGACTTAATTTTAGCAGTGTCATGAAGTGCAATATGTGACAAAAAAACAATCTCAGAACGGCCTGGATAAGTCAATGCGTTTTAAAGTTATCAGCACTTAAAGTGACACTGGTCAGATTTGCAAAAAATGGCCAAGTCCTTAAGGTGAAATAGGGCTGAGTCCTTAAGGGGTTAAAAAAAATAAATCATAGATTTTTATCCACCCTGCAAACTGGTAAAGAGGGAGATAGGGCCCTGCCGAGGGCTTACAATCTACAAGGTAGATAATAATAAAATAATAAAAATATTACCACTACTAATGTTAATAATAAAATATTAAAATTACTATTATTGCTAATAATAAAATAGAAATATTGATACTCCAACTGCTAGTAATAAAATAATAGAAATATTAACACTACTACTACTACCAGATTTTTGTCTGGATTTGATGAGGATTTCATCCACATGAAAATCTGCAGCACATGAACTCCTACTACTGCTGCTGTTACTACTACTACTACTATTCTAAGAAAAATACAAATACTGTTACTAATACGACTAATAAGAAAATGTTCACATGACTCTTCCGCAAAAAAAACAGAACATGTCCTGTTGTCCGCATTACGGACAAGGATAGGATTCTTCTATTAGGGGGCAGCCCTTCCATTCCGCAAAATATGGAATGCACATGGTCGGTATCCATGTTTTGCGAACCGCAAAACACCCAACGGTCGTCTGCATAAGCCCTAATCCTGCTAATAATAAAATAAGAAAGATACAAATACTGTTACTAATACGGCTAATAATATGAGAAAAATTTTAAATACTAGGGCTAGCTGCACATGGGTGATTTTCCGTGCGGATTTATGTGTGTTTCTGCAGCATATCCGCAACAAAATCCATGATTTCTAATAGGGTTGGTACGATACTAAAATTTTGATACCATAAAAAAGTATTGTGATACTCAATACCATTCAATACCACGTGAAAAAAAAAACACACAAAAAAAGCCACGTGCATTCCACATTTTATGGAACGTCCGGCCCATAATACAACAATCCTATTCTATTTTTTGGGAGGACAATGTGACAAAAAAATGGCAAATTGCATATTTTTATTTTTTTTCTGTTACGGCGTTCACCGCATAGCAGATATTTTTTTATATTTTAATAGTTCGCACTTTTTCGGGCTTGGCGATATGTAATATGTTTATTTATTGTTTATATATTTTATATGTAAAATTGGGAAAGGATGTGATTTAAACTTTTAGTATTTTGGTGTTTTTTTTTGTTTGTTTTCTTTTACTCTTTATTTACTAACTATAAGAACCCTTGTCCTTTTCACCCTAATAGAGCTCTATTAGTGTGAATAGGACCTCACACTCTCCCTGCTGTCCTGTCCTTTGTGCACATGGCAGCAGGGAGCTTACCATGGCAGCCAAGGCTTCAGTAGCGTCCTGGCTGCCATGGTAACCGATCGGAGCCCCAGGATTACACTGCTGGGGCTCCGATCGGAAGCTGCCACTGCACCACCAATTAGGAGGGGACCCTATGGCCACTGCCACCAATGACTATAATACTGGGGGGATTGGGGGAGAGGCACACTGCGCCATCAATAATCATAATACTGGGGTTGCGGTGGGGGGGGGGGGCACTGCACCACCAATGAATATAATTTGCATACCCGGCACCCAGCCTCTAAGACAGGGTGCTGCGATCTCTGGCACCTGAGGGGTTAATTGCGGCGGTTCGTGGGATCGCTCTGTCCTGTTATTGAGGCCAAGTGCTGGGTATGTGATACGGCAGGCACCCGCTGCCTACATTTGAATTAATGTGTTAATTATATTCATTGGTGGCGCAGTGGCCACAGCTCATCCCCCTCCTCTAAAGTATTATGTTCGCATTGGTGGCAGTAGTGGCACAGTGTGGCGGGAGGGACTGCCTCCTCCTCCTCCCCTGTGCTGCTGAGGAGAACATGGTGCCCGCTGATAGCGGCGCGTGCCATGTTCTCCAACTGATACTAGGCTACACAGTCTACACAGCCTATTATCGTTAAATAGTAAAACCCGGTATCGAATCCATTCGAATCTAAAAGGATCAATTGGGTATCGATAGTTCGATACTCTGTGCAACTCTGATTTCTAACAGTGGTTTTTGGTGCGGATTTGATGCGTTTTGCCACGGATCTTAATCTTCCATTGAAAAGGGGGAAATCCGCAATGCAGATCAATTTCCGCATAGAAAAAAATCAGCAAAGTATATATGGGATTTGTGTCATATCATACACTTTGCTGGTACTGTGCTACGCTGTGGTTTTTCTGCACGGAAATCTGTATGGAAAAACTGCATGTATTCCCCAACGTGTGCTGGTGGCCTAATAAAGTGAGAAAAGTACAAGGACTAATAATAAGGTGAGAAAAATACAAATCCTACTAAGATGATAAGGTAATTTAGGTATGTTTAGGTGTTTGTTTCCATTTATGGTAGCGCTGCAGTATCATCGTTACTTCTCTGATTAGCTGCGTTCAGGACTGCGGTCTTATAAATATACCGTTATCACGTGTTTGTCGTTTCTATCTCTCAGAAACACAGTGACGATAGTGAAGACAGGACTAACAGACATCACTTGTGTTGGTGGTCTCGGTTCAGACAGTGTTTGGTTTTGTGTTAGACTGAAAACTTTAGATTTTTAAGGTTTTGTGCACACCGCAGAGCAATGCTAGGGAAGAACGCCTCTATACATACGGAAACTGACCGAAAAATCCTAAGTATACTATGTATGAAATTGGAGGAGTGCAGAGGTACAGTTGACGCCTCCTGTATCTGTGGCATCTTTTGTTTGGCCCATTTGAGTGTATTTAAAGGGGTCGTCCTATCTGGACATTACCACCTCCTGTCTCGAGAACAGAGCCTCATCTTGCACAGCAGGGAGTGGAGAGGTGGCTGCTCACGTGTGGCCCTCTCCATTCACTTCTGTGGGACTTCAGATAACACTTGTCTATGTTAGGAACACCCATGGAAGTGCTTGGAAAGATTCACGCATGTGGGGCCACCTCTCCATTCCTGGTGTCACAAGACGGGGCCCGGTTCTCAAGACATGTACGTTTATGGAATATCTTGTGGATATGCCTTACATATCCATATGGGAATACCACGTTAAGTAATTCACTATACAAACCAATCAGAGAAATGAATTTACTAGTGTAGTTACAGAGTTAAGATATAAAGCCATGAAACATAGTTGGCTTAGCAGTGAGGGGGGCCGAAGTGTTCACAGTGTGGTGCGTACATGAAGTCATAAAAGGGTGGGCACAGGGCTCCAGACTAAAATAAAATATCAAGGAGCCATTGGCTCCTAACCTGAAAAATTTAGGAGCCAAACTAAAATACATAATAAGGCCTCATGCACACGACCGTTGTTTGGGTCCGCATCCGAGTCGCCGTTTTGGCGGCTCGGATGCGGACCCATTCATTTCAATGGGGCCGCAAAAGATGCGGACAGCACTCCGTGGCTCCGTTCCGCGGCCCCACTAAAAAAAATATAACATGTCCTATGACAAGAATAGGCATTTATATTGACGCCCGTTCCGTTCCGCAAATTGCGGAAGGAAACACGGGCGCCTTCCGTTTTTTTGCGGACCGCAAAAAACGCCACGGTCGTGTGCATGAGGCCTAATTACGGTATAATAAAAATAAAAAAAAAACACACGTCTTACCTAGGGTTGTGACGATAACAAAATTTTTACTCTATTTCGATACCATCGAGTATCACAATACTTTTTTATACCACGTGCATTCCAGATTTTATAGAACGTCTGGACCATAATAGAACAGTCCTAACCTAATTTTTGTTGGGACAAGTTGACCAAAAAATGGCAAATTGCAAGTTTTTTTTTTTTTCTGTTACGGCGTTCACCGCATAGGAGATATTTTAATAGTTCACACTTTTTCGGGCGTGGCGACGTAATTTTTTTAATTGTTTATATATTTTATATGTAAAATTGGGCAAGGGGGTGATTTAAACTTAATATTTTGGTGTTTTTTTTCCCACTTTTTATTTAATACCTATTTAACCCCTTAGGGGCTAGAACCTGACATCTTTTCATTCCTTGTCCTATTCAAGCTGATAGATCTCTATCAGAGTGAATAGGACTTCACACTCTCCCTGTGCACACAGCAGCATGGAGCGGACTATGGCAGCCAGGGCTTCTTTAGCGTCCTGGCAGCCATGGTAACCGATCGGAGCCCCAGGCTTACACTGCTGGGGCTCCGATCAGAAGCTGCCACTGCCACCAATGATAATACTTGGGGGATGAGGGGTTGGGGGCGCACTGCAGCACCAATGATGATAATACTTTGGGGGGGGGGGGCGCACTGCACCACCAATGATTTTATTTTATAATACTGGGGTTGGGGCGTGTTCGGTGCAATGAATATCGTTTATGCTTAATACAAACGCAGGCTGCGGGTGCCGGCCATATCCCATACCCGGCACCCAGCCTCTATGTCTGCGCGCTGCGATCCGCCGCTATTAACCCCTCAGATGCCGCACCTGAGGGGTTAATAGCGGCAGATCGCAGCGCACAGACATAGAGGCTGGGTGCCGGGTATGGGATGTGTCCGGCACCCGCAGCCTGCGTTTGTATTAAGCATAAACGATATTCATTGGTGGCGCAGTGGCCATAGCCCCTCCCCTCCTCCTCCCTGCTATCAGCCCATTGGTGGCAGCGGCAGCAGCGGTACAGGGAAGAGGGACTGCCTCCTTCTCCCCTGTGCTGTTGAGAAGAACATGGCACGCGCTGACAGCAAAGTCTTGTCGCCATTTAGCAATTCTAGGTTGCATTTGCGACCATTTTGGTCGCCATCTGGAGCCCTGTTGGGTCCTCAAGAGACACATCACTGCTGGGTCACGTTCTGCTTGGGGATATGACACTGCTGAGGCCAGTCATTGGCTGCAGCGGCACGATTACAGGACAGAAACCAGAAGGGCGTTGATATGGCGTTGCAGAGAAAGTGTAAATTATTTCAACAGATACAGAAAGCTGGACATCGCCTTTGTAGGGGTTATCGGCCAACTTCAGGGACATATATGTTAAAAAAAAAAAAACAAACAACATAAACTTACCTTCCTGAGCCCTGTCCAGTCCAGCGCTACTACTCAGTTCTCTCCGCCGGGCTGCAGCAGTAACTTGTTGCTTTGGCTTCAGCAGAACTTCCTGTATACACACCTCTGTAGCCAAACTCTGGCCTCAGTGGTCTTGTGCCAATCACTGCTGAGGCCAGTGAAGTATATAGGACTGGGAGGACCGAGTGGCAGTGCTGGATAAGAGGAGGCTCAGGGAGATGATTTAATTTTTTTTATTTTTTTATTTTATTATTTTAACAGTGTTCTTGCAGTTGACCCATTGAAATAATACCCGGAAACGCCTTTTAAATTGCATGTTGTCTTTGGGAAGAGACTTTGGAAGACATATCAAGGATTTAAGGGCTCAACCTACACATTTTCGTCTATAAAGAAACTGGGCCATTTTTGGTCTTATTCAGAATCCTCAACAGAGATATGATACATGTGAATGCGATTTTACAAACCCCCCATTTTACATGTAATAGATTTTTCCCATGTAAGAATATTCTGCAGATCCGTAGAGCAAGCACACCCTCAACCTCTCAAATATACAAAGTGTCTTGCTTTTTTTGGATTAGGGTTATTCACTTTAGAAAAAAGACGACTGAGGGGAGATCTAATAACTATGTATAAATATATCAGGGGTCAGTACAGAGATCTTTCCCATCATCTATTTATCCCCAGGGCTGTGACTGTGACGAGGGGACATCCTCTGCGTCTGGAGGAAAGAAGGTTTGTACACAAACATAGAAGAGGATTCTTTACGGTAAGAGCAGTGAGACTATGGAACTCTCTGCCTGAGGAGGTGGTGATGGTGAGTACAATAAAAGAGTTCAAGAGGGGCCTGGATGTATTTCTGGAGCGTAATAATATTACAGGCTATAGCTACTAGAGAGGGGTCGTTGATCCAGGGAGTTATTCTGATTGCCTGATTGGAGTCGGGAAGGAATTTTTTTCCCCTAAAGTGAGGAAAATTGGCTTCTACCTCACAGGGTTTTTTTGCCTTCCTCTGGATCAACTGGCAGGATAACAGGCTGAACTATGTTCCTATCCTTTTCAGTGGGAACTTTGGACATGATTCGGATGTGGTTTTTAGAACTGCAAGCGCACACAAACACCCCCATGCCGTGTAAATTACTACGCAGTCTCCCATTAAAATCAATGGGAGGTGGATTGCACACATTATTTTGTGTATTTTAGGTGTAGATTCCCTGCTGAAATCCACAGTGATTTGAAGAAAAAAAAAACTATACATTTTTCAGTGTCATGTGAACCCTCACAATTACTTTGAGGAGGAGGGGATGGGACATGTTTCTTCTGGACATCTGATTAAGGGTACACTTACACATTAGTTGGATGTCGGCCAAACATGCCAATTTTGGCGAGACCAGCAGACTGTCTGATGTGTACAGCGGCGGCCAAACTTTTCCATGATTGCAGATGTCAGGAGAAAAATTTGTACATTCCCAATCCTTTTTTTCCTTAAAGTATCACAGAAACCTAGAATGTGTCGGCAGATAAGAACCATTTGGCCCATCTAGTCTGCCCAATATACTGAATACTATGGATAGCCCCCGGCCCTATCTTATATGAAGGATGGCCTTATGCCTATCCTATGCATGCTTAAACTCCTTCACTGTATTTTCAGCTACCACTTCTGCAGGAAGGCTATTCCATGCATCCACTACTCTCTCAGTAAAGTAATACTTCCTGATATTACTTTTAAACCTTTGCCCCTCTAATATAACACTATGTCCTCTTGTAGCAGTTTTTCTTCTTTTAAATATTCTCTCCTCTTTTACCTTGTTGATTCCCTTTATGTATTTAAAAGTTTCTATCATATCCCCTCTGTCTCGTCTTTCTTCCAAGCTATACATATTAAGGTCCTTTAATCTTTCCTGGTAAGTTTTATCCTGCAATCCATGTACTAGTTTAGTAGCTCTTCTCTGAACTCTCTCCAAAGTATTAATATCCTTCTGGAGATATGGTCGCCAGTACTGCGCACAATACTCCAAATGAGGTCTCACTAGTGCTCTGTAGAGCGGCATGAGCACCTCCCTCTTTCTACTGGTAATTCCTCTCCCTATACACCCAAGCATTCTGCTAGCATTTCCTGCTGCTCTATGACATTGTCTGCCTACCTTTTAAGTCTTCTGAAATAATGACCCCTAAATCCCTTTCCTCAGATACTGAGGTTAGGACTGTATCACAGATTTTATATTCTGCTCTTGGGTTTTTATGCCCCAGGTGCATTATCTTGCACTTATCAACATTACATTTTAGTTGCCAGATTTTTGACCATTCCACTAGTTTTCCTAAATCCTTTTCCATTTGGTGTATTCCTCCAGGAACGTCAACCCTGTTACAAATCTTTGTGTCATCAGCAAAAAGACACACCTTACCATTGAGGCCTTCTGCAATTTCACTGATAAAGATATTAAATAATATGGGTCCCAGAACAGATCCCTGAGGTACCCCGCTGGTAACAAGACCATGGTCTGAATATACTCCATTGACTACAATCCTCTGTCTGTCCCTCAGCCACTGCCTAATCCATTCAACAATATGGGAGTCCAAGCTCAAAGACTGCAGTGTATTGATAAGCCTTCTATGTGGGACAGTATCAAAAGCCTTACTAAAGTCTAGATAAGCGTTGTCTACTGCACCTCCGCCATCTATTATTTTAGTCACCCAATCAAAAAAATCTATTAGTTTGACATGATCTCCCTGAAGTAAACCCATGCTGTTTTTCATCTTTCGATCCATGGGATTTTAGATGTTCCACAATCCTCTCCTTAAGTATGGTTTCCATTAATTTCCCCACTATTGACGTCAGGCTTACTGGTCTATAGTTGCCTGATTCCTCCCTACTACCTTTCTTGTGAATGGGCACAACATTTTCAATTTTCTGGGACGACTCCTGTTACTAGTGATTGGTTAAATAAACCTGTTAATGGTTTTGCTAGTTCACTGCTAAGCTCTTTTAATAGCTTTGGGTGTATCCCATCAGGCCCCTGTGACTTATTTGTATTAATTTTAGACAGCTGACTTAGAACCTCTTCCTCTGTAAAGACACATGCATCAAAAGATGCATTAGTCTTCCTCCCTAACTGAGGTCCTTTCCCTTCATTTCCCTTTGTAAAAAGTGAACAGAAGTATTCATTAAGGCAGTCAGCTAGTTCTTTATCTTCTTCCATATACCTTCCTTCTTTTGTCTTTAATTTGGTAATTCCTTGTTTTAATTTCCTATTTTCATTTATGTATCTAAATAATGTCTTATTGCCTTTTTTCACTGACTGAGCTAATTTCTCTTCTGCCTGTGCTTTAGAAGCTCTTATAACTTGTTTGGCCTCTCTCTGCCTAATCTTATAAATTTGCCTGTAATCCTCTTTTTTTTTATTTTTATAATTACTAAATGCTATCTTTTTGTTTTTAATGATTTTGGGCACTTCTGCTGAGTACCACAGTGGTCTTTTTTACTTTTTTTGCTTTTACTGACAAGCCTAATGCAATTGTCTGTTGCCTTCAATAGTGCCACTTTTAAGTAGTCCCATTTCTCCTGGACTCCATTGAAACTATTCCAATCTGATAGGGACTCGTATACCACTAATCTAATTTTAGAAAAGTCAGTTTTTCTAAAATCTAAAACTTTTGTTTTTGTGTGGTGTGACTCAGTCACTGTACTTATAGTAAACCACACTGACTGGTGATCACTAGATTCCAAGCTTTCCCCCACAGTAATATCAGATACCAAATTCCCATTTGTGAATACTAAATCTAAAATGGCCTCCTTCCGGGTTGGCTCCTCAACTACTTGCTGTAGTGATAATCCCAGTAGGGAATTTAGAATATCTGTACTCCTGGCAGAACTAGCTATTTTGGTTTTCCAGTTTACATCAGGAAGATTAAAGTCTCCCATAATGATAACTTCCCCTTACAATGTCATTTTAGCTATTTCCTCAACTAGTAGATCATATAATTCTTTGACTTTGGCTAGGTGGCCTATATGTCACACCTACACGAGTTGCCTTATGATTATCAAGCTGCAACGTAACCCAAACTAACTCTAAATTGGTCTCGCTAACTTGTATTAGATTAGATTTTATGCTATCTTTCACATACAGGGCCAACCCTTCCCCTTTCTTGCTTTCTCTGTCTTTCCTATATAAAGAGAACCCTGGTATTGTTATATCCCAGTCATTACTCTCATTGAACCATGTCTCAGTAACAGCCACTAAATCTATATTCTCAGATGCCATTATAGACTCAAGTTCATTGATCTTATTCCCTTAACTGCGAGCATTTGTAGACCAGCTCTGAGCTTGTCATTTCTTAACCTATGTGCTGCTGGCATCTTCTTGCATTGTTCCGGGGGCAGTCGGACTGCTGGATTATCACTCTTTTGCCCCCTTTCCTAGTTTAAATGCTCCTTAGCAAATACTTTGAACTGTTCACTGAGGACATTTGAGAGAAAGATGCAAACCATCTTTCTTATACAGTTCTTTTCTGTTCCAATTAGAGCTAACATGAGACACAAAGCCAAACCCTTGGTTCAGACACCATTCACCAAGCCATACATTGAATTCCTTAATGCGCATCTTCCTGTTATGCACAGGCAAAACTGCAGAGAATGAAACAGTCGATGCAACCTCCCATATATCATTACCAAGTGTGTGAAAAAGCTTCCTTCACCTTTGAAACCTCATTGCAAGCCAGATCATTTGTCCCAAGATGAACAATAACATCCACCTCCCTTTCCTGCTTTGCTTCCTTAACAATATTAAGGATACGTCGTCTGTCCCTGCTAGCGGTATGTTTTGACATTTCATAGTGAGATATCAAAGGGTTTTGATTGGTGAGGGTCTGAGCATTGAGACCCTGCTGATTACTAGAACGAGGAGAGAGAAGCGCTCACATATCGCACTCTCGCTCCTCGCTGCAGGAGACGTCCCATTGATTGAAAACACTTAACTCTAATATCACCTTCACATTATCTGCTATGGTTCACATACTTTTGCCACTCATGTGACATTGTGATATTGGATCGTTTTCCTCAATAAAAAAATAACCAAGTCTAATATTTTTGACTCATTTGTTGGATTTGGTTATCTTTAATTACAGTACTTTTAGGACGTGTGAAAATCTGATGTAGTTTTAGGCCAGATGTATGCAGAAAAATAGAAAATTCTCAAGAGATCACTTCTCAGCAGCACTGTAATAATTTATATTATAAACTATACTGTATGTTAATATGCTGTATATACAGTCAGGTCCATAAATATTGAGACATCGACACAATTCTAACATTTTTGGCTCTATACAACACCATAATGGATTTGAAATGAAATGAACAAGATGTGCTTTAACCGCAGACTGTCAGCTTTATTATGAGGGTATTTACATCCAAATCAGGTGAACGGTGTAGGAATTACGACAGTTTGCATATGTGCCTCCAACGTGTTAAGGGACCAAAAGTAATGGGACAGAATAATCATCATAAATCAAACTTTCACTTGTTAAAACTTCGTTGCAATTCCTTTGCAGTCAATTACAGCCTAAAGTCTGGAACGCATAGACATCACCAGATGCTGGGTTTCATCCCTGGTGATGCTCTGCCAGGCGTCTACTGCAACTGTCTTCAGTTCCTGCTTGTTCTTGGGGCATTTTCCCTTCAGTTTTGTCTTCAGCAATTAAAATGCCTGCTCAATTGAATTCAGGTCAGGTGATTGACTTGGCCATTGCATAACATTCCACTTCTTTCCCTTAAAAAAACTCATTGGTTGCTTTTGCAGTATGCTTTGGGTCATTGTTCATCTGCACTGTGAAGCGCTGTCCAATGAGTTCTGAAGCATTTGGCTGAATATGAGCAGATAATATTGCCCGAAACACTTCAGAATTCATCCTGCTGCTTTTGTCAGCAGTCACATCATCAATGAATACAAGAGAATCAGTTCTATTGGCAACCATACATGCCCACGCCATGACACTACCACCACCATGCTTCACTGATGAGGTGGTATGCTTAGGATTATGAGCAGTTCCTTTCCTTCTCCATACTCCTCTCTTCCCATCACTCTGGTACAAGTTGATCTTGGTCTCGTCTGTCCATAGGATGTTGTTCCAGAACTGTGAAGGCTTTTTTAGATGTCGTTTGGCAAACTCTAATCTGGCCTTCCTGTTTTTAAGGCTCACCAATGGTTTACATCTTGTGGTGAACCCTCTGTATTCACTCTGGTGAAGTCTTTTCTTGATTGTTGACTTTGACAAACATACACCTACCTCCTGGAGAGTGTTCTTGATCTGGCCAACTGCTGTGAAGGGTGTTTTCTTCACCAGGGAAATAATTCTTCGGTCATCCACCACAGTTGTTTTCCGTGGTTTTCCGGGTCTTTTGGTGTTGCTGAGCTCACCGGTGCGTTCCTTCTTTTTAAGAATGTTCCAAACAGTTGTTTTGGCCACGCCTAATGTATTTGCTATCTCTCTGATGGGTTTGTTGTGTTTTTTCAGCCTAATGATGGTTTGCTTCACTGATAGTGACAGCTCTTTGGATCTCATCTTGAGAGTTGACAGCAACAGATTCCAAATGCAAATAGCACACTTGAAATGAACTCTGGACCTTTTATCTGCTCATTGTAATTGGGATAATGAGGGAATAACACACACCTGGCCATGGAACAGCTGAGAAGCCAATCGTCCCATTACTTTTAGTCCTACACAGTTCACCTGATTTGTATGTAAATATTCTCAAATTAAAGCTGACAGTCTGCAGTTAAAGCACATCTTGTTTGTTTAATTTCAAATCCATTGTGGTGGTATATAGAGCCAAAAATGTTAGAATTGTGTCGATGTCCCAATATTTATGGACCTGACTGTAATATTTACAGCATATAGAGCTGTGTGTATATATATATATATATATATATATATATATCTGTATATATATACACCGTATTTTTCGCCCCATAAGACGCACTCCCCCCCCCCCCCCCCAAAAAAATGGGGAAAAAATGCCCCTGCGTCTTATGGGGCGAATGCTGACAGTTTTACATCGCAGGCTGCGATGTATATGCGAGCGGGGAGGGACTAGGAGGAGGAGCTGCACTATACAGATATAAAATGTCCCATTCAATTAAAAGTGATTAAACATGCCCCCCTACTTTTACCGTACATCCTAAGTTCCTAACAGCTTCTGTAGAATGCAGGCAGGCCGGGCAGACGGCAGCGTAAATCCCTGAGGTCACGTGCCTGCGCCGCCTACTTTATGAATGAAGCAGGCGGCGCGGGCAAGTGACGTCAGTGAGTGACGTCAGTGCCTGCCTGCATTGTACAGAAGCTGTTAGGATGTACGGTAATATTAGGAGTGGGGGGGGGGGGCATGTTTAATCACTTTTAATTGAATGAGACATTTTATATTTGTATACTGCAGCACTGCAGTGGGGGGGGGGGATCTGTGGATAACAGTTTTATGGGGAACATCTGTGGATGGCACTGTTATGGGCTGGGGGGGGTCTGTGGATGGCACTGTTATGGGCTGGGGGGGGTCTGTGGATGGCACTGTTATGGGCTGGGAGGTCTGTGGATGGCACTGTTATGGGAAGGGTGTCTGTGGATGGCACATATATAACAGTGCCACCCACAGATCCCCCCTGTAACAGTGCCACCCACAGATCCCCCCTGTAACAGTGCCACCCACAGATCCCCCCTGTAACAGTGCCACCCACAGATCCCCCCTGTAACAGTGCCACCCACAGATCCCCCCTGTAACAGTGCCACCCACAGATCCCCCTGTAACAGTGCCACCCACAGATCCCCCCTGTAACAGTGCCAGCCACAGATCCCCCCTGTAACAGTGCCACCCACAGATCCCCCCTGTAACAGTGCCACCCACAGATCCCCCCTGTAACAGTGCCACCCACAGATCCCCCCTGTAACAGTGCCACCCACAGATCCCCCCTGTAACAGTGCCACCCACAGATCCCCCCTGTAACAGTGTCACCCACAGATCCCCCCTGTAACAGTGCCACCCACAGATCCCCCCTGTAACAGTGCCACCCACAGATCCCCCCTGTAACAGTGCCACCCACAGATCCCCCCTGTAACAGTGCCACCCACAGATCCCCCCTGTAACAGTGCCACCCACAGATCCCCCCCGTAACAGTGCCACCCACAGATCCCCCCTGTAACAGTGCCACCCACAGATCCCCCCTGTAACAGTGCCACCCACAGATCCCCCCTGTAACAGTGCCACCCACAGATCCCCCCTGTAACAGTGCCACCCACAGATCCCCCCTGTAACAGTGCCACCCACAGATCCCCCCTGTAACAGTGCCACCCACAGATCCCCCCTGTAACAGTGCCACCCACAGATCCCCCCTGTAACAGTGCCACCCACAGATCCCCCTGTAACAGTGCCACCCACAGATCCCCCTGTAACAGTGCCACCCACAGATCCCCCTGTAACAGTGCCACCCACAGATCCCCCCTGTAACAGTGCCAGCCACAGATCCCCCCTGTAACAGTGCCAGCCACAGATCCCCCCTGTAACAGTGCCAGCCACAGATCCCCCCTGTAACAGTGCCAGCCACAGATCCCCCCTGTAACAGTGCCAGCCACAGATCCCCCCTGTAACAGTGCCAGCCACAGATCCCCCCTGTAACAGTGCCAGCCACAGATCCCCCCTGTAACAGTGCCAGCCACAGATCCCCCCTGTAACAGTGCCAGCCACAGATCCCCCCTGTAACAGTGCCAGCCACAGATCCCCCCTGTAACAGTGCCAGCCACAGATCCCCCTGTAACAGTGCCACCCACAGATCCCCCCTGTAACAGTGCCAGCCACAGATCCCCCTGTAACAGTGCCAGCCACAGATCCCCCCTGTAACAGTGCCAGCCACAGATCCCCCCTGTAACAGTGCCAGCCACAGATCCCCCTGTAACAGTGCCAGCCACAGATCCCCCCTGTAACAGTGCCAGCCACAGATCCCCCCTGTAACAGTGCCAGCCACAGATCCCCCCTGTAACAGTGCCAGCCACAGATCCCCCCTGTAACAGTGCCAGCCACAGATCCCCCCTGTAACAGTGCCAGCCACAGATCCCCCCTGTAACAGTGCCAGCCACAGATCCCCCCTGTAACAGTGCCAGCCACAGATCCCCCCTGTAACAGTGCCAGCCACAGATCCCCCCTGTAACAGTGCCAGCCACAGATCCCCCCTGTAACAGTGCCAGTCACAGATCCCCCCTGTAACAGTGCCAGCCACAGATCCCCCCTGTAACAGTGCCAGCCACAGATCCCCCCTGTAACAGTGCCAGCCACAGATCCCCCCTGTAACAGTGCCAGCCACAGATCCCCCTGTAACAGTGCCAGCCACAGATCCCCCCTGTAACAGTGCCAGCCACAGATCCCCCCTGTAACAGTGCCAGCCACAGATCCCCCCTGTAACAGTGCCAGCCACAGATCCCCCCTGTAACAGTGCCAGCCACAGATCCCCCCTGTAACAGTGCCAGCCACAGATCCCCCCTGTAACAGTGCCAGCCACAGATCCCCCCTGTAACAGTGCCAGCCACAGATCCCCCCCTGTAACAGTGCCAGCCACAGATCCCCCCTGTAACAGTGCCAGCCACAGATCCCCCCTGTAACAGTGCCAGCCACAGATCCCCCCTGTAACAGTGCCAGCCACAGATCCCCCCTGTAACAGTGCCAGCCACAGATCCCCCCTGTAACAGTGCCAGCCACAGATCCCCCCTGTAACAGTGCCAGCCACAGATCCCCCCTGTAACAGTGCCAGCCACAGATCCCCCCTGTAACAGTGCCAGCCACAGATCCCCCCTGTAACAGTGCCAGCCACAGATCCCCCCTGTAACAGTGCCAGCCACAGATCCCCCCTGTAACAGTGCCAGCCACAGATCCCCCCTGTAACAGTGCCACCTTTTGGTTAAAAATATTTTTTTTCTTATTTTTCTCACCAAAAACCTAGGTGCCTCTTATGGGCCGGTGCGTCTTTATAGGGCGAAAAATACGGTATATATATTATGCATACAGGGTATATATAGCATTTTTACGTTTGTTAAAACATTTGTATAACTCTTGGAATATGCGTCGTTTTATGTTCACCAATGTTTGCTGGGGTTTAGAAAACCATGAGAAGGACACCGGTTCTGAAATCCTATCTGTGCTCAGCAAATGACAAGTGATATACTTCTGTATATGCAGATGGTAAAATATTTATTCCTCTCGAGGAAACATTTTAGAGGAACGTGTCTTTGTGTAATCAGTTCTTATCTAATATTCATGAAAATAAATGCCACGTCAATTTATTTTACTAAGATTTGCTTAGTCTGTGATTTAAACCCTGCATGCTCTTGATCTGTGCTGTATTTCCATTAAAAGAGTAGAAGAACAAAAATAACGGAAGTAATGGATTCGCACATAACTGACCGGAACGGAGCCTAACAGATCCCATTGACTATAATGGTATCCATTTGGTTTCCGTTCGGGAGAACGTGTTTGTTTGGGTTTTTTTTAGGGGTGCACCGAAATGAAAATTCTGGTCCGAAACCGAAAATTCAGGATGCCCTTGACCGAAAACCGAAACCGAAACCGCCTTTTTGCCCAAATACTTTTAAAATACTTTTTTTTTAATGATTGGCGCTGTTATGGAGAGGGGGATCTGTGGGTGGCTCTGTTATGGAGAGGGGGATCTGTGGGTGGCTCTGTTATGGAGAGGGGGATCTGTGGGTGGCTCTGTTATGGAGAGGGGGATCTGTGGGTGGCGCTGTTATGGAGAGGGGGATCTGTGGGTGGCGCTGTTATGGAGAGGGGGATCTGTGGGTGGCGCTGTTATGGAGAGGGGGATCTGTGGGTGGCGCTGTTATGGAGAGGGGGATCTGTGGGTGGCGCTGTTATGGAGAGGGGGATCTGTGGGTGGCGCTGTTATGGAGAGGGGGATCTGTGGGTGGCGCTGTTATGGAGAGGGGGATCTGTGGGTGGCGCTGTTATGGAGAGGGGGATCTGTGGGTGGCGCTGTTATGGAGAGGGGGATCTGTGGGTGGCGCTGTTATGGAGAGGGGGATCTGTGGGTGGCGCTGTTATGGAGAGGGGGATCTGTGGGTGGCGCTGTTATGGAGAGGGGGATATGTGGGTGGCGCTGTTATGGAGAGGGGGATCTGTGGGTGGCGCTGTTATGGAGAGGGGGATCTGTGGGTGGCGCTGTTATGGAGAGGGGGATCTGTGGGTGGCGCTGTTATGGAGAGGGGGATCTGTGGGTGGCGCTGTTATGGAGAGGGGGATCTGTGGGTGGCGCTGTTATGGAGAGGGGGATCTGTGGGTGGCGCTGTTATGGAGAGGGGGATCTGTGGGTGGCGCTGTTATGGAGAGGGGGATCTGTGGGTGGCGCTGTTATGGAGAGGGGGATCTGTGGGTGGCGCTGTTATGGAGAGGGGGATCTGTGGGTGGCGCTGTTATGGAGAGGGGGATCTGTGGGTGGCGCTGTTATGGAGGGGGGGGATATGTGCACTGTTATGGGCATAACAGTGCACAGATCCCTTTCCCCATAACAGTGCACAGATCCCCCCTCCCCATAGCAGTGCCATAGACCGATCCCCCTACCCATAACAGCCCCGGCCCTGCTGCTCACAGCATCACTCACTGCATCTTTATTTTACCTTACAATCGTGACGCTCCAGTAAGAACTCTGCAGGCAGAGCGGAGGGCGGCGTAACGTCACTTACTCACGTGACGCACCTGCTCCGCCCACTTTATGAATGAAGGAGGCGGAGCAGGCGCGTCACGTGAGTAAGTGACGTTACGCCGCCCTCCGCTCTGCCTGCAGAGTTCTTACTGGAGCGTCAAGGTGAAATAAAGATGCAGTAAACCGCCCGCCCGCAGATGGTGGGTGACAAATCCCACACCCCATATTTTCGGCCGATATGTAACTATATCGGCCGAAATGGATTAGGTACATTTTCGGCCGATATTTTCGGCTGCCGAAATTTCGGTGCACCCCTAGTTTTTTTTAACCGAGAATAAAGTCCTGTATGCAGGACTTTTCTCTCCTGTGATGAAACCCCCGAATGTGAATGTATCCTTAACACATAAACTACTAAAGACTACTTTTATTTTTTCAATGCTTTGATTTACTGGGGGAGATTTATTAAACCTCCTTTTCAGACCTCTTTTGGGAAATGAAAGGATCAATCTGATTGGTTGCTATGGGCAACTAAGCCAGTTTTTCTTAAATCTCCCCCTCTCATCTTTTGTATTGGTGTTGAGCCATTTTATTGTCCATAGATACCTTCCCATAGACCACAGATTAGTTGTGAAACTCGGACTAGACTGTGATTTCAATTACATAATTTTAGTTACAAGGTATTTGCGTGACCCCAATCATAACTGTCGTGCAGAAGGAGAATAGGAAAAAGTTGAACTACGCTCCCCTTTTATCTCTTGTTGCGCTGGCCACTAGGTAGTGTGCTAAGGAGTGCTTTCGAGTCTGACTACCCATGTACCATACCTAGCCTGATTACCGATTCTGCTTTAATTTCTCTCAGTCTGACTTTGACCTGTGTCTCGTTTTGCTCCTTGTTTCCTGGCCCGACTTCGGATTTGCTATCTGGAATACGCACGTACTGAGCCTATCCTGGTTGGCTTCCTGCAACTATGTCCAGATTCTTGTACAGGTGTTAAAGGGGTTATCCCATGACTAATGTAAAAAATGAAAATCATATAGTGCATGCCAGCCTCTTTCTAACAAAGCTAGACTCAGCCCTGTACCTCACATGGATCCAGAGATCTCCACATTCATTGCTCTGCTAGATTTATATCAGGCTGACAGCTCAAGGGGAGTGTCTTTTCTGCTGCAGTTAAGGGGGCGTGTCCATGCTCTACCTATCACAGCTCAGAAGGCAGTTGAAGGATGAAACTGAGCATGTGCGGCCATCTCAGTGAGCTGGACAAAGAAATCAGAAAAATACAAACAAACAGCAGGTGGCGCTATACAGATACATTTATATTGAATAACTCACTGACTATACAAAACTTTTTAATTACATGCAATTATATAAATATTCAGATCCAGGTGCTGGTTTGAAAACTGTAGAATATTTTTTGTGGGACAACGCCTTTAAAGGGTGAATACCAGGGGACCGCCAAGACAATGCCCTAGTGTAGTCCAAAGTCAAACTGGTTAGTTGGTGCACCCGCTGTCCATTACCTCCATTGAAGGACAGCCATTGTGCTGTTTATGAGCAAAGCTCTTACTGCATGATTTGATCCTTAGGTTTCCTGCAGAAGAACATTATGGTTTTGTATTTTTGCAATGTGAATAAGAAATTTTGGCCGAAATAATATGAGGGTCATTTATTAAGACCAGCGTTTTAGACGCCAGTCTTAAAGGCTATGTGTACCTATAGAGGCAATTTTTTTTATGATTGCATTTTACTAATTTTGGGCTAAAAATATTTTCACATTTTTTCAATTGGTCTTTATTAAAAATATTGAGCCGTTCTGTCACAAAAGGTTAACTGTTTGTCTAGCTGTGTGAATCATACTTTTTACTTTCACTTTACCCTTATCTCTAAGTTACTAAAGGGCCCTTTACACGGACCGACAATTGAACAGATTATTACTAGTAACGCTCGTTAGGGATTATTTTGCAATTTAAATTCACCGCCAATTACCTGATGTATTGACTGCAGCATCTAGATAGTTAGACAGAGGAATGGAGCTCCCTCTGTCAACCTTCAGCTTCCCCACGATGGTTGCAATAGCAGCCCGAAGCCATTCAAAAGCCTTGGGGGCCTCCCGAGTACGGAAGCCTATTAGGTTTATGATTTTTTTTTTTTTTTTAGGTGTCTTTATTTTGCCATTATTCCACTGATCCAGAGAACAAAGGCAACATTATATTGATGGTGAATGGGGTAAATTTAAAGGGGTTATCTGAGATTTTACTACTGGTGACCTATCCTCAGGGACCTCTGCCGATCAGCTGTTTGAGAAGACAGTGTCGCTCACAGTACCACTGCCGCTTTCTCTGTTTTCCTAGGCCGTTGACAACACATTCATTGGTCACGCGGCCTAGGCGCAGTTCAGCCCCATTGAAGTGAATGGGGCTGAGTGTAATACCAAGCATAGCCTCTATACAATGTACAGCGCTGTGCTTGGTGAGCTGCGAGAAGGCAGAGGTCCCGCGTGTCGGACCCCCACCAATCACATACTGATGACCTATCCCGAAGATGGATTATCAGTAGTAAAATCTTGGAAAACCCTTTTTAAAGCATCAGAATCTAAAGCGGAATTGTTGTTTTTTAATCTCCCTTACCCCACAAAAAACTTAATATTTACGTTAAAATGGTGACGTTGTAAAATGCAACTCATCCTGCAAAGTACAAGCCCTCATTCAGTGACGTCACAAAAAAAGGTGACACAAAAAAAAAAAGAGATTGTTTTGGTACTGAAGGGGGAAAAACCCTTTGGGAATGAAATGGTTAAAGCCGTGACAGGGACCCTGGTTCCAGTGCTGGGTCACGTACTTTTTTATTTGCCATACGTTCTATATAATCGCTGTTTATCTGCTGCGGCGGGAGCTGAGCACAGAGTCCTGGTATTCATGAGCGGCAGGCTGTCAGTCAGGGGCAGTCCATGAATATCAAGGACTCCACAGCATTGTGAGGACTTCAGCCACTGCTTACGCTGAACCTGATAAATATAATTGACCCAGTGCTGCAGCGTTCACCTTTGGCAACATATAGGATGAAATGAGCGCCAAACCGATAAGAATTCAATGAGCTCTCAGGAATGCAGAGGTAGGGGCTACAGATCGAGCTTCTCATTGTGAAGGAGAAAGATCAGTGACATGCCATTCTTGCATAAGTGAATGCTGAGGCCAATAATTGGCTCCTGCAGTCTCGTAACCAAGAACAAAAAAAATTCCATGGTTCCTTTTTTTTAATCAGTCCAAAAATGTACAAAAAAGTGCGACTTTTTGCCTTTTACAAGCAGGCTATGATGTAGCCGACACATTATTTTTTTTTGTACATTTTCGGATTGATTGACTAAAAAGAATAATTGATGAAGATGATGATGTCCATGGAATTTTTTTGAGTTACTGAGTGCTAAATATGAATCCATTAGCCCAGCACCGCCCGCATCCTCCGAATCTCCTCCTTGCTACCCAAAGTCACAAAGTTAGAGCGCTGTAATCTCGCGCATGCGCGAGTACGCCACATGTCAGTGTCGGCATAGTGTTCCTTCCCTGCGCTGGCATCAGCCTCAGGGAACGAACTGCGCATGTGCTATCTGCGAGATTAAGTCGCTCTAACTTTGTGATGTCGGGGAGCAAGGAGGAGATTCGGAGGATGCAGGCGGTGCTGGGCTCCTTCACAGTGAGCGTGGCTGGGCACCAGAAACGTTAGTAACAGCCCCTTGGGTTCCTTACTTGCCTCATTTACATACATATATATATATATACATATATATATATATAAAATCGTTTTATTGACACAATAAAAGCACTGAGGGCTATGGGGAATGTATATTGCGGACGTGCTAGCGGCGATCTAGCAGCGCATGTCCGCAGATCTATAGGCAAAATCCAGGTGACAGAATCCCTTTAAAGGATTTCCTGGTAAAAATGATTTTTTAACAAGTGCCTGCAGGATCGGCTGTTTTTCTGCCCAGAAGGAGACGGGCTGCAAACTTTGGTCGCGCACCCCTGACTTAGAGGCTCTGCTCTTTATGCAACAGCTGTGCCCTCTGCACTTTGATTGACAGGGCCAGGCAGTTAGAACATCATCACACCCGGCCCTGTCAATCAAAGTGGAGGGGGCGCGGCAGTTGCAGAAAAAGAGGAGCCTCTAGGTGTAACATCACCACCCCTATTGCTCCTAGAGGCTCATTTGCATATATATTACAACTTCATTTTTCTCAGTGGGCAGTTTCATAGGTACAAATCTGCTGACAGATGCCCTGTAAGCTCTTTATGGAGCTGTAATATGAACACGTATTTCTGCCGGTCTCCTTTTCTTTATTATTACTTCTGTTGCATTTTTGTATCATAAATGTCTGTTGTTTTAATGGCTTCCAGAGTGTTACTCAAGCTTGCTGTGCTCTTTCCTCCTATGCATATTTGATCCAAAAAAAAGGCGGTAATGACATCCCTCATCTTATGTCCTTCATTTCTTCTCTAATCTGTGACAACATCTCTTAACTTGTAAGCCAATTTCCATTTCATTACACTGTTTAACCAGTCAGCATTTCCTTTTCGATGTGATAGAGCTGAAGGATAAGTATCGACAGCTTTGCTTTTACAAACTCGGAGAAAAATACGCAATAGTGAAACGCACAAACATCTAGTTCCATTAAAGTGACAGTTCACATTTGGCTTACGTCAGGGATGCCCCACCTGCAGCCCTCCAGCTGTTGCAAAACTGCAACTCCCAGCATGCCCTAATATCTGTAGGCTGCTCAGGCATGCGAGGAGTTGTAGTTTTGGAACAGCTGGAGGGCCGCAGGTGGGGCATCTTTGGTTTACATATATGACCATCAGCCATATCATTAGATGGCATTGACAATCTTGTGGCAGTCCATGGCAGCTGCCAAGGGTTGGGATTTATTGTTAAGTGAACACTCGGCTCTTGAGGTTGACTTGTGGCAAAAGCAGGAAAAATGGGCAAGTGTAAGCATCTGAGCAACTCTGACATAGGCCAAATTGTGATGGGTAGACGACCAAGTCAAAGCACAGGGTGGGTTGTGGGGTGCTTTGAGTATGCAGTGGTTGGCACCTACCAGAAATGGTCCAAGGAAGGACAACCACTGCATCGACGACAGGGACATTGGCTTCCAAGGTTCATTGCTGCACTTGGTGAAGACTTACTGTAACACAAATTGCTGAAACAATATGTACCAATTATTTAAACATTATACAGACCAGCTACACCCCATTATGGCAGTGGTATTCTCTAATGGCAGTGGTCTCTTTCAGCAGAATAGTACGCCCTGCTACACTGCAAGAACTGTTCAGAAATGGTTTGAGGAATATGACAAAGAGTGGGTTGACTTGTTCGCAAAATAAGTCAGGACCATGGAGTCTCCACCTACTCCAGGACTTAAAGAGGTTATTCCATTTAGATAATTATGGCCCTGAATGTCCCACCTCTGCAAACAGGGCCCCAATCTCGTGCCGCCATAAATAGAGAAATGGCTTTGCATGTGTGTTTTTCTCCATTCATTTCTGGAGGACTACCACAAATAGCAGAGTAAGCACACTTGGCTATTTTCAGAATCTCCATAGAGGTGAATAGAGAGAGACACATATACACAGTTAACACACGTATAAACAGCCACATTCATGGCGAGGAGGCATATACCATAAATGTCCGCATATGACAATCCCTTTAAAAAATCTACAGCTAATGTCTTGAAGCTAGAAACCTCATGATACCTTCCGAAGTCCTGTGAAGTTCATCCCTCGACCTGTCTTGGCAGCTCAGGGATAGCTAATTTACACCAGTGTTCCTCAACTCCCATCTTCAGGGCCCACCTGCTGGTCATGATTGTGAATATCTGTCATGCCCTGCTCAGGTTATGTGCGGAGGTCTGCCAGGTTAGCAGCACATGTGTAGTTTTTTTGTTTGTTTTGGGTTTGGAGTTGAGCTGTATCCGCCTCCCTTCAGGTGCACTGGGTGGGGTCGTTTGTGTGAGTTTAAATTACGCCCCTTCCCAGTGTCCTGTGCGGGTTATAGCTTCTATCTTGCTCTGAGGAAAGGAGGATTTGCTGTTTCTGCTCTGCTACAAAGATAAGTTGGTTTTGGTTTCCTTTTTGTGTTTTGTCTAGGCTGTTAGAGAGACACCTGCCTCCTCCGGGACCTGAGGAAGCAAGCTGCCTCTTTTCCCCTTTCCACCATCTCAGGGACTTTAGGGAGTCTTCAGCCTTAGGCACGGGGGCACGTTTATTCCCACCTTTAGGGTCTCAACGTGGGCACAGAAGTCCAGGGAGAGCTGGTAGGGAATTTTCAGGAGGTGACCTTTATTCCCAGCTTCTGGCCTAGACGCTTGTTTTGAGGTTTTCTATGTGTTTATTGTATCTTGTATCCTACCCACCGTAACAAAATATCCCACAGAATGAACACCTGTGGTGAGTCCTGATGCATGGACACTAATTACATCACCTACTCAATACTAAGGAAACCCTGAAAACATCAGCGGCAGGTGGGCCCTGAGGACTGGAGGTGGGAAACACTGATTTACACAATGTTACGCAGCTGGTTTTAGGGGTTTTTCTGGGATTCTTGTTTTTTAACAGATATGATCATCTAGGTGCTTAGGCTACTTTCACACTGGCGTTTGGTGCGGATCCAACATGGATCTGTACAGACGGATAATACAACCGTCTGCACTCGTTCAGAACGGATCCGTTTGTATCATCTTTAACATAGCCAAGACGGATCCGTTTGGCTCAGTTTCGTCAGACAGACATCAAAATGCTGCAAGCAGGGTTTTGGTGTCCGCCTCCAAAGCGGAATGGAGACTGAACTGATGCATTCTGAGCGGATCCTTACCCATTCAGAATGCATTAGGGCAAAACTGATCCGTTTTGGACCGCTTGTGAGAGCCCATGACGGATCTCGCAAGCGGAAAGCCAAAACGCCAGTGTGAAAGTAGCCTTACCTCAAGTACATTTTCCCAGGCTTTTTCATTTTTGGTTTGGACTCTCATTATCCATCAGTTTCCATCCTGTATGTAGCACCTCCTGTTACTGCATCCAATCAAACCCATGATGCATTTCTCCTTTCTGTGCTATAGCACCGCCCCTAACAGCATCCAGTTAGTTTCTAGCCCCTCCCACCCAGCTAGCTACAGTTGTGTTCCAAATTATTCAACCCCCAATGCTGTAAAGGGTTTTAGGGAATTTAGTGTACATTTGTAATTGTGTTCAGAATGAAATCTTACAAGGACTTTTTAAAGAACCAAATGCAACTAAAATGACATCAATTGTTTTTGTAATACAGTATTAAATTTTTTTTTGTGATTTCTTCATTGACACAATTATTCAACCCCTTAAAGACTACCACTCTTAAGAACAGAGGTCCATTCAAGTGTTTTCGATCAGGTATTGAAAACACCTGTGGATGTCAAGGAGCAGCAATCAAGCATAATAAGCACCAATTAGGCAGATTTAAAAGGACTGTGATACTCAGCTCCTTCTAGACATTTACTGACATTTACAAACATGGTGAAGTCAAGAGAATGGTCCAGGAAGAAAAGAGAAGAGGTGATTTCTCTTCACAGGAAGGGCAATGGCTATAAGAAGATGTTAAACATACCAAGAGACACCATAGGAAGCATCATTCGCAAATTCAAGGCAAAGGGCACTGTTGAAACGCTACCTGGTCGTGGCAGAAAGAAGATGCTGACTTCGACTGCTGTGCGCTACCTGAAGCGCAAAGTGGAGAAAAGTCCCCGTGTGACTGCTGAGGAACTGAAAAAAGATTTGTCAGATGTGGGTACTGAAGTTTCAGCTCAGACAATAAGGCGCACACTGCCTAATGAAGGCCTCCATGCCAGAACTCCCAAGAAGACTCGACTGCAGTATGCCAAAAGTCATGTGGACAAACCACAAAAGTTTTGGGATAGTGTTCTGTGGACTGATGAAACAAAATTAGAACTGTTTGGGCCCATGGATCAACGCTATGTTTGGAGGAGGAAGAACAAGGCCTATGAAGAAAAGAACACCTTGCCTACTGTGAAGCATGGCGGGGGGGGGGGGGGGGGGGGGTCAATCATGCTTTGGGGCTGTTTGGCTTCTACAGGTACAGGGAAGCTTCAGCGTGTGCAAGGTACCATGAATTCTCTTCAGTACCAGGAGATATTGGATGAAAATGTGATGCAGTCCGTCACAAACCTGAGGCTTTGGAGACGTTGTACCTTTCAACAGGACAATGATCCCAAGCATACCTCCAAGTCCAGTAGAGCATGGTTGCAGATTAAAGGCTGGAACATTTTGAAGTGGCCATCGCAGTCACCAGACTTAAATCCGATTGAGAACCTCTGGTGGGACTTAAAGAAAGCAGTTGCAGCGCGCAAGCCTAAGAATGTGACTGAACTGGAGGCTTTTGCCCATGAAGAATGGGCGAAGATACCTGTAGATCGCTGCAAGACACTTGTGTCAAGCTATGCTTCACGTTTAAAAGCTGTTATAACTGGAAAAGGATGTTGTACTAAATACTAAGATTGAATGTCACTTGGGGGTTGAATAAAACTGATAATAATGTGAGCACAGAAAAGACATTTGTGGTTATTTCATTATAAATGTTATGTTATATTTGTCTGACTTACAAGTGCCTCTTTGATTTAATTGTAAACAAGATGACTGAAATGATCAAAATCAATGTCAAACTGGCCAAAACACTCAATTTCAGTGGGGGTTGAATAATAAAAAAAAACAACTGTACATAGACACTCCCCTGTTACTGCTTTGACACGCCCATGGACATAACATCACAGGAAATAAGAGCTTCATGGTCATGTGACCAAAGCCCAGAACAGAAGATAGGAGCAATAAGGGCAAAATAAGTAAATTACGAAATCACAGCTACCGTGTTAAATGATTATTTTAAAAGATGTTGATGCAAAACGGAAAACCTCTTTTACGGTTATGGCTAATAGGTGTATATAAAAGAGCTTTTCCAACTAGAGAAATTGATGGCATGCCATCAGTGCTGGGACCACCACAATGCCTAGAACATAGGGGCCACAGCCCTAGGTGAAGAATAGCTGCCCCTTCAGCTTTATCCCTGAAATATCACCACCCAATGCCAGAACTACAACAAACCCCTATTCATTTCACTTTGTGCAGATAAAGCCCAAGTGCCCATCCATCAGGGTCTGATAACTGCAAAAAAAAACATCATTGTCAGAACTAATATTTCTGGTGGAAAACATCTTGCTATAGACACCACTGCATCATATTATTTTTTTTATTGAATTGCATGTTTTTTTAATAGATAGGACATTCTTCTATTTGGGTCTAATTAAAATGATTCCTTTGTTTGGGGTCTGCAGCTGGCATTGTATATACACTATATAGCAAGCTGCAGAGTGCTGGACACTGTCAGATCTGTCAGACTAGCTGCCTGACGGCTTGGGTATGCAGTCCCTCTTTGTCCTCTCCTGACCAGTAAGGCTAGGTCTACACGACTACATTTGTCGCACCAATGTCGCGCGACAATTTTTATAATGATAGTTTATGGCAAAAAATCCATTCGAGATGGCTGTTGCAGTCGCAGCATGTCGCATTGCGACACCATAAACTATCATTATAAAAATTGTCGCGCGACATTGGTGCGTAGTTGTGCCCTATCTGTTGCGCGACTTATTGTCGTCGTGTAGACCTAGCCTAATAAGCTGTGTGAGAAAGGGAATGGTCTGGGAAAGCAAAGTATCTGTCGCCCAGCAGATTGCTACCACAGCAACTCCCTACAGATGATTTTTGACCAAATCAAAGTTAAACTTTTCAATCAATTCGATCATAAATCTGCCTAGAAAACTGTTCACAAGGAGGAAAACGGGCTGGAGACCAAGGCGTCGGACAGATTCAGCAGCTTGCTATGCAGTGTATGTGCATGCAGATCTATATTATCAATAATCAATAACATACCAGAAGATGTCATTGGCAGGAAACTGTGCCCCGTGACCCCCGCGGATTGCTACTCCGAAATCTTTAGATCTCTAGTCTGTACTTGTAAATCACTTTTTTGCTGTTTTGAGACTGTACATTGGGTGGGAGATATTTTTCTAATCCCTGTGGCAAGCTTAAAGGGCAAATACAGTGAAAATGATCTTCTGATATGTCATATATACATATGGGAAGATGGCGTTAATGAAGTCTGAGATCTTGGACCACCACTGATTTCCAGAATGACAAGAACTCTAGAGTTCTGACCCCTTTTGGCACTACTCTGAGATTTCTGTAACTGGACTACGCAAAGGTCCATTCAGGTCGGTGAGTGTTGTACCAGATTTCCAGGATCTTTTAGCTCTACGATGCATTATACTTCTTGACAGAATTGTGTTTGTCGTGGAAGAATTTTTGGTAGAGCACTGAAAGATTTAGTCCTTCAGCACTTTGATTATAGAGCTTTGTAGGCAACATATCTGTTCTTTTATTTTGAGCTCCTAATAAATGTTCATGGTGCATCTTCTTCTCCATCCTTGTTTAGGGGGCAGGTGTCCTTCTGACATGATGACCATAGTGATGTCACGTTCTGGATGTATGGTATGTTTATCAGAGAGGCTGCATTCACTTCCTCTCAATGTTTTTTTGTATTTTACAGGGAAGTCTGTTCAGTCCAGATATAAAACTTGAAACACTTAAGGAAGATATCAAAGATTTTTTGAAGGCATCAGGTAGGTCACTGTGCTGTTCCACAAGACTTCTACTTGTAAAAGAGCATCTGCACTTAAAGGAAATGTGTCCCCAAAAATTGTATCTGACAGTTAAAACCAGATGGTAACACATCTCCTTTTTTTCTAATCTAATCTGTTTTTATTTTTTGATCACAGATTTTTTTTATTCTATTTGCTGAACATGATTATGGGGGCGGCCATCTTGCCTGAGCTGTTCTTAACATCATTTAGAAAGGATTAAGAAAATTGCTTTACGGCAGCCCCATGGTCCGTAGGCACAATGGTCAGGAGGGGACCTCATTGACTTCTATGGGAGAGTTTTCTAGTCCTGCCCAGTGCCCTGTGCAGAGCTCATTGTACAAGGGAAGAATAGATAAGCTCTGACAATCACCTATTGTGAATGGTGGATCCTGTCTTATCTGTACACAGAGGTGATATTACAGGCAGGATTAGAATCACATATAAGCAGGTAACTGCAGTAATGTGATCTGTACAGTCCAAGAAGTGGCGCCTATTATTAGGCTTAGTGGTCAGTGCGAAAACTACAAGATTTTATGGTTTCTGTGGAAAGTTAAATATAACATTAACATATTTTTTAACAATTTTTTAACATAAAAGAGTGATTTAAACAATAGGTCATTTTGTGATGACACATTCCCTTTAAGGGGTACCGTATTCTGGTTAGAACAAGTTATGCCCAATCCATAGGATAAGGCCCCTTGCAGACGAGCGTGAGCGGATTAGGTCCGGATGCGTTGCGCATGCGTTCAGTGAAAAATGCGCGATTTCGCAAGCAAGTTCATTCAGTTTAGTCTGCGATCCCATTCAGTTTTTATCGCGCTGGTGCAATGCGATTTAATGCGTTTTTCACGCGCGTAATAAAAAAAACTGAATGTTTACAAACAACATCTCTTAGCAACCATCAGAGAAAAACGCATCACATCCGCACTTGCTTGCGGATGCGATTTTCACGCAGCCCCATTCACTTCTATGGGGCAAGCGTTGCGCGAAAATCACAGAATATAGAACTTGCTGCGATTTTCACGCAACGCACAAGTGATGCGTGAAAACCAACGCTCATGTACACAGACCCATTGAAATTTTACGTTCGCATCACGCATTGCACCCGTGCGGAATACTCGCTCGTGTGAAAGAGGGGCCTAAGAGATAACTGTCAGATCACCAGAACTGGGTCCCGTACCTTGTGGAGCCCCCCAAAATGGATGGAGCGGCTGGTTGGAAAAGCGCACAGCCGCTTCATTCACTTTTATGAGAGCGCTGGAGATAGCAGCTCTGTCCATTTCGGGGGGGCTCCACAGGGTATGGGGCCCTCGTTTTTGTGATCGGTGGGGGTCCCAGTGGGTAGGTTTCCCACTGATCTGGGGATAACTTGCTATAACCGGAATACCCCTTTAAATTGCATTTATGTATAAATTCTGCAAGCAGCTGAGTATTTGCTGGAGACGTTTGTGGCAATGTGTTCATTACACAATGAAGCGCCTGCCTACCGCTTTAGTTTTATGCACCATATGCCATTGTGAGGTTATATTCGGCAGTATCCAGACGAAATAATACAATTGGGAAATAAGATTGTGGTCATCAATTGAGAGGCTGGAGGCAGGGTTATGGAATATGTTTCTGATATATACTTGGTGAATGAGATTTAATTATTTCTCATTGCTTAGCCACTTTTCTTTATTTTTTTTATATTTTTTTAGGTTGGGAGAAAAAACTTCTGAATGCTGTGTATCGTGAGCTTAATGTGTATGTATCACCTTACAAATCTTTACATTATTGGACAATATATATATACGTATACATAGTAAAGTAATACAGTTTAAAGAAAACCTGTCGGCCCTCCTTTTCTGGAGGATTTTTTCTTTGTACTCAGCATTTTGCTGTTCCTCTGTTAGGGCCTTTTACATGGACCAATGTATCAGGCAATTATTGGGAACGAACCAGACATTACAGATAATTACCTAAGGGTCCATTCACACGACCGTAGGCTGTCCGCAAACGGCGGTTTCTCAATATACAGGCACCAGCCGCGTGACTCCCGTGTCATGGACGCGTTAACTTGAATGGCTCTGCAATCCTCACAATCCTCAGCAGAGGCATGGATCGAAAGCGCTTCCGTGGGCTTTTTGGTCCGTGCCTCCGCACCGCAGAAGATAAGACATGTGTTATCTTTTGCCGTATATTGTGGATCTCGGACCCATTCAAGTGAATGGGTCCGCACAGCAACACGGGACTCTCACAGCCAAATCCCGTGCATTGCGATCCACGATTTTCAGTCCGCAGCGCGGGCACGGATGGCTTAAGTTTGTGCGAATGTACCCTAATCATCGGGGAGATGAGAGCTGCAATCACCTCTGCTATATGGGGACAAGCAATCGATACAGCAATCGCTTATTCCCATAGAAATTCATTGTTCCTGGGCAGCAGATCGCTGTTTAGACCGTACGATCTCCTGCAGAACAACACGATCACCCAGTGAATGAGCTTGTTCATCAGGTGATTACCGGCACCTTTCACCCAGGCTAATTATTGGGAATGAGCGCTTATGCAATTGCTCATCCCCGATCATCGACCTGATTATGGGTCCATGTAAAATGACCTTTTATACCTTGTGGAAATGTAAGAATAAATGGGCACTGATTGGGTAGTGTCAGAGTGTGCAGGGATACACACCTACTCCAAGGGAAATGGTAACAGGCAGATGTCCGTTTATTCATACTTGTCCAAGAGGAATAGCAGATGTACAGCACAGCGCAGCGTTCGAAGATAATCCATTGTTATTCTTAGCGGATTACAAGTATTTATGTAAAACAAATGACATATCAGGAGCACAGACATGTCTAAAAGAATAATTAACACCAAAAAGGTCTTAGTTGTAAATAATAAAAAAAAATCCAAAATAGGTTGAATTATTTTAATAAAAACTAATATATCATATACATAAGTTAAATTCCTTTTCACAATAACCTGGATGTATATAATAATAATATTAATGGTCCACATAGAGAACAAGTAGCAATAAAATGATTTTGCCACGATTGTGCAGTATATAGTGTATAGTATAATATAATAATGGGTACTTGGCTGCCTAAGGCCTCTTTCACACTTGCGTTGTCCGGATCCGGCGTGTACTCCACTTGCCGGAATTACACGCCGGATCCGGAAAAACGCAAGTGTACTGAAAGCATTTGAAGACGGAACCGTCTTCCAAATGCGTTCAGTGTTACTATGGCACCCAGGACGCTATTAAAGTCCTGGTTGCCATAGTAGGAGCGGGGAGCGGGGGAGCGGTATACTTACAGTCCGTGCGGCTCCCGGGGCGCTCCAGAGTGACGTCAGAGCGCCCCATGCACATGGATGACGTGATCCATGTGATCACATGATCCATGCGCTTGGGGCGCCCTGACGTCACTCTGGAGCGCCCGGGGAGCCGCACGGACGGTAAGTATACTGCTCCCCCGCTCCCACTACACTTTACCATGGCTGCCAGGACTTTAGCGTCTTGGCAGCCATGGTAACCACTCTGAAAAAGCTAAATGTCGGCTCCGGCAATGCGCCGAAACGACGTTTAGCTTAAGGCCGGATCCGGATCAATGCCTTTCAATGGGCATTAATTCCGGATCCGGCCTTGCGGCAAGTGTTCCGGATTTTTTGGCCGGAGAAAATACCGCAGCATGCTGCGCTTTTTGCTCCGGCCAAAAAACGTTCCGTTCCGGAACTGAAGACATCCTGAACGGATTTCTCTCCATTCAGAATGCATTAGGATAATCCTGATCAGGATTCTTCCGGCATAGAGCCCCGACGACGGAACTCTATGCCGGAAGACAAGAACGCAAGTGTGAAAGAGCCCTAAAAGTGCATAATTGTGCAACAAAGCTAAATCAATAAAGTGGGGTAAGTGCAATTATAAAGTGCTAGTGCAAAAGCGAATGCAGGGAGTCTGTATCCCCAGATTTCAGAATAAAGTGGGGTAAGTGCAATTATAAAGTGCTAGTGCAAAAGCGAATGCATGACAGAACTGACCAAACACTGAGAGGGAGTCTGTATCCCCAGATTTCAGAATAAAGTGCATATACTGAATATATGTAGTGCTTATTTCAGAATTCCCAGGTCTTCTAAAAGGCCAAGTCCAGAAGTGGCGACTGTGGGGGAGATTTATCAAACTGGTGAAAAGTAGAACTGGCTTAGTTGCCCATAGCAACCAATCAGATTCCACCTTTCATTTTTGACAGCTCCTTTGGAAAATATGAGGTGGAATCTGATTGGTCAACTAAACCAGTTCTACTTTACACCAGTTTGATAAATCTCCCCGTGTTGTGCTGCAGATTTTGATAGGAGTCTGCAGCAAAACCCACATATGTCGTAGATCCAAGACAATTGTGCACAAGAATGAGCATGCGGTGGATTTTGAAATTTAAAGGGAATCTGTCGCATCCGGCAAGCCAGAGTATATAATACGTGTCTCCAGATCAGTCATTTGTATTTCAATACTCACCCCTATTCACCTGCTATAAGTCTGCAAACTGGCTATGGAACTCATATAGAGGACTTCTCCTGGAGTCCTCTCCATTATGTGCACATGCGCAGGAGTCCTCTCAGTGCTTTACATGGCTGGATTGGGGGTGCAGAGCGGGGGAATGGGGGTGAGTATTCAGCGCCCCTCAATCCAGCCATGGAATGCACTGAGAGGACTCCTGCGCATGTGCACATAATGGAGAGGACTCCAGGAGAAGTCCTCTGTATGAGTTCCATAGCCGATTCGCGGACTCCTAGCAGGTGGGAATGAGTATTGACATGCAAATGACTGATCTGGAGTCAGCGGCAGGTGTTCTACATTTATCAGGACTTGCCGGAGATTTTTATAAATAACAAATTATTACACAAGGACAAAGATGGACACATGAGAACACAGGACCACAATCTGAGGGATTGACACCCTCTTATCAACATGAAATGAGTAAAGCACAAAGCATATGGCTAAAACTGATACAAAGGAAGAATGGAGAGGGTAGAACATGGCCTCACTCCCACTAGAATAGGTCCTTAAAAGGAGGGCATCGATGAATGGACTGCAAATGCGCCACTTACCGCTCCTGGTTTATGCATTTTTCTGTGTGGACTGTGTGATTCTTATATTCACCTGTGGAGGCGCTGCAGGGAAATTCATCACTTGCTGCCGGATTCTCTGACTGATTACATCGCCCTGCAGGGGGACACCTTGTGATTAGCTTTCTGATCAATACATTGGATTTGACATTTGATGTTTTGGGGTTCTAGGCTTCCAGCTCCATCTCATCCAGCAGCACCTGCTGAACATATTAAAGAACCCCTGGCGTATATGAGGCGAGCTCAGGTAGGTAGTGAACGCACCAGAGGTACTGTACAGTGATGCATGCAGAGCAGTTATGTTTTGGTGACCTTTAATGTTATTGTGTCTGGGCCTAGTAATTTGTGGAGCATAATTTAGTTAAAATAGCAGCCCAACAGGATATGTATAAACTTATATAAGAAATAATTAATCATTTTCTGTGAAAATGCAATTTTCTGACTGACTGACCAAAGAATAATTTTCTGCTTACTTACAAAGAGATTATAGTGGGCCTGTCTGCTGGGTCCTGCTGCCAGATCTGTGACCACGTATATACATAGTTTATGCCAGAAAAGCTTGTAATTATTATTTTAAATCCTCCAACTTGTCAATACCCAGCATATCCTGAGTCTGGCTTCAGGTTTGAGAGGCAACATGATATATAGACATGGCTACAAGGAAGGATCTCAAACACTGAAGATGGGTTATCACCCTTTTGATGAGCACCCCTCACCTCTCTGTTTCCGGGACCCCTGAAGTATAACTTATGGAGGATCTGTCCCCTCCCCTGTCACGTCTGGTTTAGTATATACTTGTTATCCCCATAAAATATCTATTCTGGAGCATCTTCACATATAACGCTGCATTGGGCACTGTGTGATTATGTAGGGACACCTGAATACCACTTTATTCATATATATTCAGCAGTAGTAACAGAGGAACGATACAGCGCAGTGTTCTAAGATAAGATGCTCTTTTACTAAAACAGACATGTCAGTGGAGGTGACCGCTGCATTTACAAGCCGCGATCTCCTCCACAGTATGGGGAGGAGGGATTACTAATGCCATCACTCGCACCCATGCAGAATCGCTTGATAATTTAGGTGACTGCACCAGCGATCTATTACTCGATGAACAAGTGTTTTGCTTGTTCTTCAGGTAATTGGTGGTACCTTCAAAGTGCTGATTATTGCTAACGGGAGTTCGTACAAACACTCATTAACGATAATTTGCCTGAATATTGGACTGTGTAAAGGGGCCTTCAAAGAAGACCTCGATTGCAATTTTAGCTGAGATACAGATACAGCAGCTCCTACTCCCAACTCTGGTTTCTAAATGTGCTATCTCTGGCTGTATCACAGCTGGCACTGCCATTCCGGTCTTGTTTTAAAGTTTTTTCAAAGATTCTCAGCTTTAAAACACCAAGTACAGCACAGTTTAGGTTACAGAAGCTCTTAAAGGATCAGTACTCCCACAGACTAATCTGTCCCCAGCCTATGACAATGTTCCTTGGGGTATATATGGCACCTTCCCCTACAGGAGTTTGCCTGAGCAATAGTGTTCCTTGCTGGTCTAGTTCCTGTGCAGTAGTGCCATTATCGTGTGTTATGACCTCCCGTGCCTGACCTCTGCCTGATAACCGTATTGATCCTGTGCACTTGTTGTAACCAATTGCCTGTTTTACAGTGTAGCACAAATTTTGCATGTCTCAACCTTGACATTCCCTCTGACCACATTGGTCAACAGCTTCTGAACAAGGACTACTACTAGTGGTAGCAGCCTTGTGGTAGTAGCCTGCAGTGAAGATCAGGTTCCTGCATGGTGGTGAATACCAGGGGACCACTTGAATAACACCCTCTGAAGTAGCCATATCCATACAGTGGGTCCACACTTGCTGTGTTACAGCTGGTTAGTGGCAGGTACGATAATATATTAGCCGAGTCTAAACAACGAAATACCGTATATTTCACCCTATAAGACACACCGGCCCATAAGACGAGGAGGACAATAACAAAAAAATATTTTTCATTAGACATCAGGTGAGACCACCAATCAGACCCCCAATGTTAATCAGACCTCAGCTAACAGCCCCAGTCAGACCCCCAATGTTAATAAGACCCAAACATGACCTTTAGATCAGACCCCAATGTAAATGAATCTCAATCAGACCTCAGATAAGAGCCCCATGCCTCTTATCAGCCCCCAGCAGTCTCATATCAACCCCCTGCAGCCCCATTGCCTCTCATATTAGCTCCCAGCAGCCTTCATTGCCTCATATCAACCCCCAGTAGCCCCCATTGCCTCTCATATTAACCCCCAGCAGCCCTTTATGGATGAAGGTAAAAACACTGATTAGGACTGATGACTGTTTAGTCTACATTGTGTCTTTATTCTCCTTCTTTTAGGCAAGCTGGGAGAAGAGAGTCCTGAAGAGCTTGAACAGTATGTGTACAGAGCTCAATATTCCTCTTGCATGCAAGGTACTGTCAATCCGCTTTGGGTGTTTACTGTGCCCAACAGCATTTTACCGTGGTAAACAATCTCTAGTGTCTTATATCATCTGTTATTCTTTATAACCAGCTCACATAGGCAAAATATTCAGTTATGCAAATTGATAGGGTGGGTTCAGCAGAGAACAATCTGTCGGAGTTCACCTTATCTGGCCTAGTCATACTGCCATTCACCGCAGGACCCTATTGACTATAATGGGATTCGGCTGCTTTCCAGCGAAATCCCAGCTTTCAGACGGACAAAAAAAAAAACCATTGAAAATTAGCACCCCATTATAGTGAATGGGGTCTGGCGGTGAACAGCAGTATCCAGCTAGGCCAGATCCATTGAACTCTGGCAGGCTGTTCTTTAACAGAGCAGCCTGCGTATCAGTTAAAATGAGGTGTGAACCTACCCCTTATTCTGTTAGATCAGACAAAACATATCCTGTGTAGATATTGGTGTTACCTGCTTGTTATGTTGTTTTAACTACTTTACTTCTCAGAATGCCCACCTGTTGTGTCCAATGTCAGTGGCCACACATGCTCAGTAGCTCAGTCTCACCACCTGGTAGCCCTCAAATAAGAATCAGAGCATGCTGAACACATTGAATCAAAAGTATAGCAGGAGGTGAATCAAAAGTATAGCAGGAGGTGAATCAAAAGTATAGCAGGAGGTGAATCAAAAGTATAGCAGGAGGTGAATCAAAAGTATAGCAGGAGGTGAATCAAAAGTATAGCAGGAGGTGAATCAAAAGTATAGCAGGAGGTGAATCAAAAGTATAGCAGGAGGTGAATCAAAAGTATAGCAGGAGGTGAATCAAAAGTATAGCAGGTGGCACCATAACATGTATGTAACAGCAATATCTATAGACACAAGAGTAAATTAATAATTAATAGGACAATCCCTTTAAATAGTTACATAATAGTATATAAGGCCGAATAAAGAAACACGTCTATCTAGTTCCGTCTACCAGCCTGCAAAATGAGACATACTATATGATTAGACTAGAAAAAAAAGATAATTTTGTAGAAAACACTGAGATTTCTAATATCTACTTCATTTATAGATAAAAGGCCCTTTAGTGTGCGTGCAGTTTTTATTTAGACCATTCCTTGCTGAGTTATCAGTGCTTGACGATCCTGTCCTGCATCAGCTCGCCGTGACAGGCCTTCTGTCTGGGCTCTGTTTTTGCTCAGCTCCTAACGTTCTGTTCTGTTTTTTTGCTTTACAGAGGCCACCTGACGAGCAGAAAGAATTGCTCAACAAGTGGAATGAAATGGGGACCGATGAACCAGGTACAACTTTTTGTAAATAGCCGTTTTTCATTTTAACCAAATCTATCACACTTACACCATACAACCCAGTCACCATCTGCCAAGAATATTCTACATGCATGAGACTTATAGGGGTTAAGCTATTAAAAAAATGCCACCTGAAGCCAGCAATTGTCATAAAATATTAACGAATATATACTTGCCCGTTTCCTCTTCCGCCGCCCCATTGCCGCATCCATGTCTTCTTCTTGGCTGTAGCTATGACATGGCCATATACACCAGGTAACACCGAGGCCAATCACTGGCTTCAGCTGTATATGGTATGAGACCACCGAGGTCAGTAATTGGCTGCAGTGGTCATATGGAGTATACGGAAATAGGAAAAAGCCTGGCTAGGAGAACCGGAGTGGCAGTGCTGGGAGTGGTGGGGACAAAATGAATGAGTATACTTTCTGTTATTGATTACTTAAGGGGAATATTTTCATTAATCAAACAAGGCAGAATATGCAGCATCTGGTCACTAATGTGACTCTACAGATTGAACACCAGGGGGCACCATTATAATGAATTAAAGAGAATATCTCACAACTGAAACATTTTTGTAGCAGAAAGTAAGTTACCAAGGTAACTAGTTTTTCATGCTGAATTATATTAAAATACCATCCAGTGATGGCACAACCCATTATGGGTCCAGAACAAAGTAATTTAAGAACTCTAAATAGTTATTCCCTTATTTCAAATAGTTATCAACAGTTTCTATATTAAACGGACTGATGAGTCTGATATTATACACATCTAGTAAGTGTGACTGTGACTATTCTGCAGTTTTTGTGGGGATTTATGCTTCTTGCTGTTTCCAGGTTTATTGAATTTTTGCATGTATTTTTTCCCCAGACTTGAGTCTCTTTAGACCTGTGTATGCACCTAAAGATTTTCTTGAGGTATGTAAATACCAATAAAGTTGAGCTGAATCCTTGGGGGACATTTACTAATCTTGTTGCGCCACAATTATGGTGTAAAATGTGCCAAAAATAATGGCTTTTTGAGATCCGGCATTGGATATCAAAACCACAGCAAAACGCTTCCGTTATAATAATACAACCGGCTGCATCAGTTCAGAACCGATCCGGTTGTATTTTATATTGAAAATGAAAAAACTGGATCCGGCACCATTGACTTACTTGGTTTTTGGTGCTGGATCTGGCTTCTTCAGTTTCGCTTGCAGCGATTTTGTGTCCGGCATGGGAACACAGCCAAAAGGAACGGAATGTATTCTGGTGACTCCGTTCCAGTTCGTTCAGTTTTGTCCCCATTGACAATGAATGGGGACAAAACTGATGCGCAACGCTGATGTGAAAGTAGCCTTCGTTCTAGATTAAGCTTGCTTCTGTGGTAGTGTGAATTGTTAAAAAGATGCACGGCAGATCAGATAAATGCGACTCTTATTCAAAGTCCCAATTTTAGGGATTAAATGTCGCCTGTCTGCTGCCATAAAGGAGTCGCACTTTCAAAATCAGTTGAGCACAGATGCATTGTCGCAAATACAATTACATCTCACATTTTAATGTTTTTCATAAAACATGTCGCATTTGTTTATAAAATGATGGATTAGTAGTCTACAATTACAAAAGACACATTTTAAAAATAGCATGCTGCTTTTGATAAATTAGGTGAAACAAATCACCACTTTTAATTTGCGATGTAGGGAATTTTCAGGTGCAAAATACGCCATTATTGATAAATGTCCCTCATTGTGTCTTCTGTCTAAATAGTTCCTTGAACATGTTAAAAAAGTAGAGGCAAACCGATCATGTTTACCCATCAGATCATATTACAAATATGTATTATACCAAATTATACAATTCCCAAACTAAACAATTTTCCTTTTTTCGTCTTCGTTTTTTACTCCCTGCCTTCCTGGAATTGGAATAAAACGCAATTCCGCCCTTGTTTTATGCGTTTTAATTTTTACGGCGTTCAATGTGCAGTGAAAATGCCACATTACATTTATTCTGCAGGTCTGTATGATTGCGGTAATTCCAGATTTTGTTCACTTTTTCTTCCGTTTTTGTGGGAAGTGAAGCAATAAAAAAATGTGCAATTTGGCCATTTTTATTCACTGTTTGGAATAACTACTTTTTATTTTAGTAGCTCTTCGTTTTCAGATACCACAATACCAATTTATATTTTTTGCTTTACTATTTATTTTTATGTGCAAAAGGGGATGATTTGAATGTTTAATTTTCATTTTATTTTATTAAGCTTTTAAAAGCCTTTGAAAACTTTTCCAGTAAGAGACTTGAACATGTGATCAAGAGGTTGCTTCTAAAACTGGAATAGGAACTTAAATATGGCAGGCCTCAGAACCTCCACAATGCTCCTGGGTGTCACAGCAAACAAATGACTCCCACAATCTCGCTGCCAAGGGGCATTCTGTCACTAGGAACAGTAAATGACCTCTCAGATGCCATGGTTACCGTTGACTACAGCATCTGAAGGGTTAAATATTTGTGATCGGAGTTGTCTCCAATCATGAACACTGGCAGGGTTGGGTAAAACAGCAGGCACCCGAAGGCTGTGGTACTCACTTAGCTCCTGAGCGGGTGTCTTCTTTAACCCCTTCCCGACCAGCGCCGTGCAACATAATGTAACTTCTTGCTCAGCACCCATGATTTTTCAGATTTTTCTCTACAAAAATGCTTTGCGAAAAAGTGGTAAAACATAACAAATATATAAACTTGGTATCTCTGTAATCATACTGACCAGCAGAATTAAAATAACGTGTCATTTTTCCCGCACGGTGTTTGCTGCATATCTTTATCCTGCTTCCCAAAAAGAAAAATAAGTGATCAAAAAGTTGTATGTGCCCCAAAATAGATCTAATGATGATGGCAACTCATTCTGCAAAAAATAAGCCCTAACACAGCTAGTCCCTACAGAAATTTGCAGCCACATAGTGGGTTTTTTTCATGTTCAGGAGAAAATGGGCAACAGATTTCGGGGTAAATTTTCACAGCCAAGTGTTTCTAAATTATGTAAACCGCCTGTGGGGTCAAAATGCCCAGTATACATTTTTTGAGCGGTGTATTTTCCAAAATGAGGTCACTTTTTGGAGGTTTCCACTGTAGGGGTACCTCAAAGCCTCTTCAAATACAGCATGGCACCCAAAAACCATTTCAGTGTATGAGGGTGTTTCTTCCCCAACAGTAGAAAGATTGGCTGTTGGATTTCAACCTATCAGATTCTGTTCTCAGGGGAGGTAAGCCACCAACAGATGAGTCTGTTAGTGGCTTTAAAGGGGTTATCCGACTATTTTGTAACTGATGACATCTCCTCTGGATAGGTCATCAGCATCTGATTGGTGGGGGTCTGACACCCAGAACCCCCATTGATCATCTATTTGAGAAGGCCTAGCACTCCTGTGAGCGCCACGGCCTTCTCGCTGATTACCCGGGGTTTTTTACGTCTGAGCTATCGATCTTGGTGCGGTTCAGCCTCATTCAAGTGAGAATGGGCAACAGTTTGGGTGAGAATAGGCAACAATATAGGAGATCACTTACTCTGCCTCCACACCAATTTTCTAGCATAAAAAAAAGTTGCAAACCACAGGTTTTAAACGCCAATGAACTTAAATTTAGGTGCAAGTGGCATTTCTACACCATTCCCGTTTCCCAAAGGGCGATGTAAATGGTGGTTGAAATCTATGTCAGCTATGAGCTGATTTAGATGTATAGCTGTTCATCTAACAGCTGTATAATATGTGTGTACACTGCACTGCCATATTGTAAAGTTACTACAGCATATATGCATCCACACTCTTAAACAGTGAAATTGCAACACTAAGACGGAAAAGTTGTGGATTTATGGAAATCACAGATATGCAAATGATCGAAAAATGGAGAAAAAAAAAAATCATTTATTTGGGATCGAATATGAATGCCACACGCAGAAATACACACACTTAGACGCCTTGGCATGCTGTCAAAGTTATTAGTGGTTGTCTGAGGAATGTTCTGCCATGTTGAATGCACTTGGGCACATAAATCATCAAGATCTGCTGCTGACATTTCTCTTTGCAATTGCCGACCAATGATGTCCCAGATGTACTTGATGGGAGACAAGTCCGGAGGCACTGCAGGCCATGCTATAGCATGTTTAGGGCACGCAGACTGCTCACAGTAATATGAGCAGTGAACAGACTGGTGTCGTGCTTCTGGGACACTTTGGAGAGATGACAGTATCACTGGTTCTACGACCAAATCAATGTAACACAGAGCAGTTAATGTTCCTGAAATGAGGACTAGATGGGTCAGGCTACTGTACATTAGGCCATCCCACACCATAATCCCAGGAGTAAGAGGGTGTGACGTTTCCTTGTGAAGGCCTGTTGCCAACTCCTCCACTGCAAATACAGTGGAGGAGTTTAAGCATGCATGGGATAGGCATAAGGCCATCCTTCATATAAGATAGGGCCAGGGGCTATCCATAGTATTTAGTATATTGGGCAGACTAGATGGGCCAAATGGTTCTTATCTGCCGACACTTTCTATGTTTCTATGGTCTGCAGACCGTTCTCTGGATATCAAAAACATTCATTCAAAACTCATTGCTGAAAAGGATAGACCTTCATTCCAGTCTTGCTGTACACCATGATGGTCTTTGAGAGCAGTGGCGTGAGGTCAATGGAACACCTGTAGCTGGATGTCTGGCTCATAGCCCATTGTTGTACAAACGCCTTCTCATGGTTTGTGTAGACACTGTTTCCAACCCTAGGCCTGGTATATGACTTCCAGTAAGGAATGGATCACTATTGGATCACCTCTGAAGAAGCAGATTTTTCCGACGATACACGTGGGGCAACAACTTGTTTGCCCACTATCCTGGACACCTATAGTATTGTTACTTCATGTTTATCATTAGAGGTCATGTTATGATTTTTGCATGGATTAGTTCAATTTAGAGGGTCCAGGTCTTCATGATTGTCCCTACTTTGGACCAGTTTGCACACATTTATGTGAGGACATATACAAGTCCTACATAAGGTTTCTTTTATAGTATGAAGTATTTTAAGATTGTGGTGCTGAATAAAGATTCTTTTATATTTTAATTATTATTGCATGTGCTGCCTGTTTGTATAGTCTTTCTGGTATTTGTGGTAGCACAAGAATGGATCGTCATGCGCCATTATTCTAATCAGACAATCTGTCTGTACAGAGGTTTGCCTCTGTGAACCTCTTGCAGTCATTCTAGTTTGTCATTGTTCTTCCAAACCCGGGGCAGTACATGCAGTGTTGAACAGTGCTGAGTCTGACCACTTGACCTAGGTGTATAGCGGTCTGATGGAGCGATAAACCAAGGTCTCAGTTCAAGGATTCTCTCCCTCTCGGCTTGCGACAAGTGGCGGTAACTACCACATCATTAAACATGAGACACCGCGCAATCATCCCATACGACTTGAGGTTTCAGTCTGGCTTATGCCCCTCCCACATGTTTTAGCTTGGAGCTAGGTGCTTGAAAATTTGATTATTTGCAGATCTTAGCGACATCTGCTACTTCCTCGATTTGCATAACCTTACAACCTGTCCTTCTTGGTGATGCAATTTCAATGTATGTGTGTGTATAGATAAAATGAGATATATATATATATATATATATATATATATATATATATATATATACACACTTCTAATTTGCTAAATATAATGGGTACATTGCTATTTACCTGCAGGTGCTAATTAACCTTCGCAATCCTAATTATGATATTGGGGAACAGGCCAGTTTTAGGACTCATCTTGGTTTAATTCAAGTTCCACTAAAGATTAAGGATATTCCAGAACTGGTGAGTTACACGGGTAATGCTGCCACGCTTTTGTGTTTTTCTGCTATTAGTAAGTTTTGTGGTTTTTACCTAAAAATGTTTATTTCAGTTAGTTGGTCACTAACTTTTCATGCAAGTTTGTGGTACTGTACATCCTATCAGAAGAAATTGTCTGTTTCTCAACTTATCAGCTCATTTAATCTCCCCTTATAAACTACCATTCTCTGTTATGGGGGGAAAGACTGCCAGTTCAGTCTTCCTCCCCCCTCCCCATAGACTTCTATGGGCAGAATATAATCTGATTCTTTGGTGAGCTGACAGTTGTCTCCCTGTATTGGAGAATACTCGTTTGAGGGAAGAATAAAAGAGCTGGTAAGTGGAGAAATTGCCATTTTCTTCTGATATGGTATATTACATAGGTACTATTGATTTATGCAAAGTTATGTGAAAAGTTAGTGACCCTTTAAGTATAAGGGTTTGTCCACTTTCTGTCAAAATTTCCAAATTCCGTAAGCAGCAGTCACTTGATTTTCCTGCATGACTGTCCCACGGTTGTGTCCACTTCTGCATGGATAAGCATACATGAAGTTTTTTGCTATTTTGCTATTGCTTTAGTTCTTCACATGTGCTGAGTGTGTTCAGTGTGTAGACACAGCCGAGTTTAGAGTACCTTCACAGAACATAACCGTTTATGGCCAACCCCTTTAAGCAACTTATATAATATGGAAACGGTCCCTCTACTCCATCATGAAGTACTATATACAGTATAACAGTACGTTTATTTCTTCAGCTGGGATGTTTTTATTTTTAACTCTCTTTATTGAAGAATAGCAAGCAAAGTATGTTATAAAGCAGTCAGAAAATTATGCAGTGACATACATATCCCTTAAGACATATCAGAATTCTTCAACATCATGGCAAATGAGAGCGAAGATACATCAATAATACAGTATGCTAATAAAACACCAATATTAACATTTTCCGAATTGCATTGTGATTCCTTGAGTGAGTACATTCCTATATTCTGAAGCGGGGAGTAGGAAGACGGATAGGGCTACTAAGCAACAGAGTGTAAGTGGGCCGTCGTGACAGTCAGCGGAGAGGCGCACCACGGTCCCCATATCTTTTGAAATTTTTGAGGACATCCCCTGCGGGAATAGATAATCTTCTCAAAGGGAATAATATTATTGACTAGGGCCTTCCATTGGCCAACCGTGGGGGGCCTGTCCGCCATCCATCTGAGAGCAATCTCCTTTCTGGCGAGGAAAAGAGCCTCCCTGATAAAAGTGAGTGTATAATGTGAGCGTAAGTCATCCTCAATTATCCCCAGGAGACAAGCCTTAGGGCATACCTCTAGGGCAGTGATGGCTAACCTTGGCACTCCAGCTGTGGTAAAACTACAACTCCCAAGATGCCCCCCTTGCTTGGCTGTTCTCAGAACTCTATAGAAATAAATGGAGCATGCTGGGAGTCGTAGTTTCACCACAGCTGGAGTGCCAAGGTTAGCCATCACTGCTTTAGGGTATCTGGGATCAAAGTGGATATATCAACTACTGCCTTCCAGAATGGGCGAATGTGACTACAGTCCCACATGAGGTGCCAGAAATCCGCATTCAACTGCGCACACCTGTGACATCCCGTATGGGGCCTCCTACCCATCTTGAAAAGTCTGGTCGGGGTGAGGTAACATCTATGTAGAATAAAGAGTTGGGTCAGCCTATTAGTGAGAGACGTTGATACAGCTACCGGGGCCTCTAGGGCCTCGCTCCACTCCTCAACTGATAAAGTGGATATGTTGCCTCTCCACTTACTCTCCGCACCCAAGGGAGAAATAGAAGTTCTGAGATTGAGCAGGTGAGTATAAAGGGCAGATATTAGTCCCCTTGGCCCCTGGGTTCTAAAAACCCCAATGAGTGGATAGGCTGAGACCGACCCTTTAAGAGCCCGTAATTGGGCCTGAAGGGCATGTCTCTGCTGCAAATATCTAAAGAAATGTGGCCGCAAAACTCCAACTTTGGTCTGTAGCGGAGAGAAGGAAAATAGAATACTATTTGCATATAGATCTTTCAGACAATGTACCCCATATCCTTTCCATACAATCTCCCCTTCACAATGTAACAGATGAGGAAGTAACATAGTACAGTCGTGGCCAAAAGTTTTGAGAATGACACAAATATTAGTTTTCACAAAGTTTGCTGCTAAACTGCTTTTAGATCTTTGTTTCAGTTGTTTCTGTGATGTAGTGAAATATAATTACACGCACTTCATATGTTTCAAAGGCTTTTATCGACAATTACATGACATTTATGCAAAGAGTCAGTATTTGCAGTGTTGGCCCTTCTTTTTCAGGACCTCTGCAATTCGACTGGGCATGCTCTCAATCAACTTCTGGGCCAATTCCTGACTGATAGCAACCCATTCTTTCATAATCTTCTTCTTGGAGTTTGTCAGAATTAGTGGGTTTTTGTTTGTCCACCCGCCTCTTGAGGATTGACCACAAGTTCTCAATGGGATTAAGATCTGGGGAGTTTCCAGGCCATGGACCCAAAATGTCAACGTTTTGGTCCCCGAGCCACTTAGTTATCACTTTTGCCTTATGGCACGGTGCTCCATCGTGCTGGAAAATGCATTGTTCTTCACCAAACTGTTGTTGGATTGTTGGAAGAAGTTGCTATTGGAGGGTGTTTTGGTACCATTCTTTATTCATGGCTGTGTTTTTGGGCAAAATTGTGAGTGAGCCCACTCCCTTAGATGAGAAGCAACCCCACACATGAATGGTCTCAGGATGCTTTACTGTTGGCATGACACAGGACTGATGGTAGCGCTCACATTTTCTTCTCCGGACAAGCCTTTTTCCAGATGCCCCAAACAATCGGAAGGAGGCTTCATCGGAGAATATGACTTTGCCCCAGTCCTCAGCAGTCCATTCACCATACTTTCTGCAGAAGATCAATTTGTCCCTGATGTTTTCTTTGGAGAGAAGTGGCTTCTTTGCTGCCCTTCTTGACACCAGGCCATCTTCCAAAAGTCTTCGCCTCACTGTGCGTGCAGATGCGCTCACACCTGCCTGCTGCCATTCCTGAGCAAGCTCTGCACTGGTGGCACTCCGATCCCGCAGCTGAATCCTCTTTAGGAGACAATCCTGGCGCTTGCTGGACTTTCTTGGACGCCCTGAAGTCTTCTTAACAAGAATTTAACCTCTTTCCTTGAAGTTCTTGATGATCCTATAAATTGTTGATTGAGGTGCAATCTTAGTAGCCACAATATCCTTGCCTGTGAAGCCATTTTTATGCAACGCAATGATGGCTGCACGCGTTTCTTTGCAGGTCACCATGGTTAACAATGGAAGAACAATGATTTCAAGCATTACCCTCCTTTTAACATGTCAAGTCTGCCATTTTAACCCAATCAGCCTGACATAATGATCTCCAGCCTTGTGCTCGTCAACATTCTCACCTGAGTTAACAAGACGATTACTGAAATAATCTCAGCAGGTCCTTTAATGACAGCAATGAAATGCAGTGGAAAGGTTTTTTTGGATTAAGTTAATTTTCATGGCAAAGAAGGACTATGCAATTCATCTGATCACTCTTCATAACATTCTGGAGTATATGCAAATTGCTATTATAAAAACTTAAGCAGCAACTTTTCCAATATTTATGTAATTCTCAAAACTTTTGGCCACGACTGTACATAAGGCCGAAAAAAGACATTTGTCCATCCAGTTCGGCCTGTTATCCTGCAAATTGATACAGAGGAAGGCAAAACAAAAACCTGTGGAGGTAGAAGCCAATTTCCCCCACTTTAAGGGAATAAACAATTCCTTCCCGACTCCAATCAGGCAATCAGAATAACTCCCTGGTTCAACGACCTCTCTCTAATAGCTATAGCCTGTAGTATTATTACGCTCCAGAAATACATCCAGGCCCCTCTTGAATTCCTTTATTGTACTCACCATCACCACCTCCTCAGGCAGAGAGTTCCATAGTTTCACTGCTCTTACCGTAAAGAATCCTCTTCTATGTTTGTGTAGAAACCTTCTTTCCTCCAGATGCAGAGGATGTCCCCTCGGCACAGTTACAGTCCTAGGGATAAATAGATGATGGGATAGATCTCTGTACTGACCCCTGATATATTTATACATATTAATTAGATCTCCCCTCAGTCGTCTTTTTTCCAAAGTGAATAACCCTAATTTTGATAATCTTTCAGGGTACTGTAGTTGCCCCATTCCAGTTATTACTTTAGTTGCCCTCCTCTGGACCTTCTCCAGCTCTGCTATGTCTGCCTTGTTTACAGGAGCCCAAAACTGTACACAGTACTCCATGTGTGGTCTGACTAGCGATTTGTAAAGTGGTAGGACTATGTTCTTATCACGGGCATCTATGCCCCTTCTGATGCAACCCATTATCTTATTGGCCTTGGCAGCAGCTGCCTGACACTGTTTTTTGCAGCTTAGTTTGCTGTTTATTAAAATTCCTAGATCCTTTTCCATGTCAGTGTTACCGAGTGTTTTACCATTTAGTATGTACGGGTGACTTGCATTATTCCTTCCCATGTGCATAACTTTACATTTCTCAGTGTTAAACCTCATCTGCCACTTATCTGCCCAAGCCTCCAATCTATCCAGATCCCTCTGTAGTAGTATACTGTCCTCTTCAGTGTAAATTACTTTACACAGTTTAGTGTCATCTGCGAAAATTGATACTTTACTATGCAAGCCTTCTACAAGATCATTATCAAATATATTGAAGAGAATAGGGCCCAATACTGACCACTGAGGTACCCCACTAGTGACAGTGACCCAAGTAGTGGATTATTCCACAGTGGGATATCATCCGGTAGGTCATTGTATTGTTGCAGCTTTGCAGCTCTCCAAACCTGGTGCGCAAGTCTATGGATCTGTAGAAGTGAACCTGATAAAGACGCAAGGCCTTCAAGAACGGGCCACAGAGTGGAGAGCCGCAAATGTTCTTGCAAATAGTATTCAGAATTGGGAAGCACATCCCAGGTCACCCATGGCACCAAATATCGCAACTGACCAGCAAGGAAATACAAAAATAGGTCTGGCAAGGCCGCCCCCCCTTTGTCCCAGTTCCTCTGCAGAGACTTAATGGCCAGTTTCCGTCTGTTCTTCTTACCCCATATGAATGTCGACATGATTGAGTGCAATTTATCAAAAAATGTGCGAGGGATCGGAACACAGGCGTGTTCTAGTAAGTATAGAGCTTTAGGTTGGAGAATCATTTTGATTTTGATTTGTAAGATGTTCCAGGATTCAAATTTATCCGCAAAATAGGACACCAGGGGGATTGTGTTTAGTTCATGTGAAATAAGTGGTTCTTTCGTGATAATAACACCTAAGTACTTGAATCTATCTACTACCTTTAAATTATAATAAACGGACGGCCAGTCCGAGGTTCATAAAGGCATAATGGCCGATTTTGCCCAGTTTATGCATAGTCCAGAAAAGGAGCCGAACTGCTCCATGTATAAAAAGAGGTCATCAGCATATAAGCCTAGCCGATCCTCCCTGTTCCCCAGAGATATGCCTTTAAATGTAACGTCCTGGCGGATCCTTAGTGCTAGATGCTCAATAGCTACCGCAAATAAAAGGGGAGACAGAGGGCAACCCTGCCTGGTTCCTCTATATAGCTTAAATGTTAATGACAGGGAGCCATTTATCAGTATATTCGCGGATGGGGATTTGTAAAGGATATTAATCCAGCTGATGAATGCAGGACCGAAGCCAAAGTACCTGAGGACCTGTACTAAGTAAGGCCATTCTACTTAATCAAACGCTTTGGCCGTGTCTAACGCAGCCAAAGCCCATTGTTTCCGGTCCGCACATCCAAGCTGAGCAATAACCTGTGCCCTTCTTATGTTACTGGAAGTGGAGCGGCCAGGGATAAAGCCAGACTGGTTTTCGTGTATTATAGAGGATATTACTCTATTCAATCTGTTCGCTAATATCTTAGCTAGAATTTTATAGTCTAGATTTAGCAGTGATATAGGGCGATATGACCCGCACTCCAAAGGGTCTTTATCAGGTTTTAGCAGAACTACAATGGAAGCCTCATACAGTGATTCCGTGAGCGCACCACCAGCCAGGGACGCCTTATACATACGCAGGAGCTGCGGTCCCAGAATGTCCACATATCTGGAGTATACTTCCAACGGAATACCATCCGGTCCCGGGGCCTTGCCCAGATTTAACCCCTTGATCGCCTCGGTTACCTCCTCCAATGTGATCTCATCTAACAGCTCTCTGTCCGGAGCAGATAACTGCGGATAAGAAACCTCTTGGAGGTATTCCTCCAATGCAGGAGTAGAATACCGAGCAAGAGACCTATATAAGTCCTGATAAAATTCCCCAAAATGGTCTAATATACCTTCAGGTTCAGATATAACTAACCCTCCATTGTCCGCAATACGTAATATCGGTGGAGCCATATTGTTCCTACGAACTACCTGCGCCAGCACCCTTCCCACTTTGCTACCTTGTTCAAAGGTCTGCTGCTGCAGGAATAGCATCTTGCGATCACTCTTTTCCTGCAGGTGGGTCATGTATTGTCTACCCTTCAACATCCAGTCTACCCTGTTCTCCTCTGTAGGATTGGCGACATACACGAGTTCTGCATTCTTACACTGAGTACCCAGGTCCTCCTCCCTGCGACTGGAGAATTTCTTGATATAAGAGATGGAAGATCTAAGGCACCCGCCCAGTAAGGCCTTCAAAGTCTCCCACAGCAAGGCCGGGTCAGTGTCAGCTGAGTTAATTGCGAGAAAAGTATGGAGCTGATCAGGTACCCGATCATTCAGGGACATTAAAGATAACCAGAACGGGTGAATGCGTTGCTTGGGGATTCGAGTAGCAGTGTAAGGGTTAGTGATCGAAGCCATTATAGGTGCGTGGTCAGACGGACCTTGGGGCCCATAATGTATGTCCCGCATTGCCATAAAGGTGCCAGGGGTGCCCAGGAGGTAATCAATCCTAGATAGAGCTCCCCTAGAGGGAGTGAAGCAAGAGAATTTAATTCAGTCCGGATACCTCTCCCTCCATATGTCAATCCATCCCAGCTCAGACAGCAGGCGCGCCAGAGCAGTACTATGTGACCGGCGGATAGAGCTATTAGACGGGTTGCGGAACCTGTCCCTTGATTCGTCCAGGGGCAGGTTAAGATCTCCCATGCCAAGAATCCCGGCTGATGGGAATTGTGCCACAAACCCCGCCACTGTCTGGAGCAGCAAGAGACTAGCTGGAGGAGGGTTATACATATTTAGTATCATATACGGCATTCCATTGATAGGAGCATACACAAAAATATATTTTCCCTCTGGGTCAATACTCGTGTGATGTGGTTCCCACCGGACTGCCCGGTGTATCAATAGGGATACCCCTTTAGAGTATGAGTTACCATAAGCACTCTCCACCCACTGAGCCCAGGGTGTCCTGACTCTCCCTCCCGTTTCCGTGGTTAGATGTATTTCCTGCGGCCCTAGAATATGTGGAGCATAACCACGGATATGTGTGAATACTGCCATTCTCTTCCTGGGCCCTCCCATTCAAGGACATTACTCTAAGATCTGCCATAGTGGAATCCAGGCAAAGTAATAAGGATAGGCGCCCAGCCACTGGAGTTCACTATGGCGAGGAAGGTACCTGATAGCATGAACACTCATTGCTTGACTACAATACATTTCAGTAATAGCGTGTAACATAAGAGATACTCTCAACCACCCAAACGTTGGGTTAACTATTAGAACAGAAGCATAACCAAAATAGCAAATGGCCATGTGCACGGGGGACCTGCACGGTGTAAGAAGGTGGAATTCCAGTGCAGGTAGAGAAGCTGTCTCCAATAACAGTGACACTTGCCAGTTTCATGGGTGCGTTCGACGTTGAACGACAAGTAAGTAAATCTCAGTGTCCCCGAGTCTACATACAAATGTAATGCAATACGTTACCAAACCATGAACCAAGATAAACGGAGATTAGTGGTTATAGCACAGTCCTTGCAGGAACCTTTTCATCCCCTTTCTGCATATCAATGGAGACCTCGTCTCCGAACAGGATCACTTGGGAGGGGAGCGGCGAGGTCTCCTGGATAGCCAGTCCTCCGCCTCTGCAGGGTTGGAGAAAAAGAGTGACTTGTCGCCGTCCATGACACGCAAATGTGCCGGATACGCCATTGAGTACTTGAGATTAAGCTCTCTAAGACGCCGCTTAATGGAGACAAAGGTAGCGCGCCTCTTCTGCAGGTCAGCGGAGAAATCTGGATATAGGGAAATATTTGCCGATCCCAGCGAGATGGTTTGCGTGATCCTAGCTTGCGCCAGAATAAGAACTCTGCCACGCCAATTTAGCATGCGGACCAGAAGGGGCCTTGGAGGGGGCGCCAGGAGGAAGTGGTCTGGCTGGAACACGGTGCGCCCTTTCTACGGTGTATGCGGATGAAAAAACTGCATTGGGGAACACCGATTTAAACCACCCTTCCAGGAAAGCCGCTGGATCTGGGCCTCCGGCATGCCGATGATGCGCACGTTGTTGCGCCGTGCGCGGTTTTCAAGATCATCACATTTTTGGCTGCACATTTCCATAGACTCCTCCACTGCGGCGAGTCTTGCCGGCAAGGGGCCAGTCAGGTCCTCCAGATCTGATACTCGCATCTCGGTAAGCTTGACTCTCTCGCGTAGTTGTTGCACGTCCTGGAGTAAGAGACCCATGTCCACCCAAACCTCTTCTATCTTCCCTGTCAGGGAGACCTGGCACCCGGTGATGGCAGCCATTAGTTGTTGATGCAAGGTTTGCATGGTGAGCTCCGGCTCAGCATCGGGATGTGGCTGCTGTGCCGCTTGACTCCTGGTGCTGGTCGCACGTGTTGGTGAGGGAGCTGCAGCGCCAAGTTGGGCGTCTTGCCTGGCGAATTCTTTAAGGCGCTCCGCCGCCTTCTGAGCTTTGCTGGGGCTCATGACTCTGCTCTGGCACTCTTGGAGACCCAGGGACACCTCTCGGGTCAATATTCGGCAGTTGTACAGGTCAGGATGGCTCAGGATTAAGAATGGGAGCCGGAGCTGCTCTTCGATGCGTCCAGCCATAACGGCAGTTAGCCACGCTCCCAGCTGGGATGTTTAACTGCTCATTACACAGTAGGGAAAAAACTGGGATATCACCTAAAATTGTAGGTAATTGTAATCCTCCTCATGTCGTCCCTGACAGCCTGTCAGATTCTTTCATTTTTATGTGGTAACTTTTAGAAAATTGAAGCAGGCTGATTCGTTCTTTTATCATAAATTAGCCCTGTTTTTCTTCATGTATTGCTCTTCAAAGATCACAGACCGCAATAATTGCCTTTCTCTTTTTTATAAAGCACAAATCATTCTATTCTTTACTATTTTCTGCACTGTCCCTAAAAAACACAGGGGTTGTGCTTGTTCCATGTATATGATCTTTTCTTCCTATTGAAGATTATTTATGGTCTTTACTAGGCTACTTTGACCTACTGAACTCCCACTACACCCTCCTGTTGTACGTGAAAAGGATTTTCATGTTTTCGGAAAGATAGTACGGATAGCATGAATTGCGGAGACAACATGGGGATGTGATGGTCCTTTGCAGGCACAAATGAGGCAGACAAAAACCCCTTCTGCAGTTTTATTTATTTATGTTTTTTTTTTTAATCTGCGACTTTAAGACATTTCCAGAATTTGCCTTTGAAAATGTTTACCGAATTTGATGAATCAGTCTAGTTTTTTATTTTTTTTAATTTTTTTTATACCCTAGAGGGGCTGAATAACAGTGCTCGGCCACCATATGTGTGAAACTGTGCCTAAACAGAAAGCAATCCAGCTCCACTGGAATGAAAATTAAAATCTCCTTCTTTATTTAGAAAATAAAAAAAAATCACAGATAAGGGGAGTGAGTACAAATCTTAAACTGTGCCTGCCTCCTTGAGGCTAGCAATGGTCATTGGTAGGGTCGTGCCTGAAGAGGAGATCTGGTGTTCTGTTCCACTATACAAAGAGCTTAAAAAACTTTCTATACACAATTAATATGTGGATATCCAAAAAATATAACATTTTCAGTTTAAAAGAATCAGAGACTTTGGCAAATGGTACACACAAAACGTTCCGCTCTCTTGGGCAACCTTGGCAAATGTTACGGGCACCCTCAAGATGCAAATAATAGAGGATAACCTTCTTACATGGGCCTAGGGCAGTGATGGCTAACCTTGGCACTCCAGCTGTGGTGAAACTACGACTCCCAGCATGCTCCATTTATTTCTATAGAGTTCTGAGAGCAGCCAAGCAAGCGGGGCATCTTGGGAGTTGTAGTTTTACCACAGCTGGAGTGCCAAGGTTAGCCATCACTGGCCTAGGGTCTCTCCCCCATTCACTTTTGTAAATGAAAGGCAGTCTTGTAAGCTGATTCTCACCTATTAAACTACTGACGATATACTGTAAGTGACATAAAGAGCATGTAGAGCATACCTTTGAATGTGAGCAGCGCTGTAGTAACTGTAAATGGAGTTGTGTAGTTCCGGTGGCTGTTTCTGTTGATCCAATATTGGTGACCTCTTCTAAGAATAGGCATCACTATAAAAATTTCTGAGAATCTCTTCAAATTACGGGAGCACAACCCGAAGCCGGCCAACTGCAGAGCCACGGCTTGCGGCTTCTGTCCTGGTGGGCAGAAACATGCGATCAGCTGTGTTTCTGACTGGCATGCCACACTGCGCTGGATTAAAGGCCCTGCTCCTGCACTGTAGCAGGAACAGGTCAGGTCCCCGGCTGTTAGGACCCAAGGAGAAGACGGAAGCAGTTTATTACCGCTTCTGCCTTCTCCTCAGATAGGTGCACAATGTGCTATGTAGTGAATAGAGAAAACGGCTATGTCATTTCCTCTACTGTATTGGACCCAGTGATCATGTGAGTGGGTAGAGCAGAACAGAGCTTCAGGGTCTTAGTAGACCCTGATCAACTCTGCCTTATACAAGCTCCCACAGAGGGCTGTTTTTTTTTTTCTTCTGTAATTGGGATGGACCAGTTACAGTGGAATAGTGAAAAAAATAAGTGTCAGTGTCCCCCAGAGGTCTTTTAATGACCTTTTGGGGGAACATATGTGGCAAAAATATATTTAAAAAAAAATTATTAAAAACAATAAATGAGAAAAAATTATCTACGAATAAAAGAAAAAATATAAAATGCCCACCCCAACCAAAACAGCATGTTGCGACATCATTGACTATTATTACAAAAAATATTGCGCGACATGAATGTCATGCAAGACATGTCGTCATGTAGCCCTAGCCCAAGGGAAAGTGCTTAGTGGTTATTGGAGGGCACTGGCCACACAGATACAACCGGAGGGTCGGGTCAGGAGGCGGTAATAGCCAGTGAGCGTCGTCCTCTGCAGTGAATTTTTGGTCAGCACATCTCTCAAGGGTGGCATCGATCATTCCTCCCCGTTCACTGCGCATTGACCTGTATAATAGGTCGATGCAAATGAGCACCAACAAGCAATTTTTTTTTTTTTTGCGGCCCCTTGAAACAGAGCAACGTGACAATGCGGCCCCCAGACCAGAAAGGGTTGTTGTGCACCCCTGCTTTAAATGAAAGTGTAGTGCAGCCCTGAAATGTAGAAAATCACCACATTTCATTTTAAGAGTAACTATTAAAACTTGCCTTTTAACTTTTCCTTTGTTTTGCAGAGGGAATTTTTCAGTGAACTGAGCCTAAATACAGGACAGCTTGGTGTAGATGACTCTACCCCGGTCCCTCCAGGTAGACAGGCAGCATGCATCAGTCTTTTTCCAATAAATGATGACATTTGCTAATACCATGTTTACTTACCTTCCGTGAAGTTTTCCTAATTAGCATGCATTGCTGTGGAGCTGTGCCTTGTGTCAATTGATTTTGAGCATCATTTCGTTTTCAGGTTCAGAACATCATACCGTATCTTTATAAGACTGAAGCTGTTATAGAGTGCCATGCATTTATGATTAATGGAAGCGTACTTCGTATAGATTTATAGAACTCCTACAGGGGCTATGGAGAACCATACACGCAAAATGGAGCCCCAGCTCTTCTAATTATAGCACAGAATCTAGTTGGAGTTACATTTTAAAGGGGTTTCTGAGCTCCTGGTATTGATGACCTGTCGTCCAGGATAGGTATCAGTAGGGGTCTGATACCCCGCATCCCCACCGATCAGCTGTTCCCTGCAGCCTCCAGCACCCGATGTAGCACTTTGAATGGGGGTGGAAGTACAGCGCCATTCAAAGTGTAGTGGCCGTGCTGGGTTATTGCAGCTCAATGCCCACTGGTGAATGGGAGCTGAGCTGCAGAGACCCGGTATGGCCACTACACGTTGAATGGAGCTGTGCTTCCATCCCCCTTCAAAGTGCTGGTTCTGGTGTCGGAGGCTGCAGGAAGCAGCTGATCGGTGGGGGTGCAGGGTGTCGGACGCACACTGATTGGATATTGATAATTTGGGCTACTTTCACATATCCGGTGAATGATTCTGGCAGGCTGTTCCAGCATTGCTGGATTTAACAGATCACCACCGGATCCCTATTGACTATAATGGGATCTGGCAGTGATCTGGCTGTTTTCCAGCATGCAGCGCTTCTTGCCCAGCTGACAGCCAGTATTTATGCCGGATCAGGCAGCTGGATCATTTCTAACGGAAATGTCAATACAGCCTTTTCCTGGAGCCCGGAAACCCCCTTTAAGTATACCACACAGGGTCTGATCCTGCTTTTCAACTCAAGTTTGGTCTACGGATTGGTGCCTAATATTGTCATACACATATGGGCCATGTCAGTGCCATGATAACCTGAACCATTGGGGCCATCTGCTGTGCTATGTCCATATTTTCTGATATATCTAATTGCAATCCTTTTATTTTTTGAGATGGTCACAACTTGGCAAGGAAGTCTATTTATCTTATACATGCTACCCTGCTATTGATCTCAAAAGTTTAAAGGGGTTGTGCAGGGGTTTTATATTGATGACCTATCCTCAGGATAGGTCATCAATATCAGATGGGCGGCGGTCCGACTCCCAGCACCCCCGCTGATCAGATGAAGAGGAGGCGGTGATCCATGCGAGTGCTGCTTCCTATTCTTGTACTTGTAATTACACTATGCCGCCGCTGCAAGGGAGACAACGTGTCGTGTAATGAAGAGGAAGCAGCGCTTGCATGGAAGCTCCGCCTCCTGTTCAAACAGCTGCTCGGCAGGGATTCCAGGTGGCGGATCCCCACCAATCTGATAGGTCATCAATATAAAACCCCTTTAAAATCACATTTAATATTAAATATATGGATATTACAGCAAAACCTCTTTGAGACGACCACCCAAAATGACATTGATAAGTGGTCTTCTAGCAACACGGACTTCACAGAGAAGGGCAATGTGCGTAATATGTGGTGGAACGGAGATCTGTCTCAGGAAATCTGGTTTGGATAAGGGGGTGGTCCTTTAGAGAGGTTTCACAGTTTTGTTTTTTGATGATTTATCTCAGTAATTCTCTGTACCCATAAATGCGATGGTTAATAATTATCGTTCTTTTTTTCATATATATATTTTTTTAATCTAAAGAACTGTTTGAGAATGAACACTTCCAGCTTGGCAAAAAAGGTATGTAACGTTTACCCTTCTACAGCATGTCTTGAAAGGCTTGTCCAGCGAGATAAAACATTATTTCAAATGCTTTGAAATTTGAAGTGAATAAAACTCGTTTTTCATCTGCTGCCCGCTGAATAGGAATGCATTGCTTAAGCTGCTGTAGGAAGACATGAGCTATAATGTGATTGCCATGGACAACAAGGACCGTTTTCCTGTCAGACCCTTTTGATAAATTGAATGTTCAGAAAATGCTTGGCACTCCGATGTATAATGTCTATAAAGGTGCTCAGTGGTATCCAAATTTCCACATATAACTTCTCATGAAAGGACCACGACACTCAATCTTTAGGTTAGTTGCAGTTAGTTTAATATTTCCATCCAATCAATACAGATAAGACATGGCCAACGTTTCAGTTCCAAGGAAGAGGAGGCTGAGGCCGTGAACAAGGTTTCAGGATGGAACCGAAATGTTGGCCATGTCTGTCTTATCTGTATTAATTGGATGGAAAATTCTATTTATACTTTAATAGCTGGGGCATTTTGGTATGCGACCATGCATATTACTTTTTTTGTTTGTTTATTTTTAGTATGGGGAAAGGGAGGTGATTAGAATTTTTTAACATTTGTATTTTTTTATTTGTTACTTTTTTTTTTTTTTACTCGCTTTATTGAAGAATAGCAAGCAAAGTGTGATATAAAGAAAAAATGTGGGGGGTTCAGTCAGCACAACCCTGTATGCAGGTGCACATCGCTATGGCGAAATACACATACAAACGTAAAAACACAAATGCAACCAGCACTCTGCCCTGCCTCTATGCTGGATGTTGAAAGTGTGATATAAAGCAGTCAGAAAATTATGCAGTGTCGTACATAACCCTTAAGACATATCAGAATTCTACAGCAACGTGTCCAATGAGAGCAATGATACATCCAAAATACAGTATATTAATAAGGCATCAATATCAACAATTTCAAAGTACATGGTGACTCCCTAATTGAATATGTTCCTATGTCCTGAAGTGACGGGCAGGGAGATGAATAAGACTACTAAGAAATAGAGTGTAAGTGGGCCGTAGTAACAGTCAGCAGAGAGGCGCACCACGGTCCCCAGATCTTTTGGAATTTTTGAGGACATCCCCTGCGGGAGTAAATAATCTTCTCCAAGGGAATAATGTTGTTGACTAAAGTCTTCCATTGGCCAACCGTGGGGGGCCTGTCCGCCATCCACCTGAGAGCAATCGCCTTTCTGGCGAGGAAAAGAACTTCCCTAACAAAGGTGAGTGTATAGTGTGAGCGTGAGTCATCCTCAAGTACCCCCAGGAGACAAGCCTTGGGGCAAACCTCTAGGGTATCCGGGAGCATAGTAGATAAAACATCCACCACTTCCCTCCAGAATGGTCGAATGTGGCTACAGTCCCACATGAGATGCCAGAAATCCGCATTCATACACCTGTGACATCCCATATGGGGCCTCCTGCCCATTTTAAAAAGTCTGGTCGGGGTGGGGTAACATCTATGTAGAATAAAGAGTTGTGTCAGTCTATTAGTGAGGGACGGTGATACAGCTACAGGGGCCTCTAGGGCCCGCTCCACTCCTCAGCTGCGTTTTTACTTTTTTAAGCCCCATTAAGAACTACAGCAGTAATAGCATGGAACTCTTCAGAGAGACCAGTGCTATTGGCACGAATAACCGGCTTCCCCTTTTTGAACACCATTGCGCCTGAGTGGTGTTTCTACATCAGCCTCCCCATTTTCTGAAAAAGAGGGGAGTAGCGCGGAGTCTGGTTTGGGCATGGCCATTGACCCTGGCATATTCACTATCATTTACGCCATTTTACTGGTGCAGATAACAACTGAAATCTTCTCCAGCTAGGAGCTGGAGTAGATTTTCACCTAGGCACACAGACTGCTGGGGGATGCACCTAATTTATGACGAGGCCTGCAGCAGAAAATGACCCCTAGTGTGTTTTTGTGGTACGTTGCCAAGTGTTCCCAAGTGCAGGAACAAGAATGGTCTTCTTAACTTTATCCTAATGCAGGACCCTCTACTGCAGTACAATTAAGGGATCAGCTGCTATCAGTCTTCTTCTGAAGTTAATGCACATTTCCCAGGGTGAAGATTAGTTTTTATTATGCCGACTGACAAGTTTTCAGCTAATCTTCTAATTGCTGCCCTAATAAACACTCATATCATCATTTCATGTATTGTCAGGACGTTGTCTTCTGTTCTCGGTTTTAGAAACCATTAGTTAAAGTGACATTTCCATTACTGAAGTCATCTCAGATGTTATTGATAACTGGTGATAGTCTGATACAACAGGACAGTTACTTACGTCAATGGGTGCTGGGCTGCAGTGACCCGGTACGGCCACTTCACTTTGTACTGAGGGGTGCTCGCTGTGCTGGAGGCTGCAAAGAACAGCTGATTGGTGGGGGCTCGGGGTGTCGGACCCTCACCAATCAGATATTTATGATCTATCCTGAGAATAGGTCATCAGTATGAGCAGCCTGGAAAACCCCTTTAATATTGTGTATTTTCAATAGTCATGGACACAGAATGCCTAAAGTAGGGAAAAAAACAATAAAAAGTGTGTATGTGACGAGACGGAGAGAGGTAAGCAGCGTGTGCAAATGACTATTCAAGGAGCAAGAGTTTTATTAGAGGCTCCTTTAAAATAGTACTTGTACTAGATGAGACGTCATTCATGTCAATCTTGTGTATATTTGCTATCTCATACAATGACTTGTCCATTTTCAGTTCTAGCAGAACATGACAGTGCAGCTGCTCAGCAGTATGTGCGGCAGGGATGCCCAACAGCTCTCCGGGCGGATTTATGGGCGCTCATTCTGAATGTCTCGGACCAGCTTGAGGTATGTGATGGCTGCAGTTAATGTTTATAGCATATTATGGTTGACGTCCAACAGAAGCGCAGATCAAAGAGATTCTGCTGCTCAAGATCTGCCCAGCTACTGTTCAGCCCCTGTGAAGATGTGGATGCAGCAAGAGAAAGCCAAGGAAGCGGTCAATCATGTGACTGCCAACCTCTTACACCCATGGACCCGAAAACCGCTTCTGTCTATTCTTTACCTATCCCACCCATGGGCAGTAGTGGGCCATCAAGTAAACAGCTGGGGTAAGGGGTATTTGAATGTATTCTTCTATGTGACACAACACAGCAGTTTATGGCATGTTAGGAAATTTTACAACATAAAGTGGCCAACACTCTTTTAGTTTTGTAATTGCAATAAACCATAAAGCCAGGAACTGAAATAAAGCACATTGAGTCTAAATACTCATCAAAGTAAAGTAATACTGAAGGCATGTATTTGGCATAGGGCTGCAGCTATTGACTATTTTTGTAATCGAGTACTCTAATATTAAAATACTAATCAATCGTACCATCAGCCGTTCCCCTCAGTGCCATCAGCCGTTCCCCTCAGTGCCATCAGCCGTTCCCCTCAGTGCCATCAGCCGTTCCCCTCAGTGCCATCAGCCGTTCCCCTCAGTGCCATCAGCCGTTCCCCCCAGAGCCATCAGCCGTTCCCCCCAGTGCCATCAGCCGTTCCCCCCAGTGCCATCAGCCGTTCCCCCCAGTGCCATCAGCCGTTCCCCCAGTGCCATCAGCCGTTCCCCCAGTGCCATCAGCCGCCCCCCCCAGTGCCATCAGCCGCCCCCCAGTGCCACCAGCTGTCCCCCCCAGTGCCACCAGCTGTGCCACCAGCTGTCCCCCCCCAGTGCCACCAGCTGTCCCCTCCAGTGCCACCAGCTGTCCCCCCCCAGTGCCACCAGCTGTGCCACCAGCTGCGCCCTCCAGTGCCACCAGCTGTCCCCCCAGTGCCACCAGCTTGCCCCTTAGTGCCACCAGCTGCCCCTCCGAGTCATGTCACCAGCACCAGTGAAATAAACTACTTACCACTCCTGTAGGGGCGCCGCTCTACAGCTCCTTCATCTTCTTCTCCGCGCGCTGCACTGTCGTCCTGACGTCACACAGCGTCAGGTCATAGTGCACGTTTAACTGCACTATGTCCTGACGATGTGTCAGGAGAACAGTGCAGCGCGGTGCGGGCCGGCGGAGCAGTGAGTTATAGCAAGCCCTTCACTCCAGCTCTATGGTCACATGACACAAACAAATCCTTGATGCAAAAAATTTGCATCAAGGATTTTTTTTGTGTCGAATTACTCGATTCAATCGAGTAATTGTTTCAGCCCTAATTTGGCAGTATCACAGTTTGCAAGGTTTCTATCGCCTTACAGCACAACATATTTTTGTGGCCATGGTCATATTTTTAAGTGCAACTACTACATTTAGTTACTAGTTTTAAGTACATATAGAACCACTAGACCTGAAAATAAATGGTAAAAGTGAACTGGATCCAAACTTGTCAGTCTGTAGGATTCTCTAAAGTCCTATCGCTCTCTAACACTTTTTAGCTTCCAGAGGGTTAGGGGGTAAGTCCTTATGGTTATATTGCCTTCCTGTGCAGCTGACATACAATTGTGAAAAGGCTGAGGAAGGTAATGGTCCATTTTTTGGGGAAATAGTTTATATACTTTTTTTTTTTTCGCAATACACACAAAATAGGATAAAAGGGGAGGAAGATGCTCCTCTATTCTCAACTGGTGTGAGAGAGTACATGTGTTTGCAACAGGTGAAGGCAAACATTCCTTAGTGTAATTGGCTGTGAGCGTGTCATTTATACAAGTTTATCATTATGAAATTATTGTAAAAAATATTTAAAGTGGTCTATATATCACTTGGATAATACTGTGTGTGGTGACTTGCGTTGGTGATAGACAGCCAGTGTTGCAGCCAGTTGGCTTACAGCTGGACATAGGATTGTGAAAAGGCAGAGGAAAGGAAATGGTCCATCTTATGGGAAATTTTTTATATGCTTCTCAGTTTTGTTTGCAGTATGATGCCCCTCTTTTCTGCCATTCCCCAATGATGTGAGAGAGTACATAAGCTTGCAATTAAACAAATATTCTTCAGCTTAACTGGCATGTCTTTTGTACTAGTATATGATTATGAAATTATCATTAAAATGATTTAATCCTTTCCCTGTATGTCATACATCCTTGCAAGGTGTCAAATGCAATAGCCAAGAATATATATGGTACCCTCTTATACTGATGGCTGGATCTTAGGCTGTGTAACAGGCTGGTTTCACACGGGCGTTGCGGGAAAATGTGCATTGCACCCGCGCGGAAAACTCGCCCTTGTGAAAGGGGCCTTAGAGATTCCAGCTAGGTCTTATTTTAAAGCTGACATTCTCAGCTTTGAAATATCCAAATTCTAGGCTGTAGTCATTATATACTGTGAGTTAGAGCCCATAGAAACAGGTCTCAGTGAAAGCTGCCTGAGCCTCCAACTTTCGTTCCCGACCTGATTTCTGAGTACTCTAACTCGTTATATATCGTGACTAGAGCTTCAAATCAGCTTTAAAACAAGACCGGGCATGAATTTCTAGCTGTTACACAGCCCGAGATATGCCAGTAGATAGCAGCTCTCCCCCTTCAGCTGACTGAGCCAGTGTGGGGAGGGGGCAGTGGGGGAAGTGCTAACAGGCTACACAAAGAGACACAGAGCCTTCTCTTTCCTCTGTGTATTTGTAAGGGGACTGTGCAAATTATGAATGTTTTTTTCCAGGCGTAAAAAACTTGTGTATTCCACTAGTTGTGCAGGTAGCCTTAAGGCTGGGTTCACACTTGAGCGTTTTACAGCGCGTTCAAACGCGCTGTAAAACGCTCAACACATGAAAACCAATGCTTCCCTATGGCCCTGGTTCTCACTTGAGCGTTTTACAGCGCTGAAAAACGCGCTGTAAAACGCCCTACGCTCAAACAAGTACTTGAGCTTCTTTGGGGCGTTTTGACGCGCGTTTGTGGCCATAGGACATTGCAGTCAATCACACAAACGCGCGTCAAATGCGCGTTTACTATTGCAAAAAACGCTCGTCAAAAACGCGCGTTAAACGCGCATATCAAAGACGCTCAGGTCTGAACCCAGCCTAAAGGAAGTCAGTCACATCATTTTCAGCCATATAATTAAGGCTACATTCACACGACCGTATGTGTTTTGCGGTCCGCAAATTGCAGATCCGCAAAACACGGATACAGGTCGCGTGAATGTAGCCGCCCCTATGATAGAAATGCCTATTCTTATGCCCTATGATAGAAATGCCTATAGGACATGCTCTATCTTTTTTGCGGGGCCGCGGAACGGATCTTCGGATGCGGACAGCACATTGTGTGCTGTCCGCATCTTTTGCGGCCCCATTGAAATGAATGGGTCCTCACCCGTTCCGCAAAATTGCGGAACGGATGCGGAGCCAAAAATACGGTCGTGTGAATGCACCCTAACAGTGTTGCCCCACTGAAGATTTCAAACACATTCCAAACATACTTGTGTGTACTTTCTGTCTTTATTTCATGTCCAGAAAAAGCACTTTTAGGCCTCATGCGCACGGCCATAAGTGTTTTGAGGTCGGCAAAATCCGTATCCTGGCTGTGAGCATGCTGCCTTTTTTCTCCCCTTTTCTTTTTCTTTTTTTTGTGAGGCTGTGGATACGGACAGCAGACGAGTGAAGCGAACTGGGGAAAAAATAAACGAACCAGCACCCCCACAATAAGTGAATATGAGAACGCAGGTGCACGCTACCTTGGCTAAAACACACTTGGATTAGTAGAACTACAGGTAACAGCACTCTGCTAGTCAATTGCACAAAGATATAAGCAAACACTGAAAGAATAAATGCTTGGAGGTCATACTAGAAGCTCTTTGCGAATATAATTTATCAAAAATATTTCGGGCCCATCTACCGGTCGTCAAGGTAGCTTCTAATCAGATGGGTCCTACTCTAACATGCCTCTCCTGGGCTTACAGCCTACAATCTGGGCAAAGTAGTACCAAGCTGTATCCTACGCATGCCTCTCCCAGGCTGTCAGCCTGCAGTATGGGCTGGGTAGAATACAGCCCATACATCACCCCTGGTGGTAAGATTGAACCGTGCACCACCAGCCCATTCACCATGTGCTTTTAATCAGATAGCTTGTACAGCTGTATTTTTGATCAATTATATTCGCAAAGAGCTTCTAGCTGCATTTGCAGTAAGTATGACCACCAAGCATTTATTCTTTCAGTGTTTGCTTATATCTTTGTGCAATTGACTAGCAGAGTGAAGGGAACCGGTCAGTTATACCGCATAAAGACACTGTAAAAATAAAAACCCATAAAACGATGGTGGTATTGCTTTTTTCCAATTTCACCCCATTTGGATTTTCCAGCTTCCCCTATATCATATGCAGTGTTAAGTGGTCGCAATTAGAGATGAGCGAATTTGATATTTTGAAATTCGTTCACCCTTCGTTTGGTGGTAAAAAGTGAATTGCGTTATGGATTGCGTTACCACAGACCATAACGCAATTCTGTGATGGAATGCATAACGGAATGCCTTTAGAGGCATTCCGTTATTTATTCCATCATAATAGAAGTCTATGGGCTGCAAAACGGATCCATCTCGTTTCCGTTATGCAGGGGAGGACTTTCGCTGCTATCCCTGCTTGGATGATTGGCCTCTGCAGCTATGCCTCAGATGGTTGTCCTCTGCAATTATCCCTGTTTGGATCATTGGCTTCTTCAGCTATTTCTGCTTGGATTATTGCCTTCTTCAGCTATTCATAATCGTTTGATTGGCTTCTGAAGCTATGCTTGTCTGGATGATTGGTCTTTCCAGCTATGCCTGCTTGGAGGATTGGCTTCTGAGGTATGCCTACTTAGATGATTGTCCTTTGCATGTATGCCTGCTTTGAGGATTGGCTCAGCAGCTGTACCTTCCCGAAGGATTTGCTTCCACAGCTTTGTCTGCTTGGCTGATGGCCACTGTAGCTATGCCTGGTTGGGTGATTTGCCTCTTCAGCTAGGTCTGCTTGGTTGACTGCTTGTTCATCTAGGCAGGGTTTTTGCATCTATACATACTTAGATTACTACTGTACATCTATCTATGCCATCTTGGCCGACTGTTTTTCATTTCCTTCTTTGCCTGATTTGGCCATCTAATTCTGCCTGCTTTAGCTGTCTGCTTGTGCATTGGTACCTGCTTGTTCCTCTGCCTATGGTTTTGCTTGTGTTTGCTGACTGTCTTTACCTTTCTGATGGGTTTAGCTGACTGTCTGCCTTTTAAGGTTGACTGGTAGCATGGGTAGTTTGGCAAGTTAACAGAGGAACAGTCTGCTCCTCCTTTGTAATCATAGGAGGGGCATGATGTCAATACGTTTTCCACTGCTCCGAGTTAGGGTGGACGCAAGACTCATTCCGCTGCTTTTAGGCAGTGCGGACATAAATCTCATTCAGCTGCTCCTAGGGAGGGCAAATGCAAGGTTCATTCTGCTGCTTCGAGGGAGGGAAGACGCAAGACTCATTCTGCTGCCCAAAGAGTTTAGGTCCTCTTAATATGATTGGGCTCATTCACACTGCGGATCCATTCATTTCTATGGGCCCTCAAAAGATTCGGACAGTACACTGTGTGCTGTCCACATCCGTTATTAAGTACCGCGGCTCTGTTAGGGGTAGTGTGGACCACTCTATCCTGTCATTAGACGCCGCAAAGGCGTTTGACAGGATGGAGTGGACTTTTTTGTGGGCAACGATGTCTCATTTTGGCCTTGGGAAATCTTTTTTGGAAAGGACTCAAATGCTATATGAACACCCGGTTGCATATATTAATATCAATGGTATTGGCACTTCTCCTGTTACGATGCGGAGAGGGATGAGACAGGGTTGTCCCCTGTCTCCTCTCCTCTTCGCGCTCTTTATAGAACCGTTGGCTTGTCGGATCCGTTTAGAGAATAGTATAGATGGTTTCGGGGTGGCGGGAGTGAGCGATAAAATTAGCCTATATGCAGACGATGTGATTCTGTTTCTGGACCAGGGTTGGAAAATCCTCCCCTATGTTATAGAGGTAATAGAACATTATGGTAAATTATCAGGCTATTTGATCAATTGGGCAAAGTCATCGCTCCTCCCACTGAACCGGAAAGCTGTAGATGTGGGGAGCCGAGTTCGTGTTTTGGCTCCTAACGATACCTTAGATTACTTGGGGGTTAAGATCGGGGTTCCTATAAGTAGGTTTTATGAGCTCAATCTGGCCCCAGCTTTGGATAAAGTTAGGACCAAAGTCGGTGCTTGGCGGAAATTGATACTGGCACAGACAGATCGAATTGCACTGATCAGGATAATTATTTTGCCTATGGTTCTGTTTCCGATCTGTGCGTCCCCTGTTTGGATTGATGATATCTTCTTTCATAGATTGGAGACCTTGATTAATGACCTAATTTGGGGCAGGAAGAGGGTGCGTATAAAGCAGAGATATCTATGGTTGTCGGAGGTAGATGGTGGACTGTCACTACCCTTTTTTCAAGGATATTATTTTTGTGCACAGATTCAGCGGTGTTGTAATTGGAAAGAGAGTTTACTTTCACGGTATTTGAATAAAGTCATTGATACACCAATAGAGAACATTTTTTCATGTTTGGAAACTGGTTCTATGGGAATGAGGAAATCCTTGTTGATCCCTTTCTCAATACAGAGGGTGTGGAATAGGCTGAAGGAGTTCCTTAAAGTCCCCGGCCCGTTTGTTTTCACCCCTCTGTGGGGGAAAAGGGGGCTGGAGGAATTTTTCAAAATTACAGAATTTGGTTATTGGTCACGTAATGGTATCAATAGGGTGTCTCACCTATTCCATTTAGGACATTTTAAATCACTTTCGGAATTTGGTTTCAATGATAGTTCACCATTAGATTTATTTATGTATGCACGTTTGAAACATTTATTTGAAGCTTCTAGGAATAGGGGCCGTATTTTTCCACAAGAGAATATATTTTTTGATTACTGTGACGCTCAGAAGGACCAGAAGGTGAAATTATCTAGATTATACCCTAAACTCCGAATGGCACTGGCTACTGTCACACCTTTTAAAAGCCCAAGTAAATGGGAGCAAGAGTTGAATTGTCCTCCTTTACAGTGGCCCACTATCTATAGGAATGTGAGAAAGGCGACAGTTTCCAGTGCCCACAAACTAATTCAATTTAAGATCCTTCATAGACTGTACTATACGCCCAAAACCCAAGGAAAATTCCCCCAAAATAGGGACCGGGACTGTTGTTGTCCTAAATGTGGATATGTGAATGCGAACTATGTCCATTTGCTTTGGAGCTGTAGTAAAATAAGACAATACTGGGATGAGGTTTTCTCTGCCCTACAAAAGGAATCCTTAATGAACTATAACCCGGGGATCTTGATAGTGATCTTTGGAGATTATGGTTCAGAAACGGAAGTCCCCCCCCCCCAGGTTAGACGGATCTGGATGAGAGGATTGATGGTTGCGAAAGCTATATTGGTCAGGCACTGGGGCTCTGCCTCCCAGCCCTCGTCAAGGGAGTGGTGTTTATACCTGCAACAAATTAAAATATATGAGGATATTGAAAGGAATCGGAGAGTTGCACGCAGAGACACGTAGAAATAAATAGCTAATGTTTTTTTTTCTTTGAATGAACTGAGGGGAACGACAGCCAATGGGGGGGGGGGGGAAAATGATGTGTAATGATTACTATATTATATACATGGATGTGATGGTTATGTTATATACTGTTTTATTATATACACTAATGTGATTGACATTGGTCTATATACAAATTCTATGTGTTTTTTTAAATTAAAATAAAGATAAATAAAAATAAAAAATAATAAAAAGTACCGCGGCTCCGCAGAAAAGCAATCGCGGACGTGAATAGGCATTTTCTATTATGGTTGCGGCCATGTGCGGTCCGCAAATTGTAGAATGCACATGGCCGTTATCCGTGTTTTGCAGATCTGCAAATTCCGGATCCGCAAAGCACTACGGCCTTCTGAATGGGCCCTTATACTTACTGGTAATTTGACTTTCTAGAACCCATGACAGCACTTCCCTCTTTCCTGTAGTTGGTTATGGGAATACTGCCTCTCACAGTCCACCCCTCACATTTTTTGTAAATATTTTATTCTCTTTTTTCATGGGACAACACTTAAGATCTGACACTTTGACACAATGTAAAGTAGTCAGTGTGCAGCTTGTATAACAGTGTAAATGTGGTGTGCCCTCAAAATAACTCACCACACAGCCATTAATGTCTAAACCGCTAAGTACACCCCTACACGTAAGTGAAAATGGCAAAATTGTGCCCAGCTGCGTTCAGGTGTCCGCCTGCTGAGCGGAGCGGAGGACAAACGCTGCCAGACTGATGCATTCTGAGCGGATCCGCATCCATTCAGAATGCATTAGGGCTGGACGGATCCGTTCGGGGCCTCTTGTGAGCCCCTTCAAACGGAACTCACAAGCGGAGCCCCGAACGCTAGTGTGAAAGTAGCCTTAGAGACCTTGCTCCACCCTTTCGCTTGAGGATGCCCCACAGATGCTCAATAGGGTTTAGGTCTGGAGACATGCTTGGCCAGTCCAGCACCTTCACCCTGAGTTTCTTTAGCAAGGCAGTGTTTGTCTTGGAGGTGTGTTTGGGGTCCTTATCATGTTGGAATACTGCCCTGCGGCCCAGTTTCCGAAGGGAGGGGGATGATGCTCTGCTTCAGTATGTCACAGTACATGTCGGCATTCATGGTTCCCTCAATGAACTGTAGCTCCCCACAGCCAGCAGCGCTCATGTAGCCCAAAACCATGACACTCCCACCACCATGACTGTAGGCAGGACACATTTGTCTTTGTACTAATCAGATGGTTGCCGCCACACACGCTTGACACCATCTGAACCAAATAAGTTTATCTTTGTCCCATCAGACCACAGGACATGCTTCCAGTCATCCATGTCCTTAGTCTGCTCGTCTTCAGAAAACTGTTTGCAGACTTTCTTGTGCATCATCTTTAGAAGAGGCTGCCTTCTCTGACGACCAATTTGATGCAGTGTGCGGCTTATGGTCTGATCACTGACAGGCTGACTCCCCACCCCTTTAACCTCTGCAGCAATGCTGCCAGCAGTCATACGTCTATTTTGAAAAGACAACCGCTGTATGGTCTTGGCCACCGTGCTGCAGCTCAGTGTCAGGGTGTTGGCGATCTTCTTATAGCCTAGGCCATCTTTATGCAGAGCAACAATTCTATTTTTCAGAACCTCAGAGAGTTCTTTGCCATGAGGAGCCATGGTGAACTTCCAGAGACCAGTAAGAGATTGTGAGAGCAATAACACCAAATCTAACCCACCTGCTCCACAGTCACACCTGACACCGGGGAGGGAAAAATGGCTAATTGGGCACAATTTAGACAGGATTAGTAAATCTGGGGCATTGTGTTTTGTTACGACTAAATGAACAACTTGTGGATGCTAATGTACTTGTCAACTTGTGTTCATGGCCAGATGTGCCCCACAGTAGCACAATTTCCATATTGGAAAATGGCACTCTGAGCATAATATGCTCACGCACCTTGTACTTTTTATGTCCTGATTGATTGGTGATGACTCACATGGGACATTTACTGTGTCATAAAAGAATCCACTAAAGAATAATATTTACTGAATGTCAGGACTCCAGAAGCAAAGGCCATGGAGGCTGCACAGAAATCCTTTCCTGCAAAATAATGGAAATATTCTGTACTTTGTCAAATTTATTTTCTACCATGCACTCATTTTTCTTCTGTAGAATTTAGACCGACTGTAACTTTTTTCCATATACGGGGTATTCCAGTTTTTATTTTTTTTATATTTTTGTTTATATATTTGGAAATCATACAATTTTCTAATAAATATGTATTTAAAATTCTGCATAAATACCTTTTGTACATAAAGCAGTTGACCCCTATATGCAGTAGAATGGTATCCCATTTATCATTAATAAATTCATTGCCTAAATGAAACATGGCATCAAATAATCCCTGACATTCACTAAGCATCATGTGACATCAGGGTGGCTAAAAATCAATGATTTATAAAGAAAAATCAGATTTTTTTTTTAAATTTAAATCTTTTTTTTTTTTATTTAATCAGATTTTTTTTATATAAAATACTTTTTGAGGAAAATATATTACCATCCAAAGGTTATTCCATCATGAAATAAATATACGTTTTTTAATTATGTAGAATAAGGCTGTATATGTTAAATTTTTCGGGTAAATAAATTCCATCAAGGCTGGTTTCACACGGACGTTGCGGAAAAAGATGCGGGTGTGTTGCGGGAACATGCACGATTTTTCCGCGCGAGTGCAAAACATTGTAATGCGTTTTGTACGAGCGTGAGAAAAATCGCCATGTTTGGTATCCAAACCCGAACTCTCAAAACAGAAGTTTGGCTTTGGGATCGGGGTTGTATACAGTGGCGGAAATAATTATTTGACCCCTCACTGATTTTGTAAGTTTGTCCAATGACAAAGAAATGAAAAGTCTCAGAACAGTATCATTTCAATGGTAGGTTTATTGTAACAGTGGCAGATAGCACATCAAAAGGAAAATCGAAAAAATAACTTTAAATAAAAGATAGCAACTGATTTGCATTTCATTGAGTGAAATAAGTATTTGAACCCTCTAACAAAAAAAGACTTAATACTTGGTGGAAAAACCCTTGTTTGCAAGCACAGAGGTCAAACGTTTCTTGTAATTGATGACCAAGTTTGCGCACATTTTAGGAGGAATGTTGGTCCACTCCTCTTTGCAGATCATCTCTAAATCCCTAAGGTTTCGAGGCTGTCTCTGTGCAACTCTGAGCTTGAGCTCCCTCCATAGGTTTTCGATTGGATTAAGGTCCGGAGACTGACTAGGCCACTCCATGACCTTAATGTGCTTCTTCTTGAGCCTTTGTTGCCTTTGCTGTATGTTTTGGGTCATTGTCGTGCTGGAACACCCATCCACGACCCATTTTCAGTTTCCTGGCAGAGGGAAGGAGGTTGTCGCTCAGGATTTCACGATACATGGCTCCGCCCATTTTCCCGTTTATGCGAATAAGTTGTCCTGTGCCCTTAGCAGAAAAACACCCCCAAAGCAAAATGTTTCCACCCCCATGCTTGACGGTGGGGACGGTGTTTTGGGGGTCATAGGCAGCATTTTTCTTCCTCCAAACACAGCGAGTTGAGTTAATGCCAAAGAGCTCTATTTTGGTCTCATCAGACCACAGCACCTTCTCCCAGTCACTCTCTGAATCATTCAGGTGTTCATTGGCAAACTTCAGACGGGCCTGCACATGTGCCTTCCTGAGCAGGGGGACCTTGCGAGCCCTGCAGGATTTTAATCCATTGCGGTGTAATGTGTTTCCAATGGTTTTCTTGGTGACTGTGGTCCCTGCTAATTTGAGGTCATTAACTAACTCCTCCCGTGTAGTTCTAGGATGCTTTTTCACCTTTCTCAGAACCATTGACACCCCACGAGGTGAGATCTTGCGTGGAGCCCCAGAGCGAGGTCGATTGATGGTCATTTTGTGCTCCTTCCATTTTCGAACAATCGCACCAACAGTTGTCACCTTCTCTCCCAGCTTCTTGCTAATGGTTTTGTAGCCCATTCCAGCCTTGTGCAGGTCTACAATTTTGTCTCTGACATCCTTGGACAGCTCTTTGGTCTTTCCCATGTTGGAGAGTTTGGAGTCTGCTTGATTGATTGATTCTGTGGACAGGTGTCTTTTATACAGGTGACTAGTTAAGACAGGTGTCCTTAATGAGGGTGACTAATTGAGTAGAAGTGTCTAACCACTCTGTGGGAGCCAGAACTCTTAATGGTTGGTAGGGGTTCAAATACTTATTTCACTCAATGAAATGCAAATCAGTTGCTATCTTTTATTTAAAGTTATTTTTTCGATTTTCCTTTTGATGTGCTATCTGCCACTGTTACAATAAACCTACCATTGAAATGATACTGTTCTGAGACTTTTCATTTCTTTGTCATTGGACAAACTTACAAAATCAGTGAGGGGTCAAATAATTATTTCCGCCACTGTAGATTGTATTATTTTCCCTTATAACATGGTTATAAGGGAAAATAATAGCATTCTTAATACAGAATGCATAGTTCAAAAGGGCTGGAGGGGTTAAAAAAAAATAAAAAAAATTTAATTCGCCTTAATCCACTTGCTCACGCAGCCCAGCTTCTCTTCTGTCTTCTTCTTTGAGGAATAGGACCTTTGATGATGTCACTGCGCTCATCACATGGTCCATCACAGGATCTTTTACCATGGTGACGGATCATGTGACGGACCATGTGATGAGCGTAGGGACGTCACCACAGGTCCTTTTCCTGTGCACAGCAAAGATGAAGACAGAAGAGAAGCCGGGCTGCGCGAACAAGTGGATTAAGGTGAGTTCAATTATTAATTTTATTTTTTTAACCCCTCCAGCGCTATTGTACTATGCATTCTGCATTAAGAATGCTATTATTTTCCCTTATAACCATGTTATAAGGGAAAATAATAAGGATCGGGTCTCCATCACGATCGTCTCCTAGCAACCGTGCGTGAAAATCGCACCGCATCCGCACTTGCTTGCGGATTCTTGCGATTTTCACGCAGCCCCATTCACTTCTATGGGGCCTACGTTTCGTGAAAAACGCGCAAAGAGGAGCATGCTGCGATTTTCACGCAAGGCACAAGTGATGTGTGAAAATCACCGCTCATGTGCACAGCCCCATAGAAATTAATGGGTCCGGATTCAGTGCAGGTGCAATGCGTTCACCTCACGCATCGCACCCTCGCAGAAATCTCGCCCGTGTGAAAGGGGCCTAAGCCATTCACAATGTCATGCTCTTCCAGAGGTTTTTGTAAGATTATTGTCTTCCTACAAGATATTATCACAGATGCTTGGTTTACTTTTGCAGTTCTCAAAACTGAATTTGACTCAGCAGAGATCACATGCCTTTTCTTCACAGCAAAATTTTTATAACATGAACAGAGTTTAGAAAAAGACCTTAATCCTAACTTCTACAAACCTATGAATACAGAATCAACCTAATGAAACTAATATGAAAAGTTCTTATTCTAAAAATCTTCATCTACTGGCATATTATAAGTTACCAGTATACCAGCAAGAATTACCGTAGTCTTTATGTAGAAAACTATGATTTAAATCAAGCCTTACTGACTAGTGATTTTAAATCGTGATTTAAATCAGTTTGATTTAAATCAAATCCACCCTGCATGACATACATGGGCGTAGGAAGCGGGGGGGACGGATCCCCCCCAGGAAATAATGCGGGGGGGACAGGTTTTGTCAAATCCCCCCCAGCGGCAGTGTGTGCGGCGGCGGGGCAGGCACTGAGATGAGCGCTTCCATTGTGGAAGCGAAGCGCTCATCTCCATAGTGATCTGACTGTTTGTATCGCCGTCCTCAGGACAGCTATACAAACAGAAGGCTGCGGAGGAGCAGGGCAGGGAGGTGTGTCCCTTTCCTGTTCCTCTGATAGGCTGCCGATACTACTAGGCCGACGTAGGCGGCGCAATGACGTCATCGCGCCGCCTGAGCCGTACAGCGCTGGAGTCGGGACACCGGCCGGAAGAGCCCTGCATCGCATCGCTCCAAAGAGGTAAGTATAAGTGTTAAATTTTTTAAAAAACTATATACAATACTTTGTTTTTTTTCACTGGCACATAATGGGGGGGCCCTATTACTGGCACATAATGGGGGGGCTGGTTATTACTGGCACATAATGGGGAGGGGGGGCTGGTTATTACTGGCACATAATGGGGAGGGGGGGCTGGTTATTACTGGCACATAATGGGGAGGGGGGGCTGGTTATTACTGGCACATAATGGGGAGGGGGGGCTGGTTATTACTGGCACATAATGGGGAGGGGGGGCTGGTTATTACTGGCACATAATGGGGAGGGGGGGGCTGGTTATTACTGGCACATAATGGGGAGGGGGGGCTGGTTATTACTGGCACATAACCAGGCCCCCCTCCCTATTATGTGCCAGTAATAACCAGGCCCCCCTCCCTATTATTACTGGCACATAATGGGGAGGGGGGCCTGGTTATTACTGGCACATAATGGGGAGGGGGGCCTGGTTATTACTGGCACATGATTGGGGGGGGCTGTTATTACTGGCTGATGAGAGGCACTGGGGGCTGCTATGAGGCATGGGGCTCTTATCTGAGGTCTGATTGGGGGTCATTCATATTGGGGTCTGAGCTGAGGTGTGATCTGAGGTTTTATTAACATTGGGGATCTTATTGGGGCTGTTAGCTGAGGTCTGATTGGTGGTCTGACCTGAGGTGTAATGAAAAATATTTTTTTCTTATTGTACCCATTTCCAGCCCGGAGCCCAGAGCACTGATCCGGAGCAGCTTGGAGAAAAAGGCCTCACAGTCTCCCACACTCGTTCTGCCCGGCCAAGCCAGCCAGCACCCCTGAGTCTTCAGAACTGTAAGTAAATTATATATAAGGGGAGATTATCGTTTCGGCGGGGGGGAGGGGGGGGGGGGGGGAAAGTACCTGGAATTACTGAATAAGAATATACCCGGCGAGCGAAAATGCTGTCCCCCCCAGATTTTTGGGGGTTCCTACACCCATGATGACATACATGTACTGGTTCAGCACACAGGTCACATTCATGTGATAAGTAAATAGGACTAGTGTTGGAATAATGATTTTATTGTGGTTATTACAGTAACTACATGTACGTGTATACTTACATGGCAGCCTGTCTCTAGGTGATAAGAAATGGCTGTCTGTTTCTAGGTGATATTGTCATGTTGTTAATAAAGTTTAGCGTTAAAAGAAAAAACAAATACAAGTCTGCCACTACACAGACACTAGCAGACATGATGAGATGCTGCTGCAGGTAGTAATACTGTATATACTGTATATGTGCTGCTCCTCAATACGCTACTGTTCACTGGTTAGATACCTGGGCAGTTTAATGAAAGCCAGGCAGGAGCGGACTGGGAACTTAAAGTGGACCTGGAATGTAAATTAACCACCTCAGCCCCCCTAGCTTAAACACCCTTAATGACCAGGCCACTTTTTACACTTCTGACCTACACTACTTTCACCGTTTATTGCTCGGTCATGCAACTTACCACCCAAATGAATTTTACCTCCTTTTCTTCTCACTAATAGAGCTTTCATTTGGTGGTATTTCATTGCTGCTGACATTTTTACTTTTTTTGTTATTAATCGAAATTTAACCTTTTTTTTTTTGCAAAAAAATGACATTTTTCACTTTTTAGTTGTAAAATTTTGCAAAAAAAACGACATCCATATATAAATTTCTCTCTAAATTTATTGTTCTACATGTCTTTGATAAAAAAAAAATGTTTGGGTAAAAAAAAAATGGTTTGGGTAAAAGTTATAGTGTTTACAAACTATGGTACAAAAATGTGAATTTCCGCTTTTTGAAGCAGCTCTGACTTTCTGAGCACCTGTCATGTTTCCTGAGGTTCTACAATGGCCAGACAGTACAAACACCCCACAAATGACCCCATTTCGGAAAGTATACACCCTAAGGTATTCGCTGATGGGCATAGTGAGTTTATAGAACTTTTTATTTTTTGTCACAAGTTAGCGGAAAATGATGATTTTTTTATTTTTATTTTTTTTCTTACAAAGTCTCATATTCCACTAACTTGTGACAAAAAAATAAAAACTTCCATGAACTCACTATGCCCATCACGAAATACCTTGGGGTGTCTTCTTTCCAAAATGGGGTCACTTGTGGGGTAGTTATACTGCCCTGGCATTTTAGGGGCCCAAATGCGTGCAAAGTAGTTTGAAATCAAAATCTGTAAAAAATGGCCTGTGAAATCCGTAAGATGCTCTTTGGAATGTGGGCCCCTTTGCCCACCTAGGCTGCAAAAAAGTGTCACACATGTGGTATTTCCGTACTCAGGAGAAGTTGGGCAATGTGTTTTGGGGTGTCATTTTACATATACCCATGCTGGGTGAGAGAAATATCTTGGCAAAAGACAACTTTTCCCATTTTTTTATTCAAAGTTGGCATTTGACCAAGATATTTATCTCACCCAGCATGGGTATATGTAAAATGCCACCCCAAAACACATTGCCCAACTACTCCTGAGTACGGCGATACCACATGTGTGACACTTTTTTGCAGCCTAGGTGGGCAAAGGGGCCCACATTCCAAAGAGCACCTTTAGGATTTCACAGGTCATTTTTTACACATTTTGATTTCAAACTACTTACCACACATTAGGGCCCCTAGAATGCCAGGGCAGTATAACTACCCCACAAGTGACCACATTTTGGAAAGAAGACACCCCAAGGTATTCCGTGAGGGGCATGGCGAGTTCCTAGAATTTTTTATTTTTTGTCACAAGTTAGCGGAAAATTATGATTTTTTTCTTTTTATTTTTTTTCTTACAAAGTCTCATATTCCACTAACTTGTGACAAAAAATAAAAACTTCCATGAACTCACTATGCCCATCACGAAATACCTGGGGGTGTCTTCTTTCCAAAATGGGGTCACTTGTGGGGTAGTTATACTGCCCTGGAATTTTAGGGGCCCATGCTGGGTGAGATAAATATCTCGGTCAAATGACAACTTTGTATAAAAAAATGGGAAAAGTTGTCTTTTGCCAAGATATTTTTCTCACCCAGCATGGGTATATGTAAAAAGACACCCCAAAACACATTGCCCAACTTCTCCTGAGTACGGGGATACCAGATGTGTGACACTTTTTTGCAGCCTAGGTGGGCAAAGGGGCCCACATTCCAAAGAGCACCTTTCGGATTTCACCGGCCATTTTTTACAGATTTTGATTTCAAACCACTTCTCACGCATTCGGCCCCTAAAATGCCAGGGCAGTATAACTACCCCACAAGTGACCCCATTTTGGAAAGAAGACACCCCAAGGTATTTCGTGATGGGCATAGTGAGTTCATGGAAGTTTTTATTTTTTGTCACAAGTTAGTGGAATATGAGACTTTATAAGAAAAAAATAAAAATAAAAAAATCATAATTTTCCGCTAACTTGTGACAAAAAATAAAAAATTCTAGGAACTCGCCATGCCCCTAACGGAATACCTTGGGGTGTCTTCTTTCCAAAATGGGGTCACTTGTGGGGTAGTTATACTGCCCTGGCATTCTAGGGGCCCTAATGTGTGGTAAGTAGGTAACTGACCTGTGAAATCTGAAAGGTGCTCTTTGGAATGTGGGCCCCTTTGCCCACCTAGGCTGCAAAAAAGTGTCACACATGTGGTATCGCCGTATTCAGGAGAAGTTGGGCAATGTGTTTTGGGGTGTCTTTTTACATATACTCATGCTGGGTGAGAGAAATATCTCGGCAAAAGACAACTTTTCCCATTTTTTATACAAAGTTGACATTTGACCAAGATATTTATCTCACCCAGCATGGGTATATGTAAAATGACACCCCAAAACACATTGCCCAACTTCTCCTGAGTACGGCGATACCAGATGTGTGACACTTTTTTGCAGCCTAGATGCGCAAAGGGGCCCACATTCCTTTTATGAGGGCATTTTTAGACATTTGGATCCCAGACTTCTTCTCACGCTTTAGGGCCCCTAAAATGCCAGGACAGTATAAATACCCCACATGTGACCCTATTTTGGAAAGAAGACACCCCAAGGTATTCAATGAGGGGCATGGCGAGTTCATAGAGATTTTTAATTTTTTTTTCTCACAAAGTCTCCCTTTCCGCTAACTTGGGACAAAAATTTCAATCTTTCATGGACTCAATATGCCCCTCAGCGAATTCCTTGGGGTGTCTTCTTTCCAAAATGGGGTCGCATGTGGGGTATTTATACTGCCCTGGCATTCTAGGGGCCCTAAAGCGTGAGAAGAAGTCTGGAATATAAATGTCTAAAAATTTTTACGCATTTTGATTCCGTGAGGGGTATGGTCAGTTCATGTGAGATTTTAATTTTTGACACAAGTTAGTGGAATATGAGACTTTGTAAGGAAAAAAATAATAATTTCCGCTAACTTGGGCCAAAAAAATGTCTGAATGGAGCCTTACAGGGGGGTGATCAATGACGGGGGGGGGTGATCAATGACAGGGGGGTGATCAGGGAGTCTATATGGGGTGATCACCCCCCTGTCATTGATCACCCCCCTGTAAGGCTCCATTCAGACGTCCGTATGTGTTTTGCGGATCCGATCCATGTATCCGTGGATCCGTAAAAAACATACGGACATCTGAATGCAGCCTTACAGGGGGGTGATCAATGACAGGGGGGTGATCAATGACAGGGGGGTGATCAATGACAGGGGGGTGATCAGGGAGTCTATATGGGGTGATTACCCCCTGTCATTGATCACCCCCCTGTAAGGCTCCATTCAGACGTCCGTATGTGTTTTGCGGATCCGATCCATGTATCAGTGGATCCGTAAAAATCATACGGACATCTGAATGGAGCCTTAAAAGGGGGTGATCAATGACAGGGGGGTGATCAGGGAGTCTATATGGGGTGATCACCCCCCTGTAAGGCTCCATTCAGACGCCTGTATGTGTTTTGCAGATCCGATCCATGTATCCGTGGATCCGTAAAAAACATACGGACATCTGAATGCAGCCTTACAGGGGGGTGATCAATGACAGGGTGGTGATCAATGACAGCAGGGTAATCAGGGAGTCTATATGGGGTGATCAGGGGTTATATTGATATAATAAATGTCTGCGAGCAAAATTTGAAATAGGTGTATATTAGAAAATTGTTCAACATCCTATTCTCTACATAAATAAATGTCATCATTAAAACCGGAATACCTCTTTAACACGTGTTCCCACATTCTCCATCAGCTGTCAGCCTACACATTGATATCTCTTGGGGTTGCTGCTAAAGAGGTGAAAAGACTTTGGACAGCATGAACAGCTCTAGTTTGTGTTTCATTTTGCACTCTATTTCCAAAAAAACAGTGCTGAGAATCAAAGAGCACATGACGCTGCTGCTGTGGTTCATCACTTACTGCAGGGGCCTGTCTCGAAAGCTGGACGTTCATAGCAGGAGAGCCTCGACTTAACGATTCCAGCAGCAGACCTGTGCAGAATGCCCAGCAGCTCATATTGTTATCGGCAGAATATGTCTCTCAGTGCTAATTTAATAATCAGCTGGAACCGTTGCTTACTTTTATTGCCATGCTGTTTCTACATTAATTGATCCTCAGAAGGATAACAAGAAGTAATGCAAAGGAAAGAAAGATTAGAAGCCAATTATCCGTTTCCATCCGTCTCATCACTCAGCCTTGTAATATGCCAGCTATCTTCTGGACTAAAGGGCTGTGACTATCGGTCTTATTTCTAATTTGTTACTAATCGATTCCAACGTTTTACTTTAGCTCTTTCATACAATAGCCCGGATTTCCTCAGTATAATTTTGTACTGCTGCATCATCAATAGCACTAAAGTCTAGAAAACCGGGTCACCGCCCCTATAAAGGCTGTAGTTAGGGATTAGCGAATCGACTTCGAATGAAACGTCCAAAGTTGATTTGCATGATATTTAGTTTGAATACTGTACGGAGCGCTCGCTCCATACAGTATTAGAATGTATTGGCTCCTATGAGCCGAAGTTGTTACTTCGTGAAGTCTCGCGAGACTTCACATAATAACTTCATAAATCAATTTGTACTGTAAAAAAACATTTCCCGAACTCTGGTTCGGTTCCAAGGTACCACCAAGTTCGGGAAATGTTTTTTTACAGTAGAAATTGATTTATGAAGTTATTATGTGAAGTCTCGCGAGACTTCATGAAGTAATAACTTCGGCTCATAGGAGCCAATACATTCTAATACTGTACGGAGCGAGCGCTCCGTACAGTATTCAAGCGAAGTATTATGCGAATCGATGGATGTTTCATCCGAAGTCTATTCGCTCATCCCTAGCTGTAGTGACCACCATGTTGGTTGTCAAACAGCCTTCCGATAAACAGATGTATTACATTCAGCCTTTTCATAGTCCTATCTCTAGAAGGGAACCTAAACTTTTTCTGAAACCACAAAGGTACAGCAGCTTTTCTCAGAATGTTGTGCATCTTCGGTTTCATTGGTTCTGAAAAGGTTTCCAGCATGCGAAGCTTGGATCAATAGAAAAGCTGAGCAGAGCCGATGAGCCCTGAAGGCTCTGACGTGATTTCAGCAAAAGCTTAGGTCTCTTTTAACAATCTAACAATGTCTTCTCACGGACGTAAAAGGGTTGACTCAATTACATCAAACTAGCCCAAAGCCGGGAAATGTGCTAAAAAAAAAAAAAAAGAGGCTATAGTCACCAGTCCATTCCCCCACCGCTCTAATGTCGCCGCTCCGATTCTTCTTGCTGGGGGTTGTTTGCGTGGCTACAGTGATGACGTGCCTATATACCCCACAACCGCACCACAGCCAGTCAGTGGCCTCATGCTATATACTGCTGAGACTGGCTGCAAAGGTGACATGGGGTATACGGGCACATTGTAATTTCTCCCAGAGCCCAGTGAGAAGGATTGGAGGGGTGGCGCTGAAAATGAAGGAGAGGTGTATAGCCAGTTCCTGGCGTTGGGCTAGTTTTCAATAACTTGGGCAACCCCTTTAAGGACTGATGGCTAACAATGATCTTTTTGGTTTTCTTGCTGTTTAAAGGATACATTCATTATTAGACATATTCAGCCATGCCGTTGAGACATATCAGAAGATGTTAAGATGGGGTTCTGTGAGATGACACCCACTTTGGTATGGTACTGTGGTGAGTACAGGGATCCTTTGGCTTCTTTCAGCTTTATTTTAAGACTTCCTTATATGAAGCTTACATGGCGTTACAGTCCCATTAAAGGGGTTATCCCAAAAATAATTTTCACCCCAAAAGTCCTGACAGGATCTTAATAGCTGTTAGAGTAAATGATAGTGTTTCCAGCATACCCTTTTCATCACTCTTGTTCTCCTTGGTACTGCTGCTAATCTTTAATCTTGGGCGCCGTCTTTTTCCTGGCTATATACTGTAGTCCTGTCTTATTTTCCTTGCAGAAGGAGTCTAGTTATAATGCTAACCTTTCCGGTGACTGCAGTAAACTGAGGATCACTGTACATTGACCAGTGGAGTGAGTGACCTTGTGTGTCCACCACTACTCGGGCTCATTAGGTGCGCATTGCTATACACTATGAACACCGGATGGCGCAATACTATGTAGGTAAATGATATAATTATGACCCTTCACTCTGTCATTTTTTTTTAACAACCTGTAAATGGTAAATATTGTAAATTTCTTGATGATTTATACAATGAATATGATTTTTAATGGTGGGTCATCCCCTTTAAATTCAGTAAGTGTTCCGTCTCTTGCATGTACAGAAATCTCTGAATAGAGCTGACAGAAGTTGAAGTTCATTCTAGTGATTGTTCGTGAGGCTCGTGAGCCGATAACCCTACAAAGTACACATACTCCTTGAAAATATGCACTGTACGTTCATACAAAAAGGGATGTAATCGAGTTGTATTATAGGTTGTTTTCCTTCTGTATCCAGGCTAATCAAGAATGAACTAAGTGGATGTCCCTTGTGGATAACCCCTGTACATATATAATAAAGTGGTATTTCTACAGGATATGACCTAGATGTCTGATAGGATGTGGTGTCTTTCTCTGCTCCTTTCCATAGGAGTATCATATCTCACTTCTGTGGGTGTTTTTATTAAGATCTGGGCAATTGTGGGTTGGAGGACCTCCATTCTTGTGATGTGGGAATAAACCCTTTGAGGCATATGAATGTCCTTTGGGAAGGAAGGTGGTAGTCAGCTGCTTAGGATTACCTTTCTTCTTAAGGGCTCTTGCACACAACCGTATGTATTTTGCGATCCGCAAAAAACGGATCCGCTAAAAATACGGATGACGTCCGTGTGCATTCCGTATTTAACGGAACAGCTGGCCCTTCATAGAACAGTACTATCCTTGTCCGTGATGTGGACAATAATAGGCCATATTCTATTTTTTTGTGGAACGGAAATACGGACATATGGAAAAAGAATGCACACGGAGTAACTTCCATTTTTTTTGCGGACCAGTTGAAGTGAATGGTTCTGCATACGGTCCGGAATGGACACGGAAAGAAAATACGTTCGTGTGCAAGAGGCCTTAGCCAGAGGAACTTGGTGGGGCTTGGGTCATGAATGTCTTGTGAGAGACTGCGCAGCACAAACTAGTGTGTGTGTGTGTGTGTGTGTGTACCGTATTTTTTGCCCCATAAGACGCAGTTTCCCCCCCCCCCCCCAAAGTGGGGAAAAAATACCCCTGCATCTTATGGGGTGAATACTAATGAGCTTCCCTTATGGAAGCGCTCATTAGTGTGTGTGTGTGTGTGTATGTGTATGTGTGTGTATATATATATATATATATATATATATATATTTACAGTCAGGTCCATAAATATTGTGACATCGACACATTTCTAACATTTTTGGCTCTATACACCACCATAATGGATTTGAAATGAAACGAACAAGATGTGCTTTACCTGCAGACTGTCAGCTTTAATTTAAGGGTATTTACACCCAAATCAGGTGAACGATGTAGGAATTACAACAGTTTGCATATGTGCCTCCCACTTGTTAGGCTCAATTCACACCTGAGCGTTTTACAGCGCGTTCCTACGCGCTGTAAAACGCTCAACAAGGAGAAACCAATGCTTCCCTATGGGAATGGTTCTCACCTGGGCGTTTTACAGCGCGTACGATCGCGCTGTAAAACGCCCGACGCTCACACAAGTACAGGAGCGTTTTTTTGGGCGCTTGTCGCGCGTTCCCGTACATAGACTTTCGGGAACGCGCGACACTGTGTGCACACTTGTCTCTGTATGCGCGCTTGTAAATGTCCGTACAATCGCGCATACAGAGCGCTCCTTTCAGAACGCTCAGGTGTGAATTGAGCCTTAAGGAACCAAAAGTAATGGGACAGAATAATAATCATAAATAAAACTTGGTTGTAAATCCTTTGCAGTCAATTACAGCCTGAAGTCTGGAACGCATAGACATCACCAGACGCTGGGTTTCATCCCTGGTGATGCTCTGCCAGGCCTCTACTGCAACTGTCTTCAGTTCCTGCTTGTTCTTGGGGCATTTTCCCTTCAGTTTTGTCTTCAGCAAGTGAAATGCATGGTCAATCGGATTCAGGTCAGGTGATTGACTTGGCCATTGCATAACATTCCCCTTCTTTCCCTTAAAAAACTCTTTGGTTGCTTTTGCAGTATGCTTTGGGTCATTGTCCACTGTGAAGCGCCGTCCAATGAGTTCTGAAGCATTTGGCTGAATATGAGCAGATAATATTGCCCGAAACACTTCAGAATTCATCCTGCTGCTTTTGTCAGCAGTCACATCATCAATAAATACAAGAGAACCAGTTCCATTGGCAGCCATACATGCCCACGCCATGACACGCCCACCACCATGCTTCACTGATGAGGTGGTATGCTTAGGATCATGAGCAGTTCCTTTCCTTCTCCATACCCCTCTCTTCCCATCACTCTGGTACAAGTTGATATTGGTCTCATCCATAGGATGTTCTTCCAGAACTGTGAAGGCTTTTTTTAGATGTTGTTTGGCAAACTCTAATCTGGCCTTCCTGTTTTTGAGGCTCACCAATGGTTTACATCTTGTGGTGAACCCTTTGTATTTACTCTGTTGTGTTTTCCGTGGTCTTCCGGGTCTTTTGGTGTTGCTGAGCTCAACGGTGCATTACTTCTTTTTAAGAATTTTCCAAACAGTTGTTTTGGCCCCCGCCTAATGTTTTTGCTATCTCTCTAATGGGTTTGTTTTTGTTTTTTCTGCCTAATGATGGCTTGCTTCACTGATAGTGACAGCTCTTGACAGCAACAGATTCCAAATGCAAATAGCACACTTGAAATGAACTCTGGACCTTTTATCTGCTCATTGTAATTGGGATAATGAGGGAATAACACACACCTGGCCATGGAACAGCTGAGAAGCCAATTGTCCCATTACTTTTGGTTCCTTAACAAGTGGGAGGCACATATGCAAACTGTTGTAATTCCTGCACCGTTCACCTGATTTGGATGTAAATACCCTCAAATTAAAGCTGACAGTCTGCAGTTAAAGCACATCTTGTTTGTTTCATTTCAAATCTATTGTGGTGGTGTATAGAGCTCAAAATGTTAGAATTGTGTTGATGTCTCAATATTTATGGACCTGACTGTATATACTGTATATAATTATTATTTTTATTATTTACTTAATACTCGCATTCCCCATAAATGATCAGGCTCTTAGAACTCTATACTGCGCAGTTCCTCTCTTATTGGTCCTTAAAAATTGGCAACTGGACTGTACCATTCCTATGGTCAGCGGCGTGTGTCACTACCAGCTGGACTTGCCCACATAAAGCCACCTTTTCGTGTATGGATTTATTACCGGCATTTGCTAATACTTCTCAGCTTGCCTTTCAGATATATTCCCACTAGTGTGCAAATGTGTTACGGAAATTTACAGGCGTTATTGGAATATTACTTTTCTTCTTGCAAATAATTTCAGGCCATCGGTGACACCTCAGCATAACCAATTTACATTTAGACATAGTTTTACTGAACAGTATTTAGGCAAAATATAAACAGGTAAATTAATCCGCTTAGGTGAAATGTGCAGTTTATTTACCACTCATTAAAATATGAGATGACCGCAAAACTTGACCTTGCATCCTCCATCACCTCCTCTTATTTGACCAGCACATGTGTGGCCATCTCTACATTCATCCTCCACCAGAAGAGGCAGGATTGGGGTTGGACATCTGGAGATGTCTGCAGGATTAGAGGTGGAATCCACATCTATCAGACATTTATGGCCTGTCTTGTGGATAGGCTGGGTTCACATTACATTTTAGCCCACTACTTGACTGTCGGGGTACTGTAAATGTTTGAATATCCAAAAATCTTATTAGATGTATACCACAATAGATCCATTCACTTCAGTGAGGCAAATGGAACCAAAAAAGTTATTTTGAGACAGAATTTGGTGCCAGAATTGTGGCTCAAAATAGTGCCTTTTAAGCCACACACCTTCCATGTAAAGATCCCTCCTTCTCCCGTGAAGACACACACCATGGCAGTGGATTATTCTTTTTGGCTTACGATGTCTAAAATCAGAAGCACCAAAAATGTGCAAAAATTCAGGCACAAACACAGTAGTAAATATGGGCTAGCGTGTTGAATTACTTTTATTCTCTTTTTGCTTGGTGGTGTGTGGTGGGAGCAACAAGTCTGCCTTTTTTTTTTTCTTATAGATTATGGTAAAACTAATTCTATTTTTTTTTATGTTTTACTACTTTTGCGCAATAAAAGCTTTAAACAAAATTAAAATTAAATTATTTTTGTGCTGCTGCATTACAAGTGCCCTAATGTTTTTTATTTTTCCATTGACAAAAGCATTAATTGCCTTTTTTCTTTTTTTATATTACTCTATTCCTTGCGCAGAATAAATACCATAACATGTTAATTTCATGGTACGGGTTACTACGGATGTGATGATACCAGTTATGTGTAGGATATGTTACTTAGGATCAAATACATGACTAGGTCTCCAGCTGCCCTTGCAAACCATCAGCACATGTGCATAGCTAAAAATTGGAATATCAGCATGACAGGTTCCCTTTGATTTTACAAAGAGGCAAAAAAAACAAATGTGTGCTGTGTTATAACTACAAAATGCTTCTGGGAGCCAAATGGCACAGGGCACAGAAGAGCATTTGTACCTCTTTATCGTAGCAATGTTGGGGGTCTCAGCATTCAGTTTTCTGAAATAAAAATGTCCATGAAAGTGACATTTGCAGTCATTTCAGTTTTGCATTTGAAATTACTCTATCAGCATGCTGCAGCTTTAGCTTTTAACAATCCAGTAGTAGATGATCACTGAACATCAAGTAAAAATAGGACCCCTGGAAAGAAGCAATTTTCACATGTCAGCTTTTCTGATGAGCTACTGTCTTGTCAATTCATCCTGACTTTACCTTCGGTGGCCCTAAAGTAACAGGCAACTTCTCTGAACACGTTACACTATGGGATTTGAACAAAATTTGACTATGAATTTGTGGAAACCTGCAGCTACATGAAGTAGAAGAATTGGTAGTCATCTGTGGACAAATTGCCTTCAATATGTGATCCTAATCGGAAAAGATGCTTGAGGGGCACAAAGGGAATTTCTTTAACCACTTCACATCCAGGCCATTTCCCCCTTCCTGACAGAGCCATTTTTTTTGCAAATCTGACATGTGTCACTTTATGTGGTAATACCTTTAAAACGCTTTTACTTATCCAGGCCATTCTGAGATTGTTTTCTCGTCACATATTGTACTTCATGACAGTGGAAAAAATACCAAATTTATCAAAAATTTTGAAAAATTTGCACATTTCTCTACTTTTATAATAGATAGTAATGCCTCCAAAAATAGTTATTACTTTACTTTTCCCATATGTCTACTTCTTGTTTGGATCATTTTGTGAATGCCATTTTATTTTTTGGGTACGTTAGAAGTTTAGAAGCAAATCTTGAAATTTTTCTAAAATACACTTTTTAACCACCTCAGCCCCTATGGCTTAAACACCCTGAAAGACCAGGCCACTTTTTACACTTCTGACCTACACTACTTTCACCGTTTATTGCTCGGTCATGCAACTTACCACCCAAATGAATTTTACCTCCTTTTCTTCTCACTAATAGAGCTTTCATTTGGTGGTATTTCATTGCTGCTGACATTTTTACTTTTTTTGTTATTAATCGAAATTTAACGATTTTTTTGCAAAAAAATGACATTTTTCACTTTCAGTTGTAAAATTTTGCAAAAAAAACGAGATCCACATATAAATTTTGCTCTAAATTTATTGTTCTACATGTCTTTGATAAAAAAAAAAATGTTTGGGTAAAAAATAAAATGGTTTGGGTAAAAGTTATAGTGTTTACAAACTATGGTACAAAAATGTGAATTTCCGCTTTTTGAAGCAGCTCTGACTTTCTGAGCACCTGTCATGTTTCCTGAGGTTCTACAATGCCCAGACAGTACAAACACCCCACAAATGACCCCATTTCGGAAAGTAGACACCCTAAGGTATTCGCTGATGGGCATATTGATGTTCATAGAACTTTTTATTTTTTGTCACAAGTTAGCGGAAAATTATGATTTTTTTTTTTTTTTTCTTACAAAGTCTCATATTCCACTAACTTGTGACAAAAAATAAAAACTTCCATGAACTCACTATGCCCATCAGCGAATACCTTGGGGTGTCTTCTTTCCAAAATGGGGTCACTTGTGGGGTAGTTATACTGCCCTGGAATTCTAGGGGCCCAAATGTGTGGTAAGGAGTTTGAAATCAAATTCTGTAAAAAATGACCAGTGAAATCCGAAAGGTGCTCTTTGGAATATGGGCCCCTTTGCCCACCTAGGCTGCAAAAAAAGTGTCACACATGTGGTATCTCTGTATTCAGGAGAAGTTGAGGAATGTGTTTTGGGGTGTCATTTTACATATACCCATGCTGGGTGAGATAAATATCTTGGTCAAATGCCAACTTTGTATAAAAAAATGGGAAAAGTTGTCTTTTGCCAAGATATTTCTCTCACCCAGCATGGGTATATGTAAAATGACACCCCAAAACACATTCTCCAACTTCTCCTGAATACGGAGATACCAGATGTGTGACACTTTTTTGCAGCCTAGGTGGGCAAAGGGGCCCATATTCCAAAGAGCACCTTTCGGATTTCACTGGTCATTTTTTACAGAATTTGATTTCAAACTCCTTACCACACATTTGGGCCCCTAGAATGCCAGGGCAGTATAACTACCCCACAAGTGACCCCATTTTGGAAAGAAGACACCCCCAGGTATTTCGTGATGGGCATAGTGAGTTCATGGAAGTTTTTATTTTTTGTCACAAGTTAGTGGAATATGAGACTTTGTAAGGAAAAAAAATAAATTAAAAAAAATCATCATTTTCCGCTAACTTGTGACAAAAAATATAAAATTCTAGGAACTCGACATGCCCCTCACGGAATACCTTGGGGTGTCTTCTTTCCAAAATGGGGTCACTTGTGGGGTAGTTATACTGCCCTGGCCTTTTCCAGGGGTTCTAATGTGTGGTAAGTAGGTAAATGACCTGTGAAATCCGAAAGGTGCTCTTTGGAATGTGGGCCCCTTTGCCCACCTAGGCTGCAAAAAAGTGTCACACATGTGGTATCGCCGTATTCAGGAGAAGTTGGGCAATGTGTTTTGGGGTGTCTTTTTACATATACTCATGCTGGGTGAGAGAAATATCTCGGCAAATGACAACTTTTCCCATTTTTTTTATACAAAGTTGGCATTTGACCAAGATATTTATCTCACCCAGCATGGGTATATGTAAAATGACACCCCAAAACACATTGCCCAACTTCTCCTGAGTACGGCGATACCAGATGTGTGACACTTTTTTGCAGCCTAGATGCGCAAAGGGGCCCACATTCCTTTTATGAGGGCATTTTTAGACATTTGGATCCCAGACTTCTTCTCACGCTTTAGGGCCCCTAGAATGCCAGGGCAGTATAAATACCCCACATGTGACCCCATTTTGGAAAGAAGACACCCCAAGGTATTCAATGAGGGGCATGGCGAGTTCATCGAAAAAAAAAAATTTTGGCACAAGTTAGCGGAAATTGATTTTATTTATTTTTTTCTCACAAAGTCTCCCTTTCCGCTAACTTGGGACAAAAATTTCAATCTTTCATGGACTCAATATGCCCCTCACGGAATACCTTGGGGTGTCTTCTTTCCGAAATGGGGTCACATGTGGGGTATTTATACTGCCCTGGCATTCTAGGGGCCCTAAAGCGTGAGAAGAAGTCTGGAATATAAATCTCTAAAAAATTTTACGCATTTGGATTCCGTGAGGGGTATGGTGAGTTCATGTGAGATTTTATTTTTTGACACAAGTTAGTGGAATATGAGACTTTGTAAGAAAAAAATAATAATTTCCGCTAACTTGGGCCAAAAAAATGTCTGAATAGAGCCTTACAGGGGGGTGATCAATGACAGGGGGGTGATCAATGACAGGGGGGTGATCAGGGAGTCTATATGGGGTGATCACCCCCCTGTCATTGATCACCCCCCCTATAATGCTCCATTTAGATGTCCGTATGTGTTTTGCGGATCCGATCCATGTATCCGTGGATCCGTAAAAATCATACGGACATCTGAATGCAGCCTGACAGGGGGGGTGATCAATGACAGGGGGGGTGATCAATGACAGGGGGGGTGATCAATGACAGGGGGGTGATCAGGGAGTCTATATGGGGTGATCACCCCCCCTGGAAGGCTCCAGGGAGACGCCTGTATGTGTTTTGCGGATCCGATCCATCTATCAGTGGATCCGTAAAAATCATGCGGACATCTGAATGGAGCTTTACAGGGGGGTAATCAATGACAGGGGGGTGATCAGGGAGTCTATATGGGGTGATCACCACAGTCATTGATCCCGCCCCTGTAAGGCTCCATTCAGACGTCCGTATGCGTTTTGCGGATCCGATCCATCTATCAGTGGATCTGTAAAAATCATGCGGACATCTGAATGGAGCTTTACAGGGGGGTAATCAATGACAGGGGGGTGATCAGGGAGTCTATATGGGGTGATCACCACAGTCATTGATCACGCCCCTGTAAGGCTCCATTCAGACGTCCATATGCGTTTTGCGGATCCGATCCATCTATCAGTGGATCCGTAAAAATCATGCGGACGTCTGAATGGAGCTTTACAGGGGGGTGATCAATGACAGGGGGGTAATCAATGACAGGGGGGTGATCAGGGAGTCTATATGGGGTGATCACCACAGTCATTGATCACGCCCCTTTAAGGCTCCATTCAGACGTCCGTATGCGTTTTGCGGATCCGATCCATCTATCAGTGGATCCGTAAAAATCATGCGGACGTCTGAATGGAGCTTTACAGGGGGGTAATCAATGACAGGGGGGTGATCAGGGAGTCTATATGGGGTGATCACCACAGTCATTGATCACGCCCCTGTAAGGCTCCATTCAGACGTCCGTATGCGTTTTGCGGATCCGATCCATCTATCAGTGGATCCGTAAAAATCATGCGGACGTCTGAATAGAGCTTTACAGGGGGGTAATCAATGACAGGGGGGTAATCAATGACAGGGGGGTGATCAGGGAGTCTATATGGGGTGATCACCACAGTCATTGATCACGCCCCTGTAAGGCTCCATTCAGACGTCCGTATGCGTTTTGCGGATCCGATCCATCTATCAGTGGATCCGTAAAAATCATGCGGACGTCTGAATAGAGCTTTACAGGGGGGTAATCAATGACAGGGGGGTGATCAGGGAGTCTATATGGGGTGATCAGGGGTGATCAAGGGTGAATAAGGGGTTAATAAGTGACAGGGGGGGGGGTGTAGTGTAGTGGTGCTTGGTGCAACATATTACTGAGCTACCTGTGTCCTCTGGTGGTCGATCCAAACAAATGGGACCACCAGAGGACCAGGTAGCAGGTATATTAGACGCTGTTATCAAAACAGCGTCTAATATACCTGTTAGGGGTTAAAAAAATCACATCTCCATCCTGCCAGCGAACGATCGCCGCTGGCAGGCTGGAGATCCACTCGCTTACCTTCCGATCCTGTGAACGCGCGCGCCTGTGTGCGCGCGTTCACAGGAAATCTCGCGTCTCGCGAGATGACGCGTATATGCGTGACTGTGCCCAGCGCTGCCACCTCCGGAACGCGAATCTGCGTTAGGCGGTCCGGAGGTGGTTAAGGACCAGTTCAGGTCTGAAGTCACTTTGTGAGGCTTACATAATAGAAACCACCCAAAATGACCCCATTTTAGAAACTACACCCCTCAAGGTATTCAAAACGGATTTTACAAACTTTGTTAACCCTTTAGGTGTTCCACAAGAATTAATGGAAAATGGAGATGAAATTTCAGAATTTCACTTTTTTGGCAGATTTTCCTTTTTAATCCATTTTTTTCCAGTAACAAAGCAAGGGTTAACAGCCAAACAAAACTCAATGTTTATTTCCCTGATTCTGTAGTTTACAGAAACACCCCATATGTGGTCGTAAACTACTGTACGGGCACATAGCCGGGCGCCGAAGGAAAGAAGCGCCATGTTGTTTTTGGAAGGAAGATTTTGCTGGACATTTTTTTTTGACACCATGTCACATTTGAAGACCCCCCTGATGCACCCCTAGAGTAGAAACTCCCAAAAAAGTGACCCCATTTTTTAAAACTACGGCATAAGGTGGCAGTTTTGTTGGTACTATTTTAGGGTACATATGATTTTTGGTTGCTCTACACTTTTTGTGAGGCAAGGTAACAAAAATTGCTGTTTTGGCACCGTTTTTATTTTTTGTTATCTACAATGTTCACCTGACAGGTTAGATTATGTGCTATTTTTATAGAGCAGGTTGTTATGGACGCGACAATAGCAAATATGAAAATAATTTTTTTAGTGTCTCCAGATTCTGAAAGCCATATTTTATTTTATTTTTATTTTTTTGAACGACTGTCTTATGTAGGGGCTCATTTTTTTCGGTATAAGATGACTGTTTGATTGGTACTATATGACTTTTTGATCGCTTGGTATTACTTGGTATTTTTGTGATGTAAGGTGACAAAAAATGGCTTTTTTTACGCACTTTTTATTTTTATTTTTTTTACGGTGTTCACCTGAGGGGTTAGGTAATGTGATATTTTTATACAGCAGGTTTTTACGGACGCGGCGATACCTAATATCTATACTTTTTTTTATTTATTTAAGTTTTACACAATAATATAATTTTTTAAACAGAAAAAAATAATATTATATTAGTGTCTCCATAGTCTGAGAGCCATAGTTTTTTTTATTTTCTGGGAGATTGTCTTAGGTAGGATATCATTTTAGCGGGATGAGATGACGGTTTGATAGGTACTATTTTGGGGTGCATATGACTATCTGATCGCTTGCTATTGCACTTTTTGTGATGTAAGGTGACAAAAAATGGCTTTTTTTACACCGTTTTTATTATATATTTTTTTTTACGGTGTTCACCTGAGAGGTTAGGTCATGTGATATTTTTATAGAGCAGGTTCTTACGGATGCGGCGATACTTAATATGTATACTTTTTTTTATACATGACCCAGCCGCATGGGATCGCAGACCGATTCACTTAAATGGGTCCGCGATCCCTTCGTTCCGCAAAAAGATAGAAGTTGCTCTATCTTTTTGCGGTGCGGAGGCACGGAACGGAACCCCAGGAAGCACTCCGTAGTGCTTCCATAGTGTTCCGTATCTCCAAATTTGCGGACCCATTGAAGTGAATGGGTCCGCATCTGTGATGCGGAATGCACACGGAACAGTGCCCGTGTATTGCGGATCCGCAAATGCTGTCCATTGCCGGTCCGCAAATGCTGTCCGCAATACTGCAACAAGCAGCACACGTTCGTGTGAATGAGCCCTTAGGTAGGGGCAAATTTTTTGCGGGATGAGGTGACTGTTAGATTGGTACTATTTTGGGGGGCATACGCCTTTTTGATCGCTTGGTGTTGCACTTTTAGTGATGTACGGTGATAAAAATAATTTTTTTTTTTAGCACAGTTTTTTTTTTTTTTTTTTAACGGTGTTCACCTGAGGGGTTAGTTCATGTGATATTTTTATACAGCTGGTCGTTACGGACGTGGCAATACCTAATATGTCTACTTTCTTTTATTTAAGTTTTACATGTTTTAGTGTCTCCATAGTCTGAGAGTCATAGTTTTTTTATTTTTTGGGCGATTGTCTTAGGTAGAGTATCATTTTTTGCGGGATGAGCTGACGGTTTGATTGGCACTATTTTGGGGTGCATATGACGCAACATATGCCTTTTTGATCACTTGGTGTTACACTTTTTGTGATGTAAGGTGACGACAATGGCTTTTTATTTTTTACACCGTTTTTATTTTTTATGGTGTTTATCGGACAGGGTGGATCATGTGATATATTTATATAGCCGGCCATCACGGACGCGGCAATACCAAATATGTCTATTTTATTTATTTTTTCCTATTTATTTATTTTATTACTTAATTGGGGATTTTGAATTTTTTTTATTACATGTGAAACCTTTTTTTTTTTTTTTTATAAAACACTTTATTTTTAATTTTTTTAATTTTACACTTTGTGTCCCCCATAAGGTCATACAAGACCTCTGGGGGACATTTGACTTCATTTATTTTTCACTATTGATTTCTCCTGTAACTGGGGCTGACATAGTAGCCCCAGTTACAGGGGAACTGGGGCTACTAGAGAGGCTGTACAGCAGAGAGGCCCCAGAGAGGCTGTACAGCAGAATACAGCCTCAGTGCAGGGCTGATCGAGGTCTGTGAAAGACCCGACAGCTCCTGCACTCTCCCAGCCCCTGCGGTCACATGACCACCGTGCCGGAATAGGAAGCGCATAGCGCTTCTTCATCTGTATACACAGCGCTCGGTGAGTGCTGTGTATTCAGTGATCTAGAGGGCAGGGACACCTGGGAACTGTCCCTGCCTTCCCTCTGGGTTGCCCTGCTGTCACTGACAGCGGGCAACCCGCTCTGCAGCTGCACGATTAATGTGCAGCTGCGATCTCTGAATGGACGTTCCAGAACGTTCATTCAGAGTTAAACATCCACTCATAGGACGTTTATATCCTATGGGCGGATGTGAAGTGGTTAATGCTGCGACATGTCTTTAGAAAGTATGACTGTGCGAAAGAGACATACCCATGGCTAGTAAAAAGCAAGAAGACCTAAGGTGGCTCTTCACCCTTGAACACCCCTCTCCAAGTGCTGTCACTACTCCTACATTAGCTGTGGGTGTACTGCCTTTTTTAAGCACCTCCACCTCATGCCCTTAAAGAGGACCTGACACCGCTCCTGACATGCCTGTTTTAATAGCTTCATGCATTTCCAATGTAATAACAATTCTGGATTATCTATTCTTATGACTCTATGTTGTGCCATTCCTTTATTATTTATACTAGAAGTTATGAATGAACTGCTAGCAGTCTGCAGTAAGGCTACAGAGGGGAGGTAACCAGTTAGGGGTGTGTACCTGCACAGTCTGAAAATGGCAGCACTGATTGGATAGAGTGGGTCTGTGCAGGGACACACCCCTAACTGGTTAACACCACTCTGTACCCTTACTGCAGACTGCTAGCTATTCATTTATAACTTGTAGTAGAAATAATAAAGGAATGGCACAACATAGAGCCATAAGAATAGATGATCCAGAATTGTTATCACATGGGGGATGCATAAAGCCATTAAAACAGGCATGTCAGGAGAGGTGACAGGTCCTCTTTAAGTGTAACCCATACCTACCACATTGCACCCTTGAACACTATTGTGTTTTTCCTTTATTCTGTATAGTTCTAATGTTATTTGCTGATTTCTTTTATAAAATATCTTCATAGGGGTCCAAGCCCAATCATCAGCATAGAATTAAATTATAACATTTCTGAATGCCTACAGACTTTACTAGGAGAAACACATGAGCTTATGGCATACTGTTCTCACATTCAACTTAAAGTGGTTTTCTGGTCCATGCATTAATATCTGATTGCCGCTGTTTGAAGGGTCCATTGCATTTGTGTAAGCCCTGTCCCCTCTTCATTGTTTATATTGGGCTGTCTACATGCATGCCATCTAGGTAATAGCGACGGTGAAGGATATTGCAGCCTTGTGCCGTTCACTTGAAAGAGATTGCAATATGCTACACCGCAGCTACTAACTAGTCAGTGTGCCAGCAGTCAGACCTCCACCAATCTGATATTGATGGCCTTTTGTAAGGATAGTCATTAGACCATGAAATGGTGACTACTCCAAAGCACCATCAGCTTCTAACTACATTTAACTTACCCATTGTATCCCAGAAATGCTTGATCACAGGCTCGAAACGTATTGAAGCGTCCTCCATTTATTTGTACACTTTAACCGTGTACTTCATTAGACGGTTAAAATTGTCAATATTTCAAACTGCATTGTTCCCAGACCTGACTTTAGGTATCAGTCCTCTTTAAAGGCTATGTACACCTTTTGCGGGCAATTTTTTTTGGGCTAAAAATCATTTTTGCAATTGGTCTTTTTTAATATTATTCAGCAGTTCTGTCACAAAGTGCAAAGAAAAAAAGGGGGGTTAGTCAGCACTTCCCAGTGTGCAGGTGCACATCGCCATGGCTATGCAACAGCACTCTGCAAACACAAATCATTATTTACCGTATTTATTTTATACACTCATATAGCGCTACTATATTCTGCAGCACTTTACAGACATTAGCATCACGCTGTCCCCAGTGGAGCTCACAATCTAAGGTCCCTATCAGTATGTCTTTGGAGTGTGGGTGGAAAATGGAGAACCCAGAGGAAACCTACACAAACACGGGGAGAACATACAAACTCCATGCAGATATTGTCCTTGGTTGGATTCGAACCTAGGACCCCTGCAAGACATTAGTGCTAACCACTGAGCCACCGTGCTTCCCCTAAAGTAAATAGAATAGTGCCATACTCAGAGTGGGCTCAACATGCATGTGGAACCTACCAAAAGAGGTAGTATTTAGCGTAGGTTCCTGCCCTAAACAGATCGCCTTGCCGGTGGCCAACAGTCACAAATAATTTTGTACAAAATGTATTTGCCAAGAATGTCACATTGCCTGAAGTCCACACAGTCCAATTCACTATAATGGGGACCTGTGGAGATCCAACCACAGCACGACAAATATGCTGAGAGAGGCGGCCCGACAAAAACTGCTGCATGCAAAAAGAAAAATTCAAATCCCGCCCTTTTCTATGCAGAGCACACCATAACTGAAAATAAAAATGCACGATTCACCAGTTTTTGGTCACCTAGTCCCCCCAAAAAATTGAATAATAAATGATTAAATAGTCGTATGTACCCCGAAATATAGTAATGCAAAGAACAAAAGTTTCTTCAAAAATGTTTTATTTAAATAATAAAACATAATAAAAACTATATAAATTTGATATCTCTGTAATTGTACTTCCCCACCGAGTAAGGTCATGTCATTTTTAGCGTTCAGTGAATGGCGTAAAAACAAAACACAAAAAACCTTGGTGACCTTTTTTTTTCATTATTTTATTTTTTATTCACTGCACAAAGAATTTTTTTCCATTTTCTAATCCAAGCTATGGTAAAATAAACAGTGCCATTAAAAAATACAATTTGTCCCACAAAAAACAGGCCCTTACAAAGCTATGTGAACAGAAAATTAAAAAATGAAGGCAGGGTATGAAAAACAAAAATAAAAAAATAAAATTAGGCTGTGTTAACCCCAGTGGGATCATGTAGATAGTCACCTTTGTGTAAAGTACAATTCCAATTGTATGCCACGGGCATTTGTGTGAAGGGATGTCAAGTCCACTCTGAGCCCAGTACAAGCATCAGTGGTTAGTATAGAGGGGTGTGTGATGTTGGGTGATAATTATACGGCCACCTTGTGGTTAAGACTGTGTGATAGTTTGTAAGGACACTGTAATTGAGTGACTAAAGCAGCCAATCAGCTCCCTGTATTTTAATGGCATAAGATATAATTTTTAATGGTTTACCATATTGTGTCTTCCCAAATGCATGATTATTCTCCTGCTACCAATGTGTCCTATCTTTTTTCAAAATCTCTGACTTTTTTTTTTTTTTTAGGACATCTTGTACTATGAGCAGCTTAAATCGAATGTGATACAGCATGACCTTTTATCTGACAGCCTGATTTATAAGGTTAGTAATCTGGGTTTATTGCTTGTCAGAAGTCAAGAAACACTTGTATGCCATTAAATTCATGTGACTGAATGTATTTAAAACTGATTTGAAGGTGCTGTCATAGAGCAGATCTAAGGAATCCAGGTGCTGTGCTGTATTTATATCTAAAAAATACAGGACGGGACTGCTTAATATTACAGAGATACAGTCCCCATATGCTAAAAACTAATCTTTTTTTCATTATAATAGTAATAATGTCAATCTCGTGTATGGGAGGAAAACACCACACCGAGCATAGGAGGGAAAGGGGATACAGGAATAAGGCTTGGAAACTGTCGATAAACACCTCAATCCCCACAGTCTTGGACTCTAGCACCACCTCAGAAGTCAGGAGAAATCGAGTACTACCAGACAAAGAGAAATGCACATTTTCTGACTCTCCTTCCACCCCTTCAAGAGTCAGATGGAAATTTAACGTCCCCGTTTTTTTTTTCTTTTTGAGTCTGAATGCATGGACATGCATCGATAAAATGTCCTTTCTGTCCGCAGAAAAAACACACTCCCTACGACCAGAATGCTTAAAAGTGAATCTGGGAGTAGCTCCCCCTAACTGCATGGGTTCGTCCCCCCCAAAGTGTCAGAGGAAGACAATACGCTATGTGATAGTACGTCCTGAGAGTGTGGGCCCCTAGATCTCTCTCTCAGGCGTCTATCAATGTGTACTGCAAGAGACATAGCAGCTTCCAAAGACTCGGGATTCTCAAGAAAGGCCAAAGCGTCCCTTAGCCTCTCTGATTATCCCTGACAAAACTGACTACGGAGAGCCGGATCGTTCCACTCAGTATACGTAGCCAACCTCCTAAACTCAGAGCAATAGAGGTCAGTAGAACGCTCTCTCTGACGAAGGCCATGTAGCTTGGTTTCGGCCAGGGAGGTCCGATCCGGGTCATCATAGATGAGACCCAAAGCTTTGAGAAATTCATCCACTGACCAGAGAGACTGCGATCCGGTCAGCAGAGAAAAAGCCCTTGACTGAGAGTCCCCCTTAAGCAACTAAATAACCACACCAGTTCTCTGATTCTTATCCCGAGATGAGTGTGGACGTAGCCTAAAATACAATTTGCATGCCTCCCCGAACAAAATCAAATTAGTATAACGGAAAAAAGGGTCATTGCTTCTCTTACCCAAAAGAATGTAATAAAATGTGATCAAAAAGTCACACACACTTCAAAACGGTATCAATAAAAAGTACAGATTGTTCCGCAAAAAATGAGCCCCTAAACAGCTCAGTAAAAAGTTATGGGGGTCAGAATATAGTGATGTATAAAAAATGATTTGAGCAGGCACCCAGTTCCGATCACTGCCCGCCGCGCGGCGGTGATTGGAAATTCATAGGACGTACAGCTACGCCCTGTTTCCTTAAGACCAGGACGTACGCCCTATGTCCCAAACAGGTTAAATTTATTTTTACACTATTTAAACATAAAAAACCTATACATATGGGGTATTGTTGTAATCATACTGACCCAGAGAATGAAGGGCATGGGTCAGTTTTGCCGTAAATGAAACACTGTGGGAACCAAACCCGTAAAACAGTGGAGGAATTGCGTTTTTTTTTTTCCATTTCTATTTGGAAGTTTTTTCCAACTTCCCAGTACATTTTATGCCATAATTAATGGTGGCATTAGAAAGTACAACTTGTCCTGCAAATAATAAGCCCTCGTACAGCTATGTGACCGGAAATATAAAAAAGTTATGGCTCACGGAAAATAGGCACGCGAGAGCCTACCGGAATAAAACTACTACATGTCCGACATTTATTCCGGCACCCTCTCGCCGTGCGCTGCCGTGCCTCCCTGGAACTCCGCCCCGCCCCCATTATAGCCAATGGGGACTTAGCGGCAGTCCGAGGCACACGGTCACTAGCGGCATGACGGATCCAGCAGGCTGTTTACCCGACGGAACAGCCTGCCGGAGGTCCGTGCCGCTAGTTTGAAAGTAGCCTTAGTTAAAGTGAGGATTCAGTTTTGCACATATATTTTTATATAAAGTGTGTTTTTTTGTTGCTTTACCTTTTTACATTGGCTCCTCAGAAATTAAAGGGAACCTGTCACAATTTGGATGGAGTCTAAGGAGCTGAGCAGATTGATTATATAGATTTGTGGGACAAGATTCAGTAGAAATTCGAATTTATTCAGTAAAAATCTAGCATGCCCGATCCTAGATTCCCCCCCCCCCTTTTTTTTCGGGATGGTTGTGACACCCCCAATATAAATTAGATAATGTGCGTTCTTAAGCCTTGGCGAGCCAGTGTCCAAGATCATGAAAAACTAAAAAAGATTTGTTTTCTAAATGTTACTAATAAAACATTCAGGTCTAAAAATGTGACCGTCTTTGCCCAGATCATTTATGGGTATGATTTATTTTACATTTATTTTACCATTTAAAAATTTCACATTTCATGATTATCCAGGACAAATGTTTGTATGCATTTCAAGCTACAGAAAAGACACCGTGATCACAGCCCTGGAGCATTGTGTGTTATTTACTTTCATGCTGTCAATTAAGAATTTAAAGCATATGGTAATTAAACATGATTCTTCAAGAGATAAGCAGAAGTCTTATAGGTTTATTTGAACGTACTGGCTGCAGGCAATCTAGTGTGCATCCTGTGCATCCTAAATGCATTTATTTTATCTACATTGCCCATAAAAAGTGTTTACACCTGCACTTTTACATGTTTTATGTTATAACAGCAGGAAAAGTAATAGCTTTCAAAGTGCTAACAAATACAGGTCCATTCATATTATGATCACGTAAAGACCATCTGTCAGCAGATTTGTACCTATAAAACCGGCTGACCTGTTACATGTGCGCTTGGCAGCTGAAGACATCTGTGTTGGTCCCATGTTCATATGTGCCCGCATTGCTGAGAAAAATGATGTTTTATTATATGGAACGGGGGCGTTGCGTTTCTCCCAGAGGCCCTGCCCTCTCCACTTTGATTGACATAGCCAGGCATGATGACGTTTACACTGCCTGGTCCAGTCAATCAAAGTGGAGAGGGCTCAGCAGTTACAGAGAGAGCAGAGCCTCTAGGTGTAATGACGACGCCCCCGTTGCTCCTAGAGGCTCATTTGCATATATTTAAACTAAATTTTTCTCAGCAATGCGGACACATATGAACATGAGACCAACACAGATGCCTTCAGCTGCCAAGCGCACATGGAACAGGTCAGCCAGTGTCATAGGTACTGATCTGCTGACAGGTGTTGTTTAAAGAAGCACATCAGCAATTTTTTGGGCATCTAAGGGTACTTTCACACTAGCGTTATTCTTTTCCGGCATAGAGTTCCGTCCTAGGGGCTCTATACCGGAAAAGAACTGATCAGTTTTATCCTAGTGCTTTCTGAATGGAGAGCAATCCGTATGCTTCAGGATGTCTTCAGTTCAGTCTTTTAGACTTTTCTGCACAGAGATAATACCGCAGCATGCTACGGTTTTATCTCCGTCCAAAATTCCGAAACACTTGCCAGCATTTTTTCCAATTGAAATGCATTAATGCCAGATCCGGCCCCGAGTGTTCCTGCAAAACGGTTCTGGCATTGCGGTCTGCGCATGCTCAGACCGCAAAAAATGTGAAAAATAAATAAATGACGGATTCGTTTTTCCAGATGACACCAGAGAGACGGATCCGGCATTTCAATGCATTTGTCATACTGATCAGGACCCTGATCCGTCTGACATATGCCATCAGTTTACATACTGTTTGACGGATCCGGCAGGCAGTTCCGGCGCCGGAACTGCCTGCTGGAATCCTCTGCCGCAAGTGTGAAAGTACCCTAACGCTAACTCACCAGCAATATTCTAGCAGTGTAAATTGTTTCATTCCAACTTAGCTGCATCCAAACATTTTGAGCCCTTTCATTTTGGGTATCTGTGGCATGTAATCCCCGTCTTGACCACTAGTCCAGAGCTTGTTCGCACTTCAGGAAGTGAAGGGGGGTGCTTTAGTGTAGGGACCTGCACCCACAGATCCAAATTGAAATGATCCAAATTGAAAGCACTGCACTCTTCAAATAGATGCTCAAACAGTTTAAATTTGATTACAGAACATACATTTTAAGAGTAATTATACATGTGTAAGAGATTGCCAGAAGTCTGTGCACAGTGACCTGTGACTAGAGCTCTGACGCCTCCCTCCTCCGCCATGCTTTGCCCTTCTTGTTTCACTCCTTGCATACAGTGCTGTTGGGTATATCATTTCTTTCCTGTTTTGGAGTGTAGTTATATAGTAGGTAAGTACATACTGTTCCATGATTGGCTGCAGAGTTTTAAAACGCAGCCCTCCCCTGACTTACACCAGTTCTATGTGGTGGGTGTAGAAGCTCCAGCATCTTCATAGTGCTCTCCCCTGCCTCCTGCTTGTAAGAGCTGAGACAGACTAAAGAAGGCAAGATGGCAGTCCGCCCATAAGCGACGCATCAACTAAAACACTTAACACAAGAGATAAACATAATCCTCTACATCAGGGATCAGCAACCTGCGGCACTCCAGCTGTTTTGACACTACAACTCCCAGCATGCTCCCTTCACTTCTGTGGAAGTTCTGAGAAAAGCTGAGCAAGTGTGCATGCTGGGAGTCGTAGTTTCACAACAGCTGGAGTGCCAGAGGTTGCTGAAACCTGCTCTACATTGATCATTGATATCAATCTATTTTGCACTCTATAGGAGACACAAAATGCTGGTGCGTTTCTTTAAAAGTGGTATTCCAGTGTTTTAATATAGATAGCCTATCCTTAGGATAGGTCAGGCATCCTCAAACTGCGGCCCTCTAGCTGTTGCAAAACTACAACTCCCAGCATGCCTGAACAGCCTACAGGTATCAGCCTACAGCAGGGCATTGTGGGAGTTGTAGTTTTACAAGAGCTGGAGGGCCACTGTTTGAGGATGCCTGGCATAGGTCATCAATATCTCATTGGTGAGAGCCCGACATCCCATAAACCCCACCTATCAGCTTCTCTCAACTAGCAGTGGATGGAGCTGGGTATTGTAACACTGCTTCCATTAACCACCTCAGCTCCCCTAGCTTAAACACCCTTAAAGACCAGGCCACTTTTTACACTTCTGCACTACACTACTTTCACCGTTTATTGCTCGGTCATGCAACTTACCACCCAAATGAATTTTACCTCCTTTTCTTCTCACTAATAGAGCTTTCATTTGGTGGTATTTCATTGCTGCTGACATTTTTACTTTTTTTGTTGTTAATCTAAATTTACCGATTTTTTTTTTGCAAAAAAATGACATTTTTCACTTTCAGTTGTAAAATTAAAAAAAAAAAAACGACATCCATATATAAATTTTTCTCTAAATTTATTGTTCTACATGTCTTTGATAAAAAAAAAGGTTTGGGTAAAAAAAAAATGGTTTGGGTAAAAGTTATAGCGTTTACAAACTATGGTACAAAAATGTGAATTTCCGCTTTTTGAAGCAGCTCTGACTTTCTGAGCACCTGTCATGTTTCCTGAGGTTCTACAATGCCCAGACAGTAGAAAAACCCCACAAATGACCCCATTTCGGAAAGTAGACACCCTAAGGTATTCGCTGATGGGCATAGTGAGTTCATAGAACTTTTTATTTTTTGTCACAAGTTAGCGGAAAATGATGATTTTTTATATTTTGTTTTTTTCTTACAAAGTCTCATATTCCACTAACTTTTGACAAAAAATAAAAACTTCCATGAACTCACTATGCCCATCAAGAAATACCTTGGGGTGTCTTCTTTCCAAAATGGGGTCACTTGTGGGGTAGTTATACTGCCCTGGCATTTTAGGGGCCCAAATCGCCGTACTCAGGAGAAGGTGGGCAATGTGTTTTGGGGTGTCATTTTACATATACCCATGCTGGGTGAGAGAAATATCTCGGTCAAATGCCAACTTTGTATAAAAAAAATGGGAAAAGTTGTCTTTTGCCGAGATATTTCTCTCACCCAGCATGGGTATATGTAAAATGACACCCCAAAACACATTGCCCAACTGCTCCTGAGTACAGCGATACCAGATGTATGACACTTTTTTGCAGCCTAGGTGGGCAAATGGGCCCACATTCCAAAGAGCACCTTTCGGATTTCACAGGGCATTTTTTACACATTTTGATTTCAAACTACTTCTCACACATTAGGGCACCTAGAATGCCAGGGCAGTATAACTACCCCACAAGTGACCCCATTTTGGAAAGAAGACACCCCAAGGTATTTCTTGATGGGCATAGTGAGTTCATGGAAGTTTTTATTTTTTGTCACAAGTTAGTGGAATATGAGACTTTGTAAGGAAAAAAAAATATCATAATTTTCCGCTAACTTGTGATAAAAAATTCTAGGCACTCGCCATGCCCCTCACAGAATAAATTGGGGTGTCTTCTTTCCAAAATGGGGTCACTTGTGGGGTAGTTATACTGCCCTGGCATTTTAGGGGCCCTAATGCGTGAGAAGTAGTTTGAAATCAAAATGTGTAAAAAATGCCCTGTGAAATCCAAAAGGTGCTCTTTGGAATGTGGGCCCATTTGCCCACCTAGGCTGCAAAAAAGTGTCACACATCTGGTATCGCCGTACTCAGAAGAAGTAGGGCAATGTGTTTTGGGGTGTCTTTTTACATATACCCATGCTTGGTGAGAGAAATATCTCGGCAAAAGACAACTTTTCCCTTTTTTATACAAAGTTGGCATTTGACCAAGATATTTATCTCACCCAGCATGGGTATATGTAAAATGACACCCCAAAACACATTGCCCAACTTCTCCTGAGTACGGAGATACCACATGTGTGACACTTTTTTGCAGCCTAGATGCGCAAAGGGGCCCAAATTCCTTTTATGAGGGCATTTTTAGACATTTGGATCCCAGACTTCTTCTCACGCTTTAGGGCCCCTAAAATGTCAGGGCAGTATAAATACCCCACATGTGACCCCATTTTGGAAAGAAGACACCCCAAGTTATTCAATGAGGGGCATGGCGAGTTCATAGAAATTTTTTTTTTTTTAGCACAAGTTAGCGGAAATTGATTTTTTTTGGTTTTTTTCTCACAAAGTCTCCCTTTCCGCTAACTTGGGACAAAAATTTCAATCTTTCATGGACTCAATATGCCCCTCATGGAATACCTTGGGGTGTCTTCTTTCCGAAATGGGGTCACATGTGGGGTATTTATACTGCCCTGGCATTTTAGGGGCCCTAAAGCGTGAGAAGAAGTCTGGAATATAAATGTCTAAAATTTTACATATTTGGATGCCGTGAGGGGTATGGTGAGTTCATGTGAGATTTTATTTTTTGACACAAGTTAGTGGAATATGAGACTTTGTAAGAAAAAAAAAAAAAAAACAATTTCCGCTAACTTGGGCCAAAAAAATTTCTGAATGGAGCCTTACAGGGGGGTGATCAATGACAGGGGGTGATCACCCCATATAGACTCCCTGATCACCCCCCTGTCATTGATCACCCCCCTGTAAGGCTCCATTCAGACGTCCGTATGTTTTTTATGGATCCACGGATACATGGATCGGATCCGCAAAACACATACGGACGTCTGAATGGAGCCTTACAGGGGGGTGATCAATGACAGATTAGAGATGTGGATACAGTTAAAGTAAATACCAGTGGACAAAGCAAACAGAGCATCAGGGATACCAAGACCGGGTCAGCATACGGGCAGGCAGAATTTGGCAGAAAGCCAGCTAGGGTCAGGTTCCCTCAGGGCATCTGATACTCAGGCCACCGGACGCTGCAGTCACTAGTCAGAAAGTTGGAGCGAAGAGTGTATGTAACATTACCAACCAATAATAAAAAGGAGAACGTTTTTATCCTCATTAATTCATCCAAACCAAACAAGATATTTAAGACGGACAAATAACTAGATCATTGATTGTATAGTAATAGTCTACTTTATTAGACCTGACACGGTTTCTCTTGCTTCTCTACGTAATCGCTTCTACTGCCTTTCTAACCTTCTTTTGCCTTCTCTTATTCTTATGCTCTACCCCTGCAAGATTTGTTCACTCTAGGCTGGGGATGCCCAACCTGTGGCCCTCCAGTTGCTGCAAATCTACAACTCCCAGAATGCCCGCACAGCCTACAGCTATCAGGTCATGTTGGGAGTTGTAGTTTTGCAACAGCTGGAGGGCCACAGGTTGGGCATCCCTGCTCTTGGCGACTTCAGGAGATGCAAACTCCTGTGAGTAGTGTTCTCCCAGCAAAGGACTATGCGACAGAGCGTCTTTCACCCTGTAGAAGTCCCTTCTAACACAATTAGCTCCTCACCTTGTGAACATAGCCGACTACACAGTAGCGGGCTGTACACAATACATTTGTCTTCTTTGTACACAGTATGCCAGATAATAATTATGCAACTGGACAACTCTTCTTTCTAAAATAGTCCCAGTCTTACCAATAGGGCTTTTTATTTGTGTGTGTTTTTATTGGTTCATTAAAATGAGTTTTGCAGACAACAGGAAGATGTCATGCTGTTTTACTGAGAGCCTCCTGACATATGTAAGATGCTTCTGCAGTTAGAACAGTAGTTCCTCATATTTCTTCCTTCTCACATCTCTTCTCATCACATAATATTTTCCTGGCTGCGTTACATTTGGAAATCAGCCCTCGAATCAATACACATCCCTAATTCCAGTTTAATCCCTTCCCCTAGCCACATGAAAACACTGTGTCGTACATGAGAATACACATTCTTCTTCTCCTGTAGAAACACAGATATTACCCATCGTTTTATTCACATTATGCATAGCATATAGATTGGATTAAAAGGGTATTCTCATCTCGGCCTGCATAGAAAGCATAGCTCAGGAGTAATGGAAAAAGCCTAGCGTGCGGTGCCACAGTGTTTGGGAGTTACTGAAAGAGCGACCATTTTTGTAACTCTGCCTACCCGGCCGGCGCTTTGTGTGGTTATTCCCATCTCGGTTATGAAGACCAAGGTGGAAATAACTCTTTAATGTTTAATAGTATTTTATATTATTAGTATTTATATCACAGTTGCAGTGCTTACTTCTTTTACTGTATGTACCGTATATAATAGTCCTGATAGAGGCGATTTATCTGATGTTGTTTTTCTCTCATGTGCTTGTTCGTAGGATGTTAAATTGACAGCCAGCAACGATGATTACTATTTTGTGTTTGAAGATTATCTTTATCAGGTATGTCATATCAGATTATGGATATATTTCATTTGTTTGAATTATGCGGTGTTCATTTTGTTTCCCAATCACCTCCCCTAGAGCTCGCATTTCATGACAGACTGCTTAAAGGGGTTCTCCGGGAATTAAGAAAATATTATTTTATAATAAATATATTCACAAATACCTTTCATTAGTTATAATGGCTCGTTTTATCTAAGGAGAAATCATTAGGAGAAATAAAATGGCCGCCATCCTATTAATACACACAGAAACCTGTCCTAATCACACAGCAGGACACGTTATTATACCAGAATGAGCAATAGTGCTGCCTCATCCGCCTCTCTGCTCTGCTTGTCAGGAATCATGATCCTGAATACAGGTTAATCTCTGTGGGAATGGAGATGATGAGGAGACATGAGAGGAGGGTGAGGTGTGGTTAATGAGCAGCAGCACTTGTTTACAGTCTCCATTACCACAGCCTGTCCTGTCCGTCCTCTCTGTACTTCATGTCTCCTCATGAACTAAATTCCCCAGAGATTCAACTAAAGTTCTTATCATCTATATTCAGGATCATTATCCCTGACAAGTAGAGCAGAGAGGAGGATAAGGCAGCTCTTTACGTCAGTGTTGTGAAGTAACTTGTCCTCATGTGTGGTTAGGACAGGTTTTGTGTGAACTAATGGGACGGCGGCCATTTTGTTTCCCCTGATGATTGCTCCCTAGACAAAGCGAGCCATTATAACTAACAAAACGTATTTGAGAATATATTTATTATAAAGTGATATTTAAGTATTTTCATTTTCTTAATTCCCCGAGAACCCCTTTAAAGTCAGAAAACATTGTGATCCTGCAGCTATGTATGTGTGTATATGCATACAGACATAGCACACGTTAATGTGAAACTTAACATGATAGATACGCTGTTTCAGGAAATGTTAATGCGTACTTACACTTTCAGATAACTTTGCAGAATAAGCTGCTGTTGTGCACTATAGTGGTAGAGCTATAACGGAACATGGGATATGGGATAACTGTTAAATTGGTGGGGGGCTGACTGCTGGGACCTCCACTGATCTTTACAACAGGTTGGTACACGCACTATCAATCCTTTCATATCTATGGGACTGGAGGAGGTAGCCAAGTGCTAGCGGCAATCCCATAGGGATGAATGGAGTGGCAGTGCGCATGCTTAACCTGCTGCTCAAATTATGCAGTGGTCAAACCCCTATGATCTATTATTATCCTATGGATAGGCGATCACTATCGGACTATCCCTTTAAGGGCTTTCATTGTATTTACGTTTTCAGTCCATTATGCAGTACAGCATAAGCCATCACCAAGAAAACGGAATATTTGGAAATAGATTTCTTACATTTGGCTGTCCTTAATAATTTGACACTTAAGATAGCAGCCACAAGGTTTGTATCATTATATTTATCCTTGTCATTAGAGTCAGATCAAGAGCTGCTGGAAAATTAATCGAGCAAACATAAAGTAGGGAATTTTTGCTTCTTAATGTTCCTCTTTATTTGCCAAAATGAGACGAGTGCCATTTGTGGGTCATATGTGTCCGAGCAAGGGGCCTAAGTGATTAACACCGCCGAAAAACAGAAAGACGGACCTAGTTTCCCACACCAACCAGTGACATGGTGATAAGTACCTATGGGCAGCATGGTTTTGAAACATGAGGCATGAGGACTGCCATTCCAGGGTCCTATTAGAGAACCACTGTGTGGTAAAGCATCCTGCAAGATTAAAAATAATAATTTGCTAAAAGTGAGTAAATGGGGGTCATCTCTATAGAGGCAAGAATAAAACCTGTGGTCACAGTTAAAGGGGTTTTCTGAGACTTAAATACTGATGATCTGTATTCAGGGTATGTCTTCAGTAGCTGATGGTTGGGGGTTAGACTCCAGTCACTTTCACAATCTGCTGTTGGAAGGGACTCCAGCACTCAGGAAAGCATCCCAGACTCTTCCATAGTCTGTAATGCCATGTCCATTGGTCCCAAGGCCTTTGAAAGGGACTGAGCTGTGCAAACAGCTGTGGTACCATCAAACAGCTGACCGACGGGATACTGGGAGTCCTTTCGCACCAATCGATCAGATGTCCATAAGCTATTCTGAGGAATAGTCATCTGTATTTAATTGCCAGAAAACCCTGTTAACTTAAATAATTTAAACAATTTATTTGTGTCTCTGACCTTTGAGTCCACCAGGGCTAGTCCAAGAGTTAGCGACCTAGTGGGTCCCCTGCAGCGAAGTCTAGATATCTGTATAGGGGTGAAAACCAGGGGATCACTAGTAGAACGCCCTTAGGGCTAGCCCAATGTCAAACCAGCTAGCTGGTACAGTGGTTCCACACCAGTTTAAAGGGGTTCTCCGGGAATTGAAGGGGTATTCCCATCTCAGACAATGGGGGCATATCGCTAGGATATGCCCCCATTGTCTGATAGGTGCGAGTCCCACTGCTGGGACCCGTGCATATAACAACAACTGAGCGGGGAGAGCTGTGGATGGAGGACCCCAGATTTCCCGGGGGCCGTCCAGCACCAAGCGCCGCTTCCATTGAAGTGAATGGGAGCGTACCGCACATGTGCTCGGCTATTTTCGGCGGCCCCATAGAAATGAATGGATGGTGGCTGGGCATGCGCAGTGCGCCCTCCTTCACTTGCGGGGCCCCGTTCTTGATATAGGTGCGGGTCTCAGCGGTGGGACCCGCACCTATCAGACAATGGGGGCATAACCTATCGATATGCCCCATTGTCTGAAATGGGACAACCCCTTTAAGAAAATGAAAATACTTAAATATTACTTTATTATAAATATATTCCCCTTTCATTAGGTATAATGGCTCGTTTTGTCTGGGGAGCAATCATTAGGAGAAATAAAATGTCCGCCATCCTATCAGTACACACAAAACCTGTCCTAATCACACAGCAGGACACGTTACTTCTCAATACTGAGCTAAAGAGCTGCCTCATTCTCCTCTCTGCTCTGCTTGTCAGGGATTATGATCCTAAATACAGCTGATAAAATCTTCAGCTGGATCTCTGTAAAAATGGAGTACATGAGGAGACATGAAGTACAGAGAGGACGGAGCTGCTCATTATTTCTCCTAATGACTGCACCCTAGACAAAACAAGCCATTCTAACTAATGAAAGGTATTTGGGTATATAATTATAATAAAGTAATATTTAAGCGGTGTCTTGTCAGATGAGTGCCGTATCCTTAAGTCTGTCTCTGCATTCATTAATTTTAGATTCTTTTAAACAACATTCATGAAATTTTGTTTCATAAAAAACACCATGAGCAAATCTACGGTGTATATCTGTTTTAGTGTATGGCGCTCCACTATATTAGCAGTATTTCGTCTGTGCTGAGAACTGTATCAGTTCTGAGCTCTGTGAAGTCTGAGAGAATTAATATAAAAGGATTTTGTTCTGGGATTTGATAACTTCTGAACAAATGAAACAACCGCCAGGCTCTTGTGCGATTAATTCTTTAAATTATTAGATTGATAATTTTTTTTATGAACATTTTAGCATAAATTCCCTGGGCTATTCTCGTAGCCCGAATTTAATAACAGAGGCTGAGGAAAGGATTGGGGAGATGCCTGCCATTTTAACCTTATGTAATACGACATTTTTGGATGATGTTAACTGTCTGCACAGAATGAAACTAATTTAAGTGAAATAACAGATTTCTGCTACGGGAAGTAAATTGCATTTTTCGGCATCTTAATGATGGGTTTGATTGCAATGTCAATATAAATGTCATGGAAGAAAATGACAGTGTCTACTTCCCCTTCTGTTTGATTACATGTAAATTCGTCACACTTGTTTGGATCTGTTACACTAAAGAGAGGGCATGTCCTCCACGACCAGCATTATAAAAGATTACGTTTAAGTGAGACTTTCTGTGTAGTTTTATATTTACCATTAAATCGTGTCCTCTTGAGACTGAAATACAAGGTCAGCAATCATGTACCTTATGAAATAAACCAAACACTGTAAATTATACAAGGGGAAATTTATTAAAACTGAGGTTTAAAGAAAATCTATTTAAACTGGAGTTTTATATGCCAGTGTTAATAAGAGGTATTAAAAGGGTTGCCCTACCATAAGAATCTGTCCCCTATCCATAGAAGAGGTGATCAGTATCTCATCAGTGGGGTCTAACTGCAAGATAAGTTCTTATGGGGGGACAAACCTTAAAGTGTAACTGATGTTTTTATCAAAAAAATAAATTTTTGCATATGTTATTGCTGCTGCTGCATTATGCATAACACAATCTTTAGTTTCTTCACATACCACTGTTTTCCTTTAGCTTTGACCTTAGTTACGGCTGTTTTGAACCATACAATATGACAATCTTCTCAAGATGGCTCCTCTGACAGTACTCTGAGGCCAAAACTGCCTTCCCTCACTTCACGTGCACACTTGCTTTAGCCAGCAGCTTCCTGCCAGCCAATCAGATTGGATTACTGAGACACGCCTCCTTACTCCACACTAATGCAGGCATGCAGTGTGCAGTGTCTGTCTTCTGTTTACACTAAAGGGAAGACAGAAAAGCCCTAGCAATGGTCTTTTAAGGGACCAATGGAAAGGGCCAGGGGACATTAATGAAAACTGTTATTATAAGGTAATTACAGATCTTTTGGCAATCATTGATGGATTAACTCACGTATACATGTCTAGCTCTAGTAAACTAGCAAATAAAAAAAAATATGGCAGTTTAATAAATTTAGAGCACCTTCTGCGGTCAGTGTGCCAGAAAAAGAAATTCTACAAATCTACTTTTTAAAGTACTCTTTGGAATATGTCACTCGAAAAACTGAGTATGGCATTAAATCTTATGAGCCAGGCAAAACAAATTATTAAAAAGGCACAAATGCTTTATCTCGGGACATCTTGATCTAAACAGTTACTTCTTGGCACAATGTGTTAAGAACAGTGTTTATAACTTAATGTTGGCAAATTTGATCTTGCAGGAAATTGGAGTGGTGAAAGTACACAGCTGTTATGCCATATTTCTGAAAAGATTCTGTGCAGTCTACAGTACTTAAAAAATTTAAAGGTTACAAACACCTTTGCTCTGCCTTTTTTTTAATTGTTCATTTGCATCCAAAATGCAAAATTAAAGAGGTTTTCCAAGACTGGAAACTAGCAGTGTATAATATGATGGAAAAATTAATCAAGTTGCTTGGAGTGCTCTCTGATCTCAGCTTCGTCAGGTTTTTCTGTCCCTCACCATCTGGTCTAGAGCGGGGATAAACTGACAGGCTGTAGTCGGAGCACTCGCCCTTAAAAGAGCGACCCCAGCCGCTGAAACCTCGGGCCTGGTCTAGTATTCCTTCTCCTCCCATCCGATGCATTTCACCATGATTAGATGGCTCATCGGGGAGCGATTTGTGCTATGCAGAGCGTTTGTGCAGTGGCAGCGCTTCTGTGTATGGTAAGGCAGTGGCCACTGCCTGGTTTCACTGTTGTGTATTTGACTTATTTTTTGGAATCTTATCTGGTTGCATGTCTGGTTTTGACCTCTTTATGTCTGACAACTCATTTACCCCATTAGATTTAGGTTTAGTCAAGTCAGTGACCATTGTCATGTTGTGAGCCGCCATTTAAGACAGATTGTGCAAGTACAGTGAGGAACAGAAGTCTTTGAACACCCTGCGATTTTGCAAGTTCTCCCACTTAGAAATCATGGAGGGGTCTGAAATTCACATTGTAGGTGCATTCCCTCTCTGAGAGACAGAAGGTGCTGTATATAGGGACAGTGGTGTGGGTTGAGTACAGAGCTACCTTTTATGACATATATCGACCCTCAAGTTAAAATGTTAGTTATACTACAAGGTGAACATTGAAAGTAAAATAGTTTTTTGTTAATTCTGTCACCCGTAAAGTAAAATAAAATGTGATCAAAAAGACTTATGCACCCCAAGTGGGACCAATAAAAACTACATCTTGTCCCACAAAAAAAATGTCTTCATGCAGTTCTAGCTCTTAGAATATGGTGTCGCCAAAAACATTTGTTTTAAAAGTGTACTGTATTGTGCAAAAATAATGAAAAGCATATGAATTTGTGATTTTCATAATCATATTGACCCACAGGATAAAGGTAACATGTTATTTATGTCTCTAGCTAGGCATATATTTCTGCTTTTGGGAAAACTTAGTCTTAGTGGTTTTACGCCATGATCAATGTAAAAAAAGAAAAAAAAGAAACAGTCATCTTATAGTATATTACATTTTTTATTCTAACAAAGCTAGAACCAGCGCTGTACCTCACATGGATCCAGAGATCTCCCTATTCTTTTCACCATTTATTCTCCTAGATGTATTTCAGTCTGACAGCTCAGAGGGCATGTCCTTTCTGCCACAGCTCTTTCCCTGTAACTTTCGCAGCAACAGAAGTTGTGACAGGTGAAGGATTTGAACTGAGCATGTGCGACCACCTCATTGAGGTGGATTGAGAGACAAGAGAAAGAACAAACAGCAGGTGATGCTGTGTAGATGCATTTTATTGAATAGCTCATTGTCTTTTCTACACTATTACTATACTATACCATTTTCGATTACATGCAGTTCCACAGGTAATCAGATCCAGGTGCTGGTTTGAAAAATTTAGAATATTACATTGAGGACGTATCCTCATGCTAGGCCATTAATTTGGCGGGTCCAACACCCTACACCAACACCAATCAGCTGTTCCTGAGTAGCCCTGGCACTTGAACTACTGAGCCCTGTTCATTGTGTAGGGGGCAGAGCTGGTTACTTCAGCGCTGCTAGCATCCACTTTATTAGGCGCACTGCTGCAGTAACCAGTTCTGTCCACAACAGAATAGATGGAGCTGTGTGGTTCCAGCACCTATTTCCAGTGCCGGATCTACTCCCATACAGGAGCGGAGATTGATGACCCATCCTGAAGATAGGCAATCAATTTACAAATAATGGGAAACCTTTTTAAATACTGGTTGCACCAGAGCGAGAGATACACTTTGTGGGCCTCTGTCTTCTTTGGCTAATGGAGAAAGGTCCCGAGGGAGAGACTCCCCTTATATTATGTCCATATGACATAATAGGAAATATGTAAATGGTTTTTCTTTATGTGAAAAAACCCTTCCCTATGCACAAATTACCAAAAAAAAAAGAAAAAAGAAAACGACAAATTAGTTGCCCCTTTAGATTATCAATGATGATGTTGAAATGTTTTTTACTCATGTACAATTGTAATTAAAAAAATTAAAGGGATCCTGTCCTCCCCTATATGCTGCTCTCACTGAGGGTAGCATATAGTAGTGACCGACTGTCACGAGGGTGTCAAGAGCCACGCCTGACTCCGTTATACCCGGGGTCAGGAAGTCGCAGCGGGTGGCTGCGCGCTCTGTCTAAAGACAGTGCTGTTTATTAATGGTAGCTTTCTGGGTTTGCCTTGCAATCCTTTTTGGCTCACTCAGGGATCCGTAGCTTCTCCTCCTCAGCTGTTTCTTGTCCAGCAATCCCAACCTCCTTATATTCCCATCTCTCACTTCTCTGGTTGCCAGATATAGAGCTTCCTGCCTGGACTTCTATACTGACCCACTGGAGCTGTGTAGCTGTGTTCCCTGGTTGTTGTTCCAGAACGTTACCCTCCGGATCCCTGTTGGGCCTTGGTGGTCTGCTGTTGTCGCCCACCTGGGATTATATGTTTGTCTGTATTGTCTGTCCTCTCCTTGGTGTTTTCCTCTTAGTGTCAGTGGTGCGGACTAGTGATCCCACCGCCCCGTTCACTACATAAAGCTCATCTTAGGGAAAGCCAGGGTTTAGGCACGTGATCGGCGTACGGGTGAGGAACCCGTCTAGGGACGTCAGGGCAGTCAGGTGCCAGCCGCAAGGTGAGTCAGGGGTCGCCATCTTTCCCTCTCCCTTGGACAGGGCCTTCCCATTTCCCTCCCTTTGCGTGACGCCGGTCATTACACCGACTAGCTGATTTCAGCAGAGTGTCATTCATGTGGTTGCCGAGACCAACATCATAGTCATTGCTGGCCGGGCAGAGTCATGAATGCCTGAGAAGAGTCATGGTTATTCATGAGTTTCTGTTCTCCCCACCATCTACTGAGATTGACAGTCTCCTCAGTTTTCTCCCAAGGAGAGCACTGCCAATAATCATCAGGTAGCGAAGATAGCAGGAACTCCTCAATAACCAAGGCTCTTCTCAGATATCTTTTCCAGTCCCAGGCTGCAATGATTATGATGCTGGTTCGTCTGCAGCCACTTATTTTTAGCAAATGAGTGACACGGCTGAATTCAGGGATCCTGTCACCTTATGCTGCCCTCAATGAGGTGTAAGAATTTCACATAAGTTTAATTGCTGCATGAAAACAGCAGTAAGAATGTATTTGTTTATAATAAATGATCCACAATGTAGCCTTAAAGGAGTTCTCATTTGTCATGTAGACAAAGTTGTCCATATTGCCTCCTTTGCTGGCTTGATACATTTTTCCATCACATTACACACAGCTCATATCCAGGGTTTAAAGAGAAACTAAACATTTATAATAATTTTCCAATATGTTGTCCCTAATCCCCAAAAAAAAAAAAAAAATTCTAATATACTTTATTAATTTTCAATTTTTACTATACTTTTACATCCCTTAGGGTCCATTCACACATCGGTGTGTGTTTTGCGGATCCGCAAAACACGGACACTGGCAATGTGTGTTCCACATTTTGCGGACCACACATCGCCGGGACTTAATAGAACATAGAAAAACAAGGGTAAGCAGGCACACTCTAATCTGGGTACAATCAAGTAATTTATTTATAGTAAAATAAGATTGGTGGAGGTATAAAATTGATAAATATAGAGATGATAGAGGTAAAATTGTAATTAAAAAGATAGTCTTTTGGTAGAAAATATGAGTGGTGGGTGATCACCACTGGGTAATGAATACCCTGTAAAATATCTGGAAAAAAATCTGGAAAAAAGTTCTGGAAAAAATTAAAGTCTTTCATGCACTGTTATTCATATGATGGTGGCCACTGTTTAGAGGTAAAATTGAATAAAAGATATCTTATAAGATAAGGTAGTCCTTTATGGAGGTGAAGAAACGCTGAGCAGAGGATGATGGCTCTGTTTGTATAGTTTATGTAGATGTCAATTGCCGCACAGTCCGGGATAAATATTGCGCTGTTTCAATATATTTCTAATAAAGCAGCAGGCATGTACATATAGCTGTAATTCAAAGCTTTAGATAATATGTCATTTGTATTTCATATGCCAAGCTGTGGAGGGAAGAGGAGCTCTGAGTCTGAGTGCGGCATCCCGCACTGTCTCTGGCTACAGAGGTCACTTACCCTTCCTAGCGCTGGTTCTGTGTAATCCTCCGGCAGTGATCGGTGGTTCCTGGAAGGCTGTGTTGGTTCAGTCCTCTGAACATGCCAACTTAATAGAACATGCCTAATCTTGTCCCCAATTGCGGACAAGAATAGGACATGTTATATTTTTTTCGGGAACGGAATTGCTGACCCGGAAGTGCGGATCCGCAATTCCAGATCCGGGCAGCACATCGTGCAACCCCATAGACATGAATGGGTCCGTTCCGCAAAATGCGGAACAGAATTGCGGACGTGTGAATGGACCCTAAAGCGTCAGATCTCAGTACAACGCTGACAGCTCAGCGGAGTACAGAGTATACATTTTATGAATGGGCAGCAGCAGCGCAGGGAGTACGGGCAGGAGCGCACATTACTGCTCCTGCCCGTGCTCCCTGGACTATTACTAACTTTTGGCATAGCATAAGGGTACCCTGTACCCATGTACTATGTCAGGATTAGCGGAGCGGGCAACTGCTTCTGCCTGCTCTGCTAAGCTAAGAGAACTGCATGTCAGCTCTTAGCTTAGTGAAGCAGGCAGGAGCCCGCTCCGCTCAGCTAATCCTGGCATAGTACATGGGTACAGGGTACCCTTATGCTATACCAAAAGTTAGTAATAGTCCAGGGAGCACGGGCAGGAGCAGTAATGTGCGCTCCTGCCCGTACTCCCTGCGCTGCTGCCCACTCATAAAATGTGATCTCCGTACTCCGCTGAGCTGTCAGCAATGTACGGAGATCTGAGTTTTAAGCGCACACTTGAATGCTACGCTTTATGGATGTAAAAGTATAGTAAAAATTAATAAATAAAGTATATTAGAAAAATATTTTTTAGGGCATTAGGGACAACATATTAAAAATGATTATAAAAGTTTAGTTACTCTTTAAGACCACTATGCAGCGTATAATGTGTTGGAAAAAAATAAATCCAGCCAGCAAAGGAAGCAATATGGACAATCACAATACATTAGTAAGTGCTTTGTATTAGCTTTATGTACGTGATAAATGATGTTTGCTGAAGTGAGACAACCCCTTGAATCCAGATGCATCTCAATAATTTAGAATATCATCGAAAAGTTAATTTATTTCAGTAATTCAATTCCGAAAGTGAAACTCATATTATAAAGATTCATTACTCACAGAGGGATCTATTTCAAATATTTCTTTCTTTTAATGTTCATGATTATGGCCTACAGCTAATGAATACCCAAAAGTCAGTATTTGAGAAAATTTAAATATTATATAAGACCATTTAAAAAATGATTTTTAATACAGAAATGTTAGCCTACTGAAAAGTATGTACAGTGTATGCACTCAATAATTGGTCGAGGCTCCTTTTACATGAATTACTGCATCAATGCGGCGTGGCATGGAAGCGATCAGCCTGTGACACTGCTGAGGTGTTATGGAAGCCCAGGTTGCTTTGATAGTGGCCTTCACCTCATTTGCATTGTTGGGTCTGGTGTCTCTTATCGTCCTCCTGACAGAATCACATAGATTCTCCATGGGATTTAGGTCAGGCGAGTTTGCTGACCAATCAAGCACAGTGATACTCGGGGGCGGGCTGGGCCGGGGGGCAGGGAGGTAATTTCCCCCCAGATCGCTCTAAAAAAACGGCCGCTGTATTTTTTATTTTTTTATTCCTCAGGGCCGCACCGCCGATCACCACAGGCGGCGCAGCCCTGGATGTAATTGCGGCGGGCAGCAGTGGCGGCGGGCAGTAGGAGATGAGCGCTTCTATTGTGGAAGCGCTTATCTCCATATTCATCTGTATCGCCGTCCTCAGGACAGCGATACAGATGGCTGTGCTGTGGGGCAGGGGAGGGAGAGGCCTCTCCCTCCCCTGTTCTTCTGATAGGCTGCAGGCACTAATGCCTGCAGCCTATCAGAGGCCGGCTCAGGCAGCGCGATGACGTCATTATCATCGCGCCGCCTGTGTCGGGCAGCACACAGCAGGAACACAGGCCGGAAGAGGCCTGCATCGCTTCTGATGGAGGTAAGTATTAGTGTTTTGGTTTTTTTTCTTTGCGGGGGGAGCTGTCACTATGGCTATGAGGGAGCTGGCACTATGGCTATGAGGGAGCTGGCACTATGGCTATGAGGGAGCTGGCACTATGGCTATGAGGGAGCTGGCACTATGGCTATGAGGGAGCTGGCACTATCGCTATGGGGGAGCTGGCACTATGGCTATGGGGGAGCTGGCACTATGGCTATGGGGGAGCTGGCACTATGGCTATGGGGGAGCTGGCACTATGGCTATGAGGGAGCTGGCACTATGGCTATGGGGGAGCTGGCACTATGGCTATGGGGGAGCTGGCACTATGGCTATGGGGGAGCTGGCACTATAGGGGGAGCTGGCACTAAGAGGGCTGACACTATGGGGGGGCTGACACTATGGGGGGGCTGGCACTATGGGGGGCTGACACTATGGGGGGCGGCTGGCACTATGGGGGGAGCTGGCACTATGGGGGCATTTCTTACTGGCACATTATGGGGGGCACCATGGGGGAGAGGAGCACTATGGGGGTATCTGGAGGCTCTAAAGGGGCTTTTTTTAATTATTGGCACATTATGGGGGGCACTATAGGGGAGAGCGGCACTATGGGGCATTATTTGGGGGCACTATGGGGGAGTGGAGCACTATTGGGGCATATGGTGGCACTAAGAAGGGGCATTTTTTACTGGCATATTGTGGGGGAGAGGAGCACTATAGGGGCATCTGCTGGGGGCACTAAGAAGGGGCATTTTTTTACTGGCATATTATGGGGGACACTATGGGGAAGGGGGAGAGGAGCACTATGAGGGCATTTACTGGGGCACTATATAGGGGTATTTAATACTGGCATACATTATGGGGACATTAGCTCAACTGCGGGCACTAAGCGGGCGTATTTCATGTACTGTCATATTATAGGGAGAATTAGTACTACTAGGGGGTATTATGGGGAGCTTTACTACTACTGGGGGGCTATGAGGAACATGATTACTAGGGCACTATAGGGGCATTATTACTACTAAGTGTGCTCTGGCAGAGAATTATTTCTATTGGTGGCATTTTGGGGAGCACTGTTACTTTGGGGGCACCCTGGCATAGTATCGGCTTAGCACAATTATTTTTGGGGGACATTATCTTTATACTATTAGTGTCTGGGTGCAGTTATTTTTTGAGCACTGTGTGCCAATAATTTTTTAAGGGGGCACTATCTGTGTGGTAGTAATATTTCCAGGGTGACTGTTTCTGCAGTATAGTATTGGGGGCATAGCAGGCACAGTATTGGGGCACTATCTGTGTGGTAGCAGTATTTCCAGGGGGACTGTTTCTGCAGTATAGTATTGGGGGCATAGCGGGCACAGTATTGGGGCACTATCTGTGTGGTAGCAGTATTTCCAGGGGGACTGTTTCTGCAGTATAGTATTGGGGGCATAGCGGGCACAGTATTGGGGCACTATCTGTGTGGTAGCAGTATTTCCAGGGGGACTGTTTCTGCAGTATAGTATTGGGGGCATAGCGGGCACAGTATTGGGGCACTATCTGTGACATCACTGGATGTAAGAGGTATGAGGCGCTATGTAGGAGAGGAGATGCTCCGGCTCCTCCCCCTGCCATTTGCAGAAGGAGGATTCAGAGCTGGGTGAGGACGGCGAAAGGGGGCAGCAGGCCACGGGCGGGTGGCAGATGGTGGGGGGAACCACAAGCCTTGAGCAGGATCTGGGGAGGGAGGAGCTTCCTGGCTGTAGCCTGCTGTTTATTGTATAATGTGAAGCAGGCAGTGCAGCCAGGACAGGTCTCCCCTCTCCGTATGATGTGTAGAGACAGGCCTCAACAATAGAATGTCAGCTGTATAGTGTTTGTTGGGAGTGGCCTATTATATGTAGGAGGGGCGTTTAATAATGGGCGTGGCTAAAATGGGCCACTTGACTGGATTTGCCCCCCCAGGACTAAGGCTGCCAGCCCTCCCCTGGCAAACCATCGCTGAGTGTGGAAACCTCACACTTGACCTCAAGCAACTTGGATTGTGTGCCTATCCACTCTTCCTCCAGACCCTAGGACCAAATAAAATGCAAAATTTACTTTCACCTGAAAACAGGACTTTGGACCACTAAGCAGCAGTCCAGTCCTTTTTCTCCTTAGCCTAGGTAAGAAGCTTCTGATATAAATATTATGCTATGATTCTTGACTTTTTATACATTTCTCCTCACCCCCTTGCAGTGAAGGGAATGGGCAAGACTGTCAGGAGGCCGGTGATCCATAAAATTAATTTTTAAGATAATTTGTTGCTTGCTTTTAATGTTAACTTTAATGTGAAAGGCTTTGATATGCAGTCATATGCATTGAAAGGGACTGCATTGTCTCAGGATGACTTAGTAGCAGCGCAGTATTAGTAATATCTCCCTAAAAACATCACCTGTCCAGCAGTAGGCTTTAGGCTGGACTGATTCTCAGTGCTTTGTGCACATACTGCGATAGGATCCTATAACACATACTTCACAGTCTGTATGGGAAATGATATGAAGAGTTTGATGGGATCAGAAACATGGGCATATCCGCTACTATGCTAATGGGAACCCGTATCCAAGTTAGGGTTGCACCAGGTATCGAATTCTCAATACTTTTTTGATACTTTGGTGTTTGGTTCGATTGTCATTTTTTCGATACTAAGCTGCGCTATTTCACAGCTGAGTATATGTCACTATCCGAGAACATGACTCATGCACAGCACATCACACGTCATGTACTCATAAGCAGCCGCACAGTGGAGAAGGAGGGAGAGTGTCCCTTCCTCCTCCCTGCGATGCACTGGCCACTGCCACCAATGTAAAAGCCCAATGGGGCAGTGTCAGGGAGGGAGAGGGGAGAATAGGAGAGCAGGGGAGAGAGAAACTTACTGTTGTGCTGGATGCTGACCTTTGATGATGTCATCGCTATGTGACATCCACTTGTTACTGGTGACATGGTTATGACATCGAGACAGGTCCTTTAACTTTCAACATCAAGGAGGATTTTGCTGCAGGAAAAGTTTCCTGCTGTTTTTACAGGTATGTTTCTCGTGCTGTATGACTGTATTAATGTGAGACACAGGGTCTTATTACTAGTACCTCCATGTGCCTCACACTAGTCATGTACCTCATATAATAAGCTACATGGGGTTAATGATGGTGTCACTTACTATTAATATGAGGCACATGAAGGTTCAAGGAGGTTCAGGTTATTTTTTATTTTTTTTTACATGGTGTTCAATGGTATCAAGTAATGCAATACCTTTTCTTGGTTTCAAAATCTAATCAAAATGTTGGCATTGTTACAACTAATCCAAGTACAAGTAAGGTGCAGCTAGTAATCACAGTGGATGATGAAAGATGATTAAAGGGGTAGTGTAACTTTATTTTAGAACTCTGGGACCGAGCAGTGGTATAGAAGACAGGGGACAGCATGGAGGTGCTATTGCTGTTGGTCTTGGAGCCCCATTCCAAGTTTTGCTATTGGGCCCCTTTGGTTGGTTGTTTGGGTCCCGACACAAGTTCATGTTTTTTTATGCAGTTTTTAAAGTCCAAACCAGGAGTGGATTGAAAAAAGTAGAGAAGTTGTATCTGTCCTTAATACATTCTCTCCTAATATGATCTACACCTGATTTTGGCTTCAAAAAACGCCTCAAAAAGCTTGAAGGTGTGTCAGCACCTGAAGGTGTGTTTGAATCACCTGAGGATGTACATAGGTGTTTCCTAATGTTCTGAGAAAGCTCTTGTCACGCTCTAGTGTGGGAAGGAAACCCCACACCAAACATAGGAGGGAAAGGGAAAAGGAAATAAGGCCTGAAAACTTAGGGACGGAAGATGGACATCTCCTAGTGAAAACTCTAATCAAAGCCCGGACTGACTACCAGTATGAACATACCCCAGAGGTAGGTGAGTTCATACACAGGAATACCTAATGTCCTATCTAACCCTAAAGAACCCTGGTACTAGTGACATAAATGAGACATCCTGTTCCTGCAAAAGGAAGGATGAACAGGTGTCTCCCTAAGGCCTAATGCAAAACAACAAAGAAATGCAAAACAGAGAAAAGCATAAATACAAAGGGAAAGGTAACACTTAACTTCCAAGAAGCTACGGCAGCACCAGGAACTCAGCCGAGATCCAAACACCAGCTATCCACAGGTCCAACTGAAGCTATAAACCACACAGCATTGTGGGAGAGACAACTATAAATAGGGAAAGTTAAATGACCACAATAGCAACACCTGGAGGTTAAGGCTGTGGCCAGTACCAGAAACAACTCAGAGGCCTATTGATCCATAAGGTAAACATGTCAAATTAAACCACGTGTTGCCAGTCTCAAAGATCTCCTGCCACTCACGGTCGCAGGGACGTCCGTATGTCTCGTGACAGCTCTGTGTGCTATACTGCATTCTTTCTTTCTCTCAATGGAGAGATCACATTGGTACATGGGTATGTGTGCTATGTACATTGCGTTTGTGGCTTTTGTCAGAGGTATATGCTGTTATATGGAGGCCTGTGACACATGGTGGCTTCCATCAGCCATCGTTAAAAAAAAAAAAAAAAGTATATATATATATTTTTTTTTATAGTTTGCAGTGGGCCTCTGTATAGGAGCTTTCTTACGCGCTTTCCTATACAGTTAAAAATACTGTATGCCTACATTTACAACCCTGATCAAGGACTTAAGTGCTTTGTTTTGACCTATGTCAGGAAAGTGGGAGCCTATAGGAACTTTAACGTATACGCTTGGAGCTTTTTCTGTCATACATATCACACATGATGCGCAAACGCAGAATACATTAGACCTAATTAAGCTAAACTCTTTTTTTTTTGACCGATGAAACCAATTGCATCACAGAAATAAAGGTTGCTTAGCAGCAGTTTTGTCGTCTTTTCATAGACCTGAACACAACGGAACATGATGTAGCCACGAAAATGACCGTTTTAAAGATCATGCACTTAAATGAATGCCATATATAATAAAGCTCAAGGAACGAAAGGTCAGAAAGGGCATTCCTAATAGAACTCCTGTAAATATATGTGAGCTAGGAACCTGCTCCTCTAATTAGCTCACAATGGTGTTTTTCTGACTTTATCTTATTAGGTCTGCTCTTTAACATCTAGAAGAGCTCAGTGTGTTTCTACCTTATTAGCTGCATGCAAATCAAGCTTTTCATTTTGACTGTTCTTCTTTAACTATTTCACTTTTATTTCCCTAGGTCCTACTCTGCTTCTCCAGGGACACCTCTGTACTAGAACACTTTGCATACAACAGTGCTTCTCCTCCTAAGTCTTACATTCGAGGTAATTTGCCTCTTTTTTCACCATTTATTTTACAGGCTGTAGTATTTTGCATTAAACAGAAAAGAATATAAAATTAAATTTGTGGTTCTGGCATTTTTTTTTTTTCAGCGATTCATGGGATTTAACTGATCCACGATGAATGCTAAGAAATAATGTATGGGGCAAATAATTGATTTGTGCTTTGTCTAACCTTGGGTAACAGTTCGTTCAAATTACAAAATGTGTGAACATATTCAGTGACATACAAAATATCCTAGGCGTATAGTAATGCATATATGTATAATGTATACTAACACCAGCTATTTCCTGGAGCTCAGTTGCTTGACTCAGTCCTGAAATTATACAGGGTGGTCCAGGAAAAAGTAGCCCGCCTCCATCGATAGTACGCTAAGATGTAAGGGATCGCTCTCTCTCAGGGGTCTTCAATGACAGACTTTGCATAAACAGGGGGTTTAACACGTTAAGGACCCAGGACGAGAATGCTCGTCCTAAAGGACTGGTACTTGGTGCCACAGGACGAGCATTCTCGTCTTGCGGTCCTTCCTCCCCCCGCGATCAGCGGCAGAGATCTGGCTGTTACTGACAGCCGGATCCCCGCTGCATCCACCAGCAGATGTATTGTGCTGCATTGAAACAGGGATCAGACCCTGTAATAAAGTAAGTAAAGTAAAAAAAAATTGGGGAAATTGGGAAAAAAAGAAAAGTAGACATATTAAATATCGCCGTGTCCGTATCGACCAGCTCTATAAAAATATCACATGACCTAACCCCTCAGGTGAACACCGTCAAAAAAATAAAAATAAAAACTGTGCTTAAAAACGCAATTTGTTTGTCATCTTACATCACTAAAATTGCAACACCAAGCGATCAAAAAGGCGTATGCCCCCCAAAATAGTACCAATCTAACCGTCACCTCATCCCGCAAAAAATGAGTTCCTACCTAAGACAATCGCCTAAAAAATAAATAAAAAACTATAGCTCTCAGACTATGGAGACACTAAAACATGATTTTTTTTGATTCTTTTATTGTGTTAAATGTAAAAAAAAAAATTATAAAAGAAAAGTAGACATATTAGGTATCGCTGCTTCCGTAACTACCTGCTTTATAAAAATGCCACATGACCTAACCCCTCAGGTGAACACTGTAAAAAAAAAAAAAAAAAGTGTCAAATTTTTTTTTCTCACCTTACATCACAAAAAGTGTAATAGCAAGCGATCAAAAAGTCGTATACACCCCAAAATAGTGCCAATCAAACTATCATCTCATCCTGCAAAAAATGAGCCCCTACCTAAGACGGTCGCCCAAGAAATAAAAAAAATATCTCAGACTATGGAGACATAAAAACATGATTTATTTTTTTGTTTCAAAAATTATATTATGTCAAACTTAAATAAAAAAAAGTATACATATTAGGTATTGCTGCATCCATAATAACCTGCTGTATAAAAATATCACATGACCTAACCCCTCAGGTGGACACTCTAAAAAAAAATTTTTTTTTTTAAAGTCTCCCAAAAAAAAAAAACTGTCTTTGAGACTATAGACACTAAAAAAATCTTTTTTTTTCAAAGATGCTTTATTATGTAAAACTGAAACAAACAACCCAAAAAAGTTGTCATATATGGTATTGTCGCGTCCATAACAACCTTCTCTATAAAATTACTACATGATCTAACCTGTTATATGAACATTGTAAATTAAAAAAAAAAAAAACTATGCCAAAACAGCTATTTTTTGTTACCTTGCCTCACAAAAATTGTAATATAGTGCAACCAAAAAATCATATATACCCTAAAATAGTACCAACAAAACTGCCACCTTATCTCATAGTTTCCAAAATGGGGTCTTTTTTTTGAGTTTCTACTCTAGGGGTACATCAGGGGATCTTAAAATGAGATACGGCAGCTTAAAATTATTCCAGTGAAATCTGCCTTCCAAAAACCATATTGCGTTTCTTTCTTTCTGCGCCCTGCCGTGTGGCCGTACAGCAGTTTACGACCACGTATGGGGTGTTTCTGTAAACTACTGAATTAGGGTAATAAATATTGAGTTTTGTTTGGCTGTTAACCCTTGCTTTGTTAGCAGAATTTTTTTATTAAAATGTAAAATCTGCCAAAAATGTGAAATTCTAAAATTTACCAAAAATTTGAAATTCTGAAATTTCATTTCAATTTTCCATTAATTCTTGTGGAACACCTAAAGGGTTAACAAAGTTTGTAAAATCAGTTTTGAATACCTTGAGGGGTGTAGTTTCTAAAATGGGGTAATTTTTTGGGTGGTTTCTATTATATAAGCCTCACAAGGTGACTTCAGACCTGAACGAAAAACGTATGAAAAATTTCAAGATTTGCTTCTAAACTTCTAAGCCTTATAACGTCCCCAAAAAATAATATGTCATTCACAAAATGATCCAAACATGAAGTAGACATATGGGGAATGTAAAGTAATAACTATTTTTGGAGTTATTACTATCTATTATAAAAGTAGAGAAATTGAAATTTGCTACTTTTTCCAAATTTTGGGTAAATTAAAATAAATAAATTTATAAATAAAAATGACATTATTTGACTCAATTTTACCACTATCATGAAGTACAATATGTGACGAGAAAACATAAGTTATTACCACATAAAGTGACACATGTCAGATTTGCAAAAAATTTCATGGTCCTTAAAGGGTTACTGCAGTTTGTTTAAACTGATGATCTATCCTCTGGATAGATCATCAGCTGTTTGAGAATGCAGTGGTGATCCAGGAGCCGCCGTGGCCTTCTCACTGTTTACCGCAGGCCCAGTGACGTCACGACTAGTATCAACTGGCCTGAGCAGGGCTAAGCTCTGTCTACTTGAATGGGGCTTAGCCGCGCCCAGGCCATTGAAACTAGTCGTGACGTCACTGTGCCTGCAGTAAACAGTGAGAAGGCCGCGGCGCTCCTGGATCGCCGCTGCCTTCTCAAACAGCTGATCGGCGGGGGTCCCAGGTGTAGGACCCCTGCCGATCATCAGTTTAAACAAACTGCAGAACCCCTTTAAGGTGAAAAATGGCAAGGTCCTTAAGGTGTTAAGTCCAAAAGGGGCTTTATTTTGGTACTTTAGCACCAGCACAAAACATAAACAAAGCAAAATAAACACCTGCCCGTATAGGCACTACCTAATACATAGGTCGTCTCTACCTCCCCTATAGAGCACAGTTCACACCCAGGGTAAGATCCGGCAGCCTTGTGGCCCCCAGCCCTCCTGGCTGAAACCACCCATAGCCTCTGCAGGCTTCCTTTACCAAGTCCTCTCTAGACTCCTACACGGAGGGTTGGTTTATCACCCAGTGTTTAAACCCAGATGGCCTCACCTGTAGTGAAATAGGGTTGTGGACTGAAATATCCACCCCCTCTACACCTCTATTATGTATGAGGCCTGTCACTGCCTCACATTACCCACATGTCACAAAAGATGGTGAAAGTGGTCCCCATTCAGGTCTCTGCATCTTTGGGCACATCGGATTATGTTGGCTGATACTTCTTGTGATGCTACAGATAGTGTTTGTGATGTTCTCCTTAAGTTCATCCAGGGAATGTGGATTGTCAGCGGACACTTTCTTTTGAATTTACCCACAGATAAAAATCACATGTGGACAAGTCTGGGGCAGGTGATGGCCATAACCCCTGCTCACAGTTCGCTCCTCCGTAAACAGTTCATTAACGCATCCAAGTGAGGTGTGGTATGTTGTCCCATCTTGTCGGAAAAAGCAGGACATTTTTTCTTTGTGTTAGTTGGTTGTAAAACGGTTTAAAAATGTCCAGGTAAATTGCGGTATTCACAGTTGATTTGAAAGAAATTGGGCCCATTATTAATGCTCCTGACACTGCGCACCAAACGCCAATCTTCTGGGTTGTGAAGTGGTGTTTCATGAGTCAAAAAGGGATTTTTAGCGGACCAGTACCTCGTATTCTGGGAATTTACGTGACCTCATAAATGAAACCAAGCTTCGTCCATCATAAAGTACAGCAATGAGTCCAAATGTCTGTCAGCAACCAAGTCCAGTAATTTCCGCGTTTAGCTTTGTCAGACTCTTTCAGTTCCTGCAGACTGCCAAGAACTAAATGACAACCCCCCCAAACCGATGTCTTCCCGTATACCTGAATAAAGACAAGGCAACTTGTTTTGTTGGAGTGAGGGTCGGTCACAGTTTTATTTTTTTATTGCTCTTACAAAATTCACCAAAAGTTTATTCAAATTCCAAAGCTGCTTCCAGGAGGATAAGAAGCGGTATGCCAACCACTGTCTCCACAGTGGGCAAGTCCGCCTTCTCCTCTGCTCCTATTATTCACTCCTAAAACAACCTCCACAGAGGGCGCGCCGACCCCCAAAGTACGTCTAGCTCTCTACTGCGCTCGCATCTCTGGCCACACAACAATAACATAAAAGTAAATTGGTTGGGCTTCACTCGCTGTCCAGTCTGTGAGTTGCTTCGGTGGAGTGGATATAATCCAAATAAACAATAGTAGAGAGATACCACTGCACACTCTGGGTTAACATGAAAATAAAATTATTTTATTGTGACATATCCTCCAATGAATACATAGGTAAATACGGAAGAATTTTTGTGACTCCAAATCTTGACGTTTCGGTCACTTCAGACCTTGGTCACGTAAGTCACTAATGAAGAAATGAACAGAAATTCATTAGTTAGGAGTAAAAGGTTACATTTTATAATAAGGTAGTCATATGGCTATATAGAACAGAAAACAGATATGTGAAAGAGATTGGAAAATACAGGTCAAGGCCTATATGGATGTATTGATGAGTGGCTATTAAAGTTAGAGCCATAGTTCAAAATCTGGGCTGAAGAGGCAAAGGTTGCTATGGTGTATAATGCACCCATGATGGAAAGATATATGATATACTATATAAAGTAGATGTCCCAAAATGGTGTATATCAAAAGGTTATATATGAGATATACAGTTGATGTCACAAAAGTTATAAGTAAGCCATGGATAACTCTGTGTGTCATTTTTTTAAATCAGGATGATCTTTTTTCCCCTTGTTAGGTTATCCTTGGCTTACTTTATAACTTTTGTGACATCAACTGTATATCTCATATATAACCCACTGGAATGACCAGGGGATCTGGCTCCTGGACCACGCTGACCTGACTGGCCCCGCGGGACGACCTTCTGGCCGAGTGTGTAGGCTCCCGCCTCTGATGTGATGGAGACCTGCCAGAGCTGGCGCTGCAGGAACTGATGTCAGAAGAGGAAGGCAACTGCCACAGATAGGACCTGGAGCGGACCGAACTGAACTCCCGCCGTGGAGGATCTCGAACGATGGCGGGAACATCTGTGCCTGTGAAATTCCGACCTGCGCCTACCACGGCAATCGGAGCAACAAGCGGGGGAGTGGAATTGCTTCCGCGGACCATCTAAGGGCACAGCCTGAGCCAGAGGAAAGGACATGACAGGCGGCTGAGTGGGGGGTACACCTGCCGGCATGTATGTGGAGGGTGTCGTTAATGGCCTGTGGAGGGGCTGTAATGGGGGGACGAAGGAGGTTAAATTTAACTCATTGGTGGCCAGTGCAGCATCCCCAGCAGTCTACATGGCAGCAGCAGTGGGGGCAGCAAGCTCCTCAGCAGAGGAGGAGGCAGAGGGGAGATTGCCCATAGCTGTGGACAAAGCAGGGGGAGATATAACAGCAGAGCTAAGCGCCGAGGAGCGGGAGCGCAAGAGGCAGGGGGCGGGGCCACAGGGCACGTGGCTAGAAGAGCTCCCGTCAGGCGCGTTGATCAGAGCACCTTTGCCTTAACAGTACCTAGGAGAGCCACCTTATTAATATTCATGAATAATACACCGGTCTTAGTTGCCCATAGCAACCAATCATAGCTCAGCTTTCAGTTCCTACAGGACTCTGGAAAAATGAAAGCTGAGCTCTGATTAGTTGCTATGGACTACTAGGGCAGATTTACTATTAGGCAGTTTGATATGGACATTTTGGAGGCTGGCTACTTTTTTGTGGGCCACCCTGTACTTACAAACTGTGTTCCTGAGATCCTCTGCTCTTGCAAGTCTTTGTGCTATACTCTCTGCATACTTTTCAATAGTTATGGAAGCTGTAGCTTGGCAAAGAGCAGATCTTGTCTCTCTTCCAGTTGTTTCCACCTGTGTTCTAGTTCCAGAACTCAGTATCAGAATGTAGAGGAAACATAGCTACAGAGCACCAGCTAACGGTGTGGTTCTGGAAATTACTGCTGCTACCTTAGAAACATGCAGCAGTGGTTGTTTTTTCTGTCTACTACAGTATAAACCCTTATCCTGTTAATTGGGCAAGTTAGGTGTGTTTTATGATATCTTGGCCCCTCAATGACTGTTGTATGTGGAAAATATTGTTAAAACTAGTCATTGATTCCAAAGCCTCCAAAATGTCATCAGAAAATAACAAAAGCAGTATTAAATAAAAATAAAGATGTACAAAAAATGGTGCACTACAATGGTAAATGCAATTGACAATATATGGCTAAACCCTCACACTGATATTAAAATTAGACTTTCACCAATATATTCTTATATCAAGAACATACTGGAGCCCGCGCACCCCGTCAAGGTATCTCAAAGTGGCACAGGACCTAACGCTAACCTAACTGGTCATATGGGCAATTACACTGGCATAAGGTCCGACACACAGCGAACAACTCCCAGTTACATCCAGCATGAAATCACACATATAATGGGAGGAGGGAGGAGGCTATGAGTCCCACCTACCACCGACTCATGTAACGCAAGCCGCACAGGTGCCCTTGAATGTTACCCATAGATCAAAATCAAGGCACATTCAAACCTGGAGTTGTCACACTTCCAGGCGTGCATGTACAAACATGTTTGTTTTTAAATAAAAATAAGCAAATAAATAACAGATATAGCAACACCTTACATATAGAAGTCAAGAGTACCTGGAAACTTTTCCTGTTTTTTAGTATTATTTAGTTACAGCAGAACATACAGTAATATAGTTGCTAAAAAAAAAAGCCATCCATACAGTTCCATCTATTATCTTGCAGACTTAATCCTGAATAATGCAAAAAACCTTATGAGCTAGAAGCCAATTTTCATCTTATGAAAAGCATCCTCTAAATCAGAATAAACACCCCCATTCGGGTTTGGCCAACAGTCTAATGTGTGTCCGATTTATGTCGGGGGCGAGAAGGATCGGATGAAGTGAATATTTTTGCCCAATCCTTTTGTTTTCCTCGATCATAAGCCTCCACCAGAGATGTCTTACGTCAGCTTTCTCCCCTCTCCCCATACACATTCAGCCGAACTGACCTTGTATGTACAGTATATGGGGAAGTCAGGAGAGATAACTGTCAGACCATCATTCAGCTGCTATTGAATGTATATGGCAACCTTAACTCCCTGGGTCAACAACCTATGTCTAGAATTCTAGTATATAATCTTTAATATTATTACACTCCAGAAATACATCCAGGCCTCTCTTGAACTCTTTTAGTGAACTCACCATCACCACCTCCTCAGGCAGAGAGTTCCATAGTCTCACTGCTCTTACCGTAAAGAATCCTCTTTGTAGATGGAGAAACCTTCTTTCCTCTAGATGTGCAGGATGCCCCTTGTTATGGTCACAGTACATAGATTGTACATAGATGATGGGAGAGTTCTCTGTATAGCCCTTTGATACACAGTGAGGACCAGACATATTTGAACACCCTGCTATTTTGCAAGTTCTCCCACTTAGAAATCATGGAGGGGTCTGAAATTCACATTGTAGGTGCATTCCCACTCTGAGAGACAGAATAAAAAAAATAATTCAGGAAATCACACTGTATGATTTTTAAAGAATTTATTTGTCTTGCACTGATAAACATAAGTATTTGAACACTTGAGAAAATCAGTGTTAATATTTGGTACAGAAGCCTTTGTTTGCAATTACAGAGGTCAAACGTTTTCTGTAGTTGACGAGGTTTGCACACACTACAACAGGAATTTTGGCCCACTCCTCCACCCAGATCTCCTCTAGATCTGTCAGGTTTCGGGGCTGTCGCTGAGCAACACGGAGTTTCAGCTCCCTCCAAAGATGTTCTATTAGATTTAGGTCTGGAGACTGGCTAGGCCACTCCAGAACCTTGATATGCTTCTTACGGAGCCACTCCTTGGTTATCCTGGCTGTGTGCTTCAGGTCGTTGTCATGTTGGAAGACCCAGCCACAACCCATCTTCAATGCTCTGACTGAGGGAAGGAGGTTGTTGCTCAAAATTTCACAATAAATGGCCCCGATCATCCTCCCCTTCGCAGAAAAGCACCCCTAAAGCATGATGTTACCACCCCATGCTTCACAGTAGGGAAGGTGTTCTTGGGATGCAACTCATCCTTCTTTTTCCTCCAAACACGACTAGTGAAGTTTAAACCAAAAAGTTCTTCTTTGGTCTCATCTGACCACATGACTTTCTCCCATGCCTCCTCTGGATAATCCAGATGGTCATTGGCAAACTTCAGACCTTCCATGCAATGCATGATTTGAAACGATGACAGCGTAGTGTTCTACCGACAGTGACCATAAGTGTGGTCCCAGCTCTCTTCATGTCATTGACCAGCTCCTCCCTTGTAGTTCTGGGCTGATTCCTCACCTTTCTTATAATCCGTGATACCCCACGAGGTGAGATCTTGCATGGAGCCCCAGTCCGAGGGAGACTGACAGTCGTCTTTAGCCTCTTCCATTTTCTAACAATTGCTCAGTTGATCTATTTTCACCAAGCTGCTGTCACGGCTGTATGTGAGCAACAAGAGCATGCACAGAAAATAGAGCTACTGACCGGACCCAAACTAGGGAGGATAAAGGGTTACCCCTGTCAGACCCTCGAAAGCTCTCCCTATGCTGCTAAGCCCATGCCCGGATCCAAATGGTGGAAGGAGGCATGCCCGCGTACCTAAGACTGATGACCACTGTAACCCCTACAATAGTGGAAGGGGCACGGCCACCGGTGCCCTGCTCAGTATATGGAGGGAACCGTGGTCGCCTCGGATCCAGTCAGAAAACACACAGATACAAAACAATGTCTGCACACTTAGCTGAAGGGGCTGCAGCCGCAGTGAAGACGGATCCAAAGACAGGCTGGCAATATCCGGAGTACTTGCTGCAGCAGAACACAGGTCCAGTGAAAGGATAGCATGCAAGGGAAGATACTCAAGCAAGAGCTACAACCCAAATGAGAAATATAATCCACACCTACAATAGGAGGAGGGGGAATATAAAGGCAGGGAAATCAAACGCAGCTGGGAGGAAGGAAACAGAAAACTCCTCCCAGCTCTAGTAGTGACATCATCACAGGGGTGGAGAAACAGAGCTGTGAGAACGTCCCAAAGCTCTGGTAGTGACAGTACCCCCCCCCCTCTACGGGTGGACTCCGGACACCCAGGACCCACCTTCTCAGGATGAGCCCTATGAAATGCCCTGATGAGGCGAGTGGCTTTAATGTCCGACACCGGAACCCACATCCTCTCCTCAGGACCATAACCCTTCCAATGAACGAGGTACTGGAGAGAACTGCGGACAATGCGAGAGTCCACAATTCTGGAAACCTCAAACTCCAGATTGCCATCAACCAAAATCGGAGGAGGAGGCAAAGAGGAGGGTACCGTGGGCTGGACATATGGTTTTAAGAGAGATCTGTGAAATACATTATGTATCTTCCAAACCCGTGGAAGATCAAGACGGAAGGCAACAGGATTGATGACTGACAAGATTTTATAAGGCCCAATAAACTTGGGACCCAATTTCCAGGAGGGAACTTTCAGTTTAATATTTCTTGTAGACAACCACACCAGATCACCCACACTCAGGTTCGGACCAGGCACACGTCTCTTATCAGCCACACGCTTATACTTCTCACTCATCTTTTTAAGATTACTCTGAATCTTTTGCCAAATGGTAGACAAAGACGAGGAAAATCTCTCCTCCTCAGGTAAACCAGAAAGAGCCCCTCCCGAGAATGTCCCAAACTGCGGATGGAACCCATATGCACCAAAGAATGGCGACTTATCAGAAGATTCCTGACGACGGTTGTTCAGAGCAAACTCAGCAAGAGGGAGAAATGAACACCAATCCTCCTGGTTCTCTGCCACGAAACAGCGCAAATATGTCTCCAGATTCTGATTGAGGCGCTCAGTCTGACCATTCGACTGCGGGTGAAAAGCAGAAGAGAAGGACAGTCGAACCCCCAGGCGAGAACAGAAAGCCTTCCAGAACCTGGACACAAACTGCGTGCCTCTATCAGAAACAATATCAGAGGGAATGCCATGCAATTTAACAATATGGTCGACAAAAGCTTGCGCCAACGTTTTAGCATTGGGTAAACCAGGGAAAGGTACGAAATGAGCCATCTTGCTAAAACGGTCCACCACCACCAGGATCACCGACTTCCCTGAGGAACGAGGAAGATCCGTGATAAAGTCCATGGACAGGTGTGTCCAAGGACGGGAAGGTATGGGTAACGGGAGAAGGGAACCTGAAGGCCGTGAACGAGGGACCTTAGCGCGAGTGCACGTCTCACAAGCAGCCACAAAACCCTCCACCGACTTACAAAGAGCCGGCCACCAAAATCTCCGAGCAATGAGATCTACCGTGGCTCTACTCCCGGGGTGACCAGCAAGAACAGTATCATGATGCTCCTTGAAGAGTTTGTGACGTAGCTCAAGAGGCACAAACAACTTCCCAGAAGGACAACGGGCAGGTGCCTCAGTCTGGGCAGCCTGGACCTCGGGCTCCAAATCCGAATATAGAGCAGAAACAACTACCCCCTCCGCCAAAATGGGACCCGGGTCCTCGGAGTTTCCTCCTCCCGGAAAACAGCGAAAGAGAGCATCAGCCTTCACATTTTTGATCCCAGGGCGGAATGTGACGACAAAATTGAATCTGGAGAAGAACAGAGACCATCTGGCCTGTCTCGGATTCATACGCCTGGCCGACTCCAAGTATGCCAGATTCTTATGGTCAGTAAAAACGGTGATAGGGTGCCTGGCCCCCTCCAACCAATGGCGCCATTCCTCGAAAGCCAACTTGATGGCCAACAACTCCCTATCTCCCACATCATAGTTTTTCTCTGCCGGGGAGAGTTTTTTAGAGAAAAAGGCACAGGGTCGCCATTTGGCAGGAGAAGGGCCCTGGGACAAAACCGCACCCACACCCACCTCGGAAGCATCCACCTCAACAATAAAAGGTAAGGAAACATCGGGATGCACCAAAACGGGAGCAGATGCAAAACTCTCTTTAATCTTAGAAAAAGCTGCAAGCGCCTCCTCCGACCAAGAGGAAAAATCTGCCCCCTTTTTTGTCATGTCAGTGAGGGGTTTGACAACAGAGGAATAATTCAAAATGAACTTTCTGTAATAGTTTGCAAAACCCAGAAAGCGCATCAATGCCTTCTGATTCTCAGGAAGCTCCCACTCAAGTACAGCATGGACCTTCTCCGGATCCATGCGAAAACCAGAAGCAGAGAGGAGAAAACCCAGAAATTGAATCTCCGATACCCTAAAAACACATTTCTCCAGCTTGGCGTACAATTTATTTTCCCGCAGAATCTGCAGAACCTGAAAAAGATGATCCTGATGGGTCTGAACATCAGGGGAAAAAATCAAAATATCATCAAGATACACCAATACAAATTTCCCCATTAAATGGTAGAAAATACTGTTAACAAAATGCTGAAAGACGGCCGGAGCATTCATCAGGCCGAAAGGCATAACGAGATTCTCGAAATGCCCGTTAGGGGTATTAAAGGCCGTTTTCCATTCATCCCCCTCTCTGACCCTGACCAGGTTGTACGCGCCTCTCAAATCCAATTCGGAAAAAACCTTGGCCCCAACAATTTGGTTGAAGAGGTCCGGGATCAGAGGAAGGGGATAGGGATCGCGAATCGTGATACGGTTCAGCTCCCTAAAATCTAGGCAAGGTCTCAGAGAGCCATCTTTTTTTTTAACAAAAAAAAAACCAGCGGCAACAGGTGATTTTTGAGGGACGAATATGCCCCTTATCGAGACTCTCGAAGATATAGGTTTGCATTGCGATTCTTTCCGGTTGTGAGAGATTGTAGAGGCGAGCTTTTGGCAGCTTGGCGCCGGGAATGAGGTTAATGGGACAGTCAAACTCCCGGTGAGGAGGTAGCTCCTGAACACCGCTCTCGGAAAACACGTCCGAGAAATCAGAGAGAAATGATGGCACAGTTTTAGTAGACACCTCTGCAAAAGTCGCTGTAAGACAATTCTCCCTACAAAAGTCACTCCACTCATTTATTTGCCTTCCTTGCCAATCAATAGTGGGGTTATGTCTAGTGAGCCAGGGTAACCCCAAAACTAGAGGAGAAGGCAATCCGTTAAGGACAAAACAAGATATATCCTCCACATGAGTGTCACCTACAGCTAACCGGATATTGTGAACAATGCCCTTCAGAGATCTCTGTGAGAGTGGAGCAGAGTCAATAGCAAAAACAGGTATATCCTTTTCTAATGTGCAAACCTGAAAACCATGCATGGCTACAAATTGAGTGTCAATAAGATTGACGGCCGCTCCACTATCAACAAAAATCTCACAAGAAATGACTTTGCTCTCTAGCGCCACCCTGGCAGACAGGAGAAAACGGGAACTGCAGGTCAGAGGAAAAGCATCAATTCCTACATCAACTTTGCCCAAAATAGCAGATGAAGCAGAGTTTGATGATTTACCTTTTGAGGTTTTTCTCTTATTATCGCTCTTAGTACAGTTCAAGAATCTCCTAGACGGACAAACATTTGCCAAATGACCTATGCCCCCACAACAAAAACACACCATACTCTGAGGACTAAATCCTCTTTTATCAGGGGCAAGTCGACCTAGCTGCATGGGCTCCTCCTCAGAGGGGAGCGAGACAGGATGAGGCCCCTGCACACTGAATGAGTCCGCACCACTGCCCCTAGACTGACAATGGCTGGACAGAGAGGTCTCGTTTCTTTCTCTTAGACGCCTGTCAAGGTGTACCGCCAATGACATGGCAGACTCTAAGGACGTTGGTCTCTCATGGAAAGCAAACGCATCTTTCAATCTCTCTGAGAGACCATGACAGAACTGACTCCGGAGTGCAGCATCATTCCAACCTGAATCAGCTGCCCATCTCCGAAATTCAGAACAATAAAGCTCCGCAGACAGTTTGCTCTGGCATAAAAAACGTAAGTTAGATTCGGCCAGAGCAACACGATCCGGGTCATCATATATCTGCCCCAGGGCCACAAAAAATCCTTCCACGGATCGAAGGGAGGGATCCCCTGATGGCAGCGAAAAAGCCCAAGTCTGAGCATTTCCCCTGAGCAGGGAGATGACAATCCTCACCCTCTGCTCCTGATTACCAGAGGAATGTGGACACAAGCAAAAATGGAGTTTGCATGCCTCTCTGAAGCGAACAAAACTCTCACTGCCCCCGGAGAACGTTTCCGGAAGTGAGAGTTTTGGCTCGCAACAGACTCCATGGGCCGGAGCAGAGCCCAATGCTTGAAGCTGAGTCATAGATTGACGGAGATCCGCTACCTCCAAAGAAAGACCCTGCATGCGGTCAACCAGGCCAGAAAGCGGATCCATGTCAAAAAAGACGGTTTTGGTGGATTATAATGTCACAGCTGTATGTGAGCAACAAGAGCATGCACAGAAAATAGAGCTACTGACCGGACCCAAACTAGGGAGGATAAAGGGTTACCCCTGTCAGACCCTCGAAAGCTCTCCCTAGTCTGCTAAGCCCATGCCCGGATCCAAATGGTGGAAGGAGGCATGCCCGCGTACCTAAGACTGATGACCACTGTAACCCCTACAATAGTGGAAGGGGCACGGCCACCGGTGCCCTGCTCAGTATATGGAGGGAACCGTGGTCGCCTCGGATCCAGTCAGAAAACACACAGATACAAAACAATGTCTGCACACTTAGCTGAAGGGGCTGCAGCCGCAGTGAAGACGGATCCAAAGACAGGCTGGCAATATCCGGAGTACTTGCTGCAGCAGAACACAGGTCCAGTGAAAGGATAGCATGCAAGGGAAGATACTCAAGCAAGAGCTACAACCCAAATGAGAAATATAATCCACACCTACAATAGGAGGAGGGGGAATATAAAGGCAGGGAAATCAAACGCAGCTGGGAAGAAGGAAACAGAAAACTCCTCCCAGCTCTAGTAGTGACATCATCACAGGGGTGGAGAAACAGAGCTGTGAGAACGTCCCAAAGCTCTGGTAGTGACAGCTGCTTGGCAATTGCCCCGTAGCCCTTTCCAGCCTTGTGGAGGTCCACAATTTTGTCTCTGGTGTCCTTTGACAGCTCTTTGGTCTTGCCCGTGGTAGTAGTTGGCGTCTGACTGACTGTGGGGTGGACAGGTGTCTTTAAAGAGCTCAGACAGATGCTACTAAGTTAGATTAATGAGTGGAGTAGAGGTGGACTATTTAAAGGCACAGTAACAGGTCTTTGAGAGCCAGAATTCTTGCAGTTTCTCAGGTGTTCAAATACTTATTTTCAGCAGTGCAAGACAAATACATTCTTTAAAAATCATACAGTGTGATTTCCTGATTTATTTATTTTTTTATTCGGTCTCTCAGAGTGGGAATGCACCTACAATGTGGATTTCAGTCCCCTCCTTGATTTCTAAGTGGTAGAACTTGCAAAATCACAGGGTGTTCAAAGACTTTTGTTCCTCACTGTACATACATTTTGTTATTAGATCTCCCGTGAGCCTTAATCCATATGTTGGAAAACTGCCTTGTACTGCATGTGTTTTCCTCTCCATCTACAGCCTGTGTGGTCTGCCCTGATTGGATGCTTTCCCCCTGACAGAGCTATCAGTCTTCGGACAGATTTATGTCAGATTCAGCAGCATCAGCAGTGAGGTAAATGACTTGCACACACTCGGCAGAAGCAAAATTGTAGGACATATGCAATGGAGACAGTTTTTTTTGTAAAGTTGCTTAATTTTGTATTTAGAAAGCAAATGAACAATAAAAAAAATCAGGTGTCCATAAGGTAGCAAAACAATAAAAGGTAGGAAAAACACTCAATCAGCCCATGTATTAACCCCTTCCTGACAGCCCCTATACATCTACATTGTACTGATCGGGCAGGTGCAGAAAATGATGCCGGCGCATTAACAATTTGTATGCCGTAGTCAACGTTGACCGCGGCATGCACGGGGTTTGCGAAGGGAGGGGGCACACTCTCTGAACCCATCGGGTCACCACAGCGCAGGGCTTCCACAGGCATCGGGCCTTGCCTCCTACACATGGCACTCTGTCAGTGTATTACACTGACAGGCGGTGCATTACAATACACAATGTATTGTAATGCATTGTAAAGGGATCAGACTGCCAAAAGGTAATGTCCCACAGGAGAACAAAAAAAAAAAAGTTACAATTTTTTTTTTTTTTAACTAAGTAAAAAAAAAAAAGCCCTTTGCCCTAATCAAGCCATATATAAAACAAAACAAATTTAAAATACTTTTATTGTGTAAGATTGCAAACAAAAAATAGACCTATTTGGGATCGATGTGTCCGTAATGACCTGTTCTATAAAAATATCTAATGGTCTACCCATCAGGTGAATGCTGTAAAATAAAATTTTAAAAAGTGTCAAGTTTTTTTTTGTCACCTTGCCTTACAAAAAGTGTAATAGTGAGCGATCAAAAAGTGTACCCCAAAATGGTACCAATGAAAAGGTCAACTCATCCCACAAAAAATGAGCCCCCACACAAGACGATTGGCAGAAAAATCTGAAAAATATGGCTCTCAGAAAATAGCAACATAATTATTTTTTTAAAGAAAAAGGAAAGTCTGGTACTGGGTTAGCCAATAGAAAACTAGTTTAGTGCTCTCATTAAGAGAAACAAAATAAGAGTATTGTAGGTTTGATACCTTTTAATGGCTAACAAAAATAGAAGTAATGATGTTACATAGCGAGCTTTCGAGACATCACCAGTCCCTTCCTCAGACATATTACAAGAATATATGAAGAAACAGCACTATATATACACAATAAGAACAGAGACATGGGGGAATGAATGGACATTTGAAAAATAACAGAACAACATATCAAAGATCTTGAGATCTCAAGATCTTTGATATGTTGTTCTGCTATTTTTTAAATGTCCATTCATTCCCCCATGTCTCTGTTCTTATTGTGTATATATAGTGCTGTTTCTTCATATATTCTTGTAATATGTCTGAGGAAGGGACTGGTGATGTCTCGAAAGCTCGCTATGTAACTTCATTACTTCTATTTTTGTTAGCCATTAAAAGGTATCAAACCTACAATACTCTTATTTTGTTTCTCTTAATGAGAGCACTAAACAAAAAATTTTTTAATGCTTTGTGTAAAAGTGGTAAAACGTAAAAAAATATATAAAATTGTACTGACAAGCAGAATAAAGATAGTGTCATTTTTCTCGCATAGTTGTTTCTTTTTCTTTATCCTGTTTACCAAAAATAACATAGCTAAAAGCGATCAAAAAGTCGTATGTAACCCAAAATAGATCCAATGATAAAACTCTGTTAAGTGAAAACTAAAATTTATGGTTGTCAGAAAATGGCTGTACTGGTCTCCAGAGGCTGATCAATAGCAACATGGCACCTGTAAACCATTCCACCAAAAGCTGCCCTCCAAAAACCATATGCTGCTCCTTCTCTTCTGATCCCTGCTGTGTGCCCAAACAGCAATTAACGACCACATATGGGGAGTTTCTGTAAATTGCAAAATCGGGGTAAAAAATATTGACATTTGTTTTGCGGTTAACCATTGCTGCCTTACAGAGAAAAATGGATTCAAACGTAAAATCTGCAAAAAAAAAGGAAATTTTGCTTCCATTTTCTTTTAATTCTTGTGAAACATGTAAAGGGTTAACAACGTTTGTAAAAATCAGTTTTGAATAACTTGAGGGGTGTAGATTGTAAAATGGGGGTCATTTATGGGTGGTTTCTACTATGTAAGCCCCACAATGTGACTTCAAAAATGAATTGTCCTTAAATATCCTTAAAAATGTAAAAAATTGCTTCTAAAATTCTAAGCAAGTAATAACTATTTTGTGAGGTATCACTATCCGTCTTAAAAGCAGAGAAATATACATTTAGAAAATAGCAAATTTTTCATTTTGGATTTTTTCTATAAATAAAGGTAAAACATACATATATTGACTCAAATTCACCTTTACCATAAAGTACAATGTGTCACGAGAAAACCGTCTCAGATTGGCTTGGATAAGTAAAAACGTTCCAAAGTTATTACCGCATAAAGTGAAAATAGGCTCTGTCAGGAAGGTGAAAAATGCATGTGTTCCGAAGGGGTTAATGAACCATCCAACCATAAATAGCGGGAATGTTCTTCCTCACTCATCTAATTACACTGACATATTTTATGCCAGCGAATGCTATAAGGAGTAATATATCAAATTCTTAATGTAGTTCATTATTCAGACTATAGTTTTTTTTTTTTACCATGAAGTTAGTTGCATCTGTTCCCTAAAACAGCAGCGTGGGGGACAACTGTTTGAATTGTTAGAAGTTTTTCTTTTGCAGGTTGATTCTAAAGATGCAGAAGATGTTGCATCCTTAAAGGGGTTGTCCGGCTTCAGCAAGTGGCATTTATCATGTAGAGAAAGTTAATACCAGGCACTTACTAATGTATTGTGATTGTCCAGATCGTCTCCTTTGCTGGCTTGATTTATTTTTCTATCACATTATACACTGCTTGTTTCCATGGTTTACGACCACCCTGAAATCCATCAACGGTGGCCGTGCTTGCACACTATAATCAAAAGTGCCGGCTTCTCTGCTGGCTGGGACCATAGGAGTGCACATAGGCTGGTGTTTTTTTCTATAGTGTGTAAGCACGACCACCAATGCTGGATTGCAGGGTGGTCGTAACCATAGAAGCAAGCAGTGTCTGATGTGATGGAAAAATGCATCAAGCCAGCAAAGGAGGCAATATGGAAAATAACGATACATTAGTAAGTGCCTTGTATTAACTTTCTCTACATGATGATGATAAATGCCATTTGCTGAAGTGAGAGAAGCCCTTTAAGCGGTGCTTAATCGGAATGTGGAAGTGTTATTTTCCCCATTGTGTTCTGTCTTCCTTGGTAATTGAAGCCACAACACTTGCCAGATCCATCATACGTCGGACATAACTGACGTCCAGCGGACACTCTTGACTTAGGTAGAGTGGGGTACGTCTGATTCCACCAAAGGGTCTGTTGCTTTGACAGGGCAAAAAGCTTGGCATGAGTAACCTGTCAAAACTGCATCCACAAAACAGTATATTATATTTGCTGAAAACAATTACTTCGTCCTGGAATGGCATATACAACTGTGACACGGTTTTCTTGATTAGCACACATTAGTTGCAAGGTTAGTAGCCACGATTGTTCTTCTGCTATTCAAGCATCTGCTGTGAATATGTATAATATTCTGAATATGTCTTCCTTCATTAACAGGGAAGCTTGGCCTGGAAGAGTTTGCTGTCCTCTACCCACCAAATGGTATGTTGTGCTATGTCTCCCTCTAGTGGTGAGAAGGCTAATTGCACAAGTAATATAGACACTATAAAAGATTTGACATAACGTTATTTATATTCTGTACTAGACAAATGACATTCAAGACACGGACCTCATATATTCATGTGGCACTGTTTGTAGAGGGCTTTGTTGTCTAGAAGCTGTTTAGAAAATATTAACATAGTACTACAATTATTTTCTTCAGCAAACCTGGAACTGTAACAGAAAGAATAGGGTGACTATGACAGATGCCAAAACATTGGGGCAGCTAATACTTATACAAGGGAATGTGTCATCAGAAAACGACCTGCTGTTTAAATCACTTTTTTATGTTTAACATATGTTTAAAGAATGTTTGATGATGATATTTTTAATTTCCCATGTAACTTTTTATATTTAAACTAAAACAAAAAAATCCTGCAGTTTTCACACTGGTCATGTTTAATAATTGGCACCACTTCTTGGTTCATACAGATCACTTTATTGCAGTTAACTCATTCTAATCCTGCCTGTAATGATATCACCTCTGTGTACAGATAAGACAAGATCCACCATTCACAGTAGGTGATTGTCAGAGCCAGGGGCATAACTAGAAGTGACTGGGCCCCACAGCAAATATTTGTAAGGGCCCCCCCCAGCGCGCTTCGCACCTCCCTCCTCCTGTGTAAACCCCACTCCTTTGGCACAGTGTAGCGGTATACTGTATATTGTGGGGCACAGTGTACCGGTATACTGTATATTGTGGGGCACAGTGTAGCGGTATACTGTATATTGTGGGGCACAGTGGATGCTATATGTGTATAACATAAACATATTTCATATGAAAACTTAGTTACTTGACCCTTGGGGATCTCGGACACCACTTCAACACTTGGCCGGGGGCTCGGCGGAGCTGATGTTGTGCTTTATCCTAATAAGAAAGATTTCATAATAAGGATTTGGAGAAGGGGCAGAGGGATAGCAGAGCAGGGAGAGGCTGGTGCTGCTACTAAGCGGTCATACCATGGGGGAGTAATAAAGCCCACTATAATGCCCCCCCCCCAGTAGTAATAATTCTCCTTATAATGTGACAGTGCAAAAATACCCCCTTGTAATGTCCCCAGTTGAGCTAATGTCCCCATAGTGCCCCCATAATGTCCCAGTATAAAATACCCCTATATAGTGCCCCCAGTAAATTCCCCCATAGTGCTCCTCTCCCCCCTTCCTGCTAGTGCCCCCCATAATGTACCAGTATAAAATGCCCCATATATAGTGCCCCAGTAGATGCCCCTCAGTGTCCGGCCTCTGATAGGCTGCTGGCCTAGTGTCCCCCATAATGCCCCCCAATAATGTGCCAGTAAGTGTCCCAATAGATGCCCCCCATCATGTGCCAGTATCAAGTGCCTCTCTCCTCCCCCCCACATGTCCCAGTATCATAGTGCCATCTCCCCCCCCCAATGTGCCAGTATCAAGTGCCTCTCTCCTTCCCACCCCCCAGTATCATAGTGCCAAACCCCCCCATGTGCCATTATCAAGTGCCTCTCTCTTCCCCCCCCATGTCCCAGTATCATAGTGCCATCTCCCCCCCCCAAAAAAAAGTACCAGTATCAAGTGCTTCTCTCCCCCCCATGTGCCAGTATCATAGTGCCAACCCCCCCACATGCCAGTATCAAGTGCCTCTCTCCTCTCCCCCATGTCCCAGTATCATAGTGCCATCTCCCCCCCATGTGCCAGTATCAAGTGCCAACCCCCCCTCCCCCCCAGGTGCCAGTATCAGGTGCCAACCACCCCTCCCCCCCCAGGTGTCAGTATCAGGTGCCAACCCCTCTCCCCCCCCATGTGCCAGTATCAGGTGCCTCTCTCTTCCCCCCCCCATGTGCCAGTATCAGGTGCCAAACCCCCCCATGTGCCATTATCAAGTGCCTCTCTCTTCCCCCCCATGTCCCAGTATCATAGTGCCATCTCCCCCCCCAAAAAAGTACCAGTATCAAGTGCCTCTCTCCCCCCCATGTGCCAGTATCATAGTGCCAACCCCCCCCCATGTGCCAGTATCAAGTGCCAACCCCCCCCCCCCCCAGGTGCCAGTATCAGGTGCCAACCCCCCCTCCCCCCCCCCAGGTGTCAGTATCAGGTGCCAACCCCTCCCCCCCCCATGTGCCAGTATCAGGTGCCTCTCTCCCCCCCCCCATGTGCCAGTATCAGGTGCCAACCCCCCTCCCCCCATGTGCTAGTATCAAGTGCCCCCCGCTCCCCCCATGGCAGTAACAGTCTGGTATTAAAAAAATAAAATAAACACTTCTACTTACCTCCATGTCAGCGATGCAGCCTCTTCCTGTGTCCCGCCCTGTATTGTGTCCCGCCCTGTATGTCCATATATGGAGTCAGTGCTTGTATTTCAGAAATGTTTCTGCTGGGATTCGAACCCACGACCTTCTGTATCAGAGGCAAAGCATCTAACCACAAGACCATAAGAGCTGCCTTGCTACTGACTGAAAAAATATGAGACTTCTACTGTTATAGCTGGCTAAGTGTACATCTATACACATGACAGCTGCTCATATATAGAGATATAGCAGAGCTGAGTGTGCTGGGACAGCTGTCATATAGAGATATAGCAGTGCTGGGTGTGTTGGGGCAGCTGTCATGTGTATAGATGTACACTTAGCCAACTATAACAGTAGAAGTCTCATATTTTTTCAGTCAGTTTCAATGCAGCCTTTATGGCTGTGAGGGTAAATGCTTTGCCTCTGATACACTGATACATTGGAGGTTGTGGGTTCGAATCCCAGACACATCAGGAGACTTTAGGAGGAGACAGTAAGATTAGATCACATTAGCCTGGTCAGTTGCTGCTGCTGTGAAGGGGCCCTGAACATTAAGACAAGAATCGATATTTAACTAACTTGAAAATAAACTCACACACTCTGCCGGGGCGCCAGGCCCCGAAGCAGCTGCTTCCCCGGTAGTTAGGCCACTGCCTGGCTGCCTGTGTTGTAGTGTGTTAATAAAAAAATAAAACTAATAAAAACTGAATGTGGTCCGGACGGGCCCCCAGTGGCGTAGGGCCCCATAGCCACTGCTATGGTTGCTATGGCGATCCCTACGCCACTGGTCAGAGCCTATCTATTCTTTCCTTGTACAATGAGCTCTGCACAGGTCACAGGCCTATCGAAGTCAATGACCATTGTGTCTATGGACCATGGGGCTGCCGTAAACACTTTATTTTTTGAAAATGCTGTTAAAGTGTAACGGTCATATTTTTTTTATTTGCTAGTTTATTAGAGCTAGGCATGTATACCTGAGTTAGTCTGTCAATGATTGTCAAAAGATCTGTAATTACCTTATAATATCAGCTTTCATTAATGTTCCCTTAAAAGACCATTGCTATGGCTTGTCCCTGGCTCATTGTAAACAGAAGACGGAGGGGCGGTCCTCCACACTGCATGCCTGCATTAGGCTTCAGAGTGAGGAGGCGTGTCTCTCCGTAATCTATTCTGATTGGCTGGCAGGAAACTGCTGGCTAAAGCAAGTGTGTATGTGAAGTGAGGGAAGGCAGATTGCTGCATGCATAATGCTTCAGCGGCAGTAACATATGCTAAAATAGATTTTTGTTATGAAAACATGACGGTTACACTTTAAGAACAGCTCAGGCAAGATGGCCGCCCCATAATCATGTTCAGGAAATAGAATTCAAAAAAGCTACAATCAGAAAATAAAAACAGATTAGAAAAAAGGAGATGTGTTACTATCTGGTGATAACATTTTTGGTGATACATTTCCCTTCAGAGCGTGCCCCAAAGCAATGCTCTTGTTTATGTTTATTTGTTGTGCGATGTGTATGTGGCATTGTTGATGCTCTGCTTTTTGCGCAGTGTCTATGTTGTGTTACATCATTTATGCTCTGCACTTTATTTTACTTTACAAAGGGATGGTGCCTGGGTGACAGATGGTTGCTCAAGCCTCCTGACAGTTGCCCAAAAAAAAAAAAAAAGGAAGTTAACTCTTTGGAATTACCTGGATTTATGCGTTGGTTGCTAATTGTTATCACAGTTATAGAGAAACACTGTCTAAGTAAACTTAAAAACAGATGAATTTAAAAACCTGTAGATCACTTTTTTAACATTAAGTATTTCCACAAAATGTTTCCTGCAGCTGCAAATAAGCTTTGCTCAACATTGCGGTGAAATTGTGGCCCATTCCTCCCAGTAAGGGTCCATTCACACGTCCGTTTTTTCTTTCCTGATCTGTTCCATTTTTTGCTGAACAGATCTGGACCCATTCATTTTCAATGGGTCCTGGAAAAAAACGGACAGCTCAATGTCTGATTTTTTTCAGGACCCATTAAAATTGAATGGGTCCAGAGCTGGTCCAGATCTGTTCAGCAAAAAACGGAACAGATCAGGAAAGAAAAAACGGACGTGTGAATGGACCCTAAATGTGTTTCCGGTGATCAGTATTTCTGGGCTGCCTTGTGGGCACAGCCCGCTAGGGTTAAGGTCAGACCTTTCCTATTCGCAGTTTTTCTACTAGTGGGCAGACGTTTTATGTTTTGTAGAGTCTTCTCTTTCAGGATTACACCTTGTGCTCTTATTTAAAGGGTAAAGTACATTGAAATCCACACTTTCAATCTAATCTTTTTATTTGAAACACCTTTTGCCCATTAGCTGTTGGAGAAGTCATTAACTTTAACACATTAACACATTAAATACACGAATGGAACAACTGTTTGTTTATTGTTAGTTTAGTCAGATTGCACTTGCTGACAGTTGTGACTTTAATCACACGTTCTAGACCGCAATTGGAAAAATCCAGGTGAATCCAAAAGGTTCACTCACTTGATACTGTCCTTCACATGGGTTTGTTGCACAAGTTAACTAGTTCCTGACCGCCCATAGACTATAAAAGTCCGAGTTGGGAACGTCCGGTCTCTGCTGAGCGAGGGGCCAGTCACAGTAGGGCACCCTATAAAGAAGGCAGGGATGGGTCCACAGAGTCACTGCCTTCTAGATCACTGTATGGACATTGCTGAAGGAGCTCTGTGTAATACAAATAGGAAGCGCGATGTTGCTTTCTGTTCTGGTCCCAGCAATTATGTGCCCGCTGTAAAAAAAAATAAAAATAATTTATGATAATAATTATGCCAAAACAGCTATTTTTTTGTCGCCTAATCTCCCAAAAAATGTAATATCAAACGATCAAAAAGTAGTATGTACCCCAAAAGGGTACCAATGAAAACATCACCTCATCCTGCAAAAAAGGTGCCATTACACAAGACAATCGACACAAAAACATGATTTTGTTTTCAAAAATGATCTTATTGTGTATTAATACTTTCGCAACGCGACCTGTACATGTACGGCAGAAGTTGGCACTTTACAGATGGTGCCCACTCGCACGGTCACCATAGCCACCGGGTTTCTGCTGTTTTAAACGGCAGAGACCCGCAGCGGATGTATGTGATCGGCCATAAGGCTGATCGCTTATCTTTAACCCCTCAGATGCCATGGTCAAATGTGACCATGGCTAGAGTTGAGCGAACCTGCCTTTTGGCAAGTTCGGGTACGGGGTTTAAGTGAATTACGTAATGGATTCTGTTCTCACGGAATCCATAACATAATTCAATGCCAGCATGCCTTTAGAGGCATTCCGTTTTGCATGCCGTCATAATACAAGTCTATGACCAGCAGAACGGAACCCTCAGAGCTGGCCATACTCTTGTATTATGCAGCAAGCTGACATTGAATTACGTGATGGATTCTCTGAGAAGGGAATCCATTATGTAATTCAATTAAACACCGGATCCTGCCAAAAGGCAGTTTCGCTTAACTCTAACTATGGCATTTGAGTGGACCGGAAGCAGGAGCCATGCGCTCCTATTCCCGTAACAGCGTTCCCCAGCTGAGATCGGGGGACCTGTTACATTAGTGTAATAGCCGGAAGCCTGAAGCAGGCTTCAGTAGCTATTACTAAAATATACCAATAGAGGCCACTAGGTGGCAGCACTGTATTGTTTGTTTTATTGTAACTGAAGTGTTCAATGATGGCTATATAGCCATCACAGAACACAATGGACAGTCTAATAATTGCCAGTTATAGACTCCCCAGTATTAAAATCATTGGTGGCACAGTGCGCCCTCCCCTCCCTCCAGTATTAAGTCATTGGTGGGGCAGTGCGCCCCCCACCCCCCATTATTAAAATCATTGGTGGCAGTGGCCACAGAGTCCGCTTACCTTCTCTCATTGGCGGCAGTGGCAACTTCTGATCGGAGCCCCAGCAGTGTAATCCTGGGGCTCCAATCGATTACCATGGCAGCCAGGACGCTACTGAAGGCTGCCATGGTAACATCCCTGCTGCTGTGTGCACAAAGCCCAGAGCAGCAGGGAGTGTGTGAAGTCCTATTCACCCTAATAGAGCTCTATCAGGGTGAATAGGACAAGGAATTAAAAGATCCCAGGATCTACCCGCAAGGGGGGAAATAGTTATTAAATAAAAAGTTTTAAAAAAAAGTTTAAAAAAAAAAACCACACCAAAATATTAAGCATAAATCACCCCCTTTCCCAATTTTACATATAAAATATATAAACAATAAATAAACATATTACATATCGCCACGTCCGAAAAATCCAAACTATTAAAATATAAAAAAAATCTCCTATGTGGTGAACGCCGTAAAAGAAAAAAAAGAAAAAACGCGCGATTCACCTTTTTTTTTTTTGTCACCTTGTCCACCCAAAAAATAGGACAGTCCTGTTCGATTATGGGCCGGACGTTCCATAAAATGCGGAATGCACGTGGCTTTTTTGGGTGTTTTTATTTTTTTTGCGTGGTATCGAATGTTATCGAGTATTGCAATACTTTTTTATGGTATCGAAACCGAATCAAAATTTTGATATCGAAACAACCGTACTCTGTCAGAATGAACAACCGTTTTACATACCGCCTAGTAGGGTTGATCATGCTCTTTAATCGGTACCTTTCTTTTTCCTGTATGTTAAACAGCTGCAGAAATATCTGTGTTTCATTCATATGTAAATGAGTATGTTGGAGCACCCAGGGGGCTTTCCTGAATCGTCGGAGAACTGCTTTGGTAACACCCCTGCACATTCCCTCTCCCCTTTTTTGACAGGCATTGGCATTATCATGCTTAGGGCAGAGCTGTGTCATAGCATGTACATTTTATATATACTACTTAACCACCTCCCGACCGCCTAACGCACGGATGCGTCCGGAAGGTGGTTGATTCATTCCTCCTGGACGCATCCGTGCGTCATCTCGCGAGACGCGAGATTTCCTGTGAACGCGCGCACACAGGCGCGCGCGCTCACAGGAACGGAAGGTAAGAGAGTTGATCTCCAGCCTGCCAGCGGCGATCGTTCGCTGGCAGGCTGGAGATGTGATTTTTTTAACCCCTAACAGGTATATTAGACGCTGTTTTGATAACAGCGTCTAATATACCTGCTACCTGGTCCTCTGGTGGTCCCCTTTGTTTGGATCGACCACCAGAGGACACAGGTAGCTCAGTAAAGTAGCACCAAGCACCACTACACTACACTACACCCCCCCCCGTCACTTATTAACCCCTTATTAGCACCTGATCACCCCATATAGACTCCCTGATCACCCCCCTGTCATTGATTACCCCCCTGTCATTGATCAACCCCCTGTAAAGCTCCATTCAGACGTCCGCATGATTTTTACGGATCCACTGATAGATGGATCGGATCCGCAAAACGCATCCGGACGTCTGAATGAAGCCTTACAGGGGCGTGATCAATGACTGTGGTTATCACCCCATATAGACTCCCTGATCACCCCCCTGTCATTGATTACACCCCTGTCATTGATTTCCCCCCTGTAAAGCTCCATTCAGACGTCCGCATGATTTTTACGGATCCACTGATAGATGGATCGGATCCGCAAAACGCATCCGGACGTCTGAATGAAGCCTTACAGGGGCGTGATCAATGACTGTGGTTATCACCCCATATAGACTCCCTGATCACCCCCCTGTCATTGATCACACCCCTGTCATTGATCACCCCCCTGTAAAGCTCCATTCAGACGTCCGCATGATTTTTACGGATGCACTGATAGATGGATCGGATCCGCAAAACGCATCCGGACGTCTGAATGAAGCCTTACAGGGGCATGATCAATGACTGTGGTGATCACCCCATATAGACTCCCTGATCACCCCCCTGTAAAGCTCCATTCAGATGTCCGCATGATTTTTACGGATGCACTGATAGATGGATCCGATCCGCAAAACGCATCCGGACGTCTGAATGAAGCCTTACAGGGGCATGATCAATGACTGTGGTGATCACCCCATATAGACTCCCTGATCACCCCCCTGTAAAGCTCCATTCAGATGTCCGCATGATTTTTACGGATGCACTGATAGATGGATCCGATCCGCAAAACGCATCCGGACGTCTGAATGAAGCCTTACAGGGGCGTGATCAATGACTGTGGTTATCACCCCATATAGACTCCCTGATCACCCCCCTGTCATTGATTACACCCCTGTCATTGATCAACCCCCTGTAAAGCTCCATTCAGATGTCCGCATGATTTTTACGGATGCACTGATAGATGGATCGGATCCGCAAAACGCATCCGGACGTCTGAATGAAGCCTTACAGGGGCGTGATCAATGACTGTGGTTATCACCCCTGTCATTGATTACACCCCTGTCATTGATCAACCCCCTGTAAAGCTCCATTCAGATGTCCGCATGATTTTTACGGATGCACTGATAGATGGATCCGATCCGCAAAACGCATCCGGACGTCTGAATGAAGCCTTACAGGGGCATGATCAATGACTGTGGTGATCACCCCATATAGACTCCCTGATCACCCCCCTGTAAAGCTCCATTCAGATGTCCGCATGATTTTTACGGATGCACTAATAGATGGATCCGATCCGCAAAACGCATCCGGACGTCTGAATGAAGCCTTACAGGGGCGTGATCAATGACTGTGGTGATCACCCCATATAGACTCCCTGATCACCCCCCTGTCATTGATTACACCCCTGTAAAGCTCCATTCAGACGTCCGCATGATTTTTACGGATCCACTGATAGATGGATCGGATCCGCAAAACGCATCCGGACGTCTGAATGAAGCCTTACAGGGGCATGATCAATGACTGTGGTGATCACCCCATATAGACTCCCTGATCACCCCCCTGTCATTGATCACCCCCCCTGTCATTGATCACCCCCCCTGTCATTGATCACCCCCCCTGTCATTGATCACCCCCCCTGTCATTGATCACCCCCCCTGTCATTGATCACCCCCCTGTCATTGATCACCCCCCCTGTCATTGATCACCCCCCCTGTCATTGATCACCCCCCCTGTCATTGATCACCCCCCCTGTCATTGATCACCCCCCCTGTCATTGATCACCCCCCCTGTCATTGATCACCCCCCTGTCATTGATCACCCCTCTGTAAGGCTCCATTCAGACATTTTTTTGGCCCAAGTTAGCGGAATTATTTTTTTTTTTTCTTACAAAGTCTCATATTCCACTAACTTGTGTCAAAAAATAAAATCTCACATGAACTCATCATACCCCTCACGGAATCCAAATGCGTAAAATTTTTTAGACATTTATATTCCAGACTTCTTCTCACGCTTTAGGGCCCCTAGAATGCCAGGGCAGTATAAATACCCCACATGTGACCCCATTTCGGAAAGAAGACACCCCCAGGTATTCCGTGAGGGGCATATTGAGTCCATGAAAGATTGAAATTTTTGTCCCAAGTTAGCGGAACGGGAGACTTTGTGAGAAAAAAATTAAAAATATCAATTTCCGCTAACTTGTGCCAAAAATTTTTTTTTTCTATGAACTCGCCATGCCCCTCATTGAATACCTTGGGGTGTCTTCTTTCCAAAATGGGGTCACATGTGGGGTATTTATACTGCCCTGGCATTCTAGGGGCCCCAAAGCGTGAGAAGAAGTCTGGTATCCAAATGTCTAAAAATGCCCTCCTAAAAGGAATTTGGGCACCTTTGCGCATCTAGGCTGCAAAAAAGTGTCACACATCTGGTATCGCCGTACTCAGGAGAAGTTGGGGAATGTGTTTTGGGGTGTCATTTTACATATACCCATGCTGGGTGAGAGAAATATCTTGGTCAAATGCCAACTTTGTATAAAAAAATGGGAAAAGTTGTCTTTTGCCAAGATATTTCTCTCACCCAGCAAGGGTATATGTAAAATGACACCCCAAAACACATTCCCCAACTTCTCCTGAATACGGCGATACCACATGTGTGACACTTTTTTGCAGCCTAGGTGGGCAAAGGGGCCCATATTCCAAAGAGCACCTTTAGGATTTCACAGGTCATTTACCTACTTACCACACATTAGGGCCCCTGGAAAATGCCAGGGCAGTATAACTACCCCACAAGTGACCCCATTTTGGAAAGAAGACACCCCAAGGTATTCCGTGAGGGGCATGGCGAGTTCCTAGAATTTTTTATTTTTTGTCACAAGTTAGTGGAAAATGCTGATTTTTTTTTTTTTTTTTTTTTTTTATACAAAGTCTCATATTCCACTAACTTGTGACAAAAAATAAAAACTTCCATGAACTCACTATGTCCATCAGCGAATACCTTGGGGTGTCTTCTTTCCAAAATGGGGTCACTTGTGGGGTAGTTATACTGCCCTGGCATTCTAGTGGCCCAAATGTGTGGTAAGGAGTTTGAAATCAAATTCTGTAATAAATGACCTGTGAAATCCGAAAGGTGCTCTTTGGAATATGGGCCCCTTTGCCCACCTAGGCTGCAAAAAAGTGTCACACATCTGGTATCTCCGTACTCAGGAGAAGGTGGGGAATGTGTTTTGGGGTGTCATTTTACATATACCCCTGCTGGGTGAGAGAAATATCTTGGCAAAAGACAACTTTTCCCATTTTTTTATACAAAGTTGGCATTTGACCAAGATATTTCTCTCACCCAGCATGGGTATATGTAAAAAGACACCCCAAAACACATTCCCCAACTTCTACTGAATACGGAGATACCAGATGTGTGACACTTTTTTGCAGCCTAGGTGGGCAAAGGGGCCCATATTCCAAAGAGCACCTTTCGGATTTCACAGGTCAATTTTTACAGAATTTGATTTCAAACTCCTTACCACACATTTGGGCCCCTAGAATGCCAGGGCAGTATAACTACCCCACAAGTGACCCCATTTTGGAAAGAAGAGACCCCAAGGTATTCGCTGATGGGCATAGTGAGTTCATGGAAGTTTTTATTTTTTGTCACAAGTTAGTGGAATATGAGACTTTGTATGAAAAAAAAAAAAAAAAAAAAAAATCATCATTTTCCACTAACTTGTGACAAAAAATAAAAAATTCTAGGAACTCGCCATGCCCCTTACGGAATACCTTGGGGTGTCTTCTTTCCAAAATGGGGTCACTTGTGGGGTAGTTATACTGCCCTGGCATTCTAGGGGCCCAAATGTGTGGTAAGGAGTTTGAAATCAAATTCAGTAAAAAATGACGAGTGAAATCCGAAAGGTGCTCTTTGGAATATGGGCCCCTTTGCCCACCTAGGCTGCAAAAAAGTGTCACACATCTGGTATCTCCGTACTCAGGAGAAGGTGGGGAATGTGTTTTGGGGTGTCATTTTATATATACCCATGCTGGGTGAGAGAAATATCTTGGCAAAAGACAACTTTTCCCATTTTTTTATACAAAGTTGTCATTTGACCAAGATATTTATCTCACCCAGCATGGGTATATGTAAAAAGACACCCCAAAACACATTCCTCAACTTCTCCTGAGTACGGCAATACCAGATGTGTGACACTTTTTTGCAGCCTAGGTGGGCAAAGGGGCCCATATTCCAAAGAGCACCTTTCGGATTTCACAGGTCATTTTTTACTGAATTTGATTTCAAACTCCTTACCACACATTTGGGCCCCTAGAATGCCAGGGCAGTATAACTACCCCACAAGTGACCCCATTTTGGAAAGAAGAGACCCCAAGGTATTTCGTGATGGGCATAGTGAGTTCATAGAACTTTTTATTTTTTGTCACAAGTTAGTGGAATATGAGACTTTGTAAGAAAAAAAAAAAAAAAAAAAAAAATCATCATTTTCCGCTAACTTGTGACAAAAAATAAAAAGTTCTATGAACTCACTATGCCCATCAGCGAATACCTTAGGGTGTGTACTTTCAGAAATGGGGTCATTTGTGGGGTGTTTGTACTGTCTGGGCATTGTAGAACCTCAGGAAACATGACAGGTGCTCAGAAAGTCAGAGCTGCTTCAAAAAGCGGAAATTCACATTTTTGTACCATAGTTTGTAAACGCTATAACTTTTACCCAAACCATTTTTTTTCTACCCAAACATTTTTTTTTTATCAAAGACATGTAGAACTATAAATTTAGAGCAAAATTTCTATATGGATGTCGTTTTTTTTGCAAAATTTTACAACTGAAAGTGAAAAATGTCATTTTTTTGCAAAAAAATCGTTAAATTTCGATTAATAACAAAAAAAGTAAAAATGTCAGCAGCAATGAAATACCACCAAATGAAAGCTCTATTAGTGAGAAGAAAAGGAGGTAAAATTCATTTGGGTGGTAAGTTGCATGACCGAGCAATAAACGGTGAAAGTAGTGTAGGTCAGAAGTGTAAAAAGTGGCCTGGTCTTTCAGGGTGTTTAAGCACTGGGGGCTGAGGTGGTTAATATAGCCTTACCATGTTGAGAATAGAGGCTTTCTGTAATTAGAAATCTTAATGCATATTACTGGTTTATTCACAGGCACAATATATTATGAAGAAACTAGTAATACAGGTCCTTTAAAAAAAAAATAGCATATTGTGATAAAGTTCATTATTTTCTGTAATGTACTGATAAACATTAGACTTTCATATATTTTAGATTCATTACACACAACTGAAGTAGTTCAAGCCTTTTCTTGTTTTAATATTGATGATTTTGGCATACAGCTCATGAAAACCCCAAATTCCTATCTCAAAAAATTAGCATATCATGAAAAGGTTCTCTAAACTAGCTATTAACCTAATCATCTGAATCAACTAATTAACTCTAAACACCTACAAAAGATTCCTGAGGCTTTTAAAAACTCCCAGCCTGGTTCATTACTCAAAACCGCAATCATGGGTACGACTGCCGACCTGACTGCTGTCCAGAAGGCCATCATTGACACCCTCAAGCAAGAGGGTAAGACACAGAAAGAAATTTCTGAACGAATAGGCTGTTCCCAGAGTGCTGTATCAAGGCACCTCAGTGGGAAGTCTGTGGGAAGGAAAAAGTGTGGCAGAAAACGCTGCACAACGAGAAGAGGTGACCGGACCCTGAGGAAGATTGTGGAGAAGGACCGATTCCAGACCTTGGGGGACCTGCGGAAGCAGTGGACTGAGTCTGGAGTAGAAACATCCAGAGCCACCGTGTACAGGCGTGTGCAGGAAATGGGCTACAGGTGCCGCATTCCCCAGGTCAAGCCAATTTTGAACCAGAAACAGCGGCAGAAGCGCCTGACCTGGGCTACAGAGAAGCAGCACTGGACTGTTGCTCGTCATTCGGAAATCAAGGTGCCAGAGACTGGAGGAAGACTGGGGAGAGGGAAATGCCAAAATGCCTGAAGTCCAGTGTCAAGTACCCACAGTCAGTGATGGTCTGGGGTGCCATGTCAGCTGCTGGTGTTGGTCCACTGTGTTTTATCAAGGGCAGGGTCAATGCAGCTAGCTATCAGGAGATTTTTGAGCACTTCATGCTTCCATCTGCTGAAAAGCTTTATGGAGATGAAGATTTCATTTTTCAGCACGACCTGGCACCTGCTCACAGTGCCAAAACCACTGGTAAATGGTTTACTGACCATGGTATTACTGTGCTCAATTGGCCTGCCAACTCTCCTGACCTGAACCCCATAGAGAATCTGTGGGATATTGGGAAGAGAAAGTTGAGAGACGCAAGACCCAACACTCTGGATGAGCTTAAGGCTGCTATCGAAGCATCCTGGGCCTCCATAACACCTCAGCAGTGCCACAGGCTGATTGCCTCCATGCCACGCCGCATTGAAGCAGTCATTTCTGCAAAAGGATTCCCGACCAAGTATTGAGTGCATAACTGAACTTAATTATTTGAAGGTTGACTTTTTTTGTATTAAAAACACTTTTCTTTTATTGGTCGGATGAAATATGCTAATTTTTTGAGATAGGAATTTTGCGTTTTCATGAGCTGTATGCCAAAATCATCAATATTAAAACAAGAAAGGCTTGAACTACTTCAGTTGTGTGTAATGAATCTAAAATATATCTAATGTTTATCAGTACATTACAGAAAATAATGAACTTTATCACAATATGCTAATTTTTTGAAAAGGACCTGTATGTATTAGTTTTCTAAGGGCTCTTTCACACGAGCATGTCCCTTTCGGGAATCACGCTCTGTGTGAGAGAGAGATCGTGCGGTCGGGACTACAGAAGCGCAGGGCATTATCATTATTGATAATGCTGTGTGACCTTTCTGTAAGGAATCATACTGACATAAAGCTGTCAATATGATTCCATTACAGAAGGGTCAGGCAGAGGCACACAGCAGTATCAATCATGATAATGCCCTGCACTTCTGTAGCCCAGACCGCGTAATCCCCCTCTCACACGGAGCGTGATTCCCGCAAGGAACAAGCTCGAGTGAAAGAGCCCTAAGACTAGAAAACCACACTGCTCAATATGATAGAAACATAGAAACATAGAATGTGTCGGCAGATAAGAACCATTTGGCCCATCTAGTCTGCCCAATATACTGAATACTATGGATAGCCCCCGGCCCTATCTTATATGAAGGATGGCCTTATGCCTATCCCATGCATGCTTAAACCCCTTCACTGTATTTGCAGCTACCACTTCTGCAGGAAGGCTATTCCATGCATCCACTACTCTCTCAGTAAAGTAATACTTCCTTATATTACTTTTAAACCTTTGCCCCTCTAATTTAAAACTGTGTCCTCTTGTGGTAGTTTTTCTTCTTTTAAATATGCTCTCTTCCTTTACCGAGTTGATTCCCTTTATGTATTTAAAAGTTTCTATCATATCCCCTCTGTCTCTTCTTTCTTCCAAGCTATACATATTAAGGTCCTTTAACCTTTCCTGGTAAGTTTTATCCTGCAATCCATGTACTAGTTTAGTAGCTCTTCTCTGAACTCTCTCTAGAGTATCTATATCCTTCTGGAGATATGGCCTCCAGTACTGCGCACAATACTCCAAGTGAGGTCTCACCAGTGTTCTGTACAGCGGCATAAGCACTTCACTCTTTCTACTGCTTATACCTCTCCCTATACATCCAAGCATTCTGCTGGCATTTCGTGCTGCTCTATTACATTGTCTTCCCACCTTTAAGTCTTCTGAAATAATTACTCCTAAATCCCTTTCCTCAGATACTGAGGTCAGGACTGTGTCAAATATTCTATATTCTGCCCTTGGGTTTTTACGCCCCAGGTGCATTATCTTGCACTTATCCACATTAAATTTCAGTTTCCAGAGTTCTGACCATTCTTCTAGTTTTCCTAAATCCTTTTCCATTTGGCGTTTCCCTCCAGGAACATCAACCCTGTTACATATCTTTGTGTCATCAGCAAAAAGACAAACCTTACCAGCGAGGCCTTTTGCAATATCACTTATGAAGATATTAAACAAAATCGGTCCCAGTACAGATCCCTGTGGAACCCCACTGGTAACATGACCTTGTTTTGAATGTTCTCCATTGACTACAACCCTCTGTTGTCTGTCACTCAGCCACTGCCTAATCCACTCAACAATATGGGAGTCCATGCTCAATGACTGCAGTTTATTGATAAGTCTTCTATGTGGGACAGTGTCAAAAGCCTTACTAAAATCTAGATATGCGATGTCTACTGCACCTCCACCATCTATTATTTTATTCACCCAGTCAAAAAAATCTATAAGATTTGTTTGACATGATCTCCCTGAAGTAAACCCATGTTGTTTTTCATCTTGCAATCCATGGGATTTTAGATGTTCCACAATCCTATCCTTTAATAGGGTTTCCATTAATTTGCCTACTATTGATGTCAGACTCACTGGTCTATAGTTGCTCGATTCCTCCCTACTACCTTTCTTGTGAATGGGCACGACATTTGCCAATTTCCAATCTTCCGGGACGACTCCTGTTACTAATGATTGGTTAAATAAATCTGTTAACGGTTTTGCCAGCTCACCACTAAGCTCTTTTAATAATTTTGGGTGTATCTCATCAGGCCCCTGTGACTTATCTGTCTTCACCTTAGACAGCAAACTTAGAACATCTTCCTCTGTAAAGATACATGCATCAAACGATTTAATAGTCATTCTTTCTAGTGGAGGTCCTTCTCCTTTTTCTTTTGTAAAAACTGAACAGAAGTATTCATTAAGGCAGTCGGCTAGCCCTTTATTCTCTTCTACATACCTTCCGTCCTTTGTTTTTAATTTAGTTATTCCTTGTTTTAATTTCCTTTTTTCATTTATATCTGAAGAATGTCTTATCCCCTTTTTTCATAGACTGAGCTAGTTTTTCTTCTGCCTGCGCTTTAGAAGTTCTTATAACTTGCTTGGCCTCTCTCTGCCTAATCTTGTAGATTTCCTTATCTTCATTGCTCTGGGTTTTTTTATAATTACAAAATGCTAGCTTTTTATTTTTAATGATTTGGGCCACTTCTGCTAAGTACCACATTGGTCTCCTCCTTTTTTTGCTTTTACTGACGAGTCTAATGCAATTTTCTGTTGCCTTCAATAATGCACCTTTTAAGTAGTCCCATTTCTCCTGGACTCCATGTAATCCGTTCCAGTCTGATAAGGACTCATTTATGACTAATTTCATTTTTGAAAAGTCTGTTTTTCTAAAATCTAAAACTTTTGTTTTTGTGTGGTGGGACTCTTTCACAGTTCTTATATTAAACCACACTGACTGGTGATCACTAGAGCCCAAGGTTTCGCCTACAATGACATCATATACCGAATCCCCGTTTGTGAATACCAAATCCAAAATGGCCTCCCTCCGGGTTGGCTCCTCAACCACTTGTTGTAGAGATAACCCCAGTAGGGAATTTAGAATATCTGTACTCCTGGTAGAACTTGCTATTTTGGTTTTCCAGTTTATATCTGGAAGATTGAAATCTCCCATAATGATAACTTCTCCTTTCATTGTCATTTTAGCTATTTCTTCAACTAGTAGATCATCTAGTTCTTTAACTTGACCAGGTGGTCTATATATCACACCTACACGAGTTACTGCATGGTTAGCAAACTGCAACGTAACCCAAACTGACTCTATGTTGGCCTCACCAACTTGTATTAGGTTAGATTTAATGCTATCTTTCACATACAGGGCCACTCCTCCTCCTTTCTTGCCTTCTCTGTCTCTTCTGTATAAAGAGTACCCTGGTATGGTTATGTCCCAGTCATTTCTTTCATTAAACCATGTCTCCGTAACAGCCACTAAATCTACTTTCTCAGATGCCATTATTGACCCAAGTTCATTGATTTTTTTACCTAAACTGCGAGCATTTGTAGACAGGACTCTGAGCTTATCATTTCTTAACCTCAGTGCTTCTGGCCTGTTCTGGCATTGTTTCGGGGGGCAATTGGACTTTTATTTTCACTCTTTTGCCCCCCCCTTCCTAGTTTAAATACTCTTTCGCAAATTCTTGGAGTTGTTCACTAAGTACATTTGTTCCTTTGAGAGAAAGATGCAAACCATCTTTTTTGTACAGTTCCTTTCTATTCCAAGTAGAGCTATCATGAGAAACAAAGCCAAATCCTTGCTCTTGACACCATTTACCAAGCCATATGTTGAACTCCTTTATGCGCCTCTGCCTATCATTCTGAACATTATGCACAGGCAGAACTTCAGAAAATGAAATGGTGGATGCAAAATCCTGTACGTCATTACCAAGTGTGATAAAAGATTTTTTCACCTCTGACACTTCATTGCAAGCCAGGTCATTTGTCCCTAGATGGACAAGAACATCCACGTCCCCTTCCTGCTTTGCTTGCTTAACAATATTAATAATACGTCTTCTATCTCTTCTAGCAGTAGCCCCAGGGAGACATCTCACAAAACCATTTTCTTTAAGCTCCACACTTCTTATGATTGAATCACCCAGCAACAGCTGCATCCTTTAAGACTTCACTTTATCTTTTTTGTTGCATACATTAGACATAGGAGTCGATGGTTTCTCACCCTCTGTGCTTGAGTCCATATCCATGTTGTCCTTACATTCTGAGAGTGCTGCAAATGAATTATGGAGAACCACCGACTGTGGGACATGTCTTCTATCCACCACTCTAAGACTTCCAGAACCTACATTAACCCATCTGCCATTTCTGGGGGTCCTCTGTGGCAGTAGCATTGCAGCAGTCCTAGCTGGAGTTTGTTTAACAGATAATTTAAATATTTCAGCTTTCAAAAATGCAATTTCCTGCTGCAGTAAGGAGAACTGTCTACAGATCTGACAGCATCCGAATCTCCAAAGAGTGGAACATGAAATAAATGCACAACAATTCCTGCACTGAACCAAGTCTGCCATTTTAAAGAGGAGAAAAAAATAAAAAAATAAAAAAATAAATTTGTAACTTTAAATCAAACAAATCTTACCTTTTTTTTTTTTGTATTGTTTCCACCTTCCAGCCTACCTCCTGACTATCTCCTGCAATATCTCTTTACTAGTACTTAATGTAGTACTTGCAGCTAATGTATTAGGCCAGCTAATGAGTCTGTCTCTATATATACACACACTCCTTCCCAAACTCCTCCCCCAGCAACAAATGTAACACCTTAGTGAGCTAGGCTCATTAGCAAACGCACAATAGCAAACAGCTGACCGAATTCCTTACCTCTTCTCAAGCAATGATCAGCAAAAACAACACAGATGAGCCAGTTGGAGACTCTAAGCCAATCTCTTGCAGTATCTCTTGAATCTCTTCAGTCTGCTGCAATATCTCTTTACTAGTACTTAATGTAGTACTTGAAGCTAGTACTTTCAGCTAATGAATTAGCTAATGATAAGGTTGTAGCCTGAAGCAGGGCTGGTGCAAGGATCTTTGCCACCCTAGACAAAAGCTAATTTTGCCGCCCCCTTGACTACGCTCATTGACCACGCCCTTTGACCCGCCCAAAGACCCCCACTCAATTCCCTTCAGACCTAAGATCAGCCAAAGACCCCCACTCAGCCCCCATTCAGACCTCATATAAGCCCAAAGACCCCCCACTCAGCCCCCAATGCCCCCCATCAAAACTTAAATCATCGCGGCAGGCATACTACAATACTTACCTAGAACGCTGCGGCTCCTCTTCCTCGCGCTCCCGTCTTCCTGCCAGCGCTGCACTGTCACCTGACAGCGTGCAGCGTCAGGTCATAGTGCGCACACTACGTCCTGACGCTGTACGCGCTCAGGAGGATAGTGCAGCGCCGGGGCCGCCGCCGCCAGGGAGCTGGGGCAGTGTAAGTTTAAAGGGGCGGGGCTGGCTGCGCAGGCGTGCGTGTTGGGTCCGGACCGGGATCACCCCATCAGACATGTCACCCGGTTCGGCCCGCACCCCTCTCGCAACGCCACTGCTAGTAGCAGTCTGCTACTGTGACTTCTATTGCAGCCAGACTCCAGAGCGCCGGCGCCCCCAGCAAGAATGCACTCTACGCGAAGGCCTACTCTGTTTATGGGTGGTGCCGGCCCTGGCCTGGAGTTAAGTGGTCAGCCTTGCACTCTACAAAGCAGTATGCCTGGTTTAATAGGGTTGATCATGCTAACAGAGGCTCTTTAAAACCCATTCAGGCGAGAAAGTGAGAGGTGGCGACATATGGACTGCTCTCTACATTCGCTTCAGAAGCACCTTTTAAAGAGGTTGTCTAAGACTTTTATACTAATGAATTGTCCTCTGGATAGATCTTCATTAGTGTGGTTCCACTGCCGATCAGCTGTTTGAGAAGCCACCGGCACTTGCAGTAGTGCCACAGCCTTCTCTCAGCTCACCAAGCTCAGCGCCGTACATTGCTGGTATCGTAGCTCAGCCCCATTCACCAGTGCCTTCTCAAACAGCTGATTAGCGGGGGTCCTGGGTGTCGGTACACCACCGATCAGATACTGATGACCTATCCAGAGGATTGGTCATCAGTTTAAAAGTCTCAGAAAAACCCTTTAAAAACAGCATTTTGGAGTAAAAAAAAAATACTGTTTTTACTCTTAACCCCCAGAGGACTTTGTGATTTTCTGTTTTTGTTTTTCACTCCCGTCCTTTTCTGTTCACATAGCCTTATGAGGGCTTGTTTTTTTGTGGGACAAGTTGTACTTTCTAACGGCACTATTTAATATTGCATATGATATAGTGGGGAGCTGGAAAAAAATTCCAAATGGGGTAGAATTGTGGAAAAAAACACAATTTTGCTACAGTTCTAGGGTTTTCTTTTTAACGGCTTTCCCTATGTGGTAAAATTAACCTGCTACAGTACCTTCATTCTCCAGGTCAGTACGATTACAATAATACCACACTTGTATACTTTTTCTTAAGTTTTAATACTGAAAAAAATAAAGACCTTGAAAAAAATTATTTTTTTCTTTTCATCGCCATATTCTGACACCTATAACTTTTTTGTAGTTATGTGTAAGGAGCTTTATGTGGGGCGATCTGTACTTTTCAATGATACGATTTAGAAGTGTGTGTGACTTTTTCATCACTTTTTATTCCATTTTTTGGGGGGAGGTGACAAAAAATAGAATTCTTTTTCTGTTACGCCAGTCGACGTATGGTATAAATATTGTTACATAATAAGGAGGTTTTCGGAACGTGGCGATTCCTATAATTTTATTTTTTATTTATTGTGATTTTTGGGGAAAGGGGGTTGATTTGAACTTTCATATTTGTTTTATTTTTTATATTTTAAATACTTTTTTATTTTATTTTTTTATTTTTAAAGTCACCCTATAACTGGAAATCATTAGATTACCTATTGTGTTCTGTGATGGGTATTTATCCATCACAGAACACACCATTTACTATATACCAACACAGTGCTGCCGCCTGCTGGCCGGTATTGGTATGTACCAGTGATGGATATCGGAGCCTGCTTGAGGCTCCGAGCCATCACTGGGATAATACAGCTTCCCCAGTCTCAGCTGGGAAATGTTGTGACCACGGCATCTGAGGAGTTAAATATAAGGCTGATCACATAAATTCACGCCGGGTCTCTTCTGATTGACGCCATCTTTAAAGTTCCGACTTCCACAGTGCATGTACGGCAAAAGTTGCCAAGGGGTTAATGGATCGCAATGAGTGAGTGTTCAGTGGGAAAGGATTTGGCTGCATCAAAAGCCAACAAGATATTGTCCTGTATTAGGAAAGGAATGGACTCTAGAGTAGCAAGTCATGTTTTAACCCTTTTATAAGGCACCGGTGTGACCACATCTTAAGTATACAGTTCAGTTTTGGCCAGCAGTCCATAAAACAAAAATATCAGAGAGCTACAAAGAAGGGCAAACAAATGAATACAAGGCGTGGAACATCTCAGGTATGAAGACAGGTTATCAAAACCAAATATATTTACCCTAGAGAAGAGCAGGCTGAGGGCAGATACGATGTCTTTATATAAATATGTAAATGTTCCCTATAATAACCTTACGTGACACATTTGTCTCACAAACCCAACAGAGAACAGGGGGTTGCTTCTTATGGTAACTTAATTGAAGTGCAGTTTCATCACAAAATCTTGTCCGAAATGTAAAGTTATGGAACATGCAGTTGGCATTGGCTGGAAGGATGGGTGGCTTTGAGACAGGGATATTTTTCTTGTGAATCTGGTATTAATATAGAATGTTGATCTGAGGATGTCAGATTGCTGGTAAGTGGAGGAACTAGAGACATTTCTCCGGAGTTTTTGTCACTCACAGCTTCCCTTGGGTAAGATAATAGAATGTGTTGACATGGATGTGTTTGCCTTTGATGTAGACTTGAGGTATGTCTAGTTTTGAGAACAGCTCTGTGACTTTGACCATTGTCCAAATAGAGAGAACATGTGGCATAGACAGCTGGGGTAGAGGCCTTCCATGCTTTTCAGGGTCATGAGGGCGTTAGGGCCCAAGCAAAAGTGTTGCTTCCTTAGCTGATGGAAGAGACAGTATGCAGCTAGTTTGAGAAAGAGTCTAGCTAAGCTGTTGTAACTGTGTCCCCTAGGAGTAAGAGCAAGAGTGTGTGCAAAGTAGAGTATTATTGTGTATTAAGTGGCAACTGATCCTATGTAGAACGTACAATTCCCCGTAAGACTGACCCTGTACCAAACGGAACCAGCTCCTTCAGCTATTGTAGCTGCCCAAGTATTGCTTCTTGGGAGGCTATTTCTTATCTAGAGACTGAGTGCAGACTTGGCTACTAAGTGTGACCTTTTAGGTGCACTCCTAACCTGGGGCAGCAAAAAGCAATGAGGAAAAGTAAGACCACCAGAGAGGGATTTGTGGCATGTTTCATGTTCCCTGTACATGCCCACCTGTTTACTCTGCCCCCCTGTGACAACTTGTGAGAGTAACCACTAAGATCTGTGCATCTCGTGGGTAATAAAGAATATGGGGGAAATTTATCATGAGGAGAATATTTGAAGTCAGTTTTCCTTGAGTCTGTGTTGGAGTACTTTATGCCACATTTATCAAATGTTATTGTTTGATAAATTTGTCTTATCCTCAAACCCCACACTTTTGTCTAGACAAGCTACTCCAGTTCTCCTACTCCACGCCTCTCCTCCAGTGAGATTGCAATTTTTTTTTTTAAAGTCTCAGTGTTAAATCTGGAGTGAAACTTATTAACATAGCTATTCACACCCAAAACTGGAGTGAGTGGTGTAAAAATGCAAATGCGTAATTTGTTACTCAAGTTACCCTAAAAAGTTGCAAAAGACCCATTTTGCGACTTTTTGAAGCCAGAGTTCTGGAGTAAAGAAATAATAAATCATGGCCTATGTTTTTTGCACCACCACGGTGTCTGCAGCATGCTGCTGTCAGGGTATTCATCCCACCAGCATTGTCCTACTTAAAAGTTTGGTGTGTCTTGCTAGACATGTTAGACAATATGCACCACCTATTGTTTGCCCTGCTTTGCACCATCATTTTGGGCAAAATTTGGTGATTGTTGTCACATTTTAAGCAGCAACCCATCCTGTTGAGCTGCAACATATGCTTTAAAGGGAATCTATCAGCAGTTTCGACTTCCCTAAACTCAACAACATACCTTTTGTTGAGTTTTTATTAAAAGGAGTAGTGTGACTATGAACTTTTTTTCTGTCAGATTCTACTCCGGCGAGGGATCCATCTCTCACTGCACTGGGGCACGCTGCGGGCTCCTCCTTCATTATAGTCAGTGTAGCTGAATAGGAAAAGAAGCTGCCATATCAGGGACCTGGCTCTTCCGCAGTGCTCCCCAGTGCAGTTGAGATAAAAGAGCTTCCCTCTACAGGTTAGCACCATACAAAATTCTAAACCTTAACACACCTTCTTAGAACCTGTGCTAAATATAAGGGATTTTTGTAATATACTTTATTTTTTAAACTTTTTAACGTTCAGGTGCCTATTGCGCTTTGGAATCTGTACTCTCCTACACTGCTGTATACAGGAGTACGGATTCCCCTCCGGCCAGAACATCACTGCTCCTGCCTATACCAAGTGCTGCTCTTCTAAAGTCTGGCTGTCATACAGTTGTGTTCAAAATAATAGCAGTGTGATTAAAAAAGTGAATAAAGCTCAAAATCCTTCTAATAGCTTTTATTTCCATACACACAAATGCATTGGGAACACTTAACATTCTATTCCAAATCAAAACATGAAGAAAAATATATCAAATTTCTGTTGTTCCTCTAAAAAAAAAAGGAAGAATAGTGTATATTAGACTGTTCAAAAAAATAGCAGTGTTTGTATTCTTCTTTACAAACTGAAACATTCACTATATAAACTGAAAAATGTTTGAAGATTTTGCTTTCCTTTGAATCACTTCACTATTATTTAGTTGTATAACCACTGTTTCAGAGAACTGCAGTACATCTGTGTTTCATGGAGTCAACCAACTTCTGGCCCCTGTGAACAGGTATTCCAGCCCAGGATGATTGACTACATTCCACAGTTCTTCTCTATTTCTTGGTTTTGTCTCAGAAACTGCTTTTTTGATGTCACCCACAAGTTTCCTATTGGATTAAGATCCGGGGATTGGGCTGGCCACTCCATAACGTCAATCTTGTTGGTCTGGAACCAAGATGTTGCACGTTTACTGGTGTGTTTGGGGTCGTTGTCTTGTTGGAACACCCATTTCAAGGGCATTTCCTCTTCAGACCTCTTCAAGTATTCTGATGTATTCAAACTGATCCATGATCCCTGGTATGAGATAAATAGGCCCAACACCTTAGTATGAGAAACATCCCCATATCATGATGCTTGCGCCGCCATGCTTCACTGTCTTCACAGTGTACTGTGGCTTGAATTCAGTGTTTGGGGGTCGTCTGACAAACTGTCTCCGGCCACTAGACCCAAAAAGAACAATCTTACTTTCATCAGTCCACAAAATGTCTCTTTAGACCAGTCAATGTGCTCATTGGCAAATTGTAACCTCTTCAGCACATGTCTTTTTTTCAACAGTGGGACTTTGGGGGGGTTCTTGCAGATAACTTGGCTTCACATAAGCGTCTTCTAATTGTAACAGTACTCACAGGTAACTTCAGACCTTCTTTGAGCTTCCTGGAGCTGATTGTTGGCGGAGTCCTTGCCATTTTGGATATTCTTCTATCCATTCGAATGGTAGTTTTTCAGTTTCTTTCACGTCGTTCAGGTTTTGGTTGCCATTTTAAAGCATTTGTGATCATTTTAGCTGAGCAGCCTATAATTTTCTGCACTTCTTGTTCATGTTTTCCCCTCTCCAATCACCTTTTTAATCGAGGTACGCTGTTCTTCTGAACAATGTCTGGAACGACCCATTTTCCCCAGAATTTCCGAGAGAAATGCACTGTAACCAGCATGTACAACATTAGCTGCCTTCCTTCCTTAAATAAGGGCAATAATTGCCACCTGTTTTTCAAAGAATGAATGACCTCACTCATTGAACTCCACACTGCTATTATTTTGAACACGCCCCTTTCAATAAGTGATTGAATTACAGAGAATCAGCAGCATGCATGTCATGACTGTTGGGTCTGTTGGATTTCTATTACTCTACTACATCTGCTAGTAAATTATTTGCCATGTAGAAATATCATTTCTACCAAAAAGAGTGATTGATCAGGTCAGTGATGTCTGACTGCTATTATTTTGAACACAATTGTATATGGGTCTGGAACCAAACAGCTAACATTTTAGTCTGTGACTGGAACCGCTGGAGATGTTTGTACCGACGTGTTCTGCGGGTTATTAGCAGAGTTAAGCGAACGCAGGGCTGGAGCTCCTATATCACATTGCTGCTCTGTTGGCAGAGGTTTACAGGTCATACACCTCCAGAGGTTCCTATCACAGAGTAAAATACTAAGCCATTGGTAACCAGGGACTAGATGGTGTTCCAGTAGTCAAATTCAGTAGCTCTGAGCTGGGCACCAGGGGTGTCTCAATAAATAGTAATACGTAAAAAGGGAGAGGAGAACGATTCATGTGCGGGGTAAAAGTGTCACCAAGGTCCAGTGCAGGTCAGATAGTGGTTGTACCCACCTGATAGAGTTGCCCTGAACTAGCACGACTCAGACATAGATTGATCTTGAGAAAACAGTCAGGACGCGAAATGTGTTGTGATGGAGCAGCACTTGTAACTATCTATGTTGTTTTTAAGTAAGTCCAATAAATAGTTTTCAGATTGTAATTCCTGCTATTTTGGGACAGGACCATGGAAAGGTCCAGTGCTTTTATCGCCACCACCATCTATGGTGTTACCATTTACTATTTCCTGCCTATGAATGAAATAATCCAGCCGTTTGTAACATGTAGACTTTTAGGAGATGATTGGGAGCATCCTGCGGAGTGACCAGTCTTCAGCCGGCTACACATCTTGAGTGAATGAATCAAAGCTGTATCATATCTAAATTGTTACCTTTTATGAATGACCTTTTATGTATACAGTTTTCTGTGTGTTTTAGGTGTGATCCCTTTTCATGGATTTTCTATGTACGGTAAGTGAATTACTGACCTAGTGAATTATAACGAGACATGGTACATAGGTTGTTCTATCATTACGATCGACCATAGAACTGCAATATTCTAGTCCGAGAAGTAGAGAGCAGATCTTGGCACTATCTTAGTTATCCAACATATGGACGTTTTTCTCCAGCCAGTAAATGGAGATGGGAGAATTTACACACACAATGCTTGGAAAAAAAGGGATATGTAATGATGAAGATGTAAACTGCATAGTAAAAGTAACACCCAATATTATCTGACCACTACATTATTACCCACACTAAAATAAAGTCTGAAATCTGCCAGTCTAGTCATAATGACAAAATAAGACACATGTCACTAGCACTGGAAAAAAACTGATGCTATCATATGATGTTTTCATCTAGAGGACTGGCGTGGAATTTTAATTGAGGACCTTTCCTGTGCCGGACACATACGTAAAGCCTTGGCACCAGTAGTGTTTATGTAAGAGCAAACACTCTTCCTGCGCAGCTTCTACATGAAGGTGTCAGAGCTGCGGACACCCTGGAGATTCATGGCTCACAGCTTATGTGCAGATCTGTAGACTTTCCTGTCTATGGATGACGTAAGCCGGGAACTTCTCAAAAACGTGCAAAACAGAAAACAATACAAAATGAAACCGTCTCCGAATCGATAAAAATGTAATCTTACAGTTAGAATGCTTCGACTACACAGCCATAACCTAATAACGCGCAGACATTACAGCCTGCAAATAGTGCGTGGGCGGAAGATGCTAAAGGGAGAATCTGGATATGCTTCTTATATACAGAATACCTGTGTACGGAGACCCTATCAGTCCAGCAATACTGTGTTCTAGCCTCAGCAAAAGCTAAGAAATATAGAACAGAAAAATGTGGGGCTGCATTAGGTGACCTTCCTGGGCTAGGAAACCGACTCTGCTGTAATACAGCGGTACAGACCTACAGCAATCCCCCCTTTCTTTTTGTGATCATTTTGGTTCCTGATGCTTTAAAGGGGGGTATTCCTCTCATTTCAAGTTATTCAACTATTAGATCAGTAGGGGCCCCCCTCCCAAAGTGAACAGAGCAGCAGGTCGGGCGTGCTCACTGCCGCTCCACTCATCTCTGTGGCATGTGGATAACTGAGTAGAGCGCTCAGCTATTTCCAGCAGATCCTATAGAGATGAATGGAGTGGCGGTGTGCATGATCGACGTGCCCTGCGTGGTACGGGGCACCTGTTCTCATGATTCGTGGTGGTCCCAGTGACAGGACCCCACCAATCTAATAGTTATCCCCCTTCCTGTGTATAGGGAATAACTTTATACTATATTAAACGGTTTCTACCATCAGATTTTGCCATATGTAGCTGACTGACACTAGCGATGTACTTTTATCCATATCCTAGCTACGTACTTTTATCCATATGCTAATCCATGTAGTTCTTCTAGCCCGCCCCGCAACTTTTGATTGACGTCCGATTTGCCTGCATCTGTCTAAATCCCGCGCCTGCGCCGCGCGCTTCTGTATTCGGCGCAGCGCAGTGAGTAAATGCTGCCATCCTGGTGCTGGCTTCCTCACTGTAACGAAGTCGGCGCAGGCGCAGTGAGGAAGCCGGCACCAGGAGCGTGGCATTCACTCACTGCGCCGAATACAGAAGCGCAGGCGCGGGATTTAGACAGATGCAGGCAAATCGAACGTCAATCAAAAGTTGCGGGGCGGGCTAGAAGAACTAAATGGGCGGCGAAAATGGACAGTAGACGGAGCCTCTAGGTGCTGAATCAACGCCCACATAGCACCTAGAGGCTCATTAGCATATGGATAAAAGTACCTTTTTTAGGTGAACGGCCGCAGACAGAAGTGTACAAAGAAGACTGTTATGTACTGCTGACACTAGCAGTCAGCTACATATGGCAAAATCTGATGGTAGAAACCCTTTAATAACTACCGGAATACCCATTTAAGGTCTGCTCACATTCTTTAGGCCGGTGTACACGGTCCAACGAACGCTTCCATCGCAACAAATGCCTTCTTGTCAGTGGAAGCAAAATACTGCATTTTTATGCATCAATCCCCTTCACTGTATAGGGATGAGCGGTGGCTGCTGCTATCACTCGTCCCATACAGATTCTCTTTTTTTTTGGCTGCAGATCGCTGCGTTTTGCTCTTTCATCAGCTGATTGGCGGCATCTTTACACGGCAGATTAGCAGGAACGAGCGTTCGTACAGGCAGTGTAAAGCCGCCTTTTTACACCCACACAATCGCTAAATAGATTATTAGTAAGTGCTGATCTAATAATGTGGGTTTCTGTCTTTTAGTGGCACCCTTATGCTTCCTGTATCATGAACCTGCCAAACTGTACCACGTATTCCGTGAGATGTATGCACGCTACTTCTTCAGGCTCCACTCAGTCTCCTCTCATATATCTGTAAGTCACCATCGGTCCTCGTCATGTGAAGATTACGCTGTGGCCATTTTTTGCCACTACTAAATGAATGTTCATCTTTTCAGTCTGCAAATCAGAATAAGGATCATTTCCTTAAAATGGGTTATTTGGGGCATTTAAAGCGTGGCAGAAAACAGGGAATGTGCGAAAAAATAAAATAAATAAAATACCGTAAGCATTATATGGCTGGAAAATCTGCTGCCATTCTAGCGCCAGTGCTCCGCAGAAGCCAGTCAGCAGACAGTGAGCCACTGATTAATGACATTCTGCAAAATATGAATTTGAAGACTGCTCCTCTTTAAAAGCGGATATTTGCATACATTTTATTAAGTATTGTTCAGTTGTTAGTTTTAGACTTTTGAGCGGTATTATACTTTTTATTTGTGTCATTTGATAAAGGACGTGATGTTCTGTGATCCTTATGTGCTTCGTTTAACAATACGATTGCTCTCCTAGGGAATATTGTCACTGTGTCTGCTGTTTGAGACTCTGCTACAGACTCACCTTCCACAACTCTTTTATCATCTGCGCGAGATTGGAGCACAACCGTACGTTACTGCTGTATTATGTATTTTACGTTTATTGTGTACCATTTATTAAACTCTGCTGTCCTAAAAGTAGCCTCTGCGATATTGAGTCTGTTGTTTGCAGGTCATATTTAGGTAGAACGGCTTATTTTGTAAGAAAGCTCTTTACGTGGTCGCCGTTATAACGCGGTTTGTCATCCTAGAAACGCACACGAGCTGTGGTCACAGAGAAAAAAGTGTTTTTTATTGCTTTTGAGATTGACCCGCAGAATAAAGTCCTCATGTCACATATCCCCCAGTGAGTGCCATATAACCAAAACCCCCAAAACAATGAAAGATTTTGTCTCTTTCATGATATACAATACATTAGTATTAAAAAAATACAATACTTCTTGCTCAGAGATTTAGCCCGCACACGGTCATGTCGATGGAAATATAAAACAATGGTGACTTTTGAAGTGGAGAGATGAGAACATAAAAAAGCTGCATCCTTAAGGGGTTAAAGAATACTTCATTTTTCCATTTAATAATGCTCTTTTATGTCACTTAGACTACGCATATCATTTAAATGGATGGTCCGAGGCTTTTCTGGCTACTTGGCTACAGACCAGCTGCTCCTATTGTGGGATAGAATCCTTGGCTACAACTCTTTGGAGATTCTTGCGGGTAAGGCTAATTGATTTAAGGAATAACTCCGCCGACCTTTGAAAACAAAAGTACCAGTGTATGAGCTGGCTAACATAATCTGCTATTTCTTTCATCACCTCTTCTGTGTTCCAGTCTATCAGATCTTTTGTAGTTACCAGTACTGTGCTCTCTTCTACATGTACTGTTTCAGGTTGTCATCTTGCCTCCCATTTTATTCAGAGGAGCCGGAAGGTACCTGTTTTATTGGATGTAGCATATATTGCATTGTCATTATACAGATTAAAGGGGTTGCCTGGGAATTTATATTGATGACCTATCCTCTGAATAGGTCATCAATATCGGATCAGCGGGGTCCGGCATGCAGGACGGCTGAGAATCTGGTGTTAGAAGAGGGCGGTGCTCTGTGAGCGTTGCGGCCTCTTCCTAAGCCATGTGATGTCGCCGTATGTTAGTCACATGTCCTAGTTCCAGCTCAGCCCCATTCAAGTCAATGGGGCTGAGCTACAATACCAAGCACAACCGCTATACAGTGTACAGCGCCGTGGCTGCAAAGCTGCCGGGAGCCGGCTGCGCTCACCAGAGCTCTGGTAATTGTGGCAGCTCCCTGAAATCGCTGATCAGCAGGAGTGCCGGGACTTGGACCCCCACCAATATGATAATGATGACATATCCTTAGGATAGGTCATTATTAATTCCTGGATAACCCCTTTAAGCCCTTCACAACCTCCTCCATATATGTATGGCGGAAGTCGTTTCTTTAAACATGGCGCCCGCTGTCATGTGCAGTGGGGGCCATAGCCATCGAGTTTCTGCTGTTTCAAACAGCAGAGACCCACTGCACATGTATGCAATCAATCATATGGCTGATTGCGTCCTTTTCACCCCTCAGATCTGTGTAGTCTGGAAGCGGGAATAGGGTTCCCCGGCTGAGATCGGGGAACCTGTTGCACTGTACTAATAGCCCGAAGCCTCAAGGAGGCTTCAGCAGCTATTAATAAAATATACCAATTCACGGTGGCAGCACTGTATAGTGATATTGAAAATGCAGTGTTCAATGATGGCCATGTAGCCATCAATGAACACAATGGGCAATCTAATGATTGCTAGTTATAGTCACCAAGTTTGCTTAAAAAAAGTAAAAAAAAGTTTTAAAAAATATATAAAAGTTCAAATTACCTCCCTTTCCCCAAAATCAAAATACTTAAAGGGGTTTTGCCATCACATACAATGGGGGCATATCACTAGGATATCCCCCCATTGTCTGATAGGTGCGGGTCCCACCTCTGGGACCCGCACCTACAATGAGAATGAAGTGGTGAAATGAATGGAAGGCACACTGCGCATGCGCAGCCGCCCTCCATTAATTTCAATTGGGCCGCCAAAAATAGCCGAGCGCTGGCTCGCTATTTACATCTGTCCCATAGAAATGAATGGGAGCAGGGGCCATGCGTGCGCGGTGCGCTCACATTCACTTGGTGGTGGACGGACCCTCGGAAACGCCAGCCACCGCTCTCCCTGCTCCGTTCTCCTTGTAGATGTGGGTCCCAGAGGTGGTATTGTATGTGATGGGAATACCCCTTTAACCAATAAAGAAAATACACATCATGGGCATCGCTGCATGAGAAAACACCCATACTATTAAGATATAGCAATATTTATTTTTGGAGAGGAATTTTGGAAATGTTTTCCTTGGATCTAGGTTGCTTGGGTATGGGGAGGGGGAGAGGGGGGGATGCTCTGTTTGTTTTATAAAATGTTTTGAAAAACTCAATAAAAACAATCTGATTTAAAAAAAGATATAGCAATATTAATCCCATATGGCGAATGGCGTAACAGAAAAAAATAAAAAACTGTCAAGTTGCTATTTTTTGTCATTTCAACTCCCCCAAAAAATTTTATTAGAAAAAGTCACACACACTTCAGAATGGTATTACTGAAAAGTACAGATCGCCCCGCCAAAAATAAGCCCTCACACAGCTCTGTACGCATAACTACAAAAAAAAGTTATAGGGGTCAGAATATGGTGATGACAAATGTTTAAAAAAATTGTCAAGTTTTTTGTTTTTTTTTCAGTATTAAAATGCAAGAAAAACTATACAAGTGTGGTATCGTTGTAATTGTCCTGACCTAGAGAATGAAGGCAACAGGTCAATTTTACCGCATAATGAACACTGTAAAAAAAAAAAAAACTGTCACAGAATTGCATTTTGTTTATCCAATTCCTCTCCATTTGGAATTTTTTTCCCTATTCCCACTACATTGTATGCAACTGTAATGGGTGCCATTTATAAATTACAACTTATCCCGCAAAAAATAAGCCCTCATAAGGGCATTGAACGGAAAAATAAAAAAAGTTATAACTATGGGAATGCAGGAAGTGAAAAACTAAAACGCAAAAACGTTAAATCGCCTGTACCTCTAATGGTTAAGTGTCCCCAGGGCCGTATTTTCTATTACACAAAAGGCACATGCCCGTAGGGAGGCATTTCCTGCCTGAGGTTAGGAGTCCCCTTTAGCCGCTGCACGGAAAGTTGCCACTTTCACTTTCAGTTTATTACGTGCTTGTCATGTAGCACCATTCGTAGATGATTGCTGCGCGCAGTCAGGTTCTAGTTTGATAATAGTAATCACATTTGACTCATTAATCACAGGAGTCAAAGTTGCAGAGCATATTGTACCTACAGGCTCTAGAGATGTAACGGTATAAGGCTGCATTCACACGTCCGTGGTGTGTTGCGGACCCGCAAACACACCAGCCCGGCACACCCATAGAAATGCCTATTCTTGTCCGCAAGCTGCGGACAAGAATAGGACATGCTCTAACTTTTTGCGGAGCTGCGGACCCAAAGATCGGAGCCGCGCACCGCAAATGCGGATGCGGACAGCACACTGTGTGCTGTCCGCATCCATTCCGTCCCCATAGAGAATGAATGGGTCCGCACCCGTTCCGCAAAATTGCGGAACGGATGCGGACCCATTTTGCGGACGTGTGAATGGAGCCTAAATCCCACTGCTCCAAACCCTACTTTAGCTATGTGATCTGTGAGAAGATAAGGGAAAACTCCTGGGTATCACTCAAAAAGGCTAACTGTGATGGCTAACCTCCGGCACTCCATCTGTGGTAAAACTATGACTCCCAAGATGCACACTTGCTTGGTTGTTCTCAGAACTCCCTAGAAATTAATGGAGCATGCTGGGAGTCGTAGTTTCACCACAGCTGGAGTGCCGGAGGTTTGCCATCACTGACCTATCATCATGATAGGTCATCAATATCTGATCGATTAGGGTCCAACTCCCTATATTAACACCGATCATCTGTTTGAAGAGGCCGCCACACTCCAGTGAGTGCTGCATACCAAGCACAGTGCCATACACCATATAGTGGCTGTACTTGGTATTGCAGTCCAGGCCCATTCATTTGAGCTGCCCATAGGCCAAGTGACTGATGAATGTGATGCCATTGGCCTATGAAGAGGCTGCAGCGCTCACCACAGCCGCCTCTTCAAGCAGCTGATCAGCGGAGGTGCCGGGAGTCGGACCCCCAGCAATCAGATATTGATGTCCTATACTGATGATAGACCTTAAATATTGTACTCCTGGAAAACCCCTTTAATCATTCTGTACTAAATATATACAGCTTTAGGATATATTTAGAAACTTTCACTTCCTCACTATTTTCAAGACCTCTTCACTTTCTACAGTGTAAACACATGTATGTTCCTAGCGCATCTCACAGCTGAGAGTTTGCTACAATATACATTGCAGGTGATTCCCTGTGAGTTCAATCATCTCAGCTGTTTCCAGTGGCCAGATCTCTTTCCTGGTCTCATGGTTTGTTACAGTGTATCAGTATAGGTAGGGGTGCACCGAAATTTCGGCAGCCGAAAATATCGGCCGAAAATGCACCTAATCCACTTCGGCCGATATTGTTACATATCGGCCGAAAATATGGGGTGTGGGATTTGTCACCCACCATCTGCGGGCGGGCGCCGGGCGGGCGGTTTACTTTGTCACTGCATCTTTATTTTACCTTACAATCGTGAGGCTCCAGTAACTAACAACTCTGCAGGCAGAGCGGAGGCCGGCGTAACGTCACTTACTCACGTGACGCGCCTGCTCCGCCTCCTTCATTCATAAAGTGGGCGGAGCAGGTGCGTCACGTGAGTAAGTGACGTTACGCCGCCCTCCGCTCTGCCTGCAGAGTTGTTACCGGAGCGTCACGATTGTAAGGTAAAATAAAGATGCAGTGAGTGATGCTGTGAGCAGCAGGGCCGGGGCTGTTATGGGTAGGGGGATCGGTCTATGGCACTGCTATGGGGAGGGGGGATCTGTGCACTGCTATGGGAGGGGGGATCTGTGCACTGTTATGGGGAAAGGGATCTGTGCACTGTTATGGGGAAAGGGATCTGTGCACTGTTATGCCCATAACAGTGCACATATCCCCTTTCCATAACAGTGCACAGATCCCCCTCTCCATAACAGCGCCACCCACAGATCCCCCTCTCCATAACAGCGCCACCCACAGATCCCCCTCTCCATAACAGCGCCACCCACAGATTACCCTCTCCATAACAGCGCCACCCACAGATCCCCCTCTCCATAACAGCGCCACCCACAGATCCCCCTCTCCATAACAGCGCCACCCACAGATCCCCCTCTCCATAACAGCGCCACCCACAGATCCCCCTCTCCATAACAGCGCCACCCACAGATCCCCCTCTCCATAACAGCGCCACCCACAGATCCCCCTCTCCATAGCGCCACCCACAGATCCCCCTCTCCATAACAGCGCCACCCTTAGATCCCCCTCTCCATAACAGCGCCACCCACAGATCCCCCTCTCCATAGCGCCACCCACAGATCCCCCTCTCCATAACAGCGCCACCCTTAGATCCCCCTCTCCATAACAGCGCCACCCACAGATGAATTTCATTCATGAAAAAGAATTATTAATAAAATCATTTAAAAAAAAGTATTTTAAAAGTATTTGGGCAAAAAGGCAGTTTCGGTTTCGGTTTTCGGTCAAGGGCATCCTGAATTTTCGGTTTCGGTTTCGGACCAGAATTTTTATTTCGGTGCACCCCTAAGTATAGGCTCTTTATCTCACAGACGACTGGCTGAACTGGATAGAATTGTGTCAGAACCTCTGCCCTTAAAAAGGCAGCCATGTGTCCCCCTTCAGGAGGGTTTTCATTGCTAGCTTACAACAGCTTACTAGGCTCTTGAGACTTTGTGCAGTACATTTAGCAGCACACTTAAGGAGTTCTCTGAACTACTTAAAAATTAGTAGGTGAAAGAAAGCCTAAGGCCCTGATTTATCAAGACCATCGTGTGCTATGCCGGTCTTGATGGGTGCAAGCCTCGTCATAAATTACAGGCCTCCTGCGGCAGTCTATGCACCAGAATAATAACTCTGTCTTATAGATTTGAGTCAGTACTTATGCAAGTTTCTGGTGTAAATAATGATGAATAAGCCGCAGATGGTGGCCCTGCCTTCACCACACCTTTTTGCAAACCTGGCGATGATGAAGTAAAATGCCAATTGCGACTAAAAAAGTCTCAATGGGATTTAAAAAGTCACAAAATCTGAGTTTTATGACTTTTTATAGCCAAAAAGAAGCGTATGAGGAATGGTAAATTTCCCCCTAGGTATTTGCCTGTATTTTATTATATAGAAATTAACTTCAGATGTGCCTAGGAGCACCGCTTGCCAGCTTTTCTTCTAGTTAGTCATCTGTGGTTGTAACTTTACCAAAATGCTGTGTCTTCTAGATTACTCAACTATATATTAAAGGAGCTCTCTAGGAGTATAGAGTCATGCTGTATTCTTACGGTAGGCTATCTTTTTCTATTCCATGGGGGTCAGATCATCAGGATCCCCATTGATCAGCAGAGTGAAGGTGTCACCATTTATCTTGTCACAGCAGCTCATAAGCTCAGCTCCATTGAAAAGATGTATTGTTGTGTTGAACAGTGCAGATCTTGGGGCTCTGACCCCCACCAATCACACATGGTTGTTAGATTGGACCCCCAGTGATCACACATGGTCTATTTTCCTGGAACTTTTTTTTTTTTTACTAAACACATATACAGTCGTTGACAGAAGGTGGTGGAGGTGAATGAAAAATGTCTGGTATGGTCATCCCCCTCGTTTTGAAAGGTGAAACTCTCAGCTTGCTCTGACTGCCACATTCTGGGAGATTTGGGTTTGCAATAGTTGGAGAGCTTTTCTGTACATTGTACTGTATTGCCATTTTTCTTGCTAGTTTAACCACAAGGGGGCTGTGTTTCAGTTCCTGAGTAGAAAGCAGTTCCCAAAAGCAGAAGTGAAAAAATAAATGTTTTTCTCATTAAAATATTTTGTATTCAGATCATTTTTTACTTCAGCTTTTTAGAGTTACAAGTATGTTCTTTTCGTATCTCATTCACATGTTACTTGGCAGGCGGACTCGTGCATGTGGTGTCAGCTGGAGGTCGTATTTGAAAGGCCTCTCCAGATGGTGCCTGGTGTCTTCTGTATGGTATTCTTTGTTTGCTTTCTCCGTGTGTTCGGCGTGCTACATGAGCCACTTCTTGTTGGAAGCCTTCAGCTAAAACATAGGAGACTTTAGATGGTTTTAAATGTCTTTTGGATGACGTATTTGCCCCGTTTACATGAACACCACATAAGAAAGTTTCTTTCTTCATGTATCTTTCTACTAAAAAAAATGTCCTTATTTATACAGCAGACACTGCAAATGTGTTGGAAGTAGAACTTTTTTTTTATAACATTTTGTCACAAAAACACCCAAAATGCATGTAGCTTGCTACCACAGCAATCATTTTTTATTTCTTCATATTCTATTCTGAACGCTCTGATAAGTGTAACTTATAGTGGGCACACACATTTGATGTCGTCCGAACCTGTCCGTTTCCCTGGGAGAAGCTGCTAAAACAACACTTCCTTCTGTGACATCACTTCCTGCTCTGCAGCTATTGGCTGAAGTTGCACCTCACAGACTTCCTGTTCTACCTGTCCCTTATATGCACTGTCCACATAATGCTGCTCTTTGACACTTATATTTCATCCTCCTCTTTCCTGCCTTTCTGAAGCCCCAGACTGAAAGCAGCCCGCCTGCCGACAATACTGCACATTACTAAAAGAAAGGCCATACTTACTGGTGCAAGATTCAGAAACTAGCCAGGCCCAACAGTACATGATTAACATCCACTCACACACCTTCCATCCATAAGGGAGGGGATGTTTAGTATTGCAAGTGCACACAACTAGACAGTTCCAGTCACGCCGTGCACCATGCTTGCTAACCGGTGCCTATACTATTGGATCAGGTGGGCTGATTCAGCAGCTCTATGAGCAAACCCTACAAGTTCTGACATTTTGGCCAAACTATGCAAGCCTAGAATCTGCATCTGGGGTCCTCATCGTCTTGCAGGTCCCTGTACTAACATCAAAAGCAATTTACTGAAAAGGAGATAAGAATTTCAACATATCACTGCAAAATCTACCAGACTGCGATTTTTGCTTCGACTATCAGAGGATAGCATTGCGTTATATAAAACGGGAAAAGTTATATTACACAAGCAATTTCAAATATAAAGATTTTAGTTCTCGTAAGAGGCGGATAAGTTAAACGTGCAATATACTAGTGTAGGAATAGCTATGGTATGACTGAAAGTGGAGAACTTTTATTTTAATCACTGTAACCGATCTTACTGCAATATTGATATTCAAGGAAAAGATGCTGTTTTCAGAGTCGGCCCAAGAGACAAAAAAAAACGGCAGAAACTAAATATTTCATACAGCGAACATGTTATTTCTTAATTTTTAGTTACCGCCATTTTTTTTATAAAACTTATATTATTGAAAATGAATTATACATAATTCACACATATACTGGTATTATAATACTCTAGTGGATGTTAAGCAACTGACTGTTGTCATCCGAATACACCATTTTGACGGGGCCAGCTGACAATCTAACTTATGCGACTTTTAGATGGTTTTAAATGTCTCTTGGATTACAAATTATTTGCCCTGTTTACATGAACACCACATAAGAAAGTTTCTTCGTGTAGCTTTCTGCTATAATTAATGTCCTTACTTTATACAGCAGCCACTGCAAGTGTGTTGGAAGTAGAACGTTTTTATAACATAATGCTCCCAGCTTTCACCCTACAGATGATGTCAGGGGAGGGAAGGAGCACACTGAATTTCAATGCCCAATTCTTGAGTTCTTTCAGTAGCCACTTTCTCTTCTCTTCCAAATAAAACCACACCTAGCTGATCATGTGTGTGTATTGAGGAGTTGGATTTGTTGGGCCAACAGCTATTAAAAGTGTATAAGCAACTTTAGATTTCAGTCAATACACAATGCATTTGGAAAGTCTTCAGACCCTTTCATCTTTTTCAAATTTTGCTGTTGCTGCCTTTTAGTAAAAAGAAAAAAAAAATATCCCATTTTCCCCATCATTCTGCACTCAATACCCCATAATAATAAAGTGAGAACAGAATGTGCGAAATCTTTGCTAATGTTTTGATAAGGAAAAACTAAAATATTGGATTAATATAAGTATTACTCTGGTGTTCCTTAACTCCGGTCCTCAGGGTTCACCTGTCGGTCATAATTTGAGAATGTTCCACAGAATGAAATACCTGTGATAAGTCCTGATGCATTGACACTAATTATATCACCTGCTCGATACTAAGGAAATCCTGAAAACATGACCGGTAGGTGGGTCCTGAAGACTGGAGTTGAGGAACATTGCTTTACTTGGTACTTAGGTGAAGCTACTTTGGCAGTGATTACAGCCTCCAGTGTTCTTGGGTTTGATGCTACAAGGTTTGCACACATGCATTTGGGGATTTTCAGCCATTCTTCTCTGGCTCATTCTTCAAGCTCTGTCAGGTTGGATGCGGACCATCAGTGGACAGCCATTTTCAGGTCTCTCCAGAGATGTAAGATTGGGTTCTGGTCTGTCAGGGCTCTGTCTGGGCCACTCAAGGACATTCACAGAGTTGTCCCTAAGCCACTCCTGTGTTGTCTTTGCTGCATGCTTAGGGTCATTGTCTTGTTGGAAGGTGACCCTTCGGCCAGTCTGAGGTCTGCACTCTGGATCTGATTTTCATCAATATCTCTGTACTTTGCTTTATTCAGCTTTCACTTAACCCTGACCAGTCTCCCTGTCTGGGCTGCTGAAAAACTCCCCCCAGCATGATACTGCCACCACCATGCTTCACTGGGATAGTATTGGGCAGATAATGAGTGGTGCCTGGTTTCCTTCAGGCATGACACTTCATGAGACTAGTGAATCTTATTTGTCACAGACAGAGGTCTTGTCCTTTAGGTGCCCTTTTTGTAAACCCCAGGTGGGCTTTCATGTATCTTTTACTGAGGAGAGGCTTTTTTTCTGGCCACTTTGCCATAAAGCCCAGATTGGTGGAGTGCTGCAGTGATGGTTGGCCATCTGGAAGTTTCTCCCATCTTCACACAGGAGTGTTTGAAGCTCAGCCAGAGTGAACATCGGTTTATTGGTAACCTCTCTCACCAAGGCTCTTCTCTACCGACTGCTTATTTTGGTGGGGTGGCGAGTTCTTCCTAACGTCTTTCATTTAAGAATTATGGAGGCCACTGTGCTCATAGGGACTTTCAGTGCAACTTAAATGTTGTGTATCCTTCTCCAGATCTGTGCCTCCACACAATCCTGTCTCATTGTCAGCTGTGAGACCTCATAAACAGGGCAGTGTCTTTCCAAATCATGTCCAATCAACTGAATGTATCATAGGTGGATCCCCACCATAGAAACATCTTAAAGAGCCCCAGAGCTAAATTTCAAGTGCCATAGCAAAGGGACTGAATACATATGTCCATGCAGAATTTTAGTTTTTCCTTTTTAATAAATTAGCAAAAATTCTGTTTTTTATTTTCTCATTATGGAGTGGAGATCAATGGGGGAAAACTAGATTTTTTCATTTTAGCAAAAGGCTGCAACTAATGTTGAGCGAACATGTGTTTTAAGTTCGGGTTCGGGTTATCGAAGAATCGCGTTATGGATTCTAAATAACATTATGGTCCGTGGTAGTGGAATCCATAATGCGATTCTTCGATAACCCAAACCAAACTTTAGACGCCGAACTTAAAACACAAGTTCGCTCAACACTAGCTGCAACATAAGAAATTGTGAAAAAAGTGAAAGGGTCTGAAGACTTTCCGAGTGCATAGATTTCAAGAGATAAGCTACCACCAGAAGTGTCTGGAAGTGGTTATTCTTCTCCCCCTATTGACAACACACACTTTTCACAAACTTATTGTGCATGTGTCATGAATACAGTGGATGTCTATAAAATTATTGTTCACCTGACAGTAGCCTGTTGTATATGGCCACACCTTAGTTGGCTTCATAGTGGTGTAAGGAAATTCCCCATTATTCACCCTAGAACCCCTGCCTAAAGGTAGGATCTTTCCCAGTTGGATTCTCTGGTTGCAGTCCTTAGAATAATCCTTAATTCTTGGTAGGTACGCTGTAGGGATGTCTGGAGAAGCACGGAAATCAGAGTCAAAGTGAAGCCTGTGTTATCAACGGGTAGAGCAATCAGGATGCAACAAAGTAGAAGAGAAGACAGATGTATACAGGAGAGTCAGGGTCAAAGGTTTACTAGCAAAGAATCCACATACAAAAGGTATCCAGCCTGATCTTCTCTTTTAAAGCCGTCACCGCTACATGCTGCCATCAAAGCAAGCTAGTCATCATGGAGACCCGGCTGGTTGTGTGCAGAGAACTGGCAGCTGCAAGCAGAAGAGCAGCGCTGGACGCGGCAAGGTGAGTAACACAAACGAGTGTGATGAATAAGCTACCAAAAAGGCATGAATAGAGAGAGGAAAAATCCTTTAGGCTACCTTCACACCTGCAACTGGGTGTTCCGGCAGACGGGGCCAGCAGACAATGCTGGGAATCAGCCGGACAAAAAAACAATGTCATTTTTTGTCTGGCTGGTTCTGAGCATATTTGCCAGGCATTTGCCGGATCTGTGCCGGACCCCATTATAGTCAATAGGGTCCGGCGGGAATGCGGCTGTATCCGGCAATGCCAGATCATCAGAACTCTGGCAGGCTGTTCTCTACAGGAAAAGCCTGCTGGAGTTCTCCGCCGCAAATGGGAAACTAGCCATACTCGTACAAAAATTTTGACAGAGCCATTTTATAAAAAATCATCTATTGTCAGAAAGGAAAAATGTGATCGAATTTTGGGCAGGTAATGACAGGTGCGATCAACATAATTTGTTTAAGAAGAACATTTCCTTATGTATATTAGAACAAACCACACCCATCATACAGTACTCTCTCTCTGATATTTTCTGCATTGCTATCTCCCCACTGCCATTTAAGTTTGGAAGTAATCATCGTCTTTATGATCAACTGTACTGTCAGCTCAAAAACTTCTGGTCAGGATGCACAGACGTGTATGGCCCCATCCACAGCAGAAAAACTAAAATGCAGCATCCCATGTAATGAAATGCTCCAAGCTTCATTAGAAATACTTGTGAATCCCATAAGGGAGAAAATGGGACTATCACTTATGCGTTGTAGGCATCTTCATACCCTTAGTCATCACAGACTAAGGACATGAAGATGCCTGAAACGTGTAAGCAATAGCCCCCTTTTGTCACTTTATGATGATTTGTAATAAGGCCTGAAGCATTTTATTGCATGGGATGCTGGATTTTCATTTTCTGATCATTTTCATTCTCCCCAATATTGATTCCTGTAATCTGTTTTGACAAGTTCCGAGACCCTCTCCGTTCTCCATTTCTATTTCCATCAGGATTTCATCTACAGCACTAAACTGAGAGCAGGGATTTTCAGCACAGAGGAATTGAAACACAAAATGAGATTTGCTACTCAAAATAGGCTAGAGTTATAGTGAAAATGACACCCATAAGCTGGCATACATTCTTTGTACCACATTTATTGGCACTTTTTGGGGGTAACTAAGCCAACAAATAGGTGGTGTAAACTTAGATGAGACAGTCTATAGGTGCACCAAACTTATCAGTTTACACTATCCTACTTATAGACAGTATTTTAGACCGTATTAGTAAAAGGGGTCCGAAATATTTTAGAAAATTGTAGAATTCCTTATCACACAATTATTACACAACGTGCCTTAATTTCACATATCAGCAAAAAATAAATATATAAACCGTTCTTACATAAAAGTGTATTTTCTTTTTAGAAATACAAACTGCTTGCACAAAACTGGTCTGAACTTATTTTTATACAGAGTAAATGTACCTTTATCTTTAAAGTGGTTTTCTAGAGAATACTTTTATTTAAAAAAATGGAGCAGAATTTGTTAAAAATAATAAAACATTGTTCTCTCACCGATCCCTTGAAACTGCCTTTCCAGCGTTGCTTCTGTCCCTGCTGCTCTCCACTTGCTGGTTTTGGTGTCAACACACAGGAAGTTGCTTGGACTGCCTTCAAAGCCAATCACTGGCGGCAGCGGTGACTCACCTCCCCCAGGCATTGGCTGAGTGGGAAGTTCAAGCCATTTTCTTGTGTGTCGAGGCCAGAACCAGCTAGTGGAGAGGAGCAGCAGCTGCAGAGGATCAGCGAGTTGAGTAACAATTGTCTGTTGTTTTTATCCCATTGTGCTCCGTTTTTTTTTTTTTTTAAGTTCTCCCTGGAAAAATCTTTTAAGAAAGTGATTTGGATTCCTGTGGAGTTCTAGACTCCCTTTATAGGCTATTACAGTGAACTACAAGTCTCGAAATTCTCGTGTAGTGTTCAGTCACCCTGAAATTTGAAACTTTTAGGCCCCTTTCACACGGGCGAGTATTCCGAACGTATGCGATGCGTGAGGTGAACGCATTGCACCCGCACTGAATACCGACCCATTCATTTCTATGGGGCTGTTCACATGAGCGGTGATTTTCACACATCACTTGTGCGTTGCGTGAAAATCGCAGCATGCTCTATATTTTGCGTTTTTCACGCAACGCAGGCCCCATAGAAGTGAATGGGGTTGCATGAAAATTGCAAGCATCCGCAAACAAGTGCGGATGCGGTGCGATTTTCACGCATGGTTGCTAGGTGACAGTCTATTCACTGTATTATTTTCCCTTATAACATGGTTATAAGGGAAAATAATAGCATTCTGAATACAGAATGCTTAGTAGGTGATCAATTGAGAGTTAAAAAAAAATAATAATATTAATTCACCTTCTCCTCTTGTTCGCGTAGTTCCCGGTCTCTTCTTTACTTCTTTAATGATGAACTACCGGCTAGGACCTGTGGTGACGTCAGATCACATGCTCCAATCACATGGTCCATCACCACGGTGATGGACCATGTGATTGGAGCATGTGATCTGACGTCACCAAAGGTCCTTTAGCCCACAGCTCATCATTAAAGAAGTAAAGAAGAGACCGGGAACTACGCGAACAAGAGGAGAAGGTGAGTTAATTTTTTTTATTTTTTTTTTAACCCTCAATTGATCACCTACTAAGCATTCTGTATTCAGAATGCTATTATTTTCCCTTATAACCATGTTATAAGGGAAAATAATAACATCTACACAACACCTAACCCAAGCCCGAACTTCTGTGAAGAAGTTCGGGTTTGGGTACCAAACATGCGTGATTTTTCTCACGCGAGTGCAAAACGCACCCGCACCTTTTCCCGCAATGCCCATGTGAAAGAGGCCTTAGTCTTGGGACTTGATATGCAGCAATTACTTTACTGAATTACATTCATTCTACTAGTGATCTGTATGTGGCATTGTATGAAATTCACCTGTGTCACGTGTGACACAGAAATTATTTATTGATGACTTATTCACGTTGATAATTAGTAGGTCAGTATTTGAAATATTCTGCATTCTCTTCCAGTGCTGGCAGCTGCTGTGTTTGCTTTCCGAGCAATGAACCTGATGGAGGTGACATCACTGGCTGCTGCTGAAGTAAGGATAAGTTACACTCCAATGAGATTGAAATAGTTCCTGACCCATTGCCACCCAAAGTAACCTAAGCTTCCCATGTTCCTCTCATAAAATGCAAGCCTCTGCGCCTAGATTCTTACTCTGACTACACAGTGAAATGAAGCTGAATGGCCTCTACCAGCTGACATATGGGTTAGATCATAAAGCCTGCCGACTGCCACCCCACTTCTTTCTTTAGTCTCAGTTTATACTATTGAATTCTCAACTATTTTTCTATATTTTCAGTAGAAAATATAGTTAACCTCATAATTGTATCATTTTCGATTTTTATTATGATTAAGATTGTAGATTATTTTATTACATGTAATTTCTTTTTTATTACTTTCGCCTCCAACGATAATTATCTTTGTTCTCCAGATTTAGTGATTATGTAAAAAAAGTTCCATCATTTTTTATTTATTTTTTTTCCTTCCTGAAAAGATATAGTTCAGCTAGGAAGCAAGCGCATTGATGAGTCACGTTGCCAGACTGGAGAATTAGCTCTTAAATGAACATTGCTTACGATGTAGGCACGGGATTCATAATGTGCTTGTATTTTTAGCCCCAACTTGAAATTTTAGACCCGTTAAACACTCTTGATACCATCTGTATTTGCAGCATGTCTAAAGGCCAAGATAAAATACACTTCCTTAGCTGACTGTAGGTCTAATCATTTGCTTGGACATACTTGGGGTTTTTACGGTCATTTATGAAGCTGTAATGTACAAGACTGGAAGAAGAGATCACTTTTTATACTGCTAGATCACTGAGGCTTTTGCAAGCTTGCTTGGTGGTCAAATAACATTGCTTGGATTTTCCAGGTGCCACCATGAACAGTCATATCAATAACTAGGGCTGGTGCACCTGCTCTTGTCTGAATATTAGTATATGCAAAATGAAAATGTTTAGAATTGTTGATGGTGGCGGCACCATTCAGTACAATATTCAGTCTTATCTTTTCCTTTGGAATAAACATTGCGAAATGGCGGAAAAATTTATTGATTTGATCTACTGGTCAACCAAAGGACGCATCTCCTGTTTGATTTGAGGACAAGAGCTTTTTGATTAGAACATCGTTAAGGTGTCCCTACACCTTCAAGAGCTGACGGCTGAACGTCAGCTACATTATCTTTCCCGATTTCCCCATACACATACTGTACATGCGCGGTTCAGGCAAGTTTGAATGTGTTTCAGTGGTGAGAAGGGAGAAATCCAATTTCAGACATTTCTGATGATGGCTTAACACCCAGGTGGACAAAAGAATTGGGCAAAATAATGTAGTTCTCCCAAATCTTCTTTGGGGGCTCTCCATGCATATTAGATTATTAGCCATTTCAGAGCTGAACAAAGAGCCCACAAACTAAACTAAGGCCCAGAAGAAGGGAGTCACAACTTCTTTAAATAGAGTCCATGCTCTCATGTTTTTTTCTCTTGGGAGCTGATCTGCAGTAACCTGGAATAGCCACTACTCTTTGATCGGAGCTGCGCAGTGGTAGCTCTGGTGCTGGTGGCTGCAGGTAACAACTGATCAGTGGCAGTGCTGGGTGTCAGACACCCACTGATCAGATATTGATGACCTTCCCTGAGGATCGATCATCAATGTTGAAAGCACAGAAAATCCCTTTGAGGTAGCCATACAAGTGGCCACGTGTACATGTCTTCTTAGTGGGGAGAAGGAAATATGCAGCTGCCAGACACCATTGCCAGGGGCTGTTCTCCCTTCAGAACAAAGGATCAGGCATGTTGAAATATAAATAATTCAATCTTTTTTTTTTCTGCATCACCTGCCAAATGAAAGTCAGCCGAACAACCGATATACAGTCTGCAGGTTCGTCCATGTTTGAAGGGCAGCTGTCAGCAGATTTTTGCCCTATGAAACTAGCTGACCTGTTGCATCTGTGCTTGGCAGCTGAGGAAAATGAAGTTGTTTTATATGCAAATAGCCTCTAGGAGCAACGGGGGCGTTGCCATTACACCTAGAGGCTCCGCTCTCTCTGCAACTGCCACGCCCTGTCCACTTTAGGTGACAGGACTAGGCAGTGAAAACCTCATCAAACCTGGCCCTGTCAATCAAAGTGCACAATGCAGGCACATATGAACATGGGACCAACACAGATGTCTTCAGCTACCAATTGCACATGTAACAGGTCAGCCAGTGTCATAGGTACAAAACTGCTGACAGATACCCTTTAAATGGCAATCCGTTTTATAAGGCGCTGGCCATGTTGTTTGCACAACACCCACTCGCTGGTTTAGTTTTATCATAGCATTTATAAGATTTGTTGCAGTGCTAAACTAACATATAATGAAATGGTTTGTAGGCCAGTCTGTATTTGCTGTGTTGGTATAGTCACATGGTAGAGAAAAGTCAGAATGCTGTAAGAAGGGGGCCTTATAGCAATCAGCAGTGACCATTGTCTAATCCATGCACTGTAAGGCCTCCTGCACACGACCGTATGGCTTTTTCAGTGTTTTGCGGTCCGTTTTTCACGGATCCGTTGTTCCGTTTTTTTGTTACCGTTTCTGTTTTTCCGTATGGCATATACAGTATACAGTAATTACATAGAGAAAATTGGGCTGGGCATAACATTTTCAATAGATGGTTCCGCAAAAACAGAACGGATACGGAAGACATACGGATATGTGTTCAGTTTTTTTTGCGGACCCATTGACTTGAATGGAGCCACGGAACGTGATTTGCGGGCAATAATAAGACATGTTCTATCTTTCAACGGAACGGAAAAACGGAAATACGGAAACGGAATGCATACGGAGTACATTCCATTTTTTTTGCGGAACCATTGAAATTAATGGATCCGTATACGGAACGCAATAAACGGGAAAAAAAAACGGTTGTGTACAGGAGGCCTAATAGTGACAGATTTAGGCTAGTCCGAACATCCACAGCACACCAAGCTGCAGACATAGCATTAGGGCCTCTGTAGCGTCAGCTCTGCTGCTTTTTCATATATAAATATTCATAAAAGTATAATATAAAGAAACGCTATGTGAGGCGCTGCATAATTACAATAAATCTTTGAAATAATTCTCACCTTTTCCTCTTTCCTCAGGCTGTCCTCGCTGATATATCAACTCTGAAAGTCATGCCCCTTCTTCAAATTTTTCTGTTTGCCGTTGTCACCTAACCTTTCCACCATTCTCCAATGCCACAGGAACCAGTCAAGAGCTATGCAATGAACACAAGCAAAGCGAGACTCTGCTCATAAATATCTGGTTTCACTGAACTTATGAATACACATTTGCGGGTTTACAAGCGAATAGCATATGTCATCAGCAAGAAATCTTGTTGAAGGACATCGTTATTTCTCAAGTATTTCAATTATTAATTTAATTTTGCACGGAACAGCACTGTAAATAAAGCATGAGAACATGTAGGAGTTTAAACGGTTAAATCCTTCTAGTTTGTGACAGTGTACTGTCAGTTTAACCCTGTTTTAGATTTCTAAATCAATAGCGTTCCATCCTGGAGAGTAGAGAGCGGCTACAAATAGAGTCTCTCACTCTGGAGGACCCGGCACATCTAGGTATAATACAGGCAGCCCATTAACTGTGTACTGTAGGGATATTACATTTAAAAGACACTGCCACGAATCCCAATCGATTACAGCTGATCAGTGAGGGACTCAGTAGTACGTCACTCCATACTCAACTTATCTGGGCAGTGTTCTACTGGGAAACCTTGGCTACTGGTATTTATGTGGATGCTACTTAGACATGTACGTTCTACCTAAACAATATTGTAGACCAAATACATACCATCATGGTCATGCTGTTCGTTAATAGAGGTGGCCTTTTTAAAAAAAAAAAATCAGGATAATGCCCTCTGCCGCACTGCAAAAAATGTTGAGGAGTGGTTTGAGGGACATGACAAAGAGTTGAAGGTCTTGATTTGGCCTCAAAGTTCCCCATATCTCAATCCGATTGAGCATCTGTGGGATATTCTGGGAAAACAAGTCCAATCCATGGAGGCTGCACCTCAAAACTTACAGACCTTAAATGATCTGCTGCTAACATCTTGGTGCCAAATACCACAGGACACCTTCAGAGGTCTGCTGGAATCTATACCTCAATGGATCAGAGAGGTTTTTGCAGAAAGAGGGGGATCTACATAATATCAGACAATGTTATGTCTAACCTGTGTATACACTATGAAACTGCATGAAAAGTAAACCATTTCCTTTACACTCATGGGCTATATAATCTTAGCTTTCAAGAAGGAAGAGGTTCAAGCTCCAGCACCCTTTAGATAACAGATCAAAGCATTATTTCATCATGTTGCAACCATAGGGGTGTGCATCCACTAGTTTTTTTTAGGTTTATGGATGCACACCACTGTGGTTTTAACATATTGAAATAAGTATTGGTTCTTTTATCTACACAATGGTAGAACTTGAACCTCTTTCTTCCTGCCATTACCCAGGCAGCCGGGCCGCTGTTCCTCTGTGCGTCGGACCTATTCTCCCTACAATCAATGTACCCGGCACTTCTCTTAAATATTCATCCTTAGCCAGGAAGCTCGTATACCCCGCCATTCCCTAGGATATCCATCAGCAGACTACAGGCCGTTATACACCATCCTCTCAGCACACAGGGAAAATGCAGAGAATTTTGGCGCTGTGGCTTAACTAGCCTCTTTATTGGCTCTCTCTAGCTTGTGAAGGGGGGTAGGAATTTAATTGTACATCGGTGGCTATGCCTGACATCTATGGAACCGGTCTACTGGCATGTTATCAGATGCCAAGCTATATGTAAGCGAACTCCAAGGTCATGTCTTATTTTTTTGGCACAAGGTGAAAAGGGTTAGCATTCATCAGTTGTGTCATGATATGAACATCATTTCATCTTGGATTTCCTTCCCTTTCTTTCGTCTACTGTCTGTAAACATGCTCAGCTTTTCTCTGCCCTCACTGATATTCTTAATCTATGCCAAAAAGATTGACATTTTCTTTCGAAGTATTTTCTTATCTTAATATATCCACACAGGTCATTCCAGAGGTTGTTATAATCTAGCATTTCAAACGCTGGGTATTAGACAGGCATTTCTTAACTCTCACCGACGTGAATCTAATCCACTGGCCAAGCTACTGTACGTAAGAGATTAGAGAGCTTTCTAAAATTATCCATATATCTTAAAGGCACAAATTCTCTACAACAACAGAGTTTAGCAATGTGAGACAAGAAGTCAGTTCAACTTGAATTAAAGGGGTTGTCAGAGTTTGTTTATTTTGTATAAAGCAAGGAAGGCATTAAAATAATAATAATATTAATTAAAAAAAACACTCCGTTCCACAACCACCACTGCAATCCTGCCCTCCAGGCGTTGTATTTTTCTCACTGTAGCAGTGACTTGCCCATATACCACATATTACTGCTGCAGGCAATGGGTGGCATCAGTGGTCTTGTGCTATCTATCACAGAGGCCAGTATAAGGGCATGTCACCAGTGCAGCCACAAATCTTACATCATGGCTGCAGCGGCTCTGGAACAGAGGGCTATATAGGATGGTGAGTATACGTTGTTGTTTTTTTATTATTCTAATAGTGCTTCTGTCTTTTTTTTTTTTTTTTATTGAACTCTCATAGGCCCTTTAACCCTTATTATTATTTGCATATTGTGGTAAATGGACAGAAATGGAATGAAAACAAAGGTGTATTTTAGATCCACGTGTTATAGTAGGAAATTGCGTTTTGAGCAATTATTTTGTCATTATTGGGAATTTCTTCGTTTTCAAATGGGAATCAATGCTATAACAGGACAGTGAGTGTGAAATCTTTACTAATCTTTCTCCAGCTACAAAATGTGGCACAAACTGGCGCAACTAGGGTTTCTACACTTTTTTCAGTGTGAAGCTTAGCGAGAAGGTTTGGGACTTTGCAGAAAGGAGCCGTACAATTCTGCCGTAAAATTCTGTCTCAAAATAAGCCAACCAATAGTTGGTATACAGTTAGAGAAAAGTGCGTCTGTCCCTGCACCACATTTATTATCCAGCCTGAGCCCCTGTGATAAATCTGGTGCTGGTCTAGACAGCCTGTCTGAAGGAGCAGGCAATTATCAGGAAGGAACCATTCCTTCTCGATAATTGCCTGCTGTGGAGGAAAGAGCTGCATTTACATGCAGCGATCACCTCCACTGTATGAGGATGAGCAATGGCTGTGTGTAAACCCGGCATAAATTTACACTATGTATAGGATTGGCAAATCTGGGGCAATGTGTATGATCAGTTGTAGCTATATCTGCTCTGTTTGCTATTACATAGATTGAAACATGGCAGCCACAAGACTGTCGGGACTGAGATAAAATCTTTTAATTATTTTTATTTTAAATGCCTCTTGTAACCTTGGTCCCTAACATGAGGCAATCATAAGGAATGCTCCCCCCGCCCTGGCCTTTTTCTTTAAGACACCTGATGTCACTATTACATAATACAGGTATAAACTTGTGTCTCCACCTAAGTGCTTTGCTTTATGGATTTCACTGATATTTTTATGTCATTTTGCACCTACTCTACACATGTAATTATTTTCATGTTAACTAGCAGTTTATAAAAACAGGTTTGTATTCCGACGGACTAATGAATATGGGACACATTCTACCAGAAGGTCCGGGTGTGTGCTGCAGAACGCGGGTGCGGAGTACAGACAGGTAATTGCTGCTGCCAAGATTATTAATTTTAAACCTTAGGTAATTAGACTTTTTTTTTAAAGTTATGGTTATTGGGAAATCGGTGTTAGATCCAGACACATGTGCTACTGTAACTGACAGTAATTGTAATCTGCGCTGTGAACCCCAGCAGTATTTTTTGTCGGAAGAACAGACGGTTGAAGTCCACTGTATCTGGCATAGCCGGATACCACTGTGCACCACTGGATCGCCATTCACTATAATGGGATCCGGACGCTTTCCGGTATATATGCTGGCATTCGGCTGGACAAAAAGTGTCTGTAGTATTTTTTGTCCGGCCGAAAGCTGGCATATATACCAGATACAGAGACCAGATCATAGTGCCAGAGTTCACAACGCAGATGTGAACCCAGCCTGACACTGCATGGGTCATATACTTATACACTGCCATGTAAGTGGTACCGACCATAGAGAAACTTTTCGTGCAGAATTTAAGACTATGTAAGTACACAGTTAGGGTATGTTCACACATGCAGGATTTGCACTAGACAAATTCACTGTGGGTTATCCCATGGCAGAAATCTACCACTGAAACTGATTTCTGTCATAGAATGCCTTGCGGTTCCTCATGTGGATTAGGGAATTTTGAGTTTATGCCCAGGAATCCCACTGGGCAAGACCTTCATATATCAGTGGAGTGGAGAATGGCTACAAAGAGCATCTATCCAAATAGTAACAGGACATATAATTGGTGGCAGTTGAAGATTTAGGTTGTTGTTGGGGTTATGTTATATTAATATGTAGAGGGATATCAATTGTGTAGGAAAAAATTGTACAGGAAAAAAGTTGTACATACATGTAAAAAAAAATTTTTTTTAAAACAAGCGAAATAAAACAAAATCTGCATACAAAGAGCGAGTGAAAAGTATACACGTATAAAATCTGCTGAGAGAATAAAAGGATAAAAAATAAAAAATAGATTGTACGTAAAAGTGGGATCACTGCATACAGCCTCTATTGCCTAAGAGGCCGTGTTCTGCAGCGTCGTACACAATAGATGTGGTACAGTAGGATAGAGCAATGGATAAAAGTTTTTTTTGTTTAAAATACCGACATATATATTATAATATTGTGGTATCATAAGTAAGTTTACTCACTTCACGGGGGGGGGCGGTTCACACGGCCTCTTAGGCAATAGAGGCTGTATGCAGTGATCCCACTTTTACGTACAATCTATTTTTTATTTTTTATCCTTTTATTCTCTCAGCAGATTTTATACGTGTATACTTTTCACTCGCTCTTTGTATGCAGATTTTGTTTTATTTCGCTTGTTTTAAAAAAAATTTTTTTTACATGTATGTACAACTTTTTTCCTGTACAATTTTTTCCTACACAATTGATATCCCTCTACATATTAATATAACATAACCCCAACAACAACCTATCACACACTCCAGCAGCCCAACACTAATCCTCTATTGGCGCTCACAAGGGTTTATATAAATAAGAGGCGAGATTTGGAGGGTATCCCCACCCACCAGTCCCCCTTTTTTTGGCTCACTACCTCACCCTATACAGGCAGACTCCCTTGTCGACCTGACCAAACCCGGAGCAGCCTCTAGCATCTATCACCCTACTTTCTCTCCACCCCGCTCCTATCCACCCGAGGCGCCTCAAGTCTTTCAGATCTAGTGGAAAGCCATTCCAAGAGATCCGTTTGACCCTCACACTTTCTCTCTCTCTCTCTTATACCCACTATGGATCGTCGGAGGATACCACCCCCAACGACCAGAGGTAAAGAGGCTGACACGGGATGGAGCTACCTGAAAGATGACATCCGTAACATCATACCGAGAATAAAAAAAGAAGTATCCCTACTGCTAACCGAAAATGACTATAAAACTATCCAAAAAATCGAGATCAACCCGTGGAACACAGAAATCAACAGACACTGGACAGAGACAGATAACCAATCGCATAATACCATTCTCAATGACACAAAAAACTACATCCACAATGAAATAGATCATTTTTTTCTGAGGATCTACCTGGCCCTAAACCTCATTCCGAGAGGTCTAAGACTATCGCTAAAACCCACATTCCCTAACGACCAAATCTTTAACACAGACTGGTTACACATCAGCGATAACTGCTCCCAATCACTCATGAAGATTCTTATAGCCAAACGTAAAAATACAAGCCGCAACCTAACCACCAACCTCGACTATCACCTCAAATGTTATAGGGCCAACCCCAACACAATTCCACCGCTTAACTATCAAAAAGAACCCCTAAGAATATATGAATACAACCTTGTTCGGTCCAAATGCACCAAACTCCTCAGAGATCTTAGGGACTACAGCAACGACCTAGTAAGATCTTGGGAAAGGAAACTTCACAAAAGGCCCCCTATGCACCACATCCCGAGAGAAGACAAAAGAGCACCCTATACCTATTTCCCCCCAATAACTAAACCCATGGAATCGAACTACAACCTAGCGAAAAATGAGAATCCAAAAACCTACGCCGAAGCTGTAAGCAGGCAAGACCACAAGTACCCAATAATAAAAAACACCAAGTGGGGAAAACAGAATAGACCACCTAACCCTCTTGAACCACCATCAATAAACTCAAGCTCGATCAACAAAAGAACACAACAACCACAAAAATCTTTTCCAACAACCAATACCCAAAACAACCCAACCACACCACAGGAGTATGACCCAGAACTATCTATCTACACCACACCCCAGGCCACACACAATTCAAGATCTTTTACCCGGCCACTACACACAAAAAACACGTTGCAACCCAAATGCACAGCTGCACACTCCCCACCAATTGCCCACCCTCCACATCCCTCAAATCATAACACAGCGATACCAGACACAGTAACCGAACTTTTAGATCCACCATCTCCACTTAACATCACCACACACTCAGTAAGCTCTTCCTACCCAAGCCCAGACCAACATTTTTTAGACTTACCCCCCACTCTAACAGAAAGTCCTCTCCTAGAGCAACTATCCACGCTCAACCAGACAGGACCAACGGGGGGCTCCCCTTCTCTGACATTACCTCCTCCCCGCCTAAACCTATCGAGCACACAAATCCTGAATACACTCATTTCCACACCAGGCCCCACACATCCAACCCATTGCAAAACACAGGAACCACTAAAAATCACCAACTTCTACAGCCCCATCTCAAACCCCAAAAAAAGATCAAACCCCGCTACAGAGGATGCAGAGGTGGCAGGAAACAATCCACCAACAAACAAAAAACACAAACCAAAAACCCAGTCACAATAAAATCAGTATCTGACACACTCAAAGAAAAAGGCATCTTTAACCTCTCCGGATACAACCTTAACGAAACCGAAATAGAACTTTTAAGCAAAGGCCTATCTTTCTGCCCCACAAACAAACCTGACCTCTTTGAACTTTTCGTAGACCTCAACCAATTCATTAGAAGACTTACCCTACAACGTCATTTCAGCATAAAAAATCGCACAGTCAACACAAACAAATGCCCACTTAACGACAAGAAAAACGAGGTAATAGCCTCCACATCAAACACAATATACAACGATACAGACACACCAGAACCGACCATTACCATCAAACCCCCCCTCAAAAACAAATCGAACTACTATCCACTAGAAAGCCGAGGCCCACACCTGGAAAGCTATTATAACATGGTCCTAGATGACCTAAAAAGCGCGTTCTCACCCAGTAAAGATTGCACACGACCAGACACCACCATACCCGCAAAGAAAAAACAAGATAACCTCAGCATCAACCAGAAAAAAGCCTTGAAAAATCTAAAAGACAACCCCAATATAGTCATAAAAAATGCGGATAAAGGAGGAGGAATAGTCATCCTCAGCACGGACCAGTATGAGAGAGAGGCCCTAAGAATACTATCAGACACTAATTACTACAAACCTATCACCTTAGATCCTACCAAAGAATATAAAACCCAACTACACGACCTAATTGAACACGGAACAACACAGGGAATACTGGATAAAAAACAACACAAATATCTAAAAGTGTCCCACCCAGCCATAGCCAGATTTTACTTCCTCCCAAAAATCCACAAATCCCTGTCCCAACCCCCCGGCAGACCAATCATCTCAGGTATAGATTCCCTCACCTCAAACCTGTCAGAATATATAGACGGTATCCTCCAGAGATACGTCATCACACTCCCATCCTATCTCAAAGACTCAGCACACCTCATCCAAAACCTAGAGAAAGTCACATGGCAAAACGATTTCATCTGGGTCACGCTAGACGTAACATCCCTGTATAGCAACATCATACACTCACTAGGCCTCAATGCTACAAATAGATACTTGGCCAACGACACAGTCATGACACCAACCCAAAAAGAATTCATCCTAAGATCCATAAAATTCATACTAGACCATAATTATTTTACATACAAAGACTATTTCTACATCCAAACCAAAGGAACAGCCATGGGCACCAAATTTGCACCCTCATATGCGAACTTATTCATGGGGGCTTTTGAGGACCAACATGGTCTACTAGAGCACCCCAACATCAGATTTTACAAGAGGTATATAGATGACATTATCTTCATCTGGCAAGGAAATAACACTGACCTAAAAACATTTGTACAGACCCTCAATCAAAACACTTGGAACATTAAACTTACACTAGAATCAAACCCGACTAACGTAGTTTTCCTAGACCTCCACCTCAACAGTGAAAACAACATCATCTCCACCAGCACACACTTCAAAAACGTAGACGCCAACAGCTTCCTTGATTTCAACAGCTGTCACTACCACAAATGGAAAACAAACATACCATTCAGCCAGATGAAAAGAATAAGACGCAACTGCACCAACACAAACACCATGAAAACCCAAATAGAAACCCTGAGCCAAAGATTCCTACAAAAAAACTACCCCCCACAACTCATTAAAAACTCAAAAAAGAAAATCTCCCAAATAGACCAAAAGGAAAGCCTTCAACCGAAAATAAAAACAACCAAAGAAACTCCCTTCACACCAGGGCTAATCACCAGATACAACAAAAACCACCAAACAATCAGACACATTCTAACCAAACATTGGTCAGTACTATTAAAAGACCCCATCTTAGGTAAAGAAATCCCCAAAACACCGAGACTTACCTTCCGAAGAGCAAAAACCCTCAAAAACATCCTAGCCCCTTCATGCCCAAACAAAAATACCCTCAAGACAACGACACAGACGACAATTAACAAACAAATACCAGAATTTAAAGGATCCTCTAAATGCGGTGCAAAAAAATGCAAATGCTGCCGGATGATCAAAACAGTAAACAGAGAGATAGACATCCCACACCCCATTGGCAAAATCCCACTCCTACACCAAATGACCTGTGCCAGTAAAAATATCATCTACTTACTTCAATGCCCCTGCAACATTTTCTACGTTGGCCGCACGACACAAACCCTGAGAGAACGAATGAATGAACACCGATCAAACATAAAAAGAAAAATCACTACACACAGTGTCTCACGCCACTTCACACTAGCACACGAAAGCAACCCCCTAGATCTAAAAGTCATCCCCCTTGAACAAACCCCTTCCTACCAACAACTATGTAGGAAGGAAATGTTCTGGATCTTTAAACTAAACACCCTCACTCCATTTGGCCTAAACGAATCACTGGAACACGCCAACTACTAATCAACAACCACTACCAACAAAAAAACTGACCATAATAGCCAGACCCCACAACACCACCCAATATAGAAATAACCCCGCCACCACCCCAGATTGCCCAACCAACATGTATCTCCCACATATATTAATTCTTTAAAAACACCGAAGTATTTTTAGAAAAACACCAAGGAGTACGTATAGATAAATGTGGAAATTCCTAAATAAAATGAACAAACGACACACGAAACAAAAGAAAAAGATATAACAAAGAGCGACGTAGGCAGACTACATCCGAAGAGTAGGCACACACATCTACCTGCCCATATTTACATATATAGAGAAGAATGAACGAAAAATTAACACAAATAGAGAAAATATATTTCATTTATTTATCTATCAAATTATCGATTAAATCGAAACCACATTTTAAATACATTTTAATACTTTTGTCTCTGATTATCAAACCACACCATTGGAACCATCCCTTTTTTACTACAATAATTTTTTATTTTATTTTATTTTATTTTATTTATTTATTATTTATTATTTTTTATATTTTTTATTTATTTTTTATTTTTTATTTTTTCCTACTTTTCACCATTGTTTTAACCCCCCTTATTTATATATATATATATATATATATATATTAGTTTATATATATATATTTTTTACATATTTTTTATACCTACTATATACCATTTCCTATATTTCACACCATTACATTATATTTATATTTTTATATATTGTATATCCCTTCTATAACAAACTGTACATGTACCATGGGGAGGATTCTCCAATATATCTATCCTTACTATGCAACAAAGCCCAGCCCATACACCCCAGAGAAGATCCCACTGCAAGTGACACCACTTCCCCTTAAACTTGTAGGCAGACCATACAGCTCACACAGTCAAAAAGAATATCGACAAACCGGAAGTATCGCGTGCGTTCCAGCTTGGAACGCAGCGTCTAACTTCCGGAAATACGACACCGCCCCTAGGAGCTTACAAGGTGAACAGACCGGATGACGTGTTGCGTTCCAACCTGGAACGCACAGACGTCACAACACATCCGGTCACTCCCCCTCCCAGCCGGCTTCAGAGATCTGCTGGCCAAACGCCCCCTAACGGCGGCCCACCTATATCCTCTGGCCCTCAATACCCTCCCTCCTACTAGGGCGGTCCCCTAACATAGCCCCATATATATCCCCAGTGCCGCTTTACAAGGCGACCACAATGCGTTCCAGCTTGGAACGCAAACAACTTCCGGTCATGTAAAAAGCGCAGCCGGACACTCCCCTTTCCGGCTGACATCACTGAACAGCAAAAAAACGCCCTGTACCACACAGGGGCGGTCCCCAATGCATTTTTGGCGCGTTTTCTCCGTTTTTTGGCGCCTTCTAGCCAATTAGTGGCCATTTTAACAAAGATCCTAATAGGATTATTAGGGTATAAATACCTGTGACCATACATAGAGACACTATTGCTCCTGATGAAGGGACGTGCCTGTCCCGAAACGCGTTGAGCCGGATTTTTTTACTTGCAAATAAAGACCTTTGAAGAGAAGCACCCGTGTTGTTTGGCTGCCTTCATCCGTTATAACTCTAGAAGCGATCCAGGCTGGGGGGGTACTCGGTTTACAGGTGTATTATGCTTATCCTGGTAAACCGCCCCCCCCGTGAAGTGAGTAAACTTACTTATGATACCACAATATTATAATATATATGTCGGTATTTTAAACAAAAAAAACTTTTATCCATTGCTCTATCCTACTGTACCACATCTATTGTGTACGACGCTGCAGAACACGGCCTCTTAGGCAATAGAGGCTGTATGCAGTGATCCCACTTTTACGTACAATCTATTTTTTATTTTTTATCCTTTTATTCTCTCAGCAGATTTTATACGTGTATACTTTTCACTCGCTCTTTGTATGCAGATTTTGTTTTATTTCGCTTGTTTTAAAAAAAAAAAAATTTTTTTTACATGTATGTACAACTTTTTTCCTGTACAATTTTTTCCTACACAATTGATATCCCTCTACATATTAATATAACATAACCCCAACAACAACCTATCACACACTCCAGCAGCCCAACACTAATCCTCTATTGGCGCTCACAAGGGTTTATATAAATAAGAGGCGAGATTTGGAGGGTATCCCCACCCACCAGTCCCCCTTTTTTTGGCTCACTACCTCACCCTATACAGGCAGACTCCCTTGTCGACCTGACCAAACCCGGAGCAGCCTCTAGCATCTATCACCCTACTTTCTCTCCACCCCGCTCCTATCCACCCGAGGCGCCTCAAGTCTTTCAGATCTAGTGGAAAGCCATTCCAAGAGATCCGTTTGACCCTCACACTTTCTCTCTCTCTCTCTTATAGTTGAAGATTTAGGCAGATCACATTTGACCAGCTCAGTGAGATGGACAAAGAATAAGGAAACAAACAAACAGCAGGTGGCGCTATACAGATATATTTTATTGAATAATTCGAAGGCTATACAATTTTTTTTATTCCATGCAATTACAAAAGTATTCAGATCCAGGTGCTGGCTTGTAAAATATAGAATATGTTTGGTTACACAACCCCTTTAAGGGCCCTTTACACCAGCAGATGATCAAGTCAATTATCACAAACAAATGTTTGTACAAATGCTTATTCCCGATAGTTGGTCCATGTAAATATGCTGGCAATCAGCGGACAAAGGCGTGAACAATCGTTTGTTAGCTGATTGGATATTTTATGAAAGTGCCCAGTGGTTGGCAGCCCGTCTCTACATGTAAACGGGATATGCTGCTGAGATTATGTAAAATTCAATTTCCATTGGCCTGTGTAAAGACCTTGTAAATGATCAACTGGTTTTATCGGCATCCGTTTAGGCTGAGTATTAGGTCGTGTAAAAGAACCTCAACTACTTAAAACCAATTGGATAATATGGAAATCGATCCACCTCCCCAGTATTCCAGCAGTACACTGGAATAGTGAAGCAGCAAGCATCTTATTTCGTACTTTCCTACACAATACTGCACTTCTGTCTGCAGACAGTCGAAGAATACAAACATACTACAGTTAGGTTAATAAATATTAACCAATTCATTCCTATTCCTCATAGATCATACAGTACATCTTCTACTGTATATATCGACCATTGTCATTGTATAGACATTCTATAGTTCTATGAGATAATTCTCCTGCTTGTCATGGAAGACAAATCAATGTCAGCCTCCAATCACGATTTATTCATCCATGTTATAGGAAGAAATCTCGCTTCCGTACAGCCATGATGACCTATGTCTCCCTGAGGCGTCACTGCCTTGAGATACTAAGACAGGGATCAGAAGTCTGCGGCATTCCAGCTATTCTGAGACTTCCAGAATTCTCATTTCACTTCTGTGGAGTTACAAGAACAGCCAAGCAAGTGTGCATGCTGGGAGTTGTGGTTTCACAGCAGCTGGAGAGTGCCGAAGGTAGCTGATCCCTGTAGTAAGAGGTCACAGTGGAAAAATCAGTTCTTCCCATCTTAACGAAACAGCTTGGGTAGAGCATGAAAAATTTACCTTTTAAAAGCTCCCTGGACTTTGTGTGGCTGTCATGGCCCATAACAGGTAGGAACTAGTGTTAGGAACCACCCATGGAGGCGACCTTGACGTGGTGAGTGGCTTATTATGCTTTGGCCAAAATGTACACCAATGCCTCATTCAACATCCAGCATAGAGGCAGGGCAGAGTGCTGGTTGCAGAGTGCGATTGCATTTGTGTTTTTGCGTTAGCATTTAGAGAGTATTTTTATATTGTTAGCCTGTAAATCACCCGCAGAGTGGAGATTTTGCTCTGGTTTCGGGGTGGGGAACAGGGAATATAGAAACTGTTTTGTTTAATTTGGATTTTCTATTGCTGGATTTTGTAGACACTATCTTGATTTCCTTTGTGTCAAGCCATGTGGTTTGTCGGCCATCTTTAATTTCCTATGTGTGGTGTGTGAAGACATGAGGTTTTGTCGGCCATCTTGGTTAGTTTGCTATGGAAAGCGATTTGGTTGTTTTTGCCTGAAATCTTAGTTTTGTCCAGAATAATTATCTTGTATTTTTGTATCTTTCTATGTACAGTTTGATTTTGTTTTGATAAGTTTTGTGCTGGATATCAGTGGAGTGTTCGGTTATGTTATAGCTCAGTGACCAGTCTGATACAGGAATCATTGTTTGAGCATTAGTGGCAGTTTAGCGGTGAAATCGTCCTATAGTTGATGATTCTGCTTAATGTTTGTATATCTGTGGCTGTTACACTGAATTGTAGACTTGTTTGGCATAATTAATACAGATACTACAATGTAGAAAGGAGGTGCTTGTAGTTCTGTGCCAAAAGTATTGGGACAACTCCTAGAGATCAATAGCAGAGTATTTTTTGTAGCAACTATTGTAGTGTTTGTATAGCTGTGCAATGGAAAGTATTTTTAAAGAAGTTGAAAAGTTGAAGGACACGGCGGCCATTCTTCAAGCTATGCAGGGATCTACTGATCCATGGCTGCAGGCTCAGAATTGTGTAGCAAACCTGGTCGGTATCAAAAAATGGCGCAAAAGGAAAGTCAAGTATGCTCTGATTTTTGCTGCTGGGTGGATAGCGGATAAATATCAGGAGTCTTGTAGGCTGAAGCTGAGTTTGGAAAGAGAAGTGGAAGATTTAAAAGTGGAAATTGTTAAATTGAGAACTCTTGTCCAGAAGGCAGCTGAAGCTAGCGCTAGTTATGAATGTACTGTGAGGTGTAATACTGAGCTGCGCAGGGAAAATGAATGTTTATCTGAAAGCCTGATGCACGTACAGGGTGCTGTAAGGGAATTGTCTGCTATCTGCAGGAAGACAGAGGATGAGCATTCTCGGTGCTTAGTGCAGCCAGAGTTATTGAGACAACCGTTGGAGAGTAATGTGTCTGGGATTAGAGGAAATGTATGGGCTGTAAGCATGGAGAAGTCTGAGGATTGTGGTTCAGATAGTGGAACCGACTCAGGGATGGAGATGGACAATGTGTCTGATCCTGGAGTTGGAAGTATTAACACCAGGCCAGAAGATTCCTCAGATAAGTCTGTGGTAAGTGGACTCAATACAGATAGTGTGGGATCTAGTCATGCTAGGATGGTTAATGTTGTGCGCCAAGTCAAATCACCATGCTCCCAGACAAGGTATTGTGCAGGGAGAGAAGCTATTTGTTGTTTTGCATGCAGGGAATACGGGTACATTGCATGATATTGTAACGTTGCTAATGGCAACAGACACAGGTATGTTAAGTACCCCAGAACCACACCTAGAAGTAAAGTGGTTTATTCAGCAAGGTGGGGTAATGGTCCCAGACATGGTTCTTTGCAAAGGCAGAGAACCCAGGGACAGCCAAGGTCTTTGATCAATGAAGCAGATTTTAAATCCCAATATGAACGGTTAAAATGTGAAAATTTGAAGCTCAGAGAGGGCACAAATTTTTGTGTGCCAGAGAAGGGTAAATTAAGGTCTTTATCTGAGACCTAATTTAAATAGATTTTTCCCTTCCCCTAGGGAAAAAAAACGGTTTTGGGACCTTGTAATGTTAAATCCTGCTTCTTGGTTTGGAGCTGGGCAAATTAACATTTCAATGTCTGGGTGGGTAGAAATTCTCCTATACGGTTTCAGGTGAACCCTCCAAGAAATTGATTTGTTAATTCAGTCCTATACAGTTGTATGTTTTTCCAAAGGGTTTTTGTATTTGAGTTTCGGTTTTTAAGTTAAAATTTACTTTTTACTGAATCTCAATGTATATAGCAAGACTTTCTGTAACTGAAGTTTTCTATGTTGTTTTTTTCTCTCCTTTTTATAGGTCTTCTTTTGCTAATCCATTTTTGCTTTTAGGTTTTATTGTTGTAATCAAGTTTTTCCTTTTTCATATTTTGGCATCTTTTTCGGTTTTATTTTCAGTTATTTTTGTCTATTTTTGTTTGGGTATTTCTTTGATTAATTTACATTTACAATTTTCTGCAGTTCTCTGTTGTTTTTTTCTCTCCTTTTTACAGGTCTTCTTTTACTAATCCATTTTTATTTTTTTTTAGGTTTTTATTGATGCAAGGTTTTTCAGTTTTTCCTTTTTACTAACCCATTTTTATTTTTAGTCTATTATAAATTTTTTCCTTTTTCATATTTTGGCGCTTTTCTCTTTCTCTTCTCTGTAGATTTGGTTGAGAGTAATGGGGGTCTTATGATATTGTGTGGGAACTACTGTCTGAATACAAGGGTTGCTTCTGAGTGAGAGGTTTTTGATCAGTCACTGCAAAAAGGGCTTCGTGTGCTGTTCAGCTTGACTATATAGAATAATATAGGCAAAGGAAAGTGAGTTGATGAGCTTTTTTTAAGGAGACAAGGTGATATATATTACCCGGGCATACCAATAGCTGTGTGAGTAACCCCTTTCCCCACAGGAGTACTGTGTGTTTGTTTCCTGTGCGCACATTCCACTCCAGGTCAATTGGAAGCTCTGTGGTTAGGTTCAGAGCCAAAACCGAGGCTGGTATATATCTCATTAGGAGACTCTGAGGGCCGCCGTGTGTCGGTGAGAGCCCTTTTCCTCACACTGATTACTCCTTTTCCTGAGGTCTAACTAGGGTGAACGGAGTCCGTGTGTCGGTGCCAGAAACCCTAGGGCAACTCAGAGGTGAACAAAGGGGAGTAGCAGCCGTCCAAGCGTGTGTCGCGGGACAGTCCAGGCGTGTGTCGCGGGACACTGTAGGTGAACTACTTTTAGAAGGCTCGAGCATGGGTTTAGGGAAATTTAGGGAACAGAAGGGTACCACTTCTGACTATAGGACAGCCAAGCAGTACATGAAATCCATCTATGGAGGAGGAGTTGTTAAGCCCCTCAAAGATTGGCACCAAGGGACTGTAGGTTCAGAGTGGACCATCCCCAAAGAAGGGACCTTTGAGGTCTGGATTAGGAAAAAGTTAATCCGTAAATTCCCCACTAGACTCTAAAGCCAAGGTTCCCTCTAGAAAGCAGAACTGTGGCTGCACGAATCCATCGATCTCTAGCAACAGGGCATTCAAAAGTCCCAGACAGTGCGAACTAACACTGTCATGTACTCCCGTCCCGCTAATACTGCAGAGTCCAAGAGAAGCGCTTTTCTCTTTCTCTCTCTATCTCTCCCTCTCTCTCTCATCCCTCCCTCATCTCTCCATCTAACCTTGAGACGATGCACCATGTTTAATCCAGCTTCTCTTCGTCCTGGTTTTAAGGACGATGAAAAGGGGGGAAAGTGGTGCCGAAAACAATGATCTTCAAACTTTTTACTAACCATTCTTACCTCTCAAATATCAATCAATTTCTAACCTAGTAGGGAAATACGTTGAGAACCATCACGACTGCCTTTTCTTTGATGGTACTTGGGTCAGATTTTTGCAAAGAAGGTAAAAATCACAGCCGATCCATGGCCTGAATGTTCCGCTGTAACCCTTTTATTCCATCAGGTATGCCCCCAGGCAGCCCCACGGGTTATCACCCGATGTCCGCCACCGGGTTCGGGAGTTTCTCCCGGACCCAGACTCAATAACCAGTGTTCATTCTAGTCAACCAGGTGATTGGGTCGTGCTAAAGAAACATCCGAGGACGGGACTAGAGCCGAGATATCTTGGGCCATTCCAGGTGCTGCTGATGACGCCAACCTCTCTGAAGTTCGAGGGACGAGACAACTGGATCCACACCAGTCATTGCAAGAAGCTGCTCAACTAAGTCAAAGAATGAAGAGTATCACTTTTGTTTATTTGTTACAAGGAGACATTTGTTGATAGCACATAATGATACATTCCTAGAGGGTAATATCAGCTATAGGTTTAATATTAGCTCTGGCTCCTGCTCCTCGCTTGTTAATCCTGTATGGGTGTCCGGGCAGCTAGGCGACCCGTAGATGTGGTATGGTTATGCCTGGCTAGCAGACACCATTGACATGGGTCAGGCCTATACTGACAGTAGCAGGGCAGAGGCGGAGCTATGACTAGTGAGGGTCGGAATCCTTTTTAAAGCTTTGGGAGGTCTTGGGGCTCACTGGTTTTCCATTGGATCCGGGCGAAAGTAAATAGGACATGTACCTATGTTTTTTTGTTTCCATTCCTTCTATATGCCGTAGTGAGATGTTCCTGATGTCTAATCGACCGAGTTACCGAAGCCCGAACAGACAAGACGCCCTGAAATTCAAACCATGGACCAGATGCAGAGGATTCCAAACCAGCCAGTGACCAACGCAAAACGCCACCTCCTGAGTCACCTCCCAAAGAAAAGAAGCTATGTGTCAAGATTGACTTTCTGTTTTCCATCATCTGTTTTGTTTTATGGATTACAAGACAGTTTTTTTCAAAGAAGAAGATCGAGATTCATTGAGGGACACTGGGGAGCATATGACAAAGAGTAGGGACTGTTGCGGAAATTTTATTATCGGATTTAGCCAAAGAACGCTCTAGCAGAGGGTACTTGGGTTGAATCGGGACCAGTGGTAAAACCGTCAATATGAAAACCTTCTCATGGGCTTGGAGACGTGTTCTCAGTGTGTAGGGGGCATTTGCCGGTTTGTGAGCACTAAGTGCAATGCACTGGGCTTTTTCCCTTCAAATGTCTATACACATTAGAGAAGTGAAGTCTGCATAATGAGAGATACATATTATACCTCTGCTGTGGCTTCGCTATCCCTTTCTGGATACATATCTGCTTTTAAGACATGCATATTTGCCTTGTCTGTATACTCGTACCGTATACTGACAATAGCCTTAGCAATGTCTCGCAGATAGTCTCAAACCTATAAGAACCAGTAGAATGATCTTCACTAGATACTGGTCACTTTGAGCAGTATTGAATGAGATCTATGCTGACAGTGATGGGGGGTGGGCGGCCACCTGGCTGATCAGACAATGGACATGACTCATCCTTCCTTATACAGGGATGGGGTGTGTGCATTGCACTGTCCAGCCACGTTGATGCCCTCCCCTGTCCTTTGACAAGTCTCTTCTTCCTGTGTCATCACTTCCTGTATCCTTGTTACATGAAGTAAGTGGTCGGGTGATGGGCCAACCCCTTTTCTATTGTTACTGTGACTAAATAAAAGGTGAGCAGACTGTGGAGGAGGGGCAGTTGCTCAGCAGAACTTAACATGAAAACACCTTTGTCTGACTGCGGTTGAGATTTTTACCTTTCCTTACACAAAGCCTGATGCGAGCGGATTTCTAATATTAATATTTCTACAACAGTTTTAATTAGAATAAAATATACTTTATTTACTGTTTCTGTTGTCTAAACCTGGGTGCATGTCTGAAAAATATGGTATTTATATGATATATGCATATACATTCATTATAAACTAATTGAATGCAGTGTTTTGATCCCGGTAAGGGTCCATCATCACTGAATTCATAGCTATTTGTGTCATAGCTCAGGAAGTTATATTCATTAAGAGACAACCAAGAACAACACACACATCCCAGTTCACCTGTGTAATGAGGAAAGGACATAACAGCGTGTGCAAAATGTTATCACAGCAAACATCTGCGTGTGCCGCTCATACATAGAAAAGCCAAGCCTCTCATTATCACAGTAGCTTCCTCAGGTCATCCTATTATTTACTCTGTGAAGACAGGACAGACATGATGTTATTCAGGATATGGGAGTAGTTCCTCCTCCTTGGAGGCCTCAGGCAGTGCTTATGGTGTCTGATGATGCACCCTATTGTAGTAATGAGTATGAGTGTGCGCACTTCAGGGACATAGCGTAACTAGACTGAGGTGTAAAATCCATTTCATGTCACAACAGGAGGCAAAGTGTGAAGCTAAAACCCTTCGTACAGATGACTTCATACTGATGACTGAATGTATATTTGCTCGATGATTCAGATCTACACCTCATAGAAAACTTTAGATGCTTCCAAGTGCACAAAAGTATTAGAAATACGGGGCAGCGAATGCACAGCAGAGTTTTTGTACATCGCAAGACTTTTTGTGCAAAAGTCTTTCACATCTGCTACTTTTCAATTTTCATGTTTGACCTAGGGATTACTTCTCATACATGATCCTGAATACGTGCAGAGGTGTAATCAGACCTACATTTAAAGGTGTGGATGCAATCAGTAATGTCAAGCCAAAGTTCATGATCCCATGCTCAAAAGAGTAAAGGCCGAATCCATGTATAGAGTTTGTTCACAGTTATATATAGTTATAAGTCATTCGTCTACATAGTACCAGATTTAGATATGAAAAGCCTGTAGGCACAGATTCTCTTGTACCTTAGACCTCATTCACACGTCCGTGGTGACATCAGTGACAAGATGGTCAGCGGTTCATCTGTTGTCCATGAAGGACCAGTGTTGGGTCTCATTGTCTGCTTTTTGCCCCCTCTGGGTCTTCCTTATTTTATGGATAATACGCAGTGTCAACGATCCGTGAAACACAGATTCCATTTGTCGTGTCCGTATTTTCACTGACCCATAGACTATAAAGGGCATGAGGGATCCGTGAACACGGGCATGCTTCTGTGAAGTAACCGCGGCCACACGGAGTGTGGAAATTCATGGGTGTGTGAATACACACACTATAATCAATGGGTACGTGCTCTGCCCATAGAGAACACGGGCAGCACACATCTGTCAATAAGGCTTTAGGGAGCATTTACACCAACCAATTATCTGACAGATTTTCTGACCAATCATTGGTCAGGTGGCCATTTACACACAGATCTTTTGTTATACATACCAACTTTTGGTCTGATTGGACAGAAATTGGGCAGATAATTTGCTCGTGTGAATGCACCCTTATGCCTCAATCACATGTCAGTGTTCGGTCAGTGATTTCCATCAGTGATTGTGAGCCAAAACCAGGTGCGGCTCTAAAAACAGAACAGGTGCAAATCTTTCCCCTATACCTTATGCCTGTGAAGGCTCCAATCCTGGTTTTGGCTCACAATCACTGATGGAAATCACTGACCAAACACTGACATGTGAATGAAGAATTAGACTGTGTCCTTTAATAAAACCGCACCTATAGTTGAGTGTGGCTTTAAAATCCTTGTCTGCTTTCATAAAATTTCTCCTACAAGATTTCTTAGCTCACAACTTCTGCAGCCTTCTCCTTGTCCGTTCCTTGCTGACACCTCTTGTTTTAAGTGCCTTGTTAACATAAACCAACTTTACATGTGATTGCACGAATGGAGTATTCTGTATTCAAGTGTAGAAATTTCCTTCAGCAGAAGCCCTTGCCCCAGAACTGCCTTTAGTCCCAGGCCTTCTGTCTCTTAGATAAATCCAGCCTTGCTTTTACACTTTTCTGAACACACGTATACTGGTGGAGGCAAGAACAGTGTTGGGCTCGTGTGCAAGAAAATATGGGCCTTGTGCTCTCCAGCAAATATTTGATAAGATTTAGGGGTTCCTAATGGTGTACTTCCTTCATGACTACCTTACCGACTTCTCAAACTTAAGGGGACAACTGTGTCATCAGAAAATTCACAGTGTCTCAGTGGTTAGCCCTGGTGCCTTGCAGTGACTGGGTCTAGGTTTGAATCCAACCAAACGCATGGAGGTTGTATGTTCTTCCCTTGTTTGTGTGGGTTTCCTCCAGGTTTCATCCCACACTCTAAAGACCTACTGATAGGAAACACAGAAGACTGATGGCAGAAAAAGACCACCTGGTCCATTTATGTCTCCCCTTTCCCTTCTTTCCTCAGGGCTATACAGAGTAAGGGGGACATTTATTAAGACTGGTGATTTATACGTCGGTCTTAATCCCTCTGTGCTGGCGGTGGATCTGACAAAGGGCTGTACAGGTGCAGGCCTCTACATAAATTTGGCTCTTGCTGCCTCCGAGCCGTGCAACATGCTTTAAAGAGGACCTTTCACCAGAATAAAACCTCTAAACTGACTATACAGACGTGTAGAGCGGCGCCCAGGGACCCCCTGCACTTACTGTTATCCCCGGGCGCCGCTCCGTTCGCCCGGTATAGCCTCCGTTATCTTCATAGTTAGGCTCCACCCAGGGGAACATGACGCCGTCTCTTTCTCCTATGCTGTAGCGCTGGCCAATCACAGCGCTCAGCTCATAGCCTGGCTATGAGCTGAGCGCTGCGATTGGTCAGCGCTACAGCATAGGAGAAAGAGACGCCGGCAGGTTCCCCTGGGTGGAGCCCAACTATGAAGATACCGGAGGCTATACCGGGCGAACGGAGCGGCGCCCGGGGATAACAGTAAGTGCAGGGAGATCCCTGGGCGCCGCTCTACACGTCTGTATAGTCAGTTTAGAGGTTTTATTCTGGTGAAAGGTCCTCTTTAAACTACGTCAGCTCCCCTGCTGGCGTAGTTTAGGACCATATTCCACTCCATAAACTGGCATGGAAAATGATGAATGAGACGGGCTGGCCGACCCACCCTCTTCTCCGCCCACACCACATCCCCTTTTTCCGCCACTTTGCAAAAGTGGCGTGAGCATGGTATAACACCTTTGCGATAAAATCTAAATACACCATAAAAGTACCGTCTAAGTTCTTAAAGTCTCTTCTGTTATGTCTTATGCTTAAGACCCTCTACCATATTTATAGCCCGTCACAACTTAGATTGTGAGTGCCACTGAGGACAACGAGCGATGACAATGTCTATAATAAATCACTGTGGAATATGTTGGCACTATATGTTAAGTAGATTTTTATTTTTTAGAGGTTTTCATTAGTGTTGAGCAAAGCTGTGTTTTTCAAGTTTGGTGTACAAGGTTTGGGTTATCTAAGAAGTCTGTTATGGATTCCGCTACCACGGACCATAATGGTTCATGTAAGATAACTGTTCAGTAGCTATCGCATTGTCATCACAGACAGGATTACAATGACAGATATTATATAGACAGGATCTTCCATTCACAATAGGTCATATCACACCTTATCTTCTCCCTCCTGACCTCTGCACGGGTCACAGCGCATGCGTAGAAAAATCTCCCTTAGAAGTCAATGAAGTCCCCTCCTGTCCATTGTCTATGTGGCTGCTCTCAAATAAAAGTTAGTTTTGTCATACTTTAGGCCTAGTGATCAGTGTAAAAATAGCATGATTTTAGATTTATTTTATTATTTTTTAAATATCGATAGTGACATGGAAAAAATATATATATACACTCGCCTAAAGAATTATTAGGAACACCTGTTCTATTTCTCATTAATGCAATTATCTAGTCAACCAATCACATGGCAGCTGCTTCAATGCATTTAGGGGTGTGGTCCTGGTCAAGACAATCTCCTGAACTCCAAACTGAATGTCAGAATGGGAAAGAAAGGTGATTTAAGCAATTTTGAGCGTGGTATGGTTGTTGGTGCCAGACGGGCCGGTCTGAGTATTTCACAATCTGCTCAGTTACTGGGATTTTCACGCACAACCATTTCTAGGGTTTACAAAGAATGGTGTGAAAAGGGAAAAACATCCAGTATGCGGCAGTCCTGTGGGCAAAAATGCCTTGTGGATGCTAGAGGTCAGAGGAGAATGGGCCGACTGATTCAAGCTGATAGAAGAGCAACGTTGACTGAAATAACCACTCGTTACAACCGAGGTATGCAGCAAAGCATTTGTGAAGCCACAACACGCACAACCTTGAGGCGGATGGGCTACAACAGCAGAAGACCCCACCGGGTACCACTCATCTCCACTACAAATAGGAAAAAGAGGCTACAATTTGCACGAGCTCACCAAAATTGGACTGTTAAAGACTGGAAAAATGTTCCACCACATCCCAAAAATGTTCCACCACATCCCAAAGATGCTCTATTGGGTTGAGATCTAGTGACTGTGGGGGCCATTTTAGTACAGTGAACTCGTTGTCATGTTCAAGAAACCAATTTGAAATGATTCGAGCTTTGTGACATGGTGCATTATCCTGCTGGAAGTAGCCATCAGAGGATGGATACATGTTCTCATTCTGTTTACGCCAAATTCGGACTCTACCATTTGAATGTCTCAACAGAAATCGAGACTCATCAGACCAGGCAACATTTTTCCAGTCTTCAACAGTCCAATTTTGGTGAGATCGTGCAAATTGTAGCCTCTTTTTCCTATTTGTAGTGGAGATGAGTTGTACCCAGTGGGGTCTTCTGCTGTTGTAGCCCATCCGCCTCAAGGTTGTGCGTGTTGTGGCTTCACAAATGCTTTGCTGCATACCTCGGTTGTAACGAGTGGTTATTTCAGTCAACGTTGCTCTTCTATCAGCTTGAATCAGTCTGCCCATTCTCCTCTGACCTCTAGCATCCACAAGGCATTTTTGCCCACAGGACTGTCGCATACTGGATGTTTTTCCCTTTTCACACCATTCTTTGTAAACTCTAGAAATGGTTGTGCGTGAAAATCCCAGTAACTGAGAAGATTGTGAAATACTCAGACCGGCCCGTCTGGCACCAACAACCATGCCACGCTCAAAATTGCTTAAATCACCTTTCTTTCCCATTCTGACATTCAGTTTGGAGTTCAGGAGATTGTCTTGACCAGGAGCACACCCCTAAATGCATTGAAGCAACTGCCATGTGATTGGTTGACTAGATAATTGCATTAATGAGAAATAGAACAGGTGTTCCTAATAATTCTTTAGGTGAGTGTACATACGTCCTATTAGCCTTTCTGAGTTGATTTTACATTGTTTTACTTTTTTTTGGGGGGGGGTTATTAATAGGAAAAAAAAGGGAAAATATATGTCATAATTGCCGTTCAGCGGTGAAGTTACATTGTACTACAGCCTTTACGGGGTATATTAATAGGATAGATACGTACGTCCTATTAGCCGTTCTGCATTTATTTGACATTGCTTTACTTTTTTTTGTGGGGTGTATTAATAGGAAAAAAAATAATATATATATATATATATATATATATATATATATATATATATATATAGAGCGAAAAAATTCCACGGCACCTCCAAGGCGTGAAATAGTAGAAAAGCTTTATTCACCAGACCCGCAACATTTTGATCCGCTTCCTGGGATCTTTCTCAAGCCACTGCTTGAGAAAGATCCCAGGAAGCGGATCGAAACGTTGCGGGTCTGGTGAATAAAGCTTTTCTACTATTTTACGCCTTAGAGGTGCCGTGGAATTTTTTTGCTTATTATTTGGAGGGGGATCGCCTTCACAGCCGCTAGCACTCCACCTGTACCTGACATACAGCTGTGCTGCCCAACTTTTCTATTTTGTCTTCCTATATATATATAAAAAAAAATATATATATATATATATATGTCATAAGTGCCGTTCGGCGGTGAAGTTAAATTGTACTACAGACATTTACGTGGTGTAGAAAAAGAAAATATGTCCCATCACCCGTTCTGCGGTGAATTGTGATTGTTATTTTGCTTTTTTTGTGGTGTAGAAATAGGGGGGGGAAAAGGAGAAAACATATCTTAATTGCCGTTCAGTGGTGAAGTAACATTGTACTACTGCCTTTTTTGGGGGGTATTATTTTAATTTAATTCTTTTATCATACAGTATGTCAGACAGACGGGTGATAGGCCCTTCAAAGGGAACGGGCAGTGGCAAAATGTTCCTGTTGCAGGCAGCAGAAGAAGGGGGGATGGCAGCAGGAGTCGCAGCGAGAGGCCTGAGCTCCCGCTGTCATCTAGCGGTCGTGTCTTGACCAGCAACACAGCGGTGTTTGAATGGTTGACTTGGTCTTCGAGTTTGTCGCAAGTGACATCAGACACCCCCCAGCCAAGAGTTGGTAGGTTCCTCTGACATGAAGCAGGCCCTGTGCCCCCACCTGTCCTGAACATTCCTCTGTCATTTTCAGTTTCCTCAGCGCAAGAAGTATTATATGCCGTAGGCTCTACTCCACTTTTCAGCAAGGATGAGTTACTAGAGGACAGTCAGCAGCTACTGCCCAGCCAAGATCTGGAGGAAACATCCACTGCTTTCTCCGGTAGGCGGGTAAGTAGTGATGAGGAGAGTCGCATGGGAGCAGGTGTTGCAAGCAGTCAGGCTCCTGGCCCTGAGACCGCTGAGGGGGACATCAGTGACGTGCAGATAGTAGCGGATGATGATGATTATGTAGCCGATCGCACTTGTGAGCCTAGTGAAGAAGGGGCTTCATCATCAGGAGAAGAGGGTGGCAGCTTGCGCGTGATACAGCGGCTGAGCCAGCAGGGTGGCAGCGTGATTGTGAGTCAGCAGAATGACAGCAGTGGGAGGTCGGGAGCCAAACATGCCTGGGGTAGACCACCCGCTTTGCAGGAGCCTACCGGCCCAGGAAGTAGTGGTGCAGCAGTTCACTGAGGCAGCGGTAGCAGGCAGTCAACGCTGAGTGTTGGTGGGAAAATGCCATACTCTGCGTTGTGGTGATTTTTTTGTTAGGCCGCCGGAGAAGGTGAACATGGCCATTTGCCAGATTTGTGGGCAGAAGTTGAAGCGTGGCCAGGGTGCCAATGTTGTCACCACAGCCCTGTGTCAACACATGCAGCGTCACCATAAAGTGGCCTGGGAGAACAGTGGCTCCAATGTGGAGGTCCAGCCTGCTGCAGCAACCGCTGCATCACCCAGTGGCACGCACCCAATTTCATGCAGTTAATGCTCCACCACCTCAGCCAAAAGGAGCTGTCTGTCCTTCCTATCATCTGCTGGTCCTGATGCTCCTCGTCAGTCATTCCGTCCGCAATCGATCACCGAAGTGATTGCCAAGAGACAGCAGTATGCATGCACTCATCCAACGGCGCAGAAGCTGAACGTGCTCCTGGCCGAGTTGCTGGTGCTGCAGTCCCTCCTTTTCCAAGGGGGCTGAACTAGAGGAGGAGGAGGACGACATTCGAGCACAAGCAATGCGTAGAGAAATTGATGTTTTTTCTACACAGGTGACAGGAGAGGAGGAGCAGAAGCAGCCAGAGGAGCTACAGAGCAATGAGGAAGAGGAGGCAGATGACCCAGACACACCGTGGCAGTATTCAGTGGAGATGGAGGCAGGGAGTCCCTCCGAGTCACTTGCGCAAATGGACCAATGCATGCTCACTTGCTTGCGTAGTGACAGCCGAATTGTCACCATTCGCCAGAGGGTTAGCTACTGGCTCTCCACCATGTTAGACCCTTGCTACCGGTCCAAAATGGGGGCCTTTTTCACACCCGCTGAGAGGGAGGAAAAACTGAACTACTATCGAAACATCCTATGTAGTCAGTTGGTCGCTGCCTATGTGCACCATCGCCCATCCTTACGTAGGTCTGACCTCTGCGCTCACTGCCATGGCTGCTGGGGGTGTGGGGGGACAGGAGCAGTACCAGCTCCATCAGCAGCAACTTAACTCTAGAGTCGCTGATGATCAGTTTTCCTCAACCGCCTACTGAAGAAACTACTCACCAGCAGGTAGACATAGAGCAAAACCTGAACCAGCAGGTTGTGGCATACTTGGAGTGCACCCTGTCACCCCACATCGAAGATCCCCTGGACTACTGGGCAGCCAAACTCAATTTGTAGCTGCAACTAGCCAAGATTGCCTTGGACAAGCTTTCCTGCCAGGCCAGCAGTGTGGCATCAGAGCGGGTGTTTAGTGCAGCGGGGGCCATAGTTACCCCAAGGAGAAATAGCCTATCCACCCAAAATGTAGAGAAACTGACCTTTGTAAAAATTAATCAGCCAGGATTTTCAAACACCAGTGCCTGATGCATCAGACTTGATCATCCATGGTGCCACACCAACACTTTGACAAAAGAGACCTGTTTCTTCTGGCTACTTGCTTCAGCTACTATTCTGATGCTGCCACCCGCCTGATGCCACACCTGCTGCCAGGTGCTCCTACTGTCAGCCACCATCTTCAGCTGGTACTGGTATTGCCCCCCCCTACCCACTCTGTCACTGGGCCACTTTGTAGTCTCCTCATACTGCTGCCACCTCACCACTCTGTAGTCTTCTCATGCTGCTGCCACCTCAACACTATGTCTCTGGGTCACTCTGTGGTCTCCTCATGCTGCTGCCACATCACCACTCTGTGGTCTCCTCATGCTGCTGCCACTTCACCACTCTGTGGTCTCCTAGTGCTGCTGCCACCTCAACACTATGCCTCTGGGCCACTCTGTGGTCTCCTCATGCTGCTGCCCCCTCAACACTATGTCTCTTGGCCACTCTGTGGTCTCCTCATGCTGCTGCAACATCACCACACTGTGGTCTCCTCATGCTGCTGCCACATCAACACTCTGTGTTTTCTTCATGCTGCTGCCACATCACCACTATGTCACTGGGCCACTCTGTGGTCTCCTCATGCTGCTGCCACCTCACCACTATGTCAATGGGCCACTATGTGGTCTCCTCATCCTGCTGCCACTTCACCATTCTGTGGTCTCCTCATGCTGCTGCCAACTCACCGCTATGTCACTGGGCTAATCTGTGGTCTCCTCATGCTGCTGCTGCTACCTCAACACTATGTCTCTGGGCCACTCTGTGGTCTCCTCATGTGGCTGCCACATCACCACTCTGTGGTCTCTTCATGCTGCTACCACATCACCACTCTGTGTTTTCCTCATGCTGCTGCCACATCACCATTATGTCAGTGGGACACTCTGTGGTCTCCTCATGTTGCTGCCACTTCACCACTCTATGGTCCCCTCATGCTGCTGCCACATCACCACTATTTCACCTGGCCAATCTGTGGTCTCCTCGTGCTGCTGCCACTTCACCACTCTGTGGTCTCCTAGTGCTGCTGCCACCTCAACACTATGCCTCTGGGCCACTCTGTGGTCTCCTCATGCTGCTGCCCCCCCAACACTATGTCTCTTGGCCACTCTGTGGTCTCCTCATGCTGCTGCAACATCACCACACTGTGGTCTCCTCATGCTGCTGCCACATCAACACTCTGTGTTTTCTTCATGCAGCTGCCACATCACCACTATTGTATGTCACTGGGCCACTCTGTGGTCTCCTCATGCTGCTGCCACCTCACCACTATGTCAATGGGCCACTATGTGGTCTCCTCATCCTGCTGCCACTTCACCATTCTGTGGTCTCCTCATGCTGCTGCCAACTCACCGCTATGTCACTAGGCTAATCTGTGGTCTCCTCATGCTGCTGCTGCTACCTCAACACTATGTCTCTGGGCCACTCTGTGGTCTCCTCATGTGGCTGCCACATCACCACTCTGTGGTCTCTTCATGCTGCTACCACATTACCACTTTGTGTTTTCCTCATGCTGCTGCCACATCACCATTATGTCAGTGGGACACTCTGTGGTCTCCTCATGTTGCTGCCACTTCACCACTCTATGGTCCCCTCATGCTGCTGCCACATCACCACTATGTCACCTGGCCAATCTGTGGTCTCCTCGTGCTGCTGCCAAATCACCACTCTGTGGTCTCCTCATGCTGCTGCCACTTCACCACTATGTCACTGGGCCACTCTGTGGTCTCCTCATGCTGCTGCCACTTTACCACTCTGTGGTCTCCTCATTCTGCTGCCACTTCACAACTCTGTGGTCTCCTAGTGCTGCTGCCACCTAAACACTATGTCTCTGGGTCACTCTGTGGTCTCCTCATGCTGCTGCAACATCACCACACTGTGGTCTCCTCATGCTTCTGCCATATCAACACTGTTACTGGACCATTCTGTGGTCTCCTCATGCTGCTGCTGCCACACCACTATGTTACTGGGCCACTCTGTGGTCTCCCCATGCTGCTGCCACATCACCACTCTGTGGTCTCCTCATGCTGCTGCTACATTGCCACTCTGTGTTTTTCTCATGCTGCTGTCACATTGCTACTATGTCACTTGGCCACTCTGTGGTCTCCTCATGCTGCTGCCACTTCACCACTCTGTGGTATCCTCATGCTGCGGCCACCTTAACACTGTCTCTGGGCCACTCTGTGGTCTCCTCATGCTGCTGCCACATAACCACTCTGTGGTCTCCTCATGCTGCTGCCACATCACCACTATGTCACTGGGCCACTCTGTGGTCCCCTCATGCTGCTGGCACTTGACCACTATGTCACTGGGCCACTGTGTGGTCTTTTCATGCTGCTGCCTCTTCACCACTCTGTGGTCTCCTCATGCTGCTGCCACCTCACCACTCTGTGGTCTCCTCATGCTGCTGCCACTTCACCACTCTGTGGTCTTTTCTTGCTGCTGCCACCTCACCACTATGTCATTGGGCCATTCCCTGCTGTTCCCACTCTCCCCACTCCATGACTGGGCCACTATTTTGCCTTTTTGGCATTATCATTTATTTGACCCTTCTTCTGATCTGTCAGAAGGAAGGAAAAATGAGACGCACAATAGATCCTGTCTATGTAGCAGCTGTAAGACCTGTATGGTCCCATCAGAATTGGCTTATGATTTGGTAGCCAAAAGCAGGAGTGGGTACAAAACACAGAAGACATGCAAATATTCTATTCACGTGGCATCTCTGTTTTGGATCCACTCCTGTTTTTTTTGGCTTTAGCAATACTGATGGATTACTGACCAAATGCTGACCAAGTAAAGGCGGATGTTCAACAGACAGGATCTGTTTTTTGGGGGTTATTGTTCTGACGGATCACAGGATGGGCAAAATAATCAGTGACGTCAACACAAACTTACTGCTGACAGCCTCTCTACTCTGTCGGGGGGCTCTACTTGTATAAGCGTTTAATAGAACAGGTTCTGTAGACATCTATGTGGAATCAGCTGAAGAGGGTGTAAAAGGAGTGTGCCTCTTCTTGACGCTAACATCAACCTGTAAGGCTGAGTTCACACTTGAGTTATTTGGTCAGTTTTGGCACCGTAACTGCCCAAATAAGTGAAGTGTGCAGTGATTCTAAGAGCGACGCCTGTCATGTGCATGTCATACTGACTCACAGTATTGTTTTACTACCACAGCAGACTCCCTATGCGTGTTACTGCAAGGCACAGTGTTCTATACCATTATACATTCTCTCTGCAGCCAGGAAATAGCTGTTTTTTAACGCGATTTGCCACGAATAAATTCGGATCGAATCAAGTCTCTTTGGAAAATTTGGCGAACCGACCGAATTAAATTTGAGAAATTCGCTCATCTCTACTACTGAGCTATCCTCAGGATAGGTCATCAGTATGTGATTGGTGCGGGTTCAACAACCGGGACCCCGGCCGTTTGGCTGTTCAAGAAGGCAGCGGCATTCGCAGTAGCGCCACAGCCTTCTCTCTACTTTTCCTTGGCCAGTGACGACACATTCATCGGTCAGATGGCCTAGGCACAGCTAAGCCCATAGAAGTGAATGGGGCTGAGCGCTATACCAAGCACAATGCCTTGCTTGGTGAGCACAGAGAAGAACGCCTTCTGAAACAACTGATTGGCGGTGGTCTCGGGTGTCGAACCCCTGCAGATCAGAAACTGATGACCTATATAGAGGATAGGTCATCAGTATTTAAGTCTTGGAAAACTCTTTAAGGAACTTTGTGAATAGACTTTATAATAAATCTTTTACTGTTAAATGTCTATAATTTCTTTGGAGATCTATGCAGCTCCATGGTAGCAGACTACAAACTCCCTGTAGTCTGATCCTGCAATCCTGCTCGCTTTCAAAGCCTCCTGGACTTCAAAGCCCAGAATGAGCAGGACTTTAAATGAATAAATGCAAATTTTACTGACTCTTTTCCTATAAAACTATATCAATCTGCTCAGCTCCTCCTGCTCTATAACATGCTGCCTGCAGTTCAGATACCATTTTCAATGTGCCAGGTTCCCTTTAACTAAAAGGTTTCTTTTCAATTGAAAATGGCCATTTCTTTAATGTTTTAGGGGAGAGTCATCTATATAGTGTGACATCCCTTATTTACCCCTTCACAGTGGATGGAGACAAATCTACAGTCACATTGTATAGTTCTTTGACAGCAGATGGATGTCGGTGAGAAATGAGAGGCCGGCACAGAGCGGGATATATGAGAGTGAATCAATATTTCATGCTTCTGAGAGAAATGAGTTTTCTTACAGGACATAAAATTAGAAACTGTCTCCAACCTGTAAACAGATCACTTTTTCTGCCCTGAAAAGTAAACTCAATTCCTGCGCTGAGTGGAATATAAGACTGCAGCAAATAAGGCAATAAATGTACAAATAATTACAATAACAGTACTTAAATTTTTTATGATGTAATAATAGTGTCAATTAGTGTTGGGCGAGCATGCTCGGCCGAACACCATTTTGACTCGAGCATCGTGATGCTCGGCACATCGCGGTGTAAACATGCGTGGCAGTACTGGCACTCACTGTAATGCCGTAGCCATGTTGGTTACTGGCGTTACAGTGATTGACTGGCTGGAACGCGGCATCGGGTGCTATATACAGTAGCACCCGATGACACGTGGTTCGGCTCAGTCTTAGTCAGGGCGAGCTGCAGCAGAAGGGACAGATAGTGCAGGGACAGGAATTTTTTTTGTTTTTTAGGCAGGGTTTAGTGTTGAAAGGTGTAAGAGACCCAAAAGTCCTTTATATATATATATATATATATATATATATATGTATATTATTATTATTATTAGCGCAACCTGCGCTAAATTGCGTGCAATTGTTTAGTGCTGCTGACAATGACACAACCTCTGCTACATCTGTTGTGTTACATTTGCGCGTCCTAAATATCTGTGATATCCAGCGCAATTGTTTGGCTGCTGCTGACAGCGACATTACCTGCGCTACATCTCCTGTATAACGTTTGCGCATCCTAAATATCTGTGACATTCAAACACACTCATCCATGATACCTAGCTTAATGTCCCAGTGTGACCAGGTGGTCGGTTGGATTGCAGCAGATAAGGCCCCTTTCACACGGGCGAGATTTCCGCGCGGGTGCAATGCGTGGGGTGAACGCATTGCACCCGCACTGAATCCGGACCCATTCATTTCTATGGGGTTGTGCACATGAGTGGTGATTTTCACACATCACTTTTGCGTTGCGTGAAAATCGCAGCATGTTCTATATTGTGTGTTTTTCACGCAACGCAGGCACCATAGAAGTGAATGGGTCTGCATGAAAATCGCAAGCATCCGCAAGCAAGTGCGGATGCGGTGCGATTTTCACGTACGGTTGCTAGGAGACGATTGGGATGGGGACCCGATCATTATTATTTTCCCTTATAACATGGTTAAAAGGGAAAATAATAGCATTCTGAATACAGAAGTAAAATAGGGCTGGAGGGGTTAAAAAAATAATAATAATAATAATAATAATTTAACTCACCTTAATCCACTTGTTCGCGCAGCCGGCATCTCTTCTGTCTTCTTCTTTGAGGAATAAGACCTTTGATGACGTCACTGCGCTCATCACATGGTCCATCACATGATCCATCACCATGGTAAAAGATCATATGATGGACCATGTGATGAGCGTAGTGACATCATCAAAGGTCCTATTCCTCAAAGAAGAAGACAGAAGAGATGCCGGCTGCGCGAACAAGTGGATTAAGGTGAGTTAAATTATTATTTTTTAACCCCTCCAGCCCTATTTTACTTAACTATGTTATAAGGGAAAAAAATACAATCTCAACCTTGAACCCAAACCTGAACTTCTGTGAAGAAGTTCGGGTCTGGGTACCACATTCAGTTTTTTATCACGCGCGTGCAAAACACATTGCACCCATGCGATAAAAACTGAACAACGGAACGCAATCACAGTCAAAACTGACTGCAATTGGGTACCTACTTACGCGTGTTTGCCACAACGCACCCGCAACGCATCCAGACCTTATCCGGACACTCTGGTCTGCAAGGGGCCTAATGCTTCCAGTCGGTTAAGCACCACCCTGTCTTCCACAAAGCCCAGTCTCAGTAGCCAAGAGTCTGGTCAACAGAATCCTGACCCTGATCCTCCTTCCTCCCACCATTGAGAGTCTTGGCAAACAAGTGATCCCACACTCGGATATTCCGAGGAGCTCTTTTCATCGCCATTCCTTGATTTGGGCCTCTCGCCAAGCCCATTTAAAGAGGGACATAAGGAGATCTTGTGCACTGATTCCCAAACTCTTGAGCATCCACAGTCAGAAGAAGATGACAGTGGGGAACGGCAATTAGTGTTTCACGAGGTGGATGATGATGATGATGATGAGACACAGTTGCCAATAAGGCTACTTTCACATTGGCGTTTTGGCTTTCAGTTTGTGAGATCCGTTCACAAGCGGTTCAAAATAGATCAGTTTTCCCCTAATGCATTCTGAATGGAAAAGGATCCACTCAGAATGCATCAGTTTGCCTCAGTTCCGTCTCCATTCCGCTTTGGAGGCAGACACCAAGACGCTGCTTGCAGCATTTTGGTGTCCATCTGATGAAACTGAGCCAAACGGATCTGTTCTGACACACAATGTAAGTCAATGGGGATGGATACGTTTTCTATGACACAATCTGGCACAATCTTGACTATGTTAAAGATAATAGAAACGGATCCGTTCTGAATGGATGCAGATGGTTGTATTATCTGAACGGATCCGTCTGTGCAGATCCATGACGGATCCGCACCAAACGTGAGTGTGAAAGTAGCCTTAAAGGGAACCTGTCATGTGGATATTTGATTATAATCTAACTAATTATATACAATCATTAACTACTAAAAAGTGTCTTAGATGTATTCACTTACTGGTGTGACAGATGGTTATCTCATAATATACACACAAAGATGCCACATGCCGCATGCTAATGAGCTGATTTGAGTCCAGCGTGATGTCATTGAGTCCAGCATTTTTATAATTCAGAGCTATATATATGGAAAATAACTGTCAATCAGCAGCAGGTGGGCGGGGAGAGTCAGGAGCTCATGAATATTCATGACTCATCATTATCAGCTGGAGCTTTTCAATACAAGATGTTGGCAGATTGACTGGGTCAGTTAAAGAAAGTGACCCAGCATTTTGCTAAGAGAATCAGTCACTTATTTATGTTGCCCTTAGTTAGGACACCATAAAACCGGTGACAGGTTCCCTTTAAGACAACGGCAATTAGTGTCTCAAGAGGTTGATGAGGAGGATGAGACACAGTTGTCAATAAGTGAGGTTCTTGTTAGGTCAACAAGTCAGGAGGATAACCAGAGTGAGGAAGTGGTAGAGGAGCAGGGCCGGACTGGGGATAAAAACCAGCCCTGGAAAAAGTTGCACACCAGCCCCACAGCATTGCGTCATTATTTACTTGTTTATAATAGGAGAAAGCATTCATTTTAAAACACGTGTGTAAACACGAATATGAACTTTGCCCCACGATAGCTCTTTTGTAGAACCCCCATAAAAACTTACAGTTACTTGACTTGGCCCTTGGGGATCTCGGACACCACTTCCACACTTTGGCCGGGGGCTCGGCGGAGCTGATGTTGTGCTTTAACCTAATGAGAAAGATTTCATGATAAGTATTTGGAGAAGGGGCAGAGGAATAGCAGAGCAGGGAGAGGCTGGTGCTGCTACTAGGGGGTCATACCATGGGGGAGTAATAAAGCCCACCATAATGCCCCCCCAGTAGTAATAATTCTCCTTATAATATGCAAAACATACCCCTTTGGAATGCCCCCAGTTGAGCTAATGTTCCCATAATGTGCCAATATAAAATACCCCTTCTCAGTGCCCCCATAGATAACCCCCATAGTGCTCCCCCCCCCTTCCCCATAGTACCCACCATAATGTGTCCCAGTATAAAATGCCCCTATACAGAGCCCCCATATAAAATATCTTCTTTTTTAGCCTCAGTAGATGCCCCTATAGTGCCCCCCAATAATCTGCAGTAAGATGTGCCCCCCATAGATGCCCCCAATCATGTGCCAGTAATAAGAGCCCCCCCCCACCATCATGTGCCAGTAGCCAGAGCCCACCCATATCATGTGTCAGTAGCCAGAGCCCCCCATATCATGTGCCAGTAGCCAGAGTGCCCCCAATCATGTGCCAGAAATAAGAGCCCCCCCACCATTATGTGCCAGTAGCCAGAGCCCCCCATATCATGTGCCAGTAGCCAGAGCCCCCCCCATATCATGTGCCAGTAGCCAGAGCCCCCCCATATCATGTGCCAGTAGCCAGAGTGCCCCCATATCATGTGCCAGTAGCCCCCCCATATCATGTGCCAGTAGCCCCCCATATCATGTGCCAGTAGCCCCCCTTATGGGCCAGTAGCCCCCCTTATCATGTGCCAGTAGCCCCCTTATGTGCCAGTAGCCCCCCTTATCATGTGCCAGTAGCCCCCCTTATCATGTGCCAGTAGCCCCCCTTATCATGTGCCAGTAGCCCCCCTTATCATGTGCCAGTAGCCCCCCTTATCATGTGCCAGTAGCCCCCCTTATCATGTGCCAGTAGCCAGAGCCCCCCCATATCATGTGCCAGTAGCCAGAGCCCCCCCCATATCATGTGCCAGTAGCCAGAGCCCCCCCATATCATGTGCCAGTAGCCAGAGCCCCCCCATTATCATGTGCCAGTAGCCAGAGTGCCCCCATATCATGTGCCAGTAGCCCCCCCATATCATGTGCCAGTAGCCCCCCCATATCATGTGCCAGTAGCCCCCCTTATCATGTGCCAGCCCAGTAGTCCCCCCTTATCATGTGCCAGCCCAGTAGTCCCCCTTATCATGTGCCAGCCCAGTAGCCCCCCTTATCATGTGCCAGCCCAGCCCAGTAGTCCCCCCTTATGTGCCAGCCCAGTAGCCCCCCTTATCATGTGCCAGCCCAGCCCAGTAGTCCCCCCATTATCATGTGCCTGCCCAGTATTGTACCTATATAAAAAAAAAAAAAGAATACACTTATACTTACCTCCAGCAATGCGATGCGATGCAGGCCGCCTCTTCCGTCTGCGTCCCTCGTCGCGCCGCCTGCACCGGCCTCTGATAGGCTGCCAGCACTAAGCCGGCAGCCTATCAGAGGAACAGGAGGGGACACACCTCTCCCTCCTCTGCCGCAGCACAGGCATCTGTATTGCCGTCCTGAGGACGGCAATACAGATGACTATGGAGATGAGCGCTTCCGCAATGAAGGTGCTCATCTCCTGCTCTGCCCTGCCGCCGGCCGCGGCCGCCCCCACTTGTCACCAGGGCCGCGGCCTTGCGGCACTCAGGCTTGCCGGCCCACCGGGAAATTTCCCGGTATCCCGGCAGGCCAGTGTAGTGTACGGGGACTGTAATGCCCGTCACTACAAAAGTGTCACTTGGTGTGCTGTCGCCCCTCCTTAATTATGGGGAAGTTGGTATATGTCATCTTTATAAATTGTCATGTAATGTAATGCTATGTATTTCCCTGTTACTGTGAAACTTGCATGTACAGGCCTGCTAGGGGTGTCATTCCAGCTCTTAGTCACTAGAGGGAGCTAGGGAGCCCTAGTTTATATAAGGCCCAGACAGGGAAAGGAAGGGGAGTCGAGTCTAGTCAGTCTAGAGTTGGAGTCTGAAGTCAGTAGTCTAGTCTAACCAGAGATTAGATTATGTCAGAGACAAGTCCAGGCCGGAAGCCTGCAGACCAGGAGAGGGCATTGCTGTCCCTGTAACCGGGTTCCAGATTCAAAGAGAAGGTTCCCCTCCTGAGTTCATCTATGCAGAAGCAGGAACACCTCAAGTCAGAAGTTTCTAGAGTGTGCTGAAGTTTCTAGAGGCTGAGGAAGCTGAGGGAGAGACAGAGGCATGTCAAGGAAAGCAAGAGGTACTCAAGATAACAGAGGAGGTACTTTATAAAGAGAGAACCAAGGATATACGCCAGAGTTAAGGTATTGGGCCTTGGAGAAGATTTTCTATGTCCCAGGATCAGTCAGGAATAGAGTGCAAGCTCCTGTACTGCAAGTCCTGTGTTTCACACTCTGAAGTCACCTTGCTTAATCTGTATTGCCTGCATCGACCGTATTGAAAAATCAACTGTATGCAAAGGAACTGTGCTTCCGTTAATGTCTCTATATGGAAACTACTAAAGTTGGAGTTTTGTTTTAACATCACGTGGTTCCTCAGTTATTCCTGCTATCAGCAAACGGCGTGCCACCGTTTAATTGGCACTGGCGTCACGAACATTTTCCTACCATCACCTGCCTATGCAGAGAGTCAGCCGTCTCAGGTTAGTGTCTATTGCACTACTACACCCAGGAACACATTTCTACACACAACTTGAGTACGCTGCACCAGTCCGGCCCTGTAGAGGAGGTGGTGAACGATGAAATCACTGACCCAACCTGGGAAGGTGGCAAACCGAGGGAGGACAGCAGTACAAAGGGGAAGGTATCTGCAGCACCGCAACAGGCTGGAAGAGGCAGTGGGGTGGCAAAAGGGAGAAGGCGGGCCACGCCAAACAGGCCCGCAACTGTTCCCCGGAGCACCCCCTTGCGGCAATCTCCCTTGCCAAGGGGTAGGTGTTCCGCAGTCTGGCGCTTTTTTTGAGGAAAGTGCGGACGATAAAAGAATTGTCATTTGCAACCTGTGCCGTACCAAAATGAGCAGGGGTGTGAACACTAGCAACCTCACCACCACCAGCATGATCCGCCACATGGCAGCAAAGCACCCTAATAGGTGGGCCGAACGCCTGGGTCCACAATCAGTGTCTGTGGGTCACACCACTGCCTCCTCTTCCCCTGTGTTATGTGCTGGCCAATCCCTGTCCAAGACGCAGGCCCGGATGCCTCCCGCCATGAACCTGGACCTTCGCAAGCACCATTAGTGAGCACATCCACTTCTGTGTCCCAGTGCAGCGTACAGATGTCCATACCCCAGGCCTTTGAACAAAAGTGCAAATACCCAGCCACCCAACCACAGGCCATAGCACTAAATGCGCACCTTTCCAAATTGCTGGCCCTGGAAATGTTGCTATTTAGGCTTGTGGACACTGAGGCTTTCCGCAGCCTGATGGTGGCGGCCGTCCCTCGTTACTCAGTCCCCAGCCGCCACTATTTTTCCCGGTGTGCTGTCCCTGCCTTACACCAGCATGTGTCCTGCAACATCACCCGTGCCCTGACCAACGCAGTTATTGGGAAGTTCCACTTAACGACCGACACATGGACAAGGGCTTTTGGCCAGGGACGCTACATTTCCCTGACGGCACACTGAGTGAACGTTGTGGAGGCCGTGAGCGAGTCGTACCCTGGGATGGCACAGGTGCTACCGACGCCAAGGATTGAGGGCCCTACTTCCATCAGGATTTCCGCCACCACCTACATTAGTGACTTCTTCTCCTCCACCTCCTCCTCCACTTCCACCTCTGAATTATCATCTTGCAGCACCAGTCATCCATCAGTCAGTAGCTGGAAGCACTGCAGTGGGGAAGCGGCAACAGGCCGTGCTGAAACTAATTTGCTTAGGTGACAAACAGCACACCGCCGCAGAGCTGTGGCAGGGTTTAAGGGACCAGACTGAGCTGTGGCTCTCGCCACTCAGCCTACAACCAGGCATGGTTGTGTCTGATAATTGGTGTAACTTGGTGGCGGCTTTGGAGCTCGGCAAGCTCACACACATACCATGCCTAGCCCACGTGTTTAACTTAGTGGTTCAGTGGTTTTTCAAAACCTACCCCAATTTGCCTGAGCTAATGGTGAAGGTGCGCACATTTCCGGAAGTCATCTACAGCTGCCGCCGGTCTGGCAACGCTGTAGCAGTGCTTGCAATTGCCAGCTCACCGACTGTTGTGCGACGTGAGCACACGCTAGAACTCCACGTTCCACATGTTGGCCAGGCTTTGTGAGCAGCGGAGGGCAGTAGTGGAATACCAGCTGCAACATGGTCGTCGCCTTTCCAGTCAGCTTCCGCTCTTCACAAGCGACGAGTGGGCATGGATGTCTGACATCTGTGAAATTTTATGCAACTTTGAGGAATCAACACAGATGGTGAGCAGCGATAATGCTATTATCAGCGTAATCATCCTACTTCTGTGTCTACTGAAATGCTCGCTGCTCACAATAAAGGGCGGATACTTTGTATGTGGAAGAGGTGGAAATGGGCGAAGACAGTACACAGGATGATAGCCAGACCACCCTCAGTTCGTCTTCTCCGCGCAAATTGGATGATGATGAGGAGGAGGAGCAGGAGACGGTTGCCTCCACTACAGAGGGTAGTACCCATAGCAGGTTTATTCTATCTGTTCAACGTGGATGGGCCGAAGAGGATGAGGAGATTGAGAGTCATCCTCCTGATGAGGACAGCGAAGTCTTGTCTGTTGGGACCCTGGCACACATGGCTGACTTTATGTTATGCTGCTTTCCTGTGACCCTCGCGTTATAAGCATTTTGACCAACACCGATTACTGGTTGTTAATCTTTCTCGACCCCCGCTACAAAGAGAACTTCTCATCTCTCATTCCTGTGGTGGAGAGGACTAGCAAAATGGTGCAATACCAGAAGGTCCTTGTGGAAACATTGCTCCAAAAATTTCCAGCTGACAACGTTGGTGGCAGAGTACGTAGTTCCTTGGGCAACCGAGGAGGGGAGACGAGGGGAACACACAGCAGTTCCAACAGAGGCAGGGCAACACTCTCCAAGGCCTAGGACAGTTTCATGACACCCCGCCAGCACCCTCACCCTGATGCGCGGCCTAGTGTCACAAGGAGGGAAGAGTTTTGGAAGATGGTGAAGGAGTACGTAGCAGACCGTGTCAGCGTCCTCAGTGATCCCTCTGTGCCTTACAACTATTGGGTGTCCACGCTCTACGCCTTGGAGGTGGTGGCCTGCCCTGCTGCCAGCGCTTTGTCAGAGCGGGTATTTAGTACTGCTGGGGGCATAATAACTGATAAGCGCATCCGACTGTCAACTGAAAATGCTGACAGGTTGACTCTTATCAAAATGAACAAGACTTGGATTGCCCCTGACTTCTGTACTCCACCAGAGGAAACCGGCTGAATATAAAGGCACTTTAAATGTGGCTTTTATGGTGTATTGAATACACTGTGTTCTCATGCATCCCTTCCACCACAAAAAAGGGTATATGGTTCAATCTAATGTTTTAGAGGGTCCGCTCAGCAGCAGACCCTCGCCCCTAATGTTTTAGAGGGTCACCAGCAGGCCCTCTAAAACTGCTTAAAAAAGGTTCCAAAGGGAAAACCAAAACATTGCATCTGGTGAAATAAAAACGTATCTATTTTTGGGAAGTGCCGTGGAATTTCCTTTTTCATCTATCTATCTATCTATCTATCTATCTATCTATCAAAGGTGAAAAAGCATCCTAGAACTACACGGGAGGAGTTAGTTAATGACCTCAAATTAGCAGGGACCACAGTCACCAAGAAAACCATTGGAAACACATTACACCGCAATGGATTAAAATCCTGCAGGGCTCGCAAGGTCCCCCTGCTCAGGAAGGCACATGTGCAGGCCCGTCTGAAGTTTGCCAATGAACACCTGAATGATTCAGAGAGTGACTGGGAGAAGGTGCTGTGGTCTGATGAGACCAAAATAGAGCTCTTTGGCATTAACTCAACTCGCTGTGTTTGGAGGAAGAAAAATGCTGCCTATGACCCCCAAAACACCGTCCCCACCGTCAAGCATGGGGGTGGAAACATTTTGCTTTGGGGGTGTTTTTCTGCTAAGGGCACAGGACAACTTATTCGCATAAACGGGAAAATGGACGGAGCCATGTATCGTGAAATCCTGAGCGACAACCTCCGTCCCTCTGCCAGGAAACTGAAAATGGGTCGTGGATGGGTGTACTGTATCTATCTATCTATCAATCAATCAATCCTATCCTTAAAGGAAATGTGTCACAAATGTTATGCTATTGTGAATGGTGGATCTGGTCTTATCTATACACAGATGTGATATCATTACAGGCAGGATTAGAATGACAGATAAGCAGGTAACTGCAGTAAAGCGATCTGTACAGACCAAGAACTAGCACCTATTATTTGGGTTAGTGTCCAGTACGAAAACTGCAGGAATTTAGGTTTTTGTTTAATTATAGATATTGTCATGGAAAATTCAAAATAACATCATGAAAAATTATTTTAAAATGTGTTAAACATAAAAATGTGATTTAAACAACAGGTCATTTTGTGATGACACATTCCCTTTAATTCAATATCTGTAACAGAGCCCCTCACCATGATGTGCCATTTATAATACTGGCATATTCACTGAGCCCCTTCATACTTAAAAGCCTGGGTTCCATCTTTGCACTTTCTAGAGCCAGCGGCGGATTGGCCATAGACCCTACAGTCCCAGTCAGTCCTCCTCTCTGCCGCTGACCGGGTACATAATGAGCTCTCAACAGTAATGAATGCTGTGAGAATCAGATACTCATGTACCCAGCCAGCGACCACACATGGCCTCCTGGATTCAACTGCTGTGGCCCGCACCTCCTAAGCCCCCTGCTCCATAGACAACTGGAGGAGGACAGAAGATGGTAGCTATTGATGGCCACCACAGAGGGCCAGCTTTTGGGACAGTATATTGCCCTACACTGTGTTATTTGGTTCTGCTGCGATGGTATTTTGCACTATGGTATTAGTGACTCCGTCTACTTGTGTTTCCCCGCCTTCTGTTAATTTGGACCTGGGGCAACTTATTTTATTTTATTTTTTTCATGGCCACTTTAAGTTCCCAGTCTGCCCCTGTCTAGAGCTATGCCTTTTGATTGTCCCATACTGTACCTCCATGTGTCTCTGATAACAGAGGGATTCAGAATTCGCTGTGGTACCATATAACAGCTCATGGAGTCTAAGGCTACTTTCACACTAGCGTTCAGAGCGGATCCGTCTGGTGTCTGCACAGACGGATCCGCTCCTATAATGCAGACGTTTGGATCCGTTCAGAACGGATCCGTCTGCATTATAACTTAGAAAAAATTCTAAGTGTGAAAGTAGTTCAGACGGATCCGTCCAGACTTTACATTGAAAGTCAATGGGGGACGGATCCGTTTGAAGATTGAGCCATATGGTGTCATCTTCAAACGGATCCGACCCCATTGACTTACATTGTAAGTGTGGACGGATCCGCTCGCCTCCGCACGGCCAGGCGGACACCCGAACGCTGCAAGCTGCATTCAGGTGTCTGCTTGCTGAGCAGAGCGGAGGCTGAACGGTGCCAGACTGATGCATTCTGAGCGGATCCGCGTCCACTCAGAATGCATTGGGGCAGTACGGATGCGTTCGGGGCCGCTTGTGAGACCCTTCAAACGGAGCTCACAAGCGGAGCCCCGAACGCTAGTGTGAAAGTAGCCTAAGTCATCTCCCATGCACCAGAAAAGTGGCTTTAAAAAGACACAAGCTGTGTGTTTGTGACTTTTTAGATGCCTCTTTTTACGCAGCCCTCGCCACTTTTCCGAAAGAGTGCAAATGAAGCCAGAAATCTACTGCAGCTCTGAGCTGTCGTCGACTTCGGTTTAGGCACATGGACTGCCGGAGGATGCGCCTAATTTATTCTCCAGAAGAGCAGGGGATATCAAGACCGGTGCTTTCCCTCCATAGGGTCTTTGCTTGGTGCCTTAACGGGTCTGTGCTGTGTGCATGATCCGTGAAAAGTAAAACCCACCTTCGCACCATCTAGGACATGTAGCCTAAACGCTGCAGACTTTCTGCAGTGGAATTACCTGGAAGATCCACAACATCTACAGTAGCAGCAGAGTGATGAGTTTCTAAAAAACTACAGGCACACACTGCAGAGAATCTGCACATAACTTGACATGTGGTGTGGATTTTAAACTTGCCTGATGGTGCATGCATCCAGCAAGAGACTGGGAGATGACCCTGCTGATATATGTGCGTACGTGTGAACACCTGTCCAGACTGTGAGAGGGAAGGGGTTATATTAAAGTGGATGAATCAGGATACAGGCCCCTTTATCCATCTACAATATTCAATAACAGCTAATACAGGTAAGGGCGAGTTCACATAATTTTTTTCCCCATTCATTTAATCCCTCAGAAGAACAAAAAAATATAAAAAAAATCAGTTCTGCACATTTGGCATCTGTTTGATCAATTTCCGTCTGAGATCCGTTATTTTAGATACATGCAGGACTTCTTTTCTGTCTTAAATAACGGATCTCAGATGGAAATGCGTCAAATGGATGCCAAATATGCAGAACTGATGCTCAGGATCATTTTTTATTTTACAGGACGAATGAGAAGAACAGAAAAATAAACGGTGATGTGAACTCTCCCTAAGATGTGCTGTTCTAAATCAGATTGGCAGTAGGGTCATTTTCTAACCTGTAGCTCCAGCTGTTGCAGTACTACTACTACTACTACTACTACTATCTCAGAATGCCCTGACATGCTGAGAGTTATTATTTTGCAACCATGGGTTGGAGATGACAGCAGTAGTGTCTAATCCATAAACCCTAATTACTGTAAATATCTTGTGTATATGGCCCACCAGCAGCAGAGTCTAACACTTTCTACGCTGAAGCTTCGGGACGCATTCCCAGCGGTCAGCAGGTGGCAGCAGTTTGTCATCATCAGGTGCCAGGAGAAACATATAGCTTGGGTTGATCGCAGATTCTGCTAGATTTATAGAGGGAGCAGATGCTACTTCAATTTATGCACATAAATAGGATTGTGGCTCAGTAAATCTGCGTTTTAATGCAAGGTTAGTAAATGTGCATAATTATTATGATGATGTGATATACAAGTGGGGCATAAATTTAAACTATATGTGGGCTCGGGTGTGAGGACTGAGCACTGATGTAACTTTATGCCATCTGAGGAGAGTTTTATCAGGTATAATGGTGACACGCTTTCATTGTCTTTCTTGGGAAAATAACAATGTCTGGTAATTGGCTGTCTACAGGTATGTAACCTGACACTACTGGTGTCTTCTAATGTGTCAGAAAGGGTGTTTGGGCCCCTTCAGGCACCAGGGCCTGGGTGAAAATGGCCTTGTGATGAATACCACACCTCGTGCCCACTTGACGTCAACTACGTCGAGCTCACGAGACGTGGTATGGTCACGGGTCTACCAAAAATGTGAAGTTACGCCCTCCAGTGGAGCACGTAAGGTCAGGTTGGTATAGCTTACACACACCTCCTGTCCACGTGGGCACAGAGAGGCAACAAGCTGAGAGAGCCTTTTCACTGCCGCAGTGAAACAGCGACTCCTCAGCCTGGGTATCTGCTACCAGTTCTAGTTTGATATAAGCCCGGTCCGCTAACGGGATTATATAGGGTCAGAAACCAACCCGCGGTAGCTTATAACTAGGCCAAAACACGGGCGTGGGGATTCGTGATCGAGATACAAGACAGCACAAGATTAAATTATAGATTTAATCGCCGTATGGGCATACTAGATTTAACACAATATACACAGACAATATATACAGTGGTCTTAGGTTACAGATTACAGGTTATATGGGTACAACAGGGTTAAGCAGTGTAAAAGTCAGTTACCGGGTAAGATGAAAGTTCCTTTGAGATGTTCTTTGCTGGAGTCCACATGAAGGGCCGTGATCTCAGCTATTTCCTGGGTCCCTCTAAACACATTTGTAGGATGTGACCCCTCTTCAGAGAAAGACCCGCCTACTTGCTGGCACCAGACTTTTAACCTGTAGCCAGCCCCTCCCCTCCCGGCCTCAGGGAGGGGTCCACTCCCCCTCTTCTGGGCTGGCAGCAAATGACCCACAAAACCCTTTAGGGTTCATAGCTCCAGACCAGAGGGTCATAGGGAGATGGTTCTGGGACCAATGGACCTGCCTGGGTTCCGGCTACAAGTAGAGCCCAAACCTGGTACCGTTATGTGGTTTCTATGGGGAGATATGGATATCTCCCTACCCTGACCTCCCTACTAATTTTGCATGTACACTGAACATACCAAGAGGTGCATCAGATGACAATCAGGCCTGGGGCTTTGAAGCAGGGCCCTCCTGTGGAGTTCACTATCTCCGCTATCTGTCAGCAAATGGGGGTGTGAGGACATGGCTGACAGTAAATATTAATCCATATTCCTCACACCTCCCCCTTTTAGAGGGCGCCAGGGAGCAGCACATTCCTGTGTTCCCCCGTGCGCCCATCCGCACCCTCTTCTTGTCGGGATAGCCCATCGGCGTTCCCGTGGTCACGGCCCCTTTTGTGGCGAATGGTCAAGTGATACTGCTGGAGAGCTAGGCTCCAGCGTAGCAGCCTCCCATTCGTCCCGGATACGGTGTTTAACCAGCTGAGGGGGTTGTGGTCGGTCTCCACCGTGAAGCGGCGCCCGTATAAATACGTCTGCAACCGTTGCAGGGCCCAGACAATTGCCAGGCACTCCTTCTCCATTGTGGAGTACGCCACCTCCCTCGGCAGGAGCTTCCGACTCAGGTACAGAACGGGGTGTTCCTGGCCCGTAGTGTCAACCTGGCTGAGTATGGCACCGAGGCCAAAATCACTGGCGTCGGTCTGCACTATAAACGGCAGCGTGAAGTCGGCCGCCTGTAGTACAGGGAAGCTCGAGAGGGTGGCCTTCAGCGCTCGGAAGGCCGTCTCGCAGTTGTTCGTCCAATCGACTGCGGAGGGCAGCTTCTTCTTGGTGAGGTCTGTCAAGGGCTTCGCCAGGCTACTATAGTGGGGGACGAACCTCCTATAGCACCCGGCGGTGCCCAGGAAGGACATCACCTGTTTCTTGGTCCTGGGGGTGGGCCAGGATTCGATAGCATCCACTTTCCCAGGCTCTGGCTTAAGGGTCCCTCCGCCTACCCGGTGCCCCTGGTAGTGGACCTCGCTCATGCCCAGCTGGCACTTTTCCGGCTTGATGGTCAAGCCTGCCTGGTGGATCTGCCCCAGCACCTGCGTCAGGTGCTGTAGGTGATCCTCCCAGGTGGGACTGAAGACGGCAATGTCATCCAGGTACGCGGCCGCGTACTCTTCAAGTCCCTTAAGCAGCGTGTTGACCATCCGCTGAAAAAAAGTGGCAGGGGCATTCTTCATGCCGAACGGCATCACCGTGAATTCGTACAATCCAAAGGGAGTGATAAAGGCAGAGCGTTCCCGCACCTCCTGGGTCAGGGGAATCTGCCAGTGCCCCCGGCTCAAATCCATGATGGTCAGGTACCGGGCCCCGGCCAACTGATCGAGCAGGTCATCGATGCGTGGCATAGGGTACGCATCGGTGACCGAGACAGCGTTGAGTCCCCTGTAGTCCACGCAGAACCGGGTGGTCCGGTCCTTCTTTGGGACGAGGACCACAGGCGAGGCTCAAGCGCTGTTGGATGCCTGGATGACCCCCAGCTTCAGCATCTCGTCAATCTCCTGGCCCATGTGTTGCTGCACCTCCAAGGAAACCCGATATGCTGAACGCCGGATTGGGGGGTGATCCCTAGTGTCCACGTGATGGACGGCCAACTCCGTCCTTCCGGGCTTGTTGCTAAACAACTCCCGGAAGGGGTGAAGGGTGGCCCATAGCTGGGACCGTTGGTCCTTCAAGAGCTGTTGGCCCACCTCCACATCCTCGATGGAACCACCCGCCTTCACCTGGGTGAGCATGTCCAGGAGGGTTTCCTCCTCCCCCTCTTCGGGGAGGTTGCAGACAGGGAGGGCACATGCCTCCCTCTCATGATGAGCCTTCATCATGTTCACGTGGAAGGCCTTCTGCCTTCCTCGGGCGTGGTCCAGGGTGACCAGGTACGTCACGGCATTGAGGCGCTGATGCATGAGGTATGGGCCTTCCCAGGCCGCCTGAAGCTTGTCCTGAGGTACGGGGACCAGTACCCATACCTTCTGACCCACCTGGTAGGTCCTCTCACAAGCATTCAGGTCATACCATCGCTTCTGGTCGGCCTGGGCCCGCTCCATATTATCGTGCACCAGCTGCGACAAGGCCTGCATCTTGTTCCGGAAGCGCATGACATACTCGACGACCGACACTCCAGGGGTGGCTACCTCTCCCTCCCAGGCCTCTTTCACCAGAGCCAGGGGCCCCCGCACATGTCGCCCGTACAGGAGCTCGAAGGGAGAGAACCCCGTGGAGGCCTGTGGGACCTCTCGGTAGGCAAACAGTAGATGTGGGAGGTACCGCTCCCAGTCACGCCCGTGGGAGTCGACCAACATCTTAAGCATCTGCTTTAAGGTGCCATTAAATCGTTCACACAGGCCGTTTGTCTGTGGGTGGTATGGGCTGGTCACCAGATGTTGCACCTGTGTTTGCCTACAGAGGGACTCCATCAATTGCGACATGAACTGGGTCCCCCAGTCGGTGAGCATTTCCTGGGGAAAGCCCACTCTGGAGAAAATCTCCAGCAAGGCAGTAGCCACCTTGTCGGCCCGAATGGATGACAAGGCTACCGCCTCCGGGTACCGGGTGGCATAGTCTACTACCGTCAATATGAAGCGTTTCCCGGAGCTGCTGGGAATGGACAGCTGTCCAATGAGATCCACAGCCACCCTCCTGAAAGGCTCTTCAATTATGGGCAGCGTTACCAGTGAGGCTTTGGGGCGCCGCCCCGCCTTCCCCACCCGCTGGCAGGTGTCACATGAACGGCAGTAGGCAACTACATCAGCCCCCATCTTTGGCCAGTAGAAATGCTGGGCTAATCTGGCCCTTGTCTTAGTGATCCTTAGGTGTCCAGCCATCGGAATCTCATGCGCAACCTGCAACAACTCAGTCCTGAACTGATAGGGTACCACTAGCTGTCGGTCCCTAGGCCACGCCTCCCGTGAGCCCGGCTGGACCGTGACCCGGTACAGCCGTCCTTGGTCCCAGACCATCCGCTCGAGGTCTGAGTCCGAAGGGGGCTGTTTCGCTTGCTCCTTGAGAGCGTTCAGGCTGGCGTCAGCCGCTAACGCTGCCTGAAACTCCTGACTGGACGTGGCCAGAATAGACGAGACTGCCACGTCCCCTGTCAGGTCCCCGGGACCTGTCTCCTGGCCTCCCTCTGACTCGGCAGCCACTTGGTCGGTAGGGGGAAAGCCATCAGACCCCTGAGGGGCCCCTAGTGCCCCAGCACTCCCAATGCGCTTGACAGCAGCTATGGCCGCTGCCACTGCGGGTAGTGCCTGCTTTCCCTCGGCTCCCGACCAAGTCGCCAGTCCAGACGGACTAACCGGGCCCTCTGACATCCCAGTGGGGGAGGAACCCTGCACTGAGGCTTCACCTAGCAGCCCTACTTCTCCTGGGACAGCCCTGACCTCATTTGCATCCCCCCCCCCCGCAGCTGTCTGCCCCCTGCTTGTCCCCTCAGTCACCACACTGGAGGACAACAGGGTCCAACAGGCTTGCTGGCCACAGCCTGGGGTTTCAGCCCAGCTGGCAGGAATGACCCCCTCCCCACTAAGGGGAGAGGCACTCATTACATCCCCCACCCCCACATCCCCAAAAACAGGCATGGTAGGTACATTCACAGTATCATAGGGGGGGGCATTACAGGTACATCACATTCTGGGGAATCGGACATCGGGGGGTCAGCGGCCACATACTTAGACACAAGCCGCCCCAGGTCTGTCCCCAGCAAAACACTGGCGGGGATATTTGCGGATACCACCACCTCCCTTACTCCTCGACTGGCGCCCCAGTCCAAATAGACCTTGGCGACGGGCAGTGCCGGTTCTACTCCTCCAATCCCGGAGACAATGAGGGATCTCCCGGGCAGTAAATCATGGGGTGCCACCAGTTCAGGCCGTACCAGTGTCATTTCAGCGCCGGTGTCTCTAAGTCCCATGGCCTGGCCCACGGTGACCGGTTGAACATTGTCAAGGGACCTCCCACCACACCCACCCACACACAACACAGTGGACGGTTTCCGGGTTGATGACTGGGACGGATCCGTCGGGCGCTGGGGACACATGGCTTTGAAGTGTCCTGGCTGCTTACACAGGTGACACAGGAGGGGTTCCCCCACCGACGTGGAAAGTGCAGCAGGGGCCGGTGCCCACTTGGGCCTAGGGGTAGCAGGTGCAGCGTGCGTCTTACCCCCTCTCCAGCCGTCAGGTTTCCGGGCCTCTGAAGTCCTGTTGTTGGTGTATTCATCGGCCAGGGCTGCTGTTGCGGAGGCCCCCTTTGGCTTCCGGTCACGGATGTACTGCTGGAGATCCTCTGGGCAGTTCCACAAGAACTGTTCTGTGGCGATGAGCTCCTTCAGCTGCTGGACGGTGGAGAGCTCCAACCCGGTGGTCCATTGGTCGACCGCTCTCAGCAAGGCCCGCATGTGATCGGCCCAGCTCTGAGTAGAACCGGTGCAAATTCCTGAGCCTTTTCCGGTACGACTCAGGGGTTAAGTTATACTGCCTGACCAGAGCCTGTTTGATGTCCTCATAGCTCAGGATGGTCTCGCTGGGCAGGTACCCGAAGATTTCAAGGGCTTTTCCCCTGAGCCGTGGCGTGAGGAATCTGACCCACTGGTCCTCTGGCAGCTGGTATTGATGGCAGGCTGTCTCAAATGCCAACAAAAAAGTGTCCAGGTCCCCATCTTTGTCCAGTAGGGGAAAATCCTCCGCCCGTAGTTTGGGAATCCGGACCTCTGGAGACTCACATTGGGCTGGGGAGGGCTGCTGGAATTGAAGCTTCAGCTTGAGCATTTGTAGCTTGTGCTCACGCTCGGCCTGTGCTTGCTTTGGCTGTGCTCCCCCTTGCCTTCCACCTCCTCTCCGCCACCATTCAAAGCATCGGCCATCTCCCTAGCTTTGCTCCTTGTGATACTGGCCGTCATTGCAACGGATGATCACTGACACAGACTGCAACCTGATGCCCACACACCTTATTGTATCTACACTCAGACTGTCTAGTGTTGAGCTGATCTTAAGACTCCAGCGGCAAGAGCTACTGCTGGTCGTCTTTAGTGTCTGGGAGTATGGGTCTCACACTCACACACACTAGTATCTTGATCCCACTTTGCTGCCACCAATATGTGATGAATACCACACCTCGTGCCCACTTGACGTCAACTACGTCGAGCTCACGAGACGTGGTATGGTCACGGGTCTACCAAAAATGTGAAGTTACGCCCTCCAGTGGAGCACGTAAGGTCAGGTTGGTATAGCTTACACACACCTCCTGTCCACGCGGACAGAGAAACAGCAACTCCTCAGCCTGGGTATCTGCCACCAGTTCTAGTTTGATATAAGTCCGGTCCGCTAACGGGATTATATAGGGTCAGAAACCAACCTGCGGTAGCTTATAACTAGGCCAAAACACGGACGTGGGGATTTGTGATCGAGATACAAGACAGCACAAGATTAAATTATAGATTTAATCGCCGTATGGGCACACTAGATTTAACACAATATACACAGACAATATATACAGTGGTCTGAGGTTACAGATTACAGGTTATATGGGTACAACAGGGTTAAGCAGTGTAAAAGTCAGTTACCGGGTAAGATGAAAATTCCTTTGAGATGTTCTTTGCTGGAGTCCACAGGAAGGGCCGTGATCTCAGCTATTTCCTGGGTCCCTCTAAACACATTTGTAGGATGTGACCCCTCTTCAGAGAAAGACCCGCCTACTTGCTGGCACCAGACTTTTAACCTGTAGCCAGCCCCTCCCCTCCCGGCCTCAGGGAGGGGTCCACTCCCCCTCTTCTGGGCTGGCAGCAAATGACCCACAAAACCCTTTAGGGTTCATAGCTCCAGACCAGAGGGTCATAGGGAGATGGTTCTGGGACCAATGGACCTGCCTGGGTTCCGGCTACAAGTAGAGCCCAAACCTGGTACCGTTATGTGGTTTCTATGGGGAGATATGGATATCTCCCTACCCTGACCTCGTCCCATTAACCAAAGACCATGGGAACGTACCTCGTGGCCACTGGGACACAAATATGTATCCGGTTTGCGCCTGTGATGGCCAGGCGGTTCATAATTCCTTATGAAAGGTAGGTGCCAACATGTCTGGGAGGTCTCATTGATCCGGGGCAAGGGCGGATACCCCCTGCTGGGGGTTTTCCTGCAGGATTCAGTTGGCTACAAACTGGTGGAGGTGAGGTGTGACCTTCTCCTTGAAGCCTGGACCCCCTGGGGGGGGGGCTTTCTTCCTTGCCATCTGACACTCAGATGGCTGGGGGGGGGTGGAAACTAATTTTGCATGTACACTGAACATACCAAGAGGTGCATCAGATGACAATCAGGCCTGGGGCTTTGAAGCAGGGCCCTCCTGTGGAGTTCACTATCTCCGCTATCTGTCAGCAAATGGGGGTGTGAGGACATGGCTGACAGTAAATATTAATCCATATTCCTCACACCTCCCCCTTTTAGAGGGCGCCAGGGAGCAGCACATTCCTGTGTTCCCCCGTGCGCCCATCCGCACCCTCTTCTTGTCGGGATAGCCCATCGGCGTTCCTGTGGTCACGGCCCCTTTTGTGGCGAATGGTCAAGTGATACTGCTGGAGAGCTAGGCTCCAGCGTAGCAGCCTCCCATTCGTCCCGGATACGGTGTTTAACCAGCTGAGGGGGTTGTGGTCGGTCTCCACCGTGAAGCGGCGCCCGTATAAATACGGCTGCAACCGTTGCAGGGCCCAGACAATTGCCAGGCACTCCTTCTCCATTGTGGAGTACGCCACCTCCCTCGGCAGGAGCTTCCGACTCAGGTACAGAACGGGGTGTTCCTGGCCCATAGTGTCAACCTGGCTGAGTATGGCACCGAGGCCAAAATCACTGGCGTCGGTCTGCACTATAAACGGCAGCGTGAAGTCGGCCGCCTGTAGTACAGGGAAGCTCGAGAGGGTGGCCTTCAGCGCTCGGAAGGCCGTCTCGCAGTTGTTCGTCCAATCGACTGCGGAGGGCAGCTTCTTCTTGGTGAGGTCTGTCAAGGGCTTCGCCAGGCTACTATAGTGGGGGACGAACCTCCTATAGTACCCGGCGGTGCCCAGGAAGGACATCACCTGTTTCTTGGTCCTGGGGGTGGGCCAGGATTCGATAGCATCCACTTTCCCAGGCTCTGGCTTAAGGGTCCCCCCGCCTACCCGGTGCCCCAGGTAGTGGACCTCGCTCATGCCCAGCTGGCACTTTTCCGGCTTGATGGTCAAGCCTGCCTGGTGGATCTGCCCCAGCACCTGCGTCAGGTGCTGTAGGTGATCCTCCCAGGTGGGACTGAAGACGGCAATGTCATCCAGGTACGCGGCCGCGTACTCTTCAAGTCCCTTAAGCAGCGTGTTGACCATCCGCTGAAAAGTGGCAGGGGCATTCTTTATGCCGAACGGCATCACCGTGGATTCGTACAATCCAAAGGGAGTGATAAAGGCAGAGCGTTCCCGCGCCTCCTGGGTCAGGGGAATCTGCCAGTACCCCCGGCTCAAATCCATGATGGTTAGGTACCGGGCCCCGGCCAACTGATCGAGCAGGTCATCGATGCGTGGCATAGGGTACGCATCGGTGACCGAGACAGCGTTGAGTCCCCTGTAGTCCACGCAGAACCGGGTGGTCCGGTCCTTCTTTGGGACGAGGACCACAGGCGAGGCTCAAGCGCTGTTGGATGCCTGGATGACCCCCAGCTTCAGCATCTTGTCAATCTCCTGGCCCATGTGTTGCTGCACCTCCAAGGAAACCCGATATGCTGAACGCCGGATTGGGGGGTGATCCCTAGTGTCCACGTGATGGACGGCCAACTCCGTCCTTCCGGGCTTGTTGCTAAACAACTCCCAGAAGGGGTCAAGGGTGGCCCATAGCTGGGACCGTTGGTCCTTCAAGAGCTGTTGGCCCACCTCCACATCCTCGATGGAACCACCCGCCTTCACCTGGGTGAGCATGTCCAGGAGGGTTTCCTCCTCCCCCTCTTCGGGGAGGTTGCAGACAGGGAGGGCACATGCCTCCCTCTCATGATGAGCCTTCATCATGTTCACGTGGAAGGCCTTCTGCCTTCCTCGGGCGTGGTCCAGGGTGACCAGGTACGTCACGGCATTGAGGCGCTGATGCATGAGGTATGGGCCTTCCCAGGCCGCCTGAAGCTTGTCCTGAGGTACGGGGACCAGTACCCATACCTTCTGACCCACCTGGTAGGTCCTCTCACAAGGATTCTGGTCATACCATCGCTTCTGGTCGGCCTGGACCCGCTCCATATTATCGTGCACCAGCTGCGACAAGGCCTGCATCTTGTTCCGGAAGCGCATGACATACTCGATGACCGACACTCCAGGGGTGGCTACCTCTCCCTCCCAGGCCTCTTTCACCAGAGCCAGGGGCCCCCGCACATGTCGCCCGTACAGGAGCTCGAAGGGAGAGAACCCCGTGGAGGCCTGTGGGACCTCTCGGTAGGCAAACAGTAGATGTGGGAGGTACCGCTCCCAGTCACGCCCGTGGGAGTCGACCAACATCTTAAGCATCTGCTTTAAGGTGCCATTAAATCGTTCACACAGGCCGTTTGTCTGTGGGTGGTATGGGCTGGTCACCAGATGTTGCACCTGTGTTTGCCTACAGAGGGACTCCATCAATTGCGACATGAACTGGGTCCCCCGGTCGGTGAGCATTTCCTGGGGAAAGCCCACTCTAGAGAAAATCTCCAGCAAGGCAGTAGCCACCTTGTCGGCCTGAATGGATGACAAGGCTACCGCCTCCGGGTACCGGGTGGCATAGTCTACTACCGTCAATATGAAGCATTTCCCGGAGCTGCTGGGAATGGACAGCTGTCCAATGAGATCCACAGCCACCCTCCTGAAAGGCTCTTCAATTATGGGCAGCGTTACCAGTGAGGCTTTGGGGCGCCGCCCCGCCTTCCCCACCCGCTGGCAGGTGTCACATGAACGGCAGTAGGCAACTACATCAGCCCCCATCTTTGGCCAGTAGAAATGCTGGGCTAATCTGGCCCTTGTCTTAGTGATCCCTAGGTGTCCAGCCATCGGAATCTCATGCGCAACCTGCAACAACTCAGTCCTGAACTGATAGGGTACCACTAGCTGTCGGTCCCTAGGCCACGCCTCCCGTGAGCCCGGCTGGACCATGACCCGGTACAGCCGTCCTTGGTCCCAGACCATCCGCTCGAGGTCTGAGTCCGAAGGGGGCTGTTCCGCTTGCTCCTTGAGAGCGTTCAGGCTGGCGTCAGCCGCTAACGCTGCCTGAAACTCCTGACTGGACGTGGCCAGAATAGACGAGACTGCCACGTCCCCTGTCAGGTCCCCGGGACCTGTCTCCTGGCCTCCCTCTGACTCGGCAGCCACTTGGTCGGTAGGGGGAAAGCCATCAGACCCCTGAGGGGCCCCTAGTGCCCCAGCACTCCCACTGCGCTTGACAGCAGCTATGGCCGCTGCCACTGCGGGTAGTGCCTGCTTTCCCTCGGCTCCCGACCAAGTCGCCAGTCCAGACGGACTAACCGGGCCCTCTGACATCCCAGTGGGGGAGGAACCCTGCACTGAGGCTTCACCTGGCAGCCCTACTTCTCCTGGGACAGCCCTGACCTCATTTGCCCCCCCCCCCCCCCCCCCGCAGCTGTCTGCCCCCTGCTTGTCCCCTCAGTCACCACACTGGAGGACAACAGGGTCCAGCAGGCTTGCTGGCCACAGCCTGGGGTTTCAGCCCAGCTGGCACTCATTACATCCCCCAACCCCACATCCCCAAAAACAGGCATGGTAGGTACATTCACAGTATCATCAGGGGGGGCATTACAGGTACATCACATTCTGGGGAATCGGACATCGGGGGGTCAGCGGCCACATACTTAGACACAAGCCGCCCCAGGTCTGTCCCCAGCAAAACACTGGCGGGGATATTTGCGGATACCACCACCTCCCTTACTCCTCGACTGGCGCCCCAGTCCAAATAGACCTTGGCGACGGGCAGTGCCGGTTCTACTCCTCCAATCCCGGAGACAATGAGGGATCTCCCGGGCAGTAAATCATGGGGTGCCACCAGTTCAGGCCGTACCAGTGTCATTTCAGCGCCGGTGTCTCTAAGTCCCATGGCCTGGCCCACGGTGACCGGTTGAACATTGTCAAGGGACCTCCCACCACACCCACCCACACACAACACAGTGGACGGTTTCCGGGTTGATGACTGGGACGGATCCGTCGGGCGCTGGGGACACATGGCTTTGAAGTGTCCTGGCTGCTTACACAGGTGACACAGGCGGGGTTCCCCCACCGACGTGGAAAGTGCAGCAGGGGCCGGTGCCCACTTGGGCCTAGGGGTAGCAGGTGCAGCGTGCGTCTTACCCCCTCTCCAGCCGACAGGTTTCCGGGCCTCTGAAGTCCTGTTGTTGGTGTATTCATCGGCCAGGGCTGCTGTTGCGGAGGCCCCCTTTGGCTTCCGGTCACGGATGTACTGCTGGAGATCCTCTGGGTAGTTCCACAAGAACTGTTCTGTGGCGATGAGCTCCTTCAGCTGCTGGACGGTGGAGAGCTCCAACCCGGTGGTCCATTGGTCGACCGCTCTCAGCAAGGCCCGCATGTGATCGGCCCAGCTCTGAGTAGAACCCCGGTGCAAATTCCTGAGCCTTTTCCGGTACGACTCAGGGGTTAAGTTATACTGCCTGACCAGAGCCTGTTTGATGTCCTCATAGCTCAGGATGGTCTCGCTGGGCAGGTACCCGAAGATTTCAAGGGCTTTTCCCCTGAGCCGTGGCGTGAGGAATCTGACCCACTGGTCCTCTGGCAGCTGGTATTGATGGCAGGCTGTCTCAAATGCCAACAAAAAAGTGTCCAGGTCCCCATCTTTGTCCAGTAGGGGAAAATCCTCCGCCCGTAGTTTGGGAATCCGGACCTCTGGAGACTCACATTGGGCTGGGGAGGGCTGCTGGAATTGAAGCTTCAGCTTGAGCATTTGTAGCTGGTGCTCACGCTCGGCCTGTGCTTGCTCGCGAAGCTCTGCAGCCGCCAGGAGGAGCTCAGCTGCTGCCTGGTCTCCAGCCTGGAGATGGTCCATGGCAGCTTGTAGGAGAGCAGCTGAGCCAGCTTGGCTGGGGGGATGGGCAGGTGGAGTGAGGTCCACCGCGGACCTCACCTCTGCCGACTGGCTTCTTGGGGAGCTTTGGCTGTGCTCCCCCTCGCCTTCCACCTCCTCTCCGCCACCATTCAAAGCATCGGCCATCTCCCTAGCTTTGCTCCTTGTGATACTGGCCGTCATTGCAACGGATGATCACTGACACAGACTGCAACCTGATGCCCACACACCTTATTGTATCTACACTCAGACTGTCTAGTGTTGAGCTGATCTTAAGACTCCAGCGGCAAGAGCTACTGCTGGTCGTCTTTAGTGTCTGGGAGTATGGGTCTCACACTCACACACACTAGTATCTTGATCCCACTTTGCTGCCACCAATATGTGATGAATACCACACCTCGTGCCCACTTGACGTCAACTACGTCGAGCTCACGAGACGTGGTATGGTCACGGGTCTACCAAAAATGTGAAGTTACGCCCTCCAGTGGAGCACGTAAGGTCAGGTTGGTATAGCTTACACACACCTCCTGTCCACGCGGACAGTGAAACAGCGACTCCTCAGCCTGGGTATCTGCCACCAGTTCTAGTTTGATATAAGCCCGGTCCGCTAACAGGATTATATAGGGTCAGAAACCAACCTGCGGTAGCTTATAACTAGGCCAAAACACGGACGTGGGGATTTGTGATCGAGATACAAGACAGCACAAGATTAAATTATAGATTTAATCGCCGTATGGGCACACTAGATTTAACACAATATACACAGACAATATATACAGTGGTCTGAGGTTACAGATTATAGGTTATATGGGTACAACAGGGTTAAGCAGTATAAAAGTTAGTTACCGGGTAAGATGAAAGTTCCTTTGAGATGTTCTTTGCTGGAGTCCACAGGAAGGGCCGTGATCTCAGCTATTTCCTGGGTCCCTCTAAACACATTTGTAGGATGTGACCCCTCTTCAGAGAAAGACCCGCCTACTTGCTGGCACCAGACTTTTAACCTGTAGCCAGCCCCTCCCCTCCCGGCCTCAGGGAGGGGTCCACTCCCCCTCTTCTGGGCTGGCAGCAAATGACCCACAAAACCCTTTAGGGTTCATAGCTCCAGACCAGAGGGTCATAGGGAGATGGTTCTGGGACCAATAAACCTGCCTGGGTTCCGGCTACAAGTAGAGCCCAAACCTGGTGCCGTTATGTGGTTTCTATGGGGAGATATGGATATCTCCCTACCCTGACCTCGTCCCATTAACCCAGTGCTTCTCAATTATTTTCTGTCATGCCCCCCCTAGGAAAAAGAAAACATTTTGCGCCCCCCGCGCGACTGTAAATAGTATCATTTGTCTATAAAATTGTTATAGTACACCTTATTATTGGTATCCTCCTGCCTCCTAGTTTACCTGCAGAGCGTCTTTTTGCACCTTCCCCCTCCTCCTTTTGATCCAGGGTACTGCCTTCTAGTTCGTATACTTTTTCCTCCTCCATCCCCTGGTTACTATTTCTTTTCCCCTTTTCAGTTTTATTATCAGATTTTGTGTGTGTCCTACCTCCTCTCCTTGACCCCTGCTCTTCATGTTCTTTTTGTGCTTTAGCTCTTGTTTTCCCACCTGGTGATGCTGCTGATGTATCTTTGCGACTCTGCCTTGATGACATGCCGGCGTCCTGCTCTTTCTCCTCTGTGAGTGGCACTAGGAATCGGCGTATTGATTCCTGTATGTCTCCACGGGTCCTCTGCATGTGTCACGTGCGTTGGCGGTCACGTGGTACTCCGCGTCGGGCTGCTACTGGGGCTGCGCTGGGACAATCTACAGTGATCGCGCCGCGCTGCTCCCTCTCTCCAGCCAGAGAGTTGCTAGGCAACCGACGCCGTGTGGGACGCCGCTTGCGAGTGAGTCGGATAATCCGATCTGGACATCCAATATGACAGTGTTTGCCGAGGTCAAACGAGCCCCCCTTTACGGAGCCTCGCGCCCCACTATTTGAGAAGCACTGCATTAACCAAAGACCATGGGAACGTACCTCGTGGCCACTGGGACACAAATATGTGTCCGGTTTGCGCCTGCGATGGCCAGGCGGTTCATAATTCCTTATGAAAGGTAGGTGCCAACATGTCTGGGAGGTCTCATTGATCCGGGACAAGGGCGGATACCCCCTTCTGGGGGTTTTCCTGCAGGATTCAGTTGGCTACAAACTGGTGGAGGTGAGGTGTGACCTTCTCCTTGAAGCCTGGACCCCCTGGGGGGGGGGCTTTCTTTCTTGCCATCTGACACTCAGATGGCTGGGGGGGGGGGGGGGGGGGTGGAAACTAATTTTGCATGTACATTGAACATACCAAGAGGTGCATCAGATGAAAATCAGGCCTGGGGCTTTGAAGCAGGGCTCTCCTGTGGAGTTCACTACCTCCGCTATCTGTCAGCAAATGGGGGTGTGAGGACATGGCTGACAGTAAATATTAATCCATATTCCTCACAGGCCTGAATCTTGTAGGGTTTACCAAGTAGATTCAATGTTAAAGGGATTGTTCAAGATAATTCAAAATCAAATCCTTTAATAACAGGCCAGAGAACAATTTACAGCTAGTGTATAGAATATAGAAGAATATACATATACATACACTTCCTTGGTTGAGCATGTATGTGATTTCAATGGAGACAAGGGAGTAAGATGCTGAAAGAGTCCTTTTGACAGCAGCTTTTCTTTTGCCTGGACAGTCCTATACACAATAGACAATAGATGGTCCCCCAAACTCGGCAGATTCCACCAAATTGTCACCTAACATCTATAGGCACGTCATAAATTACTCTGTCTTTCTATGGTAGGCCCATTAAGACACCCCCTTTTCTAATGGCAGATCCAGTGCTTATCAGCTGGTAATTTCATGGGGCAGCCATATATTTGCTGCTCCTTTATATTATCGTCACATTTTTTAATGTAGCAATGGGGAGGAGGTCATGGCCAATGATGTTTGGGACCATATTAAGTCTACTGACGGATTTAACACATAAGCTCCTTGTGGATCTAACTGCTCCGCGCAAACTCGTTGTACACGAGCTTTCCAACATCGAATGAGACAGTAGCTCCTCACTGCCATTTGCAGCCTATCCTCTCCATGACCTCTAACACAAAATATGTGTACATGATGAAGGGCCTCCTGAATTCCTACAGCTACTGGGCTGCAACTCCACCATTCTTTACCTAGGGATTATTTGACAGAGCTTTGAAGTTCAGTTGTACTTTTTGGTTGCCTACATGAATAAACTTCAAAAACTTTGCTTCCATTGCATATTCAGCGGGCTTACTGAATTGTCTTGTTATTGTATTATACTTTCATCTCAACCATAACTCTTTGTTCTCTTACATCTAATAGGTGTTGTTACGTATGTCTTGTTATCTTGTTGAAAAACCCAATTAAAATGAAGTAAAAAAAATAAAAAACAATGGGGAAAAGGACTCAAATAATGCAGTATTTCAGATGGCTTAGGTTTGTGGCTTTCCAGCTGTTAAAAACTACAATTACCAGCATGGCCTCCAACTGAAGGAGGAAGTTGTAGATTTGTTGCTGTAGAGCCAAAGATTGAAGACTATTGTCTTAGGGCTAATGTTATAAGAAGACTAAGACACAAGTCCCACATTGTAATGACTTCATGAGGAAGAACAGCTGGCTAGGATCACATAACAGTCTGCACTATACTTCCCTATGAAGATGTTATGATCGTTGATTCCCTGAAAAAAGTTAAAGAGGGGTCTGGATGCTTTCTTGAGAAACATAATATTACGAAATATTGGTACCAGATTTTGGGTCATAGGATGTTGATCCAGGGATTTGGGCTCCATCATGACTATTTCTTGATCTGGTGACTCCATCTCCTCTGAATTCTCCTCCGACTGGGGATAGGGCGAGCTGAATTCTGGACTGGATTCTTCCTGATAATCCACATCAAGTGACTGATCCAGACAGTTTTGAACAAAGGGCCTGGCGTTGGTTCCCCATCCATATTCTTGATCCCATTCATCACTTGAATCACTGTCACTTCCTTCAGGAGGAACATTTGGACTGATCCCTAAGTGGTGGCGACGACTATTCCTCGGAGACTGGGGGAATTGACTTAGGCTACTTTCACACTAGCGTTTTTGCTGCATCCAGCAGGGTTCAGCAAAAACACTTCCGTTACTGATAATACAACCATCTGCATCTGTTATGAACGGATCCGGTTGTATTATCTTTAACATGGCCAAGACGGATCCGTCTTGAACACCATTGAAAGTCAATGGGGAATGGATCTGTTTTCTATTGTGTCAGAGAAAACGTAAATTGTCCCCATTGACTTGCATTGTGGCTCATGACGAATCCGTCTTGCTCTGCATCCCATGACGGAAAGCAAACTGCAGCATGATGCGGTTTGCTCTACGGTATGAGAACGGAACGGAATGCATTTCGGAGCATTCCGTTCTGTTCAGTTATGTTTTGTCTCCATTGACAATGAATGGGGACAAAACTGAAGCGTTTTTTTTCCGATATTGAGACCCTATGATGGATCTCAATACCGGAATATTAACGCTAGTGTGAAAGTACCTTTAGATCCATCTTGTTGTGACCAACGCCATTGGACAGTCTGACCCACAGGTAACATGCTCACGATGATAGGTTTTGATGGCCCTACCTTCGCTCTCCAGCTTCACTCTGTATGCTGAAACACCAGGCAGCTTTTCTAACACCACATAGGGTTCTGGACTCCACCGAACAGTAAGCTCGTGTTTTCCATGAAGGCCCAGCTGTTGAATAAGCACTGTATCCCCAGGATCCAGAACCAGCTCTCTGCGGTCATATTGGATCTTGTTTCGCCTTCCTGATAGACCAGAAGCCTGGTCAGCCAATCTGTAAGCCTCCTTCAATTCCTCCTTTAACTAAGACACATACTTCAGATAGGTCTTCCCATCTGAAGTATGCCTTAATGCTGCTTGTGGGTTCACCGATGTTCACCTGGACTTCACACTATTTATGCTCCAGGGTCTCCTCAGTTGCCCAGGCTGGTAATCCTAACCTGGGATGAGGTGGTGCCTCCACTGAGGTGACTCATTCCGGAGGTTCCTGATAGATTTTTTGATAATTTCAGCACGCTTGATATGGTCTCCGGTGCACCACACAGGCAGTGGCAACCTGTTACAATAATTATGCATTGATATATATATACTGGCTATTGGGGGGAATTTTCATCCACACTTGTCTGTACTTCCCTTCTGGGTTTTAACCTTGTATTATTAATTAGTGTATTGTATTTGTATGCATATATGTTTCATAAAGTTTTATATGAACATCACCGCTGGCGTGTTGTGCATTTATAGGAGTTCATTAATTTGTGGCCGTGCGGTGCACATATTGGCTGGTCACAGCCGTAGTTGGTGTATTATCCTTGACTGATGTAGTAGACTGGTCGCAGAGAACCAGTATGTTCCTGATACAGGATGGCTCCGAGCCCTTCAAAGGAAGCATCCACATGCACACATGGCTTGTTTTGGTCTGCATAAGCCAACACTGGGGCCTGTGTTAGGCATAACTTCAGCTTCTCAAATGCCTCATCACAAGCAGGTGTCGACCCTTCTCCAAATGGTTCTTTAACCTTGAAGGAGGCCTGCCTAGTGGTCTTCTTGGGATGAGTGGTCCCTCTCCCAGGAGGGGAAATCCCTGGGTGAGAGAAGTCAGTGGCTTTGCAATCTTCAAATACTGCGGCACAAATCTTCTGTAGTACCCACTGAATCCTAGAAAAGACTTGAGCTCTGCCAACTTGGTAGGCTTGGGCCATTGGACTACAGCTTCCACTGGTAGATATTTGTTCCCTGCTAACAATGTGTCTCACATATTTCACAGCCTTCTGGCAGAACCGACATTTGTCGAACCCAGCTTTTTTTTAACCGATACAGCACTGGTTGTGCTCTTCTAGGGTTTGCCCAAACACAATCAGGTCATCTAAGTAGACAAGTACTTCCCTGAAGTACATATCTCCCATCACCTTATCCATGCACCTTTGGAATGTGGCGGGAGCACCCTTAACTCCTTGGGGCATCCTCTGGCAAATGAAAGCAGTCTTCGCTTGATCCTCTTTACTCATGGGTATCTAGTAGTAGCCACTCTGGAGATCCAACATAGTAAACCACCGGCTGCCCTGTAAGCAATCCAAAGCTTCAATCCTGGGCACAGTATATCAGTCAAGGACAGAGTCTGGTAATCCAAACACAGTCGGATATCTCCATTCTTCTCCTGAGTGATTACTGTGGGAGAAGCATGTGGGTTGCTTGACTCAATAATTACTCCAGTGTCCAACAGGCCTCTTAGGTGCTGCCTGACATCTTCAGGCAGCACCTAAGCGTCTCAAAATCCCATTCACTTAAAAATATCTATATTAAGCTAAATGGGACAAGGGATCAAAAGATCCCAGGGGGTTAAAAGTTATTGTTAAAAAAGTTTAAATTAAAATATTAAAAGTTTAAATCACCCCTTCCCAATTTTACATATAAAAATATATAAACAATAAAAAAATAAATCACATATCAGGTATCGCCACGTCTGAAAATGTCTGAACTATTAAAATATTTTAAAAAATTTCCTGTACAGTGAACACTATAACGTTTACTCACCCCCCCACCACAAAATTGAATAACAGTAATCAGAAAGTCGTACGTACCACAAACATGAAGTTATGGCTGTCAGAAAATGTTGGTGTGAAAATTTTTTATTTTTAAAAGGGTTTTATTTTTTTGAAGTAGGAAAACAAAAAAAAAACTATGCAAGTTTTGTATCGCCATATTCGTATTGAGCTACAGAATAAGGACATCATGTCATTTTTAGTGCACAGTAAACGCTGTGATGTCAAAACCCCCAAAACATTGGCGGAATTGTGTTTTTTTTTCTATTGAACTCCACAAATATATTTTTTTTTCCCATTTTCCCTTTTCCAGTAACAGACATGGTAAATGAAATGGTGCCCTTAAAAAATACTAATTTGTCCGGCAAAAAAAACAAAACCTTATATGGCTGTATAAACAGAAAATGTTAAAAGTTATGGCTATTGGAACATGGGAAGGAAAAAATAAAAAAACACAAAGCCAAAAATGGGCCTGGTACTCAATGGGTTAATGTCTTCTACCTAGTGCGCGCTACTGTGTATGACCTCAAGCCAATTCCTGACTATTGTCTTGCCTTTCCTTAATGTGCAGTTGTGTCTTTTTTAGTTTGACTGTGTTGTGGTTACCGGTTACTGACTTGACCTTTTCCCGCTTTGGTTCTGACCCCTGCTAGTATAACCCCTCTCCCTGTTTATTCCACCTAGGGTGGTCACATGAGGCAAGGGGATCCGGTCACCGCTGTGACCAGTGATTGGCTGCAGACGATGTCAAACCGGATGTTTTTAGCAATGGAGCCCAGCGGCATATCACAGGCGGGAGAAGGAGTGGGGAGCCAGTCCCGGGAATTATGTATGTAAGCTTCCCTATACAGGTCCAGCCAAGTGGGGGGTTTTCTTGAACAACACCTGACATGTCCGTTTTAGCAACTACTTGCATTCCACATGTAATAACAATTCTGGAGCATCTCTTCTTATGGCTCTATGTTGCGCCATTCCTTTATTATTCCTACTAAAAGTTATAAAAGAATCACTAGCAGTTTGTAATAAAGGTCCAGATGGGTATTACCAGTCTCTGCACAGTCTGACACTATTCAATCAGTGCTGCCAGTGGCAGACTGGTAACACCCATCTGGACTTTTCATTGCAAACGCCTGGCAATTTATTTATAACTTCTAGCAGGAATAATAAAGGAATGGCACAATAGATGCTCCAGAATTGATATTACATGGGGAATGCAAGTAGTTATTAAAGCAGACATGTCAGGAGCGGAGACAGGTCCTATTTAACTGACAAACCATATTATGAAAAGTACTGTATTAAAATAAAATGTGAAAAGATTAGTTAGGTGGACGTTTGCTTTAAGTTGTAGGCGACATTTTGCAACAGACACGGCCAGGAAAGTGCTAGAAAAACACAGGGGAAATGAAAGGGCTGAGAAATCCTCTTGCACAATGAGAGGTTACATTATAGTAAGAGGAAGCAGAGATAGCGCAGAAGCAGAAATAACCAGATCAATTCTAGGTGGCAGATGAAAGGAATTGTGATATGGGTTTCATCAAACAGATGGATCGGCCAACATCTTCAATTGTGGACACAATGACAGTGATATATTGTGTTCGCAGGTGTTTCCTGGGAAATGACAGGCAAGTGCATAAAGATGGAAGTCCAGATGATATCTGCAGAAATACAGCAACCATCGATATTCCGTCTGTTACCCAAGTGCAACATTTATCATCTGACTGGATCCGGGCTAAAAGTTTACAAGTTGTAAAACAGAGATCCATGCGCTGACCTAGAACCAATATCCATAATCTCTGACATTTACCAGGACGTGTTACTAATGAGTGCGGATAGTGGCTCTGGATATTATAGTGATAATATATTCCAGAATCCTGTAGGAAATATCCTAGCTGTAAATAAGAAAAAAGAATGGAGATTGATGTAGCAGAGCTGAAGGAGATAATCCAAGGTGTATTCCCATGTGGGCATTTGTGGAATATCGATAGGATATATCATAAATGCCCGATGGGTGAACGCCCCACTTCCTGGGATATACTCCTAACTCAAGAACAGGGCTCAGAGCAGCAGCACCATGTACTATCACTCATCAGGCTGCTGGTCTGTGGAGGAGGAGAAACACAGGCCGATTCCCGGCTGCTCCTACACAGACCAGCAGCGTGATGTGAGGGTATCGTGCTACTGTCTGTGGAGTGCCCATGCTTCATGCTTCACCATTACAATCAGTAGTCTCTGTGTCCTAGGGACACAGAGACAGCAGAGAGCGGGACATACCTCAGGCGTTCCAGGACCGCGGGACAGCCACCGAGATCTGGGACTGTCTCGCTGGATCTGGGACGGTTGGGAGGTATGGTGAAAAGAGGGTTGGCCTTGAATTTGCAGCTTGATCTCTATTCATTGCTATGAGACTTCTAAAAACGACCAAAAACAATCAGTTGGCTATTTTTGGAAAGGACACTTCGAGCATGCAGGACCCATTCTTGAGATAGTTATGGGTTCCACGATTAGGACCCACACACATGGGACATTTATGGCATATATGTTCAAATGGGAAGACCCTTTTAACTCTTCCCTTTGTGCATCTTTATCATGGGTAGACGTATCATAATGAGGTACAATTGGGGGCCCTTGCAAGTTCTTTTAAATGGGCCAATGATGGAGAATGAACGTGTAAACATGCTCCAATCAGATGTCAAAAGACAAAATTACAGATGAGCAAACTTCTTAATTAATTTTGAGTCCAAATTTTCAGAAAATTTGATTTGTTTTGAATCTATTCTACACAAATCAGATGTCGTCCAATTGGCCTGAAAATGGGTATATAACATTCTGTGGTCTCCTAGGACTCAGATTATTTATATTTTTGTTATATATTTTTCAACATTTTTTTTTTTTTACAAATTTTGCTCTTTCTCTACCTGCAGCGTCCCACTAAGTGTGTGTGGGCACTGCTTAAAAGCACTTTTTACATTATTAAAAGCACTAGGTTGTAATGTATAAATTTACATTTATGTATCTGCAAAATCCCTGTTAACAGGCCTATTATGTGTAATTTATACATCCCACCACTAGATGGGGATAAAGTTCAGGTCCTATATATACCCAGGTCAGGCCTAGTTTAGAGAGTTCAGACCAGCAGATTAGGCAGATTAAGAGTGGAGTTCAGTTGAGACCACAGGTCAGTGTGGAGATCAGTGAGTAGATTAACACAGAGAGTGGAAAGGTGCAGATCCAGCAAGTTTTAGTCCAGAAAGGGACAAGAGGAAAGGACAGATTCAAATTCATCCAAAGGATAAAAACAATAAACCAGGCATAAAGGACCTTTGGGATATTTTAGGTGAAGGATACCCTAGCCTCCGGCAACCTCACCAGAAGTTCCATTGACATTGAAGTAACCCACTGCTCCAAAGCCACGAAACCTAAACAGCCTAAAACAGTGGATTTGCAGAATTAACTCTGTACCATCTAAAGACTGCATAATTGTACTGCTGCAACTAAAAGACATCCAAACTAAAAGTTGTGAGTTGCATCTTACCACTGTCTACCTCATTATTACTACCTATGGTTGTACCACCATTAACGGCACTGGCGTCACGACAAAAAACATCAAGGGACTCAGCCGCAACAAGCACCCTAAGCACCCCTAACATCAAGGGCACCTCAACCACCATCTTGGCTGATGCTTCCCTACACAGAGCGTTCCCCGGAGGATTTCGTGCTGTCCACCTCAACACTGTGCTGCCAGCCCAGGGAGGCTATCTGCTAACCGTGAGTAAACTGATGAACTGTGTGTTATACTATTTGGCCCCTCACCGTGCACCTCACGTGTTGCCCCTGCGACTGGCTGGCTGCATACCCACCCCCCTTTAAGCTTTTTAACTCAATGACAGCAATAACAAATAATGTCAGAGTGACACTGACGTGTAGAGCTATGGGTAAATGCATGGCTGACTGTGTTAACAAAGAGTGTATTTAAAAAAACAAACTGTACTCACATCGCATTTGTTATGCTCTTTAACCCCGTCCTGACATATAATATACTATTATGTCATTGAAGTCAGTGACTTCCCGCATCTTGACGTAATAGTACGTCATGGTGATCGGGTGGGCACCGGATGGCGGGAACCCGATGGGTGACAAGGCAGCCAGATGCCATGTACAGGCTGCCCAATGCCTTGCACGGCATCGAGACCTGCCTTCTACGGGGGCCGAGGAGATCCAGCCCCAGGCTCGGTCTCCTAGGCAACCTGTTAGTGTATTAGTCAGTGTAATACACTAACAGGCAATGCATTACAATACAGATGTATTGTAATGCATTGCAGAGGGGATCAGACCCTCAAAAGTTGAAGTCCCAGAGTAGGACAGAAATAAAGTTTAAAAAAAGGAAAAAAAGTGATTTTAATGAAAAAAAAAAGTTTCAAGTAATAAAATAAAAAATAAAAATGTAAAAAAGTAGACATATTAGGTATTGCCACGTCCGTAACAACCTGCTCTACAAGAATATCACATGACCTAACCCCTCAGGTGAACACCGTAAAAAAATAAAAACTGTGCAAATCCATTTTTTGTCACCTTACATCACAAAAATTGCAACACCAAGCGATCAAAAAGGTGTATGCCCCCCAAAATAGTACAAATCAAACCGTCACCTCATTCCGCAAAAAATTAGACTGTACCTGAGAAAATCAGTCAAAAAATAAAAAAAACAATGACTCTCAGACAATGGAGACACTAAAATATGATTTTTTTGCTTCAAAACTGCTATTATTGTGCTAAAGTGAAATAAATTTAAAAAAGTAGACATATTAGGTATTTCCGCATCCGTAACAACCTGCTCTATAAAAATATCACATGAACTAACCCTCAGGTGAACACCGTAAAAATAAAAACAGTGCTAGGGGTACTGTCACGGGGAGCAGGCGACGCACTCTTCATTCGCAGCGCCGCCGGCATCCCGCACATATAGCGGAGCGAAGACGCGGTGTGGGGGACCCAGCCACGCATGCCTCCTCAGCGTGGCCGGTGTCCTCCGTCCCCTAGACAACAAGCAGCAGGGGATCTGAGGGCCGATGTTAATAAATCCGGCGCTCAGCTGTGTTATGAGCAATCAGAGTCACATGATGCTGGCCCCGTCACGTGACTCACCTGTAGGGGTTATTTAAACAGGCAGCCTGCTGACCACAGGTTTCCTGTGATTGGTCTTGCTAGCCTCACCAGCATTTTGTAATGCGCCTTTCTGTGTGTGTTTGGTTAAATGTTGATTTACCTTACGGTAAAAGCTTACACTGGCAGGTAGAAATGTGACACATAAAATACAGTGGCTGGATGAATATTCCGATTTAGTAAAAGATGGATATCATTGACAATCCAATGAATTAATCACCGCAATGATAATTACCTTTTCTCTGGATGTGGGCTGGAGAAATAGTCTAAGTTCTTTAAATATTTGCACAGTTCCCGTTCCTGTGTGTAGAGGGGTGTGAAGAGAGGCAAGAACTTCACTGCTCACCTGCTAGCATTCACACTGCTCCGGCCGGTAGCTGCGTGGTGCGAGGGAGCAGACTATGGTTTCGGCGTCCAGGATTTTCTGTGCGTGTGACGTCACCGCAAAGTACTACTGGTGCTCCCAGAGATCAAAGTTCATCCGACGCGTTTCTGAGCCGTCGGGCTCCTTCATCAGGGATGGTCTGACCCTTCAAGTCTGGGAGTTATATAGGCGTCCTGGTTGCCAAGGCAACACCTACTCTTATTACACACAGGGAGAGAGAAAAAGAGGAGAGGGGAAGAGGGGAAAGAGCCCAGAAAATAGTTCCACAGCGGCTACAATATGCAGATTATGCAAATTCACTGAGGAACAAAAAGTTCACTGAAAAGCGAAAAGTTCGATTTCACGATTGAGTCCATTTGGGGCTAGGCTGTTTAATTTAAATATCCAGCTGCTTTCCGCTCTGGACATTTTTTTGATGAAATTGCCGCCCCTTTTATCTTCCATCACTTTTTCCAAGCCTCCAAAGGTAGAGCCCCGAAATTTTGCCGCATGATGTTGTTGATAGTGTCTAGATAAGGGATGTCCTTCAAATTTTTTTATTATGTTTCTGACATGCTCACTTATCCTGGTTTTCAGTAAACGTTTTGTTCTCCCTATATACAATTTGTCACAGGGACATTTAATAAAATAAATCACTCCTCTCGTATTGCAGGTAATGAAGTTTTTTATTTGAAATGTATTTAGGGCTTTTATGGTTTTTTTTGTATGGTCTCTAGTGATTTTGCAATTTCGGCATGTTTTGCAAGGGAAAAAACCCATTCCATTGTGACTGGTCCTATTAATTAAACTGTTGGACTTGATGGATGGAGCAATAAGGGTATTTAAATTTGGGGCTTTTCTAAAAATAAATTTAGGTTTTGATGGAATTTTGTCACCCATTAGACTATCCTGTTTTAGGATATCCCAATAACGCCTAATGATTTTCCTAAAATTCCCTGCTCCTGTACTGTATCTAGTAATAAGCGGAATATTAAAATCCTCTTTATTTGTATTTATTGTTGTCAAATCTGTTCCGTATTTGTTCTCTTTTAGTAGAAGATTACGGTTTAATTGTTTTACCTTGTCTATTGTAGGTTGTAAATCTGTTAGTTTGTAGCCTTTTTCTTGAAATTTATTGTTCAGCTGGTCTATCTCTTTTACAAAATCCACCTCATTTGAGCAATTTCTTCGTGCTCGTATATACTGGCTATAAGGGATATTGGTGAGCCAGGTAGCTAGATGACAACTGATTAGCGGAATGAAACTATTTGTATCCGTAGGCTTATGATAGGTCTTAGTTTTGAGTGAGCCGTTTTCTATAAATATGGTGAGATCTAAAAAGTCAATAGATACTTTATTATAACTAGCTGTAAAATTCAGATAAAAATCATTTTTATTAAGGTTAGTTAAAAATTGGATAAGAGATGGTTCATCACCGCGCCAGATAAAAATGACATCATCAATAAAACGTTTCCAGAGGACCAGACCCGCACCGAGCTCTCCACTGGGGAAGATGGTAAGCTCCTCCCATCTCCCCACATATAGATTAGCGAAACTCGGTGCGAATCTGGTCCCCATCGCGGTACCCCACGTCTGTAGATAAAAATCGGGGCCGTATTTAAAATAATTGTGCTCTAAAATGAAAGTGATACAATTCCCGATAAATTGTATTTGATCTTTTGGCACCTTGCTATCTTTATTTAGAAAGTATTCTGTGGCTTCACGCCCTTTACCATTTTCAATAATAGTGTATAAGGAGGTAACATCGAGTGTACCTAATATAAAATCCGATTGCCATTTGATTCCTTGTAAGATTTGTATAATATGTTTTGTATCTTTTAGGTAGGCTTGTAATTTTTGGACCTTGGCTCTGTTTTTGACCTCAACCTTGTGACCTCCCTGAAATTGGCGTGATCTCTTGGCTTCTGACTCCGGATTGTGTTTTGACTTCATTATTGTATTGCTCCCTGTGTACCTGCTTGACCTCCTGGCTTTGACCTTGGCTTTCCTGACTCTGTTATGGTACTTCTTTATCTTCTGAGGCCCCTTCACGTGTCTAAGCGAGGGACTGCCGCCAAGTTGTATGCCGTTGGTTAGGACGGGCCATGCAAGTAGGCAGGGACAGAGGTGGGGTGGAGTTTCGGGCTGCACTTATCCCTACCCTCTGTTGTGACAGAATCACAGGCCTTACCTATATCATGGACCCTATGCGAGTCCTCACTGACCAGGTACATAGTCTCGCCCATATGGTGCAGGATTTGGCGGAGAGGCTACAGCAGCAGGAATTGCATCAGGCCCCACCTGTAGCGTCCTCCTCCGCTCAAAATCTCGAACCCCGGGTTAAACTGCCTGACCGTTTTTTCGGGGATCGTAAGTGTTTTCTGACATTTAAGGAAAGTTGTAAGTTGTATTTTCATTTATGCCCACATTCCTCAGGTTCCGAACAGCAAAGAGTAGGAATGGGCCTATTCTCTCCCCACGGACTCCCCTTGTCTAGCTTCCGTGGAATAATTTTTTCAGGCCTTGGGGGTACTTTATGATGAACTCCACAAGTCGACTGTGGCAGAGTCTCAGTTGAAGGTTCTCACTCAGGGGGACAGACCGGTGGAGGAATACTGCACTCAGTTCCGGAAGTGGTGTGTTCCCTCTGGTTGGAATGAGCCAGCGCTTAAGTGCCAATTTAGGTCAGAGCTCTCTGAAAACCTTAAGGATATGTTGGTCAGTTATCCCTGCCCTGACACCTTAGGGTATAAATGTCATGGAGAGAAGGAGCATCCCTCGGCGCAAGGAACCAACCAGAGGCAGATGATGAATCTTCAAGAGTATTTATTGCAATCACACAACGCGTTTCGGGGAAAGGGTCCCCTTCATCAGGTGAAGAATAGTGCATAGCAGATAGACAAACATGCTGAATATATATACACACAAAAAGAGGTCACATGCAAACAAGGTCAAAGGGGAGGTGGGCGTCACCTCAAAGAAACCCCAAACTAGAATCCAAGTGATCAGTACACAAACTGGTAAAATAGGATATACATTTACAAAAACTAGCCCAGTGGGCTTGCAGACTACTCAATAAATGTATTTTTTTTAAAACATTCACAAGAAAGAACATCGCTTTCAAATACAGCCCATTGCTGGGGAGGAGGAACGGCATCATACAGGGTCACATGATCGCAACTCCGATCATGTGACTTGTGATGCAGTGCTTGTTGCTGGGTAACGCGACTCTTACAGGCCGGCATGAGAGGAGGCTCGGCATACTGAAGGATCCTGCGTCCTGCTACCTTCTCAATGCGATCGGCAGCGCTGTGAAAGGAAACTTTATAATGCCCTAATTAGCTAGAAGAAGTAAAGGTAACAGCATTATCAAGTAGATCAAGACGAATAAATAAATATATACATGGACGATGGAATGCAAAATACATAAATAGTATACATGATTGATTCAATGTAATTGATTCATTGAATGCAAAAAAAGGCAATCTGGAGGCAATACCATTGGTATAAATATAAAATATAAAGTATATATAAAAAATTCATTAAACCTACAGGACTTCACCATAAAACAGAGTGTGAGGTGTCAGATCCGTCCTTCCTTTGCTTAAAAGAATCTATTAGCTTGATTCGATTATTAATAAAAAAATAATAATAATAAAAAATAACACAGTAGGAGAATATAATCTATAAATATGTATATATAGGAATAAGTACACATCTATACAAGATAATGAATGTAAATATAAATATATAAATATATAAATATAAATATAAAAAATATATAAATATGATAGAAATAACAATATCAGTGATTAAAAAATTGATGATAATTATTATATGGTATTAGTGACAATAATACACTCGGTCCATTCAAAGTACAACAATCATGTGACCCTAAAGATTTATTTCAAAAGCCTCATTCAGACCGTTTGGATTAAGGCAATCAAGTTTGAAAATCCAATACATTTCACGTTTACGAAGGGTCTGAATGGCATTACGACAGCTGTCATTTATCATGGGTGTAACCTTAAACCCGGAGAAGCACCCATCGTGATGTTCTGTCGCATGGCGGGATATACTATGTTGTAAAAATTTCTTTTTTACATTTGATCTGTGCTTGTTAAGCCTATTACGTAGAGTTTGGATGGTGCGACCTACATACTGAAGGCCGCATGGACATTCCAACAGGTAAATGATATTCTGAGAGCCACAACTAAGATTTTTTTTATGGAAAAGGAATCCCCAGTGGATTTACTGCGGAAAGATGATGTGGTATTAATGGTCAAGCAACATAAACACCTCGATAAATTACATTTATAACTCCCCAAAGGCCTTGAGACTAAATTGCTCACGGTCGGCTTCACATGTTGTGAGGGTATGCGTCTAAGTCTACTAGGGGCCAGAACATTCTTGAGGGTTTGGGCCCTCCTGAAGGTTAGTCTGGGTTGACCAGGTAGCATTTGCCTCAAATGTGGATCCCTTTTCAATATGTGCCAATGTCTGGACAAAACACCCCTAATGGCGTCATGGTTGTTCCCATATGTTGTCAAAAAATTCATACAGAAGTGCTCATTGTTATCATGTGTTTTTTTGCTCTTGGTGAGACACAAACTTTGGGATAGGCCCTTTGCTCTTTCATATGCGGCTTCGATGATCTTTGGGGGATAACCCTTCTTCTTTTTACCCTATGGTGTGCCCTTTTTTTCTGTTTATACAGTAAACAACTTGCCTCTATACGTAAAACCTTAGGGTATAAAGGAACAGAGAGAGTTTGAGGGTCAGACAGATCTGATGGAAAAGATTCCACCGGATCTGATAAACTTGAGGCGCCAAGGGTTTGTAGGAGTGGAGTGGAGAAGACAGAGTGGTAAAGGCTGCTCAGGGTTTGCCAGGCAGACTAGAGTGTCTGCCTGTGTGGGATATGGGAGTATACCGAACTAGGGGGACTGGTGGGTGTTGATAACACCTCAATCTCGCCTGTTTCTGAAAACCTGTGTTGAGCGCCAATAGTGGTAGGTCAGTGGGAAAATGTTTTCGTGTAGTGTAGGTTTCATAAACAATAAAAAAAATGTAATAAAATATATAAAGATATATAAAAAAAAAATATATATATAAAGAAATATAAATATATACACTGCTCAAAAAAATAAAGGGAACACTTAAACAATACAATGTAACTCCAAGTCAATCACACTTCTGTGAAATCAAACTGTCCACTTAGGAAGCAACACTGAGTGACAATCAATTTCACATGCTGTTGTGCAAATGGGATAGACAACAGGTGGAAATTATAGGCAATTAGCAAGACACCCCCAATAAAGGAGTGGTTCTGCAGGTGGTGACCACAGACCACTTCTCAGTTCCTATGCTTCCTGGCTGATGTTTTGGTCACTTTTGAATGCTGGCGGTGCTTTCACTCTAGTGGTAGCATGAGACGGAGTCTACAACCCACACAAGTGGCTCAGGTAGTGCAGCTTATCCAGGATGGCACATCAATGCGAGCTGTGGCAAGAAGGTTTGCTGTGTCTCTCAGCGTAGTTTCCAGAGCATGGAGGCGCTACCAGGAGACAGGCCAGTACATCAGGAGACGTGGAGGAGGCCGTAGATGGGCAACAACCCAGCAGCAGGACCGCTACCTCCGCCTTTGTGCAAGGAGGAACAGGAGGAGCACTGCCAGAGCCCTGCAAAATGACCTCCAGCAGGCCACAAATGTGCATGTGTCTGCTCAAACGGTCAGAAACAGACTCCATGAGGGTGATATGAGGGCCCGACGTCCACAGGTGGGGGTTGTGCTTACAGCCCAACACCGTGCAGGACGTTTGGCATTTGCCAGAGAACACCAAGATTGGCAAGTTCGCCACTGACGCCCTGTGCTCTTCACAGATGAAAGCAGGTTCACACTGAGCACATGTGACAGACGTGACAGAGTCTGGAGACGCCGTGGAGAACGTTCTGCTGCCTGCAACATCCTCCAGCATGACCGGTTTGGCATTGGGTCAGTAATGGTGTGGGGTGGGATTTCTTTGGAGGGCCGCACAGCCCTCCATGTGCTCACCAGAGGTAGCCTGACTGCCATTAGGTACCTAGATGAGATCCTCAGACCCCTTGTGAGACCATATGCTGGTGCGGTTGGCCCTGGGTTCCTCCTAATGCAAGAGGATGCTAGACCTCATGTGGCTGGAGTGTGTCAGCAGTTCCGGCAAAACGAAGGCATTGATGCTATGGACTGGCCCGCCCGTTCCCCAGACCGGAATCCAATTGAGCACATCTGGGACATCATGTCTCGCTCTATCCACCAACGTCACGTTGCACCACAGACTGTCCAGGAGTTGGCAGATGCTTTAGTCCAGGTCTGGGAGGAGATCCCTCAGGAGGCCATCCTCATCAGGAGCATGCACAGGCGTTGTAGGGAGGTCATACAGGCACGTGGAGGCCACACACACTACTGAGCCTCATTTTGACTTGTTTTAAGGACATTACATCAAAGTTGGATCAGCCTGTAGTGTGTTTTTCCACTTTAATTTTGAGTGTGACTCCAAATCCAGACCTCCATGGGTTGAAAAATTTGATTTCCATTTTTTTTTATTTTTGTGTGATTTTGTTGTCAGCACATTCAACTATGTAAAGAACAAAGTATTTCAGAAGAATATTTAATTAACTCAGATCTAGGATGTGTTATTTTTGTGTTCCCTTTTTTTGAGCAGTGTATATGTATAATATAGTAAAAATACTGGAGTATCGTATACTTATTTACTCACTTCACGAGGGGGGTGGTTTACTAGGATAAGCATAATACAGCCTGGATCGCTTCTAGAATCTTACAAGATGAAGGCAGCCAATCACACGGGTGCTTCTGTTCAGAGCCGGATTTACACATATATTCCAATAAAGACAATTGAACAGAAACACCCGTGTGATTGACTGCCTTCATCTTGTAAGATTCTAGAAGCGATCCAGGCTGGGGGGGGGGGGGGGGGGGGGTGTTTGGTTTACAGGTATATTATGCTTATCCTAGTAAACCACCCCCCTCGTGAAGTGAGTAAATAAGTATACGATACTCCAGTATTTTTACTATATTATACTTGTATCCTTTTAAACGGATTTTACTTATTTGTTGCAACTCATTCGCCTCATTTTACTACACTTTGACGTGTATGACACTACAGACAACGGTCTCTTAGGCACTTGAGACCCAGAGTAGTGTGCTTATGCTCATCCCTTTCTAAAGTGTTCCTATCATTCTCTCTCTCTATATATATATCTATATAAATCCAGAAAATGGACGGCACTCCGGCTAGATGAAAGTGAATGTTCCTTTATTCAACCATAGGGTGCAACGTTTCGGCTCCAAAAGTGAGCCTTTTTCAAGCCGAAACGTTGGAGCCGAAACGTTGCACCCTATGGTTGAATAAAGGAACATTCACTTTCATCTAGCCGGAGTGCCGTCCATTTTCTGGATTTATTGGTTGGGGTAAGAAGTCGATTCCCCTGGAACGTGCACCCATTTTCTCTGATAGCAGTCAGTGCCGCCATTTTTCTTCTAATATATATATATATATATATATATATATATTTCTTTATATATTTCTTTTTTTATATATCTTTATATATTTTATTACATTTTTTTATTGTTTATGAAACCTACACTACACGAAAACATTTTCTCACTGACCTACCACTATTGGCGCTCAACACGGGATTTCAGAAACAGGCGAGATTGAGGTGTTATCAACACCCACCTGACACCTTAGAGCAGACTATGACTCTGGCTGTTAGGCTGGACCTACGTATTAGGGAAAGACAAGGAGAACATCTGACCTTTCTACAGGTGATGGTAAAGCCAGACTCCTTACCCATGGGAGTCAAAGTAGAGAATTATCCTGAAGAACCCATGCAGCTGGGAATGACCAGAAGGGATCAGAGACATCTAAGGGGTGCCTGCTTTTATTGCGGAGAATCTGACCACTCGGTACGACAATGCCCTTAGAATCCTCTCTCCCAAAGATCATCACGGCCGGACATCTTGAAGGTTAAGGTACTCCCAGAAGTGGGTAATAAGAAACTATTAGTACCGGTGATTATTTCTTTGGGTTCTTGTAAGGGTTCTGGGAAGGCGTTTATTGACTCTGGGTCTGCTTCTAATTTTATTGACCATGATTTTGCACTTTCCATTGGGGTACCCATGTTGTCTCTTCCTAACCCTGTAATTATTATTGCCATTGACTCTACTCCTTTGGTGGGCGGAACTGTGGAATTTAGTACTCTTGAAGTAACCTTGACTGTGGGGGCCCTTCATACTGAAATTTGTTCTTTTTTTATACTAAAAAATGTACCCGTGGAGGTAGTTTTGGGTATGCCTTGGTTCCAGATTCATAACCCAGTTATTAACTGGTCCACGGGTGAATTAGAGAAATTGGGACTAAAATGTAATTCATACATGTAAGTCATACTGTCTACCTGTTATTCAGGATGGAATCACTACTGAGTCAAAAACTCTTCCCCCATACATCAGTGACTTCGCTGATGTTTTTTCCATGTCCGATGCTGAGTTTCTTCCCCCTCATAGACCATACAATTGTACCATAGATCTTATTCCGGCATCCAAATACCCTAAGGGTCGTACTTATAATTTGTCTAGTCCTGATACTCCACCAGAACCTATATTACCATAAGGTGTCATTGTGGCTTCGGTCTCCTCCGACCTGACGACCGAAATAACTGCGGGACAACACATGGCTCCGGTACAATCCCCTGCTGATAAATTATTTGTCCCTGGTCCTTTACATCTCCGACTGTTGGGTGAGTGCAATAATTCCGTGTTTAGTGGACATCCGGGTATTAATGCCACCAAGGAACTCGTCACCAGGCCCACTTTGTCAAGAGATGTCCACTCATATGTGTCCTCATGTGAGGTATGTGCCAGGTCCAAGACTCCTAGGTCCCGTCCGGTGGGTGAGTTGCGACCGTTGGACATCCCGAGTAGACCTTGGTCCCATATCTCCATGGATTTTATCACGACCTACCGGTTTCTGAGGGTAAGACGGTGGTATGGGTGGTTGTTGACAGATTTAGTAAGATGGTGCATTTTATTCCTCTATCAAAACTGCCCAATGCTAAGACCTTGGCCTCCCTGTTTGTAAATCATGTGGTACACTTACACGGGATTCCAGAGAATGTGGATTCAGATAGAGGAGTTCAATTTGTCTCAAGGTTTTGGAGGGCTTTTTGTCATAAGTTTAATATCTCTTTGTCTTTTTCTTCGGCCTTTCATCCTGAAACAAATGGTCAAACTGAACACTTGAATCAATCTCTAAAACAATATTTGAGTTGTTATGTCTCCGACAACCAACATCGGTGGGTGGAATACTTGTTTGTGGCGGGAATTCGCCATTAGCAATCAGGTGATTTCGTAATTCGTCTACTGGTATGTGTCCTTTCTTTTGTAATCTTGGTTTCCATCCACAATTTAGTTCAGTTTCGCCGTCCTCTTTCAGGTTCCTGAAGCTAATGTAGTAGCTAAAGAACTGTGCACAGTCTGGGCCCAGGTTCAGTCGAACCTGAAAAAAGCTCAGGAGATTCAAAAAGTAAAGGCTGACAGGAGGCGCTCACGAGGAGTGGATTTTGGTTTGGGAGATAAAGTTTGGTTGTCTACTAGGAATTTGTCTCTGAAGGTACCTTCAAGTAAATTTGCACCGCACTTTATTGGCCCGTATGAAATCATTGAAATCATTAACCCTGTGTCTTTTAAGTTACGGTTACCTGACTCCTTTCGTATCCATAATGTTTTCCATAAAGCATTACTCAAAAAGTATGTACCGCCTGCATCCCCTGCTCAGGAATCTCCGCTGTCAGTGTAGGTTGCTGGCCAACTAGAATTCTAAATTTCTAGAATCCTTGATGTGAGAAAGGTCCGGAATTCGTTGCAATATTTGGTTCACTGGAAGGGTTATGGTCCTGAGGAAAGGTCTTGGATACCAGCTAGCAAGATGCATGCTAAGAGGTTGGTAAAAAATTTTCATTTAGCTCACCCGGAGAAACCCACTCCAATGATTATGGGTCCGGTTGCCCCTTGTAGAAGGGTGGTACTGTCACGGGGAGCCAGTGACGCGCTCTTCATTTGCAGCGCCGCCAGCATCCCGTGCATACAGCGGAGGGAGGACATGGTCGGCGTCCTGATCTCCATGGGGACCAGGGGGCAGGGAGGTCCCAGCCAATCACGCCTCCTCAGCGTGGCCGGCGTCCTCCGGTCCCTAGACAATGAGCAGCAGGGGATCTTAATAAATCGGCGCTCAGCTGTGTTATGAGCAATCAGAGTCACGTGACGCTGGCTGTAGCTGGCCAGCTAAGACCTGTCCTAGGTTGCTAATATAGATTATATGTTAACCTTAATACAGTTCCTATGTTTGTGTGTTAAAGACAAAAGCAGAGTTATTTACAGTGATTTCATGTTTGGATGTCATATAACTGTTATATATATTGTGTTCACAGAAACAGAAAAGATAATATGCCTTTAAGATTCATTATATAATGTAAGGTAAGCTCAATGACACAGCAGAAACCACAGAAAGCATAGAGTTTTAAACTGTTGTTGCTGGGCAGGAGTCTTGACCAATCGCAGCCAGCCTCACACACAGCAAGAGTTTTGACCAATCACAGCCAGCCTCACACACAGCCTGTGTGGGAAATTCCCCTAGCAGGAGCTGCTAGAATCATTACACCAGAGGAGAGAAGCTGAACAGACATTCACTCCACTAAGAGCTGTGTTTTATGGAAGCAGAGAGGCCAAAATAGGTATTTAAAACAGTTATATAATGTTCCTACTGTTAATATAGTGATTAGAACTGTATACTGAACTATATATGCTCAAAAAGAAAAAATTGAAGGCTCAACACCTGGACGGGTAGATAGCGGTGGGTGCACTGTTCGCTGGGTCACCTACCCAGTAAGGATAAATAATATAATAATACAAAAGAGCAGGCACAACCACCTTCTGGGGTATAAATCAACAGTTTACTTCAATAAAATCAGCAATTAATAATAAAATCGGCATTTAATAAAATCAATATTAAAAATCCCATATCAACAATCACATTCAGTCAATATACACAGCATTCAATATGATAACAATATCATCAGTATAGGGTAGCAGCAGATTTATAGCAGCAAAGATAATAGCAGCAAGAATAAATTTGCAGCAATATGTCCAGTAGTAGCAGCAAAGTGTCTCAGTCCATATGGATATGGATCATATCAAGAAAAAAAGGGGGCTATATAATGGGTCTCCTTAGATGGATTGCAGGAAGTCCCACTCCTACATACGTGGAGTTATAATACGAGGATCCCCATCAGAGTCTGGTGGACAGCCCAATATATGTAAATAGTAATATTGGTTACTAATAGCTCTTACCGCTCTGTGTCTTCTGGCGTGTCTTGTGAATAAACTTGGCAGACATATTTTTTTTTTCAAAAATGTTTTATTATGTAAAACTAAGTAAAGTAGACATATTTGATATAATTGCATCTGTAACAACCTGCTTTATAAAAATAGCACATGATCTACCATGTCAGATGAATGTTGTAAAAAATAATAATGGTGCCAAAACATATGTACCCCAAGATATTACCAATAAAACTGGCACCTTATCCCCTAGTTTCCAAAATGGGGTCACTTTTTTGGGAGTTATTACTATAAGGTGCATCTGGGGGGCTTCAAATGGGACATGGCATCTAAAAACCAGTCCAGCAAAATCTGCCTTCCAAAAACCATAAGACGCTCCTTTTCCTGTGCTCCCTGCCGTGTGCCCTTACATCATTTTCCGACCACATGTGGGGTGTTTCTGTGAACTGCAGAATCAGGGTAATAAATATTGAGTTTTGTTTGACTGTTAACCCTCGATGTGTTAAAGAAAAAAATCGATTAAAATGGAAAATCTGCCAAAAAAGTGAAATTGAGAAATTTCATCTCCATTTTCCTTTAATTCTTGTGGAACACCTAAAGGGTTAACAGAGTTTGTAAAATCAGTTTTGAGTAACTTAAGGGGTGTAGTTTCTACAATGGGGTCATTTATGGGGGGTTTCCACTATGTAAGCCCCACAAAGTTACTTTTAGAATTGAACTGGTCCTTAAAAAGTGGGTTTTGTAAATTTTCTTTAAAATTTCAAGAATTGCTTCTAAAATTCTAAGCTTTCTAACGTCCTAAAAAAATAAAATGACATTTACAAAATGATGCTAACATAAAGTAGACATATGGGGAATGTTAAGTAATAAATATTTTATGAGGTATCACTTTCTGTTTTAAAAAGCAGAGAAATTGAAAGTTTGAAAATTTCTATTTTTTCCCAATTTTTGGTAAAACTGGGATTTTTTCATAAGTAAAGGTGAAATATATTGACTCAAATTTATGACCATCATGGAGTACAATGTGTCACGAGAAAACAATCTCAGAATGGCTTAGATAAATAAAAGTGTTCCAAATCTATTACCACATAAAGTGACACGTCAGATTTGCAAAAAATGGCCTGGGCAGAAGGGAGAAAACTGGCCCAAGGTAGAAGGGGTAATATTAGAAACTTTCCAAAAATTGCTGATTATTGGGGGTAGATGATGTTTAAACACACACGGTGTTATCCGAAAGAAAACAGTGGCTTGTTGGGATGAAGCATTCAAAAATGATGTCTTAATGGGGACAGATCACTGCCCCTGTTTATAGGTAGAGCCATAAGAAGAAGTGACTTGGTCTGTGCAAGCGTCCAAAAATCATGCTTTATCAGGAGCAGAATGTCTACCTGTATTTATACACACACATGTTACTGTATTTTTCGCCCTAAAGACACACCTAGGTTTTAGAGGAGGAAAGTAAGGAAAAAACATTTTTCATCAGACCTTAGTTCAGACCCCCAATGTTAAAGAGAACTCAGCTCAGACCACCAATCAGACCCTCAGGGTTAATCAGACCTCAGATCAGACCCCTAATGTTAAATCAGTCCTCAGCTCAGACATCCAATGTTAATCAGACCCACAAACAGACCTCAGATCAGACCACTAATGTTAATTAGACCCCAGCTCAGACATCCAAAAAGACCTCAGATCAAACCCCCAATGTAAATCAGACCACAGCTCAGACCCCCAAAGAGACCTCAGATCAGATACCCAGCTTCATCCTCCTGCACAAGCGACTTCTACTCTAGTGGTAGCTCCTCATCCTCATTATCCACTTCCTCCTCCTGGGACTTTCTCCATGTGGGTCCCCAACAGCTATAGAACAGTCAGCAATATCTGTAAGCTGTTCTTCTGCCGATACCTTGTTACATCAGCATGAGTGTCTGCTCTAAGATAAATATCAGGGGAATTAAATAGTTCATGCCTCAGTTGTCTCTAATGACAAATCTGGTGACTTCTTCGAGGGGACTGAGTAAGCAAAACGCTTCTCTGATGAGCTGCCACTGCCACTCCCTTATGAGGGGGTCTGGTGCATGATGAAATTATTCACCACTTTACACTGCTCATACAGATGATCTAGCATGTACAAGGCTTGACTGTGAATCAAGCAGTCAAGGGGAAGACCATTCTGTCTCTGTCTCTTACCACACAGAATGGCTGAAATGTGGAGGACTTTCGCCTGGACATGGCCAGCACCCTCTCCAAGACACTGTACTTTTTCAAAAAGTGTTGCATGACTAGATTAATCAAGTGCACCACACAGTGAGCATGTGCTATTTCCCCTAAATCTGCTAAATTCAGCCTGGCCACAATGTTTCTGTCATTGTTGCTGACCACCTTGCCCAGTTGGAATTGGCGGGGAGGCAGCTAGCAGGATGTTTGCTGCTTGATGCACTTTAGCAGCTGATCGGTTGTGTGGCTACTCTCTCCCAGACTGATTAGCTCTAACATGCTCTGCCTGGCTTCTGTTGGGGACAGGAGGATGTCCATGAAGGAGGACGTGGAGAAGGTGGATAAGAGCCTGGTGTGGGAATCAGACTGACACAAACATGGAGGTGTCAAAAGAACCTGGCCTTGTTGCTGCCTCTCCACTGCCTTGAAAATCATTGACACAATGGCCAGTGAAAGACATGTACTGTACCTGCCCGTAATAGCTGCTAGAGGTTGCTACAAAAGGAGACCGGGAGAAGGAGGACACTCTTGCAGCATTAGCTGGCGGCCACTTCTATTTTCCCACAGTAATTGGTGATGCTGCTTCATGTGCTGCAATAGAGCTGTGGTACCTACATTTGTGTTTTACAGTCCTGATCAAAAGTTTAAGACCACTTGAAAAATGGCAAAAAATCATATTTAGCATGGCTGGATCTTAACAAGGTTCCAAGTAGAGCTTCAACATGCAACAAGAAGAAATGGGAGTGAGACAAAACATTTTTTGAGCATTCAATTTAATGAAAACAACGAATAAACTGAAGCAGGCTATTTTTCAGCTGATCAAAAGTTTAGGACCACACCTCCAAAAAAAAAACTAAACCTCCCCAAAACAGAAATCCAACTTCCAAACATGAACTCAGTAATGAGTAGCTACGCCGTTATTGTTTATCACTTCAAAAATTTGTTTCGGCATGCTTGATGCAAGCGTTTACATGAGGTGAGTGGGAACATTTCTCCAAGTGGTGAAGACAGCCGCTGTAATACAACACATTTTTTGCAGTAAAAATGAAATGTTTAATAACACAGATTTAACAGTTGCATTAACTAGTGGCATTATTGCAGTATTGATTTTACTGTATCTACCCGTTATCTTGCAGTAATATACAACATGTTAAGTAAAATGGGTATAGTGCACAGTTAATTTAAACTGTTTTTTGAAAAAAAAAGTGCAATTGTTAAGGGTTTGGAGCAGTATGCTATTAGGGTGCTGGCAATAAGCATATGAATTGTAGAAACTTGAATTTTTTTGTTTTAAAAAAAAAACAGCAGCAGACCACATGCACCAAAAAAACATCCTACACAAGATGAAATAATGTGTGGATGAAAATATAAGAATATATAAATCACTTAAAAAAGGTGCACCACAATAATATGCGACTGACCATACTGGCCAGAAGAGATGGCCTTGCGGTTCACATTTGCATTGTGCAGCAGTTGTGTGCGGTTCTGCTGCGATACTGTAGCTACACAGAGTGCCAAATGCTATTGGAACAAATAATTTCTACTGGTGTGATATACCAGTTGCCCCCTAAAAAAAATGATTGAGGCAGGGCTGTGATATACCAATTATATACTTTCTATAATGTGCATTTGGGTAGTGCAGCATTTGTTTGCGGTTTAGCTGTGTTACCACAGCTACACAGAGTGACAAACGCCATTGGAACCAATAATTTCTACTGATGTGATATACCAGTTGCCCCCCCCCAAAAAAACTGAATGAAGCAGGGGTGTTATATACCAATAATATACTTTCTATATTGTGCATTTGGGTAGTGCAGCATTTGTTTGCGGTTTTGCTGTGTTATCTCAGCTACAGATAGTGACAAATGACATTGGAACAAATAATTTCTACTGGTGTGATATACCAGTTGCCCCCACAAAAAAATGGAAAAAAAAGTGGGCTACAGTAAAATTGTTATTCAGTGACCGCATAATGTACCTCGAGCCACATAATCACAATTTCTTTTATGTCAGGTGAATGCCTAATTTTTAAGGTCTGTACTCCTGTGGCCTAAAATAAAAATTTTCTAGGCTCCAACAGGGCACATTTCAGAGAATTTCCCTTTAAGACGCATAGAAATGTCCCCTCATTAAGACACATATTTTTTGTTGGAGTTTTTGTCATTGATCCCCCTCTAGTATGTCACTGTCCATGTTGTGGGACTATTTGTACACTTCTACTAAGTATTTGGTGGCTGCAAATATGAGCTGAAGGTTTTTCAGGTTCGCCTGCCATTAAAGTGAATGGGGCCCGCCGCAAACTTGCGGTTCGCGAACATTTGATCGTCCCGGCCAATGTTTGTCCATCACTACTGGCCAGACCCTCACGCTGATGTTAAAAGCTGAGACTTTAGCCAATATATTCCAGTAAGGAACATATGGGAGACCTGCGCACCCCGTCAAGGTGTCTCAGTGTGGCGTGGGTCCTACCGCTAAACTACCTATCGTGTGTGAACACAGTCTGATAGGTGCTAAGGACCGACTTATAGCCAAACTCCTACATACCTCCATAGTAAGATCCCAAATACAATGGGAGGGAGGAGGAGGCTGCGAGCCCCACCTATAACAGGCCATGTAACACAGGCTACCAGGTGCACCAGAATGTTACCAGTGACAAGCATTAGCACATTCAACACATGTCAAGAAAAATCACTGAGTAAAGTGGCCTAAATGGGAGGAAATGCTCAACCCCAAACACTGTAGCGTGTTTATAATCGTGGAGCAATTCCTCCGCAAGTGTTCCGTTACTAACGGCAATCCCCAGCAAAAATGCATACAATGGAGGATGCCGGCAGCGGACCACATGCACCACAGAAACATCCTACACAAGATGAAATAATGTGTGGATGAAAATATAAGAATACATAAATCACTGAAACAAGGTTCACCACAATAATATGCAACTGACCATATCCTTTCAACAACTGCAAACTATATTGGGAAAACAATCATATTAACTATCATTTGTCCCCATACTAATGTTAATTACCACATTTAAATTGCTCACGGTCACAAGAGTGGAGGGCAGGGCCATATTTATAGCTGGTGCTGCCCTGGGCACCAAGTCTGAACTTTCCCTATTGGGGAAAAGATGTGGGGAGAGGCCAACATAAGTAGACATGGTCAACTGGAGGTGGGCTAACATGCATTGATGGGGCCAGCAATACCATTGAGAGCCAGTATATTGTGCTGCACTGTAGTATTTGGGTGTAACGCAGAAACAAATACCGAAATGCAGCACAATATACTGCCCCAGCAGAACCAAATACCACAAAGCATCACAATATACTGCCGCAGCAGAACCACAAATCATAGTTCAACAAAATGTACTGCCCCAGCAGAACCAAATACCACAGTGCAACACAATATACTGTCCCTGCAGAACTTCTTGTTTAACTGTGGCATTTGGTTTTGCTGTGACAGTATTTTGTTCTGCACTGTGATATTTGCTTCTGCTATGGTAGTATATTGTTCTACACTGTGGTGTCTGGTTCTGCTGGGGTAGTATATTATGCCACACTATGGTATTTGGTTCTACTGCAGAACGAAATACCACAGTGTAGCACAACATACCTCCCCAGAAGCAGCTCCTCTTTGGTGGCCACCACCATTCTCCTCCTCCAGTTGTTTCAAATTAAGATATGGAGGAGAGAACTGAAGAGGTGAGATGCCAGCACAGAGCCAACCCTGCTGTTAGCATGCGGTCGGGTCATGCAGAAGAATACAGCACCATATACCTCTTACATCAGTGATGTCTACTGTAGACGTTCTCTTTCTTCATTCTTCTCCATTCAGACCAAACCGTCATGATAGCTTCTTTCAGTTAGGTTTTCTCTCATGTAGACATTCTCTTTCCTTATCTTCTCTGTTTGGACCAGACCACCACAACAATTTTTTTCAGCCACATCTCTCTGCAGAGTTTGATACACAGACATGTTAGATTCCTCACTTTTCCATCATCCTCCCCAACTTTTCAGCCCAAGCTCACCAGCTATCTCATCCTGTGGCTACCCCTGATACTCTGCCCACTGTGCTTCCCAATGCCCCCAAATACTATAATGCTGAAAAAATATTGCCCCAGTAGTAATCATGCCAAAAAGGCTTCCATTAATAATAATGCCCATCTAGTGCTTCTGGTGCCCTTACAGTATTCCCAGTAATAATACTGCCTCCTATAGTACCCCCAGTAGTAATAATGTCCCCTAAAATTCCTCCAGTAATAATAATAATAATACCCCCTCTATTGTGCTTCCAATAATAATAATGCCTGTACAGTGTCCCCAGAAATAATGTCCCCTAAAATACCTCAAGTAATAAAAATGCCCCATTGCATTGCGGTGACTCTGGGGCGGGCAGACGCCAGCAGGAAAGTCACACTCCAACTGATCCTTCTCCTCCTTAATATGGTGGGCGGCGGAGCAGCAGTTCCCTGAGCTCAACATCTAGCACCGCAGCGCAGAGAAGAGATAGGAGAATTGTTCTCCTCTCTCACCTTCCCTGCGGAGCTTCGCTAACAACGTTGCCGTTGTCAGGGTTTCTGCGGCAAAGCTCCAGCTGCTGCAAAGAGGGAATAAAAAGAATCAGCAAGGGGGCCCGGGACAGGTGTGTAACTGCATTATTGAGACACAATTTTACTATTTATTTTTTGCTTTGCCAGATACAACATGACTAACTGTGCACCCCTGCATTGCAGAATTCAGCTCTGCTACATACGTAATTTCTACAGTAAAATCTATACTTGTGTAGTTCTACTGGAAGGAATCTACAGCTGGAGCTGTACTTGAAATGACCAGAAATAAGTGTTTACACATCTTCTTGTCATTTCCTTGTTCCTTGATTCCCAGAGGTGTAGCTTGGCGTGGCCGCCCTCTCCGGGCCCCATTGTCTTGCTGTGAGACAGTGGAAGCATGCACTTGCTGTTAGTCGGAGATTATGTGACACATTAGAGGCAGTGACAGGGGAGATTGGGTGGCACCTTGGCAGTGTGGCTAATGTTGCTCCCTTGTTGGGCTGGATCCATGGACCGACTCTGACCAGGGCGCGCTCTGCCTTTTGATGCTTTTCCTGAGTTCATGTTGGTTTCCTCCTGGAGCTTTGGGTTTTCCCCATAGTTCAAAGGATTATTGGCCGGTTACTTCACTTCCCAGGAAATTCTGCTGGCATGTGAGCATTTCTGCTTGCAGGCGACAGGGGTTATAAAAGCTGAGTTCTATAAATGAAACGTTAGTGGCTGATAAAATTAATTTATGCAATTTATCAAAACAGAATGAAGGGGTATAGAAGAACCTGCCTTGCATGACACAATGTCTGTGACTGCTTCTCCTGTGGATCTGAACATCATTTTTTTTTCTAAATTTATAGGGGCATCCTGGCTAGAAACAACAGATATCCCGTGGATTAATAAATCTTCGATCATGCAGATACCCCCTCTGGGTCCTCTACTAATCACTAGAACAGTAAATTAGCAAACCACTGGGTTTCCGTACACATTCTGAGATTAGAAAAAACATGGTTACTTTCTTCCAAAAATAGCGCCACAGCTGGTTATGTGTGGTATTGCAGCTGAACTGCATTCACTTTAATGGAGCTGAGCTGCAATACCAGGCACCTTCCATGAATGGGGCATAACCAGGTTCATGTGGGGCATAACATGTTGCTTGAGAAAGACCTTTACGGTCGAAACGTCGCATTTTTTTGCTGGTGAAATAAATTCCACTGAATTGAAGACAGGAGAGTGCTGCGGTTTCTTCTATATGACGCATCCAAGGGGGAACTTCTGACTGGCTCCCAACACGGCTGGCACCACCACAAGATAAGACTTAAATTTTTCGTTGTGCTGCTATACGCATTTTTTCCTATGATCTTCATGTGATCACGCTTGGTTCATCTCCACTATGTCTCCCCGTGGATTACCTTTGTTAAACCTTTGGGCTTTGTTCACTTTTGGACTATTTTACATTCATATGCTATATTCACCATATATGATATATTTATTGATTGAGGTATTTCTTATGAACATATCGAATGAATCCACATAAAAAGCTGAGTAACTTGGTAACTACATTGTATTATTTTATAGTACTAAATTTCTCAAATGAATTGTATAGTCCAGGGCTGCAATCACAATTCTGCAGGCTTTCAAGGTTAAATCTCTTATTATCTCTACAAGTATGCACAGAACCTTTTTTGATGATTTACATTCGGGGAAGTGTAGTATTTACACTAGATAATGTACTGTAATGTGATGCAAGAAAATGTAATATTGGCATTATAGAAGCTTAGGTAAGCTGTAAGGCCTCTTTCACAAGGACGAGATTTCTGAGCGGGTGAAATGCGTGAGGTGAACGCATTGCACCCGCGCTGAATCCGGACCCATTCATTTCTATGGGGCTGTGCACATGAGCGGTGATTTTCACGCATCACTTGTGCGTTGCGTGAAAATCGCAGCATGCTCTATTTTGTGCGTTTTTCATGCAACGCAGGCCCCATAGAAGTGAATGGGCTGCGTGAAAAGCGCAAGCATCCGCAAGCAAGTGCTGATGCGGTGCGATTTTCACGCACGGTTGCTAGGAGACGATCGGGATGGAGCCACGATCATTATTATTTTCCCTTATAACATGGTTATAAGGGAAAATAATAGCATTCTTAATACAGAATGCATAGTACAATAGTGCTGGAGGGGTTAAAAAAAATGTAAAAAAATTTAACTCACCTTAATCCACTTTCTCGTGCAGCCGGCATCTCTTCTGTCTTCATCTTAGCTGTGTGCAGGAAAAGGACCTGTGATGATGTCACTGCGCTCATCACATGGTCCGTCACATGATCCATCACCATAGTAAAAAAAAGACCATGTGATGGACCATGTGATGAGTGCAGTGACGTCATCAAAGGTCCTTTTCCTGTGTGCACAGCAAAGAAGAAGACAGAAGAGATGCTGGCTGCGCGAGCAAGTGGATTAAGGTGAGTTAAATTATTATTATTATTTTTTTAACCCCTCCAGCCCTATTTCACGGAGCATTCTGTATTAAGAATGCTATTATTTTCCCTTATAACCATGTTATAAGGGAAAATAATACAATCTACACAACATCTAACCCAAACTTCTTATCCGGGCTAAAAACATGACGCCCGTGTGAAAGAGGCCTAAGGGATGTGTCTGACATCACACTTGCTGTCAGTTTGCAATTTGCGAGCAGCAGTGGCATAGGTATAAAGTAGAAATAGTAAGTTGTCCAGCTCACCATAGGTATAAAGGTCTCAGCGGTTGCAGTTTTGAGCTGACCCCCCACCACATGCTGACTCTCCCATTCTTGATCGGGTAGAGCACTCCTGAATTATTCTGCTCAATCATAGAGCGCACTGTGCAGTCATACTGTCACAGTTCTCTCTATCTCCTCCCTGTGATCAACAGGGAAGAAACAGGAAGTTACGCTGGAGTTTGAAGAGGGGAGTAACCACTGGATGCCAGGTATGCTGCATTAACCCTTCCACTACTCTTCACCAGTGATCTTAAATGTTTTAGTTCGCTGCTGTAGACCAACACGAATCCTTATATTAACCCCTTCTTTGCCCCAGACTATAAGGTATAATGACATTAAACCCTTTAATGTCATAGAGCACTTCTTCACTTCTCTAGACCTAGAATATTGACATCCCTTATGTTATGTATACATTAATCCCTTCATGGCCAGAGACTACCAGTGATGCCAATGTTAACCTCTTCACTGTCGTAGACCATTATGAATGTTGACATTAACTCTCTCACTGTCCTCGCCCACCAGGTATACTGACATTAACTCCTACACTGTCCTAGGCCACCAAAGATGCTGACACTAACAACTTTACTGCCATAGGCTGCTAGGTATATAGCTTGGAGTACTAGTTGGAGTACTGTGTAAAGTTTGGGTTCCTGTAAACAAGGCAGACATAGCAGAGCTGGAGAGGGTTCAGAGGAGGGCAACTAAAGTAATAACTGGAATGGGTGGACTACAGGACCCAGAAAGATTATCAAAATTAGGGTTATTCAAAAAATTTGCTCAGTAAATCGGCTAGGAAGCCGGCCTACATTAAGACTGGCGCTGGATGCCTGTGCTTCTTGATAACTTCATTGTTCAATCTGCTCAGCTCCTCCTGCTCTATAACATGCTGCCTGCAGATTACTCTGCATTTTCATGGCAACAGGGTTCCTTTTACGTTCTACATTTTTACTCATGATCTGTGGATTATTACTTTGACTTGTTTATTTTCTCTGATGTAGCATTAGATTTCTCAGATGGAAACTGTCAGCTTTCTCCAGGATCCTGCCTATTTTCACTCTTTGTATAAATGTTTTATTTCAGGGCTGCCTGGGACAATATGTAAAGGTCCCTTTATTTTACAAGGCTGTGGACTATAAAATAAATAATTATGGATCATCTGGATTTCTTCCCTTGTCATCATCCAGGATTCATCCAAGGTGTTTGATGAAACCTTGTGAGTACTCATTTATTCAGTGAATGTCTCTCAGCCATCAGAATATGTAATAACAGTGTGTTAGTATTATATGAAAGCTGAAGTAAGAAAAGAAACACATTGGGTCATATAAAGTGGGTCTCCAGGCTCGCCTTTTTTTCTGAAGCTCATATATACGGACGATACCTGCCTATCGTTATCTTCATCGGCAATGCAGATATCTGCAGCTAATAATTATTATATCCTTGCTTTAACTCTGCTGTTCTGTTCGTATTGGCTATACACTTGTACTGTTTGGGTCAATATGACTCGACAGGGATTCTGTCACCTAGTTTTACCCTATAGAGATGCGGACATGCACTATACCTGTCCCATATCCATTCTGGAAACTAGCCAAGCCCCCCTGTGAAGGAGCCAAGCACCGCCTGTATTCAGGAATCTCCTCCTTGCTCACAAAGTCAGATCGCCGTAATCTCGCAGTGCGCGAGCTCGCGCATGCGCAGTTCCTTCCCTGAGGCTGATGCCAACACAGGGAAGGAACACTATGCCGGCACTGCGCATGCGCAAGCTCGCGCATCGTGAGATTACGGTGATCTGACTTCGTGAGCAAGGAGGAGATTCCTGGATACAGGCGGCGCTGGGCTCCTTCACAGGGGGGCATGGCTGGGCTCCAGAACGGTTAGTACAGCCCCTTGGGCTCCTTACCAGGCTGATTTACATCTATATAAAATCCTTTTTTACACTCAATAAAACCACTCTGAGCTATGGGACAGGTATATTGCGGACATGCTAGCGGCGATCTAGCCGTGCATGTCCGCATCTCTATAGGGTAAAAAGAGGTGACAGAATCCCTTTAAAGTCTGTTAATTTTGACATTTAGCTATTCTGAGCGTAATTTTTGAATACCAGTTGCATTATTTAAAGGCTATGTAGACCTTTGGAGGCAATTTTTGTTTATATTTGCATTTCACTCATTGTTGGCTACAAATTATATTTTCAAATGGCCATTTTTTTTTTTTAACTGTGTGACTGGTACTTTCACTTTTTACTTTGTCCCAGTTATCTAATAACCCTTATCTCTAAACTAATAAGAGGTCATAAACACTTATTTAAGCCACATTCTTATCAGTAAGAACGGAGCTTTAATGAGTGTTTATAATGTCAGAGAGCAAAGACAAGGAGTCTGTCTGCTCCCCAGATGACGGAAAAGACAGAAAATCAACAGGCAGCTAGTAGAGCATGTCAGTTCTGTACAGAAAAAAGGGCTCCATATTTTTAATAAAGACCAACTGAAAAAATTCTTTTTAGCTATAAATAAGTAAAATTCAATAATAAAATGCCCCAAAAGGTGTACATAGCCTTTAACTGTATGTGAAGATGATTGGTCAAAAACAAATGAAAGTTAAAACTTCAGTTTGCTTTATTTTCTTTAGAAAAAGGTTGTACATGATTACTTACAGTATTGCTATATTCAGGCATTTTTACATTCTGCACAGAAATAACTGACATGTGCTTTCAAATACAAACAAAAAATCTAATCTAAAAACGAATTTCCTACAATATGCAATATCCTAAGGAACAGCTTAGCTTATATACTACAGCGAAATAGACCTGCACAGACGTGTACTTAAAGTCCATCCATCTGCAGTAACTTGCAAATGTATCGAGCTTATGTATAAAACTGTATGGATTTGCAGGATCTGGATGCAATAAATAATAATAAATTATTATTATAATTAATAATAATAATATCACATCTGCTCTCCATATATTGACAGTTTATCATCAATTCCTAAACCTGATCCTCCACCAAATACTCCACTGCACCCAAAAGCACTACGAATATCGGCTGGGGACAGGTAGAGATGGCCTTGCGGTTCGCCAGGCGGTCGTTTCGGGGTGAACTTTGCGTGTTCGCGATTCGCCGAACATATGGAGATATTCGCGCCCGCCATATTCTTTTACATTGTAAAGAACTTTGACCCATGACACATTCATCAGGTGGTACAGGACAGCCAATTGAGACGTTTCAGCACATGGACACACCCCCTACCTTATAGATAAACCTGATCTGGCCGCCATTTTACATTCAGTGTTTTGCCAGTGTAAGGGAGAAGTTGCTGTGTGGAGCAGGGACAGGCTGTTAGGGACACCAAACGCTAGCTAATAGAGCCACAAAAGTCTTTTAAAGGACTAGTATAGGTGTTCTATCGATAGGTGTGATAGTGATCACCCTGAAGTCAGGGGCCTAGGGGCTAGGGGCTTACTAGGGCCATTTTTATATAGGGTAAGGTTCCGGACGGGGTCGCTCTTATCAGGGCGGGTGATCTGTGGTTAGGCTATCAGGGCCAGAATAGCACCCCCCTGTAGGGCAACATCAGGGACAGTTCTTTGCCCACCCTGTCCTTCAATACCACATCATGATCTAGCCCAGGGATAGATGTTTTTTGCTTTCTCTCCGGGATTCATGGATGTGCACTGGAACCCCCCGGATTGTGGTAGGACATATGGTTTCTGATTTGGTGCCGCCGAGCACTTGTTATTGCCTACCACATCTATCTTTTCAATTCACACGTCCGCAAAATGGGTCCGCATCCGTTCCGCAATTTTGCGGAACGGGTGCAGACCCATTCATTTTCAATGGGGCCGGAATGTGCTGTCCGCATCCGCGCTTCCGTTTCCGCCAAAAAAATAGAACATGTCCTATTCTTGTCCGCAATTGCAGACAAGATTAGGCATTTTCTATTATAGTGCCGTCGATGTGCGGTCCGCAAATTGCGGAATGCACATTGCCAGTGTCCGTGTTTTGCGGATCCGCAAAACACTTACGGACGTGTGAATGGACCCTCATAGTAACATTATTAAAGGTTACATTTTATCTTCATGTATATTCTAATGGATTGCCTTCCTTGTACAATGTTATAATATACTTTCTATGTTAGAAAGTATATTATAGTGCATTTGTATTGTGCGGCAGTTGTGTGCGTTCTGCTGCGATACCGCAGGTATATAGAGGGACAAGCGTTATTGGAACAAATAATTTCTACTGCTGTGATATACCAGTTGTCCCTCCAAAAAACTGATTGAAGCGGGGTGTTATATACCAATATACTTTCTTTATAGTGCATTTGGGTACTGTATAGTGCATTTGTGCATGCGCGTAAATTATATTGCCGATATTTCGCATTGAAAAAAATAATGAATGGAGATCGCAAATTCGAATAATACATCTGGTATGTCACTGTCCATGTTGTGGGACTATTTGTGCACTTCTACTAATTATTTCTTGGCTGCAAATATGAGCTGAAGGTTTTTCAGGTTTGCCTGCCATTAAAATGAATGGGACCCGCTGCGAACTTGCGGTTCGCAAACATTTGATCGCGTTTGCGAACCGTCCTGGCAGATGTTCGTCCATCACTAGTGACCGGCTCATGCAGCTTTATATCTGCTCCCCTATTTTCCCAAGATGGCTGGGCCATCACCCCTATCTCCTATTTGTCACCCCTATCTCCTCATAGATCGTAAGCTCTTACGAGCAGGGCCCTCATTCCTCTTGTTCTAATTATCAACTTGTCTGTTGCTATGTTAGTTATGACTGTTTGTACATGAACCCCTGAATTGTAAAGCACTGCGGAATATGTTGGTGCTATATAAATAAAGATTATTATATTATTATTATAGAGGCAATAAATAATCCACAATGATATTATAAATCGTTTATGTGACTGAAAATATGGCGAGAGATCTGTATAAAATACTATCGGGTCATATTGACCCAAACAGTACATATGTAACAATCATTATTTCATACAAAAAAAAAGTTAAAATTTTTAAAAAAACAATACTCATAATAACACCTATCCATAAACAAATTCACCTAACCACAATTTGCAGATCCTCATAATAAAAAATTTGCAGCTTCACAAACTTTATTTTGGGTCAAATAGACAAGAACAGCAAGGTTAATGGAAATTAATTCTTTTAAAGCGAACCTTTCACCTCATTTTCACTTTATAAACTAGCAACAATACCTTATAGATTATCTTCAGTGTGTTCTTATACATGTTAGTGCCGCTTTCCTGCACTGTTTATTCTTGAAAAAATCGTCTTATAAAGTTCACATTTCCTGCTCCAACAGTCACGCAACAAGTCAAGGGGGTATCCCTTCCCTCACCTCTGGCTGTACCTCCCCTGCCCCAACCCCGCCTCTATGCTCTGTAATTGACAGCCGGCTCAGTCGCCGGGACCGCGCTTGTGAATCCTGCGCATGCGCCGTCCTCCTCATTCGCCGCGCGATCCCGTCTTTCTTGCGGACACAAGCGCGATCCTGTAACAGAATTGCGCATGCGCCGTACGCGATGCCTGCCTGTCTGCTCTCCCTCCCGTGCGCGCGCTCCCCTATCTTCAGGCTCCAAGTGCCCCACGTGATCACTGTAGACTTGCCGCAGATGGCAAGTCTACAGTGATCACGTGGGGCACTTGGAGCCTGAAGATAGGGGAGCGCGCGGACAGGAGAGCAGACAGGCAGGCATCGCGTACGGCGCATGCACGATTCTGTTACAGGATCGCGCTTGTGTCCGCAAGAAAGACGGGATCGCGCGGCGAATGAGGAGGACGGCGCATTCGCAGGATTCACAAGCGCGGTCCCGGCGACTGAGCCGGCTGTCAATTACAGAGCATAGAGGCGGGGTTAGGGCTGGGGAGGTACAGCCAGAGGTGAGGGAAGGGCTACCCCCTTGACTTGTTGCGTGACTGTTGGAGCAGGAAATGTGAACTTTATAAGACGATTTTTTCAAGAATAAACAGCGCAGGAAAGCGGCACTAACATGTATAAGAACACACTGAAGATAAGGTACTGTTGCTAGTTTATAAAGTGAAAATGAGGTGAAAGTTTCGCTTTAAGGTTTATCACCTATCCATGAAATAGGTAAGAAATGTCTGGGGTTTTCATGCCATCAGCATGTCGATAGTGGGGTAGAGTTTTAAGAAGTAGTGGCCAGGAATGCCTCTTGCTATTGTGAATAACTCTATGGTAACTCTATGGTAGGCATTTCAGATACTGGCATTTCACTTGTCCATAATAGACCACTACATTTTCTTAATTTCAGACATTTCATTGTGGAATTATTGGTATGTTTAGGGTCACTGTCATATTAAAAAGGTCTACCTTAGGTTGAGCGTCTGACAAATGGTCTCACATTATAATCAAGCACCCTCTTGTAAAATGAAGAATGGTCTCCATAATGATGAGCTGTCCAGGCCCTGATGCAGCAAAGCAACCCTGGCCTAACTCATAGCATTTCCACCACAATGCCTTACGGGTTTAAGGTCAGGACTTTGATTTTGCTGGTATAATTTAGAATTCATTGTTCCATCAATGATGGCAAGCCATCCTGGCTCAGATGCAGCAAAACAGGCTGTCACGCTGTCAGGAGATCAAGGAGACTAGCGGAGCGTGGAGGAATCTAACAGCCTCTTTGATTACTCTCGATTCAGTGTTGTTGTTAATGACCACATTCCTTGTTTCAGGTGTAGCTTAGTAGTCATTATTTCTTCCCTATTTAGTCTTACCACACCCTTCTGACTGTGCGGTAGGATAGCTTCATTTGGTTTTGGAAGAGCTGGTGTGTGTGGTCCTCTCTGGAGTTCCTGCTTGTCCATCTCACTACAGAAGTTAAGTGTCGTATTCGTTTGTGTTTTGTTTTCCCTTCCTTGTTGGTTGTTACGAGGCCTCAGGGAGACGCTTGTTTCTTCATCTGGGAAGAAACAGGTTGTCAGCCCTGCCAATATCCATAGGGCTCTTTAGGATCTCCAGGGTCCCAGGTTCCAGGGTATGGGCATTCCTACCTTCAAGGGGTGCCCATACGGTTAGGAGTCAGGGCCAGGAGTAAGGTTCTCTAGGAGGTGACCTTTTCCTTTCCCTAGCATTGAGGCCTAGTGGCTTTCTCTTTCCCTCCTGGTTGTCAGTGAGGTGTTTCCTGCTATACCTCATCCAAGACATTATCTTACCACCTAAAAAAACACAATTTTTGTTCAGGTCCGTGCAGCTATAGATCCTATGTCTGCACTGGTCAGGCAGCTGTAGGGGCTGTCTTTGGAGGTAGCAGACCTCCGCGCGACAGTCTTGCAGATTCAGAGACCACAGGGGGCTAGTTCCGGTGGTGGGTACCAGGCCTGCCCTGAACCTAAGGTTGCCCTCTCGGACAGATTTTCCGGGGGTAGCGACAATTTCATTCGGTTCAGGGAGTCGTGTAAATTGTACTTTAAACTACGTCCATACTCTTCTGGGGATTGCTTAAAGATGATGCCCTGTCTTGGGATTTTTCTCTGCCGACTGGATCACCCTCCCTTCAGTCTGTAGATTAATTTTTTACAGTCCTGGGTCTTATTTACAATGACCCGGATCGGATCTCTCAGGCTGAGAGCAAGTTACGTGGTTCACGGCAGGGAGAGCGCTCCACGGAAATCTATTGCTCTGAATTTAGGAGATGGGCTACAGATACGGAGTGGAATGATCCTGCTCTCCGTAGCCAGTTCTGTCAGGGTCTATCTGAGAGGCTGCAGGACGCGTTGGCCTTTCATGAGAAACCTGAGTCATTGGAAACAGCTATGTCCCTTGCTGTACGTCTTGATAGATGCCTGAGGGAGAGATCTAAGGGTCCTCACCCTCAGGACGTACTGGCAAGGTGGCGTCTTCCTTTGACACTTATGTTAAAGAGACACCTGCGGTTACACCTTGTGATGCGCCTATGCAGTTAGGGGAAGCTACTCCTGGGACTGCTGGCAAGAGCTTTGGTCATATGAAGGGAGTCTGTTTTTGTTGTGGAACGAAGGGACATTTTGTGAATATTTGTCCGTACATTCAGCGTCAAGGTGAAAACGTTTAATCCCCAAATTACTATTGGTGGTGTGGGTGAGGAGCAAGAAAACGTACTTTTGTCATTTACTGGTAGTACCCGATTTCTCCTGTCTGCCGAGGTGGTGCTAGAGTCCAAAACTGTGGAAATCGAGGTATTTATCGACAGTGGGGCAGGGGTTAACCTGATTGATGGACAGTTCGTTCGTATTCATGGGTTGACTACTAATGCAGGGCTGGCCAACCTGCGGCTCTCCAGCTGTTGTAAAACTACAATTCCCACCATGCCATGCTGTAGGCTGATAGTTGTAGGCTGTCTGGGCATGCTAGGAGTTGTAGTTTTGCAACAGCTGGAGAGCCGCAGGTTGGCCAGCCCTGTACTAGTGCATTAAAGAAAAGTGTTTCTGTCTTTGCAATTGATTCAGCATCTCTTAACAAGAAATGCTTGTCGCAGGTGGTGAATGACATCCATTTAAGAGTAGGTGATTTTCATCAGGAAGTCATTTCATGTTTTGTTTTGGAGGGTCTGCCTGCTGCGTTGGTTTTGGGCTTACCATGGTTAAGCAAACATAACCTGACCATCGACTGGCAAGCGAGACAGATTCTCGATTGGAGTAAATTTTGCATAGACAACTGTCTTAATACATAGTTCTCTGTGGTTACCACTGTCCTGTTCTCACAACATGTACCCCCGGGGTCTATATGCAGCTCAACAGGCAGATATCACCATTCTACTAGTTAATAAGATGAGACTTGTTTCTGTAGTCTGTGGTTTTTATTAACCGGCAGTAGATAAGGTAAACTATAAGAAAATGAACATACAAGAACTGAATATACAGAACAATGTACACAAAACTTAAGCAAAAACATGAATTAATACCTTACCGACGATGCTTTAGTAAGAGACACACAATGTGCAGCTGCTCCTTCCATGAGGTGAAGGGAAAAAGGAAGAAGGTGCCTGTCTCTTTCCCAGAAAGCACTGTGAGCAGGAAGTCAGGTGACCTAATGAATATGCATAGTTTAACAAGGCAGAAGATGCACTTACAGCTAAAGGTCACTAGATGGTGCTGAAGGCACACACATTAACAAACTATGCAATAGTTAGTGAAGAGAAGACAGTACACTCCCCGCTTGACATCAGCCGATGTCACTATTAGAGTCCTCTACAGATAACAGTAGGATTAGTTCGGAAGTAGGTCTGATAAACAGTTTGGTGTCATTTTGTTTGAAAATCTTGACCTCAACTTTACGGACATGTCCGTCCTCACTTGGGAACACTTTAGTAATGAGGCCCAAAGGCCAATGATTTCTTTGAGCCTGAGAGTCTTTAACAAGAACATCCGGTTTCAAGTTGGGCTTAACTGTGTGCCATTTGGTTCTCGTCTGTAAGGTGGGAAGATATTGCTTCTTCCGTCTATTCCAGAAAGTGTCGGCAAGGCCTTGCACTTGTCTCCATTGGCAATTGTAGAGATCTTTGGTGCCAAACTCTCCAGAAGGAGCACTCACTATACCAGTCTTTTGGGTAAGTAGAGAGGCAGGCGTAAGCAGTATTGGATCTCCTGGGTCATTTGATATCAAAGCCAAGGGTCTGGCATTGATAATGGCTGAGACTTCGGCCATAAAGGTTGTAAGACATTCATGAGAGAGTCTAGCATTGCCCACTTGTAGGAAAATAGAGTTCAAGATTCTGCGGGCTATGCCAATCATTCTTTCCCAGGCTCCTCCCATGTGAGAAGAATGAGGGGAATTGAAAATCCAAGTGCATCCTTGCTCACTAAGGAATCTTTTTACACTGTTATTATCCAAGTTGGAGAGAATCTTTAGCTCATTAGCAGCTCCAACAAAGTTTGTGCCTCTGTCAAAGCAGATTTGTTTTACAGGACCTCTGATTGCAATAAAGCGCCTGAGGGCATTTATTAAGCTAGAAGTGTCCATAGACTCAATAACTTCAATGTGGATGGCTCGAATTGACATACAACTGAAAATGACTGCCCATCGCTTGGAGCTAGCGTGGCTACTTCTAGTTTGACGTGTGATAACGGACCAGGAACCAAATACGTCAAGGCCCACATTAGTAAATGTCGGACGGGAGATTGGCCATTTTTTATGTTTGTAAACCCCCGCGTAGCTTGCGGCAAGTGATACATTTGAATATACATTTGTTAATACACCTTTTTGCACCAACGACCCACAGCCCAGCAGCTCGTAACTCTCCTTCGGTGAATAGTCGGCCCTGGTGTTTTATCTTACTGTGGTAGTGCTCTACAAGGAAGGAAGCTAAATGATGATGACCAGGTATTATGATAGGATGTTTCTCATTAAACCCTAATTTGGCCTCTTTAAGCCGCCCTCCCACTCTTAGCAGACCATTCTCATCAAGGCTAGGTTTATCTCTGATGTAATTAATTCAGCTAGTTCAACGGCTAGTACAGCGGCACAGAGTTCTAGCCTGGGTATTGTATGTTCGAGAAGTGGTGCGAGTTTTGCTTTGCCCATGACAAACCCTGTGTGGCACTGACCTTTGTTGTCTACAGTTTTCCGATAAGCTACAGCGGCAATTGCTTTGACGGACGCATCAGAGAATACGTAAAGTCTTTGTGTTTTTACTTCTGTGGATGGCACAGGAGCATAAGAACGTGGAACATGGAGGCTAGATAAAGTCTTTAGGGAGTTTCTCCACTCTATCCATGGTTTCTTTTTTCAGGGGAAAGTGGGAGATCCCAATCCAATGTCTCCTGAGTGAAGTCTCTAAGTAGTGTTTTACCCTGGATTGTAACGGGGGCCGTGAATCCTAAGGGATCATAAAGACTGTTTATGGCAGACAGGACACCTCTACGGGTAAAGGGCTTCTCTTCCTGGCTGACTTGGAAGGTAAACGTATCTGATTTTAGATCCCAGAGGAGTCCAAGGCTACGTTGTATAGGAAGGGAGTCAGTCCCTAAGTCTAAGTTCTGTAGGTCATTTGAGTGGTCTTGAGAGGGAAATGCTTCTATCAGCTGCTTACTATTTGAGGCTATTTTGTGGAGTCTCAGGTTCGAGCATGCAAGCATTTCTTGAGCTCTCTTTAGGAGACTTATTGCACCCTCAACAGTGGGTAGTGATTTTAGACAGTCATCTACATAAAAGTCTCTTTCTACGAATTGTCTGACCCATATTCTATTTCGCCTTCCTGCGCAGAGTGTCTGAGACCATAAGTTGCAACTGCAGGGGAGGGACTGTTACCAAAGATATGTACCCCCATACGGTACTCCGCAATATCTTTTGTGAGGTCATTGTCAATAAACCAAAGAAATCTTAAGAAGTATCTGTGTTCCTCTTTAACGAGAAAGCAATGAAACATCTGCTGAATGTCTGCCATGAAGGCAACAGAGTCTTTGCGAAAACGAAGCAGTACTCCTAGGAGTCTGTTGTTAAGATCTGGACCTGAGAGCAGGACGTCGTTTAAGGAGACGCCTTCATATTTTGCACTAGAGTCAAACACTACTCTAATTTGACCTGGTTTCTTCGGGTGGTAAACTCCGAATATGGGTAAATACCAACATTCTTCAGAGTTTTAAGGTGGGAGCTACCTCAGCTGACCATTCTCAAATATTTTCCTCATGAAAGTAAAGAAGTGATCTTTTCATTTCTGGATTCTTGTGGAAGCTACGTCTTAGAGAGACAAACCGTCTGTAGACTTGCTCTCTGTTGTTAGGGCAAACGTTGCCTTTGAGGCCTGAAGGGAAGGGGTGCGACCCAACTATTTGTTTCATCCTTAGTGATTTCCCTTTGCATGGTTTCTAAAAACAATCTGTCTTCGTGGGACATTGCTACCTGATTGTCCTCCTTGGTCCTTTGGAACACTGAGCAACCTAGGTGGTCTTTGTCACTGTCACAAGCTATGTCGTGGTCTAAAGAGTCTATGAAGGAACAAGGTAGGTGGGTACTATGTGGCAATTCCTTTATGAGGAAGTTGTTTTTACATGGTTGGAAGATAGAGGGATGTCCATTATCTAATGTGCTTATAAGCATGCTATTAATGGAAGTTGGTTTGTGTATGCTTCCTAGGCAGACATCTCCTACTATGACCCATCCTAGGTCATGCCTTTGGGCATAAGGAGCATGATGAGGGCCATTAATCTGTTCTCTAGTTTTATGAACTTGTAAGATATCTCTCCCTAGGAGTAGGATTATCTGAGTGTTAGGATCAAGTTTTGGTAAGAGATGGGCTATACGCTGTAAATGGGGGTGATGTATTACTACCTCTGGTGTAGGGATCTCGTGTCTATGATCAGGGATTTGGTTACATTCAGTAATAGTTGGTAAGGAAAGACACGTTTTGCCATCTATGGACTCAATTAGGTAGCCACTAGCTCTCCTCCCTGCTGTTTCTACAGTACCTGCACAAGTCTTTAGAGAATAAGGAGTGTTGGGCCCTTTGATGTTGAAAATGTCAAAGAAAGTAGATTTGGCTAGGGACGCATTACTTTGGTCATCTAGGATGGCGTAAACATTGATGGCTTTGTCTCTGCAGCCCTTTGGGTATACTTTTGTTAGGCAGATTTTTGAGCAGGACCTGCCGCCTATGAGTCCTTTACAGACTTCGGTGCATTGTGAAGTAACTGCTGGTGGGTTAGCTTCAGAGCTACTTTCCTCCCCGCTATGCTCTATGGCACTGTTACTCTGTGATGAGGTCCATGGGAAAGGCCCAGGATGTAGGGCCGTGTGTGATCTGAGTTGTTGCATTCTGTGCATTTTACACTAACCTGACAGTCTTTGGCAATATGTGATGTTGATGAGCAGCACTTGTAGCAAATGCGGTTCTCCTTGAGGAAGGCTGGCGGAGCTGTAATGCCTGTAAGAATCTGCAGGTGAAATGTTAGTTTTGTGCACCGCCACTGATCCTTTGTGTGGTCTGTGGTCATAGGGAGTGGCACAAGACTGTGATAGATCAAAGCTAGGGTCATTACGAATATTGGCCTCTAGCCTTACAAAGTCAACAAACACACTGAAGGGAGGGAATGGCACATTGTAGGTTTGTACCTTGACCCGTGGGAGACCCATTTCCTCGTAGAGTGGGGGGGAAGCTTTAATACATAGGCTTGACACCTCTGGCAGTGTCGAGGAAAGCAACCCCGGTAAATCCCCTTCGTCTTTGGCAACCTGTAATTCCATCAGTAGATTACTTAAATCCCTAAGTTTCTGGAACCCTTTGCTAGATATTTTAGGGAATTCGTCAATTCTTTTAAACAACGCATCCTCTATGACCTCTGCAGAACCATAACATTCATCAAGTCTATCCCAGATCTTTTTAGGCCAATCTCTGGTAGTTTATATTAATATCCCTGATCTCTTGGCATGTTCTACAGAGTCTTTTCCAAGCCGATCTACGAGGAAGTCTATCTCCTCACTGTATGACAGACCCAAGTCTTTTGTAATGTTATAAAAGGAGGCCCGCCATGCTCTATAGTTTTCAGGGCGATCACTGAACTTCGCCAGTCCCTTTGTAACTAGCTCTCCTTTAGTAAAGAACCTGGCAAAGTCTATTGTGCTCTGGTTACTACTAAGGTTGGTTGGAGGTGGAAAGTCACAGTGAGAGTGTGGTGGGCGATCATACCTGTATGGAGTCTCTGACTTAGGCCAGCCCATGTCATACCGTCTTGTGGGATAAGGTGGCTCTGCAGGCTGGACTGGAAGCTGGCTTCCTCGGTGTGCAGGGAAGTTAGCTTGAGTTTTGTCACGTGGCTCTGGGCTCTCTTGTTTGTAGGACTGGGTTCCGAGCGTGACTCTTTCTTTTGGACGGTATGATTCCTCTGTGGCATAGGTATCATCTTCGGTTCCTGGGAATGGATCAGCATTGCTGTTTGGTCTAGAGTGTTGACGGACGTACTGTGAAGTGCGTTGTACAGGATCTTGCTGGCCGAGTTCTGGACTAAGCACACTGCGGTGACTTTCGGTTTTCGGGTATTCCATGGCTTCCAAGAACTCTGCTTCAGCTATGGCGGCTGCCGTTTCTTTCTCTACGGCGAGCTTCTCTAGCTTTGCATCTAAGAGGACCTGTTGCTTTGCTTTCTCAGCCCTTTCTTCTTTATTTCTTGTTCGGCAAAGGCTGCTTTGACCTTCGCGGCTTCTGCCTTTGCGCGGGCAATGGCGGCTGCATTGCTAACGGAAGACGACTTGGTGGAACCATCCTTCCCTGATCTTGTCTTGTAGCTTGATACTGTGCTACGTGACATGGTGTTGGTGAAGACACTTAACTGCGTGGAGACTACTGTGCTGTGGAATGCCGGTCGCTGTGCTTAGAGAGCGGTCACAGTATACAATCAAATGTGTCTACATTACTTGAAGCGGCTATCCCCTTGCACTGGACTGTATAGAAGTCACTGTGGTGTCCGTTTGCAGATATTGCGTGGACCGTAACAGACTTCTGTGTAGTCAGGTGCGTCTCTCTCGCTAGAAGTCGTCGTTTACTGTCCTGTTCTCACAACATGTACCCCCGGGGTCTATATGCAGCTCAACAGGCAGATATCACCATTCTACTAGTTAATAAGATGAGACTTGTTTCTGTAGTCTGTGGTTTTTATTAACCGGCAGTAGATAAGGTAAACTATAAGAAAATGAACATACAAGAACTGAATATACAGAACAATGTACACAAAACTTAAGCAAAAACATGAATTAATACCTTACCGACGATGCTTTAGTAAGAGACACACAATGTGCAGCTGCTCCTTCCATGAGGTGAAGGGAAAAAGGAAGAAGGTGCCTGTCTCTTTCCCAGAAAGCACTGTGAGCAGGAAGTCAGGTGACCTAATGAATATGCATAGTTTAACAAGGCAGAAGATGCACTTACAGCTAAAGGTCACTAGATGGTGCTGAAGGCACACATATGAACACACACATTAACAAACTATGCAATAGTTAGTGAAGAGAAGACAGTACAACCACTAAAACTGTACCCTCGTTAATTTCCGAATTTTCTGATGTATTTTCTGAGTGGTAACCAGGAGTTACCTCCGCGTCGGGAGTATGATTGTCCCGTCAATCTTATTCCCAGAGCTAAACTGCCCAAATCTCGGTTGTATAATCTTTCCGAACCCGAAAGAAAGGCCATGCGAAAGTATATCACCGAGAGTTTGGCGAAGGGACATATCAGACCATCCAAATCCCCAGTGGCCGATAGTTTTTTTATTTTTTTTTAAAAGGATGTTACTCTTAGGCCATGTCTGGACTTCCATGAGCTCAACCGTATTACCGTCAATGATCCTTACCCTCTTCCTTTAATTCCGTATTTGTTTAATCAGACTGTCGGTGCCAAGGTGTTCTCTAAATTGGATCTGAGGGGGGCATATAATTTGGTAAGGAACAAGGAGGGGGATGAATGGAATATGGCTTTTAATACCCCTGAGGGTCATTTTGAGAATCTGGTCAAGCCTTTTGGGCAGGGGCATAGCTAAAGGCTCATGGGCCCTGGTGCAAGAGTTCAACTTGGGTCCCCCCCTTCACTCAGCGCTGGTGCACCTAGCTTTTCTGCTGCCCAAGGCAAATATTGAAATGCCCCACCCCCCTTCCCTCCAGTCCTACTGTTAAAGGGGTTGTCCTCTTTTTACTATTGATGACCTATCCTCAGGATAGGTCTTCAATATCAGATCATTTGGGGTCCTCCGGCACCCCCGACGATCAGCTATTTGAAGAGAGGGCAGCGCTCATATGAGAGCTGCTTTCTCTGTAATGTCCACCTGCTCGCCGTAGCATTTGTAGTGATGAGCAGGTAAACAGAGCAGAGAAGGCAGCTCTCATATAAAAAATAAAAAAAAAGCAGACAACCCCTTTAAAGACATACTTGGAAAACATTACATACAGCGCTACAGAACATACAAGGTAATGCAGCTCCACATATGTACCTCTTACATCCAGTGACTTCTCTTCTCTGATGTAGATATTCTCTTTCCTCTTCTCCTGTCAGACCAGACTGCCATGGTGACTTTCAGAAGCGCCTCGTCTCTGCAGAGTTTAACAAACAGACATCTTACTTTCCTACTTTTACATCCTCCTCCTCACCTTCTCAACACCCCATCCTGCCACCCCCAATACTGTGTCCACTGTGCTCCCCAATACTTTCCTGCAGAAACAGTCCCCCTGAAAATACTGGTACCACAAAGATAGTGCGTCAGTACAAAAACACCCCTTTATATCATATGCTAGTACAAAAAAATCCCCCTTCCTTTCAGATTAAACCCCCATATAAAACCCTAAATGAGATCCCCTGTCTCAGACCAAACCCCCTTTAGACCTCAATGTCAGACCCCATATAAGACCCCAGTTTTAGACCTTAAATCAGACCCCGATTAGACCTCCATGTGAGACTTTGACCCAATATGAGACCTCAGATAAGACCCCCATTAGACTTCCAGACCCCCATTAGACTTCCAAACCCCCATATCAGACCTCCAGAACCCATATCAGACCTCTAGACCCCCATTAGACCTCCTGACTCCCACTAGACCTCCATACCCACATATCTGACCCCCATTAGACCTACAGACCCCATATCTGACCCCCATTAGACCTCCAGACCCTCAATCAGACCTCCAGGCCCCAAATCAGACCCACATTAGACCTCTATACCCCCAATCAGACCCCCATTAGACCTCCAGACCCCCAGTCAGACCTGTAGACCCCCAATCAGACCTCCAGACCCCCAGTCAGACCCCCCCATTAGACCACTTCATACCCCCAGTCAGACCTCGAGACCCCCAGTCAGACCTCGAGACCCCTCCAGTCAGACCTCGAGACCCCTCCAATCAGACCTCGAGACCCCCATAGACCACTCCAGACCCCAATTAGACCCCCAGTGAGACCTTTCCAGACCCCCCACTAGACCTCCATATATGACCTCAGATCAGACTGTAAAATAATAAAGTAACTTGCCTCTCCTGCCGCCACTCTCCTTGTCCTGGCTGTCTTCTCTTCTCAGGGCCCGTGCTGCAGTCAACTGACCTCCTGCATCGTCAGGTCAGAGTGCGCTCTGTACGTCCTGATGCTGCAGGCAGCCAGGACACAGCAGAGTGGGCCCTGATAAGAGCGAGCAGGAGGAGGGGTAAGTACTGTACAGCGCTCACAGCACTTCTCTCCCCCTTCTCCAGCAGACTAGTGAGCTATTATGGAAGCGCTCGCTAGTATTCCCTTTATAAGATGCAATGCATCTTTTAACCCCTTAAGGACCGGGCTCATTTTCACCTTAAGGACCAGGCCATTTTTTGGAAATCTGACCAGTGTCACTTTAAGTGCTAATAACTTTAAAACGCTTTGACTTATCCAGGCCATTCTGAGATTGTTTTTTCGTCACATATTGTACTTCATGACACTGGTAAAATGAAGTCAAAAAAATTATTTTTTTTGCACAAAAAAATACCTAATTTACCAAAAATTTGGAAAAATTTGCAAATTTCAAAGTTTCAGTTTCTCTACTTCTGTAATACATAGTAATACCCCAAAAAATTGTGATGACTTACATTCCCCATATGTCTACTTCATGCTTGAATTGTTTTGGGAATGATATTTTATTTTTTGGGATGTTATAAGGCTTAGAAGTTTAGAAGCAAATCTTGAAATTTTCCGAAATTTACAAAAAACTCAATTTTTAGGGACCAGTTCAGGTTGAAGTCACTTTGCGAGGCTTACATAATAGAAACCACCCAAAAATGACCCCATCTAAGAAAACTACACCCCTCAAGGTATTCAAACTGATTTTGCATACATTGTTAACCCTTTAGGTGTTGCACAAGAGTTATTGGCAAATGGGGAGGAAATTTGAGAATTTTGATTTTTTTGTCTAATTTTTCATTTTAAAACCCATTTTTTCCACTAACAAAGCAAGGGTTAACAGCCAAACAAGACAGTATCTTTATTGCCCTGACTCTGCTGTTTACAGAAACACCCAATATGTGGCCGTAAACTACTGTACGGCCTCACAGCGGGGCGTAGAGTGAAAGGTGCGCTGTTTGGTTTTTGGTAGGCTGATTTTTATGGACTGGTTTATTTACACCATGTCCCATTTGAAGCCCCCTGATGCACCCCTAGAGGAGAAACTCCCTAAAAGTGACCCCATCTAAGAAACTACACCCCTCAAGGTATTCAAAACTGATTTTACATACGTCGTTAACACTTTAGGTGTTGCACAAGAGTTATTGGCAAATGGAGATGAAATTTGAGAATTCATTTTTTTGCCTAATTTTCAATTTTAACCCCATTTTTTTCACTAACAAAGCAAGGGTTAACAGCCAAACATGACTGTATCTTATTGCCCTGACTCTGCCATTTACAGAAACACCCAATATGTGGCCGTAAACTACTGTACGGTCACACAGCGGGGCGTAGAGTGAAAGGTGCGCCGACTGTTTTTTTGACACCAGTCCCATTGAAGCCCCCCTGATGCACCCCTAGAGTAGAAACTCCATAAAAGTGACCCCATCTAAGAAACTACACCCATCAAGGTATTCAAAACTGATTTTACAAACTTTGTTAACCCTTTAGGTGTTGCACAAGATTTAATGGAAAATAGAGACACAATTTCAAAATTTCACATTTTTGGCAGATTTTCCATTTTAATATTTTTTTTTCCAGTTACAAAGCAAGGGTTAACAGCCAAACAAAACTCATTATTTATGGCCCTGATTCTGTAGTTTACAGAAACACCCCATATGTGGTCGTAAACCGCTGTACGGGCACACGGCAGGGCGCAGAAGGAAAGGAATGCCATACGGTTTTTTGGAAGGCAGGTTTTGCTGGACTGTTTTTTTGACACCATGTCCCATTTGAAGCCCCCCCTGATGCACCCCTAGAGTAGAAACTCCAGAAAAGTGACCCCATTTTAGAAACTACGGGATAGGGTGGCAGTATTGTTGGTACTAGTTTAGGGTACATATGATTTTTGGTTGCTCTATATTACACTTTTTGTGCGGCAAGGTAACAAGAATTAGCTTTTTTGGCACCGTTTTTTTTTTTTGTTATTTACAACATTCATCTGACAGGTTAGATCATGTGGTAATTTCATAGAGCAGGTTGTCACGGACGCGGCGATACCTAATATGTATTACATTTTTTTAATTTATGTAAGTTTTACCCAATGATTTCATTTTTAAAACAAAAAAAAGTTTTAGTGTCTCCATAGTCTAAGAGTCATAGTTTTCAGTTTTTGGGCGATTATCTTAAGTAGGGTCTCATTTTTTGCGGGAGGAGATGACGGTTTGATTGGCACTATTTTGGGGTGCATATGACTTTTGATCGCTTGCTATTACACTTTTTGTGATGTAAGATGACAAAAAATTGCTTTTTTTACACAGTTTTTTTTTTTTTTTTTTTTACGGTGGTCACCTGAGAGGTTAGGTCATGTGATATTTTTATAGAGTCGGTCGATACGGACGCGGCAATACCTAATATGTATACTTTTTTTTTATTTATGTAAGTTTTACACAATGATTCATTTTTGAAACAAAAAAAATTATGTTTTAGTGTCTCCATAGTCTAAGAGCCATAGTTTTTTCAGTTTTTGGGTGATTATCTTAAGTAGGGTCTCATTTTTTGCGGGATGAGATGACGGTTTGATTGCTACAATTTTGGCGTACATGCGACTTTTTTGATCACTTTTATTACCTTTTTTGGGAAGTAAGGTGAGCAAAATTTCAATTTCATCATAGTTTTTTATTTTTTATTTTTATGGCGTTCACCGTTCGGTAAAGTAACATGACCGTTTTATAGATCAGGTCGTTACGGACGCGGCCATACCAAACATTGTAGGGAATGTTATTTTTTTAATTTTTAATCAGTGATAAATGTGTTTTTGGATTTTTACTTTTTTTTCACTTTTTTTTCACTTTTTTTTTACCCAGATCCACTTGGTTCTTGAAGATCCAGTGGGTCTGATGTCTGTATAATACAGTACAGTACAATATATATTGTTCTGTACTGTATTTTACTTACACTGAACAGATCTATGCTTTCAGCACAGATCTGTTCAGCACCATGGACAGCAGGACGCCTGAGAGGCGTCCTGTTGCCATGGGAACCTTCCCCGTCTGCTCAGAACTTCGCAGACGGGGAAGGGTAAGGATGGGATCTGGCGGGGGGCTGTCTGGGAGCTCTCTCCCTCTCCATCGGGGGGCTGCAAAGGCACAGCAGCCCCCGATCGGAGAGGGAGGGAGCTCCCTCTTACTGTTAACTTTTTCCATACAGCGGTCCGTACGGACCGCTGTATGGAAAGGGTTAAACGGCTGACATCGCATCACCGATGTCAGCCGTTTATACCAGGGTGCCAGCAATGTGCTGGCACCCTGGTATACCCACTCTACACCAACGATTATTCAATGGGAGGCGGGCGGGGATCGCGATCCCGCCTGCCGCACCGCCCGCCTCCCGCACCGCCCCCACCGCCCGCAACACCCCCCCTGCACCTCCCACCGGGCTAAAATCATTCAGAGGTGCAGGGGGGGGTGATAAAAATATTTTTTCGGCACACTAAAGTTTCTGATCGCCGCGGTCAGGGACCGCAGCGATCAGAAACAGCAGAAAGCGCAACAAACCGCAGGTCTGAATTGACCTGCGGTTTGTTGCGATCGCGGACATGGGGGGGTCACGGGACCCCCCCGCGCATTTAGCCGAGGTGCCTGCTCAATGATTTGAGCAGGCACCTTGTTCCGATCACAGCCGGCCGGGCGGCAGTGATCGGAACAACACATGACGTACCGGTACGTCATGTGTCCTTAAGGACTCGGGAAACATGCCGTACCCATACGTCATGTGTCCTTAAGGGGTTAAAGGGAAAAGTACAGTACCACTGGCAAGGGAGGCCCTCTGGGCCCCCCTGGCTTAGGGGCCCGGTCACAACCGCGACCGCTGCGACCCCTATAGTTACGCCAGTGCTTTTGGGTTAACCAATGCTCCAGCGGTTTTTCAACACTTTGTCAATGACATCTTTCATCATCTGGTGGGGAGGTTTGTTGTTGTATATCTGGATGACATACTAATTTATTCTCTATACATAGAGACTCATCAGGATCATATGAGACAGGTGTTACAGACCCTAAGGCTACTTTCACACTTGTGTTTTTCTTTTCCGGCATAGAGTTCCATCACAGGGGCGCTATACCGGAAAAGAACTGATCAGTTTTATCCCCATGCATTCTGAATGGAGAGTAATCCGTTCAGTTTGCATCAGGATGTCTTCAGTTCAGTCGTTTTGACTGATCAGGCAAAAGAGAAAACCGCAGCATGCTACAGTTTTCTCTCCGGCGAAAAAAACTGAAGACTTGCCTTCCCATAGGAATGTATTAGCGCCGGATCCGGAATGCCGGATCCGTCCTGCGCATGCGCAGACCGATGAAAATGTGAAAACATGTACAAGACGGATCCGTCTGTCCGCATGACAAGCGGAGAGACGGATTCGTCCTTGCAATGCATTTGTGAGACGGATCCGCATCCGGATCCGTCTCACAAATGCTTTCATTCAGCGGCAGATCGGCGGATCCGGCGGGCAGTTCCGACGACGGAACTGCCCGCCGGATCACACTGCCGCAAGTGTGAAAGTAGCCTAAGGGAGAATAAGTTGTATGATAAGATAGAAAAGTGTGTATTTGCAGTTCAGGAAGAGCAATTCCTGGGTTACCTGCTCTCATACTCAGGTTGTCGTATGGATCCCGAGAAAGTCTGTGCTGTGTTGGACTGGGATCGACCCGATCTGAAAATCTGAAAGATCTTATGCAGTTTTTGAGGTTCACCAACTACTACCGTAAATTCATCTTTAACTATTCAACTGTGGTTAAACCTTTAACAGACATGACTAGGAAAGGTGCAGATATCGCTGTTTGGTCTGATGCGGCATTACAAGCCTTTTCTGCAGTTAAGGAATGTTTTGCTTCAGCCCCTATTCTGGTAGAACCGGACGTGTCACAGCCATTTATTGTAGAGGTTGACGCGTCTAAGGTAGGGGTGGGAGCAGATTTGTCACAGGGTCCTTCACCTACGGTAGTAAATGGCGCCCATGTGCTTTTTTTCCTCCAGAAAACTCTCAACTTCTGAAAGAAATGATGATGTGGGTAATAGAGAATTGCTGGCCATTAAAGAGGACCTTTCACTTGTATAAACTATGTGAACTGAGTATGCTGCCATATAGAGCGGCGCCCGGGGATCTCACTGCACTTACTATTATCCCCAGGCGCCGCTCCGTTCTCCCGTTATAGGCTCCGGTACCTTTGATCCTTAAGTTATAGTAGGCGGGTCTTCCCTTGTCCTGTGGGCGTCTCCTTCTCCTAGGTTGCAGCGCTGGCCAATCGCAGCGCACAGCTCACAGCCTGGGAGAAAAAAACCTCCCAGGCTGTGAGCTGTGCGCTGCGATTGGCCAGCACTGCAGCCTAGGAGAAGGAGACGCCCACAGGACAAGGGAAGACACCGCCTACTATAACTTAAGGAGCAAAGGTACCGGAGGGCATAACGGGAGAACGGAGCGTCACCCGGGGATAATAGTAAGTGCAGTGAGATCCCCGGGCGCCGCTCTATATGGCAGCATACTCAGTTCACATAGTTTATACAAGTGAAAGGTCCTCTTTAAGTTGGCTTTTGAGGAATGGCGTCATTGGTTGGAAGGAGCAATTCATCCTATTACGGTGATTACTGATCACAAGAATCTGGCTTACCTGGAGTCGGCTAAACGACTGAACCCAAGGCAGGCCAGATGGTTGTTGTTTTTCACCAGATTTAACTTCATTGCCATCTACCACCCTGGGGTTAAGAACTTTGTCACGCAGCTTTCCTGGGGGGGTGGGGGTAATTCTAAAGATCCTAGTCCTATTTTGTTTGAAGGGGTAGTCATATCCACCCTATATCCTGATCTTGAGACAAAGGTGTTAGAGGCCCAGGAGGATGCACCGGACTCTTGTCCTCCAGGGAAATTGTTTGTTCCCTCCGAATTACATCACAAGGTGTTCAAGGAACATCACTGTATGGTGCTTGCTGGACACCCTGGGAGCAGATCCACTGTCGATCTCATCTCTCAAAGATTTTGGTGGCCGGGGTTGCGTAAGTGTGTTGAGGACTATGTGTCACCCTGTTGTTCTTGTGCACATGCTAAGGTTGTAACATCCCAGAGTTATGTTACTAAACTCTTTTACCCCGCTACAACCTGTTAAGTGTATCTGCATTGTCATCCTGTGTAATTTAACATCACATCCTCACTAATGTGCATTAAAGCCCTTGTTAAATGTATTTGCTGTAATTTTCATGTTCACCAGCAGGTGTCAGCAATGTGTCAGCAGGGCCTTAGTAACAGTTTAGCATATCTAGACTGGAATAGTTCATTCCAGTCTAGCTCCCCCCTCTTTGAGGAGGTGTGGAATGTTCCCACATCCTGCCTCATGGGGAGGGAAGGAAGTTCAGTTAGTGTGCCAGCCACCCCGGTAGGAGCTCCCAGTTCTAGGGATCCCAGACCAGAATCTTGTCTCGGCTGAGACCAAAGATCATCATTCCCAGTCTGAGCCCTTCAGCCTCAGCTGGTGGAAAGCAAGCAGCCACCTCCAGAACTCCAGAAAGAGCCATACCCTGTGAGCTAACTGAGTACCGTCCAGATACCAGGAGAAGCCAAATTCCTGGTGACCCGTCCTCCTTGCCTCCCGCTCTTGTCATGGTGGACCATAATTTTGAATTTCAGATCAACAGGATTGTGGACTTCCGAGTTCTCCGTAGATCCCTCCAATATCTCGTCCACTGGAAAGATTACAGACCAGAGGAGAGGATGTGGGTTCCAGAGGCCGATGTTAATGCTAATAGTCTTGTGAAGGCCTTTCACAGAGCTCATCCTGATAAGGTCGGTCCTGGGTGCCCGGAGGTCACCCGTAGAAGAAGGCTACTGTCAAGGTCCCTCCTGTGACAGATGTCAGGAGATCAAGGAGACTAGCGGAACGTGGAGGAATCTAACAGCCTCTTTGATTACTCTTGATTGAGTGTTGTTGTTAATGACCACATCCCATGTTTCAGGTGTAGCTTGGTAGTCCTTACTTCTACCCTATTTAGTCTTACCCCACCCTTCTGACTGTGCGGTAAGATAGCTTAATTTGGTTTTGGAAGAGCTGGTGTGTGTGGTCCTCTCTGGAGTTCCTGCTCGTCCATCTCACTACAGAAGTTCAGTGTCGAGTTCGTTTGTGTTTTGTTTTCCCTTCCTTGTTGGTTGTTACGAGGCCTAAGGGAGACGCTTGTTTCTTCATCTGGGAAGGAATGGGTTGTCTCAGCCCTGCCAATATCCATAAGGCTCTTTAGGGTCTCCAGGGTCCCAGGTTCCAGGGTATGGGCATTCCTACCTTCAAGGGGTGCCCACACGGTTAGGAGTCAGGGCCAGGAGTAGGGTTCTCTAGAAGGGGACCTTTTCCTTTCCCTAGTGTTGAAGCCTAGTGGCTTTCCCTTTCCCTCCTGGTTGTCAGTGTGGGGTTTTCTCCTATACCTCATCCGTGGCACAGGCCCAACCTATGATACCACCACCACCATGTTTCACAGATGGAATGAGGTTTTTATGCTGAAATACACAGTTTTCCTTTCTCCAAACATAACTCTTCTCATTTAAGCTAAAAAGTTCTATTTTTGTCTCATCCATCCACAAAACATTGTTCCAATAGCCTTCTGGCTTGCTCAGGTCATCTTTAGCAAACTGCAAATGGGCAGCAATGTTTTTTTTGGAGAGCAGCTTTCTCCTAGGGAGGGTTATAATGGTCTTGATTTTCTCCATTTGTACATAATCTGACTGACTCTGGATTAGTGGTGTCCCAATTATTTAGAGTTGGTTTTGTAACCTTTTCCGACCCGATGAGCATCAACAACTCATCTTTTGAGATCCTCAGAAATCTCATTTGTTCAGACAAACATGTGTTGTGAATATAAGACTTTAACCCTTTAATGACCTCCACCGTACATGTATGGTGGAAGTCCTGTCCCCAAACATAGCGCCCGCTGCACATGCAGAGACCCGCGGCACATGTATGATCAGCCATAAGGCTGATCGCATATATTTTCCCTTTCAGATGCCGTGGTCAAATGTGACCCTGGCATCTGCGCAGTCCGGAAGCGGAAGTCGCGCACCTCCGCTCCGGTAACAGCATTCCCTGGCAGAGATCGGGGAACCTGTTATTTTGCACTAATAGGCTCAAGCCTCAAGCAGGCTTCAGTGCCGATTAGATGACTATACCAATAGAGGCCACTAGGTGGCAGCATTGTATTGGTATAGTGCAAATTAAATGTTCAATGATGTCTATATAGGTGACTAAATAAAAAAGTAAAAAAAGAAAAAAGTAAAAAAAAAGTTTTAAAAATATATAAAAAAAACTAACAAAAAAGTTTCAATCACCCCCCTTTCCTTAAAATAAAAATACTTAAACAATAAAAAAATAAACATCATGGGCATCGCCGCGTGCAAAAATGCCAATACTATTAAAATATAACAATATTAATGGCATACGGCAAATGGCGTAACAGGAAAAAAAATATGGCAATTTTCCATTTTTTGCAACTTCAACTACCCAATCACTTTTTATAAAAAAAAAATATCAAAAAGTCGCACACACTTCAAGTTGGTATCACTGAAAAGAACAGAACGTCCCGCAAAAAATGAGCCCTCACACAGCCCCGTACACATAACTACAAAAAAGTTATAGGGGTCAGAATATGGTTATAAAAATTATATTTTTTTCCTCAAAGGTTTTAATTTTTTTTTTCAGTATTAAAACGCAAGAAAAATTATACAAGTGTGGTATCATTGTAACCATACTGACCTGGAGAATGAAGATAACAGGTCAATTTTAACGCATAGTGTACAGTGTAAAAAAAAATAAAAAATAAAAACCTATATCAGAATTGCGTTTTTCCCAAATTCTACCACCAATTGGAATTTTTAATCCGCTTCCTACTACATGGTATGCAACCGTAAATAGTGCCATTGGAAAGTACAACTTGTCCCGCAAAAAATAAGCCCTCATAAGGCTATGTGAATGGAAAAAGAAAAAAAGTAAGGACTATGGGAAGGCGGGGAGTGAAAAACAAAATCAGAAAAATGGAAAATCCCAGGGTCCTTAAGGGGTTAATAGATTACTGTTCATTGGATAAAACTGGTCACCTGCTCACCCCTGATTGTCATCCCATTGATTGCATACACCTGACTCTAATTTCCCTTCAAATTATCTGCTAATCCTAAAGGTTTGCATTGGTTTGCTACTCACAGACATGTGATATTGGATCATTTTCCTCAATAAATAAATTACTAAGTCTAATATTTTTTAGTCATTTGTTTGATTTGGTTATTTTTATCTACCTATAGGACTTGTTGCTGATTTCTATAAGCACTGGAACTATGAGGAGTTCCTGCGCTGCTGGAAGATGGCCTTGTCATAAATTAGGTATATCTTCCAGCAGACCATGGACCTCTCACCCTCCCCACTGCTCCATGCTGCTGGCCACTCCCGAGCTACTTGAGAAACCTTGGCGCGGTGCTCGGGCTCAGACATGTCCCCCTAGTAGGTCATGTTGGCCAATCTCTCAATTTTATCATCAGTTTGAGGGCTTAGTAAGACCGCAGAGTGCACCTGTCTTTGCTATTATTATATTGTTATATTGATTATCACATCCACATAATTGTTATCTTGTGTAGGATGTCTATTGTGGTACTTGTGGTTCGCTGCGGGCATCCTCCACTGTATGCATTTTTGCTGGGGATCGTCATTAGCAACGGGCCACAAGTGCAGGATTTGCTCCCCTGTATATATATATGTGCACAACTGCATGTGGGTTTCAGCACTTCCTGCCTGTTTAATACCACGCCATTTCTTTCATTTGTTCCACTCACAGCCTTCCCTGCCTGCTCACACACACACTCTTCCTGGCTGCCTGGTGAATATAGGGTGCTTTCTCCTATAGGAAGGTGTCTGAGCTATAGGTTCTTAGTTTGTTTAATCCAGCAAAGATGCCCTATCGTATTGATCTGACCCGGTCCTCACCTGTCATGACCTGTGCCTGTTCTCTATATTGACCCTGTGCCACCTGCTGTGACCTATTGCCTAATTACCATATTGCACAAACTCTCCCTGTCCTGGCCTCAGCTTGCCCACTGACAACGCTCTTGCCTGTCCCCTTGACACCATCCAGGCGCTGAACAGATACTACTCCTAATAGTCCAGATCCCAGTACGGGAGGTGAAAGGGTGAAATCCAGGCGTCCACCTTGACAACACCCTGAGGAATAGCCCCAAGCCAAAATCCGTTCAGTGGCACAGTGGGTCCACACCTGCAGCAACTTATAATTTATGCAAATTAGGGTACATGCACACGAACGTTGTTTGTTTCAGTGTCCGTACCGTTTTTATTTTGCAGATAGGATGCGGATCCATTCATTTCAATGGTTCAGCAAAAAACGCGGACAGCACACCGTGTGCTGTCCGCATCAGTATGTCCGTTCCGTTGCTCCGCAAAAAAAAAATAGTGCATGTCCTATTTTTTTCTAGTTTGCGGACAAGGATAGGCATTATTACAATGGATCTATACGGAGCGTCATCCGTTTTTTTGCGTGGATCCGCAATTTGTGGATCGCAAAACACATGAGGTCGTGTGCGTGTAGCCTTCAGAGATAACTCATGTCTAATACACTATGCCAAGATTTTCTTTTGTATAATGAGTGAGGAAAATGTTGGAATAAATATACTTTACAGAGAACCTTATGACAATCACACATGATAATATTACATTATTAAGTGAATGTATGTTTAGCCCAAAATTTCTGTTATGGTCATACACCAGAAATGCAGATTCTCTTAGCCGCAATCCCTTAGATGCTGGCTAGACTTGGGGTGTGGAGTTAATGGCCCATTCACACAATGCTTTTTTGGTGCTGTTTTTCACATGGATTCCGCGTCTAAAACAGCCTCTAAAAAGCCTCCCATTCATTTCAATGGGAATTAAAGAAAATGGGTCAGCACTGCCGTTTGCACATGGTGCACGCGATCAGGGAAGGCGTCCCACTAGTATATAGCGAAGAAGGACCGGCACTCACTTTCTTGATGATATGAAGAGACGTTTATTCAACCCATAATAGCATCATCAGTGACTAGTTTCGGCTCAAGCGTGGGCCTTTTTCAAACTTGAGCTGAAACTAGTCACTGATGAGGCTATTATGCCTTGAATAAACGTCTCTTCATATCATCAAGAAAGTGAGTGTCCGTCCTTCTTCACTATATCATTTCAATGGGAGGCAGAACTTGCTTTTTTCCCATGCATGCTCTATCTTTGAATGGAATCCGCCCTGATTCTCCCATTGAAATAAACAGGAAGCTGAAAAAACACACCAAGACCGCACAGAAAATCAGGGCACGCTTTTTCAGCGCGTTTTCAAAATCCGTTATGTAAACATTCCCTAAGGGACCCCCTGTTCTTCACACTTAATCCTTACAAAGAGACAGAGACTTCGCTGCAAGATCGGCAGCAGTAGCACTGATACAGAAGTAGGAACTATAGCACAATGGACGAGAGCCAGGCAGTGGCGTGCCTAGGGTGTTTGGCACCAGGGGCGGGTCATTTCTCTGCCCCCCCCCCCCCAATAACTGACCACATACCTCTTACATCAAGGGACCTTCTCTTTCCTCTTCTCCTCAGTTAGACTACCATGACAAATTCTTTCAGCCGCATCTCGTCTCTACTCAATTTTTCCATCAACCTCCCCATCCTGGTGTCCCCACAGTGTCATCCTGCTGCCACCCCCAATACTGTGCCTGTTGTGCCCCCCAATGCCCCTGGTACTATACTGCTGAAAAAATAGTGACCCTAAGACCTCATGCACACGGCCGTTGTTTTGGTCCGCATGCGGACCCATTCATTTTAATGGGGCCTTCAAAAGATGCGGACAGCACTCTGTGTGCTGTCCGTATCCGTTGCTCCGTTCCGTGGCCCCGCAAAAAAAATATAACATGTTCTATTCTTGTCCGCGCTTTGCGGACAAGAATAGGCAGTTGTATTAAAGGCTGTCCGTGCCGTTCCGCAAATTGCGGAATGCACACCGACGCCATCCATGTCTTGCGGATCCGCGATTTGCGGAACGCAAAACAAACAACGGTCATGTGCATGTAGCCTAATAGACATAATTGGGATCATTTATCAAACTGGTGTAAAGTAGAACTGGATTTCCAAAAGAGCTGTCAAAAATGGAAGGTGGAATCTGATTGGCTGCTATGGGCAACTAAGCCAGTTCTAGTTTACACCAGTTTGATAAATTACCCCAAATGTTCCTATAGTGTCTACAGCAGCTATAATGTCCCATAGAGTGCCCCCAGTAATAATAACACTCTATATTGTGCTCCAGGCAATAATCCCTGTATAGTGTCCCCAAAAATAATAGAATTGCCCCTACAGTGCCTCCCCAATAGCAAGGCTCCCATGCTGCCCCCATATAGCAATTTCCCCCACACAGTAATTTTCCCCACACTGCCCCCATACAGTAATATGCCCCACACTGCCCCCATACAGTAATTTCCCCCACACAGTAATTTCCCCCACACAGTAATTTCCCCCACACAGTAATTTCCCCCACACTGCCCCCACACAGTAATTTCCCCCACACTGCCCCCACATAGTAATTTCCCCCACACTGCCCCCACATAGTAATTTCACCCACACTGCCCCCACATAGTAATTTCACCCACACTGCCCCCATACAGTAGTTTCCCCCACACAGTGATTTTCCCCACACAGTAATTTCCCCCACACTGCCCCATATAGTAATTTGCCCCATACAGTAATTTGCCCCACACTGCCCCCATACAGTAATTTCCCCCACACAGTAATATCCCCCACACTGCCCCCACACAGTAATTTTCCCCACACAGTAATTTCCCCTACACTGCCCCCACATAGTAATTTCACCCACACTGCCCCCACATAGTAATTTCACCCACACTGCCCCCACATAGTAATTTCACCCACACTGCCCCCACATAGTAATTTCACCCACACTGCCCCCACATAGTAATTTCACCCACACTGCCCCCACATAGTAATTTCACCCACACTGCCCCCATACAGTAATTTCACCCACACTCCCCACATACAGTAGTTTCCCTCACACTGCCCCCATACAGTAGTTTCCCTCACACTGCCCCCATACAGTAGTTTCCCCCACACTGCCCCCATACAGTAGTTTCCCCCACACTGCCCCCCCACAGTAATTTCCCCCACACTTCCCCCCACACAGTAGTTTCCCCCACACTGCCCCTACACAGTAATTTACCCCACACAGTAGTGTCCCCCACACGTTCCCCACACAGAAATTTTCCACACACTGCCCCCACACAGTAGTCTCCCCCACACTGCCCCCACACAGTAGTTTCCCCCACACAGTAGTTTCCCCTACACTGCCCTCACACAGTAGTGTCCCCCACACTGCCCCGACACAGTAGTGTCCCCCACACTGCCCCGACACAGTAGTGCCCCCCACACAGTAGTGTCCCCCACACAGTAATTTCCCCCACACAGTCCCCATACAGTAGTGTCCCCCACACTGCCCCCACACAGTAGTGCCCCCCACACAGTAGTTTCCCCCACATTGCCCCTACACAGTAGTTTCCCCCACACAGTAGTTTCCCCCACACAGTAGTCTCCCCCACACTGCCCCCCATACAGTATTTTCCCCCACATTGCCCATATAGTAATTTGCCCCACATAGTCATCCCTCCCATAATTATTGCCCCCACATAGTAATCCCTCTCATAATAATTTGCCCCCACACAGTATCCCACCATATTTCCCCCCCACGTGTTCTCCTGTGTGCACCCCCCTCATGTCCCCCAAAGTTGGCACATAAAATAAAAATAAAAAAGCCTAAAAGCTAAATACTCAACTGCGCTGTGCTTCTGAGTACCGCAACAGGCGCGTGCGATGACGTCATTGCGCTCGCCTGCGCAGGGATTTCACTACCGCATAGGCCTCAGACGAGGCAGAGAACTATGTGCTCTGCTCCCGTGCTCCGTTGCAGTATGTGGGTGTCAGCGCTTCAGCAATGAGCGCTTCCATCTGTATTGATGGAAGCGCACATTGCTTCTGGGCCTGGCAGTGGCACCCCCGTGAGAGCCGGCACCTGGGGCAGACCACCCCCTCCTGGGCACGCCACTGGAGCCATGAGAAGGTATAAAACCACCATCAACAGGCAAGGTGTGGCAGGCCAATTCCATTTTGAATAGGTCACCAGGCTCAACATCATCTTTGGGAACTGAAGCTGCTGGAGGGGAGGTACAGTAACTGACTACCAACTGGACATGGACATCAGCAGTGGTTGTGGCTACTTGTCAGAAAACAATGCTTGAACCAATCAAAATGATTAACAATTTCAAAAATAAGTAACAAACAAGAACAGAGTAGGGGTTCTGGGCCAATAACATCCAGAAATACCGAAACTCACTATTTAGTGAAATGTACAAGGATGTTCAGGCCATACACAAGAAGTCTGTCACTAAGTTTGCTAAACTGCTGACATCTCTAGGTAGGAGCTGAGGAGAGCAGGACAAACATACCTTTTGTGAAGCTTTTTTTGCTTTTCTCATCAGGAGTAGATGGAATATTCTGCAAGATTCTGCTCCTGCAAGTGCCTAGGGCGGGGCTTCACTTTGACTGCTTCACAGCCCCTCCCCTTTGCTCTGAGTGACAGCAGTAGTGTTCTCCTGGTTGGATGAGATAGCTGTCACTCACAGCAGAGCGGAGCTCAATGCAGTTTGCACTTGACAATGAAGCCCTTCTCTGGGCACTTGCATGGGCAGAATCTAGCAGAATAACGCTTCATATTCACACTGCTCTTGATGAGAAAAGCTCCACAAAAGGTATGTTTGTTCTGCTTTACCGACCCTGACCTAGTGCTGTCAACAGTTTAGCATGGTCAAAACTGCTAACAGATTCCCTTTTAAAGAGTGACACAGAGCAGTGCTGGAGGTAGGCTAGGTGAGTAAGTGTGCCGGCTTTGTGCTGTGCCATTGTGCGCCACATATCCGAGTGAATTTAAAGTCTTACAAAAAACATACAAGGGTGTCTTGGTTCCTATTGCCAACAAGTTGATCTGAAATTAGTGAATGGTAAATGTCACTACAAAGTTTCACTTTCTACCACATTGAAAGTGTCGGCCTTTATAATTCAACGTTTTTCCATCATAAAACTATGTTTAGTACCATCTGAGGCTATTTGTAAGAATGGAGGAAATGGTATTATTACAGGAGGTGCCATCTGTCTGTGAGAGCATAATATAAAATGCATCCAGTAGCATAGGGCGAAACGGATTCCATTATCAGTGACAGGATGTATACCTTTGTGCTGAGGTGGCCACCCATCTCTACCACCCTTCAATTACCCTTAGATGTCAATATATTCAATGCTCCAGTATTACAAAAATATTTGTACTGGTCTTGGTGATCCCCAATGGAACGATGGAACGTAGATGTGAACACATCCTTACACTAATAATATATCGACAACACAGAAATCTAGCGTGGTGTTGTAGAAATTTGCTTGCGTTAGATGCACATATCCAAGCTGCGCTAAAAGTGCACCAAAGTACGCCAACCACAAATAATTTCTCCGGTGCTTAAAAGCATGTGTATCAAGCTGTTTTGTGTAAGGAAAGGTAACACTCAACCAGAGTCAGACAAGGTGTTTTATCGTAGAGCTTCTGTTGAGCACTCCTCCTCCTCCTGCCCAGTCTCCTCACTTTTATTTTATAGCCACCAAAGGGGCAACAATAGAAAGGGGCAAGCCCGTCACCCGACCACTTCCTTCATGTACAGTAACAAACATACTGGAAGTGATGATATACAGGAAGATGAGAAACCACCATCACTTCTTAAATACAATACAATAACATAGCCAGCTAACAAAACACATGTATACAATAATCTACCATTACCACTGGAGTGAACTTTATCCAGCCTTACTCAGTGATCAATGCCCAATAAAGTTACTATGATCCTCATGCATGTTTATTTACAGGACAACGTAATTATCTCCAGCGGTTGATCACGTGCACTAGAGACAACAAACGCACGTTCCTTTCATATATTGTTCTCTTAACAAATGCATCCACGCCAAGCCAATAAATCCGCGCCTTGCGCGGGGGCCCTAGCCAGCGTCTATACATTCGCCAAGTAAACACTGCTCCGCCGCACATCTGTCTCCCCCGACCCACAGCCCAGTGCGTAGCACATGGACCATCCGCCAACGGAGACCTCTGAGTCTCCACATCCACAGGAAGATATCCACTCCAATGGTTTACCCTGACACAGAGACATGATGACAATATATTATACTGTATATTAAAAACACATCCTAATAAAATTTCCACAACAGCGGCTGTAATAATTAGAACTGTTACAATATACATGTAACGGACCTCCTGATACCCCGACCGGGTACCTCCGTTGATAAATGCTCCCAGTGCCTCCCGAGGACTCCAAGCACTCCACTCGACACCGATACCACCACAGGAACCATGAACAGGAACAGCTCTTACAAGAGCTAGAAGTAATAGCCAGGGGAGTATATTGGGGGACAGGACCGACTGTCTCTGCCCCCTGTAACTCAGCCTGCCACTGGGGTATGGAGACTGGGCTCCCAATTCCCTGCAGGACCGGTGGAGAGACCGCAGTCCCATCTCCACCCGCACCCTGGGGTTCTTCCCAGAAAAACTCCACAATATCTTCCCAGCTGAAGAGGTCTGGCTCTGGGTCTGTCACTCTGCTCTCCTGCTGAGCCTTCTCACTGGAGTGGAACAGCTGCTGGTATCCCTGTTCCAGCTCCATCTCCCGGGTCACCAGGTGGACCAGGTCCTGCTCAATCTCATGTGTTGTCCCAGTCATACCTGCTCTCCCGCCACTCAAAGAGGTCCCTGAACCGGGCTTGTGTAAGGCTCCCAAACTCCAGCTCTGAAAAAGTCTCCCATAACAAGCCAGGACCATCAAACTCCTCTCCCTCTGGCTTGTCATACTCAGCTGTCCTGGGTAGATACTGTGCCCCATACCACCAGAGCGCCTGGTAGGCATCTTCCAGCCACAGCTCCTGCCATGCTAGGTGTTCCAATTTCTCCCAGGAAGGGCATCCGCAGGGCTACTCGCTTCTGCAACCGCTGGTCTTCCGTGGGGAGTCTCTCGTCCCGCATATACTCCACAATACCCAGTGCCTGGTACCAGATGCCTTTGCGGACTGCATCTCAGTCATCCATGACACCCTCATCGTACTCCACTGCTGTTTCCATTCTGGTGCTGTCAGGGTCGCTGTACTAGGATATGCGTTGCCCTCAAATTGTAAAATCCATGGAATGGTGTCTCCTGTAGCTGTCCTTCTGGCTGTGGGAACGATCCCGCCGCTTGCCACCAATGTAGCGGACTTCCTGCCACCCCCGACCGGGTACCTCCGTTGATAAATGCTCCCAGTGCCTGCTGAGGACTCCAAGCACTCCACTCGACACCGATACCACCACAGGAACCAGGAACAGGAACAGCTCTTACAAGAGCTAGGAGTAATAGCCAGGGGAGTATACAGGTATAGCAATCCCCACACACATGAGACGAGGCTCTATGTTGAGTGTAAAACAGGAACACTTTATTGGGGGCTACCCACCCGTATTTATGCAGGTCCCCATCTGATGCTCTATTGGGTTGAGATCTGGTGACTGTGGGGGCCATTTTAGTACAGTGAACTCATTGTCATGTTCAAGAAACCAATTTGAAATGATTCGAGCTTTGTGACATGGTGCATTATCCTGCTGGAAGTAGCCATCAGAGGATGGATACATGTTCTCATTCTGTTTACGCCAAATTCGGACTCTACCATTTGAATGTCTCAACAGAAATCGAGACTCATCAGACCAGGCAACATTTTTCCAGTCTTCAACAGTCCAATTCTGGTGAGCTCGTGCAAATTGTAGCCTCTTTTTCCTATTTGTAGTGGAGATGAGTGGAACCCGGTGGGGTCTTCTGCTGTTGTAGCCCATCCGCCTCAAGGTTGTGCGTGTTGTGGCTTCACAAATGCTTTGCTGCATACCTCGGTTGTAACGAGTGGTTATTTCAGTCAACGTTGCTCTTCTATCAGCTTGAATCAGTCGGCCCATTCTCCTCTGACCTCTAGAATCCACAAGGCATTTTTGCCCACAGGACTGCCGCATACTGGATGTTTTTCCCTTTTCACACCATTCTTTGTAAACCCTAGAAATGGTTGTGCGTGAAAATCCCAGTAACTGAGCAGATTGTGAAATACTCAGACCGGCCCGTCTGGCACCAACAACCATGCCACGCTCAAAATTGCTTAAATCACCTTTCTTTCCCATTCTGACATTCAGTTTGGAGTTCAGGAGATTGTCTTGACCAGGACAACACCCCTAAATGCATTGAAGCAACTGCCATGTGATTGGTTGACTAGATAATTGCATTAATGAGAAATAGAACAGGTGTTCCTAATAATTCTTTAGGTGAGTGTATTTTGGCCTTCATATTACAGCTAATGATTGCTGTTTGCATATCACACGATATATGGGTCAGAATGCTCCTTTGACTTGTACACTGTCATTCAGTGTCATATGTGGGCTGTAGTCCAGACATTATTTGTTGCAGAAAGCTCTGTGCCTCGAAATCACATACACAGCATGAAACATACATAGCTCAATACATATTTGTCATGCTCTATTTCCCAAGCAGTTTTCTCATTTTCTCTTCTATCAAGATTGCAATTATAAAATATATATTTTTATAAATCATTTATCTTTTTATTGGTTCCATCCATGAATATAGATACATCATAAATACAACTAATAATGATTACCATGTCTTAGGCTACTTTCACACTAGCGTTTTAGTTTCCGGTATTGAGATCCGTCATAGGGGCTCAATACCGGAAAAAAACGCTTCAGTTTTGGCCCCATTCATTGTCAATGGGGACAAAACTGAACTGAACAGAACGGAATGCTCTAAAATGCATTCCGTTCCGTTTAGTTGCGTTTCCGTACCGGAGAGCAAACTGAAACATGTTGTAGTTTTCTTTCCGTCCCGGGATGCGGAGCAAGACTGATCGGGCATGACCCCCAATGCAAGCCAATAGGGACAGATCCGTTTTCTCTGCCACAATAGAAAATGCATCCGTCACCCATGGACTTTCAATGGAGTTCATGACGGATCCGTCTTGGCTATGTTAAAGATAATACAACCGTCACAGTTCATAACGGATGCAGACGGTTGTATTATCAGTAACGAGAGCGTTTTTGCTGAACCCTGCCGGATCCAGTAAAAACGCTAGTGTGAAAGTAGCCTAAGGACGCTGGTTGTTCACAAGACTGCAGAAACGGGCTTCACCTATTGCAGTTACCTTTCCCAAGTACTAACAAAGTCTATTGGTACTCAGATACCCCCCAGGACTTAAAGAAGGACAGAAATGCATAACAATCAGATGGTCTCAAGAAGATGAGGAATGAAGAATATGAAGCATGTAATACTGGCAACTAACAGATATAGAAATAAAGACTCACTGGTAGATTACTAGGACCTGAATGATCCTAACAACAGAGGGAAATGGAAGTCTAGCACTGAAGCAGATGGAAGATGGTAATGGTGTTCAGGTAGAGAGCAGTGTATGACTGAGCAGAAATAAAGACAAATTAGAACTGATTTTGCTCGTCATTATATCCAGCAAGACAAATAAAAACCAGAAAACAGAATCCGCAACCAACACAACTACTAGCGGCAATGAAAGACAGTAGAACCAAAGGTCCCAGGATATACTGATACAAAACCAACTAGAATCAGATACAAGAATCTAGAAACAAATGCAGAGTTCACTATACCTGGCAAAGAAGCACAGAAACTCAGAAGATTTAAAGGAAGGCTAACCAATTAAAAACAAGTCAACAAGTTCATAAAACGAACCAGATTCGGGTATAATGCGGTCACATAGGAATTACCTCAAAGAATGTTATTAAAAAGAGAGGATGGGCTAGCATGCTTATAAGGGTTTCTTTAGTTACTGGGTACTGTTCCCATGAACATCCACTATTAACCCCCTCAGACAGTTTTGGTCTTCCTGACTAATTTTCCAATTCTCACGAGTCACTTTATGTGGCAATAACTTTGGAATGCTTTTTTTGTACTTTATATTAATTTTGGTCAATATGTTTTATGTTTATTTATTTTAAAAAACTACATTTTATGAAAATTTGGAAAAATTTGCAATGTTCAAAATGTTTATTTCTCTGCTTATACCACACAACAAAATTAATAATTCCCACTTACTATATGTCTACTTTATGTTGGAATCCTTTTGTGAACATCATTTCATTTTTTAGGATGTTAGAAGGTTGTTATCACGTCTGATATGGCAGGTAATAGACGTGCAGCGCAGAGGGGAGTACCCTTTCACTAGGAAGAGGGATGAGTAGTGACCCCTAACTCACCTAGCACTGGCACCTGGCTGCCCTGACGTCCCTAGACGGGCTGCTAACCCATACGCTGATCATGTGCCTCGTCCCTGGCTTACCCTGAAATAAGCCCTAGGTAGTGAATAGGGCGGTGGGAGCACTAGTCCTCACCACTGACACCTAGGGTAACAACAGGGAAAGGACAAACAACACAAACACCCCAAACAATCCACAAAGGGAGACAACAAACAGGAGACAACATGCAGGAGACAACATGCAGGAGACAACAAACAGGAGACAACAAACAGGAGACAACAAACAGGAGACAACATACAGGAGACAACATACAGGAGACAACATACAGGAGACAACATACAGGAGACAACATACAGGAGACAACATACAGGAGACAACATACAGGAGACAACAAACAGGAGACAACCGGAGATCTAACAGTACCAGTTCCAACGGCTCCACAGCAACTCCAACTCCACCAGAGGTCAAAATAGAAGATCTGGAATGAAGGTCTATATCTGGCAACAAGGGAAGCAGAAAGGGAGAATATATAGTAGCTGGGAGCGGCTTACAGAGAACAGCTGAAAGGAAAAGCTACAGATTCCTGAATGGGACAAAAAGGATCAGGAAAACCTGGACCGTAATCCATTCCCACCACTAGGTCATGGGGCGATCTCTTGAAACCGAGTAAGAAGCCACTGCTGCGACTTTCTGACCCCAGGCACAACATGGTCAGCGATAGATCGTGACACCCTCGAGACAGTTTTGGAACCACTGTATCAAACAAACAGATTTTGCTTGGGGCTACTCCTAAGGCTTCTTTCACACTAGTGTTAGGCTTGTCCGGCAGGCTGTTCCGACAACGCATCATTTCTGCGTTCAGGAAAAATCACAGTATGTTCTATTTTATGCATCCAGATACAATGCTTTTTTCGCTGATGGTTGCTAGCAGAGTTGGCGAAAGGCAGGTTCGGGGTCTAAGTGAATGATGTAATGGTTTCTGTTCTCACGGAATCCATCACGTAATTCAATGCCGCCATGCCGTCATAATACAAGTGTATGGCCAGCACAACAAAACCCTCGGAGCTGGCCATACACTTGTATTATGCTACATGCCGGCATTGAATTACGTGATGGATTCCGTGAGAACAGAATCCATTACATCATTCACTTAGACCCCAAACCTGAACTCGAACCTGCCAAAAGTTGCTAGTTGCTAGGAAATGTAGATTGTTATTCTTCAGTTTTTTTTCACGCACGTGAAAAACACATCAAAAACTGATTGCATCCGCGCAGAAAAAACTGAAACACTGAACGCAATCGCAGACAAGACTGACTGAAATTGCGTGCAAAACTATCTGTTTTTCCCTGAACAGATCCACACACAATCTGTATCATTCATGTGAAAGAGGCCTGATCGTTTTCTGGCTCACTATGTGTACTGTGCAGGACATGTAATACCGCACTGTACTATAGAGAGCCGCTACTAGACTGCCATTCAGTGAGGTAAAGAGCAGTACAGGACATGTAATACCGCACTGTACTATAGAGAGCCGCTACTAGACATCCATTCAGTGAGGTAAAGAGCAGTACAGGCATGTAATACCGCACTGTACTATAGAGAGCCGTTACTAGACTGCCATTCAGTGAGGTAATGAGCAGTACAGGACATGTAATACCGCACTGTACTATAGAGAGCCGCTACTAGACTGCCATTCAGTGAGGTAAAGAGCAGTACAGGACATGTAATACCGCACTGTACTATAGAGAGCCGCTACTAGACATCCATTCAGTGAGGTAAAGAGCAGTACAGGACATGTAATACCGCACTGTACTATAGAGAGCCGCTACTAGACTGCCATTCAGTGAGGTAAAGAGCAGTACAGGACATGTAATACCGCACTGTACTATAGAGAGCCGCTACTAGACATCCATTCAGTGAGGTAAAGAGCAGTACAGGCATGTAATACCGCACTGTACTATAGAGAGCCGTTACTAGACTGCCATTCAGTGAGGTAATGAGCAGTACAGGACATGTAATACCGCACTGTACTATAGAGAGCCGCTACTAGACTGCCATTCAGTGAGGTAAAGAGCAGTACAGGACATGTAATACCGCACTGTACTATAGAGAGCCGCTACTAGACATCCATTCAGTGAGGTAAAGAGCAGTACAGGACATGTAATACCGCACTGTACTATAGAGAGCCGCTACTAGACTGCCATTCAGTGAGGTAAAGAGCAGTACAGGACATGTAATACCGCACTGTACTATAGAGAGCCGCTACTAGACATCCATTCAGTGAGGTAAAGAGCAGTACAGGCATGTAATACCGCACTGTACTATAGAGAGCCGTTACTAGACTGCCATTCAGTGAGGTAATGAGCAGTACAGGACATGTAATACCGCACTGTACTATAGAGAGCCGCTACTAGACTGCCATTCAGTGAGGTAAAGAGCAGTACAGGACATGTAATACCGCACTGTACTATAGAGAGCCGTTACTAGACTGCCATTCAGTGAGGTAAAGAGCAGTACAGGCATGTAATACCGCACTGTACTATAGAGAGCCGTTACTAGACTGCCATTCAGTGAGGTAATGAGCAGTACAGGACATGTAATACCGCACTGTACTATAGAGAGCCGCTACTAGACTGCCATTCAGTGAGGTAAAGAGCAGTACAGGACATGTAATACCGCACTGTACTATAGAGAGCCGCTACTAGACTGCCATTCAGTGAGGTAATGAGCAGTACAGGACATGTAATACCGCACTGTACTATAGAGAGCCGCTACTAGACATCCATTCAGTGAGGTAAAGAGCAGTACAGGACATGTAATACCGCACTGTACTATAGAGAGCCGCTACTAGACATCCATTCAGTGAGGTAATGAGCAGTACAGGACATGTAATACCGCACTGTACTATAGAGAGCCGCTACTAGACTGCCATTCAGTGCCTACACTTCAATGATGCAGGTCATTTACCAGTGTAATGTCCATGTTAATTAGTCATACAAGCCTTCGATCAGCAGTGTCTATGGCACAGTGGCGGATCCAGAGCCTGGTCTCGGGAGGGGCACTTCCAGATTGTTTTGTTGCGGCGGACAGAAAACAATGTGCTGCTTATAGAACTATTTTATTTAACCTATCGTACAGCGCTAACTTTATTTATAACTGAGGAGGGCTATCAGGGTACATTATACAGGGGTAATATAACTTATATCCCCCCTGTATAATATCCATGATAGCCCTCCTCAGTTATATTACCCCCTGTATAATGTACCCTGATACCCCGGGCCCTCAGTTATATAATATAACTATATCAGGGTACATTAGTATCAGGGTACATTATACAGGGGGTAATATAACCGAGGAGGGGTAGCAGCGTACATACTTTATATGCGTTTACTGTTATATATAACTTATACAGAGGGTCTCAGCCAGGGCAGAGCATAGACAGTTCTTGTAGTTAAGGGAGCAGCTGGGCACGAACACTATCCTGCCGCCGCCGGCAGACCTCACCTTACTAGCAGGCGCGCGGGCCGGCACGCAGCAGCTTCAGGCTCTTCTTTCTTCCAACTCTGGGACGGGGACCACTGCCTCTCCTGGCTGCGTGCGCCTGCCTCCGAGTCCGCCCCCCTATGTGAACTTAGCCGCCCAGCAGGTATTGTAATTGAAAGTACAGCCAGCGCTAAAGGGGAATCAGCCAGCGGGAAACTATATTCTCGGATTCTCGGGGGGGGGGGGGGGATTGCCCCGTTGACCGCCCTGGATCCGCCAATGCTGTGGCATTGTATGTTCTATGGTTTCGGGTTACAATGGCCCAGGACAGATCATGCATGCTGAAAATATTGTAGCCAGACTTGTATATGGGTAAATATCCATTACAGGGCTGGTTGAGCGCCTGTGTGTTGGGTCCACTAAGAGTAAAGTGGAAAAAAAAGAATAAAGTTGTCTCTGTTGGCTAACAGCAAAAATAGACGCGCAAAAACCTGTTTGTCCAGAAGATGATACAAAAAGTATTTCCATTCTAGTTCAGAAACAAAAGTTGTTTGTTCTGTGCCGGTAGCTGCCGACTCCATCACTGCGCTTCATAGCATTGACTTATCAGGTTTCAAAGCACGCAGAGACTGATTCTGCTTTCTAATATTAGGATTAGAAGTTCATTCTGTCCATCTACAAACTCCATTGATAAACGCTGCGCATGCGCTTGTTTCCCATATGCAGTGGTGTTCACAATATGGGCTACTGATGGACAGTACCGAAAATAGTCATAAAGTAGCCAACCCTTTAACCCCTTCAGGCCATTTTCACCTTCCTTACAGAGCAAATCTGACATGTGTCACTTTATGGGGTAATAACTTTGGAACGCTTTTACTTATTCAAGCCATCCTAAAATATCTGTAAAGAATAAATCAAGGCAACTGGACGTACTGTAGATTTCTTGAAAACGTTTCACTCGTTCTTCCAACGAGCTTTCTCAATTCTGAGTGACTGTACAAGAATTCTCTGGGAATAAATATGTAACTGAATCAACATCTGGTAATTATACCCAGCATGGGGTCAGAGGTCATTATACCCAGCATGGGGTCAGAGGTCATTATACCCAGCATGGGGTCAGAGGTCATTATACCCATTTTCTGACAACCATACTTTTTATTTTTCTCTCAACAGAGCTTTATCATTGGTTCTATTTTGTACATATGACTTTTTGATAATTTTTTATTTAGCTTTTTGGGAAACAGGATAAAGACAAGGCAGCAACTCCATTGCTTTTTGAGTTATGTTATTGTGGTGCACACCATGTGGTAAACATTATATGTTATCTTTATTCTGCTGGTCAGTAAGATTACAAAGATACAATTTAATGTTTTTTTGTACGTATTGCCATTTTTACATAAAACATTTTTGAAAAAAGAATCCTGTTTTTTGTCACCATTTTCTGAGAGCCAAATTTTTTACATTTTTTCTGCCGATTGTCTTGTGTGGGAACTCATTTTTTGCAAGATGAATTGAAGTTTTCATTGGTACAATTTTGGGATACATAGTACTTTTTGATTGATTGCCATTGCACTTTTTGTAAGGCAAGGTGACAAAAAATGAGAGTTTTGACACCTTTTTTATATGGTGTTCATCTGATGGGTGTGGCAGTGGAGCTGCAAGAGGGCCATATGAGATCCATTAAAATGGCATATCTCACACAGAGGAAGCTGGGTGAGAAGAAGAAAGGCTGGGAAAATAGGGTTTTCCCTTCTGCACCAGCCAGGCTGATAATGAAGGTAATTAGCAGCCAGCTGAGGAGCTCAGGTAAATGTGGGCTGGGTTCCTCAATCAGGGCTCCCCGTTTGGGGAAGAAGCAGGCTGCACCAAGGACTGTGGGAGCCGGGACACTCTGTCCCTGTGTGGGGTAAGCACTAAGTTGGGTTTTGGGGAGCTGGGAGGTAGACGAAGATCCCGATAGAGAGGGAAATCTACTGTGTAGTCAGTCGCCAGAAGGCCGAGGATTTATGTTTATGGGTTATGTTTTGATGCCTGTAAAAGTGACAATAAAGCTGGTCGTGGCCAGTTTGCACCCAAATCTGCAGTGTTGGAGTGGCTTCTTGAGGTGTGCCAACCATCTAAGCTGAGAAGACGGCGATCCTGGAGAGCTGTGACCCCGAGTTGTCACATGGGGTAGATCATATGATATTTTTATACAGCCAGTTGTTACGGATGCAGCAATATATAATATGTCTACTTTTTTTTTTCTTTTCTACAATCTTGCACAATAAAAGCTTTTTTGACAAAAATTCTGTTTTTGTGTTGCCATATTTTTTACATTTTTCTGCCAATCGTCTTGTGTGGGGGCTAATTTTTTGCAGGATCAGTTGATGTTTTCATTGGTACAATTTTGAGATATATAGTACTTTTTGATCACTCTCGCTGTTATGCTTTTTGTAAGGCAAAGTGACAAAAATGGTTTTGACACAGTTTTTTACAGCATTCATCTGACAGGGTATATCCTGTGATATTTACATAGAACATGTGCTATTTTTATAGTGCCAGTCATTACAGATGCGGCAATATCTAATACATGTATTTTTATATTTTTTATTGCATATGGCTTGATGTGGAGAAAGTGTGTTGTTGTTTTTTTTGCTTGAAACTTTTAATTGTTTATTTAAAAAAAAAAAATAATTTTTGTCCCACTGTGGGCTTAAACTTTTGGGGGTCTGATCCCCTCTACAATGCATTACAATACATCATGTATTGTAATGCATTGCCTGTCAGTGTAATACACTGACAGTGTGCCTATGAGATCCAGCCAGAGGGCAGGCGACAGGCTGCCATACAAGCTAACGGGTCCCCGTCACTGCAGCACGGGGACCCTACGGGGTCAGAAAGGAAGCACCCTCCTTCTGCTAACTCTATGCATGCCATGGTCAGCGTTCACTGCAGCATATGAGACGTTAATGTGCTGGCATCTATGTTTTCACCAATGTCAGCGGAAGCAGCAGGGGTTGGGCTGTCATGAACAGCCTAAATCCTGCCGCTAATCGAGTGGGCCCAGTTTGTGCACCTACCCGATCAGTGCGCCTTACATGTACGGCAGCTGACGCATGGTTTCCAAAATTTTTAATAAATAAAAATCTGAAAAGTGTGGCGTGCCTTTGTATTCAGTCTCCTATACTCTAATACACCTAAACAAATCCATTGCAATTGCCTTCAAAAGTCACCTAATTAGTAAATAGAGTCCACATGTGTGTAATTTATTCTTAGTATCACTATATGTGTTCTGTGAAAGCCTCAAAGGTTGGTAGTGAACATTAGTGATCAAACAGCATCATGAAAACCAAGGAACACAGCAGTCAGGTCAGGGATAAAGTTGTGGAGAAGTGTAAAGCAGGGTAAGGTTATAAAAAAATATCCCCAAGCGCTGAACATCTCACAGAGCACTGTTTAATCCATCTTCTGATGGGAGAATCTGTCCACAGGACAACTATTAGTTGTGTACGCCACAAATCTGGCCTTCATGAAAGAGTGGCCAGAAGAAAGCTATTTTTTGAAAGCAAGCCATAAGAAGTTGCAGTTTGCCACAAGCCATGTGGGGGACATAGCAAACATGTGGAAGAAGGTGCTCTGGTCAGATGAGACCAAAGTTTAACTTTTTGGCCTAAATGCAAAATGCTATGCAGTGGAAAAGTAAGACTGCACATTACCCTGAACACGCCATCCCCAACATGAAACCTTCCCCCTCCAGCAGGACAACGACCCTAAACTTACAGCCAGAACTACAATGGAATGGTTTAGATCAAACCATATTCATGTGGTAGAGTGGCCCAGTCAAAGTCCAGACCTAAATCCCATTGTGTGGCAAGACTTGAAAATTGTTGTTCACAGATGCTCTCCATCCAATCTGAATGATTTTGAGCTATTTTGCAAAGAAGAATGGGCAAACATTTCAGCATCTACATGTGCAAAGCTGGTAGAGACATACCCCAACAGACTTGCAGCTTTAATTGCAGTGAAAGGTGGTCCTACAAAGTACTGACTTGGCTGAATACAAATGCACACCACACTTTCCAGATTTCTTTATTTATTAAACATTTTGAAAACCATGTATCATTTTCTTTTCACTTCACACATACTTGCTACTTTGTGTTAGTCTATCACATAAAATCCCTATAAGGCCTCTTTCACACTTGCGTTGTTGGGATCCGGCATGCACTTCCGTTGCCGGAGGTGCCTGCCGGATCCGTAACAACGCAAGTGTACTGAAAGCATTTGAAGACGGAACCGTCTTCCAAATGCTTTCAGTGTTACTATGGCACCCAGGACGCTATTAAAGTCCTGGTTGCCATAGTAGTAGCGGGGAGCGGGGGAGCGGTATACTTACAGTCCGTGCGGCTCCCCGGGCGCTCCAGAATGACGTCAGAGCGCCCCATGCGCATGGATGACGTGATCCATGTGATCACGTGATCCATGCGCTTGGGGCGCCCTGACGTCACTCTGGAGCGCCCGGGGAGCCGCACGGACGGTAAGTATGCTGCTCCCCTGCTCCCCGCTACACTTACCATGGCTGTCAGGACTTTAGCGTCCCGGTAGCCATGGTAACTATTCAGAAAAAGCTAAACGTCGGGTCCGGCAATGCGCCGAAACGACGTTTAGCTTAAGGCCGGATCCGGATCAATGCCTTTCAATGGGCATTGATCCCGGATCCGGCCTTGCGGCAAGTCTTCAGGATTTTTGGCCGGAGCAAAAAGCGCAGCATGCTGCGGTATTTTCTCCGGCCAAAAAACGTTCCGTACCGGAACTGAAGACATCCTGATGCATCCTGAACGGATTACTCTCCATTCAGAATGCATTAGGATAATCCTGATCAGTATTCTTCCGGCATAGAGTCCCGACGACGGAACTCTATGCCGGAAGACAATAACGCAAGTGTGAAAGAGCCCTAACATACATTTATGTTTGTGAGTGTAACGTGAAATGTGGAAAAGTTCAAGCAGTATGAATACTTATTAAATGCACTGTATCAGTCATAAGATACTGGCGTTAATGTGCACATGACAGATTAGGACTTGCCGTGGTACAATGAATATTCTTGCTAAGTACACCTGAATATGAGATATTTGTCTGACTGGTAGGAGTATGACAGCTGGTGCCTCCATTGATCCAGAGAATGGGGTGCCAAGTCCATGTTGCTAGCGGAGAAGTGATTGGGTAGTTACTCTATCAAAAATTTATGGGAGATACTCAACTGTTTAAGTTTCTCTATTAGACTTTAGAGGGGTTTCTGGTACTTTGGCCTGACCTCAGGATCAATTCTATATTTGGGGTCAAAATTAGGGCAAAATTTTAAACTGACAAAAAAAAGTTGTGTGCCATATCATGATTGCCTGGACATCTGAGCAGAATTCAAAAATTTCCTTGATATTCTCTGTAACCAGGAGCACAGGGCAAATCAAGCCGTGTGAACTGAAACTAAGGCTACTTTCACACTAGCGTTCGGGGTTCCGCTTGTGAGCTCCGTTTGAAGGCTCTCACAAGCGGCCCCGAACGGATCCGTACTGCCCCAATGCATTCTGAGTGGATGCGGATCCGCTCAGAATGCATCAGTTTGGCACCGTTTGTCCTCCGCTCCGCTCAGCAGACGGACACCCGAACGCTGCTTGCAGCGTTTTCGTGTCCGCCTGGCCGTGCGGAGCCAAACGGATCCGTCCAGACTTACAATGCAAGTCAATGGGGACGGATCCGTTTGACATTGACACAATATGGTGCAATTTCAAACGGATCCGTCCCCCATTGACTTTCAATGTAAAGTCAGGATTATACCATCAGATCGGAGTTTTCTCCAATCCGATGGTATATTTTAACTTGAAGCGTCCCCATCACCATGGGAACGCCTCTATGTTAGAATATACCATCGGATTTGAGTTACATCGTGAAACTCAAATCCGACAGTATATTCTAACACAGAGGCGTTCCCATGGTGATGGGGACGCTTCAAGTTAGAATATACTGAGAACTGTGCACATGACTGCCCCCTGCTGCCTGGCAGGTGCTGCCAGGCAGCAGGGGGCAGACCCCCCCCCTCCTGTATTTAACTTATTGGTGGCCAGTGCGGCCCCCCTCCCTCTATATTCATCGGTGGCCAGTGGGGATATTAAATATGAGCAGTGCGGTCTCCCCCTCCCTCCCTCCCCAGTATTAAATATGAGCAGTGCGGTCTCCCCCTCCGGAGCCAGTATTAAATATGAGCAGTGCGGCCTCCCCCTCCCTCTATTCATTGGTGGCCAGTGCGGATTCAAAGTATTGTGATCAGTGCGGCCTCCCATCTCCCCCCCCCCCCCCCATCATTGGTGGCAGCGGAGAGTACCGATCGGAGTCCCAGTTTAAATCGCTGGGGCTCCGATCGGTTACCATGGCAGCCAAGACGCTATTGCAGTCTTGGCTGCCATGGTTACTTAGCAACAAATAGCAGCATTATACTTACCTGAAGAGCTGCGATCTATGTGACCGGCCGGGAGCTCCTCCTACTGGTAAGTGACAGGTCTATAGGCAATGCGCCGCACAGACCTGTCACTTTACCAGTAGGAGGAGCTCCCGGCCGGTCACATAGATCGCAGCTCTTCAGGTAAGTATAATGATTCTATTTGTTGCTAAGTAACCATGGCAGCCAAGACTGCAATAGCGTCTTGGCTGCCATGGTAACCGATCGGAGCCCCAGCGATTTAAACTGGGACTCCGATCGGTACTCTCCGCTGCCACCAATGATGGGGGGGGGGGGGGGGTGGGGGGGAGAGGAGAGGCCGCACTGATCACAATACTTTGAATCCGCACTGGCCACCAATGAATAGAGGGAGGGGGAGGCCGCACTGCTCATATTTAATACTGGGGAGGGAGGGAGGGAGGGGGAGACCGCACTGCTCATATTTAATACTGGGGAGGGAGGGGGAGACCGCACTGCTCATATTTAATACTGGGGAGGGAGGGAGGGGGAGACCGCACTGCTCATATTTAATACTGGGGAGGGAGGGAGGGGGAGACCGCACTGCTCAGTCATATTTAATATCCGCACTGGCCACCGATGAATATAGAGGGAGGGGGGCCGCACTGGTTACAATTAATACTGGGGAGGGAGGGGGGGCCGCACTGGCCACCAATAAGTTAAATACAGGAGGGGGGGGGGGGTCTGCCCCCTGCTGCCTGGCAGCACCTGCCAGGCAGCAGGGGGCAGTCATGTGCACAGTTCTCAGTATATTCTAACTTGAAGCGTCCCCATCACCATGGGAACGCTTCTGTGTTTAGAATATACTGTCGGATCTGAGTTTTCCGAAGTGAAAAATCAGATCTGAAATAAACTGTTATGCAAACGGATCCGTTCTGAACGGATGCAAGCGTTTGCATTATAGGAGCGGATCCGTCTGATGAAACATCAGACGGACCCGCTCGAACGCTAGTGTGAAAGTAGCCTAAAGTGCTTCCTGAAGTGCCATCAATTGGTGGGATCCCATCCTCACCTAGTTCAGTCGCCCCAGGGTCACCAGTTCTCGGGCAGGTTTACTCAGCTTATGGCTTTGATCCAGTGGCTTTTGTCACCTACATGGAGAACCTTTAGGCCCTTGGTGTACGTTGTGGTCTGCCATCATGTGTAGATCAATCCTGCACAATGCCCTTTCTATCACTGATGAGAACGTTTTTCACAGTAGCACTCTTAAAGGGAATCTGTCACTAGTTTTTTGCCACCCTAATCGGGTCAGCATAAACTGGTGACTGATGCCCTCAACAAAACACTGGGTTACTTTCTTTATTGATCCAGCCGTTTTGCTAAAATTTTGTATTGAACGTCTCCGGCACTGGAGCAGCTGAATACACAGTCGATGAGTTCAGATCAAGGCCGGCATTTGTGCTGTGACACTGCACAGAACCAAGACGGGGTGCCAGAACAGCTGATCAGCAGCTTTCTTCTGGCCACTCTTTCATGAAGGCCAGATTTGTGGCGTACACAACAAATAGTTGTCCTGTGGACAGATTCTCCCATCAGAAGATGGATTAAACAGTGCTCTGTGAGATGTTCAGAGCTTAGGGATATTTTTTATAACCTTACCCTGCTTTACACTTCTCCACAACTTTATCCCTGACCTGACTGCTGTGTTCCTTGGTTTTCATGATGCTGTTTGATCGGCTAACGGCAGAATGGGAGTGAATGCTGCTGGTTGTTAATGACAGTGAATACCTGCTCTCAGTGCTCCCTTCCCGCTGCTGAGTTGCCTTCTTGCTGCTAACTCGCAAGCTAGCTGTTGCTTGCTCCACTGGGGGGAATGCTGCTTCCACTAGCAGCCAGGCAGCTCCTGCCCTGCTCTTTTTCTGCCATTATACCCACCCCTAGTGACATCACAGATAAGTCACCTGATGACCTTACTGATCCACCAGTGCCATCATTAGCAAGCAAAGTAGTAGCAGGACAGGAGCCGCCAAGGAGCTCTGACAGGGCCCCCAGCAGTGGAACACAGAAGGAGACAGAGGCCCTATTTCAGAGAGGGCTGAAGCATATGGCAGTGGTGAGCAGGGTATAAAAAGGTGCTAATGTTTGTACAGGAGCCTGGGACATTATATATACTGTTGGGGCAGACAAGACATAAGATGGCAGGAATTTAGCGGCAGCCTGGGTACAGAAGCATGTTGTAGGGACTCTGTGGGAGGGTGGGGGATCAACAGGCATCAGGGTTCTGTGAAGGGTGGTTGGGAGGTGCGAAATAAAAGATGGCAGGGGCTTTGTTAGGGTAAGGGGACAAAGAAGATCTCAGGAGTATTATGGGGTGCAAGGGACAAGGGGATAGAAGATGGAGTGGGTTCTGTGGGAGGCGGAGGCTCAGAAGGTGGGGAGGCAGGGCATGGATGACAAAAGGTAGCAAGTATTCTGTTAATGGAGAGAGGTACAGAAGGTGGTAGGGAAGGATACTGTGGGCTGCAGGGGACAGAATGTGGTAGGGGCTATGTGGAGTCATGGAACAAAGAAAGCGAAAGGGGACCAAAGAGGTAGCGGACACATTAGGTAGAAGGGGTTCTTGATGGGGGTAGTGGCATAAAAGGTGGCACGAGCTCTGTAGGGGAGAGAAAATGGAATGGGAGGTGCCATCTAACTTTCTCAGAGGGCGCCATCTAATCTAAGGCCAGCCCTGGCTCTGATCATGATCCTGCTCTCTCCACCAAAACCAGTCCTGAAGCTGTTCAATACAAGATTTCAGCAAAATGGCTGGGTTATTTAAAGAAAATTACCAGCCAGTATTTTCCTAAGGAGATCTGTCCCTAGTTTATGTTGCCCTTATTTAGGGTAGCAAAAAGCTAGTGGCAAATTCCTGTCACATTGACAAGCAATAACATGTACAGGCTGCATGTGTCACGCTTCCATGTGGGAGGGAAACACCACATTGAGCATAAGAGGGAAGGGGGAAACAGGGAATCAGGCCTGAGAACTAGGTAAGGAAGATGGACACCTCCTAGTAAAACCCTAACCAAAATCCTGACTTGACTACCAGTATGAATAGACCTCAGAGGTAGGTTCATACACAGGAATACCTAAAGACCTATCTTGCCCTATAGGACTGTGGTATGAATGGCAGGGACGAGACTACCTGTTCCGTAATACAAATAATAGGGAAATGCAACACACAGAACCCAAACAAAATACAAAAGGGAAAGGAAAGACTTAACTTCAAAGAAGCAATGGAAGCACCAGGAACTCCCCCGAGATCCACACACCAGCTATCCACAACTGAGACTGAAGCTATAAACCGCACAGCATTGTGGGAGAAGCAACAATAAATAAGGAAAGTTAAATTACCACATTAGCAACACCTGAGGCAAGGGGTGTGGCAATTACCAAAAACAACACAGACGCCTATTGATCCACAAGCAAAACCTGTCAGATCAAACCACGTGTTGCCAGTCTCACCGATCTCCTGCCACCTGTCGCGGGAACGTCCGTGACAGTACCCCCCCCCTTCTACGGGTGTCCTCCGGGCACCCAGGACCGACCTTATCCGGGTGAGACCTGTGAAAAGCTTTCACCAAACGACTGGCATCCACGTCAGATGCCGGTACCCACATTCTCTCCTCTGGTCCATAACCCTTCCAGTGAACAAGATACTGCAGAGATCTATGGAGAACTTGAGAGTCAATTATCTTTGGGGTTTTGAAATTCCAAAGTACCGTCCACCATGACAGGAGCGGATGGAAAGGAAGACGGCTCCAAAGGTTCAACATACTGTGGATATAAAAGGTCTACACACCCCTGTTAAAATGTCAGGTTTCTGTGCTGTAAAAAAATTTGACAAATATAAATAATTTCAGAACTTTTTCCACCTTTAATCTGACCTATAAACTGTACAACTCAATTGAAAAACAAACTGAAATCCTTTAGGTAGAGGGAAGAAAAAAATATAAAAATAAAATAATATGGTTGCATAAGTGTGCACACCCTTAAGATAATACTTTGTTGAAGCACCTTTTGATTTTATTACAGCACTCAGTCTTTTTGGGTATGAGTCTATCAGCATGGCACATTTTGACTTGGCAAGATTTGCCCACTCTTCTTTGCAAAAACACTCCAAATCTGTCAGATTGCGAGGGCATCTCCTGTGCACAGCCCTCTTCAGATCACCCCACAGATTTTCAATTGGATTCAGGTTTGGGCTCTGGCTGGGCCATTCCAAAACTTTAATCTTCTTCTGGTGAAGCCATTCCTTTGTTGATTTGGATGTATGCTTTGGGTCGTTGTCATGCTGAAAGATGAACTTCCTCTTCATGTTCAGCTTTCTAGCAGAAACCTGAAGGTTTTGTGCCAATATTGACTGGTATTTGGAACTGTTCATAATTCCCTCTAGCTTAACTAAGGCCCCAGTTCCAGCTGAAGAAAAGAAAAACAGCCCCAAAGCATGATGCTGCCACCACCATGCTTCACTGTGGGTATGGTGTTCTTTTGGTGATGTGAAGTTGTTTTTGCGCCAAACATATCTTTTGGAATTATGGCCAAAAAGTTCAACCTTGGTTTCATCAGACCATAACACCTTTTCCCACATGCTTCTGGGAGACTTCAGATGTGTTTTTGCTAAATGTTTTTCTTCGTAAGAAAAGGCTTTCGTCTTGCCACTCTACCCCATAGCCCAGACATATGAAGAATACGGGAGATTGTTGTCACATGTACCACACAGCCAGTAATTGCCAGATATTCCTGCAGCTCCTTTAATGTTGCTGTAGGCCTCTTGGTAGCCTCCCAGACCAGTTTTCTTCTCGTCTTTTCATCAATTTTGGAGGGACGTCCAGTTCTTGGTAATGTCACTGTTGTGCCATATTTTCTCCACTTGATGATGATGTCTTCACTGTGTTCCATGGTATATCTAATGCCTTGGAAATTCTTTTGTACTCTTCTCCTGACTGATACCTTTTAACAATGAGATCCCTCTGATGATTTGGAAGCTCTCTGTGGACCATGGCTTTTGCTGTGGGGTGCGACTAAGAAGATTTCAGGAAAGATCAACTAGAGCAGCTGAAGTTTATTTGGGGTTAATCAGAGGCACTTTAAATGATGGCAGGTGTATGCTGACTCCTATTTAACATGATTATGCAACCACATTAGTTTAGTTTTTTTTTGTTTTCTTTCCTCCACCTAAAAGATTTCAGTTTGTTTTTCAATTGAGTGGTACAGTTTATAGGTCACATTAAAGGTGGAAATGAGCATAGGTGATTAAGGTGTTAAATTAATTGTTGGGGGAGGAGCTTTTGTGGGAGTGTGTGTGTATATATAGCCACATAGTATTAGCTTGCCTAATTATAGCTTGCTGTATTTTCAAGTGCTGCTTTTTTATAAGTGCATTGGAGATATTCAGGGGGTAATCTGGAGGTGGATACAATCTAAAAAAGTAAGATTTGTTTGTTCTAAATCTTTCCCTTCTTTAAAATGGCAGACCTGGTTCTGTGCAGGAATTGTTGTGCTTTTATTTCAGGTTCCACTCTTCGGAGGTTTGGATGCTGTCTGATCTGTAGACAGCTCTCCATAATGCAGCAGGAAATTTCATTTTTGAAATCTGAGATTTGTAAATTAACCGTTAAACAAACTCAGGCTGAGAACGTTGCAATGCCACTGCCACAGAGGCCCCCTAGAAATGGAATATGGGTTACTGCAGGTTCTGGTAGACTTAGAGTTGTTGATAGAAGACATGTCCCACAGTCTGTGGCTCTCCATAATTCATTTGCAGTACTTTCAGAGTGCAACAGCAGATGGCTCAAGCACAGTGGGTGAGAAACAATCTGCAGCCAAAGACAAAAAGGAGAAGGTGAGGACTGATAGTAAGCAGCTGTTGGTGGGCGATTCCATCATAAGAGGTGTGAAGTTTGAGGGAAATGGTGTTGTGAGATGTCTCCCTGGGGCTACCGCTAGCAGGGATAGACGACGTATCCTTAATATTGTTAGGCAAGCAAAGCAGGAAAGGGAGGTGGAGGTCATTGTCCATCTTGGGACAAATGATCTGGCTTGCAATGAGGTTTCAAAGGTGAAGGAAGCTTTTCACACACTTGGAAATTATATACGAGAGGTTGCATCAACTGTTTCATTCTCTGCAGTTTTGCCTGTGCATAACCTTAAGCATGACAGAAAGATGCGCATAAAGGAATTCAATGTATGGCTTGGTGAATGGTGTCTGAACCAAGGGTTTGGCTTTGTGTCTCATGTTAGCTCTCGTTGGAATGGAAAAGAACTGTACAAGAAAGATGGTTTGCATCTTTCTCTCAATCGAACGAATGTCCTCAGTGAAAAGTATTTTCTAAGGAGCATTTAAACTAGGAAAGGGCTGGCAAAAGAGTGATAATCCAGCAGTCTGACTGCCCCCCGGAACAATGCCAGAAGATGCCAGTAGCACATAGGTTAAGAAATGACAAGCTCAGATTCTTGTCTACAAATGCTCTCAGTTTGGGGAATAAGATCAATGAACTTGAGGCTATAATGGCATCTGAGAATATAGATTTAGTGGCTGTTACTGAGACGTGGTTCAATGGAAGTAATGACTGGGATATAACAATACCAGGGTTCTCTCTATATAGGAAAGACAGAGAAGGCAAGAAGGGGGAGGGGTGGCCCTGTATGTGAAAGATAGCATAAAATCGAATTTAATACAAGTTAGTGAGAGCAATTTAGAGTCAGTTTGGGTTACCTTGCAGCTTGATAATCATAAGGTAACATAAGGTTATCTCTACAGCAAGTAGTTGAGAAGCCAACCAGGAAGGAGGCCATTTTAGATTTAGTATTCACAAATGGGAATTTGGTATCTGATATTACTGTAGGGAAAAGCTTGGGATCTAGTGATCACCAGTCAGTGTGGTTTACTATAAGTACAGTGACTGATTCACACCACAAAAACAAAAGTTTTAGATTTTAGAAAAACTGACTTTTCTAAAATTGGATTAGTGGTATACGAGTCCCTATCAGATTGGAACAGTTTCAATGGAGTCCAGGAGAAATGGGACTACTTAAAAGTGGCACTATTGAAGGCAACAGAAAATTGCATTAGGCTTGTCAGTAAAAGCAAAAAAAGGAAGAGACCACTGTGGTACTCAGCAGAAGTGGCCAAAATCATTAAAAACAAAAAGATAGCATTTAGTAATTATAAAAAAAAAAACGAGGATGACAGGCAAATTTATAAGATTAGGCAGAGAGAGGCCAAACAAGTTATAAGAGCTTCTAAAGCGCAGGCAGAAGAGAAATTAGCTCAGTCAGGGAAAAAAGGCGATACGACATTCTTCAGATACATAAATGAAAAAAGGAAACTAAAACAAGGAATTACCAAATTAAAAACAAAAGAAGGAAGGTATATGGAAGAAGATAAAGAACTAGCTGACTGCCTCAATGAATACTTCTGTTCAGTTTTTACAAAGAAAAATTAAGGAAATGGACCTCAGTTAGGAAAGAAGACTAACGAATCTTTTGAGGCATGTGTCTTTACAGAGGAAGAGGTTCTAAGTCAGCTGTCTAAAATTAATACAAATAAGTCACAGGGGCCTGATGGGATACACCCAAAGCTATTAAAAGAGCTCAGCGGCGAACTAGCAAAACCATTAACAGATTTATTTAACTAATCACTGGTAACAGGAGTCGTCCCAGAAGATTGGAAATTAGCAAATGTGCACATTCACAAGAAAGGTAGAAGGGAGGAATCGGGCAACTATAGGCCAGTAAGCCTGACATCAATAGTGGGGAAATTAATGGAAACCATACTCAAGGAGAGGATTGTGGAACATCTAAAATCCCATGGATTGAAAGATGAAAAACAGCATGGGTTTACTTCAGGGAAATCATGTCAAACTAATCTTATTGATTTTTTTGATTGGGTGACCAAATGGAAAAGGATTTAGGAAAACTAGAGGAATGGTCAAAAATCTGGCAACTAAAATTTAATGTTGATAAGTGCAAAATAATGCACCTGGGGCGGTCCTAATAAGAGATTGACAGTTATCTCTGTATCAACATTATTACATGGAAGGCGATCATTCACTGAGTGAGAACGCTAACTGACTCATTCATTGGCTATACAGATTAGATTAATGCTGCTGTAACCTGCCACTTTTGGTGGGACTCGCCAAATATCAAATATGTATGGGGGGCCTCCCAAATCACCTTGCCGGGAAGATGTTGGTGAAAGAGGGACTGGCCAGTTGGAGTTCAGATTAGCCTTAAAAAATAAATCTAGCAGTAGATTGTAATACTGCCCCCTATGGGCAAGAATGTAGATATGAATAGGCAGCTGAGTAAATGTTTCTGGTTTTCCTATTTAGGTTGTCTGTGATTTGGGCCTAAGCTTTCCCGAAAAAAAGGAGCTTGTCAACCCTGCTATGGAGGACACCATGATCGGCACTGTTATGGAGGTAATGCGCCAGTCCTTGTTATAGGGGGCACTATCATTAGTACTGTTATGAAAGTATTGTGCCCATTCATGTTTTGGGGGTTAGCATGAAGACAAGAGTTTCACATAACAGTTTTAGTAAAAAGTCTGGTGGGATAAGTTGTGCATGCGCCACAAACTGGAATCTAAGTAGATTTCAGCCATAATTTACGCCAATCTTCTGGGATAAATGAGGGTAGATTCTAGGGATCGACAGATTATTGGAGTTACCGATATTATCGGACGATATTCATGATTTTTTAAGTTATCGGTATCGGCATCTAGCCTTGTCGATTGTCACGGATGGTGTACAGGAAACAAGACAATACAATATAAACAATGACTCACTGGATCCACAACTAAGGAACAAAAGGGAGACCCCTGCATGAGACCTGCCGCTCTCCCTTATTGCTCAGCCTATGCGACCAGCCCAAAGGTGGATGGGCGCATATCCACGTACCTCGACTATCTTACACCTGAAGACCCTACAATAGTGAGGGGATACGACCACCGGCTCCCTACACAGACACGGAGGGAGTCAGGGTCACCTGGATCCAGAAAACAGAAAATCATAAATACATAAACAGCACTTATCTTGCAGACGACTGGGGACTGTGGACTGAGAACTAGGAACAGCATGCACACACACTCCAGGAAGTTGTATAAGCCGCACACTACTGCATTCTGGGGAGGAACTTAAAGGGCAGCAATCAGTCCAACTGCATGACAGCTGAGATAGACTAACGAGATGAGGAACTCAACCAAAACAAAGAAATTCAAGGAGGAGGATCTGAAAGGCTCCTGTCAGAGCTTCTCAGCTGTCTGGCTGTGACATCGATATGCCGATAATGCGTCCAGCACACTATCAGCGGCACAGGGGAGGAGTCACTCTCTCCCTCTTCCCTGTGCCGCGCTGCCAATGAGGAGAGATGGGAGGAGGAGGGGCGGGTGCACTGCGCCACCAATGATAATTAGCGTCTAATACAAATACAGGAGGCGGTGCCCAGCCTACATGACAGGAAGCTGCGATCAGCTCAGGTGCCCCCCTCAGGTGCTGCACCTGAGGGGTTAACTGCTGCCGCTGATAGCCGTCACCCTGCCTCTGACAGGGAGCTGCTATGTGATTCTGCGCTGACACACCCGCCTTCTGTATTAAACGTTAATTATCATTGGTGGCGCAGTGCACCCTCCCCAGTATTAAAAACATGGGTGGCGCAGTGCGCCCATCCCCCTCACCCCCCAGCTACTGAAGCCCTGGCTGCCATGGTAATCTCCCTGCTGCTGTGTGTACTATGCACAGGGCAACAGGGAGAGTTCTATTAGGGTGAATAGGACAAGGGATGAAAAGATCCCAGGATCTAGCCCTGTGTGCGTGCTCAGGGCTGCGTGTCTGTGCGTGTATGCCGATAATTGAACTGTGCATGTGCGGCGAGCCGATCAATCATCACACGGCGCTCCACACGCCGCCCGCACCTGCACGCCGCACAATCACCTCTGCCGCTCGCAGGTTATAGTGTGCTCTCCACGTTGAAGCGCCGCCATTACTGTCCGTGCATCACAGAGCCACAGAGTCCCAGCACTCTCAGCCACAGACAGCAGCTGCTGCCAGCAGTCTCAGCCACCAGTCAGTGCCAGCAGTCTCAGCCACCAGTCAGTGCCAGCACTCTCAGCCACAGACAGCAGCTGCTGCCAGCAGTCTCAGCCACCAGTCAGTGCCAGCAGTCTCAGCCACCAGTCAGTGCCAGCAGTCTCAGCCACCAGTCAGTGCCAGCAGTCTCCGCCACCAGTCAGTGCCACCAGTCAGTGCCAGCCGTCTCAGCCGTCAGTAAGTGCCACCAGTCACAGTGCCAGCCGTCTCAGCCACCAGTCAGTGCCACCAGTCAGTGCCAGCCGTCTCAGCCACCAGTGACAGTGCCAGCCATCTCAGCCACCAGTCGCTGCCAGCAGTGACAGTGCCAGCCATCAGTTGCTGCCAGCAGTCTCAGCACCACCAGTCACAGTGCCAGCCGTCTCAGCCATCAGTCAGTGCCAGCAATCCCTTTGCCATTTAATATAGACTGTTCCTACTAATGTTTATGCACTACTGTTCTAGCGCCTGTTATTGTTACGGGCTTAATGTCTAGTAAACCAGAAGTGTCCCTCTTTGACCGTCCAAAAAGTTGGGAGGCATGCATTTATATTTTTCCCTGATTCTACATTCAGTTCACAGCCGGTGCATCCAACATATGAGGAGTGACACGCTGTGCACACATGGCGGTACATGCAATGTATGAAGCTGGTCATTTTGTGTGTTTTATTATTATTTAGTATCTGTTATACTTTTAATTTGCTGCATTTAATGCGCGTGTCTACAACACATCGCGGCTATTACATTCAGAAAATCCACCTCAATGTCGCCGGTGTGCTGCTCTTAGGTGGCATCTGTTGGGACAAGACTTGGGGAAAGTACAGATCCCAGGGTTTGGGGCCTATGGTCTTCTCAATAAAGCTGAGGGCATGTGATTTCCCCTCCCCACCCCCTCCTTCCCATCCCCCTCCCATCACTGTCTAAATGCTTTGTTGGAAGGTTTTGTGATTGAATAGGGATGCTAGTGTGGCATGCATGGTGATGTATAGGGTAGGTTAGACTGCACCTTACATAACAATGCCATGCAAGTGCTGCCTCACAGTACTAAAGTATGTATGTAATAAAGGTGTTAGCTAGAGCATCGCCCTGCGCTAATATGGGTAAGTACTTCTTCACAATTTGACATATCAGACAATATCTGAAACTACAACTCCCAGAATCCTCCATTCACTTCTATGAGAGTTACAAAACCAGCTGAGTAAGGGCTTGTTCACACGGCCGTTGTGTGCCCGTGGGCATATTGCATTCACTTGAATGGGTCCGCAATCACGGCGATGCGGAACGGAAGCACGGATCGGAACCCTACGGAGTGCTTCCATGGTGTTTCTGTCCGTGCCTCCACAACATGCCAAAAAACTATTACATGATCTATTTTTTGGGCGGTGCAGACGGATCATGGACCCATTCAAGTTGATCCGTCCAGGCCACCGCACGGATGTTGCCCGTGCATTGGGGACTGCAAATTGCGGCCCCCAATGCACGGAACGGCCACACAATGGTGGCTCGGATGTGGACCCAAAGAACGGCCGTGTGCATGAGGCCTTATACCTTATGTCTGGAGGTCTCACAATCACTGATGGAAATCACTGACCAAACACTAATTGTGTAAAGCGGCCTTAGGGTTCTTTCACACTAGCGTTTTTCTTTTCCGGCACTGAGTTCCGTCCTAGGGGCTCTATACCGGAAAAGAACTGATCAGTTTTATCCCCATGCATTCTGAATGGAGAGCAATCCGCCAAAAAAACTGAAGACTTACCTGAATGCCATTTTTTCCCCATAGGAATGTATTGGTGACGGCACGGCATTCAAAATACCGCAATGCCGGATCCGTCCTTCCGGTCTGCGCATGCGCAAACCGAAAAAACATAAATGCCGGATCTGTTTTTCCGGATGACACCGGATCCGGCATTTCAATGCATTTTTCTGACTGATCAGGATCCTAAATGCCATCAGTTGGCATACGTTTTGCCGTCACTCTGCCGCAAGTGTGAAAGCGGCCTTAGTCAGTGATTGGTTGAATTTTGCGGGTTTCGAAGGACCAGGAAGTAGAGGAACAGGATGGGTGATATTTAATGGTAAATACCATTCTGACTCATCCTACAAAAACCTTAACCATTCAAACGGATGGCATAGTGTAAGAAGTTGCCATGATGCCGGAGTTGTCCCTCTTTACGTTCTGTGAAAGTTGGAAGGAATAGGGCACTGTGACTGTTGCCGGAATGATAGCCACTATGACTGGCAGTGGTAATGGGTACTGTTCATGGTATAAGGGGCACTGTGCTGGTCAATTATGGGGGAACTGTCCTAAGGTAGTGGTATTGGGTACTGTTCATGGTATATGGGGTACTGTGCCAGTATATTAAGGGGGCACTGTCCTAAGGTAGTGGTAATGCTCATAGTATATAGGGCACTGTGCCAGTCTATTATGGGGGCACCGTCATAAGGCAGTGGTAATGGGTACTGTTCATGGTATATAGGGCACTTTTATAAGGCAGTAGTGATGTGTACTGTTCATAGTATATAGGGCACTGTGCCAGTCTATTATGGGGGCACTGTCCTAAGGTAGTGGTAATGGGTACTGCTCATGGTATATAGGGCACTGTGCCAGTCTATTATGGGGGCAGTGGTAATGGGTACTGTTCATGGTATATGGGGTACTGTGCCAATATATTAAGGGGGCACTGCTCATGGTATATGGGGCACTGTTATGAGGTACGGCTGCACAGAACTAATCTCCAGAAGTACAGCAGTCCCCCACCCGGCTATTACGCGCAGAGCCCGCCCCGACCTCTCGGACCAGCCCCCCGGCCTCTGCTAACCTCACCCCATCACCCGCCAGCATCCCGGCCCCCCACAGCCCCGCCCCTTTCCGATAGCTCCTCCAACTCCTTTCGGCCAAGCAATCAATAACTTGTCTAGGCCCCGCCCACTCGCGACAATCGCCTCTATAGCTCTTCCTGTTCACCCCGCCCACACACTGCGGTGTCCCCGCCCCTCTTGCTGACGTGTGTGTGGGCGCGTTCCTGTGGGAAAGCCGTGTGTACGAGCGCGGTGGCGGCGGCGGGTGTGAGTGTGTGACTGGTGAGAGGGAAGAAGTTCCCGCTGCCCGAGATGTGATGACCCGAGCGGCGGCTGCAGTCATGAGGAGCTGGGATGTGGCAGGCGGTAGGAAGAAGACGCCTGGGGCGCCCGGGGGTTGGAGTCGGTTCCCCGGTGTGTGCCTGGTGCTGCTCATCGTTGTCTTGCTGCTGCTTCCCCCGGCCTCGGTGTGCACGCTGTGTGAGGCGGACGGAGCGCGGAGGAGGCGGGATACCCCGGAGCTGCTGGCAGGTGAGCGGGTGGTGATGATGCGGAGGTGGTGGGCACACAAGTGACCTGCCCGGGCGACTTCCTCTTCTGTGCGGAGGACGCTTCTACCTGCCCAGGACAGGGGACCAGGAGGTGTAATGCCAGCGGTGCCATCTGTGGGCACAGGCGCCCTGCATCAGTCCTGAACGTGTCTGTAAGGTGTTACTGCTGGCCACTGGCATGGAGGTGGGATGACTGGCACATTGGCATCCCTGGGATGGAGGTGGGATGATGGCTGGCACATTGGCATCCTTGGGATGGAGGTGGGCCGATGGCTGGCACATTGGCATCCCTGGGATGCAGGTGGGCCGATGGCTGGCACATTGGCATCCCTGGGATGCAGGTGGGCCGATGGCTGGCACATTGGCATCCCTGGGATGGAGGTGGGTCGATGGCTGGCACACTGGCATCCCTGGGATGGAGGTGGGCTGATCACTGGCATCCCTGGGATGGAGGTGGGCTGACGGCTGGCACACTGGCATCCTTGGGATGGAGGTGGGCCGACGGCTGGCACACTGGCATCCTTGGGATGGAGGTGGGCCGACGGCTGGCACACTGGCATCCCTGGGATGGAGGTGGGCCGACGGCTGGCACACTGGCATCCCTGGGATGGAGGTGGGCCGACGGCTGGCACACTGGCATCCCTGGGATGGAGGTGGGCCGACGGCTGGCACACTGGCATCCCTGGGATGGAGGTGGGCCGACGGCTGGCACACTGGCATCCCTGGGATGGAGGTGGGCCGACGGCTGGCACACTGGCATCCCTGGGATGGAGGTGGGCCGACGGCTGGCACACTGGCATCCCTGGGATGGAGGTGGGCCGACGGCTGGCACACTGGCATCCCTGGGATGGAGGTGGGCCGACGGCTGGCACACTGGCATCCCTGGGATGGAGGTGGGCCGACGGCTGGCACATTGGCAGAACCAGTCACAGCTTTGGGTTTACTTGGAAGTCTTCTATGCTGTCCTAACACTTCTCAGCCTTTGGCCCGTACTACCCTCACTATTGGCAGGCTGACCATGCACATTGGTTATTGGGGGTCCTATGGGATCTTCCAGCAGTCTATGGGCAGAGATGTGCCCTAATCTGATGCCACCCCACTCCTATGTGTGGCTTATGGGGCCTGGGTGACTCTTGGGCAAGGACTAGGGACAATGAGGTCCTGCTTGTGGTTTTTAACTTCTATGATGCTGTTAATGATATGTGAGTTCCTTTTTGAGGGGTCCTCACTCCAAGAATGAGCACCCAATGGCATGTTTGCATACCTCAGACCTAGAATGGACACTGAATTGCATCTGATGACCTCCAGGTCCTAGAGTGGACATCTGAAGGTACGTGACTACTATGTATACAGGTCCTACAGTGGACCCCAGCTGTATTCTAAACCTTATGTACCCAAAATGGAGTAGAAACTGAAACCCAAGAGAATATGATCCATTTTGGTCATCTTGCATACACAGGAGCTAGATTGGATACTTGAGGGCATCTAGCTGCCATGTAACTAGGACCTAGTTTTGATACTTGAGGATATCTAGCTGCCATGTAACTAGGACCTAGTTTTGATACTTGAGGGTATCTAGCTGCCATGAACTAGGACCTAGTTTTGATACTTGAGAGCATCTAGCTGCTATATAACCACCTCCTAGAATGGACAACTGAGCGGTAGGACTTAGAGGCTACCTAATGCTATGCACACGACCTTGAATAGATGCCTGAGGGTATCTAGCCCCATGCACGTGATTTAGGTATCTGATCTCCACATACACAGGACCAGCTGGGCACTAGATCTGTGTATGTGTGGTTCTCTCCTCTGATGGTGCAGTGAATAACCCTCAGCAGATCCATGCCCACACGGTGGTCCTCAAGACTCCAGTAAATCATCCAGTTGTTTTTCTTCTCCTCACTGAGGCGTCCTTCTTTATTTTTACTGATGCGCCAGGGGTGCACTATAAGCAGTACGGTGCTATGTTTGGGTTGGTGTAATGGAATCTCCTCCACAGATCGGATTTTAATGCTCTCCTCCTTTGGTGGTCTCCTGATTCATCCGGGAGTAGTTAGCTGTGAGGGCAGCTTGGTTCTCCCTGCCTCTGCTGTGGTTCCTGATGGAGGTGGTACATGTGGCACCATGAGTGTTTTTGTTATGTTTTTTCTTCCTGGGAACCTCTTGCTGGAGAAATGGGATCTTCCCTGTATTTTTTTTTTTTCCCCTTGATGATGGAGCGATGCGGTGGCTTTATTACGCTGCATCTTGGTATTGGCCTGTCTGTGGGGGACTCTGCATGGAGGAAATAAGCAGCATTGCGGTATTCAGCAAATAACTGCTGCACATACTGACGGCTGGCAGAGCGGCAGATGTGAGGGAGGGCTTCCTGCCACTGGAGGGGTCCTCCCGGCCTCCCTGTGTGCAGGATTCCTTCTTGGAAGGCAACCCCTTTGTCATCTGCTGTAATTGTCAGCATCCTCCTGGTGGAATGAGGAAGCGGCAGGCGGAGAGCCATAAGCAAATGATTAGGTTTCACAAGTGCTGTGTGCACGCAGCCAGCCGCCCGGCTGCATCGCTCTGTGGGAAAGCGTCTTTATGTGCAGTCTATTTGCTTACAGTCACTGCAAGCTGTTGTTTCCCTTTGCTGTTATGTAAAGAAGACTCCCGCTCTTACACGGCATCGGGATATTTTAGGAGATTATTTTTCTATTTCTCGCTGTCCACCTCATTTGCTCTTATTTTTTATTTTCATCCCCTCCATTTCTCTGCTGTCGACAGAAACGAGTGACCTCCTAGACAATTCAAACATCAGCCATGTTCACCTTTTGAATACCAATGTGTAAAAATGCCTCTCATACACAGTTGCTGTACTCCAGAGCTGCATTCTCAATTCTGCAGGCTTCAGAGCCGAAGTCAGCCAGGGATCTGTGCTCAGTGTCTGCATAGAGCTTGGTGATATGGAAAGTGTCATCTCTACGTCGGGCACTGTGCAGGAGCCTGATGTAAGGTCATGCCCCTCAGTATTGTTCACACTGTGCAGTTGGGGGGTGGCGAGAGGTAAGGGAAGACAGATACTGATCCTGTGTTTTTTTTGTTTTTTTTTCTTGTTTGTTTTTAGTTCCGGGTACCGTTTTGGAAAGAGGAAAGTAGCATAGTCTTAAAGGGGTATTCTGGAATTTTAATAATGATGGCTTATCCTCAGGATAGACCTTCAGTATCTGATTGGTGGGGGTCTGACACCCCACTGGTCCACTGTTCTGTGTAGAAAGTCGGTGCCGGAACTGCACAACGTCTACCGCTGAGTGTTGGATGTGTGGCAACTGCAGCGCTGCTCCTATTGAAGTGAATGGCAGCCATGCTGTTACTGGAACGGCTGATCGGTGTGGGTGCCGGGATCGGTCAGGTATTGTCTAGCCTAACTGTAGGCCATCAATATAAAAATCCTAGAATAGACCCATTGGAGGTGACCATACACCCTAGATTGCAGTCGGTAGAACACTTGCACACGGCCACCGCTATCACCAACTCGCCATACACATACGCACTCAGATGGTGGCTTATCTCCTGTAAGAACACAGAGGACGGTTTGTGGAAACACCGCAACCCTGTTTCTTCTTTTCTCCATCAACCACTCTTGTAATCCAGGGTTCAGCTACCTCCAGCACTCCAGCTGTTGTCGGACTACAAGTTCCAGCATGTACACTGCCTTGGCTCTACTCGGAATACCTAAAGAGTGAGTGGAGCATGCTGGGCATTGTAGTTTGATAACAGGTGGAGTACTGTAAGATGTTGACCCTTGATGTGTGTGATTGTACTATGGTCTCCAGCAAATACCGATATCCACCTCCGCCAATTAGGGTTGTTGGCAGGATAGGTACGAGGACAGAGTCTCCACCTTTAGGTGCAGTCTCTGGGCTAAGGGACCATCTTCGGAATAATGTATTGGGAAACTTTAGGTTTATTTTTTAATTAGATGAATTAAAGTGTGTGTTTTTACTTTTTGCTGGACTTACCGTAGTTTGATTGGCTTCGGTTTCTAGTTTCAACCAGCAGAATTGTGAATGCAGCTCTGGACTACAATATACGCTGTAACTCCAGATAGGAAGAAGTAGTCATTTACGAAGTTACTCAACTTTTTGTGCATTTTATAACCTTTTAGAGGGGTTGTCAGGGTCTCAAATGTAGATCATCAATATGTGATAGATGGGAGATTTCGGGCATCTCCACCAATGAGCTTTCGTGCCATGATGCTGCTGCCTTCTTAGTACACCAAGCATAGCGCCTTATAGTGGCTTTACTTGGTATTGCAGCTCAGTTCCTTCCACTTAAATGGCCATATGAAAGGCCTAGAAATAGGCAGTAGCGTGCTGTGGCCTCTTCAAACAGCTGGTAGTCAGAGATTGACCTTTCCTGAGGATACGTCATCTTACCATCCCTTTAAGTAACTACACTGTAGTTACTTGCCTGCAGGGCATGGAAGTTAAGTTGTTTTGTAGGGTTTTGGTCATCAACACACTGAATGTGCATAAGGAGAGGGTCACTGAGACCTGGCCCTGTTATGATGTGCAGATGTCTTAGGGTAGGTTTACCTCTGTGGCACAAACTCCTGTAAGGTCAGACTACCAGTGTCTATTTTTTCTGGAATAGCCGGACACTGTCACACACGTAGTGACTATAACTGAATCCATTGGCTTTCCATCATAAATGCCGGCTTTTGGAGGGACTAATACCGCTGCACCACTGTATTTGTCTGGCTGAGTGTCACGAACCAGTGGTTGTGAACCCACTGTGCCACGTGTCCTACCTCCTCTAAGGACGCTGTCTAAGTGAACCCATCGATCTTCACAGTACCCCTGATGGTTGGGATAGACTTTCCCGAGGGGAACACCAGGTTGCTACATCTTGAGGATAGGCACACAAGGCATCTTGTCAAGGCGGACCAGGAGGTACCTGAGAAAAGGTACCAGAGGTGTAGGATAGAAGGATGAGGCAGAGGCGTATTTAGACAGGCAAAGGGTCAGGGCCGGCAGCACAGGTCAGGCAATCCGGGTCGGCAGCAGGAGAGTCAAGGCAAGCAGGTAGGGATATAACGGGTAGCTGAGTCCAGGTATGCAGATACGAGACAGGAACCTTAGCAGGCCACAAGGACCCTGACACTGAGGCATCTGGGAAGGGGACTGAGCCACTTATATATGTGCAGGAGTGCTAGGATAGGTCAACAAGGTCACATGACCTAACCCATAAAGCCCAGGAAGTGGCGCTCGCCGGCCCTTAAGGATGTGCTGCAGGGAACAAGCGGAAAGCATGCTGTGGCCAGGGCTGAGAGCAAACTGGAGCGAATTCTAGAACACCACCACCCACACAGACGGAGCCCAGGACTGCAGCGGTGAATGGGAAGCATCGGCTGCAGATCACCGCTGAACACAGCGCCCGGGACCCCGATGGTAAGCAGGGGAACATCGGCTCACAGCAGCCGCTGTTACACCGAGAGTCGGCTTTTACTTCGGAAAGCCATTGCATCCCACCATAGTCGAGGTGGATGAGGCGGGATCCAGATATGCAGACTACAGTAAACCGCCTGCTGGTGCTTGTGGTGCAGATGTGAACCTACCCTTAGCTTACCAGTAGCAGTGACTTGTGCCTACACATCTGTGAGCCGTCTGCTTGTCCTGTCATTACAGAGGTTATGTATGTACTAAGTAATGACATGTTTTTGTCCTCTCTGCTGCTTGTGTTGGTCCTGTGTGAGGGTGACCTTAGAAAGTAGTTCATGAGCTGTGCATTGTTCCACCCTCCTGTGCAGGTGTTTATGGGACTTCTAGGCAAAGTGTCTGAACAGATGATGAAAAGACACCCTAAGAATATAGGAAATGAAACGTTTTGTCCATTGATTGGGGTAAAGGCTTGAGAAACCAAAAGCAACTCGTGGACCGCTTGTAGCAGTGGATTTTGGTGGTGTCTGCAGACAGACTGTTTGGAGCTGCCAGACGTTCCCTTGATGTGTGCCTGCCCCCAAGTGTCATTAGATTGTCATCTCAGAGATCTATGGTCTGTGACAGCTTATACTTCACACACACACAGAGCCCAAGAAGGGGACATACATCAGATCTGCGTTTATCTGAAATGACATTTATGTAGCGCACGGATTTAGTCAATTCAAGAGTTATTCTATCTTGCTGCTTGATTGGCTCAGAAGGCGACTAGTGGTCCCAGAGGTGAGATCTGGACCTATCAGACAGGTATGGCATGCCCTGTGGATGTGCTATAAATGTGTAAAGAGGAACCCCTGTCCATATAACCTATTAGAGATGCCCTTGTTGAGCCAGAATGGAGGGCTGCTCTGTACCAAAGGCTTCCATTCTGGAGGGCTTGGGTTGTCCATGTGTCACAAGAACTACCATACCTCAGACAATACGAGCAGTCCTACCTCCACTACTGACCTGAGCGGGTTACACAATATACTTAGGGTTGACACAATGTTGGGGCTTTGTTTTTCCCCTTCCTTTATTGATATGTAACTGTTATGTATATTTGTACTGTAAGATCGATCACTTTAAGGGCCTTTTAGCCCTAGACAAGTGGTGGTCACATCCTAGCTTGTATTGTTAGGCAATGCCTTTGATGCTGTATACCTAAATTTGATTGTGATGTGATACACGCTATATTACGCTTTATACTATGTGATGATCTTTGTTTATTTGATCAATAAAAAGAGATTTCAAACATGTGTCACAAGAACGGCCTCTCAACTACACATGTTTCTCTGCAGGTCATGGCTTTCCCTGGCAAAATCAGCTTTTAGACAGGAGTGGGTCTCTTTTAAAATGGTAATACCCCTTTTAATATAGACATTTGATTCGGGCACCTTGCTTTTTTAATTCTTTCCTCTTTGACTCTTCTTATTGATGGTCCACTGAAAAGTCCTCAAACTGGTTCCGGAAGTCTAAGGTATACTGGCCAACTGACCATGAGCCTGACCAGTGACGTGAGTGCTTGGTAAGTTTTGAACCCCTCTAACCCACGTATTTCATATTGATCTTAGTGGCTCATCGTATATGTAAGTTACCAGCAGAGATTAAAGTACTAGACATTGATTCTCCTGATAGTAGCTGGGGTGGTTTACCAGAGGACTATGTTAGTGGGTTTTCAGTACCAGGTATCAGTCTCTGAGCAGGGCACATTCCTCCCTGGGTACTAAGAACATCACAAACTTTAGAATTAATAGTTCCTAAGTTGACTCCATTTCAGCTGGGGCACAAGGAGACCTGTTTTGTGACATCAAGTCTCAGAAAAGTTGAGTGACCAAAAACTCATGTGACTGTATTGGGAACCACCATGATTGGTCATGGTTTGCAATTCATATGCACACATCTACTGAATAGTAAGATTTATTTATTTTTCACACTTATTGATGTTTTTGTTGTAATTTTTACGGTTAAAAGGATATTTAATGACCGTAAATCAAATGCACAGTGCAAATTAAATAGGGAAATTGCTATTGGCAAGCTTGCATTAACCTATTATGGTCCTTTTTACTAGATCTAAAAAAAACGAGGGGGGAATATCTCAGAATTGCAGTGCTGTGCGTATGCACCAGACAGCAGCAGACGGAGCCTAGAGCCCAGCCATAGGGCCTCCAAGTGCTGCTGTATGGCCTTCACACACCTCTCTAACCCAGTAGGACACCCTACCAAATGTCTGTACAGAGGTACTCTCCCCAGAAACAATTTTTTTTTAGGGATGGGTGGGGGGGAAAGAGACTCTTATCTATGGATCCTGAACTCCAGGATGTGGAGGTCATATGGTTACTCTGAACAGCGGTACGGCCTCAGTGCACATGGCTCTCCTACCATTCTATCGGAGGTCGGCAACCTCTGGCATCTTTCTCGGATGGATTTTTCCTTTAAATTTTAAGTTTTAAGGAGCACCTGTCAGCAGCCGTGTGTTTGGTTGCTCTGGGCAGTAAGGACAATTTTATTTATTTATTTTTTAAAATATGGAGAAACCTCTCTAGAAGACTACCTCCTTATCCAGACCAGATTTCTTGTGACACATATTTATTTCCACCTGTATTATGTATAGTAGGTCACCGTCCTAGCAGACCACTTTTCAGTGCAATTTTAGTCACTTGTCTGAGAACTTTCACTGTATCTCCCTCAATATTTTGCTGAGTGGGATATTGGCGTAGAAGGGATAAGCGAAGATTTCTTAAAATTAAGCGGGGGCAATGTAAAATTTAATAAACCCCAAACCTTATTCACCTTTAAAATGTGTCAGGAAGCTGTCCCATTGCCTGCCCCCCCTTCTGGGCCTGTAATAATGATCATGCATATCAGTTGAGCTCTACAGCCAGTGACATGACCACTGCAGCGCATTGTGGATTGGAGAAGCAGCACAGGACCTCTGGGACTTTATAGCGATAAGTAATGGGTTTTTTAAAAATTTAATTTTGAGATTTTAATAACTCTTGGGTAACCTCTTTGAAGAACACCCCCCCCTTCCCAGTGTGGCCAGACCTGAAGAGTGAATCATACTTGCATGACCCCAGACACTTGGGTCTAGCTCCTTTGCTTCTGCTGCAGCTCTCAGGTCAAGATCCAGTTTGACACAGGTCATGTGAGGCGTGGGAGACACGTCACCGCTGTAGTGGCAATGTGATGACATGGGGGTACCTGAGAGCTGCAGTAGCCTGAGTGGGTGGTGGGTAGGGGAGTTGATGGTACAACTGAGCCGGAACCCAGCGTTGAGGAGCAAGTAAGTGAATTCCACCACAGGTCTATCTATGCCAGGGCCTGAGAGTGAACAATCCATTGCTATCCATTTTACCCAAGTACTCAAATTTTAGACCAGGTTGTTAAATTTTCTCAGACTTGGCAAAAACTGTCAGGAATGTGAGCATATGTAGTGATACTCCATGTTCTTCAGTCTGGTGGTCAAAAAGTGAAGACATTGCTAGGAAACCTAATTAGCTGCATACATGGCTATGGATACCTTCTGCACAATCTGATATGTTGGCCGTTTATTTGCTTCCTGGGGCATTTTTACTTTGGCTGCACGACTATGTTCTGAGCAGGGAGGGGTCTTCTGGTTACAGCAAGTTAGCCCTAATCCCTTGTTTGGACCCTCAGTGATCACAATAAGTGGGGTCCGTTTTTACAGTGAACGGAGCGGGAGTAGGGCATGTGCAATGCTGCTCCTCTCATACTCTACTGCTGGAGATGGATGGTATCTAGGCCTATAAAGATGAATGGTGTGTTAGAACACATGTTCAGGGACCTCTTCATTCAGATGGGGGGAAACGGGACCCCTTGGTTTTGTGATTTTTGGGGAGGGTCCCAGCAGTCCGATCTAACCGTTATTCCTCACTGTGGATAGGGGTACCTTGTTCTTACTGGGATGGCAGAGGGAACGTTCAACTACAGCATCGACAATTACTGAAGTAAACTTGGAAGTGGCTCCTTGTTCTCTTCCTTTCAATAGTGTTACTCCTTCAGGAAGGGGAGGCCATGTCCTGCTTCTCTGAGTCACCCAGCCTTCAGAAGCTTGGACCCCTGACAAGAAAGGGGACGCTTATTTTTCTGATAGCATCACTTGTCTGGAGCCAGATGGATACGGTTTGGTCAATTGCAGTAAAATACATTAAAACTTGTCAGTGTGGAAAATAATGTAGGAGGGCCTGGTTTCTGTTCTGTAATCTTTCCTATTATGATGTGTCCCTGGCGGTTGGCTGTTTTTATGGCCTCTAGGCTCTCGCTGTAATTTACATGTAATACATAGTTTTACTAGGGAAGGTCACGGGGTATCCATTACACCTAAAAAAAATAAAAATAAATTGGTACCATCTCACCATGATGAGCAGCCCTCCTTTGGTGGACTGATCTTGTTGCATGGCGCCCCCATCCAGATCTGTGGCTCCATTGCAGAGTCAGCTGTATTCTGATATGTAAATAAGATTTGGTGCAACGAGGTTGGCACCCTTGCATCATGTTGCACCAAGAACGCTGCCCTTTATTGTGGATAGAACCCCCCCCAACTAATGACTGACAAAAAAAGGGCTAAAGAATTATCTATATTCACTCAACGAGTTGGAGATTCAGGTACCACATTTAATAAAGCAAAAGGAGATCCAGCACCAGAGGGTCTTTTCTTGATAAAAATATAAATCAATCTGCATTATTGATCATTCCATTAAAATTCCACCTAGGTGGTAGGTTTTTCTGTCTGGACGTTTTGTAATGGATGATAAATAAAACTGATATTTTTTTATTTCCCCTTTTACGCTACTTTCACACTTGCGTTTTGGACGGATCCGTCATGGATCTGCAAAAACGAAGCCATTACAATAATGCGACCAACTGCATCTGTCATGAACGGATCATTTTGTATTATCTGTAACATGGCCAAGACGGATCCATCATGAACACCATTTAAGGTCAATGGTGGATGTATCCGTTTGGCTCAGTTTCGTCAGATGGACACCAAGATGCTGCAGGCAGCGTTGTGGTGTTCGCCTCCAAAGCGGAATGGAGACTGATCGGAGGCAAACTGATGCATTCTGAGCGGATCATTTTCCATTCAGAATGCATTAAGGGCAAAACTGATCCGTTTTGGACTGCTTGTGAGAGCCCTGAATGGATCTCTCAAACGGAAAGCCAAAACGCGAGTGTAAAATTAGCCTTACTTGGGAATCGCACATGCAGTTTTTGAACCCAAGCCAGAAAAGAGGATTCAGCAAGAAGATAGACTATAGAAGTCCTTCCCATTCCTTTTGAATCCACTACTGGCTTTGATTTGGAAAACTGCATGTGTGATTGCTGCCTAAAGACGTCTTCATCTGTAGCAGAGCCGAGCCGCCCTCTTGACAGTCTGTTTCCTACTTGCAGACTATTGACGGCTATAAAGAGTTACCTTTATAAGTTTTATGGTTTCTGAATTGGGTTGTGTACTAACCTGCCGACTGGTGGGACCCATGTTGATGATTATACTTACCTGATGTAAGGTATGCTGGGTCCCGGCTCGTTCACTCCCCGGCCTCCTCTACTTGTCTTGGCTTCCTCCATATAAACTTTCTGTTTTGATGCTGCTGCAGCCAATCCCTGGCCACTGCTCCCCTTACGTCATGTCAAATGGTGAGGTGACCCAGGGGAGCAGATCATTGAAGTCACACGCTGCACCGTTCCTGTCTTTTATTGAGCACGTTGAGTGCTGGAAAAAAGGAAGGAACCGATGATCTGTCGGGGAAGGGTGTTTGTAGAAATGCTCATGTCTGATAATCTGCCAGTGTAAAAGCTGTCGGCAATCGCCCAAAGAACAAGCTCCTTCATCCGGTGCTTGTGGTGTTCGGGCGGCACCGAAATCGTTGTTCCTGCAGCAGATCATGGCGTTCAATCTGCTGCAGGAACAATGACTTTCTATGGGGACATGTGGTCACTGTATCGTTCGCTCGTCCCCGTACAGTGGAGATGATTGCTACATGGAAATGCTGCTCTCATCTCTGCTGATATGACATATCATCGGTTTGTGTAAAAGGTCCTTAATGACTTTTTGAATTTGATAACATATGCATCCCATTAGCTGTAGTCACATACACTAATTATTTATAGAGCAAATTTGAGGGGGAATTTTGGCCCAACCTCAGTTTAACTTCTTGGATGCCTCGCATGCACATGTCTCTTCAGGTCATGCTCACATCGATAGGGTTAAATGGGTGGTCCAGCCATTAATACTCATGACTTATCTTTAGGATTGGCAGGTTTCTGGCACCCCAGCCAATCGGCTGTGCGACGAGGAGGCAGCGCTGCATGCGAGCACTGCACCCTGGTCCTCACACTGCGGCTGGTCTCCAGTGGAGCGACTGCATGGTGTCATTGCAAGCACTTGCTCCATTCACTTGACTGGAGGGGGTACTTGTATTACACGGCACTTCTGAGGCGAAGTGCAGCATATTGAAGAGGAAGCAGCGCTCGCATGGAGCACCGCTGATCAGCAGGGGTGCCAGTGTCAGACCCCCACTGATTTTTAGATATTTATGACCTATCCTGACAATAGGTCAAAAATATTAATGGCTGGGCAACCCCTTTAAGGTCAGGACCCTGACTTGGCCACTCTAAAACACAAATGATCTTTTTCAACCAGTCTTTACTTGATTTATTGTGTGTCTTGGATCATTGTCTTGAGCTCATCTCGTCTTCAGCTTGAGGTCATGGACTGCTGCCCTTATGTTCTCCTGTAAAGTGTTTTGATGTACCTTGCAGTTCATTGATCCCTCAGTCATCATGAAGAGTCTAGGCCTTGAAGCATCAGAGCAGCCCCAGACCATGATGCTACTTCCACTATGCTTCACAGTTGGGATGAGGTTTTGTTGTTAACCCCTTTCCGACCAGTGCCATAATAGTATGACGCTGGCCGGGTCTTTAAATATGGCGCCCTCTCCTGATCGGCGCGGGGGCCATAGCCGCAGGTGGCTGCCTGCTTCTAGCAGACACCAGTGGCTCATGTCCGCAACTGGCAGTAATGCCGATCGTGGACATTTAACCCCTCAGATGCCATGGTCAATCCTGACCACGGCATCTGAACGTGTGAAACACCGGAAGCGCGTGCTTCGGGTGAAGCTCCGGTTCCCCCGTGTGGCGATCGGAGGAGCTGAAGCTTGTGTGCAGCAGCCCCTGTCTTTGTGAATGACAGGAGGCTGCTGCATAGTATTTCCTATGGAGCCCTTGCCTGTAATAGGGCTCCATAGGAGAGTAGTAAAATCATCATAGATTCCAATGCTAGTGCGTTGGAGTCTATGATAATGGCAATTAGATGATTGTATGTTATAGTTCCCTATGGGAACGGTAAAGTTTGAAAAAATAAACAAAATATAAAAATTCCAATCACCCCCTTATTCCCAAAATAAAAGAACAAAAAAAATTAAAATACACATTATGGGTGTCGCGATGTGCGAAAACGCCCATAGTATCAAAATATATTCCCCATACGGCAAAATGGAAAAAGCGTCCAAATGGCCGATTTTGCCGTTTTTGGTCGCTTCATTCAACAGCATTGGCTTCATTCATGTCCTTGCATGAACGTCTTTCTTGGTCACTGTTTTCCTTATAGTGGACACATCAACTGATGGGTTTTGCAGTTGACTCTACAAACTGCAAAACCGGTGTAGTTCGCTGGGGACCTTCAAGAAATAGTAGCAACAGTCCTGAAATTTCTCCAGTGGCAGATAATTTCTCTTTGATGTCCATCCAGGTCTTAAGCAATGCTTTTGTAGACTTTTCCAGCTTCATGTATCTCTGACACATCTTCTTAGGTCTTCTGAAAGTTGTTGGCATTTGAACATGGTTCACACCAGCCAGTCGTCTTTGAGAAGAACCGATTTGTCAGTAGCCAGGGTTTGTGCGTCTTTATTTATTGGGCAAAGCACCTATGAAACCTATACTTCAAAAGACGTTTTGCCAACTGGCTCTTGGAGAAGTCATTATCGCGGAGGATCATTAATCCCCACCCCTCCAACGAGTTTCTGTGGATGTTTACTCAACATGTTCAATAGAAGACATGACCGGTACAATTACTTGTGCGTTGTTAGTTTAGTCAGATTGTGTTTCTCTAGAATTGGGACTTTGATAACAGAGTACGTTTTATTGGTAATCTATACAAATATCTTGGGTATTACAGAGGTTCACTTACTTTTTCTCGCATCTGTACAGAAGACTGTTACCTTTCACTGAAAGTAAACATCTTTATGGTGAAAGCTGAGGACAAAGTATAGTAGAACGCTGCAGGACTCCTTCCTTGGATGATGAAGCATTATTTGCAGCAAGTCTAAAACCACTAATAGTTGAGAGAAAGGACTTCATACATTAAGGTGCACTACGTGAGACTGTCCCCTGTAATGAATATGCAATTACGCTGCAATAATCCATAGTGTTTTTCCTAATTGATCTCTTGGTTCTTCTCCAAGAATTACAAATTTGAAGTCTTGTCGTTTGCCAAAAGAACGTCTGCCCCTTGAGAAGATTTGTGAAAAGTCATGGGAAAGTTGTAATTACCACAGTCATGAAAGTTGGGAAAACACAAAATAAGTTTTATGGTTTTTGGATGACTGGAAACGTATTAAGGCAGGAAGTCCCAAGCTCTGGGCCCAGTCTGACTAGTAGAGCTTGACATTTCTTGGAGACAACTATGTTTAGATATTGATAGTGGCCCCCTATAAGCCAGATTTTTCAGTGATTTAGCTCTTCCCGATCCTGGCTGCTAACCCTCCCAGTGCTACAGTCAAGTCTATGCCTGTGTCCCAGGGTTGTTATAGTCGGTGGTATGCTCTAATGGGAACATGTGTAAATTGCTATTTACTAGCTTATATGTAAGTATTTATCTAAAAAAAATAATAAGACATAAACCCTATTTTTAAACATTTGGGAGCTCTATCACCCCTGTAACTGGGTTTTATTATGTCTGCCCCAGTTCCAAGAGAAATCGACAATAAAAAATAAATATATAATGTTATAATGCCCCCTTATAGGTGGCACAAAGAGTAAAAGTAAAAAAGGACAAAATGAAAGAAAAAAAAAAAACACCACAGCTTATAGCCCTGTCCTGGTGATCATAACTTATTGATGCCCCAATACAAAATTGATAGTTACGGAACAAGAAAAAAAAAGTATGTATAATTTTTGCACTATGTAAAACGTGCTGAAACCTGACTACTTCTGTGTTTTGATTTATTATTTTTTTTAAAACATTTGCGCAGGTCTAAAAAAACTAAAATACAAATGACAAACCCTCATGTATGACCGAAAAAGGTGTAAAAAATATTTACATAACTGAATGGGATAAAGTTCTGGTTTGACTGCAGCGCTGGATCGGTAAGGGACTAAATCACTGGAACATCTGGCATAAATTGGTACCCTTTCAATATCTAAACACACAATGGAAAATGCATGTGGTTAGTAATGGGTTAAATTAATAAGTGCCAACATCTATGTACCACAAAATGCTATTTATTAAAACTACAACTTGTCCAAATTCTGTGTGTTTTTAAGGAAGGCCTGTACATTTTTGATGATTCTGGATCATCTTTTCTTTGGATTTGCATCTGTGGCTGGAAAATATATTTCCAGGAGGAATAACTTTGGAGTGACACTCAACCCAGGTATGTCCGGAGTGGTGAGCCGTCAAGGGTTTAGTCCAGTACTGGTGCTTATATAGGGTGTCATTGTATTGCCATTCACAATCATACAGGGAAATGCCAGGGCTCCCCGTGGTCCTATAGAAATAAGGCATCCCATATGAAGTGAGGGGCCCAAAGTGTCCGATACATATAGCAGAAGTAAATAGACACCTGCTTAGCACGGGCATCCGAATGCGCACCCAGAACCATTCTGCCGCTGTGAGCCCTATATATGGACACCTCTACAATGCTCTGCTATTGTCATAGCTTTTCTAGTGTTGGCCTGGGCTCATCAGGGACTCTGATTATGTAAGTGCATGGGTGTAAGGTACAGCAGAATTCGGTGGAAATGGAATCAGGAAAAGCTTTTGCAAACTGCTTTTTGTATCCTGGCCCACACGCCGTCTTTATTTTAAGAGTAGACGTCCTGTGCTTCCTCTGTACTGGCCAGCGTGCAAGAAACAAACTGAGGCTCCATTCATGCCGCAGCCTTCTCCTCCGGATCTCTGTTACCTGGTTTCTAGGTCAGAAATGGTGAGGGTGGCATCCAGCTGGCAGCACAAGAGCCTGTGAAGGTACCCTGTGTTGGAGCAGTGAGGGTGGGATGAAGAGTTAAAAGAGATTATTAGCAATCGCCCTCCCTTCCTTAGAAGAATGTCTTGGCAAAGCCACTTCCTTCAGACCCCACCATTTGTTCTTCTTGACAGCTGACTTTTACTTAGCCGCCAATGCTTGCTTACAGTTTCTGATCCAGATAAAGCCCAGGAAGATTATCAGCGATGGCGAGACCCCGCCAATTGTGGGCGAAGTCATGTGACTGGACTTAGGAGACCATGGACACTGTGCCGTGTGCAACCACCATTAGGAATCTGTACATTGACTTTCTCCACGTCCACAACTGCAGCCCCTTATTTCTCCTATCAAGGACTGGATTGTCATACAGATAGTATTACAAACTGGAAGCGTGCCCTGCACCCCTGCCTGCCAAAAAAAATGTAAAAATACGTCGACTGGGCTGGATGAATCCCAGGAGCCAGGCAGCCAATCCGTCTTCTGCAGGTTTAGGAGTGTCGGGTGCTTGATAAAGTGTTCTTCTCACTCCAGTATGATTGCATTGATAACTGTAGATGTATAGATTGGAATAAATAATGAATATCCTCCTCCTTTCACATGTAACACGTGGCACTAATATGTCCTATACTGCTGGGCACCGGCAATAGAGCGGTGGATGAAATCACACTAATTCTTCTGCCCTGCCTGCTTGTATGGCCGCCCAGGGATAACCCTCATCTTCTGTGTACATGGCTCTCGTTGACAAGTGCCTGCTCCAAGACTTCGTGCTTATGACTTAGTACTTGGCACGATGAGTCCTGGTGTGTGTTGTGTTGTGTGTTTTTATTTATTAAATTTTTTTTTTGGCCTGATGTTGATGTTATCTGACAGTATTTAGTTACTTTTTTGACACTATGATGCAATCCAAGATGTTTTGTTTATTTCGATATTGGGAAAAGTTGATGACATTGCTGGAAATATATGAAAGTTGTTATCCAAGACTTAAAAAGACCCGGTGATAGGACACTGCTGCAGCCAGTAATTGGCTGCAGTAGTCACGTGGCGTCTGACAAGAGGATGATGATGCCAAAGCATCATTGAGCAATAGAGGTGGGACCCAGGTAAATATGGAGCGCACATCCTAGGAAAAATGGCCGTAAAATCTGAAGAGTTTTCACTTTGTATTTTAGCTGTAGATACGAGACACGTGTGTGTTTGGTTACATTCTGCAGAAAGGCTTGTGATGAGTAAGCGCTGTCAGGGAACGCTTGCCATCTGCTTGTCCCATTAAGACTGACTATTGGCACAGCACGTTTCTGAAGGTTTCATATCCTATTGCAGTTGGTAGAAGCTGAAGCTGCTCCTCACATTGTTCTTTCCTCTCCTCAGGCATAGCTATGGAGAACTATGATTGAATACGTCTTTGATATTTGCACCTACATATTCTTTCATTTACAGTAACTTCTTAATGCTCCTTCTGGTAAAACCACCTACCTGATCAGGTCAGTAGTAGGGTTTAGGTGATGTCACTATGGATAATATATCTCCATCCAGTTCTGTATCCCAGAGATGTATGATACGGGGCAGTATGGAGAACATTTCCACACCACGAGCATTGACACTGCATGAACTGTGGCTGGAGCGGTCGCCTGCTTCTGATAAAGATAATATATATATATATATATATATATATATATATATATATATATATATATATATATAGCCCATTTACATGGATTTGACCTTTCTTGTCTTCTAAATCCTGAATAGAATTAGGTTACTTTTGTCAAGCTGTGTTCACACAGAGGACTTCTGCTAGATATTTTTTATTTTTCAATACTTGATGATCTTACTTGAGTCACTGCTCTGACAACATTAAAAGAGATGCTTTAGAGCAACCACGTGGACCTAGTGTCTGGAGATGACTTATCTGAGGGAGACATGCTCTGTTAGGAGGTGCACATATGATACATGTTTTAGGCTGGAATACCCCTTAAAAGCTCATGCACACACCAATGTTATGGCTGTTTTCTATAGGTTGATTTATCCAAGAAAAATCTGAGGCATGCTCCGTTGAATGCCAAAAGTATGGATGTATCCTCTGTTTGGTCAAGTTCGCATTGCAGCATTTTGGTCACTATTTGTAAGCAAAGACCTGGACCAGGTCCCAAACCTGGAAAGTTCAGGTCTTTCCATATGTTCCACTTCTTCTTCTTTTTGGCTGGCAAAATGCAGACTGTGGCGAAGCTGCCAACGAGACATTGCGTAAAGGAGAGACTAGCTTGGCAGAGGTTGTAGGCTCCATGCAGTGCTATGTAGACTCCAGTTTGGTAAATCTAGTCATCCTCGTCTGTAGTGAGGTCAGTAAACTGGGATGGTAAGCTCTGGATCTTATTTGGCTTAGACGGCTATGTACAGAGAGCACAGGCAGAATGCAGTTGTGATTGACACTTACGCGGGTGAAATCTCTCTGGATAAACGGTTCTAATCTCATTTGAAGAAGACATACAATTTTTGTCTTCAATCACTCAGTGTAATTACAGCAATTTGTCTGTCCTCCTCCACCTCTTCAAGCATGCATGCACCGAGATGGCCGCAGAAACAGAAGTAGGGCGTCCTCCATACAGCCCCGGATAGGCTTCAAGGCTGTGTCTGAACATGAATGAGAAGAAGTGATGCTTCATACTAGTTCCAGGATTATAGAATTTATGAAGGGTATGAACTGCAGGTTTTGATCTTCACCAGTCACTGGAAGCCGTGAAAAGTAATAGAATCAACAGTGATGATAAATGATGGTCAAAATGTGTATGGTGGCCTCCTGACGGTGCCCCAATCGGACACATTGGATTCAGTTGCCTGATCCTTTTTAGTGTGGAAAAAAGTTGCTGCCAGCGGTGACTGAAAGCAACTTTCTCCCCATTCGCTGGATATGCATGCTCGGCCAGGCATGCATATGTGGGGGAAGATTGAGAAAGTTGGGGGTTGGCCGATTGAGCGTCTGGCTGACAGCTATGTATATGGCCAGCTTAAAGGGGTTGTCAACTTATATCCTATCCACAGGATAGTTTAAATGTCTGATCAGCAGAGGACCAAACAGTGGGGTTTCCGCCAATCTCGATCAAGAGCTTGAGCTCCCCTTTTTGAATGGAGTGGCAGACATGCATGTGGCGTCCTGCCGCTCCATTCAGCTCTACGGGGCTGCCAGAGATATCTGAACTATTGTATATAACGATCTCCATAAAGCTGAATGGAACAGTGGACACTCATGCATGACCACCACTCCATTCAAACAGAGAGCATTGGCCCACATTCTCGTCATACTGCATGGGGACACCACTGCTGAGGACCATTGTCGGCCAAACCTGCAGTTTTGACCGGGTGGCTGACAGTCTAATATGTATGGAGAGCCTCTGACTCTTTACCTGACAGATGATGTTGGGGGAGAGAAAGATTAGGCTCCTTGAATCTCAATGCCTGATCCTTTTGGGGAGTAACTTGCTGTTAGACACATCTAAGGGTACATTCACATGACGGTGTGGGTAGGCCCCCAGTGTGGTAGGTAGGCCCATCTCATTTACAATCTTCTACGCCTGGTTTAGGAGTAGAAAATGGTCTACATGTAAGACTGCTAGGAAGCGGCAGTGGATCTGCCGAAGTTATGTATGAAGTTATAGATCATTCTGCTCTATAACCTTCTGCCTGCAGGTTGCATTGTGTTTCAAGGTGACTGGTTCCCTTTAAAATTTAGCAAGATGCTCCTGCCAGATATATGGGAACTGAGCCTTAGGCCCCTTGCGGACGAGTGTGTCCGGATGCGTTTCGAATGCATTCAGTGAAAACTGTGCGATTTCGTAAGCAAGTCCGTTCAGGTTGGTTTGCGATTGCGTTCAGTTGTTATCGCGCGGGTGCAATGCGGTTTAATGTGTTTTACCCACGCGTGCTAAAAAACGGAATGTTTACAAACAACATCTCTTAGCAACCATCCGTGAAAAAAACGCATCACATCCGCACTTGCTTGCGGATGTGATGAGATTTTCACACAGCTTCATTCACTTCTATGGGGCCCCGGTTGCGTGAACTGAATATAGAACATGCTGCGATTTTCACGCAACGCACAAGTGATGCGTGAAAACCAAAGCTCATGTACACAGCCCCATTGAAATGAATGGGTCTGGATTCCGTGCGGGCGCAATGCGTTCGCATTACACATTGTACCCGTGCAGAATACTCGCTCGTGTGAAAGGGGCCTTAGAAGAGCATATTGCCCTTTAAACACAACATAAAGCAACTGTAGCGCCTTATGTCGGTGCCCTGGTGTTGTGTGGTTGCTGCAGCTTTTGGTTTTACCACTGCTAAACCTTGAAGCTATGCAGTAATTGCACTAGGGGCGTCTATGTACGTTAGATGGCTGTTGGCAGAGTGGTTGTTTGGCCGACTGCGATCCTTCCTGACCCCCGAAGTGAGCATGCATTTGTTCTGAATTCGTAGAGCTGTATGGCTTTTCACACTAGCGTTTCTATTTTCCGGTATTGAGATCTGTCATAGGTTCTCAATACAGGAAAAAAAGGCTTCTGTTCTGTCCCCTTTCATTGTCAATGGGGACAAAACGTAACAGAACTGAATGCTCCAAAATGCATTCCGTTCTCATACCGGAGAGCAAACGGCATCATGCTGCGGTTTGCTTTCCGTCCTGGGATGTGGAGCATGACCCACAATGCAAGTCAATGGGGACGGATCCATTTTCTCTGACACAATCAAACGGGTCCGTCCTCCATTGACTTTCACTGGAGTTCATGACGGATCCGTCTTGGCTATGTTAAAGATAATACAACCGGATCCGTTCATAACAGATGCAGACGGTTGTATTATCAGTAACGGAAGCGTTTTTGCTGAACCCTGCCAGATCCAGCAAAAATGCCAATGTGTGAAAGTAGCTGAAGGGCTCTTTCACACGAGCGAATGCTGTGCGGGTAATCCGCTGCGTGAAAGAGAGCAGAGCCCCGCTCCGGACAGCAGAGACACGAAGCGTTAATATGACTGATAATGCTCCATGTCTCTCTGATCTTTTTACTACGAAATCACGGTGACAATTTTCTCACTGGGATTTTGTAGTAAAAAGATCAGAGAGGCACAGAGCATTATCCGTCATGTTACTGCTCCGTGTCTCTGCTGTCCGGGGCAGGGCAGTGGATTACCAGAACTGGATCCTCTCATGTGAAAGAGCCCTCTGGGTCCTTATTGAGAGAGGTTTGAATGAATGATCGTTCTTGTGATCATTCGTTCAAACCCCTTCCTATACAGTTACAATGTTGGCAGCACATCCCTTGTTTACATGGGAGATGAGTTGGGAGGCTCCTTACATGTTGGGTCTCATGCACACGACTGTGTCCATATTGTTGTCTGTAAAAGCCAGACACTTTCCGTGTTTTTCGCAGTCCAATTAATAGGAATGACTATTTTTGTCTGCAAAACAGCAGTAGGACATGTTGAGTAATTTGCGGAATGGACATGGATGTGGACAGCACACGTTTGGCATCCTTTTTCTAGTCACCCCTACAAATGAATGTGTGCAGTCTGCAAATGCAAAAACGTGGATCGGACACGGATGCAAAGTACGGCCTTAGGGCTCATGCACATGACCGTAATATGGATCCGCGTCCAATCCACATTTTTCCCATATCTCACACACTCTCATCTCTGTAATGTCATCTATCTGTGGTCCGTTTGGCTGTTCCTCAAATTATCCAATTAGTCTGTTTTTGAACAAGAATAAAAAAATATATTATAAAGGGGACTGAGAAAAGTGCGGATTGCGCACAGCCGGTATCTGTATGGTCGTCCGGTCCTAGCAGGTTCGGCTGACATTTATCTTATGGGTACGGTCAGCTTACATCATTGGAAAAGCACATAAGGCAAAATCTGTGGAGGTTAATGATGAAGGGACTCTAGCCATTGGCCAAAGAGGGTGCTCGGAAATGCTTCAGTACTCGTGGTCTGGAGATATGGACCTGGATGTTGTGTTCAGCATCCTGTGCCTACACTTTGAACACAGTATGGTGCTTGTGCCAAGTAGAATGACACCTTGTCAGAATGACCAGATGTTGTTTCATTTACACACGGCCCACATAAGGGTTTGACACATCCAGTTTTCTGGAAGTGTCTCCCGGGTGAGAGCGGGGTGTCCTTCAGTTTTGAATCCCTGGTGACAGAATCTTTAAGAGGTCTCCTCCTAGCCAGGCAATGCTCTGTATATAAACTCAACACATGGGTGCACCTGCTGGGCATCTGCTATGTTTCCTTCAACCTAATAGGGTGCCTTCCTGTCTTCACTTGTCTGTCTTCTGGGTGTGTAATAGGTCTACTGAAGCTGACTGATGCTCACATAGACTCTATACTCATGGTGGACTAATATGTGCCCATAGAGAGGCTGACGTGTACAGATGTACAAGTATCTCACAAAACTGAGTACACCCCTTACACTTATGTAAATATTTTATTCTATCTTTCCATGGGACAACACTGAAGATCTGACACTTTGATACCATGTGAAGTAGTCAGTGTACGGCTTGTGTACAGTGTAAATGTGGTGTGCCCTCAAAATAACTCAACACACAGCCATTAATGTCTAAAAGTGAGTACACCCCTAAGTGAAAGTGGCCAAATTGTGCCCAATTAGCCATTTTCTCTCCCTGGTGTCATGTGACTCTTTAGTGTTACAAGGTCTCAGGTGTGGATGGTGAGCAGGTGGGTTAGATTTGGTGTTATTGCTCTCACAATCTCTTACTGGTCTCTGGAAGTTCACCATGGCTCCTCATGGCAAAGAACTCTCTGAGGATCTCAGAAAAAGAACTGTTGCTCTGCATAAAGATGGCCTAGGCCAGGGATCAGCAACCTTCGGCACTCCAGCTGTTGTGAAACTACAATTCCCAGCATGCTCCATTCATTTCTATGTGAGTTTTTAGAAGAACAGAGCAAGTATGCATGATGGGAGTTGTAGTTTCACAACAGCTGGAGTGCCAGAGGTTGCCTACCCCTGGCCTAGGCTAAAAGAAGATCGCCAACATCCTGAAACTGAGCTGCAGCACGGTGGCCAAGACCATACAGCGGTTTAACAAGAACACTCAGAACAGGCCTCATCATGGTCGACCAGAGAAGTTGAGCGCACGTGCTCAGCATCATATCCAGAGGTTGTCTTTTCAAAATAGACGTATGAGTGCTGGCAGCATTGCTGCAGGGGTTAAAGGATGTGGGGTCAGCCTGTCAGTGCTCAGTCCATAAGCCGCACACTGCATCAAATTGGTCGTCAGAGAAGGCAGCCTCTTCTAAAGATGATGCACAAGAAAGTCTGCAAACAGTTTTCTGAAGACGAGCAGACTAAGGACATGGATGACTGGAACCATGTCCTGTGGTCTGATGGGACAAAGATAAACTTATTTGGTTCAGATGGTGTCAAGCGTGTGTGGCGGCAACCATCTGATTAGTACAAAGACAAATGTGTCCTGCCTACAGTCATGGTGGTGGGAGTGTCATGGCTTGGGGCTACATGAGCGCTGCTGGCTGTGGGGAGCTACAGTTCATTGAGGGAACCATGAATGCCGACATGTACTGTGACATACTGAAGCAGAGCATCATCCCCCTCCCTTTGGAAACTGGGCGCAGTAGTCCAGCATGATAACGACCCCAAACACACCTTTAAGGTGACCACTGCTTTGCTAAAGAAACTGAGGGTAAAGGTGCTGGACTGGCCAAGCATGTCTCCAGACCTAAGCCCTATTGATCTGTGGGGCATCCTCAAACAGAAGGTGGAGGAGCGCAAGGTCTCGAACATCCACCAGTCCTGTGATGTCATCTTGGAGGAGTGGAAGAGGATTCAAGTGGTAACCTGTGAGGCTCTAGTGAACTCCATGTCTAAGAGATTTAAGGCAGTGCTGGAAAATAATTGTGGCCACACAAAATATTGTCACTTTAAATACAATTTGGTCATTTTCACTTAGGGGTGCACTCACTGTTGTTGCCAGCGGTTTAGACATTAAAGGGTTTCTGTCACCCTGCAAAACTCTTTTTTTTTTTTTGGATAGTTAGATTCCTCATAGTGCGATATAGGAGAATATAATGCTCTTACTTACTTTCATGCGGCCGATTCATTATAAAACGAACTTTTATAATATGTAAATGAGGGCTCTACCCGCAAGTAGGGCGTCTACTTGCTGGTAGCTGCTGCAGAAATCCGCCCCCTCGCCGTGTTGATTGACAGGGCCAGCCGTGATCTCCTCCTCCGGCTGGCCCTGTCAGTAATTCAAAAATCGCGCGCCTCGCGTCATTCGGCGCAGGCGCTCTGAGATGAGGAGGCTCGTCTCCTCAGCACTCCCTCAGTGCGCCTGCGCCGATGACATCACTGAAAGAGAAGACGTCATCGGCGCAGGCGCACTGAGGGAGTGCTGAGGAGACGAGCCTCCTCATCTCAGAGCGCCTGCGCCGAATGACGCGAGGCGCGCGATTTTTGAATTACTGACAGGGCCGGCCGGAGGAGGAGATCCCGGCTGGCCCTGTCAATCAACACGGCGAGGGGGCGGTTTTCTGCTGCGGCTACCAGCAAGTAGACGCCCTACTTGCTGGTAGAGCCCTCATTTACATATTATAAAAGTTCGTTTTATAAAGAATCGGCCGCATGAAAGGAAGTAAGAGCATTATATTCTGCTATATCTCACTATGAGGAATCTAACTATCCAAAAAAAAAAAGAGTTTTGCGGGGTGACAGAAACCCTTTAATGGCTGTGTGTTGAGTTATTATTATTATTAGAGGGCACACCACATTTACACGGTTCTACAAGCCGTACACTGACTACTTCACATTGTATCAAAGTGTCAGATCTTCAGTGTTGTTCCATGGAAAGAGAGAATAAAATATTTACAAAACAATGTGAGGGGTGTACTCACTTTTGTGAGATACTGTTCAGTTCCTCTGCAGCGCCGCCTCAGGAGCAACAAAGCATTGCATAGATTGTCATCGAAATGAGTGGGTTGTTTGTGTGATGCATGGATAGGCCGGGTCCTCCAGAGTTGCTTTTTGTAAGTTCTCGGTTCGTTCCTGGTAATTTCTGAAGGTCTCGAATGAGGGCTCCCCCTCTAATTTATGGGTTTTTGGAGTGAGATGAGAGGTCTCTTCCCCCTCGGCAGGTTCCCTTAAGACTATACACGATGAGTGGGTTACATTTTTATGGGAACTCTCAATATTTTTGGTTTTATTAGGACTTTTTCTTCTCTTCTGAGATATACCGTTTGAGTTCGAAGAATCTTTTCTTACAATAATTATATATTTTTTTTTTTACAAGCCTGCTTTGACATAGCTGGATTTCCTTTCATGGCTTTGGAGACCTCTGCTGCTTGGCACTGGAGCTGTGTGTTGTCTCAGCACCATGTCCCTCATTATGTGGAATAATGTGTTCATTATGTACGGGTTTATAGCAGGAGAGAGTCCTTTCACATCTAGTGGTTGTGGCTAATGTGTTGAATGCACTCTTATCTGAGGCTTTAAATATGTATTCGACGCGGCAGAAAATTCCCAAATCAACGCGTGCAAATCTTGTGGCATCATACCCAAGAGCACTGGAAGCTGAAATCTCTGCCAAAAGGTGCTTCAACGAAGTCCAAAATAAGGCTGGGTTCACACGAGCGTGTCCGGATTAGTTCCGGATGCGTCCCGGTGTGTTGCGGCAAACCCGCGCGAGTAGGAATGCAATTGCAGTCAGTTTTGACTGCGATTGCGTTCCGATGTTCAGTTTTTATCGGGCGTGTGCAATGTGTTTTGCACGCGCGTGATAAAAAACCGACTGTGGTACCCAGACCCGAACTTCTTCACAGAAGTTCAGGTTTGGGTTCGGTGTTGTGTAGATGTTATTATTTTCCCTTATAACATGGTTATAAGGGAAAATAATAGCATTCTGAAAACAGAATGCTTAGTAGGTGATCAGTTGAGGGTTAAAAAAAATTAAAAAAATTAACTCACCTTCTCCTGTTGTTCGCGTAGTTCTCCCGGTCTTTAGTTCTTTAAAAGATAAACTATGGGCTAAAGGACCCTTTGGTGACGTCAGATCACATGGTCCATCACCGCGGTGATGGACCATGTGATTGGAGCATGTGATCTTACGTCCCCAAAGGTCCTTTAGCCCATAGTTCATCTTTTGAGAAGTAAAGAAGAGACCGGGACTTACGCGAACAAACGGAGAAGGTGAGTTAATTTTTTTTATTTTTTTTTAACCCTCAACTGATCACTTACTATGCATTCTGTTTTCAGAATGCTATTATTTTCCCTTATAACCATGTTATAAGGGAAAATAATACAGTGAATAGACTGTCACCTAGCAACCATGCGTGAAAATCGCACAGCATCCGCACTTGCTTGCGGATGCTTGCGATTTTCACGCAACCCCATTCACTTCTATGGGGCCTGCGTTGCGTGAAAAACGCAGAATATAGAGCATGCTGCGATTTTCACGCAACGCACAAGTGACGCGTGAAAATCACTGCTCATCTGAACAGCCCCATAGAAATGAATGGGTCAGGATTCAGTGCGGGTGCAATACGTTCACCTACCGCATTGCACCCGCGCGGAATACTCGCCCGTGTGAACGCAGCCTAAGGGTCCATTCACACGTCCTTGTGTGTTTTGCCAATCCGTAAAACACTGACATTGGCGATGTGCGTTCCGCATTATGCGGACCGCACATCGCCGGCACTTAATAGAAAATGCCTATTGTCCGCAATTGCAGACAAGAATAGGACATGTTCTATTTTTTTTTCAGGATCGGAAGTGCGGAACGAAATTGTGGATGTGTGAATGGACCCTAAAGGGTCTTAATACTTGTGTCAAAGTGAGAATTAGGTTTTTCTGTTTCATTAAATTAGCAAAGATTTCTAACATTTTGTTTTCACTATCATTTAGGGGGTATTGAGTGCAGAATAATGGGGGGGGGGGCGCAGGAACTTCTTTTATTTTAGCGCAAAGCAGTAACCTAAAATGTGAAAAAAAAAGTGAAAGGGTCATTTAGGAAGTGGATGAGATGAAATAACCCAGGGTAAGCAGACCCCCTGACATTGTTGGGATGTTCCCACAGCACATTGCACTTGCACTATTTTGTAATGTGACCTTTCTGAATGTCAGATTAGGGAGAGTAGCATCGCCTTACTGTAAAGGTTTGATCTCATTGCAAATTTCATACATTACTCAAGTCAATTGCTTTCTTGGGTATTTTATTTTTATTTTTTTATTTTTTTTATTTGATTTTTCTGCTATAGGCTCTACTTTTACCTGGCTTTTTTTTTTTTTCTTCTCCTCCCCCTGATTCTCCCGTTTAATCTTTCAAGGGGGTTTCCCACTAGTTGTGGCATGTAGATAGAAAATGCCATAAAATTGGGATAGATGGTGGTCCCTAAAGTGAAGGTGCCGCGGTTCTCTCACAGTGTCTTTTCCTTTTTCTTAGATGTGCCCAACTTCACTGAAGTGAAGTCAGCCCATTGATGATATTGGATGGACCGAGGTCTCGCTCCAGTGAACAGACTGCTAGACATGCCAGTGGGCAGACTTTGAGAGGGGCACATCATTGGACTGAGGGAAGCAGAATGGTTGTTTTGACGAATTGCCTGCCATCTAGGCTGTTCTAACCTAGGAGGTGTTGGTAGCAGTGGATATGTGAGGGCATACACACAACAGACTCGGGCAGACCACCAATAGAGAGGATTGTTTCATCCACTGATGAGCACCTCCCACAGTCTTGATGTCCACCATTATGAAACGGCTTGCTCCATCATTACACACACCCCTGTCTCTGCCTGGAACATTTCCAGGCACTTTGCAGAAAGAAATTTGGTGTCACAGCGTTCAAGCCATGTTGTGTCATTGACTGCCAGCCACCATCACCTTCATTTGCAGTGGTGTCTTGAACAAGCAGTGTGGACTGCTGTGGATATGAACTGTATCATCCAGGTTTTGTTTGGGGTCCAACGATGGTTGGGCTTGAATATGGAGGGCTCATGGTGAGCACTTCAGACCTGCCTTTGCTATGGAGCTACACTTTGCCCCAACTGCTGGTGTAATGGTCTGGGGACCCATTCCATCTGACAGTCACCCCTAGTAGTGATACGAAGGACACTAACCGCTCCGTGATATGTGTAGACATCCTACAGCCACATGTGTTGCCTCTCATTGCAGGGCTTCCAAATGGCTTTTATCAGCAGGATAATGCTCGCCCCCAAACAAGGTTTCCAGAATGTCTCCGCCAGAGACCCTTCTTTTGTGCTTTCTAGTCACCAGATTTATCGCCAGGCGAGCATTTATGAGAAAAGCTGGGATGGCAGCTTACGAGCGTGCAGGATCTACACGCCCAACCATCTCATCCTGTATCCAGGCTAGAGGTGCCCAAGAGGTCCTAGAGCCTCATTTCAATTGTACATCCCCCCCCCCAATAAATCTATCCTTTCACTCTAATATTGTAATCATATGTATATCATCATTACATTCACACATAGAACGCTTCATTCAATTCCGACAACTTCTTGCTGTTTTTTTTTTTTTTTTGGTCAGATGTTTTTTGTACATGAAGCAAGTTTGTGGGTTTTCTGACATTTAGCAATGCACATTTTATGAAGTTGTATTCCTTGTTTGTTTTCAGCTGTGATGAGTAAGAGAGTATGACCCGGTATTGCAAGAGTTAATTTTGCATTGACCAGGAAATGATCACCTAATCTTCTCTCTGAGCTGAGACTAATGGGACATAAGTTCGACAGATAGTCATGTAGTGATGGAGAGAAATCATCGCTGGGATGTGCACCGATACGGAGACCTGAACGATTTCTTACTTATCGCAAAAAATTGTATTGACTGAAAGCGGTTGCACAATCTCACACTTTGGCATATCGTTAGGATATGCCACCAGTATCCGATAGAGGTGGGATCTGCACCCCTCTCTAGAACAGGGCCCCCAAAGTGAATAAGTGCGCCCTGTGCATGTGCAGCGTGCTCTCCATTCACTTCTATAGGAGTTCCGAGCCAGTATGCCCTATTTCCAGAACTACCATAGAAGTGAACGGACAGCGCACCGTGCAAGCGTGTCTACCTCTCCATTCACCTGTATAAGAGTTCTGGAAATAGCCGAGCCATTGCTTGGCTATCTTTAGCACTCCCATAGAAGTAAATGGAGGGTGGCCACACTTGCACGGTGCGCCCTATTCTAGAGATAGGTGCGGGTCCCAGAGGTGGGATGGTGCTCGATGATGCATCGGTCTCGTCTACATTCATTCCGCCTATTGCTTGGCTTACTTTTTGTCAGAATTGTTCTCCACAGTGCTTTGGCACATGGTGCTAATTCCCAGGCCATGACCTATTTCCCACAAAGCCATGTCCCCTTGTTGAGGCCAGACACTGAATGCTGGTGCGTATTCATCAGTAAATCTGCCCCGTTGTTTTTTGATCTGACACAACAATGCCAAAGGGGATCTCCACCTGAATGTTGCTGGACGTATGTGAAAGCACCCTAAGAAGCATCACTTCTAGGAGAAAACTGGGCTCCAGACAGGACATCTGATAGACTGTCCGGCAGTTCTTCTAGTTGTCGGACTGTAAGCTCATTATACTTTGTGACTGGTTTCTTGTGACACATAATCCCATGTTTCTCAAAACTGTCTGGGAATAGCAGTTTCAGAGAATCTTGGCAGGACCGATAAGATAACATGCGAGCATACTTCATCTTTCGAGTGTACCTAGCTGCTAATGGGCTGGGAATCCAAGCACCTGGAGCCAGCGTGGAAATGTATTATCGCATTAAGTTTTCTTCCAGATGACCTTTTTTTTGCTGACTTTCATAACACTAACTTAATCTCATAAGCACTATTGGGACCTAGGGTCCTTTCACAGGGGCAGTTTTATTTTTCCTGGCCTCTTGTTTAGCTCTGTTTACATGGAACTCGGCGGTGTACCATAAGTGTCCGAGCGATGATTAATACTAGCACATATACTTTAATTATTGGTGACAGCTGTGTGCCACCACCAGCTTATGTTCATTTTTCAGGGGTTCATTGGCTTGCTTACACGAGAAGATAATCAGGCGACGAACATTCTCGCCCAGTCTTTGGCCTTTGTAAGTTCCCCCCTCTACACAGCTGAGGTGAGGATTCCTACTAGGTCTCGAGAAGTAGCAGTCTATATCTTGACTTCCTGTGATGTGGAGTCTCCTGATGGAGCTTGATGTAGGCACCCAGGAGTATTAGGTGGGTTGTCCCATGACAGGAACTTATCCCCAATCCACAGGATAAGGAATGAGTGTCTGGTGGGTGGTCATGGTCTCCCGCCTATCGCCAAATCGGGGCTTGTGTACCCAGTTTGAATGAAGCGGCAGGGACCAATGTGTCTGCCACTACAACTCTGTGGTTACCAGAGATGTTGGAGCAATAGCACACACCTTTTTAAGAACTCGTGTAAGGATCCTGTAGTATAGAAGCACTGACTGTACAGCTTTATCAGAAGGTTTAGAACCCAATGACAAGGCATTGTCATGGGTGGGGTCTCCCTCAAGCTATCTTGAAGGGATGACACCTCAATGCACCATGTTCCTTGGTCCCCAGTCTACGTTCTTGACTCCTTTTTGGAGTGAAAATGGGTCTCTGTATAATTTCTGTGATCTTTTGAGATTTTGGCTATGAATGGGGTGAAGAATACTCTGTATTAATATCATTAGTACTCATGGAGGTTAGATCAGGTTATGTCGTCCCATCACCCCCCATGTATCTACATGCTTCACGTTCTGCTGGTTGGCAGTAACAGGAGATGTTTCTGGATCAGTTAGTTCTTTGTTGCCTGTCTAGGTCACCGTATATACTTCCCAGCACGGAAGTGACTTTTGACAGATTTGCTATTGTATGTAATAAGACATTTAATACTTCACTAGATGGTTCAAGATCTGTGAATGTGAAATGCGTTTTTTTTTTTTTTGTTTAACTCATTGCAGCGACCATATAAATTAGATTTCTTAAAAATCTCCCAACATGCAGTGCTTATCTACATAACATGTTTAATCACTTTCTAGGAGAACCTCATTTCTTGTACCGACTTTGTCTTTACAGTTTTTTCTCATTCATCCATTCTGTTTCAAAGGGGTTTGCCTACCAGTAAATATTAGATTTATTGCACAGGGCATGTACAATTAACAGTACTTGCTGTTTATATACATATGTGCATGCCCACCTGTGGGGGAGAAGGAGGCTGATTGAGGAAGTTACTGGGGACTATAGTTACTACTGCCAGGGGCTTACCGATACTGACTGGGAATCTATTGAGGACTATACTTACAGCTGCCAGAGGGGGAAGGAGGCTTACCCAGTTGTGTACAGCTGCCAGAGGGTGAAGGAGATAGCTGGTGATGCAAGGGCTGTTGAGAATTGTATGCAGAAAATGGGTCATATGACATGGACCTGCAGCCATTCTACAATAGCACAAGTTAGTAGTTGTGCTGAGTGACACTGAAGCAAGTAAAACATGAAAAATGCATACTTTTGGGTTGAAAAAGTGCAACTAGTTTAAAATTGTCTATTGAGACTTGTATGAATTTTGGAAAAACCCTTTTACGTGATGTATGGTGACCACGCAGTTTACTATTCTTCTCAACAATGAGCCAACTAGACTTTTATTTAAAAGGGTGTCCCAGTCATGGCAAGTGCTGGAACATCAATACAAAATGCCGTCCCTTGCGAACCTGTGGGTGTCTGACTGGGACCGTCGTTGAAGAAAACCAAGGGTTTGGGGGGGGGGGTGATATAATAAACCAGGAATGGGGGCATTATTCCATAAGTCGACATATGATGCATTGCTTTTTGAAATCTTGAATGCTGCCCTTTGCTTTTGCTCAGCAGTATAAAAGATTTAGTAGTAGTCTTCATCCGTCTCACTTTCTCCTTACAGATCCACTTATTTCCCTGAGTCCACCGTGTCTTACAGAAGAGGACCGCTCTAGCTTGGAAGCCATCAGAACAATTCATAAACAAATGGATGATGACAACGATGGCGGCATTGAAGTTGAGGAAAGTGTTGAGGTGAGCCTTAGTGATGTCTTTACTGCTCTGCTACTATACTGGATTCAACAGTTCTCATATCTTTAAGATGCTATTTAATCTGTGACGTAGGGACATAGGTTTCATTAGCTTAGTGATTGCCGTTCATTGGGCTAATATACATTGTAATGGTTTTTGGCTGTTGCCTTGTAAATGCGAGATGTCAAACAGTCTGGAGTGTGATACATTATGAAATCGTATGAATTGGGAAATATATGGGGAGATTTGTAGTTAAATGGGTTGCCTGGTTTCAAAAAATGAAATAAAAAAAAATGTATGGCAATAAAGGGTTGATCTTACGGGCAGCATGTGTCTCCTTTCCACAGGATAGGTCATGAATGTTGGATCAGAAAGGGGTTTGACTGCAGTCCCAAGAACAGGGTTCCTCAAGTCTGTCTGAATACTGTAAACGGTGCCCAGTCAGTCCTATAGAAGTGACTGTAGAAGTGGAGCGACATGTGCGCTACTGCTCCATTCAGACTGGAGACTTTAGGATCTCCTGTGGATAGGTGATACATGCGGTTTGTGAGATAACACAAGTTCACTCAACACTAGTTATCGAAGAATCCCATAATGGATTCCGCTACCACGGACCATAACTGAATTCTTCGATAACCCCAACTTTGGACGCCAAACTTAAAACACAAGTTCACTCAACACTAGAGAGACCCCTTTTAAGGAGTTCTACGGATGGCCTGTTATATAAGCCCTCATCTTTTAGCCAGAAAGGAGAGCAAGAGTGTCTTGTCCTCTGAAGGTCTCATAATGCCCACATCCTACAGGCTTTGGTTGCGAGCAGAACACTGTATGACTGCGGCCTTTGGCTGCAGAGGTATTGAACTTTTACTGCTGAATGGTTCTCAGCAGCAGGACTTCCTGTGGTCAGCTTATTTATGGGTGGATTCTTCTAACAAGGGTTTGTCCAAAGGGGGTAAACCCTACAAGTCTGCTTACTGAATTTTTGTGGGGAATTCCTTTAGTAGCCTCCTCGACATGAAATACACAATAATGTCGCTTCATTTAGCAGTTTTAGAGGGGTTGTGCCAAGTTTATAAATTATCCTCTATCCAAAGGATAGGGGTAACTAGCTGATTGTGGAGGGTAGGGGTAACTAGCTGATTGTGGAGGGTCTGGCCCCTAAGATCCTGAGAACGAGGGTCACGTTCCCTCCATTCATCCTCTATGGGAGTGCTCCCATAGGAAATGAATGAAGGGCACCGTGCATGCACGATCTGCCGCTCCATCAGAGCAGGGGAAGGATCCTGTACTTCTCGGGATTGATAGGGGTCTGTGCATTCGGACCCCCAGCGATCAGGATAAGGATAACTTATAAACTTGGCACAACCCCTTCAATTGTGGAGCTCATTGGGACTTGTGGAAATCTACATGTAATCTTGTCTGACCGAAATGTCCAAATATGTTGAGGGCTGCCCCTTTTTTAAAGGGGTTGTGTCATTCAGTGAATGGCATTTATTATGTAGAGAAAGTTAATACAAGGCATTTACTAATGTATTGTCCATATTGCTTACTTTGCTGGCTGGACTAATTTTTTTCATAACATTATACACATCTCGTATCCATGGTTACAACCACCCTGCAATCCAGCATTGGTGGCCGTGCTTACATACTATAGGAAAAAGCACACGGGACCATAGGAGCGCACATAGGCCAGCGCTTATTCCTATAGTGCGCAAGCACTGCCACCGCTGCTGGATTGCAGGGTGGTCGTAACCATGGAAACGAACAGTGCATAATGTGATGGAAAAATGAGTCTAGAACTAATAGCAGCATGGCTGCACAACAATTCACATACATACAATAGAACTGAGAAATGGGGATCATTCTAGATTAAAGTGGTATTATACCTACTATAAATGAAAAAAATAGAAGCTCTTTGCGCACATTTTTGATCAAACATGTTGGGCCCATCTACCAGGCGTCAAGGTGGCTTCCGCAGATGGGTCCGTTCACACGTCCTTATGTGTTTTGCGGACCGCACATCACTCTCTTAGAAAATGCATTTTCTTGTCTAATTGCGGACAAGAATAGGACATGTTTTATTTTTTTGCTGATCCGGAAGTACGGACCCGCATTGAAAATAAATGGGTCTGCACCTGTTCCACAAAATTGCGGAACAGATGCGGAACCATTTTGCGGAAGTGTGAATGGACCCTTAAACTAATATACCGCCTCTCTTGGACTTGCCTAAGCCTCCATTTTCAGGGCAGTGTAGGAACCAGCTACATTTATACTCTGCTCAGAAGCCCCAGGCAGATGGGCGTTGCTCAGTCTAAAGCGAGGCGCTACCCTCAATATATACTACAAGAAAATTTGGACTAGCACATTCATGGTCACAGGTGCATATCCATAAAGCAAGCATTGATGTCTGGTAGATGGGCCCGACACACGTTTGATCAAAAATGTGCGCTAAGAGCTTCTATTTTTTCATTTATAGTAGGTATAATACCACTTTAATTTAGAATGATCCCCATTTCTCAGTTCTATTGTTTGCATGTGAAATGTTGCGCAGCCATGTTTTTATTAGTTCTCTGTATGCTTGCTCTATGGATATGCTCCTGTGAGCGTGATTGTTCTAGTCTACATTTTCTTGTAGGAAAAATGAGTCTAGCCAGAAAAGTAGGCAATATGGACAATCGCAATCCATTAGTAAGTGCCTCGTGTTAACGTGATCTACATGATAAATGCCATTTACTGAAGTGAGACGGCCCCTTTAAGTGTGTGTTTGCTTCCCTTCTGTCTTTACCTTTTCTTGACGCTACAGTCTATTAAGATGTTAGAATTTGCCTTCCTTTCTGTAATATTCATCATATACCACAAGCCCATTACACATCAGGGCTCCAGAATGAAAACCCAGCTAACGTACAGAAACCGATTGACGCGGGGGGCGCGCTTGCTTGCGGGAGCTTACAAAATGTGTGGCGGTAAGCAGCTCTCTGCAGGCAGTGACAGGTAAAATGAAAATTCTTCTCAGATTACTGCTGTGTGCGCTGCCAAGTCTACAATATGTTTGTGCTTAAGCCTCGCAAATGAGCTTATGGTTTTAAATTCTTGGGTTATCGAGTTTATTATTAAAGGTGAAGCACTTATTAATAAAATCAATGCACGATCTGAGAGATGGACCGGTCGTCCGGAGATGGCTCATTGAGTGTTGTAGGCATGTTCTGTCCCTGTGCAGAGGCCGTTGTAAAGGGAATGGGAGATGGTGAACTATGACCTTCCTCTATTGTCGGTGGATCCTGTGTCACTTGTCATTGTAACCCTGTCTGAGATGATAATGAGATGACTGCTGAGAAGTGATCTCCACAGAACAGGAAGTGTCAGCTTATTATAAGACTAAAGCCCCTTTCACCAATGCAGGATAACCCAGAAATGTACCGGAGTTTACCCCGAGGAGATGTATGTGTGAATGCGGACATCCGCAATATCTGTCCCGGACTTTATCCCCTAGTGTTCTGGGTAGTTTCAGCTCATGTGTGAACACAGCAGTAATCGTAGTGGGCACTGCACCTGAAAGTGAACACCCCCGGCATGGAACATCTCGGGGGCAGATCGCCACATGTGTGAAAGGGCTAATCCAGTCAATCTCCGGACCCAATATCCCGGAGATTTTGGAAAAACCCCATCAATATGAAAAGTGCAGGGTTATAGGACTGTTAATATAATATAGCAGAGGCGAGAATGTTTGGCATAAACACATGGTGCATTCCCTAGAAGTGTGATTTGATTGTTAGCTGTTGGTCAACCTCCAGGGTAACCCTTCTGCTTGACTTCATGATAGCTGTTGACCACTTCCGTCTGGAGCACAGGTCCTATTTTTGCTTATGCAAATAAAGTACAGATAAAGTGCATAATAATAAAATCCACCCGAATACAGATTTACCTATATGTAAAGTCTCCCTCGCTGAAATAGTCGGCCCTTTAAGAAGCCTCTTCAGACACTCCATGAAAGTTGATGACGTTTCTTGGAGTATTTGGAAGGGTAATGTTTCGGCTGCTTTAAGATCTGGATTCTGCCTGTTCCAAATATCACATTTTTGACTACCACAGCCAGGCTTTACTCTACGGCATTCACGGCTGGGATCACTATACCAGTCCTATATGCCGAACAGAGGAGGACGGGGTTATGGAAACCTCTGGTCCATGCAGTTGCCTTGGGTTAGGTCGTTGCACTAACTATGCTAAGATTGACCCTAGATTTTCTGGGTGTTTAAGCCCTTATGCACACGACCGTTGTTCTGGTCCGCATCTGAGCCGCAGTTTTTGCGGCTCTGGTGCGGACCCATTTACTTCAATGGGGGCCGCAAAAGATGCGGACAGCACTCGGCGTGCTGTCCGCATCCGTTGCTCCATTCTGCGGCCCCGCCAAAAATAAATAACATGTCCTATTCTTGTCCATTTTGCGGACAAGAATAGGCATTTCTACAATGGGCCGCCTGTTCCGTTCCGCAAATTGCGGAAGGCACACGGTGGGCTTCCGTGTTTTTGCGGATCCGCAATTTGCAGACTGCAAAAAGAGGGACGGTCATGTGCATGAGGCCTAATATTAATGATCTATCCTCGTCCATATCTGGTGGGGGTCTGACTCCCGGTGCTGATCAGCTGTTTGAAAAGGCCGTGGATCTCCTTTGAGCGCCCCAGCACCATGCATAGTATAGTGGCTGTGCTTGGTATTGCAGCTCAGGCCTGTTCAATTGAATGGGACTGAACTGCACGAGCCATGTTACTGATGAACGTGATGTCACAGGCCTAGGAGGAGACAGCGGCTCTCTACTTTTCAAACAGCTGATTGGTGGAAGTGCAGGAGTCGGACCCCCACTGATCAGATACTGATGACCTATCCTGTGGATAAGTCATCAATATCAAACACCTAGAAACCCCTTTTAAATTTCCATAATTTTGTATATTCAGTAAAGCAATGGAAATCTTGTAACTGAATTCTGGAATTGGCAATACACCTTCAGCTGCTGTCGGGCTAAAGATTATTTGGCGGACCATACAGAAGCACATTCATTTTGACAGGGCATGCATGTGTTTTGAATTGGGACAGGAGACACCTGGTGGCAGTAGCTGGTCTCCAATGAAAACTAAAAGGATCGGGCATGTAAGATTCAACATGCATGATCTGTCAGAGCAGAATTGGGACACCCTCATGCACATGAAATGCATTAATCCAATGTATATGTGCACCTTTCTGCTCTCTCTACACACTTCGTTAAAACTGAGGATAAGGGCTTGTTCACACGAACGTGCCGTATTTTGCGGATCTGCGAAGCACTGTTTCCGCCCGTGTGACTTCTGCAATTTGAGGAATGGAATGCCCTTTATAGAAATGCCTATTCTTGTCGGACAAGAATAGGACATATAATTTTTGCTGGGCCACAGAGCGGAGCAGCGGATGTGGACGGCACACCAATGAAGTGAATGGGTCCGCACCCGGGCTGCAAAAAATGCGGCTCGGATGTGGATCCTAACCACGGCCGTGTTAACAAGCCGCAAGTCAGATTTCCTTCAAGCAATATGGCTGTTACCCCCTGCTGATCACCATATCCATTTGCATAGAGAATTGCCAAAATATATTTTGGAAGAATTTTTTTAACTCCTCCGAGACTCTCCACTGGCTTGTAACCCAGCTTTCTTTTACCTGCTTAGCTAATCGTATGTAGGCAGTCTAAGAAAGTTTGGGGACAGTCTGCCCTTTGCTGGTCCCTGTCTTGACTACGCATGGACCAGCGTGTGGCACAGTTGGCAGATTTTTCAGCTCTAATGAGAACTCCCTTTATATGGACCTTTCTGATGCCAGGAATCTGTGACCTATATCACTCACCTCTTTAGTGCGGTGTGTAATGTGACAGAATGTAGCAGCTTCCCCGGTCTTCTATGATTCATCCACTTCTCTGGGAGTCACAAATGGTTGGCAGGATTTTTGACATTCTATGGTTGAGCCTGGGCACGTGTAACGGGCACTGCCTGCGTCACTTTCTTCTCGAAGGCCTGGTTCTATGGTTGACATTGCGGTGTTCATTTCTCATTCACGGACTCAAATCTTTTAGGCTAATTCTTCAGGTTGCTTGTCCTGTTTTCCTCCACGTTCCCGTGCACTACACATGAATCATAGGTGGTGACGTCATGTGCTGTGAAGGCGTCTGACTCATTACAGCCTGCTTATTGTCAGCACCTATATATTCCCGCAGACTGCATCATACAAATGACCACACTCCTAATAAATAACTTGTGGAAACCAGTTTGCCTAATCATATGCCCTAAAACCACTAGAAGGACATTCCAAAAATAATCAGTTATAATCTGCTATTAGGGGGCATCGGTCAGCAGATTTGTACCTATGACCCCATGTGCGCTTGGCAGCTGAAGGCATCCGTGTTGGTCCCATGTTCATATGTGCCCGCATTGCGGAGAAAAATGTTGTGTTAATATATGCAAATGAGCCTCTAGTGATGTCACAGCCCAAAAAAACCCTCACCCCGCGCGGTCTCCGCCATTGTCCTGTGAGCTGCGCATAGGGAGAGACGTGACAAGCGCTCATCTTCTAGGGACAGTGTTGCTGAAAACGATTAATAGAGGAATATTGGAGAGTGCACTCTGTGAATATAGGGGACGATTTAGGAAAACTGGCTTAGTTGCCCATAGCAACACAATCAGATTCTACCCTTCATCTTTCAGTGCTGGAGGAATCTGGTTGCTATGGGCAATTAAGCCAGTTCTACTTTACACTAGCCTTGATAAATCTCCCCATTAGAGTTTAAAACAATACCTCATTCTGATGGAAGTGTCTTTTTAACATACAATTTGGTAGGCCCGCGCAAAGTAGGGGACCAGACTATGCTGCCATTGGCAGAATTAGGGTTGTAACAATTCAAGGATTTGAACTTTTACTCAAACATAACAAGTTCTTCCACTGTTTAAAGGCTATGTACACCTTTTGGGGGTAACTTTTTTTTATTTTATTATTATTGTACTAATTTTGAGCTAAAAATCATTTTTTTAATTGGTCTTTATTAAAACAATATGGAGTCCTTTTTCTGTACAGAGCTGAGATGCTGTAGTAGCACCCTTTTGGATTTTGCCTTTTCAGTCAGACGAGAAGCAGACAGACTCTTTTATCTCTGCTCTCTGACCTCCTAAACACTCATTATAGCTCAGTTCTTATCTTACTGATAAGAATGGGGCTTAAATAAGTGTTTATGACCTCCCAGTAGTTTAAAAAAAATAGATGAAAAACCGCAGCACTCCCAGTCTTGAATCCAATTTTGTGTTTAATATTTTTTTCGGTGTTAATAAACACAAAATTGGATTCAAGACTGGGAGTGCTGCGGTTTTTCATCTATTTTTTGGGCTACCAAGGGGGCCCTCAGGTTGGGGCCTGGCACTGCGAGCACCGCCACAATTTTACACAGAAATCGACTAACAGGTGGTGCTGTCCTGTCTTCACTTTGACGACTCAGTAGTAGTAGTAGAGATGAGGTTCATTAGAAAACCAGCACAAAGTGAAAGTACCAGTCACACAGCTAGAAAAACAGTTAACCCTTTGTGACAGAACGGCTCAATATTTTTAATAAAGGCCATTCTTGGCCCAAAAAATTTTTTTCAATTGAATACAATGCAATAATAAAAAAATATTACCCCCCTAAGGTGTATATAGCCTTTTAAACAGTGGAAGAACTTCATATGTTTGAGTATTTTTGAGACCGTTTTCGGAGTAGACCGAAGTAAGCAGTGGCCACACGTGTGCAATCGTATTAGGTTTCCCCTTGTGTTGTATACTTGCACTTCTTCCCATTATATATTGGCACAATTGGCACCTAGTCGTCTGTTAACGTCACAGCAGAGGAAAATATGTTTCCAGATGCAACGTGCATCCAATCGCTCTATATAATATATATATTCCCTGTTCACACAATTCAGTAATTTTAGCCAACACCAATCTTCGAGGACTGTTCAGTGTATTCTCTCCTGGCCGCCAGCATTTTGGGGTTTCATACGGAGGGACAGTATGGACCCCATGACGTCCTGCGGGGGCTGTTTTCACCCAGATGTAGTACAGCCGTGGGATGTATGTGGCAGTAGGAGGTCACTTCAGAATTTCCAGTAGCTGAAGAAAAAACTCTATCTGTGTGCATTCACAGTGTACAGTAGGAGGAAGCGGGTGGATGTCAATGTTTCCGTCTCCTGCCTTCACATAGTAGTGACATGATACAGAGCCGGCCCGCAGATGTCACAGGGTTTCCTGTTTTTACTGCTGAACGGCTCTTTATTAGTCTCCTACATGGTTTCCATTAGTGCTATTGATTTGTTATGTGGCTGGCCAGAATCCATTGATAATCATTAATCTGCCTCTACTGTATTTCAATTAATTTTCCAGGTCTAGAAGCTGTAATACATACAGTAGATATATTGTGTGTGTGTGTGTATATATACATATACATTATTATATTATATATTAATCTATATCATGTCTATTGATCATAGAGTCCAGCTAGAAAATATAAAAAATGCACATAGAAAACCAACTGACTTGAGGGGCTAATCTAATAAAACGATACTGCTATACTGCACCAGTATTGGTCGTAGTGTTAACACTTCTACCAAATGTGTATTGCATTAAGGACAGTAAAGTTCCTTTTAATCCACACAACTGTGTCGGCTGCTTCTCCTGGACCGACGGCGGCTCCTCTCACCCAAATATACTTCATCATATGTGTACAGTACAGCAGACCCGCAGTCATATAGCAGCTCAAGGCATGATAAATCACTGTGTTGCAGTGAGTTGAGGGTCAGAGGAGCCACCGTCTGTCTAGGACATGCGGCCGGCACACGGGGTGGGTTTACCTGATCCTACACGGCCGTGTGCATGCGTCCTAATCCTGAAAATCTGATCATCTTTTTCCGGCGCTTCACTGCAGTAAATGACCCAAAGCAGGAGGCAGACGCAAACCTAATTAAAGAGGTTTTCCAATTAAATACTGGTGACTTTTATACAGAGGTATAACATTTGTATTCGCATGAACATTTAAAGGGGTTCTCAGGTATTTTTACATTGATAGCCTATCCTTGGGATAGATCATCAATGTGCGATCGATGGGTGTCCGAGACTCGTCACCCATGCCAATCAGCTGGTTGAGGAAGCTGTGGCGCTCATCAGGACTCCGGTGACAGTCTCCTCACGACTTACCAAGCACAGTGCTGTCCATTAGTATTGCAGCTCTGCCCCATTCACTTGAACGTGACGTCATGTGGCCTAAGCTCTCGTGGAGTGCTGCAGCCTCTTTATACAGCTGATGGGCCGGAGTCCAAACCCAGCTGATCTGATATTGATGACCTATCCTGAAGATATGCCATCAATACCAAAATCCCAGAAAACCCCATTTAATTTGGACTACTTCAATAATTTTTATTTAATTTTTTTCATAACTGTCTGATGGCCCGGAAAATTAGACAATCTGGCCACTGTTGAGCCTATTTGTAGTTCCAGTTTTAATAGAAACCAACCTGGTCGAAGATTATGGGAAGTCCTATTACTCGAGTATCCAGCGATCAGCTATTGGTGGGGAAGACATACCTGTCTATATACTGCCACTGCTGGGGAAATGTAGAGTTAAATGCTGACCATGTGATGCGTGGTTGTGCCAGACAGAACTTCTCTTGTGTGGGGGTTTTCCGTTCTACTCAGTGTGGGATCCTTCCTCTATGTTGTCCATATGCCTTGATAGGGCAGAAGCACATAGTGTATGGTCATCCATCCTCTGCTGAAGCCTACCCGAGAGACGGTTGTCATTTTCCTTACAGGATATCTCTGATGCCTCTATGTGCAGAAGTATTTCCTGTACAGGTTCCTGGGATGCCTGTGAGAACCTGGAGGCTTCAGATGACCTTTAGAGGACTTCAGTGGAGCTTGTTGGAAATTCAATATTTGTTTTCTCTGAAAATCCACTGAAAATTGTGTTTTTGTTCTTGTTCATCCTATGTGTGCTTGATTTCTATTAAGTTTTCATTAGTCATTTTTGTGGGCAGCAAAAGACTTTAAAGGAGTTTTCTGGAAGTTCAGTATTGATGGCCGAGCCTAAGGATAGACCGTCAGTATCTGGGGGGTCCAGCACCCCACATTGGCACCAGTATTACACCTCTCTGTCCATTGGTAACTGCAACACTGACCTCATTTAATGGGGCAAATGGCCTTAAAGCCCTGACGTAGCAGTCAAGTTGGAAATAGGAGCATCTTAAAAGGTCTTCAGGTTTATCCCATATGCAGTTTGTGTGAAGATTGTACTGTGCTTCTTGCTCTTCATGAAAATGGCTGAATTGAACTCAAGCATATAGCAGCATATGATGAATATGAGCAATTAGCTTGTAGTTTTCTGCAGTTCAGTTTATTTTCTCATGTTCTTGTGTTTTTTCATCTTCTCGCTCCACCTCCCTCCTCTTCAAGGAAGACCGCCAGGGCCACCCAGTCAGGTGTACTGCAATATAAATGATTATGTGGATCAGACCATCATGTCCTCTTCTGGGTCGTGTGCACCTCGTGGTAGGACAGAACAGAGCCGACAACTTTACCTTATTAGGTCACATTCATTTGGGGCAGATTTGTGTATTTTCACTGGACATCCTCCTGGTTGAATAGTTGGATGGATTGTGCAGTTATTGACAATTGGAAGACTCTCAAAGTAAATGTGTTGTCAGAAAATGGCCTATTGTTTGTGCCAATTTCTTCTTAACTATCCTTATCCCTCTAGTTTTTCTGACTGCTGACACTCTGTAGCGATCTCCTCTCAGCAGTCATCTTATTGTCATCACAGGCCAGAGTACTACGAAAGATAACACATACTGTATTTATACATAAGACAAGACCCTCTGTTCATAGGTGATGGTAACAGCTCACCTTCTCCTCCTCCCTGCACAATGAGCTTTGCACAGGTTGTATGCCTGACATTCTCCAATCTGTGGGTTCCTCTGGTCCATGTGGTTGCTATAAAGCATATTTTTGAATGCTTCGGCCAGATGGCCTCTCTAGAATTATGAACAGAAAACCAAATAAAATCTACAATCGTAAAATAAAAACTGACTTGGGGAGGATAGTGAGTTTGCATCTAGAAACTACAGGTGATGTGTACGTTTTTTAGACACTTGGCTCTTATTATAACCCAATGGGGAGGTTCTTTCACGATTCAGATCCCATGTTTGAGGGATCAGTCACAGCTTCACGATTTTTTTTATCAACGCAGGCTTGCCACGAATTGTAAAACTTTACAGAGGTGCGGCTACGTGTAATAGTTGTCTGACTACTTTTGTGATTTGTTGCATTGTCTTTTTTTAGTTTACTAGCTGTGTCATCTTCTATTTTGGCTGACCACGCATCTATTGTCCTGTTTTTTGTTTTTTTTCTTCAGTTCCTACGTGAAGACATGAACTATAAGGACGCTTCTCACAAACACAACCACTTGCACAGAGAGGACAAACACATCACAGTGGAGGACCTGTGGAAGAGGTGGAAAACATCTGAAGGTGATGCATGAAACAGAACACCAATTCTTTACATTTATACGTTTAAGGCCTCTTTCACGTGGCAAGATGGTCAGTGGTTCAACTGTGAAGATATCTGTGAAGAATCAGTTTGGTCCGTTGGCCGGTTTTTTGCCCTTAGTGTGTCATCCGCATTTCACGTACACTGCTAGACTGAAAATTAATTTTCAGGTAGCAACAATCTGTGAAAACATGATTGACATCCTTGTTGTGTCCATGGTCTTCACAGATCCATAGACTGTAATGTGCCTAAGGGATCTGTGATCACCGACCAGAAAAGGCGCTCGTGTGAGAGCTGCTTCCTCTTCAGTTACTTGCGCGTTGTCTAGCTTGTGGATGGGACATGCAGTTGTAGTTGCACTGTGACAACGGTGTGCCGGTAATTTTGAAGCTAGCCTCCTGATGTTCTGATACCAGATGTTGGATGTAGGTCAGTGGGAAATATGAAACACAAGACGCACAAGTGTTTTTGTTTTTCTGGCTTTTCAAAAAGGCAGCATGATGTAGCTCTTTCAACACTTAATGGGTTTCTTTTCATCTCTGGGTTATGGTCTGGACTCAACATACTGGAAATGGCAGGAGATGCCTGTTCTGCCACCCATGGCTTGCTTTCTTTGCATGTTTCTCTAGTAATAGTGACATCATATTCATCGATCACATGGTCTAGGCACAGCAAGTAAATGCGGTCGAGCTGCGATACCAAGCACAGACTCTATACAAGGTATGGCGCTGTGCTTGGTAAGCTGCCAGGAGGCCACGGCGCTCACGTCGATAATCCCAAACAGTGTTCGTGCAGGCAGGAAGGAGAGGACAATAGTGTTTTGAAGGAACACTGTTTGGGGGCTGTGTTGCTACAGAAGGGGAAATACTTCTGATGGCTTTAGGCCCTCATTGGGCTACAGCCATGATTTTGATCATAGCTGTAATCCAATCTAAGATTGCAGCACAAGCTACAATATGTGTTAAGTTACACTCCTTAGAAATGTGTGAAGTGAGAGCTGCAATGCCTGCAGTTTTCACTCCCAATGTGGATTATAAAGGCTGTTTCTCTTAATGTAGCTCAGCCTGTAACTGCAGTCTGTCTTGTTTAACAGCTTAGATTGTCTGCTTTCAAACAAGACCAGCATCACATCTGGTACAAAGCTTGAGATATGAAGCACAGCCCTCTCACCCCTTCAGCTGGAGGATGAGGGGGAAGTGCTGACAGGCTGCACAGTAGAGAGACTGTTTCTCCCTGTGGGAGGGTAACATGGGCTTATATCCAGAAAACAAGTGAGAAGACGAGCGCTTGTTCATCTAGTCACTCCTCTGCACCTAATTAGGCTTTTTATTGCTGCCATGACCCAGATGTTTACCAGCGTCCAGATCATGTCGTCAAATTGTGCCAAACATTTGTAACCCACACGCAAAAATCTATGAAGTTCCCATTTTACACAGTTCCCATTCTGTCCATACTAGACCTATAGCATAAAGCATGCAGACCAATTCTCTAACCCCTTACTCTCTGCACTAATAGTGATGACCATCGCTGTATATTTCACTGATGGAGAAGGTGTCTTCTCATATACCATAGTGTTCAATAATTTTTACAAAGCAAACAGGCTCCTGCACACGGTTCAGGTCCTGAAGACTAAAATTTGTCACCAAGGGGTTAAAATATTTAGTTTTTATCCAATTTTGATGACTCCTAAAGAGCACCTATGCCCACCGGCTCATCATTGTTCTTAAAAATATAGCTAATAGAGAAATGCATGTGTTTTTTATTACATATTTTACAAGGGGTGGGGGCAGGGCAAAGGAACATTGCTTTACATAGTCCCTGAAACCACTGCTCCACAGTGACTGGTGTGGACTCCACTAAGGAAAACTCCATTATTAATGAGGTAAGATATAGTTGTGGTTAGAAGTATTCGGTCTATAGGAGATTAGTAATTGAAGTATTTGAAAACTGGCTATATACTACTGCTAAATTGTACAGTGCCTTGCAAAGTTATTTCCACACCTCTTGTTCCAGTTTTTTGCATTACACCCTAGAATTAAAATTGTGGTTTGTAGCACCGGATTTACACACACAAAAAATATTTTTTTTACTGTTACACAAACAATAATTAAGACAAAAAAGGACAGACTTCTCCAACTCAATGTTAGGTTGTGTTGGTCTACAGCATCTTCAAGTCATGATACATATCCTCAGTTTGTGTGCGGTTTGGGCCGTGCCTAGGCCTTTCCAAGACTATTAAGGGAAGATTTTTCATAGACCAGCATTTTATGCCGATCTTTGAAATCTCTTGCGCTTGCTGGAGCATGCACCTAATTTGACTAGGCACAGGCCTGCTCATAAATAAGGTGCATCCTCCAGCAGTCTCTGTGACATAACAAAATCTACGGGAGCTGACGTAGATTTATGTTAGTTTCTGCCAGAAAACTGGCGCAAATGAAGATAAGTGTCGGGCCAACTCCCCTCCGTCCCCCACCCCTTGTCGCAAGTGCCATTTAAAAAGTCAGACAGTTTTTTTTGTAACTTTTTTTACTCCAGATAAGTGGCACAGGAAGATCATGTATCTCCCACTTAAAGGGGTTGTCCCACAAAAAATATTCTACAGATTTCAAAACGGCACCTGTATCTGAATACTTTTTGTAATTGCATGTACAATGTATAGCCAGGGCGTTATTTGATAAAATGTATCTGTATGGCGCCACCTGCTCTTTGTTCTTTTTCTTATTTCTTTGTCCGGCTCACTAAGGTGGCCGCACATGCTCAGTTTTTTCCTTCAACTGCCTCCTGAGCTGTGATAGGGAGAGCCGAGACACGCCTCCTGAGCTGTGATAGGGAGAGAGCTGCGGCAGAAAAGACACGCCTCCTCCACAAGGTTGTCTCTGACCTGTCTGGAGAGTCCTGTGTCTTCATTAGTAGTGTTGGTTTAGTAGTGTTGCAGAGTCGAGGACCTTTCAGAGCAGGTGTAACATAGAAACATAGAATGTGTCGGCAGATAAGAACCATTTGGCCCATCTAGTCTGCCCAATATACTGAGTACTATGGATAGCCCCTGGCCCTATCTTATATGAAGGATGGCCTTATGCCTATCCCATGCATGCTTAAACCCCTTCACTGTATTTGCAGCTACCACTTCTGCAGGAAGGCTATTCCATGCATCCACTACTCTCTCAGTAAAGTAATACTTCCTTATATTACTTTTAAACCTTTGCCCCTCTAATTTAAAACTGTGTCCTCTTGTGGTAGTTTTTCTTCTTTTAAATATGCTCTCTTCCTTTACCGAGTTGATTCCCTTTATGTATATAAAAGTTTCTATCATATCCCCTCTGTCTCATCTTTCTTCCAAGCTATACATGTTAAGGTCCTTTAATCTTTCCTGGTAAGTTTTATCCTGCAATCCATGTACTAGTTTAGTAGCTCTTCTCTGAACTCTCTCTAGAGTATCTATATCCTTCTGGAGATATGGCCTAGTGTAGTTATATTCAAATCATGTGACAGAGGGGGGCCATATTCTACAAATGTGACTTCCCTCCACCGTAACAATCTGGACTGTTTTGTTAGGTCTATTACATGTACAGCTGTATATGAACCTTTGGCCGTGTAGTATTTAGTACGGTGAAGATTTGCACGTAAGATCTCCTCAGAGTACACTTTTACTAATAAGAATAGTCTTTGGGTTAGAGCTTTAGTACACCATTGATTTTGCGTTTTGCTGTGTAACCTGCGGTTATATATTGATCTGTTTCCAGTTATACGGCCTCCCATGAAAAATCTGGTTACGTTCAGGAACTCCAGAACCATTTAATACATCTTCAGTATCTGCTCTGCTGTAAGCTTTTATAAGGAGTTAACACTTCACTACAGATGTCGTATGTCCGTTTGTCCGTTCCGCAAAAAAAAAAAATAGAACATGTCCTACTATTGTCCACATTACAGACAAGTATAAGACTGTTCTATTAGGGGCCAGCTGTTCCATTCCGCAAAATACGCGTGCCAGTTTTGATCTGCCGTTTTTTGTTTCCCCATGTATTGGGGTAAGATGTGCCTTATTTATTAATGGGCAGATGCCTCTTAATAAATCGGGCTCCTCTCTTGGCCCTCCATGTGCCAGAAGCTCGACTCTATGCCAGCCATGGGCTGGCCTAGACTTGAGTTTAGCATACATTAGTTTAGCGCACAAGTTATAGTAAATCCGGTTGGCTGTGATAGACTCCGCCCCTCCCGCTCCCCTTCGGACCACTTTAGAAAACTGTCGAGAACCTGAAAAAACTCAATTATAGCACTAATCTGAAGTGTGCCATATTTTTTTATGCTGTAATAGTGGTGTAAAGACCATGATAAATTTCTCTCGCTATCCTTAAGATACAGTCATGTGAAAAAATTAGGACACCCTTTGAAAGCATGTGGTTTTTTTGTAACATTTTTAATAAATGGTTATTTCATCTCCGTTTCAACAATACAGAGAGATTAAAGTAATCCAACTAAACAAAGAAAACTGAAGAAAAGTCTTTTCAAGATCTTCTGTAAATGTCATTCTACAAAAATGCCTATTCTAACTGAGGAAAAAGATAGGACACCCTCACATGTATTCCCTCTTAAATTGGCTCAGATCTCACACAGGTATATCACACCAGGTGCACATAATTAGTAGATCGTTACTCTGCATGTTGAATGAGGCTTGCCCTATTTAAACCTCAGACATTTAGTTTGGTGTGCTCCTGACTGTTGAAGTGAGAGTGAGCACCATGGTGAGAGCAAAAGAGCTGTCAGAGGACTTCAGAAAAAAGATTGTAGCAGCCTATGAGTCTGGGAAGGGATTTAAAAAGATCTCAAAAGATTTTGAAATCAGCCATTCCACTGTCCGGAAGATAGTCTACAAGTGGAGGGCTTTCAAAACAACTGCCAACATGCCCAGGACTGGTCGCCCCAGCAAGTTCACCCCAAGAGCAGACCGCAAGATGCTAAAAGAGGTCTCCAAAACCCTAAAGTGTCATCTCGAGAACTACAGCAGGCTCTGGCTACTGTTGATGTAGAAGTACATGCCTCTACAATCAGAAAGAGACTGTACAAGTTTAACTTGCATGGGAGGTGTGCAAGGAGGAAACCTTTGCTTTCCAAGAGAAACATCGAGGCCAGACTGACAGTTGCCAGAGATAAAGTTGACAAAGACCAGGACTTCTGGAATAATGTTCTTTGGACAGATGAGTCCAAAATTGAATTATTTGGACACAACAGCAGAGGACATGTTTGGCGTAAACCAAACACAGCATTCCAAGAAAAGAACCTCATACCAACTGTGAAGCATGGAGGTGGAAGTGTCATGGTTTGGGGCTGCTTTGCTGCAGCAGGACCTGGTCAGCTCACCATCATAGAATCCACGATGAATTCTACTGTGTATCAGAAGGTGCTTGAAGAACATGTGAGACCATCAGTTAGAAATTAAAGCTGAAGCGGAACTGGACCATGCAACATGACAATGACTCAAAACATACTAGTAAATCAACCAAAGATTGGCTGAAAAAGAAGAAATGGAGAGTCCTAGAATGGCCAAGTCAAAGTCCAGATTTGAATCCCATTGAGATGCTGTGGGGTGACTTGAAAAGGGCTGTACGTGCAAGAAACCCCTCAAACATCTCACAGCTGAAAAGTTCTGCATTGAGGAGTGGGGTAAAATTTCCTCAGACCGATGTCGAAGACTGGTAGATGGCTACAAGAACCGTCTCACTGCAGTTATTTCAGCCAAAGGAGGTAACACTCGCTATTAGGGGCAAGGGTTTGTCCTATCTTTTTCCTCAGTTAGAATAGGCATTTTTGTAGAATGACATTTACAGAAGATCTTGAAAAGACTTTTCTTCAGTTTTCTTTGTTTAGTCGGATTACTTTAATCTCTCTGTATTGTTGAAACGGAGATGAAATAACCATTTATTAAAAATGTTACAAAAAACCACATGCTTTCAAAGGGTGTCCTAATTTTTTCACATGACTGTATCTATATATTATCCCAAGGCCCTTGAAATCCCCTTTAAATGTAAGAGAAATCCGTAATAAATGATTGCTTTCTAACCAGTCATACCCATGTGATTGAGTTGTCCAAAGGGCATCTGTCAGCAGATTTGTCCCTATGACCCTGGCTGACCTGTTACATGTGCACTTGGCACCTGAAGAAATCTGTGTTGGTCCCATGTTCACATGCGTCCGCATTGCGGAGAAAAATGATGGTTTAATATATGCAAATGAGCCTCTAGGAGCAACGGGGGCGTTGTCAATGCACTTAAAGGCTCAGCTCTCTCTCCATCTGCCGCGCCCTCTGCACTGACAGGGCCAGGCATGATGATGGTTTCGCCTGGCCCTGGAGATTGCTGAGCCTCTAGGTGTAATGGCAACGCCCCCCTTGCACCTAGAGGCTCATTTTGCCTGTATTGAGACATCATGTTTCTCAGCAATGCGGGCACATACCAACATGGGACCAACACATTTCTTTTTCCTTTTTAGCTCAGCCTCATTCCTAGGAAATGACGGTCTCTGATAATGGCCATCACAATTATTTCCAGTAGACAGTAAAGTAGTTGGGAATACTTTATTGTATTTATGTGGGCAGTGTTTTTTTGTTGGGTTAGTAGTCCAGCACTTTAACGTGGCTCTGTGGCTTCTACATATAGGGGTCAAATGATGAGGAGACTGTCTGCAACCATCAATATTCCCTTCTATCATCTACTCAAGTTATTGGCATGCTCCTCATGTGTGACGGGCGGCAGCCCAATCCTAACCAGGCTGTCTGACCATGTTCCATTTTGTGCACACGCAGACACATGCTCTATAGTAAAAAGAAAAAAATTATTTTTTAAGATTTTTCAAAAACTAAAATATAACTTCTTTTTATCTTACACAGAGATATCAAGAGACTTAGGTCATAGGTCATCCGTATCTGTTCGGTGGAGGTCCGACACCCGCAACCCCCGCCGATTGGCTGTTCGATAAAGTAGTGGCCCAGCGGCCTTCTCAGTTTTTCCTAGACCAGTGATGTCGCTGTCTTCGGTCACATGACCTAGGTGCAGCTCAGCCTTATAGAAGTTATTGAGGCTGAGTGCGATACCAAGCACAGCCACTATGCAATGTACGGCGCTGTGCTTGGTGAGAACGGAGAAGGCTGCAGCTCTACTTCGTGCTCGAGTGCCTGCTCAAATGGATGATCCTCTGGCGTCTTGGCTGTGGGACCCCCACCAATCAGATACTGCTGACCTATCCCGAGGATAGGTCATCAGTATTAAAGTCTTGGAAAACCCTTTTAAGACTAAGTACATAGATAAGATATATTTGGTGTCGGCACAAACATAACCATGTTTACAATGAAGATGTAAGGGAACATCCACATGTCGTGTGTTCACTGCAGATTTATCTGAAGTTCACCCAAAATGCACTTTTTTTGCAGTGGACATTACTGCAAGAGTCGCAGCGGATCTTCCACCTCTGTATTGCAAAGGTTGAAAGCTGCCGGTAAATTGACATGTTATGGACTGAAAACCTGCAGCGCAAGTCGGTTTATACTGCAGGTTTTTTCCTTAATCATGTGGATGAGATTTCTGAAATATTATCCACTTTGCTAGTTCTGTATATGGTGTCCCAGTAAATTCTGGTGCTAAGAATCTGTAGCATTTATCCCACATTTGGCCATGCACTAACATTTTTTATGTTTGGTGTAGAAAATAAACTGGTGGCATCCAATTTATTTATTTTTCATCTTTCCCGTAATAAAAATTAATAAACTTTAATGTACAGCATTTGTGCAGTGTAGCACCGAAATACAAGAATTAAACTGGAAATCTAACCTTGAGCTGTATGGGGGCACAGGCAAGCAGCGCTGGGATAATGTAATCCCGCCTTGGAGCTGTTCTATATTAAAAACCGGAGGACATACGAGGCGGCCCGAGAGGTGAGCTACCAAGAGGCCAGGGACGGGAGCTACTGCGCATGCGTTCACTCCTGGAAAGGCCAGAATTCTTTGCACAAGCGTGACCACCGCTGCTGTGCAGGAGTGGACGTGACCCCCTAGAGATGAGCAGTCTTAAGGGTTTTTTATTTATTTAACACTAAAAACAGGAGGCATTATTTCTACAGAGACTTGCATAACTACACTGCTCAAAAAAATAAAGGGAACACAAAAATAACACATCCTAGATCTGAGTTAATTAAATATTCTTCTGAAATACTTTGTTCTTTACATAGTTGAATGTGCTGACAACAAAATCACACAAAAATAAAAAAATGGAAATCAAATTTTTCAACCCATGGAGGTCTGGATTTGGAGTCACCCTCAAAATTAAAGTGGAAAAACACACTACAGGCTGATCCAACTTTGATGTAATGTCCTTAAAACAAGTCAAAATGAGGCTCAGTAGTGTGTGTGGCCTCCACGTGCCTGTATGACCTCCCTACAACGCCTGTGCATGCTCCTGATGAGGTGGCGGACGGTCTCCTGAGGGATCTCCTCCCAGACCTGGACTAAAGCATCTGCCAACTCCTGGACAGTCTGTGGTGCAACGTGACGTTGGTGGATAGAGCGAGACATGATGTCCCAGATGTGCTCAATTGGATTCAGGTCTGGGGAATGGGCAGGCCAGTCCATAGCATCAATGCCTTCATCTTGCAGGAACTGCTGACACACTCCAGCCACATGAGGTCTAGCATTGTCTTGCATTAGGAGGACCCAGGGCCAACCGCACCAGCATATGGTCTCACAAGGGGTCTGAGGATCTCATCTCGGTACCTAATGGCAGTCAGGCTACCTCTGGCGAGCACATGGAGGGCTGTGCGGCCCTCCAAAGAAATGCCACCCCACACCATTACTGACCCAATGCCAAAACGGTAATGCTGGCATTGCTGGAGGATGTTGCAATCAGCAGAACGTTCTCCACGGCGTCTCAAGACTCTGTCACGTCTGTCACATGTGCTCAGTGTGAACCTGCTTTCATCTGTGAAGAGCACAGGGCGCCAGTGGCGAATTTGCCAATCTTGGTGTTCTCTGGCAAATGCCAAATGTCCTGCACGGTGTTGGGCTGTAAGCACAACCCCCACCTGTGGACGTCGGGCCCTCATATCACCCTCAAGGAGTCTGTTTCTGACCGTTTGAGCAGACACATGCACATTTGTGGCCTGCTGGAGGTCATTTTGCAGGGCTCTGGCAGTGCTCCTCCTGTTCCTCCTTGCACAAAGGCGGAGGTAGCGGTCCTGCTGCTTTGTTGCCCCCCTACGGCCTCCTCCACGTCTCCTGATGTACTGGCCTGTCTCCTGGTAGCGCCTCCATGCTCTGGACACTACGCTGACAGACACAGCAAACCTTCTTGCCACAGCTCGCATTGATGTGCCATCCTGGATAAGCTGCACTACCTGAGCCACTTGTGTGGGTTGTAGACTCCGTCTCATGCTACCACTAGAGTGAAAGCACCGCCAGCATTCAAAAGTGACCAAAACATCAGCCAGGAAGCATAGGAACTGAGAAGTGGTCTGTGATCACCACCTGCAGAACCATTCCTTTATTGGGGGTGTCTTGCTAATTGCCTATAATTTCCACCTGTTGTCTATCCCATTTGCACAACAGCATGTGAAATTGATTGTCACTCAGTGTTGCTTCCTAAGTGGACAGTTTGATTTCACAGAAGTGTGATTGACTTGGAGTTACATTGTGTTGTTTAAGTGTTCCCTTTATTTTTTTGAGCAGTGTATTTTACTCAACTTGGATATCAATTATTGAGGGGAGACAACCCCTTTAAGCCAAAGAATTCATAAATTAGTGTTGGGTCAGCAGGGACTAAAGAATTTTAGCTTATATAGAACTAAAAATGAAATCTCCAAATATGACTCTCCTTATGTAAGCTTCCTATTTAGCAGTAATCCTGGTATAGCTCATCCCAGGAACTGATTAAAATCCTGATTGTGTGTTTTGGACTGGCCCCAAGTGAACACCAGAGCTTGGTCCTTAAACTTGCAGGACACAGGTATACTAGCTTGACTGACTTGTAGTAATAAACTTTCCGCATCTTGATTTTCTGTACACCCTGTGCTCTCCGTGCCTTTTTTGCATTGTACTGGCAGCATAAGAGGAACTTTGTACTTGTAGAAAGTATATTCACCCAAGTATTTACTCCCTTATTCTTCACAATTTCTCTTGCTATACAGGCTTAAAACAAGTTATCCATTTACTAGTTAGTTTATTAAGGCTACTTACTTATAACATGGTGCGAAACATTGTGCTGGTCCCCATACAGTGTAATGCCTGGCAATGTACTGTATATGGAGAAATCTGATTTGCCTAATTCAGGTTAATCTATTACATCAGTCTGCCTGTACCTTGGGTGTCCCAGTCGTAATGATGACCTATCTCAGGATCTTTTCATGGTGTGGTGCTCTCTTGGGTTGTCCAACTCCATACTGGAAGTCCACACTCTAAAGCAAGGGGGGTTGGGGCACCTGCACACAACCCCCCCTTGCTTTAGAGGGATCCAAACCTTGACTTCGACTCCTGTTGGTTAGCTAAGGTAGAAACCAGAAGCAAGACGGGCTTTCCCTAAGCTTCGGAGAACCCGAATCGGCCATCCCTGGACCTTACTAGGCCTTCTAGCTCTGAAGGTTTCAAGGGATCTTCTCCTTTAGGGGAGGGCTTACAATAGACTGCATCCTGGTGCTCATTTTTGTATTGTACATTGCAGTTTTTTAAGTTGCACTTAAATGAAAGTACCTACTTGGGATTTCAATGAAATAAAAGACTTTACACCTGTGCAACTCTTCAACAGAGCCAGCATCCAATAGCAGTTCACCTACTGTTTTTGTCTTAATGGTCCAGTTTACGAAAACTCCAGTAAAATGTCTTTTGGTCATAATAATCTGGTCACTAAATGTATTAAAGGGGTTGTTTGAGATTTTGCTATTAATGGCCTATCCTCGGGATAAGTCATCAATATCTGATTGGTAGGGGTCTGACTCCTAGCAACCCCATTAATCAGCTGTGTGAAGAGGCCACAGGGCTTCTGTGAGTGCTGCGACCTTCTCACAGCTTACCAAGTACAGTCCTATACTCTATAATGTTTCTGCTTGGTATTGCATCTCCGCCCCATTCACTTGAATGGTACTGAGCATGGTAGGCCATGTGACGAGACATCACTGGCCTTGGAAGAGACCGCAATGTTCACCAGAACACTGCAGCCTCTTCAAACAGCTGATCAGTGGAGGTGCCTGGAGTCCGACCCCCTCCAATCAGATATTGATGACCTATCTTGTGGATAGACCATCAATATCAAAATTTTGGACAACCCCTTTAAGCAAAGAGACGCTGAGTAATTGGACAACTTAGAGTGTCAGAATTTCAGTAAAGATCTGAGACGAGCCCTGTTTCTATATCCTGTTAGGTCATAAGAGTATCATAGAGGGGCTCTCCTAGTGCCAGTTTACAGAGCTGCTACAAACTATGGCTCCCACTGTGGAGGAAACATCAAGACCATGTATTTTATTACCCATTTCAATGGGTATCATGTAATACCATATTTCTCTAAGAGTGGGCACTGCAAAAAAAGTGTGCAGCCACCTGGAGGTACCTCTACCAAGAAGCTGCCAGACCTGCAGGAATCAGATGGAACAACCCCTTTTAGATGAAGGTTCTCCAACTTCACTGAACATCAGTGGTTGCACTGACTTTGGCAGCGTTACCTGCCACAAAGCTGTTCCTATACTCTTATTAAACAGACTTGTCACGTGTAAACTTCATTATGTATTGAAGCTCAGTATTAGTCACTAATAACCTTATAATGGTTTATTTGCTTTTAGTCCTCTTCCACGAAAGCTGAAGTTTTTGTTTAGTTCACCAGAAATGATTATTCCAGAATGTCACCATAAAACCTTGGCTGGATCTCACACTTTGTAACTCGCCGTGCCTCTGCGGTGTAGCCCACGCTCCAATAAACAACGGATTACACTACTCTAGTAAAGAATCGGAGAATGAAGTCCAAGATGAAAGGAAATCCACACTTACCAAGTAGACCCGAGCGAAAGCACAGCTTGTGAGTGCGATCCACAAAAATGTTCTAAATATTAATCTGGATAAATACCGTACAATGAGTGATTGTAGTGATTATTCAGCGGCTAAATCTGGGCAAGCTATGGCTTGTGTTACTGTGGATTACGCTCCACGCCAAAAACAAAGGGAAAAAAAAAATAGGTTTTGCGACCAGAATATTATGAAGGACTTTCCTTCTTCTCTTAATCTGCGGTCATAAGGAATTGCGACTTCTGTAGTGTCTGAGCTGGTAGTGATGTAAGAGTGTTATGGTGTGTGTGACCATAGTCCAGTAGACCAAAGGTATTGTGCTCCAATGTATGTCCATAGCTCGCTAGATAGGTGGAAGTATTCATCACGGTTTATGCCATGGCACCAACATTTACAACTGATCTGGTTTTGCCAAGTGGTTTTCAGATGAAAGACATTCTATGTTCTTCACCTGTACAAAGGACAAAACTAAAATTCAGGGGAGCGTCCAGGCGCTGAGCCTCTTCATACCGTACACTGTATAGCAGCCCACGCGCATTCACTTGCATGAGACTGAGTTGCAGGAAGACTACGTTACCGAGGGATTTATTTCTCTTGTTTGTATAGCACCAACCTATTCCATAGCGCTTTATAGACCTTATTACTTGCTGTCCCCAGTGGGGAGATCAGAGTACCTGATGAAACCCATGCAAACATGGGGAGCATACAACTCCATGCAGATGTTGCCTTTAGGCTACTTTCACATTTTGCGTTGTTGTTGTTTCCTTTTAATCCTCCTGCATTCTGAACCGAGAGAGATCCGTTCAGGATGCATCATGATGTCTTCCATTTCAGCAGCATTCAGTCTTTTGACCGGACACAATCTCTGCAAGCTGCGGTTTTCTGTCTGGTCATAAAAACGGATCAGTCACCCATTGACTTTCAATGTATTTAGTGACTGATCCGTTTTGATTTCACGCAATCACATCCTAATGGAATGGATGCATCTGATGTGCTAAATCAAAACAGATCCGTTTTATTCCGGCATTGAGATCCTCTGCCGGATCTCAATACCGGAATTTAACAATGCAAGTGTGAAAGTAGCCTTAGTCGCATTTGAACCCAAGACCCCAGTGACATCACAGGCCAAGCAGGAGACCCAAGCTGTGCGGCCCCCCTTTAACAGCTGACGAGTGGGGGTGATGACTGATCAAATATTAGTTTGGTGACCTATCCTGAAGAAGGTCATTAAAGGGAACCTGTAATCAACTTTATGCTGCCCATACTAACGGCAGCATAAAGTAGAGACAGGTGAGTTGATTTCAGCGGTCTGTCATTGAAAAGTAAGTGATTGCCGAGAACCAACATCACAATCATTCCAGACTGGGCCTGGAAAAGAGTCCCGGCCACCTGAGAAGAGTCCTGGTTATTCATGAATTCCTGCTCTCCTGCCCACCTGCTGATGACTGAGGCTTCTACTTAGTTTTCTCCCTTTCTCTCTAGGAGAGAACTGCCAATCATCATCAGATGGGCGGGAGAGCAGGAGATTAGGAATAACCAGGACTCTTCTCAGGTAGATTGGACTCTTTTCCAGGCTCGGGCTGCAATGATTATGATGCTGGTTCTCAGCAACCTCTTACTTCTAGCTCCTGAGTGACACACCGCTGACATCAGCATTTCTGTTACTACTTTGTTGCCCTCAGTACGGTCAGCATAAAGTTGATGACAGGTTCTCTTTAATATTTAAGTCTTGGGCGACCCCTTTACTTCACCTATAGTAATCGGTGGAACAAAAAAACTGTTGGTTTTTACAAACCTAAATTTACTCTGCCACTAAGTGCAGCAGTCTGCATTATGAATATATATCCTTGTCCAGACCGATGTAAAGAACGAGTGCTAGGATAGATTAACTTTAAGAGGCTGGACACCCCCTTTAATGCTTTATGTAATATTGATGGCCTATCACAAGGCTAGATTAGATAGACAACCCCTTTAAAGGGCTTCTGTCACCCCCCAAAAGTCATTTTTGGGCTAATTAAAATCCTTAGTGCGATTTATTCAATATATAGTGCTCTTACCTTTTTCTGTTTAGGCTCTTTTAAAAACCGCACTTTTATAATCTATTAATTACCTCGCTACCAGCAAGTAGGGCGGTTACTTGCTGGTAGCCGCCTCCTCCTGTTGATTGACAGGGCCAGCGAGCGCTCTCCTCCTACGGCTGGCCCTGTCTGCAATTCAAATACCATGCCTGCGCCTTACGTGACTTCATTCGCGCAGGCGCACTGAGAGAAGGACGCTCGCTTCCTCAGTGCGCCTGCGCAGATGACGTCACCTCTAAACCCGAACGAGAAGACGTCATCGGCGCACTGAGGAAGTGCTGAGGAAGCGAGCGTCTTCTCTCAGAGCGCCTGCGCCGAATGAAGACACGTAAGGGCAGGCGCCGGATTTGAATTGCAGACGGGGCCAGCCGGAGGAGGAGGAGCGCTCGCTGGCCCTGTCAATCAACAGGAGGAGGGTTTTTTTTTTTTTTTTTAAGGGAGGATGCAGCGGCTACCAGCATGTAACCGCCCTACTTGCTGGTAGCGAGGTAATTAATATATTATAAAAGGTGCGGTTTTTAAAGAACCTAAACAGAAAAGAGGTAAGAGCACTATATATTGAATAATCACACTAGGATTTTAATTAGCCCAAAAATGAAAAATTGACTTTTGGGGGGTGACAGAAGCCCTTTAATGCTTTATATTTATAACAATTTGGAAAACAGAATAGCTTGAATCCATGTGAAGTAAGACTCCAGGACTAATCACCGAGGTAGACAATTTCATTGAATAACAGGAGAAACTTATTCCTTATATGGTCCCAATGTGAGAGTCATGAGCTTCACTTATACTTTTTACATTCCTGATGGGAGAGGTGGTACGGATTTTAACTCCTACGAGTCGTGTCACTCTCTGAGGGCTTCAGCCGCTAGTAAATGAGTGACTTTAGAGAGATCTGCATCCACACGGCTTCGTGGTCCACAGCTTCCATCTTATTCCTCGCAGACTGAAAAATATTTTGATAGAATGAGAATGACCAAAATAGAGAGAGTTAATTAACAGAGGCAGGTCCAGTTTAAAAAGTCATCTGCTATACATGTCCTTACAGTATTCTCCGGAGCTGCACTCATACTTCTGCTGATTGCAGTTGACTGACAACACATCTCAACACCAGCTGAAGTTGTGTTTTATATAACAGAACCGGGAGCATTGTACACAGTGCCTGGTGTAATGAGAACACGCTGCAGGCGAATTACCGCATGCAAAAACTGCTATGTTAATGTACACATAGGGCCAGTATGACGTTTTATGTCAATTCTATATGTAAACTATAAAATGTTTAAAGGATCATAGTTCTGCCAAAGCTTTTCATATGCCATAGAGAGATCAAAAATTTGGATCAGTGGGTTTGAGTGCTGAGACCCCCATTGATGACTAGAACGAGGAAAGAGAAGTGCACGCATAGCGCACTCATTCTTACTGTAGAGGATGGAATGGAGACGGGCCCATGACTTCGAGTGATCGAGAGAGAGAGAATGATATGCGAGTGGTTCTTCCTTGTTCTATGCAATCCATGGGGGTCTCAGCGATCATACCCCCACTGATCAAAACTTTTGATAGGTCTCTATGACCGATGTCTATTACTAAACTAACTCAGTGGCCCTCTAAGCATTCATTTTGTTGGTAAAATCTGTGTGGGTTCTAGGCCTGGGGCATTTACAATATCTTGAGATTGATGATGTCTGATCCAGTGAAGGTCTGACTTCTAAGGCCTTCACTTATCACAAGAACATGGCACCAATATTACTCTGCTTGAATGATGAGACCACTGGAAAGATGGCAGACACCTGTTTATCTCTCGCAGTCCCATAGAGTTTGAAAGAGCCACAGGCACGACTCGACCAGCACTCCTTTCAAACTGGAATACAGGACGCCTGTCCTCGTGATCGGGGTGGGTCACCACTGATCAGGCACTTATCTTCTAACCTGTGTATATATGATAAGGTAACATTCTGGACATCCCCTTTAATGTTCCCCCCTCCCACCTGATCACTGATCAAAGCAATCAGAGGATGAACGTGAACATCAGAGGATCCCATTGAATATCAGCAAGATTTAGTGTTTTACAGTATTGTCTGAAAATACTAATTATCTTTCACCGTGTATGACACGTACAACATGACGGACGTTTATCTTTTTCTGACACTAGTTGTTTTTTTGTTTTTTTTTTAATCAGCTCATCATCTTGTCAAAACCTATGACAATTGATAATGTTTTATCACAATGGCTCAATAAAATTTAAGAACTGATGTTTTTGAGGATAATCTGATAATTTCATAGAAAGCAATAGGAGGCAGCGATTAGACTGAACATGAACTTCATGGTAAAATGGCTAAAAGAGCTGACGGTGTGGTTTTCTCCTCGTTTAGTGAAATATGAGAATATGTAACGTCACTGAGGCGTGCAAACAAGCCAGAGCTGGAAATGTGAACCTTGCCATCCTTTATTCTTCTATAGGTTGAGTTTATCTTCTGGGTGGTGGGTTATACACCCGCGTTACTGAGTAAATAGCTGCATTGTAACGTGTGGGATGAAGGAAGGAGAGGAGGGAGCAGGATGGTGAGAAATGATGACTGTGTAAAAATTTAATGGGTCAATAAATATATACTGGTCTGGTGAGGTGCAAAACTTTGGTTGTCTCGTGAGAGTGGCATTAGTGTAGTGGTGGATTATATGAGGCAGCAGATCTTGGCTTGTGTGTAAACGCGGGTAAATGAGCACGTATAAAGAAGTGGGCGACTGGATCACAGCGTCTCCAAAACAGCAAGTGTCGTGGCTAGTACCTACTAAGTGGTCCAAGGAAGGATGGCTAGTGCACCAACGTTATGGGCATCAAGGTCCATTGATGCATGCTGGGAATAGAAGGCCAGTACATTGGGTCCAATCTCACACCAGAGCTACTGTAACCAAGATTGCTAAAAGTTACTGCTGGCTATGATTGAAAGATGTCAGAACAGAAGTCTAGCCCATGGAGGCCACAGCTTGTAACTTCAGAACCTAAAGCCAGATACTACCGAACATCTTCAAAGATCTTTGGAGTGCATGCTTTAAGTCAGGGCTAGTTGGTGGCACTAGAGTGACCTACCTAATATTAGGAAAGTGGTTTTAAAGTGGATTCTTCAAGATTTTTTTTAAATTTGGCAGGGAGCAGGAATCTGTTTTTTAAAAAAAAACAAAAAAAAAACCCCTCCTTTCCTGTGTCTCTGGTCCCATCGTTCCATTCCCCACTGGGCCTGTAGTGATGTCACTTTCACTGACCACTGAAGCCAGCCATACACTGGCCTCAGTGGTCACGTGCATGAGTGGCACATGACTGCTGAGGCCAGTGATTGGTTGCAGTGGTTTCTTGAATTATGGGCAGTGTGTGACCACTGCAGGGCCGGCGGGGGCCAGAGCAGCAAGATATTTTGATGTCCTTTAATAGAGATGAATGAATCGATTCTAACAAATCGATTTGTCTCCTCAGCAGAACTTTTTTACATGTTAAAGGCTGTCCTCACAGGTGTAGAGGCGCCCACTTACTGCAAGATTAACGGCTTCAGCGTAGTGACTGCACAGGCGCCATGCCGGTGTAGACACTGCTTCCACGCATAGCCTATATCCTTGTTCTGCTAATCCTAGCAGTTCCGCAGGCAGGAAATTGGCAGGGCCCACTTGGAAAGCAAAACCTATCCCAGTCTACACAGATCAGCCACAGCATTCTCCAAGTGTCATGTATTGTGCAGTAACTACTGGACTCTCTCTTGACATCAGGATATTTTGTGCTTCGTATTAATGAATTGTCTTTCTTGCAGTTCATAACTGGACAGAAGAAGAGACTTTACAGTGGTTGTTTGAGTTTGTGGAGCTCCCGCAGTATGAGAAGACTTTCCGGGAAAACTCTGTCAAGGGAACAACTCTGCCAAGGTAAGAGTCGTCATGAAGTGTCTGTGAGAGAAACGACATAAGATTTATCAAAACTGGTGCAAGGGGAAAGTAGTGCACCGTCCATAGCAACCAATCGGGACACTGCTTTTATTTTCCAAAAGGCCTCTGAAATTTGAGCACTGCATTCTGATTGGTTGCTGTGGGGAACCTCTCCACTACTAGAACTAGTTTTACTCAAATGGGTTCTCTGGGCTGCATATATTGATGACCTATCCACAGGACAACCTCAGATCGGTGGGGGTCTGAAACCCCTCACCCCCACAGATCAGCTATTCCAGGAAGCCATGCTGCTGGAAACTATACAGTACAAAGCTGTTAGCAGATGACGCCATACACTGTGTAGTGGCCGAGCTTCAGCATGCTGGCGCTGGAAACTACACAATGTGCGGAGCCTTCTGCTTCGACGCTGTATAGTTTCTGGGGCCTTGGCTAGCCAAAACAGCCGATCTGTGGGGGTGTTAAGCACTTCAGATATTGATAATTATTTACCATCCTGAAGATAGATCAATATCAGTGAGGACCTTGGTGTGAAACCCCACACCTCTACAGGTCAGTATTTTTGGGCAGTAATGGAGCCACAAACTATACAGTGTATGGAGCGGAAGCGCTGGCGTACTGCTCCCATTTGCTTTAATGGGAGCCGAGCTGCAGTACCCCACTATGGCCACTACAGTTTGTATGTTGCTGTCGTCTTACAGCTTTTTACATTGTATAATTTCCGGCCCTGTGGCTGCTCTGCCTGTGCAGGTGTCGGGCCCCTACAAGTCTGGTATTAATAACCTATCCTGAGGATAGCTCATCAGTATCTGTAGCCTGGAGAACCCCTTAAACCTTTTTGCGTACAATAAGCCCTTAGTATTAATTTGAGTATTACCAGCACAATTATTTTTGACAGTAGCGTATTAGGCTACTTTCACATCTGCATTTCTCCTTTCCAGTATTGAGATCGGTCATAGGATCTCAATACTGGAGGAAAAAAGCTTACATTTTGTCCCTATTCATTGTCAATGGGGACAGAACTGATCGGAGTGCACCACAATGCATTCCGTTCCATTTGGTTGCTTTCCCATGTCGGACAGAAAACTGTTGTAAGCAGTGTCTTTATGTCCGGCATGGGATGCGGAGCAAGATGGATCTGGTATGAAAACGTAAGTCAATGGATTCATCCCCCATTGACTTACAATGGTTTTTAGTGATGGATCTGTCATGGCCATTTTAGAGAGAATACAACCGGATCCAGATGCAGACGGTTGTATTATGATGGAAGCCTTTTTGCTGAACCCATGACCAGTCCAGCAAAAATGAAGATGTGAAAGTAACCTTACATATTTCGGGTTTTTCCTCTTCATTCTGTAGCATGTAAAATGGTGTCCTCAGCAACCAATGAACATGACCAAAGATTTCTGCTAGAGCGCAAGGAAAATCTAGGGCTTGAGTTATCCGTAACGTAAGAGGAACACTGGCCTTGTTGCCGATAACAGTCAATTAGTGGACAACTTTATTTTCTTAAGCTGCTATTTAAAAATGAAACCTGCATTGTGATTGGTTATTGTGGGCTGTTTTTTCTCTTTACGTGTTCTTGCATGAGGCCTAAAATATTGTTATTTCACTATTCCAGTGGTGTGCTGCCACCAACAGATGTAGACCTGCTGAGGCAGTGAAGCCTTATCCTGACTTTGTCCGGGGCACTGGCTGTCCTTGGTGTGAGGCTGGATATTGGTTCTCTTAAGTACAAAGTCGGCACAAATAACTGGTTAAAAAGCCAGCTTTATGAATATGTTCCAGGTACTGATGGGTGACTAGTGGGGAGATGTCATAAGACAGTGGGAGACCATGCTGTGGTAACATGGGGCTGTATAGTGACTAGAAGTCTGGTTTACCATTTAGGGCTTTTTGCAAAAGTTGGTTGACAATCCCCGTACGGTCACCATATTTTCACCTAGTTGATGCATCTAAGAAACCTGACTAAGAACAGAAGAGGACAACACTTCATGGCCAAAAATTATGTAGACTCCATTTGCACAAATTGGTACTGTGGTGAGGCAGATGCCTCTTTATAAATTAGGTGCATCTCTGCCCCTCTGTGTGCCAGAAACTGAAGTCTACACCAGCTAAGGACTGGTGTAGACTACAGTTCTAACTTGAGCCAGTTTCTGGAGAAAGTTGTAGTAAATCTGGTGGTTCGCATGAAGCCCTTCACGCTAAGCCCTGCCACTTTTCCAAAAGCTCAAGAAGCTCAACAAGTCTCAAATTATTGGGCAAATATGGCATGTGTCATAATTTTGCGACTTCTTTTTTTACCGCTTTAGTAAATGTACCGTACCCTCTTCCTTTGCTGCCTTAACAGCCGTCAACTCTGAGATGGAGCTTCACTAGAGGTTAAAACAACTTCTGAGACTAGGAATCTTCTCCATACATCTGAATGAGGTTGTTTCTGCAGCAAGCTCATGTGGTGTGTGACCTCATCCTCGTCTTCATCCTTACATTTTGCAGCTCTCTTTAGATCAGTCAGAATCACAAGATATTTTATGTGCAGTCATCATAGATGGATGCTGAGTGTTCTGCTTCTTCAGGTGATCTGCCTGCCTGATCCCCGAGTAGTCACAGGGAGAACGCTCCCCGTGTACTTCCCTTCTTATAGAACACTGACATATTCTGCAGCGTCTTACAGACATCATCTCTCGCTGTCCCCAATAAGGCTCACAATCTAAGTTGCTTATCAGTATGTCTTTGGAGTATGGAAGGGAACCCACTTAAACATGAGCATAACATACAAACTCCATGCAGATGTTGTCCTTGGTCGTATTTGAACCTAGGACCAAGACACCAGTGCTAACCACTGAGCCACCGTGCTTTCCATCCCATAATGCTGTGGGATGCTCCCACACTCCAGCTGTGGTAAAACTACGACTCTCAAGATGTACAATTACTTGGCTGTTCTCAGAACTCCATAGAAATGAATGGAGCATGCTGGGGCTTGTAGTTAATCCACAGCGGGCGTGACTGAGGTTAGCCATCACTGTCTAATGCATCTGCTTCTGACAGTAAGCTACATACGAGGTCTCTGCAGCACATTGCACTTTTAGGGTATGACGCTCTGCGGCGCCCTCTGCTTTTACAATGTCACTTTATGCACTCTGTGCCTGACGGGAATGGTCTGAGACCACCTGTGCCGGCAGACCTGGAACTTGATGCAGACTGTGACAGAATCTAACCTCATGTATTTACCACTAGGTGAAGGTCAGGTTTTCTAAGGCCTGTAAAAATCGTTGAAGTACTGAACTGGGCAGCCGGAGGAATGGTGGGAAGCATTACTAGTAATCATCTTGTTCTTTTCAATGTGTTTTTTTTTTCCTTTTTGTTTTGCGAACAGAATAGCTGTGAATGAGCCGGCATTTATGATCTCACAACTGAAGATCACCGATCGGAGCCACAGACAAAAACTTCACCTGAAGGCGTTGGATGTTGTCCTGTTTGGACCATTAACACGTGAGCGCATGGGTTCTGCTGACAATAATTGGGTAGTGAGCCTTTCTTTGTGCTTTTTGACTTATGGAAACCATTGCTTTTCAGGCCCCCCTCATAACTGGGTGAAGGATTTTGTCCTGACCGTTTCTATAGTCATTGGTGTTGGTGGGTGCTGGTTTGCCTACACGCAGAACAAGACCTCAAAGGAACATATAGCTCAGATGATGAAAGATTTGGAGGGGCTACAGAAGGCTGAGCTGAGTCTTCTTGAGCTGCAGGAAAGGTAACAGAATGGATAACATCACCAGCGGCTGCAAAGAAAGCAACTTGTGTCTTGGTGTCCTCTAAGCTTCTGCTTTGCATGTGACGGGTTGGAAACGGAAATAGTTTAAAAAAAATAGATCTATTCTGTCCTAATGCAAATGTTTAGCACTGCAGCTTTTGGATGCTGTACATAGACTTGCAAATTCAATACATAAAATTTAGCTTCTGTATACCACGTCCCAAAATGGGTCCCAATGTAGCTGCTGGCTGTGGCTTCTTAGTAGTTTTTATTTTAATTTTATTTTTCATGACCTTTTTTTTAGCTCATGTGACTGCACTGATGTCTCTGTTATAAGATTGTACTTATTTTCTTATGTTTGGTCTTTTACCAGCATATCTTACCTTATTTTAAACTCTAAGGGAAATTGGTATTAACAAATGTGACTATTATCACCATAAATAGATTGCTAATTCCATTATTGGGATGGAAATTTTATTAATACATTCTCAACCCAAAGAGTTTTCTGAGCTTATAAAAATAAAGTACCTATGTGTTTGAATATGCACTAGGTCATGTCACCATAGGCCAGAAGTAGATTATTATTATTATTATTATTATTCATAAATTATTATTTTATTATATTTTTTTTATTCTTTCCCATTTGTGCTGCTGTACCTTTGTTTTGGTGCTGCCAGGGTTTGCAGTGGGCTGGATTGTCAATGTGAAGGACTGTATTTCCCATAATAACTCTCCCTTCTGTTAGGCATAGCCTTCATATCCCTTGACTGCACTTTGTAGTGCTCTTGTTATTCCCTGTCACCTCTGCTGTTCTGTTGCTCAATCTGCTGCCCAGCATGTCAAACTTGATTCCTCCAGAGATAGAGGGAGCGGGAATAGCAGGGACCAGTAGCGATATGAAACCTCTTGTGTGATTTCCCTGTACATCAGAGGGGAGATAAATATGTTGCCAAAGTATAAGAGGTCATAGAAGCAGGAGATCAAATTTGGTCATATATGCAACATTTACACTATGAATTCTGCAACACACAGTGGAGGGAGAAACGTCTTTAGTCCTGCATAGTCTGCAAGCAAGTGTAGACTGCAAGAAGTCTATATACTGCATGGTGTAGATGTCGAATTACAGTAGGTGGCACTGCAGTCTTATTACATGCAGCATTGGTCTCTTGCAGGCCAGGGACCTCAGAGTTACTCCCAGTCTAGGAGGTGTGTATTGCCTGTTTCAATAATGATTCTACCCTAGCATTAACAAGCTGCCATAAAAACAACTGCCTTTTCAATAGAAGCTACTTTATGCCTGGGGAATCTGCATCTGACTGTGTGTGTGTGTAAAAAAAAAAAAATATATATATATATATATATATATATATATATATATATATATATATATATATATATATAATAAAAATAGTTTCCCTTGCCACGATCAGCTTTAGTCTACTAGAGCAAGAGCTGTTTGTGAGTGACTGCTGTGGTCCATAGGGTGGTGTCCTGAGCAGGGACCTTCTCTGACATTTCAACGGCCTAGACATGTTCACAGGAGCATTGTTTTGAAGACAACTATTTTATAATCCGGATACTGATTTCCATGAGCTTAATTCTATTCTGTGCATATTTACCAAAAATCTTTTCTATTCTTTATAGTATGCATAGCAAAATAAGTTTGCCTAATGAGTGGTTTGGTAGGTTGTTGTATTTTTGTCTTCTGTCTGTCCTTGCTATTTTTATTGCTGTATTAATTTTACATTTTATTCTCTTTTAAGGTTGGAAAAAGCCCAAGAGGAGAACAGGACTGTTGCTGTAGAAAAACAAAATCTGGAGCGCAAGTTAATGGACGAAATCTGTGATGCAAAGCGGGAAGCTCATCGCCTCCGAGAACTGAGGGAAGGAGCAGAATGTGAACTCAGTAGACTGAAGTATGCAGAGGAGGAACTAGTTCAGGTACATGCTGTATGAATAGGTCACGGTGTCCCTCACATCCAGCCACTACTTCTGTGCTCTTGTTCTCAGTGTCAGTGGGATTCTATGGTGGGAAAACCTTTTAACTGGCACATCGACAAACAGGAGGCATCACACAATCATCAGGCATGACTTGATCCAATTTTTGAGTTTTAATGTGGCTAAAAAACTTTGCTTCCAATCTGGTTTTTATGCCCCTCCCACAGGCCACAGATTGGAGCTAGGTGCTTGAAAGTTTGATCATCTGCAGATCTTGGTGACACCTGCTACTTCCTCGATTTGCATAACCTTACAGCTTGTCCATCTCGGTGTTGCAATTTCAATGTTGAGTGTAGATGGATAATATAAGGGTACTTTCACACTAGCGACAGGGGACTCCACCCGGCGGAACAGCCTGTCGGATTTTTCCTGCCGCCCGTTCACGTGTGCCCCGGGACTGCCGCTCTGTCCCTATTGACTATAATGGGGGCAGAGTTCTGACGGCAGCCCACGCCGAGAGGCCACCTCTTCTGTCGGAACTCCGCCCCCCACCCCCATTATAGTCAATGGGGACCGAGCGGCAGTCAGGGGCCACACGTGAACGGGCGGCAGGGAAGATCCGACAGGTTGTTCACCCGCCGGAACAGCCTGCTGCAGTCCCCTGTCGCTAGTGTGAAACTAGCCTAAATTTGATAGATTTTTTTATGGCATTTCAGAGGAGGATGCGATTTGAACCCCAATATCATAAAGAAGAGTGTAAAGCACCTAAACACCCCGGCAATTATCATTATCAGTGTTCTATTACTTGCAGCAGACAAGTGGTTGCACTGCACTCTTTATAGAAACTTGTGTGCACTGCGATAGGATTCTCCAGCCCTCCATTTTCTAGAAGGAAACCGCGGCACTCCCAGTATCGTGCAAAAAAGGTGTCACACGAAAATTTGTATTTTAATCGATCGTGCTTCATCCTTTTAAAGAGCATACAGTCCGCTTCATCCCACCACATGCCAGACCCTCATTCCAGATATTACTTTAAGTTCCTGCTAAACCAAACGTTGAGATTCCTGGACTATACTTGTCTTTGCTCTTTGATGGAAGAAGCAATGACTGACTGAAATACAAATTTTCGTGTGACCAATTAACGTCTGAAACCTTTTTTGCATGATTCTTGAAGTGGCGCAGTTTCCTTCTTGAATACTTTATTTACAACAGTCGCCAGAGGTGGAAATCCCAGAGCAGCGTCAAGTCTTTGGTTTCTCTTTGTTTTTTTGTAAAATGTCGTAGGTCCCCACCATTGTCCTCCCAACAGCTTATTCTAGCTGCATTTCCGCTTTAATAGGGAGTTGCCAAATCTCCTCTAAGCTGGGATCTGGGTAGGAAAAGTAAAGAGCCCTTATTTCTGATGCACGCTGGATACGTGTAAAAGACCACAACAAGAAAGGAGTGATCTTTTTGTACAAGACAGATATGTTCTTGTTTGCAGGTTCGCATGGCGCTGAAAAAGGCAGAAAAGGAGTTTGAACTTCGGAGTAACTGGTCTGTCCCCGATACGCTCCAGAAATGGCTTCAATTAACGCATGAGGTGGAAGTACAGTACTACAACATCAAGAAACAGAATGCAGAAATGCAGCTCGCAATAGCTAAAGAGGAGGTAATAAACAGAGTAAACCTGTCCCATATGTATATGATGCTTTATGTATACATGCCTCCAACAGAATATACGGCAATCGCACTGTAAGTTGAGCTCGGTGGGGGGGGAGTTTGTGTATGCAGCATTTATGAAATGTTAACATTTGTTTTTTTAAACCTAAAACTTGTGTATAAAAAAAACTCTACTCCACTTGTGTAAACATGTAAAAATTGCACAAGTGACCCCCAAAAAGTCACAAAGCACATATTTTGTGACCTTTTAGCCAGAATTCTGGAGTGCAGGGGGTACTAAATCCCCAAACTGCATTCTGCTGCTTCTGTTCCATGACAAGCAATCGTGGGAGCTTCAGCTTACACATTTAAGGGAGGTGAGAGGCACCCAAATGTAACGTCAAACCGTTCACCTCAGCGTGGTCTGCGTGCTAGATGCCCTGCAAGGATAAGTACCGGACTACACCACCAGGCAGAGGCGTCATCGTCTTGCATAGACGAAGGACCAGTGGGCCTCAGTGCTGTTCACTGATGAGTCGATTCATGCTGACCAGAAATGATAGCCACCAACGATGTTCGAGATGTCAAGGGGAGCGCTATGCGTCATCCACTGTTACCTTTGGTGGTGGTGTTACAGTGTGGGCAGGTGTCTAGTCAATACAGAACTGCCCTACACTATGTGAATGGTCCAGTGACAAGCCCATACTACTTGAAGATCATCATTAATCCAGTCGTCGTGTCTCTGCATGAACAACGCAGGACTAATTTCATCTTCATGGGCAACATCGTGGTTGCATCATTAGGGAGCGGCTGCTGGAGACTGGGGGACCTCAAATGGAGTGGCATGCACTTTCTCCAGACATGAATCTTATTGAGAACTTATGGGATCAGCTTAGTCGCAATGTAGAGGCTCATAACTCTGTACCCCAGAACCTCAATTACCTGAGGGCCGCCCTTAAAGAAGATTGGGATACCATACCTCAGCAGACAATAAGTTGGCTTGTGAACAGCATGAGACGTTGTTGTCAATCTTTAACTGATGCTCAAGGCCACATGATAAGTTATTGAGATATTGACATTTTTGTAAGGGTTATACCCACCACTGGTGTTGGCTTTTGTTTCAATGAATTGTTTGAGATGAGAAAATCACCATTGCGGCTTCTACTTAAATGCTCTACTTTTATGATATAATATCACTGTAGTGTGAACCTATTTTTCCATAAATTTCACCTGAAAGCCAAATATCCCTAACTTTTTGATTTCCAAAGAGGGGAGATGAAAAGGCGGGGCAGAGACAGGTGTACAGTGGAAATTTGGTCAATACAATTTACTTGTTACTGATTGTCTTTCTCCTGAGAGAGACCAGGACCCATTTACATGGGCAGTTATTGTGGACGAATGTATGAATGCTTGTTACAAATAATCCGTCTGTAACTGTGCCACTGATCAACCAACAAGAGAAATAACTTGTTAGTCAGGTAATGAAATGGTTTATGCACCATTTAATTTGTCGGCAGCTCATTGCCCTTTGTAGACAGGGATGTGCTGCTAACAATGAAACTGGGGGAAAAAAACAATCCTAGTAATGATCATTCATCCTCATACAGGAGGGACGATTACTGCACCAACATGCAGCTGAGCAAGCTGGCATTGATTGGAAACAAATTGTTCCCGATTGTTGCCTCTTTATTGGCTCATGTAAATGTCCCTTAGGGTACATTCACACGTCTGCAAATTGCGGATCCGCAAAACACTTGACACCAGCCATGTGCGTTCCGCAGACCGCACATGGATGACACTGTAATAGGAATACCTTTTCTTGTCTGTGCCTGCAGACAAGAATAGGACATGTTCTATTTTTTTGCGGGGCCGCGGAACGGAAGTGCGGATTGAAAATTGCGGGACTCCTTTTGTGGACGTGTGAATGGACCCTTACACTAAGTTTTTTTTGTTTGTTTTTTTTAAACATTTTAGACTGTGTCTTTCCTACTTACATGGTGTTGTTTCATAGCTGCTTCATGGTTGACCTGAATAACCCATCTAATAGTGTCCTTCTTATCTGTAATTTATGTTCTAGGCAGAAAAAATCAAGAAGAAAAGGAGCACCGTATTTGGAACCTTACATGTTGCACACAGCTCTTCGCTAGATGAGGTGGACCATAAAATTCTTGAAGCAAAGTAAGTTGACTCGCCGTGGCAGTTAATATGATTCACTATCTTGGTTACTTTTGACCATTGCATTAAAGGCTAGGGATGCCCATGGACTTCTTTATTTGATTGTTAATTTGCCTCCTAAATGCGAAATTAAGCAACGTTTTATGTTTCAATGGGGTATTTATTGAAAGATTTATGCAAGAAAAATCATGTCTATACATATTAGGCAACTTTTTAAATGGTCTTCATTAAACCTTTCCCACCACTTTGCTGCTGTAGAGTCTGTGCAGCTCCTTCACATAGCTGTGTGCGCTGCTTCTGTCTGCTCAGGGCTGACATTGACCATCTGCGCTTTCTTCTCTACCCCTCAGAGAAGCCGTGTTAGTCATATCAGCAGGAGTGGGTGGATGTTCTATTTGAGAGGGAAGGTGAGCACACGGTCAGTCAGAGGAGAGATCACACAGGCACCCTTGCCTGTCAAGGAGAGAACTTGTGGGAGTAACTGTAAGCAGTGCCTTTGTCCACACAAGAGCTTCCTCTGAGTTGTCTGAGATTTTGATGGCTTATCCTCATTATAGGTCATCAGTACCTGGTTGGCGGGGTGGGTCTGACTGCTAGGTCCCCTGCCAATCATCTGTATGAAGCACAGCGCCGTACGTTGTATTGCAGCTCAGGCCCATTTACTTGATTGGGACTGACCTGCCCCTAGGACTTGTAACCAATGAAAGTGATGTCACTGTCCTAGCGGCACCTGCGGGCTTACTGTGCTAAAGCCGAGCCTCTGCCCTTGCTCTGTAATCGGAGCAGTGACACGGGCAAGAATTTGACAGGGCCAGGCTACATGCCCACCCCTGTCATTCTAGCAACAGGTGGGCACTTCTCCTGTGAGGACAGCCCTCCACAGTTGAAGAATCCATGATGATGAGACAAATCGATTCATTAGAATAAATTTGCTTATCTTTAGTCTCAATATGAACCGCTAAGTTTTAAAGCCTATCAGCTGTGCTGTGTATTGCCAATATAGACCAGTGATTTGTAAAGTGGTAGGACTATGTTCTCATCACGGGCATCTTTCCCCCAGCAGCTGCCTGACACTTTTACAGCTTAGTCTGCTTTACACAAAAATTCCTAGGTCCTTTTCCATGTCAGTGTAAGGCTACATGCACACGACCGTATGTGTTTTGCGGTCCGCAAATTGCGGATCTGCAAAAAAAGGATGACGTTCCGTATGGCATCCGTTTTTTTGCAGATCCGTTGTAATGCCTATCCTTGTCCGCAAACTAGAAAAAAAATAGGACATGCACTATTTCTTTTGCGGAGCAACATAACGGACATACTGATGCGGACAGCACACGGTGTGCTGTCCGCATTTTTAGCGGACCCATTGAAATGAGTAGTTCCGCATCCTATCCGCAAAAAAAACTGATCGGACACAGAAACAAAATACGGTCGTGTGCATGAGGCCTTACTCATTGTTTTATCATTTAGTATGTACGGGTGACTTGCATTATTCCTTCCCATGTGCATAACTTTACATTTGTCAGTGTTAAACCTCATCTGCCACTTATCTGCCCAAGCCTCCAGTCTATCCAGATCCCTCTGTAGTAGTATACTGTCCTCTTCAGTGTTAATTACTTTACACAGTTTAGTGTCATCTGCGAAAATTGATACTTTACTATGCAAGCCTTCTACAAGATCATTAATAAATATATTGAAGAGAATAGGGCCCAATACTGACCCCTGAGGTACCCCACTGGTGTCAGTGACCCAATCTGAGTGTTTTCCTGTTAATAACCACCCTCTGTTTTCTATCATTGAGCCAGTTACTTACCCACTTACAGACGTTTTCTCCGAGTCCGAGCATTCTCATTTTATATACTAACCTTTTATGAGGTACAGTGTCAAATGCTTTGGAGAAGTCCAGATACACGACATCCATTGATTCACCGATGTCAAGTCTAGAACTTACCTCTTAATAGAAACTGATTAAATTAGTTTGGCATGACCGATCCCTCATGAAGCCATGCTGATATGGCGTTATTTGCTTATTTTCCTTTAGGTACTCCAAGAGAGCATCTCTTAGAAAACCCTGAAACAGTTTAACCACGACAAATGTTAAACTTACCGGCCTATAGCTTTTGGGCTCTGTTTTTGGACCCTTTTTGAATATTGGCACCACATTTGCCATGCGCCAATCCTGTGGGACATTCCCTGTCAGTATAGAGTCTGCAAATATCAGAAATAAGGGTCTGGCTATGACATTACTTAATTCCCTTAGGATACGGGGGTGTATGCCATTTGGTCCTGGTGATTTGTCTATTTTAATCTTTTTAAGACGCCGCTGTACTTTTTCCTCGGTCAGACAGGACACTTTTCTTGGGGAATTAATGTTTACATTCAGCATTTCATCTGACAGTTTATTTTCTTCAGTGAATACAGCGGAGAAAAAAAAATATTTAACAGCTTTGCTTTCTCTTCCTCGTCGCTCTCTGCTACTCCCCCTCATTACTCTTTAAAGGGCCGACACCTTCAGATTTATACTTTTTTACCATTTATATAATTGAAAAACATTTTAGGGTTAGTTTTGCTCTTTCGCAATTAATTTCTCGGTCTCTAGTTTGGCTTCTTTTATTTGTTTTTTACATATTCTATTTTTTTTCCTTTTAATTTTTCAGTACTTCCTCACTACGCTCCTGTTTTAGTGATTTAAATGCTTTCTTTTTGTCATTTATTGCTTTCTTTACAGTTCTATTTATCCACATTGTTTTTTTTTTTTCCTTAACCCTTTATTACCATAAGGTATGTACCTCTCACAATTAGATTTTAGGATGTTTTTAAAAATATCCCATTTTGTCGCTGTATTTTCATTTTTGAGGACTTTGTCCCAGTTAGTTAGGCCTTTGGCCTCTCTTAGTTGGCTAAATTTAGCTTTTTTGAAGTTTGGTATTTTTGTTCCTCCCTGAAGAAACACTCTTTTAAATGATAATTGGAAGGTTATTACTTTATGGTCACTATTTCCCAGGTGTCCCCCGACCTGCACATCTGTTGTTCTGTCTATTGGTTAATACTAAGTTCAGTATGGCCGTCCCTCTAGTCGGGTCCTGAACCAGTTGGGAAAGGTAATTGTCTTTGGTTATTGCCAAGAACCTGTTTCCTTTATGGGATGTACAGCTTTCAGTTTCCCAGTCTATATCTGGGTAGTTGAAGTCCCCCATAATAACCACCTCATTATGATTTGCCGCCTTGTCCATCTCGTTTAGTAGCAGATTTTCTATGGACTCTGGTATATTAGGTGGTTTATAATAAACTCCTATTAGTATTTTTTTGTTTTTACCTCCATGTATTTCTACCCACAGTGACTCCACATGTTCATGTCCCTCACTTATATCTTCTCGGACTGTGGGCTTTAGACAGGACTTTACATAAAGGCAGACCCCTTCCCCTCTCGGGTTTTTGCGATCCTATGTAAACAGACTGTAACCTTGTACATTAACCGCCCAGTCATAACCTATCATCCAGCCATGTCTCAGTTATTCCCACTATGTCATAGTCCTCCTCACACATCACTAATTCCAGTTCCCCAGTTTTATTAGTCAGGCTTTTGGCATTAGAATACATACATTTAAGAGGTTTATGTATATGTTGTACCCTACACCTTTTCCTTTTGAGCTGTTCTAGTTCCTCCCCCAGTCTTATTACCATGCCCCCGGTCTCTATCTGCAATATCTTCCCGTCCTTAACGTGATTACCCCCACTCCTGTCACTAGTTTAAACACTCCTCCAACCTTCTAGCCATCTTCTCCCCAGCACAGCTGCCCCTTCCCCATTGAGGTGCAGCCCGTCCCTACGATAGAGCATGTAGCTGACAGAGAAGTTGGCCCAGTTCTCAGGAACCCAAACCCCCTCCTTCCTACACAGTTCTTGAGCCACTTGTTAACCTCCCTAATCTCCTGTTGCCTTTCTTGTGTGGCGCCCGTGGTACAGGTAGTATTTCAGGAAATACTATCTTTTGAGGTCCTTGCCCTAAGGTTTTGACCTAAATCCCTAAAATTATTTTTAAGGACGCTCCACCTACCTCTAACTTTTGTCATTTGTTCCGATATGGACCATGACTGCTGGATCTTCTCCAGCCTCTCCCAGTAATCTGTCACCCCGATCCGCGATGTGTCGAACTCGAGCGCCAGGAAGACAACACACCGTTCAACAATCCCGGTCTTTGTGACCGATTGCCCTCTCTGTACCCCTAATAATTGAGTCTCCCACTACCAGCACCTGTCTGGCCTGTCCTGCTCTCCTGGTCCCCTGCATACTGGAGCTGACATTCCCCTGACTGGCAGAGGAAGTGTCCGGCTGCAGCAGTGCTCTATGAATTGACATCCCCCCTCATCTGCCAACCGTGAAAACTTGTTGGGGTGTGTCAGATCAGGGCTATCCTCCCTGGCACTCTTCCCTCTCCCCCTCTTTCTAACGGTTATCCAGCTAGCTCCCTCACTTTCCTGAGCCTCCTCGTTACCACCCTCCCCCACATCTACCCCATAGAGTGCTTGCTCAGTGAGCAGCAAACTCTTTTTCAAATTGTCAACGCTTCTCAGTGTTAAAACTCCCCCGGTTAGATACTCTATGTGCGATTCCAAACGGTAATTTGCTCACATTAGACAAGCTGTTCTAGGACTGCATACATTAGACAAGATGTGCACTGGACTGCGCTGTCAATAATGGAACACATACTAAATGGAGATTACGCAAGAAAAAATAAACATACAATATAGTGCAGCGATAAGAATCTAACTTACTGTAGTCCCCTCCTAAAGTCCCTGAATCTCAAGTCACGTAATCTAAAGTCAGACACTTAATACAAACACACTTCAACTCAAACACGCGAAAGCTCTCAAACTCGCGTTATTTGCCTGCTTGTATAAGTGCAGCTCTCGAACCAGCCTGCTTTTCTTTTCTCTGGGTTCAAAGTTGGAGGAACTTCTGTAGTAAAGCTGAATTTGCCCTTTTTTAATGTAACTTTTTTATTTATCCTGGTAATTCTGGGAGCGGAGATAATGTGAGTTTACCCGAAGATCACACGTGGTAGTACTCTGACAAACTATGCCTCATTTAAATCAGTACATATTTTATATTTATTGCTGTACCATAGTAAAAGGTATGATTAGTGTCACTTCAGTAGAAGTCCTGATGCATTGACATTTGCATGTTTATTCCACAGGAAAGCACTTTCAGAGTTAACCACGTGTCTGCGAGAGCGACTGTATCGCTGGCAACAGATTGAGAAAATATGTAGTTTTCAGATCGTGCACAATTCTGGTCTGCCAAACCTGACATCGACGCTTTACTCAGACCACAGTTGGGTGGTTATGCCCAGAGTCTCCATTCCTCCTTACCCGATAGCTGGTGGGGTGGATGACCTGGATGAAGATACACCTCCAATCATTTCCCAGTTCCATGGTATGTAAGTTCTCTGTCTATAAGCAATACGCTCTCCTCATCTTGAGATAGTCATTTAAAAAAAAAAAAACGCACCAAGAAGGAGTTGATTGAATTGAACAAAACTTTGAGTGTGAATGTAATGATCGATCCAAAGCCGCTTCGTAAAAAAATTCATTATAATACTGTATGGAGATTCATCTCCATACAGTATTAGAATGTACGGACTCCGATGAGTCGAAGTTAGTTATTTACAAAGGATCTCTGTACAGCATTAGAACACATTTTTTTTATCGAAGTGACTTTGGATGTAGCATCTGAAGTCTCTTCGCCCATCTCGAATTACAATATTAGAGCAAAAGGCTAAATTTATTGGGAAAAACTGGACAATAGAAAGGCGGCTCTAGGATCCTGTTGGCCACCTCTAGTCTGGATACAGGATGAGATATGGTTAGGCGTGGAGGCATATAAGTTTTGTGTGGTATCCTGTGGCACATTTGCTCAGATATTGCAGCTGGGCCGGTAGATCCTGCACACTGGTAGGTTGATGAAGCTGACATCCCAGCTGGTTCCATAAATGCTTGATTGGCGATACATCTGGTGATCGGACATCATACGAAGTTCTGAAATCTGGTGGAGGCATTGCTAAGAAACCCTTGCTGGGTGTTGGTGAGCATTATCCTGCTGTTGGAAGCCCTGCTATGTAAGAAAGCACATGGTGCCGCAAGATGTCCTGTACATATCGCTGACCTGTTCGTATCACTGCTAGGGGTGACCGATTTGTCATAAGTGGCTCCTCAGATCATCACACCAGCAACTGTGTCGCTCCACAGGAAAAGCAGGACTGAAGCGAATACCACAGGGCCTACAGACTGGACCCTGTTTGCCTTGTGTGCGTGCCACCACTGCTCATAGCTAGGTCAGAACGACCTAAATGGTGGGCAATTCATCTATCCAACTTTCAGTCCAGTAATACACCCCCTCTCAAAACCAAATGTAAAATGTCTTTGAATGCGTTGTAAAATAATGTCCATTAGTCACCAATCTCTCACCAAGAGGTACACTACCCAAAAGAAGCCTCAGAGTTGTTTTTTTTTTTTATATTTTATATAGAGCAGTGGGAAGACCTCTTGTGGAAAGACCCAGTATCTAATCAGACTACATCTGTAATAATTTACATATCTGCCTGAGGCATAACTGCATTTTGAAATTTGCAGCAATCTGACATTACTATCTGGGTGCGTTATTTTTTTGTTAGTTTTTCTTTAAGAGGCCTCTACTCTGCACTCATTACCTGTAATAATTGCACCTGTTTGAACTCGTTACCTGTATAAAAGAGACCTGTCCCCACACTCAATCACTCCAACCTCTCAACCATGGCCAAGACTAAAGAGCTGTCTAAGGACACCAGGGAAAAAATTGTAGACCTGCACGAGGCTGGGATGGGCTACAGGACAATAAGCAAGCAGCTTAGTGAGAAGGCAACGCTTATTAGAAAATGGAAGAAACACACGAGAACTGTCATTCTTCCTTGGTCTGGGGCTCGCCTTGTGTGGTAAGGAGGCGAGATTATAATTATTATTTTTATTTATTTTTTTAGCTAAAAATACATGGATTAAACAAAACAAATGTCCCAAAGGCTGCCATAGCATTTAAAAACAGTTTTTGAGATTTTTAGAAACTTGACCCAGAGCAGGGGGCTGTCTTAAATAAAGGTAAAACCCCTTACACACTTTCATATGTCTCACTGCTCTGTTCCCTGCTGGCACTGCAGCACTGACGACCCTTCCATAGGTCATGTGATCGCTGCTGCCAGTCAATTGACCTCAGGGGTCATACATGACCGCTGAGGCCTATGTTTTGCACCCTTCACCCCGATGATGGAAGTGTCCAGCGCTTGTGCGGATACAGCAGTTTACTCCTTGTAACTGCCAATGCACTGAAGCTTTCAACACCACTGGAGAAGAGGATGCAGCAAGGGAGGCAGTCATATGGGCAAATCACATGACTGGCGCAATCTGGAGCGCCTTGGACATGGTGGCTGTCACATGCACTGTTGACTCGGGGTCCAGTCGTATCATGGGTGGCTGGGGGCTTCGGCGTGTCTTCTGGGGTTAAGGATTGACCACCTTTTAGCACTTCACATGCCAGTACTCAGCAGCTTATGACATTTATTACATTTTAGCAGAAAGTGGTCAACCCCTTTTAAAGGGGTTGTCCAAGTTATGAAAAAAATATTATAGCACTGTAAATCTGATGGGCAGCAATGTAAGGGTAAGCTAAGGGTACTTTCACACTTGCGGCAGAGAGGATTCCGGCAGGCAGTTCCGGTACGGAATTGCCTTCCGGATCCGTCAAAACGTATGCAAACTGATGGCATTTGTCAAACAGTGCAAGATCCTGATCAGTATGACAAATGCATTGAAATGCCGGATCAGTATCTCCGGTGTCATCCGAAAAAACTGATCCGACATTTATTTATTCCTCCCCCCCCCCTAGGACGGAACTCAATGCCGGAAAATAACGCTATTGTGAAAGTACCCTAAGCAAGTTTTAGGTAAAAAAATAATTCTCTTTCCTCATTTGCCTGGTTCTCTTCTGGCCCTTTGTTTGTTTACCTGCAATAACAATCTCTGCCCCTCCTCCTGCTCTGCAAAGGGAGTGAATACAAGAGCTGCCCTGAGTGACATGTCGTCTGCCTGCTGGGATACTCGGCAGCATGTTGTATGTGTAGGACTACAAGTCCCAGCTGTACAATGACATTGCTGATACACACAGATCTTCCTCCCTACCTGTTCTTGTGCAGAACTCCTAGTCTGTCAGCTCCTGTGCCCAGCATTTGTGCCCTCACTGCCTGCAGCCACTTGGTAAAGCCTTCAGCCCGGAGTCTGTGCTCCTGAAGGGGTTTATCTTTCCTGAAGTATCCAGTGGGAGGGAGACACAGGGCAGAAGGCAGTGAAGGGGGGTGTGGCCAGCACTGTGACGTCACAAAACATCATCTGAGCAGGGAGAGAAGCTGAGCTTACAGGTCATGTGACCGTCAGTGAAATCTGAGAAAGGAGCAACTACAGATGCAGTAAGTGCATGGTAAAGCTGTTACATTTGGTTAGTTAGGAACATACAAAGAACAAGAAAATAACTGACAACTCCTTTAAATAGACTTACCTGTAGAAATCTATGTGTGGGTTGTATATTTATTATAAATGTGATCGCAGATTTTTCTTTAAAGGGGTTCTCTGGGGTCTCCTATATTGATGACCTATCCTCCAGGATAGGTCATCAATATCAAATCGGCAAAGGTCCGACACCCAGCACCCCCTCCGATCAGCTGTATGAGGAGACGGACGCGCTCGCAGCTACTTGTGTGGATGTAATTTACCACATTTTATAACTGCTCCCTGCAAGGATCATTTCACTTATTTGTATGTATATTGTATGCGTGGCCTCCCTTCTACTAGAAGATGAGTATCATATAATTTCTGTGACTAACCTGCTTCTGACAAACATCAGAGCCTTTCATTATTGGATATCCTCAGTAGTGCAGCCTCAGTCTTTCTGCCTGCTGCATTAATGAGACCAGTCGTATTTTTTATATAGAAATATTTTTGGGTAGGTCTCTGTAAGACCCAAAAATGCCCCCAGTTCTATGTAGGCGTTATGTCTCTGCTCATTCTAATATTCCCCAAACCTGCAATATATAAGCCACAGTCTCCTGAGAAATGCTTGGAAGTCACGTACACTAAGGGAGGTGCGGGGTGTGGAACTGCTGCCTGTAGACTGAGGGATTATTAATGTACACGCCAACATACGTGAACACAAGATTTGGCAGTGACCATATGTCTGCTTAAGGATTGTTTTGTCCTTTTTTTTTTTTTAAATGAGATCTCTCAAATGTTTACCAAGGGTTTCACCTCTCCTGTCAAGGCTGATTTAGTAAATGCTTACATTGCCCCATAAAATAATAAATCTGGAGCATCTTCTCTTATATACCTGCATTGTGCCTTCCCTCTGTTATTCCTCCTGTAAATGCTGTGCTGCCTTGTCAGGGAGGCATGATCCTATGCGCCAACAGTGTCTGCACTGATGGTCTCCCCTACAACATCTGTGTTCAGTCGACTGCCATGGGGAATACTAAAACCCAGTTGTGAATGTGCTCATATATTTCTAGGAGGAATAAAAGTTCTGTACAAAACCACATAAAAAATGCTGGCATTTAATTGGTAATTAAATATTGACATTGCTATTACTGTACACTTGTCCACTCCGCAGACACATCCTTTTTAACAAATATGAACTCCGGTAAAGTTCTGACAGGGAGAAGTTGAGCAACTTTGCTCATCAGTCTCTAGAGCATATATTTTGTGTTGTGCCATTCCTCTATTATTTCTGCTAGAAGTCTATCAATAAAGGTCCACCTGGGTGTTACCAGTAGGGGGTGTGTCCCTGCACACTGACATTTATCCAGTCACTTCTACCCATGTCTGGACACACACTACAACTGGTAACCCATCTGGACCTTCATTGCAAACTGCTAGCAATTCATTCATAACTTTTAGCCGGAACAAAACAGCGCAACATTAAGAATCGATACTCCAGAATGGTTCTTACAAGGTTCCCAGGTTTTAGGACCCCCCCCCCCCCCCCCCACCGATCTGATAAGCTGTTCGAGAAGGCACCGGCACACGCAGTAGCGTCGCAGCCTTTTCTTGGCTTCTCCTACTCCAGTGACATCAGGTTCATCAGTCATGTTGCCTAGGTGCAGCTCGGCCCCATTGAAGTGAATGGTGGTGCTACTGCAAGCGAGTGGTGCTACTGCAAGCGCCGTTGCCTTCTCAAACAGCTGATCGTGGGGATCCCAGGCGTCTAACCCCCACCGATTAGATACTGATGACCTATCTAGCGTGTAGTTCATTGGTATAAAAGTCTCGGAAAACCTCCTTTTACATGAATTCCCCCACCCCTTGGGGCACTACTGTAGTCTATAGTCCTCTCTAACTGGACTTTTCAAATATCTACTCCTCTCCTTATTGCTGACTGTCCATATCTTAGTGATGGGGAGCAGGTTTAAAGGTTATTTACCATTGAACCTTGATTAGTTTTGGAACAGTCATTGCATTTCTTCTTTACATGTAGTTGATTTTACTCTATGCGTTCACAGGAGAGAGGTGCTAGGACGCTCGCCACCAATGAATCTGCTGATTTCTACTACAGTTATGGAGGCTAGCCTGTAATACAGATACGCACTGTTTAACTTGTTTAGAGGCCCCCCTAGTGTCCGCACAAGCAAACTGCATGGAAGAAATTTAGGGCACACAATCTGCAGCCTGAAAATCTATTGGAACCTGTCCAATAATGATTTAGTTATTAATATGAGCAGCGTTTCGTACGGAGAAAATGTCTCCCTCTCTTTAGAGTTATCAGGGTCTAACTTTCCAGTAAACAGCTTCCTGGGTGTTTTTATCCTATGACCTAATGCTGTGTATTGAAAGGATTTATTTTTTTCCCTCTTTCTGTGTGATTAAAATTCCCTTCCTGTCTCTGTAGGTTCCATTCTGAAAACTCATGGAACATTGGCACGCAGCAGCAGCATGTGTCGCCCTCGACGTAATGTAATTCCACCTTCCCCCCAGTCTCAACACGTCCTGCAGTCACCTGATCCCGACATTCTGTCGGTATCGAGCTGTCCTGCCCTGTACCGCACCGAGGAGGAAGAGGATGCAATCTACTTCATTGCAGAAAAGCAGTGGTATGAGAAATTAAGTCACGCTAATATGCCTAAAAGGTAGATGGTTTACCGAAATACCAAAGCGCCTATTTCTAGTCTCTAGCACCTCTAATCTACCTGGAATTCACATCGACACAGAAGCAAGTACAAATCCTAGAGCCTTGTGCCGTCATCACCGGGATGATCTGCGCCAGAGCACCCGCTGTAATGTTAGGCAAGGTTACTTTCACATCCGCGCTTTTGCTCTCCGGATTTGAGATCCGGCATGGGATGTCAAAACCCCACAAAACGCTTCCGTTATTATAATACGACCGGCTGCATCCGTTCAGAACAGATCCGGTTGTAATAAATCAAAAATTAAGAAACCGGATCCGGCACTAAAACGATTGTGAGTCAGTGGGTGCGGGATCCATTTTCTTTGTGTTCGAAAAAACAGATCCGGCACATTGACTTACATGGTTTTTGGTACCAGATCCGGCTTCTTCAGTTTTCATGCGCACAGAAAATATCTGCTTGCGGCGATTTTGTGTCAGACATGGGAACGGGAATTCGTTCTGGTGCACTCTGTTCTGGTTTGCTCAGTTTTTGTCCCCATTGACCATGAATGGGGACAGAACTGAAGCGTTGGGCTGCGGTTTTTGCGATCTTAAAACCGGAAAGGAAAACGCAGATGTGAAAGTAGCCTAACCTAAGCAATGACCACAATTTGTTTTCAATTATTTTTTTTTATTTTTTTATTCATACTGTTGCTTGCTTTTGTGTGGATTCTTATTGCTAATTTCTATACCTGCTTTTAGTTTTTTTTCCCATTACCTGGATATTTGCGCAGAGCTCACAGTCTGGGAGTTTTTTTTCTCCCAGGCTGTGAGCTCTGCGCTGTGATTGGCCAGCGCTACAGTCTAGGAGAAGGAGACTCCCAGGAGAACAAGGGCAGACTCCGCCTACTATATAATCAAGTCCCCGAACATACCGGAGGGCATGGCAGGAGAACGGAGCGGCGCCCAGGGATAATAAGTGCAGTGAGATCCCTGGGCGCCGCTGTACAGATCATGACACTTAGTTCACAATGTCAGGATCGGTGAAATGTCCTCCTTAATGTAGGCCTGATATAACAAAACAATAACAAACACAGGTGCACTCTGCAGTATTACTAAATCCTCAAACTGTTTTTAAAATTGAGAGATTAGTCAACATGTCCTACGGTGTAGAACATGTCTAAGCCCGGACACCGCGACAAGGTTTCTCAAGTAGCCTGGGACCCTACACTCTCCTACCTGAGCCATATGGGCGATACCAGGAGCCAGTGGGCAAATTACAGGAGCATAAGGCCGACTCACAAACAACTCACCAGTTACCTCCAGCATGTGGCCATGCTTGCAATGGGAGGAGGGAGGAGTCTGTGAGTCCCACTCAAGACTGGCTGATATGGCCCAGGCCTCACAGGTGCACCTAAATGTGGCCTGTAGATGGAAAACAGGCACATTTAAATTGGAGTTTATACACCTCCAGGAATCTATATATACAAACTAAAAAGACAGGTTGGCATTAGCAGGAGGTGCTCAAACCCACATGCAGTTGTGCATATATATAGGGGAGCAGATCCTGCACTTGTGGCCCGTTGCTAATGGCGATCCCCAGTAAAAATCCTCCCTCCTCCCATTGCAAGCATGGCCACATGCTGGAGGTAACTGGTGAGTTGTTTGTGAGTCGGCCTTATGCTCCTGTAATTTGCCCACTGGCTCCTGGTATCGCCCATATGGCTCAGGTAGGAGAGTGTAGGGTCCCGGGCTACTTGAGAAACCTTGTCGCGGTGTCCGGGCTTAGACATGTTCTACACCGTAGGACATGTTGACTAATCTCTCAATTTTAAAAACAGTTTGAGGATTTAGTAATACTGCAGAGTGCACCTGTGTTTGTTATTGTTTTGTTATATTGTTATATTAATTATTACATCCGCACTTGTTACCTTGTGTAGGATGTCTATTGTGGTACTTGTGGTTCGCTGCGGGCATCCTCCATTGTATGCATTTTGCTGGGGATTGCCATTAGCAACGGGCCACAAGTGCAGGATTTGCTCCCCTATATATATGCACAACTGCATGTGGGTTTGAAGCACCTCCTGCTAATGCCAACCTGTCTTCTTAGTTTGTTAATGTAGGCCTGGCCCATTTAAGGGTTTTATTAGCCAACTGGAAAGAAAGGGTCTATTTTTTTTTTTTTTGTCCATAGGCTTCGCCTGGTATTGTAAGGGGATGACCTGCAATACCTGGGAAAGCCTATGAAGATGTGAGGCACTGTTTCTATGGAGGCAAAAGTAATCCCTCTTTTCTGAGAACAGACAACCGTTTTAACCAAACCCTTTCTACTATATCTAACTTCCTTTCTCACCTTTTTTCTTTTTAATATGGAATCTGTAACTTGGTTGTATACTAACAGCAATACTTGTGTGCCATGTATTCAGCAACCATTTGAGCATAGTGTAGATCAGGGATCAGCAACCCTCTGCACTCCAGCTGCTTTGAGACTACAACTCCCAGCATGCAAACATGTTTGGCTGTTCTCACAACTCCTATAGAAATTAATAGAGCCTTCTGTGAGTTCCAGAACATCTGGATTGCCGGAGGTTGCTGATCCCTGGTATAGATTTTATTACTCGGGTCTAGGCACCAACATCATCAATCAGACCTTCCAGACTAGTTTTGGTAGTTGCACTGAGGTCGTATACTCGTATAATCCTCAATGGTGACCAACCCCCCTCAATGCATGGGCCCCCTCATATACATTATACTTAAACCTGCTCCCCGACACCTGCGTCGCTCTGGATCCCTGCACGGCCGCTTCTGCATCTCCCCGTCACTCGGATTAAAACCCCTGGATGGGGGTCGATAGATAATAGGACACCACGGGGACAAGCCTCACTAGCCCCACCCACGATTCTAGGGATGCTCGTCCCCGCTACGGCCTGCTATTGGCTGCTCCGGCCCCCCCTGCGGCTGTGCAGGGACCCGGTGCCGAGGAGCAGGTAAGTATAATGTATACGAGGGGGGGGCTGGATTTGGGAGGGGGGGTCATTATAGTGGTTGGATAACCCTTTAAAGGGTATTTCCATGTTATGGTAGATTAAGATATTCCATTAAAGGGGTTATCCAATAGTATAAAAAGCTCCCCCATATGCCTGGGCCCCTCACGTTGAAATTACTTACCCCGCTTCCTGCGCTGCTCCTGGTCCCCACACTGCCGCTGATGCTTTTCCTGGTGCACGGATGAAAACATCCAGTGTTGCGGGGGAGCAGCCAATGGCGGGCAGGGAAGAGACGAGCCTCCCTAGTGGCACCAGCGATGCTAGGGAGGCTCGTACCCCGCCTGCCATTGGCTGCTCCCCCTGACACCGGGGGGTGTTTCATCCGTGCACAGGGAGAAGTGGCGGTGTGGGGAGCGGGGTAAGTAATTTCAATGTGAGCCGCCTGGGCATATGGGGGAGCTTATTATACTCTTGGATAACCCCTTTAATTTATGATTAAGTGGAGCCCAAATGAAGCGAGCACTGTTATAGCGCTGTGTTTTTGTCTCCACACAGCGGGCCCAGTTAAAGGATTGCAGATGCCGGCAGGTCTCTGAACAATAGTTTGGCCAGGAGTACCGTTACGTAGGGCCTGGTTAGCAGGGGATGCAGCACTATACCTCCATTCTCTGATCAAGTGGCAGTCTCAGAGATCAAACCCCAGTGAGATACCAACACTAAGATTCATAGTTTGGATAGTGTTTTGGGTTCATCTCTACAACATTTTTGAATTTATTTAGAAATTTTATTAATTCTGTTTTCTAAACTTTTTATTTCCTTTGTGTCATCAGGGAAGCTCAAGATACAGGTTCAGAATGTGATTCTTTAAACTCTTCAATTGGAAGAAGACAGTCACCACCTTCAAGTCTGGAGGTTCAGCAGCAGCCCATACGGAAGATCTTAAAAGAGGAAACCTCATGTGAGGAGTCTCTATCTACAGACTCTCCTGTAACCACAGATGTTTCTAAAACCTCCTCCCCTGACACCACAGGGTTAACAGAAAGCCAAAGCATGGTCTTTAGTCCAGCCAGTAAGGTATACAATGGTATTTTGGAGAAGTCTTGCAGCTTACACCAACTCTCCAGTGTTTTACCTGTCTCTAAGGCACCCCATCCTTCCTTCCCTTCGTCTCCAAATGACAGCAAGCCAGTTCAAGAAGTCCATGGGATTCCCGTACTAAAGACCACACCCCATGACCTATCTCAGAATGGCGAGAAAAAAAAGCAATCAAAAATTAAAGTCCTGCTGAAGAAAATCTCAAAGTAAACGACTTTGAAGGGATTAAAGACAATGGATGAAGCGTCTTAACGTTTTGAGAATGTAACTCCTTGTGGAGTTTTTCAAGACTGAATGTTCTGGGTGTGATGCTCCGAGGTTCGTCTTAAAATTTTACCGACTGTGAAGGTCATGCCAACTCTTATCACTGAAGTTCAACGGAAAGTGGATCTGTTTACAGTCCCTTTTTGTCTATTTATTTCTGCTCTTAAGTTTTTAGTTCTGAATTTGTAAGAGGCCACTAGTTTGGACTTCCCAGCTCCGACGGACTACTCAAGCCTATGTTGGGGAGTGCCCGATCTCATGTTTACTGGAGCATCTTCTTATCTTTCCACAGAGCTATGACATTTTACATTATGGACGAAGTAATTAATTGCACTACAGTGGAGGTTGTTTTTTCCAGATTGGAAAAAAAATCAAGGAAATTTGCAAGTGAAATAGTGAAAAGATTTGTAAAATGGCAGATAAGAGGGTCTGTTTTCACTTTTAAATCAACCGGGTTTTTAAGTAGAGCCTAGAGTTTCTAATTGGCAAGATTTCCAGGAGAAGACACTCATACATTTTTGTATGGGGGAGGTCTAGATTCACCTATTCTTACTGTTACAGGTTGACGTCCTGCTGTAAAGAGTGTTTATTTCTCTAGGGCTTTCACTGTGATTTCACAGAGCTGTATGATATATGTAGATATTATATAACAAGAGGGTGCCCTCTTGATCTTTTATGCAAGCGATGATCGGGGATCGTTACGGGAGTTAATGCACTTAGATTGGTGCTTTAAGTGCTATTAACCAATAAGCCGAGGATTGTTTACAGGCAAAGGGTGACTGGATTTGCTGTACTTTCTACTGTGTTGAAGTTTGAGGGATTACTGTATTTTGGGCTTACCCACTGACCACATTTAGCATGCAGATGTGCAAACAACACGTAACGTTTATGGTTCCTCGTGTTCGAGTGTTACCGACTCACATGCATTTTCATAGCTCCAAACTGACACCATGGGTATTGCTAAAATGTACTGTTTGCCATAAACCTCTCGCACTGCCCAGGCGACTAATAACTGCAGTGGGGGCCCTTATCGCTCTAACGCGCATTTTCGTTTCTCTGCTACAAGAGATTTGTACATGTTGTACCATACACAATGCCACTTTTAAACTAATAATACTTTTGCTACTACAGACACCTATGTCTACCCCCTTTTTGCCAATACTTTGACATGTTTTTCTCTTGTTTTTGCCTGTTTCAAATCTTAATCACTAGATCTGTTACATTTCAAAATGTACAATTTTCCAATAAACTAATTTATTTGATTTCTGGAAGGGAGTTTGATTCATGGCAAGTGCCTAGTAACTGGTATATAAGTGGGTAGCATCAGGCTGCTTGGGCACCATACAGTAATACAGCATGGATCCTTTACGTGGCCTGATGTGGTAAAATGGGTCAGTAGGCGCTCGTTTAAACATCCTTTACATAGGGCGATGAAAACTGGATTGGGGAGGAAGGATTGTTACTATGCCGGCAGCACATCCCCTGTTCAAATGGGGAGGTGTGCCTCCAACCAGAGAGACTTTTGCCACTCATTGCTGTCCTGCACTTGTATTTGCTATTCACAACAATAGCAAATACAGATGGGGCCTGGCAATTACCATTAATCCCATGGCCAAACTCCATCATGTAAGGCACCCTTAAAGGGGTATTTCCATCTCAGACAATGGGGGAATATCACCAGGATATGCCCCCCCCCCCCCATTGCCTTATAGGTGCGGTTCCCACCTCTGGGACCCACACATATATATCGAGCGGACCCCTGTGGGTCGTGTAGGGCACATTCACAGCCACCCTCAATTCACTTCTATGGGGCCAGCGAAAATAGCAGAGCGCTGGCTTGGCTATTTCCATCAGCCCCATAGAAATGAATGGGAGTGGTGGCCACACAATTGTGGTGCGCTCCCATTCAATCCTATGGGGAGAGCGTTTGGCGGTGGACAGAACTTGGAAAACCCTGGGTCCTCCAGCAGCCACCTTCCCTGCTCTGTTCTCAGTGTAGGTGTGGGTCCCTAGCGATATGCCACCATTATCTGAAATGGGAATACTCCTTTAAGGCCTCCTGCACACAACTGTATCCACAAATCTGCAAAATACGGATGCCGTCCTTGTGCATCCAGCAGGACCCACTGTCAAAAAGCCTATTCTTGTCTGCAAAATGGACAGGAATAGGACAGGTTGTATAATCTTCATCCTGGCCACATGGATGCGGACAGTATATGGATGGCGCCCGTGTGCTGTCCACTTTTTTTGCTGGGTCAGTGTGTGATCCGCAAAAAATGCCGATCGGACACGGACCAAAAATACAGTCGTGTGCGTGATGCCTAAAGATCAGCTGACAAACGAGTGTTGCTTGTTTGTCGGCTGAGAGGTGAGTTGTTTAGATGGGCCAATAATTAGCCGAAGAAATGTTCCTACTAACGTTAGTTTCTGGTCATCAGCCCAGTGTAAAAGGCCCTCAAGTTGTAGGCATTATAAGTAGTGTTGAGCGAACTTTTGTTTTAAGTTCGGCGTCTAAAGTTCAGGTTCGGGTTATCGAAGAATCGCGTTATGGATTCCGCTACCACGGACCATAACTTATGGTTGGTGGTAGCGGAATCCATAACTCTATTCTTCGATAACCCGAACTTTAGACGCCAAACTTAAAGCACAAGTTCGCTCAACACTAATTATAATCACAGGACATGTGCTTTAATTGTTCTTTATTGGTCTTTAATGCCCCTGTGTCCAGGGCAAATCATTTCAAGTTTACTGTCGTGGTATAAACCAATGGCATTGGCTCAGAAGACATCATAATAGGTGGTATTCTTGAAGAGTCCATTAGTGGATAGTAAGTAAACTGTTAAAATAACCAGAAAATGTACACACATTGAGCCAAGCCAAGTTCTGAAGACCTGAAAAGAGAGTGGCTAGGTCATTAAAGTTGAAAAAATGACTATTAAATGGTGGACAATAAGAAATTAAAATTGGTGCCAAATATTTGGATTGTACTATTAGTAAACTTCTCAAGGACTGCTGTCAATCAACTTCCTCAATTATTAGGAGCACTGATGATCTGTTGTTCATTCAATGTTTGCTAATCATGGTCAGCTATTCAGGATGTCATCAGGTCGTGGCTTCCCGAACTTTCATTTGCAATCTGTAGTTATGTACAGATCTGTCCACCCTTTTCCAAAAACTTAGTTAAAGGCTATGTACACCTTTTTTGGGGCAATTTTTTTACAATTCTTGCATTGTGCTAATTTTGAGCTAAAGATATATTTTTTTTCAATTGATCATTAAACATTTGGAGCCCTTTTTCTCTGTACAGGGCTGAGTTTATCTAGTAGCAGGATCAGAATTTTCCCTTTGTTCCTCCAGGCTGCTCACCTGACTGGTTCCATCTCTGACGATATAAACACTCATTATAACTCTGTTCTTATCTTAATGATAAAAATGGGGCTTAACTAAAGGTTTTACCTTTTAGTAATTTAGAGCTAGAGGTAAGTACTATTCACACACCTAGAAAACGTTAACCCTTTGTGAAAATGGCTCAATATTTTTCAAGGGGTTATCCCATGAGTAATGTAAAAAAATGAAAATCAGACATCATATAGCACATCACAATCTTTCTAATAACGCTAGAACCAGCTCTGTGCCTCACATGGATCCAGAAATCTCCACAATCATTTGTTCTGCTACAGATTGTCTTTTCTGCTCTAGCTTAGGACACATGTCTTTTCTGCTGGAGCTCTCTCCCTATCACAGCTCAGGAGGCGTGTCCATGCGCTCCCTATCACAGCTCAGGAGGCGTGTCCATGCGCTCCCTATCACAGCTCAGGAGGCGTGTCCATGCGCTCCCTATCACAGCTCAGGAGGCGTGTCCATGCGCTCCCTATCACAGCTCAGGAGGCGTGTCCATGCGCTCCCTATCACAGCTCAGGAGGCGTGTCCATGCGCTCCCTATCACAGCTCAGGAGGCGTGTCCATGCGCTCCCTATCACAGCTCAGGAGGCGTGTCCATGCGCTCCCTATCACAGCTCAGGAGGCGTGTCCATGCGCTCCCTATCACAGCTCAGGAGGCGTGTCCATGCGCTCCCTATCACAGCTCAGGAGGCGTGTCCATGCGCTCCCTATCACAGCACAGGAGGCAGTTGAAGGATGAAACTGAGCATGTGCGACCTTCTCGGAACAGGACAAAGAAATAAGAAAAAGAACAAACCAGGGCTGTGGAGTCGAGGAGTCTGAGTCGGGGGAAATTTTGGGTACCTGGAGTCGGAGTCGGCAAACAATGCACAGACTCCGACTCCTACTAAATTTAGATTGGAATAAAAAAAAAAAAAAGCAAGTTTAAATCTCCCAATTCACAAAAAGTTATAATTAATGACTTCTCTACTGTAAGAATAAAGACCAATGCATGCAGTGCCTCATGTAACCGCAAAACGAACACGTTAAGTAACCGTGAAGAAGCATGCTTTCATGTGCTTCACTATATGGCACGCAACGCACAATTAGGAGCTGCAATACTTATACTTTCCATAGTGTTGGGTTCTGCTTTTACAGGGAACGCAGCGTCCATGTGTAACCTAGCCTCTCACTGATAAGGGATTAAATAATAATGTTTTTTGCAGGACTAGAGAGTGAGACACTTGTATAAGTGAAGGGAATGGAGGGCCAATAGTTCAAGACTGAAGCTGTAAACCATTGAAAAAACTGCTGTCATTTAGCTAAGGCTATAAAAACTTGTAAACTCCGATTGTTAGCTTAAACTTTAAACATGACTATGGGATTCTCCTAGGAAAATCATGTTTTAGAATAAATGCCCCTTCCTGGATCCTCCCACCGCCCGATCTTCAGCAGCAGATCAGCACACAAAGGAGAAAGCAGCAGCCCAACTACCTCTCTGCTAGAAGAGCTTAGAAGAACTTGTGTTTGTCTTTTGCTTAAACTGTGCAATACAGTAGACTGTTGGCTTCCCAGCCAGTAGTCCTGTGGTAGGTTGCGTTTCTTTCCCTCAAGGAATGTATAAAATACATTTGCATATTAATACAGAGGAGTCAGAGTCGGAAGTACATAAAACTGAGGAGTCTGAGTCGAACATTTATCTACCGACTCCACAGCCCTGGAACAAACGGCACATGGCGCTGTACAGATACATTTTATTGAATACCAGCTATACAAAATTTTTAATTACATGCGTTTACAAAAGTATTCAGGTGCTGGTTTGAAAACTGTAGAATATTTTTTGCAGAACAACCCCTTTAATAAAGACCAATTGAAGATTTTTTATTTTTTATTTTTTTGCTCAAAATGACTAAAATGCAATAATAATAGAAAAAAATTGCCCCTGAAGATGTGCATAGCCTTTCAAGAACTCCACTATAAATTCAATATAATATTTCTGTATGTTTGCAAAACCCTCAACAGGGCGCAGTTCACATCACGACCGCTAGGTGGCCACATGTTAGACACAGAGGATTGCAAAACCATGTTTCTTTTTCAAAGCTCGTCATCTCATGCCGCTCAGGATATGTGAAGCCAAGAGGAACGGAAGGAAGGACACGTTTGTAACGACATGTAAATCAGGTCTGTCACCGTAATGTGCTGCCCTACTTAACCCCTTAGTGACCACGCACATTTTATTTTTTTTTTTAAATCGCATTCAAAGAGCTAGAACTTTTAGTTTTTTTTCATCCATGTACCTGTATGAGGTCTTATTTTTTGCTGGACAAGTTATAGTTTTTAATGCACCATTTTGGGTACATGTAATGATTTGATTACAGCCAGCTGTTGAGCTAAAACACCCTTTTTTTTTTTTACGTCGGTAAAAAGGTGTAGTAGTGGTCACTAAGGGGTTAAGTTATGAGCCTACTGTATTCACGAGGGGCATTTCTACACTGCTTCTTCACTAGTCTGACATGCAGCTGCCAATGACTGCTGAGGATAGGGGGCTCACCAAACTATACTGCCCGACCCCATTGACTATAATGGGATCTGAAAGCCAGCATTTTGCCAGAAAGCATCTGGATTCCATCCTAGAAAATGGGGTCTGGCGATGAACGGCAATATCTGGCTAGGCTGGATCCAGTGAATTCCAGCAGGAAAAGTATGCTGCATCTGTTAAACACAAATGTGAACCTACCCCTGAAAGCCTGGCCACTGTATCTTTTTTGCTGCACTTGTACTGGGAACAGCCCATAAAGGCAGCTAGTTATTAAACTGTCGGCACTGATGTTGATAGTTTTAACCTCTTCTTGTCCTTCGCCATATGTATGCAGTGCATTGGAAAGAGCGTTAATGACCTTCCCCATAATAGTACAGCGCAGCGATCAGGAGGGCACAGAGGCTGTGCGTGCCTGATCAGGATAGGGGTCTGGCTGTTACTGCTGGCATTGGCGCTTCACAGACCGAGGCAACTCCATCTCTAACTTCATCAGTTCCCCGCAATGTGATTGCGGGGTGCCGATGGATGCCATGGCAGGCCGGGCCTGCCAGCTACAGAGGCTTACGGGGTAAAGCCCCTAGGCTGGGTCTCCAAGGCAACTGGCAGTGTAATACTGACAATTAAAATGCAATACAATACAGAATGGGTTGCATTATAAGTGTTCCGACCATCAGAAGTTGAAGTCCCATAGTGGGACAAAAATAAAAAGTTTTTAATAAAACAAAATAAAAAAATAAAAAGTTTTCTCCATTCAATATGTTTACTATTGTAAAAAGTAGACATATTGGGTATCACAGTGTCCATAACGATTGGCTGTATACGAATATCATCATGATCTACCCTGTCAGAACGCTGGGGAAAAAAAAACGCAAAATATTTTTGGGTCGCCCATTAAGGCAAAAAAGTTGTATGTACCCTAAAATGCAACCAATGAAAACGTCAACTCCTCCTGCAAAAAAACAAGCCCTCGCGCAAGACCGTAGCCAGAAAAATAATAAACATTTATGGCTGTCAGAAAATTCTAACATAAAAACATACCGTATATATATTTTTTTCCCAATGAAAACATGAACTTATCCTGCAAAAGTGAGCCCTCACACAAGACGATCACCAGAAAAAAATAAAATAGTGCGCTCAGAAATCCATTGTTTTTCCCCAAAATTTTTTTTTTTGTGTAAATGTAAAAAAACGTAAACCATTATCTCTGTGATCTTACTGACCAGCAGAATTTTCCAGCACGCTGCAGTAACCAAACCCAAAGAGTAAAGCCTAATTTATGGTCGTGGGCTGTACGTTTTCTACACGGATAGCACACGTCCCGATTCATTCTAATGTGTGTTTTTTTGGGTCAGTGTTTTTAGCACGGATCCATCACGTCCATTATACTCTATGGGTCCGTGAAAACCACGGATGCCATCCGTGTTTCACGGATCATTAGAAAGATGCTTTTGAAAAAAAAATTCAGCTGTTCAGTGTCAGTGAAACACGGATGCAACACGGACAGCAAAAATAGGACACATGGACCCAACATGTGCAGCTTCACGGATGCATCACTGACCACCTGCTCACGGATTTGTGAATGAGGCATAATGGTGGAATTGCTGCCTTTTTCCTGCTTTCCAAAATGCAAAATAAGTGATCAAAAAATGTCCCCCTGATAATGGTAATTCATCCCACAAAATATAAGCGCTCACACAACTGCATTGAGAGAAAAATAAAAAAAAACATAGAAAATAGCTGTACTGGTCCCCCAGAGACTTGTGAAAACATGGCGCCTGTAAACCAATTGGTGGTGGTCTTTCCTTTCTGAACCCGGCTGTGTACCCAAACGGCAGTTTACATCCACATTTAGGGCATTTCCATACCCAGTAGAATCTGCCTAACAATTTAAGGGGTGTGGTGACACAAGCTGGGCACTGAAATGCCATATCTGTGGAAAATTTTCATTTTGCCTCGTCCCCTGCTCATTTATTTATGCAAAATGCCTGTGGTGTAAAAATGCTCACTCCACCATTTGACAAATAACTTGATTGGTGCCATTGTACTATTACAGTCACATCAAAGCTAATCCGGCCGACTGTATCAGCAGAGAACAGCCTGCAGAAGTTCTCCAGATCTGGCATGGCTGGATAGCGCTGCATGCCACAAGAAGCAGTTTTTGACCAAATACCAGCATTTATGCTGCTGAGCAGGCGTTTTCCATGCGGTCCGACAGTGAGCGGCACTATCCGGCTATGCTGGATCCAGAGAACTGGAACAGTCTGTCGTGAGTGTGGAACAAGCCTTAGATGATATCAACCTGTTCCTGACTGCCTTGTGTGTGTGTGTGTGTATATATATATATGTTGGTGGTTGGGACTTTAAATATGGCACCTGCAGAGGGCATTCTAGCTGGCAGGTGTCTGCTGTCTTAAACAGCAGGAAACTGGGGCTAATGTCCACGAATGGCAGTAATGCTGATCATGTACTTTTAACACTTTAAATTGAGCGCGCACTTCCAGGTGTGTTCTGGCATCCCCCAGCAGAGATCAGGGAAGATGAAGAGTGTGTGCAGCAGCACCTGTCCTGAGTGACGGAAGGTTGCCACCCATTAGTTCCAATAGAGAGCCTGCCTGTGGCAGGGCTCCATAGGAATTTAAAGGGGGTTCTCTGGGCTTTTTCTATTGATAGAAGCCAAAAAAATGATGGGTTGCTCAACCAGGGGTAAAAAAAAAATGGATAGGTGCACTGCATTAGCTCTTGCAGTGCATTAGATTCAATTGTATTGCCATCCTGAGGACAGCAATATAGTTATATCTAACAGGCAGGCAGGACATTCGGTGCCTGGGAAAAAACATCAGGGGCCCAGGCCTCGAATGTCTTGACATAGCAACGCCCCTGTCCGTAGGATAGATCATCAGGATCAGATTGACAGAGGTCTGACTACCTGCACCCCCACAGTTCAGCTGTTTCTTTTTATCAGCTCCAGCACCAAAAGTACACGTCCATATCCAATGATGAGTGGACTGAGCTGGTTACGGCAGCGCTGCTCCCATTCCCTTTGACTCCTAACTAGAGATGAGGCATGTTTAGAAAAATTTCATTCAGCAGCCGAAGTTCGACAAGAAATTAGATTTGTTCCGAATTAATTCATAAATATGGTATACCCAGGCCAATCTGCCTAATAATATTCTTCTGTGAAGGCTTTGACGTTAAACTGCGGGGAGAACGTAGGAGACTGCAGAACTGCAGAACTACAGACTCTGCTACATTTTATCACCGTATATATAACTATGCAGTGCACCAATATTCAAGTAGTGGCCCTATGACAGAGTGGGGAGGGTGGCAGCAGCAGCAGTGTCAGTAACCCTGTCAATAGTGGCCCCATGACAGAGTGGGGAGTGTGACAGTGGTGGCCCCATGACATAGTGGGGAGGGTGGTGGCAGTAACCATGATAATAGTGGCCCCATGACAGAGTGGGGAGTGTGACAGTGGTGGCCCCATGACAGAGTGGGGAGGGGAGACCGCAGCAGTGGCAATAAAAGTGATAATAGTCGCCCCATGACAGAGTGGGGCATGGTGGCAGTGGCATAAGGCACAAGATGGTGGCAGATCACAGAAGTAGCAGAACACAACAACAGCAGTGTGATAGCAAGGCCCAGTGGTATGCATATCAGTAGGCCAAGAAGCCCCTTTGTGTAGGAATGGCTATAAAGGCAGCAGGTGGATGGCAGCATCAGAATGGTGGCAGCAGCACGTGGCCACAAGTAACAGCCCATTTTGAACAATATTCCAGTGTACCAGCACACTATAGTATGATCATTAGTGGCAGAATGATCAATTATGTTGCATCAGGCACTGATGTCTGGAAATCCTGGTTGATCCATGCCCGATTCATCTTTATGAAGGTTATTCTCTCAGTATTTTGGGAGGAAAGGCAAGTTCTCTTAGGGGTAACTATGCCTCCCGCCACACTGAACACCCGCTCTGATACCACACTACTGGTTGGGCAGCAAAGCTTGTCCAGGGCAAACTTGGCCAGTTGCGGCCACAAGTCTAGTTTGCATGCAGTAGTCCAGGGGATTTTGGATCATGGGTGACAGGGTACAGTCCAAGTATGCCACCCTCTGCTGGATGAGATTCTGCTGCATGTCCCACTGCTGCTGCTGCTGAGTGGTTGCTTCAGAAGGTGGCTGAAGAAAACTGCTCATCATAGATTCCAGACTTAAGTTGCTGCTTAAGGAGCTGCTCCTCCATTTTTTGTTCACTTTGTCCCCCCAAAAAATTTAATAAGAGTGATCAAAAACATACCCCCAAAATGGTTCTAATAAAAACTACAGTTCACATAGGAAAAAACAAGCCCTTATACAGCTCTGTAGATGTAAATATGAAAAAGTTATGCGTGTCAGAAAATGATAAAGAATTGGATTTTTTTCAGGTTTTTTTTTAAGTAGGAAAAAAATACAAATTTAGTATGCCCGCAATCGAATTGACCGCAGAATAAGAACATCATGTAATTTTTAGTGCACTGTGAGTTTTTTTAATTTTATTTCACTCCGCAACGAATTGTTTTCCTGTTTTCCAATACAAGACGTGGTAAATTGAATGGTTTTATTAAACAATAAGCCCTCATATGGCAATATGAACGGAAAATTTAAAGTTATGACTCTTGGAATCTTTCGAGAAAAAACGAAAATGGTCCCATTTTTTAAAAGGGTTAATACTGATGACCTATCCTGAGGATAGGTCATGAATAGTGTTGAGCGAATCAAACTTAACGAAGTGGAATTCGATCCAAATTTCATAAACAATTAGATTCTCCACAAATCAGAATTTCCTTGCACTTCGTGGTATGAATAATTTTTTTCCTAAAATGGCAGCTACATGTGTTACAAAGTGAAAGTAAGAAGCCCGGGAACGCGATATCATATGACCCATAATGCCGTCAGCAGGTAGCTATCCCCGTGATGTCACAGCCCTATAATAGCCTCATCCAGCACGGTCGCCGCTATTTCACTGTGAACTGAGCATAGGGAGAGACGTGGAAAGAACTAGGGACAGTGACATAGGAAGAGTGCAGAGACAATTTGTAGGCGATCCCTAGTCTAATAATTGGTATTATTAGGTACCTGTTCCAGCATTAGTATACACCTTGGACTGTAGTTAATATACTTGTGATCCAGTTATATGGTCCTGTTTGTTCCTGTGTATTTTATCCGCTGTTCCTTTATGTAAAGATTTTGATATGTATTAATAAAGATAATATTTTATTGTGCACATTTAATAGGTTAATAAAGGCAGCAGCAAGCAGTCACCACGGAGTGGTGGGAGTGAAATGCCATACTCGGTTGTGGGGGTAAAACACCAGTGTGGGAATTTTTTATCAAGTCGCTGGAGGTATGCAGGATATGTGGGCAGAAGGTGAAGAGTGGTCAGGGTGCAAATGTTGGCACGATGGCCCTGTGTCAACACATGGAGTGTCACTATAAAGTGGCGTGGGAAAATCGTGCAAGTCATTTAGTCTTAGCCAAGGTGGAGAGTCCCAAGCTGTCATTACTTCTCTAACAAAAGCTGTACCAGCCCTGTACAAGTATGCTGAGCAGAAGGTGGACCAGGTGATGGCAATATAACACCAGGGAGGAACTGCTCCACGTCATCAACCAAGAAATCGAATCCTGGCTGTTCCTTGCCAACTGGAGATAGGAACCATGGTCACTGATAACGGGAGGAACATTCTGTCTGTGCTGTGTCAGGGAGGCCTGACCCATGTGCCCTGCATGATGCACATCTTCAATTTCATTGTCACACGGTTCTTGAAGTTTTCCATCCGGTTCTGGAAGTCTTCCACCTAACTGCAAGATGTCTTTAAAATGTCAAGGAAACTGTGCATGCGCTTTAACCACTTCATATGCGATGTTTCTATACGTTGGAACTCCGCGCTCCACATGTTGGACTGACTGTATGAGCAGAGGAATCCTGTGACCGATTTCTTGATGATGCAGACATATAAGACCACTCCCCGCTGTAACTTTGACGTTAGACAATGGCAGCTCATGCGTGAAGCCTTCCTTTTGCTCAGGAGGAGGCCACTTTATTTGTCAGTCGCCAGGATTACTGGATGAATTATGTAATTCCACTCCTTCACGTCCTGGAGGAGATGCTGATAAATCTAACTGGCGAGAGGACAGAAGACGTGGCGTCTGCATCTCATGGCCGCCTAAACCCTGTGGCACAGGAGGAGGATGAGGACAAGGAGCATGACATAAACGTTTAGAAATTCTATACAGAATTAGGTGGTTTATCTTCCCAATTGACAGGAGAGAAGCAGGAGGAGCTAGAGGGCGAAGACAGCATAGATGACCCCGACAGACCGTGACAGTAGAGAATGAGGTAGGGAGTCCCTCCAAGTCCATTGCACAAATGGGCAGAAGCATGCTGGGTTGCGTTCGTAGTGACAGCTGCATTATCACCATTCTGCAGAGGGATGACTACTGACTCTCCATAATGTTAAACCCTTGCTACCAGTCCTAAATAGTTGCCTTTTTTACACTTCTGAGGGGGATGAGAAACTAAAATACTATTGAAACATCCTTTGTAGTCGGTTGGTGGCTTCCTATGTGCGCCATTGCCCATCCTCACAAAGATCTAACCGGGGAAACCTTCTGAGCTTACGCTCCACTGCCATGACTGCTGGAGGGGGGTGGGGGGACAGGAGCAGCACCAGCCCCATCAGCAGCAACTTAAGTCTTGAGTCTCTGATGAGCAGTTTCTCCAATCGTCTACTGAAGAAACCACCCAGCAGTAGCAGAACATGGAGCACAACCTGAACCAGCAGGTGGTAGCATACTTGGACTGCACCCTGTCACCACAGATCCAAGATCCCCTGGACTACTGGGCAGCCATACTTAAATTGTGGCCGCAGCTGGCTGAGTTTGCCCTGGGCAAGCTTTCCTGCCCGGACGGTAGTGTGACATCAGAGTGGTTGATTAGTGCAGTGGGTGGCATAGTTACCCCAAAGAGAACTCGCCTTTCAATACAAAGTATTGAGAGACTAACCTTTATAAAGATGAATCAGGCCTGGATCAACCAGGATTTCTAGACACCAGTGCCTGATGCAATAGACTAGATCATTTTGGCAGTAATGATCTGACTGTAGTGTGCTACAACACCGGAAATTTGTGACAAATGGCCCATTACTTATGGCCACGTGCTGCTGCCACCAGTCTAATTCTACATGCCTACTACCTCTACTGCCATCTGCTCCTACTGTGATCTGCCACCATCTGTGATCTGTTGTTTCTGCCATTGCTGTTGCTCCCCCCCCCCCCCCCCCACTCTGTTCTGCGGCCACTATTGTGACTCTTCATGCTGTTTCCACCCTCCACAGTCTGTTCCGGGGTCACTATTATGCTGTTGCCACCCTCACCACCCTGTTACGGGTCCACTATTTACTTATTTATTTATTTAATGCACTTATATTGCGCTGCTATATTACTCAGTGCTTTTCCTCAGCATCATGCTGTCCCCAATAGGGCTCACAATCTAAGTTTGTCTTTGGAGTGTGGGAGGAAACCGGAGTACCCGGGAAAACCCACGCAAACAGGGGGAGAACATACAAACTCCATGCAGATGTTGTCCTTGGTTAGATTAAAACCTAGGACCCCTAAGGCACCAGTGCTAACAATTGAGCCACCATGGAGCCCCTCAATATTGTGACTCTTCATGCTGTTGCCACCCTCACCAGTTTGTTACGGGGACACTAGTGTCCCTGTTTGGCCATGTTTACATCACTGTTTATTTTTCTGTTCTGATCCATCAAAAGAACAGAAAAATAACAAAAAAAAAGGGGTTCAAAAAACAGAAGACATGCAAATATTTTTATCACATGTTATCTCTATTTTGGACCCAGTCCTGTTTTTGCCTTACCAATAATGATCAAATACTGATGCAAAAAACTGACCAAATACTGACAGTGTGATAGAGGCCATTAACGTCCTGCATGCAGGACTTCTTTTCCATCTGAATAAAACCGATTTCAGATGCAAGTAGCCAAAACTCATGCAAATTGAGTATTAGGCCTATATCACATGGTCAGTATTTTACATCCGGATTTGATCATGATTTGGAAGCCATAAGCAGGAGTGGGTCCAAAACACAGAACAGATAAAAATATTTTTTTCATATATTATCTCTGTTTTGGACGCACTCCTGTTTTAGCCTTACCAATGCTGATCAAATACTGATGCAAAAAACTGACCAAATACTGACTGTGTGATAGAGGCCATTAAAGTCCTGCATGCAGGACTTCTTTTCAATCTGAACAAATCTGATTTCAGATGCAAATGGCCAAAACTCATGAAAATTGAGCATAAGGCCTCTATCACACGGTCAGTATTTTACCAAGCAGAGGAATGTGCTTTTGAAGTTGTTCCGCAAAGCACCCTCTTGGAATTACAGACTCGTTCTTGTTGCAGGGGACCTGTTCGGGTGCCCTGAGCGTAGTGGTCCCAGGCTTTCATCTCTCAGATGCCATGGTAACAACTAACCATATCATCTGAGGGGTTTAAAGTCTGTGTCTGTGATTGGTATTATTGCCAGTCACGGACAATGCCTCAGAGAGTCTTCTCTGTAAAACAACAGGCACATGATGATTACAATGCCGGCTCAGCTTCTGAGCGGGAGCCATCTTTAAAGACCCGACTACTGCTTTACATGTATGGCGGAGGTCAGGAAAGGGTTAATTCTAAAAAGCATAACAAGTCTGATAGTGAAGTGTGTTTTTGAACAGGCTATTTAACACTGTGTTAACTCATAGCGCTATATATATACAGTACAGACCAAAAGTTTGGACACACCTTCTCATTCAAAGAGTTTTCTTTATTTTCATGACTATGGAAATTGTAGATTCACACTGAAGGCATCAAAACTATGAATTAACACATGTGGAATTATATACATAACAAACAAGTGTGAAACAACTGAAAATATGTCAAATTCTAGGTTCTTCAAAGTAGCCACCTTTTGCTTTGATTACTGCTTTGCACACTCTTGGCATTCTCTTGATGAGCTTCAAGAGGTAGTCCCCTGAAATGGTTTTCACTTCACAGGTGTGCCCTCTCAGGTTTAATAAGTGTGATTTCTTGCCTTATAAATGGGGTTGGGACCATCAGTTGCGTTGAGGAGAAGTCAGGTGGATACACAGCTGATAGTCCTACTGAATAGACTGTTAGAATTTTTATTATGGCAAGAAAAAAGCAGCTAAGTAAAGAAAAACAAGTGGCCATCATTACTTTAAGAAATGAAGGTCGGTCAGTCAGCCGAAAAATTGGGAAAACTTTGAAAGTAAAGGCTATTTGACCATGAAGGAGAGTGATGGGGTGCTGCGCCAGATGACCTGGCCTCCACAGTCACCGGACCTGAACCCAATCGAGATGGTTTGGGGTGAACTGGACCGCATAGTGAAGGCAAAAGGGCCAACAAGTGCTAAGCATTTCTGGGAAGTCCTTCAAGACTGTTGGAAGACCATTTCAGGTGACTACCTCTTGAAGCTCATCAAGAGAATGCCAAGAGTGTGAAAAGCAGTAATCAAAGCAAAAGGTGGCTACTTTGAAGAACCTAGAATATGACATATTTTCTGTTGTTTCACACTTGTGTGTTATGTATATAATTCCACATGTGTTAATTCATAGTTTTGATGCCTTCATAGTCATGAAAATAAATAAAACTCTTTGAATGAGAAGGTGTGTCCAAACTTTTGGTCTGTACTGTATATATATATATATATATATATATATATATATATATACACATATACATACATATACATACAGACAAACACACAGACAAAAGTGTTGGTACCCTTCTGTTAAAGAAAGAAAAACCTACCATGGTCACTGTAATAACTCAAAACTGACAAAAGTAAGGCTACTTTCACACTAGCGGCAGCCTTCTCCGGCAGGCTGTTCCGGCGGGGGAACAGCCTGCCGGATCCGTGCTGCCGCTAGTGCACCATGCCACCGGAAGTCCGCTCCGGCCCGATTCACTATAATGGGGCAGGCCGGAGGTTCGGCCATAGCACGGCAAACATGCCAGGAGGGGGAAGGGGGGGGGAATTAAACTACGACATATTGTAATTTTAATTAGGCTGCCTCTCGGCATGTTTTCGTGCTGTGGCCAGACCTCCGGCCTGCCCCATTATAGTGAATGGGGCGGGAGCAGACTTCTGGCGGCATGGTGGACTAGCGGTAGCACGGATCTGGCAGGCTGTTCCCCCGCCGGAACAGCCTGCCGGAGAAGGCTGCCGCTAGTGTGAAAGTAGCCTAATACTAAATAAACATTTTCTGAAAATCAACTAATGATAATCAGACATTGCTTTTGAATTGTGGTTTAACAGAATAATACAAAATAATGAAACTGGCCTGGACAAAAATGATGCTACCCTTAACTTATTAATTTGTTGCACAACCTTTTGAGGCAATCACTGCAATCAAGTGATTTCTGTAACTCCCAATCAAACCTTTGCATCTGTCCAGTGATATTTTGACCCACTCCTCGTGAGCAAACTGCTCCAGCTGTCTCAGATTTGAAGTGTGCCTTCTCCAGACTGCATGTTTCAGCTTCTTCTACAGATGTTCAATAGTATTTAGGTCAGGACTCATAGAAAGCCACTTCAGAATAGTCCAATACTTTGCTCTTAGACATTCTTGGATGTTTTTAGCTTTCTTTCACTGGACAGCACATTTTGCTTCAGAATGCCTTGATAGGCTTGAGATTTCAATGTACCCTGCACAGATTCAAGACACCATGTGCCAGATGCAGCATCAGCCCTAAAACATAACTGAGTCTCCTCCATATTTCCCAGAAGATGCAATGTTCTTTTCTTTGTATCCTTCATGTTTGTGAAGATAGGGCTGACGTGATTTGTCAAAAAGCTCCAGTTTTGTCTCATCCGTCCAAAGGACATTCTCAGAAGCTTTGTGGCTTGTCAATATGCATTTTGGCAAATTCCAGTCTCGGTTTTTATGATTTGCTCAGTCACAATCATTCCATAACCCCGCCCACCATCTCCTTGCTTGGCACATGCCCAGTTCCGTAGTTGAGGCAGATGCCGTTAGTTGGAGACGAGGAATGAAGGTGCAGGCAGTGTTCGCCACTGCATATGCGCAAGACATGTGAAAGATGATGCAAGGAGATGGTGGGCGGGGTTATAGTGTGATTGTGATTAAGTGGCCGGTGGGCGGACACAGTGTAGCAGGGGCGTCATATCTGAGTGAGGAGGAGGCGTGCTGGGGCTCCTTTAAGAGAAAATAACGCCCCTCTGGGCACCTTACTAGCTGATTTAACCACCTCAGCCCCTATGGCTTAAACACCCTGAAAGACCAGGCCACTTTTTACACTTCTGACCTACACTACTTTCACCGTTTATTGCTCGGTCATGCAACTTACCACCCAAATGAATTTTACCTCCTTTTCTTCTCACTAATAGAGCTTTCATTTGGTGGTATTTCATTGCTGCTGACATTTTTACTTTTTTTGTTATTAATCGAAATTTAACGATTTTTTTGCAAAAAAATGACATTTTTCACTTTCAGTTGTAAAATTTTGCAAAAAAAACGACATCCATATATAAATTTTGCTCTAAATTTATTGTTATACATGTCTTTGATAAAAAAAAAATGTTTGGGTAAAAAAAAAATGGTTTGGGTAAAAGTTATAGCGTTTACAAACTATGGTACAAAAATGTGAATTTCCGCTTTTTGAAGCAGCTCTGACTTTCTGAGCACCTGTCATGTTTCCTGAGGTTCTACAATGGCCAGACAGTACAAACACCCCACAAATGACCCCATTTCGGAAAGTAGACACCCTAAGGTATTCGCTGATGGGCATAGTGAGTTCATAGAACTTTTTATTTTTTGTCACAAGTTAACGGAAAATGATGATTTTTTTTATTTTATTTTTTTCTTACAAAGTTTCATATTCCACTAACTTGTGACAAAAAATAAAAAGTTCTATGAAGTTGGGGAATGTGTTTTGGGGTGTAATTGTACATATACCCATGCTGGGTGAGATAAATATCTTGGTCAAATGCCAACTTTGTATAAAAAAATGGGAAAAGTTGTCTTTTGCCAAGATATTTCTCTCACCCAGCATGTGTTTTGGGGTGTCATTTTACATATACCCATGCTGGGTGAGAGAAATATCTTGGCAAAAGACAACTTTTCCCATTTTTTTATACAAAGTTGGCATTTGACCAAGATATTTATCTCACCCAGCATGGGTATATGTAAAATGACACCCCAAAACACATTCCCCAACTTCTCCTGAATACGGAGATACCAGATGTGTGACACTTTTTTGCAGCCTAGATGCGCAAAGGGGCCCACATTCCAAAGAGCACCTTTCGGATTTCACTGGCCATTTTTTACAGAATTTGATTTCAAACTCCTTACCACACATTTGGGCCCCTAGAATGCCAGGGCAGTATAACTACCCCACAAGTGACCCCATTTTGGAAAGAAGACACCCCAAGGTATTCACTGATGGGCATAGTGAGTTCATAGAACTTTTTATTTTTTGTCACAAGTTAGCGGAAAATGATGATTTTATTATTTTTTTTCTTACAAAGTCTCATATTCCACTAACTTGTGACAAAAAGTAAAAAGTTCTATAAACTCACTATGCCCATCAGTGAATACCTTGGGGTGTCTTCTTTCCAAAATGGTGTTATTTGTGGGGTGTTTGTACTGCCCTGGCATTTGAGGGTCTCCGCAATCATTACATGTATGGCCAGCATTAGGAGTTTCTGCTATTCTCCTTATATTGAGCATACGGGTAATGAGATTTTTTTTTTCCGTTCAGCCTCTGGGCTGAAAGAAAAAAATGAACGGCACAGATTTCTTCATTCGCATCGATCAATGTGGATGAAAAAATCTCTGCCAAAAAAAGAAAAAGGAGGGGAAAGGCGTCTGCCAGGACATAGGAGCTCCGCCCAACATCCATACCCACTTAGCTCGTATGCCCTGGCAAACCAGATTTCTCCATTCACATCAATCGATGTGGATGAATAAATCATTGCCGGGATTTTTTTTTTATATATACAAAGTGTTTGCCAAAGTATATGAACACCGCCACCTCCTCAGCTCATATGCCTCGGCAAACGTATCTTTTACTGCAGAGGAGAAATCTCGTCTTGCAGCGCCGCATACACCGACTTGCGTGTAATCTGACAGCAGCGCAATGCTTCTGTCCGAATGCACATCAGTGCTGCAGCTAGTCGATCGGTTGGTCCACCTGGAAGGTAAAAAAAACAAAACAAAAAAGAAAAAACCAGGCCGCAACGCAATAAATTTATTAACTTTTGAACAGAACATATAAACTTTTTTTTAACTTTTTTAACTGAACGTAAACTTTTTTACTTACCGGTATTTTGTTTAGTTTTTTTTACCTTTTATAGAACAAACCTCTCCTTCCCCATGGGACAATGTGCAAAGCGCAAATCGCCCAAAGATGTGGCGAAGTACGTTATGCACTTTATCCCAGGTGAAAGGAGAGGTTTGCAGCAGCTGTGAGTAAAAGGGCCCTAATAGCCCTGTGTGCCTGTCCTGTGAGATGCAATCCCTATGCTAGGTGTACCTGTGTGTGGTACTTCCGGAAACACTCACCAAAGCATAGGGCAGGGTGGTCAGGACAGTCAGGACAGAAATGGCGAGTGTCACGCCTTATTCCACTCCTGCTACAGACACGACATCTTTTTCGGGGTGACGGTTGGGTTGAGGTACCAGGAACGACACTGGGGAAATGTCGCTCGTGTAGACGGCTAACTACACTGGTGGATGGGGCCACGGAACCTCCTGGATACAGGAGGTTCTCAATGATCTCTTCCTGGAATTTGAGGAAGGATCGTGTTCTCCCAGCCTTACTGTAGAGAACAAAACTATTATACAGCGCCAATTGAATTAAATATACAGACACCTTCTTATACCAGCGTCTGGTTCTGCGGGAAACTAAATACGGAGACAACATCTGGTCATTGAAGTTCACCCCTCCCATGAGCGCATTATAGTCGTGGACACAGAGGGGCTTTTCAATGACACGGGTTGCTCGCTCAATTTGTATTGTCGTGTCTGCGTGAATGGAGGAGAGCATGTAAACGTCACGCTTGTCTCTCCATTTCACCGCGAGCAGTTCTTCGTAACACAAGGCAGCCCTCTCCCCCCTTGCAAGACGGGTGGTAACGAGCCGTTAAGGGAAGCCCACGCGACTAGTTCGCGCGGTGCCACAGGCGCAAATCCGTTCTAGAAACAAATGCCTAAAGAGGGCCACACTTGTGTAGAAATTGTCCACATAAAGATGGTACCCCTTGCCGAATAAGGGTGACACCAAGTCCCAAACTGTCTTTCCACTGCTCCCCAGGTAGTCAGGGCAACCGACCGGCTCCAGGGTCTGATCTTTTCCCTCATAGATCCGAAAATTTGTGGGTATAGCCTGTGGCCCTTTCACAGAGCTTATACAATTTGACCCCATACAGAGCACGCTTGCTTGGGATGTATTGTTTGAAGCCAAGGCGCCCGGTAAAATGTATTAGGGACTCGTCTACGCAGATGTTTTGCTCTGGGGTATACAAATCTGCAAATTTCTGGTTGAAGTGGTCTATGAGGGGCCGAATTTTGTGGAGCCGGTCAAAAGCTGGGTGGCCTCTGGGACGGGAGGTGGTGTTGTCGCTAAAATGCAGGAAACAGAGGATGGCCTCAAATCGTGCCCTGGACATAGCAGCAGAGAACATGGGCATGTGATGAATCGGGTTCGTGGACCAATATGACCGCAATTCATGCTTTTTAGTTAGACCCATGTTGAGGAGAAGGCCCAAAAAAAATTTACGTTCGGAAACTTGGACTGGTTTCCACCGGAAAGGCTGGGCATAAAAGCTTCCCGGGTTGGCGGATATAAATTGTGTGGCATACCGGTTTGTCTCTGCCACGACTAAGTCCAAGAGCTCCGCAGTCAAGAACAGCTCAAAGAATCCCAGGGCCGAACCGATTTGAGCCGTCTCAACCCGAACTCCAGACTGGGCTGTGAAAGGGGGAACTACAGGTGCGGCTGAAGTTGGTGACTGCCAATCAGGGTTTGCCAGCACCTCAGGGATTCTAGGGGCTCTACGGGCCTGTCTGTGCGGTGGCTGCGACGGGGTAACTACTGCACGTGCCACCGTACCAGCTTCAACTGCCCTTCTGGTGCTCGCCACGTCACCATGTTGTACGGCAGTGCTGGTACTAGGTCCAGGGAGGGCTGCGCTGCTGGTGTATGCCTCACCACGTGATCCGGCAGCGACAGCCCCACTCTGCTGCTCTTGAAGCGGATCCTGCATAACCTGTGGTCTAGCGACACGGGGCCTGGTACGCCTGGTGCTATCAGGGACCTCCACCTCCTCGTCCGAACTTTGGGTCAGAGAGCCACTACTTTCTACAGGTTCATATTCTGACCCTCTAGATTCGTCAGATGAGGGTTCCCACTCCTCATCCGACTGGGTCAGAATCCTGTAGGCCTCTTCAGAAGAATACCCCCTGTATGACATTTTGGACTACTAAATTTAGGGGTATTCCCTGAGACTACCCAAGAAAAAAAGCAAGCCTGTCTTACAAAGGGGAGGCTAGCGAAGTACCGGAGGCCGCTGTGGTTGATAAAAAATATCAAAACTGATTTTTTTATCGCCGCAGTGCGTGTAAAATGAATGTGCAGTGATCAAAAAAATATATATTTTTTGTCACTGCGGTGGGGCGGGCGTGGGTGAACGCACGTGTGGGCGACCGATCAGGCCTGATCGGGCAAACACTGCGTTTTGGGTGGAGGGCGAGCTAAGGTGACACTAATACAATTATAGATCTGACCGTGATCAGTTTTGATCACTTACAGATACTATAAAAGTACAAATGCTGATTAGCGATACGCTAAACAGCGAATAAGGGACTGCGGTGCGGTGGGCTGGGCGCTAACTCACGCTAAACTACCTAACCAAGGGGCCTAAACTATCCCTAAAACCTATCAGTCAATACCAGTGAAAAAAAAAAGTGACAGTTTACACTGATCACTTTTTTTTCCTTTCACTAGTGATTGACAGGGGCGATCAAAGGGGTGATCAAAGGGTTAATTGGGGTGCAGGGGGGTGATCTGGGGCTACAGTGAAGTGTTTGGTGCTACTCACAGTTCAGTCTGCTCCTCTGCTGGATCCAACCGACGAAAAGGACCAGCAGAGGAGCAGACAAGCCATATAACAGATCATATTTACTAATATGATCTGTTATATGGCTTGTGATTGGATTTTTTGAAAATCGCCAGCCTGCCAGCCAATGATCGTTGCTGGCAGGCTGGTGACGAACTTGTTCTCGCCGGCTTTGAGCGAAATCTCGCATCTCGCGGAGGTGGTTAAATACCGAACAAAGTGGCTTTTCTGAAGTTAGAAAACAAGAATCATAGAAAGAACGGAAATGAGGTATTGTGTGCTATTAGGCAATATATTTACATGAATAGCGATGATCCAGGTGACAGATTTCCTTTAAAGGGATTCTGTCACCAGGATTTCACTTACTGAGCTGTTAACATGACCACATCAGTCTTCACGATTTATATTACAATATACTAGTATTACTGCGCTGTGTTTTGTAATTTGTCTATAAAATCACTTTAATTAGTATGCAAATAACCTAAATAAGGAGCCCAAGGGGCTGTCCCTCTGTCCGTTGGAGCCCAGCTGCACCCCTTCTCCTTGAGCCCAGCACCGCCCCACTACTAATTTATTCACTCCTCATAGCCGACCTCATATGCCTGGTGCGCCGTAATTTCGCGCATGCGCCATGGAAAGACCAGTCAGCGCATGCACAATGTGTTCTGTGAGGCCGATGCCAGAACACCGCGCGGGCGCTGACAGGTCTATACACAGCGCATGCACGAGATTACGGCGCACCAGGCATATGAGGTCGGCGATGAGGAGTGAATAAATTAGCAGTGGGGTTGTGCTGGGCTCAAGAAGAAGGGGTGCAGCTGGGCTCCAACAGACAGAGGGACAGCCCCTTGGGCTCCTTATTTAGGTAATTTGCATATTAATAAAAGCGATTTTATAGACAAATTACAAGACACAGGGCAGTAATACTAGTATATTGTAATATAAATCGTGAAGACTTATGTGGTCATGTTAACAGCTCAGTAAGTGAAATTCTGGTGACAGAATCCCTTTAAGTCCACTTTGGCTATCAGTGATGGATGGTGTGATCTGAACCTCAGCCGTGTTAGCCCCCCCATATCAAAATTTTTGAACAAAACATATGCAATTGGTTAGATCTTTGTTAGATCAGGTTAGATCAATTGTTGTTTGCGTTAGATCTCATACATAAGTAGAGATATTAACAGTTATTTGCAGTGGGGGCTAACCTGTCATCAGCCCCCCCTTATCAAAAAATTGACCAAAAAATTAGCTATTTTGGAAGATATTTGTTAGATCAGGTATGATCAACTAGTTGTTTTGTTAGATCTCACATAATTACAGACTTATTAAGTGATTAATGAGAGGGGGCTAGCCCCCCCACATGCAATTTTCTGGTAAAATTTGATGCAGACTAATAGGCCTTCGTTAGATCCGGTAAGATCAAGTGGTTACAACGTTAGATTTCATATAATTACAGAGATATTATGGATATTTGGTATTACGTCGGGGGGGCTAGCCCCCCACATGCAATTTTCTGGTAAAATTTGATGCAGACTAATAGGCCTTCGTTAGATCCGGTAAGATCAAGTGGTTTCAACGTTAGATCTCATTTAATTACAGAGATATTTCACATAAAAACGCAGATATTAGGTAGTATTAAATAGGGGGGCTAGCCCCCCACATGCAATTTTCTGATAAAGTTTGATGCAGACTAATAGGCCTTCGTTAGATCCGGTAAGAAAAGTAGTTTCAACGTTAGATCTCATATAATTACAGAGATATTATGGATATTTGGAATTACGTCAGGGGGGGCTAGCCCCCCCACATGAAATTTTCAGGTAAAATTTGATGCAGACTAATAGGCCTTCGTTAGATCCGGTAAGATCAAGTGGTTTCAACGTTAGATCTCATTTAATTACAGAGATATTAAACATAAAAACGCAGATATTAGGTAGTATTAAATAGGGGGGCTAGCCCCCCCACATGCAATTTTCTGGTAAAATTTGATTCAGGCTAATAGGCCTTCATTAGATCCGGTAAGAAAAGCGGTTTCAACGTTAGATCTCATATAATTACAGAGATATTATGGATATTTGGAATTACGTCAGGGGGGGCTAGCCCCCCCACATGCAATTTTCAGGTAAAATTTGATGCAGACTAATAGGCCTTCGTTAGATCCGGTAAGATCAAGTAGTTTCAACATTAGATCTCATTTAATTACAGAGATATTTCACATAAAAACACAGATATTAGGTAGTATTAAATAGGGGGGCTAGCCCCCCCACATGCAATTTTCTGGTAAAATTTGATGCAGACTAATAGGCCTTCGTTAGATCCGGTAAGATCAAGTGGTTTCAATGTTAGATCTCATATAATTATAGAGCTATAAATATTTGGTATTACATAAGGGGGGGCTAGCCCCCCCATATGCAATTTTCAGGTAAAATTTGATGCAGACTAATAGGCCTTCGTTAGATCCGGTAAGATCAAGTGGTTTCAACGTTAGATCTCATTTAATTACAGAGATATTTCACGTAAAAAAGCAGATATTAGGTAGTATTAAATAGGGGGGCTAGACCCCCCCCCCACATGCAATTTTCTGGTAAAATTTTATTCAGGCTAATAGGCCTTCGTTAGATCCGGTAAGAAAAGTGGTTTGAACGTTAGATCTCATATAATTACAGAGATATTATGGATATTTGGAATTACGTCAGGGGGGCTAGCCCCCCCACATGCAATTTTCTGGTAAAATTTGATGCAGACTAATAGGCCTTCGTTAGATCCGGTAAGATCAAGTGGTTTCAACGTTAGATCTGATATAATTACAGAGATATTATGGATTTTGTTATTACATAAGGGGGGGGCTAGCCCCCCCCCCCACCACATGCAATTTTCTGGTAAAATTTCATTCAGACTAATAGGCCTTCGTTAGATCCGGTAAGATCAAGTAGTTTCAACGATAGATCTCATATAATTACAGAGATATTTTACATGAAAACACAGATATTAGGCAGTATTAAATAGGGGGGCTAACCCCCCCACATGCAATTTTCTGGTAAAATTTGATTCAAAATAATAGATCTGCATTAGATCCGCTAAGATCAAGGGGTTTCAACGTTAGATCTCATATAATTATAGAGATATAAATATTTGGTATTACATCAGGGGGGGGCTAGCCCCCCACATGCAATTTTCTGGTAAAATTTGATGCAGACTAATAGGCCTTCGTTAGATCCGGTAACATCAAGTGGTTTCAACATTAGATCTCATTTAATTACAGAGATATTTCACATAAAAACACAGATATTAGGTAGTATTAAATAGGGGGGCTAGCCCCCCCACATGCAATTTTCTGGTAAAATTAGATTCAGGCTAATAGGCCTTCGTTAGATCCGGTAAGATCAAGTGGTTTCAACGTTAGATCTCATATAATTATAGAGATATTATGGATATTTGGTATTACGTTAGGGGGGCTAGCCCCCCATAATGCAATTTTCAGGTAAAATTTGATGCAGGCTAATAGGCCTTCGTTAGATCCGGTAAGATCAAGTGGTTTCAACGTTAGATCTCATTTAATTACAGAGATATTTCACATAAAAACACAGATATTAAGTAGTATTAAATAGGGGGGCTAGCCCCCCCACATGCAATTTTCTGGTAAAATTTGATGCAGACTAATAGGCCTTCGTTAGATCCGGTAAGATCAAGTGGTTTCAATGTTAGATTTCATATAATTATAGAGCTATAAATATTTGGTATTACATAAGGGGGGGCTAGCCCCCCCATATGCAATTTTCTGGTGAAATTTGATGCAGACTAATAGGCCTTCGTGAGATCCGGTAAGATCAAGTGGTTTCAACGTTAGATCTCATTTAATTACAGAGATAGTTCACATAAAAACGCAGATATTAGGTAGTATTAAATAGGGGGGCTAGCCCCCCCACATGCAATTTTCTGGTAAAATTTGATTCAGGCTAATAGGCCTTCATTAGATCCGGTAAGAAAAGTGGTTTCAACGTTAGATCTCATATAATTACAGAGATATTATGGATTTTGTTATTACATAAGGGGGGGGCTAGCCCCCCCACATGCAATTTTCTGGTAAAATTTGATGCAGACTAATAGGCCTTCGTTAGATCCGGTAAGATCAAGTGGTTTCAACGTTAGATCTCATTTAATTACAGAGATATTTCACATAAAAACACAGATATTAGGTAGTATTAAATAGGGGGGCTAGCCCCCCCACATGCAATTTTCTGGTAAAATTTGATTCAGGCTAATAGGCCTTCGTTAGATCAGGTAAGATCAAGTGGTTTCAACGTTAGATCTCATATAATTACAGAGATATTATGGATATTTGGTATTACGTCAGGGGGGGGCTAGCCCCCCATAATGCAATTTTCAGGTAAAATTTGATGCAGGCTAATAGGCCTTCGTTAGATCCGGTAAGATCAAGTGGTTTCAACGTTAGATCTCATTTAATTACAGAGATATTTCACATAAAAACACAGATATGAGTTAGTATTAAATAGGGGGGATAGCCCCCCCACATGCATTTTTCTGGAAAAATTTGATCCAGGCTAATAGGCCTTCGTTAGATCCGGTAAGATCAAGTGGTTTCAACGTTAGATCTCATATAATTATAGAGATATTATGGATATTTGGTATTACATAAGGGTGGGGGCTAGCCCCCCCACATGCAATTTTGTGGTAAAATTAGATTCAGACTAATAGATCTTCATTAGATCCGGTAAGATGAAGTGGTTTCAACGTTAGACCTCATATAATTACAGAGATATTATAAATATTTGGTATTGCATAAGGGGGGGCTAGCCCCCCACATACAATTTTCTGGTAAAATTTCATTCAGGCTAATAGGCCTTCGTTAGATCCGGTAAGATCAAGTGGTTTCAACGTTAGATCTCATATAATTACAGAGATTTTTCAAATGAAAACACAGATATTAGGAAAAATTAAATAGGGGGGCTAGCTCCCCCTTATGTAATTCCAAATATCCATAATATCTCTGTAATTATATGAGATCTAACATTAAAACCACTTGATCTTACCGGATCTAACGAAGGCCTATTAGCCTGAATCAAATTTTACCAGTAAATTGCATGTGGGGGGGCTAGCCCCCCTATTTAATACTACCTAATATCTGTGTTTTTATGTGAAATATCTCTGTAATTAAATGAGATCTAACGTTGAAACCACTTGATCTTACCGGATCTAACGAAGGCCTATTAGTCTGCATCATATTTTACCAGAAAATTGCATGTGGGGGGCTAGCCCCCCCTGACGTAATACCAAATATCCATAATATTTCTGTAATTATATGAGATCTAACGTTGTAACCACTTGATCTTACCGGATCTAACGAAGGCCTATTAGTCTGCATCAAATTTTATCAGAAAATTGCATGTGGGGGGGCTAGCCCCCCCTGACGTAATACCAAATATCCATAATATCTCTGTAATTATATGAGATCTAACGTTGTAACCACTTGATCTTACCGGATCTAACGAAGGCCTATTAGTCTGCATCAAATTTTACCAGAAAATTGCATGTGGGGGGGGCTAGCCCCCCTATTTAATACTACCTAATATCTGTGTTTTTATGTGAAATATCTCTGTAATTAAATGAGATCTAATGTTGAAACCACTTGATCTTACCGGATCTAACGAAGGCATATTAGCCTGAATCAAATTTTACCAGTAAATTGCATGTGGGGGGGCTACCCCTCCTATTGAAGACTACCTAATACCTGTGTTTTTATGTGAAATATCTCTGTAATTATATGAGATCTAACGTTGAAACCACTTGATCTTACCGGATCTAACGAAGGCCTATAAGCCTGCATCAATTCTTACCTGAAAATTGCATTATGGGGGGCTAGCCCCCCCTAACGTAATACCAAATATCCATAATATCTCTGTATTTATATGAGATCTAATGTTGAAACCACTTGATCTAACGAAGGCCTATTAGCCTGCGTCAAATTTTACCAGAAAATTGCATGTGGGGGGGCTAGCCCCCCTATTTAATACTACCTAATATCTGTGTTTTTATGTGAAATATCTCTGTAATTAAATGAGATCTAACGTTGTAACCACTTGATCTTACCGGATCTAACGAAGGCCTATTAGTCTGCATCAAATTTTATCAGAAAATTGCATGTGGGGGGGCTAGCCCCCCCTGACGTAATACCAAATATCCATAATATCTCTGTAATTATATGAGATCTAACGTTGTAACCACTTGATCTTACCGGATCTAACGAAGGCCTATAAGTCTGCATCAAATTTTATCAGAAAATTTTATGTGGGGGGGCTAGGCCCCCGATTCAATACTACCGAATATCTGCATCTTTATGTGAAATATCTCTTTAATTAAATGAGATCTAACGTTGAAACCACTTGATCTTACCGGATCTAACGAAGGCCTATTAGTCTGCATCAAATTTTACCAGAAAATTGCATGTGGGGGGGCTAGCCCCCCCTGACGTAATACCAAATATCCATAATATCTCTGTAATTATATGAGATCTAACGTTGAAACCACTTGATCTTACCGGATCTAATGAAGGCATATTAGCCTGAATCTAATTTTACCAGTAAATTGCATGTGGGGGGGCTAGCCCCCCTATTGAAGACTACCTAATACCTGTGTTTTTATGTGAAATATCCCTGTAATTATATGAGATCTAACGTTGAAACCACTTGATCTTACCGAATCTAACGAAGGCCTATTAGTCTGCATCAAATTTTACCAGAAAATTGCATGTGGGGGCTAGCCCGCCCTGACGTAATACCAAATATCCATAATATCTCTGTAATTATATGTGATCTAACGTTGAAACCACTTGATCTTACCGGATCTAATGAAGGCATATTAGCCTGAATCAAATTTTACCAGTAAATTGCATGTGGGGGGGCTAGCCCCCCTTTTGAAGACTACCTAATATCTGTGTTTTTATGTGAAATATTTCTGTAATTAAATTAGATCTAATGTTGAAACCACTTGATCTTACCGGATCTAACGGAGGCCTATTAGTCTGCATCATATTTTATCAGAAAATTGCATGTGGGGGGGCTAGCCACCCTATTTAATACTACCTAATATCTGCGTCTTTAGGTGAAATATCTCTGTAATTAAATGAGATCTAACATTGAAACCACTTGATCTTACCGGATCTAACAAAGGCCTATTAGTCTGCATCAAATTTTACCAGAAAATTGCATGTGGGGGGGCTAGCCCCCCCTGACGTAATACCAAATATCCATAATATCTCTTTAATTATATGAGATCTAACGTTGTAACCACTTGATCTTACCGGATCTAACGAAAGCCTATTAGTCTGCATCAAATTTTATCAGAAAATTGCATGTGGGGGGGCTAGCCACCCTATTTAATACTACCTAATATCTGCGTCTTTAGGTGAAATATCTCTGTAATTAAATGAGATCTAACATTGAAACCACTTGATCTTACCGGATCTAACAAAGACCTATTAGTCTGCATCAAATTTTACCTGAAAATTGCATGTGGGGGGGGCTAGCCCCCCCTGACGTAATACCAAATATCCATACTATCTCTGTAATTATGAGATCTAACGTTGAAACCACTTGATCTTACCGGATCTAACGAAGGCCTATTAGTCTGCATCAAAGTTTATCAGAAAATTGCATGTGGGGGGGTTAGCCCCCCTATTTAATACTACCTAATATCTGCGTCTTTATGTGAAATATCTCTGTAATTAAATGAGATCTAACGTTGAAACCACTTGATCTTACCGGATCTAACGAAGGCCTTTTAGTCTGCATCAAATTTTACCAGAAAATTTCATGTGGGGGGGCTAGCCCCCCTATTTAATACTACCTGATATCTGTATTTTTATGTGAAATATCTCTGTAATTAAATGAGATCTAACGTTGAAACCACTTGATCTTACCGGATCTAATGAAGGCCTTTTAGTCTGCATCAAATTTTACCAGAAAATTGCATGTGGGGGGGCTAGCTCCCCCTGACGTAATACCAAATATCCATAATATCTCTGTAATTATATGAGATCTAACGTTGTAACCACTTGATCTTACCGGATCTAATGAAGGCCTATTAGTCTGCATCAAATTTTACGAGAAAATTGCATGTGGTGGGGCTAGCCCCCCTATTTAATACTACCTAATATCTGCGTTTTTATGTGAAATATCTCTGTAATTAAATGAGATCTAACGTTGAAACCACTTGATCTTACCGGATCTAACGAAGGCCTATTAGTCTGCATCAAATTTTACCAGAAAATTGCATGTGGGGGGGGCTAGCCCTCCCTGACTCAATACCAAATATCCATAATATCTCTGTAATTATATGAGATCTAACGTTGTAACCACTTGATCTTACCGGATCTAACGAAGGCCTATTAGTCTGCATCAAATTTTACCAGAAAATTGCATGTGGGGGGGCTATCCCCCCCTGACGTAATACCATATATTCATAATATCTCTGTAATTATATGAGATCTAACGTTGAAACCACTTGATCTTACCGGATCTAACGAAGGCCTATTAGTCTGCATCAAATTTTCCAGAAAATTGCATGTGGGGGGGCTAGCCCCCCCTGACGTAATACTAAATATCCATAATATCTCTGTAATTATATGAGATCTAACGTGTTAACCACTTGATCTTACCGGATCTAACGAAGGCCTATTAGTCTGCATGAAATTTTACCAGAAAATTGCATGTGGGGTGGCTAGCCCCCCCTGACGTAATACCAAATATCCATAATATCTTTAATTATATGAGATCTAACGTTGAAACCACTTGATCTTACCGGATCTAATGAAGGCCTATTAGCCTGAATCAAATTTTACCAGAAAATTGCATGTGGGGGGGCTAGCCCCCCTATTTAATACTACCTAATATCTGTGTTTTTATGTGAAATATCTCTGTAATTAAATGAGATCTAACGTTGAAACCACTTGATCTTACCGGATCTAACGAAGGCCTATTAGTCTGCATCAAATTTTACCATAAAATTGCATGTGGCGGGGCTAGCCCCCCCTGACGTAATACCAAATATCCATAATATCTCTGTAATTATATGAGATCTAACGTTGAAACCACTTGATATTACCGGATCTAACGAAGGCCTATTAGTCTGCATCAAATTTTACCAGAAAATTGCATGTGGGGGGGCTAGCCCCCCTCATTAATCAATTAATAAGTCTGTAATTATGTGAGATCTAACAAAACAACTAGTTGATCATACCTGATCTAACAAATATCTTCCAAAATAGCTAATTTTTTGGTCAATTTTTTGATAAGGGGGGGCTGATGACGGGTTAGCCCCCCCTGCAAATAACTGTTAATATCTCTACTTCTGTATGAGATCTAACGCAAACAACAATTGATCTAACCTGATCTAACAAAGATCTAACCAATTGCATATGTTTTGTTCAAAAATTTTGATATGGGGGGGCTAACACGGCTGAGGTGTGATCTGACACTGATGTTCTTTGACCTTGGATTTCACCTCTAATCTCATTGGAAGTTGTTATGGGATTTTTGTTATCATTCCCATATCCGTCTCTTCAATTTGTCATCAGTTTTCCTCTGGACCTTAAACGTCTGAATAATATGTGTAATTGTAGTAACATGAACATCAAGCTGTTGGAGATGGTCTTATAGCCTTTACCTTTAACATGTTTGTCTATAGCTTTCTTTCTAATCTCCAGAAACAACTCTCTCTTTAGCTTTCTTCAAAAAAATTAAATAAGAGAAAGACAAGAGAGAAAAAAATGAGTCCTAGGAGACCTCGGAGTGTCATATACCAATTTTCAGGCCAATGGAAGATGTTTTGATTTTTAAGGAATCAAAGAGAATTCTTAATATTTGATTTAGGAAGTTTCTTAGGACAGTTTGTTTTTTTGCACTTGTCAAGAGTATATACAGATGAAGCATGTTTAAGTCTGTAACTGGCCATAGGTAGGAGATGTTACTTTCCGTGACATCCCTTAATGATCTAATGTCTATGAGTGCTGAAATACCCAACTGTAATTTCTTAGAAGAAAACAAATTGACCAGGAGTTTGAAGATCTCCAGCCTGCTAACAACTGTGGAAGCTGCACCTCCTGACACTTGCTTCTGCCACTGGTACATGTGACAAAAGAGAAACGTTCCCACGACCAGATAATATAATGATTCTGTCAGAGATTCCTGTTCATATAACACCAACATCCCTTAGATTTGTGCTCTAGTATATCTGTGTTTGTTTTGTTAACTGTACAGGAAAGAAGGTTACCGTCCTCTTCATTAACTTTATCTGATTGTCAGAAAAAGTGGAAAAGGTGCTTCATAAATATGGTGCTCATTCTGAACATCATATTTCTCAAGGCATTTACACCAGACAACTACCATACACTGATAAATCTCCCCATAAAGATCTTTGTATGCATCTTCTTTCATACAGTGTACTTGTGACAGCGGCTGCTGTGCGCCACTGTTCTCCTGCTTACCACCGTGGTCCTGGGCGCCGTGTTCAGCGGTGATCTGCTGCCTGTGCTTCCCCATTCACCGCTGCAGTCCTGGGCTCTGTTTGTGTAGGTACTGTTGTTTTGGGATCTGCTCCACAGTTTCTTTTCAGCCCTGGGCTCAGCATGCTTGCTGCTTGTTCCCTGCAGCACTTCCTTAAGGGCCGGCACGCGTCACTTCCTGTGCTGTACAAGGAGGAACAGAAGTATTTGAACACCCTGCGATTTTGCAAGTTCTCCCACTTAGGAATCATGGAGGGGTCTGAAATTCACATTGTAGGTGCATTCCCACTCTGAGAGACAGAATAAAATAAAAAATCAGGAAATCACATTGTATGATTTTTAAAGAATGTATTTGTCTTGCCCTGCTGAACATAAGTATTTGAATACCTGAGAAACAGCAAGAATTCTGTCTCTTAAAGACCTGTTACTGTGCCTTTAAAAAGTCCACCTCTACTCCACTCATTAATCTAACTTAGTAGCACCTGTCTGAGCTCTTTAAAGACCCCTGTCCATCCCACAGTCAGTCAGATGCCAACTACTTCCATGAGCAAGACCAAAGAGCTGTTAAAAGACACCAGAGGCAAAATTGTGGACCTCCACAAGGCTGGAAAGGGCTACGGGGCAATTGCCAAGCAGCTTGGTGAAAATAGATTAACTATTGGAGCTATTGTTAGAAAATGGAAGAGACTAAAGATGGCTGTCAGTCTCCCTCGGACTGGGGCTCCATGCAAGATCTCACCTTGTGGGGTATTACTGATGATAAGAAAGCTGAGGAATCAGCCCAGAACTACAAGGGAGGAGCTGGTCAATGACATGAATAGAACACTACGCCGGTCTTCTTCCTTTATACTGCTAGTTGGGACGCCTGCCCGCTGACACGTGCACCGCAAGTATTCTAGTGCAGTGCAGACCATTATCTATAGAACACTACGCCGTCATGGTTTCAAATCATGCATTGCACGGAAAGTTCCCCTGCTCAAGTCATCACATGTCCAGGGCCATCGGAAGTTTGCCAATGACCATCTGGATGATCCAGAGGAGGCATGGGAGAAAGTTAAGTGGTCCTATGAGACCAAAGTAGAACTTTTTGGTCTAAACTTCACTGTTTGGACGAAAAAGAAGGATGAGTTGCATCCCAAGAACACCATCCCTACTGTGAAGTATGAGGGTGGTAACATCATGCTTTGGGGGTGCTTTTCTGCGAAGGGGACAGGATGACTGCACTGTATTGAGGAGAGGATGAATGGGGCCATTTATTGAGAGATTTTGATTAACAACCTCCTTCCCTCAGTCAGAGCATTGAAGATGGGTCGTGGCTGGGTCTTCCAACATGACAACAACCCGAAGCACACAGACAGAATAACCATGGAGTGGCTCTGTAAGAAGCATATCAAGGTTCTGGAGTGGCCTAGCCAGTCTCCACACCTAAATCCAATAGAACATCTTTGGAGGGAGCTAAAACTCTGTGTTGCTCAGGGACAGCCCCGAAACCTGACAGATCTAGAGGTGATCTGTGTGAAGGAGTGGGTCAAAATCCCTGTTGCAGTGTGTGCAAACCTGGTCAATAACTACAGGAAACGTTTGACCTCTGTAATTGCAAACAAAGGCTTCTGTACCAAATATTAACAATGATTTTCTCAGGTGTTCAAATACTTATGTTCAGCAGTGCAAGACAAATACATTCTTTAAAAATCATACAATGTGATTTCCTGAATTGTTTTTTTTATTCTGTCTCTCAGAGTGGGAATGCACCTACAATGTGAATTTCAGACCTCTCCATGATTTCTAAGTGGGAGAACTTGCAAAATCGCAGGGTGTTCAAATACTTCTGTTCCTCACTGTATGGGTTAGATCATGTGACATCACTAACCAATCCTTGCCCTCCTGCACGTATATAAGTGGCTCAGCCCCCTTCCCAGATGCCTGAGTGTCAAGGTCCTTGTGTCCTACAAAGGTCGCTGATTTATCTGCTTGAGTCCCTGTGTACCTGCTTGTGTTTCTGGACTCCGCTACCTGTTTGATTCCTTCCTGCTTGCTTTGATTCTTCTGTTGCCGATCTGGATTGCTTGACCTATACCTTTGCCACCTGCCCTGACCTATTGCCTGTTTGACTTCGCCTCTGCCTTATCCTTCGGTCCTACACTGTTGCTCCTAGTTACGACTTGGCCTGGTGACTACATATGTACTTTTGGTACCTCCTGGTCTGCCTGGACCAGCTGCCTCGTGTGCCAATCCTCTTCAAGAGGCAGCGACTTGGTGTTCCTCTCGGTAAAGCCAAACCCCACCATCAGGGGTACTGTGAAAAACAAGGGGTTCACTTAGACAACGCCCTTAGAGGAGCTAGGATGCGTGGCACAGTGTGTTCACACCCGCTGGGTCATGACTAGTGATGGATGAACTTCAGCCGGGACGGTTCGCGAACGAGTGTTCGCGATCAAATGTTCGCGAACCGTGCGTTCGCGGCGGGCCCCATTGACTTTAATGGCAGGCGAATCTGAAAAACCTTCAGGTCATATTTGCAGCCACCAAATACTTACTAGAAGTGCACAAATAGTCCCACAACATGGACAGTGACATACCAGAGGGGGTTCATTGGCAATAATTCCCACAAAAAATATGTATTTTAATCAGGGGCCATTTTTATGTGTCTAAAAGGGAAACTCTCAAAAATGTGCCCTGCTGGAGCCTTAGAAAATTTATATTTTAGGCCAGAGTACAGACTCCAAAAATTAGGCTTTCACTTGACAGAAAAGAACTTGTGATTATGTGGCTGGAGATACATAGGTGGTCACAGGATAACATTTTTACTGTAGGCCACTGGAGTACAGGCCCCAAAAATTTGGCATTCACCTGACAGAAAAGAACTTGTGATTTTGAGATAAAAATTTGCAATTCGAATATTCGTGATTAAAATGTCACGATGGTGAATGTCACGGATGGTGTTGCAGAAAACTAGAAGACACAAATAAAGATCCGACTGACTTGATCCCAAACTAAGGAACATAAGGGTGAGCCCTATAAAAAGCCCTAGCGCTCTCCCTGACTGCTCAGCCCATGCAAAGATCTTTATGATAGAAAATTGCATGCCCTCGTACCTCGACTGTGTAACACCTGAACACCCTATAATAGTGAGGGGACACGACCACCGGCTCCCTACACTTAATACGGAGGGAGTCAGAGTCACCTAGGATCAAGCCAACAGGAAAACACAAATAAAGAAACAGACTTATCTGAGGAACCAGCAGTTGCAGCATAGCAGTGAGCACAATCCAGGAAGTTGTATAAACCGCAAAGTGAGGCAGTATGGGAGGGGATATAAAGGAGAGGCAATCACTGCTAATAGATGACAGCTGGGAGAGGGAGAAGAGATGTCAAAACGAAACCAAAACAAAAGAACATCATGCAGGAGGTACTGAAGAACGTCTGTCAGAACTTCTCAGAGATCTGGCGGTGACATAAAACTAGTGATTATGTGGCTGGAGGTACATTAGGTGGTCACTGGATAAAATTTTTACTGTAGGCAACTGGAGTACAGGCCCCAAAAATTAGGAATTCACCTGACAGAAAAGAACTTGTGATTATGTGGCTGGAAGAACATTAGGGGGTCACTGGATTCAAATTTTACTATCGGCCAGTACAGGCCCCAAAAATTGGGCATTCACCTGACAGAAAAGAACTTGTGATGATGTGGCTGTAGGTACATTAGGCGGTCACTGGATACAAATTTTACTGTAGGCCAGTACAGGCCCCAAAAATTAGGCATTCACCTGACAGAAAAGGCCTTTTTTGCCGCTGTATATACATAAGACAAGGACCATTCTTTGTTCTGGGTGGTGGCGGATATGTGTGGGCTGGCATGAGGAAATTTAATTACACGTGATCGTCACAGATGTTGAATTCCTCCGAGATCCATGCCTCGTGAGCTAGGCGAGTGCGCTTATCGGTCACGATCCCCCCTACTGTGCTGAACATCCTTTCGAACAGGACACTCGACGAGGGGCAAGCCAAGAGTTCCATGGCAAATTGTGCCAGCTATGGCCACAGGTCAAGCCTGCACACCCAGTAGTCCAGGGGTTCCTCACTTCTCAGAGTGTCCACATCGGCCGTTTACCCAATGTAGTCAGACACCTGTCGGTCTAGGTGTTCCCTGAGGCTGGATCAGGAGGGCGGCTGTCGATGGGTTGGCTGCAAGAATGATCTCATATCCGAAGTGACCAACACATCTTCAAACCGCCCTCTTCTTGCAGGCGCGGTAGGATTGGTACCCGCACCTGTTTCGCTGTGGGTGGAAATTCCTCTTCCAGCGCCCGCACTATGAAATATATTACCTCTTATAATTATCAACAACCACCCGCCCATCTATTATATTATAATCACGTGAGAACTAACAAAATAGGGATACACACAGATAATGGACACAATGCCCCATACATGATTCGTAAAACACATAAATAGGTTAAAACACCTTTGCAAAAATTCATAAGCAGTAGTGTGCATGAAAGTAAAAAAAAGGGGTGATAAAACATGATATGAAATAAAAATAAGTGCCAAAAAACATAAGTGACAATGACTTTCATGAACACATGACATCTGAATAAATAAGATAAAATACTACAATGCATATAAATAAAATGAGAAAGGTACTAAGTGTGGACAACCAGTGCAAAAGTTCAGGGTGCAAGTGCAAAATACCCACCACGTGAGGTGACCGCTTAATGGCATAAAATCCCAAAACAATTATTCCAAACTTCAAAAAATTTAATGGGAGGACATAAGACATGATTGATTATTACACTATTCCAAAAAGATACATAATCACGAATATAATATCATATCAATGACTGCTGCATCCTATCCAAAGTAAGATAATAGTGTGTAATAGACATACTAAATCGAGTCTATCCTTCAATTGGAAGGAGACATAAAGAGAGGAAGGTAAAAGAAGAAAAAAGGAGGGGGAGGGGAAGAAAGAGGAGGGCAATAATTGATTGACAGCCTAAGAGCAGTAAATTTCTTCCTACAGACATCAAACAGGGAGCCAAAAAAATTTGAGTTTGTTATGCGGCTGTTGGAATATGTACTCACACACAACTTTTTCATGTTCGGGGGTCTCTTTTTCCTACAGCTCCAGGGAACTGCGATGGGGGCGGTCTGTGCGCCCTCCTATGCTAATATTTTCCTGGGGCTGTATGAGAGGGAGATCCTACAAACTGAGGTGGCATCACAGGCACACAAAGTGCAGTATTGGGGAGGTACATTGATGATCTGTTGATCATTTGGCAAGGTAGGAGTCAGGAATTTGGGACCTTCATTGATTGTCTCAATAATAATGACAGGAATATTAGACTCACCTATAGGACGGGAAGAGAGGGGGTGGACTTCCTTGATGTCAGGCTAAACGTGGCAGCTGATGGCAGAATTTCCACAGACCTCTTTAGAAAAGCAACTTCGGTCAATGCCTTGCTATCAGCCAAATCTGCACATCACAAAAAACTCATTAACAGTATACCCTAACTAACCCATAGGTCAGTTCTTGAGGGCGAGAAGGATCTGCTCTACTGATCAGCTTTTTGAATTACAGGCTAATGAGTTACGGGGGGAGGTTTCATGAAAGAGACTATACAACACGATCCATCGAGACTGCATACCGACGGGCTCGGAAGGCGAGACGCTCTGATCTTCTAAAAGAAAAATTAAAGAAAAACAATTGAGATGATATCCGCTTCATTTAGGACCTTCAATAACAGCCACAATGAAATTGGTTAGATTCTGTCTAAACATTAGGACATACTGCAATTGGATCCTCAATTGGGTGATGTGATTACTGATCACTCACAGATTACATATAGATGGTATAAACATTTGAGGGACCGTCTAGTATGTAGCCACCATACGACTAAAACTCCTGGTCTATTTGTATCCAAGGGCCCCAGATGGGGCAACAAGCAATGTGGAAAATGTGTGGCATGCCCTAACATGGACAGAACAAATGTCTTTTGGGATGCCACACATGAGAAAGAATATCAGATCACCTTTCCCATTGATTGTACCAAAGAAGGGGTGGTCTATTGGGCTATATGCCCGTGTAGCAAGATATATGTGGGGATGACTACCCACAAGTTTAAAAAACGGATTCGAGAACACATTTTGGCTATAGAAGCAGCCAGAGATACTGCAGACTTGGATGGCTAACAACAATACCCAGACATTTTCGAGCAGCACACGATTGTGATGGCTGCCTATTAAGGTTTAGGGGTATCAATCACGTGAGGGTATCCCAGAGGGGCGGTAATTGGAAAAGGCTGCTCGCTCAATGGGAAATACGGTGGATCTATACCCTGAAGTCGGTTACACCACGTGGATTAAATGATAATAACAGTTTTGCTTCCTTCCTGTAGGTTTTCCTTGTGCTCCGCTCCCATGGATCTCTGATGACCACTGGGTAAGATCCCAAGTGATTTTAAATTGTTTTTAACAGTTGTCTCATTGACGTTATGTTTTCTTGTTTTGTCATACATTTAGGTTTTAATGGTACCTGGTGATCATCTTATACTTACTTATTTACCCTCTGCCTTTCCTAGTTATCGTTTGGCAGCCTCCTGGAACTATACCTTATTATGATTGATGTTCTCTGAAATCATCCTTATTGAAGTATGTCACTTGAGACACAGTACATGGACACTTATATCAGAGACTTTTGATTGAATGGCATATTAATCAATTATTGCCCCCCTCTTTCTTCCCCTCCCCCATCCATTTTTCTTCTTTTACCTTCCTCTCTTTATGCCTCCTTCCAATTAAAGGATAGACTCGATTTAGTATGTCTATTACACACTATTATCTTATTTTGGATAGGATGCAGCAGTCATTGATATGATATTATATTTGTGATTATTTATCTTTTTGGAATAGTGTAATAATCAATCATGTCTTATGTCCTCCCATTAAATTTTTTTAATGGAATAATTGTTTTGGGATTTTATTTCCATTTAGCGGTCACCTCACGTGGTGGGTATTTTGCACTTTTGGACTGGTTGTCCACACTGAGTACTTTATCTCATTTTATTTATATGCATTGTAGTATTTTATCTTATTTATTCAGATGTCATGTATTCATGAAAGTCATTGTCACTTATATTTTTTGGCACAAATTTTTATATCATATCATGTTTTATCACCCCTTTTTTTTACTTTCATGCACACTACTGCTTATAAATTTTTGCGAAGGTGTTTTAACCTATGTATGTGTTACAAATCATGTATGGGGCGTTGTGTCCCTTATCTGCATGTATCCCTATGTGGTTAGTTCTCACGTGATTATAATATAATAGATGGGCGGGTGGTTGTTGATAATTATAAGGGGTAATATATTTCATAGTGTGCAACCATGTATACTTACTTAGCGCCGATCATGTGACTGCTGTGGAAGGTTACGTCCTGGGGGTTTGGCAGCATCAGGTGACTGTTCACTTGGGCGGTCCCCCATGTGAGGAGCCACGGCATCGCAAGCCCATGTGATGGTGACGGAGGAGGAGGTGCGGCTAAGCAAGATAGCCCATTGGCTGTTCGATACTTATTATGAGTATATAGGAGGGGTAGGAGATAGGTTAGTTGTGCCCTTGACAAAGCGCGACTGCGAAACGGTTCCTAATTTGGATCCACTGCAGATGTCCTCAGTGACACGTATTTTGTGGATGCCTGTTGGCACCTATTACTTTTAATATTATGGGTGTGTGGTAATATATACCACTGAGTCTGCTGAGCTGGACTATTGACTTATATTCACTCCCGCAGTTGGAGGGATCTTTTCCTCACATTCTTGCACTTCTCTAGTATATGTTTTTATTATTTATGTCAGATGGTTATCGTCCTGATGTTGGATTATTAATAAAGTTTTTTGCTTATTATTTAGTGTGGCGTCTAGTGTATTTATAGGAGTTCATGTTATGGTTCCATGCGTGATATATTGGTTTGATATATACATTAGGAGTAAACAGCGGGGACCACCCTCCTTGGGCTGATCTGGGTAATGTCGTCAGACTGCTGGTTGGCGGCCGTTGCTACCTCCTCTTCCTAATCCGATGCCAAGAATGGCTGCTCATCAGTAAGGTCTGGGAATGGATGGGAAAATAATTCCTCTGACTCGAGTGGAGGGGCTATGGTGGTGGTGGTGGTGGTGGTGTCTTTAGGGGTGCACACAGCAGAAAGTGAGGAGGGTGCAGATACAGAGGACAAGGATGGTGCAGAAGTGGAAGGGTGAGTGAGCCACTCAACCAACTCTGGTGCGCCCTTTGAAGTAATCGCACGCGCCTTCTCCAACTTCCCACTTAGGTTCCGGCCTGGTGAACCTGCTCGACCCCTACCACCCCTGCGGAACGGTCTGCCTCTTCCTCTACCTGTCATTTTCAAAATGACCCTGTGCCTAAGTATATCGCAGGCCTCAATCATTATTTGGTGGAAACAGGTATATCGAACCCCTTAATCTGTATTTTGTGTAAGCAGGTATATCGCAGGCCTCAATCAATATTTGCTGGAAACAGGTATATTAAATCCCTTAATCAGTATTTTGTGGAAGCAGGTATATCGCAGGCCTCAATCAATATTTGGTGGAAACAGGTATATTAAATCCCTTAATCAGTATTTTGTGGAAGCAGGTTTATTGCAGCCCTCAATCAGTATTTTGTGGAAGCAGGTATATTGCAGGCCTCAATCAATATTTGCTGGAAACAGGTATATTAAATCCCTTAATCAGTATTTTGTGGAAGCAGGTATATCGCAGGCCTCAATCAATATTTGGTGGAAACAGGTATATCAAACCCTTTAATCAGTATTTTGTGGAAGCAGGTATATCACACCCCTCAATCAGTTTTTTGTGGGGCAACAGGTATACCACACTCATTGCAAATAGTTGTTCCAATAATGCTTGTCCCTCTATATAGCTGCGGCATCGCAGCAGAACCGCACACAACTGCTGCACAATACAAATGCACTATGATATACTTTCTATGTTCGAAAGTATATTATAAGTATATCACACCCCTCAGTATATCACATCTATCGATAGCACACCTATGCCAGTACTTAAAAGGACTTTGTGGCCCTAATAACTAGCGTTTGGTGTCCCTAACAGTCTGTCCCTGCTCCACACAACAACCTCTTCCTACACTTGCGAAACGCAGAATGTAAAATGGCTGCCAGATTGGGTTATTTGATAGAATGGGGGTGTGTCCATGTGCTGAAACGTCTCATTGGCTGTCCTGTCCTACCTGATGGATGTGTCATGGGTCAAAGATCAGTGCAATGCAAAAGAATATGGCGCCGGTCGACATTGCCATATGTTCGCATGTTCGGCGAATCGCGAACGCGCAAAGTTCGCCGCAAAATGACCACCGGGCGAACCGCAAGGCCATCTATAGTCGTGACAGTACTATAAAGCTGTGCCACCACTGCAAGGATCTCAGTGCATAGGAATTTACAGATACCACTGACTGAAATGGACACTGTTAAAATCTCTTTGCATTGAGCTTCCCCTAATAGCAGCTGCATGAAAATCCATTTTTTTCATGTCCTGAACAGCAAGAGAACCCTGGGCCCCATAGTAGTTGTGTGGTTTGCCTCCATGAAGGGTACACCACTGCTGTTTAGAATTAAAGGGGTTTTCCAGTAACACACCAGTATTCAACCTTACTAAATTATATAATTCAGATGCAGTTCTGAGGGAATTTTGACTCTTCTAGTGTAATTGTAATCTGTGACCCACATATGTGTTTACATACACAAGACTCACATGGAGGGTCTCAGGGGTCGAGTCGAGGGGGAACGCGTGGGAACGGCGTTCCTGCACTTTTTTCATGGCAGGAACGCCGTTCCCTTTCAGGGCAAAAGGACCAGGAGGAAGCGGTGAAGGCTTTGTACTCACCGCCGCCTTCCTGGTCCTCGGCTGTCGGCGGTGAGGGCTGCGCACAGGAGCCGAGTGAGTCGATCTGTGACGTCACTTCGTGCGCAGCCTACAGCAGTAGAAGAGGAGCGTCTGCGTCCAGGAGCAGGAGAGGTAAGTGTGTTTTTTTTTTCCATATTTTATTTATACTATAGGTGCTGATGAGAGGCACTGACGGGGGGGGCTGATCTGATGAGAGGCACTAACGTGGGGGGGGGGGGCTGATGAGAGGCACTGACGTGAGGGGGGGGCTGATGAGAGGCACTGACGTGGGGGGGGGGGCTGATGAGAGGCACTGACGTGGGGGGGCTGATGAGAGGCACTGATGTGGGGGGGGGCTGATGAGAGGCACTGACGGGGTGGCTGATGAGAGGCACTGACGTGGGGGGGGGGCTGATGAGAGGCACTGATGGGGGGGGCTGATGAGAGGCACTGACGGGGGGGCTGATGGAGAGGCACTGATGGGGGGGCTGATGAAGAGGCACTGACGGGGGGGCTGATGAAGAGGCACTGACGGGGGGGCTGATGAAGAGGCACTGACGGGGGGGCTGATGAGAGGCACTGACGGGGGGGCTGATGGAGAGGCACTGACGGTGGGCTGATGAAGAGGCACTGACGGGGGGCTGATGAAGAGGCACTGACGGGGGGGCTGATGAAGAGGCACTGATGGGGGGGCTGATGAAGAGGCACTGACGGGGGGGCTGATGAAGAGGCACTGACGGGGGGGGCTGATGAGAGGCGCTGATGAGAGGCACTGACGGGGGGGCTGATGAGAGGCACTGACGAAATATATTTTTCAGCGAAATATTTTTTTGGGGGGGGGGGGGGGGGTTTGCAGTGGATCTTGGGTGAGTTCCCACACTTTTTTTCCCAGGACTGGAAAGGGTCTGCAGCATTGGGTCCCTGTCTCTCCTTCCCCACCCAGCATGAACATCACATATTTAAATCTATTTGAAGCCCAGATGGAAACCTCATTTTGTTTCCTGACAATTGATGCTGAAAATTGCAAAAGCAGAATAACCCTTTAAGACACGATTTGTAGTATGGACAGACCCCCAGCAGCCATACCTATAAGCTGTTCTGCATATTTCTGCATTGTAGGGCTCACATACATCAATTGCATCTGGTCAGTTGTTTTATGGAGGGACCAGACAAAGCTAATGACATGTTTTGTACACCAATCCAGCCTCCATTTGACAAAAAAGCATTGCATGATAAGTGACAGAATAATGCAAGTGATTACATGGGCGTCCGCAGAAATTTTTCGAGGGAGGGGCATAATTTTATTGACATCCATGCTCTGGTACATTTGTCCACATCTTTATCTTTTTCAAACTCTTGAAAACCCAATTTTCATTGTAGGCCAACAAATTCCCACTTTTCTCCCTATACAGCAAGATGCCTCTTTCTATGGTGAAAACCCAGGCTACATGCCATGTCTCCATGGACATAAAGAAAGTATGTTCCTGCGTTACTCCATTACATTTATTTTCCATAAATTATTTGATAGACAGCTACAGTAGATATTTCTTAATTACCGATAATCAGAGGCGTAGCTAAAGGCTCATGGGCGCTGGTCCAAGTGTTCAGCTTGGGCCCCCTCTTCCCTCAGTGTTTTGTGGCTAGGGAAGCACATAGCCTTCATGCCGCCTGCGGCAAAAAATTAAACAGTAGACCATCCCCCCAACCCCCCCCCCATGCCAAATTCTTGACCTAACCCCTTCCCTCCAGCCAGAGCTATAACTTGACCAGCATGCACTTTCTCTAAAACAGGTGTCTTTCTATAATACTGGTGTCTTCTTATGTGGCACAAGGGTCTTTGGGCCCCCTCAGGCTCCTGGGCCCGGTAGCGACTGCTACCTCTGCACCCCCTATGGCTACGCCCCTGCCGATAATGCTTTCCTATACTGTAAGTGGAACCAAAAAATGGTTTCCAAAAACGAGCTTTGGGGAAAAAAAACTTTCATGCAGAATGTAACCTCCTACATGGATTAATTATAAAACGGGCTCGTGTATGAAGCCTAACTGCAGATATAAGAGTGTGGAACGGAACCCCGTTTGTGTACAGGGACTAAACTTTAAAATAGGAAGCCCCCACAAAAGGAAAGACCAATTCTTCTTATTTCACTTGAATGTCTATTAATTTGATATTATTTTTGCACCCTTTGTTATAGTCTCAGCATTCAGCAATATGTTAATTTGCATTTTGTCGCCAACAAATGAAATGTTGTGTTCTGTACCTGAACGCTTCCAGGCTTTTGTCATATGTAACTTACAAGCAGATGGTCTGCAGAATACCAGGCTTACCACCAGTATTACCCCTTCATATACTGCCTGCCTGCCTGGTCACCCTGACCAGGCGGGCAGGCGGTATATGATTGAAGGGGCAATACTGCCTGTTATATGGACAACAGAGATGGCATCCTCTGGGCAGTACTGTCTATGGTAATCCTTCACCAGCACCCTGACTGCCACCTGCTTGGCCTGGCTCTCATGGCACTTCACTGCCTGCTGCTTGGCTATCAGTGACTCACCCCACACCTAACACTCAGGGTCAGGGAGTGACTCAGTAGTCACACTGTGACACTGACTGACTGTCACTCACTGATAGCCAAGCAGGTGGCAGTCAGGGTGCTTGTGAAGGATGAATTGACCATAGACAGTACTGCCCAGAGGATGCCATATCTGCTGTCCATATAATACCAGGCAGTATTGCCCCTTCATATACCGCCTGGTCACCCCACACCTAACACTCAGGGAGTAATGTCACACTGACTGGTCTGTGACACTGACTGTCACTCACTGTGTTAGTGTCGCTCTCGCTCATTCATTCAGGCTGCCTGTGGTTGTGGAGTACTGAAGCGGCCGGCACACTGTGGGCGGCTCTTCTTCTTGCTCCGGCTCCGCAATGTCTTTCCTGCCCGGAAGGTGGGCGGAGCTTTGTACAGCCGTGCGCTACCGGCCCTGGTGATTCATCAGGGCGCGTGCATGCTCCTGATAGATACCGCTCCTCACTCTGCGGCGCTGCGCAGTGCAGCAGCTGCAGAGCAGAGGCAGAACTCAGTTCACAGATTACCAGAGCCCCAGGGGGGGGCACTTGTTCCCCCTTGCCCCCCCTGCGGACGCCCATGCAAGTGAATAAGGATGTGCAAAACCGCTTTTACTTATTTTTATTTCCTGCTGCTTCTATAATACCAATGTATTCTGCAAAGCCTAGAGATATTGTTATCACTAACATTAGTCCCTGTCACCTATGGGGCTCACAATCTAATTCCCTGATATCAGACACATAGACACTAGAGACAAGTTTGTAGAAAGTCAATTAACCTATAGGTATGATTTTGGCTGCAATCAGTTGTTCCCTTCTCACATGGTAAATGAACATACATCTGGGTTTTTATGTTCTTAAAATTAGGTAAATATAACCTCAGATGAACAACACACACAAAAAATTACACTGTCATTATTTATTTAACACAAACTAGGCCAACATGCAGGAGACATGAAAAAATAAGTAAACCCTAAAGGCGGGTTTAGACAGGCCGATGGAACGGCCAATTGTCGGGATGGAAGCATTCCTTCCCGACAGTTGGCTGCTCGCTCAGTGAAGGAGAGTGTGCTATAGCGATCCCTCGTCCTCATACAGAATCATTGTTTCTGGGCAGAAGATCGCTGTTTAGACAGCACCAACTGCTGCCCAGAAACGATGATTGGTGGTGCCTGCGTTTTGCTCATTCATCGGGTGATCGATGGCAAAATTATCGGGAATGAGTTGTACAGAATGGTTGCGGATAATCTGGATGATTATTGGTTTGTCTAAATCCACCTTTGCTGTTTTCATAGAAATTAAGAGCTTAAGTAGCAGACAGGTACTGCTAACCAAATATCCTTGATTGATTATCTTCAAGTGTGACCTCATCTACAAAAGCAGAAGTTTTGGCAGTTTTCTGGTCTGGAGTATTTGAGCGTGTATTAACACAATGCCAAAGAGGAAAAACAAAAGCAATTATCTTGTTGCTACCTGTAAATCAATAAAGCCATTTCCAAACAATTTGAAAATCTTTCCTGGAGTGGACGTCCCAGCAAATTCACCCAAGGTCAGAGAAATTGCAAAAATCTCAAAAGCTACGTCTAAGACTCTAAGGCCTTAGTTAGCATGTTAAAGGTTCAAATGTATGACAGTACAATAAGAAAAAGACTGAAAAAGTATGGCATGTTTGTGTGGAGAAAGACCTTTTTTTTCTACAAAGAATATGCACGGGTTAAGTGTGCAAAGTTGCACCAGACAAATGATAAGACTTCTGGAACAATGTTATTTTGACAAACAGGACCAAAGGGAAGATGTCTGGCCATAATGCACAGCGCCATGTGTGTTAAAAATCAAACACAGCATATCAGCACAATCCCCTCACACCAACTGTCAAGCACGTTGGTGGGGGGGAATGATGATTTGGGCTTGTTTTGCAGCCACAGGACCTGGGCACCTTGCAGTCATTGAGTCGACCATGATCTCCTCTGTATACCAAGGTATGCAAGAGTCAAATGTGAAGCCATCTATCCATGGGTCTACAAAAATGTGAGGGGTGTACTCACTTTTGTGAGATACTGTATGATGAATTATGAATCATACGAATTATATTTTTTTATGTAGGAAATCTATTTACTTATTCTTGTGCATATCTTCTCTCTTCAGACTTTGATACATTTCTAAAAATCTGTTTTGAGATTATTATTTCACGAATGTCCGACCAAAATTGCAGAATTGTTCATTTTTAATGCACTGCCTACTTACTGCAATCCCAAACAGGTGGAGCTTGTGCATGATGTAACTGAGGCATCAGTTTATGGCATCTAGAAGGAATTAGAAGAATAGTTTACATACAGTTGTGAGCAGGGCCGGTGCAAGGATTTTTGCCATCCTAGGCAAGATAAAAATTGCCGCCCCCACCCCCTTATCAGATGATCTGCCCATATCATGACATCATGACCCCTTCAACCCAGTGGGAGGGGGACACGAGGGTGCCCCACTCCTAACAACTATATAGTGCCAGGAAAATGAGTTTGTTTTCCTGGCACTATAGTGCTCCTTTACCACCAGTACTGCACAGTGTCTTTTCTCTGCAGGAACAGGCTATAGACACCAGTACCACTACATTAAACTGTACTGGTTCTGGGACTATAGTGTCCTTTTAGGCTCCATTCACATGTCCACAATTTCGTTCTGCATTTTGCGGAACGGAATTGCGGACCCATTCATTCCTATGGATGTGCGATGTGCTGCCCGGACATGGAATTGCGGATACACACTTCCGGGTCCGCACTTCCGTTCCGCAAAAAAGTAGAACATGTCCTATTCTTGTCCGCAATTGCGGACAAGAACAGGCATATTCTATTAGTGCCGGCAATGTGCGGTCCGCAAAATGCGGAACGCACATTGCCGCTTTCCATGTTTTGCGGCTCCATGTATTCGCAAAACACGTTGCGGACGTGTGAATGGAGCCTCAATGTGAGGTAAATTAGTTTCCAATGTAGTATTAATAACTAAACAATGAAATAATAAACATATTGCATTGTCTACTTACCACCAGGACAATAAGATGATCTGGTCTCTGGCAGCAGTCTGGCTCTTGGGACTGCCTAGGTCGCTTTACAGGTGGCACCGGCCCTGGTTGTGAGAAAAACAAAGTACACCCTCTTCAGTGGTTTTACATACCAGGACATAGTGGAAAAAAATTCTGGTCCTTAGAGGGATCCATGGCAGCACTTTAGACATTAATGGCTGTGTGTTGAGTTATTTTAAGGTCACACCAAATTACACTGTTATACAAGCTGCACACTGACTACTTTACATTGTGTCAAAGTGTCAGATCTTCAGTGTTGTCCTATGAAAAGATAGAATAAAATATTTACAAAAATGTGAGGGGTGTACAAACTTTTTGGAGATACTGTATATAGCCAGAAACACCATAGAACAAGACATTGGGGGGAATTTATCATGAATATTTGACATCAGTTTTGCTTCAGTCTGCGTTGGCGCACTTTATGCAACATTTATCAAACATCGCATGTTGTTAAATTTGTCTAATACTTAAACCTAACACTTTTGTCTAGAAAAGCTACTCCAGCTCCCCTTCTCCACCCTCTGACTGGAGTGAGATTGCAACTTTTTTTGGGTCACTTTTTGAGAAAGTCTCAATGATAAATGTGGAGTGAAACTCATTAACATAGCTAACTACAGGTGAAACTCGAAAAATTAGAATATAGTGCAAAGTTAATTTATTTCATTAATGCAACTTAAAAGATGAAACTAACATAAGAGATAGACTCATTACATGCAAAGCGAGATATTTCAAGCCTTTATTTGTTATAATTTGGATGATTGTAGCTTATAACTTATGAAACCACAAAGTCACAATTTTGAGGTACCCTTTGCTCAGGGGGTATGGATTAATTAGCTGACTAGAGTGTGACACTTTGAGCCTAGAATATTGAACCTTTTCACAAAATTATAATTTTAAGCTGCATTAATGTGATTCCTTTTAATTTGAATTACTGAAATAAATAGACTTTTGCACGATATTCAAATTTTTTGAGTTTCACCTGTATACCCACTTTCCCACCAATATTTGAAAACTGGAGTGAGTGGTGTAAAAATGAAAAAAGTCACAAAATTTTTGCTCAGATGAGCCCGAAAAGTCACAAAAGTTGCATTTTGTGATTTTCTAAAGCCTGAATTATGGAGTAAAGGCATGAAAATTCAGGGCCATTCACTTATTTCCTGTGCTGTCTGTGTCGGTACTAGAGAAGAAGCTAGGCCGGCTAGTCCTATGTCTACAGAACATGTTCAGAGTTATTGTACTGAAAATGGTGCACTCTATTGGCAAGCACACCAAAATTACCAAAATGTCTTTAAACTGTACCTCTAATTATAAGCAACAGTCTTTAAATCAATAGTACAAGCAGAGATAAGAAACTGTAATATATGCCTTTTTCTCCACTTATCAGATTCCTCTCCTCACTCACTCTCAGCAGATAATATCCATATACAGGAGGTAGAGAGGAGACTTTTTTTTTATTGTCACTGAGAGATTAAGTTACAGCTGCTGCCTTTAGACATGGACAGAGAGAGACATATACACACACACACACACACACACACACACACACCTATACACACGAATGCTGCTGGTGCTTCTAGATGTTCTACATTCATGTTCTACATCACATTCACAGCAACAGCATGGAAGACCTAATACATCTACAACAAGCAGTGCTGCTTTGAGTCTAGCACTAAAATATATTTCTAATCAAGATTTTGTTACAAGAAATGGGTCATTTTAATCCCAACAGCTTTTGCAATAATGTTTCAGTGCAAAACGAAACTGACAAAAAGTATTCTAATATTCACAGCTTGGTAAAGCCCATTGAGTCAATTTTTGCAAAGACATAAGTGTTGTAACCTTGTCATATGAGCTTCACCTGTGACTAATAATGGATCAATTCGGTCTCAGGTGTGTATAAAAAGAACCCCAGTACACTAGACCTTCACATCAACTGCAACTAGACCTCTGCAAACATGCCTAAGATTCACCCGGAGACTAAAGTGTTGATTATCAAGAGGCTGAAGACCAGATCCACTGCTGATGTGGCAGACACCTTCAATGTGTCTCAGCGTCAAGTTCAGAGGATAAAAAAAAGATTTGTAGAGACTGGAGACGTTTTAGACAAGGGCAGGTCAGGCCGACCCCGCAAGACAACTGCTCAAGAGGACCGTTTGTTGGCTCGAAAATCCAAGGCCAGCACATTTTCCACTGCAGCAGAGCTCCACGAGACCTGGTCACCTAGAACAGTTTGTCGGATTCTGTCTCGAAATGGCCTCCATGGTCGAATCAGTGCCCATAAGCCAGCACTAAACAAAAGACAATTGAAAAACCGTGTGGCCTTTGCCAAGGCCCACAGCCTGCTAAAAGGATGGACGCTGGAAAAGTGGCAGAAGGTGGATTTTTCAGATGAATCTTCTGTTGAATTACACCACAGTTGCCGCAAATATTGCAGGAGACCTACTGGAACCCGCATGGAGCCGAGATTTACCCAGAAAACAGTGAAGTTTGGTGGAGGCAAAATCATGGTCTGGGGTTACATCCACTATGGGGGTGTGCGAGGGATCTGCAGGGTGAAAGGCAACATCAATAGTCTAAAATACCAAGAAATCTTAGCTACCTCTTATATTCCCAACCATAAAAAAGGCCAAATTCTGCAGCAGGATGGTGCTCCATCGCATACTTCCATCTCCACATCAAAGTTCCTTAAGGCGAAGAAGATCAAGATGCTCCAGAATTGGCCAGCCCAGTCACCGGACATGAACATCATTGAGCATATGTGGTGTAGGATAAAAGATGAAGCATGGAAACGAAACCAAAGAATATTGATGAACTCTGGGAGGCATGCAAGACTGTTTTCTTTGCTATTCCTGATGAATCCTTGCCAAACCGCATGGATGCTGTCCTTCAAGCTCATGGAAGTCATACAAGATATTAAATTTGGATCTCACAGCACCACTACTTAATTTGCTGACATATTTTTGGATTTGCAGTAAAGTTGTTAAATTTCTGTATAGGCGACAAAACTTTTGTCTTGCCAAAATTTGACCTTTCTGTCTTGATTAAATGATAAATCTTTTTTCAGTGAAACTAATTTATTTCAGTGCATTAAACATCATTTGGGAGGGCTTTAGCTTTTCATATGAGCTATTTCTAACACCAATTGATTAATTAAAAGTCAGGTTAATAGCAGGAGTTTCTACAAAATAGAGAAGCGACAAGACTTTTGTCAGGGACTGTAGTAGTGTCCCACCATACCCTAGTAAATTCCACCATATATCGTTCATATAATGACACTTCCGTAAATCAAGTAAAAGTGCCATATACTGTCTAAATAATACCACTATACAAATACGATTACGTTTCATGGCAGTCACAAGCCTCAGGTACCAGACCAGAGGTAGCTGCTTGCATACTCTTTATGTACAGCTGATTAGGTTATTCCCATTTACACCATTAGGCTCCATTTACCAACACAATGCCTTAAATAATACACTCAGCTATTAACGTTTTCTATAAAATGTAGACATTTCCAGAGGATCAACCAGATAAAGCTGAAACATGACCAAGAGATCAGACTGCATTCTGCAGAGGAGGCTAGATATTTATCTAGAGATCAGGACTAGAGTGGATGTTAAAAATAGCAAAAATAATAAAAAGTATGTTTTCCTGTATGATTTTAATAAAAGTAATAATCTACATAATGAAGGCAGAAGAGATACAACGTGTCCTTATTAAAGATAAACAGAGATTGTGGAGCGCAGCGTACTGCCGGGTGTTATCTGCTGCAGAATAAGATTCACACTGTAATGATTGTATAGCGGCAGAAGAAGATGACACACTATAATAAGCTGACAGATAGTACCCTCTAAATCTCCCACTATTATGGGGCCTGTTTGCCAGTAAGCTCATGAATTCAAGTAATAAAGTGGAACCATCGGACTATTTCTCTTGTATAGTATGCAAAGAATACATGGTGTAGCTTCATAAGGTCACAATGCAGCAAGGTGGTGGTGGGGACACAGCAGGTACAGGAATGTAGTTACCAGGGAAGAGGAAGATGCAGATGCCACCATGTAGATGACAGAGCTGAGAGGGTGCTCACTAGAGATGAGCAAATCGAAGTCGATGAAGTGGAATTCGATCCGAATTTCAGGAAAAATTTGAGTCGCACTGAATCCGAATTTCCTCGCGCTTCGTGGTATCGAATCACACTTTTTCCTAAAATGGCTGCTGCACATGTGAGGACATGGAGCAAGGATCTCTGGGAAGGCGGGATTACCCATAATGCCATGCATAACAGCCAGCCAGCCCTGTGATGTCACAGCCCTATAAATAGCCTCAGCCATCTTGGATTCTGCCATTTTCCAGTGTGCTTAGTGCAGGGAGAGACATCAGCAGGTGCTAGGGACAGTGCTAGAAAAGACTTAATTGTGCTAAAAAAGCCATTTACAAGTTTAGGGAAAGATTATTCAAGGTGTAGGGAAAGGATAGGGAGGAATCATGCCACAGCATTTATGTTGAACAGGGTTCAGTAGGGGAGGTTACAGCCTGGGTAATAGGAACAATCCTATTACACCTTGCTGCACTGACTGGGGATCCAAATTGCCATTATACAGCTCTGTAATTCCAGCAAATCGTTCTTGTTATTGGGGTGTTACAGCCAGTAACATGGTTTATTACAAGGAAATATTTATATGTCTTATTTGCCCTTGTGCGGTGCAGTTCTATGTTCTAAAGCATTTTTTGGCTTGTATTAGTGGGAAAAAAGGGCTTAATAGGCGTTGTGTGGCGAAGTGCGAAAATTACAGCCCTTTTTGGTGTGTATTAGTGGCAAAAGAAAAATATATTTGCCGTTCAGCGGTGCAGTTATCTGTAGTGATAGACGAACATCGGCCTGGACAATTTGCGAATGTGATCAAATGTTCGCGAACTGCAAGTTCGCAGCGGGCCCCATTCACTTTAATGGCAGGCGAACCTGAAAAACCTTACTAGAAGTGCACAAATAGTCCCACAACATGGACAGTGACATAATAGAGGGGGATCAATGACAAAAATTCCCACAAAAAATATGTATTTTAACCACGGGCCATTTTTATGCGTCTTAAAGGGAAATTCTCAAAAATGTGCCATGGGAGTACGGGCCCTAAAAATTAGGCATTCACCTGACATAAAAGAAATTGTGATTATTTGGCTCGAGGTACATTATGTGGTCACTGAATAATAATTTTACAGTAGCCCACTGGAGTACATGCCCCAAACATTAGGCATTCACCGTACAGTAAAGATCAAGTGATTATGTGGCTGGAGGTATATTAGGTCATTGGATATCAATTTTACTGCAAGCCAGTGGAGTACAGGCCCCAAACTTTAGGCATTCACCGTACATAAATGATCAAGTGATTATGTGGCTGGAGGTATATTAAACGGTCATTGGATATCAATTTTACTGCAGGCCAGTGGAGTACAGGCCCCAAACATTAGGCATTCATTGTACAGAAAAGATCAAGTGATTATGTGGCTGGAGGTATATTAGGTCATTGGATATCAATTTTACTGCAGGCCAGTACAAATACATGTCAAATACATATGTTTAAAAGAACTAAAAATATAAAATTGGATTAAAAACATGGCTAACGAAATCCCCCCTCTTGAATAAACCCCAAATGATAATAGGTGAAATTCGATAACACGTGGTCGTCACAGGTGTTGAATTTCTCAGAGGCCCCAACAATTAGACATTCACTGTACAGAAAAGATCAAGTGATTATGTGGCTGGAGGTATATTAGACGGTCATTAGATATCAATTTTACTGAAGGCCAGTGGAGTACAGGCCCCAAACATTAGGCATTCACCGGACAGAAAAGTGATTATGTGGCTGGAGGTATATTAAATTTAACAACTTTATTGGTATATAAAACAAATACACAAAGAAGAGAGTTGGAGTAGACACTCAATATAGTCAATACCTTTTTTTCCTCTTTCTTCCCCCAACCCAAACCCCCTCTTCCCCCACCCCAGCCCTGTGATGCCTCACTCGTTTTCTTCCCAAGACTAGATCATTGATTATTCTTTCCATGAGTTTAAAATATTTATCTTCTATCCAAATAGGTGTATTCCTGAGAACATACAGGAATTGCGGTAGAATCACCATCTTGACCAGTGAGACTCGGTCGGCTCTAGATAGGGGGAGTTTCAACCAAATCCCTATTTTCCGTTATTAATGGGATCAGGTTGAGTTGGACAAAGTTTTCAACCTTGGGCGATATCATCATGCCCAGGTATTGAAGAGTGTCAACAACATCCAACTGGGTTATCAAGGCCTCCTTATGGGGTAACGGGTCTATTGGCATCAAACTAGTCTTCGACCAGTTTATGTGAAGACCAGATGCCTCACCAAATAATTTAACCATTCAAATAATTATTGGGAGAGTTATTTCCGTGTGTCTATAAAAAAAAGAACATCATCCGCATATAAGGAGATACGATCTTCCACTCCTAATGTTCCAAATCCTTTAATTTGATCATCCTGCCTAATGGCCAGAGCTAGGGGCTCGATGTAAATGTCAAATAACAGTGGAGATAGTGAACAGCCCTGGCGAGTACCTCTGTTTAGATCAAAGCTAGTAGTCAGGATCCCATTAAGACTCAGCTTCGCTGCAGGGAATCTGTACAGTAATTTTAAGGATGTTTATGATTCTCTCCCCAAAGCCCATCCTGGCCAGAACACTCCACAGGAAACACCACTCCACCATGTCAAAGGCCTTGGAGGCATCCAGTGACAGGATGGAGCGGGCGGCCCCCCAGGGGCCTGTATATTGGCAAAGAGCCGATGAAGATTGTGATGAGTGCCCTTATTTTGAATGAAGCCATTCTGGTCCGGGTGGACAATGGAGGGAATGACCCTAGAGAGCCTTATGGCCAAAATCCTTTCCAGGAGCTTTACATCTGCATTACGCAGTGAAATTGGTCTATAAGATCCCAGGTTTGTGGGATCCTTACCTTTTTTTGGAATTAATGTTATTACAGCTTCCATCATTGAGTCTGTGTCACCGCCAGTTCTGTGAAAAGGTCTGGCAGACATCCTTCTCTACCTCTTGCATGACGTTCTTTGTTTTGGTTTCACTTTGTTATCTCCTTTCCTTCTCCAAGGTGTCACCTATTTAGACTAACCGTCTCCCTTTATATTCCCTTCCATACTGCCTCACTTTGTGGTTTATACTACTTCCTGGATGAAGTGTTCACTGCTGGAGGCTGCTGCTGCTGTTTGCTCAGGTAAGTCTTTTAATGTATTGTGTTTCCTTTCTGGCTTGATTCTAGGTGACCCTGACTCCGTCCATATTAAGTGCAGGGAGCCGGTGGTCGTGTCCCCTCACTATTATAGGGTTTTCAGGTGTCACACAGTCTTAGGTACGTGGACATGCAATTGTCTATCCTTGAGACCCTTGCATGGGCATAGCAGTCAGGGAGAGCTCTTAGGGTTTTATAGGGCTCACCTATATGCTCCTTAGTTTGGGATCAAGCCAGTCGGACGTTTATTCATAAGTTCCAGCTATCTGCAACATTATCTGTGACAGTCTGGCAGTTTCCCATCCTCCACCGATTCAGCAAAGACCCCCAACAATCTAGGAAGAATAATCTCTCTATATCTACTGTAAAATTCATATGGGAGTCAGTCTGAACCGGGGGTGGAATTACCCGAGCATAATTTAATTGCCCCTTCAAGTTCCTGAATGGAGAAGTTTACCTCAAGTGCTTTCTTTTGGGCCACGGTAATAGTTGGGAAAACAATGCCATCGAGATAGGAATCCATCATTTCATCTGTGATCTTACATTCAGCTTTGTAAAGATCTGAAAAGTAATACAAAAAAGCTTTCTCTATAGCATTTTGTCCACTAACCATCCTACCGTTGGCCAGTCGGATATTATCTATGTATTTTTTGGATTTGGAGGTATATTAGACGGTCATTGGATATCAATTTTACTGCAGGCTAGTGGAGTACAGGCCCCAAACATTAGGCATTCACCGGACAGAAAACATCAAGTGATTATGTGGCTGGAGGTATATTAGACGGTAATTGGATATCAATTTTACTGCAGGCCAGTGGAGTACAGGCCCCAAACATTAGGCATTCATTGTACAGAAAAGATCAAGTGATTATGTGGCTGGAGGTATATTAGGTCATTGGATATCAATTTTACTGCAGGCCAGTACAAATACATGTCAAATACATATGTTTAAAAGAACTAAAAATATAAAATTAGATTAAAAACATGGCTAACGAAATCCCCCCTCTTAAATAAACCCCAAATGATAATAGGTGAAATTCGATAACACGTGGTCGTCACAGGTGTTGAATTTCTCAGAGGCCCCAACAATTAGACATTCACTGTACAGAAAACATCAAGTGATTATCTGTTTGGAGGTATTTTAGACGGTCATTGGATAACAATTTTACTGCAGGCCAGTGGAGTACAGGCCCTAAAAATTAGGCATTCACCGGGCAGAAAACATCAAGTGATTATGTGTTTGGAGGTACAGTGGGGGAAATAATTATTTGACCCCTCACTGATTTTGTAAGTTTGTCCAATGACAAAGAAATGAAAAGTCTCAGAACAGTATCATTTCAATGGTAGGTTTATTGTAACAGTGGCAGATAGCACATCAAAAGGAAAATCGAAAAAATAACTTTAAAAAAAAGATAGCAACTGATTTGCATTTCATTGAGTGAAATAAGTATTTGAACCCTCTAACAAAAAAAGACTTAATACTTGGTGGAAAAACCCTTGTTTGCAAGCACAGAGGTCAAACGTTTCTTGTAATTGATGACCAAGTTTGCGCACATTTTAGGAGGAATGTTGGTCCACTCCTCTTTGCAGATCATCTCTAAATCCCTAAGGTTTCGAGGCTGTCTCTGTGCAACTCTGAGCTTGAGCTCCCTCCATAGGTTTTCGATTGGATTAAGGTCCGGAGACTGACTAGGCCACTCCATGACCTTAATGTGCTTCTTCTTGAGCCACTCCTTTGTTGCCTTTGCTGTATGTTTTGGGTCATTGTCGTGCTGGAACACCCATCCACGACCCATTTTCAGTTTCCTGGCAGAGGGAAGGAGGTTGTCGCTCAGGATTTCACGATACATGGCTCCGTCCATTTTCCCGTTTATGCAAATAAGTTGTCCTGTGCCCTTAGCAGAAAAACACCCCCAAAGCAAAATGTTTCCACCCCCATGCTTGACGGTGGGGACGGTGTTTTGGGGGTCATAGGCAGCATTTTTCTTCCTCCAAACACAGCGAGTTGAGTTAATGCCAAAGAGCTCTATTTTGGTCTCATCAGACCACAGCACCTTCTCCCAGTCACTCTCTGAATCATTCAGGTGTTCATTGGCAAACTTCAGACGGGCCTGCACATGTGCCTTCCTGAGCAGGGGGACCTTGCGAGCCCTGCAGGATTTTAATCCATTGCGGTGTAATGTGTTTCCAATGGTTTTCTTGGTGACTGTGGTCCCTGCTAATTTGAGGTCATTAACTAACTCCTCCCGTGTAGTTCTAGGATGCTTTTTCACCTTTCTCAGAAACATTGACACCCCACGAGGTGAGATCTTGCGTGGAGCCCCAGAGCGAGGTCGATTGATGGTCATTTTGTGCTCCTTCCATTTTCGAACAATCGCACCAACAGTTGTCACCTTCTCTCCCAGCTTCTTGCTAATGGTTTTGTAGCCCATTCCAGCCTTGTGCAGGTCTACAATTTTGTCTCTGACATCCTTGGACAGCTCTTTGGTCTTTCCCATGTTGGAGAGTTTGGAGTCTGCTTGATTGATTGATTCTGTGGACAGGTGTCTTTTATACAGGTGACTAGTTAAGACAGGTGTCCTTAATGAGGGTGACTAATTGAGTAGAAGTGTCTAACCACTCTGTGGGAGCCAGAACTCTTAATGGTTGGTAGGGGTTCAAATACTTATTTCACTCAATGAAATGCAAATCAGTTGCTATCTTTTATTTAAAGTTATTTTTTCGATTTTCCTTTTGATGTGCTATCTGCCACTGTTACAATAAACCTACCATTGAAATTATACTGTTCTGAGACTTTTCATTTCTTTGTCATTGGACAAACTTACAAAATCAGTGAGGGGTCAAATAATTATTTCCCCCACTGTATATTAGACGGTCATTAGATAACAATTTTACTGTAGGCCAGTGGAGTACAGGCCCCAAACATTAGGCATTCACCGTACAGAAAACATCAAGTGATTATGTGTTTGGAGGTATATTAGACGGTCATTGGATAACAATTTTACTGCAGGCCAGTGGAGTACAGGCCCCAAAAATTATGCATTCACCGTACAGAAAAGAACAAGTGATTATATGGCTGGAGGTACAATAGGCGGTCACCGTATAACTATATTACTGTTGGCCAGTTAGATTACAGGCCCCAAAAATTATGCATTCCGTACAGTAAAGATCAAGTGATTATGTGGCTGGAGGTATATTAGACAGTCAAGTCAATGGATATCAATTTTACTGCAGGCCAGTGGAGTAAAGGCCCTAAACATTAGGCATTCACCAGACAGAAAAAATCAAGTGATTATGTGGCTAGAGGTATATTAGACAGTCAATGGATATCAATTTTACTGCAGGCCAGTGGAGTAAAGGCCCTAAACATTAGGCATTCACCGGACAGAAAAGATCAAGTGATTATGTGGCTAGAGGTATATTAGACGGTCATTGGATAATAATTTTACTGCAGGCCAGTGGAGTACAGGGCCCAAACATTAGGCATTCACCGTACAGAAAAGAACAAGTAATTATGTGGCTGGAGGTACATTAGGCGGTCACCGTATAACAATTTTACTGTTGGCCAGTTAGATTACAGGCCCCAAAAATTATGCATTCACCGTACAGTGAAGATCAAGTGATTATGTGGCTGGAGGTATATTAGACGGTCATTGGATAACAATTTTACTGCAGGCCAGTGGAGTACAGGCCCCAAACATTAGGCATTCACCGGACAGAAAACATCAAGTGATTATGTGGCTGGAGATATATTAGATGGTCATTGGATAACAATTTTACTGCAGGCCAGTGGAGTACAGGCCCCAAACATTAGGCATTCACCGGACAGAAAACATCAAGTGATTATGTGGCTAGAGATATATTAGATGGTCATTGGATAACAATTTTACTGTAGGCCAGTACAAATACATGTCAAATACGTATGTTTAAAAGAACTAAAAATATAAAATTGGATTTAAAACATGGCTAACGAAATCCCTTCTCTTGAATAAACCCCAAATGATAATAGGTGAAATTCGATAACATGTGGTCGTCACAGGTGTTGAATTCCTCTGAGGCCCCAACAATTAGGCATTCACCGTACAGAAAAGATCAAGTGATTATGTGGCTGGAGGTATATTAGACGGTCATTGGATACCAACTTCACTGCAGGCCAGTGGAGTACAGGCCCAAAACATTAGGCATTCACCTGACAGAAACGGCCTTTTATGTCGCTGTATTTACATAAGACAGGGACCATTATTTGTTCTAAGTGATGGTGGATATGTGTGGGCTGGCATGAGGAAATTCAATTAAACGTGATCGTCACAGGTGTTGAATTTCTCTGAGATCCATGCCTCATTCATTTTTAGAAATGTGAGGTAGTCCACACTGTCGTGAGCTAGGCGAGTGCGCTTATTGGTCACGACCCCCCCCCCCCCTACTGCGTTGAACGTCGAGGACACTCGACGAGGGGCAAGCCAAGAGTTTTATGGCAAATTGTGCCAGCTCTGGCCACAGGTCAAGCCTGCACACCCAGTGGTCAAGGGGTTCCTCGCTTCTCAGAGTGTCCACATCGGCTGTTAACCCGATGTAGTCGGACACCTGTCGGTCTAGGCGTTCCCTGAGGCTGGATCCGGAGGGCGGCTATCGATGGGTTGGCTGCAAGAATGATCTCATATCCGAAGTGACTAACACATCTTCAAACCGCCCTCTTCTTGAATGCTCGGTAGGGTTGGTACCCGCACCTGTTTCTCTGTGGGCAGAAATTCCTCTTCCAGCGCCCGCAACAGCAGAATGCAGCATCTCTCGCAGCAAGGCCTGGAAATGCTGCATTCTGACAGCCCTCTGTGAGCCCGGTAACATGCCATTTTGTGTTTGTACCGGGGGTCTAAGTACGTTTCCACCCAGTACTTGCCCGTTATGCTTTTTATACGGGGGTCCCTCTTCAAACACTGGAGCATGAAGGCCCCCATTTGCACTTGGAAGTGGTGGAGCGCCCTGGCTCCTGCTCATCGCCCAGGAGAATGTCGTCCTTGGTCTCTTCCCCCCATCCACGGACAACATCAGGGATCCCCGAAAATGTTAAAGCCTGCTCTTCTTGCTCCTCCTCCTCCCCACAGGCAACATCCTCCTCTGACTCCTCTTCAGATTCCTCCTGACTTGTCTAAGATGGAGTAGCCCCCCTGGGAATTCATTCAGCATTGCGACCTCATGTTCCAGCTCCTGCTCCTCGCCAGCTTGATCAGTGACACGACGCAATGCACGCTCCAGAAAAAAAGGCTTAAGGTACGATGTCACTGATGGCGCCCTGGCTGTGACTGACCAGTTTGGTGATCTCAATGGTCGCAGAAGTCTGCATGCATCGCGCATGAGCAGCCACTGGCGCGGTGAAAAGAAACCAAGCTCCCCAGAACCTGTCCTGCTGCAGAGTTCGTACAGGTAGTCCTTAACAGCACGTTGCTGCTGGAGCAGCCTATCAAGCATATACAAGGTGGAGTTACAGCTCTACGGGCTGTCACAAATTAGACGTCTGACGGGCAGGTTGTGTCGCCACTGAACGTCAGCAAGACGAGCCATTGCTGTGTAAGATCTTCTAAAATGGCCAGAGATTTTCCCTGCCTGCCGCAAGACGTCCTGGACCCCGGGGTATTTGGCAACGAATCGCTGCACGACTAAGTTCAGGAAGTGTGCCATACACGGTACGTGTGTCATTTTGCCCTGTTTCAGCGTGCTCAGCAGATTGGCACCGTTGTTGCACACCACTTTACCAACTGTCAAATTGAGCGAGGTTAGCCACTGATCGGCCTGTGACCGTAGAGCTGAAAGCAGTCCAGTAACGGTGTGGCTCTTGGCTTCCAAGCTCATCAGCTGCAGCACAGCATGGCAACGTCTCAACTGGCAAGTTGAATAGATTCTGGGGAGTTTGGGGGGTGCAGCGGAAGAGGTGGTAGCAATGAAAAGGAGGAGTCAGCCGAGGAGGAGACGGAGGATGGAGTAGGAGGAGGAGAAGAAGAGGCAGGCCTGCATGCAATCCGTGGCGGTAACACCAAATCCACACTGGTGCCACGGGTTGCATGCTTGACAGCCATTAGAAGGTTCACCCAGTGGGCAGTAAAAGTTATGTACCTTCCCTGCCCGTGTTTGCTAGACCACGTGTCTGTGGTTAGATGTATCTTGGCACCGACACTGTGTGCCAGAGATACATTCACTTGCCTCTGAACGTGGCCATATAGCTCTGGTATGCCCTTCTATTAGAAATATTTCCTTCCGGGGACGTTCCATTGTGGTGTGCCAATGGCCACAAATTTTCTAAAGGCCTGTGAGTCCACCAGTTTATATGGCAGTAGTTGGCGGGCTAGCAGTTCCGATAAGCCAGCGGTCAGCCGTTGGGCAAGAGGGTTATCTGGCATCATCAACTTTTTACGTTCGAACATTTGGGCCACGGAAGCCTGCCTTTTGCAAGATGAACGCGACAACGGCACGGTGGAAGGTGGAGTGGAGGACAAATGGGATGAGAGAGGAGAAGGAGAAGAGGCAGGATGTGGAGCGCTGGGAGTGTGGCTTTGTGGGTTCTGATGATGTTGCTCCCACTGGGCTCGGTGATGGGAGGCCAGATGCCTTCTCAAGGTGGTTGTCCCTAGGTGAGTGTTGGGCTTACCGGGACTTATGCGTTGACAGCACAGGCTGCACATGGCAACACTATTGTCAGCAGCTGACACGTTAAAAAAAGCCCACACTGCTGAACCATGTGCCGGCGTCCTGGGAGCTCCAGATGTGACCGTGCATGGTGGATGGCTCGCTCCAGATACATTTGCAGTTTGCTTTTTGACTCCTGTGCACTGCGAGTTTTGCCTGTTTCTCCTCCTTCTACCTCTTATCTGCTGCTCTGTCTCTCCCTCTGAACTATCCTTCTCTTCCTCTCTTGTGGCACCCGCATGACATCCATCGACACGTCATCATCATCACCTTCACCACCACTGACATTAGAGATCTTTGAGTAGGCAGCAACAGCGGGGACTTCCGTCCTTGGGCTGATCTGGGTACTGTCGTCAGACCACTGGGTGGCGGCCGTTGCTACCTCCTCTTTCTAATCCGATGCGAAGAATGGCTGCGCATCAGTAAGGTCTGGGAATGGATGGGAAAATAATTCCTCTGACTCGAGTGGAGGGGCTATAGTGGTGATGGTGTCTTTGGGGGTGCACACAGCAGAAGAGAGTGAGGAGGTTGCAGATACAGAGGATGAGGAGGGTGCAGAAGTGGAAGGCTGAGTGAGCCACTCAACCAACTCTGGTGCGTCCTTTGACGTAATCGCACTGGTGCACCTGCCCGATCCCTACCACCCCTGCGGAATGGCCTGCCTCTTCCTCTGCCTGTCATTTTCAAAATGACCCTGTGACAAAGTCCCTATAGAAGAGCAGTATTTGTAGAAGCAGGTATATTGCAGGCCTCAATCATTATTTGGTGGAAGCTGGTATATCAATCCGCTCTATCAGTATTTTGTGAAAACAGGTATATAGAACCCATTAATGAGCTTTTGCTGGAAGCCGGTAAATCAAACCCCTAATCAATATTTGGTGGAAGCCGGTGTATCGCAGGCCTCAATCAATATTTGGTGGAAGCCGGTATATCAATCCCCTCTATCAGTATTTTGTGGAAACAGGTATATAGAACCCCTTAATGAGTATTTTCTGGAAGCTGGTATATCAAACCCCTTAACCCCTTAGGGACTTAGGACGTACTGGTACGCCCTATTTCCCGAGTCCTTAAGGACCCAGGGAGTACCGGTATATCCTGTGTAGTTTTGATCACTGCTTCACGGCCGGCAGTGATCGGAACAGGGTGCCTGTTGAAATCATTCAGAAGGCACCCTGTGACAATGCCTAGGGGGATCCTGTGACCCCCCCGCATTGCCGATCGCTACAAACCGCAGGTCAATTCAGACCTGCGGTTTGTAGCGCTTATGCAAGTTTCTGGACCGCAGGGATCAGAAACATCAAAGTGCCTATATTTCTATGTTAACACCCCCCCTGCAGCCCTCTGTGTTTTTGTGCCTGCGGGCGCAGCGGGGGGGAGGATTGTGGGCGGTGCGGGAGGCGGGCGGGAGGCGGGCGGCAGTGTGGGGGGCGGGTGCGCGATCTTCTGCCCGCCCCCGTTTATTCTCAGGATGACCAAGCGGTTGAATCAGAGTGTCAGCTCATTGCTGACACTCTGATTCAAACAGCTGACATCTGTGCAGATGTCAGCCGTTTTAACCCCTTCCATGCCGCGGTCCGTAGGGAACGCTGTATGGAAAAGGTGAAGAGGGAGGGAGCTCCCTCCCTCTCCCATCGGGGGGCTGCTGCTGTGTGCCTTTGCAGCCCCCGGACAGGATGGGGTCACAGAGAGAGGGAGCCCTCCTCCCTCCCCTTCCCCGTCTGCTCAGTTGTGGCAGACGGGGAAGGTTCCCATGGCAACAGGACGCCTTCGCAGGCATCCTGCTGTCCATGGTGCTGAACAGATCTGTGCTAAAGGCAGAGATCTGTTTGGACAAAGTGAGTGAAATACAGTGCAGTACACTATATAGTTATACTGTACTTTATTATACGGACATCAGACCCACTGGATCTTCAAGAACCAAGTGGGTCTGGGTAAAAAAAAAAAAAGGGAAAAAAGTGAAAAAAAGTATAAAAAAAACACATTTATCCCTGATTAAAAAAATAAATAAAAAATTCCCTACACATGTTATATATCATCGCGTCCGTAACGACCCGATCTATAAAACGGTCATGTTACATTCCCCGCACGGTGAACGCCATAAAAAATAAAAAATAAAAACTATGAATAAATATAAATTTTGCCTACCTTACTTCCAAAAAAAGGTAATAAAAGTGATCAAAAAAGTCGTATGTACGCCAAAATAGTACCATTCAAACCGTCGTCTCATCCCACAAAAAATGAGCCCCTACATGAGACAATGGCCCAAAAAATAAAAATAAATATGGCTCTCAGACTTTGGAGACACTAAAACAAGTTTTTTTGATTTAAAAAATGATATTATTGTGTAAAACCTTAATAAATAAAAAAAAGGTGCAGATATTAGGTATTGCCGTGTCCGTAAGAACCTGCTCTATAAAAATATCAGATGATCTAACCCCTCAGGTGAACAACGTAAAAATAAAAAATAAAAATGGTGTAAAAAAAGCCATGATTTGGTCACCTTACATCACAAAAAGTGTAATAGCAAGCGATGAAAAAGGTAAATGCACCCCAAAATCATACCATTAAAACAGTCATCTCATCCTGCAAAAAATGAGACCCTAACTAAGACAATCGCTCAAAAAATAAAAAAAAACTATGGCTCTCAGACTATGGAGACACTAAAATGTTTTTTTTGGTTTCAAAAATGATATTATTGTGTAAAACTTAAATAAATTTAAAAAAGTAAACATATTAGGTATCCCTGCATCCGTAACAACCTGCTCTATAAAAATAATACATGATCTAATCTGTCAGATAAACGTTGTAAATAATAAAAAAATAAAAACGGTGCCAAAACAGGTATTTTTTGGCAAATTTTCCATTTTAATCCATTTTTCCCGTAACAAAGCAAGGGTTAACAGCCAAACAAAATGCAATATTTATTGCCCTGATTCTTTAGTTTACAAAAACACCCCATATGTGGTCGTAAACCTCTGTACGGGCACACGGCAAGGCGCAGAAGGAAAGGAATGCCATATGGATTTTGGAAGGCTGGACTTGTTTTTTGACACCATGTCCCATTTGTAAGCCTCACAAAGTGACTTCAGACCTGAACTGGTCCCTAAAAAAGTGGGTTTTTGAAAATGTTTGAAAATTTTAGCGATTTGCATCTAAACTTCTAAGCCTTGTAACGTCCCCAAAAAATAAAATGGCATTCCCAAAATGATCCAAACATGAAGTAGACATATGGGGAATGTAAACTAAAAGCTATTTTTGGAGGTATTACTATCTATTATAGAAGTAGAGAAATTGAAACTTGGAAATTTGCTAATTTTTCCAAAATGTTTGTAAATTTGGTATTTTTTTTTTATAAATAAAAATGAATTTTTTTTACTCCATTTTACCAGTGTTATGAAGTACAATATGTGACGAAAAAACAATCTCGGAATGGCCTGGATAAGTAAAATGTTTTAAAGTTATCACCACATAAAGTGACACTGGTCAGATTTGCAAAAAATGGCCAAGTCCTTAAGGTGAAATAGGGCTGAGTCCTTAAGGGGTTAATAAATATTTGGTGTAAGCCGATGTATCGCAGGCCTCAATCAATATTTGGTGGAAGCTGGTATATCTATCCCCTCTATAAGTATTTTGTGGAAACAGGTATATAGAACCCCTTAATGAGTATTTTCTGGAAGCTGGTATATCAAACCCCTAAATCAATATTTGGTGTAAGCCGCTGTATCGCAGGCCTCAATCAATATTTTGTGGAAGTCGGTGTATCACACCACTTAATCAATATTTTGTGGAAGCCAGTGTATCACACCCCTCAATCAGTATTTTGTGGAAGCAGGTATATCAAACCCCTTAATCAGTATTTTGTGGAAGCAGGTATATTGCACCCCTTAATCAGTTTTTTTTTGGGCAACAGGTATATCAGACTAGTTGCAATTAGTTATTCCAATACCGTTTGTCTTTCTATCTAGGTGTGGTATCTCAGCAGAACCGCTCACAACTGCTGCACAATACAAATGCACCATAATATACTTTCTATGTTAGAAGGTATATTATAGGTATATCACACCCATCAATCATTTTTTTTGGGGGGGGGGGGGGGGGGGGGGGGAACAGGTATATCACACCAGTTGCAATTAGTTATTCCAATAACGTTTGCACCTCTGTATAGCTGCAGTATTGCAGCAGAACCGCACATAACTGCTGCACAATACAAATGCAGTATAATATACTTTCTATGTTAGAAAGTATATTCTAAGTATATCACACACCTCAGTATGTCACACCTATCAATAGCACACCTATTCCAGTCCTTAAAAGGACTTTTGTGGCCCTATTAGCTAGCATTTGGTGTCTCTAACAGTCTGTCCCTGCTCAACACAGCAACCTCTCCCTACACTGGTAAAAATCAGAATGTAAAATCGCTGCCAGATCAGGTTTATATATAGGGTAGGGGGTGTGTCCATGTGCTGAAACGTCTCAATTGGCTGTCCTGTCCCACCTGATGGATGTGTCCTGGGTCAAAGTTCGGCACAATGCAAAAGAATATGGCGCCGGCCGACATAGCCATATGTTCGCATGTTCGGCGAACCGCGAACGAGCAAAATTTGCTGCGAAACGACCGCCGGCCGAACCGCAAGGCCATCTTTAGTTATATGTTCTAAAGCCTTCTGTGGCGTGTATAAGTGGAAAAAAATAAGGGCCTATTTGCCGTTCAGCGGTGCAGTTATATGTTCTAAAGCCCTTTTTGGTGTGTATTAGTGGCAACAGAAAAATATATTTGCCGTTCAGCGGTGCAGTTATATGTTCTAAAGCCTTTTGTGGCATGTGTAAATGGAAAAAGAAAAATATATTTGCTGTTCAGCGGTGCAGTTATATGTTCTAAAGCCCTTTTTGGTGTGTATTAGTGGCACAAAAAAAGTCTTTGCCCTTGTATGGTGAAGTGAGAAAATTACAGCCCTTTTTGGAGTGTATTAGTGGAAAAAAAAAGGGCTTGTTAGCCGTTGTGTGGTGAAGTGAAAAAATTACAGACTTTTTTGCTGTGTTTTAATTTCCTTTTTATTTATTTATTTGATCTAACAGTGTCAGACAGAGAAGTGCCAGGCCCTGCACAGGGGAGTGGCAGAGGCCTAAATGTTTCTGGCACAGGCACAGATCGCAGCAGAGTAAGGGGGCGTGGCAGTAGGAGTCGCAGCGAGAGGCCTGAGCTCCCGGTGTCATCTAGAGGTCGTGTCTTGACCAGCAACCCAGCGGTTCTTGAATGGTTTACTCGGTCATCCACTTTGTCCCAAGTGACATCAGACACCCCCAGCCAATCAGTGACTTCAGCTTACTGCTGACACCCTCTCCACTCTATCGGGGGAACTCTACTTGTATAAGCATTTAATAGAACAGGTTCTGTTCTATGTGGACTCAGCTGACGACTGTGTAAAAGGAGTGCACTTCTTCTTGACGCTAACATCGACCTGTAAGTCTGAGTTCATACTTTAGTTATTTGGTCAGTTTTGGCCCCGTGACTGCCCAAATAAGTGAAGTCTGCAGTGATTCTAAGAGCGACGCCAATCATCTGCATGTCATACTGACTCACAGTATTGTTTCACTACCACAGCAGACTCCCTATGCGTGTTGCTGCAAGGCACAGTGTTCTACACCACTATAAAGTCTCTCTGCAGCCAGGAAATAGCCATTTTTTACGCGATTCGCCAAGAATAAATTCGGATCGAACCGCATTTTTTTTTCATTTCGGCGAACCGGCCAAATCGAATTTTATGAAAAATTCGCTCATCTCTAGTGCTCACATTCACCCACAAGAATACTTAACAGCTGTGTAAAAATACAACATAAGCCACAAAAACTGACGATTGACCCCTTCCTGACACATTTTCTATTTTTTTCATTTTTGTTTTTTATTCCCTGGCTTTCTGCTCACCCAGCCATATGAGGGTTTGTGTTTTGAAGGACAAGTTGTACTTTTTAGTGGTACCATTGGCAGCTGAAGGCATCTGTGTTGGTCTCATGTTCATATGTGCCCACATTACTGAGAAAAAATAGGAGTAACAACAACACCCCCATTCCTCCTAGAGGCTCATTTGGATATATTAAAACACAATTTTCTCAATCTGCTGTCAGATGCCCTTTAATATTCCATGCAATGTAGTGAGAAGTTGGAAAAAATCCTAAATGGGGTGGCATTGGGGAAATAAAGCAATTCCGACATTGTTTTATGGGTTCTGTTTTTCTAACATTCTCTGTGTGGTAAAAATTGTTAATTTCTAACGATAATTTGTTTCCCCTTAGTCCTAACAGCAGCACAGATGGGGTTAACTGCACCCCGTGGACTGGTAGGACCGGCGGAATTTTAATGAGCCCAAAGAACCAATGAACAAACTCCAGCTCCCCTAAAGGGAGGGGATCACCCCCCAGCCCACCGTGTCTATAACAAGAATGTACTTAGGGCGGGAAAATTTGTGTGCTGCTGTTAGGACTAAGGGAAATCAAATTATCGTTAGAAATTAACGATTCCCTTACGTCCTACCAGCAGCACAGATGGGGAGATAGCAAGAAGAAGCCCCTAGGGAGGGTCCTTATGCCTGGCAGAAGTAAGAACTGTCTGCCCGAAGGCCGAAAACTCTGCCACCTTAGCATTTATTCTATAATGAGAGATGAAGGTTGATTCAGAGCTCCAGGAAGCCGCCTTACAGATCAACTCTAAGGGGAAAAGACTTCTCTCCACAACAGAGGTTGCCACGGCCCTAGTAGAATGGGCCCTCACAAACTCCGGAGGATCTAAAGATTGGGACATAAAAGCCTCCCTGGTGACTTCCCTGACCCAGCGACTATTAGTAGCTTTAGACGCTTTACGGCCTTTAGACTTACCGGCAAACAGGATAAAGAGGTTCTCATCTATCCTGAACTCCCTGGATCTATCCACATAGACCTGGAGGCATCTCGAGATGTCCAGTGGATGTCTAACCGGAGCATCAGAGGAGGAGGCGGAGAATAACACAGGTAGAGAGATTACCTGGTTAACATTTTGAAAAGTTGGAACCTTAGGTCTAAAATAAGGTAGAAATTTCAGAAGGACTCTGTCCTGTAAAAAAATTATATATGGATGCATTGCAGAAAAAGCTTGCAGCTCAAAGATTCTCTTGGCTGAGGCTATAGCCAGAAGAAAAAACACTTTAAGAGTTAAGAATTTAAAATTTGCCTCCTCTAAAGGTTCAAAGGGGGGAGATGCTAACCCCTTGAGAACTACTGATAGGTCCTATTGGGGAACGGGTTTCAGTATTGTAGGCTTCAATCTTTCAGCTCCCTTAAGGAAGCGTTTGATGAGCGGGTCCCAAGAGTATGGTCTGTTGAGACAGGCCGAGATGGAAAAGACTTGAACCTTCAGGGTAGATTGGGAGAGACCTTTATCTAGTCCATCCTGAAGGAACTGTAATATCGCAGGAAGGGGCGGAAGAAGGGGTAAGGATCTTGTGCCTCCCTGCTTGTTTATATAAAGCACCGCAGCTATGTTTTCTGACTGGACCTTCACTGCCTTGCCCCGGATCTGAGGGACAAAGTGGAGGAGGGCTAGCCGGATAGCCCACATCTTGCGGAGATTCAAAGAAAGATGCCGCTCCTGAGGAGACCAAGATCCCGAACTGGGGATCCATCTAAATGGGCGCCCCAGCCTACAAGGGACGCGTCTGTTGTCAATATAAGCCAATCTGGTTGGGTCATAGACTTTCCCGCTGGCAGATGGAACCACCATCTGAGGGAATTCCGGGTTTGGTTGGATAGGGAGCACAGGGAATCTAGCCCCGCAGGGCTGCCGTTCCATTTGTCTAAGACCTCCGATTGAAGAGGACGGAGGTGCCATAAAGCCCAAGGGACTGCATCCGCAGCCGCTGATATGAGCCCCAGCATCTTAATGAGAGTCCGGATGGAGACTCGCCGTGGGACAGAAAGGAACCTCGCCAGGTCCTGAATCCACGCTCCTCTTTCTGGCGTCAACTGGAGGGACATCTCCAGAGAGTCAACCACGAATCCTAAATAATGGATTGAAGTCGATGGGCTCACATTCGACTTCTGCCAGTTGATGATCCAGCCTAGGCGGAGCAGAAAGGAAATTGCGACATGAAGATGATGAGTAAGTATTGGGACTGAAGAGGCTAGAAGAAACCAAGCGTCGAAGTAGGGAACAATGGTCAGTCCGTGAAGTCTCAGAGCTGCCACCACCGACACTACCACCTTGGTGAAGATAAGAGGGGCAGATGAGATTCCGAAAGGGAGGGCGGCAAATTGAAAATGCCTGCGCACTCCTGAAATCTGGACCGCGATCCTAAGAAATTTCCGAGAGGAGGGGTGGATCGGGATGTGGAGGTAAGCATCCTTGAGGTCCAGAGTAGCCATCACATCTCCAGGGCTGAGGATGTGGCTGACTGACCTTATGGTTTCCATCCGGAACCTGGTTCTCCTTACTAATCGATTGAGAAATCTCAAATCTATGATCATCCGGAGATCTCCTGTTTTCTTGTGCACCAGGAATACTGGAGAATAGATCCCTAGACCCCTCTCCCCTGCTGGTACCTCCTCTGGATACTGGATTTTCTTACAAAAAGACCACAAGTCGTACGCATGGGCAAGCACTTCTCTTCATCCTAAACACTGGGGTACCGCAAGCCCTCTCCTTTACTCCCTCTTGACAAATGACTGTAATCCTATTCACAATACCAATACCATTATAAAATTTGCAGATGACACGACCGTGATAGGCCTGATCTCCAACAATGATGAAACAGCCTATAGGAAAGAGGTTGAGAACCTAGAGAGATGGAGTAAGAACAACAACCTCATACTCAATACCAAGAAAACAAAGGAGCTAATTCTGGATTTTAGGAAGAAGAAACGAAATGGACACCATCCTATTAGCATTAATGGTGGAAACGTGGAGATAGTTCAAAGTTTCAGATTCTTGGGAGTTCATATTAGTCAGGACCTGTCATGGATAAAAAACACAACAGAAATTACCAAAAAAGGCCTTCAGAGGCTTTATTTTCTGAGGAGTCTGAAGAAAGCACAACTCCCAAAACAGCTGCTAGTCAATTTTTACAGGTGCACCATAGAATCTGTTATCACATACTGCATTACAGTGTGGTCCTCCGGCTGCTCTTCTGAGGACAAGAAGACCCTCAAGCGCATCATCAGAATGGCTGGCAGAATCACTGGTACTCAGCTACCATCACTGCAGGACATCTTCACTGCTCGCTGCAGCAACAGGGCAAAAATTATCTGTGGGGATCCAACTCACCCCGGCCACAGCCTTTTCATTCCCCTACCCTCTGGTAGGCGTCTTAGAGCCCTACATGCCCGCACCACTAGGCTGAAGAACAGCTTTTACCCCAAAGCAATCAGTCTCCTAAATGCTCAGAGACTATTGCCCCTTCCAAGGATAGAAACTACCCCAGACTGAAAGTGACTGCTGCATTCATGAACCCATGATGATCTCTTGTCTGCAGTGGTGTCTGATCAGTCTGTATATATACTCATAAGCACCTCCTACTTTGCTCTTGGTATATATATGCTGTGAACTGTGAATAGTAATACTTTCTAGTGCAATGTTTTTTTTTTTTTTTTTCTAGTGTAATACTTTAGTTTAAATGTCAGTTCTTGTTCCTCTGTCCATGGCATCTAGGATTGCTCCAAACAACATTTCATTGTATTGTACACTGTATTAGATTGTATTGTACAGTGACAATAAAGGCATCTTATCTTATCCAGGGCTCCCTTGGAAATGTAGTCCTGAATATAGGACTCTAAGATCCTCTGTTTGGCCGGCAGAAAACTTTGAGTGGCGATGAATCTTTCTGGGGGGAGAGAAACGAGATCTATTAGATAACCGGCAGAAACTATGCCTTGAACCCAGGAGTCTGAAATTCCCTGGGCCCATACATGTTTGAAGTGGGAAAGACGACCCCCCACGAGAAGTTGGGGAAGGGGTACGGGAAATTCCAGAGGCGTAACGACAGGGGCAGCAGGGTTTAACCAAGAGCCTCTGAGAGGCCCATAGTCAGGAGGGTTTTGCCTCCTTGGTGGGTTTGCGGGAGCGTCTCAAAAATCTTCGAGACTGCCCCTCCCAATCTCTACGCCTGGCCTGTTGTCCGGATCTGCCTCGGCGATCTTGCCTGCCACGAGCCAGAAAGGGCTGTTGGGGGACACTCTTCCCCTTCTTATCGGAGAGTCCCTCCATAATGTTATCTAATTCCGAGCCGAACAAGCGGTCCGGCTCGAAGGGTAGCCCACACAAATTGTACTTAGAAGCGTTATCCGCATTCCAGGGTTTCAGCCATAGAGGTCTTCTGGCAGCCGACACTGGTGCCATTGTTTTGGCTGCCAACTTCAGTTGTAACTGGGACGTGTCACATAGGAAGTCCATGGCCAAATTAACTGATTTAAATGCGGCCAGGATATCGTCTCGGGAGACACTCTGGTCGACATCTGTTTGAATCTGGTTCAACCTGGCACGCAAAAAGGAAGTGACCTCTGTGGCCGCAATAGACGTTGAGGCCGAGGCTGCGGCCGCCGAGTAGCTCCTTCTCAGGGTGCACTCTGCCCTCCTATCGAGAGGGTCCTGCAGACTAGACCCATCATCCGCAGGGACCAGAGTGCGCCTGGACAACTTGGCTATAGCCATGTCCACCTTGGGAATGGAACCACATGATTCCACCAAGGGTTTGGCCATCGGGAACATCAGTTTAAACTTTCTGGTGAGGACTGGACCTTTTTCCGGTTTCCTCCATTCTGTGCGCATCACAGAAAGAAGGGTCTCATCCGCCTTAAAGACACGCTACGTCCGACCGGCGGGATCGGAGGACTCCCCTGTGTCAACATCATGGTCCCCCGACCTGATGGACTTCAATAACTTCTGCGTCTTTTCGGGTGGGAAAAAGCACGAAGTTGATTCTTGCTCATCCGAGGAAGATGACCCCACTGAGAGGGGCGCGGGTCTGTCAGTAGGGGCGGCAACTTCCATCGGAGTCTGGGAGGGACCGGTAGCCTCTCATTCAGTAACCGCACTACCCCCTTGATGGAGTCGTCTACATACATCTTCGCCCACTGGTACATATCTTGCATAGTGGGTTCCGTGGTGGTACCGGAACGGCAACTGTCACACCTGGAGTAGGGGCAACTGTCGTCTAAAGGCGTGTTGCAGTAATAACAGGCCAGGTGTTTCCTCTTGGCCGACGACTTCCGCTGCTGATCTGACTCTCTAGGAGAAGCCATCACTGTAATGAAAGAAAAGATTAAAACATCCCTAAAGCCCAACGACAGGGAGTTTATAAACCAAAAATTAACCTAACGGTATGCCCACCAACACTTGGAAAAACTAGTGGCTGAAGAAATCAGTCAGAAAAGACAGAGAAACTCTCAGTCAAGCACAAAGGGACTCTGGAGCTAGCTTGTTAAAGCAGCGCAACCAGAGACAGAATGATGGGATCAGGGAGCTTAAAAAAGGAAAAGCTCCGCCCAGGGGAGTGATTTCCTGTTGCAATCCATCCCCCTGAAGCGTCACTCCCACAGTTTATGTGAATCCAGACTTAATCTAATATAAACCTTATATTTGTAATAATAAAAGGAATACCACCGCCCCCCCTGTGAAAAATGATCTGTCCGGCAGCAGGTTTTTTAGAAAGCGCTGCCGGCCGGAACGGAGAAACCGGAAGTGACGTCGCTGCCGGCTGCGCGTCACTTCCGGTCATGCCGGCGCTGGGAAGAGCGCGGCACCGCCAGCCACAGGAGGGGTGCGGAGCACCAAACAATGGTACCGCACTACCCCCAGGTAAACCGCAGGGCCAAAAGGTCCAATGGAGGGAAAAATAAAAAGCGCAACAATAAGCGCAGCCGACTCTAGAAAGAAAAGGAGACAAATATTTAGAAAGAAACCCCTATTTAAAATACGTCCTCCTGTTCCCCAAAGAAAGGGGAGAGAAACTCGCCAGTCCACCTGTCCAAAGGACAGAAAAAAACACGGTGGGCTGGGGGGTGATCCCCTCCCTTTAGGGGAGCTGGAGTTTGTTCATTGGTTCTTTGGGCTCATTAAAATTCCGCCGGTCCTACCAGTCCACGGGGGGCAGTTAACCCCATCTGTGCTGCTGGTAGGACGTAAGGGAATGACATGTTATTCTGGGGATCAGTACAATTACAGCAATATCAAATTTATTCAGTTTTTCTTATGTTTTATTATTTAAAGATAAAAAACCTTAAAAACAAGCTGGCGGTGGATCTGCCAAAGTTATGAAGAGGCGCCAGCCTCTCCATAACTTTGGCGCATCCAGCACCAGTTCCAAATGTAAACCAGCTTCCGAGCTGTCTTACATTTACACCATTTTTTACGCTTAAAACAGCTGTAGAAAATGGTTAATGAGAAGGGCCTACTGGCCCATCCCCTTCCCCAGCCACACTATGCCCACAATTTTAGAACCGGTTTGAGCGGGGTGATAGCTCAACTTTTGCGCCTGAAATACACCTAATTTAGGCATATTTCAGCTTAGTAAATGACACCCAAAGTCTCTTTTACTGAATAGATGAAGGGGGTTGCAGTACAATTATAAGCAGTAGGCACAGTTTTCAAGTATTTTACATCTGAAACTAATTCTGTCAAAAACAGAACTTTTTGTGTTCTCTCCATCTACTAACCTACCCAAACCTGATATCTCCCTCTCAGTGTGTGGCACTACCATCATGCCTAGGCAGCACGCCCGCTGTCTCGGTGTTATGTTTGACACTGATCTATTCTTCATATTCAATTACTCGCCCATTTAAGTCGCCTGCACCTCAAAAAAATCTCTCATTGTCGCCCTGTTTCGTTCGCGCCTCAATTACTGTAACTTACTATCAATCGGCCTTCTCCTCACCAGACTCCCCCCCTCTCCAATCTATCCTTACTGCAGCAGCCAGTGTCACCTATCTGTCTAACTGCTACTCCGATGCCTCTGCCCTGTGCCAGTCATTGCACTGGTTGGCTGTACAGTATAGAATCAAACTTAAACTGCTTATTCTCACCCACAAAGCTCTCCACAGTGCTGCACCTCCCTACATCTCCTGACTCATCTCTATCATCCTACCTGTGCTCTACACTCTGAAAACGATTTTCAACTGACATCCACCATAATCCGAACCTCTCACTCCCAACTTTTCTCCCGAGATGCACCAGTTCTCTGGAATGCCTTACCCCAAGAAATTTTGTTAAATCGCAATATACACAGTTTTAGGCACTCCCTAAAAACACATCTTTTTTAGGGTGGCCTATCACATACCCTGATCGAACTCTTCTCCACATATTGACCATTTATCATCAGTTCCTGAACCTGATCCTCAACCAAACTCTCCACTGCACCCATGCACCCAGAAGCCCTACAGATATCGGATGCTGACTGGCTCATGCCGCTTTATATCTACTCCCCTATTTTCCGAAGATGGCCGGACCATTACACAAAACAAGCACTTTTAACTTTTGTGTCAACCCTTTCCCCTCATAGATTGTAAGCTCTTGCGAGCAGGGTCCTCATTCCTCTTGTTCTAATTATTGACTTATTGTCAATGTTATTTATGACTGTGAACCCCTGAATTATAAAGCGCTGCAGAATATTTTGGCGCTATATAAATAAAGATTATTATTATTATTATTGCAGTAATTCTCCAGAAGGCTCTGTATTAGGGGTAGGCAGTATGGTGTTCCCCTCTAATTCTCTCTCTAGGTGTACCACACAATCTCTTCAAATTATCACAGGTGAGCAAACTCTCAATAAACTTTCTGCAGTTCCTGGCTGTGGGGTGCAGTCCTTAAATGGGTGGCCAATCTGTCTCAGAAGCAATTAACCCAGACCACAAGCAGTAAAGTCTAAAACCATAAGCGTGTGTTAACTTTACTGTCTAGTGCATGCGCAGCCTTTATGGTCCTCAACCATCTGAATAAATTCAATGCTTCTTTCCTCAGAGGTTGTTCCTCAGTAAGATTGCTTTTCCTGGCAGCTTTCACTCTCAGGTATGATGTGTCCTTGGAGAAGAGTTCTTTCAGGGCCTCACCAAAACAGGTCTTCACTCTAGTTTGGCTTGCTAGGAACTCCCATACTCTGGGAACTGGTTACCAAGGCTGCCTGATTAACTATTTTCTCCTATACACGGTCTTGTTGGATCATATAGTGCATAAATCACAGTTAGCATAACAGTACCTTTTAAAATAGTGAACCTGAAAATAACAGCATCAACCTTTTAGCAGTGAACCTAGTATTACCCTTTAGCGCTGCCACACTGCAAAAACTGTCCAAGAATATTTGAGTGTATTAGGCCTATTAACAGCACTTAAAGGGGTTTTCTGGGCAGATAATGTAAAAAAGAAATCACTGCTTCCTCTCACAGTTCACACCAAAAAGGCCTTTTCTGCCAGTCACCAGTCTAAGTTAGGTCATAGCTAAGGCCAGTGATTGGCTGAGTGGGCCTCTGCTCGCATTTCCAGCCTGTTGCGTTGCTACAGACATAAGAGGACAATTATTAGGTCAGCGGTCCATGCCCATTGCTGCCCTGCTACTCACCAAGCTGCCTGGTGTTATCTGCCAGTTGCTGTCTCCGTTGTCCCAGTTTCTATTCCCCTAGGACGTGCATGCGCTCACTTGTGGCCTCTTAAAGGGCCAGTACGCGCACCTGCATACCATTCTCCTGCAAATGGCTGAGGGTCCCTGGATATATAAGGCACCCTCTCCAGGAAGAGGTTGCCTGAGCTTTTAGGTTCCCTCTGACCAGCAAAGCTTTGGAAGACCCATGCATCAGTGATTATCTTCCGTTATCCAGTTTGTGTTCCTGCCGTGTACCCATCCTATCTCTGTACTTCTGACCTCATAGTTCTGCTTTCAGTTGAAGTTCATGGTTCAGTTCTCCTAGTCTGCCTGCCTTTCTACAGTCTTGGTTCCTGCCTGCCTTGTTCTTGCATCCATTACTACCCAGGCTGCATGTTCTCCTAGTGTCTTTAGTTCTGTGTTGCCATTATCTGCAGTTATATTATTAGTGACTGTCCAGAGTGCTTCTGCTATTGTGGTTTCCCTGCCTCTCAGCCATCCAGCCAAGTTTCCTACAATCAAGTTGTGGAAAAAAAACACAGAAAACCACTGTTCAGACTGTACTTGTATTTTTGGTGAGTTTTCTGTGCTTAGAGCTTCTGGTGCTTGCACTGGCTTTCCTGATTCCAGTGAGGCCCAGCTGCCAACTATACTGGGACAATCCCAAGAGGTGGTGGTCTGGTTGCTCCCCTGCAGCGAAGTCCAGATCCCTGTACAGGGGTTAAAGAGTAAATACTACGGGAACCCCAGAATAATGCTCTTAGGGTTTAGCCTAAAACCAAACCAGTTAGTTGGCACAGTCAGTACACATTCACTGATCTGTAACAGTAATGGGGACTGGACTAGCATGGGAACAGCTGTAGTGGGGGATCAGTAGAAATGAGTAATGCTTATTTGTTATTTTTTATCCCTTTATGACCATTTGTTTTCAATTATCTCCCTGGACAACCCCTTTAAGAGAGCAGTTCCTAGTACTTGAAACACACCTGTCATAGCTGTTCATGAGAATCAAAGTTGAATGATAAATTTATCTCTGCTGCTACTTAAGAGAACTCATTGCATGTCAAGTAATTTGTGAATTAAGGGGGTTGTCCAACTTACCAAAAAGAGGCCCCATGCCACTTAATGCCTTAAAAAAAATAAGAACTCTACTCACCTCTACTAAACTCAGCTCTGGTTCTCCTCCTGCTGTTGGTATACAAGACCACAGCAGTGACATACAGCTATCCGACACGTGACCACTGCAGCAAATCATTGTCCTCAGCAGCCTTGTGCTGTATATCTATATCACTGCTGTGGCCTTGTATAGAAACAGCAATAGGAGGACCAAAGCTGAGGCATAGAGAATGTTGGGGGGGGGGGGGGGGGAAAGAGGGGTGAATATACAGTACAGACCAAAAGTTTGGACACACCTTCTCATTCAAAGAGTTTTCTTTATTTTAATGACTATGAAGGCATCAAAACTATGAATTAACACATGTGGAATTATATACATAACAAACAAGTGTGTAACAACTGAAAATATGTCATATTCTAGGTTCTTCAAAGTAGCCACCTTTTGTTTTGATTACTGCTTTGCACACTCTTGGCATTCTCTTGATGAGCTTCAAGAGGTAGTCACCTGAAATGGTCTTCCAACAGTCTTGAAGGAGTTCCCAGAGATGCTTAGCACTTGTTGGCCCTTTTGCCTTCACTCTGCGGTCCAGCTCACCCCAAACCATCTCGATTGGGTTCAGGTCTGGTGACTGTGGAGGCCAGGTCATCTGGCGCAGCACCCCATCACTCTCCTTCATGGTCAAATAGCCCTTACTTTCAAAGTTTTCCCAATTTTTCGGCTGACTGACTGACCTTCATTTCTTAAAGTAATGATGGCCACTCGTTTTTCTTTACTTAGCTGCTTTTTTCTTGCCATAATACAAATTCTAACAGTCTATTCAGTAGGACTATCAGCTGTGTATCCACCTGACTTCTCCTCAACGCAACTGATGGTCCCAACCCCATTTATAAGGCAAGAAATCTCACTTACTAAACCTGACAGGGCACACCTGTGAAGTGAAAACCATTTCAGGTGACTACCTCTTGAAGCTCATCAAGAGAATGCCAAGAGTGTGCAAAGCAGTAATCAAAGCAAAAGGTGGCTACTTTGAAGAGCCTAGAATATGACATATTTTTAGTTGTTTCACACTTGTTTGTTATGTATATAATTCCACATGTGTTAATTCATAGTTTTGATGCCTTCAGTGTGAATCTACAATTTTCATAGTCATGAAAATAAAGAAAACTCTTTGAATGAGAAGGTGTGTCCAAACTTTTGGTCTGTACTGTATATATATATATATATATATATATATATATATATATATATATTAGCAGAAGGACCCGGCTTCGCACGGGTAGATTTCATCTATTTCATTTAATGTTTGTGTGCGTTGTTAAAAGATATCGACAGTATCCCCCTTAACAGTGACCTCTCCACAGTACCCTGCCTCCTAAGAATGGGACCTCCACAGCAGCCCACCCCCTTAACGTTGACCTTTACAGCAGCCCGTCCCTTTAACAGTGAATTCTACAGTACCACACCCCCTTGACAGTGATCTCCACAGAGGCCCACCCCCTTAACAGTGACCTTTACAGCACCCGCCCCTTAACACTGACCATAGGTTACAGCCCCCTTAACTGTGACCTCCACCATTCCCGGCCCCCATAACAGAGACCTCCACAGCAACTGCCCCTTTAACAGGGACTGTCACAGTACCCCGCTCCCTTAACAGTGACCTCACAGTACCCCCTGCCTCTTTAATAGAGGCCTCCACAATCCCCTGCTTCCTTAACAGTGACCTCCACAGTGCCTACCCCTTTAACAGTGACATCCACAGCACCCTCCTCTTTAACAGTTACCTCCACAGTGGCCGCCCCTTTATTAGTGACCTCCACAGTACCCCGTCTCCTTAACAGTAATTTCCACAATAACCCGCCCCCTTAACAGTGACTTCCACAGCAGCTGCCCCTTTAATAGTGACCTCCACAGTCCCCCACCTCCTTAAAAGTAACCTCCACAGCACCCGCCCCTTTAACAGTAACGACCACAGCGGCCACCCTTTATTTATGACCTCCACAGCACCCCGTCTCGTCAACAGTGAATTTCACAATAACCCGCCCCCTTAACAGTGACCTCCACAGAGCCCCGTTCCCTTAATATGTGACCTCCACAACACCACACCTCCTTAACAGTGACCTCTTTAGCACCTGCCCCTTAACACTGACCTCTAAAGTGGACCGTCCCCTTAACTGTGAACTCCATTTCCTGCCCCCTTAACAGAGACCTCCACAGCGTCCGCTCCTTTAACAGTGACTGCCACAGTACCCCGCTACCTTAAAAGTGACCCCCCACAGCAGTTGTCCCTTTAATAGTGACCCCCACAGTTCCCTGACTCCTTAACAGTAACCTCCACAACATCCGCCCCTTTATTAGTGACCTCCACAGTACCCCATCTCCTTAATTGATTTCCACAACAATTTGCCCCCTTAACAGTGGCCTCTACAGAAATCTGCCCCTTAACACTGACCTCCATAGCGGACTGTACCGTTAACTGTGACTTCCACAGTAGCCTGCCCCCTTAACTGTCACCTCCACAGCACTCCGCTCTCTCAACAATGTCATCCACAGCGCCCTGCCTCTTTAAAGCTGACCTACAGCAGAAAAGAAAAATGGCTGGGTTGTTATGGAAACCTGATCTAAAACTGTGTGTATGTGGAGACTAAGGGCCTGCGAGCTTCTATTGGCTGATAAGGGTCATGTGACCGTGTGTATGGCAGTTGGGAAATGAGGAGAAAGACCTGCAGGCTTCCATTCGCTAATGTAGGTCATGTGATGTGCTTTTTTTTTTCTTTCTTTTTTTTATATCTCAGGAACAGTACGTCCTAGAGAGTTGAGCCCCGGTCTAAAACCTTCCCGGACACCTAATGTACCCGTGTGCCAAATTTCGTGATTGTAAATGCCATGGTGCAGATTCTTTTAGTGGACATACAGTTGCAAGAAAAAGTATGTGAACCCTTTGGAATGATATGGATTTCTGCACAAATTGGTCATAAAATGTGATCTGATCTTCATCTAAGTCACAACAATACAGGGAGTGCAGAATTATTAGGCAAGTTGTATTTTTGAGGATTAATTTTATTATTGAACAACAACCATGTTCTCAATGAACCCAAAAAACTCATTAATATCAAAGCTGAATATTTTTGGAAGTAGTTTTTAGTTTGTTTTTAGTTTTAGCTATTTTAGGGGGATATCTGTGTGTGCAGGTGACTATTACTGTGCATAATTATTAGGCAACTTAACAAAAAACAAATATATACCCATTTCAATTATTTATTTTTACCAGTGAAACCAATATAACATCTCAACATTCACAAATATACATTTCTGACATTCAAAAACAAAACAAAAATAAAATCAGTGACCAATATAGCCACCTTTCTTTGCAAGGACACTCAAAAGCCTGCCATCCATGGATTCTGTCAGTGTTTTGATCTGTTCCCCATCAACATTGCGTGCAGCAGCAACCACAGCCTCCCAGACACTGTTCAGAGAGGTGTACTGTTTTCCCTCCTTGTAAATCTCACATTTGATGATGGACCACAGGTTCTCAATGGGGTTCAGATCAGGTGAACAAGGAGGCCATGTCATTAGATTTTCTTCTTTTATACCCTTTCTTGCCAGCCACGCTGTGGAGTACTTGGACGCGTGTGATGGAGCATTGTCCTGCATGAAAATCATGTTTTTCTTGAAGGATGCAGACTTCTTCCTGTACCACTGCTTGAAGAAGGTGTCTTCCAGAAACTGGCAGTAGGACTGGGAGTTGAGCTTGACTCCATCCTCAACCCGAAAAGGCCCCACAAGCTCATCTTTGATGATACCAGCCCAAACCAGTACTCCACCTCCACCTTGCTGGCGTCTGAGTCGGACTGGAGCTCTCTGCCCTTTACCAATCCAGCCACGGGCCCATCCATCTGGCCCATCAAGACTCACTCTCATTTCATCAGTCCATAAAACCTTAGAAAAATCAGTCTTGAGATATTTCTTGGCCCAGTCTTGACATTTCAGCTTGTGTGTCTTGTTCAGTGGTGGTCGTCTTTCAGCCTTTCTTACCTTGGCCATGTCTCTGAGTATTGCACACCTTGTGCTTTTGGGCACTCCAGTGATGTTGCAGCTCTGAAATATGGCCAAACTGGTGGCAAGTGGCATCTTGGCAGCTGCACACTTGACTTTTCTCAGTTCATGGGCAGTTATTTTGCGCCTTGGTTTTTCCACACGCTTCTTGCGACCCTGTTGACTATTTTGAATGAAACGCTTGATTGTTCGATGATCACGCTTCAGAAGCTTTGCAATTTTAAGAGTGCTGCATCCCTCTGCAAGATATCTCACTATTTTTGACTTTTCTGAGCCTGTCAAGTCCTTCTTTTGACCCATTTTGCCAAAGGAAAGGAAGTTGCCTAATAATTATGCACACCTGATATAGGGTGTTGATGTCATTAGACCACACCCCTTCTCATTACAGAGATGCACATCACCCAATATGCTTAATTGGTAGTAGGCTTTCGAGCCTATACAGCTTGGAGTAAGACAACATGCATAAAGAGGATGATGTGGTCAAAATACTCATTTGCCTAATAATTCTGCACGCAGTGTAGACAATCACAGTCTGCTTAAACTAATAACACACAAATAATTAAATGTTACCATGTTTTTATTGAACATACCATGTAAACATTCATAGTGCAGGTGGAAAAAGTATGTGAACCCTTGGATTTAATAACTGGTTGAACCTCCTTTGGCAGCAATAACTTCAACCAAACGTTTCCTGTAGTTGCAGATCAGACGTGCACAACGGTCAGGAGTAATTCTTGACCATTCCTCTTTACAGAACTGTTTCAGTTCAGCAATATTCTTGGAATGTCTGGTGTGAATCGCTTTCTTGACGTCATGCCACAGCATCTCAATCGGGTTGAGGTCAGGACTCTGGGCCACTCCAGAAGGCGTAGTTTCTTCTGTTTAATTCATTCTGTTGTTGATTTACTTCTATGCTTTGGGTCGTTGTCCTGTTGCAACACCCATCTTCTGTTGAGCTTCAGCTGGTGGACAGATGGCCTTAAGTTCTCCTGCAAAATGTCTTGATAAACTTGGGAATTCATTTTTCCTTCGATGATGGCAATCCGTCCAGGCCCTGACACAGCAAAGCAGCCCCAAACCATGATGCCCCCACCACCATACTTCACAGTTGGGATGAGGTTTTGATGTTGGTGTGCTGTGCCTCTTTTTCTCCACAGATAGTGTTGTGTGTTTCTTCCAAACAAAAACTCACAGAAAAAAGTGGCCTAAACGGGTGAAAATGCTCCAAACCCAGACACTGTAGCGTGTCTATAACCGGGGGAGCAATTCACTTTTTTTCTGTGAGTTTTTGTCTTTATGTGTATGGAATGTGCCCCTTTATTTTGTTGGTAACATTCTTTTGCACCTGGTAGCTTCTGTGTCACATGGTCTGTTGTGGCTGCGGCTCGCGGCTTTATCCTACCTCACAGTGCATTGGTGATACCACTATGGAGGCATGTGAGAGTCTGGCTGTGTGTTGGTTTCTAGCACTGTTCAGACCCTGTTCACAAACCACGCGCAGTTGAGTGGTAGGACCCCATGTGTGCTGAGACACCATGACGTGGTGCATGAGGGGCTCCGATATGTTGCTGATTGAAGGATATTGGCAAAGTTCTCAGCTTTTAACATCGGCCTGAGGAATTAGCTAGTATTATCAGTTGCGTATCATTTTGGTGCATTTTTTGCAGTGATTTTTCTTCCAAACAACTCAACTTTGGTTTCTGTCCACAAAATATTTTGCCAGTACTGATGTGGAACATCCAGGTGCTCTTGTGCAAACTGTAAACGTGCAGCAATGTTTTTTTTTGGACAGCAGTGGCTTCCTTTGTAGTATCCTCCCATGAAATCCATTCTTGTTTAGTGTTTTACGTATCGTAGATTCGCTAACAGGGATGTTAGCATATGCCAGAGACTTTTGTAAGTCTTTAGCTGACACTCTAGGATTCTTCTTCACCTCATTGAGCAGTCTGCACTGTGCTCTTACAGTCATCTTTACAGGACGGCCACTCCTAGGGAGAGTAGCAGCAGTGCTGAACTTTCTCCATTTATAGACAATTTGTCTTACCATGGCCTGATGAACAGCAAGGCTTTTGGAGATACTTTTATAACCCTTTCCAGCTTTATGCAAGTCAACAATTCCTAATCATAGGTCTTCTGAGAGCTCTTTTGTGCAAGGCATCATTCACATCAGGCAATGATTCCTGTGAAAAGCAAACCCAGAACTGGTGTGTGTTTTTTTTTATAGGGCAGGGAAGCTGTAACCAACTCCTCTAATCTCATCTCTAATCTATTGCTGTCTGCCCCATAGAAATGAACGGGAGCATGGGCTGCGCATGCGCGGTGCGCTCCCATTCACTTTTACGGGAGCAACGCTTGGTGGTGGACAGGCTTCGGGAAATCCGGGCTCCTCTAGCCACAGCGCTCCCCTCTTCGTTCTCGTTGTAGGTGCGATATGCCCCCATTGTCTGAGATGGGAATACCCCTTTAACATCTTTAGCACCACAGACTATCATGAATATAAAGTGCTTTCCAGGATCACGAACCATCTGTAAATTCCTGGTCATTCTGTAATAGCAGAAGTCAGTGATTATGTTTTGAAGCTGCGGCCGTGCAGTTTTTCCTTACAATAATGTACATGCCGCTGTTCTTGTCTTTATTCTGCGCCATAGTCACATGTTACTCTTCATCTTTACTATTCATTTTTTGGTTTTTGCATCTTAGTAATTTTTTGTTACAGCAAGTTATACAGAGAAAAAAAAGCTGAGAAAGAGGTTGAGGTGTTGTCTGGTAAGCCACCAGAGCACCATGGATAATGGCTATCGCTATTAACCTCTTCATCATATTATTATATAGGGTATTATCCACTAAACCATGAAAAAAGGCCACTACAGATACTACCACAATTACGAATCTTAAACCCTAAAAATAATTGATATATTAACAAAGGGGTTTTCCATCTTTTGGGGCCTTGCAGGCAACCCCACCCCCCACTTGGCCGGACCTGCGAAAGGAATGCTTCCTTACTAACATGTTCCCCACTGCTGGATTCTGGTTCCTTTGCTCCCCTTCTGCCACTGAAGCATTCTGGTCTCCATGTTTCAACATCTGGTTTGATGGCTGATGCAACCAATCACTGGCCGAAGTGGTGATACATCCTCCTTGCTTCACACCAATGGGTCACGTGATGCAAGGTGGACACATCACTGCTGTGGCCAATGGTTGGCTGCAGCCACTGGACCAGAGCGATGTAGTGGAGGTGGGGTGGCAAAGGAGCAGGAACTCAATGGCAGGGTGCAGGTAAGTATGCTTCACTCAGCAGGTCTGACCATGTGGTGGTTGGGGGTTTGCTTGAAAAGCCCCCTAAGATAGAAAATGCTTTAAAGGGAAGATAATCAGTACTGCCAGCAGGTGGCAGCATCACACTAGAAACTTTTGAAGCCATTTTCTGGCTTTCTTGGAGCCATTTTCAGGGTGTAAATGCTTGTCTAGCATTTTTACAGCCCCTTACAGTTGCCCCTTTCTCAGTAATGCCCATTATTCACACATTCTAGAGCTGTAATTAAAAGGGTCATTGCATGAGAAAGCAACTCATTCCAGGTCTTCTGTCAGGAGTGTAACACTTCAGTTTGGGATGCTCGATATCAGTATTTAGAATACAATCTGCCCATTTTGTATTGGCGGATGTACGAGGTGCTATAATAAAGCTGTCACTACTGACAGCTGTTTTCTTTGGATATCTCAATAGTATTTTGTACTAATCAAAATAGTTCCTGAAAATAGTATCCTGCTGCATGGCGAGTCGGTGCTGGGCGCAGGCGGTAATTACATAGCTGACTTATAGTAAAGAACATCCATATGCTGTTTTTGTAGGTTTTTTGCACACATCATTATAGAAATATATAATAAGTGCATTCTGCATTATGTGGGCAAATTGTTTTCATATAAATTATGCAGTGATCCTACTTAAAAGAGTTTTTCAGGATCAGCATATTGATAGCCTATTCTCATATCGGTGTGGGTTTGATGCCGAGAACTACCTCTGATTAGCTGTGATGCTCATGCGAGTGCTGTGACTTCTTCATTATTCACCTTGGCCCACATATCACATCAGAGTTTGCAGTACAGCTGGAGGGCACCTACTACCATCATGCATAGTGCAGAGACACACAGGTCCAATACCAGGTGTTATGGTGTTGGGTGTTATTAGCTACCATGGCCAATCCACCTGTTATTCATGGAGGGAATATTGTCCAATCCTCTGTATGTCCAGGACATCAAGGAACCTGTCCTACTGCCTTTTTTGGCTTGGAAGACGTGGTGGTCCAACTAGATAATATCCGCATAACATGCTCTGGCAGCTACCCTGGGCAGTTCGATCGACAGATCTCTCCCCAATTGAGAATGTCTGGGACTGGATGGGTTGACAAATATCCCATGCACAGCAGCCGACAACCCCCTTGGCTGAACTACAGGTCCAAGTAGAAAGAGCTTGGAATGACCACAGGAGGATACCCAGCATCTGTATGACCACTACCATACCAGAGTGACAGCCTGTATTGTAGCAAGGGGGGAATCCACCCAGTATTAATGTGACCCTCCCTCAACCTATACCCTGCTTCAGGACACAAAATTAAGGGAGAACCACCTTGGTTGTGTGATGATTGACCAAGCACCACCAGCAGTTTATACTTGTCAATCACAGCTCAATCACATAAAGTTTTCCAGGGGCATGTTTTTCAGTAGTGTATTCGTGTAGGGGAGCTTTGGTGCTCTGGCTTGTAAATTATATAATTCTGGCTGTGTACTTCCCCACTAGAGGGAGCTCACGGTAGGTGGCTTCATACAGCTAGCATCAGACTTAATGGCAGGCGGAGCTGTATAAATCTGTATACAGTGAGCTCCCACTAGTGACGGTTGAAGGTACCCATTATGAACAGCATCACAGCAAGTAGGGGAAGAAGTTCAGTGCCAGGCCCCCTCACTGGCCCATGGAATGTATATGACCCACCTCTATGGTAGGCATTACTTTTAATAAGTAAAAGGAACATTAGAATTGAATAATGCTATAGACATTCTATGCAATAACTGTGTAATTTTACTAGTATACATGACATGTGACAAAGACCCATGGGGGGGGGGGGGGTCTAAACATCCCTTTTTCATGTCTGTTGATTAACCACCTCCGGACCGCCTAACGCAGGATCGCGTTCCGGAGGTGGCAGCGCTGCGCACAGTCACGCATATACGCGTCATCTCGCGATGGCCGAGATTTCCTGTGAACGCGCGCACACAGGCGCGCGCGCTCACAGGAACGGAAGGTAAGAAAGTGGATCTCCAGCCTGCCAGCGGCGATCGTTCGCTGGCAGGCTGGAGATGTGTTTTTTTTAACCCCTAACAGGTATATTAGACGCTGTTTTGATAACAGCGTCTAATATACCTGCTACCTGGTCCTCTGGTGGTCCCCTTTGTTTGGATCGACCACCAGAGGACACAGGTAGCTCAGTAAAGTAGCACCAAGCACCACTACACTACACTACACCCCCCCCCGTCACTTATTAACCCCTTATTAGCCCCTGATCACCCCTGATCACCCCATATAGACTCCCTGATCACCCCCCTGTCATTGATTACACCCCTGTCATTGATCAACCCCCTGTAAAGCTCCATTCAGATGTCCGCATGATTTTTACGGATGCACTGATAGATGGATCCGATCCGCAAAACGCATCCGGACGTCTGAATGAAGCCTTACAGGGGCATGATCAATGACTGTGGTGATCACCCCATATAGACTCCCTGATCACCCCCCTGTAAAGCTCCATTCAGATGTCCGCATGATTTTTACGGATGCACTGATAGATGGATCCGATCCGCAAAACGCATCCGGACGTCTGAATGAAGCCTTACAGGGGCATGATCAATGACTGTGGTGATCACCCCCCTGTCATTGATTACCCCCCTGTAAAGCTCCATTCAGATGTCCGCATGATTTTTACGGATGCACTGATAGATGGATCCGATCCGCAAAACGCATCCGGACGTCTGAATAAAGCCTTACAGGGGCATGATCAATGACTGTGGTTATCACCCCATATAGACTCCCTGATCACCCCCCTGTCATTGATTACCCCTCTGTCATTGATTACCCCCCTGTAAAGCTCCATTCAGACGTCCGCATGATTTTTACGGATCCACTGATGGATGGATCGGATCCGCAAAACGCATCCGGACGTCTGAATGAAGCCTTACAGGGGCGTGATCAATGACTGTGGTGATCACCCCATATAGACTCCCTGATCACCCCCCTGTCATTGATTACCCCCCTGTAAAGCTCCATTCAGATGTCCGCATGATTTTTACGGATGCACTGATAGATGGATCGGATCCGCAAAACGCATACGGACATCTGAATGAAGCCTTACACGGGCGTGATCAATGACTGTGGTTATCACCCCATATAGACTCTCTGATCACCCCCCTGTCATTGATCAACCCCCTGTCATTGATCAACCCCCCTGTCATTGATCAACCCCCCTGTCATTGATCACCCCCCTGTCATTGATCACCCTCTGTAAGGCTCCATTCAGACATTTTTTTGGCCCAAGTTAGTGGAATTATTTTTTTTTTTTTCTTACAAAGTCTCATATTCCACTAACTTGTGTCAAAAAATAAAATCTCACATGAACTCACCATACCCCTCACGGAAACCAAATGCGTAATTTTTTTTAGACATTTATATTCCAGACTTCTTCTCACGCTTTAGGGCCCCTAGAATGCCAGGGCAGTATAAATACCCCACATGTGACCCCATTTCGGAAAGAAGACACCCCCAGGTATTCCGTGAGGGGCATATTGAGTCCATGAAAGATTGAAATTTTTGTCCCAAGTTAGCGGAACGGGAGACTTTGTGAGAAAAAAATTAAAAATATCAATTTCCGCTAACTTGTGCCAAAAAAAAAAAATTTCTATGAACTCGCCATGCCCCTCATTGAATACCTTGGGGTGTCTTCTTTCCAAAATGGGGTCACATGTGGGGTATTTATACTGCCCTGGCATTCTAGGGGCCCCAAAGCGTGAGAAGAAGTCTGGTATCCAAATGTCTAAAAATGCCCTCCTAAAAGGAATTTGGGCCCCTTTGCGCATCTAGGCTGCAAAAAAGTGTCACACATCTGGTACCGCCGTACTCAGGAGAAGGTGGGGAATGTGTTTTGGGGTGTCATTTTACATATACCCATGCTGGGTGAGAGAAATATCTTGGTCAAATGCCAACTTTGTATAAAAAAATGGGAAAAGTTGTCTTTTGCCAAGATATTTCTCTCACCCAGCAAGGGTATATGTAAAATGACACCCCAAAACACATTCCCCAACTTCTCCTGAATACGGCGATACCACATGTGTGACACTTTTTTGCAGCCTAGGTGGGCAAAGGGGCCCACATTCCAAAGAGCACCTTTAGGATTTCACAGGTCATTTACCTACTTACCACACATTAGGGCCCCTGGAAAATGCCAGGGCAGTATAACTACCCCACAAGTGACCCCATTTTGGAAAGAAGACACCCCAAGGTATTCCGTGAGGGGCATGGCGAGTTCCTAGAATTTTTTATTTTTTGTCACAAGTTAGTGGAAAATGCTGATTTTTTTTTTTTTTTCATACAAAGTCTCATATTCCACTAACTTGTGACAAAAAATAAAAACTTCCATGAACTCACTATGCCCATCAGCGAATACCTTGGGGTCTCTTCTTTCCAAAATGGGGTCACTTGTGGGGTAGTTATACTGCCCTGGCATTCTAGGGGCCCAAATGTGTGGTAAGGAGTTTGAAATCAAATTCTGTAAAAAATGACCTGTGAAATCCGAAAGGTGCTCTTTGGAATATGGGCCCCTTTGCCCACCTAGGCTGCAAAAAAGTGTCACACATCTGGTATCTCCGTACTCAGGAGAAGGTGGGGAATGTGTTTTGGGGTGTCATTTTACATATACCCATGCTGGGTGAGAGAAATATCTTGGCAAAAGACAACTTTTCCCATTTTTTTATACAAAGTTGGCATTTGACCAAGATATTTATCTCACCCAGCATGGGTATATGTAAAATGACACCCCAAAACACATTCCCCACCTTCTCCTGAGTACGGAGATACCAGATGTGTGACACTTTTTTGCAGCCTAGGTGGGCAAAGGGGCCCATATTCCAAAGAGCACCTTTCGGATTTCACAGGTCATTTTTTACAGAATTTGATTTCAAACTCCTTACCACACATTTGGGCCCCTAAAATGCCAGGGCAGTATAACTACCCCACAAGTGACCCCATTTTGGAAAGAAGAGACCCCAAGGTATTTCGTGATGGGCATAGTGAGTTCATAGAAGTTTTTATTTTTTGTCACAAGTTAGTGGAATATGAGACTTTGTAAGAAAAAAAAAAAAAAAGAAAAAAAAAAATCATCATTTTCCGCTAACTTGTGACAAAAAATAAAAAGTTCTATGAACTCACTATGCCCATCAGCGAATACCTTAGGGTGTGTACTTTCCGAAATGGGGTCATTTGTGGGGTGTTTGTACTGTCTGGCCATTGTAGAACCTCAGGAAACATGACAGGTGCTCAGAAAGTCAGAGCTGCTTCAAAAAGCGGAAATTCACATTTTTGTACCATAGTTTGTAAACGCTATAACTTTTACCCAAACCATTTTTTTTTTACCCAAACATTTTTTTTTTATCAAAGACATGTAGAACTATAAATTTAGAGCAAAATTTCTATATGGATCTCGTTTTTTTTTGCAAAATTTTACAACTGAAAGTGAAAAATGTCATTTTTTTGCAAAGAAATCGTTAAATTTCGATTATTAACAAAAAAAGTAAAAATGTCAGCAGCAATGAAATACCACCAAATGAAAGCTCTATTAGTGAGAAGAAAAGGAGGTAAAATTCATTTGGGTGGTAAGTTGCATGACCGAGCAATAAACGGTGAAAGTAGTGTAGGTCAGAAGTGTAAAAAGTGGCCTGGTCTTTCAGGGTGTTTAAGCTATAGGGGCTGAGGTGGTTAAGGGATGGATACCTTTTTACAAGTGGAGTGCTGCCACGTTCTCTAGAATTTAATGTAACACTCTTTTCTACATTTTAGCATGCCACTGGCTACTGAAGTAAGACTGCAATGTTTTCGGTGACTTTTTAAAAAGTTTCATTTGATACATTTGATGTGAACCTAATTAACATAAACAACAATGCCCACGTACCCACTTTTCAAGAGTAGGTAGAGCAGCAAAAATACAAATGCAAAAAGCTGCAAAAGGTGTTGGCCAAAATGTGTGCCTTATTTTTGCTAAAATGATGGCAGAAATGTCATGATAAACTTCACCCTGTATACTTTGAATGATAGAAGAGCCATTTAAAGGTCATTAAAATAAAGACATGTCTCTGAGTTTCCCTCAGCTGGAGGATTTACAGTATACACAAACTACTCTCATCTGGCACAAGCTTCTCCCTCTGAATAAGTCATCACATCTGCTGAATATTTATGGGGCAGTCTTCGCCCTGGTGCACAGGACCACACAAACTGTAAATCTTGTCAACTGCGCGTGACTGCCCATGACCATGAGAAATGTCATTACTGTAATATACGCTACCTGTGTTACATGTGATGTACTTCCTTATGGAATCTGAGGTGTCGTGAAGGAAGATTGATGCACGTCTAACTAATATTACATGTCAATTCTGGTCTACGGTGATGTGTACCTAGTATATAGTGGAGTTGGTTATTTTGGATTTATGATATTAAAGTTGTAAATTCTATATAATCTGGAGAAATACTATTGTAGATATTGTGTGAATCAATAAATATTGGATTATTAATGGCGGTATGGAATCATATTTGGTAATAGTGCTATGGTCTAATTACAGGGTAATGCTATGGGCTCATTATGGGGTAGTGCTGTGAACTCATTACCGGCCAGTACCATGGACTCATTATATAGGAAGGAGCTATGGACTCATTATAGGAAGGTGCTATGGACTCATTATAGGAAGGTGCTATGGACTCATTATAGGAAGGTGCTATGGACTCATTATAGGAAGGTGCTATGGACTCATTATAGGAAGGTGCTATGGAGCTTTGGACTCATTATACGATAATGATATGGACTCATTATTGGTGTCTCAATATGATTCTTGTCAGGACAGAGGAGCACCGAGTACCCCTACATGAAGTAGTCATTGGCAGAAAAGGATTATACAGGATTAAAAAAAACTGGCCCACAAACATCTCTCCCCATCCAAATTTATTCCTATGTATTAGGGTAAGTCATTGCCCGTCTCTCCAGTAGTGAGTGTATGGTCAAATGTGTGTATTGCGAAACACATTCAACCCATCCAAAATAATTCTGTTATTTTATGTTTAGAAATTTAGATGTACACTAAATTTTATACGTTAAAATTTGCTGTGATCTGTCCAGACGGTGCATGAGTTCAGCAGATGAGAGATTCAGGTTTGCAACTTGTTGGCAATCCACTGAGCATCCTGTAGAGGGCACTCTTGTATTAGGGAAGACATTGCCTCGTAGATCATTGAAAAAAAAAATATATATATTCAGCCGTAGTCCACAGGACTAAATCAAATTGGAGTGAAATATGCACTCGCGGTGGTGACTGTTTAACCCTTAGAGCATTTCCGATTTTCATTTGCACCAATACCATAAGATCTAGTTATTATTGTAGTGATGGTTTAAAATAAATTTCTAATGATCAGCCCTGACATGATGTTTATCACAAAACCTGCTACAACCATGCCTTACTTCAATGACAATTTACTAAGGGCAAACTAATTTTCGAAATTTGTCCTTTCACATAGTTGTCCCAGATTCCCCTGACAATAAGGGTTACAGAGATCATACACATCCCAAAGTACCGATTTTTCTGACGATGCCAAAACTTGAACCAGGCTAATGACCCAGTGCAGCCAACATCATACGGATCAGGCAACAATAACAGGGAGAATGGGACAAACTGACAATCCGAAGTGTCTAGTATGACACAAGGAGATGTAGGATCTCTCTATGATGAGCAAAATGCTGTGCTTTTGTACAGTATTCTGGCTGGAAAAATCTATCTATCTATCTTATCTATCTAATCTCTGGGGTTGGTTAGTTTTTCCAGATATGGAGCCAGTTTGTATTTTAGGCTCTGGTCAGTGATGCCGTGATGCTCTTATGTTGTTCCTCTAGACACTGAAATATTTCTCTTTGCTCTTGTGTATTGTCTTCTGCATTTCCCCTTTTGTCAAGCTGTCAGGCTGGGTTTGAGTGACTTGTTCTGGGGTGCTTTGTATTCCTGAGGCTTCTTGGTATAGCAAGGCTTTGTGATGGTAGGAGCTTGGACTGCTGGTATGTACAGTAGATGGGCCCGGAATGATAGCACCCTCTTCTGGATAACAGGGTGTAGTAGAAATCTGCCCAGCTGCACTGGGCAGGTATTGTTTGAGGTAGTCCATTGGACTTGGAGAAGGTGTATGCGGAATTCCAGCTTTTGCATGTCTTGCTTTTCAGTATCCCTATGATTTGTTTAAAGCTCCCTGACGGGACCTGTTGGTTTCTGTAAGTGGAGCGTTATTTAGCTGGTAGAAAGGATGCCGATTGGTTTCTGGTTACTCTTCTGGAAGACCATGATGTTGGTTTTCTTTGGCTTGATGGGCACTTGGAGACCATTCTTGGTTGGTAATAGCAGAAGGAGGTCATCTGCGGGATACCGCAGGAGGATGAGACCTGGTGATGAGGAGGACTCCAGATCCACTGCCAGCTGATTGCTGTAGATGTTGAAGACCCTTGGACTTAGGCTGCAGCCCTGACTCCTTGGCACTGCGTGAAAGCCGTTCTCCTCCAATTTACCCTCACTCAGCATCCGTTCTCAGTGTAAGAGCTTCTGATGACATCATATGCTTTTCTTCTTCTTCTTCCTCCACTTTCTAGAGGTTTCAGGAATAGGCCTGGGTGCCACACGGAGTCAAAGACCTTCTTAAAGTCCACAAAACAGGTATAGATTTTTCCATGCTTTATATTGTGGACGTCGCTCTTGATGAGGCTGTGCAGGGTGTAGATGTGGTCTATGGTGCGGTTGTTTGACATAAAGCCTGCTTGGCTTTTGCTGAGTATGTAGTGCTGGTGAGGAAGCTGAAGATCCTATTATTCAGGACACTGTTGAACAGTTTCCTCAGGTTGCTGCTGACACATATCCCTCGGTATTTGGCTGGGTCGTACTTGTCTGCTCTCTTGTGTATAGAGGTTATGAGGTCTTGGTTCCAACTCTGAGGGAAGTAGCCGGCAGTCAGCACAATACTGAAGAGCATTTCAATTGCAGCCTGGATATCTGGCAGACTGTATTGTATCATTTCCGGGAAGATCCCAATTCTGGGCCACCTGTGATACCAACCTCCATCATTCCTCCACCACTGCCATTCTGAAACTGTCCAGGTCTACGTCCTGCTGCTCATACAGGAAATGCCCTCTCAGCCAATCACTGACCACAGTTGTGACCCGCCTCAGCCAGTGATTGGCTGAATGGGAATTTCCTGTGTATCAAGATGGAAGCAGGAAGTAGAGAGCAATGATGGACACCATAGGCTGGAGGATTGGTGGAAATATCTATCTTTCTATCTTTTAAGCCATACTGAGCCCGCTGACACCAATTCTTGTTGCACTGGCGTAGCCTTTCTAATTAATGTACCTGTCACCAGGTAACTAGGCTACTAGAACACAGGGTTAAGGATTTTTTATAATCTGTGGCAATTGTTCTCAGACTATTCACTTGTATAATTCAGGTTCCTTTATATGGGAACATTCCTGTATGTACAGTACAATATACAGCCAGGTTTATAGATGCCATCTGCTAGTTCACAAACTCTTCCATGGTGAGGAAATTTTTCAACAGCTGTACCATTTAGGAACTGTTGATGTCCTCTACAATTTAAAGATAATCTAATATTGCAATTTCCCACATTTAGAGGAAGGTGAAACCTTTAAATATGTTCTGTCTCTGTGGAGCAGTTTAACATTTAGAACAATGGTGCAGAATCTGTGTGCGGACAGACAGCATATTTCAGCAAATAATCTCTGCCTCACATTTTAACACCTCAGTGTCCTCTTATTTAGCGGTTTTCTACTGGTACCACCAAGGCTTCAAGGCAATATCTTATAGCTTCAGAGAAATAATTACTGCAGCATGAAAATAGGAGAGAAGATATTTCTATAAATTTTCACATAATTGTCCAGGAAAAAATATTACAGACTGACCAGATCATGTGAGCAGACCGAGAGGCAGATGACCAGGGACAATCCTGATAGGATCATGGTCATACCAAATACACTACTCACAAATTAGAGATATTTGGCTTTCGGATAAAATTTATGGAAAACATAAAAAGTAACGCTACAGTGATTTTACAAAAAATTTTAATGTCTAGAAAACTTGTCATGTGGCCTTGAGCGTCAATTACAGCTTGACAACAACGTCTCATGCTGTTCACAAGTTGACTTATTGTCTGCTGAGGCATGGCATCCCACTCTGCTTGAAGGGCAGCCCTTAGGTCATTGAGGTTCTGGGGTACAGAGTTATGAGTCTCTACACAGCGACTCAGCTGATCCCATAGGCTTTCTATGGGATTCAGATCTGGAGAAAGTGCAGGCCACTCCAGTTGTGGTACCACAGTCTCCAATAGCCGTTCCCTAATAATGCACCTCGGTGAGGTGGTGCATTGTCGCCCATGAAGATTAAATTAGGCCTGTGTTGTTCATGCAGAGGAACAATGACTGAATTACTGATGCTATTCAAGTAGTATGGGTTTGTCACTACCATTCACAAAGTGTAGGGCAGTTCTGCGCCTGCACACACTGTAACTCCACCACCACCAAAGGCAAATAGTGGCTGATGCATAGCGCTCACCTTGACGTCTCATGCATCATTGTCGGCCATCATTTCTGCTGAGCGTGAATTGACTTTCATCAGTGAACACCACTGAGGCCCACTGGTCCCTTGTCCAGCGTAGATGGTCCCTGGTCCATGCAAGATGATGACACCTTTGGTCAGGTCCCCTTGCAGGTCGTCTAGCACACAGCCCATGCTGATGTAAACAGTTTTGAGTTGTCTGACATGAAACTTGGGTGCTTCTCACCTGCCTTAAATTTTCCTGGAGTTGTGTGACTTTCATCATTCGGTTCCGCAGGGCATTGGTCACAGTTAAGTGGTCATCAATGTGGGATGTGACTGAAGGATGTCCACTTCTATGTCTTTCTGTGACTCTTCTAGTCTCTCTGTATCTCTTTTGCTGACAACAGTGTGTAACACTCTAAGCTCAGTGGCCACTTCTTTCTGAAAACATCCTGCTTGAAGCCTCGCAGTGGTGAAGTACTCTTGATCAATTGTTAGGTGTCGTCTTTGTCTCATGATGTCAAAATGTGAACAGCATGATGAGGAGGACTGTTTAAATACCAATTCTACTTGAACCAGGACATTTTTTGGATGATTCATGGATCAAACATCTGCTGTGAAATGTTAGCGAACAGCAAGTTTTGCAAAAAGTACTGAAACATTGAACAGTTGGACATGTGAATTCCGAAGTTTAGAAAAGGTCACATTAAGTTCACCTGTAAAGGTTAGAGTGCGTTTTAAGTTCATCCTGAAATTTCACCCACAAGCCAAATATCCCTAACTTTTTGTGAGCAGTGTATATATAGGCTGTTTTTATGTTGATAGGTCATTAATATCAGATGTGTGGGAGTCTAAATCAGGGCAGACATCCCAACCTGCAAAAACTCATTTCAGGGAGGTGCACTTCTCATTTCAGGGAGGTTTTCTTATTTTTTTCTTTCACAAACTTTTTATGACATTTTCCAGACATATGCAGTATCTGCACACTTTGCTCTATGGTGTGGAGGACTGGGCTCATTACCCTGCCCCAAATTATCATATTTATGTATATGATTAAAGGGATTCTGTCACCACCTATAAGCCCTGTGAGCTAAACATATGCTCATGTCCAGGTAGCATTCTGATTTCTAAGGTGGCCTTATAAAAGCTATTTGTGGCTTTATTCTGCGGAAAAACAGGTTTTACTAACCTGTCAATCATTGAATTAAGGTGCCCAAGCAGGGGAGGTCTGTAGATGCATGGTGCCCGGCCGCAAGCATCGCCGTTCGTGCCCAGCGCCGCCTTCTACTCCTCAGTGCCGCCTCTCCCTCTCCCTCCCTCCCCCTCCTCCCGCTTTGAGATCCCGCGCGTGCGCACAGGCTTAGCCTGATGCGCTGTTGCGGACTGCTGGCATCGGCTTCTTCTTGCACTGTGCGCACGCACCGAGAAGGGGACACTGCTACAGGTTGCCGGAAAGGTTTACTGCGAGTAAACTAGAGATGGGAAGTTCGGATCTTTCACATGAATCGGTTCATTTGAATCAGTTCATTCAAATGAACCGATTCATGAATTGAATCTTCGGTTCATTCGCTGAGCTGACAAGAAGCAAGTGAACCCTGTGTGTAATTATCTACCCCACTGTAGGAAAAAAATTTAACACTGGGGTAAATAATATATAATTAAAATGGAAGGTTAAATGTGTAAATGTATTTAAAAAAAATACATCTCTCTCAATAGTTCTATAGCTACTGAATGAGACAGAAGAAGATGCCTTTAACATATATATCTCCTTGAGAAGCCAATTTGACCCTAAAGGGTTAATTCAACCTGTAATGTAAACTCTGTGTCCTGTCACTTCTCTTATCTCTCTGCTCTGCTATCAGTGAACCTTTCCGGGATATATTGTCTCACATGCGGGTGTCAGGGAGCAGCTATCTAATAGAGGGAGACTCCCTGAACGTCCGGGAGACTTGAGATCCCTGTCAGGGTCCTCCGCCGATCAGCTTTTTGTGCGAATGCTGTGTCCTCTTTACTGTTTAACTGTCAGATTATATGCAGCACACTGCATCAAATTGGTCTGCATGGCTGTCGTCACAGAAGGCAGCCTCTTCTAAAGATAATGCACAAGAAATCCCGTAAACAGTTTGCTGAAGACATGCAGACTAAGGACATGGATGATTGGAACCATGTCCTGTGGTCTGATGAGACCAAGATAAACTTATTTGGTTCAGATGGTGTCAAGCGTGTGAGATGGCAACCAGGTGAGGAGTACAAAGACAAGTGTGTCTTGCCTACAGTCAAGCATGGTGGTGGAAGTGTGATGGTTTAGGGCTGCATGAGTGCTGACGGCTGTGGGGAACTACAGTTCATTGAGGGAACCATGAATTCCAAAATGTACTGTGACATACTGAAGCAGAGCATGATCCCCTCCCTTCGGAAACTGGGCCGTAGTATTCCAACATGATAACGACCCCAAACACACCTCCAAGACCACCACTACCTTGCTAAAGAAACTGATGGTAAAGGTGATGGACTGGCCAAGCATATCTCCAGACCTAAACCCTATTGAGCATCTGTGGGGCATCCTCAAACGAAAGGGTGGATGGAGCAAGGTCTTTATGATCTACCAGCTCCGCAATGTCATCATGTAGGAGTGGAAGCGGATTCCAGGGTCAACCAGTGAAGCTCTAGTGATCTCCATAGAGTTAAGGCAGTGCTGGAAAATTATAGTGGGTGGTACTGTTGCCAGGGGTTGAGACATTAATGGCTGTGTATTGAGTTATTTTGAAGGCACACCAAATTTTCACTGTTATACAAGCTGTACATTGACTACTTTACTGTACATTGTATCAAAGTATCACAAAAATGTGAGGGATGTAATCACTTTTGTGAGATACTGTATCTTTATTGTTTTCTATTTTATGCATCTGCATATAAGTTTTTATATTCGGCAAAGAAGCTCATCTTCTATATTGTGCGAGAATTGACTCTCAGAACCGTTCTCTTTATGTAATTACTCATTAAGGTTCTTCTTTACTTCATTGATGTGGAGTAAAAGTTTCTTTACGCATCATTTTAAATCTTTATGAACAGATAAAGGATTCTTCCTGAGCAGTAAACAGAGGAAGAGACGAGCTAATTGGCAGGATGGAATAACATTACCCCTTTCACAAGGACTAATTAGCCTCTTCTGTGATACCAGCTAATCAATAAATCTCAGTTTCTACAGCATGTCAGATTGCCATCATGAATGTGTTTTCAATAGCATGCGACCATCTCTCAATAGTCTCCAGGAGCAAAAGTTCAAGTGCTAAACTACAGAAAGATACTTTTCTACCAACTGGCCGATCATAGATTTATCTGGCGGCATAATAAGTTTCAAAGAGTGAGCAAGCTGTTGTATGCATCCTTTACAAATCAGAAGGATTAGGGAATAAAGTCCTGTTATTATCTGCTAAACCCATAACAGCTTAGAACTGCATAGTTACTGCTGGAACTTCTGGAACCTGCATTCAATGTATGTCTACAATTTATTATAGTGACCCATTTAAACAGTGAGGGTATGGAATCTACTAATATATCATCTTCTATTTGTGAATACTGTATCATGCTAAATTGGAATACTTGCCTACACGTAAGAAAAAGTTCCAGAAAGACTTAAGATGTGGCAGCTCCCCCCCCCCCTTCCTTTCCACCCTTAACTACAGTTCACGTCCCAATAATGACTCCAAGTACCTATAAGGAATTGAACTGTGATTTTTGGGATATAGAGCTGCTTCCCTTCACACATCCATAAATGAAATTAAATTCTGGTCACCACTAGGGGGAGCTCACTACATACATATTTGTACAGTCAGAGCAACACATGCAGCAAGCCTTAAAATAAATCAGCAGCATTGTTTTTCACATTTCTTCTAAGAAAGACTAATATTAACTGCCATAAAGATTGGCATGAAAGCATATAAGAAACAGCATGGTTATCTAAGCCTTGGGAATAACAAGGAAGCTGGTAGTAAATTACAGGTTTTATTGTTCCAAATGTAGCTGAAAAATGTGCAACATCCCAAGAAAACCTCACTTCTACTGTTGACTGCATGGTCACTGACCATTCCATTGTTTGAGCTAACTGCATGCAATAATACACTGTGTGTGTGGGAATTGTTTGGGGGAAAAAAATGTTGTGGTAATTTTCCCTTTAAAGCCCAGATTTGTGACTTTCTTTACCCAAGTGGAACTAACAGTGCACCGGGCCACACAAAAAAGCACACAAGGATGCAGTCTATTGCAAGCTCTCTCCAAAAACAGAAGGGCCCCCATGAACCTATCCCTGTGAGCCAGAAGGCCCTGTGAAGATCAGAGAAAGGTGGCCATCCTTCATTGAAGCTTAATAAAGAACCAGGTTGTGTTCTACCTCATTGGAACACACCCCAATGTCCACAAGGAGCCAAACCTTTTGGTCTGGCCTCCACAAGGCAGACCATAGGGATTGCAGAGAGGTGAGGAACCTGATGACCAAACCCCCATACTACAAGGAGGGACATTTCATAAGGGTACCTAATTATGCATGGTCTTTTTGACAAACATGGAATATGAAACCAAAATTAAATAAAAGTGGATGTTCACGAGTTACTATCAGAATTATAAAAATGTATCATCATGCCAAGCCAGAAAGCCCATAATACCGGAAGGTGCATGAAACTGGGGTGGGGTTTAGGTAAGTATACAGTACATATTCCCAACAATTTTGTTAAAGATAACCAGGGGCGGATTGGCCATAAATACTACAGGAAAATTTCCCATTGGGCCGATGCATGAATACATATTCATATCACCAGATGCCAGCAAAACATTTCATGGGCTGCAATTCACATCTCAGCCACTAGGTGGCCATACATAGACACATACAGCATACATATCTCTGGACATAGTACCACAAAGGCTGTTCATCTCATACTACACACCTCAGGTGTTGAGACAAAAGGTACGTCTGTAGCTGAATGGGTTACTATTGTAGAACTGAGAGGTTGGGGCTGATATGTTCGGTAGCATGATGATTACCTGAGGTTTTTTGTAACATACCTGTCACGTACCTGTGACAGGGGTCAGAAGATCTAAGAGACTGGCTGCACGTGATGTGATCTGACAGCCTCTCTGGTTTCACTTTTCTGTGTTGTTGCTGGGTATGACCACACCTCTGGTCTCAGGTGTAGCTTAAGTGGTCATTCTAACTCCTCTATTTAGTCTGGCCTCACCCATCATGCTATGCGGTTGATAGCTCCCTTTAGGTTGTGAACAGCTGGTGTCTAGTTCTCCTCTGAAATCCTGCTCGTCTGCATACTTTGGAGTTAAGTGTTTTTTTTCCTTATTTCTTGTTTGTGGCTTTCCCCTACCTTTTGGTATTAGGCCAGAGGGAGTCTCCTGTTCCTTCAGCTGGGAAGGAACAGGTCATCTCTGGTCCTGACACTATTTCCAGGGCCCTTTAGGGTCAGATAGGGCCCTAGGTTACAGCGTATGAACATTCCTACCATCAAGGTCTGTTCATACTTATAGTAGTCAGGGCTTGGTTTAGGGATTCAGTAGTTGGTGACCTTTTCCCCTTTCCCTAGTTTCCAGGCTTAGTACCTTTTCCTATCCCTCTTGTGGTCAGTGTGGAGTTATCTACCCACACCGCGCCGTGACACTACCACTGATATTGATACCGCATCATTACTGACGCCTGTGAAGGTAAGATGACTGGATGGTTAAACTTTACCACTGAATTGCTAATGTTTTCTGTTTGGTTTCTTTTGAAATACTGCAAAATCCATTGCTGCAATCATCTACCCTGGTATTTGCTGTTTCCATATCAACTGTGTAGCCTAGGTAGCATGCCTTCTCTCCTTACCATTACTTGCTTTCTGCTGAGATCTACGTCTACATATGAGGAATGCATATTCAAGTACAGATTGTAGACATCATCATATAAGCAGTGGGGTGAGGGGGTCACAAGTACAGATGTGACCACAGAGCTTAGACAGGGTCCTACTGGCCACCAGTCACTATAATAATAGTGGCAGAGGTCCAGCAGTAGACATCCATCTAAGAGTCAAATCAGTTGCTGTTCCAGATCAGCACTTTGAGATACACATTTTTAATTTTCTGGGCTGATTATATATACGACAGATGCAATTTATAGTAGATATCGCGTTTACCTTGAGTGTTGGGTGCCATGTGTGATACCACCAAGCCACCTTCTCTTGGCCAGCATGTTTAGAGTCAGGTCTTGAATTTTTGTTCATGGTAAATGAAAGCCCTAGGGTCCCTCAGAATCGGTTTCTATGGTGGTCCTGGGGTACTTCATCCTAATGTTCACTTTGTATGTTCCTTTCATGTTTGCCAATTCCTTCCCTCGTTGAGCAGAACTTCTGTGTATGGTGTTTGAGGGAAATTAGATTGCAAGCTCCTGTAGGACAGGCTAAGCATACTTAGTGAATATACTTGCTGCATATCAAAGCATCATAACTCTCTTCTATACAATACTGTGAGACAAAGGAGGACTTAGAATGGAAAATGATATGTTTTCCATAGAAGCACGTTCCATGACATGGATAAATGCATGGTGATTGGAAGCTATACATTGCTGTGCTGTGACAAACCATAAAAGAATGGATGAAAGGCATGGGTTTGGTATGATACCCATGGCATCAGTTATCTGAAAGTTCTCAAATCATTCGGCTGAAGTGACATGTTTTTCCATCGCTGACCTGTAGGGGGCAGTGTTTGACTACATGATTGGTGTCTTGGCCTCTTTTGCGAAGCAAGGGCTATTTAAAATCTGCTAAATAACACTAAAACAGCAATTGTTCTCATAAAATAGAGAGAAAGGCACCTGTTTTGCTATCTTGTATAATTAGTACACCTACATGTGGCAGGGATCCCTGACATCCGCATACAAGATTTCAGAGTAGTAACATCACTTTGAATTTGCTAAGAACTGACTATACTCTACGTAGGCCGAGAAGGTGCACGGTTATGATTTCCAAACAAACACAGGAAAAGACTTCATTTGCCATTAGCTGTCATTAGGCATTGGCCCCGTGATTCACCGATGTCTGTGAGCCCCGTACACACAGTAATCCTTTTTATTAATATACTAAAGTCAGTGGCAGGAAATGCTGAAGAGAGGTCAAGGAATATAAAGAGTGAGCAGTCACCTCGGCTATAGCCATCAGAAGGTCACTGAGCACGTGTGAACCTGGGCTGATTCCATGCTATGACTTTTCCTGAAACTTGACTGGAATGGGTCATAGGTGTCATGAGCTGATAGATGGATTTAATGCCACTGCCTCGCCTTTCTCCAATAACCTTTCTGTAGAATGGATGCTATGGAACATGCCTGTTTGCTATCTGTGGCGTTAATGAATGTCTTTTTCACAAGGGTCTGGCAGGCCTCTCATTCAGCGATTCTGGAAATCCCTCTCTGTAAAAGGCAGCTGGCTGGTGCGGGACCTGGAATACAAAAGATAGCAAATATGCGTTTAAGGGCTCATGCACACGCATTCTTTGCGAATCGAATGCGGACCCGTTAATTTTGCAAAAGATGCTGAAAGCACACCATGCTGACACTTCTCACCTATCCTTGGTAGAGTGCAGGGGCCCGGCAGGAGGAGGGGGCCCACTGTACTCGCATGTAATGGGAGCGCTCTGACGGGGCCCGGCATGAAGTCAGTGACAATGCCGGGCCCAGTTAGAGCGCTTTTCAAACATGTATAATATGCGCCCTGGGCGCAGAAATAAGAGGGAGCGCAGAGACAAGGGGGGATGGGGGGGGGGGGGGGTGCATACTCACCCAGCAGTTCTTGTCACTGCCGGGCTGTTGTCTCCAGAGTGAAGCAGGGAGCCCTCTCCACTCCCTGCTTCACTTTTCTTCTGAGCTCCGGCGCTCCCCCTGCAGGCCGCACATCGCGCTGCTGGCTTTGGGAGGAGAGCTGAAAGCCCGGGAATCGGCATCCAGCACAGCCAGCAGCGCGATGTGAGCGCGGGAGCGCGTCATCAGGGAAGAAGGTAAGTATGGGTTTTTTGTTTTTTTTCCCCATAAAGCTGCAGACTGGAGGCAAAAGGGGGGCAACCACTAGAGTGAGGGGGCACAAAAGTGGGCATCTTTACTGAGGGGGTACCTAATCTGGGATAACTACTGTGAAGGGCCCCCTAATCTTCCATAACTACTTTGAGGGGGCACTTAATCTGGCATAACTGCTGTGAGAGGGCATATATGTGGGCATAACTACTGTGAGGGGGCACATATGTGGGCATAACTACTATGAGGGGGCACATATGAAGGCATAACTACTGTGAGGGGGCACATAATCTGGCATAACTACTGTGAGGGGGCACATAATCTGGCATAACTACTGTGAGGGGGCACATAATCTGTCATAACTACTGTGAGGGGGCACATATCTGGGCATTACTACTGTGAGGGGGCACATATCTTGGCATTACTACTGTGAGGGGGGCACATATCTGGGCATATCTACTATGGGGCGGCACATATATGGCCATAACTACTGTGAGGGGGCACATATCTGGCCATAACTACTGTGAGGGGGGCACATATCTGGGCATTACTACTGTGAGGGGGAACATATCTGGGCATTACTACTGTGAGGGGGCACATATCTAAGCATATCTACTGTGAGAGGGGAGCATATCTGGGCATAACTACTGTGAGGGGTGGAACACATCTTGTATAACTACTGTGAGGGGGCACAACAGTGGGCATAACTACTGTGACAGGAACAAAGGTGGGTATAACTGCTGTGAGGGGCCACAAGGAGGACATAACTTTTGTGAAGAGGCCACAAGGTGGGCTTAATTACTGTGAAGGGCCATAATGTGAGCATTAGTACTGTGTGGCAGCACTTAGGGGAAATGTCCTAGATTACCCTGCTATACATTGGCATGGCTTAGTCTTACAGGACCAGCACAGCGCCCCCTGTTGAATGGATTAGGCAGTGGCTGAGAGACAGACAACAGAGGGTTGTAGTCAATGGAGTATATTCAGACCATGGTCTTGTTACCAGTGGGGTACCTCAGGGATCTGTTCTGGGACCCATATTGTTTAATATCTTTATCAGCGAATATATTCAGTATATTGGGCAGACTAGAGGGGCCAAATGGTTCTTATCTGCCGACACATTCTATGTTTCTATGTTTCTGCTAGTGATTTCACAGGGGCAGTCATCATCTCTTCCTTATGTGATTATTCTTTTTTCCTCTATCACCACAGGGACCTTGTTCTGGATCCAGTGGCCATCACGCCAACGCCAGCGACCCCCTGGATGAGGTAGGACCAAATTTTATTAGTTAGGACTGGGTGAGTGTAGCCATGCATTGGGCTTAGTGTAAAAAAAAAAAATTGCCGCCTCTTTTTATAAAATGTGTGTGTGGGGGGGGGGGGGCAATCCAAAGGTTGCACTGGGGCCCATAACACTCTAGTTACACCACTGGTAGAGTGTGTCAGTTTTGGAACAACAAACCCTTTAATAATTAAAATATTTTAGGAAAAGGAGCCATCATCCTGTGTCTACCTTTTCCACAGCAACATTCATTACCTTACCGGTAGGCCTCGTGTGGTTATGTGAGGTTTTTCATTTCCTTTGTGTAAATATATAGAGAGAACTGTAATTGATACTTACAGATACAAGCCAATACTTGTGCTGCGTTACCTACTGGAGCTGCGTGCTTCTTACTGCACGATGTGTACGTGTGGATAATGACATACCGTATATATGGATGTTACAGCGAATGCTATCTGGGGTAGATCCAGTTACATCTTACACCATGTTACTCTCTCTCAGACGTTATAATGAATGTCTGTATTTTACGTCTAACTATAAAGACATTTCCACACAGGTATCAGGGTATTTTATTGGTTCTTTTTACTCTCTCGCCTCTTAAAATATGTGTGCCATGTTTACTATGTGTAAATGTAAAGCGTTCTTTATTGGTTCTTCCCCTTAGACTTCATAAAGTTATCTAGTGATGTTTATACCTGGCCACATTTCTGTAGTATGAGGTAACTGTACATGCCTACTGACTTAGGGTTCATGCACACGGCCGTTGTCTGGCCGTTCCATGAATTGGGGACCGCAACTTGAATGGGTCCGTGATCCGTCTGCACTGCAAAAAATAGAAAATGTTCTAATTTTTTGTGGTGTGGAGGCCTCAGTTCCGCATTGCACCTTCCGGATTCACTTCACTTGAATGGGTCTGCGATGCGGTGCAAAAACAGCTGGGGCCCGTATATATAGCAATATGGGCCTGGTCGGCACACGTTCATGTGCACAAGCCCTTAGGGGGAGCTTTATGAAGACTGGCGCTTTGTGCACCTGTCTTGATATCCCCTGCACTGCCGTAGGATGCGCCAAATTTATGACGAGGTGTACGCCTCCTTACAAGAAAAAACAAAATTGCTGCACACCGTTATATATACAAACAACAGAGCTAAGAAATGGGGGTCATTCTAGATAAAAGTGGTACAATACCGACTATAAATGAGTAATGGAAGCTCTTAGCGCACATACGTGTCGGGCCCATCTACCAGGCGTCAAGGTGGCTTCCGCAGATGGGTCCCTAACACTAAATATACTGCCTCACTTTGGACTTACCTAAGCCTACAATATTCAGGGCAGTGTAGGAACCATCTACAAACGTACTCTGCTTAGAAGTCCCAGGTAGATGGGCGTGTTCAGTCTAAAAGAGGCGCTACCCTCAATATATTGCAAGAAAATTTAGACTAGAACGCCCCGTCATAAATTAGGGGCATTCTCCTGCAGTCCGTGCATCTAGACAGGAATTTACGACAGCTCAAATCTGTAAATAAAGGTAAATTTGTCGCTGCGTCTGGCCACACCCCCTTCCTGCCTTTGCCACACCCTCTTTTAGAAAAGGGTGAGGACAGGGAAAAAAGGGAGATGAGTCCATTTTTTTATATTGTCACACCTGCAACTTTTAACACCACTTTTCGGGTGATAAATCTCCTCCTTAGTTTTGGAAGAGAGAGCTCGGCTCCATTGAAGACATCATCAGGGTAAGCTGTCTTGCTGCCATCACCTCGCTTTGTATCATATGGGCATCGGCCGAGTGCCATGTTGGGTGTTGGTCAATCTGGGGCTCGCCCATTTGTCTCATAACTTGTGGTGACTGTTTTGTATAACTTTGTGTATATATATCTTTTATCATATTTTAGTAAACTCTTTATGCACCTGTCGTGTTACAGTTAATCAATTTATCCCCAAACTTCTGATCTCACGATAATACAGTAAATAATATCTGATAAATGAATTAATAAAATTGGGCATTATAAGGGCACCATAAGTAATACTAGTATAGCAGTGGGTATTGCACAGAGGTCAGGTATGTAGGAGTCACTGTTCAAATACCGCAGTAGCTATGTGTTGTATACATGGAAACCTAATAACTCTGTGTCCCTGTACCCTGTAGTAATGCAATCATACCCATCTAATAGAATGCTCCAAAACACTCATCAGTGGTCAGATAATCCAACCGTTTAGAAGTAATGTATTCAGACGGCTTGTAATTCAGAAGAGATTGAATTATTTTCATTAGCAGGGAGCATTGCAGAGGGTATGAACAGTTGCTATTAGCGGAGAGGTGCAGCAGTTCAATTGCTGAGAAAAGATTTCATTTCTACCAACTGGCCGGTCAAAGATTTCCTTCAAACCGCACAAGTCTCATCTGGTGGAAAAATAAGCCAAGCTGTTATTTGTGTCCTTTCATACACCAAGTAGATTGACAAGTGAATCTAGCAAAGGTCTTCTAGCCATATGTTTACCAGTGATGATGTAGATTGCTTTTTCGCTCAATTAAGCTGCTGAATTTTCATATATGGTGTTTAACCCCTTGGGTGACAGATGCCCCCCCCCCCCCATCCCCCCCAGAGCTCAGCAATGTCCTGGGGGGACACCCTCTTTCAGCAAGGAAGACTGTCAGTTTCTTTGCATAATTGCTAGAGTAGAGCTCGCCGCAGCAGCTAAGCTCTCCGAGATCTGCATTATATTTTATCATTGTAATGAGATCTAGAAAATGACTGCTGCTCTGATATACCTTTCAGGCTTTGTGCTCCTGTCATGTTCAAACCTGCACATAATAGCAGCTATACTTATTTTGTTTTCTCTATAATCATAAAGCCTGCAATTATTCTCATTTCATTATGAATGATCACTTTGCGGAATCGGGTCTTTGTATGTATGACGGGTTGTAGGCCATTGTCTTCTATCAGGTATATTGCTCTCACTACTAGTCACTTCTAAAACATCCTGAGCAGGCAAGAAATATTTTGGCTTGGTGAGGACGATAGGTTCCAATCAACTATGTAACATGGTGGCTGGTAAAATACTGGAAGGAGGGGGGGGGGGGGGGTGTATATCTTACCCAGAATGCTCAGATGGGTGAGGTAAAAAGAATCCAGGAAAGCTGGGTTGTTTCAGCAAAGTGTAGTTTGCTAAGGCTCTTTTCTTTAAAGTGTTTTATGGACTGGTGGGTAGGTTGGTAAAGGGATTTGCCATTCCCTCCCACTCCAGTGCAACATTTTAACATGGCTTGAAGTAATCCCAGGTGTGGATGCTGGGCTCATTACTGTGGGGAGAAATACAGGGCTGAAATGCTCATTTAGTGTCAGACCTGTGTTGGCTATGCAAACGTGATCCCCTGTGTTGGATTTGGAGTAACTAGGTGAGGTAACCTGATGTATGGTTAGCTGTCACGCCCTGCCCTGTGGGTGTTCTGAGGAGATCTGTCAGAGTTGCTGCATGTGACTCGATCTGACAGTTTGTTTTGTTGTGGGTTTGAACAGAATCCCACCTCCTCCCAGGTGTTGTTCTTTAGGTAATTGGTGAGGATATTTATTCCTCCCTCTCCCTATAGCCTTTGCGGGTTATAGTTCTGCCTTGTGTGAGCTCTGGAAGTTTGGTGGATCGCCTGCTCCAACACATTTCTAGATAAGTCTTTTTCCCTTTTTCCTTCTGTGTCTGTTTTTACTAGGCCCCTAGAGTGATGCTAGCTCTTTCAGTTGTTAAAGAAGCTGGGTATCTCTTTCCCTCTTCCCTACAGCTGAGGGTTTGGTTCAGTGTGTTATAGTCTTAGGTACGTGGGCATGTGCATATCTACCATCAAGATATGCACATGGGCATAGCAGCTTAGGGAAAGTGTTTTAGTGATCGCTAGGAGGTGACCCCTTTGTTCCCTAGCATTTGGGGCCTAGTCAGTTGTTTTGTTTGCTTTGCCGTGTTCTGTTTCCTTCCGTTATCTTACCTATCGTGACATTAGCACCCAGAAGGACAAGGTTATTTTTAAAAAAAAATTTTGTCACGTACATGTGGATGCTCCAAAGTGTCTAATGAACTTTAATGTCCTGTGTTTGGATGAAAATAAAAATAGTTTGGACTTTTAAACTCCAAGATCGGTGAGTCATTGCTAATCCCACCACAAGCACGTGGACACGCAACACCCATTAGACTGCTTCAGGTACAGTAAGAATCAGGAACTTGACCAAAGGGATAGTGTAGAGCAGGCATCTGCAACCTTCGGCACTCCATCTATGCTGAAACTACAATGCCCATCAGGCTTTATTCACTTGTATGGGAGTTCTTAGAACAGCCAAGAAAGTGTGCATGCTGAGAGTTGTAGTTTCACAACAGCTGGAGAGTGCCAGAGGTTACTGATCCCTGGTGTTGAACTGAGGGTCAGGGATGTAGAGGAGGGTTTTGTAAGGGGTGTCTTCTCCTACTTTGAAATCTCAGGAGCGAGGAGTTTGCATGTCCGCCCCCTTTTTAAGAGCCATTGGCACAGTTCTAGTTAGGACTGATAAAGTTACAGCAGCAGGAAGATGGGGTCCTTGGAGGCAAATGAAGGTATAAGGTACATTGCACACAAATTTGTCCTGGTGTTTTTTTGCTCCCCCCCCGAATGATTTTTTGGAACCCCCCCCCCCCCCCCCCCCGAATGATTTCTCTTGTAGTTTTTCAGTGGCATTTTTTTCTAAATAACTGCGTGAACACAGATTTTTTTCTTGTGCTTTATTCCCTATAGAGAAGGAGATGTTAAACTGCCAGAAAAAAAGCCAGAGCTTCGACTTGCTGCATTTTTATATAAATGCCAGAGACGTAAAAAAACCTCGCCTAACTGACAAAAATGCCAGAAGTAAAAAAAAAAGGCTTGTGTGTCCTGTGTTATATATTCCCTGTAGACTTTCAGCTGATATCTGGAGCTGGCGTTTTATCCACAAAAATACCCCAAGCATACAAAAACCGCAGGTCCAAAAACCCTTACAACCTGTTAACACATCATGGTGACAGGAAATGCACCTGCTATAAGACAAGAGTAACGCATTAGGGTACATTCGCACGACCGTATGTGTTTTGTGGTTCGCCGCGTGCGTTCCGCATTTTGCAGAACACACACGGCCAGCCCTATGATATAAATGCCTATTCTTGTCCGCAATTACAGACTAGAATAGGACACGCTCTATCATTTTTGCATGGCTGTGGGACAGAAGTATGGATGCGGACAGCTGTCTGCATCTTTTACGGCCCCATTGAAATGAATGGGTCCTCATACATTCCGCAATTTTTGCGGACCCATAAATATGGTGGTGTAAATGTACCCTTAGGCTCTGTGCTCTGGGAGTTTTTGGTTTCCATCATACAGTAGCTCTACACTCATGACATATAAGTCTGACCACAGGCTCTGATATGTGTCAACCTACAGACATTTTTTTAAGGTGGTCCTCCCTACAGGTAAGAGCAGTCTACTGTGCTTTCCTATTCAGTTGAATGAGAGGTATGGCAATGCATACCACCTAGACGGAGGCAAGAAGGACGCTTTTTTGGCCTCTGCTGGGCCAATGGATCCCTATGAATAGATATACATTTTTTGACACATTGAGGGGAGATTTATCAAACTAGTACACAGGAAAACTGGCTTGGCTAAGTTGTCCACTGCAACCATTCCGATTCCACCTTTCATTTTCCAAAGGACCTCTGAAAAATGAAAAGAGGAATCTGATTGGTTGGTATGGACAATTAGGCCAGTTTTCCTTTACTACAACTTTGATAAATCTACCCCCATCTGCACAGAGCCTTCCTTTAGGCGGTGCACTTGGGAGTAAGGAATTAACATTGATCTGTGGGTTGCATTAGTGCAGAAAACATCCACATTTCCATTTGTAAAGCTGCACCACAGATGCACAAAGCTTTCACTGGTATGATGACCTGTAGACACCGTTTGACATTTTATTGAAGTAGATATAATACACATCAATGGAACATTTCATGAATAGTAACTAATACAAACATCACGTGACAATTAGGGCTCATTCACACGACTGTATGAAGGGTTCCGCATCCGTTCTGCAATTTTGCAGAAGGGGTGCAGACCCATTCATTTCAAAGGGGCTGTAAAAGATGCGGACAGCACACATACACGTGTGCTGTCCACATCCGTGGTTCCGTTCCGCGGCCCCACAAAAAATATAAAGCATGTCTTATTCTTGTCCGTAATCGCCGACAAAAGAACGCCTGTGCCTCATAAAACACTGGAATTATTAATGGCGTATGGTAGGGGGGGCATCCTGGTACTGATTTAGCATTCAAGTCACCAGCCAGGTACATAAAGATCTGATGCTGTCATGGTGGTATTTGGTTCTGCTGGGGCAGTATTTTGTACCGCACTTTGGTACTTGCTTCCGCTGGGCGGTATTTTGTTCTGCAATACAGTATTGATGGCCCCGCCAACTTCTGTTTTTCCGCCTTTTGTCAATTTGCACCAGCCTACAACATGGGGCACGTTTTTTTTTTTGCCCAGGGCCACTTTAACCCTTTCCTTACGCATCGATTTTCCGCTTTTGCATTTTTCACTCCCGGCCTTCCAAGAGCCATACATTTTTTATGTTTCTATTTACATAGCTCCGTGAGGGCTTGTTTTTTGCAGGACAAGTTGTACTTTCACATTCTACCATTTAATATTGCATAGGATGTAATAGGAAGCAGGAAAGAAATTTCAAATAGGGTGGAATTGGAAAAAAAAAACCCACACATTTCTGATACAGTTTTAAGTTTGTGTTTTTTGACCCCCACATAACTTTTTTTTATAGTTATGCCAGTAATCTGGCGTAAATGAAGACGGGAATCTACGGCAGCTCTGAGTGGTCTTGATAAATCTCCTCCACGGTGTGCAATATTTATGAAACACTTGTTCCCCTTTGATGTAATGGGAATCTCTGTGGGTTTATTAGGTTGCCCTATGAGATCTGTGTACACCCCTGGAAGAACAGTATAAAATGTATCAACTATCTTTTAAACTGAGGCTCTAGTTAGGCTACTTTCACACTGCCGTTCGGGGCTCTCACAAGCCGTCCAAAACGGATCAGTTCAGCCCCAATGCATTCTGAATGGATAAGGATCTGTTCAGATTGCATCAGTTTGGCTCCGTTCCGTCTCCATTCCGCTCTGGAGGCGGACACCACAACGCTGCTTGCAGCGTTTTGGTGTCCGCCTGGCGATGCGGAGCCAAACTGATCCGTTCTGACTTACAATGTAAGTCACTGGGGACGGATCCGTTTTCACTGACACAATATGGTGCAATTGAAAACGGATCCGTCCCCCATTGACTTGTAAGTCAGGACGGATCCATTTTGACTTTGTTCATTATAATGCAAACGGATCGGTTCTGAACGGATACCAGCTTTGCATTATCGGTGCGGATCCGTCTGTGCAGATACAAGACGGATCCGCACCGAACGCAGGCCTTATATAGTATTCACTGTATAATCAAAAGCTATACAATTTTATAATATATATGTATGGTATCAGTCTCTCATTCTTCTTGCTTGCAGTCATTGAATTGTAACCTTCATTTTTTCTTTTGAGTCCTGGTCTGGAGGATCACAGAGCTGCTCAGTTCATTGCAGTTCCAGTAGGGTTATCAGCCCCGTCTTCTAACAAACCACACAACCAGGACAGATTCCTTTTCTCTGGTAGTAAAGAATGAAGTATCCTATTAAATGTCTGCAATCAGAGATCTTGAAAACTCTGAGAAATAAAAAAAAGAAAGAATATATAAAAAAAAAAAAGACATTGGATAAATTTGTACTGTATAAATACATATGCGCTAAGCTCCCCCTAGTGGTGGCTGCAGGCAGACAGTTCTTTTTATGTATTGTGTGAAGGGAATCAGACTTATCAGTGTATTTATGCCAGATGTCTGTTTTAAGTACATTAAGAAATATAGGGCCACATTCATTAAGACCGGCGTCTAATAAACCCCTAAGTTGGATCTGCCTAAGTTATGACGGGGTGCCATAGAAAATGGTAAATGAGACAGGCCTGCCGGCCCATCCCATTAACCCCTGCTATGCCCACTTTTTTAGACCTGGCATGAGCAAGGAGAGGTTGCAGATTGTGGTGCAACGGTTAGTAATAATAATATAATATACTAATATAGGCGTATTTCAGCATCAAAAATGCCCGCCATAGTGTTCAGAATGAGCTCCATATTTTTAAAGAACTCAAATTCTGGCAATTAAACCCTTCAGGTGCTGTGGTCAACAGCACAGTGGCACCTAAGGGGTTAGACAGAGGGAGGGGCTCCATATGTTCTCTGACTGGAGCCCTTGCAACAAAGTAGCAAGGTTTTGATCAGTTACTATGGCAGCCTGGAGCCTTGTGAAGGCTCCTAGGCCTACCATAGCAAACTGCCTGTTACGCCCAGCCTGTGAAAGGGCTTAATAGGATGCCGGTCAAAATCCCATAGACTGCAATAGTATTCTATTGCAGTCTAGGGTGCAAGCGATGAGAATATTGAATATTCAAATCCCCAAAGGGCGCTAAAAATGATAGCAACAGAAGTTTAAAAAAATTCAAAACCCCCCCAAAAATATAAAAATGCGCATCACCCCTTTCCCAATTAAATATATATATAAAAAATAAAATAAAATAACAGGTGCTGCCTCCAAAAATTTCCAAACTATAAAAATATTAATTATGCGTGGTAAATTAAGGGTCCAATTACCCGTCTGTAGTGTATTGCGGATCCGCAATACACCCGGCTGGCTGCCCCATAGAACTGCCTATTCTTGTCCACAATTGCGGACAAGAATAGGACATGTTCTATTTTTTTACGGAGCCGCGGACTGGAAGATCGGCGGCGCGCTCCGGAAATGTGGATGCGGACAGCACACAGTGTGCTCTCCGCATCCATTCCGTCCCGGTAGAGAATGAATGGGTCTGCAACCGTTCCGCACAATTGCGGACGTGTGAATGTGAACGCCTAAATATCACCATTGAAAATGCAACTTGCCCAGCAAAAATACAAGCTCTCCTATATCAAGGTGCACGGAAAAGTAAAAACACTATAAAATGATAACTCTTGGAAGGAATATATTGAATATATTGACAGGCTACAGCTGGGTTTTAACACTCCCCGTGTCAAAGCGATTTTCCCCTAACAGTCTGACATTGTCATCATTGATTGGACGGGCCTGAGGACCAGCCATCAATATAAAAATAATAGACAACCCCTTTAAGCTCGAGGCAGCCATTTAATCACATGGATGTGTGAGGGGAAGCAGGTTTTTCTTTCCCGCTGTGTGTTAATATTTCATCCACAAATGCTGATTCCATCCTCAGGGTGCTGGGCTGTACTGTAGATTGGTAATCCACTATAAACTTCTGTCCAGGCAGCTGTGCGGAGAGCACTCATCCATTATTTTCTAGGAATGTTCTCCAGCCTGTATGACAATACAATGCTATTAAACACCCTGATATCAGACTGTATAATAAATCATAAATATATTGAAAACATACCCAGCTCGCTGTTATCTGCGTGCTATCATAACGTAACCAATAAAATTCAATACTAAAATTGACAGAACCTTAGTGTATATTCTGCTTCCATCTATTCTCTAGTTTGGAACATTCATTAAAAGGAGACCAAAGGTGTCAGCTTGATATTAGGGATATGTCCGCCGCACGCAGGGTTAAACATATCCTCCAAAGAAAAGCTAAATCCGACCAGCTAGATTCTCTCCCATCCTTTTATTTACACATAAATCCTCAAAAATCCTTTAAGCGCCTAGTTTAGCATTTCTATTGACTCCATACAAATCAGTCTATTTATTGACCCAGAAGCTGGTGAATTTCTATTCCCATCTAAAATAATAAAGCAACCCTCATCTCTAAATAAAATGTGAATTCTTCCCAATTGTGCAGTTTATATGAATGGAGTCCATTATGTTTTTCCGTACCACGCTGCAATCATTGATATATGGTGCTGGGAATATTGTGACTTCGGGGATTTTGACACTGTGCATGCTAACTAGCACAGCTGCAATAGAACCATTTATCATTACAGAAACCTTGAAGGTGTACAGTACTAATGCCGCCATGCACCGCTTAATATGACAAGACCGGTGCTTCCGCAGATTACTCATTGAATAACATCAATGAGAAAGGTCATTTAGGACTGAATTCTGTTTTCCAAATAATAATTCTTTATCGGTGGTTACTGCATTTTCAAAGTTCTCCCAAATAGATTCTTTTTTGTTTGTTTACATCTTCAGAAGATCTTTAGTGGTTGTATAATAAAAATGCAAAATATTGTGACTGGACAATAAAGTCCCATAATGATATCCATCTGCTGCACTGTATACTCACATGTGCACTGGTAGCAAAGTATATAGTCCCAGGGGTGGACAGGCCGCAGACCCTACAGGGAAATTTCCTGGTGGGCCACTGCCCGAGCCCTCCTTGTGGCGGTTGGCAGGTTACCTAATGATCTGATGCTTAATTTAATGCTAGGACCATTAAGTTCTTATGTATGTAACCAGCAACCTCAGGTGCCCTCTTGAACTTCTTTGGACAGTGAAAAAGTTGAATACTGCAGCAGAGGCAGCAGTATATTTTGTACTGCACTGTAGTATCTGGTTCTGCTGGGGCAGTATATTGTGCTGCACTGTGGTATCTGGTTCTGCTGGGGCAGTATATTGTGCTGCACTGTGGTATCTGGTTCTGCTGGGGCAGTATATTGTGCTGCACTGTGGTATCTGGTTCTGCTGGGGCAGTATATTGTGCTGCACTGTGGTATCTGGTTCTGCTGGGGCAGTATATTGTACTGCACTGTGGTATCTGGTTCTGCTGGGGCAGTATATTGTGCTGCACTGTGGTATCTGGTTCTGCTGGGGCAGTATATTGTACTGCACTGTGGTATCTGGTTCTGCTGGGGCAGTATATTGTGCTGCACTGTGGTATCTGGTTCTGCTGGGGCAGTATATTGTACTGCACTGTGGTATCTGGTTCTGCTGGGGCAGTATATTGTGCTGCACTGTGGTATTTTGTTCTGTTGGAACAGTATACACTCACCTAAAGAATTATTAGGAACACCTGTTCTATTTCTCATTAATGCAATTATCTAGTCAACCAATCACATGGCAGCTGCTTCAATGCATTTAGGGGTGTTGTCCTGGTCAAGACAATCTCCTGAACTCCAAACTGAATGTCAGAATGGGAAAGAAAGGTGATTTAAAGGGCTTCTTTCACCCCACTAAAGTCTTTTTTTTTTTTTTTGGGCTAGTTAAATTACTTATCCTGCGATATATGAAAATATAATGCTCTTACTTACTTTGATTCAGCAGTTTCTTCTAAAAACGAACTTTTATAATATGTAAATTACGTCTTCTATTTCGGTGATGTCATCGGCACAGGCGCACTGAGGGAGTTCTGAGGAGGCGAGCCTCCTCATCTCAGAGCGCCTGCGCCGAATGAACACAGGCGCGCGATTTTTAAAATGCCGACAGGGCTGGCCGGAGGAGGAGATCCCGGCTGGCCCTGTCAATCAACACGACGAGGGGGCGGTTTTCTGCAGCTGCTACCAGCAAGTAGACGCCCTACTTGCTGGTAGAGACATAATTTACATATTATAAAAGTACGTTTTTAGAAGAAACTGCTGAATCAAAGTAAGTAAGACCATTATATTTTTATACACTGCTCAAAAAAATAAAGGGAACACAAAAATAACACATCCTAGATCTGAATTAATTAAATATTTTTCTGAAATACTTTGTTCTTTACATAGTTGAATGTGCTGACAACAAAATCACACAAAAATAAAAGAATGGAAATCAAATTTTTCAACCCATGGAGGTCTGGATTTGGAATCACACTCAAAATTAAAGTGGAAAAACACACTACAGGCTGATCCAACTTTGATGTAATGTCCTTAAAACAAGTCAAAATGAGGCTCAGTAGTGTGTGTGGCCTCCATGTGCCTGTATGACCTCCCTACAACGCCTGTGCATGCTCCTGATGAGGTGGCGGACGGTCTCCTGAGGGATCTCCTCCCAGACCTGGACTAAAGCATCTGCCAACTCCTGGACAGTCTGTTGGTGGATAGAGCGAGACATGATGTCCCAGATGTGCTCAATTGGATTCAGGTCTGGGGAACGGGCGGGCCAGTCCATAGCATCAATGCCTTCGTCTTGCAGGAACTGCTGACACACTCCAGCCACATGAGGTCTAGCGTTGTCTTGCATTAGGAGGAACCCAGGACCAACTGCACCAGCATATGGTCTCACAAAGGGTCTGAGGATCTCATCTCGGTAGCTAATGGCAGTCAGGCTACCTCTGGTGAGCACATAGAGGGCTGTGCGGCCCTCCAAAGAAATGCCACCCCACACCATTACTGACCCAATGCCAAACTGGTCATGCTGGAGGATGTTGCAGGCAGCAGAACGTTCTCCACGGCGTCTCAAGACTCTGTCACGTCTGTCACATGTGCTCAATGTGAACCTGCTTTCATCTGTGAAGAGCACAGGGCGCCAGTGGCAAATTTGCCAATCTTGGTGTTCTCTGGCAAATGCCAAACGTCCTGCACGGTGTTGGGCTGTAAGCACAACCCCCACCTGTGGACGTCGGGCCCTCATATCACCCTCATGGAGTCTGTTTCTGACCGTTTGAGCAGACACATGCACATTTGTGGCCTGCTGGAGGTCATTTTGCAGGGCTCTGGCAGTGCTCCTCCTGTTCCTCCTTGCACAAAGGCGGAGGTAGCGGTCCTGCTGCTGGGTTGTTGCCCTCCTACGGCCTCCTCCACGTCTCCTAATGTACTGGCCTGTCTCCTGGTAGCGCCTCCATGCTCTGGACACTACGCTGACAGACACAGCAAACTTTCTTGCCACAGCTCGCATTGATGTGCCATCCTGGATAAGCTGCACTACCTGATCCACTTGTGTGGGTTGTAGACTCCGTCTCATGCTACCACTAGAGTGAATGCACCGCCAGCATTCAAAAGTGACCAAAACATCAGCCAGGAAGCATAGGAACTGAGAAGTTGTCTGTGGTCACCACCTGCAGAACCACTCCTTTATTGGGGGTGTCTTGCTAATTGCCTATAATTTCCACCTGTTGTCTATCCCATTTGCACAACAGCATGTGAAATTGATTGTCACTCAGTGTTGCTTCCTAAGTGGACAGTTTGATTTCACAGAAGTGTGATTGACTTGGAGTTACATTGTGTTGTTTAAGTGTTCCCTTTATTTTTTTGAGCAGTGTATATCGCAGGATAAGTAATTTAACTAGCCCAAAAAAAAAAAGTGACTTTAGTGGGGTGACAGAAGCCCTTTAAGCAATTTTGAGCGTGACATGGTTGTTGGTGCCAGACGGGCCGGTCTGAGTATTTCACAATCTGCTCAGTTACTGGGATTTTCACGCACAACCATTTCTAGGGTTTACAAAGAATGGTGTGAAAAGGGAAAAACATCCAGTATGCGGCAGTCCTGTGGGCAAAAATGCCTTGTGGATGCTAGAGGTCAGAGGAGAATGGGCCGACTGATTCAAGCTGATAGAAGAGCAACGTTGACTGAAATAACCACTCGTTACAACCGAGGTATGCAGCAAAGCATTTGTGAAGCCACAACACGCACAACCTTGAGGCGGATGGGCTACAACAGCAGAAGACCCCACCGGGTACCACTCATCTCCACTACAAATAGGAAAAAGAGGCTACAATTTGCATGAGCTCACCAAAATTGGACTGTTGAAGACTGGAATAATGTTGCCTGGTCTGATGAGTCTCGATTTCTGTTGAGACATTCAAATGGTAGAGTCCGAATTTGGCGTAAACAGAATGAGAACATTTATCCATCCTCTGATGGCTACTTCCAGCAGGATAATGCACCATGTCACAAAGCTCGAATCATTTCAAATTGGTTTCTTGAACATGACAATGAGTTCATTGTACTAAAATGGCTCCCACAGTCACCAGATCTCAACCCAATAGAGCATCTTTGGGATGTGGTGGAACGGGAGCTTCGTGCCCTGGATGTGCATCCCTCAAATCTCCATCAACTGCAAGATGCTATCCTATCAATATGGGCCAACATTTCTAAAGAATGCTATCAGCACCTTGTTGAATCAATGCCACATAGAATTAAGGCAGTTCTGAAGGCGAAAGGGGGTCCAACACCGTATTAGTATGGTGTTCCTAATAATTCTTTAGGTGAGTGTATTTTACTGCACAGTGGTATTTGGTTCTGCTGGGACAGTATATTGTGCTGCACTGTGGCATTTTTTTTTCTGCTGGGGCAGTATTCTGTGCTGCACTGTCGTATTTGGTTCTGCTGAGGCAGTATTTTGTCCTGCACTGTGGTATCTGGTTCTGATGGGGCAGTATATTGTACTGCACAATGGTATTTGGTTCTGCTGGGGCAGTATATTGTACTGCACTGTAGTATTTAGTTCTTTAGGGGCAGTATATTGTGCTGCACTGGTTCTGCTGGGGCAGTATTTTGCACTGCACTGTGATATTTGGTTCTGCTGGGGCAGTATTTTGTGCTGCACTGTGGTATTTTGTTCTGTTGGAACAGTATATTTTACTGCACTGTGGTATTTAGTTCTGCTGGGGAAGTATATTGTACTCCACAGTGGTATTTGGTTCTGCTGGGACAGTATATTGTGCTGCAATGTGGTATTTGGTTCTGCAGGGGCAGTATATTGTGCTACACTGTGGTATTATTTTCTGCTGGGACAGGATTTTGTGCTGCCCTGTGGTATCTGGCTCTGCTGGGGCAGTATTATGTGTTGCACTGCCGTATTTGGTTCTGCTGGGGCAGTATATTGTGCTACACTGTGGTATTATTTTCTGCTGGGGCAGTTTATTGTGCTGCACTGTGGTATTTGGTTCTGCTGGAGCAGTATATTGTGCTGCACTGTGGTATTTGTTTCTGCTGGGGAAGTATATTGTGCTGCACTGTGGTATCTGGTTCTGCTGGGACAGTATATTGTACTGCACTGTGGTATTTAGTACTGCTGGGGCAGTATATTGTGCTGCACTCTGGTATTATTTTCTGCTGGGGCAGTATATTGTGCTGCACTGTGGTATCTAGTTCTGCTGGGGCAGTATATTGTACTGCACTGTGGTATTTGGTTCTGCTGGGGCAGTATATTGTGCTGCACTGTGGTATTTGTTTCTGCTGGGGAAGTATATTGTGCTGCACTGTGGTATTTGTTTCTGCTGGGACAGTATATTGTGCTGCACTGTGGTATTTGTTTCTGCTGGGACAGTATATTGTGCTGCACTGTGGTATCTGGTTCTGCTGGGGCAGTATATTGTACTGCACTGTAGTATTTGGTTCTGCTGGGGCAATATATTGTGCTGCACTCTGGTATTATTTTCTGCTGGGGCAGTATATTGTGCTGCACTGTGGTATCTGGTTCTGCTGGGGCAGTATATTGTGCTGCACTGTGGTATCTGGTTCTGCTGGGGCAGTATATTGTGCTGCACTGTGGTATCTGGTTCTGCTGGGGCAGTATATTGTGCTGCACTGTGGTATCTGGTTCTGCTGGGGCAGTATATTGTACTGCACTGTGGTATCTGGTTCTGCTGGGGCAGTATATTGTGCTGCACTGTGGTATCTGGTTCTGCTGGGGCAGTATATTGTACTGCACTGTGGTATCTGGTTCTGCTGGGGCAGTATATTGTGCTGCACTGTGGTATCTGGTTCTGCTGGGGCAGTATATTGTACTGCACTGTGGTATCTGGTTCTGCTGGGGCAGTATATTGTACTGCACTGTGGTATTTGGTTCTGCTGGGGCAGTATATTGTGCTGCACTCTGGTATTATTTTCTGCTGGGGCAGTATATTGTACTGAAGTGTGGTATTTGGTTCTGCTGGGGCAGTATTTTGTGCTGCACTGTGGTATCTGGTTATGCTGGGGCAGTATATTGTACTGCACTGTGGTATCTGGTTCTGCTGGGGCAGTATTTTGTACTGCACTGTGATATTTGGTTCTGCTGGGACAGTATTTCGTGCTGCACTGTGGTATCTGGCTCTGCTGGGGCAGTATATTGCACTGCACTGTGGTATTTGGTTCTGTTGGGACAGTATATTGTGCTGCACTGTGGTATTTGGTTCTGCTGGGACAGTATATTGTGCTGCACTGTGGTATCTGGTTCTGCTGGGGCAGTATATTGTGCTGCACTCTGGTATTATTTTCTGCTGGGGCAGTATATTGTACTGCACTGTAGTATTTGGTTCTGCTGGGGCAATATATTGTGCTGCACTCTGGTATTATTTTCTGCTGGGGCAGTATATTGTACTGCACTGTGGTATCTGGTTCTGCTGGGGCAGTATATTGTACTGCACTGTGGTATTTGGTTCTGCTGGGGCAGTATATTGTGCTGCACTCTGGTATTATTTTCTGCTGGGGCAGTATATTGTGCTGCACTGTGGTATTTGTTTCTGCTGGGGCAGTAGATTGTACTGAAGTGTGGTATTTGGTTCTGCTGGGGCAGTATTTTGTGCTGCACTGTGGTATCTGGTTATGCTGGGGCAGTATATTGTACTGCACTGTGGTATCTGGTTCTGCTGGGGCAGTATTTTGTACTGCACTGTGATATTTGGTTCTGCTGGGACAGTATTTCGTGCTGCACTGTGGTATCTGGCTCTGCTGGGGCAGTATATTGCACTGCACTGTGGTATTTGGTTCTGTTGGGACAGTATATTGTGCTGCACTGTGGTATTTGGTTCTGCTGGAGCAGTATATTGTGCTACACTGTGGTATTATTTTCTGCTGGGGCAGTACATTGCACTGCACTGTGGTATTTGGTTCTGCTGGGGGCAGTATATTGTGCTGCACTGTGGTATTTGGTTCTGCTGGGGGCAGTATATTGCACTGCACTGTGGTATCTGGTTCTGCTGGGGCAGTATATTGTACTCCACTGTGGTATTTGGTTCTGCTGGGGCAGTATATTGTACTGCACTGTGGTATTTAGCTCTGCTGGGGCAGTATATTGTACTGCACTGTGGTATTTGGTTCTGCTGGGGCAGTATATTGTACTGCACTGTGGTATTTAGCTCTGCTGGGGCAGTATATTGTACTCCACTGTGGTATTTGGTTCTGCTGGGGCAGTATATTGTACTGCACTGTGGTATTTAGCTCTGCTGGGGCAGTATATTGTACTCCACTGTGGTATTTGGTTCTGCGGGGGCAGTATATTGTACTGCACTGTGGTATTTGGTTCTGCTGGGGCAGTATATTGTACTGCACTGTGGTATTTAGCTCTGCTGGGGCAGTATATTGTACTCCACTGTGGTATTTGGTTCTGCGGGGGCAGTATATTGTGCTGCACTGTGGTAATTTTTTCTGCTGGGACAGTAGATAAGATTAATTTGCACTGTAAAAAAACATTTCTCTAACTTTTGAACTGAACCCGAGTTCGGGAAATGTTTTTTTTTACAAACAAATTAATTTATGAAGTTATTGCTCATCGGAGCCAATACATTCTAATACTGTACGCAGCTCCTGCTCCGTACAGTATTAGTTCGAAGTTTTATTCAAATTGACTTCGGATGTTTCATCCAAAGTTGATTTGCTCATCCCTAGACCAGACCTATTTGTATGCGTTTAAACAAGATGTACGTGATTGATTTTTATAAGTGGGAGGAATAAGTACAAGTGGTGCTGAGATAAAGACCAGAGATTAGTTGTGATATTTCAATATTTGAAGCTATTTCATATTTTGTTTAATCAGACAAGTGAATGTGGCAGCTCTTCACCACCCTCCAAACATGTGTTGTTTTTGTCAGTAAGGAAAAGTGAAGTGCAAGATAATACAGCACGTAGTGTACCGTATCAAGGCAGCCAAAGCTGCCAACTCTGGGTAAACATCTCCAGAGATGTCTTTGATCTTAAGTTATAGGAATGACTGAAGATAAAGGACTACAAAGACTATAGTAATTGTAGTATAAAAAAATATTAATATTAAAGTGTACCTCCAAAAAAAGGTTTTCAGACATGAAAAGTACAGGTGAATATCAGAAAATTTGTAATATATCTCATTAAATAATTATGCTTCCTAATGGGCTTCTTTGGCTGCTTAACTACTCTTTCTAGTCACTCAGCCTCTTATCTCTCATAGCATTCCATGTCCATCTCCAGCCTCACACCAAGGGTGGTAGCTATAGAGGGTGCAGAGGTTGCTACTGGGCCCAGGAGCCTGAGGGGGCCCAAAGAACCTTGTGCCGCATAAGAAGACACCGGCATTATAGAAAGTGCATGCTGGTCAAGTTACAAGTCTGGCTGGAGGGAAAGGTTAGGTAAAGAATTCGGCATGGGGGGGGGGGGGGGGGGTTGAATTTTTGCCTCAGGCAGCACAAAGGCTATGTGCTAATTACAAAACACTGAGTGAAGGGGGGTGCCCAAGCTGAACTCTTACACCAGGGCCCATGAGCCTTTAGCTACACCCCTGCTCACACCCAAAAACCTGCGAAGAGAGGACGGATGAGGAAGATGCTGCCAGCTAGCAAATGATTTATTATATAACTCTTAACAGAGGTAGAGCCTTATCTTACTAGATCTAGTAGAGTCAAAACTGCTAAGTGTAGCGGAGCCAAGAGACTGCAGTTTGTGTGTCTCTCATCCAGTGGCCTACTTCTCCCCCTCATCTCTCCATTGTTGTGGTGATTCACCATGGTAAAAGATCATGTGATGTACCATGTGATGACCAGAGTGACGTCTTCCCAGGTCCTTGAACTATAGTTAATGCTCACCACAGGTCCTATACAGTAAAAGAGACAGACGGAGATGCCGGCTGCGCGATCAAGTGGATTAAGGTGAGTTAAATTATTATTATTTTTTTTTTTAACCCCTCCAGCGCTGTTTTACTATGCATTCTGTATTCAGAATGCTATTATTTTCCCTTATAACCATGTTATAAGGGAAAATAATACTATTTACAGAACACCGATCCCAAGCCCGAACTTCTGTGAAGAAGTTCGGGTTTGGGTACCAAACACGCGCGATTTTTCTCACGCGAGTGCAAAACGCATTACAATGTTTTGCACTCGCGCGGAAAAATCGCGGGTGTTCCCGCAACGCACCCGCACATTTTCCCGCAACGCCCGTGTGAAAGAGGCCTTAAGGCTACTTTCACACTAGCGTTTAGAGCGGGTCCGTCTGATGTCTGCTCAGACGGATCCGCTCCTATAATGCAGACGTTTGTATCCGTTCAGAACGGATCCGTCTGCATTATAGTTTGAAAAAAATTCTAAGTCTGAAAGTAGCCTGAACGGATCCGTCCAGACTTTACATTGAAAGTCAATGGGGGACGGATCAGTTTGAAGATTGAGCCATATTGTGTCATCTTCAAACGGATCCGTCCCCATTGACTTACATTGTAAGTCTGGACGGATCCGCTTGCCTCCGCACGGCCAGGCGGACACCCGAACGCAGGTGTGAAAGTAGCCTATGTCTGTTAGTACAGCAGAGCCAAAGCGAAACCGATGTAGTAGAGTTGAGATTGTTTGCCTGCCAGATTTAATGCTAAAGCCTGCTGGAACCAAGATAAAGTCTGTAAACCGTTTGGAGAAACGTTTATGCAAAGTAAAGCTGCCATTGAACTTCATCACAAGGTATGGACTTATTTCTTCAAATCCCTCAATTGTTCACCCGATTTGTCTGCTTCAGAGCCAACGCCTGGGGTTCCAGCGTATCCGGGTAGGAGCACCGTGACACGTGCACAAAACATTAAGGGACATTATAGGCCACCCATTATCACCTGGCCATTCCTACACCTGGGTACCAACACCATTTCTTAAAGGGACCCTGTCCCGTTGTTGCTTCATTGCAACTGGTGTCACAAAACACTTATCTCATCTTAAAGGGACCGCTTGCGGAACGCTGTTGTTGCAATATTACAAAGTTTCTTATATTCACCTGCACTATTCATTTATGGAAAGTTGTTTTATAACTAGAGGTACATTTTAACAAAAATAAATCTTTGTAACAAGAGGTTTAGATAATACACAAATCTGCAAATCGTCATATTGTGTAACTAACCTCTATCTAATGATCCCATGCCAGTGTTAATGAATACATTAAATTAGAGGGGTGGTATGAGATTAAAAAAAGGGGGTCTACTTTTTTTTTAAAGAAACAATGCCACTTTTGTCCATAGGCTGTGTCTGGAATCGTAGCTTAGCTCTGTTCACTTCAATGGGGCCGAGCAGCAACACCAGACACAGCCAGCCCATAGACATGAGTGGTACTGTTTTTTTCTAATGCAATCTCTTTAATGCCCCTTTCACATGGGCGAGATTTCCGCGCGGGTGCAATGCGTGAGGGCTGTGCAGATGAGCGGTGATTTTCACGCATCACTTGTGCGTTGCGTGAAAATTGCAGCATGCTCTATATTGTGCGTTTTTCATGCAACGCAGGCCCCATAGAAGTGAACGGGGCTGCGTGAAAATCGCAAGCATCCGCAGGCAAGTGCGGATGCGGTGAAATTTTCACGCATGGTTGCTAGGAGATGATCGGGATGGGGACCCAATCATTATTATTTTCCCTTATAACATGGTTATAAGGGAAAATAATAGCATTCTTAATACAGAATGCTTAGTAAAATAGGGATGGAGGGGTTAAAAAATTTTTTTAAAATTAAACTCACCTTAATCCACTTGTTCGCGCAGCCTGGCTTCTCTTCTTTCTTCTTCTTTGAGGAAAAGGACCTGTGGTGACGTCACTGCGCTCATCACATGGTCCATCACATGATCCATCACCATGGTGATGGATCATGTGATGAGCGCAGTGACGTCACCACAGGTCCTTTTCCTCACAGATCATCAAAGAACAAGTGGATGAGGTGAGCTGAATTATTTTTATTTTTTTTAACCCCTCTATCCCTATTTTACTAAGCATTCTGTATTAAGAATGCTATTATTTTCCTTTATAACCATGTTATAAGGGAAAAAAATAAAATCTACACAACACCTAACCCAAACCCGAACTTCTGTGAAGAAGTTTGGGTCTGGGTACCAAACATGCCAATTTTTCTCACGCGCGTGCAAAACGCATTAAAATGCTTTGCACTCGCGGGAAAAGTTGCACATTTTCCCGCAACGCACCCGCATCTGTTCCCGCACGTCACCCGCAACGCCCGTGTGAACCCGGCCTAAGACTATACAGCAGGGGTGCACAACCTGCGGCCCAGGGGCCACATGCGGCCCTCAATACCATTTTGTTACCATCTGGTAACAGACATGTATGTTTATGTCTTGTGGCTGCTCACATCTATCTTTCATGTATTCTCTCATTAGATGGGAGTCCTGGAGCTGTAACTATACATTAATGGTATATACTGCATGTTCAATATGCCATGAATACAGTATTTCAGTTTTTAATACCCCTTTAAAATGTTTTTTTGGCCCTCGTCATTGGTTAAGTCTGCCAATGTGGCCCCCAACCAGAAAATGTTGTGCATCCCTGATATACATTAAATTAAATTTTTTTATACCATAACCTTACACATATACAGTTGCAAGAAAAAGTATGTGAACCCTTTGGAATTATATGGATTTCTGCACAAATTGGTCATAAAATGTGATCTGATCTTCATCTAAGTCACAACAATAGACAATCACAGTCTGCTTAAACTAATAACACACAAAGAATTAAATGTTACCATGTTTTTATTGAACACACCATGTAAACATTCACAGTGCAGGTGGAAAAAGTATGTGAACCCCTAGACTAATGACATCTCCAAGAGCTAATTGGAGTGAGGTGTCAGCCAACTGGAGTCCAATCAATGAGATGAGATTGGAGGTGTTGGTTACAGCTGCCCTGCCCTATAAAAAACACACACCAGTTCTGGGTTTGCTTTTCACAAGAAGCATTGCCTGATGTGAATGATGTCTCGCACAAAAGAGCTCTCAGAAGACCTATGATTAAGAATCTCCAAAAGTCTTGCTGTTCATCAGTCCACGGTAAGACAAATTGTCTATAAATTGAGAAAGTTCAGCACTGCTGCTACTCTCCCTAGGAGTGGCCGTCCTGTAAAGATGACTGCAAGAGCACAGCGCAGACTGCTCAATGAGGTGAAGAAGAATCTTAGAGTGTCGGCTAAAGACTTACAAAAGTCTCTGGCATATGCTAACATCCCTGTTAGCGAATCTACGATACGTAAAACACTAAAGAAGAATGGATTTCATGGGAGGATACCACAGAGGAAGCCACTGCTGTCCAAAAAAAACATTGCTGCACGTTTACAGTTTGCACAAGAGCACCTGGATGTTCCACAGCAGTACTGGCAAAATATTCTGTGGACAGATGAAACCAAAGTTGAGTTGTTTGGAAGAAACACACAACACTATGTGTGGAGAAAAAGAGGCACATCAAAGCAACATCAAAACCTCATCCCAACTGTGAAGTATGGTGGTGGGGGCATCATGGTTTGGAGCTTCTTTGCTGCATCAGGGCCTGGACGGATTGCTATCATCAAAGGAAAAATGAATTCCCCAGTTTATTAAGACATTTTGCAGGAGAACTTAAGGCCATCTGTCCACCAGCAGAAGCTCAACAGAATATAGGGGTTGCAACAGGACAACGATCCAAAGCATAGAAGTAAATCAACAACAGAATGGCTTAAACAGAAGAAAATACGCCTACTGGAGTGGCCCGGTCAGAGTCCTGACGTCAACCCGATTGAGATGCTGTGGCATGACCTCAAGAAAGCGATTCACACCAGACATCCCAAGAATATATCGCTGAACTGAAACAGTTCTGTAAAGAGGAATGGTCAAGAATTACTCCTGACCGTTGTGCACGTCTGATCTGCAGCTACAGGAAACGTTTGGTTGAAGTTATTGCTGCCAAATGAGGTTCAATCAGTTATTAAATCCAAGGGTTCACATACTTTTTCCACCTGCACTGTGAATGTTCAATAAAAACATGGTAACATTTAATTATTTGTGTGTTATTACTTTAGGCAGACTGTGATTGTCTATTGTTGTGACTTAGATGAAGATCAGATCACATTTTATGACCAATTTGTGCAGAAATTCATATAATTCCAAAGGGTTAACATACTTTTTCTTGTAACTGTAATTCACCAAAGTTAATGCCCATGAAAATATGAAACACTAATGATAATTAGTGTTGGGCGCGAATATTTGAATAGTGAATATTAATCGCGAATATCGGCACTTCGAGAATTCGTGAATATTTAGAATGTAGTGATATATATTTGTAATTTCGAATATTCTAGATTTCTTTTCATCAGTAACTTCCCTTCTTGCTTGTCGGCCAATGAGAAGGCTGCAATGTCTTTGTCTGAGCTTAGCAACATCCCTAGCAACCAATAGGAAGGTTGCCTACCCCTTACTATATAAGAGCCTCCCTAGCAGCCATTTTCTGCAGTATTTTTCAGTTCTGAAAGAGAGCAGTGACATTGCTGTGCTCTGTGCTTTGGTGTGTAATTACATTAAATAGTTAGCTGATATATATATAATACAGATAGTTAGTGGGAGATAGTCAGTGTAGGTTAGATCCTGATATATTGTAGCTGATAGTTTCCAGTGCAGGGTGTTAGGTAGTGTGATAGATTCTGCTGTCCATACATACATGCTACAGACATAGTGCTGTGATGTCACAACAATACTTAGTGCACCAATCAGTAATATGTAGTCAGACCTGTTAAAATGTGAAGTTGCACGTATTGTGCCAAAATATTTACATCATTAAATGCCAATTTCGCAATCGTGAATATATTGGCGCACTCTATCTGCATATAAAGCTATTGTAATGTTCTGCCGTGCAAACCATTTTCTTTAGTCCGAGGAAACTTCTAACAGCTTTAAAAATGTAGCTATAGTGACCCACGCCTGTATTTCATTGCAGATTTTTCGCGATCAAGAAAATAATTTCGAATTCGTGAATTTGTGAATATATGATGAATATTCTACCAAATATTTGCGAAATATCGCAAATTCGAATATTGCCCCTGCCGCCGCTCATCACTAATGATAATGCCCAATTACATACAGTTGCAAGAAAAAGTATGTGAACCCTTTGGAATGATATGGAATTCTGCACAAATTGGTCATAAAATGTGATCTGATCTTCATCTAAGTCACAACAATAGACAATCACAGTCTGCTTAAACTAATAACACACAAAGAATTAAATGTTACCATGTTTTTATTGAACACACCATGTAAACATTCACAGTGCAGGTGGAAAAAGTATGTGAACCCTTGGATTTAATAACTGGTTGAACCTCCTTTGGCAGCAATAACTTCAACCAAACGTTTCCTGTAGTTGCACAACGGTCAGGAGTAATTCTTGACCATTCTTCTTTACAGAACTGTTTCAGTTCAGCAATATTCTTGGGATGTCTGGTGTGAATCTCTTTCTTGAGGCCATGCCACAGCATCTCAATCGGGTTGAGGTCAGGACTCTGACCGGGCCACTCCAGAAGGCGTATTTTCTTCTGTTTCAGCAATTCTGTTGTTGATTTACTTCTATGCTTTGGGTCGTTGTCCTGTTGCAACACCTATCTTCTGTTGAGCTTCAGCTGGTGGATATATGGCCTTGAGTTCTCCTGCAAAATGTCTTGATAAACTTGGGAATTCATTTTTCTTTTGATGATAGCAATCCGTCCAGGCCCTGACGCAGCAAAGCAGCCCCAAACCATGATGCCCCCACCACCATACTTCACAGTTGGTATGAGGTTTTGATGTTGGTGTGCTGTACCTCTTTTTCTCCACACATAATGTTGTGTGTTTCTTCCAAAAAACTCAACTTTGGTTTCATCTGTCCACAGAATATTTTGCCAGTACTGCTGTGGAACATCCAGGTGCTCTTGTGCAAACTGTAAACGTGCAGCAATGTTTTTTTTTGGACAGCAGTGGCTTCCTCTGTGGTATCCTCCCATGAAATCCATTCTTGTTTAGTGTTTTACGTATCGTAGATTCGCTAACAGGGATGTTAGCATATGCCAGAGACTTTGGTAAGTCTTTAGCTGACACTCTAGGATTCTTCTTCACCTCATTGAGCAGTCTGCGCTGTGCTCTTGCAGTCATCTTTACAGGACGGCCACTCCTAGGGAGAGTAGCAGCAGTGCTGAACTTTCTCAATTTATGGACAATTTGTCTTACCGTGGACTGATGAACAGCAAGGCTTTTGGAGATACTTTTATAACCTTTTTCAGCTTTATGCAAGTCAACAATTCTTAATCGTAGGTCTTCTGAGAGCTCTTTTGTGCAAGGCATCATTTACATCAGGCAATACTTCTTGTGAAAAGCAAACCCAGAACTGGTGTGTGTTTTTTATAGGGCAGGGCAGCTGTAACCAACACCTTCAATCTCATCTCATTGATTGGACTCCAGTTGGCTGACACCTCACTCCAATTAGCTCTTGGAGATGTCTTTAGTCTAGGGGTTCACATACTTTTTCCACCTGCACTGTGAATGTTTCCATGGTGTGTTCAATAAAAACATGGTAACATTTAATTCTTTGTGTGTTATTAGTTTAAGCAGACTGTGAATGTCTATTGTTGTGACTTAGATGAAGATCAGATCACATTTTATGACCAAGTTGTGCAGAAATCCATATCATTCCAAAGGGTTCACATACTTTTTCTACATTTTTGGTAAATTTGGGATTTTTTCATAAATAAAGGTGAAATACACTGCTCAAAAAAATAAAGGGAACACACGAATAACACATCCTAGATCTGAATTAATAAAATATTCTTCTGAAATACTTTGTTCTTTACATAGTTGAATGTGCTGACAACAAAATCACACAAAAAAAAAATGGAAATCAAATTTTTTAACCCATGGAGGTCTGGATTTGGAGTCACCCTCAAAATTAAAGTGGAAAAACACACTACAGGCTGATCCAACTTTGATGTAATGTCCTTAAAACAAGTCAAAATGAGGCTCAGTAGTGTGTGTGGCCTCCACGTGCCTGTATGACCTCCCTACAACGCCTGTGCATGCTCCTGATGAGGTGGCAGACGGTCTCCTGAGGGATCTCCTCCCAGACCTGGACTAAAGCATCTGCCAACTCCTGGACAGTCTGTGGTGCGACGTGACGTTGGTGGATAGAGCGAGACGTGATGTCCCAGATGTGCTCAATTGGATTCAGGTCTGGGGAACGGGCGGGCCAGTCCATAGCATCAATGCCTTCGTCTTGCAGGAACTGCTGACACACTCCAGCCACATGAGGTCTAGCATTGTCTTGCATTAGGAGGAACCCAGGGCCAACCGCACCAGCATATGGTCTCACAAGGGGTCTGAGGATCTCATCTCGGTACCTAATGGCAGTTAGGCTACCTCTGGCAAGCACATGGAGGGCTGTGCGGCCCTCCAAACAAATGCCACCCCACACCATTACTGACCCAATGCCAAACCGGTCATGCTGGAGGATGTTGCAGGCAGCAGAACGTTCTCCACGGCGTCTCCAGACTCTGTCACGTCTGTCACATGTGCTCAGTGTGAACCTGCTTTCATCTGTGAAGAGCACAGGGCGCCAGTGGCGAATTTGCCAATCTTGGTGTTTTCTGGCAAATGCCAAACGTCCTGCACGGTGTTGGGCTGTAAGCACAACCCCCACCTGTGGACGTCGGGCCCTCATATCACCCTCATGGAGTCTGTTTCTGACCGTTTGAGCAGACACATGCACATTTGTGGCCTACTGGAGGTCATTTTGCAGGGCTCTGGCAGTGCTCCTCCTGTTCCTCCTTGCACAAAGGCGGAGGTAGCGGTCCTGCTGCTGGGTTTTTGCCCTCCAACGGCCTCCTCCACGTCTCCTGATGTACTGGCCTGTCTCCTGGTAGCGCCTCCATGCTCTGGACACTACGCTGACAGACACAGCAAACCTTCTTGCCACAGCTCGCATTGATGTGCCATCCTGGATAAGCTGCACTACCTGAGCCACTTGTGTGGGTTGTAGACTCCATCTCATGCTACCACTAGAGTGAAAGCACCGGCAGCATTCAAAAGTGACCAAAACATCAGCCAGGAAGCATAGGAACTGAGAAGTGGTCAGGTCACCACCTGCAGAACCACTCCTTTATTGGGGGTGTCTTGCTAATTGCGTATAATTTCCACCTGTTGTCTGTCCCATTTGCACAACAGCATGTGAAATTGATTGTCACTCAGTGTTGCTTCCTAAGTGGACAGTTTGATTTCACAGAAGTGTGATTGACTTGGAGTTACATTGTGTTGGTTAAGTGTTCCCTTTATTTTTTTGAGCAGTGTATATTGACTCAAATTTATGACTATCATGAAGTACAATGTGTCACGAGAAAACAATCTCTGAATGACTTGGATAAGTAAAGGCGTTCCAAAGTTATTACCACACAAAGTGAGATATATCAGTTTTGAAAAATTAGGCCTGGTCAGGAAGGGGGCAAATGGCCCAGATGGGAAGTGGTTAAGAGAACTGGTCTCCTTATTGTGCAAACTCAACACCTACTTGCGTCACGAAGATATAAGGGACCATCAAAGGCACCTTGACTACCTATACGGCCGGAGAACCTCTGTAACCCTGAGAGTTCCGTAGAAGGAATCTGGTGTTATCCTTCCACTCACTGCACGCCAACCTAGGGAGCTGCTAACCGGGAATTCCATCGGTCCACATCCACAACATTAGACCTACTGACATGCCCTTGCATCCCATCGCTGCAGTGGCACCATTACATCGGACAGTTATTGAAAAGGAGCGCTTGAACATTCATCCCTGATAATTATCCTTATTTTCAGCCCATGTAAAAAGACCCTATATAGATACTAGTCAAAAGCATCAATGTTAGATGCTGATAATACTTTGAAGTATTGACTGGGTACCCTGATATTCAGTATATGTAAAATATAGTAGTAGATATAAAATGGATAATAGTAAATGGAATTAGTACTAATATCAGAAGTAGAATAGGTACAGTAATATCCAATACTGGTAAATGTGAAATATAAGCTAAAAAAGACAGTAGTAACATTTTATAATATTGACACAATCTATTGTAGTAATATTAACTATTAGGGCTTGTTCACACGACCGTGGTTTGGTTCCGCATCCGAGCCGCATTTTTTACAGCTCTGGTGCACACCCATTCACTTCAATGGGGCCGCAAAAAGATGCAGACAGCACTCCATGTTCTGTCCGCATCCGTTGCTCCGTTCCGCGGCCCCGCAAAAATTATTAGTGATGTCCTATTCCTGTCCGTTTTGCGGACAGGAATAGGCATTTCTATAAAGGGCCGTCCGTTCCGCAAAATGCAGAAGGCACACGGGCTGAATCCGTACACCGCAAAATACAGCACGTTCGTGTGAACAAGCCCTTAGTAAAATTCCATAATGTTAGTAGTAGATATACGCAAAAGTGATAGTAAAAGTAGTAAAATTGGGTTGTACACATACACTGACTTATACAGAATTGTTTCCTGCAAAACTACAAATCCAGCTGTTCAGCCCCACAAGTTCTAGAACAGCGAATGCTACGATATTTCCACACTATAAAACTTCCCACCTCTGAATATTAGTTAAGAAGTGGCAAAGATCAAGCATTATAATTAGACCTATTTTGGCACATTCCAGTTACGCTTCTGACACTCACTTTTCAAGACTATGACCCAAGTGCAAAAGTGAGACTGTAATATAGACAGTTCAATGTTCCTCCAAATATATTATAAATTCCTCATTAAAGGGGTTATCCCATGATTAACGTAGAAAATAAAAATTAGATATCATATCATACATGACAATCTTTTTCTAAGGGCTTATGCACGGCGGCCCATATGCAGAACCATTCACTTCAATGAGGCCGCAAAAAAACAAACAACAAGAAGCACAGAAGTGACTCTATGTGCATTCCGTGTTCGCATGTCCGTTCCGCAAAAATATATACCATATCCTGTTAATGTTCGCATTACAGACAAGGATATTACAGATCTAATAGGGGCCGGCCTTTCTGTTCTGCAAAATGCATAATGCGCATGGCTGGACCTCAAAACAGGTCGTGTGCGTGAGCCCTAACAAAGTTAGAACCTGCTGTGTACATTACATGGATCCATAGATCAACCCAGTTATTGCTCTGCTAGATTTTGGTCAGGTTGGCATCTAAAGGGTGTGTCCTCTCTCTGGGGGGGTGTCTCTTCTGCTGCAGCTCCGTCCATGTAATTGTCACATATAGGGCTGGTGGCAGTTGAAGGATGGAACTGAGCATGTGTGACCACCTCAGCAAAGTGGACAGAGAAATGAGGAAAAGAACAAGCAGGGGTGGTACAGATGCATTTTATTGAATAACTTTGTGGCTATTCTAAATGTTACAATTACGGAGCAGCGCCCAGGGATAATAGTAAGTCCAGGAAGATCCCTGGGCGCCGCTCTCCATGTCTGTATGCTTAGTTTAGATTTTTTATTGTAGTGAAAGGTCCTCTTTAACCACCTCCGGACCGCCTAACGCAGGATCGCCTTCCGGAGGTGGCAGCGCTGCGCACAATCTCGCATCTACGCGTCATCTCGCGAGACGCGAGATTTCCTGTGAACGCGCGCACGCAGGCGCGCGCGCTCACAGGAACGGACGGTAAGAGAGTTGATCTCCAGCCTGCCAGCGGCGATCGTTCGCTGGCAGGCTGGAGATGTGTTTTTTTTTAACCCCTAACAGGTATATTAGACGCTGTTTTGATAACAGCGTCTAATATACCTGCTACCTGGTCCTCTGGTGGTCCCCTTTGTTTGGATCGACCACCAGAGGACACAGGTAGCTCAGTAAAGTAGCACCAAGCACCACTACACTACACTACACCCCCCCCCCCCCGTCACTTATTAACCCCTTATTAGCCCCTGATCACCCCATATAGACTCCCTGATCACCCCCCTGTCATTGATTACCCCCCTGTCATTGATCAACCCCCTGTAAAGCTCCATTCAGATGTCCGCATGATTTTTACGGATCCACTGATAGATGGATCGGATCCGCAAAACGCATACGGACGTCTGAATGAAGCCTTACAGGGGCGTGATCAATGACTGTGGTGATCACCCCATATAGACTCCCTGATCACCCCCCTGTCATTGATTACACCCCTGTCATTGATCAACCCCCTGTAAAGCTCCATTCAGATGTCCGCATGATTTTTACGGATCCACTGATAGATGGATCGGATCCGCAAAACGCATACGGACGTCTGAATGAAGCCTTACAGGGGCGTGATCAATGACTGTGGTGATCACCCCATATAGACTCCCTGATCACCCCCCTGTCATTGATTACACCCCTGTCATTGATCAACCCCCTGTAAAGCTCCATTCAGATGTCCGCATGATTTTTACGGATCCACTGATAGATGGATCGGATCCGCAAAACGCATACGGACGTCTGAATGAAGCCTTACAGGGGCGTGATCAATGACTGTGGTTATCACCCCATATAGACTCCCTGATCACCCCCCTGTCATTGATTACCCCCCTGTCATTGATCAACCCCCTGTAAAGCTCCATTCAGATGTCCGCATGATTTTTACGGATCCACTGATAGATGGATCGGATCCGCAAAACGCATACGGACGTCTGAATGAAGCCTTACAGGGGCGTGATCAATGACTGTGGTGATCACCCCATATAGACTCCCTGATCACCCCCCTGTCATTGATTACACCCCTGTCATTGATCAACCCCCTGTAAAGCTCCATTCAGATGTCCGCATGATTTTTACGGATCCACTGATAGATGGATCGTATTCGCAAAACGCATACGGACGTCTGAATGAAGCCTTACAGGGGCGTGATCAATGACTGTGGTGATCACCCCATATAGACTCCCTGATCACCCCCCTGTCATTGATTACACCCCTGTCATTGATCAACCCCCTGTAAAGCTCCATTCAGATGTCCGCATGATTTTTACGGATCCACTGATAGATGGATCGGATCCGCAAAACGCATACGGACGTCTGAATGAAGCCTTACAGGGGCGTGATCAATGACTGTGGTTATCACCCCATATAGACTCCCTGATCACCCCCCTGTCATTGATTACACCCCTGTCATTGATCAACCCCCTGTAAAGCTCCATTCAGATGTCCGCATGATTTTTACGGATCCACTGATAGATGGATCGGATCCGCAAAACGCATACGGACGTCTGAATGAAGCCTTACAGGGGCGTGATCAATGACTGTGGTGATCACCCCATATAGACTCCCTGATCACCCCCCTGTCATTGATTACCCCCCTGTCATTGATTACCCCCCTGTCATTGATCAACCCCCTGTAAAGCTCCATTCAGATGTCCGCATGATTTTTACGGATCCACTGATAGATGGATCGGATCCGCAAAACGCATACGGACGTCTGAATGAAGCCTTACAGGGGCGTGATCAATGACTGTGGTGATCACCCCATATAGACTCCCTGATCACCCCCCTGTCATTGATTACACCCCTGTCATTGATCAACCCCCTGTAAAGCTCCATTCAGATGTCCGCATGATTTTTACGGATCCACTGATAGATGGATCGTATTCGCAAAACGCATACGGACGTCTGAATGAAGCCTTACAGGGGCGTGATCAATGACTGTGGTGATCACCCCATATAGACTCCCTGATCACCCCCCTGTCATTGATTACACCCCTGTCATTGATCAACCCCCTGTAAAGCTCCATTCAGATGTCCGCATGATTTTTACGGATCCACTGATAGATGGATCGGATCCGCAAAACGCATACGGACGTCTGAATGAAGCCTTACAGGGGCGTGATCAATGACTGTGGTTATCACCCCATATAGACTCCCTGATCACCCCCCTGTCATTGATTACACCCCTGTCATTGATCAACCCCCTGTAAAGCTCCATTCAGATGTCCGCATGATTTTTACGGATCCACTGATAGATGGATCGGATCCGCAAAACGCATACGGACGTCTGAATGAAGCCTTACAGGGGCGTGATCAATGACTGTGGTGATCACCCCATATAGACTCCCTGATCACCCCCCTGTCATTGATTACCCCCCTGTCATTGATCAACCCCCTGTAAAGCTCCATTCAGATGTCCGCATGATTTTTACGGATCCACTGATAGATGGATCGGATCCGCAAAACGCATACGGACGTCTGAATGAAGCCTTACAGGGGCGTGATCAATGACTGTGGTGATCACCCCATATAGACTCCCTGATCACCCCCCTGTCATTGATTACACCCCTGTCATTGATCAACCCCCTGTAAAGCTCCATTCAGATGTCCGCATGATTTTTACGGATCCACTGATAGATGGATCGGATCCGCAAAACGCATACGGACGTCTGAATGAAGCCTTACAGGGGCGTGATCAATGACTGTGGTGATCACCCCATATAGACTCCCTGATCACCCCCCTGTCATTGATTACCCCCCTGTCATTGATCAACCCCCTGTAAAGCTCCATTCAGATGTCCGCATGATTTTTACGGATCCACTGATAGATGGATCGGATCCGCAAAACACATACAGGCGTCTCCCTGGAGCCTTCCAGGGGGGGTGATCACCCCATATAGACTCCCTGATCACCCCCTGTCATTGATCACCCCCCCCCCCTGTCATTGATCACCCCCCCTGTCATTGATCACCCCCCCTGTCATTGATCACCCCCCTGTCATTGATCACCCCTCTGTAAGGCTCTATTCAGACATTTTTTTGGCCCAAGTTAGCGGAATTATTATTTTTTTTTCTCACAAAGTCTCATATTCCACTAACTTGTGTCAAAAACTAAAATCTCACATGAACTCACCATACCCCTCACGGAATCCAAATGCGTAAGATTTTTTAGACATTTATATTCCAGACTTCTTCTCACGCTTTAGGGCCCCTAGAATGCCAGGGCAGTATAAATACCCCACATGTGACCCCATTTCGGAAAGAAGACACCCCCAGGTATTCCGTGAGGGGCATATTGAGTCCATGAAAGATTGAAATGTTTGTCCCAAGTTAGCGGAAAGGGAGACTTTGTGAGAAAAAAATAAAAAATATCAATTTCCGCTAACTTGTGCCAAAAAAAAAAAAATTCTATGAACTCGCCATGCCCCTCATTGAATACCTTGGGGTGTCTTCTTTCCAAAATGGGGTCACATGTGGGGTATTTATACTGCCCTGGCATTCTAGGGGCCCCAAAGCGTGAGAAGAAGTCTGGTATCCAAATGTCTAAAAATACCCTCCTAAAAGGAATTTGGGCACCTTTGCCCACCTAGGCTGAAAAAAGTGTCACACATCTGGTATCGCCGTACTCAGGAGAAGTTGAGGAATGTGTTTTGGGGTGTCATTTTACATATACCCATGCTGGGTGAGATAAATATCTTGGTCAAATGCCAACTTTGTATAAAAAAATGGGAAAAGTTGTCTTTTGCCAAGATATTTCTCTCACCCAGCATGGGTATATGTAAAATGACACCCCAAAACACATTCCCCAACTTCTCCTGAGTACGGAGATACCAGATGTGTGACACTTTTTTGCAGCCTAGGTGGGCAAAGGGGCCCATATTCCAAAGAGCACCTTTCGGATTTCACAGGTCATTTACCTACTTACCACACATTAGGGCCCCTGGAAAATGCCAGGGCAGTATAACTACCCCACAAGTGACCCCATTTTGGAAAAAAGACACCCCAAGGTATTCCGTGAGGGGCATGGCGAGTTCCTAGAATTTTTTATTTTTTGTCACAAGTTAGTGGAAAATGATGATTTTTTTTTATTTATTTATTTTTCATACAAAGTCTCATATTCCACTAACTTGTGACAAAAAATAAAAACTTCCATGAACTCACTATGCCCATCAGCGAATACCTTGGGGTCTCTTCTTTCCAAAATGGGGTCACTTGTGGGGTAGTTATACTGCCCTGGCATTCTAGGGGCCCAAATGTGTGGTAAGGAGTTTGAAATCAAATTCTGTAAAAAATGACCAGTGAAATCCGAAAGGTGCCTTTGGAATATGGGCCCCTTTGCCCACCTAGGCTGCAAAAAAGTGTCACACATCTGGTATCTCCGTACTCAGGATAAGTTGGGGAATGTGTTTTGGGGTGTCATTTTACATATACCCATGCTGGGTGAGAGAAATATCTTGGCAAAAGACAACTTTTCCCATTTTTTTATACAAAGTTGGCATTTGACCAAGATATTTATCTCACCCAGCATGGGTATATGTAAAAAGACACCCCAAAACACATTCCTCAACTTCTCCTGAATACGGAGATACCACATGTGTGACACTTTTTTGCAGCCTAGGTGGGCAAAGGGGCCCATATTCCAAAGAGCACCTTTCGGATTTCACTGGTCATTTTTTACAGAATTTGATTTCAAACTCCTTACCACACATTTGGGCCCCTAGAATGCCAGGGCAGTTTAACTACCCCACAAGTGACCCCCTTTTGGAAAGAAGAGACCCCAAGGTATTCGCTAATGGGCATAGTGAGTTCATGGAAGTTTTTATTTTTTGTCACAAGTTAGTGGAATATGAGACTTTGTATGAAAAAAAAAAAAAAAAAAAAAATCATCATTTTCCACTAACTTGTGACAAAAAATAAAAAATTCTAGGAACTCGCCATGCCCCTCACGGAATACCTTGGGGTGTCTTTTTTTCAAAATGGGGTCACTTGTGGGGTAGTTATACTGCCCTGGCATTTTCAAGGGGCCCTAATGTGTGATAAGTAGGTAAATGACCTGTGAAATCCGAAAGGTGCTCTTTGGAATATGGGCCCCTTTGCACACCTAGGCTGCAAAAAAGTGTCACACATCTGGTATCTCCGTACTCAGGAGAAGTTGGGGAATGTGTTTTGGGGTGTCATTTTACATATACCCATGCTGGGTGAGAGAAATATCTTGGCAAAAGACAACTTTTCCCATTTTTTTATACAAGGTTGGCATTTGACCAAGATATTTCTCTCACCCAGCATGGGTATATGTAAAAAGACACCCCAAAACACATTCCTCAACTTCTCCTGAATACAGAGATACCAGATGTGTGACACTTTTTTGCAGCCTAGGTGGGCAAAGGGGCCCATATTCCAAAGAGCACCTTTCGGATTTCACTGGTCATTTTTTAATGAATTTGATTTCAAACTCCTTACCACACATTTGGGCCCCTAGAATGCCAGGGCAGTATAACTACCCCACAAGTGACCCCATTTTGGAAAGAAGAGACCCCAAGGTATTTCGTGATGGGCATAGTGAGTTCATAGAACTTTTTATTTTTTGTCACAAGTTAGTGGAATATGAGACTTTGTAAGAAAAAAAAAAATAAAAATCATCATTTTCCGCTAACTTGTGACAAAAAATAAAAAGTTCTATGAACTCACTATGCCCATCAGCGAATACCTTAGGGTGTGTACTTTCCGAAATGGGGTCATTTGTGGGGTGTTTGTACTGTCTGGCCATTGTAGAACCTCGGGAAACATGACAGGTGCTCAGAAAGTCAGAGCTGCTTCAAAAAGCGGAAATTCACATTTTTGTACCATAGTTTGTAAACGCTATAACTTTTACCCAAACCATTTTTTTTTTACCCAAACATTTTTTTTTATCAAAGACATGTAGAACAATAAATTTAGAGCAAAATTTATATATGGATCTCTTTTTTTTTGCAAAGTTTTACAACTGAAAGTGAAAAATGTCATTTTTTTGCAAAAAAATCGTTAAATTTCAATTAATAACAAAAAAAGTAAAAATGTCAGCAGCAATGAAATACCACCAAATGAAAGCTCTATTAGTGAGAAGAAAAGGAGGTAAAATTCATTTGGGTGGTAAGTTGCATGACCGAGCAATAAACGGTGAAAGTAGTGTAGGTCAGAAGTGTAAAAAGTGGCCTGGTCTTTCAGGGTGTTTAAGCACTGGGGGCTGAGGTGGTTAAGAAGAGCACACGGATAAATGGGAAAGGGATTGATCAGTGTGAACATCCCATTCCCTAAGACACTGTCATAATATCACATAACTAAAGAATGACAAGTCAGCATTCACGGGATAGTCATGAGTCATTCATAGGAAGGTGAGCATTAGTACAACGACTGTGATCCGCTACGGGATAATTAGCCAGATTTTGTAATTTTATAAAAGAAAGCCTACAGAATAAATGTACCAAGGCGTGGACCAGAGCAGCGTCCTCAGCTGTGCTATATGTGTATGTTACCGCCAGATTGTGTTGCATACTGTACAGTGGTCCCCCAATATTAATTGGTACCAGGACGACCGTTGTATGTAGAAACCATAGTAAGTTAAGTAATCGGTTCCAAAGCCCCAAAATGTCATCCAAGATAAGAGAAAATGCAGATTAAAGAAAAATAAGCAGATAACTAAGAAAGATAAAACAAGTCCTTACATATACCAGTCAGGAATAGCTGCTAAATAGCAACTAATAGAGCTATTTTACCGGAGAAGTGGTCTTGACTGGTTGGATCTCAGTCTGAGGCATTGTATGCAGAGTCTGGTTTGAACTTACGATGGGTCGGAAAAGACCATTGTATGTAATATTGTAACTTGAGGCCGTAGTATCTTGAGGGATCACTGTATTCAGCGTGCTGTGAATCCAGCGTCAAAATGCCTAGTAGTAACCTATAGACAGGGGCGTTACTAGGGTCTCAAAGGATCCGGGGCCCAAGCCCCAATGAATATGGCCCAGTTCTCTGCCTAAGGCTACTTTCCCACTGCTCTGGCGGGGGAACAGCCTGCTGGATCCGTGCTACCGCCAGTGCACCATGCCGCCGGATGTCTGCTCCAGCCTCATTCGCTATATTTGGGTGGGCCGGAGGTCCGGCTGCAGCACGACAAACATGCCAAGAGGCAGCTGGAATAAAACTGCTGCATGCTGTAGTTTTTTTCAGCCCACCTCTCGGCATGTTTGCCGTACTGCGGCCGGACCTCCGGCCCGCCCAAATATAGTGAATGGGGCCGGAGCAAACTTCCGGCAGCATGGTGCACTAGCGGTAGCACGGATCCGGCAGGCTGCTCACCCGCCAGAACAGCCTGCCGGAGAAGGCTACCTCTAGTGTGAAAGTATCCTAAGTCGACCCTCTCCGCGCACTCTGCATTTTGCTGTACTCGCTATACAGCAGCACATACCTGTCACATCCGGTGTCTCCAGGTGACGTCTCCTTTGATGTAAATCTTCTCTGTCATCATCTTCTCCACTCGGTCCAGACAACTTCTTTCAGCTGCACCTCGTCTCTGCAGAGTGTGACCCACAGACATCTTAGCTTCCTCACATTTCTACCATCATCCCCCAACCCCACAGTGTTCTCCTGCTGCTCGCAAATACTATCCTGAAGAAAAATGAGTGTTGTACAGATAGCCCCCCCTCCCCCATAGTAATAGTATTCTTCATAGTCCCACCAATAGTAATTCCCTTCTAGAGTGTCCTCATTAGTAAAACTGCCCCTACAGTGCCCCTAACAATGATAATGCTCCCCAAGAGTGCCCCAATTAGTAGAAGAGCCCTCCAGTATTAATAATGCCCTCACAGACCCCTCAGTAGTAATAAGCCCCCCATAGTGCTCTTTGTAGAAATAAGGCGGATCTATAAGTCCCTCCTACAGAGCCCCCAGTAGTAAAAAGAACGCATAATGTCACCTGGATTTAAAATGCCCCCACAGTGCCCCCAGTATTTATATTGCCCCCTCCTGTTATAATGCTCTCCCCTGCAGTGCCCCCTGTAGTTATATTCCTCCATTTAGTGTCCTCACAAATTATAATTCCTCAGCCCCTCCTCCATACAGTCCTATGTAAATAACACCATTTCCCTCCCTCCACCATAGAGTCCCATGTAAATAACACCACCCCTTTCCAGCCACCATCAAAATACAGTCCCATGTAAATAACATCACACCATCTCTCCAGCCCCCTCCAATATACAGATCAGCGGTTTGCAATATCTCTTGAGTAAGGAAAAATACAGAGGCGGACATACTCTTCCTGAGTACTGGGGATCCGTCACATTGGTGGCAGCAGTGGGATGCTCTTCCTTGCCTAAGGAGACATTCAAATCACCACCGGGACCAAGTTTTCTGCTGACAGTTGACAGTTGCCTATGGCCATGGAAGCGCTGGCCCAGCTCCAGAATCCTGGTTCTGCCCAGGACATGCTAAGAAGGAGAGACGCTTTGCTCTGGGAAATCTGGAAGGAGACTCTTCAATTGCAGCAGCACTATTGTGGCAAGGTCCTCCCTACATCTGAGGAATGATACTGGAAACAATGGGACTTGCATGTTCCTTTCCTGGAAGAGCAGCCCCGGGAGGAATGGCTGTCAGAGATGGATGAGCTGCTCCAAACAGAACTGATGCTGGATGATGGGTATAGGGCGCTACAGTGGTATGTCACCCAATTGTGTCCATGGCTGGAGAACAATGATCCCACAGAGGGCTATGACTTCAGCGGCCCGGGACTTATATTTGAGGCACTCCAGGAGGATCCACAATTTGGGAGAGCACAGGAGTAGAGAAGAGAGGACATACGTGATTTTAGGGAGTTGGAACTCCCCAGTGAGCTCGGATTGAGGACTGATTTGAACTTTTTAGTTACACAGGAATGGGAGCTGGAACAGGCATACCACAGACTGTTCGACATTGCTCAACAGCATGCCCAAGCAACTACAGATGTCATGGAACTACTAGTCCCAGCTGAAGATCAGGCATCAGGGCAGGGTACTGTTGACCTCTGCCCAGCACCAATGCACCTCTGAAACTCCAGGGAGCCAGGGCAGGCAGCACCTCTCCCCGACCGCAGGCCGATGCAGAGCAACTACTAGCCCCAGCTGAAGAGTTGTCATCAGAGCAAAGCTCCACAGGCCTCTGCCTACAACAATCAGTGACCCTGGAGACTCTCTGCAAGGCCACCAAACTGGCAGTTTATTTCCCAGCAGAAGAGCTGGCAACAGAGCAGAGTGCTGTTAGCCTCTGCCCCACACCCATAGCCCCCCTGAAGCTTCTGGGAGAGATGGCGGCCAACCCCATTTCCTCGTTGCAAGCTACAGAGGTAGGGGACCTGATAGACGGGTGCTGGGGGGAACTCCATATGGCAGGTGGAGATGGGACCGAGGTCTCTCCACCAGCCCTACAGGGATGCTGGACAGTCGGCCCAGATCCCTAATGGCAGCCGGAGGTTCAGGGAGTAGGGACAGTCGGTCCTGCTCCCCAGTGGCAGGATGTTTTGCAGGGAGAGGAGACAACCGGTCTCTCTCCCTAGTGGCAGAGGGCGTTCAAGGGAGAAGAGGTAGCCGACCTCTCTCCCCAGCGGCAGATGGAGACCCAGGGAGAAGAGGTAGCCAAGCTCTCTCCCCAGCGGCAGAGGGCGTTCCAGGGAGAAGAGGTAGCCGACCTCTCTACCCAGCGGCAGATGGAGACCCAGGGAGAAGAGGTAGCCAACCTCCCTCCCCAGCAGCAGATGGATACCCAGGGAGAAGAGGTAGCTGACCTCTCTCCCCAGCGGCAGATGGAGACCCAGGGAGAAGAGGTAGCCGACTTCTCTCCCCAGCGGCAGATAGAGACCCAGGGAGAAGAGGTAGCTGACTTCTCTCCCCAGTGGCAGATGGAGAGCCAGGGAGAAGATGTAGCTGACCTCTCTCCCCAGCGGCAGAGGGTGTTCCAGGGAGAAGAGGTAGCTGACCTCTCCCCCAGTTGGAAGAGGTTTTGGATTTATCGTGTTTGCCTAACACAGGTCCAGACCAGTTGGGGGTCTGGTACCGGGTTAGTCTACTGTTGTGAGGGGAGAAATGTGACGGACTGAACCGTCACTGGGGCTGCTGGAGAAGCCTGAGGGCCAGCCTCCTTCCTAGCGACTACAGACCTAGGATTTTGGAGATGCCCCTTGTTTGGTTCAACCGGGTGTCCGGGGCACATGGATGGCTGTTGCAGTGGAGCCTGTCCCTACAGCCGTTCATTTTCACAATCTAATACCGGCCTGCGAAACACAATGTGAATGCTGATGGACTATCTCGCCAAACAGAATTGGAAGGGTGAATAGCATGGACATCCCCAAAGGACCCGTAGAGGGTCTCACCGGGTCTTCTATCCTTTAACTTGGGGGAGCTATGTGACGACATGGTCATCAGTTTGAGTTAAATGTGTATTGGTGTTGGATATGTGTAATTATGTTATACTGTGTATCTTGTTATCAAAAGACTGTCAGCACCCCCCCCCCCCCCCTTCATTATATCCCATTGTACTCTAAAAGAGCTCAGGACAATGACATTTTGGCCAGGCTCCTGCTACGGCTGTCTGGAGCTATTTTAGCAGGTGGACCCCTGTGGTGTGGTGCAGACAGAATGTCTGGGGAGGGGAAGGGGGATGTGATGGGATTACAGTTTCATCTGATAACTTCTTGTATATAAGTTTGTGCAGTTGCTCAATAAATCAGACTTTATTTCACCTACACTGAGTCTCGACCAGTGACTGGGGAAACTGGGAGCTACAGATCAGCAGTTTGCAATATCTCCTAAGTAAGGAAGAATACAGAGGCGGACATACTCTTCCTGAGTACTGGGGGTCCGTCACACTTCTCATCTGACATTTCAATGACTTTGCGATTAGAGTTTCTATTAACAAATCAACTTTACGCCATCCTTGTTAGTTTTTTCCACCTTCTGCAAACAAGATGTTGATAAACGATGTTCATCAAACAAATGCCGAGTTAAAATAGGTGCAAAGTAAATTCTCAGCCTCTGTAAAAGCTGTGAAGACACGAAGGTGATGTTTAGAAGTTCAGTAAACAAGCCAGGGAGGAATATGTTCCTCCTACATTGGGCCATATGCTTGATGGAAACTGATGCAATATTTCTAGGAATATTCAGAGCTATGAAATATTTTCACTTCCAATGACAGCTGAACTGGCGTCAAATATAACGTAGACAAAAATGTTCACCCAGAAAACTAGAAAAAGCTTTGCAATCGGAGCTGCTTAAAGGTTATCCTTACCAAACAGAGGCGTACCTACCATATAGACAGAACAGGCTACTGCTATGGTGCTTTGAATTGCTTCACCTGCTTTGCATCACACAGCCACAGCATTTTCTTGTCACTAGGAGATATTGAACTCATGGAAAACCCCTTTAAAGGGGGTCTGCCACAAAATATATTCTACAGTTTTCAAACCAGCTCCTGGATCTGAATACTTTTGTAATTGTATGTAATTGGAAATTTAGTATGGCCACTGAGTTATTCAATAAGATGTATTTGTATGGCGTCACCTGCTGTTTGTTCTTTTCCTCAATGAGGTGGACACACCTTCAGTTCCATCCTCTAACTGCTACCAGCTGTATATCCTGTTAGAAGCTGATACAGAGCCGCAGCAGAAAGAACACTCCCCCTTGAGCTGTATTAGGGAGCTGTGATAGGGAGACAGCTGTAGCAGATAGGACATGCCCCCTGAGATGTGATAGGGAGAGAGTTGAAGCAGGAAAGACCCCCCTCCCCCCGAGCTTTAATAGAGGAGAGAGCTACAGCCAGAAAGTACAACCCCCCAAGCTATGATAGGAAGAGAGCTGCAGCAGAAAGGACACCCCCTAAGCTTTGATAGGCAGACATATGCAGTAGAAAGGACTTGTTTATAGGCTTGGAAAGTATAGTTTGCAATTGGATTGAAAACTGGCTGAAGGACCGTGTCCAGAGAGTTGTGATCAATGATTCCTATTCAGAATGGTCCCAGGTTATAAGTGGTGTACCCCAATGTTCAGTGCTGGGCGTAGTCACAGCTGGAACAGTGGACAGTTTTAAAAACGGTTTATATGAATTCTTAAAAGTAAACAACATTAATGCTTATAAAAACATGTAGAAATCTGAGTCTCACTTCTTTCTGGGATTTGCGTCCCCACCTATCCCTTGGTTGAACTTCATGGACTTATTTCTTTTTTCAACAGTATCAACTATGTAAAGATGTATCAATAATTAAAGGTATATTCTGTATATAAGCACCGTATATCAGAAAAAACATATTATAGTAAAAAAAAACACCATTTTGTTATTCACCATAAAAAGGTACAATATTTTTGTACCTGATGGCCCCCCCAACCCCACCCTACTGTGGCAGGAAGAGGTTAATTCACTTTTTCTTTTAATTAAAAATGTTTAAATATTTAAAAGTAAAAATATAGCTAAATAAATAAAAAGTAGAAGTAGAATAAAAAATAAAGTTATAGGTAGTTATTAGTTTTGGAAATAGTATAGCAGACGATGTACAAACACACACACACATTCTTTCCCCCTTTTTTCATAAGCCTAGCAGACTTTGTGTCTAAAATATACAAATGTACACTCATTTTTTTTCTTTTTCAATTTTTTTTTAAAATATAGGTATTCATTTTAGCTATATTTAGTATAGCGTTTGTTTGAGTATAAAATATACAAACACACACACAAATACCTTAACTGAAAAATTTGGCTGGTAAGAAGAGGGATGGGGGGGGGGTGTGTGTCAGGCGTTAGGTAAACGCTCTGGTAATGAAGTGGTTAAAGTTAGATGTAGTAGTACTTACTTTTGTCATTTGGCACAACTTATTGTTATACTGTACTGCTATATGCTATCTGTGATTTTACATGTGACTTATCAGTGAGTTATCATCATAATAAAACAATGCAACCTAAAAGAGTAAATATACAAAATTGGCTTTGCTACATCTCAGTTTGTATAAAATATGGCAGAAAAAAAACCTCTGTATGAAATCGGCTCATAGAGGTATAGTAAGACTATTTGTATATCTGTGGGTGCCCTATGATGGCTCTGTATATCGCCATGGGATATGCTGCATACATGTGCAGGGAGCCCCTGAAGAGCTAGTGCAGAGGATGGGCATGGTAGTGGTTCTGATAAGATGATGTGTCACGGTGTGCGCCTTCAAGCCATTGCTCCCTGAGGGTTGGTGCAGTGAAAATGTGGTATAAGATATCAGGCCAGAAGTAGAAGAATAAAAGTCTCTCTTTACTAAGTGCGCCATAGAAGATGTAATTCATCCAGCAGTCATTTGTACACAGTGCAATTTCTATTCCAAATGATGAGGTATGATGGCTGGCAAAATGGCAGATAATGGAACCTCTGATGTGCTATCTTTCTGATGTCTCACCTCTGAACCTCTGGGTAACAGCTGTAAGCTGGCACTTGGGGCTGTGTGTGTCCAGTTGGTGAAAACACAGGCTGTTTTGAGTTCGCCTTACCTTGATGTGATCTAAGGTGATGGGTGTCTGAGCTGTAGTCCCTCACCTGCAACAAAGTCTGGAATGCTGTGGTTGCTGGTCACTTTGCTGACTGTAATGCTGTAGTTTTACAGATATCTATAGTTTTTGGGTCCTTCAGTCTCTCTGGAGTACTGGTCTCACAGATGATGATTGGTTCTGTGGTCCCTAAGACCCTCGGAGCAGAAACAATTGGAAATGCTTCCTCATTCTTCACATTCCTAGCTAACATCACCCCTGGTAGGAAGTAGGGCCAGCCCACTTCTACCAAGAAGGAAGAAATGGGGTAGTTAGCTGCATTCCTAATGCCAACCATACCTCACCTTCTGGTGAAACCAAACATTTGCAGATAACCCCTGTACTGGGCACTGCACATGAGATCTACATGACATCTACAGCTCACATGGCTGTATGTAGCATGTCTTGCAGACTGATATAAAAGTACCGTAGCCATATAGCGCACTACTGTATCACTCTATTATTATTATTATTTATTATTAAAGCACTATTCATTCCATAGCACTGTACATATGATACGGGGTATACATACATAATACAGACAATTGCACTAAGTATGAACAAGACGAGTTACAAACTGGTACAGAAGGAGAGAGGGCCCTGCCCGTGAGGGCTTACAATCTACATGGTATGGGAGAAGGACACAGTAGGTGAGGGTGAAGCTGGTCATGGCGGTATAGAGGCAGCAGGGTCACTGGTTGTAGGCTTGTCTGAAGAGGTGGGTTGTCGGGTTTCTTTTGAAGGATTCCACTGTAGGTGAGAGTCTGATATGTTGGGCTAGCGAGTTCCAGAGTGTGGGGGATGCACGGGAGAAATCTTGGAGGCGATTGTGGGAAGCGGTGATAACAGAAGAGGAGAGAAGGAGGTCTTGTGAGGATCAGAGATTGCATGTGGGGATGTATTGGGAAAGCAGCTCAGAGATGTAGGGAGGGGACAGGTTGTGGACAGCCTTGTATGTATTTTTTAGTATTTTGAAGTGAATTCGCTGGGCAATGGGGAGCCAGTGAAGGGATTGGCAGAGGGGAGAGGCAGAGGAGTAATAGGGTGAGAGGTGGATTAGTCGAGCAGCAGAGTTGAGGATAGATTGGAGGGGTGAGAGAGTGCTAGATGGAAGGCCACAGAGGAGAATGTTGCAGTAGTCTAGGTGGGAGCTGATGAGGGCATGTACAAGCATTTTCGCAGACTCAAAGTTGAGGAAAGAGCAGATGATTTTGAGTTGGAGGCAGCAGGTGGTGGAAAGGGCTTGGATGTGTGGTCGGAAGGAGAGGGCAGAATCCAAGGTCACTCCAAGGCAGCAGACTTTATTGACCGGGGAGAGTGTGCAGCCATTGATCGTGATATATAGGTTTGGGGGGTTGAGCAAGATGGGGGAAAGATGATGAATTATATTTTATCTATGTTAAGTTTTAGAAAGCGAGAGGAGAAGAAGGAGGATATGGAAGATAGGCATTGTGGGATTCTGGATAGTAATGTGGTGATGTCTGGACCAGAGAGGTAGATTTGTGTCATCAGCATAAAAGTGATACTGACAGCCATGGGACTCTATGAGCTGTCCCAGGCCGAAAGTGTAGATTGAGAAAAACAAGGGTCCTAGGACAGAGCCTTGCGGGACACCAACAGAGAGGGAATGAGACGAGGAGGTGGTGTGAGAGTGTGAGACGCTAAATACATAGTAACATAGTATATAAGGCCGAAAAAAGACATCTGTCCATTTAGTTCGGCCTGTTATCCTGCAAGTTTATCCAGAGGAAGGCACAAAAAGCCCTGTGAGGTAGAAGCCCATTTTCCCCACCTAAGGGGAAAGAAAATTTACCCAACTCCAATCAGGCAATCAGAATATCTCCCTGGATCAACAACCCCTCTCTAGTAGCTATAGCCTGTAATATTATTACACTACAGAAATACATCCAGGCCCCTCCTGAACTCTTTTAGTAAACTCACCATTTAGTGTCCACTCTGTGAGGTATGATGTGATCCAGGAGAGGGCCAGGTCAGTGATACCAAGAGATGAGAGAGTTTGTAACAGAAGGGAGTGGTCGAAAGTGTCAAAGACAGAGGACAGGTCAAGGAGAAGGAGTACAGAGTAATGTTTTTTGGTTTTGGCTGTTAGTAGGTCATTGGTGACTTTGGTAAGGGCAGTCTCAGTTGAGTGGTGGGGTTGGAAGCCAGATTCTAGCCGGTCAAAAAGAATGGACATGTTGCTGAAGTAGCTTTGAGGCATATGGAAGAAGTGATATGAGGCGATAACTGGACAAAGAAGATGAGTAAAGAGAAGGCTTTTTGAGAATGGGTGTAATGGCAGTATGTTTAAAACCAGAGGGGAAGGCACCAGAGTTTGGTGATAGGTCGAAGAAATGAGTTAGGGCTGGTATAAACACTGTGGTGAGGTTAGGGATGAGGTGGGATAGAATTGGGTCAAGTGCACATGTGGTGAGATGTGATCTGGAGAGTAGAGTGGAGAGTTTTTCTTCTGTAATGGTGGAGAAGCAGGTTTTGGGAGAAGAGGACTAAGCAGTTGTGTAGAGGGTATGTGGGGACTGAAGCTTTCTCTGATGTTGACTATCTTTTGTTTGAAGTATGTGGCAAAGTCCTCAGCTGAAATGAGAGGAGAGGGTGGGGGACGGAGAAGGGAGTTAAAAGTGTTAAAAAGTTGTTTAGGGGTTTGGGACAGGGAAGATATGAGAGATGAGAAGTAGGCCTGTTTTGCATCAGCGAGTGAGGATTTGAAAATGAGGAGGGCTTGCTTGTATGCAGTGAAGTGATCCTTAGAATAGGATTTCTTCCATCTCCGGTCAACAGTCCTGGAAGCTTGTCTGAGTTTTTTGATCAGGTTGGTGTGCCAGGGTTGTCTGTTGATCGGGTTTTGTTGTGTGTGAGGGGGCAACAATGTGCAGAGCTGTACTTATTGTGGTGTTATATAGGGTGGTGGCAGAATCTGGGTCTTAGAGGGAACAAATGGTAGAGAGTGGCAGAAGAGAGTACGAAAGCAAGTGAAAGTCAAGATGTTTAAAGTTCCTGCGGTGGTGCATTAGTGTGTGGACCGGGGTAGCAGCAGAGGAGACGAGTGAAGAGAAGGTGAGTAGGTTGTGGTCAGATAGGGGGAGAGGCGAATTAGAAAGGTTAGATAGGAAGCAGAGGCGGGTAAAGATAAGATCCAGAGTGTGACCATCTCTGTTGGTGGGAGCGGAAGACCACTGTGAGAGGCCGAAGGAGGAAGAGAGTGATAGAAGTTTAGAGGCGGCAGCTGTCAATAAGGATGTTGAAGTCACCCATGATGATAGTGGGGATGTTGGCAGAAAGAAAGTGTAGGAGCCAGGTGTTAAAGTGTTCAAGAAAGATGGTGGCTGGGCCTGGGGGGTGGTAAATGACAGCTACTTGGAGGAATTCTATGTAGACACGTAGACGTACAGAAACACTGACTGTCATACTAATACAAAGCAGCAGTCACAATTTGTCACATTTGTTTGCTGCACAATTTTACATCAGGCAGTGACCGGGTCACATCTGCTGCCACTGATAACTCAGCACAATGGGTACATTTCATATTACAATTTTAAAATGTAATTTGCAAAACTCATTTTGTAAAATATATTCATATTTGAGTTTATATTGCAGTTACTTATAGCCTCAGTCACTCTACACTGGCCAAGCATAGATTGCTTTTTCTGTGAAATATACTTTAAGACGTCTGTCACTGGTGCCCGAGAAAGTTTCACACCAGTTACTCAGTGTAAATGGTTAAATAGTCTGAGTTGATGCAAGTCCCAATACATTAAACATGATAGGATATAACTCCATCTCAATTAACAATGACGGCCTTGTAAACCTGGCGTTGTGAAGTGATAATATGCCGACAGAGCTGCTAGGAGAATAGCATTTCCGACTGAATTATTTCAGGGCTTGAAATGGACGGATGTCTTTTCTCGACATAACAAACTGTTAATATGTTACATTCTTGTTTAACATTACGAGGGCCATTAGAGAATTTGTCAATTGCTTCATAAAGACGACCTGTCACCTCTCCTGACTTTTGCATTCTCCCTGTAATAACAATTCTTATGGCTCTATGTTGTGCCATTCCTTTATTATTCCTGCTAGAAGTTAGGAATGAATTGCTGGCAGTTTGCAATGAAGGCCCAGTTAACAGTTGTCTGACACAGGCATAACTGATTGGATAGTGTCAGACTGTGCAGGACACACCCCTGGTACGTGGTAACACCCATCTGGACCTCCATTGCATACTGCTAGTAATTAATTCATAACTTCATACTTCGTAACTACCTAGCAGGAATAATAAAGGAATGGCCTATCCTTAAAGGGGTTATCCCACTTTGCGTTTTTATACTTACCTGCTGCCACCGCGCGTTCACTTCCTGGATTCTGGCTGGGGGCGGGCTTCATCTTGATTGAAGTCTTCTCCCGGCCGGGCCGCGCGCTGGACTGAACGCGCACGCTGCCGTGCATGCGTTCGCAGCTCTGTACTATTCTGGCCGGGAAGAAGTCACCGTCGCGCATGCGCGGCAGCGTGCGCGTTCAGGACAGCGAGTGGCCCGGCCGGGAGAAAAGAAGAAGTCTTCTGGGCAAGCGCGACCATCGGGATGTTGCGGAAGAGCGGTGGTCGTAACCAGGGGAGACCGAGTCACAACAATAAGGTAAGTGGGGATGAATTTTCTCCTAATCGGTGGGAATTTGTTAATAAAGTATATTTACAAAAATGATCACTGTCAAATCATTAACAGATTTAACAGTGATCATTATGATGGGATAACCCCTTTAAGAGTGAATTTTAAGAAATTTATTTTGGGTCCGATTTGCTTGAATCAGTTGTCAGATTCGATTCAGGTCTCAATAAATTTGGTCTATCGAAAGTGCCCCAATTAACCTGAAACATTATGTATGACACTCTGAGATCTCCTAGGACTCTACCCAATCTCGTTCAAGCTCTTTAGTGCGAAGACAGCATTAGTAATGTCAAAGTGACAGTGATATGTCTGACTATGAATAAAAGGATGAAAGCTGGTGGTAACAAACAGCCTGTTTAATAACACACTGCACTGTCTGATTTTTTTAAGTTAAAAAACTGTCCAAAATTGTCCCTTTTTGGTGGCAGATGCCTGCATTTCATCCAAAACAAATGGCAAAAGGTTCAATTTGGGGGAAATTCATGGCGAATTCAATTCCCTTAGAATCGATTCACTTATCTCTAGGCCAGCAAGGGTCTTACCCCCGGCACCTCCACTGATCAGATGTTTGCAGTAGCTCTGCCGAAACCAGGCGCCACAACTTCACAGCTTTATCCACTGTGTAGTGACCACGTTTCTGCCCTCATTCAAGGTCTGGCACCTGTTTCTGCCAGCGACTATTGAAAAATAACCGATCGGTGGTGGTGCTGGAAAATGCCACCCCACCGATCTGATATAGATGATCTGTCCTAGTGACAGCCACTATAAAAGTCCTGTAGAACCTCTTTAACATAGATTCGACATACATTTGCCCCCTAAAGCCCATATGCTCCTTGGCATATACTTTGGGAGATTTTCTATTGTTTACACTGGCAGTCCAAGTACCATGAATATCGCACCTGTGCTACGCTTTTCATCCCAGGTTTTCCACTAGGTACGAGAGGCCTATGCCTAGAGATGACCCTGACGAGAAAGTGGTACACAGAGTAAATGTATTGAGGGGAAATTTGTACAGTAGCATCTTCCCCACCTTCCAGCAGCCTGGAGTTCAGTATTCCCTCCTTGGAGTAGTCAAAAACCTTGTCAGTCTCCAATAAATAATTTATAATGAATAAAATACACATAATACACACATCAAATACATCTATATTTAATCACATCATTAAAAATTAAAATAAAGGGCATATTTAGAAAAAAAAGGAAAAGATGCTGAAAGGTGCCACAGCAGCTGTATGATACACTGATATTGTTTACGCATCACATATATATCGGCATTATGCTTGCATGCAGAAAACTATATAAGTATACTGTAGAACCGTATGCACCAATGTGAGTCACTGTCCCCAAGGTGTGAAATGTGTGATATATATGTGATGATTAGATGCTGTGTATAAATGTATTAAAAACTTAATTAGTGTATCGTAACTTAATTAGGGTATCGTACAGCAACTATGGCACATTTCAGTACGGTTGCCCTCCATTTTAATAATGGATGTTTATTTTAATTTTTAATTATGCAATTAAGTATAGATTGATTTCACATAATTCATTGTATCTTAAATATTATGAGTAATTATTATACTATGCAGCACACAATAGTAGACTGCTGGATGCCTGGTTATGGTTGGTTAATAAATAATTCTGTAAAAATTTGACAGGGAGGAGGACGATGCTTGTTTCTGAGAGTCAGACTGTGAGAGGGGAAAGGGAACATCCGAGAGAGGTTGTTGTGCAGAGCACCCAGCAGGAAGGGACCACCCACTCTGCAAGCATGAAAAGTCCTGTTAAGAGTCCACCTGCGCTGTTAAGTTAACCTGGACAAAAGTTTTGTGTGTAAAGTATGTGTGATGCCTGTTTATGTAATTTGTATGAGTAAAGTAGGTATGTGCAATGCCTGTGTAAGTACTGTATGTAAACATAGATAGTTAGATAGATAGTTAGATCGATTGATCGATAGATAGATTGCTAGCCGCTAGCACATCCGCAATACCCAGTCCCCATAGCTCTGTGTGCTTTTATTGTGTTAAAAAAAAGATTTGATATATATGCAAATTAACCTGAGATGAGTCAGAGCTTGAAAATATTACTCTTCTCTGGTCACACAAGTAAGATATGACTCTTTTATGTTCATTTGCATAAAAGGCGGGAAGTACAAAAATGCATAATACTTATTGAATTCGTCTGCAGATGAAATTAAAAGTGTAATTTATATGTTTAGGGCAACACAATGAACATTTAGAAACGCTCAGTGAGGGTAGCATAGGAGAGGTGACAGGATCCCTTTAAGCTTTTCCTTATTAGAAAGCTTCCAAATATTGTTCTTTATTGTGGGAAGATGATTTAAATGGTTTAAAAATAAATGGTGTTATGGGAAAAAACTGTGGCTTGTTGGGACCAAACGTCCAAAAATTATGCCTTGAAAGGGGAAGAACTCGGTCTATGTTATTGTGTCTAGTTCTGCACAAGCATCCAAAAATTATGCATTAATGGTGGCAGAATGCCTGCCCATATTTATACACAGATGTGTTAATTGTCAGAAGAAACAGTGGCCTGTTCTGAATAAGCCAATGTGGAAAAAGTAGCAGCACAGCATTGAACAGACAAGGCTGTAGATGGTGCAGCTGTTAAGGGTAGTAATAGTTGTGGTGGCAGCTGTGTAGCAGTAATAGTAGTGGAAGTAGTGTAATGGAACTATCAGTAGGAGGATTAGCAGCAGGGAACAGCAGCAGCCATATAGTACTAAACATGATGGTAGGCAGTCAGACAGCGGCAGTGGGATAATTACAGAAGCAGCAGCAGACATACAGTACAGTATAGAACATGATGGTAGCTAGGCCGATGGCATGATGGGGCACCGTCAGCAAGGACAGATCTATTCATCTGCCTCAGCTAAAGGTGTGTCAAAAACCTCACTAACCCAGACCTCATTGCAGGTGGCGTCATCACACCCAAATGGATAAAAGTTGTCCTCTGCCAGTGTACAAAACATCACTTTTGGCACTCTGGGCAAATACAGAGCAGAGGATTGGGAAGCGAAAACCTCCAAAAGAACCTGTCAGGGCCAGATCTGCTGCTATTATGGTCAGCTTTGGAACTGGTGATACTGTGAAGGCAGTCTCACAACATGCCAGTCCTAAGCCTATCTCTGTGTGAGTATCTCCCGTATGGTGGTTTTTCTCTACAAGACAGGCATATAAAACCATAGCCGTGTGCAAGATCTGTGGGATCAAAATAAGCCTTGGGCATTCAAACACATAGGTACCATGGATCTATTGCAGCACTTGAGATGGCATCCCTGGATCTGTACTGGAAAAAAGAACTGGCTAGCTTTCCGAATAAAAACAAGTCTGTCGTCCATCTCCTAGTCTTCTTGGTGGTAGCCAGGCCATATCCCTAAGCAGTACAGTGTCCTTGGTATCATCATCAGCTGCTTCTTCGCCTCCTCAGACTCCTCCTCCACCTTGTCCTCTGATCCATCATGAGACATTCATAAATTAATATGTGGCCATGAGAAAACTATTTGCGACAGTAAATGTGGCACAGTTGCACGCTTTCACCCAAATTTTATTCTGTTGTAGTATTACTACTAGTGTTGAGCTAACCCGAACTGTAACGTTTGGGTCCGTACTGAACTTTGCAACTTCGGGTACCCGGACCCGAACTTTGCCGGAAAAGTTTGGGTATGAGTTCGTTGTTCAGGCATTTAATAAAGCCAAACAACAATCTTTTGAGCTGTGGGCACTTAGAAGCCTAGTGGCATGGCATGACTGTGATTGGCCGGTGCATCATGTGACCCAGCCTCTATACAAGCTGGATCACGTGTAGCTCATCAGCTCTGAGTAGTGCAGGGACAGGAAGCAGGCAGCTGAAGCTGGGCAGAGTGTTAGGAATCTGGCTATTTGTTTTGTGGGTGACCTATAATTTTTTGTGGGTGCAATACACCAGCTTTGCACCCCTGACACAGAAATATAATAATAAATCTGGGTGACCTATAGCGATTTTTTTTTGTGGGTGCAATGCACCATTTTTGTACCTCTGACACAAAAATATAATAGTTAATCCGTCTGGGTACATATTCCCATTTTTGGTGTGAGGTACACCTGCACTGCATACGTGATAGGGAAATTAATATAGTTAATCCGTCTGTTAGTTCAGACGGCGACATATACCCATTTTTGGTGTGAGACGTCGTGCACTTTATACGTGACAGGGAAATTAATATAGTTAATCTGACTTATAGTTTGGCCGCCGACATAAGCCCATTTTTGGTGTGAGGTACACCTGCACTGCATATATGACAGGGAAATTAATATAGTTAATCCTTCTGTTAGTTCGGTGGGTGACATAATCCCATTTTTGGTGTGAGGTACACCTGCACTGCATACGTGACAGTGAAATTAATATAGTTTATCCGTCTGTTAGTTCAGTGGATGACCTCAAAGAATGAGGAGAGCATCAAATAAGGGACGTGGCCCTGTTCATGGTGCTGCTGGTGCTGGTGGAGCTCCTGTTGCAGGGAGAGGACCTGGTCAATCTGTGCCAGCTACACGCCCAAATGAAACACCTTCCTCAGGTGCACGCAGGCGACAGGACGTTCAGCGTCATTTTGTAGGCCCGAATACCGGTGTATGAATGGTGAGGCCAGAACAAGTAGAGGCGCCCATGGGCATCTGTTTTTCTCCTCACCGCCTTGCAAATCAGCCAAGCAGTCTGAGCCCCAAGTCATGCAGTAGTCTCTTATGCTTTTCGATGACTCTGCTGGTGGGGTTTCCGTTGGCCATTCACCTAGTCCTGACCCAGAAGTGGAAGAGATTGAGTGCACTGATGCCCAGCCACTTATGTTTCAGGATGTAGACATGGGAGGACCACCGCAGCATGTCTCTGATGATGATGACGAAACACAGGTGCCAGCTGCTGCGGCTTTCTGCCGTGTGCATACCGGCAAGGAGAGCAGGGGTGAAGACTGGGTGGAAGATGATGTGGAGGATGATGAGGTCCTAGACACCTCTCCTACCCAGCATTCGCATTAATTTGGCGCTTCTCCCGCAGCAGTGCTATAATTTTGACTTACCTGTGGATCTGCACTTGCGCAGTGCCGCACACCCCCTCCTCCAGCTGATTCTAGGCACTTCTGGTGCGGCCGCGTCACCGGAAGTGACGAGGGTAAAGCATTCTGATAAGGTATAGTATTCTGACAAAACACCGGAGCAATCGCAGGGCAGGGGATGGTCACATTGTATGGGGCGGCAGGTCACGTGACCCCCGTATCCTGGCAACAGGATGCTGGGGCTGCTGGAGTTGTTAGAGTGTAGGCCTGCTGGGAGGTAAAATCGCTCCCACAGGTCAAAACTCAGTGTGAGCTGGTGGGGGTGCCCGGAGGGGGAGGATTGGGAAATTATACAGGGTACAATGCAAGTACCTACACCTAAGTTGTGGCCACACTGGGAGACGACAATAAATAATAATAAATAATAAAAAAAAATTATAATACATAATAGAGGGGTAACACTGCAAATACTTATAATGTCTATATAGTGGCCACATTGGGAACAATAGGAACCTTAAGAACAATAGGAAGTACTGTAGGTGCCTGATGTGATGTTATGCCCACATTAAGATAAATCAGAACAGTGGGGACAATAAATGTAAAAAGGTGGCTGGGAGGGTGGTTATAGAAGGATCCCTAAAAGGGGCAATTACAGTAGGTAGAGTAAAAGGGGCGGTACGGTAAAAGATGATAATGAATAAAAGTTATATATATATATATATATATACAGGGAGTGCAGAATTATTAGGCAAATGAGTATTTTGACCACATCATCCTCTTTATGCATGTTGTCTTACTCCAAGCTGTATAGGCTCGAAAGCCTACTACCAATTAAGCATATTAGGTGATGTGCATCTCTGTAATGAGAAGGGGTGTGGTCTAATGACATCAACACCCTATATTAGGTGTGCATAATTATTAGGCAACTTCCTTTCCTTTGGCAAAATGGGTCAAAAGAAGGACTTGACAGGCTCAGAAAAGTCAAAAATAGTGAGATATCTTGCAGAGGGATGCAGCACTCTTAAAATTGCAAAGCTTCTGAAGCGTGATCATCGAACAATCAAGCGTTTCATTCAAAATAGTCAACAGGGTCGCAAGAAGCGTGTGGAAAAACCAAGGCGCAAAATGACTGCCCATGAACTGAGAAAAGTCAAGCGTGCAGCTGCCAAGATGCCACTTGCCACCAGTTTGGCCATATTTCAGAGCTGCAACATCACTGGAGTGCCCAAAAGCACAAGGTGTGCAATACTCAGAGACATGGCCAAGGTAAGAAAGGCTGAAAGACGACCACCACTGAACAAGACACACAAGCTGAAACGTCAAGACTGGGCCAAGAAATATCTCAAGACTGATTTTTCTAAGGTTTTATGGACTGATGAAATGAGAGTGAGTCTTGATGGGCCAGATGGATGGGCCCGTGGCTGGATTGGTAAAGGGCAGAGAGCTCCAGTCCGACTCAGACGCCAGCAAGGTGGAGGTGGAGTACTGGTTTGGGCTGGTATCATCAAAGCTGAGCTTGTGGGGCCTTTTCGGGTTGAGGATGGAGTCAAGCTCAACTCCCAGTCCTACTGCCAGTTTCTGGAAGACACCTTCTTCAAGCAGTGGTACAGGAAGAAGTCTGCATCCTTCAAGAAAAACATGATTTTCATGCAGGACAATGCTCCATCACACGCGTCCAAGTACTCCACAGCGTGGCTGCCAAGAAAGGGTATAAAAGAAGAAAATCTAATGACATGGCCTCCTTGTTCACCTGATCTGAACCCCATTGAGAACCTGTGGTCCATCATCAAATGTGAGATTTACAAGGAGGGAAAACAGTACACCTCTCTGAACAGTGTCTGGGAGGCTGTGGTTGCTGCTGCACGCAATGTTGATGGTGAACAGATCAAAACACTGACAGAATCCATGGATGGCAGGCTTTTGAGTGTCCTTGCAAAGAAAGGTGGCTATATTGGTCACTGATTTGTTTTTGTTTTGTTTTTGAATGTCAGAAATGTATATTTGTGAATGTTGAGATGCTATATTGGTTTCACTGGTAAAAATAAATAATTGAAATGGGTATATATTAGTTTTTTGTTAAGTTGCCTAATAATTATGCACAGTAATAGTCACCTGCACACACAGATATCCCCCTAAAATAGCTAAAACTAAAAACAAACTAAAAACTACTTCCAAAAATATTCAGCTTTGATATTAATGAGTTTTTTGGGTTCATTGAGAACATGGTTGTTGTTCAATAATAAAATTAATCCTCAAAAATACAACTTGCCTAATAATTCTGCACTCCCTGTATATATATATATATATTGTAACGGATCTCCTAGCACCCCGACCGGGTACCTCCGTCGATGGATGCTCCTAGCGCTTCCCGAGGACTCCAAGCACTCCACTTGACACCATAAGCACCGCAGACCCCACGAACCGCCGAAGCTTGGTTGAGGTCTCGCCGTCTCCTACCCACCCTGGACCTACGACAAGGCTCCAGGCTCCTGTGGGTGAACCTCTCCTAAATCCAGAGAGCAGGAACAGCTCTTACAAGAGCTAATAGTATAGCCAGTGGAGTATAGCAAATCTTCAGCGTATAGCAATCCCCAACGTTGATCAGTTACCCAAACACCAGCCTCAACATGATGAAGGGTAAAACAGGAACTCTTTATTTGAACACACAAGCATTGATTTATACACATTTTCCAACAAGGTTACCACCCACAGGGTTTTGTAAAAACAGCCAATAACCACGTAAAATACACTTAGACACTCCCACACAAAATCCTCCCCTCTGCCCGTGATCCAATTACCTCACTCTGGGTTGATGCAATCATCACAGGCAGGAGAATACACAATGTCTTCTGTCCTGGAGACAACCGAGACGTAATTCAATTATCTCTCAGGACAAAGGACATCGCCAATACACACAGAGAGACAATGGAACAGACCTCACTACTCAACGTATACAATGTCCCACCCTTTTCAATACACATAGTCATTTAACATCCCAAAATGGTACGAATTAGACCAGGGGTTCAAGTTAGTATAAGTCCTTTGTGAACAAAGGAATACTGGGGCAAGAGGCTGGTAGCCAGGCCCCTCCAAAACCCAGTGGCGAGGTTGGTTTCGCCACACATCTCCCCCTCCCAGGGAAGACTAACCAGATACCTGACCTCACGCCGGTCGGTATCTGAGTTAGTCTGTCAGTCCACCCACAACCCAATACTGGACCTGTTGAATTTTGGGGCCTAGCTCTGTTCTGTATGTCCCCCGCTGTTGAGGGGGCATCTGCTACTCATTGCTTCCTTGTTGTTCTATAGCTTGGAGCTGTAGGTACTTGGTGGGCTGAGGCCGACTGCGCTCTGCCCAGATGCCAGCTCTTCTGCTGGGGTAGCCTGTGGGAAGTCTGGCTCTGGAGAAGAGGATAGGGGAGGGCAGAGGCCAACTGTGTTCTGCCCCGATGCCAGCTCTTCCTCTGGGGAAGCCTGTGTGGAGTCAGCCTCTGGAGAAGAGGATAGAGGGGGGCAGAGGCCAACTGTGTTCTGCCCCGATGCCAGCTCTTCCGCTGGGGAAGCCGGTGTGGAGTCAGCCTCTGGAGAAGAGGATAGAGGAGGGCAGAGGCCAACTGTGTTCTGCCAAGATGCCAGCTCTTCCGCTGGGGAAGCCGGTATGGAGTCAGCCTCTGGAGAAGAGGATAGAGGAGGGCAGAGGCCAACTGCGCTCTGCCCAGATGCCAGCTCTTCCGCTGGGATGGGGTCAGGGAATCCTACCCCCAGGACCTTGTTGCGGATCAGCTGGGGAGAGGAGGGATCGCTTACCTCCTCCTCCTGGCATTCCTGTGGGGTTGGTGGTGACTCTGTACCGGCCGTCCAGCATCCCGGTAGGCCTGGTGCATAGACTGCGGTCCCATCTGCATCATTGGAGTTAGGGGTGCTGTCCCCCTGTGGTTGGGGAGTGAGACCGGTTGTCTCCTCTCCCTTCAAAGTACACTGCCGCTGGGGAGCAGGACCAACTGTCCCTACTCCCTGAAACTCCGGCTGCCGTTGGGGATCTGGGCCGACTGCCCAGCATCCCTGAAGGGCCGGTGGAGAGATCTCGGTCCCATCTCCACCTGCCATATGGGTTTCCCCCCAGGACCAGTCTATGAGGTCCCCTACCTCTGTAGCTAGTACTGAAGCAAGGGATACTTCAGTCAGGTCTTCCCAGCTGTAGGGTTGTAGGTCTGGGACTGCCATCCAGCTCTCTGGCAGTGTATATTGGGACCGAATTGAGCTGAAGAGGTATTGGTAATCCTGCTCCAGCTCCCACTCCTTTGACACTAGAGATGCCAGATCTTGTCTCACCCCTCTCGCTGTAGCCCAGTCATGCATAGCCTCCCTGTAGTCATAGATATCCCAGAACCGGGACTCTCCAGCATCTCCGAACTTCGGTTCTGCGAAGGCCTCAAACAACAGGCCCGGGCCATCATAATCCCCACCCTCGGGTCTGTCATGCTCAGCCATCCAGGGGGAGTGCCGAATCACATACCACCAGAGTGCCTGGTAGGCGTTGTCTAGCCAATGCTCCTTCCATACCAGGCTCTCCAGTTCTGTCACCCACTCACCCAGGGGCTTCTCTCCCAGAAGGGGCATTCGCAGGGCCACTTGCATCCGCAACTGCTGCTCCTCACTGGGGAGACACTCGCCCTGCCGATGCTGTACATCTTCCAGGGCCTCGTGCCAGACTGCTTTCCGGACTGCAACCCTCCAGTCCGGTTCATCCTCCTCCTCAGAGTGGAACACTGTTTGAAGACTAGCTGATTCCATCCTGCTGTAGCCAGGGGCGCTGTACGGATACTAGCGTTGCCCTCAATTTTGCAAATCCACGAACGGTGTCTCCGAGCTGCTTCTCCTCTCACTAGGATGCCATCCCACTGCTTTCCACCAATGTAACTGATCTCCTAGCACGCCGACCGGGTACCTCCGTCGATGGATGCTCCTAGCGCTTCCTGAGGACTCCAAGCACTCCACTTGACACCATAAGCACCGCAGACCCCACGAACCGCCGAAGCTTGGTTGAGGTCTCGCCGTCTCCTACCCACCCTGGACCTACGACAAGGCTCCAGGCTCCTGTGGGTGAACCTCTCCTAAATCCAGAGAGCAGGAACAGCTCTTACAAGAGCTAATAGTATAGCCAGTGGAGTATAGCAAATCTTCAGCGTATAGCAATCCCCAACGTTGGACAGTTACCCAAACACCAGCCTCAACATGATGAAGGGTAAAACAGGAACTGTTTATTTGAACACACAAGCATTGATTTATACACATTTTCCAACAAGGTTACCACCCACAGAGTTTTGTAAAAACAGCCAATAACCACGTAAAATACACTTAGACACTCCCACACAAAATCCTCCCCTCTGCCCGTGATCCAATTACCTCACTCTGGGTTGATGCAATCATCACAGGCAGGAGAATACACAATGTCTTCTGTCCTGGAGACAACCGAGACGTAATTAAATTATCTCTCAGGACAAAGGACATCTCCAATACACACAGAGACAATGGAACAGACCTCAATACTCAACGTATACAATGTCCCACCCTTTTCAATACACATAGTCATTTAACATCCCAAAATGGCACGAATTAGACCAGGGGTTCAAGTTAGTACAAGTCCTTTGTGAACAAAGGAAGCCTGGCTGATGAGAGGGCCCATAATCCTGGGGCAAGAGGCTGGTAGCCAGGCCCCTCCAAAACCCAGTGGCGAGGTTGGTTTCGCCACATATATAGTACAGACCAAAAGTTTGGACACACCTTCTCATTCAAAGAGTTTTCTTTATTTTCATGACTATGAAGGCATCAAAACTATGAATTAACACATGTGGAATTATATACATAACAAACAAGTGTGAAACAACTGAAAATATGTCATATTCTATGTTCTTCAAAGTAGCCACCTTTTGCTTTGATTACTGCTTTGCACACTCTTGCCATTCTCTTGATGAGCTTCAAGAGGTAGTCCCCTGAAATGGTCTTCCAACAGTCTTGGAGTTCCCAGAGATGCTTAGCACTTGTTGGCCCTTTTGCCTTCACTCTGCGATCCAGCTCACCCCAAACCATCTCGATTGGGTTCAGTTCCGGTGACTGTGGAGGCCAGGTCATTTGGCGCAGCACCCCATCACTCTCCTTCATGGTCAAATAGCCCTTACTTTCAAAGCTTTCCCAATTTTTCGGCTGACTGACTGACCTTCATTTCTTAAAGTAATGATGGCCACTCGTTTTTCTTTACTTAGCTGCTTTTTTCTTGCCATAATACAAATTCTAACAGTCTATTCAGTAGGACTATCAACTGTGTATCCACCTGACTTCTCCTCAGCGCAACTGATGGTCCCAACCCCATTTATAAGGCAAGACATCCCACTTATTAAACCTGACAGGGCACACCTGTGAAGTGAAACCATTTCAGGGGACTACCTCTTGAAGCTCATCAAGAGAATGCCAAGAGTGTGCAAAGCAGTAATCAAAGCAAAAGGTGGCTACTTTGAAGAACCTAGAATATGACATATTTTCAGTTGTTTCACACTTGTTTGTTATGTATATAATTCCACATGTGTTAATTCATAGTTTTGATGCCTTCATAGTCATAAAAATAAAGAAAACTCTTTGAATGAGAAGGTGTGTCCAAACTTTTGGTCTGTACTATATATATATATATATATATATATATATATATATATAAAACATATCTAAATGTATAAAAAATACATAATTGCATGAATACCTAAATGCATAAATACATATATACAGTGCTGCCATAATTATTCATACCCCTGGCAAATTTTGACTTAAAGTTACTTTTATTCAACCAGCAAGTAATTTTTTGATGGGAAATGGCATAGGTGTCTCCCAAAAGATAATAAGATGATGTACAAGAGGCATTATTGTGGAAAAAAAACATTTCTCAGCTTTTATTTACATTAGAGCAAAAAGTGTTTAGTCCAAAATTATTCATACCCTTCTCAATAATCAATAGAAAAGCCTTTATTGGCTATTACGCTTCCTATAATTGCAGAACAGCTTTTTGCATGTCTCCACAGGTAATTTTGCCCATTCATCTTTAGCAATGAGCTCCAAATCTTTCAGGTTGGAGGGTCTTATTGCCATCACCCTGATCTTTAGCTCCCTCCACAGATTCTCAATTGGATTCAAGTCTGGACTCTGGCTGGGCCACTTCAAAACGTTAATGTTGTTGTCTGCTAACCATTTCTTCACCACTTTTGCTGTGTGTTTTGGGTCATTGTCATGCTGAAATGTCCACTGTCCCACAGAAATGACAGTGGCAATGGTGTTCTTTGGGTTAAAGGCTTTTCCTTTTTTACGCCAAATGAAGGAAACATCATTGTGACCAAACAATTCAATTTTTGTTTCATCTGACCATAACACAGAAGACCAGAAGTCTTCCTCTTTGTCCAGATGAGCTTTTGCAAAAGCCAAGCAAGCTTTTGTGTGCCTTATCTGGAGAAGTGGCGTCCTCCTTGGTCTGCATCCGTGAAACCCAGCAGTGTGCAGTGTCCGTTGGATTGTCTGACTTGAGACATTGCCACCAGCAGAGCCCAGATTCACCAGGATGGCCTTGGTGGTGATCCTTGGATTCTTTTTCACCTCTCTAACAATCCTCCTGTCCAGCATAGGTGTCACTTTTGGCTTCCGACCACGTCCTCTGAGATTTTCCACAGTGCGGAACATCTTGTATTTTTTTTTATAATACTTTGCATTGTAGCCACTGGAACTTGAAAACATTTAGAAATGGCCTTGTAGCCCTTTCCTGACTTGTGATCAGCCACAATGCGCAGCCGCGGGTCCTCACTGAGCTCCTTTGTCTTAGCCATGACTGTCCACAAACCAACTGCAGAGAGCTGCTGTTTTTCACCTGTTGAGTTGATTAAAACAGCTGTTCCGAATTAATCAGGGTAATTAGGATGCTTTAGAACAGCTTGGACTATTTGGAATGGTATAGAACTTTTGATTTTCCCACAGACTGTGACAGTTTGTGAAGGGTATGAATAATTTTGGACTGGACACTTTTTGCTCAAATGTAAATAAAAGCTGAGAAATGTTTTTTTTTCCCCCACAATAATGCCTTTTGTACATCGTCTTATTATTTTTTGGGAGACACCTATGTCATTTCCCGTCAAAAAATTACTTGCTGGTTGAATAAAAGTAACTTTAAGTCGAAATTTTCCAGGGGTATGAATAATTATGGGCAGCACTGTACATAAATACTAAATACATGAAAGGATATATAAATATAGACGTAATAAACAAAAACGTAATAAAAATACAGAAACAACAAAAATGTGATGCCTAACGCCTTGATAAGGTGACCTTGAAAGTAGTAAATATGTAGCAACACTCAGATGAAGGGTGGTTTAATAATAGAGTGTGCACGAATTAGATTGCTACAACTGAGGTACTGACTGGGATTTTTATGGGTAGTATGTAGGTGGTCCTGGTGTGTGGTGGTGGTAATGCCTGGAATGAATGGCACGCTGATGAGGGGTGGTGGTGGTATGTGGCTACTGAGTCGAGGTGGAGAAATGGTGATGGAGATGGATGGATTTAGAGATTAACTTCAAATGCCTCATTGAGGCCGTATGGGTTTAGACAATTCAATTTGTAAATCCAGAACATCTCCCGTTTTCTTAAGGCCTGGATGATATTGTATCCATTCGTTTTGACTTGTTCGATCAGAGTAATAGTGAATACAGAAAATGAGCCTTGGTGGTGGGCGGTGGCATGTTTGGAGATACTATGTTGTAAAAACTTTTTCTTAACATTCGATCTGTGTTTATTGAGTCTGTTGCGTAGGGTTTGGATGGTGCGTCCCACATAGTGAAGGCCACACAGGCACGTGATTAGGTAAATGATATTCGTCGATCTGCAGTCCAGCGGGTCCTTAATCGGAAAAGATTTGTCGTTCAGACCAAGGAAGGATGCAGTGACATTTATGGATTTACACAAAGGCATCTTAATTGGTTGCACCTATAGCTCCCTGGAGGTTTGGTGCTAGCTGGTATGTCTACTTGTTCAAATTTCCTCTTCAGTTTACTGGGAGCGAGCAGATTTTTAAGTGTTCGGGCTCTTCTAAATCTGAGAGAGGGTTTGTTCGGTAGGTTTCTGTTCGGAAAGGGATCCTTTTTTAGAATGTACCAGTGTCTAGATAAAATTTCTCGGTTGTCGTTGTGGTTGCTGTTGTAGGTGGTTAGGAAGTTTTGTATTAGAAAATTTCCCAACGTGGTCTTTTTTAGTGTTGCTGGTTCTTAATAAACATTCCACCTGTGTGAGAGCCTGGGCTCTGTTATAGGCCGTGTCTACAATTTCTGCAGGGTAGCCTTTTTGTAGGAACCTGGACTGTATTACTCTGCTTTGCATGATGAAGTCATCATCTTTGGAACAATTACACCTTATTCGCTTAAATTGGCTGAACTGGATGTTCTTTTTCCATTTCTTGTGATGTTCACTTGAGTAGTCCAGATAACAATTACATCGACTTTTTAAAAAAACGTTCAGGTATTAATTGTTCCGTTGTTGGCACTTAGTTCCAAGTCTAAGAATTCTGCTGTAGTCTCATTACTTGTGCCTGAGAAAGTAATGCCCCAATTGGTAGAGTTGAGATGTTTTGTGAAATTGTCTATTGAAGTTAGGTCCCCTTCCCAAATAAAAAGTTAATCGTCGATATAACGGTGGTAGAAGATGATGTGAAGTCCAGTATTCGGATTTATAGATAAAAATGTCCTGAAAGACCCCCATAAAAAGATTAGCGAAACTTGGCGCAAAGCACGTTCCCATCGCGGTCCCTTTTATCTGTAAGTATAAGGTATCTTTGAACTTAAAAACATTGTGGGTGAGGATAAAATGAATACTCCTTAGGATTAAAAGTTTTTGGTCTGGTGGTAAAAGGTCATCCGTGTCCAAGAATTGTTCTGTGCAATTGATGCCCAGGTCGTGTTGGATGTTTGAGTAAAGAGATGTTACATCCAGGGTTAGCCAGTGGTATGTGTCTTTCCACTTGACATTCTGCAGAAGCTTTATTAGGGTGGGGGAGTCTTTGAGGAATGACGGTAGTTGGACTACATATTTTTGCAGGAGGATGTTGATATAATGGGATAGGTTACATGTGATTGATGAAATGCCCGAAATGATGGGGTGGCCTGGTGGGTTAGAGATGTTCTTGTGAATCTTTGGTAAATGGTAAAAGGTGGCAATAGCTGGATCAGTGACGTAAATGTTTTCATACTCCTTCTTGCTGAGTATATGAAATGCGGAATCGATGAGAGCTTTGAATGAGTTGCAAGAAAATTTAGACTAAAACCTTTAGAATCACAGGTGCATATCCATGAAGCAAACATAATTACAAAAAACAAGATGGCTGCACACCGTTATATATACAAACAATAGAGCTAAGAAATGGGGGTCATTCTAGATAAAAGTGGTACAATACCGACTATAAATGAGTAATGGAAGCTCTTAGCGCACATACGTGTCGGGCCCATCTACCAGGCGTCAAGGTGGCTTCCGCAGATGGGTCCCTAACACTAAATATACTGCCTCACTTTGGACTTACTTAAGCCTACAATATTCAGGGCAGTGTAGGAACCAGCTACAAACGTACTCTGCTTAGAAGTCCCAGGTAGATGCACCTGTGATTCTGAAGGTTTTAGTCAAAATTTTCTTGCAATATATTGAGGGTAGCGCCTCTTTTAGACTGAACACGCCCATTTACCTGGGACTTCTGAGCAGAGTACGTTTGTAGCTGGTTCCTACACTGTCTGTTTCGTTGGGTGTTGGATGGGAATGATTTGGTATCCTTAATGATGGGTGGGAGTCAGAAATAGTCAGGGGAGATTCGACAATGGTGGATGGGGTTACGGCTGCTGGGGTGTAAAAAATTGCTTCAGGAGTTGAAGGCGGGAGGCGTATATTCGGTGAAAGTGATCCTGTGTTGGGGTCTTGGACAGCTTGATTTAGAGGGATTATCTAAGGTTGTAAGGTCCTTAGTGTTGGTGGCTGGGGCCCTTTGATTTTTGGTATCTCTGGAAGGATTTGTTGGAGGAGGGGTGGTGATCGCATGTTCCTTAAGCCAGAACTTGATATTGTCAGTGTTGAAATCCGTTCTGTCTATTGACGGTTTGCCTGCCTTCTTATTTAGGAGGTCTTTTTCAAGAGCCATAGCTCATGTTGTTACTAGCCTCTCGTATTTGGTGAATGACTGGTGGGTCCTATGTGTTAGAATGCGGTTATGGTATTTTTAAAATGTCATGCAGTTCTGTGGCATTCCAGATCCAGTGGAAAAATAGAACTGGCCAGCAATTTGTCAGCTACTCCTGGTCTTTTTTGTGGCAGCCAGGCCGCATCCATAACCAGTACAGTGTCCTTGTCATCGTCCTCATCAGTTACTTGTTCTCCTGCTCAGACTCCTCCTTCGCTCTGTCGTCACTCATCAATATTGAAATGTGTGGCCAGAAAACAAATCTATGTGATCAGCAATACGGTGGTGAGAAAGCTGAACTCCCACTTGGCCAAGTTGCTAGCAGTGCAGTTGCTGCAGTGCCACTTAGTTTTGGTAGTTGTGGTGCAATTTTGCACCTTCCCCAAAATGTAATTCTTCTCTGTGCCATCAGCTGCAGTTTTTGCCATATTCTATCTGTTGGACTTTTGGCTAGGTGTCCATCGTGGCACAGGTCCGCGATCCACACTTTCAACAAATGTACATTAATTCTTAACAAAAATGTAATTCTTCTCTTCTATGCCATCTGTTGGACTTTTGGCCAGTGTCTATAGTGGCGCAGTTGCGTGCCTTAAACAAAATTAAATTCTTCCCAAAATTTTTTATTCTTCTGTATGCCATTAGTGAGACTTGCCAGATAGGCATCCGTAAAAATTGTTTTGTCATTATGGAAATGTACAGCTATTCTGCTCCTTAATAAAAATGTAATTCTGCTGTATGATATTTATACTTCTGACCAGCTGTCTTTGTTTTGTTTTTTTTTTCAAAAAAATTGTTTAAAAGTCTCTTGTTTTCTAAATGACTGTGCCTTTTTCCGACCTATACCCTGTTCCCTGGCCCCATGGACCTGTGGGAAAGCAGTTTGGAACATTGGCTGGAACTGACCAAGGTTGGTATTGCTGTACTGTCCTGTGCAGCCTCCAGTATTATCTCAGCGAGGTGGGTGGGATTGTCACCAAAATTTAATTCTGCTGTATGGTATTAGTACTTCTGACCAGCTGTCTGTAAAAATTGTTTCCTTTTAGAAATGTAGCATAGTTCCATGTCTTCACCCAAATTTTAATTTTCTCTATGACAATAGAACTTCTGGTTAGCTGTCTGTAAAATTGTCTCATTTTCAAATTGTTGTACAGTTTTGTGCCTTAACAAAAATGTAATTCCACTGTAAGATATTCATACTTCTGCCCAGATGTCCATTTTTTTCAAACAAATTGCTTAAATTGCCTTGTTTTTTAAATGACTGTGACCTTTTCCTGGCACATACTGTGTTCCCTGACTAAATGGACATCTGGGCAGGAAGATTTGAATAGTGGCAGGAACTGGCCGAGTTTGTTCCTTACTATACTGTTTTGTCCAATATGGTAAATATGTTCGGGTCTACTTGAAGAAAGTGACCTCTATTTAGGGCTACATAGTTACAGCGCAGGATTTAGCCACTAATAAGTGGGGCCTGTTGGGGAGGTTACTCTGCTTTTATTCAAGGTACCGTTTGAGGGACATTGTATAATATACCCAGAATACCCAGGTCCCTGACCCACATTTGGGCAGCTATCATTGTTTTCATCAAACTGTAAGTATTTTTATAGTTTAGCTTCATTGCACCATGTGGCTCCAGATAATCCTTAGAAGCTTTTTTTTTTTTTTTGCTGTGAAATTATTTTGATGCTATAATTTGTGAAAATCTTGGAGACAGTGATATACATTTGTGTAAGGCATGTAATGTTTGTTTATATACCTATGTTCATATGGCATATTTTTAGCAAATTAGTCTGTGTTCACACCTCCATTCTTTTTTCTGTTCTGATCCATCAGAGGAGCAAAAAACAGAAAACAGAATTTCTCTTATAATAAATATAAATCATAAAATTTACCGGTTGTACATTATCTGTCTTCATTCAGTTCACTGTTAAAAATGATGGATGGGTCCCGTATTTTAGTTATCCATTCTTTCGGATGAAAAAATAGCCTAGCAGTGTTTCATTCCAACTGAATCTGAACAAGGAGAAAAACAACAATGGTGTAAACATACCCTTAGAGATGGCACTAATTATTTTTTTTAACCCCTTAAGGACCCATGACGTACATGTACTTCATGAGGTCTGCGGGGCTCTAGGGGAAGATCGGATTGGAATCGCGGCACCATGGCTGCTCTTACCTGCAGGCAGCCATGCCAGGTAAGGGCAGCATGGTGCCGATCCGCCCCCCTGCAGCTCCAAGCACTGCGATTGGCCAATTAATGAGACCGGCACATCGCAGCGCAGGAAGTTGTCAGAAGCTGCGGGTCGGGTCGGGAGGAGGTCAGGGGACGGTGGCCGGTGCTAAACTGGTCAGCATCGGTCACATCCGAGGTGAGGCAGGGGACACCAGTGTTTTGGGTCCCCTGCCAGCGCTGCGATTGGCTGGAACAACGCTCCAGCCAATGGCAGTGCTATAGCTGCACAGGAAGAGGCTGAACTTCCCTGCATGCAGCCATTCTAGCTCGTGACTGCATGCAGAAAGGTTCTGTGCCTTTCTGTGCTGCTGTGGCTTGCTGGGACTTGTGGTGTACCACCACTGTGAATTTAACCCCTTTGCTGCTGAAAAGAAGAAAGAAGAAGAACATCTGGAATAGCTGCACAGATTTTTTTTTTTCATTTGCAGCTGTTCCAGATCCCTCCGTCCCTGTCCCTTCCCCTTTTTTTGTGTGTGAAAAAATAACGGCAGTTAGCCTTTTTTTTTTACAACCAACTTCACGTGTGAAGACATTACATACACATCCCTCACACTAAATAAAGGTTTCCACATTTGACCACGTCACACCCCAATAAAATAAAAATGGCCTGTCCATCCCAACGACTATACTCAGCTGAAGAGGCATACGCCATGCTTGCCTCCAATATGGAGTCTGCCATTGAGGGAGAAAAGGATGCCACTTTCCTCTACCCCCTCCTCATCATCCTTATCCGCTGATGAGGGATCCTCTAGAAGGCGCCCCAGGGTAGCAGAGGAGGCAGCCCCCAGAGTGAGCCCACATAGACCCCACCCCCTAACGATTATCAGCCCCAAATTCCTGAGTTTGTGGGCAACTCGGGAATTCTGATAGATTGTGCGGGCTTCACTAAGCTAGATTTTTTCAAAATCTTCTTCTCTGAAGATTTTGTAAATTTAATGGTGGCCCAAACCAATTTGTACGCCCAACAATTCATTGCTCAGAACCCTAGTTTACCATACGCTAGACCTCAAGGTTGGACCCCATAGATGCAGTAGAGATGAAGTTTTTGGGACTCGTGCTGCATATGAGCGTAATAAAAAAAAAAAACGTTAGGCAATATTGGAGTTCTGACATTTTCTACCAGACTCCAATTTACAGTCAGACCATGACCCGGAAACTATTTGAATCAATCCAAAAATTCCTACACTACAATGACAATTCACAGTGCCCACCCCAAAACGACCCAACATTTAACCGACTGTTCAAGGTTAGGCCTGTCATTGACCACTTCAGCAACAAGTTTGCTCAGGTGTACAACCCAGAGAAAAATGTCAGTGTAGATAAGTCCCTATTATTGTTCATAGGGAGGATTCGATTCCGCCAATACCTGCCTAGCAAACGGGCAAGGTATTGCAAAAAAATAGACAAACTCTGTTTGAGTAGCTCCGGGTACACCGGCAAGTTTCCGAAGAAAAAGATTCCAGGATAGAACCTCCAGAATGCCCCCCGTCCTAGGAGTTAGTGGGAAGTAGTGATGGACGAACATCTGCCGGGACGGTTTGCGAACGCGATCAAATGTTCGCGAACCGCAAGTTCGCGGCGGGTCCCATTCATTTTAATGGCAGGCGAACCTGAAAAACCTTCAGCTCATATTTGCAGCCAAGAAATAATTACTTGAAGTGCACAAATATTCACATAACATGGACAGTGACATACCAGATGTATTATTCGAATTTGCGATCTCTATTCATTATTTTTTCAATGCGAAATATCGGCACTATAATTTTTGTGTACGCGCATGTGTAAATGCATTATACAGTACCCAAATGCACTATAAAGAAAGTATATTAGTATATAACACCCCACTTCAATCAGTTTTTTTGGGGGACGATCACACCAGTAGAAATGATTTGTTCCAATAACGCTTGTCCCTCTATATACCTGCAGTATCGCAGAAGAACCGCTTTTCGCTCTGTAAATGATTTATCACTGACACCCAAAATAATCCGAACCTCTCACTCCCGACTCCAAGACTTCTCCTGAGCTGCACCAGTTCTCTGGAATGCCCTACCCCAAGAAATTAGGTTAAGTCACAATATACACAGTTTTAGGCGCTCCCTAAAACACACATCTTTTAAGGGTGGCCTATTATATCTCCTGATCTAACTCATCTCCATATATAGTCCATTTATCGTTAGTTCCTTAACCTGATCCTCCACCAAACTCTCCACTGCACCCATGCACCCAGAAACACTACAGATATCGACTGGTGACTGGCTCATGCAGCTTTATATCTACTCCTCTATTTTCCCAAAATGGCTGGGCCATCACCCCTATCTCCTAGCTCCTTATAGATTGTAAGCTTTTGTGAGCAGGGCCCTCATTCCTCTTGTTGTAATTATTCTCTGGTCTGTTACTATGTTATTTATGTCTGTGAACCCCTGAATTGTAAAGTGCTGTCGAGTATGTTGGTGCTATATAAATAAGTATTATCATCATTATTATTATGGACTATCCCTAAAATATCAGATTGGCAGGGGCCCGATGGTCATCTGTTTGGGAGTAATTCTGACTAGTGATGGACAAACATCTGCCGGGACGCGAACGCGAACCGCAAGTTCGCGGCGGGTCCCATTCATTTTAATAGCAGGCAAACCTGAAATACCTTCAGCTCATATCTGCAGCCAAGAAATAATTACTAGAAGTGCACAAATAGTCCCATAACATGGACAGTGACATACCAGATGTATTATTCGAATTTGCGATCTCCATAAATAAAAAAATTCAATGCAAAATATCAGCAATATAATTTTCGCGTACGCGCATGCGCAAATGCACTATACAGTACCCAAATGCACTATAAAGAAAGTATATTGGTATATAACACCCCGCTTCAATCAGTTTTTTTGGGGGACGACTGGTATATCACACCAGTAGAAATTATTTGTTCCAATAACGCTTGTCCCTCTATATACCTGCGGTATCGCAGCAGAACCGCACACAACTGCAGCACAATACAAATGCACTATAATATACTTTCTAACATAGAAAGTATATTATAACATTGTACAAGGAAGGCAATCCATTAGAATATACATGAAGATAAAACGTAACCTTTAATAATTTTACTATGAGGGTCCATTCACACGTCTGTAAGTGTTTTGTAGATCCGCAAAACACGGGCACTGGCAATGTGCATTCCACAATTTGCAGACTGCACATCGCCAGCACTATAATAGAAAATGCCTAATCTTGTCTGCAATTTTTTGGGCGGAAACGGAAGCACGGATGCGGAAGTGCCGAACCGCAAATGCGGATGCGGACAGCAATTTCTGGCCCCATTGAAAATGAATGGGTCTGCACCCGTTCCTGCAAAATTGCGGAACAGATGCGGACCCATTTTGCGGATGTGTGAATGGAAAAGGTATCCCTCAAAATGAAAATAAATTAAATTAATAAAGTTAAGCAAAAAGCATAGATGTGGTTAGGGCCGGTTCTAGGTGAAATGGGGCCCTGGGGCAGAAAAAAAAAAGGCCCCCCCCCCCCCCCCCACATGACACTTGCTGACTTTAACGTCCCGTATTGTAAACAAATGCAAGTGGCAAAGCAACATGTACAAGTAAAAATCCCCCCAAATGCACATTTCTCCAGTCCAACTGACTCCAAACAGAACCATGGCGGGCTAGTACACTGGCACGGGTGAGATGGTGCCTGGGATGGATCCGACCCAGTTTAATCAACCAACCTACCAGTAACTGGCCCTCTCCCCCCCCAAATGCACATTTCTCCAGTCCAACTGTCCAAACAGAACCAGGGCGGGTTAGTATACTGGCACTGGGATGGGTGAGATGGTGCCTGGGATGGATCCCGATCCAGTTTAATCAACCAACCAGTTACTGGTAGGTTGGTTGATTAAACTGGGTCGGATCCATCCCACCCGTCCCAGTGCCAGTATGCCCCGCCCACCCTGGCTCCCGGCGGTGTTCAGCATATATTGACAAGAATCTGGGGCATTACATGATGTAACACCACCCAACTTTCCTGCTGTCCAGCATTGCACATGCGCAGAGACATGAGAAAAGTTTGAGGAAGTAAGCTCCCCCCTTCCCCCCATCCTCTGTGTCATGCAGGACAGCTGGGAGACACTGACATTACTTGCTATCCTGCATGACACATGTGCAGAGACAGGAGTCTCTGGGAAAGCTGGGTGACCCCCCTCCCCTCTGCCTTTCCATGTTCTTATTATCTGCATTTATGCCATGCAGGATAGCAGGAAATCTGAGTGACCTTACATGATGTAATAGCACCCAGCTTTTCTGCTGTCCTGCATGGCACATGTGGAGAGACATGAGAATAGTCTGAGAAAGCTGAGTAAGGCTACTTTCAGACTAGCGTTCAGAGCGGATCCGTCTGGTGTCTGCACAGACGGATCCACACCTATAATGCAGACGGATCCGTTCAGAACGGATCCGTCTGCATTATAGTTCAGAAAAAAATCAAAGTGTAAAAGTTAGTCAGACGGATCCGTCCAGACTTTGCATTGAAAGTCAATGGGGGACGGATCCGTTTGAAATTGCACCATATTGTGTCAACGTCAAACGGATCCGTCCACATTGACTTGCATTGTAAGTCTGGACGGATCCGCTTGGCTCCACACGGCCAGGCGGACACCTGAACGCTGCAAGCTGCGTTCAGGTGTCCGCCTGCTGAGCAGAACGGAGGCCAAACGGTGACAAACAGATGCATTCTGAGCGGATCCGCATCCACTCAGAATGCACTGGGGCTGTACGGATCCGTTCGGGGCCGCTTGTGAGAGCCTTCAAACGGAACTCACAAGCGGAACCCCGAACGCAAGTGTGAAAGTAGCCTAACACAACTCCCACCTCCCCTCATATCTTCTCATGCCTCTGCACTTGTGCCATGCAGGACATCAGGAAAGCTGAGTCACATTACATAATAGCACCCAGCTTTCCTCCTGTTCTGAATGGCATATGTGCAGAGGAATAGCCTGGGAAAGCTGAGTGACCCCCCCTCCCTCCACACATACACCTCTGCACTGTCCTCACCTACAAGTCGTCACTTCATTACTGGTGGGGTTGTGGCAATCCAGAGGAATCCGGCGGGAGGCGGAGCTAGGAGGCGGGGGGCGGAGCTCGGAGGCGGGGCTAGCAGACGGGAGAAAGTTGGAAGATAGATGGGGGGGACTCTCCTCCACTGGGGGCCCCCCTTCCTCACGGGCCCCATAGCAGTTGCGTGGTCTGCCTATGGTAGGTACGGCACTGCTTTGCTTCTCCTTCAATCCAAGTTCTCCCTGCTCCGCCCCCCTGCTCTGGGCAGGGGGGGCGGAGCCTGTGGCAACATAACATACGTCAGCCAGACGCTAGACGTGCCTGCCTTGCCTGTGCTGTGCATGCCGCTGCTCCAGTCTCGGATCTCTTAAAGAGACAAGCAGCGCAGCCACAGCAGCCACCGGCGTCCGGCGGGGGGCCCCTCCACTCCAGACTCCAGCCCAGTTTTAATTACATTACTGCGGCGCGGCGCCACACAGGCACACAATAGAATTATAGATATAGTAGTAGTTGCGGCCGGGCCGGCGCTGGGGGCCCCTAAGGAGTCAGGGGCCCGGGGGCAATTGCCCCCCTTGCCTCTATGGTAGCGCCGGCCCTGGATGTGGTAGGCAATAATGTGGTAGGCACCAAATCAGAAACCATATGTCCTACCCCAATCCGGGGGGTTCCAGTGCACATCCATGAATCCTGGAGGGAAAGCAAAAAACATCTATCCCAGGGCTAGATTATGATGTGGTATTGAAGGACAGGGTGGGCAAAGAACTGTCCCTGATATTGCCCTACAGGGGGGTGCTATTCTGTCCCTGATAGCCTAACCACAGACCACCTGCCCTGATAAGAGCCCCTAGGCCCCTGACTTCCAGGTGATCACACCTATACCAGTCCTTATAAAGACTTTTGTGGCCCTATTAGCTAGCGTTTGGTGTCCCTAACAGCCTGTCCCAGCTCCAAACAGCAACCTCTCCCTACACTGGCAAAACACTGAATGTAAAATGGCAGCCAGATCAGGTTTATTTATAAGGTAGGGGGTATGTCCATGTGCTGAAACTTCTCAATTGGCTGTCTTGTACCACCTGATGGATGTGTCATGGGTCAAAGTTCTTCACAATGTAAAAGAATATGGCAGACTCGAATATCTCCATATGTTCGCATGTTCGGCGAATCGCGAACACGCAAAGTTTGCCGCGAAACGACCGCCGGGCGAACCGCATGGCCATCTCTAGTGGGAAGATTGTGTTGGATTACTGCGCCCACTGCTGGATAAGGGTTACCACCTCTATGTGAATAACTATTATACCAGCATACCCCTATTCAGGTCCCGTACTGCCAGAGGTACTGTGGCTTGCGGCACAGTACGCAAAAAATCAGAGAGGCCTCCCTAGATCCCTGGTAGGGCAACCACTGAGAATGGGCAAAGGTAGGGCTCTCTGCAATGAGAATATGCTGGTGGTTAAGTACAAGGACAAGAGGGACGTCCTTGTACTGACCACCATTCACACTAGCGCCAGCTCCCCTTCTGCTGAACGAGGTACCACTACCACTGTCCCCAAACCAAACTACATCCTTGATTACAACAGGCACATGGGAGGGGTGGATCTTGCAGATCAACTTATGAAGCCCTACAGTGCCACACGAAAAACAAAAGTGTGGTACAAAAAGCTGGCTGTACACATTGTACAGATAGCAATGTGCAATGCGTACATCTTATTTTAATCTTCAGGCCACAGAGGAACTTTCCTTCAGTTCCAAAAGGTGGTTTTTAAGGACCTAATTTAGCAAACCCATGCAGGGGAGAGTCTCAGTACTTCATGGTGCCCGTGTCGTACCAGGTCAACATTTTCCAGGTCAAGTCCCCCAGACAGCAAGGAAGGGAAGGACCCAAAAAAGATGCAGGGTGTGTCACAAAAGAGGGATAAGGAAAGACACCATTTATCAATGTTAAGCCTGCCCTGGAAAACCTGGCCTGTGCATGCAGGACTGCTTCAGAATCTACCACTCATCCATGGAGTATTAATTTAATTTCATTCTTTATACTCCCTGTAATACTTCCACTTTATATCTGATTTAGTCCACCTCGCTTGCATATCCACTTTCCAACAACCACTACATATTCTTTTCTGTGAGATATCTGTTTGCTAAAAAGTACCCTTTCCGCCACTTAAAATGTTCGTACGGGGGTGCTCTTTCCGAAATGGGCTCACTTCTTGGGGTTTTTCATTTCTGGGGACCTCAGGAAATTTTTTAAATGCGACATGGCAGCTAAAATCCATGTCTGCCAATTCAGGCCTGCAAAAACCATATTTTGCACTTTGCCTCTAGAGGCCTGCTGTGTGCCAATACAGCAGACTACAAGCACATATGGGATGTTCGTAAAATGGGGAACAAATACTGGGGTGCATTTTCTCCTTTAACCCCTTGTGAAAGTGAAAAATTAGGGTCTGTTAGTAGTTTTTCATTTTTACAAATGTGTGCTTTGAAATGCTTCTCTCAAGTAAGGCCTCATGCACACGACCGTTGTTTGGGTCTGCATCCGAGCCGCCGTTTTGGCGGCTCGGATGCGGACCCATTCACTTCAATGGGGCCGCAAAATATGCGGACAGCACTCCGTGTGCTGTCCGCATCCGTGGCTCCGTTCCGCAGCCCCGTTAAAAAAATATAACATGTCCTATTCTTGTCCGCGCTTTGCAGACAAGAATAGGCATTTATATTGCCGGCGCCCGTTCCGTTCCGCAAATTGCGGAAGGCAACATAGGCGGCTTCTGTTTTTTGCGGATCCGCAATTTGCGGACCGCAAACTACGGCACGGCCATGTGCATGAGGCCTAATTCTGACTTCTGCGAGGCACCTGTTTGCTAAAAAGTACCCTTTTCACCACTTAAAATGTTCATACGGGGGTGCTCTTTCCAAAATGGGGTCACTTTTGGGGTTTGTTCATTTCTGGGGACCTCAGGAAATTTTTTAAATGCGACATGGCAGCTAAAATCCATGTCTACCTATTCAGGTCAGCAAAATCCATATTTAGCTGTTTGACTCTAGAACCCTGCTATGAGCCCATACATCATTTTTTGAGCACATATGGGATGTTGGCATATTCAGGGTGAAATGGGGAACAAAATGTGGGATGCATTTTGTCCTGTTACCCCTTGTGAAAGTGAAAAATGTGGGTGTAAAGCAACTTTTTCTAGAAAAAAATGTAATTTTTTATTTTCACAGCCAAGCGTTTCCTAATTCTGTGAAACGCCTGATTGGTCAAAGTGCTCACTACACACATTGAAATATTCCTTGAGGGGTGTAGTTTCCGGAAAGGGTCACTTTTTGGGGGTTTCCACTGTAGGGCCACCTCAGGGTGTCTTCATATGCGACATAGCTCCCAATTACCATTCCAGCTAAATCCTCTCTCCTAACCGCCATATGGTGCTCCTTCCACTCTGAATACTGCTGTGCGCCCATACATCAGTTTTTGATCACACATGGGGTGTTTCTGTAAACTCCAGATTCAGGGTAATAGATTTTGAGTTTTGTTTGGCTGTTAACCCTTGATGTGTTGTAGAAAAAATAGATAAAAATTGAAAATCTGCTAAATAAAGTGACGTTTTGAAATTTCATTTAATTCTTGTGGGGCACCTAAAGGGTTAACAAAGTTTTTAAAATCAGTTTTGAATAGCTTGAGGGGTGTAGTTTCTAAAATGGGGTGATTTATGGGTGGTTTCTAATATGTAAGCCCCAGAAAGTGACTTCATAATTGAACTGGTCATGAAAAAATTGGGGTTTGGAAATGTTCTTAAAAATTTTAAGATTTGGTTCAAAACTTCTAAGCCTTCTAACGTCCCTAAAAAATAAAATGTAATTTTCAAAATGATCCAAACATGAAGTAGACATATGGGGAATGTAAAGTAATAAAAAATTTTGGAGGTATTACTATCTATTATAAAAGTAGAGAAATTGAAATTTGGAAATTTGCCAATTTTTGGGGTAAATGTGGTATTTTTTTTATAAATAAAAAAAATAAAAATTTGACTCCATTTTACCACTCTCTTGAAGTACAATATGTGATGAGAAAACAATCTCAGAATGGCCTGGATAAGTAAAAGTGTTTTAAAGTTATTACCACATAAAGTGACATTCTCAGATTTGCTAAAAATGGCCTGGTCCTTAACCCTTTCATGACCAAGGGTCATTGATGCCCCAGTGTCCAGGTCAAAATTTACAAATCTGACATGCGTCACTTTATGTGGTAATACCTTTGGAACACTTTTATTTATCCAAGCCATTCTGAGATTGTTTTCTCGTGACACATTCTACTTCATGACAGTCATAAATTTGAGTCAATATATTTCACCTTTATTTATGAAAAAATCCCAAATTTACCCAAAATTTTGAAAATTTAGCAATTTTCTAAATTTCTATTTCTATGCTTTTAAAACAGAAAGTGATACCTCATAAAATATTTATTACTTAACATTCCCCATATGTCTACTTTATGTTGGCATCATTTTGGAAATGTTATTTAATTTTTTTACGACATTAGAAGGCTTTGAAGTTTAGAAGCAACTCCTAAAATTTTTAAGAAAATTTCCAAAACCCACTTTTTAAGTACCAGTTCATTTCCGAAGTCACTTTGTGGGGCTTACATAGTGGAAACCCCCTATAAATGACCGCATTGTAGAAACTACACCCCTCAAGTTACTCAAAACTGATTTTACTAACTTTGTTAACGCTTTAGGTGTTCCACAAGAATTAAAGGAAAATGGAGATTAAATTTCTAAATTTAACTTTTTGGGCAGATTTTCCATTTTATTACATTTTTTTCTTTAACACATTGAGGGTTAACAGCCAAGCAAAACTCAATATTTATTACCATGATTCGGCAGTTTACAGAAACACCCCACATGTGGTCATAAACTACTGTAAGGGCTCACGGCACGGAGCAGAAGGAAATGACTGGTTTTTGGTAGGCAGATTTTGCTGGACTGGTTTTTAGATGCCATGTCCCATTTAAAGCCCCCCTGATGCACCCTTACAGTAGATACTCCCAAAAGGTGTCCCTATTTTGGAAACTAGGGGATAAGGTGCCAGTTTTATTGGTACTATTTTGGGGTACATATGATTTTTAATTGCTCTATATTATGTTTTTTTGTGAGGCAATGTAACCAAAAAATGGCTGTTTTGGCACAGAATTGTTATTTTAAATACTTTACAAGATTCATCTGACAGGGTAGATCATGTGCTATTTTTATAGAGCAGGTTGTTACGGACGCAATAATATAAAATATGTCTACTTTCTTTGTTTGTTTGTTTCAGTTTTTCATAATAAAGCATTTTTGAAAAATAAATTATGTTTTTGTGTGTCCATTTTCTGAACGCAATATTGTTTTTATTTTTCTGCCGATCGTCTTGTGCAGGGTCTCGTTTTTTGCAGAAAGAGTTGAGGTTTTTTATTGGAACCATTTTTGGGTACATGGGATTTTTGATCATTCATTATTACACTTTAGGCAAGGTGACCAGAAAATGGTCTGTTTTTGAACAGTTTTTATTTATTTATTTTTACAGCGTTCATCTGAGGGGTTAGGTCATGTGACAGTTTAATAGAGCAGATCGTTACGGACGCGGCAATATCTAATATGTATACTTTTTCTTCTTTATTTAAGTTTTACACAATAATATCATTTTTTGTCTCCATAGTCTGAGAGCCATAGCTTTTTTATTTTTTAGGCTATTGTCTTGAATAGGGTATAATTTTTAGCGGGATGAGGTGACAGTTTGATTGGTACTATTTTGGGGGGCATACGCCTTTTTGATTGCTTGGTGTTGTAAGGTGACAAAAATGGCTTTTTTGGCACTGTTTTTATATATATATATTTTTTTACGGTGTTCACCTGAGGGGTTTAGTCATGTGATATTTTTATTGAGCTGGTTGTTACGGATGCGGCGATACCTATTATGTACACTTTTTTATGTATTTCACTTTAACACAATAATAGCATTTTTGAAATAAAAAAATTATGTTTTAGTGTCTCCATGTTCTGAAAGCTATAGTTTTTTTGTTTTTTGAGCGATTTTTTTTATGTAGGGTCTCATTTTTTGTGGGATGAGGCGATGGTTTTATTGGTACCATTTTGTTTGACATACGCCTTTTTGATCTCTCGGTTTTGCACTTTTTGTAATGTAAGGTGACAAAAATGGCTTTTTTTTTTACACAGTTTTTATTTTTTATGGTGTCTATTGGACGGGGTCGATCATTAAATATATTTATAGAGACGGTCGTTCCGGATGTGGTGATACCTAATATGTGTATTTTTTTTTTAATTTTATTTTATAGGAAAAGGCAATTCATTTTTTTCATTCACATTTTTATTTATTTATTAATATTAACTTTTATTATTTTAATTTATTTTTTTATCAAGTCTCACTTGGATCTTGAAGATCCAGTGGAGCTGATGGCTGTACTATACTTTGCAATGCTCTTGCATTGCAAAGTATAATACTATCAGATTTCCTGTAGATGGCAACACCGGACACCTTTGCAAAGCGTCCGGTTGCCATGGCAACCATCGGGCGCTGCCATCGCAGTGCGGCAGCCCCGATGGTTGAGAGAGGGAGCCCCCTTCCTTTATTAACCCCATGGTTGCCGCTGTCATCTAAGGGGTTACAGCAGAGTGTCAGCCTACAGCTGACACTAGCTGCTGATGGCGGCAGCTCAGGAACAGAGCCGCCACCATTAAATACAGCAGGGGGGCCGCATCGGGGGCAGGGGGCACAAATGGGGGCAGCGCTGGAAAGGGGGGGTACTGCCAGCATGGAGGGGGCACAGATGGAGGCAGGAGCATGGATGGGGGGAGGGGGGGACCACATCAGGGGCACAGTTGGGGGCAGGATACATGGATGGGGAGGGCGACTGCATCAGGGGCAGGCGGGGACAGATGGCGGAGGCAGCAGCAGAGCAGGGACAGGAGCTTTAATCCAAGCATTTTGCAGCGCTTTGATCAAAGAGCTTCCATGACGTCTATACACGTGCTAGCTGCACTGGGTATGTGCAGCTAGCACATATATAGCCGTATGGCAGTCAGGAAGGGGTTAAGGTAAAAAATGGCAAGGTCCTTAAGGGTTTAAATAACTCAGCTACATGAGTATGTAGTAATATTGTAGTAAATCTAGGCTGACAGCATGTTTGTTCTGGGTCCTTGCTGATGATCGGGAACAAGTTGTTGTAGGAAGACCTGTTCCACATCTATTCACTTGTGTAGACAGCGGTGAAAGCAGTCAGCTAGTTCGTTGTCCAGTCATATTAATAATGTCAGAAACAAAGAAGAATAGAGCTCATAGTACCAAAAATATAAATTTTATTGAAGCATGATTAAAATAACACAAAATAGAAAAAGCTAATGCATGTGATGCCGTTAAACATGATAATGAGAGCGGAGGACAAAAAAGAGCGCCACCCCGGGAAGGAAAACACACGGATGAGAGAATACAATAATTTAATTTAACATGGGAGGAAAAAATTTTGGGTAAAGTGCCCAACCCATGCAATAAATAAATAAATAATGGAACCAGTAGGTGCCAGGTGAGACAGTGGTCAACACATACACCCCCAATGGCATAAGGAATATGCAGACACAAATGAAGATGAAAGTATGTTGCATAAATAGACCAGGTGTATGTGAACAACAAGATCGTATAGCCAAGGGAGAGTAGCAGGAGACCGAAGCTCACCTATAACAAACCGTGTGCAAAGAAACCCCCTGACGAAGGCACGCCGAAACGCGCGTTGGGGTAGCGCCACCCTGGGTTTCTTTGCACACGGTTTGTTATAGGTGAGCTTCGGTCTCCTGCTACTCTCCCTTGGCTATACGATCTTGTTGTTCACATACACCTGGTCTATTTATGCAACATACTTTCATCTTCATTTGTGTCTGCATATTCCTTATGCCATTGGGGGTGTATGTGTTGACCACTGTCTCACCTGGCACCTACTGGTTCCATTATTTATTTATTTATTGCATGGGTTGGGCACTTTACCCAGAATTTTTTCCTCCCATGTTACATTAAATTATTGTATTCTCTCATCCGTGTGTTTTCCTTCCCGGGGTGGCGCTCTTTTTTGTCCTCCGCTCTCATTATCATGTTTAACGGCATCACATGCATTAGCTTTTTCTATTTCTGTTATTTTAATCATGCTTCAATAAAATTTATATTTTTGGTACTATGAGCTCTATTCTTCTTTGTTTCTGCTGTTTTACTCGGGAGCTTATGCCGAGTTATACTTTTGGTGTGTCCCTTGTGGTTGCATTGGGTGGGCACTGTCCCTCACCTGTCCCGGGGACACCCTGGGTCATTTTGTTTGTTTTTCATATTAATAATGTGTCAACTGAAATCATCAGTATCAGCAGCACAACTCCCCATGTAAGCAGGGCATGTGCTGCCAACAATGATGAAACTGTAAATGAACGAACAATCTTAGTAACGATTATTCATCACCCTACAGTATAGTCATTGCTGAATGTAAATGACGCTAAGTGAGCATGCTGCATTTCCGATCATTGCTTATCAGAGCCAAATCATTGGCCCATGTAAATGAGCGTTAATAGGGACACCCAAGGCAAGGTTGGTGGACAGTGTCAACCTTTTCACACTGGTCACTAAGTAGTTGGTAGGGACGACTTTGGAGACAATAGAGCTACGGTAAGTCCACCTCCTAAATTGTTTTGGTTGCATATTGGTTTCATAATGATTTGATGGGTCCTTCTTCGGCGATCTCTTAATGAATAACTGTCATATTTTCACTCAAAATAACATTTTCATATATGTTGTTGCTGCTCTTGTGATGATAATCCATAATCACTAATTATTGTGTTCACATACAACTTGTTTAATAAGAATCCATCCATAGCAACCGCTCCTCACAAGACTTCTTTCTGACTATCTTCTCAAGATGGCCGCCGATGCCCTTACCCTGAGGCTAAGACCTCCCTCCCTAACTTCCCAGAATTCATTCGGCTCATCTCGGGAACGCGCAGCCTAACCCCAACCAATCGGCTTTCTCCAGACTTAAACACTCCCTCTTCCTCCTGAGTAGTTGATCGTAAATATTCTAATCGCTAATTTTTAGATCAAATATCGGCACTATCCCGGTCCAATGGAAGCGCACACGCAGCGTTTGGGACTGCCCACTACTACCTCCTCCGTCTTCTGCATATAGAAGATAGGAGACGGAGGACACCTAGCAACACTGTTTTAGCCGCACCACTGAAATGCCTGGGGGAGGAAAGAACATGCTGCAATTACTAGGTAATTCAATACCTATAGGCCGAATGCACACGGCCGCGTGTATTACGAGTGTATTACTGTAGTGCAGCGGCGGCATGAAGCGCACAGTGTCATAGCAACCAATGACGCCGTGCGCTCCCGCTGTCAGCAGGAATCCAGGCAGGCATACCACGGACCGCTCACGGCCGCGGAACACGGCCATGTGCATTCGGCCATACAAAAGGGAAACTAGGGAACTAAGGTAAACTTAGTCAAACCAATCCAATTACAATAAAAAAAAATATGACAGTTACCCTTTGAGTGATCTGTTTTTTGAGATGATTAAAAATGTCAGAAATGACACTAAATGGTGTAACATAAAAAAATGAACATACACTCCCCTTTCCCCTCAGCACTGCACCTACTGTTGATGCTTGTTTACAGATTGCAAGGATGATGCATGGCACATCACTGCCACCAGCAATCAGTGTCCTTTCTTAGGCTACGTCTACACGACGACATTTGTCGCGCGACATTTTGTTGCACTAATGTCGCGCGACAATTTTTATAATGGCAGTCTATGGTGTCGCACTGCAACATGCAACATGCTGCGACTGCGACGCAACAGTCGCAGAAAATCCATTCAAGATGGATTTTTCTGCGACTGTTGCGTCGCAGTCGCAGCATGTTGCAGTGCGACACCATAGACTGCCATTATAAAAATTGTCGCGCGACATTGGTGCAACAAAATGTTGCGCTACAAATGTTGCAGTGTAGTTGTGCGACAAATGTCGTCGTGTAGACCTAGCCTTATTTCACACCATTTGGTGGCATGTCTGAGATTTTAATTATCTCAGGCAATTCCTTTAAAAGACAATTCCATTTATAAGTAGCAATAGTAAACTATGGTGTGCGCTATATTTTCGGCATCATTTGCAACTTTTTACTACACTTGCCATGTGGTGTTAAGTGTGCGGGGCTTAGCGGTAGGGGGTGTAGCCTCCCATGGTCCATAAGAATTACTATAATGCACAGAATAGCAGCAGCTACAAGCATGCACATCTGAGCGTGTCAGTATGTTTTCCAAACCTGACCGGATTTTTGAGGTATGTATTGAGGCTTTGGAAATATCAGATAACAGGTGAGGAGAGATTGTATGCGGCCCACAATCAGCAGTTTCTGCTGCAGCCTCTCTCCATTTTCTTTTTTTTTGGGGGGGATTTAACTTTTCACCTTAGGCAGCAGAAAAGCTTGTGCACCTCACCTCTGATCCATTCCAATAAAACAGCAGATTTGTTGCATTTTTTTGTTGACTGCCGACTCTTTAAAGGGAATGTGTCATCACAAAATGAGATTCTGTTTAAATCACATTTTCATGTTAAGCACATTTTTAAAGACTTTTGATGTTATTTTTAATTTTCCATGTCAATATCTATATTTAAACAAAAACCATAAAATCTTGCAGTTTTCGCACTGACCACTAAGCCTAATAATAGGCTCCGCATCTTGGTCTGTCTAGATCACTTCACTGCAGTTATCTGCTTATCTGTCATTCTAATCCTGCCTGTAATGATATCACCTCTGTGTACAGATAAGACAGGATCCACCATTCACAATAGGTGATTGTCGGAGCTTATCTATTCCTTCCTTGTACAACGACCTCTGCAGAGGTCACAGAGCAGGCCTAGAAAACTCTCCCATAGAAGTCAATGAGGTCCCCTCCTGACCATTGTGTCTATGGCCCATGGGGCTGCCATAAAGCAATTTTCTGCTTTCTAAATGCCGTAAAGAACAGCTCATACAAGATGGCTTCCCCCATAATCATGTTCAGGAATAGAATAAAGGAAACGGCAATCAGAAAATAAAATCAGATTGGAAAAAAGGAGGTGTGTTACTATCTGATTTTAATAGTAAAAAAAAAATAAAAAATTGGGACACATTTCCTTTAAGACTCAAACCAGCACCATAAACGTGAGCAAAGGCATGGAACGCTCAAGACCATTGATTTTTTTTCTCTCCCATCATTGTCATTGTGCTGTCTGCCAACTTCTAAACTATTACGGTAAGTCCAATGTGAAAGTTTTAGAGGAGCTCCGGTGTACTTCTGACCTTGTTTACATTTACCTTTTTGCATTTTTTTCATCCTTGCTATGAGGATTTGGTTTTCTATTTGCTGAAGCTTGTGGTTTATTGAGCGTAATAAAGTGTTCTGACTTTCATACTGGAAAGGTGTGTTCAGAATGATTTTCCTTTAACCTATAATTTAAAAAGCTAAATAAAACATTTTAAAAAATCCACGTGATACAGTGAGATTTGCTGACAGGCATACGGATTTTTTGTCTTTTTAAAGTACAAAGCGCACATTTAGGTTAAAACCATTAGAAATTCACACCAGCTAAATACGAAAAAGGGGGAAAAAAAGTTATCATCTCATTTTCTTCCACGCTCGCAGTCATTATTATAATGTACGATAAAAGAGCCGACAGTGGAAAAAGTCCATTATAAAACTACAGTTTGCTATTGATTGCCAATGTAATTATTCACCTAGAAAAAAAAGCAAACAAGAAATTACCTTCTCGCTAATTGATTGTTTCTGAAAGTCTAGCAGTTTCTAGGTTACTGTGAACGCTAATATTAGTTTTCTATAAATAAGATAAAGAGTACTGAAGGGAAACTGAGAATCCAATTGGGTCTCATCATTACAATTCAACAAATGAAGCACAACTCAATACGCTCAGATCAAACAGGCTTTCTCGGCGAAAAAACTAAACAATAAGAATATCTTTTTTTTTTAAAAAGCGGTTTCATCTTAAGGCATGCTAAGCCATGTAAAATCCTAACCATAGATGTATCCCTGGGTACTGTGGAAAGTATTTGACAAGGTTTTATGAATGTACTCTTTTCACACTACAAAAGTAGACCGGTTCAATAATGTAGACGAAAACACTGCGGCAAGTTTTTTGAAGATAAAAGTTAAATGCCAGCAGAGTTCCGTTTCAAGTGCTTCCAAACTTTTGCTTTTGAAAGTTTTAAAGCCTCTAACCTTGTTGTTTGTTGGTTGAGTCCTCTGAAACCTTATTCCTCTTGATGAGAGCTTATTAGGACTTTCTTTTAGCTGATTAATACTTGGGAAGGTGTTTTTTTTTTTCTCTTCGGGGAAGTAAATGAAGCTGATTGCCTTTAAGGTGTTATTGTCTCCTTCAAACCCGCAAGGTTTATACAGAATAAAGTCTAGTAAGAATTAATTTGCTAGGGGGAAAATGTCATTTTGTTAGAGAGCAATTGTACATTTTTCATGCAGCTCAAATATCAGAAAAAAAAGAAAAAACATTTAATTCAAAATATAATATGGTGCATTTCTGTTCTTTTGTTCTGTCATAGGGCCACCAGCGTTATGCTACAATTCCTTGAAGAAGATCACCATTTATATAATGGACTGGGTGAACATGGGCCTCCAAGAGGAATTTATGCTGAGGGCCCATCCTACAGGCTATCCAGGGACCTGTGCTCCTCTACTTTTAATGACATTGCAATCTTGCTGTTATCATGGTTCACAAAGGACACTTCAGAAATAAGGACTAATGGGTTATTTGTGAACCAGTCCATAAAACACCAGTGGCAAGTAATTGGCTCTAAATCAGCTTCAAATGGTATTGGGGCACATTTACTAAGACTGGCTTTTTACGCCAGCCTTAGTTTTCCGGTCTGCAGTGCCGTTAGATACGTCTAATTCATGGTGAGAAGTGGGGCTCGTCATAAATTAGGTGCACCTGTGACAGTCTCTGCACATAGAGTAAAACCCCTGGCGTAGTTTTTAGCTAATATTTGTACCTATTTCCAGGGGAAAATGTAAGTAAGTTCCAGCCCTGATAAGGCCCCTGTCTCGCAGGACTGGCAGACACGGTGCAAAACTTGCCGTGTGACAAAATACGGCCGGACACAAAAGGGGATTTATGTCTAAAAAAGTCGCAAGTCCCTTAGTAAATGTGCCTTATTCTCTTCTGCTGGACCCTGTTGTATTAGGACCCATTATTTAGTCAGAGTTTGGGACCACTGGAAGCTCCTTTAGTACACTGACTGACCGGTCGATCCTGGCTACTAAGCAGCTAAGGCTACTTTCACATTAGCGTTTTTTTGCGGATCCGTCATGGATCTGCAAAAATGATTCCGTTACCATAATACAACCGCATGCATCCGTCATGAACGGATCCGGTTGTATTATCTTTAACATAGCCAAGATGGATCCGTCATGAACACCATTGAAAGTCAATGGGGGATGGATCCGTTTTCTATTGTGTTAGAAAAAACGGATCTGTCTCCATTGACTTACATTGTGTGTCAGGACGGATCGTTCTTGCTCAGCACCACATCGCGGACAGAAAAGCGTTACTCTGTCCGCGATGGGAGCTCAACCAAACAGAACGGAATGCATTTTGGCGCATTCCGTTTCGTTCAGTTCAGTTTTGTCCCCATTGACAATGAAGGGGGACAAAACAAGCGTTTTCTTCCGCTATTGAGATCCTATGACCGGTATGAATGGAAAACGCTAGTGTGAAAGTAGCCTAAGCTAGACATAGATGAGAAAATTAAAAGTAGCCTAAGCTCGCTTTAGACCAGTGAATGCTCCCATGCAAGTCCCACACAAACAACATCCACTATCCAAAATTAGTCCGGTGAAGGGTTCCTTTGTAACCCAATCTTTTTGCATGTATATGGAACCCTGTGTACAGCAATTTTCACAGATCATTCAGCAGAGTTGACCGTCTGGGATCTGACACAAAACAGGACCATCCCTAACGGTCACACATTATAAATGTGTTCAGTAGTGATGAGCGGCAGGGGCAATATTCGAATTTGTGATATTTTGCAAATATTTGGGCGAATATTGGCCATATATTCTTGAATTCGAGAATTCGCAATTATTTTCTTGTTTGCGAAAATCGGCAATCTAATATGCGCATATTGCACTCGCAATACAGGTGTGGGTCACTGTTGCTACATTTTTCAAGCTGCTAGAAGTTTCCTGAGAAAATGGTTGGCACGGAAGAACATTACAATAGCTTTATATGCAGATAGACTGCTCCAATATATTCGTGATTGTGCAAATCAGCAATTAATGATGCACATATTTTTGCGCAATACGTGCAACTTCACATTTTAGCAGGTCTGACTACATATTACTGATTGGTGCACTAAGTATTGTTGTGAACTTGTGACATCACAGCACTATGTCTGTAGCATGTATGTATGGACAGCAGAACCTATCAGCCACGCTATATCAGGATATAACCTACACTGACTATCTCCCACTAACTATCTGTATTATATATATGAGCTAACTAACTAACTAACTAACTAACTAACTAACTATCTAATGTAATGACATAGCAGAGCACAGAGCACAGCAATGACACTGCTCTCTCTCTCAGAACTCCATAAAACGACAGAAAATGGCCCACAAGCAAAAAGGGAGGTTACTGATGAAAAAAAAAATCGAGAATATTTGCGAATACGAATATATAGCACTATATTCGAAATCTTCGCAAATTCTCAAAGTTGCGATATTCGCGATTAAAATGCGCAATTCAAATATTCGCACCCAACACTATTGTTCAGTAGTCAATTTAGTAGGTGCAGTCACGGACGTGCTTGGCAGCTATGTCTTTTTTATGTAAAAATAAAGAGGACACTGCTGGGCGACACTATAAATAAAGAGGGCACATCTGGGCGACACTATAAATAAAGAGGGCACATCTGGGCGACACTATAAATAAAGAGGGCACTTCTGGGAGACACTATAAATAAAGAGGGCACTTCTGGGCGACACTATAAATACATAGGGAACTGCTGGAAGACACTATAAATAAAAAGGGCTCTGCTTAGGGACATTTTAAATAAAAAGGGCACTGCTGGAGGACATTAAAAATAAAGAGGGCACTGCTAGGTGACACTATAAAAAAACACTGCACTATAAATAAAGAGGGCACTGCTGGGTGACACTATAAAATTACTGAGGCACTGCTGGGGGCATTCAAAATAAAGAGGGTACTGCTGAGGGACACTATAAAAATACAGGGGCACTACTAGTGGCACTATAAATAAAGAGGGCTCTGCTGGGGGATACTTTAAGTAAAGAATGCACTGCTGGGGAACACTATAAAAATACTGGGGCACTACTTGGAGCCCAACAGTGCCCTCTTTGTTTATACTGTCCCCCAGCAGTGCCATTTTTTATATAAAGCCCCCCCAGTTGAGACCTCTGAATTTTGACAATATAATGCCTAGCAGTTGTGCAATTTTATTTATAATGTCCTCCACTCTGGCTCCCAGTATGATGCCAATGTCCCCAGAAGTGCTGCCTTTATTTATACTGTCTTTCCCTCTGAAGTGCCAAAAGAAAATAAAAAAATACTCACTACAGCTCCATGTCACCATCTGTGATGCATTGCCTGTGCCTGCACAGGTGGTGCGATGACATCTAAGTTAGTGCACTGCCTGAGGCCTACTATAGTAAGCTCCCATGTCCTGATGTAAGATGTGGCGATGTCTGACTCGCCTTTCAAGGGGCACAGAGGGGCCCCCTAGCAGGTGGAGGCATCACGCAATTGCGTGGTTTGCGTGGTGGTCAAGATTACCACTGGGTACAGTATGTTTTCATACCTAAATATGCAGTATTTCCTAATCTTATGTTTACATATATGAATCTCTTTACCTGTGAAAACTATGAGGGGCAGTATACTTAGTAAAACTTCACTTTTAATAACGTATAGGAGATAAAAAGACGGCCCCTACAGACATACAACGAGTAAGACCTGCAAACACTCAGCCTGGTGTGGTGAGTGAGCATAGACAGTTACATAACAAACAGAAATGTAGGTGGTGGACTGGACCAATACTATGGAGAGGCGGGCGAGACTGTGTTAGAAGGTCTAACCAACTGGCCCTATTGCCTCCCTGCTTGTCCTAGTCCGCCCTACAGGGTGTGTCCAAGGGACGGGGTCCAAAAAAGCCCTGCAAGGGGTGGCCCAGACTGGAACTCTCTTCCTGTATAGGTGACCCTAGTAAGGCCCTAGCACAGGGAAAAAAAATCCCATCCAAAGGAACCACATGTATACAAAAAATAATAGAGATGTTACCCCACAAAGACACCACTAAAGGGGATAGGGTGGGGATATACTCATGTGTCCCGACGCGTTTCTTCAGAGGATGCCCCAGGATTCATCAGGGGACACGGGGCAATGGTGGTGGTTATCCCTCCCGGCTATTTCACCCGGAAGTAAGGGAATAGCCTATGTAGTTACTGCAGTCAAGGTGTGGCTGAGTCTGGGGATAACATTAAGAAGCGAAAAACAAGAGTAAGTAAAGTAACATAGATGAACCTCCATCAGTCAACCCATATGCGGCTATGGAGGCAAATCACTTACATTTTGTTGGCAGCGGTCGGCGTATGGCTCTAGATCCACCTTCAAGCAAAGACCCAGGGTGGTGGTGTCTGCAGTGGTGGGGTGACCGGCAACTAGTGGGGCAAAACCGCCCCCTTATAAGGGCTGTAGGGCCATGTGAAACGTCCCATAACCTCCGGCGCCTATTCATGACGCCATAGGAGGCGTATCACTAGCATGGCCATGTGATCGGGAAGATCGCGATCACATGTTCGCGCATGCGCATATAGCCCCCATGCGTTTCATGGGGCTGTAGGTGGAACGCACGGCTGTACTTCCGCATCACGTGACCGCCACGATGCGCCAACGTCACAGGCTGTTGCGTCACGACGGCGGTCACATGATCGGAGCAAAGCAACAGCGGAGATGTCCCAGATGATTAAAGGAGGCCAAGTAAGGCTGCATACCAGATAGGTGTAACATCATCTTGGGGCATCATTAGGGACATGCATAACCGCTCCCCCGGTCTGCATGACATATGACTGGGTCGTCTCCCTCTTAAGGGTATATTAGTAGGGAGAGCTCGGCTCCAGTAAAGGTTTCAGAAATAGGGTAAAGAGAGAATGCACCAAGGGGAGCAAACCGCTCATTGGTCTGGTGGGACCATAACCTCCTTGTCCCTCTTACATAAAGGGGACATGACAGTGTGTGTCCATTGTCCCACATATTGGACCAAAAATATACAGGGGTTAAATGAATGAAAATCTGATCTCCGAATTCAAACTCCTCCTCTCTGCTACAGTTGAACCTGGGTGGGACAGGATGTATGGTGGCCAGGTCTGAGGTGGTGTGTTGTAAGAACACATCCACACAGGATACATCGCCCATAGGGGGTATTCTGATGCTTTTATTCTTCAGGGACGTAAAGGGACCTAGCCCCTCGGCATTAGGTGGTAGCTGGTCAAGGTTGAAGAGAAAGTGGACGTCCTTCAAGATATCGACAGGAACGCCCAGTTCTCGACTCTCCTTCCTATCCTTGAGTTTGTGGAATTTGTGGCACTTAAGTCTTCGGGCAAAAAGGTGAAGGTCCCTTGTCCACCGGAAGATATCAAACTTATTCGTTGGAACAAAGGATAATCCACGCCCCAGCAGTTTAAGTTCAATTTGTGATAATGCGCGGGAGGAGAGGTTTATGACCCGTCTATCTAAGGGAGGAGGGGGGAGTCGCGTGTGATATCTATGACTGGGTGTTCCGGCTCCTGAGGGGATAATAGTGTGCCCCTTGATCTAAAAAAGGGGAGCCTGTTGCCAATACAGGGAGGTTTTGGGGGGGATTTTGTGGATTCTGTCTGGGGCGATTGCCACGTCCCCTGGGTCTATATGATCCCCGTCCACGCCCCCTATTCTTGGGGTATCTTTCTCTCTCCACGTCGGATGCTTCCGTATCCGTGGAGGAAAGATCTGTGTTCTGGGTGGTGGGTGGCTTTAGTCAGAAATTAATACACCTTATTGTCACGGAAATCCTGAAAATCTCTGTTGAATTGCTTATGTTTACGGTCTTTGAGTTGATACTGATACCGTTCTACCGTATTTTGTAATTGTACTTCCTTAACTGAAAAATCAGGTTCAGACTGGAACTTCTTTGCAATTTCAATCTGTTAATTGAGACTGCTTTCCGCCCGACCAAGAATAAATTTTTCTTCATCCAAGAGAAGTTGCATTAATTTTAGGGAACTAGATGTTGCCTCCCTCTCCCATTTATTTTTAGGAATTCAGGATTCCTAATGCGATGTGCGGGAGTCAAAGTGATCCGAAGACCCCTAGGTACGATTCCTTGTCTTATGTAGTGCTCTAGGCCCTGTACCTCCCACCAGGAACTAATGTGTTCCTTATAAAGCCTGGTAAGTTCTGAAAAGGCACCATTCAAAGTGGGGGTGTATTTTTTCTGAACAAAGGATTGCTCTGAAAAAACCACGCTGGCTTCCGATACCCAAATATTCCTATCTAAACCCGTGGTCAAAAATCCGGACATACCCCTGTTGACAACAAATTTTCTGTTGTAGCCTGTCACAAGGTAAGACTTTCACTGGGGAACCCAATAACACCGTTTACCATGTGAAGGGTTTCATAAACTGCCGCACGGCGGGTGTGATTTACCTGGTAACGTGTATATGTGGGCTTCGCTACATTGGCAAAACCTTTAGGGAGCTGCGCAAGCGCATGGGGGAACATTTCGGCGACATCCGAAATAACAGAGAAACCCCTATAGCGCGTCATGTACAGTTATCCCATGATGGATGCGCCTCGGCCATCAGCTTCATGGCCATTGAACGGGTGCTCAAACCTACACGGGGCGGGGGGGGGGCGATTGGAATAGACTCATTTTACAAAGAGAGTGCTGGTGGACGTTCACCTTAAACACGGTCGCCCCTCACGGCTTGAATGAGCAATTAAATTTCAGCTGCTTCCTCTAATCACCATTCTTTTCAGTTTGAATTCGGGGATCAGATTTTCGTTCATTTAACCCCTGTATATTTTTGGTCCAATATGTGGGACAATGGACACACACTGTCATGTCCCCTTTATGTAAGAGGGACAAGGAGGTTATGGTCCCACCAGACCAATGAGTGGTTTGCTCCCCCTTGGTGCATTCTCTCTTTACCCTATTTCTGAAACCTTTACTGGAGCCGAGCTCTCCCTACTAATATACACTTAAGAGGGGGACGACCCAGTCATATGTCATGCAGACCGGGGGAGCGGTTATGCATGTCCCTAATGATGCCCCAAGATGATGTTACACCTATCTGGTATGCAGCCTTACTTGGCCTCCTTTAATCATCTGGGACATCTCCACTGTTGCTTTACTCCGATCATGTGACCGCCGTTGTGACGCAACAGCCTGTGACGTTGGCGCATCGCGGCGGTCACGTGATGCGGAAGTACAGCAGTGCGTTCCACCTACAGCCCCATGAAACGCATGGGGGCTATATGCGCATGCGCGAACATGTGATTACGATTTTCCCGATCACATGGCCATGCTAGTGATACGCCTCCTATGGCGTCATGAATAGGCGCCGGAGGTTATGGGACGTTTCACATGGCCCTACAGCCCTTATAAGGGGGCGGTTTTGCCCCACTAGTTGCCGGTCACCCCACCACTGCAGACACCACCACCCTGGGTCTTTGCTTGAAGGTGGATCTAGAGCCATACGCCGACCGCTGCCAACAAAATGTAAGTGATTTGCCTCCATAGCCGCATATGGGTTGACTGATGGAGGTTCATCTATGTTACTTTACTTACTCTTGTTTTTCGCTTCTTAATGTTATCCCCAGACTCAGCCACACCTTGACTGCAGTAACTACATAGGCTATTCCCCTACTTCCGGGTGAACTAGCCGGGAGGGATAACCACCACCATTGCCCCGTGTCCCCTGATGAATCCTGGGGCATCCTCTGAAGAAACGCGTCAGGACACATGAGTATATCCCCACCCTATCCCCTTTAGTGGTGTCTTTGTGGGGTAACATCTCTATTATTTTTTGTATACGTGTGGTTCCTTTGGATGGGATTTTTTTTCCCTGTGCTAGGGCCTTACTAGGGTCACCTATACAGGAAGAGAGTTCCAGTCTGGGCCACCCCTTGCAGGGCTTTTTTGGACCCCGTCCCTTGGACACACCCTGTAGGGCGGACTAGGACAAGCAGGGAGGCAATAGGGCCAGTTGGTTAGACCTTCTAACACAGTCTCGCCCGCCTCTCCATAGTATTGGTCCAGTCCACCACCTACATTTCTGTTTGTTATGTAACTGTCTATGCTCACTCACCACACCAGGCTGAGTGTTTGCAGGTCTTACTCGTTGTATGTCTGTAGGGGCCGTCTTTTTATCTCCTATACGTTATTAAAAGTGAAGTTTTACTAAGTATACTGCCCCTCATAGTTTTTCTGATTGTTAATTGAGCAGTATTCAGGGAGACACCATTGCCTCTCCTGACCGACCACCTTTAATCTCTTTACCTGTGGTCTTCAACTACGGGAAAGATAGAACTAGCATGCCCTGAAGAGCCACCATTTGGAGACCATTTCTATTTCATTCTACACTGCCTGTCCAAAAAAATAGTCGCCACCTGGATTTAACTAAGAAAATAGTTATGAGCCTCCTATTGGATAATTACTGCATGGACGATTATCTTTCAGCTGGCAACAAGTTATTTAACCCCAACTGGTGCAATGAGTTGCTTCTCATTTCTTAAACAACCATGTCGAAAGACACATCTCGTGGTCGTGGAAAAGATGTTAGTCTGTTTGAGAAGGGTCAAATCATTGCCATGCAACAAGCAGAGAAAACATCTAAGGAGATTGCAGAAACTACTAAAATTGGGTTAAGAACTGTCCAACGCATTATTAAAAACTGGAAGGATAGTGGGGATCCATTGTATTCGAGGAAGAAATGTGGCGTAAAAAAATCTTGAATGATCATGATCGGCGATCGCTTAAACGTTTGGTGAAATCAAATCGAAGAAAAACAACAGTAGAACTCAGGGCTATGTTTAATAGTGAGAGTAAGGGCATTTCCACACACACAATGTGAAGGGAACTCAAGGGATTGGGACTGAACAGCTGTGTAGCCGTAAGAAATCCACTAATCAGTGAGACAAACCAGAAAAAAAGGCTTCAATTTGCTAGGGAGCAAAAAGATTGGACTCTGGAGCAATGGAAGAAGGTCATGTGGTCTGATGAGTACAGATTTACCCTGTTCCAGAGTGATGGGCGCATCAGGGTAAGAAGAGAGGCATAGAAACATAGAAACATAGAATGTGTCGGCAGATAAGAACCATTTGGCCCATCTAGTCTGCCCAATATATCTGAATCCTATGAATAGTCCCTGGCCCTATCTTATATGAAGGATAGCCTTATGCCTATCCCATGCATGCTTAAACCCCTTCACTGTATTTGCAGCTACCACTTCTGCAGGAAGGCTATTCCATGCATCCACTACTCTCTCAGTAAAGTAATACTTCCTTATATTACTTTTAAACCTTTGCCCCTCTAATTTAAAACTGTGTCCTCTTGTGGTAGTTTTTCTTCTTTTAAATATGCTATCCTCCTTTACCGAGTTGATTCCCTTTATGTATTTAAAAGTTTCTATCATATCCCCTCTGTCTCTTCTTTCTTCCAAGCTATACATATTAAGGTCCTTTAACCTTTCCTGGTAAGTTTTATTCTGCAATCCATGTACTAGTTTAGTAGCTCTTCTCTGAACTCTCTCTAGAGTATCTATATCCTTCTGGAGATATGGCCTCCAGTACTGCGCACAATACTCCAAGTGAGGTCTCACCAGTGTTCTGTACAGCGGCATAAGCACTTCACTCTTTCTACTGCTTATACCTCTCCCTATACATCCAAGCATTCTGCTGGCATTTCGTGCTGCTCTATTACATTGTCTTCCCACCTTTAAGTCTTGTGAAATAATTACTCCTAAATCCCTTTCCTCAGATACTGAGGTCAGGACTGTGTCAAATATTCTATATTCTGCCCTTGGGTTTTTACGCCCCAGGTGCATTATCTTGCACTTATCCACATTAAATTTCAGTTGCCAGAGTTCTGATCATTCTTCTAGTTTTCCTAAATAGTTTTCCATTTGGCGTTTCCCTCCAGGAACATCAACCCTGTTACATATCTTTGTGTCATCAGCAAAAAGACAAACCTTACCATCGAGGCCTTTTGCAATATCACTTATGAAGATATTAAACAAAATTGGTCCCAGTACAGATCCCTGTGGAACCCCACTGGTAACATGACCTTGTTTTGAATGTTCTCCATTGACTACAACCCTCTGTTGTCTGTCACTCAGCCACTGCCTAATCCACTCAACAATATGGGAGTCCCATCATGCCTAGTGCCTACTGTACAAGCCTGTGGGGACAGTGCTATGATCTGGGGTTGCTGCAGTTGGTCAGGTCTAGGTTCAGCAACAGTATGTGCTCCAAGAATGAGGTCAGCTGACTACCTGAACATACTGAATGACCAGGTTATTACATCAATGGATTTTTTCTTCCATGATGGCACGGGCATATTCCAAGATGACAATGCCAGGATTCATCAGGCTCAAATTGTGAAAGAGTGGTTCAAGGAGCATGAGACATCATTTTCACACATGGATTGGCCACCACAGTGTCCAGACCTTAACCCCATTGAGAATCTTTGGGATGTGCTGGAGAAGGCTTTGCGCAACAGTCAGACTCTACCATCATCAATGCAAGATCTTGGTGAAAAATTTGTGCAACACTGAATGGAAATAAATCTTGTGACATTGCAGAAGCTTATCGAAACAATGCCACAGCAAATGCATGCCGTGATCAAAGCTAAAGGCGGTCCAACAAAATATTAGAGTGTGTGACCTTTTTTTTTTGGGTGGCGACTTTTTTTTGGATAGGCAGTGTATTTCTGTTATGGCAACCTATGACACCCATCATTGACAAAATATGTGCTATATAGGATTTGGAATACTATAATGTCTCTCCATTTAATCCAGTAGATCCTCATGCATGGTGAAGAAAATCCAGCTCACTTCTTTTTAAAGGCATGTTGCTGGTGCATGGACATGCAGCATAACACCAAGTAGGAGGACATAGTCCAACATTCAACATAGAAAAAAAAGGGGTCAGTCAGCACATCCCAAAGCGCAGGTGCACGTTGCTATGCCTGAAACACACAATATAGAACAAAACACAATGCAACAGCTCTCTGCAAACCAAATAAAGTACAAAAATGAATTATATTGCTTATGCTATGCTTATAAATTAGAGATGCTTGGCAAATCATTTTGTACAAAATATTTGCGCCGTCTGCTGCACGTCAAGGCGTTTTCTGTAAGACGGGAACCTAACACTAAATTCTACCTGTTATGTGCCATGACGGCTACCATACAATTCAGGGAGTGTAGGTGCCACATGCATGCTGGGCCCACATAAATTTTTACCATCAAATATATTGTACAAAATGATTTGCCAAGCATCTCTAATTTATAAGCATAGCATAAGCAAAATAATCAATTTTTGTACTTTATTTGGTTTGCAGAGAGCTGTTGCATTGTATGTTTTGTTCTATGTTGTGTTTTCAGCCATAGCAACGTGCACCTGCGCATTGGGATATGCTGACTGTCCCCTTTTTTTTTTGCAGTTAGTACTGGAGCTGTGTCTGACACTTCAGTCGTGCACTCCTGACCCCCTTGTCTGCCCCATAGGCTGATTTTAATTAGTGTGAGTATAAAGCTTAGTCTGCTCTCCCTCATTCACTGGAAGCCATTTGGCACCAGGAGAGGTATAGGGTGGACTCTCATTGCATTTGTTGGTGGTCATTTGGCACCAGGTGAGGTGTGGAGTGGGCTCGGCATGCATGTTGGTACCTGCATTCCCTGGATACAATGGAGGCCATTTTGGCCCCAAAGATGGTAAAAATTAATGTGGGCCCAGCATGCATGTGGCACCTACACTCCCTGAATTGTATGGTAGCTGTCATGGCACATAACAGGTAGAATTTAGTGTTAGGTTCCCGTCTTACAGAGATCGCCTTTGTCTCACTCCCATTTCTTCTTGTTGCATGTTGAAGCTCTACTTGGAACCTTAAGATCCAGCCATGCTAAATATGATTTTTTGCCATTTTTCAAGTGGTCTTAAACTTTTGATCAGGACTGTACATTCCCAGAAAAGTGGTATTTGGCAGTATGCATGATAAATCACTTGGAGTGATCCGCTGTCAAGCAAGGTGGTTATTATCAGAGATCAAAAGCTACTTCACTTTGATAAGTCTCAAGCTCTGATTGTAGAACACAAGTTGCCAGGGCAACCAACATAAAGCATTCCAAGTCGGGGGAATTATCTTTGTTTTGGCAGGCATTCTCTCAGTCCCTTTCACAAGTCTTTTATTTAAACCCAGTGTGAATCCTTAACACCACCCACACACCATACCAATAAAATACTGACCTTTCTACCCCAAGTCTAAAAACATTAACCTATTAAATTAGAATGGTTAATTAAGACTTGCAACTATCCATTCTCATGTAAACAGCCAATTACTATTAATCACAGTTTACAAAACAGGCAAAAACATCTTACATCATCTGTGCTATGAACTAACATGGCCTCCTCCAGCAAACTAGAAATGTTCGGAAGGATAATTTACAAAAATCATTACACCATTCAGAGCGCTAAATTACCGACTTGTAAATGGAGATGATTATTTTCATGTCACACGGATATATTAATTGCACTAATACAGTATCCATGTTTCTGATGCTCAACATATTTTGCCATTAAATCTTAGGGATGACAGAGAAATGGAGACATCAGAGAGCTAATAATAGAATATCTGTTTTTTGGGCCTGTATTTGAGTCTCTTGGTAAACACGGTCTAGTGAATATGATGATATGACTGATGCTCCATAATTATTTGGCATGTAATCTTTGTCTTTATATTGCAACATGCCTAGGGGAGGATGGAAGTGATATTAGCAAGAATGGTGGTTGTTGTTACTCACTCTGATGCTTTCCTGGACAGGGCATATGCTGGCCTTGGGGTTCTCCTGCCTGATGGTGATTCAGGGTGCCCTTGATGATGCTGAACTGAGAGGTGCAAGGCAGGGTCCCCTACAAAGGAAGAGGCAATGATGAGGCAAGTTGTTTACTGAAGATTCAAGTTCAGATACCATACATCACAGTTCTCAGCATGCACGGACTAACAGAAGTTATACAATGTGCTGTTTCCACAGATCTCACAGGTTACACAGATGCAAATGTAGTTAATAGGCCAAGATGTCTCTTCAAAGCAATTTTCCTCACACTGGACCTTTCTACTGGCTTAGGCACAAGCAACACTTACAGCATTTTCTTGGGGTGCAACACTTTTCATATGGCAACCAGGGGGTGGACCCCAAGATCAGATTAAGATTTGTCGCCGTACAAATAGTTCTAATTTCAACAATGCCCTCAGTGGGATGTAGTACTCTTGTTACAACTGGCCAGGCTGTTTGTAATGTATGCCCAGGCAACATAAGACTTAAATCTCCTGAATAAGTTTGCTGGAGAGACAGTAAGGTCCTTTTAGACAGCTTATCTCCACAGAGCCTCTACACACACATTCCACTTGAATGTGTTTCAACCCTATATGTTGTTCTTTGCTCTTTGCCTTTTTCTGCCTTTTCTTATCCAGGGCTGTGATCTTTATCTGCTCTCATCACCATCAGAACTGCATCAGTCATGAGGCAAGATGAGAGTCTCACCTCACGTTCCGGCTGGCCTGCTTCTGAGACAATTTACGGTGCGGCATTGGAGCCTATGGCTCCCAACCCTTCTGTTCAGCCTCATAGGGCACAGACTATGAGCTAGTAGAATAGCACAGGAGGTTGTGATGACATCACTGTATCCTTCTACAGATGTGTAACATCCTGAAGTATGTCACTAAATTTCTGTCCCCCTGCTTCTTAATGTCAAGTGTATGTATATTGTCATCTGGTATAAGTTTGCATCATTTCTCCATAATGTGCATTTTCCAGGCCTGTTGCATTGTATTTATGCTGTAATATCCATGTACACCAGCAGGTGGCAGCAGTATGTAGCAGAACCAAGCCAGTTAGTATATCTAGACTGGAATATACCATTCCAGGCTAGCTTCCCCCTATCTGAGGAGGAGTGGAATGTTCCCACATCCTACTTCAGAGGGAGGACAGATAGTTCTAGGTAGTGTACCAGCCACCCCCTGTTTGGGTAGGCTGTGTGAATAGGAGCTCCCAGAAACAGGGACCCCAACCAGGGACCCAAGCCTCTGCTGAGGCCCAAGATCAACCTTCCCAGCCTGAGTCCCTTACCTTAGCTGGATGACCAAAGAAGCAGCCAACTTCAGAACTATCAGATCTCCAGGACGCCACCGCCATACCCTGCGAGCAGTCCTGTAAGTAACAGATTCCAAAATACAAGGAGAAGATAAGTACCTCCACAGTTAGTCAGGCCCATATCAAGCAGACCTCAGACAGAGCAGAAGACAGATACCTGCCAGATTCTTAAAGGCGTATGTACTAGATGCAGAATATAGATATATAATTCCTGCCACATATTGCCAACACCTGCTGGGATCCTAGACTAAAGCTGTAACATTGTATGGATCTAAAGCTACATCTATAATAACATCAAGTAAAGACAAGTTAGACCCTATTTTCTGTGGGGAAATTCCATCATTCCCCCATTACTCCTATTGACAGCACTCAATTTTGTTGTATGTGAGCCAGGATACAGGAGTCCAGCCGTACTAGAGGTAGGAGACACCGTTGACACAATACAGAGACAATCTCCCCCTCTGGCATTCCTCACCTAGTACGTGTGCTCATACCATCTTAAAGAGCCCTGTTACAGTACCTGCGCAAGCTGCAACTGGCATCACAAACTTATTTACATCTAAATCTGACCCACTGCATAGCAGCCTCAACTGACCCAGTGTCCTGCTCATTGCAGATGGTTTTGGGCAGCGTGATGACGTGGTCACCAACTCCTGTATCACAGGTTATGGCATGAAGCGAAGCACAAGTTAGTAATTTTTTAAAAATATATTTATGTTGGCACTATTGTTAGTACTACTGGGAGCACTGAAAGGGAAGAGGGAGAGCATTATATAAAAAACAGGATGGGATTATACTATAGAGGGACTACATATATCAGCACTGCTGCATATTCCTGGACTGACTTCTTCTTCTACAGCTCATTAAAGGGGTTCTCCAGGAATTAAGAAAATGAAAATACATAAATATTACCTTTATAATAAATATATTCCCATATACCTTTCATTAGTTATAATGGCTCGTTTTGTCTAGGGAGCAATCATTAGGAGAAATAAAATGGTGGCCGTCCTATTAGTACGTATGTAGTACAGTTGAGACGTGTGATCGAAACTAAATGCGTTAAGCAAACACTACACACAAAATCTGCCCTAATCACACAGCAGGACAAGTTACTTCAGAGCACTGAGGTAAAGAGCTGTATCATCCTCCTCTCTGCTCTACTTGTCAGGGATTATGATCCTGAATAGAGATGAGCGAATTTCTCAAAAATTCGAATTGGTCGGTTCGCCGAATTTTACGAAAAGATTTGATTCAATGTGAATTTATTTGTGGCTAATCACATTAAAAAACAGCTATTTCCTGGCTGAAGAGAGCCTGTATAGTGGTGTAGAACACTGTGCCTTGCAGTAACACTCATAGGGAGTCTGCTGTGGTAGTGAAATAATACTGTGAGTCCGTATGACATGCAGATCACAGGCGTCGCTCTTAGAATCACTGCATACTTCACTTATTTGGGCAGTTACGGTACCAAAACTGACGAAATAATTCAAGTGTGAACTCAGCCTTACAGGTCCATGTTAGCATCATGAAGAAGCGTACTACTTTTGCAACGTCGTCAGCTGATTCCACATAGATGTCTACAGAACCTGTTCTATTAAACGCTTATACAAGTAGAGCCCCCCCGACAGAGTGGAGAGGTTGTAAGCAGTAAGTTTGTGTTGACATCACTGATTATTTTGCCCTTCCTCTAATCCGTCAGAATAATAACCCCCAAAAAACTGATTCTGTCTGTTGAGCATCCGCCTTCACTCGGTTAGCATTTTGGCAGTTATCTATTGCTAAAGCAAAGTATAAGTATTGCTAAAGCAAAAAAAAAACAAACTGTGGATCCAAAACAGAGATGACACGTGAATGGAATACTTGCATGTCTTCTGTGTTTTTTACCCACTTCTGCTTTTGGCTACCAAATCATAAGCCAATTCTGATGGGACCATATGGGCCTTATAGCTGCTACATAGACAGGATCCATTGTGATTCTCATTTTTCCTTCCTTCAGACAGCTCAGAAGAAGGGTCAAATAAATGATGCTGTCACCCAGGCCAAAAAGGCAAAAGAGTGGCCCAGTCATGAAGTGGAGAGGGTGGCAGCAGCATGAGGATACCACAGAGTGGATCAAAGACATAGTGTTAAGGTGGCAGCACCATGAGGAGACCACAGAGTGGTGAAGTGGCAGCAGCATGAGCAGACCACAGAGTGGTGAAGTGGCGGCAGCATGAGGAGACCACAGAGTAGTGAAGTGGCAGCAGCATGAGGAGATCACAGATTGGCCCAGAGACATAGTGTTGAGGTGGCAGCAGCATGAGGAGACCACAGAGTGGTGAAGCGGCAGCAGCATGAGAAGACCACAGAGTGGTGAATTGGCGGCAGCATGAGCAGACCACAGAGTAGTGAAGTGGCAGTAGCATGAGGAGATCACAGAGTGGCCCAGAGATACATAGTGTTGAGGTCGCATCAGCATGAGAAGACCACCGAGTGGTGAAGTGGCAGCAGCATGAGGAGACCACAGAGTTGTGATGTGGCAGCAGCATGGGGAGACCACAGAGTGGCCAAGAGATATAGTGTTGAGGTGGCAGCAGCATGAGGAGACCACAGACTGAAGTGGCAGCGGCATGAGGAGACCACAAAGTGGCCCAGTGACATAGTGGTGAAGTGGCAGCAGCATGAGGAGACCACAGAGTTGTGAAGTGGCAGCAGCATGAAGAGACCACAGAGTGGCCCAGTGACATAGTGGTGAGGTGGCAGCAGCATGAGGAGACCACAGAGTGGTGAAGTGGAAGCGGCATGAGGAGACCACAGAGTGGCCCAGTGACATATTGGTGAGGTGGAAGCAGCATGAAGAGACCACAGAGTGGTGAAGTGGAAGCAGCATGAGGAGACCATAGAGTGGTCCAGTGACATAGTGGTGATGTGGCAGCAGCATGAGGAGACCACAGAGTTGTGATGTGGCAGCTGCATGAGGAGACCACAGAGTGACCTAGAGACATAGTGATGAGGTGGCAGCAGCATGAGGAGACCACAGAGTGGCCCAGTGACATAGTGGTGAGGTGGCAGCAGCATGAGGAGACCACAGAGTGGTAAAGCGGAAGCAGCATGAGGAGACCATAGAGTGGTCCAGTGACATAGTGGTGATGTGGCAGCAGCATGAGGAGACTACAGAGTGGTGAAGTGGCAGCAGCCTGATGAGGCCACAGAGTGGCCCAGTGACATAGTGGTGATGTTGCAGTAGCATGAGGAGACCACAGAGTTGCGCAGAGACATAGTGTTGAGGTGACAGCAGTATGAGGAGACCACAGAGTGTTGAAGTAGCAGCAGCATGAGGAGACCACAGAGTGGCCCAGTGACATAGTGGTGAGGTGGCAGCAGCATGAGGAGACCACAGAGTGGCCCAGAGACATAGTGTTGAGGTGGCAGCAGCATGAGGAGACCACTGAGTGGTGAGGTGGCAGCAGCATGAGGAGACCACAGAGTGGCCCAGTGACAGAGTGGGTAAGTAGGGGGCAATACCAATATCAGCTGAAGATGGTGGCTGACAGTAGGAGCACCTGGCAGCAGGTGTGGCATCAGGCGGGTGGCAGCATCAGAAAAGTAGCTGTAGCAGGTAGCCAGAAGAAACAGGTCTCTTTTGTCAAAGTGTTGGTGTGGCACCATGGAAGATCTATTCTGATGCATCAGGCATTGTTGTTTAAAAATCCTGGCTGATCCACACCTGATTCATTTTCACAAAGGTCAGTTTCTCTATATTTTGGGTGGACAAGCGAGTTATCCTAGTGGTAACTATGGCCCCCGCTGCACTAAACACCCGCTCTGATATCACACTGCTGGCCGGGCAGGAAAGCTTGTCCAGGGCAAACTCTGCCAGTTGCAGCCACAAATCGAGTTTGGCTGCCCAGTAGTCCAGGGCATCTTCGATGTGGGGTGGCAGGGTGTACTACAAGAATGCCACAACCTGCTGGTTCAGGTTCTGCTCTATGTCTACCTGCTGCTGCTGGTGAGTAGTTTCTTCAGTAGGCGGGTGAAGAAAACTGCTCTTCAGCGACTCTAGAGTTAAGTTGCTGCTGATGGAGCTGGTACTGCTCCTGCCCCCTCCCCCCAGCAGCCATGGCAGTGTTACGTGGATCCTGCTTGAGGATGGGCAATGGCGCACATAGGCTGACTACATAGGATGTCTCGATAGTAGTTCAGTTTGTCCTCCCTCTCAGCGGGTGTGAAAAAGGCCCCCATTTTGAACTGGTAGCGAGGGTCTAACATGGTGGAGAGCCAGTAGTCATCCCTCTGGCGAATGGTGACAATTGGCAAGTGAGCTTGCATTGGGCCATTTGCGCAAGTAACTCGGAGGGACTTCCTGCCTCCATCTCTACTGCATACTGCCACGGTGTGTCTGGGTCCTCTGCCTCGTTTTCCTCATCGCCCTATAGCTCCGCTGGCTGCTCCTGCTCCTCCTTTTCTGTCACCTGTGTAGAAAAACCACCCATTTATCTACGCATTGCTTGTGCTCGAATGTCCTCCTCCTCCTCTAGTTCAGCCCCCAAAGGGCTTATGTGGCCGTGAGATGTAGTAGCCATGTCTCCTGTCCCCTGGCCATCCAGATTTAGCAGCATCTGTTCAAGGACATTGAACAGTGGAATTATGTTGTGCATCCCATAGACCTGGTGACTGACAAATAAAGTGGCCTCCTCAAAAGGTCCAAGCAAAAGGCAGGTGTCATGCATGAGCTGCCACTGGCTAAACTCAAAGTTACAAAGGGGAGTACCTCTGTCTGCAAGTATCATCAAGAAATCGTTTATGGCCTTTCTCTTTTTATATAGTCGGTCCAACATATGGAGGGTGGAATTCCAACGGGTGGAAACGTTGCATATCAGCCTATGTTGTGGATGCTGTTCTGCCGCTGCAGCTTAAGGAGGGTGTGTTTTGTGGTGTTCGAGTGGCTGAAGTGCATGCAAAGTTTCCTGGCCATTTTCAGGATGTCTTGCAGATGGGCAGAAGACTTCAGGAACCGCTTTACAACCTAACAAAAAATTGCCACATTATCGAGTATGGCATTTTCCAACTAACACTCCGCGCTGTGTGCCTGCTACCGTTGCCTTTGTGAACCCCTGCATTGCTACTTTCTGGGCCGGTAGGCTCCTGCGAAGTGGGTGGTCTACCTCCGGGCACGTTTGGCTCCCGACCTCCCACTGCTGCCACCCTGCTGGCTCGGCCACTGCCTCACGTGCAAGCTGCCACCCTCTTCTCCTGATGATGAAGACCCTTCTTCACCCGGCTTCCAAGTGCGATCGGCTGCATCATCATCAGCATCCGCTACTGTCTGCACGTCACTGATGTCCCCCTCAACGGTCTCAGGGCCAGGAGCCTGACCGCTCGCAACACCTGCTCCCATGCGACTCTCCTCATCACTACTTGCCCGCCTACCGGAGAAGGCGGCCGATGTCTCCTCCAGATCTTGGCTGGGCAGTAGCTGCTGACTGTCCTCTAGTAGCTCGTCCTTGCTGAAAAGTGGAGCCGAGCCTATGGCATTTAATACTTCTCACGCTGAGGGAACTGAAAATGACAGAGAAAGATTCAGGACAAGTGAGGGCACAGGGCCTGCTCGCGGGCCATGCCAACTAAGCGTCGTGTCAGAGGACTTTTGGCTGGGGGTGTCTGATGTCACTTGCGACAAACTCCAAGACCTAGTCAACCATTCAAGCACCGCTGGGTTGCTGGTCAAGACACGACCGCTAGTTAACACCGGGAGCTCAGGCCTCTCGCTACCACCCCCCCTTCTTCTGCTGCCTGCCACAAAAACATTTTGGCCACTTCCCGTTGCCTTTGAAGGGCCTGTCACCTGTCTGTCTGACATACTGTATTATAAAATAATTAAATTAAAATTAAAATAATACCCCCAAAATAGTCTGTAGTACAATGTAACTTGACTGCTGAATGGCAACTAAGACATATATATATATATATATTTTTTTTTTCTGAATAATAAATCCCCCCCCCCTCCTCCTATACAGTTTGCTGTGGGTGCTCTGATTTCTCACACTTGTACACAGCCTATGTGATCTCTCCATCATCCCCTTTAAACTGTCTTTTCTGTGCTTTCTTCCCTATCTGCAGCCTGTATGAGCTGCTCTCCCTAATGGTCTGGATGCTTTCACCCACCTCCACACTGTGATCTACTGTATGCAATCTCTTCCTCTTTCCTGTTGCTATCTTTAATGATGAAAGAGAGGTGTATTGGGCCAACACAGCCAGGAGAAATGTGCTGTCAGATGCACTAGGACAACCAGCTAGGTGAAGATTCTACATAGACTCTACAACAGCAGAATGCTAAGAAAATTGTTAATGAAGATGATTTAGAAGGTTTCTTCATTTTGCATTTAGGAAGCAAATGAATTTTTTTTTTTAAAACAGTAAGAAGGTTACATACATAGGTTCAGTCTTCACAACTCTTTGAGGTAAATTGTCAATTTTATTATTATAATCACAGCTAAGACGATATCCCGTCAGAGGGAATAATAACCACAGGTGGTATATAATCCAGTTAATGTAATCACAGGGAACGACCTGTTTAAAACGTAGCCTTTAATCTAATTTAGACATAAAATAACAAAACTCCCACAGACATACATAGAAAAAGAACAAAAAGAAGATATATCCTTGATGACATGGAAGATAATACTTGTAATCGTCCAAAAATACGGGTCAGAGATGGACGGAGTGGACAGAGATGGAGTCTAATCTGTCCCTATTCCTGGCCCTGGGCTAAGTAGCCCTGCCTATGAATGGAATAGCCGCCCTGATAAGGACGATCCCGTCCATCTCTGACCCGTATTTTTGGACGATTACAAGTATTATCTTCCATGTCATCAAGGATATATCTTCTTTTTGTTCTTTTTCTATGTACGTCTGTGGGAGTTTTGTTATTTTATGTCTAAATTAGATTAAAGGCTACGTTTTAAACAGGTCGTTCCCTGTGATTACAATTTTATTATTAACATCAAAAGGCCTTCAATAAGGCTGGAATTAAACAGGTGGCAGCCAAAGCAATAAGTAGATCCAAAATTAGAACTATAAAGGAATGAGTTATACTTCTCATTCCTGCTCGATCTACTTCTGGCTGTGGCTCAAGAAACTGCATTAAAACTACACCTCAAATAGCATCAAAAACTGTGTGTTTCCAGCCCAAATCAAATTACTACCATGGTTTTTTCCACTTCATTCCCAGTCATATAGCTCATTTGTGAATTATGTAACACAACTGCCTGACCAGTTTTGTTCTGTCAGATGTGCATTTAAGTCTACTTTCACTCTGGCGTTTTGGCTTTCTGTTTGTGAGATCCATTCAGGGCTCTCACAAGAGGTCCAAATCGGATCAGTTTGCATTCTAATGCATTCTAAATGGAAAAGGATCCGCTCAGAATGTATCAGTTTGCATCAGCTCAGTCTCCATTCCGCTTTGGAGATGGACACCAAAATGCTGCTTGCAGTCGGGATTGGAGTCGGGAAGGAATTTTTTATTCCCCTAAAGTGGGGAAAATTGGCTTCTACCTCACAGGTTTTTTTTTTGCCTTCCTCTGGATCAACTTGCAGGATAACAGGCCGAACTGGATGGACAAATGTCCTTTTTCGGCCTTATGTACTATGTAATGTAAGTCAATGGGGACGGATCTGTTTTCACTGACACAATCTGGCACAATAGAAAACGGATCCGTCCTCTGTCTTGGCTATGTTACAGATAATACAAACGGATCCATTCAGAACTTATGCAGACGGTTGTATTATCTGAACGGATCAGTTCATGACGGATCCGCACAAAACGAGTGTGTGAAAGTAGCCTTAGTCTTACTGTTGCCAATTTCCTTTTTGTTCCAATATTCTGTTTTGCAATTTGTTTCAAGCAAGGAAAACATTTTGTAAGAAAAATTAAGTTTCTTTCGAAAGAGCATTTTAGCAAGATTGTACTTGGTGTTTAAATGCGTACAGTTATGAAGTGTGATCATTTCAAAACCTTTGAGGACCTTCAAGTGCTCTTTTATATATTAAAGCACTACTTAAGTTTATTTTATTTTAATACTGTAGGCTCTGGTTCTGATGTTTAATATAAAATCCCATAGGTGTCTTAGTAAACTCTGGTGTTTTATATTCTTCCTACAGCTTCAGGCCTGAAATGATTGCCAGCCTTAAACAGAACAGTTTTCATTAAAAGGTAAAACACTGCACCCAAGAGTTCTGCACAATTTCAGATAAGTGGAGCTACAAGGACACAGCCTCAAAGTGTAGTAAACTTAGGATGTAAATCTTGTGCGTTCACTGATTTAAAAGTTTGTGTATGTATTATTTAGCCTATTCTTTATAGCTAACAATATCATCAGGAAATAATATCCAGGGTTGGATCATGGATTTTGTGAAAAACCCTCCATTTCTGTTGTTTAAAGGAAAAGAAGAAGAATTTAGAAACACTCCAAAATAGAGTTCCAAACAATAGCATGCAACATACAATGATCAAATAGCAATACCAAGTAGTATTAAAATAATACAACTGTACACTGCCCAAATCACATTACTAGATGATTTAAAATGAATACTGTCATAGAGTGCACAACTAACACCATTACCCAACAATGCCTAAATATCAGTGTAATATTTACCGCTAGTTCCTACATTCAGTACCATATGTTATCCAAATAACAGTGCCAAAACACATTGGGGCACATAGCTGGCGGAGGATCCGCCAAAGTTATGAAGATGCTCCGGCCTCTCCTTAACTTCACCGCATCCTGGGCCAGTTCTAAATGTAAGACATTCACACCATTTTCTACACCTAATATAGGCATATAAAATGGTAAGAGACTGGCCTGCTGGCCCCTCCCCATCCCCGCCCACACCACGCCCATAATTTTAGACCTGGCGTGAGCAGGGCAAAGTCGCAGATAGCGGCTCAACCAACTGTTACGCCGCCATCTGTGCCTGAATTACGCCTAATTTAGGTGGATTTCAGGATAATAAATGACCCCCATTGCCTTCAAATTTGCTGTCACTGTTGACCAAATGCTCACTAAACAACTCGATTAAAAACATCTACAGTATCTATCTATCTATCTATCTATCTATCTATCTATCTATCTATCTATTATCTATCTATCTATCTATCTATCTAATATCTATCTATCTATCTATCTAATATCTATCTATCTATCTAATATCTATCTATCTATCTATCTATCTATCTATCTATCTAATATCTATCTATCTATCTATCTATCTAATATCTATCTAATATCTATCTATCTATCTATCTAATATCTATCTATCTAATATCTATCTATCTATCTATCTATCTATCTATCTATCTATCTATCTATCTATCTAATATCTATCTATCTATCTATCTATCTATCTATCTATCATCTATCTATCTATCTATCTATTATCTATCTCTCTATCTATCTATTATCTATCTATCTATCTATCTATCTATCTATCTATCTATCTATCTATCTATCTAATATCTATCTCTCTATTTATCTATCTACTGTGTACAGTTCTGGGCTCCTGTAAAGAAGGCAGACATAGCAGAGCTGGAGAAGGTCCAGAGGAGGGCAACTAAAGTAATAACTGGAATGGGGCAACTACAGTACCCTGAAAGATTATCAAAATTAGGGTTATTCACTTTAGAAAAAAGACGACTGAGGGGAGATCTAATTACTATGTATAAATATATCAGGGGGCAGTACAGAGAGCTATCCCATCATCCAGAGGCGTAACTAGAACTGACTGGGCCCCACAGCAAATTTTTGTACGGGGCCCCCCACACACACTTACACACTTCTTCACAAACCGCCTCCTCCTGTGCAAACCCCTCTTATATGGCTATTTTGTGACTTTTTATTTACTGTATTTACTGTCATTTTTAGCACGACTTTGAATTTTAACATTTACAGTTGCTGACGGAGTTTATATTCAACTCAACCCCTTTAAAACCTGCGCTGCAATTGTAATAGATCCGTCTGATTTACCTTTACATATCCACAAGTATTTTAGCCTCTGTACTTTTCATACTGCAGCCATGGACGCAGTCATACACGCACTCTCCACATACATGGACGCAGTCATACACGCACTCTCCACATACATGGACGCAGTCATACACGCACTCTCCACATACATGGACGCAGTCATACACGCACTCTCCACATACATGGACGCAGTCATACACGCACTCTCCACATACATGGACGCAGTCATACACGCACTCTCCACATACATGGAAGCAGTCATACACACACTCTCCACATACATGGACGCAGTCATACACGCACTCTCCACATACATGGACGCAGTCATACACGCACTCTCCACATACATGGAAGCAGTCATACACACACTCTCCACATACATGGACGCAGTCATACACGCACTCTCCACATACATGGACGCAGTCATACACGCACTCTCCACGTACATGGACGCAGTCATACACACACTCTCCACATACATGGACGCAGTCATACACGCACTCTCCACGTACATGGACGCACTAATACACGCACTCTCCACATACATGGACGCAGTCATACACACACTCTCCACATACATGGACGCAGTCATACACGCACTCTCCACATACATGGACGCACTAATACACGCACTCTCCACATACATGGACGCAGTCATACACGCACTCTCCACATACATGGACGCACTAATACACGCACTCTCCACATACATGGACGCAGTCATACACACACTCTCCACATACATGGACGCAGTCATACACGCACTCTCCACATACATGGACGCAGTCATACACGCACTCTCCACATACATGGACGCAGTCATACACGCACTCTCCACATACATGGACGCAGTCATACACGCACTCTCCACATACATGGACGCAGTCATACACGCACTCTCCACATACATGGACGCAGTCTTCACATACATGGACGCACTAATACACGCACTCTCCACATACATGGACGCAGTCATACACGCACTCTCCACATACATGGACGCAGTCATACACGCACTCTCCACATACATGGACGCAGTCATACACGCACTCTCCACATACATGGACGCAGTCATACACGCACTCTCCACATACATGGACGCAGTCATACACGCACTCTCCACATACATGGACGCAGTCATACACGCACTCTCCACATACATGGACGCACTCATACACACACTCTCCACATACATGGACGCAGTCTTCACATACATGGACGCACTAATACACGCACTCTCCACATACATGGACGCAGTCATACACGCACTCTCCACATACATGGACGCAGTCATACACGCACTCTCCACATACATGGACGCAGTCATACACACACTCTCCACATACATGGACGCAGTCATACACACACTCTCCACATACATGGACGCAGTCATACACGCACTCTCCACATACATGGACGCACTAATACACGCACTCTCCACATACATGGACGCAGTCATACACACACTCTCCACATACATGGACGCAGTCATACACGCACTCTCCACATACATGGACGCAGTCATACACGCACTCTCCACATACATGGACGCAGTCATACACGCACTCTCCACATACATGGAAGCAGTCATACACGCACTCTCCACATACATGGACGCAGTCATACACGCACTCTCCACATACATGGAAGCAGTCATACACACACTCTCCACATACATGGACGCAGTCATACACGCACTCTCCACATACATGGACGCAGTCATACACGCACTCTCCACGTACATGGACGCACTAATACACGCACTCTCCACATACATGGACGCAGTCATACACACACTCTCCACATACATGGACGCAGTCATACACGCACTCTCCACATACATGGACGCACTAATACACGCACTCTCCACATACATGGACGCAGTCATACACGCACTCTCCACATACATGGACGCACTAATACACGCACTCTCCACATACATGGACGCAGTCATACACACACTCTCCACATACATGGACGCAGTCATACACGCACTCTCCACATACATGGACGCAGTCATACACGCACTCTCCACATACATGGACGCAGTCATACACGCACTCTCCACATACATGGACGCAGTCATACACGCACTCTCCACATACATGGACGCAGTCATACACGCACTCTCCACATACATGGACGCAGTCTTCACATACATGGACGCACTAATACACGCACTCTCCACATACATGGACGCAGTCATACACGCACTCTCCACATACATGGACGCAGTCATACACGCACTCTCCACATACATGGACGCAGTCATACACGCACTCTCCACATACATGGACGCAGTCATACACGCACTCTCCACATACATGGACGCAGTCATACACGCACTCTCCACATACATGGACGCAGTCATACACGCACTCTCCACATACATGGACGCACTCATACACACACTCTCCACATACATGGACGCAGTCTTCACATACATGGACGCACTAATACACGCACTCTCCACATACATGGACGCAGTCATACACGCACTCTCCACATACATGGACGCAGTCATACACGCACTCTCCACATACATGGACGCAGTCATACACACACTCTCCACATACATGGACGCAGTCATACACACACTCTCCACATACATGGACGCAGTCATACACGCACTCTCCACATACATGGACGCACTAATACACGCACTCTCCACATACATGGACGCAGTCATACACACACTCTCCACATACATGGACGCAGTCATACACGCACTCTCCACATACATGGACGCACTAATACACGCACTCTCCACATACATGGACGCAGTCATACACGCACTCTCCACATACATGGACGCAGTCATACACGCACTCTCCACATACATGGACGCAGTCATACAGGCACTCTCCACATACATGGACGCAGTCATACACGCACTCTCCACATACATGGACGCACTAATACACGCACTCTCCACATACATGGACGCAGTCATACACGCACTCTCCACATACATGGACGCAGTCATACACGCACTCTCCACATACATGGACGCAGTCATACAGGCACTCTCCACGTACATGGACGCAGTCATACACGCACTCTCCACATACATGGACGCAGTCATACACGCACTCTCCACATACATGGACGCAGTCATACACGCACTCTCCACATACATGGACGCAGTCATACACGCACTCTCCACATACATGGACGCAGTCATACACGCACTCTCCACATACATGGACGCAGTCATACACACACTCTCCACATACATGAACGGAGTCATACACACTCTCTCCACATACATGGACGCACTAATACACGCACTCTCCACATACATGGACGCAGTCATACACGCACTCTCCACATACATGGACGCAGTCATACACGCACTCTCCACATACATGGACGCAGTCATACACGCACTCTCCACATACATGGACGCAGTCATACACGCACTCTCCACATACATGGACGCAGTCATACACGCACTCTCCACATACATGGACGCAGTCATACACGCACTCTCCACATACATGGACGCAGTCATACACGCACTCTCCACATACATGGACGCAGTCATACACGCACTCTCCACATACATGGACGCAGTCATACACGCACTCTCCACATACATGGACGCAGTCATACACACACTCTCCACATACATGAACGGAGTCATACACGCACTCTCCACATACATGGACGCAGTCATACACACACTCTCCACATACATGAACGGAGTCATACACGCACTCTCCACATACATGGACGCAGTAATACACGCACTCTCCACATACATGGACGCACTAATACACGCACTCTCCACATACATGGACGCAGTCATACACGCACTCTCCACATATATGAACGGAGTCATACACGCACTCTCCACATACATGGACGCAGTCATACACACACACTCCACATACATGGACGCAGTCATACACGCACTCTCCACATACATGGACGCAGTCATACACGCACTCTCCACATACATGAACGGAGTCATACACGCACTCTCCACATACATGGACGCAGTCATACACACACACTCCACATACATGGACGCAGTCATACACGCACTCTCCACATACATGGACGCAGTCATACACGCACTCTCCACATACATGGACGCAGTCATACACGCACTCTCCCCATACATGGACGCAGTCATACACGCACTCTCCACATACATGGACGCAGTCATACACGCACTCTCCACATACATGGACGCAGTCATACACGCACTCTCCACATACATGGACGCAGTCATACACACTCTCTCCACATACATGGACGCACTAATACACGCACTCTCCACATACATGGACGCAGTCATACACACACTCTCCACATACATGGACGCACTAATACACACACTCTCCACATACATGGACGCACTAATACACGCACTCTCCACATACATGGACGCAGTCATACACGCACTCTCCACATACATGGACGCAGTCATACACACTCTCTCCACATACATGGACGGAGTCATACACGCACTCTCCACATACATGGACGCAGTCATACACGCACTCTCCACATACATGGACGCAGTCATACACGCACTCTCCACATACATGAACGGAGTCATACACGCACTCTCCACATACATGGACGCAGTCATACACGCACTCTCCACATACATGGACGCAGTCATACACGCACTCTCCACATACATGGACGCAGTCATACACGCACTCTCCACATACATGGACGCAGTCATACACGCACTCTCCACATACATGGACGCAGTCATACACGCACTCTCCACATACATGGACGCAGTCATACACGCACTCTCCACATACATGGACGCAGTCATACACGCACTCTCCACATACATGGATGCAGTCATACACGCACTCTCCACAAAAATGGACGCAGTCATACACGCACTCTCCACATACATGGACGCACTCATACACGCACTCTCCACAAACATGGACGCAGTCATACACGCACTCTCCACATACATGGACGCAGTCATACACGCACTCTCCACATACATGGACGCAGTCATACACGCACTCTCCACATACATGGGCGCAGTCATACACGCACTCTCCACATACATGGATGCAGTCATACACGCACTCTCTACATACATGGACACAGTCATACACGCACTCTCCACATACATGGATGCAGTCATACACGCACTCTCCACATACATGGACGCAGTCATACACGCACTCTCCACATACATGGACGCAGTCATACACGCACTCTCCACATACATGGATGCAGTCATACACGCACTCTCCACATACATGGAAGCAGTCATACACGCACTCTCCACATACATGGAAGCAGTCATACACGCACTCTCCACATACATGGACGCAGTCATACACGCACTCTCCACATACATGGACGCAGTCATACACGCAGTCTCCACATACATGAATGCAGTCATACACACACTCTCCACATACATGGATGCACTCTCTACATACATGGACGCAGTCATACACGCATTCTCCACATATATGGACGCAGTCTCCACATACATGGACGCACTCATACACGCACTCAACATATACATAGATGCACTCATACACGCACTCTCCACATATACATAGTGCAGTCATACACACACTCTCCACATACATGGACGCACACATATACAATACACATATATAGACACCCAGCTTTCCTGCTGTACCTCTTCCCCATACACTAATGCCTCTGCACTTGTGTTATGCAGGATAGCAGGGAAGCTGGATGACATTTCATGATATAATTCACCCAGCTTTCCTACTGTACTGCATGTCACATGTGCACAGTCTGGGAAAGCTGAATATAACCCCAGTTCCCCTGCCACTCACATCACTGGTGCAGTTGTGGCAATGTTGTTCAGCTTGCTGGGCAGGGAAGGTTCAAGCTGCAGGAATCGCGGGTAGAAAAGGGGCGGGGCTATTATAGCTCCGCCCACGTCGGGCCGTCCTGACGTCACTGTCCATCATAAGAACTGAGGAGGGGGAGAGGCGGAGCAATGTCACTGATGTCAGGTCAGAGGTGCAAGTGCAGGAGAAGTCAGCTGCTCTGACAGGGGCCCGGGGTGACGAAGTACAGTGACTGCTCGGGCCCCTTCTGAGCTCGGGTCCCAAAGCAGCTGCTTCCCCTGCTTCCCCGATAGTTACGCCACTGCCATCATCTATTTATCCCCAGGACTGTGACTGTGACGAGGGGACATCCTCTGCGTTTGGAGGAAAGAAGGTTTGTACACAAACATAGAAAAGGATTCTTTACGGTAAGAGCAGTGAGACTATGGAACTCTCTGCCTGAGGAGGTGGTGATGGTGAGTACAATAAAGGAATTCAAGAGGGGCCTGGATGTATTTCTGGAGTGTAATAATATTACAGGCTATAGCTACTAGAGAGGGGTCGTTGATCCAGGGAGTTAGGCCTCATGCACACGACCGTTGTTGTGTTCCGTGTCCATTGTTCCGTTTTCCGTGATTTTCTGCAGACCCATTGACTTTCAATAGGTCCGTTGAAAACTCGGAAAATGCACCGTTTGTCATCCGCGTCCGTGATCCGTGTTTCCAGTCCGTCCAAAAAATATGACCTGTCCTATTTAATTTTCACCGACAAATGTTCACGGACCCATTCAAGTCAATGGGTCCGTGAAAAAACACAGAGGCACACAAGATTGTCATCCGCGTCCGTGATCCGTGTCCGTTTTTTTCCTATCATTTTCAAGGCTAACTTGACTTAGATTTTTTTTTCACTTTTTATGTATGGTGATCCTCCAAAAATCAAGGAAGACACACGGAAACAAAAACGGAAACGGATCACGGAACAACGGAACCCCGTTTTGCGGACCGTGAAAAAATACTGTCGTGTGCATGAGGCCTTAGTCTGATTGCCAGATTGGAGTCGAGAAGGATTTTTTGTTCCCCTAAAGTGAGGAAAATTATCTTCTACCTCACAGGGTTTTCTGTCTTCCTCTGGATCAACTTGCAGGATAACAGGCTGAACTGGATGGACAGATGTCTTTTTTGGCCTTATGTACTATGTTACTATCTATCTATATATGTATCTACCTATCTAATATCCATCAATCTTTATATGTATCTGCCTATCTAATATCTATCTATCTATCTATCTATCTATCTATCTATCTATCTATCTATCTAATATCTCTCTATCTATCTATCTACATGCACAATCAGATTTTAAAAAGGAGGGGAATTAGACATTGACAGAACATTATGGACGTAATAAAACCCAAAATGTCCAATCTCTTTTTCCTCTAACAATCTCTGACATAGTGGGAGAGTCGTGGGGACTCCACCAGGTCGTTGCCTGAAACGCCAAAATAGATAGTTATGTGCTTGGGCACCCTGAGCCTCTACATTGGACATATATATATATATATATATATACACACAGTCAGGTCCATAAATATTGGGACACCGACACAATTCTAAAATTTTTGGCTCTATACACCACCACAATGGATTTGAAATGAAACGAACAAGATTCAGACTGTCAGTTTTAATTTGAGGGTATTTACATCCAAATCAGGTGAACGGTGTAGGAATTACAACAGTTTGCATATGTGCCTCCCACTTGTTATGGGACCAAAAGTAATGGGACAATTGGCTTCTCAGCTGTTCCATGGCCAGGTGTGTGTTATTCCCTCATTATCCCAATTACAATGAGCAGATAAAAGGTCCAGAGTTCATTTCAAGTGTGCTATCTGCATTTGGAATCTGTTGCTGTCAACTCTCAAGATAAGATCCAAAGAGCTGTCACTATCAGTGAAGAAAGCCATCATTAGGCTGAAAAAACAAACCCATCAGAGAGATAGTAAAAATATTAGGCGTGGCAAAAACAACTGTATGGAACATTCTTAAAAAGAAGGAACGCACCGGTGAGCTCAGCAACACCAAAAGACCCGGAAGACCACAGAAAACAACTGTGGTGGATGACCGAAGAATTCTTTCCCTGGTGAAGAAAACACCCTTCACAACAGTTGGTCAGATCAAGAACACTCTCCAGGAGGTAGGTGTATGTGTGTCAAAGTCAACAATCAAGAGAAGACTTCACCAGAGTGAATACAGAGGGTTCACCCCAAGATGTAAACCATTGGTGAGCCTCAAAAACAGGAAGGCCAGATTAAAGTTTGCCAAACGACATCTAAAAAAGCCTTCACAGTTCTGGAACAACATCCTATGGACAGATGAGACCAAGATCAACTTGTACCAGAGTGATGGGAAGAGAAGAGTATGGAGAAGGAAAGGAACTGCTCATGATTCTAAGCATACCACCTCATCAGTGAAGCATGGGGGTGGTAGTGTCATGGCGTGGGCATGTATGGCTGCCAATGGAACTGGTTCTCTTGTATTTATTGATGATGTGACTGCTGACAAAAGCAGCAGGATGAATTCTGAAGTGTTTCGGGCAACATTATCTGCTCATATTCACCTAAATGCTTCAGAACTCATTGGACAGCGCTTCACAGTGCAGATGGACAATGACCCAAAGCATACTGCAAAAGCAACCAAAGAGTTTTTTAAGGGAAAGAAGTGGAATGTTATGCAATGGCCAAGTCAATCACCTGACCTGAATCCGATTGAGCATGCATTTCACTTGCTGAAGACAAAACTGAAGGGAAAATGCCCCAAGAACAAGCAGGAACTGAAGACAGTTGCTGTGGAGGCCTGGCAGAGCATCACCAGGGATGAAACCCAGCGTCTGGTGATGTCTATGAATTCCAGACTTCAGGCTGTAATTGACTGCAAAGGATTTGCAACCAAGTATTAAAAAGTGAAAGTTTGATTTATGATTATTATTCTGTCCCATTACTTTTGGTCCCTTAACAAGTGGGAGGCACATATGCAAACTGTTGTAATTCCTACACCGTTCACCTGATTTGGATGTAAATACCCTCAAGTTAAAGCTGGCAGTCTGCAATTAAAGCACATCTTGTTTGTTTCATTTCAAATCCATTGTGGTGGTGTATAGAGGCAAAAATGTTAGAATTGTGTCAACGTCCCAATATTTATGGACCTGACTGTATATGTTTAATTATCTATCTATCCACCAATCCTCTCAGTATCTATCTATCTATCTATCTATCTATCTATCTATCTATCTATCTATCTTTCTTTCTATATAAAAATAATAAAGATTCTTACACAACTGCAGTAAAACAGCATATAGTAAAGAAATGTACACATCCAGGAACAAGGAACAATGGTCTATGAAAGGATATGGCAGTATAGGGATTTATGTGAAGGGTAAAGGTTATCGAATCCCTTTTTTTGGGTGCACTGACAGAGTTAAAGAAATTCTCCCATTAAAAAAAGATCTTGTGCTGACTCTGCACCACAAGGACTGAGTTATTGTTGCATTTCAGGTCATTTTTCGCACTTGAATGAGTGTTTACTCTGTTTGACCCCTTCTTCGTGTTCCTAACTGACTATCAATACTGCAGTTAAGCTGTATTTATCACTTCTCTGAGGTCCGTTATATGGATTTATTGGTTTTCTTTTCCACTCTTGGTTCTGTTTTCCTGTCATCTCATTGTTGAGCTTGTGATGCATGGGGTTTGGGAAAATCCTAAAACTTAAAAATCACTCCTTGTTTCCATGTTTAGTGCTTTAGAAAAACACTTAAAAGTTTGATTTGTATTTTAACCAGGACATAATACTAATAATAATGTTAATTGTGAGATAAATGGCTACAATTAATGCTTCCCTTATCAATTTATAAAATATTATCTGCAGTTTCTATATTTCTCCTTTAAAGGGGTTCTCCAGGATTTAACAACTGATGTCCTTTCTCTATCTGAAACTGAATCTTTCATAAACTGAACTTCTTGTGTTCTCTCCATCTACTAACCTACCTAAACCTGATATCTCCCTCTCAGTGTGTGGCACCATCACCACGCCTAGACAGCACGCCCTGTGTCTCGGTGCTATGTTTGACAATGATCTTTCCTTCACCCCCTATATTCAATCTCTCACCCGTGTATGCTGCCTGCACCTCAAAAATATCTCTAGAATCCACCCTTTCTCACTATGGAAACAGCAAAATCTCTCATTGTTGCCCTGATCCATTCCTGCCTCGATTACTGTAACTCACTATTAATTGGCCTCCCCCTCACCAGACTCCCCCCTCTCCAATCTATTCTTAATACAGCAGCCAGGGTCACCTATCTGTCCAACCACTACTCTGATGCTTCCGCCCTGTGCCAGTCATTGCACTGCTTGCCCGTACAGTATAGAATCCAATTTAAACTGCTCGTTCTTACACATAAAGCTCTCCACAGTACTGCACCGCCTTACATCTCTTCCCTCATCTCTGTCTTCCACCCTACTCGTGCTTTTCGCTCTGTAAATGATTTATCACTAACACCCAAAATAATCCGAACCTCTCACTCCCGGCTCCAAGACTTCTCCTGAGCTGCACCAGTTCTCTGGAATGCCCTACCCCAAGAAATTAGGTTAAGTCACAATATACACAGTTTTAGGCGCTCCCTAAAACACACATCTTTAAAGGGTGGCCTATTATATCTCCTGATCTAACTCCAGGGCCGGTACAAGGCAGGGGCCGAAGGAGCGGGTGCCCTGGGCGCTACCATTTGCGGACAGGAGGGGGGCGCAGGTGAAGTGCCAGCCACGGCCCCCCCTACATCATGCTGTGCCCCCCCATGTGCCCCCCCAACTAAAATGACCCCCCCCCCCCAAGTGAGCAGCCGCCGCCGGGCACAGGGAGATGAGCGCTTCCATTGCGCTCATCTCCATTGTAAACTGTCTGTGCCAGCGGAGGTGCAGGGGAGGGAGAGGCGTGTCCCTTCCCTTTCCTCTGATAGGCTGCAGGCAGGCACCGAAGTGGAGGAGAGGCCCCGCCCCCTAATTACTCCTGTTTACCTTTCTAAAGCTAAAGGACCTTTGATGATGTCATCACAGGTCCTGTAAGGGAACTGCACAGTGTAAAGTGTAGTTCCCAGGTTAGAACAGTGCATCTGCCAGGACCTGTGATGACATCATCTTCAACATCACAGGTCCTGCAGAATCTAGCAAAGGAACTGCACCAAAAATGGTGTAGTTCCTAGGTTTCAAAGGTACATCTGCCAGGACCTGTGATGACATCATCACAGGTCCTTCAACCCCTAACAGCAAGTATTAAAAGTTCACAAGCAGCTCTGTATTGATCCATACAGACTGGAATGGAGAGGTAAGAGGAGGTCCTCCACTTTTCATCATTTACCCACCCCCCCCCCTCCATGCCCTGTTTTTACTCATTGCTCACTCATGTATACTACTTCAGACAGTTACCACTACCTCATGTACCTCACAGTGACTATAATGCATAACTGACCACATATTTCTATAAACACTGCATCTACAGTATTATACCTTCTATGTGTCACATCAATACACTGCTCTGTATATATATATATATATATATATATATATATATACACACACATACATGCACACACACTGCATATATTACACAGTATTATACATGCAATATGTACAGATATATAGTATATACCGCAGTGCACTGATATGTGAGGTATGAGGTATAATAGATGCTGTGTGTACAGATATCAGTACACTTCTGTATATACTATATATGTGAGGTACGAGGTATAATAGATGCAGTGTGTACAGATATATAGTATATACAGCAGTGTACTGATATGTGAGGTACGAGGTGTCAATACACTGCTGTATTTACTATATACCTGTACACACTGCATCTATTATACCTCGTACCTCACATATTACACTACTGTATATACTGTATACACTGCATATATTATACCCCGTACCTCACATATCAGTACACTGCTGTATATACTATATACCTGTACACACTGCATATATTATACCCTGTACCTCACATATCAGAACACTAGGGAATATACTATATACCTGTACACACTGCATCTATTATACCTCGTACCTCACATATTACACTACTGTATATACTGTATACACTGCATATATTATACCCCGTACCTCACATATCAGTACACTGCTGTATATACTATATACCTGTACACACTGCATCTATTATACCCTGTACCTCACATATCAGAACACTAGGGAATATACTATATACCTGTACACACTGCATCTATTATACCGCGTACCTCACATAACTGTACACTGCTGTATATAATATACATCTGCATCTATTATACCTCTTTTGTGTGCCAGGGCTGTTTTGTAATCCCATTCCGGCCCTGATGGCATAAATTATAAAACGCAGCAGCAAGAATAGTTCATGGAACAAAGGGAGGGGCTATAAAAGGGGAATGGGGGCCCAATTTAGATTCCTGCTATGGGGCCCAGTGATTTTTATGTACGCCCCTGGCTGCAGGCACTAGGCCGGCAGCCTATCAGAGGCCGGCGCAATGACGTCATCGTGCCGCCTGAGCCTTACATTACAGCGTGGGACACAGGAAGAGGCTGCATCGCATCGCTGACACTTAGGTAAGTATAAGTGTTTTTTTTTTGTTTTTTTTTTACAATAGTGTTACTGGCACATTGGGGGGGCTTATTACAAAACTGGCACATGATGATGGGGGGGACTTTATACTGGCACATGATGATGGGGGGGAACTTTATAGTGTCTGTGACTTTCAAAGTCCCACAGTCCTTTGTTCTATTGCTTTAAGTATATTCTTGTTTTGAAACAACATTGATTCTTTCTTAAAAACGGGGGGGGGGGGGGGGGGGGGCGCAGTTTGCCATCTTCGCCCTGGGCACCAAATGGCCTTGTCCCAGCCCTGTCTAACTCATCTCCATATATAGTCCATTTATCGTTAGTTCCTTAACCTGATCCTCCACCAAACTCTCCACTGCACCCATGCACCCAGAAACACTACAGATATCGACTGGTGACTGGCTCATGCAGCTTTATATCTGCTCCCCTATTTTCCCAAAATGGCTGGGCCATCACCCCTATCTCCTATGTGTCACCCCTAGCTCCTTATAGATTGTAAGCTCTTGCGAGCAGGGCCCTCATTCCTCTTGTTGTAATTATTCTCTGGTCTGTTACTATGTTATTTATGTCTGTGAACCCCTGAATTGTAAAGTGCTGTGGAGTATGTTGATGCAATATAAATAAATATTATCATCATTATTATTATGGCCTATCCCTAAAATATCAGATTGGCAGGGGCCCGTTGGTCATCTGTTTGGGAGTAATTCTGACTAGTGATGGACAAACATCTGCCGGGACGCGAACGCGAACCGCAAGTTCGCGGCGGGTCCCATTCATTTTAATAGCCGGCAAACCTGAAATACCTTCAGCTCATATCTGCAGCCAAGAAATAATTACTAGAAGTGCACAAATAGTCCCACAACATGGACACTGACATACCAGATGTATTATTCGAATTTGTGATCTCCATAAAAAAAAAATTTCAATGCAAAATATCGGCAATATAATTTTCGCGTACGCTCATGCGCAAATGTACTATACAGTACCCAATTGCACTATAAAGAAAGTATATTGGTATATAACACCCCGCTTCAATCAGTTTTTTTGGGGGACGACTGGTATATCACACCAGTAGAAATTATTTGTTCCAATAACGCTTGTCCCTCTATATACCTGCAATATCGCAGCAGAACCGCCTTCAACTGCCGCACAATACAAATGCACTATAATATAATTTCTAACATAGAAAGTATATTATAACATTGTACAAGGAAGGCAATCCATTAGAATATACATGAAGATAAAACGTAGCCTTTAATAATTTTACTATGAGGGTCCATTCACACGTCCGTAAGATCCGCAAAACACGGACACCGGCGATGTGCATTCCGCAATTTGTGGACCGCACATCGCCAGCACTATAATAGAAAATGCCTAATCTTGTCTGCAATTGCGGACAAGAATAGGACATGTTCTATTTTTTTGCGGAAACGGAAGCACAGATGCGGAAGTGTGGATCCGCAAATGCGGATGCGGACAGCACATTCCGGCCCCATTGAAAATAAATGGGTCTGCACCCGTTCAGCAAAATTGCGGAACAGATGCGGACCCATTTTGCGGACGTGTGAATGGAAGATATCCCTCAAAATGAAGTTAAGCAAAAAGCATAGATGTGGTAGGCAATAACAAGTGCTTGGCGGCACTAAATCAGGTGCTCGGCGGCACCAAATCAGAAACCTTATGTCCTACCACAATTCGGGGGGTTCCAGTGCACATCCATGAATCCCGGAGGGAAAGCAAAAAACATCTATTCCTGGGCTAGATGATGATGATGAGGTGGTATTGAAGGACAGGGTGGGCAAAGAACTGTCCCTGATATTGCCCTACAGTGGGGTGCTATTCTGGCCCTGATAGCCTAACCACAGACCACCCGCCCTGATAAGAGTGGCCCCGTTCGGAACTTTACCCTATATAAAAATGGCCCTAGTAAGCCCCTAGCCCCTAGGCCCCTGACTTCCAGGTGATCACTATATAGATCTATGTGTTTTTGACTCATTATAAAAGTATATTATAAGTATATTATACCCCTCTGTGTATCACACATATAGATAGCACACCTATACTAGTCCTTAAAAAGACTTTTGTGGCCCTATTAGCTAGCGTTTGGTGTCCCTAACAGCCTGTCCCTGCTCCACACAGCAACCTCTCCCTACACTGGCAAAACACTGAATGTAAAATGGCGGCCAGATCAGGTTTATTTATAAGGTAGGGGGTATGTCCATGTGCTGAAACGTCTCAATTGGCTGTCCTGTACCACCTGATGGATGTGTCATGTGTCAAAGTTTTTCACAATGTAAAAGAATATAGCGGGCGCGAATTTCTCCACATGTTCGCATGTTCGGCAAATCGCGAACACGCAAAGTTCGCCGCGAAACGACGTGCGAACCGCAAGTCCATCTGTAATTCTGACACTACAAAAGCTGGTTACTGCAGTACAGCTCCGATTGAAATAAATGGGAGCAGCACTGACATAATCAGCTTCCTTCACTACACTGTGAACAGAGCTGTGCAGTTCTGGTGTCTATGTCCAGTGCCAGAGCTACTTCCGAACAGCTGATGGGTGGGGGTGCAGGATGTCAGACCCCTGCTGATCTGATATTTATAACTTGGGTTGAGCGAATCAAGCTTTGATTTATTAAAAAAACTTTGTTTTAATGCTGTACCGAGACCTTCGGCGAGGCGAAACTCATTAAGCCCGAAGTCGTGTGAGACTTTGATTCTTCTAAAAACATTTTAAAACAGCAAATTGAAGTAGACTTCAATACCGTCTAGTACCTTGGTACCGAAACCGACTTCGGATTCCTGTTTTAAAATGTTTTTAAAGTTGTAGAATCGGAGCCTGATGTTGTTCACCAAAGTCTCACGCTATTTCAGACTTAGGCTACTTTCACACTAGCGGCACGGAACTCCGGCAGGCTGTTCCGTCGGGTGAACAGCCTGCCAGATCCGTCCTGCCGCTAGTGACCGTGTGCCTCCGGACTGCCGCTCTGTCCCCATTGACTATATGGCGAGGCATGGCAAGAGGCTGCCGGAATAAATGTCGGACATGTCGTAGTTTTATTCCGGCAGCCTCTCGCCGTGCGCTGCCGTGCCTTGCCGGGGAAAAATATATATAACGGATCAGTTTCTGTGGATGACATCCGGAGAGACAGATCCGTTCTTGCAATGCATTTGTAAGACGGATACGCATCCAGATCCATCTACAAATGCTGTCCGTTTGCATGCAGATTGCCAGATCCGGCAGGCAGTTCCGGCGACGGAACTGCTTGCCGGATCAATCTGCTGCAAGTGTGAAAGTATATTCCTTATCAAGAATATGTAAAGACAAGTTTTCAGCTCCACAATTGTAATGACCTACGTCACGCACAGGGAGGAAAAAAAGGATAGCCCTGCCCAAGGGAGAGGGAAAGGTGGTGACCCCTAACTCACCTTGCGGCTGGCACCTGACTGCCCTGACGTCCCTAGACGGGTTCCTCACCCGTGCGGCGATCACGTGCCTAAACCCTGGCTTTCCCTAAAATGAGCCCTAGATAGTGAACGGGCCGGTGGGATCGCTAGTCCGCACCACTGACACTAAGAGGGAAACACCAGGGAGAGGACAGACAACACAGACAAACACATACACCCAGGTGGGCGATCACAATAGACCACAAAGGTCCAACAGGGATCCGGAGGGTAGCGTTCTGGACCAACTACCAGAGAACGCAGCAACACAGCTCCAGAAAGTCAGAATAGATGTCCAGGCAGGAAGTTCTAGCTCTGGCAACCAGAGAAGTGTGAGAGAGGAATATAAGGAGGATTGGGAGTGCTGGACAAGGAACAGCTGAGGAGAAAGAGCTACGGATCCCTGAGTGAGCCAAAAGGGTTTGCAAAGCAAACCCAGAAAGCTACCATAAGGAAAACAGCCCTATATTAAATAGAGCGTGCAGCCAACCGCTGCGACTTCCTGACCCCGGGTATAACGGAGTCAGGCGTGGTTCTCGATACCCTCGTGACAGTACCCCCCTCTCTACGAGGGGCCTCCAGACACTCAGGACCAGGTCTCTCAGGATGAGAGGCATGAAAAACCCGAACTAGCCTGTCGGCGTTTACCTCAGACGCAGGAACCCACATTCTTTCCTCGGGACCGTAACCTTTCCAATGCACCAGATATTGAAGAGAGCGGCAGACCCGGTGAGAATTAACAATTTTGGATATCTGAAATTCTAGATTACCATCCACGACAACAGGAGGGGGTGGCAGCGGTGACGGTTCTAGAGGTGGAACATATTTTTTGAGTAACGACTTATGAAAAACATTATGAATTTTAAAAGTCTGAGGTAACTCCAGGCGAAAAGCCACGGGGTTGATGATGGCTACAATTTTGTAAGGGCCAATAAACCTAGGACCCAGTTTCCAAGAGGGAACCTTCAATTTAATATTCCTAGTAGACAACCATACATAGTCATTCACTCCTAGGTCCGGACCTGGCGACCGTCTCTTATCAGCCATTTGTATTTACCTCCCATATTTTTCAAGTTAGCTTGCACCTTTTGCCATACCGATGAAAGAGATGACGAAAACCGTTCCTCTTCGGGAACCCCAGAAGACCCCCCCTCTTTGAAAGTACAGAATTGGAGATGAAAACCATATGCACCAAGAAATGGTGACTTGCCAGTGGATTCCTGACGACGATTATTTATGGCAAACTCAGCTAACGGTAAATATGATGACCACAACTCTTGGTTTTCAGACACAAAACATCTTAGATATGTCTCCAGGTTTTGGTTGGTACGCTCAGTCTGTCCATTCGACTGAGGATGGAAAGCTGAGGAAAAGGACAAGTGTACCCCCAAACGGGAACAAAAAGCTTTCCAAAATTTAGAAATAAACTGGGTACCCCGATCCGAAACAACATCAGAGGGGACCCCGTGAAGCTTCACGATTTCACTGACGAATACCTGAGCAAGAGTCTTAGCATTAGGTAGTGCGGGTAACGCAATGAAGTGTACCATTGTGCTAAACCTGTCCACTACTACCAAAATAACTGTTTTACCGGCACAGAAAGGTAAGTCAGTGATAAAATCCATTGACAGATGTGTCCATGGTCTATTGGGAATGACGAGTGGTAATAGAGACCCTGCAGGACGGGTATGTGAAACTTTTGCGCGCGCACAGGTAGAACAAGAAGACACAAAATCCAATACATCCTTACGCAACCTTGGCCACCAAAAACGACGAGACAATAGCTCCAAGGTTGCTTTACTACCCGGGTGCCCAGCAAGTGCCAAATTATGATGTTCCTTTAATAATTCGAAACGTAGGTTCAACGGTAGAAACAATTTCTCTGAGGGGCAAGAGACCAGGGCGTCCCCCTGGGCCTCTAACACTTTCCCCTCCAAAACAGAGTGTACCGCAGAAACAACCACTCCTCTTTGAAGAATGGGCACCGGATCACTCACATTACCCCCTCCAGGGAAACAACGAGATAGTGCATCAGCCTTGGTGTTCTTTGCCCCAGGACGATAGGTAATCACAAAGTTAAACCTGGCAAAAAATAACGACCACCTAGCCTGTCTAGGGGTGAGACGCTTAGCTGATTCTAGGTACAGAAGATTTTTGTGGTCCGTAATCACAGTGACGGGGTGGACTGCCCCCTCTAAGAAGTGACGCCACTCCTCAAACGCAAGTTTAATAGCTAATAGTTCCCTATTGCCAATATCGTAGTTCTTTTCTGCTGCAGATAGTTTTTTAGAAAAGAAAGCACAAGGACGCCATTTGCCAGGAGACGGACCCTGAGACAGCACCGCCCCCACTCCCACCTCTGACGCATTGACTTCAACAATAAAAGGCTGAGAGACATCAGGTTGGACTAGTACAGGTGCTGAGGTAAACATCTCTTTTAGAGAGGAAAAAGCAACTTTAGCGGCGTCAGACCATTTAGAAAAATCAGTCCCCTTCCTAGTCATGTCAGTAAGCGGTTTTACAATAAGTGAATAATTTTTAATGAATTTCCTATAGAAATTCGCGAAGCCCAAGAACCGTTGTAGTGCTTTGAGGTTCTCAGGAAGATCCCAATCTAAAATTGCCTGGACCTTCCTAGGATCCATACGGAAACCTGAAGCAGATAAAAAATAACCTAGGAATTGTATCTCCTGAACGGCGAAGACACATTTTTCAATTTTAGCATATAATTCATTCGTCCGTAGGACCTGCAGTACTTGTCTGACATGCACCTCATGTGTTTTCAGATCAGACGAATAAATTAAAATATCATCTAGGTATATTACCACAAACCTGCCGATTAGATGACTAAAAATGTCATTAACGAAATGTTGAAAGACGGCAGGAGCATTGGTCAGACCGAAAGGCATAACTAGATTTTCATAATGCCCCTCGGGGGTGTTAAACGCTGTCTTCCACTCATCCTCCTCCTTAATACGAATCAGATTGTAGGGCCCCCTAAGATCAAGTTTGGAGAACCACCTAGCACCCGCAATCTGGTTAAACAGGTCAGGAATGAGAGGAAGAGGGTATGGGTCTCGGATGGTTATCCGATTTAATTCGCGAAAATCTAAGCAAGGATGCAGGCCCCATCTTTCTTTTTAACGAAGAAAAACCCTGCAGCCACGGGTGAAGAAGAGGGTCTGATGTGTCCCTTAGCCAAGCTCTCGGAGAAATAATCTTTCATGGCTTGTCTCTCTGGACCCGAAAGATTATATAACCTGGTCTTGGGTAATTTTGCGCCGGGAATAAGGTTAACCGGGCAATCATAAGGACGATGAGGTGGTAACTTCTGACAACCCTTTTCAGAAAAAACATCCTCAAAATCCGAAATAAATGTAGGTAGGGTAGTTATGGAGGCGACTAAGCAATTGCTATTTAAGCAATTTTCTCTGCACTGCTCACTCCACTCCAATATCCCCCTGGCCTGCCAATCCACTACTGGATTGTGCGCTACCAACCAGGGAAGACCCAGCACTACCGGAGTGGGAAGCCCCTCCAGAACATAACCTGAAAGCATCTCGTTATGGTGGTCCCCTACCCGAAGGTGTAAATTATGAACAATGTGGGTGAGGTTTCTCTGAGACAGTGGAGCAGAATCAATAGCGAATATGGGAATGGGTCTCTGTAACGTACAGAGAGACAAACCCAAAGTGCGGGCAAAATGGGCATCTATCAAATTTACCCCTCCTCCACTGTCTAGAAAGAAAGAAATAGTCTCCGTCTTATCACCAAAAATAATAACCGCTGGCAACACAAATTGCGATGTACGTATGGAGGAAATGTATACCCCCGGCTGACATCCTCCACACAGCCTGGGGTTAGTAGTTTTTCCGACGGTCTTTTGTTTCTGAGGAAAGAAGGACAGACATTAATGAAATGACCCCTCTCCCCACAAAAAAAAACAAACCCCACTCCTACGGCGAGCCTCAGGAGGACGGACCTGATGAGTAGTTCCTCCTAGGCTGCATAGGCTCGTCTAAGTCCGTACAGACTAACTGCTGCTTGGGAGGGGTTACCAATGGCTCCGGTTTTTTCAACCTGTCCCTAAGGCGTCTATCTATTCGGATAGAAAGGGACATAACCGCATCAAGGGAAAAGGGGGTCTCATATAATGCAAGCGCACCCTTAACCCTTTCGGATAACCCAGAGCAGAACTGACTCCTGAGAGCCGGGTCGTTCCATTGGGTATCCGTAGCCCACCTACGGAATTCAGAGCAATACTCCTCTACCGGCCGCTCTCCTTGTAAGAGTCTCCGTAATCTTGATTCAGCCAGTGCGACTCGGTCAGGGTCGTCATATATGAGACCCAAGGCCCCGAAAAACTCATCCACTGACCGAAGAGCCTGGGAATCAGTAGGTAAAGAGAACGCCCAGGACTGCGGGTCCCCCTGCAGCAGGGAAATAACAACCCCCACCCGCTGATCTTCATTACCAGAGGAGTAAGGGCGCAGTTTAAAATATAACTTACAGGCCTCACGAAATGTCAAAAACTTGTCCCTTCCCCCAGAAAATCTGTCAGGGAGAGGGACCTTGGGTTCCGCAACAACCTGGTTACCAGTAGCAACCGCTGGGCTTGCGGTCAGTTGCAATCGCTGCTGTTGCTGGAGGACCTTCAGTCCTGCCACCTCAAAAGACAGGCCATGAAATTGTTTGGACAGAGCAGCAATTTGATCCATACTGGATTCTAAGTAGGTAAATTTTTTTATTTTTTTTACCTACACAAAGTAAGGGCCAGAGATAATGTAATGACCTACGTAACGCACAGGGAGGAAAAAAAGGAAAGCCCTGCCCAAGGGAGAGGGAAAGGTGGTGACCCCTAACTCACCTTGCGGCTGGCACCTGACTGCCCTGACGTCCCTAGACGGGTTCCTCACCCGTGCGGCGATCACGTGCCTAAACCCTGGCTTTCCCTAAAATGAGCCCTGGATAGTGAACAGGCCGGTGGGATCGCTAGTCCGCACCACTGACACTAAGAGGGTAACACCAGGGAGAGGACAGACAACACAGACAAACACATACACCCAGGTGGGCGATCACAATAGACCACAAAGGTCCAACAGGGATCCGGAGGGTAGCATTCTGGACCAACTACCAGAGAACGCAGCAACACAGCTCCAGAAAGTCAGAATAGATGTCCAGGCAGGAAGTTCTAGCTCTGGCAACCAGAGAAGTGTGAGAGAGGAATATAAGGAGGATTGGGATTGCTGGACAAGGAACAGCTGAGGAGAAAGAGCTACGGATCCCTGAGTGAGCCAAAAGGGTTTGCAAAGCAAACCCAGAAAGCTACCATAAGGAAAACAGCCCTATATTAAATAGAGCGTGCAGCCAACCGCTGCGACTTCCTGACCCCGGGTATAACGGAGTCAGGCGTGGTTCTCGATACCCTCGTGACAACAATGTAAACTAGGTTCTCTTTTTTTTCATTCACTGAAAGCAAGGAGATATTGAAACCTCTTCAGTCCCCAAAATCATCTCGAATAACACCATAAATAAAAGACAGGGAGGAGGGGGGTGCAGCTGAATTTTTTTTTTTTTTTTAATCTTTGTGACTGAAGGCTATAAGAGGCAAGGAGATGTTGAAGTGGGAATACTTCTGTCTTAATGTGCCCATACACCTTCAGTAGTTGAAAGCTGGCAGATATTCCTCCTGACTCCACCATACACATGCACACTTGGTCTGCAGAGAGTGCATTTGTTGTCAAGGGGGAGAAAGCAGCAAGACACTTCCCGACACCTCTGGGGATGTCTTGTTGCCAGAACAATGATGTTGTCAGAACAAAAGGAATGGTCCCTGAACTTCAACGCATCCAATCTTTCTTTCCCCAACATTGTCTTTTGGGGGAAAGTTGGGAGGGCCCCTATACACATAAGATATTAGGCCAGTCTTGCCAAAATTGGTTGGTTTACACTACATTTCTATTATGTGTATGGGGGGTGGGGGTTGCTTTAGAGTGCTGAGCACTGCACTAGTGTTGCACATTCTATGCATGCGTGAGATTAAAAAGACCCCAAAAAGCACAGCTCAGACGCACAATTTCCGGTTGTTGTACAAGTAATATGCTTATACACCTGCATAAGAGTTGACATACATAGGTCCCTAGTAGTGATGGACAAACATCGGCCTGGACGTTTCGCGAACGCGAACAAATAGTCCCACAACATGGACAGTGACATACCAGAGGGGATCAATGGCAAAAATTCCCACAAAAAATATGTATTTTAATCAGGGGCCATTTTTATCTTAAAGGGAAACTCAACAAAGTGCCCTGCTGGAGCCTAGAAAATATTATTTTAGGCCATGGGAGTACAAGCCCTCAAAATTAGGTATTCACCTGACAGAAAAGAACAAGTGATTTTGTGGCTGGAGGTATATTAGACGGTCAGTGGATAACAGTTTTACTGTAGGCCAGTACAGGCCCCAAAAATTAGGCATTCACCTGACAGAAAAGAACAAGTGATTATATGGCTGGAGGTACATTAGGCGGTCACTGAATAACCATTTTACTGTAGGCCAGTGGCGTACAGGCCCCAAACATTAGGCATTCACCTGACAGAAAAGAACTTGTGACTATGTGGCTGGAGGTACATTAGTCAGTCACTGGTTAAAAATTTTACCGTAGGCCAGTAAAGGCCCCAAAAATCAGGCATTCACCTGACAGAAAATAACTTGTGATGATGTAGCTGGAGGTACAATAGGTGGTCACCGGTTAATAATCTTACTGTAGGACAGTACAGGTCCCGAAAATTAGGCATTCACCTGACAGAAAAGAAATAGTGATTTATGTTTCTGGAGTAGTGTTGATCGAGCATCAAAGTGCTCGGGTGCTCTGGCCGAACACATCGAGATGCTCTACCGAGCACCCGAGTATAATGGAAGTCAATGGGAGAACTGGAGCATTAAACCAGGCACCCCCTGCTCTGAAGAGGGGAGGGTACCTGGTTCATAGGAAAAGGTCAGAAATTGATGGAAACACCACCAAAATGATTCTGGAACAGCAGGGGGAGGATGTCTGGATGCATCTTGGACTCCCAGGACGCTGCTGGGAACGATGTTGTCCGAGTAGTACACCACTTTTACAGACTGACAATAATACGCACAAAACCAAAGATAAAATCAATTTTAGAGAAAAAATTGTTAGGAAACATTCTTTCCTGTATATTTACTTGTATATAAAGTGCAAGTTCTGCCAAAAATTACAAACAAGTAACAAGGAACTGGCACTCCAATACACCCTTTGTTACACATAAAGGAGGACATCATACACACCCTTGAAAAATTATGATTGATGGCCTGCTGGTGACACTCTAAAACATTTGGAGAAAGGTCCTGCTGATCTGACCATCTAAAACCTTATAGGCGAGGGCCTGCTGCTGAGCTGACCCTCTAAAAAATTATATGCCAGGGCCTGCAGGTGAGCTGACTCTGTAAAACCTTATATGCGTGGGCCTGCAGGCGAGCTGATCCTGTAAAAGATGGTAGGTGATAGCCTGCAGGTGAGCTGACCCTGTAAAAAATTATATGCGAGGGCTTGCAGGTGAGCTGACCCTGTAAAATATGATGTGCGAGGGCCTGTTGGTGAGCTGACCCTGTAAAAGATTTTTGGTGCCGGCCTGCAGGTGAGCTGACCCTGTAAAAGATTTTAGGTGCGGGCCTGCTGGTGAGCTGACCCTGTAAAAGATTTTAGGTGCGGGCCTGCTGGTGAGCTGACCCTGTGAAAGATTGTAGGTGAGGGCCTGCTGGTGAGCTGACCCTCTGAAAGGTTGTAGGTGAGAGCCTGCAGGTGAGCTGACCTTCTAAAACATATGCGAGAGCCTTCAGGTGAGCTGACCTTGTAAAATATTGTAGGTGAAGGCCTGCTGGTGAGCTGACCCTCTAAAAAATTATATGCGAGGGCCTGCTGGTGAGCTGACCCTGTAAAAGATTGTAGGTGTGGGCCTACTGGTGAGCTGTCCCTCTAAAAAATTATATGCAAGGGACTGCAGCTGAGCTGACCCTGTAAAACATTATATATGCGAATGTCATACACTCACCTAAAGAATTATTAGGAACACCATACTAATACGGTGTTGGACCCCCTTTTGCCTTCAGAACTGCCTTAATTCTACGTGGCATTGATTCAACAAGGTGCTGATAGCATTCTTTAGAAATGTTGGCCCATATTGATAGGATAGCATCTTGCAGTTGATGGAGATTTGAGGGATGCACATCCAGGGCACGAAGCTCCCGTTCCACCACATCCCAAAGATGCTCTATTGGGTTGAGATCTGGTGACTGTGGGGGCCATTTTAGTACAGTGAACTCATTGTCATGTTCAAGAAACCAATTTGAAATGATTCGAGCTTTGTGACATGGTGCATTATCCTGCTGGAAGTAGCCATCAGAGGATGGATACATGTTCTCATTCTGTTTACGCCAAATTCGGACTCTTTTTCCTATTTGTAGTGGAGATGAGTGGTACCCGGTGGGGTCTTCTGCTGTTGTAGCCCATTCGCCTCAAGGTTGTGCGTGTTGTGGCTTCACAAATGCTTTGCTGCATACCTCGGTTGTAGTGAGTGGTTATTTCAGTCAACGTTGCTCTTCTATCAGCTTGAATCAGTCGGCCCATTCTCCTCTGACCTCTAGCATCCACAAGGCATTTTTGCCCACAGGACTGCCGCATACTGGATGTTTTTCTCTTTTCACACCATTCTTTGTAAACCCTAGAAATAGTTGTGCGTGAAAATCCCAGTAACTGAGCAGATTGTGAAATACTCAGACCGGCCCGTCTGGCACCAACAACCATGCCACGCTCAAAATTGCTTAAATCACCTTTCTTTCCCATTCTGACATTCAGTTTGTAGTTCAGGAGATTGTCTTGACCAGAACCACACCCCTAAATGCATTGAAGCAACTGCCATGTGATTGGTTGACTAGATAATTACATTAATGAGAAATAGAACAGGTGTTCCTAATAATTCTTTAGGTGAGTGTATATGCAAGGGCATTATATGTGACGAATAAGCATGTTTATATGATGGAAGAGGAGGAGATTCAACCACATACCCATGTTTGTGGTGGAAGGAGTGCATGGGAATACAGTGTATTCAGTACATTATAAACAACACATTTAAAGCGCCTTAATATTCATCGGCTTTCCTCTGGTGGAGTCGAGAAGTCATGGTCAATCCAGTTCATTTTTATAAGAGTCAACCTGTCAGCATTTTCAGTTGACAGGTGGATACGCTGTTATCTGTTGTGTGTGAGCTTGCCGAGCTCCAAAGCCGCTACCAAGTTACGGCCATTATCAGACACAACCATGCCTGGTTGTAGGTTGAGTGGCGAGAGCCACAGCTCAGTCTGGTCTCTTATCCCCTGCCACAGCTCTGCGGCGGTGTGCTGTTTGTCCCCTAAGCATATCAGCTTCAGCACGGCCTGTTGCCGCTTCCCCACTGCAGTGCTACACTGCTTCCAGCTACCGACCGATGACTGACTGGTGCTGCACACGGATAATTCGGAGGTGAAAGTGGAGGAGGAGGCGGAGGAGAAGTGGGGGTTGGAGCCACTAATGTAGGTTCTGGTGGAAACCCTGATCGACGTAGGGCCTGCAATCCTTGGCGTCGGTAGCACTTGTGCCATCCCAGGGTACAACTCGCTCCCGACCTCCACAACATTCACCCAGTGTGCCGTCAGGGAAATGTAGCGTCCCTGGCCGAATGCACTTGTCCATGTGTCAGTGGTTAAGTGGACCTTCCCAGTAACTGGGTTGGTCAGGGCACGTGTGATGTTACGGGACACATGTTGGTGTAAGGCAGGCGCGGCACACCTTGAAAAATAGTGGCGGCTGGGTACTGCGTAACGCGGGATGGTCGCCGACATCAGGCTGCGGAAGGCCTCAGTGTCCACAAGCCGAAATGGCAACATTTCCAAGGCCAGTAATTTGGAAAGCTGCGCATTTAGTGCTATGGCCTGTGGATGGGTGGCTGGGTATTTGCGCTTGCGTTCAAATGCCTTCGGGTAAGGACATTTGTATGTTGCGCTGGGACACGGAAGTGGATGTGGTCACTGATGGTGCTTGTGAAGGTCCAGGTGCCGGGCAGGAGGCATCCAGGCCTGCACCTTCGACAGGGGATTGGCCAACACGTAACACAGGGGAAGAGGAGGCAGTGGTGTGACCTGCGGGCACAGATTGTGGACCCAGGCGTTTGGCCCACCTTTTAGGGTGCTTTGATGACTTGTGGCGGATCATGCTGGTGGTGGTGAGGTTGCTAGTGTTCACGCCCTGCTCATTTTTGTATGGCACAGGTTGCAAATTACAATTCTTTTGTAATCTGCACTTTCTTCAAAAAAGCGCCAGACTGCGGAACACCTACCCCTTGACAAGGGAGATTTCCACAAGTTGGTGCTCTGGGGAACAGTTGCGGGCCTGTTTGGTGTGGCCCGAATTCTCAGTTTTGCCACCCCACTGCCTCTTCCAGCTTGTTGCGGTGCAGCAGATCCCTCCCCCTCTGTACTACTGTCCCCGCTCGGCTCTCCACCTTCCCAGGTTGGGTCAGTGACTTCATCGTCTGCACTACCCAAATGCACTATATAGAAAGTATATTATTGGTATATAACACCCCTGCCTCAAATCACTTTTTCGGGGGGCAACTGGTATATCACACCGGTAGAAATTATTTCTTCCACTTCTAACTCTGCTCATCCTCCTGACTTGTTGGCCTAACCACTACCTCAGTGATTGACAACTGTGTCTCATCCTCTTCATCAACCTCTTGAGACAGTAATTGCCGTTGAGTTATTGGCAACTGTGTCTCATCATCATCCACCTCATTAAACAGTAATTGCCATTCCCCACCTTCATCTTCTTGTGATTGTGGATGCTCAAGAGTTTGGGAATCAGGGCACAAGATCTGTCCCTCTTCAAGCGTGCTTGGCAAGAGGGCCAAATCAAGGAATGGCGCTAAAAAGAGCTCCTCGGAATATCCGAGTGTGGGATAACTTGTTTGGCCAGACTCATGGCGGGAGGAAGGAGGATCAGGGTGAGGATTGGGTTGAGCAGACTCTTGGCTACTGCAAACTGGGACATGACGCTAGGTATTGTGGATGATTGTTTTTCTTGTGCTCTGGCAGCAGGCACAGTTTCACAGAGCCCAGGGCCACTACATCAGCATCACGGCCACTGCCCCGTCCCTTACTGCTTGCCTTCATATTAAATGTTATATATGATTAAAAGTCTGTCACACGTTCAGTAGAGTAGTATTTGGTATGCGCAAACACATTTAAAAAGGTATTTGGGATGTGGAAACGCCACACAGGTGATATCCCGCAGATAATGTCAATGCTGTCACCAGCGGCTAATGAAAAATTAAAGAGAATGTCACAGGTATTTGGGATAAGGAAACGTTATACAGGAGAGGTGCCACTCGTAATGTAATGTCACTGTCCGCAGCGTCTACTCAAAAAGTACACTGTATGTCACAGATAAATTTTTTAAGTGCACAGATTACACTGCAGATGTGGCACTGGTAATGTCACTGTCAGAAGCGGACACCGTCTATTGACAAAGTACACTGTATGTCACAGATACATTTTTTTAGCGCACACTTTACACTGCAGATGTAGCAGCCAAGAAACGTGCGAGGCGGAGACTCAAGCATTGCGTGTGAAGCATCGAGATGCTCGAGCCAAGCATGCTCGATCATCACTAGTCTGGAGGTACATTAGGCGGTCACTAGATAAACATTTTACTGTAGGCAACTGGAGTAGAGGCCTCAAAAATTAGGCATTCACCTGAAAGAAAAGGCCTTTTATGCTGCTGTATATGCATAAGACAAAGACCATTATTTGTTCTGGGTGGTGGCAGATATTTGTGGGCTGTCATGAGGAAATTCAATTAAACGTGGTCGACTCGTCACATGTGTTGAATTCCTCCGAGATCCATGCCTCATTCATTTTTAGAAATGTGAGGTAGTCCACACTGTCGTGAGCTAGGCGAGTCCGCTTATCGATCACTATCCCCCCTGCTGCGCTGAGTTCCATGGAAAATTGTGCCAGCTCTGGCCAAAGGTCAAGCCTGCACGCCCAGGAGTCCAGGGGTTTCTCGCTTTTCAGAGCGTCCACATCGGCCGTTAACCCAATGTAGTCGAACACCTGTCGGTCTAGGCATTCCCTGAGGCTGGATCCAGAGGGCGGCTGTTGATGGGTTGACTGCAAGAATGATCTCCTATCCGAAGTGACCAACACATCTTCAAACCGCCCTCTTCTTGAAGGCATAAGGTACGATGTCACTGATGGCACCCTGGCTGCGACTGACCGGTTTGGTGATCTCATCAAATGGCCGCAGAAGTCTGCCTGCGTCGCGCATGAGCAGCCACTGGCGCCCACCCTGCACTTTGGCTGCTCCGAGTAAGAGCTGGCCCGGATCGACTTTACAGCCACACTAAATAACCAATAGTGTCAGTCAGCATTAGCTGCCGCTGACACTTAAAATTACCGACTCTTACCTCACCGAGGCCAGGAACCTCGGTGACACATATCTTCCGTCAATGACGGCCCCTTGGGATTTCCTACAATAGAAAGTATATTATTGGTATATAACACCCCTGCCTCAATCCCTTTTTTTGGGGGGCAACTGGTATATAACACCAGTAGAAATTATTTGTTCCAATAGCATTTGTCACTCTGTGTAGCTGTGGTAACGCAGCAAAACCGCAAACAAATGCTGCACTACCCAAATGCACATTATAGAAAGTATATTATTGATATATAACACCCCTGCCTCAATCACTTTTTTGGGAGGCAACTGGTATATCATACTAGTTGAAATGATTTGTTCCAAGAGCGTTTGCCCCTCTGAAAAGCTGCAGTATCGCAGCAGAAATGCACACAACTGCTGCACAATACAAATGCACTATAATATATTTTCTATGTTTGAAAGTATAAGTATATCACGCCCCTCAGTAAGTCACACCTACAGGGAGTGCAGTATTATTAGGCAAGTTGTATTTTTGAGGATTAATTTTATTATTGAACAACAACCATGTTCTCAATGAACCCAAAAAACTCATTAATATCAAAGCTGAATATTTTTGGAAGTAGTTTTTAGTTTGTTTTTAGTTTTAGCTATTTTAGGGGGATATCTGTGTGTGCAGGTGACTATTACTGTGCATAATTATTAGGCAACTTAACAAAAAACAAATATATACCCATTTCAATTATTTATTTTTACCAGTGAAACCAATATAACATCTCAACATTCTCAAATATACATTTCTGACATTCAAAAACAAAACAAAAACAAATCAGTGACCAATATAGCCACCTTTCTTTGCAAGGACACTCAAAAGCCTGCCATCCATGGATTCTGTCAGTGTTTTGATCTGTTCACCATCAACATTGCGTGCAGCAGCAACCACAGCCTCCCAGACACTGTTCAGAGAGGTGTACTGTTTTCCCTCCTTGTAAATCTCACATTTGATGATGGACCACAGGTTCTCAATGGGGTTCAGATCAGGTGAACAAGGAGGCCATGTCATTAGATTTTCTTCTTTTATACCCTTTCTTGCCAGCCACGCTGTGGAGTACTTGGACGCGTGTGATGGAGCATTGTCCTGCATGAAAATCATGTTTTTCTTGAAGGATGCAGACTTCTTCCTGTACCACTGCTTGAAGAAGGTGTCTTCCAGAAACTGGCAGTAGGACTGGGAGTTGAGCTTGACTCCATCCTCAACCCGAAAAGGCCCCACAAGCTCATCTTTGATGATACCAGCCCAAACCAGTACTCCACCTCCACCTTGCTGGCGTCTGAGTCGGACTGGAGCTCTCTGCCCTTTACCAATCCAGCCACGGGCCCATCAAGACTCACTCTCATTTCATCAGTCCATAAAACCTTAGAAAAATCAGTCTTGAGATATTTCTTGGCCCAGTCTTGACGTTTCAGCTTGTGTGTCTTGTTCAGTGGTGGTCGTCTTTCAGCCTTTCTTACCTTGGCCATGTCTCTGAGTATTGCACACCTTGTGCTTTTGGGCACTCCAGTGATGTTGCAGCTCTGAAATATGGCCAAACTGGTGGCAAGTGGCATCTTGGCAGCTGCACGCTTGACTTTTCTCAGTTCATGGGCAGTTATTTTGCGCCTTGGTTTTTCCACACGCTTCTTGCGACCCTGTTGACTATTTTGAATGAAACACTTGATTGTTCGATGATCACGCTTCAGAAGCTTTGCCATTTTAAGAGTGCTGCATCCCTCTGCAAGATATCTCACTATTTTTGACTTTTCTGAGCCTGTCAAGTCCTTCTTTTGACCCATTTTGCCAAAGGAAAGGAAGTTGCCTAATAATTATGCACACCTAATATAGGGTGTTGATGTCATTAGACCACACCCCTTCTCATTACAGAGATGCACATCACCTAATATGCTTAATTGGTAGTAGGCTTTCGAGCCTATACAGCTTGGAGTAAGACAACATGCATAAAGAGGATGATGTGGTCAAAATACTCATTTGCCTAATAATTCTGCACTCCCTGTATGAATAGCACACTTGAACCAGTCCTTAAAAGGACTTTTGTGGCCCTATTAGCTAGCGTTTGGTGTCCCTAACAACCTGTCACTACTCCACACAGCAACCTCTCCCTACACTGGCAAAAGACAGAATATAAAATGGCGGCCAGTTCAGGTTTATTTATAAGGTAGGGGGTATGTTCATGTGCTGAAATGTCTCAATTGACTATCCTGTACCACCTGATGGATGTGTCATGGGTAGTGTTGAGCGAACTTGTGTTTGAAGTTCGGAGTCTAAAGTTCGGGTTATCGAAGAATCGCGTTATGTATTCCGCTACCATGGACCATAACGGAATTTAGAATCCATAACCCGATTCTTCGAGAACCCGAACTTTAGAAGCTGAACTTAAAACACAAGTTTGCTCAACACTATTCATGGGTCAAAGTTCTTCACAATGTAAAAGAATATGGCGCCGGCGAACATCACCATATGTTCGGCGAACCGCGAACAAGCAAGATTTGCCATGAAACGACCACCGGACGAACCGCAAGGCCATCTCTACCACTGAACGTGACCATATAGCACTGGGAATATTTCCTTCTGGGGACTTTGCATTGTGGTGTGCCAATTGCCACAAATTTTCTAAAGGACTCCGAGTACACCAGTTTATATGGCAGTAGTTGGCGGGCTAGCAGTTCCGACAAGCCAGCGGTTAGCCGTTGGGCAAGAGGGTTATATTGCGTCATCAACTTTTTACGCTCGAACATTTGGGCCACTGAAGTCACTTTGCAGTCTGCTTTTTGCCTCCGCTACATTGCGAGTTCTGCATGCTTCTCCTTCTTCTCCTCCCTATCTGCTGCTCCGTCTCTCCCTCTGCACTCCCCTCCTCTTTCTCTCTTGTGGGCACGCATGTGACGTCCATCGACACGTCATCATCGTCACCTTTACCACCACTGACATTAGAGATCTCAGAGTAGGCAGCAACAGCGGGGACCACCCTCCTTGGTCTGATCTGGGTACTGTCGTCAGACCACTGGGTGGCGGCCGTTGCTACCTTATCTTCCTCATCCGATGCCAAGAATGGCTGCGCATCGGTAAGGTCTGGGAATGGATGGAAAAATAATTCCTCTGACTCGAGTGGAGGGGCTATGGTGGTAGTGGTGTCTTTGGGGGTGCACACAGCAGAGAGTGAAGAGGGTGCAAATACAGAGGGTGAGGAGGGTGCAGAGTGAGCCACTCAACCAACTCTGGTGCATTCTTTGACATAATCTCACACACCTTCTTTAACTAACCACTTAGGCTTCGGCCTGGTGCACCTGCCTGACCCCTACCACCAATGAGGAATGGCCTGCATCTTCCTCTGCCTGTCATTTTCAAAATGACCCTGTGCCAAAGTCCCTAGAGAAGAGCAGTATTTCTGGAAGCAGGTATATCGCAGGCCTCAATTAGTATTTGGTGGAAACCGGTGTGTCAAACCCCTCAATCATTATTTTGTGATAGCAGATGTATCACAGGCCTCAATTAATATTTAGTGGAAGCAGGTATATCGATCCCCTTAATCAGCATTTTGTGGAAGCAGGAATATTGCACCCCTCAATCAGTATTTTGTGGAAGCAGGTGTACCGCAGGCCTCAATCAATATTTTTTTAAAGCAGGTATATCGCACCCCTCAATCTGTATTTTCTGGAAGCAGGTATATAGAACGCGGTAATCAATATTTGGTGGAAGCAGGTATATCGCACCCCTCAATCAGTATTTTGTGGAAGCAGGTATATAGAACCCCTTAATCAATATTTGGTAAAAGTAGGTATATCGCAACCTTTAATCTGTATTTTGCGGAAGCAGGTATATCAAACCCGTCAATCAGTATTTTGTGGAAGCAGGTGTATCGCAAATCTCAATCAGTATTTGATGGAAACAGGTATTTCGCACCCCTCAATCAGTATTTTGTTGAAACAGGTATATAGAACCCCTTAATAAATATTTGGTCGAAGCAGGGTTATTGCACCCCTCACTCAGTATTTTCTGGAAGCAGGTATATCGCAGGCCTTAATCAGTATTTTGCGGAAGCAAGTATATCGCACCCGTCAATCAGTATTTTGTGGAAGCAGGTGTATCGCAAATCTCAATCAGTATTTGGTGGAAGCAAGTATTTCGCACCCCTCAATTAGTATTTTGTGGAAACAGGTATATAGAACCCCTTAATCAATATATGGTGGAAGCAGGTGTATTGCACCCCTCAATCAGTATTTTGTGGAAGCAGGTATATCGCAGGCCTCAATCAATATTTGATGGAAGCAGGTATATCGCACCCCTCAATCAGTATTTTGTGGAAGCAGGAATTTAGAACCCCTTAATCAATATTTGGTGGAAGTAGGTATATCGCACCCTTCAATCTGTATTTCGTGGAAGCAGGTATATCGCAGGCCTCAATCAGTATTTTGTGGAAGCAGGTGTATCGCAGGCCTCAATCAGAATTTTGTGGAAACAGGTATTTAGAACCCCTATAATCAATATTTGGTGGAAGCAGGTGTATCGCACTCCTCAATCAGTATTTTGTGGAAGCAGGAGTATAGAACCTGGTAATCAATATTTGGTGGAAGCAGGTATATCGCACCCCTCAATCAGTACTTTGTGGAAGCAGGTATATCAATTCCCTTAATAAGTATTTTGTGAAATCAGGTGTATCGCAGGCCTTAATCAATATTTTGTGGAAGCAGTTATATCTATCCATACGGAACGGGGGTGAGCCGCTGTACGTTTCACAGTTATATCTATCCCCTAATCAGTATTTTGTGGAAGCAGGTGTATCGCACTCCTCAATCAGTATTTTGTGGAAGCAGGTGTACCGCAGGCCTCAATCAATATTTTTTGGAAGCAGGTATATCGCACCCCTCAATCTGTATTTTCTGGAAGCAGGTATATAGAACGCGGTAATCAATATTTGGTGGAGGCAGGTATATTGCATGCATCAATCAGTATTTTGTGGAAGCAGGTATATAGAACCCCTTAATCAATATTTGGTGGAAGCAGGTATATATCGCACCCCTCAATCAGTATTTTGTGTAAGCAGGTGTATCGCAGGTCTCAATCAATATTTGATGGAAGCAGGTATATCAATCCCCTTAATCAGTATTTTGTGGAAGCAGGTGTATCGTAGGCCTCAATCAATATTTGGTGGAAGCAGGTATATCAATCCCCTTAATCAGTATTTTGTGGAAGCAGGTATATAGAACCCTTTATTCATTATTTGGTGGAAGCAGGTATATCAAACCCCTAATAAATATTTGGTGGAAGCAGGTATATCAAACCCCTTAATCAGTATTTGGTGGAAGCAGTTATATCAAACACCTTAATCAATATTTGGTGGAAGCAGGTATATCAATCCCCTTAATCAGTGTTTCGTGGAAGCAGGTATGTCAATCCCCCTAATTAGTATTTTGTGGAAGCTGGTATATCACACCCCTCAATTTGTACTTTGTGGAAGCATGTATATCAAACCCCTTATTCAATATTTTGTGGAAGCAGGTATATTGCACCCCTCAATCAGTATTTTGTGAAAGCAGGTATATAGAACCCCTTAATCAATTTTTGTTGGAAGCAGGTATATCGCACCCCTCAATCTTTAAATATCTCTTTAAAAGACAACTATTCCCATTTTTTTTATACAAAGTTGTCTTTTTACAGAGATATTTCTCTCACCCAGCATGGGTATATGTAAAAATACACCCCAAAACGCATTGCCCTACCTCTCCTGAGTACGGCGATACCACATATGTGACATATTTGCAGCCTAGGTGCACAAAGGGGCCCAAATTCCAATGAGTATCTTTACGATTTCACAGGGCATTTTTTACGCATTTGGATTCCAAACTACTTTTCACGCTTTAGGGCCCCTAAAATGCCAGGGCAGTATAAATACCCCACAAGTGACCCCATTTTGGAAAGAAGACACGCCAAGGTATTCCAAGAGGGGCATGGCGAGTTCCTAGAATATTTTTTTTTTGGCACAAGAAAATTATTTATATATATTTTTTTTTTCTTACAAAGTCTCATATTCCACTAACTTGTGACAAAAAATTAAATCTTACATGAACTCGCCATGCCCCTCACGAAATACCTTGGGGTGTCTTCTTTCCAAAATGGGGTCACTTGTGGGGTATTTATCCTGCCCTGGCATTTTAGGGGACCTAAAGCGTGAGAAGTAGTTCGGAATCCAAATGCGTAAAAAATGCCCTGTGAAATCGTAAAGATACTCATTGGAATTTGGGCCCCTTTGCGCACCTAGGCTGTAAAAAAGTGTCACACATGTGGTATCGCCGTACTCAGAAGAAGTAGGGCAATGTGTTTTGTAGTGTATTTTTACATATACCCATGCTGGGTGAGAGAAATATCTATGTAAAAGACAACTTTTCCCATTTTTTTATACAAAGTTATCATTTTACAGAGATATTTCTCTCACCCAGCATGGGTATATGTAAAAATACACCCCAAAACACATTACCCTATTTCTCCTGAGTACGGCGATACCACATGTGTGACACTTTTTTGCAGCCTAGGTGCGCAAAGGGGCCCAAATTCCAATGAGTACCTTTTAGGAGGGCATTTTTAGACATTTGGATTCCAGACTTCTTCTCATGCTTTAGCGCCCCTAAAAGGCCAGGGCAGTATAAATACCCCACATGTGAACCCATTTTGGAAAGAAGACACCCCAAGGTATTCCGTGAGGGGCATGGCGAGTTCATAGAAGATTTTTTTTTTGGCACAAGTTAGCGGAAATTGATTTTTTATTGTTTTTTCTCACAAAGTCTCCCTTTCCGCTAACTTGGGACAAAAAGTTCAATCTTTCATGGACTCAGTATGCCCCTCAGCGAATACCTTGGGGTGTCTTCTTTCCAAAATGCGGTCATTTGTGGGGTGTTTGTACTGCCCTGGCATTTGAGGGTCTCCAAAATCAATGAGATTATTTTTTTCCGTTCAGCCTCTGGACTGAAAGAAAAAATGAACGGCACAGATTTCTTCATTCGCATCGGTCAATGTGGATGAAAAAATCTCTGCCAAAAAATGTGCAAAAAAAAAGGAGGGAAAGGCGTCTGCCAGGACATAGGAGCTCCGCCCAACATCCAAACCCACTCAGCCCGTATGCCCTGGCAAACCCGATTTTTCCATTCACATCAATCAATGTGGATGAATAAATCATTGCCGGAATTTTTTATATATATTTTTTTATATACAAAGTGTTTGCCAAAGCATATGAACACCGCCCCTCAGCTCATAAGCCTCGGCAAACGTATCTTTTTTACTGCAGAGGAGAAATCTTGTCTTGCAGCGCCGCATGCAACATTTTGTGTAATCTGACAGCAGCGCAATTCTTCTGTCAGAATGCACATCAGTGCTGCAGCTGGTTCATCGGTTGGTCCACCTAGAAGGTAAAAAAAAAAAAAAAAAAATAACCAGGCCGCAACACAATAAATGTATTAACATTAACTTTATATAACATGAAACAGAACATTAACTTTTATAAACTTTATTGAACTTTTGGAACATTAACTTTTTTGCTTACCTGTGATTTTTTTTATTTTTATTTTTACCTTTATAGGACAAACCTCTCCTTCCCCATTAAACATTGTGCAAAGCGCAAATTCGCCCAGAGATGTGGCGAAGTACATTATGCACTTTGTCCCAGGTGAAAGGAGAGGTTTGCAGCAGCTCTGTGTGAAAGGGCCCTAAGACCCCTGTGTGCCTGTCCTGTGTCACACAATCCCTATACTAAGTGTACCTGTGTGTGGTACTTCTGGAAACACTCCCCTAAGCATAGGGCAGGGTGGTCAGGGCAGTCAGGACAGAAATAGCGGGTGTCACGCCTTATTCTACTCCTGCTACAGACTTGACATCTTTTTCGGGGTGGCGCTTGGTTTGAGGTACCAGCAACGACATTGGGGAAATGTCGCTTGTGTAGACGGCTCACTACACTGGTGGTTGGGGCCACGGAACCTCCTGGATACAGGAGGTTCTCGATGATCTCTTCCTGAAATTTGAGGAAGGATCTTGTTCTCCCAGCCTTACTGTAGAGAACAAAACTATTGTACAGTCGTGGCCAAAAGTTTTGAGAATTACATAAATATTGGAAATTGGAAAAGTTGCTGCTTAAGTTTTTATAATAGCAATTTGCATATACTCCAGAATGTTATGAAGAGTGATCAGATGAATTGCATAGTCCTTCTTTACCATGAAAATTAACTTAATCCCAAAAAAAACTTTCCACTGCATTTCATTGCTGTCATTAAAGGACCTGCTGAGATCATTTCAGTAATCGTCTTGTTAACTCAGGTGAGAATGTTGACGAGCACAAGGCTGGAGATCATTATGTCAGGCTGATTGGGTTAAAATGGCAGACTTGACATGTTAAAAGGAGGGTGATGCTTGAAATCATTGTTCTTCCATTGTTAACCATGGTGACCTGCAAAAAAACGCGTGCAGCCATCATTGCGTTGCATAAAAATGGCTTCACAGGCAAGGATATTGTGGCTACTAAGATTGCACCTCAATCAACAATTTATAGGATCATCAAGAACTTCAAGGAAAGAGGTTCAATTCTTGTTAAGAAGGCTTCAGGTCGTCCAAGAAAGTCCATCAAGCGCCAGGAACATCTCCTAAAGAGGATTCAGCTGCGGGATCGGAGTGCCACCAGTGCAGAGCTTGCTCAGGAATGGCAGCAGGCAGGTGTGAGCGCATCTGCACGCACAGTGAGGCGAAGACTTTTGGAAGATGGCCTGGTGTCAAGAAGGGCAGCAAAGAAGCCACTTCTCTCCAAAAAAACCCATCAGGGACAGATTGATCTTCTGCAGAAAGTATGGTGAATGGACTGCTGAGGACTGGGGCAAAGTCATATTCTCCGATGAAGCCTCTTTCCGATTGTTTGGGGCATCTGGAAAAAGGCTTGTCCGGAGAAGAAAAGGTGAGAGCTACCATCAGTCCTGTGTCATGCCAACAGTAAAGCATCCTGAGACCATTCATGTGTGGGGTTGCTTCTCATCCAAGGGAGTGGGCTCACTCACAATTTTGCCCAAAAACACAGCCATGAATAAAGAATGGTACCAAAACACCCTCCAACAGCAACTTCTTCCAACAATCCAACAACAGTTTGGTGAAGAACAATGCATTTTCCAGCACGATGGAGCACCGTGCCATGAGGCAAAAGTGATAACTAAGTAGCTTGGGGACCAAAACGTTGACATTTTGGGTCCATGGCCTGGAAACTCCCCAGATCTTAATCCCATTGAGAACTTGTGGTCAATCCTCAAGAGGCGGGTGGACAAACAAAAACCCACTAATTCTGACAAACTCCAAGAAGTGATTATGAAAGAATGGGTTGCTATCAGTCAGGAATTGGCCCAGAAGTTGATTGAGAGCATGCCCAGTCGAATTGCAGAGGTCCTGAAAAAGAAGGGCCAACACTGCAAATACTGACTCTTTGCATAAATGTCATGTAATTGTCGATAAAAGCCTTTGAAACGTATGAAGTGCGTGTAATTATATTTCACTACATCACAGAAACAAATGAAACAAAGATCTAAAAGCAGTTTAGCAGCAAACTTTGTTAAAACTAATATTTGTGTCATTCTCAAAACTTTTGGCCACGACTGTACATAGCCAATTGAATTAGGTATACAGACACCTTCTTATACCAGCGTCTGGTCCTGCAGGAGAGTAAATAAGGAGCCAACATCTGGTCATTGAAGTCCACCCCTCCCATGAGCAAATTATAGTCGTGGACCAAGAGGGGCTTTTCAATGACACTGGTTGCCCATTCAATTTGGATTGTCGTGTCTGCGTGAATGGAGGAGAGCATGTAAACGTCACGCTTGTCTCTCCATTTCACTGCGAGCAGTTCTTCGTTACACAAGGCAGCCCTCTCCCCCCTTGCAAGACGGGTGGTAACGAGCCGTTGGGGGAAGCCCCGGCGACTAGGTCGCGCGGTGCCACAGCAGCCAATCTGTTCTAGAAACAAATGCCTGAAGAGGGGCACACTTGTGTAGAAATTGTCCACATAAAGGTGGTACCCCTTGCCAAATAATGGTGACACCAAGTCCCAGACTGTCTTCCCACTGCTCCCCAGGTAGTCAGGGCAACTGACCGGCTCCAGGGTCTGATCTTTACCCTCATAGACACAAAATTTATGCGTATAGCCTGTCGCCCTTTCACAGAGCTTATACAATTTGACCCCATACTGGGCGCTCTTGCTTGGGATGTATTTTTTTAAGCCAAGGCGCCCGCTAAAATGTATCAGGGACTCGTCTATGCAGATGTTTTGCTCAGGGGTATACAAATCTGCAAATTTGGTGTTAAAGTGGTCTATGAGGGGCCGAATTTTGTGGAGCCGGTCAAAAGCTGGGTGGCCTCTGGGACGAGAGGTGCTATTATCACTAAAGTGCAGGAAATGCAGGATGGTCTCAAATCGTGTCCTGGACATGGCAACAGAGAACATGGGCATGTGATGAATTGGGTTCGCGGACCAATATGACCGCAATTCATGCTTTTTTGTCAGGCCCATGTTGAGGAGAAGGCCCAGAAAAGTTTTAAATTCGGAGACTTGGACGGGTTTCCACCGGAAAGACTGGGCATAAAAGCTTCCCGGGTTGGCGGCTATAAATTGAGTGGCATACCGGTTTGTTTCTGCCACGACTAAGTCAAAGAGCTCCGCAGTGAAGAACAGCTCAAAAAACCCCAGTGCCGATCCGATCTGAGCTGTCTCTACGGGCCTGTCTGTGCGGTGGTTGCGACGGTGGAACTACTGCACGTGCCACCGTACCAGCTTCAACTGCCCTTCTGGTGCTCGCCACTTCACCATGTTCTACGGCAGTGCTGGTATTAGGTCCAGGATGGGCTGCGCTGCTGGTGTATGCCTCACCACGTAATACGACAGCGCCAGCCCCACTCTGCTGCCCTTGAAGCGGATCCTGCGCAACCTGTGGTCTAGCAACACGGGGCCGGGTATGCCTGGTGGTATCAGGGACCTCAACCTCCTCGTCCGAACTTTGGGTCAGACTGCCACTGTTTTCTACAGGTTCGTATTCTGAACCGCTGGATTCGTCAGATGAGGGTTCCCATTCCTCATCCGACTGGGTCAGAAGCCTGTAGGCCTCTTCAGAAGAATACCCCTTACTTGCCATTTGGTCAACTAAATTTAGGGGGTATTCCCTGAGACTACCCAAGAAAAAAAGCAAGCCTGTCTTACAAATGGGAGGCTAGCGAAGTACAGGAAGCCGCTGCGATTGATAAAAAAATATCAAAACTGATTTTTTTATCGCCGCAGCGCTTGTGTAGTAATTGTGCAGTGATAAATCGGGGCGGTGATAAACGGGGCGGGTGTGGGTGAACGCACGTGTGGGCGACCGATCAGGCCTGATCGGGCAAACACTGCGTTTTGGGTGGAGGGCGAGCTAAGGTGACACTAATACTATTATAGATCTGACTGTGATCAGTTCTGATCACTTACAGATACTATAAAGTACCAATGCTGATTAGCGATATGCTAATCAGTGAATCAGTGACTGCGGTACAGTGCGGTGGGCTGGGCGCTAACTGAAGCTAACTACCAAAGGGGCCTAAACTAATCTAAACTTAACAGTCAATACTAGTGAAAAAAAAAAAAAGTGACAGTTTACACTGTTCACTTTTTTCCCTTTCACTAGTGATTGACAGGGGTGATCAAGGGGTTAATTGGGGTGATGGGGGGGTGATCTGGGGCTAAATGTGTTGTGCTTGGTGTACTCACAGTGATCTGTGCTCTCTGCTGGGACCAACCGACAAAAAAGAACCAGCAGAGAGCACAGAAGCCATTTAACACATTATATTTATAAATATAATGTGTTAAATGGCTTGTGATTCGATTTTTTAAAAGTCACCAACCTGCCAGCGGTGATCATTGGCTGGCAGGCTGGTGACAAACATCTCCTGCGACTTTTCCCGGCCCGCACTGCGCATGTGAGGGCCGGCTATGCTCGTAATCTCGCATCTCGCGAGATGACGCGCCGATGCGTCTACGAGGAACAACCCGGCCGTCCGCAGGACGCATCCCTGCGTTAGGCGGTCGGGAGCTGGTTAATAAGTATTTTTTGGAAACAGGTATATCAATCACCTTAATCAGTATTTTGTGGAAGCAGGTATATCAAACCCCTTAATCAGTATTTTGTGGAAGCAGGTATATCGCACCCCTCAATCTGTATTTTGTGGAAGCAGGACTATAGAACCCCTTAATCAATATTTGGTGGAAGCAGGTATATCAATCAGCTTAATCAGAATTTCATGAAAGCAGGTATATCAATCCCCTTAATCAGTATTTTGTGGAAGCAGGTATATCGCACCCCCCAATCAGTATTTTGTGGAAGCAGGTATATAGAACCCCTTAATCAATTTTTGGTGGAAGCAGGTATATCGCACCCCTCAATCTATACTTTGTGGAAGCAGGTATATCAAAGCCCTTATTCAATATTTTGTGGAAGTAGGTATATCACACCCCTCAATTAGTATTTTGTAGAAGCAGGTATATCGCACCCCTAAATCTATATTTTGTGGAATCAGGTATATAGAACCCCTTAAGCAATATTTAGTGGAAGCAGGTATATCGCAACCCTCAATCTGTATTTTGTTGAAGCATGTATATTAAACCCCTTATTCGATAGTTTGTGGAAGCAGGTATATCGCACCCCTCAATCAGTTTTTTGTGGAAGCAGGTTTATCAAACCCCTTAATAAGTATTTTTTGGAAACAGGTATATCAATCACCTTAATCAGTATTTTGTGGAAGCAGGTATATAGAACCTCTAAATCAATATTTAGTGGAAGCAGATATATTGCACCCCTTAATCTTTATTTAGTGGAAGCAGGTCTATCAAACCCCTTAATCAGTATTTTGTGGAAGCAGGTCTATAGAACCCCTTAATCAATATTTGGTGGAAGCAGGTATATCAATCCCCTTAATCAGTATTTCATGGAAGCAGGTATATCAATCCCCTTAATCAGTATTTTGTGGAAGCAGGTATATCGCACCCCTCAATCAGTATTTTGTGAAAGCAGGTATATAGAACCCCTTAATCAATTTTTGGTGGAAGCAGGTATATCGCACCCCTCAATCTGTACATTGTGGAAGCAGGTATATCAAACCCCTTATTCAATATTTTGTGGAAGCAGGTATGTCACACCCCTCAATTAGTATTTTGTAGAAGCAGGTAAATCAAACCCCTTAATCAGTATTTTGTGGAAGCAGGTATATCGCACCCCTTATTCAATATTTTGTGAAAGCAGGTATATCGCACCCCTCAATTAGTATTTTGTGGAAGCAGGTATATCATACCCCTTAATCAGTATTTTGTAAAAGCAGGTATATAGAACCCCTTAATCAGTATTTAGTGGAAACAGGTATATTGCACCCCGTAATCAGTACTTTGTAGAAGCAGGTATATAGAACCCCTTAATTAATATTTGGTGGAAGCAGGTATATCGCACCCCTCAATCTGTATTTTGTGCATGCAGTTATATCAAACCCCTTAATCAGTATTTTGTGGAAGCAGGTATATCGCACCCCTCAATCAATATTTTGTGGAACCAAGTTTATCAAACCCCTTAACCCCTTAAGGACCGGGCTCATTTTCACCTTAACCACCTCAGCCCCTATGGCTTAAACACCCTGAAAGACCAGGCCACATTTAACACTTCTGACCTACCCTACTTTCACCGTTTATTGCTCGGTCATGCAACTTACCACCCAAATGAATTTTACCTCCTTTTCTTCTCACTAATAGAGCTTTCATTTGGTGGTATTTCATTGCTGCTGACATTTTTACTTTTTTTGTTATTAATCGAAATTTAACGATTTTTTTGCAAAAAAATGACATTTTTCACTTTCAGTTGTAAAATTTTGCAAAAAAACGACATCCATATATAAATTTTGCTCTAAATTTATTGTTCTACATGTCTTTGATAAAAAAAAATGTTTGGGTAAAAAAAAAATGGTTTGGGTAAAAGTTATAGTGTTTACAAACTATGGTACAAAAATTTGAATTTCCGCTTTTTGAAGCAGCTCTGACTTTCTGAGCACCTGTCATGTTTTCTGAGGTTCTACAATGCCCAGACAGTACAAACACCCCACAAATGACCCCATTTCGGAAAGTAGACACCCTAAGGTATTCGCTGATGGGCATAGTGAGTTCATAGAACTTTTTATTTTTTGTCACAAGTTAGCGGAAAATGATGATTTTTTTTGATTTTTTTTTTCTTACAAAGTCTCATATTCCACTAACTTGTGACAAAAAATAAAAACTTCTATGAACTCACTATGCCCATCAGCGACTACCTTGGGGTGTCTTCTTTCCAAAATGGGGTCACTTGTGGGGTAGTTATACTGTCCTGGCATTCTAGGGGCCCAAATGTGTGGTAAGGAGTTTGAAATCAAATTCTGTAAAAAATGGCCGGTGAAATCCGAAAGGTGCTCTTTGGAATGTGGGCCCCTTTGCCCACCTAGGCTGCAAAAAAGTGTCACACATGTGGTATCTCCGTACTCAGGAGAAATTGGGGAATGTGTTTTGGGGTGTCATTTTACATATACCCATGCTGGGTGAGATAAATATCTTGGTCAAATGCCAACTTTGTATAAAAAAATGGGAAAAGTTGTCTTTTGCCAAGATATTTCTCTCACCCAGCATGGGTATATGTAAAATGACACCCCAAAACACATTCCCCAATTTCTCCTGAGTACGGAGATACCACATGTGTGACACTTTTTTGCAGCCTAGGTGGGCAAAGGGGCCCACATTCCAAAGAGCACCTTTCGGATTTCACCGGGCATTTTTTACACATTTTGATTTCAAACTTCTTACCACACATTTGGGCCCCTAGAATGCCAGGGCAGTATAACTACCCCACAAGTGACCCCATTTTGGAAAGAAGACACCCCAAGGTATTTCGTGAGGGGCATAGTGAGTTCATGGAAGTTTTTATTTTTTGTCACAAGTTAGTGGAATATGAGACTTTGTAAGTAAAAAAAAAAAAAAAAAAATCATCATTTTCCACTAACTTGTGACAAAAAATAAAAAATTCTAGGAACTCGCCATGCCCCTCACGGAATACCTTAGGGTGTCTTCTTTCCAAAATGGGGTCACTTGTGGGGTAGTTATACTGCCCTGGCATTTTCCAGGGGCCCTAATGTGTGGTAAGTAGGTAAATGACCTGTGAAATCCTAAAGGTGCTCTTTGGAATGTGGGCCCCTTTGCCCACCTAGGCTGCAAAAAAGTGTCACACATGTGGTATCGCCGTATTCAGGAGAAGTTGGGCAATGTGTTTTGGGTGTCTTTTTACATATACTCATGCTGGGTGAGAGAAATATCTTGGCAAAAGACAACTTTTCCCATTTTTTATACAAAGTTGGCATTTGACCAAGCTATTTATCTCACCTAGCATGGGTATATGTAAAATGACACCCCAAAACACATTGCCCAACTTCTCCTGAGTACGGCGATACCACATGTGTGACACTTTTTTGCAGCCTAGATGCGCAAAGGGTCCCACATTCATTTTATGAGGGCATTTTTAGACATTTGGATCTTAGACTTCTTCTCACGCTTTAGGGCCCCTAGAATGCCAGAGCAGTATAAATACTAGGGCTGCGCATCTTCACTCGTCTCACGATTCGATGCGATTACGATTATCAAGTCCACGATTCGATTCGATTCGATTCGGCGATGCATCACGATGCATCAAGATTATTACCCAAGTCCCCTTGTTTTTCAGAGGATTCCGGCAATCTGGACGCAAACGGATGCATTTGTCAGGCGGATCCGTCTGACAAATGCATTGAAATACCGGATCTGTCTCTCCGGTGTCATCTGGAAAAACGGATCCGGTGTTTATTTTTTTCACAGATTTAAAGGTCTGCGCAGATCGGAAGAACGGATCCGTCAATGCAGCAATTTTAATGCCGGATCTGGCACTAATACATTTCAATATAAGTTTAAAGCTGGATCCGGCAAGTGTTCAGGATTTTTGGCAGGAGAGAAAACTGTAGCATGCTGCGGTATTCTCTCCGGTCAAAAAACGTAAGAGGGACTGAACTGATGCCTCCTGAACGGATTGCTCTCCATTCAGAATGCATTAGGATAAAACTGGTCAGTTCTTTTCCGGTATTGAGCTCCTAGGACGGAACTCTATGCCGGAAAAGAAAAACGCAAGTGTGAAAGAACCTGAGAGACCATCAGTATGTTAGTCCTGGAGGTTTCAGGTTGATAGATCCTGTGTATGCTACATTGTATCCACAATAACCATCCTCTCAGTAGGGACTGATACACGTGTGAAGGGGCTCTGATGGTGCAGGATCAGTAACTGTCAGTAAATCTGACACCCCAGCAGTTTCAGATCCCTGCCCTTAGCTGAGAGTTGTCAGTGTGGATCACCTCCTGCTGGGAGCAATCTCCAATAGTGTGAGATAAATGTAGACATTCCCAGACTGGCCACTAGGGGCCGCTGTTTGACCGCCTTTCATAGACCCGGAACCTAAAGTTCCGTCCACTGTAGTAGACGGAGGGGAAGAATAAGAAGAGACACAACCGAAAAAAATAAAGAAGAAACATGGCGCGGGCGGCAAAGGTATGAGAAGCGGCAATATGAGCTGTGTAGGTGGCAGGCGGTAGGTGGGTGTATATGCTGTGTAGGTGGCAGGCGCTTTGGAGGTAGATATTACATACTCATAGGTGACAGAACTTACCTCGCCGCCAGCCACCGCACGTCCGCACTGCCGCCTGCTTCTGAGTGTCTGACTGGGAGCCGGAGATGCGCGGAAACCACGCCTCCGGCTCCTCCTCACTCAGTCAGACCTGGCTCACTCAATGTTGTGGCCACCCCCTCTGACACGTCAGCGGGAGGCGGGAAAGAAGGCGCCCAAAAACTTTTTTCCGACTCGGCTGCACGGCGGACGCGACGCTGACGTCATCAACATGCATCGATTATTTAAAGCAACCGCATCGATGCAGAATCGCCGGGGGTCGAATCGCGATGCATCGATGCATCGATTATATTCGACAGCCCTAATAAATACCCCACATGTGACCCCATTTTGGAAAGAAGACACCCCAAGGTATTCAATGAGGGGCATGGCAAGTTCATAGAATTTTTTTTTTTTTGGCACAAGTTAGCGGAAATTGATATTTTTTTTTTTTCTCAAAGTCTCCCTTTCCGCTAATTTGGGACAAAAATTTCAATCTTTCATGGACTCAATATGCCCCTCACGGAATACCTTGGGGTGTCTTCTTTCCGAAATGGGGTCACATGTGGGGTATTTATACTGCCCTGGCATTCCATGGGCCCTAAAGAGTGAGAAGAAGTCTGGAATATAAATGTCTAAACATTTTTACGCATTTGGATTCCGTGAGGGGTATGGTGAGTTCATGTGAGATTTTATTTTTTGACACAAGTTAGTGGAATATGAGACTTTGTAAGAAAAAAAAAAATAATTTCCGCTAACTTGGGCCAAAAAAATGTCTGAATGCAGCCTTACAGGGGGGTGATCAATGACAGGGGGGTGATCAATGACAGGGGGGTGATCAGGGAGTCTATATGTGGTGATCACCCCCCTGTCATTGATCACCCCCCTATAAGGCTCCATTCAGATGTCCGTATGTGTTTTGCGGATCCGATCCATGTATCAGTGGATCCGTAAAAATCATGCGGACATCTGAATGGAGCTTTACAGGGGGGTGATCAATGACAGGGGGGTGATCAATGACAGGGGGGTGATCAGGGAGTCTATATGGGGTGATCACCTCCGTCATTGATCACTCCCCTGTAAGGCTCCATTCAGACGTCCGTATGCGTTTTTTTGCGGATCTGATCCATCTATCAGTGGATCCGTAAAATTCATACGGACCTCTGAATGGAGCCATACAGGGGGTTATCAATGACAGGGGTTGATCAATGACAGGGGGGTGATCAGGGAGTCTATATAGGGTGATCAGGGGTGATCAAGGGTGATCAAGGGTGAATAAGGGGTTAATAAGTGACAGGGGGGGTGTAGTGTAGTGGTGCTTGGTGCAACATATTACTGAGCTGCCTGTGTCCTCTGGTGGTCGATCCAAACAAAGGGGACCACCAGAGGACCAGGTAGCAGGTATATTAGACGCTGTTATCAAAACAGCGTCTAATATACCTGTTAGGGGTTAAAAAAATCACATCTCCAGCCTGCCAGCGAACGATCGCCGCTGGCAGGCTGGAGATCCACTCGCTTACCTTCCGTTCCTGTGAACGCGCGCGCCTGTGTGCGCGCGTTCACAGGAAATCTCGCGTCTCGCGAGAGGACGCGCTGGCGCGTCCAGGAGGAATCAATCGACCACCTCCAGGACTCGTCTGTGCGTACAGCGGTCCGGAGGTGGTTAAGGACCAGGCAATTTTTTGCAAATCTGACCAGTGTCACTTTATGTGTGACTAACTTTTAAATGCATTTACTTATCCATTCCATTCTGAGATTGTTTTTTCGTCACATATTGTACTTCATCACACTGGTAAAATGGAGTAAAAAAAAAACATTTTTATTTATAAAAAAATACCAAATTTACCCAAAATTTTGAAAAATTAGCAAATTTCCAAGTTTCAATTTCTCTACTTCTATATTACATAGTAATCCCGCCAAAAATAGTTATTACTTTACATTCCCCATATGTCTACTTTATGTTTGGATCATTTTGGGAATGAGATTTTATTTTTTGGGGACGTTACAAGGCTTAGAAGTTTAGAAGCAAATCTTGAAATTTTTCAGAAATTTTCAAAACCCACTTTTTAAGGACCAGTTCAGGTCTGAAGTCACTTTGTGAGGCTTACATAATAGAAACCACCCAAAAATCACCCCATTCTAGAAAGAAACTACACCCCTCAAGGTATTCAAAACTGGTTTTACAAACTTTGTTAACCCTTTAGGTGTTCCACAAGAGTTATTGGCAAATGGAGATGAAATTTTAGAATTTGGCAAATTTTCCATTTTAAGGGTTAACAGCCCAAAAAATTGTTTGCCCTGATTCTGTAGTTTGCATAAACACCCCATAAACTACTGTACGGGCACACGGTAGGGCGTAGAGGGAAAGGTGCGCCGTGTGGTTTTTGGAAGGCAGATTTTGCTGGACTGGTTTATTTACACCATGTCCCATTTGAAGCCCCCCTGATACACCCCTGGAGTAGAAACTCCATAAAAGTGACCCCATCTAAGAAACTACACCCCTCAAGATATTCAAAACTGGTTATACAAACTTTGTTAACACTTTAGGTGTTCCACAAGAATTAATGGAAAATAGAGATAAAATTTCCAAATTTCACTTTTTGGGCAGATTTTCCATTTTAATATTTTTTTTCCAGTTACAAAGCAAGGGATAACAGCCAAACAAAACTCAATATTTATGGCTCTGATTCTGTAGTTTACAGAAACACCCCATACGTGGACGTAAACTGCTGTATGGGCACACGGCAGGACGCAGAAGGAAAGGAATGCCATACGGTTTTTGGAAGGCAGATTTTGCTGGACTGGTTTTTTGACACCATGTCCCATTTGAAGCCCCCCTGATGAACCCCTAGAGTAGAAACTCCAAAAAAGTGACCCCATTTTAGAAACTACTGGATAAAGTGGCAGTTTTGTTGGTACTATTTTAGGGTACATATGATTTTTGGTTGCTCTATATTACACTTTTTGTAAGGGAAGGTAACAAGAAATAGCTGTTTTGGCACCATTTTTATTTTTTGTTATTTACATCATTCATCTGACAGGTTAGATCATGTGGTATTTTTATAGATTAGGTTTTCACGGACGCGACAATACCAAATATGACTTCAGTTGTTTGTTTCAGTTTTACATAAAAAAGCATTTAAAAAAAAAATTATTCTTTAGTGTCTCCACATTCTGAAAGCCATAGTTTTATTTATTTTTTGGGCGACTGTCTTGTATAGGGGCTCATTTTTTTCGGGATGAGATGACGGTTTGATTGCCACTATTTTGTGGTGCGTATGACTTTTTGATCGCTTGCTATTACACTTTTTGTGATCTAAAGTGACAAAAAATTGCTTTTTTTACACAGTTTTTTTTTTTTTTTTACAGTATTCACCTGAGGGGTTAGGTCATGTGATATTTTATAGAGAAGGTTAATACGGACGCGGCGATACCCAATATACATACTTTTTTTTATTTATGTAAGTTTTACACAATTATTTCATTTTTGAAACAAAAAAAAAATCATGTTTTAGTGTCTCCATAGTCTGAGAGTCATAGTTTTTTTCAGTTTTTGAGCGATTATCTTGGGTAGGGTACGATTTTTGCGGGATGAGATGACGGTTTGATTGGCACTATTTTGGGGTGCGTATGACTTTTTGATCGCTTGCTATTACACTTTTTGTGATGTAAGGTGACAAAAAGTAGCTTTTTTTACACCGTTAGTTCATGTGATATTTTTATAGAGCAGGTTAATACGGATGCGGCGATACCTAATATATATACTTTTTTATTTATGTAAGTTTTACACAATAATATCATTTTTGAAACAAAAAAAATATTATGTTTTAGTGTCTCCATATTCGGAGATCCATTGTTTTTACACTTTTTGTGCGTTTGTCCTATGTAGGGGCTCATTTTTTGCAGGATGAGGTGACGGTTAGATTGGTACTATTTTTGGGGGCATATGCCTTTTTTGATCGTTTGGTGTTACACTTTTAGTGATGTAAGTTGACAAAAATGGCTTTTATTTACAGTTTATTTTTTATGGTGTCTATCGGATGGCGTGGATCATGTGATATATTTATAGAGCCATTCGTTACGGACGCGGCGATACCTAATATGTGCGGTTTTTCTTTTTTTAGTTTTATTAGAAAATCAGGGGAATGGGGCGTGTTTTTTTTTTTAACTTGAAACTTTCTTTTTTTATTCAAAACACTTTTTTTAACTTTTTTTTTTAACTTTATTTCTGTCCCACTCTTTTGGGGGTTTGATCCCCTCTGCAATGCATTACAATACATCTGTATTGTAATGCATTGCCTGTTAGTGTATGTCTTAATTGGCTGACCTGTCCCACCTGATGGATGTGTCATGGGTCAAAGTTCGGCGCAATGCAAAAGAATATGGCGCATGCGAACATCGCCATATGTTCACATGTTCAGCGAATTGCGAACGAGCAAAGTTTGCCGCGAAACGACCGCTGGGCGAACCTCAAGGCCATCTCTAGTCCCTAGGTATATTGAAACTCAAGCCTCTAATGCTGTCAGTCAACCACCATGCAGACTTATGCACTGGGATTTGATCTGTAAACACATATTTATGATATATGGGGCTCGGCTTCATTTCAACTTAAATCACTGCTGTCTCTTGCTGACTGATGAGCAGATATTATGAGGAAAATGATGGCACTCTACCAATTTTGCCTGATGAGACGAGACAATATAACAGACATCTTTAACGCTTAACTCTCAATTTTCTCATCTTACGTGTATAAATTGGCTGTAGTGTGGCATTGTATATGCTGTTTTATTCCTTTGTGTCACCATAATACTCATCACGGTAGAAGATTTTCCAGCCCTCTTGTAAATTTTAATGTAATCCATAACAGAAACGAGCACATATTTCAGAAATACAACTAACATTTAGAAAAGTAAAACGAGCTACATTGCCGCTGGCTTGGACTGGAGCCCAGTGTTGTGCGGAGGAAATGTAAATTTTTATGTACAGTGTTCACAAGTATTTTGGTTTTATTTGGATTTTCATTTTTACTGTACTCATTTTCATGAAGTTAAGTTTTGCAGAACATTTTTACTGTGATAATATTTACTCAATTAACTGTACTGGTGTTTTCACATATAGAATTTGTAGAATGGCGTAACTCAATGGGCTCATCACCACAAAAACTGTCAGCGTTAACTGCATTTTTCTCTAGGAGAGAAAGAATAGAGGAAAGAAAAAAGACAGAGCTGACTCCAACTTCTTCAAACAGGCGGCTGACATAGATATTTACAATATGTGTGTGCAAGTTATTGGACTTAAACACTGAGGTTCAATGTGGATAAATGTAAATTTATAGATGAGTGAATCAATTCTAAATGAATCCGATTCATTATGAACTTCACAAAAATGTGTCTGTCAAAAGAATCAAAAGCTTTTGCAATTTGTTTTGTACTAATCGAATATAAATCATGCCCACTGCCATTTTACTGTTGATAGTGGTTGGGAAAACCACAAGGGAAGAAGAAGATGGAGGAACATATTACACTGGGAGGAAGGGTGGGGGCTTGCCTTGATTGGCTCAAAGACAGCCTCATCAGCCAATCGGGAGCAGAAGGCAGGGAGACTCATATGCTGATTAAGAAGAAGAGCCATAGTGTGTTCAACTTCTGACCTGGAAGAGTCTGACAAAAAAACAAAACAATTATAGACACAAGTCACTAATGTAGTTTCATAGGAACACTATAGGGGGAGACATAGAGATATAATTGTATAGATTTTAGGGAGTTTGATCAGGGAAAGCTTTTAGAGAGTGAGGGGCTAGTCACACTGTGCCTAATATCTCTGCTTGCTGTTTGTTGCTGCAGAAGCTCAGCCTTTAAGTTCTGCAAAAACCCCTGTATGAAAAAAAAACTTTTTTTTCCTGTACATGAACAGAGACAGTTTAAAAAAACTCTCTAGTTTCTAAGCTTCTATATAGGTTTATTGCCAGCACAGCATCTCAATAGCATTTTGCTGCAATCACTGAGCAATTGCACTTTTTTTCAGTGCATTGTATCCAAGTTGTTATATCCGTGTTCCTGGATGCTTTACTGCATCAGACTGTGTGTTTTTTATAGAAATTTCAGTACAAAAATTTCATTGCTGAACCAGTGATATTAAATGCATAGTTCAAAGACATTTCTCTGCAAAAACTACATTGTTATATCCATATTAATATACACATTACTTCATCAGACTGTGTGTTTCATAGACATTTTAGTACAAAAATGTTATTGCTGAACCAGTGATATTAAACACATTGTTCAAAGGCAATTTACCAATTCATCAAAGGCAAAGTAAACTGTCAATATCATCGTCCAGTGTGTTTGTAGAAGGAGTGCAAAACGAAAGACCCTTGTCTTAGTAGTAGGCCATAGTTGTCGTTGGCTTCTGAAAGATGCAACATTATTATTGAGGACAGATAGGATAAGATTGTGGACTAGATGGTTCATTCCTCCTCTCAGTAACAGCAGGATGATATGGAGGTCAACTCTGAGTCTGACACCGTGCCTTGGATCCAGGGCTCACAGCATTTCTCTTGCTTCTCCTCCTTACAACACCAGAAAAGAATCATCTCTGTCCTGCTCTCTCCTAGTGGGGTGCCTTCTTTTTTCCTGAGAAGAGACTAAAAAACTCCATCACTTGCTATAGATATTTAAGAGAGTCTTCCTGATCCTCATTTGTGTTAGAACAGTAAGCATTTGGACTTCCATAAGGAGGAGGTTCAGGAGCAGACAGGGGATCACATGCATACCTGTGCTGGTGGTATACCACTGCACCGCTTGATCTGCGGCATTCCAACTTGCTGGAATTCCATCTTGCATATGCTAGAGCATTGATAGCGAACCTGTCACGGATGGTGTACAGGAAACAAGACAATGCAATACAATAATGACTCACTGGATCCACAACTAAGGAACAAAAGGGAGACCCCTACATGAGACCTGCCACTCTCCCTAATTGCTCAGCCTATGCGAACACCCCAAAGGTGGATGGGCGCATATCCACGTACCTCGGCTATCTAATACCTGAAGACCCTACAATAGTGAGGGGACACGACCACCGGCTCCCTACACTAGACACGGAGGGAGTCAGGGTCACCTGAAAATCCAGCAGACAGAAAATCACAAATAAAGGAACAGCACTTATCTTGCAGAGGACTGGGAAATAGAAACAGCAAGCACACACACTCCAGGAAGTTGTATAAGCCGCAACCTAATGCATCATGGGGAGGAACTTAAAGGGAAGCAATCAGTCCAACTGCATGACAGCTGAGATAGACTAACGAGATGAGGAACTTAACCAAAACAAAGAAACTCAAGGAGGAGGATCTGGAAAGCTCCTGTCAGAGCTTCTCAACTGTCTGGTTGTGACAGTACCCCTCCCTCTACGAGTGGACTCCGGACACTCAGGGCCCACCTTCTCAGGATGGGACCTATGGAAAGCCCTGATGAGACGAGTGGCCTTAATGTCCGTCACTGGGACCCACATCCTCTCCTCAGGACCATAACCCTCCCAATGAACGAGGTACTGGAGGGAACCGCGGACAAGACGAGAATCCACAATCCTAGAGACCTGAAATTCAAGATTTCCATCAACCATAATTGGAGGAGGAGGCAAAGGCGAGGGTACAATAGGTTGAACATAAGGTTTCAATAAGGACTTATGAAAAACATTATGGATCTTCCAAGTCTGAGGAAGATCAAGACGGTAGGCAACAGGATTGATGACAGACAGGATCTTGTAAGGCCCAATAAACCTAGGACCCAACTTCCAGGAGGGAACCTTCAATTTGATATTCTTGGTAGACAACCACACCAGATCACCAACATTCAGGTCCGGACCAGGCACACGTCTCTTATCTGCCACACGCTTATATCTCTCACTCATGCTCTTTAGATTATCCTGAATCTTTTGCCAAATAGATGACAAAGACGAGGAGAATCTGTCCTCATCAGGTAAACCAGAAGACCCCTCTCCCGAGAAAGTCCCAAACTGCGGATGAAACCCATATGCACCAAAAAATGGTGACTTATCAGAGGACTCCTGACGACGGTTATTTAAAGCAAACTCAGCAAGGGACAAAAAAGAACACCAATCCTCCTGATTCTCCGCCACAAAACAGCGCAGTTTGTTTCCAGATTCTGATTGACGCGCTCTGTCTGGCCATTCGACTGCGGGTGGAAAGCAGAAGAGAATGACAACCGAACCCCCAAGCGAGAACAGAAAGCCTTCCAGAATCTGGAAACAAACTGCGTGCCCCTATCAGAGACTATGTCTGAAGGAATACCATGCAATTTGACAATGTGGTCAATAAATGCCTGCGCCAGCGTCTTAGCATTGGGCAAACCAGGAAAAGGGATGAAATGCACCATTTTGCTAAAACGGTCCACCACCACCAGAATCACAGTCTTCCCCGAGGAACGAGGCAAGTCTGTTATGAAGTCCATGGACAGATGTGTCCAAGGACGGGAAGGAATGGGTAAGGGAAGGAGAGGACCTGATGGCCGTGAATGAGGGACTTTGGCACAAGCGCAAGTCTCGAAAGCTGCCACAAAACTCTCAACCGACTTACGAAGCGCAGGCCACCAGAATCTCAGAGCGATGAGATCCAGTGTGGCTCTTGCCCCCGGGTGCCCAGCAAGGACCGTATCGTGGTGTTCCTTAAAAATCTTGTGTCTCAAAGCGAGAGGCACAAACAACCTCCCAGGAGGACAAAGATCAGGAGCCTCTGACTGGGCTGCCTGCACCTCTGCTTCCAATTCAGGAAAAAGAGCAGAGACCACCACACCTTCAGCCAAAATGGGACCCGGGTCTTCAAAATTCCCACCTCCCGGAAAACAACGTGACAGGGCATCTGCCTTCACATTCTTAACCCCAGGGCAGAATGTGACAACAAAATTAAACCTTGAAAAGAACAAAGACCATCTGGCCTGTCTCGGGTTCAGACGCTTGGCTGACTCCAAGTAGGCCAGATTTTTATGGTCAGTAAACACGGTAATAGGGTGTCTGGCTCCCTCTAGCCAATGGCGCCATTCCTCAAAAGCCAACTTGATGGCCAACAATTCCCTATCTCCCACATCATAATTTCTCTCTGCGGAGGAGAGTTTCTTCGAGAAAAAGGCACATGGTTGCCATTTGGCAGGAGAGGAACCCTGAGACAAGACCGCACCCACCCCTACCTCAGAAGCATCAACCTCAACTATGAAGGGTAACGAAATATCAGGTTGTACCAGGATGGGAGCGGAAGAAAAACTCTCCTTGATATTAGAAAAGGCCTTACGTGCCTCTACCGACCAGGAAGAAAAATCTACCCCCTTTCTGGTCATATCAGTGAGTGGTTTAACAACAGAGGAATAATTCAAAATAAATTTCCTGTAATAATTGGCAAAGCCCAAAAAACGCATCAGCGCCTTCTGATTCTCAGGAAGCTCCCACTCAAGCACAGCGCGGACCTTCTCGGGGTCCATGCGAAAACCAGAAGCGGAGAGAAGAAACCCCAGAAATTGAATTTCTGGAACCGCAAACACACATTTTTCCAGTTTCGCGTATAATTTATTCTCCCGCAGGATGAGCAAGACCTGACGTAAATGTTCCTTATGAGTCTTGAAATCAGGAGAAAAAATCAAATCAAAATGTCATCCAAATACACTAATACAAATTTTCCCATTAAATGATAAAAAATGCTGTTGACGAAATGCTGAAAAACGGCTGGGGCATTCATCAAACCAAAAGGCATAACCAAATTCTCAAAATGGCCCTCAGGGGTATTGAAAGCCGTCTTCCATTCGTCTCCTTCTCTGACCCTGACCAGGTTGTATGCCCCTCTTAGGTCTAATTTGGAAAAGACTTTAGCCCCAACAACCTGGTTAAACAGGTCCGGGATCAGAGGAAGCGGATAAGGGTCACGAATAGTGATACTGTTCAGCTCCCTGAAATCCAGACAAGGTCTTAAAGAACCATCTTTTTTCTTAACAAAGAAAAAACCAGCGGCAACAGGTGACTTCGAGGGTCGTATGTGTCCTTTTCTCAGACTCTCAGAGATATAAGCACGCATAGCGACCCTCTCAGGTTGGGAAAGATTGTATAAACGAGATTTAGGCAGCTTGGCGCCTGGGATGAGATTAATAGGGCAATCGTACTCCCTGTGCGGGGGCAAATCCTGAACTCCACTCTCAGAGAAGACATCCGAAAATTCAGAGAGGAAAGGTGGTACAGTCTTAGTAGAAACCTCAGAAACAGATGTCATGAGGCAATTCTCTCTGCAAAAGTCACTCCAACCATGTATTTGCCTCGCTTGCCAATCAATGGTGGGGTTATGTTTAGTGAGCCAGGATAGCCCCAACACTAGAGGAGTAGGCAAACCGCTAAGGACGAAACATGACACATCCTCAACATGAGCATCACTCACAATTAAATGGATATTGTGAACTATGCCCTTTAATGATTTCTGAGAAAGTGGAGCGGAATCAATAGCAAAAACAGGAATATCCTTTCCCAAAGTGCATACCTGGAAACCATGAGTTATTGCAAATTGATTATAAATGAGATTGACAGCTGCTCCACTATCCACAAAAATCTCACAAAAAATGCTTTTGCTCTCTAGCGCCACCCTAGCAGGCAGAACAAAACGGGAGCTACAAGCAAACGGAAAACCTTCAATTTCCGCCTCAACCCTGCTAATAGTAACAGACGGAACATTTTTAAAAGATTTTTTCCTTTTTGTTTCTTTATTACTCCCAGAAAACTGCCTGAATCTCCTAGAGGGACAAACATTTGCCAAATGATTTATACCTCCACAACAAAAACAAACCCTCCCATGCGGGCTGAATCTTCTATTGTCAGAGGCAATCAACCCCAGCTGCATGGGCTCCTGCTCAGAAGGGGCTGACAGCGACTGAGACCCCTGCGCACAGAAAGAGACCGCTGCACTGTCCCGGGACTGAGTATGACAGGAAGGAGAGATCTCTCCTCTCTCTCTAAGACGCCTGTCAATACGAACGGCCTGAGACATAGCAGAATCCAAGGAGGTAGGTCTCTCATGAAAGGCAAATGCATCTTTGAATCCCTCTGAAAGACCATGGCAAAATTGACTTCGGAGTGCAGCATCATTCCAACCAGTATCAGCTGCCCATCTCCGAAATTCTGAGCAGTATATCTCTGCGGATTGTTTACCCTGGCATAACAGACGTAGTCTAGACTCAGCCAGAGCAATACAATCCGGATCATCATATATCTGACCCAGGGCTAAAAAGAATTCATCCACTGAACGGAGGGGCCGTGCCCCCTCCGGCAGCGAAAAGGCCCAGGATTGAGCGTTACCCCTGAGCAGCGATATAATGATCCCCACCCTCCGTTCTTCATCACCAGAGGAATGGGGAAGAAGGCGAAAATGGAGTTTGCAAGCCTCTCTAAAACGCACAAAATACTCACTACCCCCGGAGAACGTATCCGGGAGCGAGATCTTAGGCTCAGAACAAACTCCATGAACGCAAGCTGAACCGGTCACTTGAAACTGAGAAAAAGTCTTACAGAGATCAGCTACCTCCAATGAAAGACCCTGGAAGCGCTCAGCCAAAAGTGAAACCGGATCCATGCTTGAGACGGTTTTGGCGGCTTATAATGTCACGGATGGTGTACAGGAAACAAGACAATGCAATACAATAATGACTCACTGGATCCACAACTAAGGAACAAAAGGGAGACCCCTACATGAGACCTGCCACTCTCCCTAATTGCTCAGCCTATGCGAACACCCCAAAGGTGGATGGGCGCATATCCACGTACCTCGGCTATCTAATACCTGAAGACCCTACAATAGTGAGGTGACACGACCACCGGCTCCCTACACTAGACACGGAGGGAGTCAGGGTCACCTGAAAATCCAGCAGACAGAAAATCACAAATAAAGGAACAGCACTTATCTTGCAGAGGACTGGGAAATAGAAACAGCAAGCACACACACTCCAGGAAGTTGTATAAGCTGCAACCTAATGCATCATGGGGAGGAACTTAAAGGGAAGCAATCAGTCCAACTGCATGACAGCTGAGATAGACTAACGAGATGAGGAACTTAACCAAAACAAAGAAACTCAAGGAGGAGGATCTGGAAAGCTCCTGTCAGAGCTTCTCAACTGTCTGGTTGTGACAGAACCTTTCAGACACTGAGTGCCCAAACTGCAACCCAAAACCCACTTATTTATTGTAAAGTGCCAACACAGCAATTTCATACCTTACAACTTTTAAAAAGGAAGAGGGACATTATTTGCGGCAAACTTTTGTCATAATAGGCCTTGGATCCAGGGCTCACAGCATTTCTCTTGCTTCTCCTCCTTACAACACCAGAAAAGAATCATCTCTGTCCTGCTCTCTCCTAGTGGGGTGCCTTCTTTTTTCCTGAGAAGAGACTAAAAAACTCCATCACTTGCTATAGATATTTAAGAGAGTCTTCCTGATCCTCATTTGTGTTAGAACAGTAAGCATTTGGACTTCCATAAGGAGGAGGTTCAGGAGCAGACAGGGGATCACATGCATACCTGTGCTGGTGGTATACCACTGCACCGCTTGATCTGCGGCATTCCAACTTGCTGGAATTCCATCTTGCATATGCTAGAGCATTGATAGCGAACCTGTCACGGATGGTGTACAGGAAACAAGACAATGCAATACAATAATGACTCACTGGATCCACAACTAAGGAACAAAAGGGAGACCCCTACATGAGACCTGCCACTCTCCCTAATTGCTCAGCCTAGGCGAACACCCCAAAGGTGGATGGGCGCATATCCACGTACCTCGGCTATCTAATACCTGAAGACCCTACAATAGTGAGGGGACACGACCACCGGCTCCCTACACTAGACACGGAGGGAGTCAGGGTCACCTGAAAATCCAGCAGACAGAAAATCACAAATAAAGGAACAGCACTTATCTTGCAGAGGACTGGGAAATAGAAACAGCAAGCACACACACTCCAGGAAGTTGTATAAGCCGCAACCTAATGCATCATGGGGAGGAACTTAAAGGGAAGCAATCAGTCCAACTGCATGACAGCTGAGATAGACTAACGAGATGAGGAACTTAACCAAAACAAAGAAACTCAAGGAGGAGGATCTGGAAAGCTCCTGTCAGAGCTTCTCAACTGTCTGGTTGTGACAGTACCCCTCCCTCTACGAGTGGACTCCGGACACTCAGGGCCCACCTTCTCAGGATGGGACCTATGGAAAGCCCTGATGAGACGAGTGGCCTTAATGTCCGTCACTGGGACCCACATCCTCTCCTCAGGACCATAACCCTCCCAATGAACGAGGTACTGGAGGGAACCGCGGACAAGACGAGAATCCACAATCCTAGAGACCTGAAATTCAAGATTTCCATCAACCATAATTGGAGGAGGAGGCAAAGGCGAGGGTACAATAGGTTGAACATAAGGTTTCAATAAGGACTTATGAAAAACATTATGGATCTTCCAAGTCTGAGGAAGATCAAGACGGTAGGCAACAGGATTGATGACAGACAGGATCTTGTAAGGCCCAATAAACCTAGGACCCAACTTCCAGGAGGGAACCTTCAATTTGATATTCTTGGTAGACAACCACACCAGATCACCAACATTCAGGTCCGGACCAGGCACACGTCTCTTATCTGCCACACGCTTATATCTCTCACTCATGCTCTTTAGATTATCCTGAATCTTTTGCCAAATAGATGACAAAGACGAGGAGAATCTGTCCTCATCAGGTAAACCAGAAGACCCCTCTCCCGAGAAAGTCCCAAACTGCGGATGAAACCCATATGCACCAAAAAATGGTGACTTATCAGAGGACTCCTGACGACGGTTATTTAAAGCAAACTCAGCAAGGGACAAAAAAGAACACCAATCCTCCTGATTCTCCGCCACAAAACAGCGCAGATATGTTTCCAGATTCTGATTGACGCGCTCTGTCTGGCCATTCGACTGCGGGTGGAAAGCAGAAGAGAATGACAACCGAACCCCCAAGCGAGAACAGAAAGCCTTCCAGAATCTGGAAACAAACTGCGTGCCCCTATCAGAGACTATGTCTGAAGGAATACCATGCAATTTGACAATGTGGTCAATAAATGCCTGCGCCAGCGTCTTAGCATTGGGCAAACCAGGAAAAGGGATGAAATGCACCATTTTGCTAAAACGGTCCACCACCACCAGAATCACAGTCTTCCCCGAGGAACGAGGCAAGTCTGTTATGAAGTCCATGGACAGATGTGTCCAAGGACGGGAAGGAATGGGTAAGGGAAGGAGAGGACCTGATGGCCGTGAATGAGGGACTTTGGCACAAGCGCAAGTCTCGAAAGCTGCCACAAAACTCTCAACCGACTTACGAAGCGCAGGCCACCAGAATCTCAGAGCGATGAGATCCAGTGTGGCTCTTGCCCCCGGGTGCCCAGCAAGGACCGTATCGTGGTGTTCCTTAAAAATCTTGTGTCTCAAAGCGAGAGGCACAAACAACCTCCCAGGAGGACAAAGATCAGGAGCCTCTGACTGGGCTGCCTGCACCTCTGCTTCCAATTCAGGAAAAAGAGCAGAGACCACCACACCTTCAGCCAAAATGGGACCCGGGTCTTCAAAATTCCCACCTCCCGGAAAACAACGTGACAGGGCATCTGCCTTCACATTCTTAACCCCAGGGCAGAATGTGACAACAAAATTAAACCTTGAAAAGAACAAAGACCATCTGGCCTGTCTCGGGTTCAGACGCTTGGCTGACTCCAAGTAGGCCAGATTTTTATGGTCAGTAAACACGGTAATAGGGTGTCTGGCTCCCTCTAGCCAATGGCGCCATTCCTCAAAAACCAACTTGATGGCCAACAATTCCCTATCTCCCACATCATAATTTCTCTCTGCGGAGGAGAGTTTCTTCGAGAAAAAGGCACATGGTTGCCATTTGGCAGGAGAGGAACCCTGAGACAAGACCGCACCCACCCCTACCTCAGAAGCATCAACCTCAACTATGAAGGGTAACGAAATATCAGGTTGTACCAGGATGGGAGCGGAAGAAAAACTCTCCTTGATATTAGAAAAGGCCTTACGTGCCTCTACCGACCAGGAAGAAAAATCTACCCCCTTTCTGGTCATATCAGTGAGTGGTTTAACAACAGAGGAATAATTCAAAATAAATTTCCTGTAATAATTGGCAAAGCCCAAAAAACGCATCAGCGCCTTCTGATTCTCAGGAAGCTCCCACTCAAGCACAGCGCGGACCTTCTCGGGGTCCATGCGAAAACCAGAAGCGGAGAGAAGAAACCCCAGAAATTGAATTTCTGGAACCGCAAACACACATTTTTCCAGTTTCGCGTATAATTTATTCTCCCGCAGGATGAGCAAGACCTGACGTAAATGTTCCTTATGAGTCTTGAAATCAGGAGAAAAAATCAAATCAAAATGTCATCCAAATACACTAATACAAATTTTCCCATTAAATGATAAAAAATGCTGTTGACGAAATGCTGAAAAACGGCTGGGGCATTCATCAAACCAAAAGGCATAACCAAATTCTCAAAATGGCCCTCAGGGGTATTGAAAGCCGTCTTCCATTCGTCTCCTTCTCTGACCCTGACCAGGTTGTATGCCCCTCTTAGGTCTAATTTGGAAAAGACTTTAGCCCCAACAACCTGGTTAAACAGGTCCGGGATCAGAGGAAGCGGATAAGGGTCACGAATAGTGATACTGTTCAGCTCCCTGAAATCCAGACAAGGTCTTAAAGAACCATCTTTTTTCTTAACAAAGAAAAAACCAGCGGCAACAGGTGACTTCGAGGGTCGTATGTGTCCTTTTCTCAGACTCTCAGAGATATAAGCACGCATAGCGACCCTCTCAGGTTGGGAAAGATTGTATAAACGAGATTTAGGCAGCTTGGCGCCTGGGATGAGATTAATAGGGCAATCGTACTCCCTGTGCGGGGGCAAATCCTGAACTCCACTCTCAGAGAAGACATCCGAAAATTCAGAGAGGAAAGGTGGTACAGTCTTAGTAGAAACCTCAGAAACAGATGTCATGAGGCAATTCTCTCTGCAAAAGTCACTCCAACCATGTATTTGCCTCGCTTGCCAATCAATGGTGGGGTTATGTTTAGTGAGCCAGGATAGCCCCAACACTAGAGGAGTAGGCAAACCGCTAAGGACGAAACATGACACATCCTCAACATGAGCATCACTCACAATTAAATGGATATTGTGAACTATGCCCTTTAATGATTTCTGAGAAAGTGGAGCGGAATCAATAGCAAAAACAGGAATATCCTTTCCCAAAGTGCATACCTGGAAACCATGAGTTATTGCAAATTGATTATAAATGAGATTGACAGCTGCTCCACTATCCACAAAAATCTCACAAAAAATGCTTTTGCTCTCTAGCGCCACCCTAGCAGGCAGAACAAAACGGGAGCTACAAGCAAACGGAAAACCTTCAATTTCCGCCTCAACCCTGCTAATAGTAACAGACGGAACATTTTTAAAAGATTTTTTCCTTTTTGTTTCTTTATTACTCCCAGAAAACTGCCTGAATCTCCTAGAGGGACAAACATTTGCCAAATGATTTATACCTCCACAACAAAAACAAACCCTCCCATGCGGGCTGAATCTTCTATTGTCAGAGGCAATCAACCCCAGCTGCATGGGCTCCTGCTCAGAAGGGGCTGACAGCGACTGAGACCCCTGCGCACAGAAAGAGACCGCTGCACTGTCCCGGGACTGAGTATGACAGGAAGGAGAGATCTCTCCTCTCTCTCTAAGACGCCTGTCAATACGAACGGCCTGAGACATAGCAGAATCCAAGGAGGTAGGTCTCTCATGAAAGGCAAATGCATCTTTGAATCCCTCTGAAAGACCATGGCAAAATTGACTTCGGAGTGCAGCATCATTCCAACCAGTATCAGCTGCCCATCTCCGAAATTCTGAGCAGTATATCTCTGCGGATTGTTTACCCTGGCATAACAGACGTAGTCTAGACTCAGCCAGAGCAATACAATCCGGATCATCATATATCTGACCCAGGGCTAAAAAGAATTCATCCACTGAACGGAGGGGCCGTGCCCCCTCCGGCAGCGAAAAGGCCCAGGATTGAGCGTTACCCCTGAGCAGCGATATAATGATCCCCACCCTCCGTTCTTCATCACCAGAGGAATGGGGAAGAAGGCGAAAATGGAGTTTGCAAGCCTCTCTAAAACGCACAAAATACTCACTACCCCCGGAGAACGTATCCGGGAGCGAGATCTTAGGCTCAGAACAAACTCCATGAACGCAAGCTGAACCGGTCACTTGAAACTGAGAAAAAGTCTTACAGAGATCAGCTACCTCCAATGAAAGACCCTGGAAGCGCTCAGCCAAAAGTGAAACCGGATCCATGCTTGAGACGGTTTTGGCGGCTTATAATGTCACGGATGGTGTACAGGAAACAAGACAATGCAATACAATAATGACTCACTGGATCCACAACTAAGGAACAAAAGGGAGACCCCTACATGAGACCTGCCACTCTCCCTAATTGCTCAGCCTATGCGAACACCCCAAAGGTGGATGGGCGCATATCCACGTACCTCGGCTATCTAATACCTGAAGACCCTACAATAGTGAGGGGACACGACCACCGGCTCCCTACACTAGACACGGAGGGAGTCAGGGTCACCTGAAAATCCAGCAGACAGAAAATCACAAATAAAGGAACAGCACTTATCTTGCAGAGGACTGGGAAATAGAAACAGCAAGCACACACACTCCAGGAAGTTGTATAAGCTGCAACCTAATGCATCATGGGGAGGAACTTAAAGGGAAGCAATCAGTCCAACTGCATGACAGCTGAGATAGACTAACGAGATGAGGAACTTAACCAAAACAAAGAAACTCAAGGAGGAGGATCTGGAAAGCTCCTGTCAGAGCTTCTCAACTGTCTGGTTGTGACAGAACCTTTCAGACACTGAGTGCCCAAACTGCAACCCAAAACCCACTTATTTATTGTAAAGTGCCAACACAGCAATTTCATACCTTACAACTTTTAAAAAGGAAGAGGGACATTATTTGCGGCAAACTTTTGTCATAATAGGCCACACCTCTAACCCTGCCGAAACTATATTCCTAATCCCACCGAGTCCTCTAAATGCCCCTACATAGTAATTATTCCTCCTTTATGCCCCCTCACAGCAGTTATATCTAGATATGTTCCCTTCACAGTAGTTAGGCCCACATTGTGACCCCATCACAGTATTATGCCTAGATATGCCCCCTCACAGTAGTTATGTCCAGATATGTGGCCCCTCACAGTAGCTATGCCAGATTATGTGCCCCTCACAGTAATTGAGGACACTTTTCTGTACTGATGGAAGTGCTCATAGCAGCTGGCAGTGTGTGCATGCCCACAGAGAGGGCTGTGTGCCATACGTTCACCACCACTGTGCTAGAGTGTCTGTATGAGCAGGATAAAGGGGTGAATGATTCCATCGTGCACCAAACCACTTCAGAAGGGAGCATATGTTATTTCAAGGTCAGGCAGTGGCAGCTCATCAGACACCTGTCGCATACTCAGGTCCTTTGAAGAGGGCAGCAGATTGTCAATAGGGCCAACTGCTTGCCCAGTAGCTGTTGGGGACCCACTCAGATAAGGTCCCATGGGGCAGGAGAAAGAGGATGAGGCGCTACCACCAGAGGAAGAGCAGGAGGAGGAATCGGTGGTGGAGAAAGAACAGGAGGCTAATGATGATGATGGAGGCCAAATTACGTTATTACTAGGAAACACTGTGTACGCAGTTTGTGCCAGCTTTCGTCAAGCAGACAGCTGATGCCTGCATGTCTGACTGCGAGGGCCCTCTATGCCACCCACATAGTCACCTACCTCTGGAATATGCAGTGGATCGACTAAACTTATTAGAGTCATGGAGGGTCTTATCTATGAGGAAAGATAAAAGGAATTAAGAGATTTAGTTTTGAGAAGAGTCGTCTAAGAGAGGACGTGATTAACTTATATAAATATTTAACCCCTTAGTGACCACCAATATGCAGGAGTGCCGATCCGGCTGTTTAGCATTTTACATGCTGCGGGCAATGGCGCTCGCTGCATGTAAAGTGCTGACAGAGGGAAGCAGACCCCCTCTGTCTCCCACCGGCGCCCCGCAAATGCGATTGCAGGGTGCCGATGGGTGTGAAGACTGCCTGGGGTCTGATGTAGGCCCCAGACCAGCATTGAGTAATTTCCAGCAGGCTGTGCCTCTGTGGTGCAGCCTGCTGGTCAATGTCAGAATAGCATTACCATTAAAATGCAATGCACTCTAGGGATAGTGCATTGCATTTTAAAAGCAATCAAAAAGCTGTCTGTTATTGTCCCTTTGTGCGACTATTAAGTGGTAAAAAAAAAAAAAAAAACTCATTTATTCAATAAAAAAAAACATAACAAAAATTACGCTTTTTTTTCCATTGAAAATACGCTTTTCTATGAAAAAAATTGCAAAAAAATGTTTGGTATTGCCGCATCTGTAATGACCTGGACTACATAAATATCACATAAATTATCCCCTATGGTGAACGCCGTAAAAAAAAGACAGAATTGCTAATTTATTCTTAGTTGCCACTGAAAAAAACGCAATAACAAGCGATCAAAAAGTGCCATTTACTCCAAAATGATACCAATGAAAAAGTCGTTCCCCAAAAATCAAGCCCTCACATAACTCCATATAAATAAAAATAAAAAAGTTATGGGTCTTGGGAAGTGGCAATGCCGAAAAAAAAGTTTCTTTAAAAAAAAAAAGGGGTTTTATTGCAAAAAAGTAGTAAAACGTAAAACAATTATATGTACACTGCGTGCAGAATTATTAGGCAAATGAGTATTTTGACCACATCATCCTCTTTATGCATGTTGTCTTACTCCAAGCTGTATAGGCTCGAAAGCCTACTACCAATTAAGCATATTAGGTGATGTGCATCTCTGTAATGAGAAGGGGTGTGGTCTAATGACATCAACACCCTATATTAGGTGTGCATAATGGGTCAAAAGAAGGACTTGACAGGCTCAGAAAAGTCAAAAATAGTGAGATATCTTGCAGAGGGATGCAGCACTCTTAAAATGGCAAAGCTTCTGAAGCGTGATCATCGAACAATCAAGCGTTTCATTCAAAATAGTCAACAGGGTCGCAAGAAGCGTGTGCAAAAACCAAGGCGCAAAATAACTGCCCATGAACTGAGAAAAGTCAAGCGTGCAGCTGCCAAGATGCCACATGCCACCAGTTTGGCCATATTTCAGAGCTGCAACATCACTGGAGTGCCCAAAAGCACAAGGTGTGCAATACTCAGAGACATGGCCAAGGTAAGAAAGGCTGAAAGACGACCACCACTGAACAAGACACACAAGCTGAAACGTCAAGACTGGGCCAAGAAATATCTCAAGACTGATTTTTCTAAGGTTTTATGGACTGATGAAATGAGAGTAAGTCTTGATGGGCCAGATGGATGGGCCCGTGGCTGGATTGGTAAAGGGCAGAGAGCTCCAGTCCGACTCAGACGCCAGCAAGGTGGAGGTGGAGTACTGGTTTGGGCTGGTATCATCAAAGATGAGCTTGTGGGGCCTTTTCGGGTTGAGGATGGAGTCAAGCTCAACTCCCAGTCCTACTGCAAGTTTCTGGAAGACACCTTCTTCAAGCAGTGGTACAGGAAGAAGTCTGCATCCTTCAAGAAAAACATGATTTTAATGCAGGACAATGCTCCATCACACGCGTCCAAGTACTCCACAGCGTGGCTGCCAAGAAAGGGTATAAAAGAAGAAAATCTAATGACATGGCCTCCTTGTTCACCTGATCTGAACCCCATTGAGAACCTGTGGTCCATCATCAAATGTGAGATTTACAAGGAGGGAAAACAGTACACCTCTCTGAACAGTGTCTGGGAGGCTGTGGTTGCTGCTGCACGCAATGTTGATGGTGAACAGATCAAAACACTGACAGAATCCATGGATGGCAGGCTTTTGAGTGTCCTTGCAAAGAAAGGTGGCTATATTGGTCACTGATTTGTTTTTGTTTTGTTTTTGAATGTCAGAAATGTATATTTGAGAATGTTGAGATGTTATATTGGTTTCACTGGTAAAAATAAATAATTGAAATGGGTATATATTTGTTTTTTGTTAAGTTGCCTAATAATTATGCACAGTAATAGTCACCTGCACACACAGATATCCCCCTAAAATAGCTAAAACTAAAAACAAACTAAAAACTACTTCCAAAAATATTCAGCTTTGATATTAATGAGTTTTTTGGGTTCATTGAGAACATGGTTGTTGTTCAATAATAAAATTAATCCTCAAAAATACAACTTGCCTAATAATTCTGCACTCCCTGTATTTGGTATCACTGTAATAGTACTGACCCAGAGAATAAAGCTATTATGTTATTTATACCGAAAAATGAATGCCGTAAAATTTATAATGCAGTGGCAGTATTGCTGTTTTTCCCATCTCCCTCCCAGAAACAGTTTATAAAAGTTAATCAGAAAGTTATGTGTATCCCAAAATGGCGCCATTAAAAACTACAACTTGTCCCGCAAAAAACAAGCCCTCATAAAGCTATATAGACGGAAAAATAAAAAGGTAATGGTTTTGGAACACGACGATGAAAAAAGGAAGAAAAACAGGCTGGTCACTAAGGGGTTAAATGGCCTGTGCAAACAAAATGCTGAAAAGCTGTTCTATAAAATATTCCCTCAAAAGATAAGGGAGCACCTCTGTCTGCAGAAGAAAAAATGTAGTCTCCAGAGGGACAAGGCTTCTTTACTAGTTACTAAGAACTTTAAATCTGTGGAATAATCTACCTCAGGATGTGGTCACAGTAGGAACAGGTGATGGCTTCAAGATTAATGAAATTCTGGCTCCTCACGCCTCTATTTTGTGTGTGCAAAAGACTATACTAAATAACATAATATATTGACATGGATATGTAAAATGTATGAATTAACCCCTCAATGACATTTTTTTCCCCACCTTCAAAAAGTCTTAACTTTTTACATTTTTCATTCACACAGTCATATGAGAATTTATTTTTGTGGGACGAGTTGTGCTTTTTAATGACACCCTTTATTTTACCACCGCTTATGATGGAAAATGGGAAAACATTGTCTGTGTGGTGAAATTGAACCTGTAGCAGTCCAGGTCTGGAAATACAGAGCAGCCTGGTTGCCACAGTAAGAGGATCCTGTGTAGAGAGTGGCATACTAAACAAAGCAAAACAATGCAGTCATCGATTGCAGGGAGCCATTGGTAAGTCAAGCTTGAGCACTCTTGTGTATATGTTGCCTAATATCCACTAATATTGTATTTGAATATGGGTTTTCTAATCCAAACAACCCCAATGAAGAAAAGACTCACATATATAGATATATAATACAGGCAGTAAAGATACATGGTGGTTGAGAGTGCCCAAATGTCTTGCAACTTGGGCGCCCACACTCCCTCCAACTCCTAAAGGGCTAGCGTGCACCTTAATCCCTCCAAGCCTCTGTCTGGCTACCTCAGGGTATTTAACCCCTTAAGGACACAGCCCTATTTCACCTTAAGGACCAGGCCATTTTTTGCAAATCTGACCAGTGTCACTTTAAGTGCTGATAACTTTCAAACGCTTTGACTTACCCAGGCCGTTCTGAGATTGTTTTTTCGTCACATATTGTACTTCATGACACTGCTAAAATTGGGTCAAAAAAGTTAATTTTTTTGCATAAAAAAATACCATATTTACCAAAAATTTGGAAAAATTAGCAAATTTCAAAGTTTCTCTACTTCTGTAATACATAGTAATACCCCCAAAAATTGTGATGACTTTACATTCCCCATATGTCTACTTCATGTTTTTAGCATTTTGGGAATGATATTTTATTTTTTGGGGATGTTACAAGGCTTAGAAGTTTAGAAGCAAATTTCAGAAATCTTCAAAATCCCACTTTTTATGGACCAGTTCAGGTTTGAAGTCACTTTGTGAGGCTTACATAATAGAAACCATCCATTCTAGAAACTACACCCCTCAAGGTATTCAAAACAGTTTTTACAAACTTTGTTAACCCTTTAGGTCTTCCACAAGACTTCATGGCAAATGGACATAAATTTTTAGAATTTAGATTTTTTGGAAAATTTTCCAATATAATCAATTTTTTCCAGGAAAAAAACAAGGGTTAACTGCCAAACAAAACTCAAAATGGGTTCCCTTGATTCTGTAGTTTGCAGAAACACCCCATATGTGGTCGTAAACTACTGTTTGGCCAAACGGGAGGACATAGAAAGAGGGGAACGCCATATGGGTTTTGGAAGGCAGATTTTGCAGGACTGGTTTTGTTTATACCATGTCCCATTTCAAGCCCCCTGTTGCACCCCTAGAATAGAAATTCCAAAAAAGTGACTACATCTAAGAAAGTACACCCCTCAAGGTATTCAAAACTGGGTTTACAAACTTTGTTAACCCTTTAGGTGTTCCACAAGAGTTAATGACACATGGAGAAACAATTTAGAAATTTCTATTTTTTGGCAAATTTTCCATTTTAACCCATTTTTTCCAGCAATAAAGTAAGGGTTAACAGCCAAACAAAACTCAATATGGGTTGCCCTGATTCTGTAGTTTGCAAAAACACCCCATATGTGGTCGTAAACTACTGTTTGGCCAAACGGGAGGACATAGAAAGAGGGGAACGCCATATGGGTTTTGGAAGGCAGATTTTGCAGGACTGGTTTTGTTTATACCATGTCCCATTTGAAGCCCCCTGTTGCACCCCTAGAATAGAAATTTAAAAAAAGTGACTCCATCTAAGAAAGTACACCCCTCAAGGTATTTAAAACTGGGTTTACAAACTTTGTTAACCCTTTAGGTGTTCCACAAGAGTTAATGGCAGATGGAGAAACAATTTAGAAATTTCAATTTTTTGGAAAATTTTCCATTTTAACCCATTTTTTCCAGCAATAAAGTAAGGGTTAACAGCCAAACAAAACTCAATATGGGTTGCCCTGATTCTGTAGTTTGCAAAAACACCCCATATGTGGTCGTAAACTACTGTTTGGCCAAACGGGAGCACGTAGAAAGAGGGGAACGCCATAGGGGTTTTGGAAGGCAGATTTTGCAGGACTGGTTTTGTTTATACCATGTCCCATTTGAAGCCCCCTGTTGCACCCCTAGAATAGAAATTTCAAAAAAGTGACTCCATCTAAGAAAGTACACCCCTCAAGGTATTCAAAACTGGGTTTACAAACTTTGTTAACCCTTTAGGTGTTCCACAAGAGTTAATGGCAGATGGAGAAACAATTTAGAAATTTCTATTTTTTGGAAAATTTTCCATTTTAACCCTTACTTTATTACTGAAAAAAATGGGTTAACAGCCAAACAAAACTCAAAATGGGTTGCCCTGATTCTGTAGTTTGCAGAAACACCCCAAATGTGGTCGTAAACTACTATTTGGCTAAACGGCAGGACATAGAAGAAGGGGAACGCCATACGGTTTTTGGAAGGCAGATTTTGCTGGACTGGTTTATTTACACCATGTACCCTTTCAAGCCCCCTGATGCACCCCTAGAGTAGAAACTCCATAAAAGTGACCCTATCTAGGAAACTACGGGATAAGGTGGTTGTTGTTTTGGGACTATTTTAGGGGTAAATATGATTTTTGGTTGCTCTATATTACACTTTTTTGAGGCAAGGTAACAAAAAAATAAAATTTAGTTTTGTGGAACACCTAAAAGGTTAACAAAGTTTGTAAAGTAACTTTTGAATACCTTGAGGGGTGTAGTTTCTTAGATGGGGTCACTTTTTTGGAGTTTCTAGTCTAGGCTACATCAGGGGGGGCTTCTAATGGGACATGTGTAAAAAAAAAAACTGTCCATCAAAATCTGCCTTCCAGAAACCATATGGAGTTCCCTTCGTTCTATGCCCTGCCGTGCGGCTATATAGCCATTTACGACCACATATGGGGTGTTTCTGCAAATTACAGAATCAGGGCCATAAATATTGAGTTTTTTTGGCTGTTAACCCTTGCTTTATTACTGGAAAAAAAGGATTCAAATGGAAATTTTGCCCAAAAATGGGTGTTTTGGCACCGTTTTTATTTTATATTTTTAACGCTGTTCATCCGAGGGGTTTGGTATTTTTATAGCGACGACTTTTACGCACGCGACGATGCCCAATATGTATGGCTCTCAGACTTTGGAGACACTAAGCATGCATCCTAAAACTGCGGCCCTCCAGATGTTGTAAAACTACAATTCCCACCATGCCCTGCTGATGGCTGTAGGTTGTCTGGGCATGCTGGGAGTTATAGTTTTACACCATCTGGAGGGCCGCAGTTTGAGGATGCCTGCACTAAAACTAATATTTATTTGGGGAAAAAAATTGTTTCTGTGTCTCCAAAGTCTCCAAAGTTTTTTATGTTCTCTAGGGGACTGTTGGAGATTATAAAAATGTAGTACTCCATGGAAGTGTGATACTCCCTGAAGCAATCGATAACGCAGAGGCCCGGATGATCGGGGCAAGTGTCACATTGAGTGGTGGTGTCCTTCCGTATCCCCCTCTTGTGACACACTCTGCATCTTTTTTGGGTTCGTCCCTTCTTTCCAGTATGGGGGACCACACCTGGAAAGTGTTGGCCAGGGACGATCCGGGCGCCTCCAGTTCCCGAGGTACTCCGGCCTGCTCTTTCCCGGTCCGAAAATATCAGGGCCTTGAGGACTGCCTCATAGAATTGGAGGAATGTCCCTGTGCTGCCAGCGCTTCGGGATAGTACAAAAGAGTTGTACATGGCAACCTGTACCAAGTAGACCGCAACTTTTTTGTACCATGCCCGGGTTTTGCGCATGGCATTATATGGCTTGAGAACTTGATCAGAGAGATCAACTCCTCCCATATACCGATTGTAGTCGACGATACAATCGGGCTTGAGGACCGTTGCCGCGGTACCTCGCACAGAGACGGGGGTGGTGCTGTTACCGTGGAATGTGGACAGCATAAGGACATCCCTCTTGTCCTTATACCTGACCAGCAACAGGCTTCCACTGGTAAGGGCACGGGTCTCACCCCTGGGGATAGGTACCTGGAGGGGGTGTGCAGGGAGGCCGCGTTGATTTTTCCGCACGGTCCCACAAGCGAACGTGGATCTGGCGGCAAGGGACCTGAACAAGGGAATGCTGGTATAAAAGTTGTCCACGTACAAGTGGTAACCCTTATCCAGCAGTGGGTACATAAGGTCCCACACGAGTTTCCGGTAACACCCAGAGTGGGGGGACAATCTGGGGGTTGAATCCGGGAATCTCGCCCCTCGTACACACAAAATTTGTAAGTGTACCCTGAGGTACTCTCACAAATTTTGTATAGCTTCACGCCATACCTCGCCCGCTTTGTGGGAATGTATTGGCGGAAACTGAGTCTACCCTTGAACGCAACGAGAGACTCATCAACCGCGACCTCCCTTCCAGGTACGTAGGCCTGCTGAAATGTGGCCCCAAAGTGATCGATGACCGGCCGTATCTTATACTGCTGGTCATAGGCAGGATCACTTCGGGGAGGACATGCTGCATTATCGGAATAATGCAGACATTTCCGGATGGCCTCAAACCGGGAGCGTGTCATGGCCGTACTGTACAGTGGGGTCTGGTAGAGTATGTCCCCACTCCAGTATTGCCTGACACTGGGTTTTTGTACTAGACCCATATGCAGCACGAGGCCCCAAAAAGTCCTCATCTCGGCTGCGTTCAGCCACCGGGTCTAGCCAAAAATGAGCCCGGGTTTTGAGCGACGAACTGTTGGGCGTACAGATTCGTCTGCTCCACCATCAGATTCACCAGTGGGTTACTGAAAAAAAAACTAAAAAAGTCAATTTCAGTAAACCCCACTGTGGGAATCTGGATTCCTGGATTGCCAGCAAAATCCGGAATCTCAGGCTCAAAGTCCACTGGGGGACACCAGCTAAGTTCATCGGCAGGGGGCTCCGGTGGGCTTATTTGGTGGGCCGAGAAACCAGTACGAACCCCAGGGCGGCTCGTACTAGGGTGGGCCACAGGATCCCTAGCATGTGGGGCCCCTGGCTCCGCCTGGCGGCGTCTCCGCCGCCTTGGTGGCTCATCGTCATCCGATGATGATGAGGAGGATGCGGATGACAAAAGGAACGTGGGGTCATCCTCATCCTCACTGGGGCTCTCGGAGTCGGAGGCAATCTGGGCGTATGCCTCCTCCACCGAGAACATCCGGCGGGCCATGGGTGTGTGTGTGTGCGTGTGTATGTGCGTGCGTGTAAACCTTTATTCTATGTGCGTGTGTGAGGGGGCACGGGTGTTCACGTACTAAAAAGTCCAGGCAAAAAAATGGGCAAGTGTTAGAAAAAAAAAAAAAAGTTCAAACTTGCTGATCAGCGGTTCAACGCTGATCAGCGGTGGGGCGGGCGATGCGCTAACAGTGGGGTGGGGGGGCTGGTGGGGCTGGTGGTGGGGGGGATGTGGGGGGGCAAGTGGCAGGGGGGCTCTGGGGTCTGAAAGCTGAAACAAAAAAGTTTAGAATAAATGTGCTTTTTTTCCCCTAACTTTTCCCTTCTATCCCTGCCTAAAGGTGCCCCTCCCTCACTGACCCTAACCTACCTGGGTGGCGATGGGTGCAGGAGGGTGATGGATGGCGATTAGGGGGACGCAGGAGCTGGTGCTGAACGGTGCTGCACGGTCAGGGTGCTGGACAGGAAGAGGAGGGGAGAGAGGAGCGCAGGAAGTTTGAATCTCGCGCCTCTCTCCCCTGCACCAATCAGCACCCTGGACAGCAGTGTTCAGCACCAGGGCCAGCACCACCTCTCCAAATCCTCGGACTGCGATAGGTGGTGTATAATTACGCCACCGATCGCAGTCTTTTTCCGGTTCATCGGATCACAGGACACCCGAATGGACCGGAAACGCAGAAAACCGCAGGTCTGAATTGACCTGCGGTTTTCTGCGATCGTCGATGCGGGGGGGTCAAATGACCCCCCCTGCATTGTTACAGGATGCCGGCTGAATGATTTCAGCCGGCATCCCGTTCCGATTAACCCCCGCGGCGCCGGCATCGCGATTTAAAGCCATGACGTACTGGTACGTCATGTGTCCTTAAGGACTCGGGAAACATGCCGTACCGGTACGTCATGTGTCCTTAAGGGGTTAAAGCAACTTTCCCTGTGGGAAGGTGCCTGAGAAGTAGGTTGTACTTAGCTAGCTTTCTGCAAAGGTGTGCCAAAGTCTTGTTTTCCTGCCTGTGTATCAGTCTGCGTGTTTCCATATTTGGCCCTTTGCTACCTGATTTGACATTTGCCTGTTGCTTGTTTTGACCCTGTGCTGCCTGCCCTGACCATTGGACTGTTTACTGGATTGCTTGTACTATGCCCACCCTAACCTTGGCTTGTTTACTGTCTATGGTTTTGCCTAAACCCTTGGTGCTCCGTACCAGTATCTCTTGACCTCCATGAGTCAGCTGCCAATGAACAGAGACTACATCAGAGAGCAGCAACCTGGAATTTCTCCTGCAGATCTCCACATCCCTTTATAGTGGTTAAAGGGTAAATGCCAGGGTCGCAACTTGGATAACTCCTTACGAGTAGCCGTAAATAAAATCTGTTTGGTGGCATGGTATATGCATACTTGCTTCAGTAATAGTATGTGTATTTTTCCGTCTCATAACAAGTGGTCTGAATAGAATAAAAATAAGAACTATGAAGGCAGCAGCATCCTGGACGCACGGGATGCACAGAACTAGTGAAGAAACAGATTCCTGGATACACAGAACTCACATCCAACATCTATAACTGGGGCGAACACACTTGAGCCAAAAATGAAATTAGAAGCAGGTTACAAACTAAATATTTAGGGTCTTAAAATGAATGAAGAAATAAAGATCACAGATCACATTTTTTCTTGTTTCTTTAGTCATACCAAGTTACTTTTATCTAAGGGTTTCTGACAGTTTTAAGCAATTCGATTTTGCTTGGAAATACATCATCTCATGTTCAGTGGGGAACAAACCGTTGATGCCTCCATCACTCACCCTCATTAGAACAAAGACGACTGAGTGCTAGTAAAGTGGAGTGAAAAACAGCTAATAAAAATAGAAGCACTAGTCTGAAGTTCATATACTCAGCTATATTCCTGTTGACAAGATAAAAATATAGTTCATTCCTTTAAGGCACAAAGGGCACTTTATATTTCTCAACCATGCAATATACAAGATGTCAGTGATTATTATTAGCTTGTATAGAATTACCTGGTATTGTTTGTTTTTTACTATGAATATATTATTACAGAGTGTTAATGATTTTTCCCTTCTCATATAATTAGCACAATTATTTATTGCAGAAACAACAAAGCGCTCCCAGAACATGATAAAAGCAGCTGCAAGTAGGTCAGCTGTGTATATTGGATTTCCAGAAAATATTTTTGCATTTACTGAACTTGATACATTTGCTTTTTCCTTAGGAGCGTATGGGAATTATTGCCTAACTATTTGATGAAAGAGACTCAAAGGATGTGAGATATTGACATTGCTCATTCAGTGGATTAAAAAAAACAATACAGTGACTTAATCGACCAAGATTCTTTAGACGGTAATTGATATGTATTTGTCAGGAAAAATAGGCCGTATGCACCTCTCACCTATCAAGCCTCCTCAGAAGAGCATGACATGTAAGTGGCGGTATTACAAGTGAAATTAACTCAATCTCAAGATCAGTCACATTTCCTGCACTTATTTGATACTTGACACACATCTATTTTGTATGGATAAAGTATCTTTTAACATAATGACATGTATACACTTTACATTATACATTATGTAAATGGAGAATGTTGCTGTCCCTACAAATTGCTACAATTCATTTTAATAACAAGTTCTCATTGTTATATTATTAACCCCCTTAAGGATCACATCCCTTAGGAACACATCTGCATTGGAGGCTCAGTTAGGGGCCCGCATCACAGGTTCCATACAATAAATTCAGACAAAATATACTGGCGTGAGCATAGACATGAATTTCCATGCAGATTTCTGTACGTTTCCTCTGCGATTTTGCTGCAGATCTCACCTTTCCAATTAAAAATTAAAATTAAAAGAACAAAGTGTACATGGGATTTGTCTATTCTTATGCACTTTGATGATATTGTTTTAGGCCTCATGCACACAACTGTGGTGTGTTTTGCGGTCCGCAAATCGCGGATCCACAGAACACGGATGGCGTCCGTGCGCGTTCCGCAATTTGTGGAACGGCACCGACAGCCTTCAATATAAATGCCTATACTTGTCCGCAAAGCGCGGACAAGAATAGGACATGTTATATTTTTTTAGCTGGGCCACGGAAAGGAGCAACGTACGCGGATAGCACACGGAGTGCTGTCCGCATCTTTTGCGGCCCATTGAAGTGAATGGGTCCGCATCCGAGCCGCAAAAACGGCGGCTCAGATGCGGACCCAAACAATGGCCGTGTGCATGAGGCCTTAGGCCTCAGGCACACGACCGTTTTTTTTTAAGGTCCGAAAAAACGGGGTCCGTAGGTCCGTGATCCGTGACCGTTTTTTCATCCGTGGGTCTTCCTTGATTTTTGGAGGATCCACGGACATGAAAAAAAAGTTGTTTAGGTGTCCGCCTGGCCGTGCAGAGCCAAACGGATCCGTCCTGAATTACAATGCAATTCAATGGGGACGGATCCGTTTGACGTTGACACAATATGGTGCAATTGCAAACGGATCCGTCCCCCATTGACTTTTAATGTAAAGTCAGGAGTCCCTTTTATACCATCGGATCGGAGTTTTCTCCAATCCGATGGTATATTTTAACTTGAAGCGTCCCCATCACCATGGGAACGCCTCTATGTTAGACTATACCATCGGATTTGCGTTAGATCGTGAAACTCAAATCCGACAGTATATTCTAACACAGAGGCGTTCCCATAGTGATGGGGACGCTTTAGGTTAGAATATACTAAAAGAACTGTGTACATGACTGCCCCCTGCTGCCTGCCCCCCCTGTATTTAACTCATTGGTGGCCAGTGCGGCCGGCCCCCCCTCCCTCCCTCCCTTGTATTTAAGACATTGGTGGCCAGTGCGGCCGGCCCCCCCTCCCTCTGTCACAACTAGACAGTTGAGAAGCTCTGACAGGAGCCTTTCAGATCCTCCTCCTTGAATTTCTTTGTTTTGGTTGAGTTCCTCATCTCGTTAGTCTATCTCAGCTGTCATGCAGTAGGACTGATTGCTGCCCTTTTAAGTTCCTCCCCAGAATGCAGTAGTGTGCGGCTTATACAACTTCCTGGAGTGTGTGTGCATGCTGTTCCTAGTTCTCAGTCCACAGTCCCCAGTCGTCTGCAAGATAAGTGCTGTTTATGTATTTATGATTTTCTGTTTTCTGGATCCAGGTGACCCTGACTCCCTCCGTGTCTGTGTAGGGAGCCGGTGGTCGTATCCCCTCACTATTGTAGGGTCTTCAGGTGTAAGATAGTCGAGGTACGTGGATATGCGTCCATCCACCTTTGGGGTGGTCGCATAGGCTGAGCAATAAGGGAGAGCGGCAGGTCTCATGCAGGGGTCTCCCTTTTGTTCCTTAGTTGTGGATCCAGTGAGTCATAGATTATTTTGCATTGTCTTGTTTCCTGTACACCATCCGTGACATTATAAGCCGCCAAAACCGTCTTAAGCATGGATCCGGTTTCACTTTTGGCTGAACGCTTCCAGGGTCTTTCATTGGAGGTAGCTGATCTCCGTAAGACTTTTTCTCAGTTTCAAGTGACCGTTTCAGCTTGCGTTCATGGAGTTTGTTCTGAGCCTAAGATCTCGCTCCCGGATACGTTCTCCGGGGGTAGTGAGAATTTTGTGCGTTTTAGAGAGGCTTGCAAACTCCATTTTCGCCTTCTTCCCCATTCCTCTGGTGATGAGGAACGGAGGGTGGGGATCATTATATCGCTGCTCAGGGGTAACGCTCAGTCCTGGGTCTTTTCGCTGCCGGAGGGGGCACGGCCCCTCTGTTCAGTGGATGAATTCTTTTTAGCCCTGGGTCAGATATATGATGATCCGGATCGTATTGCTCTGGCTGAGTCTAGACTACGTCTGTTATGCCAGGGTAAACAATCTGCAGAGATATACTGCTCAGAATTTCGGAGATGGGCAGCTGATACTGGTTGGAATGATGCTGCACTCCGAAGTCAATTTTGCCATGGTCTTTCAGAGGGATTGAAAGATGCATTTGCCTTTCATGAGAGGCCTATCTCCTTGGACTCTGCTATGTCTCAGGCCGTTCGTATTGACAGGCATCTTAGAGAGAGAGGAGAGATCTCTCCTTCCTGTCATACTCAGTCCCGGGACAGTGCAGCGGTCTCATTCTGTGCGCAGGGGTCTCAGTCGCTGTCAGCCCCTTCTAAGCAGGAGCCCATGCAGCTGGGGTTGATTGCCTCTGACAATAGAAGATTCAGCCCGCATGGGAGGGTTTGTTTTTGTTGTGGAGGTATAAATCATTTGGCAAATGTTTGTCCCTCTAGGAGATTCAGGCAGTTTTCTGGGAGTAATAAAGAAACAAAAAGGAAAAAATCTTTTAAAAATGTTCCGTCTGTTACTATTGGCAGGGTTGAGGCGGAAATTGAAGGTTTTCCGTTTGCTTGTAGTTCCCGTTTTGTCCTGCCTGCTAGGGTGGCGCTAGAGAGCAAGAGCATTTTTTGTGAGATTTTTGTGGATAGTGGAGCAGCTGTCAATCTCATTGATAATCAATTTGCAATAACTCATGGTTTCCAGGTATGCACTTTGGGAAAGGATATTCCTGTTTTTGCTATTGATTCCGCTCCACTTTCTCAGAAATCATTAAAGGGCATAGTTCACAATATTCATTTAATTGTGAGTGATGCTCATGTTGAGGATGTGTCATGTTTCGTCCTTAGCGGTTTGCCTACTCCTCTAGTGTTGGGGCTACCCTGGCTCACTAAACATAACCCCACCATTGATTGGCAAGCGAGGCAAATAAATGGTTGGAGTGACTTTTGCAGAGAGAATTGCCTCATGACATCTGTTTCTGAGGTTTCTACTAAGACTGTACCACCTTTCCTCTCTGAATTTTCGGATGTCTTCTCTGAGAGTGGAGTTCAGGATTTGCCCCCGCACAGGGAGTACGATTGCCCTATTAATCTCATCCCAGGCGCCAAGCTGCCTAAATCTCGTTTATACAATCTTTCCCAACCTGAAAGGGTCGCTATGCGTGCTTATATCTCTCAGAGTCTGAGAAAAGGACACATACGACCCTCGAAGTCACCTGTTGCCGCTGTTTTTTTCTTTGTTAAGAAAAAAGATGGTTCTTTAAGACCTTGTCTGGATTTCAGGGAGCTGAACAGTATCACTATTCGTGACCCTTATCCGCTTCCTCTGATCCCGGACCTGTTTAACCAGGTTGTTGGGACTAAAATCTTTTCCAAATTAGACCTAAGAGGGGCATACAACCTGGTCAGGGTCAGAGAAGGAGACGAATGGAAGACGGCTTTCAATACCCCTGAGGGCCATTTTGAGAATTTGGTTATGCCTTTTGGTTTGATGAATGCCCCAGCCGTATTTCAGCATTTCGTGAACAGCATTTTTTATCATTTAATGGGAAAATTTGTATTAGTGTATTTGGATGACATTTTGATTTTTTCTCCTGATTTCAAGACTCATAAGGAACACTTACGTCAGGTCTTGCTCATCCTGCGGGAGAATAAATTATACGCGAAACTGGAAAAATGTGTGTTTGCGGTTCCAGAAATTCAATTTCTGAGGTTTCTTCTCTCCGCTTCTGGTTTTTGCATGGACCCCGAGAAGGTCCGCGCTGTGCTTGAGTGGGAGCTTCCTGAGAATCAGAAGGCGCTGATGCGTTTTTTGGGCTTTGCCAATTATTACAGGAAATTTATTTTGAATTATTCCTCTGTTGTTAAACCACTCACTGATATGACCAGAAAGGGGGTAGATTTTTCTTCCTGGTCGGTAGAGGCGCGTAAGGCCTTTTCCAATATCAAGGAGAGTTTTGCTTCCGCTCCCATCCTGATACAACCTGATATTTCGTTACCCTTCATAGTTGAGGTTGATGCTTTGAGATAGGGGTGGGTGCGGTCTTGTCTCAGGGTTCCTCTCCTGCCAAATGGCAACCATGTGCCTTTTTCTCGAAGAAACTCTCCTCCGCAGAGAGAAATTATGATGTGGGAGATAGGGAATTGTTGGCCATCAAGTTGGCTTTTGAGGAATGGCGCCATTGGCTAGAGGGAGCCAGACACCCTATTACCGTGTTTACTGACCATAAAAATCTGGCCTACTTGGAGTCAGCCAAGCGTCTGAACCCGAGACAGGCCAGATGGTCTTTGTTCTTTTCAAGGTTTAATTTTGTTGTCACGTTCCGCCCTGGGGTTAAGAATGTGAAGGCAGATGCCCTGTCACGTTGTTTTCCGGGAGGTGGGAATTTTGAAGACCCGGGTCCCATTTTGGCTGAAGGTGTGGTGGTCTCTGCTCTTTTTCCTGAATTGGAGGCAGAGGTGCAGGCAGCCCAGTCAGAGGCTCCTGATCTTTGTCCTCCTGGGAGGTTGTTTGTGCCTCTCGCTTTGAGACACAAGATTTTTAAGGAACACCACGATACGGTCCTTGCTGGGCACCCGGGGGCAAGAGCCACACTGGATCTCATCGCTCGGAGATTCTGGTGGCCTGCGCTTCGTAAGTCGGTTGAGGGTTTTGTGGCAGCTTGCGAGACTTGCGCTCGTGCCAAAGTCCCTCATTCACGGCCATCAGGTCCTCTCCTTCCCTTACCCATTCCTTCCCGTCCTTGGACACATCTGTCCATGGACTTCATAACGGACTTGCCTCGTTCCTCGGGGAAGACTGTGATTCTGGTGGTGGTGGACCGTTTTAGCAAAATGGTGCATTTCATCCCTTTTCCTGGCTTGCCCAATGCTAAGACGCTGGCGCAGGCATTTATTGACCACATTGTCAAATTGCATGGTATTCCTTCAGACATAGTCTCTGATAGGGGCACGCAGTTTGTTTCCAGATTCTGGAAGGCTTTCTGTTCTCGCTTGGGGGTTCGGTTGTCATTCTCTTCTGCTTTCCACCCGCAGTCGAATGGCCAGACAGAGCGCGTCAATCAGAATCTGGAGACATATCTGCGCTGTTTTGTGGCGGAGAATCAGGAGGATTGGTGTTCTTTTTTGTCCCTTGCTGAGTTTGCTTTAAATAACCGTCGTCCTCTGATAAGTCACCATTTTTTGGTGCATATGGGTTTCATCCGCAGTTTGGGACTTTCTCGGGAGAGGGGTCTTCTGGTTTACCTGATGAGGACAGATTCTCCTCGTCTTTGTCATCTATTTGGCAAAAGATTCAGGATAATCTAAAGAGCATGAGTGAGAGATATAAGCGTGTGGCAGATAAGAGACGTGTGCCTGGTCCGGACCTGAATGTTGGTGATCTGGTGTGGTTGTCTACCAAGAATATCAAATTGAAGGTTCCCTCCTGGAAGTTGAGTCCTAGGTTTATTGGGCCTTACAAGAACCTGTCTGTCATCAATCCTGTTGCCTACCGTCTTGATCTTCCTCAGACTTGGAAGATCCATAATGTTTTTCATAAGTCCTTATTGAAACCTTATGTTCAACCTATTGTACCCTCGCCTTTGCCTCCTCCTCCGATTATGGTTGATGGAAATCTTGAATTTCAGGTCTCTAGGATTGTGGATTCTCGTCTTGTCCGCGGTTCCCTCCAGTACCTCGTTCATTGGGAGGGTTATGGTCCTGAGGAGAGGATGTGGGTCCCAGTGACGGACATTAAGGCCACTCGTCTCATCAGGGCTTTCCATAGGTCCCATCCTGAGAAGGTGGGCCCTGAATGTCCGGAGTCCACTCGTAGAGGGAGGGGTACTGTCACAACCAGACAGTTGAGAAGCTCTGACAGGAGCCTTTCAGATCCTCCTCCTTGAATTTCTTTGTTTTGGTTGAGTTCCTCATCTCGTTAGTCTATCTCAGCTGTCATGCAGTAGGACTGATTGCTGCCCTTTTAAGTTCCTCCCCAGAATGCAGTAGTGTGCGGCTTATACAACTTCCTGGAGTGTGTGTGCATGCTGTTCCTAGTTCTCAGTCCACAGTCCCCAGTCGTCTGCAAGATAAGTGCTGTTTATGTATTTATGATTTTCTGTTTTCTGGATCCAGGTGACCCTGACTCCCTCCGTGTCTGTGTAGGGAGCCGGTGGTCGTATCCCCTCACTATTGTAGGGTCTTCAGGTGTAAGATAGTCGAGGTACGTGGATATGCGTCCATCCACCTTTGGGGTGGTCGCATAGGCTGAGCAATAAGGGAGAGCGGCAGGTCTCATGCAGGGGTCTCCCTTTTGTTCCTTAGTTGTGGATCCAGTGAGTCATTGTTTATATTGTATTGTCTTGTTTCCTGTACACCATCCGTGACACCCTCCCTTGTATTTAACACATTGGTGGCCAGTGCGGCCGGCCCCCCCTCCCTCCCTTGTATTTAACACATTGGTGGCCAGTGCGACCGGCCCCCCCTCCCTCCCTTGTATTTAACACATTGGTGGCCAGTGCGGATGGCCCCCCCCCCAATTAAAATGACCGACCCCCCATCATTGGTGGCAGCGGAGAGTTCCGATCGGAGTCCCAATTTAATCGATGGGGCTCCGATCGGTAACCATGGCAACCAGGACGCTACTGCATTCCTGGTTGCCATGGTTACTTAGCAATTTTTAGAAGCATTATACTTACCTGCGAGCTGCGATGTCTGTGACTGGCCGGGCACTCCTCCTACTGGTAAGTGAAAGGTCTGTGCGGCGCATTGCTTATAGCACAGACCAGAAGTATAATGCTTCTAAAAATTGCTAAGTAACCATGGCAACCAGGACTGCAGTAGCGTCCTGGTTGCCATGGTTACCGATCGGAGCCCCAGCGATTAAACTGGGACTCCGATCGGAACTCTCCACTGCCACCAATGATAGGGGGGGAGATTTTAATTAGGAGGGGGAGGGAGGGGGGGGCCCACTGGCCACCAATGAATGGACAGTAATACAGGGGAGGGAGGGGGGCCCACTGGCCACCAATGAATCTACAGTACTACAGAGGAGGGAGGGGGGCCGCACTGGCCACCAATGAATTTAAAACTGGGGAGGGAGGGGGGTGTGCCCCCTCCTGCCTGGCAGCACATGATCTCTTACAGGGGGCTATGATATGCACAATTAACCCCTCAGGTGCAGCACCTGAGGGGTTAATTGTGCGGATCACAGCCCCTTGTAAGAGATCGGGTGCTGCCAGGCAGCAGGGGGCAGTCATGTACACAGTTCAAAGTATATTCTAACTAGAAGCGTCCCCATCACTATGGGAACATCTCTGTGTTAGAATATACTGTCGGATCTGAGTTTTCACGAAGTGAAAACTCAGCTCTGAAAAAGCTTTTATGCAGACGGATCTGCGGATCTGGCTGTGTGAAAGTAGCCTACGACCACGGACCACGGACGTGGATGCCAATCTTGTGTGCATCCGTGTTTTTTCACGGACCCATTGACTTGAATGGGTCCGTGAACCGTTGTCCGTCAAAAAAATAGGACAGGTCATATTTTTTTGACAGACAGGGAACACGGATCACGGATGCGGCTGCAAAACGGTGCATTTTCCGATTTTTCCACGGACCCATTGAAAGTCAATGGGTCCATGAAAAATACGGAAAACGGCACAACGGCCATGGATGCACACAACGGTCGTGTGCATGAGGCCTTACACTGAGGTTTTTCTTACACTGAGAATCCATAACAGTCATATTAACCACCTCCGGACCGCCTAACGCAGGATTGCGTTCCGGAGGTGGCAGCGCTGCGCAGAGTCACGCATATACGCGTCATCTCGCGAGACGCGAGATTTCGCTCAAAGCCGGCCCGCGCATGCGCATCGCGGGCCGGCAAAATTAAAAGAAGTATTTCGTCACCAGCCTGCCAGCAACGATCATTGGCTGGCGGGCTGGCGATTTTCAAAAAATCCAATCCAAAGTCATATAACAGATCATATTAGTAAATATGATCTGTTATATGGCTTGTCTGCTCCTGTGCTGGTCCTTTTCGTCGGTTGGATCCAGCACAGGAGCAGACTGAACTGTGAGTAGCACCAACACTACACCTTAGCCCCAGATCACCCACCTGCACCCCAATTAACCCTTTGATCACCCCTTTGATCGCCCCTGTCAATCACTAGTGAAAGGAAAAAAAGTGATCAGTGTAAACTGTCCCTTTTTTTTTTCCACTGGTATTGGCTGTTAGGTTTTAGGGATAGTTTAGGCCCCTTGGTTAGGTAGTTAGCGTCAGTTAGCGCCCACCCCACCGCACCGCAGTCACTTTTATTCGCTGTTTAGCGTATCGCTAATCAGCATTTGTACTTTTATAGTATCTGTAAGTGATCAAAACTGATCACGGTCAGATCTATAATAGTATTAGTGTCACCTTAGCTCGCCCTCCACCCAAAACGCAGTGTTTGCCCGATCAGGCCTGATCGGTCGCCCACACGTGCGTTCACCCACGCCCGCCCCACCGCAGTGACAAAAAATATATATTTTTTGATCACTGCACATTCATTTTACACGCACTGCGGCGATAAAAAAATCAGTTTTGATATTTTTTATCAACCGCAGCAGCCTCCGGTACTTCGCTAGCCTCCCCTTTGTAAGACAGGTTTGCTTTTTTTCTTGGGTAGTCTCAGGGAATACCCCTAAATTTAGTAGTCCAAAATGTCAAACAGGGGGTATTCTTCTGAAGAGGCCTACAGGATTCTGACCCAGTCGGATGAGGAGTGGGAACCCTCATCTGACGAATCTAGCGGGTCAGAATATGAACCTGTGGAAAGCAGTGGCTCTCTGACCCAAAGTTCGGACGAGGAGGTGGAGGTCCCTGGCAGCACCAGGCGTACCCGGCCCCATGTCGCTAGACCACAGGTTACGCAGGATCCACTTCAAGAGCAGCAGAGTGGGGCTGTCGCTGCCGGATCACGTGGTGAGGCATACACCAGCAGCGCAGCCCTTCCTGGACCTAGTACCAGCACTGCCGTACAACCTGGTGAAGTAGCGAGCACCAGAAGGGCAGTTGAAGCTGGTACGGTGGCACGTGCAATAGTTACCCCGTCGCAGCCACCGCAAAGACGGGCCCGTAGAGCCCCTAGAGTCCCTGAGGTGCTGGCAAATCCTGATTGGCAGTCACCAACTTCAGCCGCACCAGTAGTTCCCCCTTTCACCGCCCAGTCTGGAGTTCGGGTTGAGACGGCTCAAATCGGTTCGGCCCTGGGATTTTTTGAGCTGTTCTTGACTGCGGAGCTCTTGGACTTAGTCGTGGCAGAGACCAACCAGTATGCCACACAATTTATAACCGCTAACCCGGGAAGCTATTATGCCCAGCCTTTCCGGTGGAAACCAGTCCAAGTTTCCGAACTTAAAATTTTTTTGGGCCTTCTCCTCAACATGGGCCTGACAAAAAAGCATGAATTGCGGTCATATTGGTCAACGCACCCAATTCATCACATGCCCATGTTCTCTGCTGCTATGTCCAGGACACGATTTGAGACCATCCTACGTTTTCTGCATTTTAGCGACAATACCACCTCCCGTCCCAGAGGCCACCCTGCTTTTGACCGGCTCCACAAAATTCGGCCCCTCATAGACCATTTCAACCTGAAATTTGCAGATTTGTATACCCCTGAGCAAAACATCTGCGTAGACGAGTCCCTAATACATTTTACCGGGCGCCTTGGCTTCAAACAATACATCCCAAGCAAGCGTGCCCGGTATGGGGTCAAATTGTATAAGCTCTGTGAAAGGGCCACAGGCTATACCCACAAATTTCGGATCTATGAGGGAAAAGATCAGACCCTGGAGCCGGTCGGTTGCCCTGACTACCTGGGGAGCAGTGGGAAGACAGTCTGGGACTTGGTGTCACCCTTATTCGGCAAGGGGTACCATCTTTATGTGGACAATTTCTACACAAGTGTGGCCCTCTTTAGGCATTTGTTTCTAGAACGGATTTGCGCCTGTGGCACCGCGCGAACTAGTCGCGTGGGCTTCCCCCAACGGCTTGTAACCACCCGTCTTGCAAGGGGGCAGAGGGCTGCCTTGTGTAACGAAGAACTGCTCGCGGTGAAATGGAGAGACAAGCGTGACGTTTACATGCTCTCCTCCATTCACGCAGACACGACAATCCAAATTGAGCGAGCAACCCGTGTCATTGAAAAGCCCCTCTGTGTCCACGACTATAATGCGCTCATGGGAGGGGTGGACTTCAATGACCAGATGTTGTCTCCGTATTTAGTTTCCCGCAGAACCAGACGCTGGTATAAGAAGGTGTCTGTATATTTAATTCAATTGGCGCTCTACAATAGTTTTGTTCTCTACAGTAAGGCTGGGAGAACAGGATCCTTCCTCAAATTCCAGGAAGAGATCATCGAGAACCTCCTTTACCCAGGAGGTTCCGTGGCCCCATCCACCAGTGTAGTTAGCCGTCTACACGAGCAACATTTCCCCAGTGTCGTTCCTGGTACCTCAACCCAACCGTCACCCCGAAAAAGATGTCGTGTCTGTAGCAGGAGTGGAATAAGGCGTGACACCCGCTATTTCTGTCCTGACTGTGCTGACCACCCTGCCCTATGCTATGGAGAGTGTTTCCGGAAGTACCACACACAGGTACACCTAGCATAGGGATCACATCTCACCAGGACAGGCACACAGGGCTATTAGGGCCCATTCACTCACAGCTGCTGCAAACCTCTCCTTTCACCTGGGATAAAGTGCATAACGTACTTCGCCACATCTTTGGGCGATTTGCGCTTTGCACATTGTCCCATGGGGAAGGAGAGGTTTGTTCTATAAAAGGTAAAAAAAACTAAACAAAAAAAAGAATACCGGTAAGTAAAAAAGTTAAATGTTCAGTTAAAAAAGTTTAAAAAAAGTTTCTATGTTCTGTTCAACAGTTAATAAAGTTATTGCTTTGCGGCCTGGTTTTTTCTTTTTTGTTTTGTTTTTTTTACCTTTCAGGTGGACCAACCGATCGACTAGCTGCAGCACTGATGTGCATTCGGACAGAAGCATTGCGCTGCTGTCAGATTACACGCAAGTCGGTGTATGCGGCGCTGCAAGACGAGATTTCTCCTCTGCAGTAAAAGATATGTTTGCCGAGGCATATGAGCTGAGGAGGTGGCGGTGTTCATATACTTTGGCAAACACTTTGTATATATAAAAAAAAAAATCCCGGCAATGATTTATTCATCCACATCGATTGATGTGAATGGAGAAATCTGGTTTGCCAGGGCATACGAGCTGAAGTGGGTATGGATGTTGGGCGGAGCTCCTATGTCCTGGCAGACGCCTTTCCCCTCCTTTTTCTTTTTTTGGCAGAGATTTTTTCATCCACATTGATCGATGCGAATGAAGAAATCTGTGCCGTTCATTTTTTTCTTTCAGCCCAGAGGCTGAACGGAAAAAAAAAATCTCATTACCCGTATGCTCAATATAAGGAGAATAGCAGAAACTCCTAATGCTGGGCATACATGTAATGATTGCGGAGACCCTCAAATGCCAGGGCAGTACAAACACCCCACAAATAACACCATTTTGGAAAGAAGACACCCCAAGGTATTCGCTGAGGGGCATATTGAGTCCATGAAAGATTGAAATTTTTGTCCCAAGTTAGCGGAAAGGGAGACTTTGTGAGAACAAAATCAAAAAAATCTATTTCCGCTAACTTGTGCCAAAAATTTTTTTTTCAATGAACTCGCCATGCCCCTCATTGAATACATTGGGGTGTCTTCTTTCCAAAATGGGGTCACATGTGGGGTATTTATACTGCCCTGGCATTTTAGGGGCCCCAAAGCGTGAGAAGAAGTCTGGTATCCAAATGTCTAAAAATGCCCTCCTAAAAGGAATTTGGGCACCTTTGCCCACCTAGGCTGCAAAAAAGTGTCACACATGTGGTATCTCCGTATTCAGCAGAAGTTGGGGAATATGTTTTGGGGTGTCATTTTACATATACCCATGCTGGGTGAGATAAATATCTTGGTCAAATGCCAACTTTGTATAAAAAAAATGGGAAAAGTTGTCTTTTGCCAAGATATTTCTCTCACCCAGCATGGGTATATGTAAAATGACACCGCAAAACACATTCCCCACCTTCTCCTGAGTACGGAGATACCAGATGTGTGACACTTTTTTGCAGCCTAGGTGGGCAAAGGGGCCCACATTCCAAAGAGCACCTTTCGGATTTCACAGGTCATTTACCTACTTACCAGACATTAGGGCCCCTGGAAAATGCCAGGGCAGTATAACTACCCCACAAGTGACCCCATTTTGGAAAGAAGACACCCCAAGGTATTCCGTGAGGGGCATGGCAAGTTCCTAGAATTTTTAATTTTTTGTCACAAGTTAGTGGAAAATGATGATTTTTTTTATTTATTTTTTTTCATACAAAGTCTCATATTCCACTAACTTGTGACAAAAAATAAAAATTTCCATGAACTCACTATGCCCATCAGCGAATACCTTGGGGTCTCTTCTTTCCAAAATGGGGTCACTTGTGGGGTAGTTATACTGCCCTGGCATTCTAGGGGCCCAAATGTGTGGTAAGGAGTTTGAAATCAAATTCTGAAAAAAATGACCTGTCAAATCCGAAAGGTGCTCTTTGGAATATGGGCCCCTTTGCCCACCTAGGCTGCAAAAAAGTGTCACACATCTGGTATCTCCGTACTCAGGAGAAGGTGGGGAATGTGTTTTGGGGTGTCATTTTACATATACCCATGCTGGGTGAGAGAAATATCTTGGCAAAAGACAACTTTTCCCATTTTTTTATACAAAGTTGGCATTTGACCAAGATATTTATCTCACCCAGCATGGGTATATGTAAAAAGACACCCCAAAACACATTCCTCAACTTCTCCTGAGTACGGGGATACCAGATGTGTGACACTTTTTTGCAGCCTAGGTGGGCAAAGGGGCCCACATTCCAAAGAGCACCTTTTGGATTTCATAGGTCATTTTTTACTGAATTTGATTTCAAACTCCTTACCACACATTTGGGCCCCTAGAATGCCAGGGCAGTATAACTACCCCACAAGTGACCCCATTTTGGAAAGAAGAGACCCCAAGGTATTCGCTGATGGGCATAGTGAGTTCATGGAAGTTTTTATTTTTTGTCACAAGTTAGTGGAATATGAGACTTTGTATGAAAAAAAAAAAAAAAAAAAAATCATCATTTTCCACTAACTTGTGACAAAAAATAAAAAATTCTAGGAACTCGCCATGCCCCTCACGGAATACCTTGGGGTGTCTTCTTTCCAAAATGGGGTCACTTGTGGGGTAGTTATACTGCCCTGGCATTCTAGGGGCCCAAATGTGTGGTAAGGAGTTTGAAATCAAATTCTGAAAAAAATGACCTGTCAAATCCGAAAGGTGCTCTTTGGAATATGGGCCCCTTTGCCCACCTAGGCTGCAAAAAAGTGTCACACATCTGGTATCTCCGTACTCAGGAGAAGGTGGGGAATGTGTTTTGGGGTGTCATTTTATATATACCCATGCTGGGTGAGATAAATATCTTGGTCAAATGCCAACTTTGTATAAAAAAATGGGAAAAGTTGTCTTTTGCCAAGATATTTCTCTTACCCAGCATGGGTATATATAAAATGACACCCCAAAACACATTCCCCACCTTCTCCTGAGTACGGAGATACCAGATGTGTGACACTTTTTTGCAGCCTAGGTGGGCATAGGGGCCTATATTCCAAAGAGCACCTTTCGGATTTGACAGGTCATTTTTTTCAGAATTTGATTTCAAACTCCTTACCACACATTTGGGCCCCTAGAATGCCAGGGCAGTATAACTACCCCACAAGTGACCCCATTTTGGAAAGAAGAGACCCCAAGGTATTTCGTGATGGGCATAGTGAGTTCATAGAAGTTTTTATTTTTTGTCACAAGTTAGTGGAATATGAGACTTTGTAAGAAAAAAAAAAAAAAAAATCATCATTTTCCGCTAACTTGTGACAAAAAATAAAAAGTTCTATGAACTCACTATGCCCATCAGCGAATACCTTAGGGTGTGTACTTTCCGAAATGGGGTCATTTGTGGGGTGTTTGTACTGTCTGGCCATTGTAGAACCTCAGGAAACATGACAGGTGCTCAGAAAGTCAGAGCTGCTTCAAAAAGCGGAAATTCACATTTTTGTACCATAGTTTGTAAACACTATAACTTTTACCCAAACCATTTTTTTTTTACCCAAACATTTTTTTTTTATCAAAGACATGTAGAACTATAAATTTAGAGCAAAATTTCTATATGGATCTCGTTTTTTTTGCAAAATTTTACAACTGAAAGTGAAAAATGTCATTTTTTTGCAAAAAAATCGTTAAATTTCGATTAATAACAAAAAAAGTAAAAATGTCAGCAGCAATGAAATACCACCAAATGAAAGCTCTATTAGTGAGAAGAAAAGGAGGTAAAATTCATTTGGGTGGTAAGTTGCATGACCGAGCAATAAACGGTGAAAGTAGTGTAGGTCAGAAGTGTAAAAAGTGGCCTGGTCTTTCAGGGTGTTTAAGCACTGGGGGCTGAAGTGGTTAAAAAAGGAACCCCCTCCCCAAAAATGTCAATTTTTTTATTGTAGAAAGTTAAATTTGGAATTTAGATTTTCATCTCCATTGGGGACTGGGATTGATGTAAGTGACGATAGTCTCTGTATAGCTCTGCAGAATATGCAAGTACAATTTAAATGAATAGTGTAGTAACCTAGTGCTTTAAAGGAATGTATCACTATTGTTTTTACTAATTGAAACCAGATTCTGATATTCTTTTTATCTATTGATCTAGCAATTGTTATTTTCTGATTTTAGATTTTTTTCAATTTTTTCAATTCATTTTTTTACACATGATTATGTGGGTGGCCATCTTGCCTGAGCTATTCTTAAATGATTTGTTCAAGTTCTTACTTTCACAACAATGATATGTTTTACAGCAGGCACTTGGACCATAGGAACCTGTAGACTGTTCATTGACTTCTATGAGAGAGTTTTTCATAAGATATGCCTCCTTGTTTGCCAGTTCTTCCAGTCCATTAGATGACCGATGATTGAGGGTCATATAACTAGGCAAATCACCTGCATGTGAGGCCTCCTCCATTCATATACACTGTATCTGCCATCTGCACTTGCACTGTTGGAAGTTTTGTGCAGGCGCCGTGTGTTTAGATGGAGGAGTCTGAATTGTTCCTCCATCAGCGGCCATCTTATGGATAGGACCACTATGCACTCTGCACAGAAGATCTGCCTAAATAGGCGACATGGCTTAGGAAATGTGGCGAAACCAACCTCGCCACTGGGTTTTGGAGGGGCCTGGCTACCAGCCTCTTGCCCCAGGATTATGGGCCCTCTCATCAGCCCATGCAAAACTTAACCCCCATGGCGATTTGACTGTGTTTGTGGCATCTGAGCGCTCAGATCAAAGCCATATGGGGACATGTGGGGTTTTGAGATGTGTGACAGAACCATCTGTCTGTGTAATTGTATTGTATGTTATGTGAGGGTACCCAGTTAGCTCATTTTATTGTATTCATGTTGCCTGAGTGCCATTCACCTAATAATATGCACTCAGACTTGAGCTGTCTGGGAATATGTTAAATGTCTGTGTATTGAAAAGGGTTGTGACATTGTATGTTTAAATGGTGATTTCTGTCCTGTTGTCCGCACATGTGTATTGGCGATTTCCCTTTGTCCTGAGAGATAATTGAATTACTCCACGGGTGTCTCCAGGGCAGAGAGGAGGAAACCATGATGCATTGTGGGGATGTATGGTGTTTGTGTATCCTGAATTGCTGCATATCTGGTCCCCTAGGGGCGTGTCCACCAGATGGGGACCTGCATAAATACGGGCGGGTACCCCTCAATAAACGAGTTCCTGTTTTACCCTTTCTCATGTTGAGGCTGATGTTTGGGCAACTGATCGACACTGGGGATTGCTATACGCTGGGAGATTTGCTATACTCCCCTGGCTATAACTACTAGCTCTTTTAAGAGCTTGCTCCTGGTTCCTGCTCTCTGGATGTAGGAGAGGTTCACCCACTGGAGCCTGGAGCCTTGTCGTAGGTCCAGGGTGGGTAGGAGACGGTGAGACCTCAACCAAGCTTCGGCGGTTCGTGGGGTCTGCAGGGCGTACCGTGTCAAGTGGAGTGCTTGGAGTCCTCGGGAAGCACTAGGAGCATCTATCAACGGAGGTACCCGGTCGGGGTGCTAGGAGATCCGTTACAGGAAATATATTAAACAGCACAGAATATCAACAAAGGCTTTATTAATAAGTGCCATGTAATCTTCTTACATACACATTGGTCACAAATAACCAGAAAATGGCTAACCCCTTTAATAATGATGTGTCAAGTTCTTAAGTATCAAATATTTATTGAAGTCTTGTACATCCAGTAAAATGTGGCTTCTCTGTCTGGTAACTGAACTACACTCACCGTCTAGCTGTTGGTTCTGACAGTTGACCCTCCTGTCCACCTACCAAGCTCCTGTTTGTGGCCTTTATTAACATTTATGAGCACATTCTTCCCCTTTTTACAAATATTACAGATATGGTATACCGACTGAGGTGAGAACAGACAATGGTCCCCAATTTACAGGAAAATAATTTATTAAACTCTCTGAAGAGTTTGGAGTCAAATATGTGACTATAAATCCTGCCGACTACGCCACTTACTGTCAATTTAGTGATGAAGTGTCAACAGGGGATGGTGTGTTACTTAAAGGATCTGCAATTGTGGTATCTATCCCGCTCCTGGTACCATGTGTTGTTTTCCACTTAATAATGTGTCAAATTCTTGAGTATCAATTGTTTATGTAAGTCTTCTACATACAGTAAAATATGGCTTCTCTGTCTACTAACTGAGCTGCACCCACTATCAAGCTGCTCTTTATAAACTTTATTAACATGAAAATGTATCAACACACCCTTCTGTATAGTAAACCTGTTGCTATCAGTTGCTGTTTGACTAAAGAGTATAATACCAGTAATGTATATGCTATTTTATTTATTGCATGCTATTATATCTTCCTTCACTTTAGTTCACCATGTGTGACACAGTAAAAGGTCTGGTGTGGAGGGGAAGGTATTTTCCTCCCAGCATGTGCTGCTGGACTGATTGACAGCCTGGTGAGGTCAAGCACCGGACCGGATCTCGGATGCCGGTTCGGGCTTTTCCGACACCTGACTGTCTTAAAAAAGCCAGCTGGACGGCAGTAGGGGTCTCTGTATGAGGCTTGTGCCTGGATGAATGTTTGCGACCTGTCTGGAGAGGACAGGCCGGTTAAATCCTGTACTTAAACTTTGGTGTGGAACTGTTTGCAGAGTGTGAACACACGCCTCCACCTGGACTCTGTATGCGGGACCTGCAGCAGTATGTGAACTAAACACCAGGACTTTCAACTAAGGTGAAGTTGTTTGCTGAGCTGTTAAACCTGCCTGTGAGAATAAAAGACAGGAATCTGATTAAGAACAGTTTTTGGTGCCTCTGTTCTGCGTCCGCTCACCCTGCCTACCAGAGCGAATCCCCACACATGTAACTCACACCTATGTTTGATTCAGGATATGTTCTGTGCATTAGAGCTGATGTGAGATGCCAGCAAGGCAATATGCTAATGATTATCCTTTCCCTATTAAGATGTGTATATATATATATATTTATTATCTATATAATGTAGTTGTGCACATATATAACTTTCCTATTGCTGATAAAGGCTCAACTTCACCATATCCTCCAATAATCAATATTCATGATTAGAATAACAATAAATAGTCAATGATGTTACTTAATCCAGATTTTTCCATTCAAAAAATCAATGTTCATAATTATCCTCCCCCTCTTCAAAATGAATGTTATTAGTATAATATATATATTATGTGTGGCTTTCTTTTGCTCCCAGCAGCTTAACTTTACCAGATCGACGTTTTCACTGGGACCAGCCTCCTGTAATGGCGGTGGCTCCCGCTTGCAGTCAAGTCCCCTGACTTCCCATGTAGTAGCCCATACAAGTTGCCTTTCCCTGGCGTCCCACGTATTTTGATTACTTCGCCTATGCTCCGATATAGTGCGCTATTTAGCAAGCTGTATCACGTGTTATGGCCAGCGATATGGGATTGCACTTGTATGTCTCGGCTGTATCAGGGGATTCTTTTAGAATACATTAAATTATTTAACCAGACGCGTTTCGGAGCTACCATCTCCTTCTTCAAATAGACACCGGTATTAAGTTACGTGGAGCCCCTGACAAAGCCATTGGACGAAACCCGGGTCGGACAACGACATTTCAAATGTTTTCTACATGCTGATTACAAGCTGTGCTTTTGTGAGTATAATAAAGCTGATATTCTTTATTAATATCACGGGTACTGCACTATGTTGCTGATCTTTTGAAAGGTTACCTCTGCCCTGTGGTTGGCAGTGTGGCGTGATTTTGTGGGGAAGCTTCAGCATGGGAATTGAACTAACTGCGCTTTCCTTCTATAAGGCTATCTCCGATTCTATCTCTTTAAGAAGCGCGGACCTGGACTATTGCTTTGTTTATTGTGTGTTATAAGGAGGAAGGATCGACTCCTATTTCCAGGACTGCAGCTGTTTAGTCTGCAATTTTACACATAGAATTGTCTTCTTTTATCTCCTTCTTCAGTGGCTCTATATGCAGTCCATTAACTTGTGCTATTTACAGTTGCAAGAAGAAGTATGTGAACCCTTTGGAATGATATGGATTTCTGCACAAATTGGTCATAAAATGTGATCTGATCTTCATCTAAGTCACAATAGACAATCACAGTCTTCTTAAACTAATAACACACAAAGAATTAAATGTTACCATGTTTTTATTGAACACACCATGTAAACATTCACAGTGCAGGTGGAAAAAGTATGTGAACCCTTGGATTTAATAACAGGTTGAACCTCCTTTGGCAGCAATAACTTCAACCAAACGTTTCCTGTAGTTGCAGATCAGACGTGTACAACGGTCAGGAGTAATTCTTGACCATTCCTCTTTACAGAACTGTTTTAGTTCAGCAATATTCTTGGGATGTCTGGGGTGAATCGCTTTCTTGAGTTCTTGCCACAGCATCTCAATCGGGCTGAGGTCAGGACTCTGACTGGGCCACTCCAGAAGGTGTATTTTCTTCTGTTTAAGCCGTTCTGTTGTTGATTTACTTCTATGCTTTGGGTCTTTGTCCTGTTGCAACACCCATCTTCTGTTGAGCTTCAGCTGGTGGACAGATGGTCTTAAGTTCTCCTGCAAAATGTCTTGATAAACTTGGAAATTAATTTTTCCTTTGATGATAGCAATCCGTCCAGGCCCCGACACATCAAAGCAGCCCCAAACCATGATGCCCCCACCATCATACTTCACAGTTGGGATGAGGTTTTGATGTTGGTGTGCTGTGCCTCTTTTTCTCCACACATAGCAACAACTCAACTTTGGTTTCATCTGTCCACAGAATATTTTGCCAGTACTGCTGTGGAACATCCAGGTGCTCTTGTGCAAACTGTAAACGTACAGCAATGTTTTTTTTTGACAACAGTGGCTTCCTCTGTGGTATCCTCCCATGAAATCTATTCTTGTTTAGTGTTTTACGTATCGTAGATTCGCTAACAGGGATGTTAGCATATGCCAGAGACTTTTGTAAGTCTTTAGCTGACACTCTAGGATTCTTCTTCACCTCATTGAGCAGTCTGCTCTGTGCTCTTGCAGTCATCTTTACAGAACGGCCTCTTCTAGGGAGAGCAGCAGCAGTGCTGAACTTTCTCCATTTATAGACAATTTGTCTTACCGTGGACTGATGAACAGCAAGGCTTTTAGAGATACTTTTATAACCCTTTCCAGCTTTATGCAAGTCAACAATTCTTAATCATAGGTCTTCTGAGAGCTCTTTTGTGCGAGGCATCATTCATATCAGGCAATGCTTCTTGTGAAAAGCAAACCCTGAACTGGTGTGTGTTTTTTATAGGGCAGGGCAGCTGTAACCAACACCTCCAATCTCATCTCATTGATTGGACTCCAGTTGGCTGACACCTCACTCCAATTAGCTCTTGGAGATGTCATTAGTCTAGGGGTTCACATACTTTTTCCACCTGCACTGTGAATATTTACATGGTGTGTTCAATAAAAACATGGTAACATTTAATTCTTTGTGTGTTATTAGTTTATGCAGACTGTGATTGTCTATTGTTGTGACTTAGATGAAGATCAGATCACATTTTATGACCAATTTGTGCAGAAATCCATATAATTCCAAAGGGTTTACATACTTTTTCTTGCAACTGTATACCTTACTCCTGTTCAGAGCGAGGCTTCTCTATAGGGTCCATAGAAAATGTGAAGTGGATCCCTAATCATATATTCAAATGAAATCCAAATCATGAAGTGGATCATTAGACCATTATCAGCATTGAAACTGATAAGAGTGTATATAATTAAACAGCAGTGATAATAAACAAAACCATATAGGGTTTATCATGTTATCAAAAAGTATAACAAAAGATAAAAATACAATAAATAAAAACGCACCTGTGTTTTTTATGCGTTTTTGGTGCGTTTTTTTTTTTTAAAAGGTAGATTTTCATTGACTAACATTGAAAATATAAAGTTGGATGTTTTTTTCTTTTTCTTTTTTGTTACTTTTTCTAAATTGCAGCAAGTGAGATTGTCTATTAACTATTTTAGTTTCTATATATCCAGTGGTTTTGATTATGTTTTTTGTTTTTTTTAACTTTATTATTATTATTATTTATTTCTTATTTTTCTTTTTATATTTATACAGTTTATTATTTTTGTTTTATTTTTAACATTCCGTTTTAATGGGTAGAGGACAGACAACAGAGAGGACTATAAGGGGATGGGGGCCTCACCCGGAGGAGAGATCAAGGTGCTGGTAAACAGCTAAAACTCGATGTCATGTCCGTGCAGGGAGAGAGTCTAGAAGAATCTTTGATTTTGATACGCTAATTCCAAACGGTCTGAATGCAGAAATTGAACTTTTGGGATTTCTGTAGATACGGGATGGGTATCTACAGAAATCCCAAAAGTTCAATTTCTGCATTCAGACCGTTTGGAATTAGCGTATCAAAATCAAAGATTCTTCTAGACTCTATTCGCGACATACAAGGTATATGATTACCTCCCCTCCACTGTTTCTCAACTTTCTCAATAGCTATAAAGGTAAGTGTTGATGGATTTTTGTTGTAAAACTATTTATAATGTTTAGACAGAGAGTGTTGTTCAAAACCATTCCTGATATTGTTCATGTGTTCAGCTACCCTCTTCTTGGTCCTCCCAATGTATTGTTTGTTACATGGACATTGTAGGGCATAGGTCACATCTGTTGAGTTGCATGTTAGACTATCCTTAATCTATAAACTGAAGGAATTCCTGGTTGAATATATCTTTGTGGGTTTTTTCTGGAATTTTGTAATTTTGCAGTTATTGCACATCCCACATCTATAGAATCTCTTCAGACCCACCAAATTGTGTATCTTTTTAACCTTATTTTTTTTTTTACGGGGTGACATTAAGCTCCAAATTGGGTGCGAGCTGCGATGTCTGTGACTGGCCGGGCACTCCTCCTACTGGTAAGTGAAAGGTCTGTGCGGCGCATTGCTTATAGCACAGACCAGAAGTATAATGCTTCTAAAAATTGCTAAGTAACCATGGCAACCAGGACTGCAGTAGCGTCCTGGTTGCCATGGTTACCGATCGGAGCCCCAGCGATTAAACTGGGACTCCGATCGGAACTCTCCACTGCCACCAATGATAGGGGGGGAGATTTTAATTAGGAGGGGGAGGGAGGGGGGGGCCCACTGGCCACCAATGAATGGACAGTAATACAGGGGAGGGAGGGGGGCCCACTGGCCACCAATGAATCTACAGTACTACAGAGGAGGGAGGGGGGGCCGCACTGGCCACCAATGAATTTAAAACTGGGGAGGGAGGGGGGTGTGCCCCCTCCTGCCTGGCAGCACATGATCTCTTACAGGGGGCTATGATATGCACAATTAACCCCTCAGGTGCAGCACCTGAGGGGTTAATTGTGCGGATCACAGCCCCCTGTAAGAGATCGGGTGCTGCCAGGCAGCAGGGGGCAGTCATGTACACAGTTCAAAGTATATTCTAACTAGAAGCGTCCCCATCACTATGGGAACGTCTCTGTGTTAGAATATACTGTAGGATCTGAGTTTTCATGAAGTGAAAACTCAGCTCTGAAAAAGCTTTTATGCAGACGGATCTGCGGATCTGGCTGTGTGAAAGTAGCCTACGACCACGGACCACGGACGTGGATGCCAATCTTGTGTGCATCCGTGTTTTTTCACGGACCCATTGACTTGAATGGGTCCGTGAACCGTTGTCCGTCAAAAAAATAGGACAGGTCCTATTTTTTTGACAGACAGGGAACACGGATCACGGATGCGGCTGCAAAACGGTGCATTTTCCGATTTTTCCACGGACCCATTGAAAGTCAATGGGTCCATGAAAAATACGGAAAACGGCACAACGGCCATGGATGCACACAACGGTCGTGTGCATGAGGCCTTACACTGAGGTTTTTCTTACACTGAGAATCCATAACAGTCATATTAAAAAAGGAACCCCCTCCCCAAAAATGTCAATTTTTTTATTGTAGAAAGTTAAATTTGGAATTTAGATTTTCATCTCCATTGGGGACTGGGATTGATGTAAGTGACGATAGTCTCTGTATAGCTCTGCAGAATATGCAAGTACAATTTAAATGAATAGTGTAGTAACCTAGTGCTTTAAAGGAATGTATCACTATTGTTTTTACTAATTGAAACCAGATTCTGATATTCTTTTTATCTATTGATCTAGCAATTGTTATTTTCTGATTTTAGATTTTTTTCAATTTTTTTTACACATGATTATGTGGGTGGCCATCTTGCCTGAGCTATTCTTAAATGAATAGCTCATTTAGTGTGGAACTGGTGTGGAACTGTTTGCAGAGTGTGAACACACGCCTCCACCTGGACTCTGTATGCGGGACCTGCAGCAGTATGTGAACTAAACACCAGGACCTTCAACTAAGGTGAAGTTGTTTGCTGAGCTGTTAAACCTGCCTGTGAGAATAAAAGACAGGAATCTGATTAAGAACAGTTTTTGGTGCCTCTGTTCTGCGTCCGCTCACCCTGCCTACCAGAGCGAATCCCCACACATGTAACTCACACCTATGTTTGATTCAGGATATGTTCTGTGCATTAGAGCTGATGTGAGATGCCAGCAAGGCAATATGCTAATGATTATCCTTTCCCTATTAAGATGTGTATATATATATATATTTATTATCTATATAATGTAGTTGTGCACATATTTAACTTTCCTATTGCTGATAAAGGCTCAACTTCACCATATCCTCCAATAATCAATATTCATGATTAGAATAACAATAAATAGTCAATGATGTTACTTAATCCAGATTTTTCCATTCAAAAAATCAATGTTCATAATTATCCTCCCCCTCTTCAAAATGAATGTTATTAGTATAATATATATATTATGTGTGGCTTTCTTTTGCTCCCAGCAGCTTAACTTTACCAGATCGACGTTTTCACTGGGACCAGCCTCCTGTAATGGCGGTGGCTCCCGCTTGCAGTCAAGTCCCCTGACTTCCCATGTAGTAGCCCGTACAAGTTGCCTTTCCCTGGCGTCCCACGTATTTTAATTACTTCGCCTATGCTCCGATATAGCGCGCTATTTAGCAAGCTGTATCACGTGTTATGGCCAGCGATATGGGATTGCACTTGTATGTCTCGGCTGTATCAGGGGATTCTTTTAGAATACATAAAATTATTTCACCAGATGCGTTTCAGAGCTACCATCTCCTTCTTCAAATAGACACCGGTATTAAGTTACGTGGAGCCCCTGACGAAGCCATTGGGCGAAACCCGGGTCGGGCAGCGACATTTCAAATGTTTTCTACATGCTGATTACAAGCTGTGCTTTTGTGAGTATAATAAAGCTGATATTCTTTATTAATATCACGGGTACTGCACTATGTTGCTGATCTTTTGAAAGGTTACCTCTGCCCTGTGGTTGGCAGTGTGGCGTGATTTTGTGGGGAAGCTTCAGCGTGGGAATTGAACTAACTGCGCTTTCCTTCTATAAGGCTATCTCCGATTCTATCTCTTTAAGAAGCGCGGACCTGGACTATTGCTTTGTTTATTGTGTGTTATAAGGAGGAAGGATCGACTCCTATTTCCAGGACTGCAGCTGTTTAGTCTGCAATTTTACACATAGAATTGTCTTCTTTTATCTCCTTCTTCAGTGGCTCTATATGCAGTCCATTAACTTGTGCTATTTACAGTTGCAAGAAGAAGTATGTGAACCCTTTGGAATGATATGGATTTCTGCACAAATTGGTCATAAAATGTGATCTGATCTTCATCTAAGTCACAATAGACAATCACAGTCTTCTTAAACTAATAACACACAAAGAATTAAATGTTACCATGTTTTTATTGAACACACCATGTAAACATTCACAGTGCAGGTGGAAAAAGTATGTGAACCCTTGGATTTAATAACTGGTTGAACCTCCTTTGGCAGCAATAACTTCAACCAAACGTTTCCTGTAGTTGCAGATCAGACGTGTACAACGGTCAGGAGTAATTCTTGACCATTCCTCTTTACAGAACTGTTTTAGTTCAGCAATATTCTTGGGATGTCTGGGGTGAATCGCTTTCTTGAGTTCTTGCCACAGCATCTCAATCGGGCTGAGGTCAGGACTCTGACTGGGCCACTCCAGAAGGTGTATTTTCTTCTGTTTAAGCCGTTCTGTTGTTGATTTACTTCTATGCTTTGGGTCTTTGTCCTGTTGCAACACCCATCTTCTGTTGAGCTTCAGCTGGTGGACAGATGGTCTTAAGTTCTCCTGCAAAATGTCTTGATAAACTTGGAAATTAATTTTTCCTTTGATGATAGCAATCCGTCCAGGCCCCGACGCATCAAAGCAGCCCCAAACCATGATGCCCCCACCATCATACTTCACAGTTGGGATGAGGTTTTGATGTTGGTGTGCTGTGCCTCTTTTTCTCCACACATAGCAACAACTCAACTTTGGTTTCATCTGTCCACAGAATATTTTGCCAGTACTGCTGTGGAACATCCAGGTGCTCTTGTGCAAACTGTAAACGTACAGCAATGTTTTTTTTGGACAGCAGTGGCTTCCTCTGTGGTATCCTCCCATGAAATCTATTCTTGTTTAGTGTTTTACGTATCGTAGATTCGCTAACAGGGATGTTAGCATATGCCAGAGACTTTTGTAAGTCTTTAGCTGACACTCTAGGATTCTTCTTCACCTCATTGAGCAGTCTGCTTTGTGCTCTTGCAGTCATCTTTACAGGACGGCCTCTTCTAGGGAGAGCAGCAGCAGTGCTGAACTTTCTCCATTTATAGACAATTTGTCTTACCGTGGACTGATGAACAGCAAGGCTTTTAGAGATACTTTTATAACCCTTTCCAGCTTTATGCAAGTCAACATTTCTTAATTATAGGTCTTCTGAGAGCTCTTTTGTGCGAGGCATCATTCATATCAGGCAATGCTTCTTGTGAAAAGCAAACCCTGAACTGGTGTGTGTTTTTTATAGGGCAGGACAGCTGTAACCAACACCTCCAATCTCATCTCATTGATTGGACTCCAGTTGGCTGACACCTCACTCCAATTAGCTCTTGGAGATGTCATTAGTCTAGGGGTTCACATACTTTTTCCACCTGCACTGTGAATATTTACATGGTGTGTTCAATAAAAACATGGTAACATTTAATTCTTTGTGTGTTATTAGTTTATGCAGACTTTGATTGTCTATTGTTGTGACTTAGATGAAGATCAGATCACATTTTATGACCAATTTGTGCAGAAATCCATATAATTCCAAAGGGTTTACATACTTTTTCTTGCAACTGTATACCTTACTCCTGTTCAGAGCGAGGCTTCTCTATAGGGTCCATAGAAAATGTGAAGTGGATCCCTAATCATATATTCAAATGAAATCCAAATCATGAAGTGGATCATTAGACCATTATCAGCATTGAAACTGATAAGAGTGTATATAATTAAACAGCAGTGATAATAAACAAAACCATATAGGGTTTATCATGTTATCAAAAAGTATAACAAAAGATAAAAATACAATAAAAACGCACCTGTGTTTTTTATGCGTTTTTGGTGCGTTTTTTTTTTTTAAAAGGTAGATTTTCATTGACTAACATTGAAAATATAAAGTTGGATGTTTTTTTCTTTTTCTTTTTTGTTACTTTTTCTAAATTGCAGCAAGTGAGATTGTCTATTAACTATTTTAGTTTCTATATATCCAGTGGTTTTGATTATGTTTTTTGTTTTTTTTTAACTTCTATTATTTATTTATTATTTTTCTTTTTATATTTATACAGTTTATTATTTTAGTTTTATTTTTAACATTCCGTTTTAATGGGTAGAGGACAAACAACAGAGAGGACTATAAGGGGATGGGGGCCTCACCCGGAGGAGAGATCAAGGTGCTGGTAAACAGCTAAAACTCGATGTCATGTCCGTGCAGGGCACCCATCCCGTATCAACAGAAATCCCAAAAGTTCAATTTCTGCATTCAGACCGTTTGGAATTAGCGTATCAAAATCAAAGATTCTTCTAGACTCTATTCGCGACATACAAGGTATATGATCACCTCCCCTCCACTGTTTCTCAACTTTCTCAATAGCTATAAAGGTAAGTGTTGATGGATTTTTGTTGTAAAACTATTTATAATGTTTAGACAGAGAGTGTTGTTCAAAACCATTCCTGATATTGTTCATGTGTTCAGCTACCCTCTTCTTGGTCCTCCCAATGTATTGTTTGTTACATGGACATTGTAGGGCATAGGTCACATCTGTTGAGTTGCATGTTAGACTATCCTTAATCTATAAACTGAAGGAATTCCTGGTTGAATATATCTTTGTGGGTTTTTTCTGGAATTTTGTAATTTTGCAGTTATTGCACATCCCACATCTATAGAATCTCTTCAGACCCAACAAATTGTGTATCTTTTTAACCTTAGTTTTTTTTTTACGGGGTGACATTAAGCTCCAAATTGGGTGCTTTGGTATAGGTTATCTGTGGGGTTATAGTTAGTATTGGTCCTATAGTTTTGTCTTCTAATATATAGTGCCAATATTTTTTTATTATCCTCTCTACTCCTTTATATTGGCTATTAAATGGCAAAATAATCCATAGGTTTTCATCTTTATTTATTTCCCTTTTGGTTGTATTAAAAGAAGTAGCTCTATCCATACTTCTGACTTTATTTAGTGGTACAATACCGACTATAAATAAGTAATGGAAGCTCTGAGCGCACATACGTGTCGGGCCCATCTACCAGGTGTCAAGGTGGCTTCCCATCTGCGGAAGCCACCTTGATGCCTGGTAGATGGGCCCGACACGTATGTGCACTAAGAGCTTCCATTATTCATTTATAGTCGGTATTGTGCCACTTTTATCTAGAATCACCCCCAATTCTTAGCTCTATTGTTTGTATATATAACGGTGTGCAACCATTTTGTTTTTTGTATTGTCTATATACCGACGCCAGAGCACCAAACTCTCCCCCAAATCTGGTGCTTATGGCAGTCCCCCTTTTTTGTATATAGAAATAATAAAGGAAATAATTATGTGATAATATATAGTCAACTCCTTCTGCTATAAATCTGTTCTTCGTGTAACTTCCCACTATGTTGTAGTCTATTTTTTTTTAACGCTATAATGCTCTGTGTATGATTAATTATTATTGTATATAATTAATTGACATCCATTGTACCCAAAATCCAGTGATCTTCAACTTGTAACTTCTCTAATAAGGCTATAATCTCTGTTGCATCTTTTATATGAAGGTGTATCTCTCACTATTTGTTGCAAGATCCTATCTTTATATTGAGATAGGTCTGATGAGATGGATCCTATATCTGAGATTATAGGTCTTCCAGGTGGATTTTTTGGATCTTTGTGGATCTTTGGGATACAGTAAAATATTGGTGTCCTTTGTTTAGTACCCATAATATATGTGTATTCACATTCTAATAAAATCCCTTTATCAAGTCCTCTTTTGCAATACCTAGCGAGTCCTTTTAAAAAATCCTGTATAGGGTCTCTTTTTAACATTTCATACATATTATAGTCCGATAGTTGTTTTCTACACTCTTTGTCATACTCTTTAGAATCTAAAATAACAATAGCTCCACCTTTTTCTGCCGGTTTGATGAATATATTTTCGGACCTCTGTAGTTCTTTGATAGGCTCCATCTCCTGTTTTGATAAATTATTATTTCATGTATTATTTCTCAATTTTCTGATATCTGTCTCCACACGTTTCCGGAATGCTGCAATTACCTGTCCAATTTCTTGCTTTGGATATTTTTTAGATTTCTGATTTAATTCCGTATGTACATATCTTGAGGAATCACTAGTTGTTTTTGTGATTGGATTTTTTTTTATATAATACTTCTTCAAACATATCTTTCTACAGTGGGTGAGAATTTTAACCCTTTATTAAGCAATTAAGCAATCTATTTTGGGATTCTGTTAGTGAAACGTTACTCAAATTAATTATCGCGTCATCTCCTGTTATCGTGCATAGTGCCTTCTGTGTCGCTTTCCCTCTCCTACCTCTCCGTGTCCTTTTCCACTGTTGTGTGTGTGTGGTGGTCTGGGATATTGATGTACTTCTGGTGCACGTGTTTATTTTCAATAGTGTTGTATGTTGTGTGGATACATTGATCTCTGTATTCGTGTTGGTGATGTGTTCCTCATATAATTTTGTTTGTTGTGTCTGTGTCTTAGATTGTACCTGTGTGTGGGTGATTGTGATTGTTGATGTCTTCTCTCCATGGATTGTGAATGTGTCTGTCAACTCATCGATGATGAGGTGGAGTCCTGGCTAAAAAAATGTGAATTAGAAAGTGATTCAAAGCGGTTTTTAGTGGAATATTGTATTGAGTTTTTACTTTACTTTTATTTTTACTATTATTATTCTCTTTATTAGGGATATTATCAATTCATGCTTTATTTTAATCATCTGTTGATTGTTTGTGTGTAACTTTCTTGTAATGTTGCTTCAATTTCTTTGTTTTTTTTTTACTTATTATTTCTTGCTTCAATCTATCTAATCCCTTACATATCCGTTGTTGCCATTCGTTAAACTCATCGTCCTGTGGAAATGTGTCAACTATCTCTTTGATCTTCTCAATTTGTCGTACTGTTTCTTCCAAAATCTGTGTCCTTCCTTTTATTATCACTTGTATCAATATGATAGATTGTTTATTCAAAAAAGAATTCCATTCTCTATTGAATTCTTCATTACATAAATACTGTGCTGGATTCATAGTTAGCATTAAATCTTTAGGTATCAATCCACTTTGTAAATACTGGTTTAGTGATTTAACTCCCCATCTTTGTTTTAATTGCCTATGTAACAGACCCTCTAAATCTCTAAATGCCTCCAATTTTGACCTAGATGTTATATCTTGTATAATTATGGTATCTTCATCTTCAAATGTGTAGGACTCCACCTTTTTACATTTATTCTCAATGCAGTTCCAAATGTCCATATTATCAATTCAGGGAGCACACTATGGGGTATAAGTATTTGTATTTAGAAAGAGAAATATAGCGGCTCACCCGTCTTAATTTCTGGTTATAGGTGCATTGTTATAAGCTTACCTCACAACCTTTTAATAATTTCTATAGTAAAAGATACTAACAGACAATCAGCTGGAACTGCATTAAGAATTCACAATTTAATACACCAATAAACAATAAACGATAAAAAGGAATAATTAAGAAAGATTAAAATCATAAAAACTATGAGGGCAATTATCACTGTAGATATGACTATCGCAACAAGAATACTTCTAGAAATAATATCTTACTTATTTTTCTTGAACATACAATTGTTCGGTTGCTTACATCATACATATACTGCATTGGTTTACTATTGACGTCTATGGGAATTTCGCTGTCTTCTTGTTAAGCCCTTAAAGGGAAAATGACCTATGTTGTAAATCACGTTTTTATGTGAAACACATTTTTAAAGATTTTATGGTTATTTTAAATTTTCCATGTGAATATCTATATCGAAACAAAAAAAAAACATTAAATCCTGCAGTGTTCACACTAGCCACTAGGCCCAATAATAGGAGCCATTCCTTGGTATGTTCACATCACTTTGATGCAGTTATCTGCTTATCATTAGAATGGCATATATCACCTCTGTGTATAGATAACACATGATCCTCCATTCACAATAGGTTATTGTCAAGGCTTATCTACTCCTTGCTTGTAAAATGGCCTCTGCACAGGTCACAGAGCATGCCTAGAAAATTCTCCCATATAAGTCAATGAAGTCCCCTCCTGTCTATTGTGTCTATGGCCCATCTGGCTGCTTTAAAATTATTCTTTCAATGCTTTCTAATTGCTGTTGAGAACAGCTCAGGCAGGATGGCAGAAAAAAAAATGGCGACACATTCCCTTTATTAAAGGTGGATTTAGAAGCACCAACAATCATCCAGATTATTTCTGGCCGTCTAAATGTGCCGCTGATCACCAGATGATCCTATCGTTTATGCAGGTACCACCGATCATGGCTTCTGGACAGCAGATCATGCTGCGTGAACAGCGATCTGCTGCTGAGAAGCTATGATTCTGTATGAGGACGAGGGATTACCATAGCAACCTCCTGTCCTAATACTGTGAAGGAGATTGCTGCATGTAAATGCGCGATCTCCTTCACTAACACTGCCTCCTCCACTCTAACACTGCATCTGCACTAAACTCCCAACTCTACAAGTGCATGTGCAGTGAGCCAGTCCCTGGAGGCTCTACTAGGGTTAGGATGCTAAGCGTTGGTGTGACTATGTAATGTGTCACGGTGCTTCTACCTGGATACTGGCGCTCCAAGGTTAGGCCGCGTAACAGCTATACAGAAAGTTTGTAGTTGGTAGGACATGGAATAAAGATGGTTGAGTTGGTTTTATTCGATGCTAGCATAAATGGGTAGCAGCCGTAACGTACATACGGAGCGTAGCGTAGCGGCATGACGTAGGACATGTCGCGCCCCCGCCCCCTCGCCTCGCTCCTTGCTCGGATGCTCCATCGCCCCACCGCCTTACCGCTGCCTCGATTGTTCCATCGCTCCACCGCCTGTCCTTGTGGGATGTCGGATGCTGGACACCGGATGAACGGTTGACTCTGGTGCGGGACTCTTCACCGCCTCTTTTTCCCTGCTGCAGCTCGCCGATGCCGATCCCGATGCCCAGGTGACAAGGTGACCTTCTGCTGATGGCAGTTCTACCACCAGTGAGTCTTCTGATGGATGGCTGGATGTCTGGGTGAAGCTTGGTCTGGGCCCTTTATTTGATGTCTTTTCCAGTGTTTCATTTGTTTATCCTCTACCGTGGATAGTAGTTTAAGGAGTTGGAGATTTAACATCAGGGCTTTTTGAGTCACCGTATTACAGGAGCATTATTGGAGGCATGTGGGACTGATCACATGGCCCCTGTGCCAGCGTGATCTGAGCCTTCGTGGTGGTCTGGACATAGAGGGGGCCTTATATTGCCGGACTCAGACGCAGCGCCTATTTGCTCTCAGGGCGGTGTTAATCTGCGGCGGTTCAAGGACATAGACATTGGGCAAACTTGCTTAGTCCCTTTAAACACTAGTGTGAGGTGTGGGTGTGCGGAGTAGTGGTCCTGTGTGGCACTGAGGGTGCCGGTGTCCTGGGCGGAAGAGCTGAAGGGCGCACTTGGTGTGAGCAAGAGTGCCCCAAGCCCGGTTACGGCCTTGTTTTTGCCTCCGGTTTTGTTCCAGTTGTTCAATTAATAGGCCGTCCTGACCTCTGCACTACCTCTGATGGGGATGAAGATTTGCTCCTTGTGAGAGAGGGAGAGACCTTCATGCCTAAGTGTTTGTGCCTGTGTTTTTCTGCACTGCATTGAACTGATGTATATTATTGGAACTTTTCAGGCCCGTTTGGCAGTTTTTATGCTGTCCCCTCCATGAAAACTGAGAGAAAAGGGCTGAAGATTGGTGAGATCTGCAGGGGTCGCCCTGCTTTAGTGTGGAATGCATATCCACTATTTTTCTGCTATTCAACCTTAAATCCTAATATACGCTTTAACAGATACTAACTTTGATTAACTTTGATTAACCTGGATTGAATAGAGTGTTCATATTTTTTATAACAACACTTATGTTTTTACCCAGTTTAGCCTTTATTCTTTCTCTGTAATATGCAGTTGTCTATTATGCTCCGAACAGATGGCTACAGTTGTATGCTTTTGACTTATTTTGCATGAATTGAATTTCCATCTTCTCCCTAGGTTGTGCGTCAGCAAATGTAAATTCTGGTCACGCCCTTTGATATAGGGTGGTACTACACTTCATTATAATGCCCCCTAAGTTTCGGAAATCGGGGGGAGTGTAAGCCCCCCGAAAGGAGGCCCTGGGACTAGTCCCCAAGCACGCTTAGATACATTTTTGCGGTCACATACGCCCAAAACTAGGGGGGGGGGGGGTCCCAAAAACAGGAGGCCACCTTGAGGCGGCGGGAAATAAGCTAGCCGCTTCAATGTCGGTTTCCGCGGATTCTAAGGAGGTTGACAGGGAAGGCCTGGATTGTGTTAATAATAAATTAGCTGAAATGTTGGGGGCACTGAATATGACTAATAGCACTGTATCTCAATTAACAATCACAATGGCGGCTCTACAGGGGGACATCACTATAATTAGGGATGAAATTACAAAATTAAGAGTAAAAGTGAAAGATTTGGAGCTGGAGACAGCGGCTGTGAAAAAGGAGTTGGGTTTAACAAAAAAAACGCCTTGAGGGTGTGGAGCAAGAATGTCTTGGGTTGAAAAATAAACTGATAGATCTGGAGGAATAACATAAGACTGATGGGGTTTCCTGAGGGGGTGGAACAAGAGAACCCAGCGGACTTTGTGCAAAAGTGGCTGGTGCAAACACTGGGATCGGATTACGATCTTTCTACCTTCTGTGTAGAGCGTGCACATAGAATCCCTCTGAGGAAGCCCCCTCCAGGTGCTCCCCCTCAGAGCTCTATTAGCTAGATTAGTTTGCTCCAAGGACCGGGATTGGGTACTTCGACGCAAAAGAGAGATCCTCAAAACTGGCTTTGATGGGAATGACATTCAAATATACCCGGATTTTTGTCAAGAGACACAAAATAAAAGGTGCTGTCACGGCCATGCCCATGACCGTGACTCCTTTACCGCATGCGGTTGCCTGCGGTTTTGTATGGGCGTTCAACCACGGGTGAGGGCCGCTTGTCTGTGGCCTCACTTGTGGTTGCCGCGGGCAACCAGTGTTTTTAGCAGCAGAGCAGCCTGTGCGTTGCTAGGCAGCTTGCTGCCTTGGCATGCGGTCACACCTAGCAACCTTCTGTTAGGTGTGTGTGTTGTGTGCACCGTGTGTTATGTCATTGTGTGCACTTTCCCCTTTAAGTGGTGTTTTCCCTTCCCTGGTGATGGAAGGGTTAATCTCCTTCCTAGTGTGTGTGCACTGGGTGTGTCCGTTTGTGGGTGTGGCTGCCTGGGCTATATAGCCTCAGTTGAGGCAGACTTCTGAGGGGTACTCCAGCCTTGTAAGCTGGAGGAACTCTCCTGGTCTTTTCCATCTGCCAGTGTGGGCCACCCTTGTGATCATAAATTGTTATACTCTATGTTGTGTTATGATCAGTTGATTTGTTCCTGTGTATATTTGTGCAGCTATGGATCTGGGTTCCTGTGTGTGGTTGTGTGTTTGCTGGGTTCATTGAATCTTGTCTGGACTTCAGCTTGCCTGCACAGGGATCCAGTCAGCAAGGCTGTGGCAGGTAAGTGGATCTAGTTCACATTACCTGCCATATCCATAGTACTGTTTGTGTTCCCCCATTTTCCCAACAGCTTGGCCGTTGAGACTCCTGCTCCTCCGTGCCTAGGAGGAGTGGGGCGTCTTACTCTGACTCCTAGCGCAGGGACCGGACGGAGGGTGAGTTAGGGATCCGAGGTTCCTGCGCATGGGCCCTCCTACCTTTAAGGTCGGCCCATGCAGTTAGGAGTTAGGGTCAGGGTAGGGACGCTCTTAGGAGGTGACCTGCTCCCTATCCTGTTCTCCTGGCCGAGTAGGCCATAACATGACCTGGCTTTACACGGCTGAGGATTTTCCCCATCCTCAGCCGTGACAGTATGATCACAATGGCTCCTCACGTGGTGTTCCCTCGAAAGAGGGTAAAGCATGCACCGCTATCTGCAGATGGGGTGCATGCGCGTTCTCCGGAGGGAGAGCGTTATGGGGCTCACCATTTACGGCGCGGTGAGTGGCATTCCCCGCCATTCCTCGCTCACTGTTGTCCGTGTTGGTATCCCCTTTGTTTGTCTTTCCCCTCCCCCCCTCCCATTGTTTCCTATGCCTCACCAACCTTCCCCTTTTGTTGTTGGGAGGGGCTTTGAGGGGTGGGAGTATGCATTCCCTCGAAAGAGGGTGAAGCATGTACCGCCCTCTGCGGAAGGGTTACATGCGCGCTCTTCGGAGGGAGAGCGTTCTGGGGGTTTCGCCTCTGACGGCGCGGTGAGTGGCGTTTCCCCGCCTTCCCTTCACCGTTGCCTCGTTTGGCGTCCCCCTGATTTTATAGCACTAGGGTGTTTGTTTGGTATGCGGTATGCATACCTTCGAAAGAGGGTGCAGCATGCAGTGCCATACCCTTGTGGTCTGCATGCGCGTTCTCCGGAGGGAGAGCGTTCCTGGGGGTTCTCCGTTTACGGCACGGTTGGTGGCTTATTCCCCGCCACCTTACCTTCCGTGTCCGTGTTGGGGATCCCTCGTCCCTCTCCATGTTCCCATCTCTGGTCGTTTGCTGGCAGCACTCCGTAGGTGGTCCGGCTGCTTGCTGGTTAGGAGTGTCTGCTGGCAGCGACTGGAGTGGGGACGTGAGTGGAGAGTCCCCTCGTCCATCTCTCAGTGGTTCTTTTCTCTTTGTTGCTGGTGCGGGCTGCAGTCCTCGTCGGACTGGCTAGTGTGAGCCAGGAGAGGATGCAGCTGACAGCGACCCCTTTTTAGAACCGGCACTGAGAGTGGACGTCCCCTTCTCCTATCCCCTTGTCTGAAGTCCCTCACGTGTCTTTTTTTGGTGGGGGGGCTTTGAGGGGTGGGAGTGTCACGGCCATGCCCATGACCGTGACTCCTTTACCGCATGCGGTTGCCTGCGGTTTTGTATGGGCGTTCAACCACGGGTGAGGGCCGCTTGTCTGTGGCCTCACTTGTGGTTGCCGCGGGCAACCAGTGTTTTTAGCAGCAGAGCAGCCTGTGCGTTGCTAGGCAGCTTGCTGCCTTGGCATGCGGTCACACCTAGCAACCTTCTGTTAGGTGTGTGTGTTGTGTGCACCGTGTGTTATGTCATTGTGTGCACTTTCCCCTTTAAGTGGTGTTTTCCCTTCCCTGGTGATGGAAGGGTTAATCTCCTTCCTAGTGTGTGTGCACTGGGTGTGTCCGTTTGTGGGTGTGGCTGCCTGGGCTATATAGCCTCAGTTGAGGCAGACTTCTGAGGGGTACTCCAGCCTTGTAAGCTGGAGGAACTCTCCTGGTCTTTTCCATCTGCCAGTGTGGGCCACCCTTGTGATCATAAATTGTTATACTCTATGTTGTGTTATGATCAGTTGATTTGTTCCTGTGTATATTTGTGCAGCTATGGATCTGGGTTCCTGTGTGTGGTTGTGTGTTTGCTGGGTTCATTGAATCTTGTCTGGACTTCAGCTTGCCTGCACAGGGATCCAGTCAGCAAGGCTGTGGCAGGTAAGTGGATCTAGTTCACATTACCTGCCATATCCATAGTACTGTTTGTGTTCCCCCATTTTCCCAACAGCTTGGCCGTTGAGACTCCTGCTCCTCCGTGCCTAGGAGGAGTGGGGCGTCTTACTCTGACTCCTAGCGCAGGGACCGGACGGAGGGTGAGTTAGGGATCCGAGGTTCCTGCGCATGGGCCCTCCTACCTTTAAGGTCGGCCCATGCAGTTAGGAGTTAGGGTCAGGGTAGGGACGCTCTTAGGAGGTGACCTGCTCCCTATCCTGTTCTCCTGGCCGAGTAGGCCATAACATGACCTGGCTTTACACGGCTGAGGATTTTCCCCATCCTCAGCCGTGACAGGTGCTCTTTTTATGATGTGAAAAAAAGATTAATTTCTGCACATATAAAGTACGCAATGCTGTACCCGGCCAAACTCAGGGTTGTTTACAACGACTCTGTGCAATTTTTCTCTACACCTACAGAGGCCGTACAGTGGCTTGATTTGACCGGTTTATAGCCCCTGTTGGGATCTCTAATTTATATTTTGATGGCGTTTGTACTTTTACACGTTGGCTATATGGTGGTGGAGTGTGGAGGGGGGTTTGATTGGGAGCGGGGTTGGCGATAGTGGAAGAGGTTGATGGGGATAATATTCTCTGAGCCAAATGGTGGGTTTAGGTAATGGCTATGGGTGGGGGGTGGGGGGTTAGCTGCTGTCGCTGGGCCTAGGGGACCTCTCTCCCCTCTCCTGCCGGTCTGCGGAAGGCTTCGTCCTGTGATAGCTTATAATGACGCATAGGGTCCTGTATTGAAATGTGCAAGGGCTGGGGGATAGAATTAAAAGGACAGTGGTGTTTCATGTTATGGCTCGGCAACCCCCGCAATAGTGGCCTTATTGGAGACGCATGCAACGGTTGAGAAGCTCCCCCAATAAAGAGGCGATGGGCGAAACTGGAATACCACTCATGCCTCTCATCATATTCGAGGGGTGTGAGTGTGCATATTCATCATGGAGTTGATTTTCACCCGTTGGATGTTCGGGTGGATAGGGCGGGTCGATATGTTTTTCTCCACGGTCAGTTGAATGGACAGGAGACTATCTTAGCTTTTGTCTATATCCCTCCCCCTTGTGCATCCACTGTCCTATCTTTGTTGTCTACGTTCATTTGTAGTAAACCCCCGTGCCCGATGTTGCTGGTAGGTGACTTCAATTCGGTTTTGGATCCGGAACTGCATAGGATATCTCTCTCCTCTGAGCAGAGGCAGACTCGGTCCCTTTTGGGCAGCATCACTCAGGAGCTTGCATGGGTTGATATTTGGCTCTATCTGTACGAAAAAAAAAGTGCGTATTCATGAGATCCTTGAATTTTGGCACCGTAATGAGGGCTCCACTCTATCCATTTTGTATGGGACGCTTTGAAGGCCTACATTAGGGGCCTTTATTGTAGTAAAATAAAAAGACAACGAGCGGAGTTCCATAAGCAGGAAAATGCAATGAGGGAGACAGTTAGGAGGTTGCAGGGTGCGTTGACTAAATACGGTACGGATTCACTCCGTATACAATTGAAAGAAGCTAATCAACAATATAGGTCTTTTATGGTAAATAGAGCCCAACATAAACTCTTTTTTCAAGGACAGAGACGTTTTAGGGAGGAGGGAAAAACAGGTAAATTGTTAGCCGCATTGGTCGCCAATCAATGGGGTGAGACCAAAATTAGGTATATTAGGAATAATCGGGGCCAGTTAGAGAAGGATCCGGATCTGATTAGACAGGAATTTGCCAACTACTACTCTACTATATATAGATCCGAAACTTTATGTAGTTCCTCTAAAATCGATGACTATTTGGACCAATTAGAAATGCCCTTTTTTTCACCTCAGGAAACTGGAATGCTCGATCACCCCATACAACAGGCAGAATTGGAAGATGCTCTTCGGTCGGTTAAACATAACTCATCCCCCGGGGGGGACAGTTTGCCATTTGAATTTTATAGATATCACGCTAAAGTACTCCTCCCTATTTTGTTGCAGGTGTTAAGTGAATCTCATAGATATGGTTCTCTCCTTCCATCTTTTAGGGAGGCAATCATCATCTTAATTTTAAAAAAAGATAAGGATGGTAGTGAGGTTGGGTCTTATAGGCCCATATCACTCCTTAATACTGACTATAAGATCTTTGCAAAGCTTTTAGCAAACCGTCTGAAACTAATGATTGCAGCCCTGGTCCATCCAAATCAAATAGGATTTATACCTGGGAGACAGATCCAGGCGAATCTGTATGGGACGTATTTGAACCTGTCGGTAGGGGGGGACGGACCACTCCATCCTGTCTTTGGACGCTGCCAAAGCGTTCGACATGGTAGAGTGGTCCTTCTTGTGGCGGACTATGGCACACTTTCGATTGGGGTCTACCTTCATTGCAATGACTCAACTGTTATACACCCAACCAATCGCCCGAGTTAATATTGATGGGGTTAATTCCTCCATTATTGAGCTTCAACGTGGCACGAGAAAGGAATGTCCCCTTTCTCCCTTATTATTCGCGCTATTTATAGAGCCATTGGCTAGCAGGATTCATTTGGGGGTTCGGGGTAGCGGGAGAGAGTGAAAAAATCAGGCTTTATGCTGACGATGTCATACTCTTTTTGGATCAGGGCTGGAATGCTGTCCCCTACGTTATGCAGGTGATAGAGGAGTTTAGTCAACTGTCTGGTTATTTAATTAACTGGGCTAAGTCCTCACTCCTCCCGCTAAATCAAAATGCCCCCGACGGAGGCTCCCGGGTTCGGATATTGTCTACCGATGATTCCCTGGATTATCTGGAGATAAAAATAGGTGTCCCCAGAGGTAGATTTTATGAGTTAAATCTTTCCCCGGTAATAGATAAAGTAAAAGGGAAAATTAGAGCCTGGCAAAAATTGGTAATATCGCAAACCGATCATATGGCATTAGTAAACATTATCATATTACCGCTGGTTTTGTATCTGATCTGTGCTTCCCCCATCTGGATAGACGATGCTTTTTTTTATAGATTGGAAGTCTTAATAAATGACCTAATTTGGGGGAGGAAGAGGGTCCGCATAAAGCAGAGGTATCTGTGGCTGGCTGAGCCAGATGCGGGACTATCACTCCCTTTCTTTCAAGGCTATTTTTTTTCTGCGCAGTTACAAAGATGTTGTAATGCTGGAGAGAATGCACTAGGGCAGTACTTAACCCTTTCCCGACTGCAATCTGTATATATACGTGATAGCTGCACATGCCCCGTGCAGCTATCACGTCTATAAACGTCAAGACAGTTCTTTAATCCAAGCGCTGCAAAGCGCTTGGATTAAAGCTTCTGCCCCCGCACTGCTGCTGTCACGGACAGCATACAGTTCAGTAATGCCGGCAAGGGACCAATCAGAGTGGCCCCTTGCCGACAATCGATCCGATTGGTTAGTCTGTGCAGACTAACCAATCGGATCGCGGCAGTGGAAAAAATGCCGGTTTCAGGCTCTGATCTGCGCTCTGCAGATCACAGCCTGAAATCAGGTAGTGTCTCTGTGGCCCCCAATCTGTGCCCCCTTCCTGTGCCCCCCGATCTGTGCTCCTGTGCGCGCCTGCCCCTGATGAAGTAGTTTCCCCGCCCGATCCATATTTATGTAGTCCCTCCCTGATGCGGTCCGCCCCATGCTGTCTCCCCGCCCCTCCTGCCCCAGCCTCCCTCACCCTCAAGGTTAGCCGCCGTACCCCAATACAACCCCCCCCATTCCAGCGCTGCCCCCGATCCTGTGCCCCCGCTGTGTGTGATGGCGGCGGCTCCATTCCTGAGCCGCCGCCATCAGCAGCGAGTGTCAGCTCTATGCTGACACTCTGCTGTAACCCCATAGATGCCGCGGTTGCAGCATCCATGGGGGTAATAGAGGGAGGGAGCTCCCTCTCTGAACCATCGGGGCTGCAGCGCTGATAGCAGCGCCCGATGGTTGCCATGGCAACCGGACGCTTTGCAAAGGCGTCCGGTTGCCATGGCAAAGGCATCCGGTGCTGCCACCTACAGGGCATCTAATAGTATTATACTTTGCAATGCAAGAGCATTGCAAAGTATAGTACAGCCATCAGCCCCATTGGATCTTCATGATCCAAGAGGGACTTGATAAAAAAGGAAAGTGAAAATAATAAAAATGAAAAATAAATAAATAAAAATGTAAATTAAAAAAAGAAATTGCCTTTTCCTATAAAAAAAATAAAATACACATATTAGGTGTCACCGCGTCCGTAACGACCGTCTCTATAAATATATCACATGATAGACCCAGTCCGATAAACACTATTAAAAAAAAAAAAAAAAAAAAACTGTGCCAAAAAAAGCTATTTTTGTCACCTTACATCACAAATAGTGCAACAGCAAGCGATAAAAAAGGCTTATGACCCCCAAAATAGTACCAATTAAACCGTCACCTCATCCCGCAAAACATGATACCCTATTTAAGACAATCGCCCAAAAAATATAAAAGCTATGGCTCTCAGACTATGGAGACACTAAAACATAATTTTTTTGGTTTCAGAAATGCTATTATTGTGTAAAACTTAAATAAATAAGACAAAGTATACATATTAGGTATTGCCACGTCCGTAACGATCTTCTCTATAAAACTATCACATGACCTAACTCCTCAGATGAACGCTGTAAAAATAAATAAATGAAAGCTGTTCCAAAACAGCCAATTTTTTGGTCACCTTGCCATATAAAGTGTAATAATGAATGATCAAAAAATCCTATGTACCCAAAAATGGTACCAATTAAAACCTCAACACTTTCTGCAAAAAACGAGCCCTTGCACAAGACGATCGGCAGAAAAATAAAAAACATATGGCATTCAGAAAACCAATCCAGCACAATCTGCCTTCCAAAAACCGTATGGCATTCCTTTCCTTCTGCGCCCTGCCGTGTGCCCGTACAGCAGTTTACGACCACATGTGGGGTGTTTCTGTAAACCGCGGAATCAGGGTAATAAATATTGAGTTTTGTTTGGCTGTTAACCCTCAATGTGTTAAATAAAAAAAATGCAATAAAATGGAAAATCTGCCAAAAATGTGAAATTTAGAAATTTCATCTCCATTTTCCTTTAATTCTTGTGGAACACCTAAAGGGTTAAAAAAGTTTGTAAAATCAGTTTTGAGTAACTTGAGGGGTGTAGTTTCTGCAATGGGGTCATTTATGGGGGTATCCACTATGTAGGCCCCACAAAGTGACTTCAGACCTGAACAGGTCCTTATAAAGTGGGTTTTGGAAATTTTCTTAAAAATTTTAAGAATTGCTTCTAAACTTCTAAGCCTTCTAACGTCCTAAAAAAATAAAATGACATTTCCAAAATGATGCCAACATAAAGTAGACATATGGGAAATCTTAAGTAATAAATATTCAATATATAAATATCATGAAGTACAATATGTCACGAGAAAACAATCTCAGAATGGTTTGGATAAGTAAAAGTGTTCCAAAGCTATTACCACATAAAGTGACGCATGTCAGATTTGTAAATTTTGACCTGGACATTAGGGCATCAATGACCCTTGGTCATGAAAGGGTTAACTAGGGTATTAGGTAGGTCATTGGATAATATTTTTATGCACTTAGAAACCGCACATTTTGGCATCTTGGACACTAGATGCCCAATCGCGAGAACGCTACAGAGGGTTTGGGACACATTGAAAACGACCTTGCAGGTGACACACGATTTTTATTTTACCCCGTTGTGGGAAAATCTGAATTTTGGGGAATTTCAAAAAATAACTGATTACACTTATTGGAGTTGTAGGGGTGTTACCAGAGTGGCTCATTTGTTTGTTGTAGATCGTTTTAAAGTTTTAGGGGACTTTAACTTCACAAACACTTTCTTAGATCGATTTATGTACGCACGTTTAAAACTTGCATACAACGGTACACTTAATAAAACATATATGATTACTGAACAACATTCATTTTTTGATTATTGTTTTTCTCACGCAGGGAAAAGATTAAAATGACACATATTTACTCGAAAATGCGAGATTCACTGTCCACGGTGTTTCCTTTTAAAAGCATACCTAAATGGGAGCAGGAATTAAAAATCCCCCCCCTCCCCTGGTCACAGATTTTTAAAAATATGAAAAAGGTAGTATCGGCTGCCAGCTATAATTTGATCCAGTTTAAGATCCTTCACAGGTTATACTGTACACCGCAAATGCAGGCTAAATTTGCTAATAACCGAGGACGTGATTTTTTCTGTTGAAAGTGCAGCAGACCCAATGTTGTATATATCCATCTTTTATGGGAATGCAGTGTGATAAAGCGTTTTTGGGAGCAGGTATTTACAGCATTGCAGGGGGATCTTCCCCAATCCTCTGTACCAGATATGATCTCTGCAATTTTGGGTGTTTATATACCTGACAGTCCTAACCCTTCCGTACATCAATTAGCTTGGCTGAAGGGCTGTTTGATAGCAAAGGTGCTGATAGTCAAGAGATGGGGTTCCCCCATTTCCCTTGTACTTGAGGAGTGGAGACGGATCATGTCCCAAATAAAGCTCTATGAGGAGGTTGAGAGGCGGAGTAGGTGAGGCATGCGTTAGCATGCTGCTCTGCAGAAGTGAGGTAAATTGATTAGTTCAGCTTGAAGCGTGGAGTATATGGACGGGTACGGGGGAAAGGGGGGGGGATACGGGGTCCAGGCTATTAGCGACAGCAGCTAAGGGAAAGAGGGGGAATAGTGGAGCTTAAAAGGTATTAGGCTTGAGTTTACAGTGTTGGATTAATTGTTACTGGCTATGATAATGTTGAAATTATATTAACATCTTTGTCATATGTGTATAAGCTTTGTTTTTCTTTTTATATTTTTGGCTTATTTTTGTTCCTTCCGCTCCGTTTAATAGCTTTTTTGTAACTATCATTGAGGAAAAAAAAGAAAAAATATAAAAAAAATAAATAAATAAATGGGTAGCAGCTCATACAGAATCACGGTAGCTCCTGGCTCCAGCAGGTTTTAGGTTACACTGGCAGGTGACTTTGGTTCTCTTCTTTATTACTGCAGTGCTGAACTTTCTCTCTTTTGTCTGGTTTCTTGTAAGGTGCTTCCTTTTTCTGGGCTTTATGCCACAGATAGCAATCTCAGTGCCTGGTGGGCTTCTGACCACACTTTGCTAGACTCTCATGTCTAGGTTCAACTCCTCCAACCTCTTGGCTAGGGCTGGCTTAACTTAGACTGCTGATTCTCTGCTTTGCTTCCTATCCAGGTTCAAGGCCAGGACTGCACTGCACTGCTTCTCTAGCCTTTTACTAGACTCCTCAACAGGACAAACACACCTCCAACTGGAGGATATGGGCAAGCCCACTCTCCCAAGGAGGAGGGGGGGATAAAATAGTCAGTTCCATTCTAACTATAGCTCACTGCCAGACACACTGTCACCTGCTGGTAAACCAGGCACAGTGCATGAAATGCAATAGCACCTAATGAACAGACCTGGAAACGGAAGGCATGGTGGTGTCGCACATTGGTTTGACCTTTGAAGGGGTTCTCCGGGAATTAAAAAATTTAAATACTCAAATATTACTTTATAATAAATGTATTTTCAAATACCTTTCATTATTTATAATGGTTTGTTTTGTCTGGGTAGCAATCATCAGGAGAAACCAAATGGCCGCCATCCCATTAGTTCACCCAAAACCTGTCCTAATTACACAGGAGGACAAGTTACTTCACAACACTGAGGTAAAGAGCTGCCTCATCCTCCTCTCTCCTGTACTTGTCAGGGATTATCATCCTGAATACAGATGAAAAGAACTTTAGCTGAATCTCTGAGGAATTTCGGTCATGAGGAGACATGAAGTACAGAGAGGACGGACAGGACAGGCTGTGGTATTGTGAGGCTGTGGTAAATGTGAACAAGTGCTTCTGCTCATTAGCCACACCTCACAATCCTCTCACGTTTTATCTCCATTCCCACAGAGATTCACCTGTATTCAGGATCATAATCCCTGACAAGTAGAACAGAGAGGAGGATGAGGCAGCTCCTTAGCTCAGTGTTGCGAAGTAACTTGTCCTCCTGTGTGATTAGGACAGGTTTCGTGTGCACTAATATGATGGCGGCCATTTTATTTCCCCTGATGACTGCTCTCTAGACAAAATGAGCCATTATAACTAATGAAAGGTATATGTGAATATATTTATTAGAAACAATATTTAAGTATTTACATTTTCTTAATTCCCGGAGAACCCCGTTAAGACAGTAGCAGGTTGTAATAATGGTAGTGCCCCCTCTGGGGTACTACATACAGTACAGACCAAAAGTTTGGACACACCTTCTCATTCAAAGAGTTTTCTTTATTTTCATGACTATGAAGGCATCAAAACTATGAATTAACACATGTGGAATTATATACATAACAAACAAGTGTGAAGCAACTGAAAATATGTCATATTCTAGGTTCCTTAAAGTAGCCACCTTTTGCTTTGATTACTGCTTTGCACACTCTTGGCATTCTCTTGATGAGCTTCAAGAGGTAGTCCCCTGAAATGGTCTTCCAACAGTCTTGAAGGAGTTCCCAGAGATACTTAGCACTTGTTGGCCCTTTTGCCTTCACTCTGCGGTCCAGCTCACCCAAAACTATCTTGATTGGGTTCAGGTCCGGTGACTGTGGAGGCCAGGTCATCTGGCGCAGCACCCCATCACTCTCCTTCATGGTCAAATAGCCCTTACTTTCAAAGTTTTCCCAATTTTCCCAATTGCCATAATACAAATTCTAACAGTCTATTCAGTAGGACTATCAGCTGTGTATCCACCTGACTTCTCCTCAACGCAACTGATGGTCCCAACCCCATTTATAAGGCAAGAAATCCCACTTATTAAACCTGACAGGGCACACCTATGAAGTGAAAACCATTTCAGGGGACTACCTCTTGAAGCTCATCAAGAAAATGCCAAGAGTGTGCAAAGCAGTAATCAAAGCAAAAGGTGGCTACTTTGAAGAACCTAGAATATGACATATTTTCAGTTGTTTCACACTTGTTTGTTATGTATATAATTCCACATGTGTTAATTCATAGTTTTGATGCCTTCAGTGTGAATCTACAATTTTCATAGTCATGAAAATAAAGAAAACTCTTTGAAAGAGAAGGTGTGTCCAAACTTTTGGTCTGTACTGTATATAGCAGGTGCATTGTATTTGAATGGAGAAGACATCACATAGAGGTGATTTGCCTGGTCACATGACCCTACATCAGCAGCCATTTTATGGAAAAGACTTCTATGTGCACAGCACAAAAAACGGGGTATACTTTATGAAATATAGAAAATAGCCCAGAATTTTAATAAATTTTAATTTTAGCATGCTCTATATTGTTTTTAGCACAAAGCAGATCCCATAGAAGTGAATGGTGCTGCGTGAGAATTGCAAGCATCCGCAAGCAAGTACGGATGCGGTGCGATTTTCACGCATGGTTGCTAGGTGACGAGCGGGATGGGGACCCGATCTTTATTATTTTCCCTTATAACATGGTTATCAGTGATGGCCAGTTCGCATGGTTCGCCCGCGAACATATGCGGGCTGCCATCTTTTTTCACAAGTCCGGCGAGGCACAGGTAAGCCCTTACCTGTGCCTGTGCGCGAGACGGTCTGAAAACAAATGCGGTCACCGGGAGCAGGCAGTTCTTAGAACAGCCCGATGAAGGCCCCCAGGGGCTGTTCTTGGAACTGCCTGCTCCCGCACTTGTTTTCAGACCGGCTCGCGCACAGGAACAGGTAAGGGCTTACCTGTGCCTCGCCGGACTTGTGAAAAAAGATGGCAGCCCGCATATGTTCGCGGGCGAGCCATGCGAACTGGCCATCACTGATGGTTATAAGGGAAAATAATAGCATTCTTAATACAGAATGCTTAGTAAAATAGTGATGGATCATGTGATGGACTATGTGATGAATGCAATGACATCACCACAGGTCCTTTTTCTCAAAGAAGAAGACAGAAGAGAAGCCAGGCTGCGCAAACAAGTGGATTAAGGTGAGTTAAATTATTTTTTATTTTTTTTAACCCCTCCATCACTATTTTACTAAGCATTCTGTATTAAGAATGCTATTATTTTCCCTTATAACCATGTTATAGGGGAAAATAATAAAATCTACACAACACCTAACCCAAACCCGAACTTTTGTGAAGAAGTCCGGGTTAGGGTCTGGGTATCAAACATGACGATTTTTCTCACGCGCATGCAAAACGCATTAAAATGCTTTCCACTTGCGGGGAAAAATCGCGCATTTTCCCGCAATGCACCCGCATCTGTTCCCGCACGTCACCCGCAACGCCCGTGTGAACCCAGCCTTATACAGTGCCATATAATCATCTTACAAACATGTTGGTCAACAGTAACAAGAAAGTGGCCAACCCTTTTAAGGAGTCATTCTTTGAAAATAGATATTCCTCTTTGATTCCCAAACATGCTTGTCTCTGATTTGTTGCAAATGAAGTTAATAAAAATGATAATACATCAGCAGTCAACCAGCTTGCTGACTGTTTCCATATAGCAACAGACAAGGTCTCCTATATAGAAAACAAATAATAGTTAAAAACTGAAAAAAACAATGCTGAATTCCAAGAATGATAGATTTAACATCTGCTTAATTTACAACCAATATTGATTCAGTGAAGACATAGGGGTTGAGACCTCCATCAATCACACATTGATCGCATCAAATTAAATTTGTGGAAAACTCCATTAAGGATATTCTGTTGAAAGACACTATTAGTGTTGATCGAGCATGCTCGGCCGAACACCAGTTCAAGTCAATGTATTTAAATGTAATTTAGCATCTATTTCTGAAAAGTTTCTGCTGGTATTTGAACTTCCAACCCACTCAGCTATAAAGCTGAATGCTAAACTGTGTCAGAAAATCCTCATAGTAGTTTCTGTTGTAGTGAGTATTCCTATTGAACAGAATTTTCTATTTTATATTTCTGAGCAGATTAACGTGTAGCTATATAGTGTAGTGGTTAACGTCCTTGCCTCTCATGTACAAGGTTGGGAGTTTGAAACCTGGCAGAAGCATTTATTTATATATACCGTATTTTTCGCCCTATAAGACACACTTTTTTGCCCCCAAAAGTGGGGGGAAAATAGCACTGCGTCTTATGGGGCGAATGCTGCAATTTTACACTAATACATCGCTGCCGCGCTGCTGCACCGCGCAGCCGGCGTGTGTATCAGCGGGAGGGAGGAGGGTGCCTGCTCCGCCTATTTTATGAATGAAGCAGGTGGTGTAGGTGTGTGACGTAGTGAGTTACGCTGCCTGTTCCCGCCCGCTCGCCCGGCCTCCTGCCTGCTATGGAAGTTAGTAGTAAGTACCGTACTACAGCCTGGATGAATGAATTTACAGTTTAACATTGCCTATATGATTACTACAGTAAGCGGGGCCCGGTGTAGTAGAATACAGTGACTGCACCGGGCCCTGCTGCAATTACAAAACAAGATGCCGACCCCCATCCCCTGTATTGGGGATCATTCACTACACAGGGACACTGTTATGGGGGGGATCTGTGGATGACACATAGCATAAGATGCTATGTGTCATCCACAGATCCCCCCATAGCAGTGTTATGCAATCCCCAGATGCCCCTATAATAGTGCCATCCCCAGATGCCCCCATGCCCAGATGCCACCATAATAGTGCCATCCCCAGATGCCCCCACGCCCAGATGCCACCATAATAGTGCCATCCCCAGATGCCCCCATAACAATGCCATCCCAAGATGCCCCAATAACAGTGCAATCCCTAGATGCCCCCATAACAGTGCCATCCCCAGATGCTCCATAACAGTGTCATCCACAGATGCCCCCATAACAGAGCCATCCACAAACCCCCATAACAGTGTGTCATCCACAGACCCCCATAACAGTGCGTCATCCACATATCCCCCATAATAGTGTCATCCACAGACCACCATTAGTTCAAAACCCACCAAAAGCACACCTTTTGGTTCATAAGATTTTTTTTCTTCTTTTCCTCCTCAAAAAACAAAACCTAGGTGCGTCTTATGGGCCAGTGCGTCTTATAGGGCGAAAAATACAGTATATACGTTTTTAGCCATAATATATTTACATATATTATTATATATTTAGAATATATAATATATTATAATATATGTAAATATATTATGGCTAAAAACATCAGTAGTAGTTTCCCACATATTAGCATTCATGTATATCTGAAGTATTATTGTATCTATATATACATATATAGATATATACACAGTATATATATATATATATATATTTTTTATTTTTTTTTGGTAATTACACATTTATTTTGTGCCATACATTTTTTACAATTGTTAACCACTACACTACAGAGCTAAACTTTGACCAACACAGAAAAATAAAATAAGTCTTCTGTTGAATAGGAATACTCACTACATCAGAAACTACTGAGTTTTTTCTGACAGTTACAGCTGAGTGGATAAGGTCTTTGCATCTAATGTACAAGGTTGGGCATTTGACTCCTGGCAGAAACATTACAGAAATAGAGATTAAATTTATATATTTTTTAGTAATTGCAAAAAATGTATGGCCCAAAATAAATGTGTAATTACAAAAAAAAACTAAAAAAACATATATATAGCTTGAGAAAGGCTTGATGTTGGAGCCGAAACGTTACATCACCAATTGGTAAATAAAACACTATTTTCCACATTATCCTGGAGTGCTGCTCTGTTTTTTGGACTATATATACATATATATATATATATATTAGTGCCAAAACAGCTATTTTTTGGCAAATTTTCCATTTTAATCCGTTTTTACCAGTAACAAAGCAAGGGTTAACAGCCAAACAAAACTTAATATTTATTACCCTGATTCTGTAGTTTACAGAAACACCCCATATGTGGTCATAAACTTCTGTATGACCAAATGACAGGGCGCAGAAGGAAAGGAACGCCGTATGGTTTCTGGAAGGCAGATTTTGGTGGCCTTTTTTTTGGCACCATGTCCCATTTGAAGAACCCCTGATGCACCCCTAGAGTAGAAACTCCATAAAAGTTACCCCATATAAGAAACTACACCCCTCAAGGAATTCAAAACAGATTTTACAAACTTTATTAACCCTTTAGGTGTTCCTCAGCAGTTTATGGTAAATGGAGATGAAATGTCAGAATTTCTATTTTTGGTAACATTGCCTCACAAAAATGTAATATAGAGCAACCAAAAATCATATGTACCCTAAAAATAATCCCAACAAAACTGCCACCTTATCCCGTACTTTCCAAAATGGGGTCATTTTATGTTGTTTCTACTCTAGGGGAGCATCAAGGGGGCTTCAAATAGGACATGGTGAAAATAAACCAGTTCAGCAAAATCTGCCTTCCAAAAACCACACGGCGCTCCTTTCCCTCTACGCCCTACAGTGTGCCCGGACAGTAGTTTACGGTCACATATGGGGTGTTTCTGCAAACTACAGAGTCAGGGCAATAAATATTGAATTTTGTTTAGCTGTTAACCCTTGCTTTATTACTAGAAAAAATTGATTAAAATGGCAAATTTGCAAAAATTCTGAAATTTTATCTACATTTGCCATTAACTCTTGTGGAACACCTAAAGGGTTAACAAAGTTTGTAAAAATCAGTTTTGAATACCTTGAGGGGTGTATTTTTTTAGATGGGGTCACTTTTATGGAGTTTCTACTCTAGGGGTGCATCAGGGGTTCTTCAAATGGGACATGGTGCCAAAAAAAAGGCCATCAAAATCTGCCTTCCAGAAACCATACAGCTGACACTCTGATTCAACTCGGTCATCCTGAGAATAAACGGGGGGCGGGCGGAAGATCGCGCACCTGCCCCCCACACGGCCATCCGCCTCCTGCCCGCCTCCTGCTCGCCTCCCGCACCGCCCGCAATCCTCCCCCCCGCTGCGCCCGCAGGCACAAAAACACAGAGGGCTGCATGGGGGGGTGGTTAACATTGAAATATAGGCACTTTGATATTTCTGATCCCTGAGGTCACGGACTTGAGGGGTCAAAAACTTGCATAAGCGCTACAAACCGCAGGTCTGAATTGACCTGCGTTTTCTAGCGATCGGCAATGCGGGGGGTCACAGGACCCCCCTAGGCATTGTCACAGGGTGCCTGCTGAATGATTTCAACAGGCACCCCGTTTCGATCACTGCCGGCCGTGCAGCAGTGATCAAAACTACACAGGACGTACCGGTACGCCCTGGGTCCTTAAGGACTCGGGAAATAGGGCGTACCGGTACGTCCTAAGTCCCTAAGGGGTTAACAGTGACTTTCACAGTGACTGCCCCTTTAACAGTAACTTTCACAGTGACCGCCCCTTTAACAGTGACTTTCACAGTGACCGCCCCTTTAACAGTGACTTTCACAGTGACCGCCCCTTTAACAGTGACCGCCCCTTGAACAATTACTTTCACAGTGACCGGCCCTTTAACAGTGACTTTCAATGACTGCCCCTTTAACAGTAACAGTCACAGTGACAGCCCCTTTAACAGTGAATTTCACAGTGACCGCCCCTTTAACAGTGACTTTGCTTTAACAGTGACTTTCACAGTGACCGCCCCTTTAACAGTGACTTTCACAGTGACCGCCCCTTTAACAAAGACTGCCCCTTTAACAGTGACTTTCACAGTGACCGCCCTTTAACAGTGACTTTCACAGTGACCGCTCCTTCAACAGTGACTTTCACAGTGACCGCCCCTTCAACAGTGACATTCACAGTGACCGCCCCTTCAACAGTGACATTCACAGTGACCGCCCTTTTAACAGTGACTTTCACAGTGACCGCCCCTTTAACAGTGACCGCCCCTTTAAAAGTGACTTTCACAGTGACCGCTCATTTAACAGAAACCACCCCTTTAACAGTGATTTTCACAGTGACCGCCCCTTTAACAGTGACATTCACAGTGACCGCCCCTTTAACAGTGACTTTCACAGTGACCGCCCCTTTAACAGTGACTTTCACAGTGACCGCTCCTTTAACAGTGACTTTCACAGTGACCACCCCTTTAACAGTGACTTTCACAGTGACTGCCCCTTTAACAGTGACTTTCACAGTAACCATCCATTTAACAGTGACTGCCCCTTTAACAGTGACTTTCACAGTGACTGCTCATTTAACAGAAACCACCCATTAAAAGTGACTTTCACAGTGACCGCCCCTTTAACAGTGACTTTCACAGTGACCGCCCCTTTAACAGTGACTTTCATAGTGACCGCCCCTTTAACAAAGACTGCCCCTTTAACCGTGGCTTTCACAGTGACCGCCCCTTTTACAATAACTTTCACAGTGACCGCCCCATTAACAGTGACCACCCCTTTAACAGTGACTTTCACAGTGACCGCCCCTTTAACAGTGACTTTCACAGTAACCATCCATTTAACAGTGACTGCCCCTTTAACAGTGACTTTAACAGTGACCGCCCCTTTAAAAGTGACTTTCACAGTGACTGCTCATTTAACAGAAACCACCCATTAACAGTGACTTTCACAGTGACCGCCCCTTTAACCCCTTAAGAACTTAGCCCTATTTCACCTTAAGGACTTGACAATTTTTTGCAAATCTGACCAGTGTCACTTTAAGTGCTGATAACTTTAAAACGCTTTGACTTATCCAGGCCGTTCTGAGATAGTTTTTTCGTCACATATTGTACTTCGTGACACTGCTAAAATTGGGTCAAAAAAGTTAATTTTTTTGCATAAAAAATTACCAAATTTACCAAATATTTTTAAAAATTACCAAATTTCAAAGTTTCAGTTACTCTACTTCTGTAATACATTCCTCATATGTCTACTTCATGTTTGTATCATTTTGGGAATGCCATTTAATTTTTTGGGGATGTTACATAGCTTAGGATTTGGAAAATTTTTCTGAAATTTTCCAAATCCCACATTTTATGGACTAGTCCATGTCTGAAGTCACTTTGTGAGGCTTACGTAATAGAAACCACCCAAAAATGAACCCATTTTAGAAACTACACCCCTCAAGGTATTCAAAACTGATTTTTACAAACTTTGTTAACCCTTTAGGTCTTCCACAAGAAAATGGACATACAATTTAAGAATTTAGATTTTTTTTGGAAAATTTTCCTGTAATAAAGTAAGAGTTAACTGCCAAACAAAACTCAATATGGGTTGCCCTGATTCTGTAGTTTGCAAAAACACCCCATATGTGGTCCTAAACTGCTGTTTGGCCAAACGGGAGGACATAGAACGAGGGAAACGCCATATGGGTTTTGGAAGGCAGATTTTGCAGGACTGGATTTGTTTACACCATGTCCCATTTCAAGCCCCCCGTTGCACCCCTAGAATAGAAATTCCAAAAAAGTGACTCCAGCTAGGAAAGTACACTCCTCAAGGTATTCAAAACTGAGTTTACAAACTTTGTTAACCCTTTAGGTGTTTCACAAGAGTTAATGGCAGATGGAGAAACAATTTTATAATTTCAATTTTTTGGAAAATTTTCAATTTTAACCCTTACTTTGTTACTGGAAAAAATGGGTTAACAGCCAAACAAAACTCAATATGGGTTGTCCTGATTCTATAGTTTGCAGAAAGACCCCATATGTGGTCGTAAACTACTATTTGGCTAAACGGCAGGACATAGAAGAAGGGGAACGCCATATGGTTTTTGGAAGGCAGATTTTGCTGTACTGGTTTATTTACACCATGTACCCTTTCAAGCCCCCCTGATGCACCCCTAGAGTAGAAACTCCATAAAAGTGACCCCATCTAGGAAACTACGGGATAAGGTGGTTGTTGTTTTGGGACAATACAGGAATCAACTACGTTGATTTTTCCGCATGGTCCCACAAGCGGACGTGGATCTGGCGGCAAGGGACCTGAACAAGGGAATGCTAGTATAAAAGTTATCCACGTACAAGTGGTAACCCTTATCTAGCAGTGGGTACATAAGGTCCCATACGAGTTTCCAGCTAACACCCAGAGTGGAGGGACTTTCTGGGGGTTCAATACAGGAATCTCGCCCCTCATACACACGAAATTTGTAAGTGTACCCTGAGGTACTCTCACAAATTTTGTACATTTTCACGCCATACCTCGCCCGCTTTGTGGGAATGTATTGGCGGAAACTGAGTCTCTCCTTGAACGCAACGAGAGACTCATCAACCGCGACCTCCCTTCCAGGTACGTAGGCCTCCATGAATTTGGCCCCACTCCTGTGGCAGCACTCCTGGGTGGGTCTAAGGTCTCACAGTGGACCCCAGTGCTGTGGACCCCAACCACCAGAGACAATAAATCAAATAAAGATTTTATTTTACTTTTTTCCCCTAACTAAAAAAAAAACCTTCTATCTCTGCCTAATCGTGCCTCTCCCTCACTGATTCTAACCTATCTGGAGGGCGATGGGTGCCGACAGGGGGATCGCAGGAGCTGGTGCAGAACGGTGCAGGTGCAGCAGAAGGAAGGAGGAGGGGAGAGAGGAGCGCCGGGAGTTTGAATCTCCCACCTCTCTCCCCACACCAATCAGCACCAAGGACAGCACCGCCGCCCCCAAATGCTCGGACTGTGATTGGTGGTGTGTAATCACACCACCGATCACCGTCCTTTTCCGGTTAATCGGGTCACCGGAGATCTCTGTTAGACGGGTCCTAACACTAAATACTACCTGTTATGCGCCATGATGGCCACCATAAAATTCAGGGAGTGTTGGATCCACATACATGTTGGATCCACTCTGCCTTTTACCATTTTTTGTGCCATAATGGCCTCCATTACAAGGGATGCAGGTACCATCCAAATTTGCAGATTTACAATGCTGTAGATGTGGCACTCCAGCGAGTCGTGCACTCCTGATTAGCCTGTCTGCCCCATAGGCTGATTTTAATTACTTTCAGTATAAAGTTGTAGCCTGCTCTCACTACATTCATTTGAAGCTGTCTAGCTCCAGGAAAGGTATAGAGTGGGCTCGGCATGCATGTTGGTACCTGCATCCCTTGTAATGGAGGCCATTATGGCACAAAAAATGGTAAAAGGCAGAGTGGATCCAACATGCATGTGGATCCAACACTCCCTGAATTTTATGGCGGCCATCATGGCGCATAACAGGTAGTATTTAGTGTTAGGACCCGTCTAACAGAGATCGCCTTGAATTACGACAGACGGGCTCAGATGGTTTTGTACAAAATGCATTGGCCAAGCATCTCACTTTATAAATAAGCGTAGCATTAGCACCATTATTATTGTAATCATAATTTTTGTGACTATGGCATTGTTGTACTATATCTGACCTGCAGTGTGCTGCTGCATTGTCTTTTTTTCTTCTAGGTCTTTGCCATGGCAGCGTGCACCTGCGCACTGGGAGGTGCTGACTAACCCCCTTTTTTTTGCCCCTTTAACAGTGACTTTCACAGTGACCGCCCCTTTAACAGTGACTTTCACAGTGACCACCCCTTTAACAGTGACTTTCACAGTGACCGCCCCTTTAACAGTGACTTCCACAATGGCCGCCCCTTTCTCATTGATCTCCACAGTGCCCGCCCTTTTAACAGTCACCTCCACATTGCCTATCCATATAACAGTGACATCCACAGTGCCCGCCTCTTTAACAGTGACCTCCACAGTGCCCACCCCTTTAGCATTGACCACCCCTTTAACAGTGACCTCCACAGTGCCCGTCTCTTTAACAGTGACCGCCCCTTTAACAGTGACCTCAACAGTTCCTGCCCCTTTAACATTGACCATCCCTTTAACAGTGACCTCTACAGTGCCCGCCCCTTTAGCATTGACCTCCCCTTTAACAGTTACCTTCACAGTGCCTGCCCCTTTAATAGTGAACTCCACAGTGCCTGCCCCTTTAACAGTGACCTCCATAGTGGCTGCCCCTTTAACATAGACCTCCACATTGCCAGTCACTTTAACAGTGATCGCCCCTTTAATAGTGACCTCCACAGTGTCTGCCCCTTTAACAGTGACCTCCACAGTGCCCGCCCCTTTAACAGTGCCCAACCCTTTAACAGTGACCTCCACAGTTCCCGCCCCTTTAACATTGACCATCCCTTTAACAGTGACCTCTGCAGTGCCCGCCCCTTTAGCATTGACCTCCCCTTTAACAGTTACATTTACAGTGCCTGCCCTTTTAATTGTGAACTCCACAGTGCCTGCCCCTTTAACAGTGACCTCCATAGTGGCTGCCCCTTTAACATAGACCTCCACATTGCCCGTCACTTTAACAGTGACCCCCCCTTTAATAGTGACCTCCACAGTGTCTGCCATTTAACAGTGACCTCCACAGTGCCCGCCCCTTTAACAGCGCCCGACTCTTTAACAGTGACCTCCACAGTTCCCGCCCCTTTAACATTGACCATCCCTTTAACAGTGACCTCTGCAGTGCCCGCCCCTTTAGCATTGACCTCCCCTTTAACAGTTACCTTCACAGTGCCTGCCCTTTTAATAGTGAACTCCACAGTGCCTGCCCCTTTAACAGTGACCTCCATAGTGGCTGCCCCTGTAACATAGACCTCCACATTGCCCGTCACTTTAACAGTGACCCCCCCTTTAATAGTGACCTCCACAGTGTCTGCCCATTTAACAGTGACCTCCACAGTGCCCGCCCCTTTAACAGTGCCCGACCCTTTAACAGTGACCTCCACAGTTCCCGCCCCTTTAACATTGACCATCCCTTTAACAGTGACCTTCATAAAGGCTGGCCCTTTAACCGTAACAGTGCCCTCCCCTTTACATAGTAACATAGTACATAAGGCCGAAAAAAGACATTTGTCCATCCAGTTCGGCCTGTTATCCTGCAAGTTGATCCAGAGGAAGGCAAAAAAACCTGTGAGGTAGAAGCCAATTTTCCCCACTTTAGGGGAATAAAAAATTCCTTCCCGACTCCAATCAGGCAATCAGAATAACTCCCTGGATCAACGACCCCTCTCTAGTAGCTATAGCCTGTAATATTATTACGCTCCAGAAATACGTCCAGGCCCCTCTTGAATTCCTTTATTGTACTCACCATCACCACCTCCTCAGGCAGAGAGTTCCATAGTCTCACTGCTCTTACCGTAAAGAATCCTCTTCTATGTTTGTGTACAAACCTTCTTTCCTCCAGACGCAGAGGATGTCCCCTCGTCACAGTCACAGTCCTGGAGATAAATAGATGATGGGATAGATCTCTGTACTGACCCCTGATATATTTATACATATTAATTAGATCTCCCCTCAGTCGTCTTTTTTCTAACGTGAATAACCCTAATTTTGATAATCTTTCAGGGTACTGTAGTCGCCCCATTCCAGTTATTACTTTAGTTGCCCTCCTCTGGACCCTCTCCAGCTCTGCTATGTCTGCCTTGTTTACAGGAGCCCAGAACTGTACACAGTACTCCATGTGTGGTCTGACTAGCGATTTGTAAAGTGGAAGGACTATGTTCTTATCACGGGCATCTATGCCCCTTCTGATGCAAGCCATTATCTTGTTGGCCTTGGCAGCAGCTGCCTGACACTGGTTTTTGCTGCTTAGTCTGCTGTTCACTAAAATTCCTAGATCCTTTTCCATGTCAGTGTTACCGAGTGTTTTACCATTTAGTATGTACGGGTGACTTGCATTATTCCTTCCCATGTGCATAACTTTACATTTGTCAGTGTTAAACCTCATCTACCACTTATCTGCCCAAGCCTCCAATCTATCCAGATCCCTCTGTAGTAGTATACTGTCCTCTTCAGTGTTAATTACTTTACACAGTTTAGTGTCATCTGCGAAAATTGATATTTTACTATGCAAGCCTTCTACAAGATCATTAATAAATATATTGAAGAGAATAGGGCCCAATACTGACCCCTGAGGTACCCCACTAGTGACAGTGACCCAATCTGAGTGTGTACCGTTAATAACCACCCTCTGTTTTCTATCCCTCAGCCAGTTACTTACCCACTTACAGACGTTTTCTCCGAGTCCGAGCATTCTCATTTTATATACTAACCTTTTATGTGGTACAGTGTCAAATGCTTTGGAGAAGTCCAGATACACGACATCCATTGATTCGCCGCTGTCAAGTCTAGAACTTACCTCCTCATAGAAACTGATTAAATTAGTTTGACATGACCGATCCCTCACAAAGCCATGCTGATATGGCGTTATTTGCTTATTTCCGTTAAGATGCTCTAATATAGCATCTCTCAGAAAACCTTCAAACAGTTTACCCACAACAGATGTTAAACTTACCGGCCTATAGTTTCCAGGCTCTGTTTTTGGACTCTTTTTGAATATTGGCACCACATTTGCCATGCGCCAATCCTGTGGAAGATTCCCTGTCAGTAAAGAGTCCGCAAATATCAGAAATAAGGGTCTGGCTATGACATTACTTAATTCCCTTAGGATACGGGGGTGTATGCCATCCGGTCCTGGCGATTTGTCTATTTTAATCTTTTTAAGTCGCTGATGTACTTCTTCCTGGGTCAGACAGGACACTTTTAATGGGGAATTTATTTTTACATTCAGCATTTCATCTGACAGTTTATTTTCCTCAGAGAATACATTGGAGAAAAAAATATTTAACAGTTTTGCTTTCTCCTTTAACAGTGAATTACACAGTGCCTGCCCCTTTAACAGTGAAATCCACAGTCCCCACCCCTTTAACAGTGACCTTCACAGTGGCCACCCCTTTAACAGTGACCTCCACAATGGCTGCCCCTTTAACATTAACTTCCACAATGACCGCCCCTTTCACATTGATCTCCACCGTGCCTGCCCCTTTAACAGTGACCTCCACAGTGCCGACACCTTTAACAGTGACCGCATCTTTAACAGTGAGCTGCACAGTGCCTGCCCCTTTAACAGTGACCTCCACAGTGCCTGCACCTTTAACAGTGACCACATCTTTAACAGTGAGCTGCACAGTGGCTGCCCCTTTAAAAGTGACCTCCATACTGCCCGCCCCTTTAACAGTGATCTCCACAATGCCCGCCCCTTTAACAGTGCCCACCCTTTTAACAGTGACTTCCACAGTGCCCGCCCCTTTAACAGTAACTTCCACAGTGCGCTTCTTTACCAGTGACCACCCCTTTAACAATGACCTGCACAGCGCCTGCCCCTTTAACAGTTACCTCCACAGTGCCCGTCCCTTTAACAGTGACTTTCACATTTTCTGCCCCTTTAACAGTGACCTACACAGTGCCCGCCCCTTTAACAGTGACCTCCACAATGCCCACCCTTTTAACAGTGCTTACCCCTTTAACAATGACCTTCACAGTGCCCGCCCCTTTAACAGTGACTTCCACAGTGCCCGCCCCTTTAACAGTAACTTTCACAGTGGCCGCCCCTTTAACAGTGACCTCCACAGTGCACGCCCTATTAACATAGACTACCCCTTTAACAGTGACTTTCATAGTGGCCGCCCCTTTAACTGTGACCTCGACAGTACCCGCCCCTTTAACAGAGACTTCTACAGTGTCCGCCCCTTTACTAGTGAACTCTGTACTTCCTGCCCCTTAAACAGTGACCTCCACAGTGCCCGCCCCTTTAACAGTGACCTCCACATTACCTATCCATTTAACAGTAACCTTCACAGTGCCCGCCCCTTTAACAGTGACCTTCACAGTGCCTATCCATTTAACAGTGACCTCTACAGTGCCCGCCCCTTTAACAATGACCTCCACAGTGCTAGCTTCTTTACATTGACCATTCCTTTAACTGTGACCTCCACTGTGCCCGCCCCTTTAACAGTGAACTCCACAGTGTCTGCCCCTTTAACAGTGACTTCTATAGTGGCTGCCCCTTTGACATGGACCTCCACAGTGTCCGTTCTTTCAACAGTGACCTCCACAGTGCCAGCCCCTTTAACATTGACCTCCACAATGCCCGCCCCTTTAGCAGTGACTGCATTTTTTACAAGTGACCTGCACAGTGTCTGCCCCTTTAACAGTGAACTTCATAGTGCCCGTCTCTTTAACAGTGACCAGGCCTTTAACAGTGACCTCCACAGTGTCCGCCCCATTAACAGTGTTCTCCATTGTGCCTGTCCCTTTAAAAGTGACCTCTACAGGGCCCGACCCTTTAACAGTGACTTCCACAGTTCCCGCCCCTTTAACATTGACCATCCTTTTAACAGTGACCTTCATAGTGGCTGCCCCTTTAACAGTAACATTCACAGTGCCCGGCCCTTTAACTGTGACTTCCACAATGCCCGCCCCATTTAACAATAACCTCCAGAGTGCCTGCCCCTTTAACAGTAACCGCATCTTTAACAGTGACCTGCACAGTGCCTGGCCCTTTAACAGTGACCCCCACAGTGCCTGCCCCTTTAACAGTGACCTCCACATTGCACGTCCCTTTAATAGTGACTGCCCTTTAATAGTGATCTTCACAGTGCCCACCCTTTTATCATTGACTTCCACAGTACCTGCCCCTTTAACAGTGACCTCCACAGTGCCCGTCCCTTTAGCATTGACCACCCTTTTAATAGTGACTTCATAGTGGCCGCCCCTTTAACAGTGACCTCCACAGCGAACGCCCCTTTAACAGTGACCTCCACAGTGCCCGCCCTTTTAACAGTCACCTCCACATTGCCTATCCATTTAACAGTGACCTCCACAGTTCCCGCCTCTTTAACAGTGACCTCCACAGCGCCCGCCCCTTTAACAATGACCTCCGCAGGGCCTACCCCTTTAGCATTGACCACCCCTTTAACAGTGACCCCCACAGTGCCCGCCCCTTTAACAGTGAATTCCACAGTGCCTGCCCCTTTTAACAGTGACCTCCATAGTGGCTGCCCCTTTAATATTGACCTCCACAGTGCCGCCCCTTTAACAGTGACCTCCACAATGCCTGCCCCTTTAGCAGTGACCGCATTTTTAACAGTGAGCTGCACAGTGCCTGCCCCTTTAACAGTGAAAACAGTGAAGTCCATAGTGCCCATTCCTTTAACAGTGACTGCCCCTTTAACAGTGAACTCCACAGTGTCCAACCCCTAACAGTGTTCTCCACTGTGCCTGCCCCTTCAAAAGTGACCTTCACAGTGCCCGCCCCTTTAACATTGACCATCCCTTTAACAGTGACCTTCATAGTGTCTGCCCCTTTAACAGTAACAGTCACAGTGCCCGGCCCTTTAACCGTGACTTCCACAGTGCCTGTCACTTTAACTGTGACTTCCACAGTGCCCGCCCCTTTAACAGTGACCGCATCTTTAACAGTGACCTGCACAGTGCCTGCCCCTTTAACAGTGAACTCCTCAGTGCCCGCCTCTTTAACAGTGACCTCCACAATGCCTGCCCCTTTAACAGTACCCACCCCTTTAACAATGACCTCCACAGTGCCCGCCCCTTTAACCACTTCAGCCCCCAGTGCTTAAACACCCTGAAAGACCAGGCCACTTTTTACACTTCTGACCTACACTACTTTCACCATTTATTGCTCGGTCATGCAACTTACCACCCAAATGAATTTTACCTCCTTTTCTTCTCACTAATAGAGCTTTCATTTGGTGGTATTTCATTGCTGCTGACATTTTAACTTTTTTTTGTTATTAATCGAAATTTAACGATTTTTTTGCAAAAAAATGACATTTTTCACTTTCAGTTGTAAAATTTTGCAAAAAAAACGAGATCCATATAGAAATTTTGCTCTAAATTTATAGTTCTACATGTCTTTGATAAAAAAAAAATGTTTGGGTAAAAAAAAAATGGTTTGGGTAAAAGTTATAGCGTTTACAAACTATGGTACAAAAATGTGAATTTCCGCTTTTTGAAGCAGCTCTGACTTTCTGAGCACCTGTCATGTTTCCTGAGGTTCTACAATGGCCAGACAGTACAAACACCCCACAAATGACCCCATTTCGGAAAGTACACACCCTAAGGTATTCGCTGATGGGCATAGTGAGTTCATAGAACTTTTTATTTTTTGTCACAAGTTAGCGGAAAATGATGATTTTTTTTTTTTTTTCTTACAAAGTCTCATATTCCACTAACTTGTGACAAAAAATAAAAACTTCTATGAACTCACTATGCCCATCACGAAATACCTTGGGGTCTCTTATTTCCAAAATGGGGTCACTTGTGGGGTAGTTATACTGCCCTGGCATTCTAGGGGCCCAAATGTGTGGTAAGGAGTTTGAAATCAAATTCTGTAAAAAATGACCTGTGAAATCCGAAAGGTGCTCTTTGGAATATGGGCCCCTTTGCCCACCTAGGCTGCAAAAAAGTGTCACACATCTGGTATCTCCGTACTCAGGAGAAGGTGGGGAATGTGTTTTGGGGTGTCTTTTTACATATACCCATGCTGGGTGAGATAAATATCTTGGTCAAATGCCAACTTTGTATAAAAAAATGGGAAAAGTTGTCTTTTGCCAAGATATTTCTCTCACCCAGCATGGGTATATAAAAAATGACACCCCAAAACACATTCCCCAACTTCTCCTGAGTACGGAGATACCAGATGTGTGACACTTTTTTGCAGCCTAGGTGGGCAAAGGGGCCCATATTCCAAAGAGCACCTTTCGGATTTCACAGGTCATTTTTTACAGAATTTGATTTCAAACTCCTTACCACACATTTGGGCCCCTAGAATGCCAGGGCAGTATAACTACCCCACAAGTGACCCCATTTTGGAAAGAAGACACCCCAAGGTATTCCGTGAGGGGCATGGCAAGTTCCTAGAATTTTTTATTTTTTGTCACAAGTTAGTGGAAAATGATGATTTTTTTTTTTTTCATACAAAGTCTCATATTCCACTAACTTGTGACAAAAAATAAAAACTTCCATGAACTCATTATGCCCATCACGAAATACCTTGGGGTCTCTTCTTTCCAAAATGGGGTCACTTGTGGGGTAGTTATACTGCCCTGGCATTCTAGGGGCCCAAATGTGTGGTAAGGAGTTTGAAATCAAATTCTGTAAAAAATGACCTGTGAAATCCGAAAGGTGCTCTTTGGAATTCGGGCCCCTTTGCCCACCTAGGCTGCAAAAAAGTGTCACACATCTGGTATCTCCGTACTCAGGAGAAGGTGGGGAATGTGTTTTGGGGTGTCTTTTTACATATACCCATGCTGGGTGAGATAAATATCTTGGTCAAATGCCAACTTTGTATAAAAAAATGGGAAAAGTTGTCTTTTGCCAAGATATTTCTCTCACCCAGCATGGGTATATAAAAAATGACACCCCAAAACACATTCCCCAACTTCTCCTGAGTACGGAGATACCAGATGTGTGACACTTTTTTGCAGCCTAGGTGGGCAAAGGGGCCCATATTCCAAAGAGCACCTTTCGGATTTCACAGGTCATTTTTTACAGAATTTGATTTCAAACTCCTTACCACACATTTGGGCCCCTAGAATGCCAGGGCAGTATAACTACCCCACAAGTGACCCCATTTTGGAAAGAAGACACCCCAAGGTATTCCGTGAGGGGCATGGCAAGTTCCTAGAATTTTTTATTTTTTGTCACAAGTTAGTGGAAAATGATGATTTTTTTTTTTTTTATACAAAGTCTCATATTCCACTAACTTGTGACAAAAAATAAAAACTTCCATGAACTCACTATGCCCATCAGCGAATACCTTGGGGTCTCTTCTTTCCAAAATGGGGTCACTTGTGGGGTAGTTATACTGCCCTGGCATTCTAGGGGCCCAAATGTGTGGTAAGGAGTTTGAAATCAAATTCTGTAAAAAATGACCTGTGAAATCCGAAAGGTGCTCTTTGGAATATGGGCCCCTTTGCCCACCTAGGCTGCAAAAAAGTGTCACACATCTGGTATTGCCGTACTCAGGAGAAGGTGGGGAATGTGTTTTGGGGTGTCATTTTACATATACTCATGCTGGGTGAGAGAAATATCTTGGCAAAAGACAACTTTTCCCATTTTTTTATACAAAGTTGGCATTTGACCAAGATATTTATCTCACCCAGCATGGGTATATGTAAAATGACACCCCAAAACACATTCCCCAACTACTCCTGAGTACGGCGATACCAGATGTGTGACACCTTTTTGCAGCCTAGATGCGCAAAGGTGCCCAAATTCCTTTTAGGAGGGCATTTTTAGACATTTGGATACCAGACTTCTTCTCACGCTTTGGGGCCCCTAGAATGCCAGGGCAGTATAAATACCCCACATGTGACCCCATTTTGGAAATAAGACACCCCAAGGTATTCAATGAGGGGCATGGCGAGTTCATAGAATTTTTTTTTTTTTGGCACAAGTTAGCGGAAATTGATTTTTTTAATTTTTTTCTCACAAAGTCTCCCTTTCCGCTAACTTGGGACAAAAATTTCAATCTTTCATGGACTCAATATGCCCCTCACGGAATACCTGGGGGTGTCTTCTTTCCGAAATGGGGTCACATGTGGGGTATTTATACTGCCCTGGCATTCTAGGGGCCCTAAAGCGTGAGAAGAAGTCTGGAATATAAATGTCTAAAAAATTTTACGCATTTGGATTCCGTGAGGGGTATGGTGAGTTCATGTGAGATTTTATTTTTTGACACAAGTTAGTGGAATATGAGACTTTGTAAGAAAAAAATAAAAAAATTCCGCTAACTTGGGCCAAAAAAATGTCTGAATGGAGCCTTACAGAGGGGTGATCAATGACAGGGGGGTGATCAATGACAGGGGTGGTGATCAATGACAGGGGGGTGATCAATGAATGGGGGGTGATCAATGACAGGGGGGTGATCAGGGAGTCTATATGGGGTGATCACCACAGTCATTGATCATGCCCCTGTAAGGCTTCATTCAGACGTCCGGATGCGTTTTGCGGATCGGATCCATCTATCAGTGCATCCGTAAAAATCATGCGGACATCTGAATGGAGCTTTACAGGGGGGTGATCAGGGAGTCTATATGGGGTGATCACCACAGTCATTGATCATGCCCCTGTAAGGCTTCATTCAGACGTCCGGATGCGTTTTGCGGATCGGATCCATCTATCAGTGCATCCGTAAAAATCATGCGGACATCTGAATGGAGCTTTACAGGGGGGTGATCAGGGAGTCTATATGGGGTGATCACCACAGTCATTGATCATGCCCCTGTAAGGCTTCATTCAGACGTCCGGATGCGTTTTGCGGATCGGATCCATCTATCAGCGCATCCGTAAAAATCATGCGGACATCTGAATGGAGCTTTACAGGGGGGTGATCAGGGAGTCTATATGGGGTGATCACCACAGTCATTGATCATGCCCCTGTAAGGCTTCATTCAGACGTCCGGATGCGTTTTGCGGATCGGATCCATCTATCAGTGCATCCGTAAAAATCATGCGGACATCTGAATGGAGCTTTACAGGGGGGTAATCAATGACAGGGGGGTGATCAGGGAGTCTATATGGGGTGATCACCACAGTCATTGATCATGCCCCTGTAAGGCTTCATTCAGACGTCCGGATGCGTTTTGCGGATCCGATCCATCTATCAGTGCATCCGTAAAAATCATGCGGACATCTGAATGGAGCTTTACAGGGGGTAATCAATGACAGGGGGGTAATCAATGACAGGGGGGTGATCAGGGAGTCTATATGGGGTGATCACAACAGTCATTGATCACGCCCCTGTAAGGCTTCATTCAGACGTCCGGATGCGTTTTGCGGATCGGATCCATCTATCAGTGCATCCGTAAAAATCATGCGGACATCTGAATGGAGCTTTACAGGGGGGTAATCAATGACAGGGGGGTGATCAGGGAGTCTATATGGGGTGATCACCACAGTCATTGATCATGCCCCTGTAAGGCTTCATTCAGACGTCCGGATGCGTTTTGCGGATCCGATCCATCTATCAGTGCATCCGTAAAAATCATGCGGACATCTGAATGGAGCTTTACAGGGGGTTGATCAATGACAGGGGGGTAATCAATGACAGGGGGGTGATCAGGGAGTCTATATGGGGTGATCAGGGGCTAATAAGGGGTTAATAAGTGATGGGGGGGGGGGGGGTGTAGTGTAGTGTAGTGGTGCTTGGTGCTACTTTACTGAGCTACCTGTGTCCTCTGGTGGTCGATCCAAACAAAGGGGACCACCAGAGGACCAGGTAGCAGGTATATTAGACGCTGTTATCAAAACAGCGTCTAATATACCTGTTAGGGGTTAAAAAAAACACATCTCCAGCCTGCCAGCGAACGATCGCCGCTGGCAGGCTGGAGATCAACTCTCTTACCTTCCGTTCCTGTGAGCGCGCGCGCCTGTGTGCGCGTGTTCACAGGAAATCTCGGCCATCGCAAGATGACGCATATATGCGTGACTCTGCGCAGGGCTGCCACCTCCGACACGCGATCCTGCGTTAGGCGGTCCGGAGGTGGTTAAAATTGACCACCCCTTTAACCGTGATCTTAATAGTGGCCGCCCCTTTGACATTGACCTCCACAGTACCTGCCCCTTTAACAGTGACCTCCACACTGCCCACCCCTTTAACACTGAACTCCACAGTGCCTATCCATTTAACAGGGACCTCCACAGTTCCTGCCCCTTTAACAGTGACTTCCACAGTGCCCGCCCCTTTAAGATTGATCATCCCTTTAACCGTGATCTTAATAGTGGCCGCCCCTTTAACATTGACCTCCACAGTACCTGCCCCTTTAACAATGACTTCCACAATGCCCGCCCCTTTAACAATGACTTCCACAATGCCCGCCCCTTTAACAGTGACCTCCGCACTGCCTGCCCCTTTAACAGTGACCTCCACACTGCCCACCCCTTTAACACTGAACTCCACAGTGCCTATCCATTTAACAGGGACCTCCACAGTTCCTGCCCCTTTAACAGTGACCTCTACAGTGCCCGCTCTTTTAACAGTGACTTCCACAGTACATGCCCCTTTAACAGTGACCTCCACAGTGGCTGCCCCTTTAAAATTGACCTCCACAATGGTCGCCCCTTTTACATTGATCTCCACAGTGCCCGCCCCTTTAACAGTGACCTCCACAGTGCCTGCACCTTTAACAGTGACTTCAACAGTGCCCACCCCTTTAACATTGACCACCCCTTTAATAGTAACCTTCTTAGTAGCTGCCTCTTTAACAGTGACCTCCACAGTACCCGCCCCTTTAACAGTGACTTTCACAGTGCCCACCCCTTTTACACTGACCTCTGTAGTGCCTGCCCCTTTAACAGTGACTTCCACAGTGCCAGCCCCTTTAACAGTGAACTCAACAGCGGCCGTCCATTTAATAGTGGCCCCTGCCCCCCATGCATGTATTCGTCATATGACTGAATATTTAAGGACCTGCGAAGTGATAAAATCTATGATCAGTTGTTATGGCAACCTGGAGTAGGACTTGCAAGCTTCTATTGGCTAATAAGGGACATGTGACCGTGTAAATGGCAGTTCGGATTTAAGTGAAAGGCTTGCTGGCTTCTATTGCCTAATGCAGGTCTTTTTTGGGAATATCTCAGGAACGGTACGTCCTAGAGAGCTGGGCCTGGTCTAAAACCTTCCCGGACACCTGATGTACCTGTTAGCCAAATTTAGTGAAGATCGGTCCAGTCGTTTGGTCGCGCATAAAGAACGTCTAGACAGATAGACAGATAGATAGACATACAGACAGAAACGAATTTTTATATATATAAGAGACTAGCAGAAGGACCTGGCTTTGCACGGGTATATTTCATCTATTTTATTTTATGTTTCCATGTATCGTAAAAAAATATCAACATTTTCCACCATAATAGTGTCCTCTACAGTACCCGCCCCTTTAACAATGACCTCCACAGTGCCCGCCCCTTCAACAATAACCTCCACAGTGATCACCCCTTTAACATTGACCTCCACAGTGCCCTCCCCTTTAACAGTGACCTCCACAGTGCCTGCCCCTTTAACAGTGACCACCCCTTTAACAGTGACTTTCACAGTGGCCGCCTCTTTAAAAGTGACTTTCACAGTGACTGCCCCTTTAACAGTAACCGCCCCTTTAACAGTGATTTTCACAGTAACCACCCCTTTAACAGTGACTTTCACAGTGACCGCCCCTTTAACAGTGACTTTCACAATGATTGCCCCTTTCACAGTAACTTTTACAGTGACCGCCCCTTTAACAGTAACCGCCCCTTTAACAGTGACTTTCAAAGTGCCCTCCCCTTTAACAGGGAGCTTCATAGCGCCCACCCCCTTAATAACAGTGTACTCCACAGTGCCCGCCCATTTAATAACAGTAACCTCCACAGTGCCCGCCCCTTTAATAACAATGACCTTCACTGTGCCCGCCCCTTTAAAAACAGTGACCTCCACAGCGCCCGCCCCTTTAAAAAGGACACAGCCTTATTTCACCTTAAGGAACAGGCCATTTTTTGCAAATCTGACCAGTGTCACTTTATGTGGTGATAACTTTGAAATGCTTTGACTTATCCAGGCCGTTCTGAGATTGTTTTTTCGTCACATATTGTACTTCATGACACTGTTAAAATGGAGTCAAATAAATTCATTTTTATTTATAAAAAATTAGCAAGTTTCCAAGTTTAAATTTCTCTACTTCTATAATACATATTAATACCTACAAAAATAGTTATTACTTTACATTTCCCATATGTCTACTTTATGTTTGGATCATTTTGGGAATGATATTTTATTTTTGGGGGATGTTACAAGGCACCCCTCAAGGTATTCAAAACTGATTTTACAAATGTCGTTAACCCTTTAGGTGTTCCACAAGAATTAATGGAAAATAGAGATACAATTTAAAAATTTCACTTTTTTGCCAGATTTTCCATTTTAATATTTTTTTCCAGTTTTAAAGCAAGGGTTAACAGCCAAACCAAACTCAATATTTATGGCCCTGATTCTGTAGTTTACAGAAACACCCCATATGTGGTCGTAAACTGCTGTACGGGCACACGGCAGGGCGCAGAAGGAAATTAATGCCATACGTTTTTTGGAAGGCAGATTTTGCTGGACTGGTCTTTTGACACCACGTCCCATTTGAAGCCCCCCTGATGCACCCCTAGAGTAGAAGTTTCAAAAAAGTGACCCTATTTTAGAAACTACGGGATAGGGTGGCAGTATTGTTGGTACTAGTTTAGGATACATATGATTTTTGGTTGATCTATATTACACTTATTGTGAGGCAAGGTAACAAGAAATAGCTGTTTTGACACAGTTTTTTTTTTTTGTTATTTACAACATTCATCTGACAGGTTAGATTATGTATTTTTATAGAGCAGATTGTCACGGACGCGGCGATACCTAATATGTATACTTTTTCTTTATTTATGTAAGTTTTACACAATGATTTCATTTTTGAAACAAAAAAAATCATGTTTTAGTGTCTCCATAGTCTGAGAGCCATAGTTTTTTTAAGTTTTTGGGCGATTATCTTACGTTGGGTCTCATTTTTTGCGGGCTGAGATGACGATTTGATTGGCACTATTTTGGGGTGCATATGACTTTTTGATCGCTTGCTATTACACTTTTTGTGATGTAAGATGACAAAAAATGCCTTTTTTGCACAGTTTTTAAAAAAATCTTTTACGGTATTCACCTGAGGGGTTAGCTCATGTGATATTTTTATAGAGCAACTTATTATGGACGCGGCGATACCTAATATGTATACTATTTTTTTTATTTATGTAAGTTTTACACAATAATATCATTTTTGAAACAAAAAAAAATCATGTTTTAGTGTCTCCATATTCTTAGCCATAGTTTTTTCAGTTTTTTGGCGATTATCTTAGGTAGGGTCTCATTTTTTGCGGGATGAGATGACTGTTTGATTGGCACTATTTTGGGGTGCATATGACTTTTTGATCGTCGATACGGACGCGGTGATATCTAATATGTCCCCTATTTTTTACCAATTTGTTTTAACTTTATTTGGGGAAATTGACGTTTTTGTTTATTTTTACTTGAAACTTTAAATTTTTGGGGGGGAAAACTTAATTTTTTAAACTTTTTTTTCACTTAATTTTTTGTCCCACTTTGGGGGTCTAATCCTTTACAATACAGTAAGTATTACTCATACAGCTTCCAGCCTGTGAGATCTAGGCGGCTGAATTTCACAGGCTCGTCATCAGAAGGCAGCGTAGATGCCTCAGGAAGGCATCGTGCTGCCTTCCATGCCATCGGGTCCCCCCTACAACCCCACGGGGACCCGATTGCACCGCCGCCGCCCGCAACATGAAAAGCTGCAAACCGCAGGTCTGAATTGACCTGCGGTTTGCGGCGATCACTGACACGGGGGGGGCACCTTGTTCCGATCACCGCCCGCAGCGCGGTGATGATCGGAAATACACAGGGCGTACAGGTACGCTCTGTGTCCTTAAGTACCAGGACATCAGGGCGTAAAGAAGAATGGCTGGGTTGTTATGGAAACCTGGAGTAAAACTGTGTTTATGGCAGTTGGGATTTAAGGAGAAAAACTTGCAGGCTTGTATTGGCTAATGTGGGTAATTTTTTGGGAATATCTCAAGAACGGTACATCCTAGAATGCTTAGACCCGGACACCTGATATACCTGTGTGCCAAATTTGGTGAAGATCGGTCCAGTCGTTTGGTCACGCATAAAGAACGTCCAGACAGACAGACAGACGTCTAGACAGAAAGACAGAAATTCATTTTTATATATATAGGAAGTTAAAGGGGTATTCGCATTTAGATAATGGGGGCATATCGCTAGGATATGCCCCCATTGTCTGATAGGTGCTCGGCCCATGCTCCCATTCATTTCTATGGGGCAGACGGCAATAGCCGAGCCAGCGCTCGGCTATTTTCGTCGGCCCCATAGAAATGAATGGAGGGCGGCTGCCAATGCGCAGTGCGCTCTCCTTCACTTTCGGGGCTCCGTTCTCGATATAGGTGTGGGTCCCAGCGGTGGGACCCGCACCTATAAGACAATGGGGGCATATCCTAGCGATATGCCTCCATTGTCTGAGATGAGAAAACCCCTTTAACCACTACACTATAGAGCTACATGTTAACCTGCACAGAAATATATAAAAAAAAGTATTCTGCTGAATAGGAATACTCACTACATCAGAAACTACTATGAGGTTTTTCTGCAACAATTTAACATTCAGCTTTATAGTTGAGTGGAAGGGGTCTTTGCCTCTAATGTAATGTACAATGTTGGGAGTTCAAATCCTGGCAGAAACTTTTCAGAAATTAGATTTAAATACATTAGGATGTCCCCAAGCACTGACTCCATATATGGATATAGCTATATATTGAGTCAGAGCAGGGACTCCTAAGCCGAACTAGAGTACCGACACCCTCCCCTCTTCAGAGCAGGGGGTGCTTGGGGTTCTCCCATTAACTTCCGTTGTGCTCGGTAGAACACCTGAGCATCCTGAAGTGTTCTACACGAGCACTTTGGTGCTCGATCAACACTACACTTTATGTTATGATCAATAAGTGTATTGTCAACTTTCTTTGCATTGAGGATTAAGGAAAAACTGATTTGTTAACATAAAATCCATATTTCTAAGTGCAATGTGTAGGCTTATGAGTTAGCCGAGGTGAAAAGAGAAATCTTATTAATGACCCGGAGACTTGAGAGGCTTCTTCTTTCACATAAACAGGAATAATGAGCATCAATCTGCCTTAGGAGTGTGCACACAGCCTGGAACATGGCACACACTTCCCACAGCTCCTTAGGCACTCTATGCGCCTCTGTATGGCACCGTATTATGGAGAAATTCTGCCCTAGCAGCGAAGCATAACATGAATATGTGATATGAAATCTGACAGAAAAAAGGCTCTGCACGCCTCTGTATGAAATCCAAAACCTGCAGAAGTAAATCGCTTGATGGAGGGAAAAAGGCAGATGTACTGCATATACAGAAGGTTGTGTATTCATCATGAATGTAAATGATATGTATTTAGAGTATTCATACTGTATGTAAATACATCTGGTTTTAGAAGTTTATTAAAGAGTCTCTGTCAGTATGATCAACCCTATAACATTTCTGGTAGGGTTGATCATTCTGATTAAAACAATACATTCTTTTTCTTTGTAGGTTGCAATGTTCCCAAGATATGAGGACTTTTACCTTTATGAAAATCAAGCAGTTGGAGCACCAAGAGGCAGGCTGTAGAGCTTTGAGCACTGCTATACCTATGCCCCTAATGCTTATTACACTCCCCCCCCCCCCACACCCTTTGATTGTCAGGGCTAATAGCCCTATCTTCTTGTGTCTGTGCTGATGGTTCATTAGTGGTCCATTGTTAATGTGTTATATGGAGTCATTGGTGTCATTTATTGCTTATATGCTTGCAGTCATTGGTGGCCGTGGAGCCTCTGCAGAGGGGTGTGAGCGCTGTGTGGGGAGGAGAAAATACTTACCTTTCCATCCCCCTCAGCTGTGCTCCTCCGCAGTGTGTGACACCCCTGCACCTCCACTTATGGATGAACTGAAGTCTCCAGCGGCTTCACCACAGCAGAGGAGTGTAGCTGCCAGCAGGATGGAGATGTAAGTATTCTCTCCTCCCTGCACAGCACTCGCTCCCCTCTGCAGAGGCTCCACTGCCACCAACGACTACATACATATAAGCCACAACACATTATCGAAATCACACGGACACCAATGACTCTACATATTAATGCTGGACCACTAATGTGAATCACAATGCAGTCACAAGAAGACAGGGATATTAGTCAAAGAGGAGGTGGGGAGGTGTACTGAGCACTAGTGGAATAACTGTAGTGGTGCTCGAAGCCCTGCAGCCTGCCCCTTGGTGCTCCAACTGCTTGATTTGCATAAATGTAAAAATCCTCATCTTGGGAACACTGCAACCTACAAAGATAAATAAGGTATAGTTTTAACCAGCATGATCAACCCTACCAGACAATATGTCTGGTTTAAAAGGGTTGATCATGCCGATAGAGGCTCTTTACCCACTTAATGGACAGGGAGCAGAATGTAAGGCTGCATATTATAACAAGTGCACTGCAATATTCTGCTTTATTTTGTATGAGCAAACAAAGATTTTGAAGACATATGAGACTTTAGGTGTACGCATAGATGATGGGCAGAGTCTAAGCTGCCAAACAAATTGTGCCTACAGGCTCCTGAGAGGTAAATCTGTTATTGGACTCAACTCTTGTAAACCAGAACATTCAAGTGATCTACACTTCAGTCTGTACAGATACAGCAGAGCTAAATTTGTTGCCCTCTTGACATAAATGATTATGTTTCCCATAAAATGACAATTCTATAGCATCTTCTCTGAGAACTCTGCATTGTGCTATCCGTCTTTTATTCCTTCAGGAAATGTATGAAAAAAGGGATAACTTATCAATGAGGTATGTCCCTACATACGGTAATGTCACCCTGTCCTCTTTAAAGAGTTCTAGTAACCTCTGGACCTTCGCCTCAAACTGCTAGTAAGACCTCCTGCACACAAACGTTTTTTTTTCCGTTTACGGGCCGTTTTTTGCGTTCCGTATACGGTCCGTATACAGAACCATTAATTTCAAAGGTTCCGCAAAAAAAAGGAATGTACTCCGTATGCATTCCGTTTCCGTGTTTCCGTTTTTCCGTTCTGTTGAAAGATAGAACATGTCCTATTATTGCCCGCAAATCACATTCCATGGCTCCATTCAAGTCAATGGGTCCGGTAAAAAAAACGGAACACATACGGAATGTACTCCGTATGTCTTCCGTATCCGTTCTGTTTTTGCGGAACCATCAATTGAAAATGTTATGTCCAGCCCAATTTCTTCTATGTAATTACTGTATACTGTATATCATTATACATACAAACAACAGAGCTAAGAAATGGGGGTCATTCTCAATAAAAGTGGTGCAATACCGACTACAAATGAGTTAATGTCACAAGCGGCCCAGAACTGATCCGTTCATTCCCAATGCATTCTGAATGGATAAGGATCCGTTCAGAATGCATCAGTTTGGCTGCGTTCTACCTCCATTCCGCTCTAGAGGCGGACACCAAAACGCAGATGGCAGCGTTTTGGTGTCCGCCTGGCCGTGTGGAGCCAAACAGATCCGTCCTGACTTACAATGCAAGTCAATGGGGATGGAGCCGTTTGACGTTGACACAATATGGTGCAATTGCAAACGGATCCGTCCCCATTGACTTTCAATGTAAAGTCAGGAGTCCCTATTAACCACCTCAGCCCCTATAGCTTAAACACCCTTAATGACCAGGCCACTTTTTACACTTCTGACCTACACTACTTTAACCGTTTATTGCTCGGTCATGCAACTTACCACCCAAATGAATTTTACCTCCTTTTCTTCTCACTAATAGAGCTTTCATTTGGTGGTATTTCATTGCTGCTGACATTTTTACTTTTTTTGTTATTAATCGAAATTTAAAGATTTTTTTGAAAAAAAATGACATTTTTCACTTTCAGTTGTAAAATTTTGCAAAAAAAACGACATCCATATATGAATTTTGCTCTAAATTTATTGTTCTACATGTCTTTGATAAAAAAAAAATGTTTGGGTAAATAAAAAATGGTTTGGGTAAAAGTTATAGCGTTTACAAACTATGGTGCAAAAATGTGAATTTCCGCTTTTTGAAGCAGCTCTGACTTTCTGAGCACCTGTCATGTTTCCTGAGGTTTTACAATGCCCAGACAGTACAAACACCCCACAAATGACCCCATTTCGGAAAGTAGACACCCTAAGGTATTCGCTGATGGGCATAGTGAGTTCCTAGAACTTTTTATTTTTTGTCACAAGTTAGCGGAAAATGATGATTTTATTTTATTTATTTTTTTTCTTACAAAGTCTCATATTCCACTAACTTGTGACAAAAAATAAAAACTTCCATGAACTCACTATGCCCATCAGCGAATACCTTGGGGTGTCTTCTTTCCAAAATGGGGTCACTTGTGGGGTAGTTATACTGCCCTGGAATTCTAGGGGCCCAAATGTGTGGTAAGTAGTTTGAAATCAAAATCTGTAAAAAATGGCCGGTGAAATCCGAAAGGTGCTCTTTGGAATGTGGGCCCCTTTGCCCACCTAGGCTGCAAAAAAGTGTCACACATGTGGTATCTCCGTACTCAGGAGAAGTTGGGCAATGTGTTTTGGGGTGTCATTTTACATATACCCATGCTGGGTGAAATAAATATCTTGGCAAAAAACAACTTTTCCAATTTTTTTATACAAAGTTGGCATTTGACCAAGATATTTCTCTCACCCAGCATGGGTATATGTAAAATGACACCCCAAAACACATTGCCCAACTTCTCCTGAGTACGGAGATACCACATGTGTGACACTTTTTTGCAGCCTAGGTGGGCAAAGGGGCCCACATTCCAAAGAGCACCTTTCGGATTTCACAGGCCATTTTTTACACATTTTGATTTCAAAATACTTCCCACACATTTGGGCCCCTAGAATGCCAGGGCAGTATAACTACCCCACAAGTGACCCCATTTTGGAAAGAAGACACCCCAAGGTATTCCGTGAGGGGCATGGCAAGTATCTAGAATTTTTTATTTTTTGTCACAAGTTAGCGGAAAATGATGATTTTTTCTTTTTTTTTCTTACAAAGTCTCATATTCCACTAACTTGTGACAAAAAATAAAAACTTCCATGAACTCACTATGCCCATCAGCGAATACCTTGGGGTGTCTTCTTTCCAAAATGGGGTCACTTGTGGGGTAGTTATACTGCCCTGGGATTCTAGGGGCCCTAATGTGTGGTAAGTAGTTTGAAATCAAAATCTGTAAAAAATGGCCGGTGAAATATGCTGGGTGAGATAAATATCTCGGTCAAATGCCAAATTTGTATAAAAAAATGGGAAAAGTTGCCTTTTGCCAAGATATTTCTCTCACCCAGCATGGGTATATGTAAAAAGACACCCCAAAACACATTGCCCAACTCCTCCTGAGTACGGGAATACCAGATGTGTGACACTTTTTTGCAGCCTAGGTGGGCAAAGGGGCACACATTCCAAAGAGCACCTTTCGGATTTCACCGGCTATTTTTTACAGATTTTGATTTCAAACCACTTCTCACGCATTCGGCCCCTAAAATGCCAGGGCAGTATAACTACCCCACAAGTGACCCCATTTTGGAAAAAAGACACCCCAAGGTATTTCGTGATGGGCATAGTGAGTTCATGGAAGTTTTTATTTTTTGTCACAAGTTAGTGGAATATGAGACTTTGTAAGGAAAAATATATAAATATAAAAAATCATAATTTTCCGCTAACTTGTGACAAAAAATAAAAAATTCTAGGAACTCGCCATGCCCCTCACGGAATACCTTGGGGTGTCTTCTTTCCAAAATGGGGTCACTTGTGGGGTAGTTATACTGCCCTGGCATTCTAGGGGCCCTAATGTGTGGTAAGTAGGTAAATGACCTGTGAAATCCTAAAGGTGCTCTTTGGAATGTGGGCCCCTTTGCCCACCTAGACTGCAAAAAAGGGTCACACATGTGGTATCGCCGTATTCAGGAGAAGTTGGGCAATGTGTTTTGGGGTGTCTTTTTACATATACTCATGCTGGGTGAGAGAAATATCTCGGCAAAAGACAACTTTTCCCATTTTTTATACAAAGTTGGCATTTGACCATGATATTTATCTCACCCAGCATGGGTATATGTAAAATGACACCCCAAAACACATTGCCCAATTTCTCCTGAGTACGGCGATACCAGATGTGTGACACTTTTTTGCAGCCTAGATGCGCAAAGGGGCCCACATTCCTTTTATGAGGGCATTTTTAGACATTTGGATCCCAGACTTCTTCTCACGCTTTAGGGCCCCTAGAATGCCAGGGCAGTATAAATACCCCACATGTGACCCAATTCTGGAAAGAAGACACCCCAAGGTATTCAATGAGGGGCATGGCGAGTTCATAGAATTATTATTTTTTTGGCACAAGTTAGCGGAAATTGATATATATATATATTTTTTTTCTCACAAAGTCTCCCTTTCCGCTAACTTGGGACAAAAATTTCAATCTTTCATGGACTCATGGATCACCCCCTGTCATTGATCACCCCCCTGTAAGGCTGCATTCAGATGTCCGTATGTGTTTTGCGGATCCGATCCATGTATCAGTGGATCCGTAAAAATCATACGGACATCTGAATGCAGCCTTACAGGGGGGTGATCAATGACAGGGGGGTGATCAATGACAGGGGGGTGATCAATGACAGGGGGGTGATCAGGGAGTCTATATGGGGTGATCACCCCCTGTCATTGATCACCCCCCTGTAAGGCTGCATTCAGATGTCCGTATGCGTTTTGCGGATCCGATCCATGTATCAGTGGATCCGTAAAAATCATACGGACATCTGAATGCAGCCTTACAGGGGGGTGATCAATGACAGGGGGGTGATCAGGGAGTCTATATGGGGTGATCACCCCCTGTCATTGATCACCCCCCTTAAGGCTGCATTCAGATGTCCGTATGCGTTTTGCGGATCCGATCCATGTATCAGTGGATCCGTAAAAATCATACGGACATCTGAATGCAGCCTTACAGGGGGGTGATCAATGACAGGGGGGTGATCAATGACAGGGGGGTGATCAATGACAGGGGGGTGATCAGGGAGTCTATATGGGGTGATCACCCCCTGTCATTGATCACCCCCCTGTAAGGCTGCATTCAGATGTCCGTATGCGTTTTGCGGATCCGATCCATGTATCAGTGGATGCGTAAAAATCATACGGACATCTGAATGCAGCCTGACAGGGGGGTGATCAGGGAGTCTATATGGGGTGATCACCCCCTGTCATTGATCACCACCCTGTAAGGCTGCATTCAGATGTCCGTATGCGTTTTGCGGATCCGATTCATGTATCAGTGGATCCGTAAAAATCATATGGACATCTGAATGCAGCCTTACAGGGGGGTGATCAATGACAGGGGGGTGATCAGGGAGTCTATATGAGGTGATCACCCCCGTCATTGATCACCCCCCTGTAAGGCTGCATTCAGATGTCCGTATGCGTTTTGCGGATCCGATCCATGTATCAGTGGATCCGTAAAAATTATACGGACATCTGAATGAAGCCTTACAGGAGGGTGATCAATGACAGGGGGTGATCAATGACAGGGGGGTGATCAGGGAGTCTATATGGGGTGATCACCTCCGTCATTGATCACTCCCTGTAAGGCTCTATTCAGACGTCCGTATGTGTTTTGCGGATCCGATCCATCTATCAGTGGATCCGTAAAAATCATACGCATGTCTGAATGGAGCCTTACAGGGGGTTATCAATGACAGGGGGGTGATCAATGACAGGGGGGTGATCAGGGAGTCTATATGGGGTGATCTGGGGTGATCAGGGGTGAATAAGGGGTTAATAAGTGACGGGGGGGGGGTGGTGTAGTGTAGTGTGGTGCTTGGTGCTACATATTACTGAGCTACCTGTGTCCTCTGGTGGTCGATCCAAACAAAGGGGACCACCAGAGGACCAGGTAGCAGGTATATTAGACGCTGTTATCAAAACAGCGTCTAATATACCTGTTAGGGGTTAAAAAAAACACATCTCCGGCCTGCCAGCGAACGATCGCTGCTGGCAGGCTGGAGATCCACTCGCTTACCTTCCGTTCCTGTGAACGCGCGCGCCTGTGTGCGCGCGTTCACAGGAAATCTCGCGTCTCGCGAGAGGACGCGCCGATGCGTCCAGGAGGAATCAATCAACCACCTCCAGGACGCGTCGCTGCGTTCGGCGGTCCGGAGGTGGTTAATATACCATCGGATCTGCGTTTTCTCCAATCCGATGGTATATTTGAACTTGAAGCGTCCCAATCACCATGGGAACGCCTCTATGTTAGAATATAACATCGGATTTAAGTTAGATCGTGAAAACTCAGATCCGACAGTATATTCTAACACAGAGGCATTCCCATAGTGATGGGGACGCTTCAAGTTAGAATATACTGAGAACTGTGTACATAACTGCCCCCTGCTGCCTGGCAGCACCTGATCTCTTACAGGGGGCTGTGATCTGAACAATTAACCCCTCAGGTGCGGCACCTGAGGGGTTAATTGTGCGTATCATAGCCCCCTGTAAGAGATCAGGTGCTGCCAGGCAGCAGGGGCCAGACCCCCCTACCTCCCCATTTTTAAATTCATTGGTGGCCAGTGCGGCCCCCCCTCCCTCCCCAGTATTAAATTCATTGGTGGCCAGTGCGGCCCCCCCTCCCTCCCTCCCCAGTATTAAATTCATTGGTGGCCAGTGCGGCCCCCCTCCCTCGCTCCCCAGTATTAAATTCATTGGTGACCAGTGCGGCCTCCCCTCTCCCCCCCCCCTAATTAAAATCACCCCCCCCATCATTGGTGGCAGCGGAGAGTTCCGATCGGAGTCCCAGTATAATCGCTGGGGCTCCGATCGGTTACCATGGCAGCCAAGACGCTACTGCAGTCCTGGCTGCCATGGTTACTTAGCAATTTTAGAAGCATTATACTTACCTGCGCTGTCTGTGGCCGGCCGGTCGCTCCTCTTACTGGTAAATGACAGGTCTGTGCTATAAGCATCGCGCCGCACAGACCTTTCACTGTTAATGTGTGTGTGTGTGTGATGAGGGGGGGGTCTGATGTGCAGGGGGGTACTGGTTCAGAGAGGAACGAATGTGCGGTGGTGGGGGGGGGGGGGTCCTGGTACATAGAGGAACTAATATATATGTGTGTGATGGGGGGTCTGATGTGCAGAGGGGTACTGGTACAGAGAGGCACTAATGTGTGGTGGTGGGGGGGGGGGGTACTGGTAAAGAGAGGAACTAATGTGTGTGATGAGGGGGGGGGGGGTCTGATGTGCAGGGGGGTACTGGTACAGAGAGGAACGAATGTGCGGTGGTGGGGGGGGGGTCCTGGTACATAGAGGAACTAATATATATGTGTGTGATGGGGGGGTCTGATGTGCAGGGGCCCCCTACACATCAGACCCACCCATCAGACACATATATATTAGTTCCTCTATGTACCAGTACCCCCCCCACCCCCCCCCCCCCCCCGCACATTCGTTCCTCTCTGTACCAGTACCCCCCTGCACATCAGACCCCCCCCCCCCCTCATCACACACATTAATTCCTCTCTGTACCAGTACCCCCCTGCCAGGGGGGGGGGGGGGGGGGGTACTGGTACAGAGAGGAACTAATGTGTGTGGGGGGAGGGGGGGTGCCTGTCACTCACCAGTACTCTTCAGAAGTTGGATTCCAAAGCAAAGTCGATGTTCTTTGCTGCACCGTCCGACTCCTGACTCCAAGGAGGACCAGTCACTGGTCGCCGCACTGATCACTCCACACAGGCGCGCGGGAAGGAGTTGACGTCACCTAACGTGAGGTCAACTCCCTGCCTGCGCCAGCCTGAGCCGTACTCTGCAACGACCCGCCCCCCTCCACTAGCTGCCCAGCCAACGACATTAGGGAGGAGATACTGCCAGCTCTCCGCTGCGCTCCGGTACCGGAAACCCACGTACTGGGCGCACGGAGAGGTGCTGGTACTCTCCAGGGTAATTTTTGGAAGTGGCGGTACTGAGTACCGCCGCGTTCCGGCCCACTTCAAGCACTGGATGTGAAAACTCAGATCTGAAAAAGCTGTTATGCAGACGGATCCGTTCTGAACAGATGCAAGCGTTTGCATTATAGGTGCGGATCCGTCTGTGCAGATACCAGACGGATCCACACCGAACGCAAGTGTGAAAGTAGCCTTAGCGCACATATTTGCTCAAACGTGTGTCGGGCCCATCTAAAAGGCGTCAAGGTGGCTTCCGCAGATGGGTACCTAATAGTGTTGAGCGAACTTCTGTTTTAAGTTCGGCGTCTAAAGTTCGGCTTCCGGTTAGCGGAGAATCCCGATATGGATTCCGAATTCCGTTGTGGTCCGTGGTAGCAGAATCAATAATGGCCGATTATTGATTCCGCTACCACGGACCACAACGGAATTCGGAATCCATATCGGGATTCTCCGCTAACCGGAAGCCGAACTTTAGACGCCGAACTTAAAACAGAAGTTCGCTCAACACTAGTCCCTAACACTAAATATACTGCCTCTCTTTGGACTTACTTAAGCCTACAATATTCAGGGCAGTGTAGAGACCAGCTACATACGTACTCTGCTCAGAAGTCCCAGGTAGATGGGCGTGTTCAGTCTAAAAGAGGCGCTACCCTCAATATATACTACAAGAGAATTTAGACTAGAACTTTCAGAATCACAGGTGCATATCCATGAAGCAAACATAATTACAAAAAACAAGATGGCTGCACACCATTATACATACAAACAATAGAGCTAAGAAATGGGGGTCATTCTCAATAAAAGTGGTGCAATACCGACTATAAATGAGTTAATGGAAGCTCTTAGTGCACATATTTGCTCAAACATGTGTCGGGCCCATCTACCAGGCGTCAAGGTGGCTTCCGCAGATGGGTCCCTAACACTAAATATACTGCCTCTCTTTGGACTTACTTAAGCCTACAATATTCAGGGCAGTGTAGAGACCAGCTACATACGTACTCTGCTTGTAATTATGCTTGCTTCATGGATATGCACCTGTGATTCTGAAGTTTCTAGTCTAAATTCTCTTGTAGTGAATACTGTATATGCCATACGGAAAAACGGAACGGAACAACGGAATGGAAACTGAAACACAACGGAAACAAAAAACAGAACAACGGATCCGTAAAAAACGGACTGCAAAACACTGAAAAAGCCATATGGTAGTGTGCAGGAGGCCTAAGGCTCCATTCACACGTCCGAAATTTCGTTCCGCATTTTGCGGAACGATGTGCTGCCCGAACACGGAATTGCGGACCCGCGCTTCCGTCTCCGCAATTCCGTTCCCCCAAAAAAATAGAACATGTCCTATTCTTGTCCGCGGACAAGAATAGGCAAATTCTATGGTGCCGGCAATGTGCGGTCCGCAAAATGCGGAACACACATTGCCGCTTTCCGTGTTTTGCGGATCCGCGGCTCCGTCGATCCGCAAAACACGTTGCGGACGTGTGAATGGAGCCTAATTCATTCAAAGCTTCTAGCAGGAATAATAAAGGAATGTCACAACATAAAGTCTCCAGATACAGTATGTACAGTCAGGTCCATAAATATTGGGACAGCGACACAATTCTAACATTTTTGGCTCTATACACCACCACAATGGATTTGAAATGAATGAACAAGATGTGATTTAACTGCAGACTGTCAGCTTTAATATGAGGGTATTTACATCCAAATCAGTTGAACGGTGTAGGAATTACAACAGTTTGCATATGTGCCTCCCACTTGTTAAGGGACCAAAAGTAATGGGACAATTGGCTTCTCAGCTGTTCCATGGCCAGGTGTGTGTTATTCCCTCATTATTCCAATTACAATGAGCAGATAAAAGGTCCAGAGTTCATTTCAAGTGTGCTATTTGCATTTGGAATCTGTTGCTGTCAACTCTCAAGATGAGATCCAAAGAGCTGTCACTATCAGTGAAGCAAGCCATTATTAGGCTAAAAAAAAAAAAAAAAAAAAAAAACATCAGAGAGATAGCAAAAACATTAGGCGTGGCCAAAACAACTGTTTGGAACATTCTTAAAAAGAAGGAACGCACCGTTGGGCTCAGCAACACCAAAAGACCCGGAAGACCACGGAAAACAACTGTGGTGGATGACCGAAGAATTCTTTCCCTGGTGAAGAAAACACCCTTCACAAGAGTTGGCCAGATCAAGAATACTCTCCAGGAGGTAGGTGTATGTGTGTCAAAGTCAACAATCAAGAGAAGACTTCACCATAGTGAATACAGAGGGTTCACCACGAGAAGTAAACCATTGGTGAGCCTCAAAAACAGGAAGGCCAGATTAGAGTTTGCCAAACGACATCTAAAAAAGCCTTCACAGTTCTGGAACAACATCCTATGGACAGATGAGACCAAGATCAACGTGTACCAGAATGATGGGAAGAGAAGAGTATGGAGAAGGAAAGGAACTGCTCATGATCCTAAGCATACCACCTCATCAGTGAAGCATGGTGGTGGTAGTGTCATGGCGTGGGCATGTATGGCTGCCAATGGAACTGGTTATCTTGTATTTATTGATGATGTCACTGCTGACAAAAGCAGCAGGGTGAATTCTGAAGTGTTTCAGGCAATATTATCTGCTCATATTCAGCCAAATGCTTTAGAACTCATTGGACGGCATTTCACAGTGCAGATGGACAATGACCCAAAGCATACTGCAAAAGCAACCAAAGAGTTTTTCAAGGGAAAGAAGTGGAATGTTATGCAATGGCCAAGTCAATCACCGGACCTGAATCCGATTGAGCATGCATTTCACTTGCTGAAGACAAAATTGAAGGGAAAATGCCCCAAGAACAAGCAGGAACTAAAGACCGTTGCAGTAGAGGCCTGACAGAGCATCACCAGGGATGAAACCCAGCGTCTGGTGATGTCTATGCGTTCCAGACTTCAGGCTGTAATTGACTGCAAAGGATTTGCAACCAAGTATTAAAAAGTGAAAGTTTGATGTATGATTATTATTCTGTCCCATTACTTTTGGTCCCTTAACAAGTGGGAGGCACATATGCAAACTGTTGTAATTCCTACACCGTTCACCTGATTTGGATGTAAATACCCTCAAATTAAAGCTGACAGTCTGCAGGTAAAGCACATCTTGTTCGTTTCATTTCAAATCCATTGTGGTGGTGTATAGAGCCAAAAATGTTAGAATTGTGTTGATGTCCCAATAGTTATGGACCTGGCTGTAATTACATGGGGAATGCAAATAGTTACTAAAACAGACCTGACAGGAGGAATGACAGGTTCTTGTTAAGGCCACACTAATCTGCAAAAAATAAAAAATAAATGGATGTATGCATGGTCCCATAGAAATAAATAGGTCAGTGTGCTCTGTACATCAAATAGAAAAATCCAACCATATGCATTAGACCTAAGATTTAGGGCTGTGTGTAAAGTAGCTCTCTCAACGTAATAGATTTACCTCCGATTTTATGGGAGACCTAATGTAACACAATGAATTGTGCCAACCTACAAACTCAGCTCTTCTGCATCTGCCAGGCTTTGCTACATCCATAAAGCTGCCTGTTCCGCAGCGAGTAAGTCTGCTTTTAAGTTGGAGATTTCATTTTTCAGGTCTGAGTAGCTTTCCACCTATCGCGGGCTTTATGCTGAATTTTTGTAATATGGTTTATAGGCAGTAAAATGTGACCCTAAAGAATGAGCTGTCACACAGCCAAATATCCTCCCATAAAGCAAGTCTTACCGCCGCTCAACATGATCCGAAAATGATGTTTTCAGCAGAATAATAACCCTATAAACTCTACCGCAGGATGCGCGCATCGTTATGAACTTCCTTTTGTGCCGTTAAATCCTGTTTTTCTTCAGCAGAAGATGTCTTTTCATTGTGTTGCTGCGTAAAAAGGTTTAAAAAATGTATGGTTTCATCCTGCGCCGGGTAATTGTTTGTAATACATTACACATGCATTCATAATGTATCATCCCTCATTCTATGCGAGCTGGAAATGACAAAGGAGGAGGATGTAAACAGGTGGAAGGCAAATGGAAAGGAGAAGAAAAAGAAGTCTCCTGGAAATATAAGGGATTCTTTACAAAATGCAGCTGAAGAGGTTTAGCCGCCTGCACAAAAGCTCCGACTCCAGAGGGGGCGAATGGTGGCGGCTAATATGTGCTAAGTGCTGTAAGCCACAATTAATTTAGAGTTGCTGGTAGAGAAGGGAGGCTATTTTGTCAGAAGCTGGAATAAAATCAAAATACGACGAGGCAAGAAGAGAAGGCGCTCAGGTGAGAGTGCGATGCCGAAATGCAATAAAGTGATGCATTATGGGACGGGAAGAAGAAGTGCGGGTCTAGCTAGATAACAGCCAGAGCACAATAATCTGGAGAGCCGAGAACATCTTCAGATAAAATAAATGGGTATTTTTTTATTATTTTTTTATATGAAACCTCTTGCTCAACACTTTCTGAAAGACAACATTTTAGATCCCTGAAGTGAGACGCAAACAAGGAATGGATTTCAGATGTTTGACCTCACGGATTATTCCACATTCATTTGGTAATACAAATGTATACACAATGGCAGTGACGTGTGTGTTGATGTGTGGATGTACCAGAGCTTACCCGTGAGGCACGCTGCCTGCGAATCAGACTAAGGCCCCTTGCTTTGATTAGGTCCGGATGCGTTCAGTGAAAGATGCGCGATTTCGCAAGAAGCAAGGACATTCAGTTTTGTCTGTGATCGCGTTCAGTTGTTCAGTTTTTAGCGCGCGGGTGCAATGCGTTTTAATGCGTTTTACACGCGCGTGATAAAAAAGTGAAGGAATGCAAACATCTCTCAGCAAACATCCGTGAGAAACGCATCGCATCCGCACTTGCTTGCGGATGCGATGCGATTTTTTCGCGCAGCCCCATTCACTTCTAGGGGGCCAGCGTTGCGTGAAAATCGCAGAATATAGAACATGCTGCAATTTTCACGCAACGCACAAGTGATGCGTGAAAACCAGCGCACATGTACACAGCCCCATTGAAAAAAACGGGTCCGGATTCCGTGCAGGCGCAATGCGTTCGCATCACGCATTGCACCCACGTGGGAAGACTCGCTCGTGTGAAAGGGGCCTAAGGGCTGATTCAGATAAAAGTATATTTGTGTCCGCTTCTGTTCCGCAATTCACATTCAGGCCACACCAACTCAAAGTCTGCGCTACACAGTCAGTGTTCGGTCAGTGATTTCCATCAGTCATTGTGAGCCAAAACCTGGTGTGGCTCTAAACACAGAGCAGGTGCAGATCTTTCCCTTATACCTTATGCCTGTGGAGGATCCAATCCTGGTTTTGGCTCACAATCACTGAGGGAAATCACTGACCAAACACTGACGTGTGAATGAGGCCTCATGCACACGACCGTTGTGTGCATCCGTGGCCGTTGTGTCGTTTTAATTTTTTTTTCGCGGACCCATTGACTTTCAATGGGTCCGTGGAAAAATCGTTTTGCAGCCGCATCCGTGATCCGTGTTTCCTGTCCGTCAAAAAAATAAGACCTGTCCTATTTTTTTGACGGACAACGGTTCACGGACCCATTCAAGTCAATGGGTCCGTGAAAGAACACGGATGCACACAAGATTGGCATCCGCGTCCGTGATCCGTGGCCGTAGGTTACTTTTTATACAGACGGATCCGAAGATCCGTCTGCATAAAAGCCTTTTCAGAGATGAGTTTTCACTTCGTGAAAACTCAAATCCGACAGTATATTCTAACACAGAGGCGTTCCCATAGTGATGGGGATGCTTCTAGTTAGAATATACTGAGAACTGTGTACATGACTGCCCCCTGCTGCCTGGCAGCACCCGATCTCTTACAGGGGGCTGTGATCCGCACAATTAACCCCTCAGGTGCTGCACCTGAAGGGGTTAATTGTGCATATCATAGCCCCCTATAAAAGATCAGGGGCTGCCAGGCAGCAGGGGGCAGACCCCTCTCCCTCCCCAGTTTAAATATCATTGGTGGCCAGTGTGCGCCCCCCCCCCCCCGCCTATTGTAATATCATTGGTGGCTAGTGTGCGGGCTCCCACCCCGGCCCCCCTCAATTGTATTAATATCTTTGGTGGCCAGTGTGCGGCCTCCCCTCCCCCGCCCCCCCCCCCTCTACTGTAATATCATTGGTGGCCAGTGTGCGGCCCCCCCTCTATTGTATTAATATCATTGGTGGCCAGTGTGCGGCCTCCCCTCCCCCGCCCCCCCCTCCGTCGGCCCCCCTCCCCCCCCCTCTATTGTAATTTCATTGGTAGCCAGTGTGCGGCCTCCCCCCCCCCCCCCCGCCCGATCATTGGTGGCAGCGGAGATTCCGATCGGAGTCCCAGTTTAATCGCTCTGGGGCTCCTATCGGTAACCATGGCAACCAGGACGCTACTGCAGGCCTGGTTGCCATGGTTACTTAGCAATATTACAATATTAGAAGCATCATACTTACCTGCTGGCTGCTGCGATGTCTGTCTCCGGCCGGGAGCTCCTCCTACTGGTAAGTGACAGATCATTAAGCAATGCGCCGCACAGACTGTTGGTAGTCACTCTCAGGAAAGGAGAAGGGGGGAGGGGAACCAACTAACCCCTGGCCCCAACATGCCATGCGGCACCTGAAGGGTTAATTGTGCTGATCACAGCCCCCTGTAAAAGATCGGGTGCTGCCAGGCAGCAGGGGGCAGTCATGTACACAGTTTGTAGTATATTCTAACTAGAAGCGTCCCCATCACTATGGGAACGCCTCTGTGTTAGAATATACTGTCGGATATGAGTTTCACGATGTAACCTCATATCCGACAGTATATTCTAACATAGAGGCGTTCCCATGGTGATGGGGACTCTTCAAGTTAAAATATACCATCGGATTGGAGAAAACTCTGATCCTATGGTATATTAACTCCTGACTTTACATTGAAAGTCAATGGGGGACGGATCCGTTTGAAATTGCACCATATTGTGTCAACGTCAAACTGATCCGTCCCCATTGACTCGCATTGAAATTCAGGACGGATCCGTTTGGCTCCGCACGGCCAGGCGGACACCAAAACGACAGTTTTTTCATGTCCGTGGATCCTCTAAAAATCAAGGAAGACCCACGGATGAAAAAACGGTCACGGATCACGGACCAACGGACCCCGTTTTTGCGGACCGTAAAAAAAAACTGTCGTGTGTATGAGGCCTGAGGCTTTATATCCACAAGTATCAGCTTACAGCTGTTAGCCAGGAGTTCAAGGGGAAGTCATCTGCAAAACAGCCTACCAGAGGTGCCATTAACGGCCACTTTGACAGCCACCATACCTCATCATCATGGGATAGAAACTGCACATTGTAAAAACTACTGCTGGGTGTACTACAAGTTATATTTTGCAGTGAGTAAAGAGAGACTTCTTTTAAGGCTAGTTTCACATTAGCGGCAGGGGAGTCCGGCAGGCTGTTCCGGCGGGTGAACAGCCTGTCGGATCCATCCTGCTGCTAGTTCACGTGTGCCCCCGGACTGCCGCTGTGTCCCCATTGACTATAATGGGAGCAGAGGCGGAGTTACGGCAGCGCACGGCGAGAGGCAGACGGACTAAAAGTACGACATGCAGTACTTTTAGTCCAGCTGCCTCTCGCCGTGTGCTGCCGTGCCGCCGCCGGAACTCCGCCCCCGCCCCCATTATAATCAATGGGGACGGAGCGGCAGTCCAGGAGCACATGTGAACTAGCGGCAGGACGGATCCGACAGGCTGTTCACCCACCGGAACAGCCTGCCGGACTCCCATGCCGCTAATGTGAAAGTACCCTTAGCCTCATTCACACGTCAGTGTTTGGTCAGTGATTTCCATCAGTGATTGTGAGCCAAAACCAGGACTGGAGCCTCCACAGACAAAAGGTATAAGGGAAAGATCTGCACCTGCTCTGTGTTTAGAGCCGCACCTGGTTTTGGCTCAAAATCACTCATGGAAATCACTGACCGAACACTGATGTGTGAATGAGGCTTAACCTCAGTGGTTAAATCACCTTTCCACTGACCCAATTCCCAGGGAATAAAGCCATGAGGGACTACACAATGACACAACATCTCATCAGGGCCACCTCCACTCCCATTCTCTGCACCAGCTCCTCATGGGCTTGCTGCAGAAATATTACTATAAGGCATAAGCTCATTTTATATCGGATTAATCGGAGATACACATAGGCAAAGTATGGCTCAACTGAGTTCAATGAGTGCTGTATTTTATGTATACATGTCTCAGAGCTGATATATGTTGTGTGCATGAGGCTTTAACCACAGTCTTATGTAAAACACTGATTGTAAAGCCTTATTTTTCCATTTTATACCATCAGCCCTCTACTGTAGTGCAATTTACCCCTGGCGTCACTTGTTGCATGGTCCATTGGATGTTGTATGTAAGTGCTCTGTCGGGAGATGTGTACTCTTTATTTGTTTGTGTGGCCACCTAATGGCATTGGTGTGAATTGCAGCCTTTCAAGCAGTGGTGTACATAGAGAAGTAAGGGCCCCATAGCAAGGATCAAACCAGGCCCCCACACAGGACAGAAGGGTTTCCGCCTAAGCCCTTTTCAATGACCCTTGGGCTATTTTTCCACTGCTTCATTTGCTAAAAGTTGTTCCTTTAGAGCAGGCATGCTCAACCTGCGGCCCTCCAGCTGTTGCAAAACTCCCAGCATGCCCGAACAGCCTACAGCAGGGAATTGTGGGAGTTGTAGTTTCACAACAGCTGGAGGGCCGCAGGTTGAGCATGCCTGCCTTAGAGGGTAGAGTCCTGACCAAGTTTTCACCTCCAGTAGAAGAGGAGATAATCCCAACTGGGCCCCCTCTTGTCCTGGGCCCCATAGCAGTCGCATGGTCTGCCGCTATGGTAGTTACGCCCCTGCTTTCAAGGATTTTGCTCGGATGTGGTGATTTAGAATAGAATTTGTATTGTGAGTAATTGGAGTCCTTAAACAGGAACAAACAGTAATCTCCCTTTTCATGCTAACTGGCCCTCAGGATTATTATTTTCTTTTTATCTAATTTACTTACCAGTTTTGCTCGCTGATCTGTAATCTCACAGATCTCTCCGATACTGGGTTTTCCTGCTTCCTGTGAGATGGTGGCACAGGCTCCAGTATTAATTAGATGAATAAGAGACATAATATACTCATGTTAGTAAACTAATTTATTTTTATTAATGGAAAGATTTAAGCCACAAGGTTTATTATTTACTTATAATAAATAAAATTACCATAACTAGATAACTAAATACATACAACAAATGAACATGTCTACTCAATTAAATTGAGCGACTTACCCCATAATAAACATTGCGACGAGTTAAATAATTGGATGGGTGGGAGGGAACAGTTTGTTTTCTGTTCCGAGAATGCGCACTTACGTTATGTTCCTCTTTTTTTATAGGTATCCCTAGCCATGACCGTTAGGCTGACATCCAATCATGGCGAAGATGTTGTCACTCGCTGCTGCCAGAAGTTTCCTTAAAGAGGACCTTTCACCGATTCTTACCCTATGAACTAACTATACAGACATGTAGAGCGGCGCCCAGGGATCTCACTGCACTTACTATTATCCCCGGGCGCCGCTCCGTTCTCCCGTTATGCCCTCCGGTATTTCCGCTCACTAAGTTATAGTAGGCGGAGATACCAGTCCCTAAGTTATGGTAGGCGGAGTCTGCCCTAGCGCTGGCCAATCGCAGCGCAGAGCTCACAGCCTGGGAGGTTATTTTCTCCCAGGCTGTGAGCTCTGCAATGCGATTGGCCAGCGCTAGGGCAGACTCCGCCTACCATAACTTAGGGAACGGAGATACCGGAGGACATAGCAGGAGAACGGAGCGGCGCCCGGGGATAATAGTAAGTGCAGAGAGATCCCCGGGCGCCGCTCCACATGTATGTATACTTAGTTCATAGGGTAAGAATCGGTGAAAGGTCCTCTTTAAATGACACCTATTACAAGGTAAGATAATTGTATTACTATGTACAAATGCAATAAATAGAACCATGGCACCATGTGTTCCCTTCATTGTATTTCCAAATGAATTAGGGCCCTTACATTGTGTAAAAGCTCTCTGGTCTTCTCTTCCGGTTTGAAGAGTGAACGGCACATCACTTGGAATGACTTGTTGAGGCGCTTGTTAGGTGCAGTGGGAGGGGGCAGGGTTGTGGCCATTTTGGCGATGGGTGAGTGCAGTGCGTGGGAGTTAGGTGCAGTGGGAGGGGGCAGGTTTGTGGTCATTCTAGTGATGGGTGAGTGCAGTGCGTGGGAGTTAGGTGCAGTGTGAGGGGGCAGACTTGTGGTCATTCTAGCGATGGGTGAGTGCAGTGCGTGGGAGTTAAGTGCAGTGGGAGGGGGCAGGCTTGTCGCCATTCTAGTGATGGGTTAGTGCAGTGCATGGGAGTTAGGTGCAGTGGGAGGGGGCAGACTTGTGGCCATTCTAGTGATGGGTGAGTGCAGTGCACAGGAGTTAGGTGTAGTGGGAGGGGGCAGACTTGTGACCATTCTAGAGATGGGTGAGTGCAGTGCGTGGGAGTTAGGTGCAGTGGGAGGGGGCAGGCTTGTGGTCATTCTAGCGATGGGTGAATGCAGTGCACGGGAGATAGGTGCAGTGGGAGGGGGCAGACTTGTGGCTTTTCTAGTGATGGGTGAGTGCAGTGCACGGGAGTTAGGTGCAGTGGGAGGGGGCAGACTTGTGACCATTCTAGAGATGGGTGAGTGCAGTGCGTGGAAGTTAGGTGCAGTGGGAGGGGGCAGGCTTGTCGCCATTCTAGCGATAGGTGAGTGCAGTTTGTGGGAGTTAGGTGCAGTGGGCGGGGGCAGACTTGTGGTCATTCTAGCGATGGGTGAGTGCAGTGCGTGGGAGTTAGGTGCAGTGGGAGGGGACAGACTTGCGGCCATTCTAGTGATGGGTGAGTGCAGTGCACAGGAGTTAGGTGCAGTGGGAGGGGGCAGACTTGTGACCAATCTAGAGATGGGTGAGTGCAGTGCGTGGGAGTTAGGTGCAGTGGGAGGGGGCAGGCTTGTGGTCATTCTAGCGATGGGTAAGTGCAGTGCACGGGAGATAGGTGCAGTGGGAGGAGGAAGACTTGTGGCCATTCTAGTGATGGGTTAGTGCAGTGCACGGGAGATAGGTGCAGTGGGAGGGGGCAGACTTGTGACCATTCTAGAGATGTGATCTGGAGGGTATTGTCGACAGGTATTGTTAGGAATAGTGTTTAGGAAAGCTGGATTTGATCCTGGAGAATTCATTTAACAAAACATCAGGAAAGTTAAGGATGACAAACTCAGCTCAATTTGACTAATTCAGTCTAACTACACCTGTATTTTAAGAATAATTGAAGCTTTTGTTTACCTTAAAGAGGGTTTACAGTTAAAGGGGTGCAATCGAAATGCAAAATTTCACAATTTATTTCATGTGTCTTGGTATTTTTTTTGCGGATCCATTGTAATAATGCCTATCCTAGGACATGCTCTATTTTTTTTGCGGGGCTACGGAACGGACTTACGGATACAGATAGTACACTGTGTGCTGTCAGCATTTTTTGCGGACCCATTGAAATTAATGGGTCCGCATCCTATGCGCAAAAAAACGGAACGGACACAGAAACAAGATACGTTCGTGTGCATGTAGCCTTACTTTTATGGTGTGTGATGTGAAGTAGCTAATGGTGTAAATCTGTCAAGTTACACGCATGGCAGATGAAGTGGTGTTCATTACAATTACAACATTTAGATCCTCTTACACTCGTTCTAGACGCTTTCTTCATTGAGAAAAAGTGAGGATCAAATGCTACGGAACTGCAGAAGGTTCTTGTGATGTGAACTGCAGCCGGCTAAGGCTACTTTCACACCTGCGTTCGGGTGTCCGCTTGTGAGCTCCGTTTGAAGCGTTCAGCCTCCGCTCCGCTCAGCAAGCGGACACCTGAACGCTGCTTGCAGCGTTCGGGTGTCCGCCTGGCCGTGCGGAGGCAAGCGGATCCGTCCAGACTTACAATGTAAGTCAATGGGGACGGATCCGCTTGAAGATGACACAATATGGCTCAATCTTCAAACGGATCCGTCCCCCATTGACTTTCAATGTAAAGTCTGGACGGATCCGTTCAGGCTACTTTCACACTTAGAATTTTTTTTAAACTATAATGCAGACGGATCCGTTCTGAACGGATCCAAACGTCTGCATTATAGGAGCGGATCCGTCTGAGCAGACGCCAGACGGACCCGCTCTGAACGGTAGTGTGAAAGTAGCCTTAGGGTTTGGCTGGCATGGTGCAAATGGAGTTTCTATGTTTCTAACAGCAAAGTGTTAAATTAATAAAAATCTGTGTACCATGTTAGTCAGTAGATAGATAAGATAAAACCTGAGAGTCCTCATCATTGATACCTTTTAATTGCTAACTGAATGGATAATGAGAAATACAGAGGTGGCAGAACTAAAAGGAACTGTGATAACATGTCACAGTGGTATCTCGTGACAAAAGCCACTGAAAGACATTAAAAAAGTCAATTAACATTTTCTTGTCATTGTTAACCATTACCTTTAGCTCTGCTACATCTGCAGCAAGGTCTCTTCATCAGGCAATTTGAGGAGTCACATATTTATACACAATAAGGCCTCTTGCACACAAACATATTTTTCTTCCATTTCTGTTCCGTTTTTTTACAGGTCCATATACGGAATCATTATTTTCAATGGGGAGTCAAAAAAAAGGATGCAACACGAACGTCACACCAATGTATCCGTTTTTTTACGGACCACAAAATACAAACGGTTGTGTGCATAAGCCCTAAGACGTAGGAACAGAGTGGTAAATGAGAGGTGTGAAAAAAAGCAGAACAATATGATGTAGAGAATTAAAGGGGTTTGCGTGTTGATATTGCAATGAGCAGGACACTGGGTCAGTGGGCATGCCATGCAGTGGGTCAGTATATATGTGTATAAGTTTGTGACGCCAGTTGCAGCTTGCACAGGTACTGTAGCAGGTCCCTTTAAGATGTAATAAGCTTGCGTACCAGGTGAGGAATGCCAGAGAGGGATATTGTCTCTGTATAGTGTCAACGGTGTCTCCTACCTGTGGTACGGCTGGACTCCTGGATCCTGGCTCACATGCAACAAAATTAAGTGCTGTTAATAGGAGTAACTGAGGAATGATGGGATTCCACACAGATAATAGGGTCCAACTTGTCTTTACTTGATGTTATGATATGCAGCTTTTGATCCATACAAGTATACAGCAATAGTCTAGAGTCCCAGCAGGTATTGGCAATATGTGGCAGGAATTTATATGTATTCTGCATCTGATCATACGCCTATTAGAATCTGGCAGGTATCTATCTTCTGCTCTGTCTTGAGTCTGCTTGGTTTGGGCCTGACTAGCTGAAGAGGTACTTATCTTCTCTTTATCTTTGGATCTTTACTTACAGGACTGCTCGCAGGGTATGATGGTGGCTTCCTGGAGATCTGATAGTTCTGTGAAGGGCTGCTTTCTTTGTCCACACCTGAGTTAAGGGACTCAGGCCGGGAAGGTTGATCTTGGGCCTCAGCAAAGGCTTGGATCCCTGGTTGGGGTCCCTGTTTCTGGGAGCTCCTACTAACACAGCCTACCCCAGCAGGGGGTGGCTCACACACTGCTCTAACTTCCTTCTCCTCCTCATAAAGCATGGCATGGGACATCCCACTTCTGCTCATGTAGGGGAGACTAGACTGGAATGGTCTGTTCCAGGCTAGAAGCTAACTCTGACCTGTTGTATACTGCTGCCACCTGCTGGTGTACATTAAGAACTACAGCAAATATATAAAACACAGGCATAAAAATGTACATTTTGGCAAATACACAGTTATATTACACAAGATGGTAAAACACATTCGTACTAACATTATGAAGCAGGGGAACAGAAGTTTGGTGACATACTTCAGGATGTTACAATATCACTAGGATATGCCATCAATGTCAGATAGGTGACCCATTCCTTATCTCCGGGACCCACTCCTATTTCCACATCGGGCCACTAAGTGAAAAGAGAGTAGATATGTGCGACCACCCTCTGTTTACCACTATGGGAGTTCCAAAAATAGCCAAGTACTGGGTATTGCTGGCAATCCCATAGAAGTAAATGAATAGGTAGCCATGTATTCGCGGTGTGGTACCCTCTCCATTCACTGCTCGCTTGGTTATTTTCAGAACTCCCATTGCAGTGAATGGAGAGCAAACCGCGCACATGCACTTCAGGAGAAGATTGTGGAAACAGGAGCCAGTCACAGCAAAATGCCATCAATGTCTGAGATGGGAATACCACTTTATATCTCTGCTCTTTCTGAGTTCAGTTGTACACAGGTGAGGTCTTATCAGTGACTGACAGCTATCTCTGTATACACACTTACACACACAATGTTATCACTGATTACACGTCCCCTGTGTACAACTGAGCTCAGAAAAAGCAGCGTTTTAAATGTATAAGGTATTAAAAGGCTTATTGAATCTTTTCCCACAAAACTATATATCAATGTGCTCAGCTCCCACTGCTCTATAACATGCTGCCTGCAGTTTACACTGCATTTTGTGATCACAGATCCTTTTTAATTGACATAAATCGAAGCGATACATTAATTCCTGTTCCAAGTGTGTTAAAGGTTGATCTAAATTTGTATTCCCAGACTCCCCTGTCTCTCTGGGATTTAAAATGACCTTTTAATACTAAAAGTTTCATGTTTCGGATGTCGCGGAAGGGCTACAAAAATGTTTGGCACAGGTAGATCTGTCCTGTCTTCTTTTATTGTTGACAATGTTTTTGTTCTTAGTCTTTGCCCTGTTTGACCTACATAAAGATCCCCAGTAGCACATTTGGTACATATCATGAAGTAGACCTCATCTGGTGTGGTATAGGTGAAGGTATCTTGTAATTCTGATTTGTGTTATGAATCTTTATCTTGTATGTGGTCATTATATATAGGGTTGAGCGAACCCGAACTGTAAAGTTCGGGTTCGTACCGAACTTTATGATTTTTGGACCCCGGACCCGAACCCGAACATTTCAGTAAAAGTTTGGGTTTGGGTTCGGTGTTCGGCGCTTTCTTGGCGCTTTTTGAAAGGCTGCACAGCAGCCAATCAACAAGCGTCATACTACTTGCCCCAAGAGGCCATCACAGCCATGCCTACTAATGGCATGACTGTGATTGGCCAGAGCAGCATGTGACCCAGCCTCTATATAAGCTGGAGTCACGTAGCGCCGCACGTCACTCTGCTGTTACTAGTGTAGGGAGAGGATGCTGCTGGACTTGTGATTCAGGGAGAGAATAGGAGAGAATCTAACTCAGCGATCTACAGACAAATAGTTGTGTGGGTGCAGGGCACTATCGTTTTACCCTGGCCTGAGCTCATTTACCAAAAAATACCAACTTTTAGAATTCTGTTAGTTAGGTGGGTGGCGGCGGCGGCCATTTTATACATGCTCAGTGCACTAGCACTGCATCTAAACTTTTGGGACATTGCAAATCACCATTTTTTGGGAGCAAACTACAACATCTGTATTAGTCAGTGTGCAATTTAAGATAGAAATACACCCATCGTTTTCTGGGGTTTGAAAAACGCACTCTTTTTTTCAAAAAACAGTATTTTCCAGATATGGAAGTGTTAAATTCAAGTTTAATATATACAGCTTCCATATTCTGTTAGCAAAAAAATACTTTTTGGGCAATCTACAACATCTGTATTAGTCAGGTGTGCACTTTAAGGTAGAAATACACCCATCATTTTCTGGGGTTTGAAAAACACACTTTTTTTTCTCAAAAAACAGTATTTTCCAAATCTGGTTTGAATCAGGCATTTGAAATACAGCCATTTAAAATACAGCCATTTTGTGCAAAGATATATTTACTTCAGGCCTACACTGATTCAGGGCATGTGAGATCCCCCCTATACATACAGGGGTTTGATTCAGCCATTTGAAATACAGCCATTTGAAATACAGCCATTTTGTGCAAAGATATATTTACTTCAGGCCTTCACTGGTTCAGACCGTGTGAGATACCCCCCTACATACAGGGGTTTTAATCAGCCATTTGAAATACAGCCATTTGAAATACAGCCATTTTGTGCAAAGAAATCTTTAATTGAGGCCTAGTCTGGTTCAGACCGTGTGAGATACACCCTTTACATACTGTTGTTCTTTTCTACTATTACTTAAACACCCATTTAGGGCAAGATCCTAAATTCCAAAAATATGAGGAGAGCGTCAAATAAGGGACATGGCCCAGGTCTTGGTGCTGCTGGTGGATCTCCTGTTGCAGGGAGAGGACGTGGTCGATCTGTGCCAGCTACACGCACAAGTGAAACCCCTTCCTCGGGAGCGAGTAGGCGACAAAACCTGCAGCGGTATTTGGTCGGGCCTAATGCTGCTCTACGAATGGCGAGGCCTGAACAAGTACAGGCGATAGTAGATTGGGTTGCTGACAGTGGATCCAGTTCCTTCACATTATCTCCCACCCAGTCTCCTGCTGAAAGACCACAGTTGGCACCTGCAGCCGATGTCCATCAGTCTTTCACCTCACCCCCTTGCAAATCAGCCAAGCAGTCTGAGCCCCAAGTCATGCAGCAGTTTCTTCTGCTTTTTGATGACTCTGTTAGCAGTGTTTCCCAGGGCGATCCACCTAGCCCTGCCCCATAAGTGGAAGAGATTGAGTGCACCGATGCCCAACCACTTATTTTTCAAGATGAGTACATGGGAGGACGATAGCAGCACGTCTCGGATGATAACAAAACACAGGTGCCAACTGCTGGGGCTTTCGAAAGTGAGCAGACCGACAAGGAAGTCAGGGGTGAAGACTTGGTGGAAGATGATGTGGAGGACGATGAGGTCCTCGGCCCCACATGGAATCAAGGTCATGCGAGTGACTGATGTAGTTCGGAGGAAGAGGCGGTGGTCGCACAGAGCCACGAGCACAGCAGAAGAGGGAGCAGGGTGCAAAAGCGGAGCGGCCGTCCTCTAGACAGTATACCTCCTACTGCCCACCGCAGAAAGGGGCCGAGCACACCAAAGCCAGCTCCAAGGAGTTCCCTGGCGTGGTAGTTCTTCAGACAATGTGCTGACGACAAGACACGAGTGGTTTGCACGCTGTGCAATCAGAGCCTGAAGCGAGGCATAAACGTTCTCAACCTGAGCACAACCTGCATGACCAGGCATTTAAGTGCAAAGCACGAGCTGCAGTGGAGTAGACACCTCAAAAACCAAGAAAGGTCTCTGGCTCCTCCTGCTTCCTCTTCTGCTGCAGTCGCGGCCTCTTCATCCACCTCTGAAGTGACAGTGCCACCTGGCATCCCACAAACAGAGGATCTGCCAGCAACACAAACACCTGGGTCACCAAGCATCTCCACAATGTCCCACGGAAGCGTTCAGCTCTCCATATCCCAAACGCTGGAGAGGAAGAGGAAGTACCCACCCGCGATCCCTAGCCCTGAATGCCAGCATTTCTAAATTACTTGTCTTTGAAATGCTGTCATTCCGTCTGAAGGAGACGGATAGTTTTAAAGGCCTTATGGCGGTGGCTGTCCCACAGTACGTCGTGCCCAGCCGCCACTACTTTTCAAGGCGAGCCATCGGTTCCCTTCACAACCAGGTAGGGGACAAAATCAGGTGTGCACTGCGCAACGCCATCTGTGGCAAGGTGCACCTGACTACGGATATGTGGACCAGTAAGCACGGTCAGGGCCGTTATATCTCCATAATGGCACACGGGGTAAATGCAGTGGCGGCTGGGCCAGAGGCGGATAGCATTTTGGCGCATGTCCTTCCACCACCGAGGATTGCACTGCGCTTCAGTTTGCCTCCTGTTGCTTCCTCCTCCTACTCTGCTTCCTCATCCTCTACCAGCTCCTCATCCGGTCAGCGTAACACCTTCACCACCAACTTCAGCACAACCAGGGGTAAACGACAGCAGGCAGTTTTAAAACCTATCTGTTTGGGGGACAAACCCCACACTGCGCAGGAGCTGTAAACGGGCCTTGAACAACAGACCGATGAGTGGTTTGTGCCAGTCATCCTCAAGCCCGGCCTGGTGGTGTGCGATAATGGGCGAAATTTCGTAGCGGCTCTGGGACTAGTCGGTTTGACGCACATCCCTTGCCTGGCGCATGTGCTGAATTTGGTGGGACAGAGATTCCTTAAAATTTACCCCGACATGTCAGAGCTGCTGCATAAAGTGCGGGCCGTCTGTGTGCGCTTTCGGCGTTCTCACCCTGCTGCTGCTCGCCTGTCAGTGCTGCAGCGTAACTTCGGCCTTCCCGCTCACAGCCTCATATGCGACGTGCCCACAAAGTGGAACTCCACCTTGCACATGCTGGCCAGACTGTGCGAGCAGCAGCAGGCGATAGTGGAGTTTCAGCTGCAGAACGCACGGGTGAGTCGCTCGGCGGAACAGCACCACTTCACCACCAATGACTGGGCCTCCATGCGAGACCTGTGTTCCTTGTTGCGCTGTTTCGAGTACTCCACCAGCATGGCCAGTGCCGATAACGCCGTTCTCAGCGTTACTATCCCACTTTTTTATGCCTCCTTGAAAAAACGCTCCTGGCGATGATGGAAGAGGATGTGGCACAGGAGGAGGAGGAGGAAGAGGGATCATTTCGTAGGGTTTCCGGCCAGTCATTCCCAATTGGCTCCGAGGGTGGGTTCCTGCACCCACAAACCCAAGGTACACAATTGTCCAGCCAGGCCACAGTTCTGGAGGATGAGGAGGTGGAGGATGAGGAGGAGGAGATGGAGGAGGAGGAACCATGTTCACAGCAGGGTGGCACCCAGACCAGCTCATGGCCATCACTGGTGCGTGGATGGGGGGATACAGAGGACACAGACGATACACCTCCCACAGAGGACAGCTTTTCGTTGCCTCTGGGCAGCCTGGCACACATGCTGCAGTGTCTCCGCAACGACTGCCGAGTTGCCCACATTCTAACTTGTGCTGATTACTGGGTGGCCACGCTGCTGGATCCCTGTTACAAGGACAACGTACCGTCCTTAATTCCGTCACTGAAGCGTGATCGTAAGATGCGCGAGTACAAGCGCACGCTTGTAGACGCGCTGCTGGTGGCATTCCCACCTGAAAGCGGGGGCACAGTGGAAGCACAAGGCGAAGGCAGAGGACGAGGAAGAGGTCGCTAACACAGCTGGGGCACCGCCAGCACCTCAGAAGGCAGGGTTCGCATGGCCGAAATGTGGAAAAGCTTTGTCAGCACGCCACAACAACCAGCACCACCAACTGATATGGAACGTCTTAGCAGGAGGCAGCATTTCACCAACATGGTGGAGCAGTATGTGTGCACACGCCTACACCTACTGAATGACGGGTCTGCCCCCTTCAACTTCTGGGTCTCCAAATTGGGCACATGGCCTGAGCTTGCCCTTTACGCCTTGGAGGTGCTGGCCTGCCCTGCAGCCAGTGTATTATCTGAACGTATGTTTAGCACGGGAGGGGGCGTCATCACAGACAAGCGCAGCCGCCTGTCCACAGCAGTGGCGTCTCTATCTTTCAAATTTTGGGGGGGCACACTGGGGGCCAGGACAAAAGTAGGGGGGGCAGCTATAACAACGATACATTTACACAAGTATGCTTAAAAAAAGTTGCGATACTTTAGGCCTCTTTCACACTTGCGTTGTCCGGATACAGCGTGTACTCCACTTGCCGGAATTACACGCCGGATCCGGAAAAACGCAAGTGTACTGAAAGCATTTGAAGACGGAGCCGTCTTCAAAATGCTTTCAGTGTTACTATGGCACCCAGGATGCTATTAAAGTCCTGGTTGCCATAGTAGGAGCGGGGAGCGGGGGAGCAGTATACTTACCGTCCGTGCGGCTCCCGGGGCGCTCCAGAATGACGTCAGAGCGCCCCATGCGCATGGATGACGTGATCCATGCGCTTGGGGCGCCCTGACGTCACTCTGGAGCGCCCAGGGAGCCGCACGGACGGTAAGTATACTGCTCCCCCGCTCCCCACTACACTTTACCATGGCTGCCAGGACTTTAGCGTCTTGGCAGCCATGGTAACCACTCTGAAAAAGCTAAACGTCGGGTCCGGCAATGCGCCGAAACGACGTTTAGCTTAAGGCCGGATCCGGATCAATGCCTTTCAATGGGCATTAATTCCGGATCCGGCCTTGCGGCAAGTCTTCAGGATTTTTTGCAGGAGCAAAAAGCGCAGCATGCTGCGGTATTTTCTCCGGCCAAAAAACGTTCCGTTCCGGAACTGAAGACATCCTGATGCATCCTGAACGGATTTCACTCCATTCAGAATGCATTAGGATAAAACTGATCAGGATTCTTCCAGCATAGAGCCCCGACGACGGAACTCTATGCCGGAAGAAAAGAACGCAGGTGTGAAAGAGCCCTTACACAATACCTAAAACCGCAACAGGGAAGAAAAGTCCTGCTGTCTGTGGTTTAAAAAATAAATAAATAAAAAATCACTCAGATTTCAACATGTCCTAGCTGCCTGTGGATGACACTTTTATAGGGAGGGGGATCTGTGGATGACACATACCGTATATAGCATCTTATGCTATATGTGTCATCCACAGATCCACCCCATGACAGTGTCATCCCCATTTCCCCCTCTATAACAGTGTCATCCACAGATCCCCCTCCCTATAACAGTGTCATCCACAGATCCCCCTCCCCGCCGCTCACAGGAGTGTACATTTGACATTTCTAAACTGTTATCCATATCCTGCAGTAACTAACTTTAAATCCGGATTCAAGGGCCGCTCATCTCTACTAGTACCTTAACCTTACACCACTCGGCTAGCTTCGGTAACAGGGCCAGGCTACAGCCTTCAGGTACTGCCTGTTAGTTGTTACCGAGCGAGTGCTGATTTCTGCAGGTCAGAGGATACAGATTACAGTTTAGAAGAAATGTACACTCATGTGAGTGGTCCAGACCAGTGGCGGATCCAGAGCCTGGTCTCGGGAGCAGCACTTCCAGATTATTTTCTGTCCACCGCCACAGAACAATGGTGCTTATAGAACAGACTACACAGTGTAGAGGTATACTGTATATTGTGTGGCACAGTGTAGCGGTATACTGTATATTGTGTGGCACAGTGTAGAGGTGTACTGTATATTGTGTGGCACAGTGTAGAGGTATACTGTATATTGTGTGGCACAGTGTAGGCTATATGTGTATAACAAACATATTTCACATGAAAACTTACAATTACTTGGCTTGGCCCTTGGGGATCTCGGACGCCACTTCACCACATTGGCCGGGGGCTCGGCGGAGCTGATGTTCTGTTTCATCCTAATGAGAAAGATTTCATAATAAGTATTTGGAAAAGGGGCAGAGGGATAGCAGAGCAGGGAGAGGCTAGTGCTGCTACTAGGGGGTCATACCATGGGGGAGTAATAAAGCCCACCATAATGCTCCCCCAGTAGAAATAATTCTCCTTATAATGTGACAGTGCAAAAAATACCCCCTTGTAATGCCCCAAGTTGAGCTAATGTCCCCCATAATGTGCCAGTGTAAAATACCCCTATATAGTGCCCCCAGTAAATGCCCCCATAGTGCTCCTCTCCCCCCTTCCTCCTAGTGCCCCCCATAATGTACCAGTATAAAATGCCCCCTATATAGTGCCCCAGTAGATGCCCTGTGTCCCCCATAATTTGCAAGTATAAAATACCCCTTCTTAGTGCCCCCCGTAGATGACTCCATAGTACTCCTGTCTCCCCTTCTCCATAGTACCCACCATAATGTGTCCCAGTATAAAATGCTACTGTACAGAGCCCCCCATATAAAATACCCCTTCTTTGTGGCCTCAGTAGATGCCCCTATAGTGCCCCCCATCACGTGCCAGTAACAAGAGCCCCCCATCACGTGCCAGTAACAAGAGCCCCCCATCACGTGCCAGTAATAAGCCCCCCCATCACGTGCCAGTAATAAGCTGCCCCCCCAATGTGCCAGTAATGAGCTGCCCCCCCAATGTGCCAGTAATGAGCTGCCCCCCCAATGTGCCAGTAATGAGCTGCCCCCCCAATGTGCCAGTAATGAGCTGCCCCCCCCCAATGTGCCAGTAATGAGCTGCCCCCCCAAGGGGCAGTAATAAGCTGCCCCCCCCCAAGTAGCAGTAATAAGCTGCCCCCCCCAAGTGCCAGTAATAAGCTGCCCCCCCCCCAAGTGCCAGTAATAAGCTGCCCCCCCCAAGTGCCAGTAATAAGCTGCCCCCCCCAAGTGCCAGTAATAAGCTGCCCCCCCAAGTGCCAGTAATAAGCTGCCCCCCCCAAGTGCCAGTAATAAGCTGCCCACCCCAAGTGCCAGTAATAAGCTGCCCCCCCAAGTGCCAGTAATAAGCTGCCCCCCCCAAGTGCCAGTAATAAGCTGCCCCCGCAAGTGTCAGTAATAAGCTGCCCCCACCAAGTGCCAGTAATAAGCTGCCCCCCCCAAGTGCCAGTAATAAGCTGCCCCCCCCCCAAGTGCCAGTAATAAGCTGCCCCCCCAGTGCCAGTAATAAGCTGCCCCCCCAAGTGCCAGTAATAAGCTGCCCCCCCCCAAGTGCCAGTAATAAGCTGCCCCCCCCGAGTGCCAGTAATAAGCTGCCCCCCCAAGTGCTAGTAATAAGCTGCCCCCCCAAGTGCCAGTAATAAGCTGCCCCCCCCAAAGTGCCAGTAATAAGCTGCCCCCCCCAAGTGCCAGTAATAAGCTGCCCCCCCCAAGTGCCAGTAATAAGCTGCCCCCCCCCAAGTGCCAGTAATAAGCTGCCCCCCCAAGTGCCAGTAATAAGCTGCCCCCCCAAGTGCCAGTAATAAGCTGCCCCCCCCCAAGTGCCAGTAATAAGCTGCCCCCCCCAAGTGCCAGTAATAAGCTGCCCCCCCCAAGTGCCAGCAATAAGCTGCCCCCCAAGTGCCAATAATAAGCTGCCCCCCCCAAGTGCCAGTAATAAGCTGCCCCCCCCAAGTGCCAGTAATAAGCTGCCCCCCCCAAGTGCCAGCAATAAGCTGCCCCCCCCCCCAGTGCCAATAATAAGCTGCCCCCCCCAAGTGCCAGTAATAAGCTGCCCCCCCCCCCAAGTGCCAGTAATAAGCTGCCCCCCCCCCCCCCCAAGTGCCAGTAACACTGTTGTATAAAAAATAAATCATACTTACCTCCATGTCAGCAATGCGATGCAGGCCTCTTCTTCCGGCCTGTGTCCCGCGCTGTATGGCTCAGGCGGCCTCTGATAGGCTGCAGGCACTAGGCCAGCAGCCTATCAGAGAAAGGGGAAGGGACACGCCTCTCCCTCCCCTGCCTCAGCACACAGGCCGGCAGATGACTATGGAGATGAGCGCTATGGAAGCGCTCATCTCCCTGTCTGTGCCCGACTGCGGCGGCTAACTTGGGGGGGCACGGGCATTTTAGTTGGGTGGGGGCACAGCATGATGTAGGGGGGGCCGTGGCCCCCTCTGGCCCCCCCCTGGCGACACCACTGGTCCACAGCCAATGTGGACAAGCTCACGTTCATTAAAATGAACCAGGCATGGATCCCTCAGGACTTGTCCGTACCTTGTGCAGAATAGACATATATACCGGCACTAAGCAGCCATTGTTATACTGCTATTTTGGATATTTCACACTCTTTTAGAGTGTACCTTTATTTTACAAAATTAAATTAAAACCAAAAACCTGTGTTGGCTATCTCATCCTCCTGCACCGCCGCTTCCACCTACTCCGCTACGTCCACTGCCTCCTCAAACTCCTACTCCATATGGAACTCCACCTCATAAATCCATTTAATTTTTTTTGTACGTGTTTTATTTTATATCATTTCACTACTTTGTCATTTACTTTTTCGGGTGAAATTCACCAATTTTTGGGTGTATAGTACCACTGCTATACCTAGTGGACCGGTAAAAAAAAAGAAAAAAATTGGCAGTTACATTTTATGGTGAAATTCACCAATTTTTGGGTGTATAGTACCACTGCTATACCTAGTGGACCGGTAAAAAAAAAGAAAAAAATTGTCAGTTACATTTTATGGTGAAATTAACAAATTTTTGGGTGTATAGTACCACTGCTATACCTAGTAGACAGGTTAAACAAACAAAAAAAATTGTCATTTACTTTTTCGGGTGAAATTAACCAATTTTGGGGTGTATAGTACCACTGCTATACCTAGTAGACAGGTTAAACAAACAAAAAAAATTGTCATTTACTTTTTCGGGTGAAATTAACCAATTTTGGGGTGTATAGTACCACTGCTATACGTAGTAGACAGGTTAAACCCCCAAAAAAATTGTCATTTACTTTTTCGGGTGAAATTAACCAATTTTTGGGTGTATACTACCACTGCTATACCTAGTAGAAAGGTTAAACAAACAAAAAAATTGTCATTACACTTTTTCGGGTGAAATTAACCAATTTTTGGGTGTATACTACCACTGCTATACCTAGTAGACAGGTTAAACAAACAAAAAAATTGTCATTACACTTTTTCGGGTGAAATTAACCAATTTTTGGGTGTATAGTACCACTGCTATACGTAGTAGACAGGTTAAACCCCCCAAAAAATTGTCATTTACTTTTTCGGGTGAAATTAACCAATTTTTGGGTGTATAGTACCACTGCTATACCTAGTAGACCGGTTAAAAAATAAATAAATTGTCATTTACATTTTAGGGTGAAATTCACCAATTTTGGTGTGTATAGTACCACTGCTATACCTAGTGGAACGGTAAAAAAAAATAAAAAAATTGTCAGTTACATTTTATGGTGAAATTAACAAATTTTTGGGTGTATAGTACCACTGCTAGACCTAGTAGACAGGTTAAACAAAAAAAAAATTGTAATTTACTTTTTCGGATGAAATTAACCAATTTTTGGGTGTATTGTACCACTGCTAGACCTAGTAGACAGGTTAAACAAACAAAAAAATTGTCATTTACTTTTTCGGGTGAAATTAACAAATTTTTGGGTGTATAGTACCACTGCTATACGTAGTAGACAGGTTAAACCCCAAAAAAAATTGTCATTTACTTTTTCGGGTGAAATTAACCAATTTTGGTGTGTATAGTACCACTGCTATACCTAGTAGACAGGTTAAACAAACCAAAAAAATTGTCATTTACTTTTTTCGGGTGAAATTAACCAATTTTGGTGTGTATAGTACCACTGCTATACCTAGTGGAACGGTAAAAAAAAATAAAAAAATTGTCAGTTACATTTTATGGTGAAATTCACGCATTTTTGGATGTATAGTACCACTGCTAGACCTAGTAGACAGGTTAAACAAAAAAAAAATTGTAATTTACTTTTTCGGATGAAATTAACCAATTTTTGGGTGTATAGTACCACTGCTATACCTAGTGGAACGGTAAAAAAAAATAGTCAGTTACATTTTATGGTGAAATTAACAAATGTTTGGGTGTATAGTACCACTGCTATACCTAGTAGACAGGTTAAACAAACCCAAAAAATTGTCATTTACTTTTTCGGGTGAAATTAACAAGTTTTTGGGTGTATAGTACCATTGCTATACCTAGTAGGCTGGTTAAAAAATAAATAAATTGTCATTTACATTTTAGGGTGAAATTCACCAATTTTGGTGTGTAGTACCACTGCTATACCTAGTGGAACGGTAAAAAAAAAAAAAAAAAAAATTGTCAGTTACATTTTCTGTCGAAATAAACACATTTTTGGGTGAATAGTAAAACTGCTATATCTAGTAGACAGGTTAAAAAATAAATAAATTGTCAGTTACATTTTTGGGTGTAATATACCCTCCTCTACCTAGTTGACAGCTTAATAAATTTCAATAATTTTTCTGTTACATTCTTGGGTTGACATTATACAATTTTAGACGTAAATAAACACCTGCTATGCATAGGTGACAGGGAATAAAATTTTATAAATTATTCAGTAATTAATGCGCACCACATCCTTACATTCAATGCTCAAACTTTGAAAAGTTGTCACACTTTTATGCTTTAATAATTTCTCCCATATTTCAACTCTAATTTAAAATTTGAATAAATGGATCCTCCCTTAAATTTGGTCTCTTTTTCTCACGCTCCCTCTCCGGCCTGGAACCCTGATTTCCCGCCACCCGTATAACCATGGTAGGCGCATAAAAGAACATCGAAAGTTGATAGAGCAGATATCAGATCGTGAACATCACGGGGACATGTGACATGGTGGGTGGGGCAGTAAGTATGCACACGCCTACACAAACTAACTGACAGGGGTCAGCCCCTGCAACTTCTGGGTCTCCAAATTGGGCACATGGCCTGAGCTTGCCCTTTACCCCTTGGAGGTGCTTGCCTGCCCTGCAGCCAGTGTATTGTCTGAACGTGTGTTTAGCATGACTGGAGGGGGTTATCAAAGGTTATATTTCCCAATGTTTTGGGGTGTACCCTAATTTAAAAAATAAAATTTAAAACCAAAAAACTTTGTAGGCTACCTCCTCCTCCACCGCCGCTTCCACCAACACCGCCACATCCACCGCCTCCTCAATCTCCTACTCCATATGGACCTCGTCCTCCTAGATCAAGATTATTATTTTTTATTTTTATGTATTTTATGTTATTTAAAGTCATTTCCCCATCCACATTTGTTTGCAGAGCACTTGCCATGCTCTTAACCACATGTTGCTGCCATTTTCAGCCCTCTAGCCCTTTCCATGACATTTTTACAGCCATTTTAGTGCTCAAAAGTTCGGGTCCCCATTGACTTCAATGAGGTTCGGGTTCGGGGTCAAGTTCGGGTCCCGAACTCGAACTTTTTTCCAAAGTTCGGCCGAACCCGTCGAACCCGAACATCCAGGTGTCCGCTCAACTCTAATTATATACATTGAACATTTAAACTAATTAACTAGCACCAAGAAGAACAAGCCGTAAGGTCATGTAAATCGAGGTAGTAGCAGGTGTCTCACCGAGCTCCAATCTATGGCACATTGGAGGGAATACATGTAAAAACCAGATTGGAAGTAACGTTTTTTGGCCACAGGAAACCTCAAAAATCAGATCAAGTCATGTGATTGTGCCAGTTATCGCCACTTGTCTCAAACTGAGAGGGACAGAATCATTAAACTGAGAGACCTTGCTTTATCACTTGCTACACGCCTAGGCCGAGATGTCTGTTCAATGTTGTGTATCCTGGTGGTTGGGAGAACAACAATAAACTGGAATGACAGCAAAAGGCACATAGAGATGAACCTCTGCTCAGACGCATTGTCTAATTTAAAGAATGACGTGTAGTGGTCTATTCTGAACTGCAAATGATATTAGATGCCACATCCCAAACCTAGGGTGGCAAACAGTGACTACATGACTACACAATCCATCAGAAGGCCTTTGCACTACATTGGGCTACGAGCCAGACGTTCAGCTACAGGTGTTCCATTGACCTTGCTGCCTTCAAAGGCTATCATGGTGCACAGCAAGACGCCAATAGAAGCTGGAATAGAGGTCTATCCTCTTCAGCAATGATTTCTGCTTTTTTCTAGGATGAAATAGTATCAGAGATTGTTGTGGAGACCAGGTAGGCAACACAAGGGAATGTCACACTGCTTTTACTCCCTGAAATATATTGTGGGGTTGTATAATGCATGATAGCTGGACCCCTTTAGTTTTCAGTTCAGGTACAATAACAGCTCGGAGTCGGCATTACATTGCTTTTGTCATGGAACCAGCAGTACAGCCATGTCTCCAAAGTGTTCCATATTTCAACAGGCCAACAACAGGCTGCATGTTGTTCTTGCTAATAAGAGCGCCTGCATGGCCTAAACATGCTACTATAGCTTGCAGTATCTCCAGACTTGTCTGCCACTGAGCATATCTGGGACATCATTGGTTGGCAATTGCAAAAGGAGCTGTTAGCAAGTGCATTCATCATGGCAGAACATTCCTCAGACAACCATTAATAACCTCTTTGGTAGCATGCCAAGATGTGTAAGTGCATGTTTTCTGAGTGTGCCACTCATTCTCAATACTGAATAAATCAAGATGTTTTGAATATTTTGTTGTCACGGACATTCTCGCGACAGGTGGACGGAGACCGGTGAGACTGGCAACACGTGGTTTGATCTGACATGTTTTCTGTTTGGATCAAATGATGTCTGTGTTGTTTCTGGTGCTTGCCACACCTTCTTTCCCCAGGTGTGGCTATTATGGTCATTTAACCTTCTCTATTTATTGTTGTTTCTCCTACTATGCTGTGCGGTTTATAGCTTCAGTTTGAGTTGTGGATAGCTGGTGTGTGGATCTCGGCTGAGTTCCTAGTGCTGCAATAGCCACTTGAAGTTAAGTGTTTTCTTTCCCTTTTGTATTTTGTTTGGGTTATTTTGTGTGTTGCATTTCCATGTCATTTGTATTAAGGCCTGAGGGAGACTCCTATTTATCCTTCCTTTTGGAGGAACAGGTTGTCTCAGTCCTGACATTTGGACCAGGGTCCTATAGAGTGAACTAGGACATTATGTATTCCTGTGTATGAACTCACCTACCTCTGGGGTCTGTTCATACTGGTAGTTAGTCAGAACTTTGATTAGGGTTTTACTAGGAGGTGTCCATTTCCTTTCCTTGTTTCCAGGCCTTATTCCCTCACCCCTTTCCCTCCTATGTTCGGTGTGGTGTTTCCCTCCCACACCTGAACGTGACATCTGTTTCCATTTTTTTTATAAATTGCGTATCATTAACATGTGATCCAGTGGTCTTCATAATTCCATGACTTTTTCAATATTGAGGAGTGTATGTACATATACAGTATATATATGTATATATATATTCATCAGAGGCATAACTAGAAAACGCTGGGCCCCATAGCAAACGTTTGAATGTCTGCTCCTCCCACTGCTACTGTTTACCAGCAGCAGGGGTGACCTGCTGGTCTATGGCATATGACTGATGCAGCCAATCACTGTTGTCATTGGTCTGATGCTGAGGACAGTGATTGCCTGCAGCAGTTATGTGCCATATACCCATGGCACCCTGGTATATTTCTCTGTATGTAGATATAGCACCTGTAGAGGGGAGATCACACAAATGCAAGCATTGCGTCACTTGTGGCTTCACATACATTACTTGTTAGTCACAATTCATGTATGCTATCACTCCCCTCCACAGTAGCTGTATCTGCATACAGCAAAATATATTCATGCAATGTCAGAATCAAGCTCATTACATAAATACAACACCAGAACAGATACAGATACTATTTGCCATGTAAGGTTAGGCACATGGCCTGTTTGGAATAAAACTACAGTTTCCAGTATTGCCGGTTGGGAGTTGTTTCACAAAACAATGCTCTACCACCCATGATCATGGTGTAGACCACATGCGTGACTAAAGTACTTTTCAGTTGGTGGCAGAATAAACATTTACATTTAATGACCTATGGTTGATATCTCCTCCAGAGTTTTTCCATACCCAGTTCAGACCACCATGATGATTTCTCCAGAGTCTGCAGGCCAGAGGTCTTCAGCTTCTTGCTTTACCAACACATCTGCCCCCTATATACTCACATAAACATCTCTTAGTGCTACATGTGGTGCCCTGGATATAATAGCAACATATTCTGTACCCCTGAATACAATGTCACATACTATGCCCCCTGAAAATAAAGTGCCACACACACACAGTGCCCCCATATAGTGTCAGTCACTCTTCCCCCTGTAAATAGTGCCAAACACTCAGTACTACATATATAGTGCCAAATGCTCTGTGCTCCTAGTAAATAGTGACAGGTACTGTGTCCTGTTTATATATATTGCCTCTTCCTCTGAACCTCTGTATTATAGTATTTGCTCCCTTAATATAGTACCTCTGTCCGTGCCCCTGTATATAGCACCCTTTGCCTGTTCACCCATATACATTGGCTTCTGCCTGATTTGTCCCCCATATATAGTGTCTCCTTCATGCTGTGCCGCCTGTATATACTGCCTTCTGCCTGTTATGCCGCCTGTACATTGTGTCTTCTGTCTGCTGTGCCCCCATATAGTGTCTCCTGACTGCTGTACCCCTGTATATAGTTTATCCTGCCTGCTGTGCACCTGTATATATTGTATCCTGCCTGTTGTGTCTACTTCCTGCTGGAATCGCCTGTATACAGTATATTGTCTCCTGCCTTTTGTGGCCCCTTGAATATAGTGTCTTCTGCCCAGGGGCGTAGCTATAGGCTCATTGGCCCTGGTGTAAGAATTCAGTTTGGGCCCCCCCCCCCTACCCTCAATACCATTTCCTAAAACCACCAGACCCCTGCACGCCCACCGTGCCCATGCCCATATTGATGATGATATAGCTGCCGCTTGTCAGTCTATGGCCGAATGCACACGGCCGTGAACGGTCCGTGGTATCCCGGCCTGGATTCCTGCTGACAGCAGGAGCGCACTGACGCCGTGCGCTTCATGCCGCCACTGTACTACAGTAATACACTCGTATAGATCATACGAGTGTATTACTGTAGTACAGCGGCGGCATGAAGCGCACAACGTCATAGCAACCAATGACGCCGTGCGCTCCTGCTGTCAGCAGGAATCCAGGCCGGGATACCACGGACCGTTCACGGTATGTGTCATTCTCCAGCATGGGGGATACATAGTTCATAATTTTCCTTCACTTATCCTTTCAATTTGCTTCATCATATGCCAGCAGGGCTATTAACATCGCCGACAAGCCCGCCATTATTGCTCACACAGGGCTGGTCAGCACTGGAAATATGGGATTGCAAGTGCAACACCTATGGGCGCAGTGACTGTCACCATATTGCTGTGAGTGACTGATGATATAGCTGCCGCTTGTGCTAGAATCTGTCACTCACGGCAATATGGTGACAGTCACTGCGCCCATAGGTGTTGCACTTGCAATCCCATATTTCCAGTGCTGACCAGCCCTGTGTGAGCAATAATGGCGGGCTTGGCGGCGATGTTAATAGCCCTGCTGGCATATGATGAAGCATTGATGATGATGATATAGCTGCCGCTTGTGCTATGAATGTGATGGTCTATGGGCCATGGACCATAACATGATTTATAGGACTCTGCTGTGACATCTACCAGTACTTGTAGGATAGCAGTAGTGGCTCCTCTTACTTGCAGAGCTCGTTTGCAGCTGCACATGTGGCTAGAACGGTACTAGTAAGAGGACCCACTACTGCTATCCTATGTGATGCTAGTGGACTCTAGCTACTAGAAAGCACCCAACTGCCAGAGCAGAGACTGTCTCCGAGTCTCTGCTAGTCACGTCGCCACGGCCGCCCTCACCTCACTCACTCAGGCGGCACGCATCTTCTCCTCCGCCGCTCCACTTCCGGCCAGTACTGCCAGACAGGACCACTCCCTCTCCTGGCTGAGCCTGCGCCTGCACGGCTGCACGCACGGCTCTGCCTCCGCCTTCCCTGTGAAGTTAGCCGCTGGCAAGTACTGTAGTCTGTAAATCAGGGGCCAGGGCTTCACTTCGTCTCTCAGGGGGCCCGGACCGCTGCGACCCCTATAGCCACTGCTTCTGCCTGCTGAGCTTTCTGTATATAGTGTCTCCTGCCTGCCCTGCTCCCTTGAATATAATATTTCTTACCTCCAGACTAGTGTCCCCTTGCAAACGTTGCAGATTGGTGCCGGGAAGAGGGGGCCTTGGCTCCTTACTGACAGAGTCACTATACCTCGGCCCTGATGCTGGTGCTAGCCACAGCAGGGACTAATGTCACTTATAAGTGACAAGCAGTGCAGGATGGAAGAAGTCACAAGTCCATTGTGTAAAGGGCCCTGGGATGTGGCTCCTCTTAATGCCATGGGTCCCATAGCAGCCGCTATGGTGGTAGTTCCCTTACTGAGTTGTCCCTAAGCCACTTGTGTGATGTCTTGGCTGTGTGCTTAGGGTCGTTGCCTTATTAGAAGGTGAACCTTCGGACCAGTCTGAGGTCCGGAGCACTTGGGATCAGGTTTTCATTAAGAATACTGTATCTCTGTACTTTACTCTTTTAAGCTTTTCCTCGTCCCTTACCAGTCTCCCTGTCCCAGCCGCTAAAAAGCACCTCCATAGCATGATACTGCCACCACCATGCTTAACCGTAGGGATGATATTGGGCAGGTGATGAGCAGTGCCTGGTTTCCTCCAGACATTAAAGGGGTATTCCCATTTCAGACAATGGGGGCATATCGCTAGGATATGCCCCCATTGTCTGATAGGTGCGGGGCCCACCGCTGTGACCCACACCTACAATGAGAACGAAGGCTGGAGGACCCTGGATTTCCCGGGATCCGTCAACCACCAAGCGCTGTTCCCATAGAAGTGAATGGGAGCGGACCGCGCATGCGCGGCCCATGCTCCCATTCAATTCTATGGGGCAGATGGCTATTGCTCGGCTATTTTCGGCAGCCCTATAAAAATGAATGGAGGGTGGCTGCGCATGCGCAGTGCACTCTCCATTCATTTCCACCGGCCCATGCTCCCATTCAATTCTACGGGGCAGATGGCTATTGCTCGGCTATTTTCGGCGGCCCCATAGAAATGAATGGAGGGTGGCTGCGCATGCGCAGTGCACTCTCCATTCATTTCCCACATAGAATTGAATGGGAGCATGGGCCGGTGGGACCCGCACCTATCAGACATTGGGGGCATATCCTAACAGGGAAAACCCCTTTAAGCTTAGAATTGAGGCGAAAAGTTCAATCATGGTATCATCAGACCTAAGAATTTCGTTTCTCACATTCTGAGTGGCCTTAGGTGCTATTTTTGCAAACTCCAGATTATCATTATTTATTATTAAAGCGCCATTCATTCCATGGCCCTGTACATATGAAAAGGGGTGCACATACATAATACAGACAATTGCACCAAACATGAACAAGACGAGTTCCAAACTGGTACAGAAGGAGAGAGGACCCTGCCCACGAGGGCTTACAATCTATGAGCTATGGAGGAAGGACACAGTAGGTGAGGGTAAAGCTGGTCATGGTGGCATAGCAGAGGCAGGGTCACTGGTTGTAGGCTTGTCTGAAGAGGTGGGTTTTCAGGTTTCCTTTGAAGGATTCCACTGTAGGTGAGAGTCTGATGTGTAGGGGTAGAGAGTTCCAGAGTATGGGGGTTGCACGGGAGAAATCTTGGAGGCGATTGTGGGAAGAGGTGATAAGAGGAGAGCAGAGAAGGAGGACTTGTGAGGATTGGAGATTACGTATGGGGAATGTATCGGGAAAGTAGATGTATAGAGGGAACAAGTTGTGGACGGCCATGTATGTAGTTGTTAGTATTTTAAACTGAATTCACTGGGCAATGGGGAGCCAGTGAAGGGATTGGCAGAGGGAGAGGCAGAGTAGTAACAGGTGAGAGGTGGATTAGTCGGGCAGCAGAGTTGAGGATATATTGAAGGGGTGCAAGAGTGCTAGATGAAAGTGTAGTGTACGGGAGCTGTAATGCCCGTCACTACAGAAGGGTCACTTGTGTGCTGTCGTTTCCCCTTATTTATAGGGAGGTTGGTATGAGTCATCTGCATAAAATATAATGTAATGTAATGCTATGTACTTCCCTGTTACTGTAAAATGTGCATGTACAGGCCTGCTAGGGGTGTCATTCCAGCTCTTAGTCACTAGAGGGAGCTAGGGAGCCCTAGTTTATATAAGGCCCAGTCAGGGTAAGGAGAGTCAGTCTAGAGTCTAGAGTTAAAGATTTAGACTGTGTTGGAGATTAGACTATGTCTGAGTCAAGTCCAGGCCTGAAGCTTGCAGACCAGGAGAGGGTATTGCAGTCCCTGTAACCGGGTTCCAGATCCAAGGAGAAGGTTCCCCTCCTGAGTTCATATATGCAGAAGCAGGAACACCACAGTTAACCAGCCTGAGGAAACTGGGAGAGACAGAGGCAAGTCCAGCAAAGCAAGAGGTACTAAAGACAACAGAGGAGGTACTTGATCATTATAAAACCAAGGATATAAGCCAGAGCTAGGGCATCGGGCCTTGGAGAAGAGTTTCTATGTTCCAGGATCAGTCAGGAATAGAGTGCAAGCCGCCTGTACTGCAAGTCCTGTGTTTAACACTCTGAAGTCACTTTGCTATATATTGCCTGCATCAAATGTATTGAAACCAACTGTCTACAAAGGAACTGCGCTTCCATCTATGTCCATGTATGATGACTACTAAAGTTTGAATTCTGTTTTAACATCACGTGGTTCCTCAGTTATTCCTGCTATCAGCAAACGGCGTGCCACCGTTTAATTGGCACTGGCGTCACGAACATTACTTATCATCACCTGCCCTTGCAGAGAGTCAGCTGTCTCAGGTTAGTGTCACAATTGCACTACAACACCCAGGAACATTTCTACACCTAACTTGAGTACGCTGCACCTCTCTTTTGGCGTCACGAACAGGATGCGCACGCTTTCCAGTGCAAGAAGCGTGAACTTTGTGCCTTATACAGTTGCCCTGTGACCAAAGTGACAAATTGCCTGTTTTATTAAAGTGGACTTTGTGGACTGAAAAACATACCAAAAGCGTCCCTAAAACCTCCAAAAAGCGCTGTGCAGTGTTGCGCTATCAAGAGGAAAGAAATCGCCACATCGGAGTGTGGTTTTATGGACTTTTTACCATCCTGCTTGCTGTCAGTGAATAGACAGCGGGTTTTTGCTAAGATGGCCGCTGAGCTTGCTGAAATTACTGCTGCGTCATCTTCATCCCGAAAAGGCGGGAAAAGTTGGCGCCTTTTTACTGAAAAAGCGGGAAAAGGTTCAAGGTCAGGCGCCACCGCCTGTCTGGACATTTGCATGTCTGCCAGCATGGACTCCGCCTTCCACATACTGGAATACCTGGGGGGCGACCTCCCAGTGCAATGGGAGGATCTGGCTGAACTTATTGGCGCCACCCTGTCGCTCTCCAGAGAAGGATCGAGCATGTTGGAGAGTGAGGACTGCTTTGCTGCGACGTCCGCGCCTGAGTTACCAAAAATGACGGATATCGGTGTAGAGCCAGAGGACGCTCCACCGGCCTACTCTCCGGGACCGGAGAGACCCGCCTGCCCGCCACCGAGGAAAGAAACAGAGCCCTGCTATGGCTCTTGGAGAGACTTTTTTCAGCCCTCTTTCAAGTGGTCCGCGTTAATGGCAGAGATTCGGGAGGCCGCTATAAAGAGGAATACCAAAACTAAAATATATTATGAAGAGCTAACCAAGTCGATTCACGAGCGGCACACGAATACCCAACCCCGCCTGGAAAGGAGGAAGGGGTTGGTGGTGTCCTTTGACAAGACCCGTGGCTACGGGTTCATACAAAACTACCTAACTGGCAGAGACTTATACGTTAACAGGAGATCTGTCAAGAGGGATTACCTCCCTTCATATCAGCATAGCCTCCGCGAAGGAGAGGAGGTGGAGTTCACCCCTGCCGAGAGTCTGCGAGGCCCATATGCAACTGCCGTGACCCGTCCCAAGAGGGAACCGGAGGACTGGGAGGCAGAAAAGGACTATTCTGGCTGCGAGCGGGAACCTGAACGCTCTCCAGAACAACCAGCCCATCATGCGTTCCAAGAGCGGGGCTCTTTCATTGGTCCTAATGTATTCTGGCAGCCAACCGTATTGGAGAAATGGGTGAGTCCCTATCCGTCCCCCGAGCTGCCTCGCCGGGAGAAAACCATCCAAGACATGGAAAATTTAAAAGGACTTCGCGTTACCCTGGAGAATATCCGGAAGGGTAGGAGACCCGATGCGCCACCGGAGCCTGCAGCGGCCGCGTCCGATGCATCCTACACTGTACCTGCGCCGGCGGCGCCAGCAGAGGACAGCGATTCGGAGACTGAAAGCATAGGTGACCAGATCGTCCGGCTGGAGGAAAAGTTGCGGGAGCTGCGCAAGATTGCCACCGCCAGGATCCAGACGCCGCCTAAGGAGGACGAGGTAAGGGTGCCTGTCACCACCCGTAAACCACCTTCTGCTAACATTGCTCCGTCAAGGTCCCAAAGAAGTCCCGCTAATCCTGTGACTTGCTGCACAGAACCCACCGGACCGCTTGCGGCGGCGGTATCAAGTCCACCCCAGCCTACTATAATTATGCCGGGACCGGTACGGTCCACAAGAGTCTATACCCCTGGGCCTATGGGGCCTATACCTATCAGGGGTCCCTTCACTTTGCAGCTGCCCCCTGACACTGTGATGTGGGCACATCCTCCTGTAGAGGACTACTACAGGCCATATTTGTCAGCAGAGCCGGGTGATTATGACAGGCCCTTTTGAATTAGCCTGCTGGGCCTTTGATTTATTTTGCCAAGAGATGATTTTGAAAATTTAACTCTTCCAGGACAGGAGTCCTATGTTTCTGGTCCTTTGTTGCTGCTGCCAGTTTATCCACGGCTCAGTGGTAGGTGTCACCCACTGAAATAATAAAGTCAGCAAAGCCAAGTTTGTTTCCAGGACCTCCTGCCTGCTTCTGCTATCACACACCCAGTTGTGCCTGTTCCGTTGTTGCACCTTTTACCCTTAACCCCCTTTTCAGGTTGATCAGGGGTATTACAGCACTTGTTTTTAGATGTCATTTTTATTGTGCAACGGAACTCCAAGGAAATGTGCCCAGTGATAGACTCAAAAGTACCTGAGCCTCTGAGATTTTTGCTCTTTTAAAGGAATGTGCCCAGAGATGGACTCCACCGCACGAGAGCTTCTGTGATTTATAAGAAAGGAACCTGGGTACGGACTCATGTTTGTTCTTTGAGCCTCCAAGAACTTTTATACTGTTTTATCTTTTCTGCTGTTATATTAAGGACAATTTGCACATATGGACTATCCTGGTAATAATGTTACGCTGTGCCAGGTCAGCGCCCCAGTTCCATTCACTATCCTGAGAGAAGAGAACGACGCCCCTTGTCACCACACTTCACCTTTGCCAATTGGACCTGATATGAATGTAAATGCAGATGAATTACGTATATGTATGCCTGCACGTGTCTTTTTCTATTTCAGGTGAAAATTCCAGTTGGGCGGGCCCTGATGGAGTACGAGGTCGTACTCAGCTTAAAGCAGCGGGGTATGTAGTGTACGGGAGCTGTAATGCCCGTCACTACAGAAGGGTCACTTGTGTGCTGTCGTTTCCCCTTATTTATGGGGAGGTTGGTTAGAGTCATCTGCATAAAATATAATGTAATGTAATGCTATGTACTTCCCTGTTACTGTAAAATGTGCATGTACAGGCCTGCTAGGGGTGTCATTCCAGCTCTTAGTCACTAGAGGGAGCTAGGGAGCCCTAGTTTATATAAGGCCCAGTCAGGGTAAGGAGAGTCAGTCTAGAGTCTAGAGTCTAGAGTTAAAGATTTAGACTGTGTTGGAGATTAGACTATGTCTGAGTCAAGTCCAGGCCTGAAGCTTGCAGACCAGGAGAGGGTATTGCAGTCCCTGTAACCGGGTTCCAGATCCAAGGAGAAGGTTCCCCTCCTGAGTTCATATATGCAGAAGCAGGAACACCACAGTTAACCAGCCTGAGGAAACTGGGAGAGACAGAGGCAAGTCCAGCAAAGCAAGAGGTACTAAAGACAACAGAGGAGGTACTTGATCATTATAAAACCAAGGATATAAGCCAGAGCTAGGGCATCGGGCCTTGGAGAAGATTTTCTATGTTCCAGGATCAGTCAGGAATAGAGTGCAAGCCGCCTGTACTGCAAGTCCTGTGTTTAACACTCTGAAGTCACCTTGCTATATATTGCCTGCATCAAATGTATTGAAACCAACTCTCTACAAAGGAACTGCACTTCCATCTATGTCCATGTATGATGACTACTAAAGTTTGAATTCTGTTTTAACATCACGTGGTTCCTCAGTTATTCCTGCTATCAGCAAACGGCGTGCCACCGTTTAATTGGCACTGGCGTCACGAACATTACTTATCATCACCTGCCCTTGCAGAGAGTCAGCTGTCTCAGGTTAGTGTCACAATTGCACTACAACACCCAGGAACATTTCTACACCTAACTTGAGTACGCTGCAAAAGGCCACAAAGGAGGATGTTACAGTAGTCTAGGTGGGAGGTGATGATGAGGAGGAAAGAGTAATGATTTTTGGTTTTGGCCGTTGGGAAGGTGGGCTCTAATGTATCTTTTACAGAGGAGAGGCTTCTTTTTGGCCACTCTGCCATAAATCCCAGATTGGTTTAGTGCTGCAGTGATGGTTGACCTTTCTGGAAGTTTCTCCCATCCGCACAGAGAATCTTTGGAGCTCAGCCAGAGTGACCATTGGGTTTGATGGTCACCTCTCTTACCAAGTCCCTTTCCCCGATTTCTTAGTTTGGTGGGGTAGCTAACGCTGGTTGTTCCAAAAGTTTTCCATTTAAAGGGGTTGTCTGGGTTCAGAGTTTAACCCGGACATACCCTTATTTTCCCCCAGGCAGCCCCCCTGAGGCTAGCATCGGAGTATCTCATGCTCCGATGCGCTCCCTTGCCCTGAGCTAGATCGAGCAGGGCCGGGCTCTTTTGTTTATCATAACACACTGCCGGGCGGAGGCTTCCGCCCAGCAGTGTGTTCGGTGACGTCACCGGCTCTGATGGGCAGGCTTTAGCGCTGTCCTAGCCGTTTTACTGGCTAGTGCAGCGCTAAAGACCACCCATCAGTGCCGGTGACATCAACGGGCTTCCTGGCAGCCCCATGGAGAGCCCCGGTACGTCACCGGAACTCCTAAAAATGCCTTTGCCCTGCGCGATTTAGTGCAGGGCAAAGGAGAGCATCGGAGCATGAACTGCTCCGATGCTCATGTCAGGGAGGCTGAAGGGAAATGTGACTCCATCTTGTCTTCTCTAAGATATACAGAATTGTTATAATATCTCACCCTAGCACTTCACATCCCCCCCGCTGTGAGTTAGGTTCACTTATCTGTCTCAGGACAGATTCTGGGAATCTCCCAGAACTAGAACAAATGTTGTTATGCAAACTTTTCTACTGCCTATATAAGGCCAAGCTATAGCATAATAAAATTAGAGTGTTTCTCAGTGATGTATGTGTGTGTCTGTTATTAGCAACTGAGAAACATCTCTCCTGACGTCAGTGTCTCAAACCAAGGTTGTCGTAGAGGTCCAGAAAGGTCCAAATCCTTTCAGGGGCTGCCTGGGTGAAAATGTCTGGGTTCAGCTCTGAACCCGGATAACCCCTTTAAGAATTATGGAGACCACTGTGCTCATAGGAACTTTCAGTGCTGCAGAATGTTTGTTTTTGTACCCTTCTCCAGATCTGTGCCTCCACACTATCCTGTCTGCTCTGCAGGCAGTAATTTCTGCCTCATGGCTTGGTTTTTTTCTCTGATATGCATTGTCAGCTGTGACACTTCAGAGACAGGCCTGTGTCTTTCCAAATCATGTCCAATCAACTGGGTTTACCACAGGTGGACTCCATTCAAAGTGTAGAAACATCTCAAAGATTATCAAGAAAAATTAGAAGCTCCCAGATCTAAATGTCAAAGGGTCTGAATATGTATGTCCATGCAAAATTTTAGTTTTTCCTCTTTAATAAATAAACCCAAATTTCTAAATTTCTGTTTTAATTTTAGCACCTGTTCCTCTTAGTTTGCGACAAGTGGCGAAAACTGGCACGTTGTCGAACAGGAGGCATCAAACATGACTTGATCTAATTTTTGAGGTTCCATGTGGCTAAAAAACATTCTTCCAATATGGCTTTCATTCCCCTCCCACATGCCACAGATTGGAGGTAGGTGCTTGAAAATGTAAGCATCTGACACCTTGATTTGCATAACATTACTGCTTGTCCCTCTTGGTGCTGCAAATTCAATGTTGAGGAGTGTGTATCTCTGTCTCTCTTTCTTATACTATATGTTCTCATTGTACAAAGAAATAAAATGGGGGTTAGTCAGCACATCCCAGTGCGCAGGTACGCGTAACCATGGCTGAAAGCACAAAAGCAAAAACAAACACAATGGAGCAGCACTCTTCAAACACAAATAATAAAGTACATACTGTACAATAGTGCCATATTCACTGTAGAAAATGTACTAGTGCTAATGCTACGTTATAAATGTGAGATTCTTGTCAGATACATTTTGTACAAAATTATTGTTCTCATCCGTGATAAATGTCCCAAGGTTCAAGAAAGGTGGAAGAAAAACTGCTCTAGTTGTACAATTAGAAAAATTTGAATATCGTGCAAAGTTCATTTATTTCAGTAATGCAACTTAAAAGATGAAACTAACATATGAGATAGACTCATCACATGCAAAGCGAGATATTTCAAGCCTTTATTTGTTATAATTTGGATGATTATGGCTTACAGCTTATGAAACCCCAAAGTCACAATTTTGAGGTCCCCTTTGCTCAGGGGGTATGGATTCATTAGCTGACTAGAGTGCGACACTTTGAGCCTAGGATATTGAACCTTTGCACAAAATTCTAATTTTAAGCTGCATTAATGCAATTTCTTTTAAGTTGCATTACTGAAATAAATGGACTTTTGCACGATATTCAAATTTTTGGAGTTTCACCTGTATGAGCTTCATAGTGATTGTTGCAAATGCTCATATATGCATGTGACAAAACTGCAGACATCATAGTTCATGGAAGACAAATCATCCAGAAAAAGTATGAAAATTTCTGTTTACCTGAGGCCGGCAGAAGAATACATACATAGCATAAAAGTCACATTACATTTCCTGGTTTATATATCATAGTACCAAAGATGGTTCAACAACGAGGAGGGGCAAAGCTTAATGTTAAATGAAAGAGACTGTAAATTGACTCTGGGACTAGAGAAGATTGTTATGTCCTAGAATTTAATCTTGATAGTAGATACTGTATGGGGCCCAGACTGCTCACAAATAGAGATTGGCAGCTTTGCCAGCATAAAACATTTCCTCTAATGTTCCCAGCAGTCAGATATAAACAATATAGACATTCTGAATAAGAAAATGCAGACAACAAGAAAGTGATGATCACTGCTGCTGCCCTCACTGTCCTTGAATCGCTACAGAAATATAATCAATTCCTTTTTAAAAGAGAGAGCAACTATTGACTATGGCCATTTTATCATATGACTGTACTAATTCTAGCATAGAGAAATGGACAATTGCCTAGGGCCCCTATTTCTTCTGGGGGTTAATCCCTAAACTCGTCACGTAGCAAAAATCTTAATTTAATGGTAAAATAGGTACTGGAGATCCATACAAAATCCCATTTAATGCTATGTTTTAAATTTTCAAAATAACTGTTTAATGGGAGTGTATCCCTTTTTGTACCACTTTAGTGTGTGTGCTACCTGATCAGTTTCTGTTTAGCTGATATACCAGCTCAGTTCTTGTTCCATTGACATAACGCATGCTCTACCTGCTCAGTTCCTGTTTGTTGACATAGCGTGTGCTCTACCTGCTCAGTTCCTGTTTGTTGACATAGCGTGTGCTCTACCTGCTCAGTTCCTGTTTGCTGATATAACATGTGCTCTACCTGCTCAGTTCCTGTTTGTTGACATAGCGTGCGCTCTACCTGCTCAGTTATTGTTTGTTGACATAGCGTGTGCTCTACCTGCTCAGTTCCTGTTTGCTGACATAACATGTGCTCTACCTGCTCAGCTCCTGTTTGTTGACATAGCGTGTGCTTTACCTGCTCAGTTCCTGTTTGTTGACATACTGTGTGCTTGACCTGCTCAGTTCCTGTTTGTTGACATAGCGTGTGCTCTACCTGCTCAGTTCCTGTTTGTTGACATAGTGTGTGCTTGACCTGCTCAGTTCCTGTTTGTTGACATAGCGTGTGCTCCACCTGCTCAGTTCCTGTTTGTTGACATAGCGTGTGGTCCACCTGCTCAGTTCCTGTTTGTTGACATAGCGTGTGGTCCACCTGCTCAGTTCCTGTTTGTTGACATAGCGTGTGCTTTACCTGCTCAGTTCCTGTTTGTTGACATACTGTGTGCTTGACCTGCTCAGTTCCTGTTTGTTGACATAGCGTGTCCTCCACCTGCTCAGTTCCTGTTTGTTGACATAGCTTGTGCTCTACCTGCTCAGTTCCTGTTTGTTGACATAGCGTGCGCTCTACCTGCTCAGTTCCTGTTTCTTGACATAGCGTGTGCTCTACCTGCTCAGTTCCTGTTTGTTGACATAGCGTGCGCTCTACCTGCTCAGTTCCTGTTTGCTGACATAACGTGTGCTCTACCTGCTCAGTTCCTGTTTGTTGACATACTGTGTGCTTGACCTGCTCAGTTCCTGTTTGTTGACATACTGTGTGCTTGACCTGCTCAGTTCCTGTTTGTTGACATAGCGTGTGCTCTACCTGCTCAGTTCCTGTTTGTTGACATAGTGTGTGCTTGACCTGCTCAGTTCCTGTTTGTTGACATAGCGTGTGCTCCACCTGCTCAGTTCCTGTTTGTTGACATAGCGTGTCCTCCACCTGCTCAGTTCCTGTTTGTTGACATAGCTTGTGCTCTACCTGCTCAGTTCCTGTTTGTTGACATAGCGTGTGCTCTACCTGCTCAGTTCCTGTTTGTTGACATAGCGTGCGCTCTACCTGCTCAGTTCCTGTTTGCTGACATAACGTGTGCTCCACCTGCTCAGTTCCTGTTTGTTGACATAGCGTGTGCTCTACCTGCTCAGTTCCTGTTTGTTGACATAGCATATGCTCTACCTGCTCAGTTCCTGTTTGCTGACATAACGTGTGCTCTACCTGCTCAGTTCCTGTTTGCTGACATAACGTGTGCTCCACCTGCTCAGTTCCTGTTTGTTGACATAGCATATGCTCTACCTGCTCAGTTCCCGTTTGTTGACATAACGTGTGCTCCACCTGCTCAGTTCCTGTTTGTTGACATAGCGTGTGCTCTACCTGCTCAGCTCCTGTTTGTTGACATAACGTGTGCTCTACCTGCTCAGTTCCTGTTTGTTGACATAGCGTATGCTCTACCTGCTCAGTTCCTGTTTGCTGACATAGCGTGTGCTCCACCTGTTCAGTTCCTGTTTGTTGACATAGCGTGTGCACTACCTGCTCAGTTCCCGTTTGTTGACATAACGTGTGCTCCACCTGCTCAGTTCCTGTTTGTTGACATAGCGTGTGCACTACCTGCTCAGCTCCTGTTTGTTGACATAACGTGTGCTCCACCTGCTCAGTTCCTGTTTGTTGACATAGCGTGTGCTCCACCTGCTCAGTTCCTGTTTGCTGACATAGCGTATGCTCTACCTGCTCAGTTCCCGTTTGTTGACATAGCGTGCGCTCTACCTGCTCAGTTATTGTTTGTTGACATAATATGCGCTCTACCTGCTCAGTTCCTGTTTGTTGACATAGCGTGCGCTCTACCTGCTCAGTTATTGTTTGTTGACATAATGTGCGCTCTACCTGCTCAGTTATTGTTTGTTGACATAATGTGCGCTCTACCTGCTCAGTTCCTGTTTGTTGACATAGCGTGCGCTCTACCTGCTCAGTTATTGTTTGTTGACATAGCGTGCGCTCTACCTGCTCAGTTATTGTTTGTTGACATAATGTGCGCTCTACCTGCTCAGTTCCTGTTTGTTGACATAGCGTGCCCTCCACCTGCTCAGTTATTGTTTGTTGACTTAGCGTGTGTTCCACCTGCTCAGTTCCTGTTCACTTGACATAGTGTGTGCTTTATCTTTCAGTATACGATAACTGTACATAACACACTTTAACTCTCCACACAGCAAACTCCAACTCTGGATCCTGTCTCTAATTAGCACTTATAGTTTCCTTAATTAGCCTGGATAGCATCCATGCTTGCTAAGGACAGTATCCATGCCAGTTAGGGACAGTATCCACAGTGCCTCCATACCTTAGGGTTTGTTGTGAGGAAAGATAAAGTTTATTATGTATTATATGCAGTTGAACTATACTGACCCGAAAGACTACATGCTACAGTATGTCAACTACATGTGAGCTGAGCTGGTAGAGCACCCTCTTTCTACTAATAGTACTTACTAGACAATGATAAATATTCTATTCTATAATCTTTATAATTTGTATACATTTTTATTTCCTGATTGTACATTTTTGTCATTATTATGGGGGCAACCAACAGCAATCAGAAATATTCTTTCCAGCAGCCACACGAACCATAGGAACCTGTCATCTCTAGGTTCTCATTGACTTCTATGGGAGAGCTTTGTAGACATGCTTATGCTCTGTTCAGAAGTCATTGTACAGGGAGAAGGATAAGATGTGTCCATCATCAATTGTGAAATGTTGTCACCCTGTTTTATCTATATATGTGTTATATTTCATTGTAATCCTGCCTGTGATGATAATGATATGACTGCTGTAGTGACCTCTACAGTAAAGGAAGCCGACCCTACAGTGTGACATAATAGACATGGCTGGTCCTGTGTGGTGCATCAGTAAGCTATCATGAGTTCTGACTGGACATAGAATGGTAGCCCAGGAGAGCTTTGAAAAGTCTCCACAAACGTTGGCTACAGAGTTTTTTAGAAACCTTTTAAAATCTTCACCTTTCCGGAGAGCCTGCAGGGTATATTACTGAAATCTACCTGCATCAGCTCTGAAGCTCTTACAGCACCCAACTAACAACCTATCTACATTTAGTCCTTCAATGTTTAGAACCTTTTCAGAATACTCTTAAAGGCTTTAAAGTTTCCCTCGTGGCTCGTTATGCAGAGACCTTAGACACTAAAAGAAGCAAACTTCTTCAAATCTAACAAGACTCACAATGATTCCGCTCCTTATGAAATTCTTTATTGTGAAGTTTTGCCTTTGGATCCTGCACCCCCTCCCTACCCCATTGTGGGATAATAGAATTAGTCAATTTTGCCATTTAGCTCCTCAAACACACATGCAAAGATAAACATCACACAACCTTTCTCTAGTTATTTAGTGTTTTGACCTGACTGATCAATCAAATCAATGGACTGTATTCTGGGGCTGCAGTGCAGAAGGGAGGGCAGCTCTGCCTGGTGTATAGTTATTTTTATTACATTATAGAATCCATGCGCTGGAACGAAGAGCAAAATAAGGTTGTTAGGAAAGAAATGATGTCCATGTTTCTGTGGTAACGAGCCTTCAAGAAACTCAATTATGTCCAGAAATTGTTATTTGCTTACAATAAAAGTTTTTTCGAATTATGAAAACATTTAATTTGTTGGGTAGAAAACTCCTGTTATTGCAGTTCAGACTGCAATTTTTTTTCTACTATTTGTATTAAATTTCTAATTTTGGCTTCGTCCTACAATTATTGCTCATGAATATCTAGAGCCGAGGATTGTTATAGTTTAACTTGGCCAGCAGAAGCCACATGAAATCGAGTGCAGTAGTAAACATAATTTTAAACATGTCGTATTTAATTAAAGTTATGACCATTATACTATGAAAAAATAGATCTCAGTATCCCACGCAGAAATGTGAAATGAAAACTTGGCTCTTGGTATTCTAGGACCATAGGCTTAGAATACTTGCCTATTGACTAAGTAAACAGGGTCTACTTGACTAATTTAGAGCTTAAAAGTCTCAAATCCTGCATTTTGATTAAGTAAATTCTGAGCTTTTTAATTATATTACACGTACTATAGTGTACAAATAGGTATAGGAGAGCTGATCGGATGATTATTAGGGTAGTGCTGGTCTCGGTATTTGGAAAAAATGCCAATAATCTCATTTAAATAGACTATACCCCAAGTTATAGCATTGTAAACAGGTCCTATGGCTCACAAAAGGGGTATAGATAGCCGTGATAAGAACATAGCCCTGCCACTTTACAAATCACTAGTCAGACCACACATGGAGTTCTGTGTACAGTTCTGGGCTCCTGTGAACAAGGCAGACATAGCAGAGCTGGAGAGGGTCCAGAGGAGGGCAACTAAAGTAATAAGTGGAATAAGGGGACTACAGGTCCCTGAAAAATTATCAGAATTAGGGTCATTCACTTTAGAAAAAAGACGACTCAGGGGAGATCTAATACCTATGTGTGTCATGCCCTGCTCAGGCTATGTGCGGAGGTCTGCCAGATTAGCAGCACGTGTCTAGCCTTTTGTTTTGGAGTCAAGCTAGATCCGCCTCCCTTCAGGTGCACTGGGTGGGGTCGTTGGTTTCAGTTTAAATCATACCCACTCCCAGTGTTCCCTGCCGGTTATAGCTTCTGTCTGGCTCTGTGTATGCAAGGAAGGAAGGATTGGCTGTTCCTGCTCAGAAAGATAAGTTGGTTTTTTGTTCTCTTGTGGTTTGCTGTCTAGGCTGTTAGAGAGACACCTGCCCCTCCAGGTTCTGAGGGAGCAGGCTGCCTCTATTCCCCTTTCACCATCTTAGGGTTTTTAGGGTATTTTCAGCCCAGGCACGAGGACACATTATTCCCACCTTAAGGGTCTGAATGTGGGCATAACAGTATAGGGAGAGCTGGTAGGGATTTGCCAGGAGGTGACCTTGATCCCCAGCTTCTCGCCTAGAAACTTGTTTGTTCATCTTTCTGTGTATCTTATACCCTGTCCGCCGTAACATTATAACCCGCCAACACTTTGACTGCCATTGCTCAGCGGTTTTGAGATGGAGTCAATTGATGCGCTAGTTGATCGCATGCAGGGATTATCCCTAGAGGTTGCGGATCTGCGTAATTCGGTCACACGGTGTCAGAATGCTCTGGCATCAGGTGTAAGTCAAATTTATGGGGAACCTAAAGTCGCTCTCCCTGATAGATTTGCAGGGGGTGTGGATGACTTTATCCGCTTTAACCACCTCCCGACCGCCTAATGCACGGATGCGTCCGGAAGGTGGTTGATTCATTCCTCCTGGACGCATCCGTGCGTCATCTCGCGAGACGCGAGATTTCCTGTGAACGCGCGCACACAGGCGCGCGCGCTCACAGGAACGGAAGGTAAGTGAGTGGATCTCCAGTCTGCCAGCGGCGATCGTTCGCTGGCAGGCTGGAGATGTGATTTTTTTAACCCCTAACAGGTATATTAGACGCTGTTATGATAACAGCGTCTAATATACCTGCTACCTGGTCCTCTGGTGGTCCCTTTTGTTTGGATCGACCACCAGAGGACACAGGCAGCTCAGTAAAGTAGCACCAAACACCACTACACTACACTACACCCCCCCCTGTCACTTATTAACCCCTTATGAACCACTGATCACCCCAGATCACCCCATATAGACTCCCTGATCACCCCCCTGCCATTGATCACCCCCCTGTCATTGATCACCCCCCTGTAAGGCTCCATTCAGAGGTCCGTATGAATTTTACGGATCCACTGATAGATGGATCGGATCCGCAAAACACGTACGAACGTCTGAATGGAGCCTTACAGGTGAGTGATCAATGACGGAGGTGATCACCCCATATAGACTCCCTTAAACCCCCCTGTCATTGATCACCCCCCTGTAAGGCTCCATTCAGACGTTCGTATGAATTTTACGGATCCACTGATAGATGGATCGGATCCGCAAAACACATACGGACGTCTGAATGGAGCCTTACAGGGGAGTGATCAATGACAGAGGTGATCACCCCCCTGTCATTGATCACCCCCCCTGTCATTGATCACCCCCCTGTAAGGCTGCATTCAGATGTCCGTATGATTTTTACGGATCCACTGATACATGGATCGGATCCGCAAAACACATACGGACATCTGAATGGAGCCTTACAGGGGGGTGATCACCCCATATAGACTCCCTGATCACCCCCCTGTCATTGATCACCCCCCTGTCATTGATCACCCCCTGTAAGGCTGCATTCAGATGTCCGTATGATTTTTACGGATCCACTGATACATGGTTCGGATCCGCAAAACACATACGGACATCTGAATGGAGCCTTATAGGGGGGTGATCAATGACAGAGGGGTGATCACCCCATATAGACTCCCTGATCACCCCCCTGTCATTGATCACCCCCCTGTAAGGCTGCATTCAGATGTCCGTATGATTTTTACGATTCCACTGATACATGGATCGTATCCGCAAAACACATACGGACATCTGAATGGAGCCTTACAGGGGGGTGATCACCCCATATAGACTCCCTGATCACCCCCTGTCATTGATCACCCCCCTGTCATTGATCACCCCCCTGTAAGGCTGCATTCAGATGTCCGTATGATTTTTACGGATCCACTGATACATGGATCGGATCCGCAAAACACATACGGACATCTGAATGGAGCCTTACAGGGGGGTGATCCCCCCATATAGACTCCCTGATCAGCCCCCTGTCATTGATCACCCCCCTGTCATTGATCACCCCCCTGTAAGGCTGCATTCAGATGTCCGTTTGATTTTTACGGATCCACTGATACATGGATCGGATCCGCAAAACACATACAGACATCTGAATGGAGCCTTATAGGGGGGTGATCAATGACATGGGGGTGATCACCCCATATAGACTCCCTGATCACCCCCCTGTCATTGATCACCCCCCTGTCATTGATCACCCCCCTGTAAGGCTCCATTCAGACATTTTTTTGGCCCAAGTTAGCGGGAATTATTATTTTTTTTCTTACAAAGTCTCATATTCCACTAACTTGTGTCAAAAAATAAAATCTCACATGAACTCACCATACCCCTCACGGAATCCAAATGCGTAAAATTTTTTAGACATTTATATTCCAGACTTCTTCTCACGCTTTAGGGCCCCTAGAATGCCAGGGCAGTATAAATACCCCACATGTGACCCCATTTCGGAAAAAAGACACCCCAAGGTATTCGCTGAGGGGCATATTGAGTCCATGAAAGATTGAAATTTTTGTCCCAAGTTAGCGGAAAGGGAGACTTTGTGCCAAAAAAATAAAATTTCTATGAACTCGCCATGCCCCTCATTAAATACCTTGGGGTGTCTTCTTTCCAAAATGGGGTCACATGTGGGGTATTTATACTGCCCTGGCATTCTAGGGGCCCTAAAGCGTGAGAAGAAGTCTGGGATCCAAATGTCTAAAAATGCCCTCATAAAATGAATGTGGGCCCCTTTGCGCATCTAGGCTGCAAAAAAGTGTCACACATGTGGTATCGCCGTACTCAGGAGAAGTTGGGAAATGTGTTTTGGGGTGTCATTTTACATATACCCATGCTGGGTGAGATAAATATCTTGGTCAAATGCCAACTTTGTATAAAAAATGGGAAAAGTTGTCTTTTGCCGAGATATTTCTCTCACCCAGCATGAGTATATGTAAAAAGACACCCCAAAACACATTGCCCAACTTCTCCTGAATACGGCGATACCACATGTGTGACACTTTTTTGCAGCCTAGGTGTGCAAAGGGGCCCACATTCCAAAGAGCACCTTTAGGATTTCACAGGTCCTTTACCTACTTACCACACATTAGGGCCCCTGGAAAATTCCAGGGCAGTATAACTACCCCACAAGTAACCCCATTTTGGAAAGAAGACACCCCAAGGTATTCCGTGAGGGGCATGGCGAGTTCCTAGAATTTTATATTTTTGTCACAAGTTAGCGGAAAATGATGATTTTTTTTTCTTTCTTACAAAGTCTCATATTCCACTAACTTGTGACAAAAAATAAAAACTTCCATGAACTCACTATGCCCATCACGAAATACCTTGGGGTGTCTTCTTTCCAAAATGGGGTCACTTGTGGGGTAGTTATACTGCCCTGGCATTTTAGGGGCCGAATGCGTGAGAAGTGGTTTGAAATCAAAATCTGTAAAAAAAATGGCCAGTGAAATCCGAAAGGTGCTCTTTGGAATGTGGGCCCCTTTGCCCACCTAGGCTGCAAAAAAGTGTCACACATGTGGTATCGCTGTACTCAGGAGAAGTTGGGCAATGTGTTTTGGTGTGTCATTTTGCATATACCCATGCTGGGTGAGAGAAATATCTTGGCAAAAGACAACTTTTCCCATTTTTTTATACAAAGTTGGCATTTGACCAAGATATTTATCTCACCCAGCATGGGTATTTGTAAAATGACACCCCAAAACACATTGCCCAACTTCTCCTGAGTACGGAGATACCACATGTGTGACACTTTTTTGCAGCCTAGGTGGGCAAAGGGGCCCACATTCCAAAGAGCACCTTTAGGATTTCACAGGTCATTTACCTACTTACTACACATTAGGGCCCCTTGAAAATGCCAGGGCAGTATAACTACCCCACAAGTGACCCCATTTTGGAAAGAAGACACCCCAAGGTATTCCGTGAGGGGCATGGCGAGTTCCTAGAATTTTATATTTTTTGTCACAAGTTAGTGGAATATGAGACTTTGTAAGAAAAATAAAAAATAAAAAAAATCATCATTTTCCGCTGACTTGTGACAAAAAATAAAAAGTTCTATGAACTCACTATGCCCATCAGCGAATACCTTAGGGTGTCTACTTTCCGAAATGGGGTCACTTGTGGGGTGTTTGTACTGTCTGGCCATTGTAGAACCTCAGGAAACATGACAGGTGCTCAAAAAGTCAGAGCTGCTTCAAAAAGCGGAAATTCACATTTGTGTACCATAGTTTGTAAACGCTATAACTTTTACCCAAACCATTTTTTTTTACCCAAACATTTTTTTTTTATCAAAGACATGTAGAACAATAAATTTAGAGAAAAATGTATATATGGATGTCTTTTTTTTTGCAAAATTTTACAACTGAAAGTGAAAAATGTCCTTTTTTTGCAAAAAAATCGTTAAATTTCGATTAATAACAAAAAAAGTAAAAATGTCAGCAGCAATGAAATACCACCAAATGAAAGCTCTATTAGTGAGAAGAAAAGGAGGTAAAATTCATTTGGGTGGTAAGTTGCATGACCGAGCAATAAACGGTGAAAGTAGTGTAGGTCAGAAGTGTAAAAAGTGGCCTGGTCATTAAGGGTGTTTAAGCTAAGGGGGCTGAGGTGGTTAAAGAATCATGCAAGTTGTATTTTCGGCTGCGTCCATCTTCATCTGGTGATGAGAGTCAGAGAGTTGGTTTAATCATTTCTCTGCTTAAAGGGGACGCGCAATCCTGGGCCTTTTCTCTGCCGCCCGGTTCTCTGGCCCTCTGGTTGGTGGAAAATTTTTTTAAAGCCTTGGGATTAATATATGATGATCCAGATCGGGTCTCGATGGCGGAATCTAAATTGCGCAATTTATTACAAGGTGAACATACTGCATAGGCTTATTGCGTTGAGTTTAGGAGATGGGCTACCGAGTCAGAGTGGAATGACCCCGCGTTATGTAGTCAGTTTTGTCAGGGGTTATCTGAGAGATTGAAGGATTCCCTTGCCTTTCATGAGTATCCGGATACTTTGGAGAATGCTATGTCTTTGGCTGTACGGTTAAATAGACGTATTAGAGAGAGGTGTAAAGCTCCCTCCGCCCAAGGGATCCCTCCTGTGAGTGGTTTCGTCTCACCTGTTCCCCAGGGTGATATTACATGTAACTCTGGGGTAGGGGAGGAACCCATGCAGCTGGGTCAGGTATCTTTCCGTTCTGGTCGTAGAGACTTTAGGAGGTTGCATAAACTTTGTTATTACTGTGGAAAAAGTGGTCATTTTATTTTTTTCTTGTCCTTTTGTTAAACCGCATGTTGATGAGAAAGAATCACAAAGAGGTTTACTTAAAGAGAAAAAGAAAACATGCCTGACTCTTGGTAGTGTGAATGAAGTGGTGAAGCAAGCAGGTATGCAAGCTCCCTGTAGTACTCGTTTTCTCCTTCCAGCTATGGTGGCGCTAGACTCAAGAATTTTTTTTGTTGAAGTATTCATTGACTGTGGTGCTGGGGTAAACCTTATTGATTTTCTTTTTCTTCAAAATCTGGGTCTAAATACTTGCACTTTCGAAAGAGAGATTCAGGTTTTTGCAATTGATTTTTCCCCTCTTTCTCAAAGGAGTCTCACTCATATTGCTCACGGTATTCTGTTAAGGGTGGGTGATTCACATGTTGAAATTATGTCTTGTTTTGTCATGAAGGACTTGCCTGCTCCTATAGTCTTAGGGTTACCGTGGTTGACAAAACATAACCCAATTATAGATTGGCAAGCAAGACAGATCATTGGTTGGAGTGAGTTTTGTTCGGATAATTGTCTTGGCACATCTATCTCTGGTGTGTCTACTACGGCTCTACCTCTGTATCTCTCAAATTTTGCGGATGTCTTTTCGGAGGGTGGGGCTCAGGAATTGCCCCCTCATCGTGACTATGATTGTCCAGTTAATCTCATCCCAGGGGCTAAGTTGCCAAAGTCTCGGCTTTACAATCTTTCTCAAACTGAAAGAGAGGTCATGCGGAAGTATATTGCCGAGAGTTTGGCAAAAGGTCATATTAGGCCATCTAAGTCTCCAGTGGCAGTGGGTTTTTTCTTTGTAAAGAAAAAGGATGGATCGCTGAGACCTTGTTTGGATTTCCGGGAATTGAACCGTATTACGGTCCGTGATCCGTATCCCCTTCCTTTGATCTCCGATCTTTTTGATCAGATTGTTGGAACCAAGGTGTTCTCCAAATTGGATTTAAGAGGGGCCTACAATCTGATCAGAATCAAGGAAGGGGATGAGTGGAAAACGGCCTTCAACACGCATGAGGGTCATTTCGAGAACCTGGTTATGCCTTTTGGGTTAACAAACGCGCCAGCGGTATTTCAGCGATCCGTCAATGACATTTTCCATCATTTTGTGGGGAGGTTCATGGTAGTTTACTTGGGTGACATTTTAATTTACTCTCCTGATCTGAAGACCCATCAGGATCACGTGAGACAGGTTTTGACGATTCTTCGGGAGAATAAATTATATGCCAAATTGGAGAAATGTGTGTTTTCTGTGCAGGAGCTTCCGTTTCTGGGATATCTGCTTTCTGACTCTGGTTTTCGTATGGACCCCGAAAAGGTCCGGGTGGTTCTGGAATGGGACCGACCGGAGAATCAGAAAGCTTTGATGCGGTTTTTGGGGTTTACTAATTATTATAGAAAATGTATTTCGAACTATTCTACCATTGTAAGACCTCTGACCGATATGACTGTAAGACCTCTGACCGATGTCTCTGTCTGGTCGGATGAGGCATTGCAGGACTTTTCGACTATTAAGGAATGTTTTGCGTCTGCTCCCATTCTGGTGCAGCCCAATGTGTCTCTGCCATTCGTGGTGGAGTTTGATGCATCAGAGGTGGGGGTTGGAGCAGTGCTGTCGCAGGGTTCCACTGGCAAATGGGTTCCATGTCCTTTTTTTTCCAAGAAGCCCTCGGTCGCCGAGAGGAATTATGATGTAGGAGATAGAGAATTGCTAGCCATAAAATTGGCCTTTGAGGAATGGCGTCACTGGTTGGAGGGGGCATCTCACCCCGTTACAGTATATACGGATCATAAGAATTTGACTTACCTACAATCTGCCAAGCGTCTGAACCCTAGACAGGCCAGATGGTCACTGTTTTTTACCAGGTTCAATTTTGTGGTTACTTTTCGCCTGGGGGTTAAAAACGTTAAGGTAGATGCGTTGTCTCGCAGTTTTCCTGGGGGATGTGATTCAGAGGACCCTGCTCCGATTTTGTCCGATGGGGTGGTGGTCTCCACTTTGTACCCCGAATTGGAGATGGAGGTGTTGGGAGCCCAGGAGGGGGCTCCTGGTTCTTGTCCCCCAGGGAGGTTGCTCGTTCCTGACGGACTGCGATACAAGGTATTCAAGGAACATCACAATACTGTCCTTGCTGGACATCCTGGTGGTAAGTCCACCTTTCATCTTGTGTCCCGGAGGTTCTGGTGGCCCGGGTTACGTAAGAGCGTTGAGGATTACGTGGCAGCTTGTGAAACCTGTGCACGGTCAAAGGTTGCTCATACTCGACCTGCTGGTTCACTTCTTCCTTTGTCTATTCCGTCTCGTCCTTGGACGCACTTGTCTATGGACTTTATTACGGATCTGCCGAGTTTCTTCGGGAAGACAGTAATTTTGGTGGTTGTTGACCGTTTTAGTAAAATGGCTCACTTTATATCGTTAGCTAGTCTGCCCAATGCCAAGACTCTTGCGCAGATTTTTGTGGATAATATCGTGAAATTGCATGGCACTCCTTCGGATGTGGTTTCTGATAGGGGCACACAGTTTGTCTCCAGGTTTTGGAGGGCGTTCTGCTCTCGGCTTGGCATTCAACTTTCGTTCTCTTCGGCTTTTCATCCGCAGTCGAATAGGCAGACAGGGCGTACTAATCAAAACCTGGAGACCTACTTGAGGTGCTTTGTGGCTGAGAATCAGGAGGACTGGTCCTCATTCTTGTCCCTAGCAGAGTTTGCTTTGAATAACCGTAGGCAGGAGTCCACGGGTAAGTCGCCATTTTTTGGAGTCGCCAAGGATGTGGGTTCCGGCTCTGGATGTTAGTGCCAGCCGACTGGTGAAGGCTTTTCACAGATCCCACCCGGATAAGGTTGGGCCGGGGTGTCCGGAGGTCACCCGTAGAAGGGGTGGTACTGTCATGCCCTGCTCTGGCTATGTGCGGAGGTCTGCCAGATTAGCAGCACGTGTCTAGCCTTTTGTTTTGTTTTGGAGTCAAGCTAGATCCGCCTCCCTTCAGGTGCACTGGGTGGGGTCGTTGGTTTCAGTTTAAATCACACCCACTCCCAGTGTTTCCTGCGGGTTATAGCTTCTGTCTGGCTCTGTGTATGCAAGGAAGGAAGGATTGGCTGTTCCTGTTTAGAAAGTTAAGTTGTTTTTTTGTTCTCTTGTGGTTTGCTGTCTAGGCTGTTAGAGAGACGCCTGCCCCTCCAGGTTCTGAGGGAGCAGGCTGCCTCTATTCCCCTTTCACCATCTTAGGGTTTTTAGGGTATTTTCAGCCCAGGCACGAGGACACATTATTCCCACCTTAAGGGTCTGAATGTGGGCATAGCAGTATAGGGAGAGCTGGTAGGGATTTGCCAGGAGGTGACCTTGATCCCCAGCTTCTCGCCTAGAAACTTGTTTGTTCATCTTTCTGTGTATCTTATACCCTGTCCGCCGTGACATTATAACCCGCCAACACTTTGACTGCCATTGCTCAGCGGTTTTGAGATGGAGTCAATTGATGCGCTAGTTGATCGCATGCAGGGATTATCCCTAGAGGTTGCGGATCTGCGTAATTCGGTCACACGGTGTCAGAATGCTCTGGCATCAGGTGTAAGTCAAATTTATGGGGAAGCTAAAGTTGCTCTCCCTGATAGATTTGCAGGGGGTGTGGATGACTTTATCCGCTTTAAAGAATCATGCAAGTTGTATTTTCGGCTGCGTCCATCTTCATCTGGTGATGAGAGTCAGAGGGTTGGTATAATCATTTCTCTGCTTAAAGGGGACGCGCAATCCTGGGCCTTTTCTCTGCCGCCCGGTTCTCTGGCCCTCCGGTTGGTGGAAGAATTTTTTAAAGCCTTGGGATTAATATATGATGATCCAGACAAGAATAGGACATGTTCTATCTTTTGCGAAGCTGCGGACCTGAAGATCGGGGCCGCGCTCTGCAAATGCTGACAGCACACTGTCTGCTGTCCGCATCTATTCCGTCCCCATAGAAAATGAATGGGTCCGCACCCGTTCCGGAACGGATGCGGACCCATTTGCGGACGTGTGAATGGAGCCTAAAATGAGGAAAATTGGTACCTCACAGATTTTTTGCCTTCCAACGGATGCAAATTTCCTTGCGGCTACACGTGTGAGGACTGAGGACATGGGGCAAGGAACTCTGGGAAGGCGGGTTCACCCTGATTGACATGCCTGCATGCAGCCAATAAGCATCCAGCCAGCCCTGTGATGTCACAGCTAGTGTTGAGCTAACCCGAACTGTAAGGTTTGGGTCCGTACCAAACTTTACGATTTTTGGCACCCGGACCTGAACCCGAACTTTGACAGAAAAGTTTGGGTTCGAGTTTGGTGTTCAGGCATTTAATAAAGCTTGTTGAAAGGCTGTAGGGCAGCCAATCAACAAGCTTTTAAGCTGTGTGCACTTAGAAGCCATCACAGCCATGCCTACTAATGGCATGGCTGGGATTGGCCGGTACATCATGTGACCCAGCCGCTATATAAGCTGAATCACATGTAGCACCGCCCATCAGCTCTCAGTAGTGAAGGGACAGAAAGCAGGCAGCTGAAGTGAGGCACAGTGTTAGTGTGATTTTTTTTTTGTGGGTGCAATCTGGCTGTTAATTCTGTTGGTGACCTACAGAGATTTTTTTTGTGGGTGCAATGCAACATTGTACTTTGTACCCCTGACACACAAATATAATAGTTAATCCGTCTGTTAGTTAGGTGCACGTCATATACCCATTTATTGCGTGAACTACACCTGCACTGCATACGTGACAGGGAAATTGATATAATAAAATATAAGGAGAGGTATTATTGCGCTGCCAATCTTCTACAATCGCTATGTCTGAAGTTGCCCTGGGAGTGATCCCACGGGCCGCTGCTGGGTTCCGACCGTGAGCCCTGCCTAGACTACACAATATAAATAAGATAAGAAGCACCGATGTATTAGGATCCAGCGCTATCTCCCAGACATATGCCTAAAATGTATGTGCTGATAAAACTAATTGATCAATGTGTAACACTGTAGCTGTGCAGCAATCTCACCTGAGGTGTGGTGCTGCAACAATGTGTCCAATGTCTGTGTCTTCCCCTGCAATGTTCTTTCCTTGAACGTTCTGTGCCTCTGTCTTTTGCCGTTAAAAGTCCTCTTTTCTTTTGCGCATTCCCCTCTCAACACACGCCGCTGCAGCCGGTAGCTTAGCGCGGGAGCAGGGAAGTTTGAAAAAGAAACCAGGTCCTAGAACAAGTTCTGTGTGACGTCACACTACTAGGTACGGATACCTCGGGGTGAAAAAAACAACCAACGCGTTTCAAAACACTTCAAACGCGGTCTCCTGTTCTTTCTTCAGGACCTGTCAAAGGACCTTTGGTGATGTCACTGAGCTCATCACATGGTCCATCACCATGGTGATGGATCATGTGATGTATCATGTGATGAGCACAGTGATGTCACCACAGGTCCTTTGACAGGTCCTGAAGAAAGAACAGGAGACCGGCAGCTACGCGATCAATTGGAGGAGTTGAGTTAATTTTTTTCTTATTTTTTAACCCTCAATTGACCTTCTATTAAGCATTCTTTATTAAAGAATGCTATTATTTTCTCTTATAACCATGTTATAGACTTTTATATTAGCAACCATGCGTGAAAATCGCACGGCATCCGTACTTGCTTGCGGATGCTTGCGATTTTCACGCAGCCCCATTCACTTCTATGGGGCCTGCGTTGCGTGAAAAACGAACAATATAGAGCATGATGCGATTTTCACGCAACGCACAAGTGATGCGTGAAAATCACTGCTCATCTGCACAGCCCCATAGAAATGAATGGGTCCGGATTCAGTGCGGGTACCATGCGTTCACCTCACGCATTGCACCCGCGCGGAAATATCGCCTGTGTGAACCTAGCCTTACAGTTCTGGACTGTATTGAATAACATTGGGAGCATTATGCCAGTGTTATCCAATACATTCCAGAACTGTAAGGGTTACATAGCATCATAAATCAATATAATGCTATGTGACCCCCGGCAGCGCTGGGAGGTCAGGCCGGGAGCTGCATTGCGGACTCGCTGCGGGAGGAAAGCTCGTCTACAAGGGCCCCAAATCCGTCTCTTAGTTAGGTGCACGTGATATACCCATTTATTGCTTGAAGTACACCTGCACGGCATACGTGACATAGAAATTAATATAGTTAATCCGTCTCTTAGTTAGGTGCACGTCATATACCTATTTATTGCGTGAAGTACACCTGCACTGCATACGTGACAGGGAAAATAATATAGTTAATCTGTATGTTAGTTCACTGGGTGACCTCAAAGTATGAAGAGAGCATCAAATAAAGGACGTGGCCCTGGTCGTGGTGCTGCTGATGGAGCTCCTGATGCAGGGAGAGGACGTGGTTGATCTGTGCCAGCTACACGCCCAAATGAAACACCTTCCTCAGGTGTACGTAGGCCCGAATACCGGTGAACGAATGGTGAGGCCAGAACAACTATAGGCGGTAGTAGATTGCGTGGCGGACAATGCCTCTATTTCCTTCACATTGTCTCCCACCAGGTCCCCTGCTGAAACCCCAGAGTTGGCACCTGCAGCCCATGGCCATCTGTCTTTCACCTCACCCCCTTGCAAATCAGGCAAGCAGTCTGAGCCCCAAGTCATGCAGTAGTCTCTTATGCTTTTTGATGACTCTGCTGGAAGGGTTTCCGAGGCCCGTCCACATAGCCCTGCCCCAGAAGTGGAAGAAATAAAGTGCACTGATGCCCAACCAGTTATGTTTCAGGATGTGGACATGGGAGGACCACTGCAGCACGTCTCTGATGATGATGACGAAACACAGGTGCCAACTGTGGCGGCTTTCTCCAGTGTGCAGACCGGCAAGGAAGGCAAGGGTGAAGAGTGGGTGGAAGATGATGGGGGTTGATGAGCTCCTAGACCCCACATGGAATCGAGGTCATGCGAGCAGTTCGGAGGAAGAGGCGGTGGTCACACAGAACCAGATGCACAGCAAAAGAGGGAGCAGTGTGCAAAAGCAGAGTGGCCGTCCCCTAGCAAGTACGCCTGCTACTGCCCACCACACCCAGGGACTGAGCACACCATTGTTAGCTCCAAGGAGTTCCCTGGCGTGGCAGACAATGTGTTGACAACAAAATGCGAGTGGTTTGCACGCTGTGCAATCAGAGCCTGAAGCGAGGCATAAATGTTCTAAACCTGAGCACCACCTGCATGACCAGGCATCTAAATGCAAAGCACGAGCTGCAGTGGAGTAGACACCTCAAAAACCACGAAAGCTCTCAGGCTCCTCCTGGTCCCTCTTCTGCTGCAGTCTTGGCCTCTTCCTCACCTCTGGAGTGACAGTGGCACCTGCCACCCCGCAAACAGAGGATGTGGCAGCAACGCCACCACGTCCATCACAGTCACCAAGCATCTCCACAATGTCTCATGGAAGCGTTCAGCTGTCCATCTCCCAAACACTGGAGAGAAAGACGAAGTACCCCCCTACCGACCTGCAATCCCTGGCAGTGAATGCCAGCATTTAAAAATTCCTGGCCTTTAAAATGCTGTCATTCTGTCTGGTGGAGACGAAGACTTTTAAAAAAACTTATGGCGGTTGCTGTCCCACAGTACATGGTTCCCAGCAGCCACTACTTTTCCAGGCGAGCCATCCCCGCCCTGCACAACCAAGTAGCGGACAAAATTAGGTGTGCACTGCGCAACGCCATATGTGGCAAGGTCCACATAACCACAATATGTGGACCAGTAAGCACGGGCAGGGACGTTATATCTCCCTAACTGCACACTGGTGAAATGCAGTGGCGGCTGGGCCTGAGGCCGATAGCAGTTTGGCACATGTCCTTCTGCCTCCGAGGATTGCAGGGCGCTTCTCTTTGCCTCCTGTTGATTCCTACTCCGCTTCCTCCTCTACCGCCTCCTCATCTGGTCAGCGTAACACCTTCACCGCCAACTTCAGCACAGCCAGGGAGAAAAGACAGCAGGCAGTTTTGAAACTCATCTGTTTGGGGGAAAAAAACACACTGCGCAGGAGCTGTGCATGGAACAACAGACCGATGAGTGTTTGGTGCCACTGAGCCTCAAGCCTGGCCTGGTGGTGTACGATAATGGGCGAAATCTCGTAGCAGCTCTGGGCCTAGCCGGTTTGACGCGCGTCCTTTGCCTGGCGCATGTGCTGAATTTGGTGGTGCTTTTGGCACTTTCACCCTGCTGCTGCTCGCCTGTCTGCGTTGCAGCGTAACTTTGGCAGTCCCGCTCACAACCTCATATGCGACGTGCCCACAAGGTGGAACTCCACCTTGCACATGCTGGAGAGACTGTGCGAGCAGCAGTAGGCGATAGTGGAGTTTTAGCTGCAGCACGCACGGGTGAGTCGCTCTGCGGAACAACACCACTTCACCACCAAAGAGTGAACCTCCATGCTGGACGTATGTGCCATGTTGCGCTGTTTCGAGTACTCCACCAACATGGCCAGTGCCAATGACGCAGTCCTCAGTATTACTATCCCACTTCTATGTATCCTTGAAAAAACGCTTCTGCAGTTATTTCTGTTGAAAGCGTATAGGGGCGTATTACAGTAAAAAAAGAAAAATATATGCGCATTTTACTGGTGCGCTTATTTGTGGCAAAAGCATTCAGTGACCTATTTCAGTACAGAAAGAAAAATATATACGCACTTCACTGGTGCATTTATTTCTGCTGAAAGCGTTTACTGGCCTATTTCAGTACAAACAGAAAAATATATTCTCAGTTCACGTCGGCGGTTTAATGTGTTGAAAGCATGGCTGGGAGTCAGCAGTGTGGCAACAGTGGTAGGTCTGGAGCCAAACGTGTCGGGGATAGAGCACCTGCTTCGCAGCAGCCTAGCTGCCCGGGAAGTAGTGGTGCAGGGGTTCACGGAAGTAGCAGCTGTAGCAGTCAGTCAGTGTGGAGGTTATATGTGTTATTTAGCATTTCAGTACAAAGAGAAAAATACATTCTCAGTTCACGTCGGCAGCGGTTAGATGTGTTGAAAGCGTTTAGTGGCCTATTTCAGTACAAACAGAAAAATGCTTTCTCAGTTCACGTCAGCAGCGGTTAGATGTGTTGAAAGCGTTTAGTGGCCTATTTCAGTACAAACTGAAAAATGCATTCTCAGTTCACGTCAGCGGTGGCGGTTATATGTGTTGAAAGCGTTTAGTGGCCTACTTCAGTTCAAACAGAAATATACATTCTCAGTTCACGTCAGCGGCGGTTAGATTTGTTGAGAGCGTTTAGTGGCCTATTTCAGTACAAACAGAAAAATACATTCTCAGTTCATGTCGGCGGCGGTTTAGATGTGTTGAAAGCGTTTAGTGGCCTATTTCAGTACAAACAGAAATATACATTTTCAGTTCACGTCAGCGGCGGTTAGATGTGTTGAAGGCGTTTAGTGGCCTATTTCAGTACAAACAGAAAAATGCATTCTCAGTTCATGTTAGCGGTTATATGTGTTGAAAGCATGGCTGGGATTTAGCAGGGTGGCAGCAGTGGGAGGTCGAGAGCCAAATGTGCCCGGGGTAGAGCACCTGCTGCGTAGCAGCCTACCTACCTGGGAAGTAGCAGGGGTTCACGGAAGTAGCGGCGGTAGCAGTCAGTCAGTGCGGCGGTTATATGTGGTAAAATCTTTATTGAAGTATTTCTGTCGAAAAACAAAATTTATTCAGCGGTCAGCGCTGAGGTTATTTGCGGTTAAATCTCCCTAATGTCTCCATGATAAATCTGCAACGTGGGGGCCCCGTGTGGCTTCTACACACTTTCAAAATAATCCTTCAGCGGAGCGAATAGATGCCGGATGACCGGGACGCTCCATGACCTTCCCAGGAGCTGCTGTCGGGAGCAGCGGTTCATTTCTGAGACATCCGTATAGTGTGGGGGGAATCCGAATACCCTTTCCATCTCCGTGCTCCGTTATACAGTTGTTTTCAAAATTATTCAACCCCCACTGAAATTGAGTGTTTTGGCCAGTTTGACATTGATTTTGATCATTTCAGTCATCTTGTTTACAATTAAATCAAAGAGGCACTTGTAAGTCAGACAAATATAACATAACGTTTATAATGAAATAACCACAAATGTGTTTTCTGTGCTCACATCAATATCAGTTTTATTCAACCCCCAAGTGACATTCAATCTTAGTACTTAGTACAACATCCTTTTCCAGTTATAACAGCTTTTAAACGTGAAGCATAGCTTGACACAAGTGTCTTGCAGCGATCTACGGGTATCTTCGCCCATTCTTCATGGGCAGGGCCGTTTGAAGGAATTTGGGGGCCCCAAGCAAAATAGACGCCCTCCCCACCTTACGCACACAAAGTTAAAGCAGAGTAAGATATCCAAATAATCCAAGTAAAGAGCTCAGCAATGAGCAATGATTAAAGTTAAAGTAGTTACTGATTAGTTTATAAATATACTGCTGTGAGCGGTGTGGCCCTGTATATTCTAACCCCCAGGCAAGCGTCCCTGTCACCATGGGAACGCCTGGGGGTTAGAATATACCATCGGATCTTCTGAGTTACTCAGCCTTAAAGGAAGCAAAACAAGCACCGGCTCTGCTTGGCCCCGGGCCAGCTCGGGGCCCCAAGCAATTGCTTGTTTTGCATGTCTGTTAGCGACAGGCCTGTTCATGCGCAAAAGCCTCCAGTTCAGTTACATTCTTAGGCTTGCGCGCTGCAACTGCTTTCTTTAAGTCCCACCAGAGGTTCTCAATCGGATTTAAGTCTGGTGACTGCGATGGCCACTTCAAAATGTTCCAGCCTTTAATCTGCAACCATGCTCTAGTGGACTTGGAGGTATGCTTGGGATCATTGTCCTGTTGAAAGGTCCAACGTCTCCCAAGCCTCAGGTTTGTGACGGACTGCATCACATTATCTCCTGGTACTGAAGAGAATTCATGGTACCTTGCACACGCTGAAGCTTCCCTGTACCTGTAGAAGCAAAACAGCCCCAAAGCATGATTGACCCCCCGCCATGCTTCACAGTAGGCAAGGTGTTCTTCCTCCTCCAAACATAGCGTTGATCCATGGGCCCAAACAGTTCTAATTTTGTTTCATCAGTCCACAGAACACTATCCCAAAACTTTTGTAGTTTGTCCACATTACTTTTGGCATACTGCAGTCGACTCTTCTTATTCTTTGGAGACAGCAAGGGGGTACGCCTGGGAGTTCTGGCATGGAGGCCTTCATTACGCAGTGTGCGCCTTATTGTCTGAGCTGAAACTTCAGTACTCACATCTGACAAATCTTTTTTCAGTTCCTCAGCAGTCACACGGGGACTTTTCTCCACTTTGCGATTCAGGTAGCGCACAGCAGTCAAAGTCAGCATCTTCTTTCTGCCACGACCAGGTAGCGTTTCAACAGTGCCCTTTGCCTTGAATTTGCGAATGATGTTTCCTATGGTGTCTCTTGGTATGTTTAACATCTTTGCAATCTTCTTATAGCCATTGCCCTTCCTGTGAAGAGAAATCACCTCTTCTCTTGTCTTCCTGGACCATTCTCTTGACTTCACCATGTTTGTAAACACACCAGTAAATGTCTAGAAGGAGCTGAGTATCACAGTCCTTTTAAATCTGCCTAATTGGTGCTTATTATGCTTGATTGCTGCTCCTTGACATCCACAGGTGTTTTCAATACCTGATCGAAAACACTTGAATGAACCTCTGTTCTTAAGAGTGGTAGTCTTTAAGGGGTTGAATAATTGTGTCAATGAAGAAATCACAAAAAAAACATTTAATACTGTATTACAAAAACAATTGATGTCAGTTTAGTTGCATTTGGTTCTTTAAAAAGTCCTTGTAAGATTTCATTCTGAACACAATTACAAATGTACACTAAATTCCCTAAAACCCTATACAGCATTGGGGGTTGAAAAATTTGGAACACAACTGTATGTGGTAAAATCTTTATTGAAGTATTTTGGTGGAAAAAAAAATTGTTCAGCACTGCACTTATATGCATTCAAATCTTTCATGAATTATTTCGGTGGAAAAACAAATTTCATTCAGAGTTCAGCGCTGCAGTTATATGTGGTAAAATCTTTTGTGACTTATTTCGGTGGAAAAACACATTTCCACCTCCTCCATTAACTTCCTCCTCTCTTCATTCTCATCCTCAACATACACTGACTTGACCCCCCCCCCTCCCCAGCTATATATATAAGTGGTGCCAGCACCAACTAGGGGCAAATAAAGGTAAATGACTCTGCCAGACTGTTAAAGGGAATTACAGCATGATACCACAATACATTTGATATGACATTTAGCAACAGTTTACAGTACCCACATATAGCACGTAGTGGGACACTGCATCAAGATGAATCAGGCGTGGATTTCCACACACCAATGCCTGATGCATCAGACTAGATCATCCATGGTGCCACACCAACAATTTGACAAAAAAGACCGATTTCTTCTGGCTACCTGCCTCAGCTACTATTCTGATGCTGCAACCCGCCTGATGCCACAAATCTGATGTCAAGTGCTCCTTCTTGCACCCACCTTCGTCAGCGGGTACTGGTATTGCCACCCACCGCCCCACTCTGTTATCAGGTCACTTTGTGGTCTCCTGATGCAGCTGCCATCTCTACACTATGTCACCTTGCCACTCTGTGGCCTCCTCATGCTGCTGCCATATCCAAGCTATGTCACCTTGCCACTCTGTGGTCTCCTCATGCTGCTGCCATCTCCAAACTATGTCACCTTGCCACTCTGTGGCCCCCTCTTGCTGCTGCCATCTCCACACTATGTCACCTTGCCACTCTGTGGTATCCTGCTGCTGCCATCTACACATTATGTCACCTTGCCACTCTGTGGTCTCCTCATGCTGCTGCCATCTCCACACTATGTCACCTTGCCACTCTGTGGTCTCCTCATGCTGCTGCCATCTCCACACTATGTCACCTTGCCACTCTGTGGCCTCCTCATGCTGCTGCCATCTCAACACTATGTCACCTTGCCACTCTATGGTATCCTTCTGCTGTTGCTGCCATATCCACACTATGTCACCTTGCCACTCTGTGGCCTCCTGATGCTGCCGCCACCTTCAAACTATGTCACCTTGCCACTCTGTGGTGTCCTCATGCTGCTGCCATCTCCACACTATGTCACCTTGCCACTCTGTGGTCTCCTCATGCTGCTGCCATCTCCAAACTATGTCACCTTGCCACCCTGTGGTCTCCTCATGCTGCTGCCATCTCCACACTATGTCACCTTGCCACTCTGTGGTCTCCTCATGCTGCTGCCATCTCCAAACTATGTCACCTTGCCACTCTGTGGCCCCCTCTTGCTGCTGCCATCTCCACACTATGTCACCTTGCCACTCTGTGGTATCCTGCTGCTGCCATCTACACATTATGTCACCTTGCCACTCTGTGGTCTCCTCATGCTGCTGCCATCTCCACACTATGTCACCTTGCCACTCTGTGGTCTCCTCATGCTGCTGCCATCTCCACACTATGTCACCTTGCCACTCTGTGGCCTCCTCATGCTGCTGCCATCTCAACACTATGTCACCTTGCCACTCTATGGTATCCTTCTTCTGTTGCTGCCATATCCACACTATGTCACCTTGCCACTCTGTGGCCTCCTGATGCTGCCGCCACCTTCAAACTATGTCACCTTGCCACTCTGTGGTGTCCTCATGCTGCTGCCATCTCCACACTATGTCACCTTGCCACTCTGTGGTCTCCTCATGCTGCTGCCATCTCCAAACTATGTCACCTTGCCACCCTGTGGTCTCCTCATGCTGCTGCCATCTCCACACTATGTCACCTTGCCACTCTGTGGTCTCCTCATGCTGCTGCCATCTCCAAACTATGTCACCTTGCCACTCTGTGGCCTCTTCATGCTGCTGCCATCTCCACACTATGTCACCTTGCCACTCTGTGGCCTCCTCATGCTGCTGCCATCTCCACACTATTTCACCTTGCCACTCTGTGGTATCCTGCTGCTGCCATCTCCACATTATGTCACCTTGCCACTCTGTGGTCTCCTCATGCTGCTGCCATCTCCACACTATGTCACCTTGCCACTCTGTGGCCTCCTCATGCTTCTGCCATATCCAAGCTATGTCACCTTGCCACTCTGTGGCCTCCCGATGCTGCCGCCACCTCCAAACTATGTCACCTTGCCACTCTGTGGCCTCCTCATGCTGCTGCCATCTCCACACTACGTCACATTGCCACTCTGTGATATCCTGCTGCTGCTGCCATCTCCACACTATGTCACCTTGCCACTCTGTGGCCTCCTGATGCTGCTGCCACCTCCAAACTATGTCACCTTGCCACTCTGTGGTCTCCTCATGCTGCTGCCATCTCCACACTATGTCACCTTGCCACTCTGTGGTCTCCTCATGCTGCCACCAAAAAAAAAAAAAAAGTCACACACTCTAATATTTTGGTGGACCGCCTTTAGCTTTGATTACGGCATGCATTCGCTGTGGCATTGTTTTGATAAGCTTCTGTAATGTCACAAGATTTATTTCCATCCAGTGTTGCATTAATTTTTTACCAAGATCTTGCATTGATGATGGTAGAGTCTGACTGCTGCGCAAAGCCTTCTCAATGGGGTTAAGGTCTGGACTCTGTGGTGGCCAATTCATGTGTGAAAATGATGACTCATGCTTCCTGAACCACTCTTTCACAATTTGAGCCCGATGAATCCTGCCATTGTCATCTTAGAATATGCCCGTGCCATCAGGGAAGAAAAAATCCATTGATGGAATAACCTGGTCATTCAGTATGTTCAGGTAGTCAGCTGACCTCATTCTTGGAGCACATACTGTTGCTGAACCTAGACATGACCAACTGCAGCTACCCCAGATCATAGCACTGCCCCCACAGGCTTGTACAGTAGGCACTAGGCCTGATGGGTGCATCACTTCATCTGCTTCTCTTCTTACCCTGATGCGCCCATCACTCTGGAACAGGGTAAATCTGGACTCATCAGAGCACATGACCTTCTTCCATTGCTCCAGAGTCCAATCTTTATGCTCCCTAGCAAATTGAAGCCTTTTTTTCTGGTTTGCCTCACTGATTAGTGGTTTTCTTACGGCTACACAGCTGTTCAGACCCAATCCCTTGAGTTCCCTTCGCATTGTGCGTGTGGAAATGCTCTTACTTTCACTATCAAACATAGCCCTGAGTTCTACGGTTGTTTTTCTTCGATTTGATTTCACCAAACATTTAAATGATCGCCGATCACAATCATTCAGGATTTTTTTTCTGCCACATTTCTTCCTCGAATACGATGGATCCCCACTATCCTTCCAGTTTTTAATAATTCATTGGACAGTTCTTAACCCAATTTTAGTAGTTTCTGCAATATCCTAAGATGTTTTCTCTGCTTGATGCATGCCAATGGTTTGACCCTTCTCAAACAGACTAACAACTTTTCCACGGCCACGAGCTGTGTCTTTCGACATGGTTGTTTAAGAAATGAGAAGCAACTCATTGCACCAGTTGGGGTTAAATAACTTATTGCCAGCTGAAAGATAATCGCCCATGCAGTAATTATCCAATAGGAGGCTCATAACTATTTGCTTAGTTAAATCCAGGTGGCAAAAAAAAATTTGGACAGGCAATGTATATGCTATAGTTTTGAGCCTGACCAGCTTATACTGATTGTGCTGCATCAGGAATATGTGATTTGCAGCTACCAAAGGTTTAAATTCAAATCACTGCATTGTCTGTGTATTGCAGGGCGGCCAGAACAGGAAACTATAGACTATTCTTCACTCTGGTCATGAGATCTTAAACACAGGGGCCCCTGTAGTATGAATATATATGGTTTCTATAGTAGACAAACTTATAAGCATGGATTTGTCTGCAAGGTGGAGTGAAAAAACGGTTAAGAAGGTTTGGCACTTCTCAAAAAGGGGTTATCCCATGATAAATGTAAAAAAATTAAAATCATGTTGTACATGACAATCTCTTTCTAGGTAAGCTGGAAAAATCCCTATACGTCACATGGGTCCAGAGATCTCATCATTCATTGCTAGATTTATTTCAAGCTGTCAGCTCAGGGTTATGTCCATTCTCAGGGGGAATGTTCTTCCAGCTGCAATTCTCTCTTTATCGTAGATCAAGGATCTTGTCCTTTCTGCTGCAGTTCTCTGCCTATCACAGATCAGGGTGTGTGTCCTTTCTGGTGCAGCTTTCTCAGTGTAACTGTCACATCTTCTAACAGTAGATACGGATGGTGGCAATTAAATGATAGAACTAAACTAAAACTTTTTGTAGAACTCCATTAGACAAAAACAAAAGGACCAATCAAATAGGGGAGCCCAGCATCTACCTTCTGTAAAGAACGTGGACGAATGCATTCATACCAAATGATATATGGAACAAATGTCCTCCGTCACCTTTATCAACAAACAACTATCATTTGTATAAAAAGAAAATAGGTGCAACGTTGGGGCTGATTTGCTAATCCAGTAGGTGTAAACTTTTGGAAAAAATGTTGACCCAGTTGTACCAATGTAAGGGGTGCAGCTTCACAAGACAGGAGGCAGAGAATAGGATGCACCATTTTGTGCCAAAATTGCATCACAATTCTGGCTTAAGAATCTGTCTCTAAGTAAGCCAACCAACAACTAGTTGTAGAGTCAGAAAAAAGTGTCAATCCCGACACCACATTTATCATCCAGCCTGAGCCCCTGTGATAAATCTGGTCAGGTCTAGACAGCCTGTCTAAGCATACTCCATCTATAGGATTAGTAAATCTGGGCCATTTTCTGAAGTTTTTCCTATTTGCAAAGTGGTGAGAATGTGTAATAGAGTGACCTGTATCACCTGATGGGCATACACAACACACACCACCCTTCAGGCTGACACACTTCTCTGTAGAAGCTCAGATCTATAAATGGCCCTACCTATGTTTTTCATCTCCAAGCTCTGGTCCTATTAGTCCCTCTTCCTATAGTTAAATGATTTATCCTTAACAATACCTATCTAGTACCCTTGGTGAGAAAACAGTTAATGTATTTATCATTGAAAAAAAAAATCTAATAAGCCGCTTTACGAATTTAATAAAATTAGACTTTTAAATAGGCTTCACAGAAAGGTTATTACTGACGCACAAGCTAGAAGCAAGTTTGAAAGCTGCTTTACATGAAAGTTCGCATTGGTGATGCCAATTACCGCTCAAAAGAAATCATGACTAGGTGCCAGATACTTCCTTCGGTGCAACTTGTTTGTTCCAAAAAAACTGGCGCATTAGCTATATTAAACAGAACACAGACATTGGTGTTTTGCATTCTGTGTTCCCAAGCCACACGCATGATCAGATTCTTTATGATTGAGTTCTATAGCCATTAATTGCTTTGTTTTACTCTAATTCCTCTCTTGTAAAAAAATACAAACTGCATTTTGCTTGTTTATCCTCTCCTGGAAGGTCTCCCTTTTTTGCTCCTGCACCATCTGGCTCCCATCGGGGAGTCATCATACTGAGCCTTCAATGTTTTTTCCTCTTGTTTCCACCACTTAACACAAGCAAAGCAGTGTACTTATGTATGGATGAATCTGTTTTTTCTGGATGGTCGTCAGAAGCTTTTCTCCGTGGCTGATCCTGGGTGCCGCATTTCGACTTTAGCTATTTACCGAGCACTCATTTCGTTTTGGATATGACTAAGCACTTGTTCTATATAGCACAAATGATCCATCCTGTCCATTCCTCTAGAACACCATTAAGCTGATGTCCCATTCTTCATTGTAAAGTGGGGCTGAACCGAGCAGTAATCGCAACCACTCTGTACATAAAAAAAACATTGACAGAAATGATATGATTGGGAAAGGGGAAGGGGGGGGGGGTGAGATTTAACACGTTGTTATGGTTACTGAACCTACAAGTAACTGAGATTAAAATCATTTTCTATTCGGAGACATGGTCCTGAACACTCGAAGAAGTAAAGCATTGAGAAAGGAAACTAATGTGAAATCGACTTACAGAATATTTATGCAAATTCGAAAGTTGTCCATTTTTTTTTTCAGGCCCCATCATCAAACCTCCTTCAAACAAACAATGCCACAGCACAAATTCAATTTATTTCCTGCCACACAAATTTTCTATTCTTTACTGGATATTGCTTTGTTTTGTTTATTTCAAGCACTTCATATCAAAGGGTGATAATAAAAGAGATTGAATTATGCTTAAAGGGACTCGAACCCATTATTTGTTCTTTTTCCTGATAGATCTTGTTTCGTGCTCTGTGTATAGAAGTGGATGACATATATTAAAATCTGTGTACAGGGAAAAGACTGCAACAAAAAAAATCTTCCTCTCTGTCTGGTATGTACCCTTTGGGGTGTAGGCACTTGTGAAAAGGGCTAACACAATTGTGATATGATATTGTGAGGAGATTTGAGAAGTCTGTGTTAAACATATCCTATACAGACCTGTCTATGATTTTATAGGCTACAAAAAAAAAAAAACTTGTGTAGTGGGATCCAACCCCCGACAATGAGCTCAGGGGGAGCCAGAGCAGAGAATGGGAGTGGTAGTGGCTCTCTTTTGCTGTTACAGTCAATCACTGTGGCTTTCCTCACATTGTTGCGCCCTAGGGCCGTGCATTGAAAGGAGAGTGCACCCTTTCTTTCCCCGTGTGGACACCCTGGATCTGGGGCTCCTGGCTGATGGTCATTTGGGTGCCAGGTACGGGTAGAAGGCAGGGTGTGTAGAGTGCAATAGCCAGCGTAGGGTGCAAGAGTCAGTAACCAGGCCAGATGTAGCAGAATAAATGTCTCTACTGAAGTGTAAAATAGGAGTTGTAGTACATCCAACGATAGCAAAGCGCAGTTTCAACTGTTCACAGTGCAATTCTTCCCAGATAACGATGTATGCATTTAGGCAAGGATGGGAGTTATCTCTATCTGTCTCAAGTCTCTTCCTGAGGAATCTATAAGTGGCCAGGTCATGTCTAGGTGTGAAGGGTGTCTTAACAGTGTTCCTCACAGCAGTAAAGTCTTGGTCGCTTTAGATAGCAGGTGACCTTTCTGACTCCAATGCTCGCCAAATTCTAACTTATCTATGTCTTTCCTTTGTCGTTCTACTTCTGTCTTTCTGTAGATCATGCAGAGATTGGGGAGTCTATGTATCCTTTTGTGCCTAAGAAGAGGGGAGCAAAAGGCAACAGCCTCCTCTTTCTGAGCTCTCATTATACTGTACACTCTCCTGAGCCAGGATTATTAAAGCCGGCTGTGCCATCCATACATAGCTATACTGGTTGCAATACATAATATAACATTACAAGACATGTCATAACATTACATAACGGTGTATAAAAAATCTGTGGCAGATACCTCCTGCTCTGGGGTGCTGCACTTCTTCTTACTAACTTACCAAATGTACTTTACAATAAGCAGGAGAAAGTTGGAAGGCAGTATGGATGTAGGATTAAGGTACAGACAGACGTTTAGGTGTCCTGAAGAATTTATGGGAGCCAAAATCAGGAGGGGATCATAAACAAAGTGAGAAAGTATAAAGGACAGATACAACTTTGAATCTTTTTTTTATTTACTCCTAGTTTTGGCTTCCAAAATTGCCTCAGTAAACCTGAACGTGATGCTCTACCTTTAGGCTATGTGCTTCCGTACCCTTAGGCCTCTTTCACACGGGCGTCATGTTTTTTGCCTGGAAAAGGTGCGGGTGCGTTGCGGGAAAATGCGCTATTTTTCCGCGCGAGTGCAAAACATTGTAATGCGTTTTGCACGCGCGTGAGAAAAATCGGCATGTTTGGTACCCAGACCCGAACTTCTTCACAGAAGTTCGGGCTTGGGATCGGTGTTCTGTAGATTGTATTATTTTCCCTTCTAACATGGTTATAAGGGAAAATAATAGCATTCTGAATACAGAATGCATAGTACAATAGGGCTGGAAGGGTCAAAAAAAATAAAAACAGTTTTAACTCACCTTAATCCACTTGATTGCGCAGCCCGGCTTCTCTTCTGTCTTCTTTCTTCAAGACCTGGGTAAAGGACCTGTGGTGACGTCACTGCGCTCCTCACATGGTCCATCACATGATCTTTTACCATGGTGATGGTTTACCAGGTCCTGAAGAAAGAAGACAGAAGAGAAGCCGGGCTGCGCGATCAAGTGGATTAAGGTGAGTTAAATTTTTATTTTATTTTTTTAACCCCTTCAGCCCTATTGTACTATGCATTCTGTATTAAGAATGCTATTATTTTCCCTTATAACCATGTTAGAAGGGAAAATAGTAATGATCGGGTCTCCATCCCGATCATCTCCTAGCAACCGTGAGTGAAAATCTCACCGCATCAACACTTGCTTGCAGATGCTTGCGATTTTCGCGCAGTCCCATTCACTTCTATGGGGCCTGCGTTGCGTGAAAAACGCACAAAATAGAGCTTGCTGCGATTTTCACGCAACGCATAAGTGATGTGTGAAAATCACCGCTCGTGCACAGCCCCATAGAAATGAATTTTGTCCGGATTCAGTGCGGGTGCAATGCGTTCACCTCAGGCATCGCACCCGCGCGGAAAACTCGCCCGTGTGAAAGGGGCCTTAGAGTAGGGATGTCGTTTGTATACATTAAAGTGCTAGGTCTGCCAAGGAGATCTATACACAAAACTGTAGGAAATTTTTAATCAAGATATTTTGCAAATTTGTTTAATTTTTTTATACCCTGGAGCAATAAAAAATGGTTGCAAAGGTGGATATAACCTTATCGGAAGGAAGGAGAAGAAAAGAAAGTATTTTCTTACTCAGAAAGGGGTGCTTCACACGAGCGAGTCCATTGCGGGAATCACGCTCCGTGTGTGAGTGTAATCCTCCGCTCTGGATTGCAGGAGCGCACGGCATTATCATGATTTATAATGCTATGTGTCTCTGCTTGACCTTATTTCTACAGAATCATAGTGACATAAAGCTGTCAGTATGATTCTGTAGAAATAAGGTCAAGCAGAGACACACAGCATTATAAATCATGATAATGCCGTGCGCTCCTGCAAGTCCAGAGCGGAGGATTACACTCACACACGGAGCGTGATTCCCGCAATGGACTCGCTCGTGTGAAACAGCCCAAAGGGGTCAGAGAAGTGCTGAAGGCTCAATTGAGGGTGAGGCCATGGCCTGGTGACAGGATAGACATGATACCTCAAAATCACGTGCAATGGAAATAAAAATGCCAGTGACAGAAATGCACCTATATAGAATATAGTAGTATGCAGCAAATTTATATATAGGAATTTATTGCTTCTTGTGCTGTCCATGGGCCATAAACTGAAATCAATGCCTGCCCATAGCTTTATAAGATCAGTTATAATTTATACAGATTTTCTGGTGTAAATTATGGCAAATGTTTTGGGCCAAGGATGACCAGACTCTTCTGCTAAGTCCCACACAATAAAAATAAAAAAAGGCAGCTGAAAATCCTATAAAAGTGGAAACTTTTAGTGCTAAATGATTACATAGATTTTTTTTAGGGTTCAAAAAGATGAATGACAAGTATTAGGTCAATGCTATTATAAGCAATTATAAGGCAAGGTTTTCATTCTGCCAGAGCCGCATGAGGTCAAAACCATTGCCACATGTTTATGCATAGAGGCCCAGATTTACCAGTGTGTCTGCACCTAAAATCTGGCTAAAAAGTGGAGCAAATTGGTGCAGTTCTGGAGAAATTTAGCAAAATTAGGGTTTCTACAATTTCTTTCTGGCTTGCTAGAAAAGTGGGCACAGTTTAGTTGGAAGGGGAGGAGCTTTGCAGGAAGGGGGCATGGTTCAAGATACGCTGTTCTGAGCAAAAATTGTGCCACAATACAGGCATAAAATTCTATCTGAAAGTAAGCCAACCGCAAAAAGTTTCTATCCCTGCACCACGTTTTTCATCCTGAGCCCCCCTAGTCTGGTGCAGGTTTAGGGTCCATTCACACGTCCGCAAAATGGGTCCGCATCCATTCCGCAATTTTGCGGAACAGGTGCCGAGCCATTCATTTTCAATGGGGCCGGAATGTGCTGTCTGCATCCGCATTTGTGGATCCGTACTTCCGTATCTGCACTTCCGTTCCGCAAAAAAATAGAACATGTCCTATTCTTGTCCGCAATTGCGGACAAGAAAAGGCATTTTCTATGAGAGTGCCGGCGATGTGCGGTCCGCAAAATGCGTAACACATATTGCTGGTGTCCGTGTTTTGCAGATCCTCAATTTGCGGATGCGCAAAACACATACGGACATGTGAATGGATCCGCAAAACACGGACACCGGCAATGTGCGTGCCGCATTTTGCAGACCGCACATCGCCAGCCCTCTCAAAGAAAATGCCTTTTCTTGTCCGCGTGGAATGGAAGTGCGGATACGGAAGTGCGGATCCGCAAATGCGGACAGCACATTACGGACCCAAAATTGCGGAATATATGCGGACCCATTTTGCGGGCGTCTGAATGGACCCTAAGACCTCTTTCACATGAGCATGTCCGGATAAGGTCTGAATGCGTTGCGGCAAACCCGTATCTGTTTCGACTGCGATTGCGTTCCGTTGTTCAGTTTTTATCACGCGGGTGCAATGTGTTTTGCACGCGCGTGATAAAAAACTGACTGTGTTACTCAGACCCGAACTTCTTCACAGAAGTTCAGGTTTGGGTTCAAGGTTGTGTAGATTGGTGATGGATCATGTGACGGACCATGTGATAAGCGTAGTGACGTCATCAAAGGTCTTATTCCTCAAAGAAGAAGACAGAAGAGATGCTGGCTGCGCGAACAAGTGGATTAAGGTGAGTTAAATTATTATATATTTTTTTTAACCCCTCCATCCCTATTGTACTATGCATTCTGTATTCAGAATGCTATTATTTTCCCTTATAACCATGTTATAAGGGAAAATAATAATGATCGGGTCCCCATCCCGATCGTCTCCTAGCAACCGTGCATGAAAATCGCACCGCATCCGCACTTGCTTGCGGATGCTTGCGATTTTCACGCAGCCCCATTCACTTCTATGGGGCCTGTGTTGCACAAAATAGAGCTTGCTGCAATTTTCACGCAACGCACAAGTGATGCGTGAAAATCACCGCTCATGTGAACAGCCCCATAGAAATGAATCGGTCCGGATTCAGTGCGGGTGCAATGCGTTCACTTCACGCATTGCACCCGCACGGAAAACTCGCCCGTGTGAAAGGGGCCTAAGACAGCCTGTCTGAGTTTACACCGTCTATAGGATTATTAAATCTGGGACACCGTGTTAATTGGCTGCACAATTTTGCAAGTGATACCACAATCTACCCTCAAAACTGTGCAGCCATTAACAATCACTTTGAAGTCTATATGGTTTTATGGTTTTGCTGCCAAAATCATGAAGCCAATTAACATTCTGTTTAAAAAAAATCCCACAGCCGAACAAAACTGTAACAAGAATTTAACTTTCCTGGCAATGAACATGTTAATAGCCGCTGTCTGGGAAAGTGGATTTGTACAAAGCAAATCTTGTGCTTCCTCCTCCGCTCTGATCCACCAGGCTTATTTTACTTTCTGGCCTCATGACACAGGGATTTATAGCTACTTTTCTATGGATACGGCAAATTAATGATGAACACAGGTACTCAGTGTACTGGATGCTGTAACATAAGCACCAGGTAGCTGTGCACTTATGCAAAAGCTTGAGTGCTGCATTAAGAACAGGAATCAAAATACTTTTTCAGTGCTTTGTTAAAAAACCCTTAGGTTTCGAGTTGAGGATGATGGGGTACACAAAAGAAACAGAAATATCTTCACAGGAGGCACATGAACAGTCATAAACCTGCTCCCTTTCTGGATGGCTTCATGACACTATGTTTTTAGTATAATTTCTGTGGATACAGCACATTAATGATGAACACTTGTAGTCGATGTACCAGAAGATGACATTCTGCCGTTTTGAGATTAGGGAACACTCTGATGGATCTCTCAGCATTTCGGCATTGCCGTAAAATATCACATCTCTGTCTGGCCCCATTCACTATAATGGGGACTGGTAGAGATCTGGCCGCTACCCGACAAATATGCAGATTATTGGCACGTTTGCCGAGTTGCCGCCTTGATCTCCGCCAGTCCTCATTATAGTGAATGGGTCCGGCAGGTGTCAGGAACAGCCTGCCGGAGGTGTTTTAACGCTAGTGTGAAACTAGCCTAAGCACTGTATACAGTCAGGTCCATAAATATTGGGACATCGACACAATTCTAACATTTTAGGCTCTATACACCACCACAATGGATTTGAAATGAAACTAACTAGATGAGCTTTAACTGCAGACTGTCAGATTTAATTTGAGGGTCTTTACATCCAAATCAGGTGAACGGTGTAGGAATTACAACGGTTTGCATATGTGCCTCCCACTTGTTAAGGGACCAAAAGTAATGGGACAATTGGCTTCTCAGCTGTTCCATGGCCAGGTGTGTGTTATTTCCTCATTATCCCAATTACAATGAGCAGATAAAAGGTCCAGAGTTCATTTCAAGTGTGCTATTTGCATTTGGAATATGTTCCTGTCAACTCTCAAGATGAGATCCAAAGAGCTGTCACTATCAGTGAAGCAAGCCATCATTAGGCTGAAAAAACAAAACAAAGCCATCAGAGAAAAAGCAAAAATATTAGGCATGGCCAAAACAACTGCTTGGAACATTCTTAAAAAGAAGGAAAGCACCAGGGAGCTAAGCAACACCAAAAGACCCGGAAGACCACGGAAAACAACTGTGGTGGATGATCGAAGAATTCTTTCCCTGGTGAAGAAAACACCCTTCACAATAGTTGGCCAGATCAAGAACACTCTCCAGGAGGTAGGTGTATGTGTGTCAAAGTCAACAATCAAGAGAAGACTTCACCAGAGTGAATACAGAGGGTTCACCACAAGATGTAAAACATTGGTGAGCCTCAAAAACAGGAAGGCCTGATTAGAGTTTGCCAAACGACATCTAAAAAAGCCTTTATAGTTCTGAAACAACATCCTATGGACAGATGAGACCAAGATCAACTTGTACTAGAGTGATGGGAAAATAAGAGTGAGAAGGAAAGGAACTGCTCATGATCTTAAGCATACCACCTCATCAGTAAAGCATGGTGGTGATAGTGTCATGGCTTGGTCATGTATGGCTGCCAATGGAACTGGTTCTCTTGTATTTATTGATGATGTGAATGCTGACAAAAGCAGCAGGATGAATTCTGAAGTGTTTTGGGCAATATTATCTGCTCATATTCAGCCAAATGCTTCAGAACTTATTGGATGGCGCTCCACAGTGCAGATGGACAATGACCCAAAGCATACTGCAAAAGCAACCAAAGAGGTTTTTAAGGAAAAGAAGGGGAATGTTATGCAATGGCCAAGTCAATCACCTGACCTGAATCCGATTGAGCATGCATTTCACTTGCTGAAGACAAAACTGAAGGGAAAATGCCCCAAGAACAAGCAGGAATTGAAGCCAGTTGCAGTAGAGGCCTGGCAGAGCATCACCAGGGATGAAACCCAGCATCTGGTGATGTCTATGCGTTCCAGAATTCAGGCTGTAATTGACTGCAAAGGATTTGCAACCAAGTATTAAAAAGTGAGTTTGATGTATGATTATTTTTCTGTCCCATTACTTTTGGTCCCTTAACAAGTGGAAGGCACATATGCAAACTGTTGTAATTCCTACACCGTTCACCTGATTTGGATGTAAATACCCTCAAATTAAAGCTGACAGTCTGCAGTTAAAGCACATCTTGTTTGTTTCATTTCAAATCCATTGTGGTGGTGTATAGAGCCAAAAATTTTAGAATTGTGTTGATGTCCCAATATTTATGGACCTGACTGTAGCTGTGCAAGGAATTATGTGCATTTAAAGGAAAAAGATCACAGCAGAGTTTTATCGGATACATATGAACAGTTTCAATCACATATAGGGAACCTTTAAATAGGACCTTTCACCACTCCTGACATGTCTGTTTAATAGCTTCACAAATTCCCCATGTAATAACATTTCTGGATCATCTATTCTTATGACTTTATGTTGTGCCATTCCTTTATTATTTCTACTAGAAGTTATGAATGAATAGCTAGCAGTCTGCAGTAAGGGTACAGAGGGGAGGTAACCAGTTAGGGGTGTGTACCTGCACAGACCCACTCTATCAAATCAGTGCTGCCATATTCAGCCTTTGCAGGTACACACCCCCAACTTGTTACCTCCCCTCTGTACCCTTACTGCAGACTGCTAGCAGTTCATTCATAACTTCTAGTAGAAATAATAAAGGAATGGCACAACATAGAGTCATAAGAATAGATGCTTCAGAATTGTTATTACATGGGGAATGCCTGAAGCTATTAAAACAGGCATGTCAGGAGAGGTGACAGGTCCTCTTTAAGTTAAAGAGACAGAGTTATCAGTCATTGACAGCCTGCCCTCTATGACAGAGATAGCTGTCAGTCCCTAATAGGACCGCCTGGACTTCACAGCCCAGAATGACTAGGAATTTAAGTGAATAAATTACAGGGTATACTGAATATTTCCCCACAAATATATGTATATCAATCTGCATAGCTGCTCCTGCTCTATAACATGCTGCATTTTCATGTTATAGGTTCCCTTTACTAAGAAATAGTAATTGATTCTAATTTGTCTCATATTGCATTACAAACTGTGAAAAATATATATTAGGTTATACAGTATATGTCACATGAGATGAGCCATTTCATTATACCTCCTTCCCATAATATGGTGTCTGGCTGTAAGACAACTGTCTGTAGTAGGATCCTTTCCACCTCTGTCCTGTCTTCTATACAGGGAGTGCAGAATTATTAGGCAAGTTGTATTTTTGAGGATTAATTTTATTATTGAACAACAACCATGTTCTCAATGAACCCAAAAAACTCATTAATATCAAAGCTGAATATTTTTGGAAGTAGTTTTTAGTTTGTTTTTAGTTTTAGCTATTTTAGGGGGATATCTGTGTGTGCAGGTGACTATTACTGTGCATAATTATTAGGCAACTTAACAAAAAACAAATATATACCCATTTCAATTATTTATTTTTACCAGTGAAACCAATATAACATCTCAACATTCACAAATATACATTTCTGACATTCAAAAACAAAACAAAAACAAATCAGTGACCAATATAGCCACCTTTCTTTGCAAGGACACTCAAAAGCCTGCCATCCATGGATTCTGTCAGTGTTTTGATCTGTTCACCATCAACATTGCGTGCAGCAGCAACCACAGCCTCCCAGACACTGTTCAGAGAGGTGTACTGTTTTCCCTCCTTGTAAATCTCACATTTGATGATGGACCACAGGTTCTCAATGGGGTTCAGATCAGGTGAACAAGGAGGCCATGTCATTAGATTTTCTTCTTTTATACCCTTTCTTGGCAGCCACGCTGTGGAGTACTTGGACGCGTGTGATGGAGCATTGTCCTGCATGAAAATCATGTTTTTCTTGAAGGATGCAGACTTCTTCCTGTACCACTGCTTAAAGAAGGTGTCTTCCAGAAACTGGCAGTAGGACTGGGAGTTGAGCTTGACTCCATCCTCAACCCGAAAAGGCCCCACAAGCTCATCTTTTATGATACCAGCCCAAACCAGTACTCCACCTCCACCTTGCTGGCGTCTGAGTCGGACTGGAGCTCTCTGCCCTTTACCAATCCAGCCACGGGCCCATCCATCTGGCCCATCAAGACTCACTCTCATTTTATCAGTCCATAAAACCTTAGGCTACTTTCACACTAGCGTTGTTTTAATACGGCGTTCAATTCCGGCACTGGAACTGCCCGCCGTATCCGGAAAAACGTGTGAAAACGGATTACATTTGAATCCTGATCAGGATTTTGATCACAATGAAAAAATGCATTGGAAAAAACGGATCTGCCATTTATGGACTTTAACTTTTTTTTTCACATTTTTCGGGTTTAACATGCAAAAGCCAGATCCGTTTTGACTGAACACACGGCGCCGGATCCGGCGTTAATGCAAGTCAATGGGAAAAAGTCCAGATCCGGCGTTCAGTCAAAGTGTTCAGGATTTTTGGCCGGAGGTAAAAATACAACATGCTACGTTTTTCTGAAAAGCCTGATCAGTCAAAAAGACTGAACTGAAGACATACTGATGCATCCTGAAGGACGGACTCTCCATTCAGAATGCATGGGGATAAAACTGATCAGTTCTTTTCCGGATTTGAGCCCCTAGGACGGAACTCAGAGCCGGAAAAGAAAAACGCTAGTGTGAAAGTACCCTTAGAAAAATCAGTCTTGAGATATTTCTTGGCCCAGTCTTGACGTTTCAGCTTTTGTGTCTTGTTCAGTGGTGGTCGTTAGAGTTGAGCGAACACCTGGATGTTCGGGTTCGAGAAGTTCGGCCGAACTTCCCGTAAATGTTCGGGTTCGGGATCCGAACCCGATCCGAACTTCGTCCCGAACCCGAACCCCATTGAAGTCAATGGGGACCCGAACTTTTGGGCACTAAAAAGGCTGTAAAACAGCCCAGGAAAGAGCTAGAGGGCTGCAAAAGGCAGCAACATGTAGGTAAATCCCCTGCAAACAAATGTGGATAGGGAAATGAATTAAAATTAAAATTAAAAAAATAAAAATGAACCAATATCAATTGGACAGAGGTCCCATAGCAGACAATCTGGCTTCACATCAGCAGAGAATCAGTCTCTTCATGCCATAGCAAAGAATCTGGCTTCATGTCAGCAGAGAATCAGTCTCTTCATGCCATAGCAGAGAATCTGGCTTCATGTCATCGCAGAATCAGTCTTCATGTCATAGCAGAGAATCAGGCTTCACGTCACCCACCACTGGAACAGGCCACTGTCACACATTTAGGCCCAGGCACCCAGGCAGAGGAGAGGTCCCGTAACAGAGAATCTGGCCTTATGTCAGTGCAGAATCTGTCTTCATGTCATAGCAGAGAATCAGGCTTCACGTCACCCACCACTGGAACAGGCCACTGTCACACATTTAGGCCCCGGCACCCAGACAGAGGAGAGAGGTCCCGTAAACGAGAATCTGGCCTTATGTCAGCGCAGAATCTGTATTCATGTCATAGCAGAGAATCAGGCTTCACGTCACCCACCACTGGAACAGGCCACTGTCACACATTTAGGCCCCGGCACCCAGGCAGAGGAGAGCGGTCCCGTAACAGAGAATCTGGCCTTATGTCAGCGCAGAATCTGTCTTCATGTCATAGCAGAGAATCAGGCTTCACGTCACCCACCACTGGAACAGGCCACTGTCACACATTTAGGCCCCGGCACCCAGACAGAGGAGAGCGGTCCCGTAACAGAGAATCTGGCCTTATGTCAGCGCAGAATCTGTCTTCATGTCATAGCAGAGAATCAGGCTTCACGTCACCCACCACTGGAACAGGCCACTGTCACACATTTAGGCCCCGGCACCCAGACAGAGGAGAGCGGTCCCGTAACAGAGAATCTGGCCTTATGTCAGCGCAGAATCTGTCTTCATGTCATAGCAGAGAATCAGGCTTCACGTCACCCACCACTGGAACAGGCCACTGTCACACATTTAGGCCCAGGCACCCAGGCAGAGGAGAGAGGTCCCGTAACAGAGAATCTGGCCTTATGTCAGCGCAGAATCTGTATTCATGTCATAGCAGAGAATCAGGCTTTACGTCACCCACCACTGGAACAGGCCACTGTCACACATTTAGGCCCAGGCACCCAGGCAGAGGAGAGAGGTCCCGTAACAGAGAATCTGGCCTTATGTCAGCGCAAAATCTGTATTCATGTCATAGCAGAGAATCAGGCTTCACGTCACCCACCACTGGAACAGGCCACTGTCACACATTTAGGCCCCGGCACCCAGGCAGAGGAGAGAGGTCCCGTAACAGAGAATCTGGCCTTATGTCAGCGCAGAATCTGTCTTCATCTCATAGCAGAGAATCAGGCTTCACGTCACCCACCACTGGAACAGGCCACTGTCACACATTTAGGCCCAGGCACCCAGGCAGAGGAGAGAGGTCCCGTAACAGAGAATCTGGCCTTATGTCAGCGCAGAATCTGTATTCATGTCATAGCAGAGAATCAGGCTTCACGTCACCCACCACTGGAACAGGCCACTGTCACACATTTAGGCCCAGGCACCCAGGCAGAGGAGAGAGGTCCCGTAACAGAGAATCTGGCCTTATGTCAGCGCAGAATCTGTATTCATGTCATAGCAGAGAATTAGGCTTCACGTCACCCACCACTGGAACAGGCCACTGTCACACATTTAGGCCCCGGCACCCAGGCAGAGGAGAGAGGTCCCGTAACAGAGAATCTGGCCTTATGTCAGCGCAGAATCTGTATTCATGTCATAGCAGAGAATCAGGCTTCACGTCACCCACCACTGGAACAGGCCACTGTCACACATTTAGGCCCCGGCACCCAGGCAGAGGAGAGAGGTCCCGTAACAGAGAATCTGGCCATATGTCAGCGCAGAATCTGTATTCATGTCATAGCAGAGAATCAGGCTTCACGTCACCCACCACTGGAACAGGCCACTGTCACACATTTAGGCCCAGGCACCCAGGCAGAGGAGAGAGGTCCCGTAACAGAGAATCTGGCCTTATGTCAGCGCAGAATCTGTATTCATGTCATAGCAGAGAATCAGGCTTCACGTCACCCACCACTGGAACAGGCCACTGTCACACATTTAGGCCCAGGCACCCAGGCAGAGGAGAGAGGTCCCGTAACAGAGAATCTGGCCTTATGTCAGCGCAGAATCTGTATTCATGTCATAGCAGAGAATCAGGCTTCACGTCACCCACCACTGGAACAGGCCACTGTCACACATTTAGGCCCAGGCACCCAGGCAGAGGAGAGAGGTCCCGTAACAGAGAATCTGGCCTTATGTCAGCGCAGAATCTGTATTCATGTCATAGCAGAGAATCAGGCTTCACGTCACCCACCACTGGAACAGGCCACTGTCACACATTTAGGCCCCGGCACCCAGACAGAGGAGAGGTTCATTCAACTTTGGGTTGCCCCGCAATATAATGGTAAAATGAAATTAAAAATAGTATTGAATGAGGAAGTGCCCTGGAGTAGAATAATATATTGTTAAGGGGAGGTAGTTAATATCTAATCTGCACAAGGGATGGACAGGTCCTGTGGGATCCATGCCTGGTTCATTTTTATGAACGTCAGCTTGTCCACATTGGCTGTAGACAGGCGGCTGCGTTTGTCTGTAATGACGCCCCCTGCCGTGCTGAATACACGTTCAGACAAAACGCTGGCCGCCGGGCAGGCCAGCACCTCCAAGGCATAAAAGGCTAGCTCTGGCCACGTGGACAATTTGGAGACCCAGAAGTTGAATGGGGCCGATCCATCAGTCAGTACGTAGAGGGGTGTGCACAGGTACTGTTCCACCATGTTAGTGAAATGTTGCCTCCTGCTAACATGTTCCGTATCAGGTGGTGGTGCACTTAGCTGTGGCGTGTTGACAAAACTTTTCCACATCTCTGCCATGCTAACCCTGCCCTCAGAGGAGCTGTGGGCGTGACACAGCTGCGTTGACGACCTCTTGCTCCTCCTCTGCCTTCGCCTTGGGCTTCCACTGGTTCCCCTGTGACATTTGGGAATGCTCTCAGTAGCGCGTCTACCAACGTGCACTTGTACTCGCGCATCTTCCTATCACGCTCCAGTGTAGGAAGTAAGGTGGGCACATTGTCTTTGTACCGGGGATCCAGCAGGGTGGCAACCCAGTAGTCCGCACACGTTAAAATGTGGGCAACTCTGCTGTCGTTGCGCAGGCACTGCAGCATGTAGTCGCTCATGTGTGCCAGGCTGCCCAGAGGTAAGGACAAGCTGTCCTCTGTGGGAGGCGTATCGTCATCGTCCTGTGTTTCCCCCCAGCCACGCACCAGTGATGGGCCCGAGCTGCTTTGGGTGCCACCCCGCTGTGAACATTCTTCATCCTCATCCTCCTCCTCCTCATCCTCGTCCTCCTCGTCCTCCAGTAGTGGGCCCTGTCTGGCCACATTTGTACCTGGCCTCTGGTGTTGCAAAAAACCTCCCTCTGAGTCACTTCGAAGAGACTGGCCTGAAAGTGCTAAAAATGACCCCTCTTCCTCCTCTTCCTCCTGGGCCACCTCCTCTTCCATCATCGCCCTAAGTGTTTTCTCAAGGAGACATAGAAGTGGTATTGTAACGCTGATAACGGCGTCATCGCCACTGGCCATGTTGGTGGAGTACTCGAAACAGCGCAACAGGGCACACAGGTCTCGCATGGAGGCCCAGTCATTGGTGGTGAAGTGGGTCTGATCCACAGTGCGACTGACCCGTGCGTGCTGCAGCTGAAACTCCACTATGGCCTGCTGCTGCTCGCACAGTCTGTCCAGCATATGCAAGGTGGAGTTCCACCTGGTGGGCACGTCGCATATGAGGCGGTGAGCGGGAAGGCTGAAGTTACGCTGTAGCGCAGACAGGCGAGCAGCGGCAGGGTGTGAACGCCGGAAGCGCGAACAGACGGCCCGCACTTTATGCAGCAGCTCTGACATGTCGGGGTAGTTGCGAATGAACTTCTGCACCACCAAATTCAGCACATGCGCCAGGCAAGGGATGTGCATCAAACCGGCTAGTCCCTGAGCTGCAACGAGATTTCGCCCATTATCGCACACCACCAGGCCGGGCTTGAGGCTCACCGGCAGCAACCACTCGTCGGTCTGTTGTTCTATACCCCGCCACAACTCCTGTGCGGTGTGGGGCCTGTCCCCCAAACATATGAGTTTCAGAATGGCCTGCTGACGTTTACCCCGTGCTGTGCTGAAGTTGGTGGTGAAGGTGTGTGGCTGACTGGATGAGCAGGTGGAAGAAGAGGAGGAGGAAGCTGAGTAGGAGGAGGAGGAGACAGGAGGCAAAGAATGTTGCCCTGCGATCCTTGGCGGCGGAAGGACGTGCGCCAAACAGCTCTCCGCCTGGGGCCCAGCCGCCACTACATTTACCCAGTGTGCAGTTAGGGAGATATAGCGTCCCTGGCCGTGCTTACTGGTCCTCGTATCTGTGGTTAGGTGGACCTTGCCACAGAAGGCGTTGCGCAGTGCACACTTGATTTTATCGGACACTTGTTTGTGCAGGGAAGGCACGGCTCTCTTGGAGAAGTAGTGGCGGCTGGGAACAACATACTGTGGGACAGCAAGTGACATGAGCTGTTTGAAGCTGTGTGTGTCCACCAGCCTAAATGACAGCATTTCATAGGCCAGTAGTTTAGAAATGCTGGCATTCAGGGCCAGGGATCGAGGGTGGCTAGGTGGGAATTTACGCTTTCTCTCAAATGTTTGTGAGATGGAGAGCTGAACGCTGCCGTGTGACATGGTTGAGATGCTTGGTGACGCAGGTGGTGGTGTTGGTGGTACATCCCATGTTTGCTGGGCGGCAGGTGCCAACGTTCCTCCAGAGGAGGAGGAAGAGGCGGAGGAAGAGGCCGAGGCGGCGGCAGCAGCAGCAGAAGAGGCCGAGGCGGCGGCAGCAGCAGAAGAGGCCGAGGCGGCAGCAGCAGAAGAGGTAGCAGGGGGAGCCTGAGTGACTTCCTTGTTTTTAAGGTGTTTACTCCACTGCAGTTCATGCTTTGCATGCAGGTGCCTGGTCATGCAGGTTGTGCTAAGGTTCAGAACGTTAATGCCTCGCTTCAGGCTCTGATGGCACAGCGTGCAAACCACTCGGGTCTTGTCGTCAGCACATTGTTTGAAGAAGTGCCATGCCAGGGAACTCCTTGAAGCTGCCTTTGGGGTGCTTGGTCCCAGATGGCGGCGGTCAGTAGCAGGCGGAGTCTCTTGGCGGCGGGTGTTCTGATTTTGCCCACTGCTCCCTCTTTTGCTACGCTGTTGGCTCGGTCTCACCACTGCCTCTTCCTCCGAACTGTGAAAGTCAGTGGCACGACCTTCATTCCATGTGGGGTCTAGGACCTCATCGTCCCCTGCATCGTCTTCCACCCAGTCTTGATCCCTGACCTCCTGTTCAGTCTGCACACTGCAGAAAGACGCAGCAGTTGGCACCTGTGTTTCGTCATCATCAGAGACGTGCTGAGGTGGTATTCCCATGTCCTCATCATCAGGAAAAATAAGTGGTTGTGCGTCAGTGCATTCTATCTCTTCCACCCCTGGGGAAGGGCTAGGTGGATGCCCTTGGGAAACCCTGGCAGCAGAGTCTTCAAACAGCATAAGAGACTGCTGCATAACTTGAGGCTCAGACAGTTTCCCTGATATGCATGGGGGTGATGTGACAGACCGATGGGCTTGGTTTTCATGCGCCATCTGTGCGCTTTCTGCAGAAGACTGGGTGGGAGATAATGTGAACGTGCTGGATCCACTGTCGGCCACCCAATTGACTAATGCCTGTACCTGCTCAGGCCTTACCATCCTTAGAACGGCATTGGGCCCCACCAAATATCGCTGTAAATTCTGCTGGCTACTGGGACCTGGGGTAGTTGGTTCACTAGGATGTGTGGCTGTGGCAGAATGGCCACGTCCTCTCCCAGCACCAGAGGGTCCACTAACACCACCACGACCATGTCCACGTCCGCGTCCCTTATTAGATGTTTTGCTCATTGTTCCCGTTCACCACAATTTTGAGAATGGCAAATTTGGGAATGCTTTTTCAACCCAGAAAAAAAAGTGTGCTTTTACGGTCACTACAAATAACTTGACCAGCTAAAACAGTGCAGATTTGGTTGAATAGAGATGTGAGACCTGTTTTTTTTGCACTGTGTGACAGGTATAGGTTTAATCACAGAATCACACTTCTATCAGCACGCTAGCGTGTGTCTTAGGTTTTTCTGAATGACACTATCAATACCTTCAATGTAAGATTTTCTTTTTGGGATAGATTTCAAGTAGGCCTCAAATACCAGAAACTAGTTATTTTGAGAATGGCAAATTTGGGAATGCTTTTTCAACCCAGAACAAAAAGTCTGCTTTTACGGTCACTACAAATAACTTGACCAGCTAAAACAGTGCAGATTTGGTTGAATAGAGATGTGAGACCTGTTTTTTTTTGCGCTGTGTGACAGGTATAGGTTTAATCACAGAATCACACTTCTATCAGCACGCTAGCGTGTGTCTTAGGTTTTTCTGAATGACACTATCAATACCTTCAATGTAAGATTTTCTTTTTGGGATAGATTTCAAGTAGGCCTCAAATACCAGAAACTAGTTATTTTGAGAATGGCAAATTTGGGAATGCTTTTTCAACCCAGAACAAAAAGTCTGCTTTTACGGTCACTACAAATAACTTGACCAGCTAAAACAGTGCAGATTTGGTTGAATAGAGATGTGAGACCTGTTTTTTTTTTGCGCTGTGTGACAGGTATAGGTTTAATCACAGAATCACACTTCTATCAGCACGCTAGCGTGTGTCTTAGGTTTTTCTGAATGACACTATCAATACCTTCAATGTAAGATTTTCTTTTTGGGATAGATTTCAAGTAGGCCTCAAATACCAGAAACTAGTTATTTTGAGAATGGCAAATTTGGGAATGCTTTTTCAACCCAGAACAAAAAGTCTGCTTTTACGGTCACTACTAATAACTTGACCAGCTAAAACAGTGCAGATTTGGTTGAATAGAGATGTGAGACGTGTTTTTTTTTTGCGCTGTGTGACAGGTATAGGTTTAATCACAGAATCACACTTCTATCAGCACGCTAGCGTGTGTCTTAGGTTTTTCTGAATGACACTATCAATACCTTCAATGTAAGATTTTCTTTTTGGGATAGATTTCAAGTAGGCCTCAAATACCAGAAACTAGTTATTTTGAGAATGGCAAATTTAGGAATGTTTTTTCAACCCAGGAAAAAAAAAGTGTGCTTTTACGGTCAATACAAATAACTTGACCAGCTAAAACAGTACAGATTTGGTTGAATAGAAATGTCAGGTCTATTTTTTAGGCGCTGAGTGACAGGCTCAACTTGCCCCTGATGTAATATATGGCCAAAAAATAACCACACTGTTGATGGTTAAATGCACTTGGGTGACACAGGCTCAGCCTGCACCAGATGTAGTATATGGCCAAAAAATAATCAGACTGTTGATGGTTAAATGCACTTGGGTGACACAGGCTCAGCCTGCACCAGATGTAGTATATGGCCAAAAAATAATCAGACTGTTGATGGTTAAATGCACTTGGGTGACACAGGCTCAGCCTGCAGCTGATGTAGGATATAGCACAAAATAACCACACTATCGATGGTTAAATACACTTGGGTGACACAGGCTCAGCCTGCAGCTGATGTAGTATATGGCCAAAAAATAATCAGACTGTTGATGGTTAAATGCACTTGGGTGACACAGGCTCAGCCTGCAGCTGATGTAGTATATGGCCAAAAAATAACCAGACTGTTGATGGTTAAATGCACTTCGGTGACACAGGCTCAGCCTGCAGCTGATGTAGGATATAGCACAAAATAACCACACTATCGATGGTTAAATACACTTGGTGATAGCTCGTGCTGGCGCACCACAAGTCACAAAATGGCCGCCGATCACCCCAGAAAAAGAGTGATCTAAAAACGCTCTGGGCAGCCTCAAAAAAGTGAGCAAGTCAATATCAGCACTTCAATGATCCACAGCTGCAGATCGATCACAGAATGAAGTCTTTTGGAGGAGTTAATCTGCCTAATCTCGCCCTAACGTCGCAGCTGCAACCTCTCCCTATACTGATCATAGCAGAGTGACGTGCGGCGCTACGTGACTCCAGCTTAAATAGAGGCTGGGTCACATGGTGCACTGGCCAATCACAGCCATGCCAATAGTAGGCATGGCTGTGATGGCCTCTTGGGCCAAGTAGTATGACGCTTGTTGATTGGCTGCTTTGCAGCCTTTCAAAAAGCGCCAAGAAAGCGCCGAACACCGAACCCGAACCCGAACTTTTACGAAAATGTTCGGGTTCGGGTCCGTGTCACGGACACCCCAAAATTCGGTACGAACCCGAACTATACAGTTCGGGTTCGCTCATCCCTAGTGGTCGTCTTTCAGCCTTTCTTACCTTGGCCATGTCTCTGAGTATTGCACACCTTGTGCTTTTGGGCACTCCAGTGATGTTGCAGCTCTGAAATATGGCCAAACTGGTGGCAAGTGGCATCTTGGCAGCTGCACGCTTGACTTTTCTCAGTTCATGGGCAGTTATTTTGCGCCTTGGTTTTTCCACACGCTTCTTGCGACCCTGTTGACTATTTTGAATGAAACGCTTGATTGTTCGATGATCACGCTTCAGAAGCTTTGCAATTTTAAGAGTGCTGCATCCCTCTGCAAGATATCTCACTATTTTTGACTTTTCTGAGCCTGTCAAGTCCTTCTTTTGACCCATTTTGCCTAATAATTATGCACACCTAATATAGGGTGTTGATGTCATTAGACCACACCCCTTCTCATTACAGAGATGCACATCACCTAATATGCTTAATTGGTAGTAGGCTTTCGAGCCTATACAGCTTGGAGTAAGACAACATGCATAAAGAGGATGATGTGGTCAAAATACTCATTTGCCTAATAATTCTGCACTCCCTGTAGAAGACCAGAAATCATAAGCTATGATTCTTGAATAAGGCTTACCCCCTCAGCTATCTGCCAGCTGAAAGAGAATCCTAGCACCTGTTAAGCGGGGCAGGCCGGGAGTGCTTCAGGCTAAGTGTATGAGCCGCACACCACCCCCTTCTGTTGTGAGTGACGGCCATAGTGGTCTCTGGGTTGGACACTATGACGATTAAAAGCAATGAGACAGGTATGTATTTCCTCCTATCTCTACCTATGTCTGTCAGCAATTCTGCATTGACTAAACTGCCGATAGTCTCCCTTTCAGTAGTCTTCCCATAAGGCTGCATTCACATGACCATAAGTGTCTTGTAGTCCACAAATTGTGGATCCGCAAAACATGGATATTGTCCGTGTGAGTTCCGCGTTTTGCGCACCGCACATGGCCAGCGCTATATAGAAAATGCCTATTCTTGTCTGTGATTGCGGACACGAATAGGGCATGCTCTATATTTTTGTAGGGCCGTGGAACGGAACTACGGATGCGGACAGCACACGGTGTGGTGTCTGCAACTTTTGCGGCCCTATTGAAATGAATGGGTCCACACCCGTTCCGCAAAATCATGGAACGGATGCAGACCCACTCATACAGTCATGTAAATGGACCCTTACAATGAACAGGTCGTACTGGTTGAAGGGCATCTGTCAGCAGATCAGTGCCTATGAAACTGGCTGACCTGTTGCATGTGTGAAGGCATCTGTGTTGGTTCCATGTTCATGTGTGTCCACATTGCTGAGAAAAATGATGGTTTAATATATGCATTTGCAATGCGGGGACATATGAACATGTGACCAACACAGATGCCTTCAGGTGCCAAGTGCACATGTAACAGGTCAGCCAGTGTCATAGGTACAAATCTGCTGACAGATGTCCTTTAAACTATTGTGCATCTCATAATGTAAAACCTATAGGTCCCATGAATGAAAATAATTTGAAAAACATTCTTTGTTGGATATGGACTAACCAAATGTAGGCCTCTCAGTATGCACTGTATTACAAAACTTTCAGGATGAGTTCACTATGTAACCATAATAGGGTGGAGATGCTAACCATTCGAGGCAGTATGGGCCCAGATTCTAGCAAAGTAGTGGGACTCATAGGTAGAGCCAAAGGTAATCTCATTTGAAGAAGGGCCCCATTCACTTGAATGGAGGTGCGTTACAGTTCATTGCACAGCTGGTGGTCGGGAAGGCTGCTGTTCATGGGAAGAAATGTGAAGGGTCTGCAGTGCTAAACCAGCTTTGTGACACCCATCAGATAGTGGAGACATATCCTAACCACTTTCAGTGAGAGGAAAACTATTTTTTCCAATGGACATTCAAATGTTCTATCGGTAGGTTGACAGTGGCTCCTCAAAATCATCTCCTCTTATTTGCCCAAGGTAGACGGTCTGACAATGCTCCAAGGCATCTCGTTTTTGGCAATACATTACTTGCTCATTACTTCTAATCCTAAAATGGAATATTAGACTCGAAGATAATAATACTGAATTCAGGGAGCACGTTGTCACATTGTATAGATTAGAGATAAACCAGTTGATTGTAAATGAATCAGATTCGGCTCGAGTCCTAGTTGACCTCAGAGTGGCATACACCCATTTTCAAGCCAATTGGAGCACTTTTGAATCTTGTAGAATGGATTCTACAAGACAGATTCAGCGGAATAGGATCTGAATCAAATTTTGAGCGATTTGCTCATCTCTAGTAACAATATCACCAACATTCCCCACCTCCCATATATGTTTGAGGTTAGAATCCAAACAGACTAAGAATCTGCATGTACTAATATGCTGTAGGATAGTCTTATGCCAACACCATACTTATTAACTTCTAGGCGTGACCCCGATGCCAGTCTTTACAGCAGGGAGCTTAAAGCTGCCGAAGTACTAATACGTTCTAACCCTCTCCGCAACCTTTTATCTGTACTTCTTTTCTAAACTTTCCAGAGCTTTCTGAACAACTACATTTTGTTTATTCCAAGTTTCATTTTTCCCTCTTGTCGGCACTGCTTTTACTTCTGGTTGTATTAAAATTTTGCAGCTTGAAGCAAATCCCTCAGCATGGGTTATCTTACCTTCTGTCAAACCTTCTTTATGTGAATCTTTTATTCACAGTGAAATAAGAATTCTTGCTTGTTTTTTCCCACTTATACTATGGCTTCACCTGAATTCCAAATGGGTTTTGACAGTCTATTAACCCCATATACATTACACTGTAATTATGAAAAGGCACTACATGCAGAAATTTTTATTATAATATTTTATCAACTTAGTATAATGATTTGTTGCTACTATTTTTAAAAGAACACCGCATTTCACACTGTGGTATGCTTAGTACAGGACTGGAGGAGAAGATGCATGACTAATGTCTTTGGGGTTCACTTCTTTGGGACATGCAATGCCCCCACAGTAGGCATAATGCAGGGTTTCCTTTAAAGCTCAGGCTTTTCTCATTTAAGGCCACATCGTTAGACTGCTGTGTATACACACTGATACAGGGGACATTGTGGGTAGGGTTACCAGGACTCTGACTATCTCTCCTAGGGGTCCTGTAGGAACACAGAAAATAGGTTGGAACTCTTCATCCAAGAAGAAGAGGTGCTCGTGGAGCAGGTAAGTCTCCGATGTAAGTAGAGAAACCATTGAACGCTCCAATATATGACCGCCCTGCAACGCTACAGCGTTGTCCCTCAGGGTTCCCTTAACTAATGCTTCTTCTTTGCTTCCCTCCTCTGTGACCCAGGTCCACGTCTTGGAACGAAACATCAGACTATAGTCACATTTTATTGCCTCATATCTTCATTACTTGTGGATTGTTTTGTTTTCTGCATCTTTAGAAAAAAAATATACTCCTAATTGCATCATACATTTGAGAGCTCAGAAATCCTGCCCAAATCCTATACCTATCCTGTATATCATAGTGCTCTTCTCTCCACTTATCATATCCTGCTTTCAGATGGGGCAGTAGAAATCAATTGATAGGTTTGCATTAAAGATGCATTATCATCTGAGACATTCATGTCCTATTGAAATCATTGATTTTACGCAACATAAACTCATAAACTACAATGAAGATAGCTGCACACACTCATGGCCAACTTTTCACCTTATCTACTTACTGTATCTCGTGAGTGCCACACAGGGGTTATGAGTCCCCTTTTCGGCCCATAAATGGGAGCCCTGGTTATGCCACACAGTGCATCATTAGTAATTTCTTATCTATGCTTCCATGCTACTTGCCACTAATATCTTATGTGTAAAATACACATTGGAAGTGGTCATTAGCATGTGGGAGGCAAGGGAGGTAAGAATAGCACTGTCTGTACTCACCTTGACTGGCCTTCTTCCAGCCCCACACTGTGTCCTGACACATACAGAGTCAGGCCGTAGTAAACGTAGATGCGCACTATGACCTGACACTGTGCGCTGTCAGGCCACAGTACAGCGCGGTGGGAAGAAGACCAGGGAGGGTAAGTGAATCTGCCAAGAGGCAGCGCCGTCCAGAGCTGGAGAGGTAAGATTATTTATTTATTTTAAATGTCTCATCTTAGGTCTCATTGGGGCTGATCTGTGGCTAATGGAGGGTGAGGAGGGCTTATTTGGGTCTAATCTGGGGGTCTGATGGGGGATGATCTGAGGCTGGGGGGAGTCTGATTGGTGGCTAGGGGTCTGATCGGAGGCTGGGGGGCTCTAATCTGAGACTGGGGGTCTGATGGGGTCTGATCTGAGGCTGGGGGTCTGATGGGGGATGATCTGAGGCTGGGGGGTCTTATGGGGGTTTAATCTGAGGCTAGGCGTCTGATCTGAGGCTTGGGGGTCAGATGGGAGTTTGATCTGAAGCTAGTGAAGGTCTAATTGGGGTCTAATCTGAGGCTGGGAGGTCCGATGGGAGTCTGATCTGAGGCTGGGGGTCTGATGGGGGTCTGATCTGAGGCTGGGGGGTCTGATGGGGGTCTGTTATGAGGCTGGGAGGTCTGATAAGAGTCTGATCTGAGGCTGATGTAGGCTGGCGGGTCTGATAGAAGGCTGATTTGAGGCTGATGGAGGTGGAGAGGCAGATCTAAGGCTGAGAAAGGGACAAAGGCAGGGACAGTTGCGAAGAAAGAGGCAGGGACAGTGGCAGGGAGAGTGAAAGCTGTGTGAACCACTCTCTGGGTTTAGCTTGGCTGCCATTAATGCCAAATAAAGAACTAAATACTTAACATTCTGTACTTAAAGAGACTTCAGAGACTGGACCCACCAGAGGATCCTCTGGTACTCTGGTGGGCCAGTCTGACCCTGATGCTAACAGTGAGTTCTCTTGCTATTCAAATCTTGAGTTTCCAGTCCTGAATTAAAAGCCTGTTTGATAGTGGTGTTGTATGCATGAGGTTCACAGCATCTCTCAAGTGTACAGCAATACCCACCTTCCACATAGGGCACCTATTAGCATTTACCTGCTATTGGCTCTGCAGTTATTAGTGAATGAGTCCCTCTACTGTGACCCAAAATACTCATCCACTTTCCAGAACTAGTCACGTGTGGTACACAGGGCCGTTTTTAACGTGGGGCAAAAGGGGCAGCTTCCCCGGGCCCAGTTGCTCCTGGGGGGCCCAAGGCAGCTGCCTCTTGAGCCCCGCTGGCCAGTGGCGTAGTGTGGGGGGCCGTTGCTCTGGGCGCAAAATTCCAGGGGGGCGCTAGCAGGGCCGCACCGCCAATTAGGCAAAGTGGGGCGATGGCCCTAGGCGGCGCGGCCCTGGTGAAAAGTGGGGGGTGGTGGCAGGACACAGGGAGATGAGCGCTTCCATTGTGGAAGCGCTCATCTCCATAGTCATCTGTATCGCCGTCCTCAGGACAGCGATACAGATAGATGTTCTGCGGCGGGGCAGGGGATGGAGAGGCGTTTCCCTTCCCCGTTCCTCTGATAGGCTGCAGGCACTAGGCCTGCAGCCTATCAGAGGCCGGTGCAGGCAGCACGAACCGCACAGCGCGGCACACAGGCCGGAAGAGGCCTGCATCGCATCAATGCCAGCCTGATGGAGGTAAGTATAAGTGTTTATTTTTTAATATGGTACTACTTACTGGCACATGATTGGGAGGCATCTATGGGGGCACTTGTTACTGGCGCATGATTGGAGGGAATCTATGGGGGCACTTGTTACTGGCACATGATTGGGGGGCATCTATGGGGGCTCCTGTTACTGGCACATGATTGGGGGCATCTATGGGAGCACTTGTTACTGGCACATGATTGGGGGGCATCTATGGGGGTACTTGTTACTGGCACATGATTGGGGGCATCTATGGGGGTACTTGTTACTGGCACATGATTGGGGGCATCTATGGGGGTACTTGTTACTTGCACCTGATTGGGGGCATCTATGGGGGTACTTTTTACTGGCACATGATTGGGGGCATCTATGGGGGCACTTATTACTGGCACATTATTGGGGGGCATCTATGGGGGCACATCTTACTTGCACATTATTGGGGGGCACTGTGGGGGCATCTATGGGGGCACAAAGAAGGGGTATTTTATATGGGGGGCTCTGTATAGGGGCATTTTATACTGGGGCACATTATGGTGGGTACTATGGGAAAGAAGAGAGAGGAGTACTATGGGCTTATCTATTGGGGGGCACTAAGAAGGGGTATTTTATACTTGAAAATTATGGGGGACACTGAGGGAATCTACTGGGGCACTATATATGGGGCTATTTTATACTGGCACATTATGGGGGCACTATGGGGACATTAGCTCAACTGGGGGCATTAAAAGGAGGCATTATTTGCACTGGCACATTATAAGGAGAATTATTACTACCGGGGGGCATTATGATGGGCTTTATTACTACTGGGGGTCTATGGGGAACATGATTATTAGTATGGGCACTATGGGAGCATTATTACTTCTGGGGCACAGTGGGACATGTTGGGGGCACTGTAGAAGCACTATTAATACCATGTGTGCTCTAGCAAAGAATTATTCCTATTGGTGGGACTTTTGGGCGCACTATTACTGTGGGGGCACCTTGGCACAGCTTACCACAATTATTTTTGAGGGACATTATGTTTACACAATTAGTGTCAGGGGCACTATTTGCTGGGCACAGTTATTTTAGGGCTTTATGTGCCAATAATTATTGAAGGGCACTATCTGCATGGTACTACTATTATCAGGGGGTTTATCTGTTTCTGCAGTATAGTATTGGGGAGCACAGCGGCACAGTATTGGGGGTGGTAGGATGATTTATCCAAAAAAGTAATCTGCAAAATACAATATATTTGTGTCAGAAGTTGTGCTTTTTTTTAATTTTTAGAATAATGATACAGACATTTTATTTGATACGTTTGTGCTGATTATTTTTTTTTCTCTATACAGTCCTGATCAAAAGTTTAAGACCACTTGAAAAATGGCAAAAAATCATATTTAGCATGGCTGGATCTTAACAAGGTTCCAAGTAGAGCTTCAACATTCAACAAGAAGAAATGAGAGTGAGACAAAACATTTTTTGACCATTCAATTTAATGAAAACCAGAATAAACTGAAACAGGCTGTTTTTCAGCTGATCAAAAGTTTAGGTCCACATGCATTTAAAAGGCCAAATCTGTGCAAAGATGTGGATTCATTGTCATTCTCTGTCAGGTAGTCACACGTTGTGATGGCAAAGGCAAAAAAACTCTCCCTTTTGAATGTGGTCGGGTTGTTAAGGCTACTTTCACACTAGCGTTCGGGTGTCCGCTCGTGCGCACCGTTTGAAGGGGCTCACGAGCGGCCCCGAACGCATCCGTCTGGCCCCAATGCATTCTCAGTGGAGGCGGATCCACTGAGAATGCATCCGCCTGCCAGCGTTCAGCCTCCGCTCCGCTCAGTGAGCGGACACCTGAACGCTGCTTGCAGCGTTCGGGTGTCCGCCTGGCCGTGCGGAGGCGAGCGGATCCGTCCAGACTTACAATGTAAGTCAATGGGGGCGGATCCGCTTGAAGATGACACCATATGGCTCAATCTTCAAGCGGATCCGTTCCCCATTGACTTACAATGTAAAGTCTGAACGGATCCGCTCAGACAACTTTCACACTTAGAAAATTTTCTAAGTTTTAATGCAGACGCATCCGTTCTGAACGGATGCGAACGTCTGCATTATCGGAGCGGATCCGTCTGATGAAACATCAGACGGATCCGCTCCGAACGCTAGTGTGAAAGTAGCCTTAACTGCATAAGCAGGGTCTCTCACAGCGCGCCATAGCTGCTGAGGTGGGACGCAGTAAGACAGTCATTTGGAATTTCTTAAATGATCCTGAGGGTTATGGAACAAAAAAGTCAAGTGGAAGACCCCAAAAAATTTCACCAGCACTGAGCCGGAGGATCCAATTGGCTGTCCGTCAAGACACTGGACGATCCTCGACCCAAATTAAGGCCCTTACTGGTGCTGACTGCAGCCCCATAACCATCAGACAGCATCTGAGACTGAAGGGCTTCAAAAACAAAAAACGTCTTCAAAGACCTCGTCTCCTTGAACGCCACAGAACTGCTCGTTTGGACTTTGCAAAAGAGCACCAAACATGGGACATTCAAAGGTGGAAGAAAGTTTTATTCTCTGATGAGAAAAAATTTAACCTTGATGGTCCTGATGGTTTCCAACATTACTGGCATGACAAGCAGATCCCACCTGAGATGTTTTCTACGCGCCACAGTGGAGGGGGCGCCATGATGGTCTGGGGTGCTTTTTCCTTCAGTGGAACAATGGAGCTTCAGGAAGTGCAGGGGCGTCAAACGGCCGCTGGCTATGTCCAGATGTTGCAGAGAGCATTCCTCATGACTGAGGGCCCTCGTCTGTGTGGTAACGACTTGGTTTTTCAACAGGACAACGCTACAGTACACAATGCCCACAGGACAAGGTACTTCTTCCAGGAGAATAACATCACTCTTTTGGCCCATCCTGCGTGTTCCCCTGATCCAATTGAGAACCTTTGGGGATGGATGGCAAGGGAAGTTTACAAAAATGGACAACAGTTCCAGACAGTAGATGGCCTTCGTGCGGCCGTCTTCACCACTTGGAGAAATGTTCCCACTCACCTCATGGAAACGCTTGCATCATGCATGCCGAAACAAATTTTTGAAGTGATCAACAATAACGGCGGAGCTACTCATTACTGAGTTCATGTTTGGAAGTTGGATTTCTGTTTTGGGGGGGTTTAGTTTTTTTTTGGAGGTGTGGGCCTAAACTTTTGATCAGCTGAAAAACAGCCTGTTTCAGTTTATTAGTTGTTTTCATTAAATTGAATGCTCAAATTTTTTTTTGTCTCACTCCCATTTCTTCTTGTTGCATGTTGAAGCTCTACTTGGAACCTTGCTAAGATCCAGCCATGCTAAATATGATTTTTTGCCATTTTTCAAGTGGTCTTAAACTTTTGATCAGGACTGTATTAAGGGACACTATAGTAACCAGAACCACAACAGCTAAACGTCGTATTTCTAGTGTCTCTAGCATGTCTCTGCAAGATTTTTAATGTAAACATTGCATTTTCAGAAAAAAAGGCAGTATTTAAGTTACTGCCAAGGAACTCCTCTAGTGGCCACTCATCATTATTAAAGTTTACTACTCTACGAGGTGTGTGGATTATTTTTTTTTGTGTGTGTGTTGTGGTGGAGGGCGTGATTGCATGCTAGGGTGTGGGAAGGCAGGAACCAGGGTGCCCAAGTAAATTCTTGCCCAGGGTCCAATCAATATTAAAGACGGCTCTTGTGGTACAGAATCTGGCATTGATAAAACTACCTCTTTGCATTTCAATCTATTTTTAAAAAAATCAACTAAAAGGTAAAGTTTACAGAATAAATTCAGCTTTTGGCAAAAGCATAATTATGTTAATGATAGAGTTAATGCTTATAATTATCATAAAGTGCGATAGAGAAGAGAGCTGGTGCTTGAGAAGGATATGCTGCATAATTTTTGTAAATGTCAGAGGACACGCCAGATTGAAGATGGTTATAAGATGTGGCAAGAGTCTCATGAAAAAATTAGGTAGAAGATATGTAAGAAGTATAATTTATTCAGATTTCTCAATATAAAAAAATCTGTGACATCGTATTTTGAGTTGTTCTTTATCTGTAGTCAGGTATTTTGACTGTTTTCATGTTTGAGATAGTCTAAGATTTCCCATCTTTTGCTAATTAGGCTGGCTTGTAATTTTAGCTACAATGCAGTACATTGGTAATTTAGGCTTCAGATTTCAATTTTATGCATATTTTTATCCAGACTGATATAGAAATTCTCATTTACAAAACTTAAATATGCAAGACTGTGCAGAAATTATATTCTGTGACTTCATGCTGCTGTATTTATTCAAATACAGTCTATTTTCTGGAAACACGTGACTCTGCATATCAAGTTGGTATTGTCACTGGACTGCATAATTTTCTGTCTCCTGGAAGAAGCAGCTTAGGGGATCAAGGTATTTCATACTTACTGTTTCTATGCTTCACATGCACTGTAGGTTTTCCATGTATTTAATAGAGTAGGTTGAAAATGCTTAGTGTACATCCTGATATAGTATAATTGCACTTTTCCCATAGTACCATCATGGCTTCATCACCTAGCACAGTGGTGGGCAAACTTTTTTGTCAACTGAGCCAAATATCGCCAAAACCACGATTGAAATTTCTTTCGAGAGCCACATTTTTAAAACCTAAAATATTGCGTCAACAGTACCAGTGAGGACTATTAGGGCTCATGCACACGACCAGCCGTTGCCATATTGCAGGCCGCATACGGCGGGTCAGCAATACACGGGCACTGGCCGTGTGCAGCCCGCATCAAGGACCCATTCACTTCAATGGGTCCAGGATCCGGGATATGAGTGCTACAGAGTGCTTCCGTGGTGCTTCTGGCTGTGCCTCCGCACTGCAAAAAGGTAGCGCATGCACTACTTTTTTGCGGTGCGGAGGCACAGCCAGAAGCACCACGGAAGCACACTGTAGCACTCATATCCCAGATCCTGGACCCATTGAAGCATCATGGACCCATTCACTTCAGCATGTGCTACTTTTTTGCGGTGCGGGCAGTCGGATGCGGATCGCGAACCCCATTCAAGTGAATGGGTCCGCGATCCTCATGCAGCTGCCCCATGGTCTGTGTCCGTGCATTGCGGACCGCTATTTGCGGCCTTTACATTCGTGGGCATGAGCCCAGAGTGTGTTTTTGAATACTTTTATATGTACTTTCTTTTATTTGGATCTTGATTATTATTTCATTTTATCTTTATCATTTTTTACTTTTATTAAACTTGTCTGCAGATGTGGATGTAATGTGGATGACACACTTATGGGGGATATCTGTGGATGACGCACTTATGGGGGATATCTGTGGATGACGCACTTATGGGGGATATCTGTGGATGACGCACTTATGGGGGATATCTGTGGATGACACATATATAGCATAAGATGCTATATATGTGTGTGCCTCCACAGATATCCCCCATAAGTGCCCTCCACAGATATCCCCCATAAGTGCCCTCCACAGATATCCCCCATAAGTGCCCTCCAGTAAGTAAAGTAATGTATTAGTGGGGGGAAGGGAGGAGGCAGGGACACTTGCGGCTCCTACCTTTCTGCTGCAGGACATTTCGCTCCTCCTGAGCGTCGGCCTCTTCACCACTCCTCACATGGCCGGTGTTCTGCCGAAAGTCCGCCGCTGCCCGCCCTTCTGCTGCTGTGCGCAGCGTGACATCTCACCCTCCGTCATGCGCCTCCTGCCTCGCCTGCCTGCTTCATTCATAAAGTGGAAAGAGCAGACAGACGGGGCAGGAGGCGCATGATGGACATTTTGCAAGCAGCTTAAGCGGCGCGATATGGCTGCGCGGCCGCCCACCCCCCAGCCCGAACCAAAGAGCCGCATTCAAGGATCTAAAGAGCCGCTTGTGGCTCGCGAGCCGCACTTTGCCGACCACTGACCAAGCAGATAACTGTTCAAATAGATCCCAATGGATCTGGACAGCTCCCATTGGGTTATAATGACGTCTTACAGGTCTCCATCATTGTCCCAGTTTTTACATGGCAATAACAGAGATGTAGACTGTTTTACGATGTAGAAAACACACAGAAAACCCCAATGAAATAGAACACAACACTGATGTAAATAGAACCTAAGGCAGGATTTATTGGGATCCATCAGTCTTGTTATGGCCTTCAGTAAGATCTAAAGTCAAGAGGGCAAGATGAAGTGTCTTACAGGATTTTCTTGCGTTGGCCTTAGGTATCTTCCAATAATAACCTTCCAGACTACATGGAATTACACAGCCTTTAGGGCAACCACCTTAAAGGAACTCTAACCCCAACAAATAAATCCAAACTAATAAAAAATAACTACCAACAAAATGTAACATGATATCATTTTTTTCTTTGTTATTTATTCTTGTTCTGTCAGATATCACAAGTGCAGTTCATAAAAAAATGAAAAAGCATTGTATTCTTCTGTCAGGCTCTTCATCCTATTCACTCTATGATATTAGTGCACGTGAGCCAGAAAGTTTAGGAGGAGAGGGCTGGGTTTAGTCAGGTTCATATTTTTTTTCTACACAGTGATTCTGGTCATTTTGTTGGAAGGAAACTCCTAGTTACTAATAGTACAAAATAGATTTGGTAATAGTGCCAATAGTACAAGTTGTAGTATATACATAGTATCAGTCGTAGCACCTATAGTATCAGCTAGATCAAGTTTGCTCAATCCGCGGCCCTCCAGCTGTTACAAAACTACAACTCCCAGCATGCCCGGGCAGTCTACAGCTATCATCCTACAGCGGGGCATGGGGGGAGTTGTAGTTTTACAACAGCTGGAGGGCCGCAGGTTGAGCATGCCTGATCTAGATCAACTATAGTATCAGCTATAGTACATACAGCTGAATAGCTGATAATTCTTCCCTTCACTGCATAATTGGGCAGATTTGTCTTTGTCCGTAAAGCTGGGTAGCATGTGGAGGTATGCTGGAGATCACACTATATATATATGTATAGTATATACTCACGGTTGTCCTGATGTTATATTAATGGATGTAGTACATACAGAATTCATGTATCAAGTGTGGCTTCCATTACATTTCTGCAAAAGTTGCTTCCCAAATGCTGAATTCCAAATTTGCCTAGTTATGTAGTGATAAATCCCTTCATATAGCTAGAACAACTTGCCTTTCAGGTCATGGAAAAGCTGTGTGAGAACCCTGTACAGCTCCATTGGTGTGTTGTAAGGGTATTTTTAAGCATTCATTGGTTCTGTCCCCTTTAATTCTGTTCCTTTTATATTATCTTCTATATTCGGTATAATGATATTCCTTGAACATACTCAAACCACCCAACCCAACCCCCATTGTGCTGCCAAATTCCCAAGTGGTTACCTCAGAGACATGCGTGCTGCACACTGTAGGAGGGGCTGACAGGTATGAGCCTGGCAAATACAGACATTTATTGGGCACTACGTTGCATAAATCATCCAGGGGAGATGAATTGATATCCTTATCTGTTGTAACACCCTGGGGTGTCGGCAATGTGCTTCGACAGGGTGACCGGAGTTCCACCCCTTATTGTATATGTAGGCCAGTGATGATTATTTACTTTTTACTAATCTGTATGTAATTTGCCCATTTTACCTTATATTTAATCACACTATATATATTTATTCACTTAGCCTGCGTAAGTTATTTTTGAATTCACATTTTAAAACAATTGGTGACAACAGATCTTGTTTGTCTGGTACCATATGATAACGTATCAGGGCAGCATTGTATGAATTTTATATAACAAATATGTCCCCATCACAGCCCTGCAGAGGTTGTTACACAGCTTTCCCAGACTGCAGAATAACAGATCAATATGTTTATGAATTGGTAAATCCCCACTATTGTAGAATACCTAGTTGTATTTGCTAGTCAGCAGCCTGGAAAAGTTGAGTAAGAATCCCTGTGACAAATTCTTTATACTGTAGCATAGCTAGACAGATATCTCATTCAGGATCCTCATATACCTTGGTTATCACCATGTGGAGCTGAAATACAGACTGCAGAATATGAAATCTACCAAGAAAAATCCCCCTCCTCACTCCTAAATAGTGCCATAGGTAGACCGATTTGCCTTTTAGGGTCCTGGGAAAGCTGGATTACTTGCACAATGTAAGGGTTACATTATATCGAGAAGCGTACAGCTCCATAAGACAGCTCCTGCTTCCACCACTCACATGAATGTCGAATTTGACAGACAGAAATTTCTTCTGCCTATTTAGTCAATCTTGACGTTCAGGCACCAAGGAAAGCTGGGTAATATTTTCTGTAGTGTAAGTACCCTGGTACTGTATAGTGTACCTGCACACATATAACAATGAGGTTTTGTAAGAAGCTGCAGATTTTTGCAGTGCTCTGAGCGTCCATTGACCTCATCCTCCATTCCGAAACGTCCTTTTTTAATTATGAGCCAGTCCCCAGCCAAAGATAGTGGGGCTGGGAAGAGAGAGCCACTTTTCTGACACCAGGATATCTGCTAAAACAGCAGACCCTTTAAATGTCACATCTCAAAATGCAAGATATTATTGGAAAGCTTCCATGGTTAAAATGTCTCTAATGATAACATTGCATGTTTGAATTGCTATTTTGTAGTATATTTTTTTTTATGACACCAATAATATAGCTTCTTTTTCTTTTTGCAATTGACCTTTATTAAAAATCTCCTACTATTTTGCACTTTCAGCTACTACCGTATGCAGATCTTCATTTTCCCATTTATTCAGACTACAAACCCTTTGTGGTCTGATGTTAAAGTCAAAGATCACCTGTCAGCAGATTTGTATCTATGACACCGGCTGACCTGTTACATGTGCGCTTTGCAGCTGAAGGCATCTGTGTTGGTCCCATGTCCATATGTGCCCGCATGTACCCATGATCATATGTGCCTGCAAAACTGATGTTTTCAATTATGGAAATGAGCATCTAGGAGAAACAGGGGCATTGCTGTTACTCTTAGAGGCTCAGCTCTTTCTGAAACTGCTGCGCTCTATGCACTTTGATTGACAGAGCCGGCATGGTCATGTTTAGGCCTCATGCACACGACCGTTCTGTTTTTTGCAGTCCGCAAACTGCGAATCCGCAAAAAACGGAAGCAATTTGCGGAACGGGCGGCCCATTGTAGACATGCCTATTCTTGTCCGCAAAACGGACAAGAATAGGACATGCTATATTTTTTTTCGGGGCCTCGGAACAGAGTAACGGATGCGGACAGCACACAGAGTGCTCTCCGCATCTTTTGCGGCCACATTGAAGTAAATGGGTCCGCACCCGAGCTGCAAAAACTGCGGCTCGGATGCGGACCTGAAAAAAGGTTGTGTGCATAAGGCCTGACACCAGGGGCCTCGGAACAGAGCAACGGATGCGGACAGCACACAGAGTGCTCTCCGCATCTTTTGCGGCCACATTGAAGTAAATGGGTCCGCACCCGAGCTGCAAAAACTGCGGCTCGGATGCGGACCTGAAAAAAGGTTGTGTGCATAAGGCCTTACACTACCTGGTCCTGTGAATCGTAGAGTGTAGAGGGCCCAGAAGTTGCAAAGAAAGCTGAGTCTCCAGGAGTAACAGCAACACCCCCATTGTACCTAGATACTCATTTGCATACAGTATATTAAAACATCATTTTTCTCAGCCAAGCGCACATGCAACTGGCAGTTTCATAATTACAGTACAAATCTTCTGACAGAAGCCCTTTAAGCTCTTTTCTATCTGTCCCTACCTTGGAGAAGGCATTCTGTGGGTTATCAGGTAGAAGGGCATAGATGGAAGGCAGTAGGATCAGACTACATTAGGCTTGTTTATAGACTGTATTTCTTGAGACGCATACACTATATGTGGACACCTGACCTTCACACCTAAATTAGCTTGTTGGACATCCCATACCAAAACTAAAAACATTTGTGAAGTTAAACACTGATGTTGGATGAGAAGATCTGACTTACAATCAGTGATCTAGCTAATCCTAATGCTTGAGGGAGGACATCTGTGAATAACAGAGTATAACTAGGTGGGGGGCCACCTAAGGTGACATAACTGTGAAGGGGCACTAAAGGAGACATAATTGTGTGTGCGAGGCCACCTAAGGGGGTATAATCTTTTAGGGGGGAATCACTGTTTTTGTAGGGCCACCTAAAGGGACATCACTACGTATGTGTGGATGTACTTGAGGGGGCAGCATTGTGAGGGCAAACTTTGTGGGCAGGCGTCTAAAGGTGCACAACTCTGATGGAGTCCACAAAAGGGGTCATAACTGTGTTTGTGAGAAGCTGGGCATAACTCTGTGCCTCACTTTGGACTTACTTAAGTCTACAATATTCAGGGCAGTGTAGGAACCAGCTACAAACGTACTCTGCTCAGAAGTCCCAGGTACGACACGTATGTGCGCTAAGAGCTTCCATTACTTATTTATAGTCGGTATTGTACCACCTTTATCTAGAATGACCCCCATTTCTTAGCTCTATTGTTTGTATATATAACGGTGTGCAGCCATTTTGTTTTTTGTATTATGTTTGCTTCATGGATATGCACCTGTGATTCTGAAGGTTTTAGTCAAAATTTTCTTGCAATATATTAGGGGGACATCAACGATTGGGCCATCTAAGGGGGCATAATCTATTATGGGGACATCACCGTGTGTGGGGTTTCTTAAGGGGGCATCATACTGTGTGGGGGGAACTTGAGGGGGCAGCACTGTGTGGGGGCCACTTAATACAGCATCATAGTGTGTGGAGTCTACTTATGGACTAAAGGTGGTCAGTCAGGTGAAGACAGGAGTGTCTCCCTGATTACTGCTCTAAGAACAAGACAAAAACTAAAGGGGGCAGTAACTACTAAAATATGACTTTTAATGAATAAGGAGTAAAACAACGGCCCCTACAGACACACAACAAATAAGATACAAACATACACAAACTGGTACATCAACTGTGACCAGTAAATAGAGAAATTGGCAGGTATGAACGATGGACTGGACCAAGAGTGCAGGCCGAGCACGGCTATATCACATGTACATGAGTAAGCCCTAGTAACTCCCTGCTTGGCCTGGTCCTCCCTATAGCCAAAATCCTCTGGACGGGGTCCAAAAAGCCCCGCAAGGGGTGGCCCAGACAGGAACTCTTAACCTATATAGATGACCCTAATAAGGCCCTTACAGGTAAAAAGAGAAAAAATGCGTCCAGAGGAACAAGGAAAACATACCAGATTACCAAAATAAGCGTAACCCCACCAGAAAAATATCCACAAGGGAGGATAAGGTGAAAGGAATACTCAAGTGTCCCGACGCGTTTCTTCATACAGAGTATGCCCCAGGATTCATCAGGGGACACGGGGCAGCACTACAGTCAGGTTACGGCTGAATTTTTATATGGCAGTGGTCAGGCGTATGGCTCCAATTCCACCAGAGGGCTGTGACCCAGGGTGGTGACCGGTCACCCCACCACTGTGAACACCACCACCCTGGGTCACAGCCCTCTGGTGGAATTGGAGCCATACGCCTGACCGCTGCCATATAAAAATTCAGCCGTAACCTGACTGTAGTGCTGCCCTGTGTCCCCGTGTCCCCGTGTCCCCTGATGAATCCTGGGGCATACTCTGTATGAAGAAACGCGTCGGGACACTTGAGTATTCCTTTCACCTTATCCTCCCTTGTGGATATTTTTCTGGTGGGGTTACGCTTATTTTGGTAATCTGGTATGTTTTCCTTGTTCCTCTGGACGCATTTTTTCTCTTTTTACCTGTAAGGGCCTTATTAGGGTCATCTATATAGGTTAAGAGTTCCTGTCTGGGCCACCCCTTGCGGGGCTTTTTGGACCCCGTCCAGAGGATTTTGGCTATAGGGAGGACCAGGCCAAGCAGGGAGTTACTAGGGCTTACTCATGTACATGTGATTTAGCCGTGCTCGGCCTGCACTCTTGGTCCAGTCCATCGTTCATACCTGCCAATTTCTCTATTTACTGGTCACAGTTGATGTACCAGTTTGTGTATGTTTGTATCTTACTTGTGGAGTCTACTTAACCACCTCAGCTCCCCTAGCTTAAACCCCCTTAATGACCAGACCACTTTTTACAATTCTGCACTACACTACTTTCACGGTTTATTGCTCGGTCATACAACTTACCACCCAAATGAATTTTACCTCCTTTTCTTCTCACTAATAGAGCTTTCATTTGGTGGTATTTCATTGCTGCTGACATTTTTACTTTTTTTGTTATTAATCGAAATTGACCGAATTTTTTGAAAAAAAATTACATTTTTCACTTTCAGTTGTAAAATTTTTCTAATAAAACTAAATTTGAGGAAGGATCCTGTTTTCCCAGCCTTACTGTAGAGAACAAAACTATTGTACAGAGCCAATTGAATTAAATATACAGACACCTTCTTATACCAGCGTCTGGTGCGTCGGGAAACTAAATAAGGAGCCAACATCTGGTCATTGAATTCCACCCCTCCCATGAGCAAATTATAGTTGTGGACACAGAGGGGCTTTTCAATGACACTGGTTGCCCGTTCTATTTGTATTGTCGTGTCTGCGTGAATGGAGGAGAGCATGTAAACGTCACGCTTGTCTCTCCATTTCACTGCGAGCAGTTCTTGGTTACACAAGGCAGTCCTCTCCCCCCTTGCAAGACGGGTGGTAACGAGCCGTTGGGGGAAGCCCCGGCGACTAGGTCGCACGGTGCCTCAGCAGCCAATCTGTTCTAGGAACAAATGCCTGAAGAGGGGCACACTTGTGTAAAAATTGTCCACATAAAGATGGTACCCCTTGCCAAATAAGGGTGACACCAAGTCCCAGACTGTCTTCCCACTGCTCTGCAGGTAGTCAGGGCAACCGACCAGCTCCAGGGTCTGATCTTTACCCTCATAGACTCGAAATTTGTGCGTATAGCCTGTGGCCCTTTCACAGAGCTTATACAATTTGACCCCATACCGGGCGCGCTTGCTTGGGATGTATTGTTTGAAGCCAAGGCGCCCGGTAAAATGTATCAGGGACTCGTCTATGCAGATGTTTTGCTCAGGGGTATACAAATCTGCAAAATTTGGTGTTAAGGTGGTCTATGAGGGGCTGAATTTTGTGGAGCCGGTCAAAAGCTGGGTGGCCTCTGGGACGAGAGGTGCTGTTGTCGCTAAAGTGCAGGAAATGCAGGATGGTCTCAAATCGTGTCCTGGACATGGCAGCAGAGAACATGGGCATGTGATGAATTGGGTTCATGGACCAATATGACCGCAATTAATTCTTTTTTGTCAGGCCCATGTTGAGGAGAAGGCCCAGAAAAGTTTTAAATTCGGAAACTTGGACGGGTTTCCACCGGAAAGACTGGGCATAAAAGCTTCCCGGGTTGGCGGCTATAAATCGAGTGGCATACCGATTTGCTTCTGCCACGACTAAGTCCAAGAACTCCGCAGTCAAGAACTGCTAAAAAAAAAACTGTGCCGATCCGATCTGAGCTGTCTCAACCCGAACTCCAGACTGGGCGGTGAAAGGGGGAACTACTGGTGCGGCTGAAGTTGGGGGCTGCCAATCAGGGTTTGCCAGCACCTCAGGGACTCTAGGGGCTCTACGGGCCTGTCTGTGCGATGGCTGCGACGGGGGAAATACTGCACGTGCCACCGTACCAGCTTCAACTGCCCTTCTGGTGCTCGCCACTTCACCATGTTGTACGGCAGTGCTGGTACTAGGTCCAGGATGGGCTGCGCTGCTGGTGTATGCCTCACCACGTAATCCGACAGCGCCAGCCCCACTCTGCTGCCCTTGAAGCGGATCCTGCGCAACCTGTGGTCTAGCAACACGGGGCCGGGTACGCCTGGTGCTGCCAGGGACCTCCACCTCATCGTCCGAACTTTGGGTCAGACTGCCACTGCTTTCTACAGGTTCGTATTCTGACCCGCTGGATTCATCAGATGAGGGTTCCCATTCCTCATCCGACTGGGTCAGAATCCTGTAGGCCTCTTCAGAAGAATACCCCTATTTGCCATTTGGTCAACTAAATTTAGGGGGTATTCCCTGAGACTACCCAAGAAAAAAAGCAAGCCTGTCTTACAAATGGGAGGCTAGCGAAGTACCGGAAGCCGCTGCGATTGCAAAAAAATATCAAAACTGTTTTTTTTATCGCCGCAGGGCTTGTAAAGTGATTGTGCAGTGATAAAAAAAATATATATTTTTTTGTCACTGCGGCGGGGCGGCGTGGGTGAACGCACGTGTGGGCGACCGATCAGGCCTGATTGGGCAAACACTGCGTTTTGGGTGGAGGGCGAGCTAAGGTGACACTAATACTATTATAGGTCTGACTGTGATCAGTTCTTATCACTTACAGATACTATAAAAGTACCAATGCTGATTAGCGAAACGCTAATCAGCGAATCAGTGACTGCGGTGCGGTGTGCTGGGCGCTAACTGACGCTAACTACCTAACAAAGGGGCCTAAACTAACCTAAAACCTAACCGTCAATACTAGTGAAAAAAAAAAGTGACAGTTTACACTGATCACTTTTTTCCCTTTCACTAGTGATTAACAGGGGCGATCAAGGGGTTAATTGGTGTGATGGGGGGTGATCTAGGGCTAAGTGCAGTGTTTGGTGGGTACTCACAGTGATGTCTGCTCCTCTGCTGGGACCAACCGACGAAAAGGACCAGCAGAGAGCACAGAAGCCATTTAGCACCTTATATTAATAAATATAATGTGTTATATGGCTTCTGATTCGATTTTTTGAAAATCACCAGCCTGCCAGCGATGATCATTGGCTGGCAGGCTGGTGACTAAACACTCCTTTAACTTTTGCCGGCCCGCAATGCGCATGCGCGGGCCGGCTGTGAGTGTAATCTCGCGTCTCGCGAGATGACGCGCCGGCGCGTCAAGGAGGAACAAAACGACCGCCTCCGGAACGCAATCCTGCGTTAGGCGGTCCGGAGGCGGTTAAAGGGGTTGTCTCACTTCAGTAAGTGGCATTTATCATGTAGAGAAAGTTAGTATAAGACACTTACTAATGTATTGTTATTATCCATATTGCTTCCTTTGCTGGCTCGATTAATTTTTCCGTCACATTATGCACTGCTCGTTTCCATGGTTACAGACCACCCTGCAATCCATCAGTGGTGGTCGTGCTTACACACTGTAGGAAAAATCACCAGTCTATGTGCGCTCCCATGGTCCTGGCCACCAGAGAGGCTTATGCTTTTTCCTACAGTGTGCAAGCACGACCACCACTGATGGATTGCAGGGTGGTCTGTAACCATGGAAACGAGCATTGCATAAATGTGATGGAAAAATGAATCCAGCCAGCAAAGGAAGCAATATGCACAATCACAATACATTAGTAAGTGCCTGACAGAGATTCCATATTATAATACACAGAGTCCATATTATAATATACAGAGGGGTTTTGTGGATGTTTTTATATCAGTGTGGTCTGCCTTTCCTTTGTGTGCCTGCACTAAGTTTAGGAACCTTAAAGGAGTTGTCTCACTTCAGCAAATGACATTTATCATGTAGAGAAAGGTAATACAAGGCACTTACTAATGTATTGTGATTGTCCATATTGCTTCCTTTGCTGGCTGGATTCATTTTTCCATCACATTTTACACTGCTCGTTTCCATGGTTACAGACCACTCTGCAATCCATCAGTGGTGGTCGTGCTTGCACACTATAGGAAATAGCATCAGCCTCTCTGGTGGCCAGGACCATGGGAACACACATAGGCTAGAGCTTTTTCCTATATCTTGCAAGCATGACCACCACTGATGGATTGCAGGGTGGTCTGTAACCATGGAAACGAGCAGTGTATCATGTAATGGAAAAATGAATCCAGCAAGCAAAAGAAAGCAATATGGACAATCACAATACATTAGTAAGTGGCTTGTATTAACGTTCTCTACATGATGAATTCCACTTACTTAAGTGAGAGAAGCCCTTTACCAATATATGTGGCATGAGTGTAATGTGATTTACATCTTTAGATATAAAAGTAGACCTGGCTATAGTCAAAAACTGACATATGTGATTTTTTTTAAATGACATCCAGAGTCTCTATTATAATACACAGAGCCCATCTTATAATACACAGAGCCCATCTTATAATATACAGTCTATTTTATAATACACAGAGTCAATGTTATAACACACATTGTTAATATTATAATACACAAATCTCAAACAGACTCTGGGTACTATAACATTGACTCTGTAAATTATTATATGGACCCTGTGTTTTATAATATGGGTTCTGAGTATTATAATATGGATTATTTTTGTTATGATATGGACTCTCGTGTTATAGTATGGATTCTGTGTATTGTAATATAGACTCTGAGTATTATAATATGGACCCTGTGTTTTATAATATGGACTCATGGATCCATGATTACTGTTAGGCGTGGAAGCGGAACATCTGGTGATGTCATCATGTAGGATCTCCAGGCCTGATGAAGCTCCCATACTCTTTATGATGTCATAATCAATCTCTGGTCTGGCCACACTTATCGTGATGTCATAATGTGTAGAATCTGGATGAGGTCAACCACTTGTGATGTCATAATGTAGAATGTGGGTAATACCGGCTTACTCCCTGGCACCTGTGTCAGTCTATGCCTGGCTCACCATGTGCTCACGGAAGCGACGCCGAATTGAGATAGAACAAGTGGAGGCAGTTATACTCAAGCGAATCAAAGAAGAAGAGGTCGTCCAGCGCAAGCGACGACGAGTGGAAATTGATACAGTAGAGGATATGGAGGTAGAGGGAAGACAGTATAATGATGACATCAAGATGAAGGACGCAAATGAGAAAACAGAAGAACCAATGGAGGTCGGGGAGCGGCAGTACTCCGACGATGTTGAAATGGTTGATGTTGATGATGATTACCAATTTGACAAAGATGGCGATTGCATCATGACAGACCTCAGCGCCCACAAACAATGAGCCCCAAAATAAGGTGCAGGCATTATTGTATTTTTTTAATTTATTATACATCCTGGAAGTTTTGTAAACTAAACATTATTGTCCATTGTTTTCTAGATCACTGATGATAACAGACAATGGAGTTTTATATAAGATCCTACCTGAGATGATGCATGGAAAGAAGGACAACATCTAAGCCACCTTATCTACATAGAAACACACAGCTAACCATTGAAACATCGCAGCCTATATTACAGCAAACTCAGTTTAAAAAATCTATATATTTCAATAAACATGTTTGTTATCCATTAATGGCTGTTAATTGGGCAGTTGTCCAAGGCTACTTCTTAATAGAGAAGTCCTAAGGGTTGGTCGGGTGGTGGGGCAGGTAATTGGGAAATTGTCCAGGGTATCTTCTTCCTAGGGGAATCATAAGGGGTTTTTTTCTGGGGGAAGAGGAAGAGTTAATTGGGCAATTCTTCAGGATCACTTCATGCTAGGGAATTCTAATGATTGGGGTTGATCTACAGTGGTTAATTAGGCAATTGTCCAGGGCCACTTCTGGCAAGGGAAATCCTAAGGGTTGGCCTTAGGAGGGAAGGGGGGGGGGGGAGTATGCAATTCTCTAGGTCCACTTCTTTCTAGGAGGATCCTAAGCATAGGATTCTTTTACAGGATTCCATAGATTCATGGTGTCTTGTCTTTGGTCTAATAAGAAGCTAGTAAGGTCTTTGGGTGTTCTAAGATTAGGGTCCACATGTGGTCATATCTGATCATAAAAATATTCTAAGCTCATCAGCATATAGAAATAGAATGCAATTCATGTCCTTTTGGGCTCTCATTGGGAGGTATGCATTAGTATACAGAAAAAAACAAAAGGAAGGACCTGCATAGTAGACTGATCTATTCCATACCACGGAAAGGCAGTAAATACATAGTAATGTGAAAAATGTTTAGGCAGATGTTGGAAAATTCTGCAAAACAAGAATGATTTAAAATGTACACGTGTTAGCATTTTATTAATTGCTAAAAAAATAAAAAATTAAGTAAATTAAGAAAAGAGAAATGTAAATCTAATCAATAGCGTGACCCTTTGCCTTCAAAACAGCATCAGTTTGTCTAGCTATACTTGCACACAGTTTCTGAAGGAACTTGGCACGGAGTTTGTTCCAATTTTTTTTTTTTTTTATTAACCACAGATCTTCTGTGGACGTAGGCTTGTTCAAATCCTTCTGTCTCTGTCACAACCAGACAGCTGAGAAGCTCTGACAGAAGCCTTTCAGAACCTCCTCCTTGAGTTTTCTTTGTTTTGGTTTCAGTTCCTCATCTCGTTAGCCTCTCTCAGCTGTCATGCAGTTGGACTAATTGCTTCCCTTTAAATTCCTCCCCATAATGCAGTAGTGTGCGGCTTATACAACTTCCTGGAGTGTGTGTGCATGCTGTTCCTATATCCCAGTCTTCTGCAAGATAAGTGCTGTATATTTATTTGTGATTTTCTGTTTGCTGGATCTTAGGAGACCCTGACTCCCTCCGTGTCTAGTGTAGGGAGCCGGTGGTCGTGTCGCCTCACTATTGTAGGGTCCTCAGGTGTTAGATAGTCGAGGTACGTGGATATGCGACCATCCACCTTTGGGGTGTTCGCATAGGCTGAGCAGTCAGGGGGAGTGTGCCAGGTCTCATGCAGGGGTCTCCCTTTTGTTCCTTAGTTGTGGATCCAGTGAGTCATAGATTATTTTGCATTGTCTTGTTTCCTGTACACCATCCGTGACAGTCTCTTCATGTAATCCTAGACATAGTCGATGATTTTGAGATCAGAGCTCTGTGCAGGGTTGAGATCAAGACTCTGTGGAGGCCATATCATTACTTCCAGGACTCCCTGTTCTTCTGTACTCTGAAGATAGTTCTTAATTACATTGACTGTATGTTTGGGGTCATTGCCCTTGGCTTGACACATGGAAAGGGAGGGACTATAGTACAAATAACTTGGCCAGAAGCACATTCAGCTTCTGCCCTGTTAGATGAGTGCACACATACTGTTGTCTCTTTGCAATTGCCTCGGTGATTAATTACGGGCGAAACACATGATAAGTAGTAGGAGGATAAGGAGCATCAGGACCAGTAGATGATGGGAAGGAAACCTAGCTCTCTTCTGCTGAGGTGGTGGAGCCCTGACTGGTGGAGAAGGGGTGCGGGCTGCTGAGAGATGCATCAGGGTGTACCACTACATTAGCACCACGGTTTTCCCAGGCCACTTTATGGTGCCGTTCCATTTGTTGATGCAGGACGGTGGTACCAACATTGGCAACCTGGCTGTACTTCACTTTCTGCTCATAGATCCTACATACGGCCATGCTGACATCCTCAAGCGACTTAATAAAAAATTCCCACACCAGCGAGTATGGCATTTTATAACTACCACTCTGTGCTGATAGCCTGCCACTGCTTCTATGAAGCCATGCACCGCTGGTTGTTTCCAAATAGGTAGGCTCCAGAGTTGAAGACGGACTCCCCTGGCACGTTTGGCTTCAGATTTCACACTGCCTCCACCCTGCTGGCTCGAGGCCACGCTTGCACCTTTCAGGCTCAGAGGAAAGCTGCCACCCTGCCCCTGACACACAGGCAAGGCCACCCTCACCCCTGATAATGATAATGAAGCCCCCTTTTCACCCGGCTCCCATGTGCGTTTGGCTAAATCATCTTCCACTACTGTTTGCTCGTCACTTGTCACCCTCACCAGTCAAATGGCTTATTCACCCCAATTTGTGAATCAGGGCATAATAGAATTTCTTATCTATTAAATGAGGTGGACACCCCAATAACAGTAAAATTAAACAGCTTTTTAACCCCCATTTGAGAATCAAGGTCTAATAAAAATCTATTAAACAAAGTGACCACCCAATAACAGTATTATTAGACAGTTTAATAATCCAAGGAGAAAGAATAAATGATAGCGGCACTCACCGATATGCAGCAAAATTTGGAACCTGTTTAGGCCTGAAGTAAATATATCTTTGCACAAAAAGGCTGTATTTCAAATGCCAAATTCAAACCCCTGTATGTAGAGGTGGTATCTCACAGGGCCTGAACCTCTGTAGGCCTGAATTCAATATTGGTGCACCAAATGGCAGTATTTAAAATCTCTGAATGTAACCCAAATGTATTAAGGGTGAATCTCACAATGACATCTGCATCAAAGGCTGCCAACTAAATTTTTGGAGCCCAAACGACTGTTTGTTTAACAACTGAATTTGACAGCAGTATAAAAGCCTGTAATTTCACACGTGCTGATGCTGCAAGGCCTGTAAATAGTGTTTTTGCTAACAGAATATGAATGCTGTATATATTTAACTTGAATTTAACACTTGCAGATCTGGCAAATACTGTTTTTTTTAAAAAAAGTGTTTTTTTCAAACCCCAGAAAATGATGGGTGTATTTCTAGCTTAAATTGCACACTGACTAATACAGATGTTGTAGATTGCACAAACAGTCTTTTTTTGCTAACAGAATATGAATGCTGTATATTTTTAACTTGAATTTAACACTTGCAGATATGGCAAATACTGTTTTTAGAAAAAAAAAAAGTGTTTTTCAAACCCCAGAAAATTATGGGTGTATTTCTAGCTTAAATTGCACAACTGACTAATACAGATGATGTAGTTTGCCCCCAAAAAATGGTGATTTGCAATGTCCCAAAAGCTCAGATGCAGTGCTGGTGCACTGAGCATGGATAAAATGGCCGCCGCCGCCACCCACCTAACAGAGTTCTAAAAGTTCGTATTTTTGGTCAATGAGCTCAGGGCAGGGTAAAACGATAGTGCCCTGCACCCACACAACTATTTGTCTGTAGATCGCTGAGTTAGATTCTCTCCTATGCTCTCCCTGAAATCACAAGTCACCGAACCCGAACCAGAACTTTTACGAAAATGTTTGAGTTCGGGTCCGGGGTCCAAAAATCCTAAAGTTCGGGTTCGCTCAACCCTCGTAGAAGTCAATTTTCCTCGACTCCAATCTGGCAATCAGAATAATTCTCTGGGTCAAAAACCCATCTTATAGTAACATAGTTTATAAGGCTGAAAAATGACATCTGTCCATCCAGTTCAGCCTGTTATTGTTTAATAAATAAGCAATTCTATTAGGCCTTGATTCTCTAATTGGGGTAAATAAGCTATTTTACTGTTATTGGTGTGTCCACCTTGTTTTATAGATAAGGATTTCCATTAGGTCTTGGTTCTCAAATTGGGCTGAATAAGCTGTCTATTTTTGCTGTTATTGAGGTGCCGCACCATGTTTAATAAATAAGCAATTGTATTACACCTTAATTCTCAAATTAGGGTGAATAATCTGAGGCGGCACTGCTAATTGTGTCAGATCACAGGTGCGGGACAATAAACTGTGAGACCCAGTCAGGTGGTGCAATGTATAGTGGTGCTCTGCTATGTGAAAGTCCACAGTAAATCATGCAATAATCCAAGGAGAAGGAATAAATGATAGCGGCACTCACCAATATGCGGCAAAATTCTTCTTTATTTTCAATGAAAGTAGAAGTTACAGAGGGCTGGGGCGGACAGTGCGTAGAAACACTGAGTGATCAGCTGGCGACGGCCGTTTCGCGCTCCTGCGCTTCTTCTGGCCTCTGACAAAGTCGCGCTACCCATGCGCTCATTTAAATGCGTCAGCGTTGCCTCGGCAACCAAAGACGCTAAAAACGTATACCCCGTCCGCTACGGAATGAGGAGGGTAGAAACATAACATTCCCTGACAACCAAATGTACCTATATCGCGTGCGTGGTCCTCTATCTGTATAAACAAACACTGAGATCATTTCGATCATTTAGTCCCAATGGACCCATAGCAGCAGTGCGGATAATCCACTCCGCCTCCTTCTGCAAGAGGACGCGGTCCCTATCTCCACCTAGTACTGGGGCGGGGACATGTTCAAGGGCAGCGAATTTTAGACATTTAGTATTATAATCATGTTTAGTGCGGATATGGTCGATAAGCCTGGGGCAACCTTTTCCTGACTTCACTGAATTAATATGCTCCCTGAATCTCTCGTACATAGGGTGGATTGTCTTCCCTATGTAGAAGGATCCACAGGAGCATAGTACCAGGTATACCACGTATTTTGTTCTACATGTGGTGAATTGCTTAACCCTATGCCTAATACCTGCAAAGAACAAATACTTGCCCTGTAAAGCATATTGACAAAAAGAGCAGTCCCCACATTTATAACCTCCTATTGGTGTACGCTCAGTGAGCCAATTGCTAGCCTTATTCTCCTTAAGTCTACTCCTCATCAACTTATCTTTAATCGTATGGCACCTTTTGAAGGTGATAAGAGGTTTGTTGCATGTCAAATCTTGGAGCCCCTCTTCATTCTTGAGGATCTCCCAATTTTTAAGTACAACTTGTTTTATGGTGTCTGCTAAAGGGCTGTATTTAAAGGAAAAAGCGAACCTATTTGTGGCACTTTTTTTAGAAATATTTTTCTTCTTTAGTAGTTCACCCTGTGTGAATTGGCCTGCTCTCTCTAGTGCTGCGTTTAATTCTGATTCCGGGTATCCTCTGTGTAGGAGTCTCTCCTTCAATTCCTGGTCCTGCATAGTGTACCCTGCTTCTGTGCTGTTAATACGTTTCAAGCGCACAAATTGTCCAAAGGGAACCGCCCTTTTTACGCTACGTGGATGATAACTGTCATAATGGAGTAATGAATTTGTGGCGGTGGGTTTGCGAAAACCAGTGGTGACAAAAGTGCCCTCGTCAATGGTTACACGTACATCGAGGAAATCCAAAGTGGTTCCTCCGAAGTTTAGTGTAAATTTCATATTCTTAGTCAATATATTTTGATCAAAACACATCTAAGCCCGCCTACCAAGCGCCAAGGTAGTCTCAGGTCAGGCGGGTCCTACACTAAACCTACCTAAGCCATTGGGCTTCTATGTTCAGGAGCGCAGACGCCGCCCATATGGTGTGCTGCTTCTAGTCACCTCCATGTGCATGAAGAAACCAATGGGAGGAGGAGTAAGCACACCCATATGTACCACCTCATCAAGGCGCTCTATTGGATAGGAAGGGCAAAAGTGCAGAGGAATGCTACTCCCAAGATAAAATAAGTGCGCATTCACACTTGAAGGTGCCACTCCCTCAAGCAAATACTACAGACAAAAAAATCTCCACAGAAAAAACTAAGATAAAAACATCCTGCACGATATGATATACAAATGTGCTGATGTCCCTGGCCATATTATTGAAGAAAAACACAGAAATAAGATAATAATGCACTTAGTGAAGTAGATGCAAGCATTATATATGGACAAAGTCCTCACTCTGATATGATAATATCTGAGACACTTAGTCAATATATTTTGATCAAAACACATCTAAGCCCGCCTACCAAGCGCCAAGGTGGTCTCAGGTCAGGCGGGTCCTACGCTAAACCTACCTAAGCCATTGGGCTTCTATGTTCAGGAGCGCAGACGCCACACATATAGTGTGCTGCTCCTAGTCACCTCCATGTGCATGAAGCAACCAATGGGAGGAGGAGTAAGCACACCAATATGTACCACCTAATCAAGGCGCTCTATTGGATAGGAAGGGCAAAAGTGCAGAGGAATGCTACTCCCAAGATAAAATAGGTGCGCATTCACACTTGAAGGTGCCACTCCCTCAAGCAAATATTCCTGAACATAGAAGCCCAATGGCTTAGGTAGGTTTAGCGTAGGACCCGCCTGACCTGAGACCACCTTGGCGCTTGGTAGGCGGGCTTAGATGTGTTTTGATCAAAATATATTGACTAAGTGTCTCAGATATTATCATATTAGAGTGAGGACTTTGTCCATATATAATGCTTGCATCTACTTTACTAAGTACATTATTATCTTATTTCTGTGGTTTTCTTAAATTTCATATTAATTTCATTATGATGATTTAAGAACTGGACAAACTCCTCACACACCTGTTGCGAACCTTGCCAAACCATAAAGACGTCATCCACGTAGCGTAAAAAGAGCTTTATATGCTGCAAAAATGGATTTGAGGTAGAACAGACATAGCGGTCTTCCAAGACTGCCAAGTATAAATTGGCGAATGTGCAAGACACAGGTGTGCCCATGGCCGTACCATAGATCTGCCTGTACCAGCACCCCCCAAAAGTAAACACATTGTTGATGAGTACAAAATTAAGTGCTTCCTGGACAAAGGTACAATAGATAGCACTCTTGTCAGTTTTGCTCAACACCTTGATGACTCCTTGTACACCCTCCCTGTGTGGTATACGGGTGTAGAGGCTTTCCACATCAAGGGACACCAAGTTAAAATCTTCCTGCCACTGGAAATCCTTCAGTGCTTCCAGGAAGGCGTTGGTATCTCGCAAATATGTAGGGGCATGAGACAAGAGCGGTCTCAAGAGCCAGTCCAGGTATTTAGACAATGGTTCAGTCACTGACCCTATCCCCGCCACAATAGGGCGGCCAGGGGGTTGGGTTAGTGACTTGTGAATTTTAGGTACAAAGTACCATGTAGGTTTTTTGGGGGATGGTGGTACAAGCCGATCCATGATACGTGCCGTAAAAAAATCGACCTCAATGTAACGTGTTAGCAACTCGCAGAGTTGTGCTTGGATGGCCGGGGTGGGATCATTCCCTAGCTTTAAATAAACAGAGGTATCTCCCAGCTGTCTATGTGATTCTTGTAGGTAGTACTCCTTAGTGAGAAGAACAATATTGCCCACCTTGTCTGCCGGTTTCACTACGACATCGTCTCTATTAGCTAGCCATTTAATGGCAGATAATTCCTCCTTTGTGGTATTATTCTCCGCTCTGGGGTACACTAGAGCTTTCACATCTCTTAATATTTGTTTGTGGAAGATGTCGATGCCGGCAGGCAAGGGGGAGGTCGCTTTGAGGGAGGTATAAAATCGACATATTAACTTAAATTCAAGTTAAATATATACAGCATTCATATTCTGTTAGCAAAAAAAAGACTTTTTGTGCAATCTACAACATCTGTATTAGTCAGTGTGCAATTTAAGCTAGAAATACACCCATCATTTTCTGGGGTTTGAAAAACACACTTATTTGACAAAAAACACTATTTTCAGGCCTTGCAGTATCAGCACGTGTGAAATTGCAGGCTTATATACTGCTGTCAAATTCAGTTGTTAAACAAACAGTCGTTTGGGCTCCAAAAATTTATTTGGCAGCCATTCATGCAGATGTCATTGTCAGATACACCCTTAATACATTTGGGTTACATTCAGAGATTTTAAATACCGCCATTTGGTGCACCAATATTGAATTCAGGCCTACAGAGGTTCAGGCCATGTGAGATACCCCCTCTACATACAGGGGTTTGAATTAGGCATTTGAAATACAGTCATTTGAAATACAGCCTTTTTGTGAAAAGATATATTTACTTCAGACCTACACAGGTTCAGACCGTGTGAGATACCCCCCTACATACAGGGGTTTGAGACAGGCATTTGAAATACTGGCTTTTTGTGCAAAGATATATTTACTTCAGGCTTACACAGGTTCAGACCGTATGAGATACCCCCCTACATACAGGGGCTTGAATTAGGCATTTGAAATACAGCCATTTGAAATACTGCCTTTTGTGCAAAGATACATTTACTTCAGGCCTACACAGGTTCAGACCGTATGAGATACCACCCTACATACAGGGGTTTAAATTAGGCATTTGAAATACAGCCATTTGAAATACTGCCTTTTTGTGCAAAGATATATTTACTTCAGTTGACAATATAGAAGAAAATCTAAATCGCACATCCTCATTCCTATGCTTTTGAAATAACTGTTTAACAATTCAGCATGATATGGCAGTGAAGCACTATTATCAATATGTTGCTATGCACTATTAGGAGGCATTTAGTATACAGTTTGATCAAAGAGCATAGGCCCACTTACCACGACAAGGTCGCCTCATTCAAGAGGGAACCTACTCTAACTTTGGCGCGGTACCGTGCGGCGACCATCGCGCCTCCACGCTGCTCCAGCAGGCCATGGGACCCAGCAGCCACACAGCGGCCCCACTGTGCACCAAAGCCACCTAGGCCCCGGGCCCCATCACTCCACCAGCACAGCACAAAAGTAGCGATGGCCACCGTCCAGCACCGCTAAGAGCTCACCTGTTCACAGCATCTCAGGAACTCCAACCGAGATGTAGTAGGAATTTATTGACCCTTTGCAGACTTCTGCTAATTAAAAGCACCTAAGCCGAATGGGGAGGAGTGCTGATCCAGAGGGGAAAAAAGGGGAAAAAAGGAGAAATAGACTATACAATGTTGACAATATAGAAGAAAATCTAAATCGCATATCCTCATTCCTATGCTTTTGAAATAACAACTGTTTAAAAATTCAGCATGATATGGCGGTGAAGCACTATTATCAATATGTTGCTGTGCACTATTAGGAGGCATTAGTATACAGTTTGATCAAAGAGCATAGGCCCACTTTCCACGACAAGGTCGCCTCATTCAAGTGGGAACCTACTCTAACTTTGGCGCGGTACCGTGCGGCGACCATCGCCCCTCCACGCCGCTCCAGCAGGCAATGGGACCCAGCAGCCACACAGGTTCAGACCGTGTGAGATACCCCTCTACATACAGGGGTTTGAATTAGGCATTTGAAATACAGTCATTTGAAATACAGCCTTTTTGTGCAAAGATTTATTTACTTCAGAACTACAGTGATTCAGACCGTGTGAGATACTCCCTCTACATACAGGGGTTTAGTAACATAGTAACATAGTACATAAGGCCGAAAAAAGACATTTGTCCATCCAGTTCAGCCTGTCATCCTGCAAGTTGATTCAGAGGAAGGCAAAAAAAACCTGTGAGGTAGAAGCCAATTTTCCTCACTTTAGGGGAATAAAAAATTCCTTCCCGACTCCAATCAGGCAATCAGAATAACTCCCTGGATCAACGACCCCTCTCTAGTAGCCATAGCCTGTAATATTATTACACTCCAGAAATACATCCAGGCCCCTCTTGAATTCCTTTATTGTACTCACCATCACCACCTCCTCAGGCAGAGAGTTCCATAGTCTCTCTGCTCTTACCGTAAAGAACCCTTTTCTATGGTTGTGTACAAACCTTCTTTCCTCCAAACGCAGAGGATGTCCCCTCGTCACAGTCACAGTCCTGGGGATAAATAGATGATGGGATAGATCTCTGTACTGACCCCTGATATATTTATACATGGTAATTAGATCTCCCCTTAGTCGTCTTTTTTCTAACGTGAATAACCCTAATTTTGATAATCTTTCAGGGTACTGTAGTTGCCCCATTCCAGTTATTACTTTAGTTGCCCTCCTCTGGACCCTCTCCAGCTCTGCTATGTCTGCCTTGTTTACAGGAGCCCAGAACTGTACACAGTACTCCATGTGTGGTCTGACCAGTGATTTGTAAAGTAGTAGGAATATGTTCTCATCACGGGCATCTATGCCCCTTTTGATGCAACCCATTATCTTATTGGCCTTGGCAGCAGCTGCCTGACAGTTTTTTGCAGCTTAGTTTGCTGTTTATTAAAATTCCTAGATCCTTTTCCATGTCAGTGTTACCGAGTGTTTTACCATTTAGTATGTACGGGTGACTTGCATTATTCCTTCCCATGTGCATAACCTTACATTTATCAGTGTAAAACCTCATCTGCCACTTATCTGTCCAAGCCTCCAATCTATCCAGATCCCTCTGTAGTAGTATACTGTCCTCTTCAGTGTTAATTACTTTACACAGTTTAGTGTCATCTGCGAAAATTGATATTTTACTATGCAAGCCTTCTACAAGATCATTAATAAATATATTAGAGAATAGGGCCCAATACTGACCCCTAAGGTACTCCACTAGTGACAGTGACCCAATCTGAGTGTGTACCGTTAATAACCACCCTCTGTTTTCTATCATTGAGCCAGTTACTTACCCACATACAGACGTTTTCTCCCAGTCCGAGCATTCTCATTTTATATACTAACCTTTTATGTGGTACAGTGTCAAATGCTTTGGAGAAGTCCAGATACACGACATCCATTGATTCGCCGCTGTCAAGTCTAGAACTTACCTCCTCATAGAAACTGATTAAATTAGTTTGACATGACCGATCCCTCACAAAGCCATGCTGATATGGCGTTATTTGCTTATTTCCGTTAAGATGCTCTAACATAGCATCTCTCAGAAAACCTTCAAACAGTTTACCCACAACAGATGTTAAACTTACCGGCCTATAGTTTCCAGGCTCTGTTTTTGGACCCTTTTTGAATATTGGCACCACATTTGCCATGCGCCAATCCTGTGGGACATTCCCTGTCAGTAAAGAGTCCGCAAATATCAGAAATAAGGGTCTGGCTATGACATTACTTAATTTCCTTAGGATACGGGGGTGTATGCCATCCGGTCCTGGCGATTTGTCTATTTTGATATTTTTAAGTCGCTGTTGTACTTCTTCCTGGGTCAGACAGGACACTTTTAATGGCGAATTTATTTCAACATTCAGTATTTCATCTGACAGTTTATTTTCCTCAGTGAATACATTGGAGAAAAAAATATTTAACAGCTTTGCTTTCTCCTCGTCGCTCTCTGCGACTCCCCCCTCATTACTCTTTAAAGGGCCGACACCTTCAGATTTATACTTTTTAACATTTATATAATTGAAGAACATTTTAGGGTTAGTTTTACTCTCTTTGGCTATTAATCTCACGGTCTCTAGTTTGGCCGCTTTTATTTGTTTTTTACATGTTCTGTTTTTTTCCTTATAGTTTTTCAGTGCTTCCGTGCTACCCTCCTGTTTTAGTGTTTTATATGCTTTCTTTTTGTCATTTATTGCTTTCTTTACAGTTCTATTTATCCACATTGGTTTCTTTTTGTTCCTTAACCTTTTATTCCCATACGGTATGTACCTCTCACAATGAGATTTTAGGATGTTTTTAAAGATATCCCATTTTGTGGCTGCATTTTTATTTTTGAGGACTTTGTCCCAGTTAGTTAGGCCTATGGCCTCTCTTAGTTGGCTAAATTTAGCTTTTTTGAAGTTTGGTATTTTTGTTCCTCCCTGTAATAACGCTCTTTTGAATGATAATTGGAAGGTTATTACTTTATGGTCACTATTTCCCAGGAGTCCCCCAACCTGCACGTCTGTTGTTCTGTCAGGTCTATTGGTTAATATTAAGTCCAGTATGGCCGTCCCTCTAGTCGGGTCCTGAACCAGTTGGGAGAGATAATTGTCTTTGGTTATTGCCAAGAATCTGTTTCCTCTATGAGATATACAAGTTTCAGTTTACCAGTCTATATCTGGGTAGTTGAAGTCCCCCATAATAACCACCTCATTATGATTTGCCGCCTTGTCTATCTCGTTTAGTAGTAGATTTTCTGTGGACTCTGGTATATTAGGTGGTTTATAGTAGACTCCTATTAGTAATTTATTGTTGTTTTTAGCTCCTTTTATCTCTACCCACAGTGACTCCACATGTTCATGTCCCTCACTTATATCTTCACGGAGTGTGGGCTTTAGACAAGACTTTACATAAAGGCAGACCCCTCCCCCTCTCCGGTTTTGACGATCCTTTCTAAACAGACTGTAACCTTGTACATTAACTGCCCAGTCATAGCTATCATCCAGCCATGTCTCAGTTATTCCCACTATGTCATAGTCCTCCTCACACATCACTAATTCCAGTTCACCAGTTTTATTAGTCAGGCTTCTGGCATTAGTATACATACATTTGAGAGGTTTATGTATATTTTTTACCCTACACCTTTCCTTCTGAACTGTTCTAGTCCCTCCTTCCATTCCTCCCCCAGTCCCACTACCTTACCCCCGGTCTCTATCTGCACTATCTTCCCCTTCTATAGTGTAATTACCCTCCCTCCCAGCCCCTAGTTTAACCACCTCCGGACCGCCTAACGCAGATTCGCATTCCGGAGGTGGCAGCCCTGCGCAGAGTCACGCATATACGCGTCATCTCGCGCGAGCCGAGAATTCCTGTGAACGGGCGCACACAGGCGCGCGCGCTCACAGGAACGGAAGGTAAGAGAGTTGATCTCCAGCCTGCCAGCGGCGATCGTTCGCTGGCAGGCTGGAGATGTGTTTTTTTTAACCCCTAACAGGTATATTAGACGCTGTTTTGATAACAGCGTCTAATATACCTGCTACCTGGTCCTCTGGTGGTCCCCTTTGTTTGGATCGACCACCAGAGGACACAGGTAGCTCAGTAAAGTAGCACCAAGCACCACTACACTACACTACACTACACCCCCCCGTCACTTATTAACCCCTTATTAGCCCCTGATCACCCCTGATCACCCCATATAGACTTCCTGATCACCCCCCTGTCATTGATTACACCCCTGTCATTGATCAACCCCCTGTAAAGCTCCATTCAGATGTCCGCATGATTTTTACGGATCCACTGATAGATGGATCGGATCCGCAAAACGCATACGGACGTCTGAATGAAGCCTTACAGGGGCGTGATCAATGACTGTGGTTATCACCCACCTGTCATTGATCACCACCCCTGTCATTGATCACTCCCCCTGTCATTGATCACCCCCCTGTCATTGATCACCCTCTGTAAGGCTCCATTCAGACATTTTTTTGGCCCAAGTTAGCGGAATTATTATTTTTTTTTCTTACAAAGTCTCATATTCCACTAACTTGTGTCAAAAAATAAAATCTCACATGAACTCACCATACCCCTCACGGAATCCAAATGCGTAAAATTTTTTAGACATTTATATTCCAGACTTCTTCTCACGCTTTAGGGCCCCTAGAATGCCAGGGCAGTATAAATACCCCACATGTGACCCCATTTCGGAAAGAAGACACCCCCAGGTATTCCATGAGGGGCATATTGAGTCCATGAAAGATTAAAATTTTTGTCCCAAGTTAGCGGAACGGGAGACTTTGTGAGAAAAAAATAAAAAATATCAATTTCCGCTAACTTGTGCCAGAAAAAAAAAATTTCTATGAACTCGCCATGCCCCTCATTGAATACCTTGGGGTGTCTTCTTTCCAAAATGGGGTCACATGTGGGGTATTTATACTGCCCTGGCATTCTAGGGGCCCCAAAGCGCGAGAAGAAGTCTGGTATCCAAATGTCTAAAAATGCCCTCCTAAAAGGAATTTGGGCACCTTTGCGCATCTAGGCTGCAAAAAAGTGTCACACATCTGGTATCGCCGTACTCAGGAGAAGTTGGGGAATGTGTTTTGGGGTGTCATTTTACATATAACCATGCTGGGTGAGAGAAATATCTTGGTCAAATGCCAACTTTGTATAAAAAAATGGGAAAAGTTGTCTTTTGCCAAGATATTTCTCTCACCCAGCATGGGTATATGTAAAATGACCCCCCAAAACACATTCCCCAACTTCTCCTGAATACGGAGATACCACATGTGTGACACTTTTTTGCAGCCTAGGTGGGCAAAGGGGCCCATATTCCAAAGAGCACCTTTAGGATTTCACAGGTCATTTACCTACTTACCACACATTAGGGCCCCTGGAAAATGCCAGGGCAGTATAACTACCCCACAAGTGACCCCATTTTGGAAAGAAGACACCCCAAGGTATTCCGTGAGGGGCATGGCGAGTTCCTAGAATTTTTTATTTTTTGTCACAAGTTAGTGGAAAATGATGATTTATTTTTTTCTTTTTTTTTCATACAAAGTCTCATATTCCACTAACTTGTGACAAAAAATAAAAACTTCCATGAACTCACTATGCCCATCAGCAAATACCTTGGGGTCTCTTCTTTCCAAAATGGGGTCACTTGTGGGGTAGTTATACTGCCCTGGCATTCTAGGGGCCCAAATGTGTGGTAAGGACTTTGAAATCAAATTCTGTAAAAAATGACCAGTGAAATCCGAAAGGTGCTCTTTGGAATATGGGCCCCTTTGCCCACCTAGGCTGCAAAAAAGTGTCACACATCTGGTATCTCCGTACTCAGGAGAAGTTGGGGAATGTGTTTTGGGGTGTAATTTTACATATACCCATGCTGGGTGAGAGAAATATCTTGGCAAAAGACAACTTTTCCCATTTTTTTATACAAAGTTGGCATTTGACCAAGATATTTATCTCACCCAGCATGGGTATATGTAAAAAGACACCCCAAAACACATTCCTCAACTTCTCTTGAATACGGAGATACCAGATGTGTGACACTTTTTTGCAGCCTAGGTGGGCAAAGGGGCCCATATTCCAAAGAGCACCTTTCGGATTTCACTGGTCAGTTTTTACAGAATTTGATTTCAAACTCCTTACCACACATTTGGGCCCCTAGAATGCCAGGGCAGTATAACTACCCCACAAGTGACCCCATTTTGGAAAGAAGAGACCCCAAGGTATTTGCTGATGGGCATAGTGAGTTCATAGAACTTTTTATTTTTTGTCACAAGTTAGTGGAATATGAGACTTTGTATGAAAAAAATAAAAATAAAAATAAAAAAATCATCATTTTCCACTAACTTGTGACAAAAAATAAAAAATTCTAGGAACTCGCCGTGCCCCTCACGGAATACCTTGGGGTGTCTTCTTTCCAAAATGGGGTCACTTGTGGGGTAGTTATACTGCCCTGGCATTCTAGGGGCCCAAATGTGTGGTAAGGAGTTTGAAATCAAATTCTGTAAAAAATGACCAGGGAAATCCGAAAGGTGCTCTTTGGAATGTGGGCCCCTTTGCCCACCTAGGCTGCATAAAAGTGTCACACATCTGGTATCTCTGTATTTAGGAGAAGTTGAGGAATGTGTTTTGGGGTGTCTTTTTACATATACCCATGCTGGGTGAGAGAAATATCTTGGTCAAATGCCAACTTTGTATAGAAAAATGGGAAAAGTTGTCTTTTGCCAAGATATTTCTCTCACCCAGCATGGGTATATGTAAAATGACACCCCAAAACACATTCCCCAACTTCTCCTGAGTACGGAGATACCAGATGTGTGACACCTTTTTGCAGCCTAGGTGGGCAAAGGGGCCCATATTCCAAAGAGCACCTTTCGGATTTCACAGGTCATTTTTTACAGAATTTGATTTCAAACTCCTTACCACACATTTGGGCCCCTAGAATGCCAGGGCAGTATAACTACCCCACAAGTGACCCCATTTTGGAAAGAAGACACCCCAAGGTATTTCGTGATGGGCATAGTGAGTTCATAGAACTTTTTATTTTTTGTCACAAGTTAGTGGAATATGAGACTTTGTAAGAAAAAAAAAAAATCATCATTTTCCGCTAACTTGTGACAAAAAATAAAAAGTTCTATGAACTCACTATGCCCATCAGCGAATACCTTAGGGTGTGTACTTTCCGAAATGGGGTCATTTGTGGGGTGTTTGTACTGTCTGGCCATTGTAGAACCTCAGGAAACATGACAGGTGCTCAGAAAGTGAGAGCTGCTTCAAAAAGCGGAAATTCACATTTTTGTACCATAGTTTGTAAACGCTATAACTTTTACCCAAACCATTTTTTTTTACCCAAACATTTTTTTTTATCAAAGACATGTAGAACAATAAATTTAGAGCAAAATTTATATATGGATCTCGTTTTTTTTGCAAAATTTTACAACTGAAAGTGAAAAATGTCATTTTTTTGCAAAAAAATCGTTAAATTTCGATTAATAACAAAAAAAGTAAAAATGTCAGCAGCAATGAAATACCACCAAATGAAAGCTCTATTAGTGAGAAGAAAAGGAGGTAAAATTCATTTGGGTGGTAAGTTGCATGACCGAGCAATAAACGGTGAAAGTAGTGTAGGTCAGAAGTGTAAAAAGTGGCCTGGTCTTTCAGGGTGTTTAAGCACTGGGGGCTGAGGTGGTTAAACACTCCTCCAACCTTCTAGCCATCTTCTTCCCCAACACAGCTGCCCCTTCCCCATTGAGGTGCAGCCCGTCCCTACGATAGAGCCTGCAGCCGACAGAGAAGTCGGCCCAGTTCTCCAGGAACCCAAACCCCTCCATCCTACACCAGTTCTTGAGCCACTTGTTAATTTCCCTAATCTCCCGCTGCCTTTCTTGTGTGGCCCGTGGTACAGGTAGTATTTCGGAAAATACTACCTTTGAGGTCCTTGCCCTAAGCTTTTGACCTAAATCCCTGAAATCATTTTTAAGGACTCTCCACCTACCCCTAACTTTGTCATTGGTTCCGATATGGACCATGACCGCTGGATCTTCTCCAGCCCCTCCCAGTAATCTGTCAACCCGATCCGCGATGTGTCGAACTCTAGCGCCAGGAAGACAGCACACTGTTCGGCGATCACGGTCTTTGTCACAGATTTCCCTATCTGTTCCCCTAATAATTGAGTCTCCCACTACCAGCACCTGTCTGGCCTGCCCTGCTCTCCTGGTCCCCTGCTTACCGGAGCTGACATTCCCCTGACTGGCAGAGGAAGTGTCCGGCTGCGGCAGTGTCGTCCCTGGACTGATATCCCCCTCATCTGCCAAACGTGCAAACTTGTTGGGGTGTGTCAGATCAGGGCTAGCCTCCCTGGCACTCTTCCCTCTACCCCGCTTTCTAACTGTTACCCAGCTAGCTACCTCACTTTCCTCAGCCTCCTCTCTGTCACCCTCCCCCTCATCTACCCCAAAGATTGCTTGCTCGGTGAGAAGCAAACTTTTTTGCAAATTGTCAATGCCTCTCAGTGTTGCAACTTGCCCATTTAGAGACTCGATTAGCGATTCCAAACGGGTAATTTGCTCACATCTTGAACAAAGATATACACCCTCAAACGGCTGTTCCAGGACTGCATACAGTACAGACCAAAAGTTTGGACACATTCAAAGAGTTTTCTTTATTTTCATGACTATGAAAATTGTAGATTCACACTGAAGGCATCAAAACTATGAATTAACACATGTGGAATTATATACATAACAAACAAGTGTGAAACAACTGAAAATATGTCATATTCTTGGTTCTTCAAAGTAGCCACCTTTTGCTTTGATTACTGGTTTGCACACTCTTGGCATTCTCTTGATGAGCTTCAAGAGGTAGTCCCCTGAAATGGTTTTCACTTCACAGGTGTGCCCTGTCAGGTTTAATAAGTGGGATTTCTTGCCTTATAAATGGGGTTGGGACCATCAGTGGCGTTGAGGAGAAGTCAGGTGGATACACAGCTGATAGTCCTACTGAATAGACTGTTAGAATTTGTATTAGGGCAAGAAAAAAGCAGCCAAGTAAAGAAAAACGAGTGGCCATCATTACTTTAAGAAATGAAGGTCAGTCAGTCAGCCGAAAAATTAGGAAAACTTTGAAAGTAAGGGCTATTTGACCATGATGGAGAGTGATGGGGTGCCGAGCCAGATGACCTGGCCTCCACAGTCACCGGACCTGAACCCAATCGAGATGGTATGGGGTGAGCTGAACCGCAGAGTGAAGGCAAAAGGGCCAACAAGTGCTAAGCATCTCTGGGAACTCCTTCAAGACTGTTGGAAGACCATTTCAGGGGACTACCTCTTGAAGCTCATCAAGAGAATGCCAAGAGTGTGCAAAGCAGTAATCAAAGCAAAAGGTGGCTACTTTGAAGAACCTAGAATATGACATATTTTCAGTTGTTTCACACTTGTTTGTTATGTATATAATTCCACATGTGTTAATTCATAGTTTTGATGCCTTCATAGTTATGAAAATAAAGAAAACTCTTTGAATGAGAAGGTGTGTCCAAACGTTTGGTCTGTACTGTACATCATGCAAGATGTGCACTGGACTGCGTTGTCAATTGTGCAACACATACTAAATGGGGATTACACCACAAAAGCAAAAAAATACAATACAATGTAGTACTAAGAAACAGGCTAATTGCAGTCCCCTACTGAAGTCCCTGAATCTAAAGTCACTTAATCTTAAGTCACACACTTAATCAACCACGCGTCACGGTCAAACTCGCGTTATATATCTCCTTATATAAATATAAATGCAGCTCACTGCACCAGCCTGGTTTGCTTCCCCTCTGGAATCAAAAAGGCTGTGCTGCTCTTACTGCTGAGTTTTTATAGTCTCCTAATTAGACAGCCACACCCTAATTAAACAGCCACACCCTAATTGCTCACCTGTGCAACCCCTGGAGAAGGAAAAAAAAAAAAGTGTTATCACAGCACACAATACAGTCAAATACAGCCACTCATCAATGTCCACAAATAATTTAGCTCTCAGATACTCCTTCACTTAATCTTAAGTCACCCACTTATGCAACCACACTTAATCAACCACGCGTCGCGGTCAAACTCGCATTATATATCTCCTTATATAAATATAAATGCAGCTCACTGCACCAGCCTGGTTTGTTTCCCCTCTGGACTCAAAAAATCAGGCATTTGAAATACAGCCATTTGCAATACTGCCTTCTTGTGCAAAGATATATTTACTTCAGGCCTACACTGATTCAGGACGTTTGTGATCCTCACTATACATACAGGGGCTTGAATTAGGCATTTGAAATACAGTCATTTGAAATACAGTCTTTTTGTGCAAAGATTTATTTACTTCAGGCCTACAGTGATTCAGACCGTGTGAGATACTTCCTCTACATACAGGGGCTTGAATTAGGCATTTGAAATACAGCCATTTGAAATACTGCCTTTTGTGCAAAGATATATTTACTTCAGGCCTACACAGGTTCAGACCATGTGAGATACCCCCCTACATACAGGGGTTTGAATCAGGCATTTGAAATACAGACATTTGAAATACAGCCTTTTTGTGCAAAGATATATTTACTTCAGGCCTACACAGGTTCAGACCGTGTGAGATCCCCTCTATACATAAAGGGGTTTGAAATAGGCATTTGAAATACAGCCATTTGAAATACTGCCTTTTTGTGCAAAGATATATTTACTTCAGGCCTACACAGGTTCAGACCGTGTGAGATACCCCCCTACATACAGGGGTTTAAATCAGGCATTTGAAATACAGCCATTTGAAATACTGCCTTTTTGTGCAAAGATACATTTACATTAGGCCTACACAGGTTCAGACCGTGTGAGATCCCCTCTATACATACAGGGGTTTGATTCAGCCATTTGAAATTCAGCCATTTGAAATACAGCCATTTGAAATACAGCCTTTTTGTGCAAAGATATATTTACTTCAGGCCTACAGAGGTTTAGGCCCGTTTGAGATACTACCTCTACATACAGGGTTTTGAATCAGGCATTTGAAATACAGCCAATTGAAATACAGCCATTTGGTGCAAATAAATCTTTAATTCAGGCCTACACTGATTCAGGGCGTGTGTGATTTCCCCTATACATACAGGAATTTGAAATTCAGCCATTTGAAATACAGCCATTTGAAATGCAGCCATTTGAAATGCAGCCATTTTGTGCAAAGAAATCTTTAATTCAGGCCTAGTCTGGTTCAGACCTTGTGAGATACACCCTTTACATACTGTCGTTCTTTTTTACTATTAATTAAACACCCATTTAGGGCAAGATCCTAAAATAAAAAAATATGAGGAGAGCGTCAAATAAGGGACGTGGCCCAGGTCGTGGTGCTGCTGGTGGAGCTCCTGTTGCAGGGAGAGGACGTGGTCGATCTGTGCCAGCTACACGCACAAGTGAAACCCCTTCCTCAGGTGCGAGTAGGCGACAAAACCTGCAGCAGTATTTGGTCGGGCCTAATGCTGCTCTACGAATGGTGAGGCCTGAACAAGTACAGGCGATAGTAGATTGGGTTGCTGACAGTGGATCCAGTTCCTTCACATTGTCTCCCACCCAGTCTCCTGCTGAAAGACCACAGTTGGCACCTGCAGCCGATGTCCATCAGACTTTCACCTCACCCCCTTGCAAATCAGCCAAGCAGTCTGAGCCCCAAGTCATGCAGCAGTCTTTTCTGCTTTTTGATGACTCTGTTAGCAGGGTTTCCCAGGGCCATCCACCTAGCCCTGCCCCAGAAGTGGAAGAGATTGAGTGCACCGATGCCCAACCACTCATATTCCAAGATTAGTACATGGGAGGACCATCGCAGCACGTCTCGGATGATGACGAAACACAAGTGCCAACTGCTGGGGCTTTCGAAAGTGTGCAGACCAACAAGGAAGTCAGGGGTGAAGACTGGGTGGAAGATGATGTGGAGGACGATGAGGTCCTCGACCCCACATGGAATCAAGGTCATGCGAGTGACCGATATAGTTCGAAGGGAGAGGCTGTGGTCGCACAGAGCCACCAGCACAGCAGAAGAGGGAGCAGGGTGCAAAAGCGGAGCGACCGTCCCCTAGACAGTACGCCTGCTACTGCCCACCACAGCAAGGGACCGAGCACACCAAAGCCAGCTCCAAGGAGTTCCCTGGCGTGGCAGTTCTTCAGACAATGTGCTGATGACAAGACACAAGTGGTTTGCACACTGTGCAATCAGAGCCTGAAACGAGGCATAAACGTTCTCAACCTGAGCACAACCTGCATGACCAGGCATTTAAGTGCAAAGCACAAGCTGCAGTGGAGTAGACACCTCAAAAACCAAGAAAGGTCTCTGGCTTCTCCTGCTTCCTCTTCTGCTGCAGTCGCGGCCTCTTCATCCACCTCTGGAGTGACAGTGCCACCTGGCACCCCACAAACAGAGGATCTGCCAGCAACACCAACACCTGGGTCACCAAGCATCTCTACAATGTCACACGGAAGCGTTCAGCTCTCCATATCCCAAACGCTGGAGAGGAAGAGGAAGTACCCCCCTACCCACCCGCGATCCCTAGCCCTGAATGCCAGCATTTCTAAATTACTTGCCTTTGAAATGCTGTCATTCCGTCTGGTGGAGACGGATAGTTTTAAAAGCCTTATGGCGGTGGCTGTCCCACAGTACGTCGGGCCCAGCCGCCACTACTTTTCAAGGCGAGCCATCCCTTCACAATCAAGTAGGGGACAAAATCAGGTGTGCACTGCGCAACGCCATCTGTGGCAAGGTGCACCTGACTACGGATACGTGGACCATTAAGCACGGTCAGGGCCGTTATATCTCAATAACAGCACACTGGGTAAATGCAGTCGCGGCTGGGCCTGAGGCGGATAGCAGTTTGGCGCATGTCCTTCCACCACCAAGGATTGCAGGGCGCTTCAGATTGCCTCCTGTTGCTTCCTCCTCCTACTCTGCCTCTGGGCAGCCTTGCACACATGAGCGATTACATGCTGCAGTGTCTCCGCAACGACCGCAGAGTTGCCCACATTCTAACTTGTGCTGATTACTGGGTGGCCATGCTGCTGGATTCCCGTTACAAGGACAACGTACCGTCCTTAATTCAGTCACTGCAGCGTGATCGTAAGATGCGCGATCAGGCATTCCCACCTGACAGCGGGACACAGTGGAAGCACAAGGCGAAGGCAGAGGACGAGGAAGAGGTCGCCAACGCAGCTGGGGCACTGGTCAGCACCTCAGAAGGCAGGGTTAGCATGGCCGACATGTGGAAAAGCTTTGTCAGCACGCCACAACAACCAGCACCACCAGCTGATATGGAACGTCTTAGCAGGAGGCAGCATTTCACCAACACACGTACTGAATGACGGGTCTGCCCCCTTCAACTTCTGGGTCTCCAAATTGGGCACATGGCCTGAGCTTGCCCTTTATGCCTTGGAGGGGCTGGCCTGCCCTGCAGCCAGTGTATTATCTGAACGTGTGTTTAGCACGGTAGGGGCCGTCATCACAGACAAGCACAGCCGCCGGTCCACAGCCAATGTGGACAAGCTCACGTTCATTAAAATGAACCAGGCTTGGATCCCACAAGACTTGTCTGTACCTTGTGCAGAATAGACATTTATACCACCATCAAACATACATTCTTGTACTCAAGTCAAGTGCAATGATTCTTTGTTTTCTTTTTTATTATTTGTCACAATATTTTGGGGGCTACCTACCCCAATAAAAAAATAATTGTTGGCTACCTCCTCCTCCTCCATTGCTGCCTCAACCTACAACACCACATTCACCGCCTCCTCAACCTCCGACTCCATATCCACCTCCTTCTCTGAGTTGCAGGTTAATAATTTGTAATTTTTAGTTATTTTATTTTATTTTAAGTTATTTCCCTATCCACATTTGTTTGCAGAGCAGTTGCCATGCTCTTAAGCACATTTTACTGCCTTTTACATCCCTCTAGCCTTTTCAAGGACTATTTTATAGCCATTTTAATGCAAAAAAGTGCCAATTTTAGCGCCCTAAATTGAAAAAATTCTTATTTTCAATTGTCGGGTGACATTTTACCATCTTTGGCGTATACAAACCCCTGCTGAGCCTGGGTGACATTGGCCTTAATCTCTCAAAATCCTCTGTTGTATTGCTGGGTGACAAGAACCGCTGTCAGGTGGGAATGCTATCATCAGCGTGCGCTTGTAGTCGCGCATCTTCTGATCAGTAACATATGTTTTCACTAAATTTAGTTCCCTGTCAGCAATGCAGACACCCCTGCTGTGCCTGGGTGACAGGGGCCTAAATCTCTCAAAATCCTCTGTTCTATTGCTGGGTGACACGAACCCCCTTTAGCCGTGAATGAACCCCTGCTGTGCCTGGGTGACAGGGGCCTAAATCTCTCAAAATCGTCTGTTGTATTGCTGGGTGACAAGAACCCCCTTTTGCCGTGAATGAACCCCTGCTCTGCATTGCTGACAGGGATTTAAATTTAGTGAAAACATATGTTACTGATCGGAAGATGCGCGACTACAAGCGGGGCACAGTGGAAGCACAAGGCGAAGGCAGAGGAAGAGGTCGCCAACGCAGCTGGGGCACTGGCCAGCACCTCAGAAGGCAGGGTTAGCATGGCCGACATGTGGAAAAGCTTTGTCAGCATGCCACAACAAACAGCACCACCAACTGATATGGAACGTCTTAGCAGGAGGCAGCATTTCACCAACACACGTACTGAATCACGGGTCTGCCCCCTTCAACTTCTGGGTCTCCAAATTGGGCACATGGCCTGAGCTTGCCCTTTATGCCTTGGCGGTGCTGGCCTGCCCTGCAGCCAGTGTATTATCTGAACGTGTGTTTAGCACGGCAGGGGCCGTCATCACAGACAAGCACAGCCGCCGGTCCACAGCCAATGTGGACAAGCTTACGTTCATTAAAATGAACCAGGCATGGATCCCACAAGACTTGTCCGTACCTTGTGCAGAATAGACATTTATACCAGCCTCAACCATCCATTCTTGTACTCAAGTGCACTTATTCTTTGTTTTATTTTGTTATATGTCCCAATATTTTGGGGGATACCCCAATTTAAAAATAAAAAATAACACAAATAAATGTTGGCTACCTATTCCTCTTTCACCGCCGCTTCCACCTACACCGCCACGTCAACCTACACCGCCACATCCACCCATCCACCGCCTCCTCAACCTCCTACTCCTAGATCCAGATTGTTATTTTTAATTTTTCTGTATTTTATGTTATTTTAAGTCATTTCCCTATCCACATTTGTTTGCAGAACAGTTGCCATGCTCTTAAGCACATTGTGATGCCTTTAGCAGCCCTCTAGCCCTTTCTAGGACTATTTTAGAGCCATTTTAGTGCCCAAAAGTTCAGATCCCCATGGACTTCAATGGGGTTCGGGTTCGGGGTCAAGTTCGGGTCAAGTTCGAACCCGAACATCCAGGTGTCCGCTCAACTCTAGCTTCTACCTCACATTTTTTTTTTTTTTTACCTTCATCTGGATCAACTTGCAGGATAACAAGCTGCACTGGATGGACCGATGTCTTTTTTCAGCCTTATAAACTATGTTACTTATAAACTATGCTACTAAACAAGGTGGGCACCCCAATAACAGTAGTATTAGGCTACTTTCACACTAGCGTTCGGGGCTCTGCTTGTGAGCTCCGTTTGAAGGGGCTCACAAGCGGCCCCGAACGCATCCGTACTGCCCTAATGCATTCTGAGTGGACGCGGATCCGCTCAGAATGCATCAGTCTGGCAGCGTTCAGCCTCCGCTCCGCTCAGCAAGCAAACACCTGAACGCTGCTTGCAGCATTCGGGTGTCCGCCTGGCCGTGCGGAGGCAAGCGGATCCGTCCAGACTTACAATGTAAGTCAATGGGGATGGATCCGTTTGAAGATGACACCATATGGCTCAATCTTTAAACGGATCCGTCCCCCATTGACTTTCAATGTAAAGTCTGGACGGATCCGTCTGAACTACTTTCACAATTTTTCTAAGCTATAATGCAGACGGATCCGTTCTGAACGGATCCAAACGTCTGCATTATAGGAGCGGATCCGTCTGTGCAGACACCAGACGGATCCGCTCTGAACGCTAGTGTGAAAGTAGCCTTAGACAGCTTATTCACCTCAATTTGAGAATCTAGGCCTAATATTATTAATTATGTAATAAACAAGGTGGACACACCAATAATGGTAGAACTAGACAGCTTATTCACCCTAATTTAGGAATCAAGGTGTAGAATTGCTTATCTATCAAACAAGGTGCGCACCCCAATAACAGTTAAATTACATAGCTTATTCACCCCAATTTGAGAATCAAGGCCTAATAGAATTACTTATCTATTAAACATGGAGGACACCACAATGACAGTAGAACTAGACAGCTTATTCACCCCAATTTGAGAATCAAGGCCTAATGGAATTGCTTATCTATTAAAGTGTAACCGTCATGTTTTCATCAAAAAATCTATTTTAGCATATGTTACTGCTGCAGCAGCATTATGCATAAAGCAATTTTTAGTTTCTTCACATACCACTGTTTTCCTTGAGTTTTTCCTTTAGTTATGACTGTTTAAACATTTACAATATGAGAACCTTCTCAAGATTGCTCCTCTGCCAGTTCTCTGAGGCCAAAACTGCTTTCCCTCACTTCACATACACAGTTGCTGTAACCAGCAGCTCCTTGCCAGCCAATCAGATTGGATTACTGAGAGACACGCCTCCTCACTCTGAAGCCCAATGCAGTCATGCAGTGTGAAGGACCACCCCTCCGTCTATCTGTCTTCTTAGCCAAAGACAAGCCATAGCAACTGTCTTTTAAGGGCGCAGTGGAAAGGGACAGAGGACATTAATGAAAGCTGTTATTATAAGGTAATTACAGATCTTGTGACAATCATTGACAGACTAACTCAGGTATACATGCCTAGCTCTAATAAACTAGCAAATACATTTTTTTTGACAGTTACACTTTAAATAAGGAGGACACTGTTCAATTCGTGTACCCTACACATGGATTGATGCAAACTATGGATCCTTTCAGCTTCAGATTGCAGTCCCTGCACTGTCACTGCACTCACCCTATGCTTTCCCTAGAGTGTGTAAAATCTCTCCCTACAGTCTCTATCCACTGTCCCTGCACTGTTCCTGCACTCTTCCTATCCAATATTTTACAGTAACAAGCTTTATGAAACAATGTCCCTAGCACTTTTCACGTCTCTCCCTATGCTTAGCTCACAGTGAAATGGCGGGGATCAGGTGGGATTAGGCTTTTTATAGGGTTGTGACATCACAGAGGATGGACATCTGCTGATAGGCTGGCTGCATAGCATTATTGGGCCATTATATAATAATACAGAGGGAACTGTTATATATTCTAAAAATACGATGGCGCTATGCTATATTTTAATAATACAGGAGGGGTTTATTATATATTATATAAATACAGAGAGGGATATTATATATTATAATAATGCAAAGGAGGACTATGATTATATATATATATATATATTACAGAGAGAACTGTTATATATTCTAAAAATACAGTGGGGCTATTCTACAGGGTGGGCCATTTATATGGATACACCTTAATAAAATGGGAATGGTTGGTGATATTAACTTCCTGTTTGTGACACATTAGTGTATGTGAGGGGGTGGTGACCATGGCGGCCATTTTGAAGTCGGCCATTTTGAATCCAACTTTTGTTTTTTCAATAGGAAGAGGGTCATGTGACACATCAAACCTATTGGGAATTTCACAAGAAAAACAGTGGTGTGCTTGGTTTATTGTAACTTTATTCTTTCATGAGTAATTTACAAGTTTCTGACCACTTATAAAATGTGTTCAATGTGCTGCCCATTTGTGTTGGATTGTCAATGCAACCCTCTTCTCCCACTCTTCACACACTGATAGCAACACCGCAGGAGAAATGCTAGCACAGGCTTCCAGTATCCGTAGTTTCATGTACTGCACATCTCATATCTTCACAGCATAGACAATTGCCTTCAGATGACCCCAAAGATAAAAGTCTAAGGGGGTCAGATCGGGAGACCTTGGGGGCCAATCCACTTTCCAGGAAACTGTTTATCTAGGAAATCTCGGACCTGACACCCATAATGTGGTGGTGCACCATCTTGCTGGAAAAACTCAGAGAACGTGCCAGCTTCAGTGCATAAAGAGGGAAACACATCATCATGTACCAATTTCGCATATCCAGTGGCCTTGTGGTTTCCATTGATGAAGAATGGCCCCACTATCTTTGTACCCCATATACCACACCATACCATCAATTTTTTTGTTCCAACAGTCTTGGAGGGATCTATCCAATGTGGGTTAGTGTCAGACCAATAGCGGTGGTTTTGTTTGTTAACTTCACCATTCACATAAAAGTTTGCCTCATCACTGAACAAAATCTTCAGCGTAAACTGAGGGTCCTGTTCCAATTTTTGTTTTGCCCATTCTGCAAATTCAGTGCGCCAATCTGGGTCATCCTCGTTGAGATGCTGCAGTAGCTGGAGTTTGTAAGGGTGCTGTCACTACCAGAACTTTGAGACGTTCTCACAGCTCTGTTTCTCCACTCCTGTGATGATGTCACTACTAGAGCTTGGAGGAGTTCTCACTGCTCTGTTTCTCCGCCCCTGTGATGAGGTTTTTACTTTCTGTTTCCTTCCTCCCAGCTGTTCCTCCTGCGTTTGATTTCCCTGCCTTTAAATCACCCCTCCTTCTTTTTGTAGGGTGTGGACTATATTTCTCATTTGAGTTGTAGCTCTTGCTTGAGTATCTTCACTTGTAAGCTATCATTTCACTGGACCTGTGTTCTGCTGCAGCAAGTACTCCGGATATTGCCAGCTGTCTTTGGATCCGTCTTCTCTGCTGCTGCAGCTCCTTCAGCTAAGTGTGCAGACATTGTAGTGTATCTGTTTATTTTCTGACTGGACCTGAGGCGACCACGGTTCCCTCCATATACTGAGCAGGGCACCGGTGGCCGTGCCCCTTCCACTATTGTAGGGGTTACAGTGGTCATCAGTCTTAGGTACGCGGGCATGCCTCGTTCCACCATTTGGATCCGGGCATGTGCTTTAGCAGCATAGGGAGAGCTTTGAGGGTCTGACAGGGGTCACCCTTTATCCTCCCTAGTTTGGGTCCGGTCAGTAGCTCCATTTACTGTGTATGCTCTTGTTGCTCACATACAGCCGTGACAGGTGCCATTTGTGAGTAGCTAATATCCGCCGAAGGGATGTTCGACTAATGCCACTCTCCAGTGACATGCGGCGAGTGCTACGCTGTGGGCTCTTGCTGAATGAAGCTAGGACAGCCACTGATGTTTCTTCATTAGAGACAGTAATATAATCATTATTAGGACCTAATCTGGGTAAGGTATTTTAACAATTATATTAACTGATGCCTAACTAGGCAGTGGAACCTATCTTGACCCAGGTTAATTAATACTTCACTTTTATTTCTATATGTGTTAACCTGAATAAGGTGGATATATAAACGTGTTACTTATCTTTATTAATTATTCCTACAAACCAAAAAAAAGTTAAAAAATACAGTCCCCACTGCCCTAATGGGTTGTAGTGATAAGTGGTGAAGAGGGGACGGGAGAGTGCACTAACTCCCACCCTCTCACATTGGAAGCAAAATGCTACAGTGTCACCATTTGCAGGGCTGTTACTAGCTCTGTGCTGCTGTCAGTTTGACCATGTATAGCAGTGGGGACCTAGAAGCGTCACCCCACTGTCAAAAGGATGCACACTGCACCCTTACACTCAGCAGGTCAGCTAGGGGCCAAAAGGCTAGTGGCCCTACAAACTATTGATGGACACTGCTATATGCCATGTGAAACCTGAATGTTTGAATAATCGCACTGTTGAAGTGTAGTCCATCCAGGACTAACCACAGCTAATTCACTGTGAAGTGGGAGACTGCGTATTAAAAGCTACAACTGCCCCCCGACATGTTTCGTCAGTATTCTGGCTTCTTCAGGGGAAATGGGCAGCAATGAAACTTTTTTTGGGATTGTAGGAATAATTAAGAAAGATAAGTAACACGTTTATATATCCACCTTATTCAGGTTAACACATATAGAAATAAAAGTGAAGTATTAATTATCCTGGGTCAAGATAGGTTCCACTGCCTAGTTAGGCATCAGTTAATATAGTTCATTAGAGACAGATTTCATGCGTCCACATTTTGGCAAATACAACACTAAACCAGTTTCACGAAACTTAGCAAGCAGTTTGCTAACTGTAGCATGGGAGATGGGTGGTCTCGTAGGGTGTCTTGCATTGAAATCTGCTGCAATGACCCGGTTACTGCGTTCACCAGACATCAACACAATTTCTATCCGCTCCTCACGTGTTAACCTCGGCGACATGTCAATGGCTGTAAACAAAGAGAAACTTGTAAATAACTCATGAAAGAATAAAGTTACGTTAAAACCAAGCACACCATTGTTTTTCGTGTGAAATTCCCAATAAGTTTGATGTGTCACATGACCCTCTTCCTATTGAAAAATCTAAAGTTGGATTCAAAATGGCCAACTTCAAAATGGCCGCCATGGTCACCACCCATCTTGAAAAGTTTCCCCCCTCACATATACTAATGTGCCACAAACAGGAAGTTAATATCACCAACCATTACCATTTTATTAAGGTGTATCCATATAAATGGCCCACCCTGTATATTATAATAATACAGAAGTTGCTACTATATATTATTATAATACAGAGGGGGCTATTATATGTTATAATACACACAGAGGGGGCCGTTTATTGTTATAAAAATATGGAGGGGGTGTTATATATACTAATAATACAAGGGGGAATTATATATTATAATAGTTCAGAGGGGGCTATTATACACTGCTCAAAAAAATAAAGGGAACACTTAAACAACACAATGTAACTCCAAGTCAATCACACTTCTGTGAAATCAAACTGTCCACTTAGGAAGCAACACTGAGTGACAATCAATTTCACATGCTGTTGTGCAAATGGGATAGACAACAGGTGGAAATTATAGGCAATTAGCAAGACACCCCAAATAAAGGAGTGGTTCTGCAGGTGGTGACCACAGACCACTTCTCAGTTCCTATGCTTCCTGGCTGATGTTTTGGTCACTTTTGAATGCTGGCGGTGCTTTCACTATAGTGGTAGCATGAGACGGAGTCTACAACCCACACAAGTGGCTCAGGTAGTGCAGCTTATCCAGGATGGCACATCAATGCGAGCTGTGGCAAGAAGGTTTGCTGTGTCTGTCAGCGTAGGGTCCAGAGCATGGAGGCGCTACCAGGAGACAGGCCAATACATCAGGAGACGTGGAGGAGGCCGTAGGAGGGCAATAACCCAGCAGCAGGACCGCTACCTCCGCCTTTGTGCAAGGAGGAACAGGATAAGCACTGCCAGAGCCCTGCAAAATGACCTCCAGCAGGCCACAAATGTGCATGTGTCTGCTCAAACGGTCAGAAACAGACTCCATGAGGGTGATATGAGGGCCCGACATCCACAGGTGGGGGTTGTGCTTACAGCCCAACACCGTGCAGGACGTTTGGCATTTGTCAGAGAACACCAAGATTGGCAAATTCGCCACTGGCGCCCTGTGCTCTTCACAGATGAAAGCAGGTTCACACTGAGCACATGTGACAGACGTGACAGAGTCTTGAGACGCCGTGGAGAACGTTCTGCTGCCTGCAACATCCTCCAGCATGACCGGTTTGGCATTGGGTCAGTAATGGTGTGGGGTGGCATTTCTTTGGAGGGCCGCACAGCCCTTCATGTGCCCGCCAGATGTAGCCTGACCGCCATTAGGTACTGAGATGAGATCCTCAGACCCCTTGTGAGACCATATGCTGGTGCGGTTGACCCTGGGTTCCTCCTAATGCAAGACAATGCTAGACCTCATGTGGCTGGAGTGTGTCAGCAGTTCCTGCAAGATGAAGGCATTGATGCTATGGACTGGCCCGCCCGTTCCCCAGACCTGAATCCAATTGAGCACATCTGGGACATCATGTCTCGCTCTATCCACCAACGTCACGTTGCACCACAGACTGTCCAGGAGTTGGCAGATACTTTAGTCCAGGTCTGGGAGGAGATCCCTCAGGAGACCGTCCGCCACCTCATCAGGAGCATGCACAGGCATTGTAGGGAGGTCATACAGGCACGTGGAGGCCACACACACTACTGAGCCTCATTTTGACTTGTTTTAAGGACATTACATAAAAGTTGAATCAGCCTGTAGTGTGTTTTTCCTCTTTAATTTTGAGTGTGACTCCAAATCCAGACCTCCATGGGTTGAAAAATTTGATTTCCATTTTTTTTTTTTTTTTTTGTGTGATTTTGTTATCAGCACATTCAACTATGTAAAGAACAAAGTATTTCAGAAGAATATTTAATTAATTCAGATCTAGGATGTGTTATTTTTGTGTTCCCTTAATTTTTTGGAGCAGTGTATATTCTAATAATACAGAGGGGGCTATTATATATTCTTGTTCAGGGTGGGAATTATATTTTCTGGGGGAGAGGGGGTGCATTATATATGCTATCAATACAGAGGGGGAATTTTACATATGGGTCCTATAAGGGCACTATAATACAGGGGCACTACAGGGGATCATTCTAACTACAGGGGTCACTCCAGAAGGGTTTTATAAATACTAGGGGTACTGCAGGGGGCATAATAACTACTGGAGACACTATAGGGAGCTTTATTACTAATGTGAAGTATATAGGGGTGCCTTATAGATGGGCATTATTACTACTGGGTGCTCTATAGGGGGTTTTACAGAGGGACATTGTTACTGCTGGGGGCACTATAGGGGCCTTATTTCTACTAGGGTTCCTATGGGGGCATTATCAATAATAGGGTGCTGTGGGTGCATTATTAATAAGCACAATATTGAGGACATTACTAATGGGGTTACTAATAGTGTACTGTAGGGGCATTATTACTATTGAGGGCAGACTGGGAGCATTATTATTATGGGGGGCTATTTGTATGGCACTGTTGTTTCTGCAGTATGGTATTTGCGGGCATGGGGAGCACAGCAGGCATAGTATTGGGGGTAACAGCAGGATGACAATGTTGGGGCACTAGGAGGGAAAGGATGGCAGAAAATTGAGTAATATAAGATGTTTGTGTCGTAAACTCTGCAGAGACAAGACGAGGCTTAGTGAGTTTATAAAGGTGGTCTGATCTTCTAATAAAGAAGATGAGAAAAGAGAATGTCTACATCAGAGGAGACATCACTGAATGTAAGAGGTATGTGGCGCTCTGGGGGTACTACACATGCGTTTACCGATAGCTATGTATGTCAGTGTCACCCAGACATCATTTTCAATAGCTCTTTATTAGACCATAGACAAGACACAATGGATCTATGGGATCCTGTAAAAGGGTCCATGCTTGGGATCCCCCTAGAAGGAAGTGATCCTGGAGAATTGCACAAACCCCCAAGTAGTGGGAAAAGTGATCCTGAACAACTATATATATATATATTATATACTTTTTTGTGGGGTTTGCTCTAGCTTTTGGCTGTGATGTGGGGATGTTCAGCTACATGTCTTCAGGTAAATAAGGTGCCGTATTAGATGTTGTCCTTCTTTCCATGCATCATCCCAGGTAGGATCTTATATAGAGCTCCGTTAGCTGCGGTCATGGGTGGTCTAGAAAACAACTGACAAAAATGTTGTCCACAAAAATTCCTGACTATAGTAAAAAATAAAAAATCACTTTGAGAAATCCCTGCATCATATTCTTATTTTGGGGTTCACTGTTTGTGGGCGCTCACGTCTGTCATTATGCAATCACCATCCTCGTCAAATTAGTAATCATCATCAACATCAGCAATTTCGACATCATTGGGGTACTGCCATTCCCCAACCTCCATGTTATAATACACAGAGTACATATTCTAATACACAGAGTTTGGATTATAATACAGAGTCTATGTTAAAATATACAGAGTTCATATAATAATACACAAAGTTCATATAATACACAGGGTCCATATTATAATAAACAGAATCCATAGTATAATACACATATTAGTACATATTATAACGCAGAGTCCATATTCTAATACACAATACCAATATTATAATATACAAAATCCATATTATAATACACATAACACATATTATAATTTATAGAATCAATATTATAGTACACAGTCTATTTTATAATACACAGAGTCCATACTATAATACACAGAGTCCATATTATAATACACAGAGTCCATATTATAATACACAGAGTCCATATTATAATACAAAGAGCCTTGTAGTAACTTTGTATACATGATAAATGCCACTTACTGAAGTGAGACCATCCCTTTAAGGGTACATCATATTGTGTGGGGGACATTAAAGAGGCATCACTTTGTGAGGAGAACATTTAAGGGTACATTATACTGTGTTAGGGGGCATGTAGAGAACATCTGGGGACTTTTAAGAGGGCCTCATTATGTGCCCCATCATCCTACTGTGAGGGGGCACTTAGGGGAATCATACTCTGTGGAGAGGAACTAAGGAGGCATCGCAATGTGTCAGGGGCACTAAGCAGCATCATACTGTGTGGGTGCACCATGGGATCACCCAGCTGTGAGGGGGCACTTAAGGATATCATACTCTGTGGGGCACTAAAGGAATATCATACTGTCTGAGGGGCATTAAAGGGGCATCATTATTGTTAGGGGGCACTGAAAGGACATTCTTTACTGTTTGGTCATCAGAAAGGAGATTAGGTGGGCTTAGAGGTTTGGCTTACTTAAAAAAAAATATGAATGCAGCACTACACGCCAATGGTGTAGTCCCTCCTTATATATCATTTTTGTTTTGCAGCTCAGACCTTCATTCTACAGCCGGCTCAGGTATATGGATCTTTACAAAAAGTACTTGAGTACCCCTGAGCTAAAATGTTTTTGTATGCTATAGTATTATCATTGCCCTTCACCAAAAAGGACCACAGCCAAAACCCCGAAAAACAAGCCTCATGCCATAATCTGTGCATGGCTATAGGTTACAGTTGGCAATATAGGGGTATATTCTGGGAAGTTATGTTCTCCAGTCGTCAGCTAAACTTGTTTCATTCACCAGTCTTCAAAAAGGAAAATGAATGCATTTTCACCGGTCCAGAGTCCAGCATCAGCGAGCTTTACACCACTTCAGTCAATGCTTGGCATTGCATATAGTGATCTTTGGTTTGACCATTGAAATCCATTTCATGGAGTTCCCGACAGCCAATTCTTGTCCAGATGTCATCTCCAGAAGCAGTTTGGAACACTGCGTTATAAAACACAGGATTGGTGATTTTTATGCACCATGCTCTTCCGCAGGATGAGCCCGGCTCTGTGAGCTTACATGGTCTACTGCTTCGTGGCTGAGCTGTTGCTAAGACTCTTATACTTCACAATAATATCACATACATTTCACCGGGTCAGATATAGAAAAGGAGGACTTTCACAAACTCAAGCAATTTAAATGTGTAGCAGAGAAGATTACCGAGCTGAAACAGGCCATTAATGATGTTTCCGGTGTCGGCCCAAAATTTTAATAGTTATATGTTTATTATATTACTACCATGATTGGTCATCCTCTTTAAGTTCATATTCTGATCTACAGTTTTTTTTTTACTATGACTTGTCATAAATGATGTTTTACAAAATACTAATAACCATCAACAGTTTACTAGAAAGTCCACTTTTATTGTGTGCCTTCAGTTCCACCATGAAAATTTCAAGAGATAAAAAATAAGTATGTCCATTATATGGACGCACAGTGGTGAAGTCTCATGACTTGGCGTACACAGGAGGGAGTTTGGAGTATCCAAAATGTGGGATAGTATTGCTATAAAAACCATGGCAGAGATTTCCTAACAATGGCTGAAAATGTATCAAAATTGATTCCAAGGAAAAGAGTCCATGGCAACCAATCAAATATTACCTCTCATTTTTCAGATGTCCACTGGAAAATGAGAACTGCAAACTACTTGGCCCCCATGGATATACAGTTGCAAGAAAAAGTATGTGAACCCTTTGGAATGATATGGATTTCTGCACAAATTGGTCATAAAATGTGATCTGATCTTCATCTAAGTCACAACAATAGACATTTACAGTCTGCCTAAACTAATAACACACAAATAATTAAATGTTACCATGTTTTTATTGAACACACCATGTAAACATTCACAGTGCAGGTGGAAAAAGTATGTGAATCCCTAGACTAATGACATCTCCAAGAGCTAATTGGAGTGAGGTGTCAGCCAACTGGAGTCCAATCAATGAGATGAGATTGGAGGTGTTGGTTATAGCTGCCCTGCCCTATAAAAAATACACACCAGTTCTGGGTTTGCTTCTCACAAGAAGCATTGCCTGATGTGAATGATGCCTCGCACAAAAGAGCTCTCAGAAGACCTACGATTAAGAATTGTTGACTTGCATAAAGCTGGAAAGGTTTATAAAAGTATCTCCAAAAGCCTTGCTGTTCATCAGTCCACGGTAAGACAAATTGTCTATAAATGAAGAAAGTTCAGCACTGCTGCTACTCTCTCTAGGATTGGCCGTCCTGTAAAGATGACTGCAAGACCACAGCACAGACTGCTCAATGAGGATCGCTAGTGTCTGACAGCTAAATTTCTCAAAACTAGGTGGTAGAAACCCTTTAATAAGATTTCAAAGTTAAAGTGACACAAAAGGCACCCAGACCCCTTCAGCTCATTGAAGTGGTCTGGGTACAGTGTCCCTTTTGCAAATTGAGCTGCAATGTTCTAGAGAAACTGCATTGTTTACGTTCCAGCAATAAGTCACCTGAGGGCTTCCTGGATTAAAACAGACCTTTGGTCCGGTATCTGACGCTGGACGTCCTCACACTCTGCATGATGACCTCCAGGGTCAGATTTTTCCCCATAGGAAAGCATTGATTCAATGCTTTCGTATGGGGTGATCTAATCTCAGCGTCCATTAGTGAGCCTCTGTTAGAAACAGTCCCCTCCACCTTGTACTTGTTCCACTGATCTGCTACTTGCGGGCTACGTGGGCATGAGTTCAGTCACTTCGGCGCGTGATTCCGCGAGACCCGTGACCTACAGCGGCGGGTCTCGCGGGATCACGCGCTGCAGGACGGGATTGCGCACCGAAGTGACTGAACTCATGCCCGCGCAGTCCACAAGTAGCGGTACAATTACAAGAGGGGTGGGGAATAGCCAAATTAAAAAATATTTTGAACCAAAAGGTGTGCTTTTGGTGGGTTTTGAACTAATGGTGGTCTGTGGATGGCACTGTTATGGGGGCTCTGTGGATGGCAATGTCGTGGGGGCTCTGTGGATGGCACTGTCGTGGGGGCTCTGTGGATGGCACTGTTGTGGGGGCTCTGTGGAAGGCACTGTCGTGGGGGCTCTGTGGGTGGCACTGTTGTGGGGGCTCTGTGGGTGGCACTGTTGTGGGGGCTCTGTGGATGACACTGTTGTGGGGGCTCTGTGGATGGCACTGTCGTGGGGGCTCTGTGGATGGCACTGTTGTGGGGGCTCTGTGGATGGCACTGTGGGTGACACATATATAGCACCTTATGCTATATATGTGTCATCCACAGATCCCCCCATAACAGTGTCCCTGTGAGTGAATGACCCCCAATACAGGGTCTGGGGGCCGGCATCTGGTGTTGAAATGGCAGCGGGGCCCGGTGCACTCACTGTATTCTATCGCACCGGGCCCCGCTCACTGTAATACAAATTTTCATATGTGAACAAGAAGATAAATCCTCTGCGATCCTCTCCCTCTCTGTACTCACAAACTCAGTAACAGCCTGGCAGGCCGGGCGGCAGCACAACTCACTGACGTCACGCGCCTGCTCCTCCCACTTTATGAATGAAGAAGGAGGAGCAGGCGCGTGACGTCAGTGAGTTACGCTGCCGCCCGGCCTGCCAGGCTGTTACTAAGTTTGTGAGTACAGAGAGGGAGAGGATCGCAGAGGATTTCTCTTCTTGTTCACATATGAAACTTAGTATTACAGTGAGCGGGGCCCGGTGCGATAGAATACAGTGAGTGCACCGGTCCCCGCTGCCATTACCACATTGTTATTCTGCGGCGGGCCCCCATCCCGGCCGGGCCCTCGGACCATGTCCGAAGTGCCCGACCGGTCAGTCCGCCCCTGCTGCAAATGCTCCAGAATTATCATAAACGGTGCTAAAAAAAAGGGGTGTACATGGCATGCCCCAAATATAATGTGTTTTAATCCACCAAATGTTCAGCAGCAACGTTTCGACAACAGTCTTTATCAAGGTATGTAGCTTGATAAAGACTGTTGTCGAAACGTTGCTGCTGAACATTTGGTGGATTAAAACACATTGAATTTGCTTCTGGAGTGCCGTGACCTTCTTCATTTTTGCTGGTACATTGGGGGTCTCTGAGGCCGAGACCTGACGCCACGAGCACCGCCGCAAAGTCACTTGAGTGCATTCAAGTAAGTGGTGCTGTCCTACCATATATTTTTGTTTGATGCCCCAAATATATTAATGTGTGCTTTACCTCAATAGTTTGTCCAAGAGACATATTGGGAGTTTTACCATATTTATCATATCATGTAGCGGCTTTAAAGCATTTTGTATAGTTTGCACTATTTTCTTTGACTTGTACTCTCATATAGTGATGTCGCGAACATAAAATTTTCAGTTCGCGAACAGCGAACGCGAACTTCCGCAAATGTTCGCGAACTGGCGAACCGGGCGAACCGCCATAGACTTCAATAGACAGGCGAATTTTAAAACCCACAGGGACTCTTTCTGGCCACAATAGTGATGAGAAAGTTGTTTCAAGGGGTCTAACACCTGGACTGTGGCATGCCGGAGGGGGATCTATGGCAAAACTCCCATGGAAAATTACGTAGTGGACGCAGAGTCGGGTTTTAATCCATAAAGGGCATAAATCAACTAACATTCCTAAATTGTTTGGAATAACGTGCTTTAAAACATCCAGTGTGTGTATACGATCAGGTATGATGTTGTATCGATCAGGTAGTGTAAGGGTTACGCCCGCATCACAGACATTGACAGACCAAACTCCCCTTTTAATGCACCGCAAACAGTTCATTTGCACAACCGCAAACTCCCCATTTGCACAAGGTTGGATACCAAGCTAGCCACGTCCCGGTGATGTCATTGAAGGTTTCTTCCTCCACCCAGCCACGTACAACACCAAGGGTCCCCGAAAGGTCAATTGAATTGATTTTTCGAACGGGGAGATGGTTAAAAAAACGCTGGCTCCCTCCCCTTTGTTTTTATCCACGGTGACTGCGTCTGCGCCGTGCAATTTACTGTCACACCCGATATGAGTGGTATTTTCTGTAGTACTATTCTCATCAGTTTAATCCCTCTAACGTCCCCGACTCCCCAATCTGGGGGCCATTTATTAAACAGATTTTTCGGACGGGGAGATGGTTAAAAAAACGCTGGCTCCCTCCACTCTGTTTTAATCCACGGTGACTGCGTCTGCGCCGTGCAATTTACTGTCACACCCGATATGAGTGGTATTTTCTGTAGTACTATTCTCATCAGTTTAATCCCTCTAACGTCCCCAATCTGGGTGCCATTTATTGAATAGATTTTTCGAACGGGGAGATGGTTAAAAAAAACCTGGCTCCCTCCACTCTGTTTTAAACCACGGTGACTGCGTCTGCGCCGTGCAATTTACTGTCACACCCGATATGAGTGGTATTTTCTGTAGTACTATTCTCATCAGTTTAATCCCTCTAACGTCCCCAATCTGGGTGCCATTTATTGAATAGATTTTTCGAACGGGGAGATGGTTAAAAAAACGCTGGCTCCCTCCACTCTGTTTTAAACCACGGTGACTGCATCTGCGCGGTGCAATTTACTGTCACACCCGATATGAGTGGTATTTTCTGTAGTACTATTCTCATCAGTTTAATCCCTCTAACATCCCCAATCTGGGGGCCATTTATTAAATAGATTTTTTGAACGGGGAGATGGTTAAAAAAACGCTGGCTCCCTCCACCGATATGAGTGGTATTTTCTGTAGTATTATTCTCATCAGTTTAATCCCTGTTACGTCCCATATCAGGAATTGCCTTTTATGAAAAAAAATTTAGGCCGGGTACCTTCGACTGCCTTCACAGTGACAGACCAAACTCTCATACACTAAACTGAATTGATTTCAGGAACCGGGAGATGGAAAAAGCAGCTTGGTCGGTCCTCTTACTCCCAAATTGGGGCACTGCGCGTGCACAGAGCAATGTGCTGTGACACCCTATATGAGTGGTGTCTTAACTAGTACTATTGCTATCAGTTTAATCCCTGTTACGGACCCTATCCGGTCGAATTGATTAACCATTGTCGAATCCCCCATTGACATCCCCCTTATAAGCTGTGTAAAGCATATTTTTTAGTTTGGTTTTGAACTGCTGCATCCTTTCCGACTTTTGGTAATTTGGTAACATTTCTGCCACTTTCTGCTTATACCGGGGGTCTAGTAGCGTGGCCACCCGATCGCTTTTGGTCTGACCATAATGAAGCAACGGCCTTATCATCTGGGGTGTGGCAACATTGCCAACACACTTTTATAGAGGTGATGATGATTGCTTCATTGTGATACGCAAGCCCCTTCACCACAACAAGGTAACGATCACGAAGGGGAATTGACACTTGTATGTGCCTTTTTTTTTTGGTTTGTTTTTGCAGCCACAGTGCTGCACCATAGGACAGAAAAATTAGGCATGTACACATGCCTGAAAAATAATGGCACTGTTGCAGACGCTATTGTAGCAGCGGCCGGAAAAATTTATGTTTTCCAGGCAGAAAAGTGACTAAAACATTACGGCTTGAACCCTAGTTGGTGGTGGAGAATTCACGAAAGTCATCCGGTATGCAGACATTAAATACAGCAGCGTGGGGACCATTTTGAGGCCAAGGCATGTAATCAGGCCTTTTGTTAGTCAAACGTATCCCCCACTGTCAGTCCCTTCGGGATCCATGCCTCATTCATCTTTATGAAGGTGAGGTAATCAACACTTTTTTGACCGAGGCGACTTCTCTTGTCAGTGACAATGCCTCCTGCTGCACTGAAGCTCCTTTCTGACAGGACACTTGAAGCAGGGCAGGCCAGAAGTTCTATCGCAAACTGGGATAGCTCAGGCCACAGGTCAAGCCTGCACACCCAGTAGTGAAGGGGTTCATTGCTCCTCAGAGTGTCGATATCTGCTGTTAAGGCGAGGTAGTCTGCTACCTGTCGGTCGAGTCGTTCTCTAAGGCTGGATCCCGAAGGGCTGTGGCGATGAGTAGGACTGAAAAAGCTCCGCATGTCCTCCATCAACAACACATCTGTAAATCGTCCAGTCCTTGCCGCCGTGGTAGGAGGAGGATTACACTCACCTCTTCCCCTGTTAGATTCCCGTTGTGCTGTGACATCTCCCTTATAAGCTGTGTAAAGCATATTTTTTAGTTTGGTTTTGAACTGCTGCATCCTTTCCGACTTTCGGTAATTTTGTAACATTTCTGCCACTTTCTGCTTATACCGGGGGTCTAGTAGCGTGGTCACCCAGTACAGATCGTTCTCCTTTATCCTTTTTATACGTGGGTCCCTCAACAGACATGACAGCATGAAAGACCCCATTTGAACAAGGTTGGATGCAGAGCTTCTCATTTCCCGTTCCTCGTCCTCACTGATGTCATTGACGGTCTGTTCTTCCCCCCAGCCACGTACAACACCATGGGTCCCAGATAGGTGACAACAACGAGCACCCTGGGGTGCCTGCTGTGGTTGGTCTTCCTCCTCCTCAAAGCCGCCACATTCCTCCTCTGACTCCTCTTCCTCATACTCCTCTTCCAGCGTTGCTGCAGGTCCGGCAAGCGATGATGACAAGGCTGTTTCTGGTGGTGATGGTGACCACAACTCTTCCTCTTCCTCTTCACGCTCATCTACAGCCTGATCCAGAACTCTTCGCAGGGCACGCTCCAGGAAGAAAACAAATGGGATGAGGTCGCTGATGGTGGCTTCGGTGCGACTGACTAGGTTTGTCACCTCCTCAAAAGGACGCATAAGCCTACAGGCATTGCGCATGAGTGTCCAGTAACGTGGCAAAAAGATTCCCAGCTCCGCAGAGGCTGTCCTAGCACCCCGGTCATACAAATACTCGTTGACGGCTTTTTCTTGTTGGAGCAGGCGGTCGAACATTAGGAGTGTTGAATTCCAACGTGTCGGGCTGTCGCATATCAAGCGCCTCACTGGCATGTTGTTTCGCCGCTGAATATCGGAAAAGTGCGCCATGGCCGTGTAGGAACGCCTGAAATGGCCACACACCTTCCTGGCCTGCTTGAGGACGTCCTGTAAGCCTGGGTACTTAGACACAAAACGTTGTACGATGAGATTCAACACATGTGCCATGCACGGCACATGTGACAACTTGCCCAAATTTAATGCCGCCAACAGATTGCTTCCATTGTCACACACCACTTTGCCGATCTCCAGTTGGTGCGGGGTCAGCCACTGATCCACCTGTGCGTTCAGGGCGGACAGGAGTGCTGGTCCTGTGTGGCTCTCTGCTTTCAGGCAAGTCAACCCCAAGATAGCGTTACACTGTCGTATCCGGGATGTGGAATAGCCCCTGGGGAGCTGGGGGGAATCAGTTGATGTGCAGCCAGACGCCGCAGCAGAAGAGGACTCAGCCGAGGAGGAAATTAAAGAGGATGGAGTAGGAGTAGAGGAGGTGGCAGTAGGTCTGCCTGCAAGTCGTGGTGGTGTCACCAACTCCGCTGCAGAGCCACGCATTCCATGCTTGTCAGCCGTCAGCAGGTTGACCCAATGCGCAGTATACGTGATATACCTGCCCTGACCGTGCTTTGCAGACCAGGTATCAGTGGTCAGATGGACCCTTGCCCCAACACTGTATGCCAGAGATGCCATGACTTCCTTTTCAATGACATGGTAGAGGTTTGGGATTGCCTTTTTTGAAAAAAAATTTCGTCCGGGTACCTTCCACTGTGGTGTCCCAATAGCGACAAATTTTTTGAAGGCCTCAGACTCTACCAGCTGGTATGGTAAAAGCTGGCGGGCTAAGAGTTCCGTCAAGCCAGCTGTCAGTCGCCGGGCAAGGGGGTGACTTTGTGACATTGGCTTCTTATGCTCAAACATGTCCTTGACAGACACCTGACTGTGGGCAGATGAGCAGGAACTGCTGAAGGTGAGAGATGGAGTGGCGGGTGGTTGAGAGGGGGCAGGGAGGACAGCAGTGGTTGACGTGGCTGAAGATGCAGGACCAGGAGGAGCATGGTGGCTTTGAGTTTGTGTGCTGCTTGTACTCATGTGTTGATCCCATAGGCGTTTGTGATGTGAGATCATGTGCCTTCGCAAAGCAGTTGTACCAAGGTGGGTGTTGGACTTCCCACGACTCAGTTTCTTTTGGCACAGGTTGCAAATGGCATTGCTTTTATCAGAGGCAGACACACAAAAAAAATGCCACACTGCTAAGCTTTGCAATGACGGCATTCTAGTGGTGGCAACAGCATGCGTTGACTGGCGTGCTGTCTGGCTGACCCCAGGTGCCGATACATGCTGTCTGACTGTGCCACTAACTCCTTGCGACGACCTCCCCCTGCTTCCAACTCGTCTCCTCATTCTCTCTGTCTCCCCTTCAGAACTTTCCCCCTCTTCTTCTCTTCGAGCAGGCACCCACGTGGCATCCGTGGACACATCGTCATCATCAACCGCTTCACTTGTATCTGACACCTCAGCAAAGGAAGCAGCAGCGGGTACAACATCATCATCATCACACTGTACGTCCATGTGTGTAATCCTGCCTGACTGAGACATATCCCCGTAATCTACATCATCTGGCAATAATGGTTGCGCATCACTAATTGCATCCAACTGATGTGTAAATAACTCCTCTGACGGATCAAGTGAAGCGGCTGTGGTGGCTGTGGTGGTAGTGGCGACGGGCGGGTGCGTGGTAACTTGAGAGCAGGTGACCGAAGCTGAGTTGGAGGAGGATGGTGCGTCAAGGTTCTTAGCGGAAGCTGTTGAAGATTGGGTGTCCTGTCTAAGCCAGTCAACTACGTCCTCTGAATTTTTCGGGTTCAGGGTACGTGGCCTCTGAAAACTGGGCATTATTCCAGGGACAGTGGAAATCACAGCACCACGACCACGACGGCCCCTGCGGGGTGGCCTGCCTCTGCCTGTCATTTTTTTTTTAGATAAGTGGTACTACGCGTGCTAGGTACTGTGCCACCCGGTATGAGTGGTTGGCACTGGCAGTGGGCACACTACAGTCTGTGGAAGTGGGCCTGACACACACTGGCAGCAGGCAAGCAACTGAATTTAGACTACTGTCTAAAAATTAAATGCCTTATTTATCGGCAAGCTACTGTGCCACCCGGTATCAGTGGTTGGCACTGGCAGTGGGCACACTACAGTCAGTGGAAGAGGGCCTGACACACACTGGCAGCAGGCAAGCAACTGAAATTACACTAAAGTGTAAAAATTAAATGCCTTATTTATCGGCAAGCTACTGTGCCACCCGGTATGAATGGTTGGCACTGGCAGTGGGCACACTACAGTCAGTGGAAGAGGGCCTGACACACACTGGCAGCAGGCAAGCAACTGAATTTAGACTACTGTCTAAAAATTAAATGCCTTATTTATCGGCAAGCTACTGTGCCACCCGGTATCAGTGGTTGGCACTGGCAGTGGGCACACTACAGTCAGTGGAAGCGGGCCTGACACACACTGGCAGCAGGCAAGCAACTGAAATTACACTAAAGTGTAAAAATTAAATGCCTTATTTATCGACAAGCTACTGTGCCACCCGGTATCAGTGGTTGGCACTGGCAGTGGGCACACTACAGTCAGTGGAAGCGGGCCTGACACACACTGGCAGCAGGCAAGCAACTGAATTTAGACTACTGTCTAAAAATTAAATGCCTTATTTATCGGCAAGCTACTGTGCCACCCGGTATCAGTGGTTGGCACTGGCAGTGGGCACACTACAGTCAGTAGAAGCGGGCCTGACACACACTGGCAGCAGGCAAGCAACTGAAATTACACTAAAGTGTAAAAATTAAATGCCTTATTTATCGGCAAGCTACTGTGCCACCCGGTATGAGTGGTTGGCACTGGCAGTGGGCACACTACAGTCAGTGGAAGAGGGCCTGACACACTGACTGGCAGCAGGCAAGCAACTGAATTTAGACTACTGTCTAAAAATTAAATGCCTTATTTATCGGCAAGCTACTGTGCCACCCGGTATCAGTGGTTGGCACTGGCAGTGGGCACACTACAGTCAGTGGAAGCGGGCCTGACACACACTGGCAGCAGGCAAGCAACTGAAATTACACTAAAGTGTAAAAATTAAATGCCTTATTTATCGGCAAGCTACTGTGCCACCCGGTATCAGTGGTTGGCACTGGCAGTGGGCACACTACAGTCAGTAGAAGCGGGCCTGACACACACTGGCAGCAGGCAAGCAACTGAAATTACACTAAAGTGTAAAAATTAAATGCCTTATTTATCGGCAAGCTACTGTGCCACCCGGTATGAGTGGTTGGCACTGGCAGTGGGCACACTACAGTCAGTGGAAGAGGGCCTGACACACTGACTGGCAGCAGGCAAGCAACTGAATTTAGACTACTGTCTAAAAATTAAATGCCTTATTTATCGGCAAGCTACTGTGCCACCCGGTATCAGTGGTTGGCACTGGCAGTGGGCACACTACAGTCAGTGGAAGCGGGCCTGACACACACTGGCAGCAGGCAAGCAACTGAAATTACACTAAAGTGTAAAAATTAAATGCCTTATTTATCGGCAAGCTACTGTGCCACCCGGTATGAGTGGTTGGCACTGGCAGTGGGCACACTACAGTCAGTGGAAGAGGGCCTGACACACACTGGCAGCAGGCAAGCAACTGAATTTAGACTACTGTCTAAAAATTAAATGCCTTATTTATCGGCAAGCTACTGTGCCACCCGGTATCAGTGGTTGGCACTGGCAGTGGGCACACTACAGTCAGTGGAAGCGGGCCTGACACACACTGGCAGCAGGCAAGCAACTGAATTTAGACTACTGTCTAAAAATTAAATGCCTTATTTATCGGCAAGCTACTGTGCCACCCGGTATCAGTGGTTGGCACTGGCAGTGGGCACACTACAGTCAGTTGAAGTCGGCCTGACACACACTAGCAGCAGGCAAGCAACTGAAATTACACTAAAGTGTAAAAATTAAATGCCTTATTTATCGACAAGCTACTGTGCCACCCGGTATCAGTGGTTGGCACTGGCAGTGGGCACACTACAGTCAGTGGAAGCGGGCCTGACACACACTGGCAGCAGGCAAGCAACTGAATTTAGACTACTGTCTAAAAATTAAATGCCTTATTTATCGGCAAGCTACTGTGCCACCCGGTATCAGTGGTTGGCACTGGCAGTGGGCACACTACAGTCAGTAGAAGCGGGCCTGACACACACTGGCAGCAGGCAAGCAACTGAAATTACACTAAAGTGTAAAAATTAAATGCCTTATTTATCGGCAAGCTACTGTGCCACCCGGTATGAGTGGTTGGCACTGGCAGTGGGCACACTACAGTCAGTGGAAGAGGGCCTGACACACTGACTGGCAGCAGGCAAGCAACTGAATTTAGACTACTGTCTAAAAATTAAATGCCTTATTTATCGGCAAGCTACTGTGCCACCCGGTATCAGTGGTTGGCACTGGCAGTGGGCACACTACAGTCAGTGGAAGCGGGCCTGACACACACTGGCAGCAGGCAAGCAACTGAAATTACACTAAAGTGTAAAAATTAAATGCCTTATTTATCGGCAAGCTACTGTGCCACCCGGTATCAGTGGTTGGCACTGGCAGTGGGCACACTACAGTCAGTAGAAGCGGGCCTGACACACACTGGCAGCAGGCAAGCAACTGAAATTACACAAAAGTGTAAAAATTAAATGCCTTATTTATCGGCAAGCTACTGTGCCACCCGGTATGAGTGGTTGGCACTGGCAGTGGGCACACTACAGTCAGTGGAAGAGGGCCTGACACACTGACTGGCAGCAGGCAAGCAACTGAATTTAGACTACTGTCTAAAAATTAAATGCCTTATTTATCGGCAAGCTACTGTGCCACCCGGTATCAGTGGTTGGCACTGGCAGTGGGCACACTACAGTCAGTGGAAGCGGGCCTGACACACACTGGCAGCAGGCAAGCAACTGAAATTACACTAAAGTGTAAAAATTAAATGCCTTATTTATCGGCAAGCTACTGTGCCACCCGGTATGAGTGGTTGGCACTGGCAGTGGGCACACTACAGTCAGTGGAAGAGGGCCTGACACACACTGGCAGCAGGCAAGCAACTGAATTTAGACTACTGTCTAAAAATTAAATGCCTTATTTATCGGCAAGCTACTGTGCCACCCGGTATCAGTGGTTGGCACTGGCAGTGGGCACACTACAGTCAGTGGAAGCGGGCCTGACACACACTGGCAGCAGGCAAGCAACTGAATTTAGACTACTGTCTAAAAATTAAATGCCTTATTTATCGGCAAGCTACTGTGCCACCCGGTATCAGTGGTTGGCACTGGCAGTGGGCACACTACAGTCAGTTGAAGTCGGCCTGACACACACTAGCAGCAGGCAAGCAACTGAAATTACACTAAAGTGTAAAAATTAAATGCCTTATTTATCGACAAGCTACTGTGCCACCCGGTATCAGTGGTTGGCACTGGCAGTGGGCACACTACAGTCAGTGGAAGCGGGCCTGACACACACTGGCAGCAGGCAAGCAACTGAATTTAGACTACTGTCTAAAAATTAAATGCCTTATTTATCGGCAAGCTACTGTGCCACCCGGTATCAGTGGTTGGCACTGGCAGTGGGCACACTACAGTCAGTAGAAGCGGGCCTGACACACACTGGCAGCAGGCAAGCAACTGAAATTACACTAAAGTGTAAAAATTAAATGCCTTATTTATCGGCAAGCTACTGTGCCACCCGGTATGAGTGGTTGGCACTGGCAGTGGGCACACTACAGTCAGTGGAAGAGGGCCTGACACACTGACTGGCAGCAGGCAAGCAACTGAATTTAGACTACTGTCTAAAAATTAAATGCCTTATTTATCGGCAAGCTACTGTGCCACCCGGTATCAGTGGTTGGCACTGGCAGTGGGCACACTACAGTCAGTGGAAGCGGGCCTGACACACACTGGCAGCAGGCAAGCAACTGAATTTAGACTACTGTCTAAAAATTAAATGCCTTATTTATCGGCAAGCTACTGTGCCACCCGGTATCAGTGGTTGGCACTGGCAGTGGGCACACTACAGTCAGTTGAAGTCGGCCTGACACAGACTAGCAGCAGGCAAGCAACTGAAATTACACTAAAGTGTAAAAATTAAATGCCTTATTTATCGACAAGCTACTGTGCCACCCGGTATCAGTGGTTGGCACTGGCAGTGGGCACACTACAGTCAGTGGAAGCGGGCCTGACACACACTGGCAGCAGGCAAGCAACTGAATTTAGACTACTGTCTAAAAATTAAATGCCTTATTTATCGGCAAGCTACTGTGCCACCCGGTATCAGTGGTTGGCACTGGCAGTGGGCACACTACAGTCAGTAGAAGCGGGCCTGACACACACTGGCAGCAGGCAAGCAACTGAAATTACACTAAAGTGTAAAAATTAAATGCCTTATTTATCGGCAAGCTACTGTGCCACCCGGTATGAGTGGTTGGCACTGGCAGTGGGCACACTACAGTCAGTGGAAGAGGGCCTGACACACTGACTGGCAGCAGGCAAGCAACTGAATTTAGACTACTGTCTAAAAATTAAATGCCTTATTTATCGGCAAGCTACTGTGCCACCCGGTATCAGTGGTTGGCACTGGCAGTGGGCACACTACAGTCAGTGGAAGCGGGCCTGACACACACTGGCAGCAGGCAAGCAACTGAAATTACACTAAAGTGTAAAAATTAAATGCCTTATTTATCGGCAAGCTACTGTGCCACCCGGTATCAGTGGTTGGCACTGGCAGTGGGCACACTACAGTCAGTAGAAGCGGGCCTGACACACACTGGCAGCAGGCAAGCAACTGAAATTACACTAAAGTGTAAAAATTAAATGCCTTATTTATCGGCAAGCTACTGTGCCACCCGGTATGAGTGGTTGGCACTGGCAGTGGGCACACTACAGTCAGTGGAAGAGGGCCTGACACACTGACTGGCAGCAGGCAAGCAACTGAATTTAGACTACTGTCTAAAAATTAAATGCCTTATTTATCGGCAAGCTACTGTGCCACCCGGTATCAGTGGTTGGCACTGGCAGTGGGCACACTACAGTCAGTGGAAGCGGGCCTGACACACACTGGCAGCAGGCAAGCAACTGAAATTACACTAAAGTGTAAAAATTAAATGCCTTATTTATCGGCAAGCTACTGTGCCACCCGGTATGAGTGGTTGGCACTGGCAGTGGGCACACTACAGTCAGTGGAAGAGGGCCTGACACACACTGGCAGCAGGCAAGCAACTGAATTTAGACTACTGTCTAAAAATTAAATGCCTTATTTATCGGCAAGCTACTGTGCCACCCGGTATCAGTGGTTGGCACTGGCAGTGGGCACACTACAGTCAGTGGAAGCGGGCCTGACACACACTGGCAGCAGGCAAGCAACTGAATTTAGACTACTGTGTAAAAATTAAATGCCTTATTTATCGGCAAGCTACTGTGCCACCCGGTATCAGTGGTTGGCACTGGCAGTGGGCACACTACAGTCAGTGGAAGCGGGCCTGACACACACTGGCAGCAGGCAAGCAACTGAAATTACACTAAAGTGTAAAAATTAAATGCCTTATTTATCGGCAAGCTACTGTGCCACCCGGTATCAGTGGTTGGCACTGGCAGTGGGCACACTACAGTCAGTAGAAGCGGGCCTGACACACACTGGCAGCAGGCAAGCAACTGAAATTACACTAAAGTGTAAAAATTAAATGCCTTATTTATCGGCAAGCTACTGTGCCACCCGGTATGAGTGGTTGGCACTGGCAGTGGGCACACTACAGTCAGTGGAAGAGGGCCTGACACACTGACTGGCAGCAGGCAAGCAACTGAATTTAGACTACTGTCTAAAAATTAAATGCCTTATTTATCGGCAAGCTACTGTGCCACCCGGTATCAGTGGTTGGCACTGGCAGTGGGCACACTACAGTCAGTGGAAGCGGGCCTGACACACACTGGCAGCAGGCAAGCAACTGAAATTACACTAAAGTGTAAAAATTAAATGCCTTATTTATCGGCAAGCTACTGTGCCACCCGGTATGAGTGGTTGGCACTGGCAGTGGGCACACTACAGTCAGTGGAAGAGGGCCTGACACACACTGGCAGCAGGCAAGCAACTGAATTTAGACTACTGTCTAAAAATTAAATGCCTTATTTATCGGCAAGCTACTGTGCCACCCGGTATCAGTGGTTGGCACTGGCAGTGGGCACACTACAGTCAGTGGAAGCGGGCCTGACACACACTGGCAGCAGGCAAGCAACTGAATTTAGACTACTGTCTAAAAATTAAATGCCTTATTTATCGGCAAGCTACTGTGCCACCCGGTATCAGTGGTTGGCACTGGCAGTGGGCACACTACAGTCAGTTGAAGTCGGCCTGACACACACTAGCAGCAGGCAAGCAGCTGAAATTACACTAAAGTGTAAAAATTAAATGCCTTTTTTATGCAAAGTCCTGTGCCAGCCGGTATGAGTGGTGGGCACTGGCAGTGGGCACACTACAGTCAGTGGAAGTCAGCCTGACACACACTGGCAGGCAACTAACCTTAGATTAAAGTGTAAAAATTAAGTGCCTATTTTTTAAGCAAAGTCCTGTGCCACTCGGTATGACAGGGGTGGGCACTGGCAGTGGGCACACTACAGTCAGTTGAAGTCGGCCTGACACACACTAGCAGCAGGCAAGCAGCTGAAATTACATTAAAGTGTAAAAATTAAATGCCTTTTTTAAGCAAAGTCCTGTGCCAGCCGGTATGAGTGGTGGGCACTGGCAGTGGGCACACTACAGTCAGTGGAAGTCAGCCTGACACACACTGGCAGGCAACTAACCTTAGATTAAAGTGTAAAAATTAAGTGCCTATTTTTTAAGCAAAGTCCTGTGCCACTCGGTATGACAGGGGTGGGCACTGGCAGTGGGCACACTACAGTCAGTTGAAGTCGGCCTGACACACACTAGCAGCAGGCAAGCAGCTGAAATTACACTAAAGTGTAAAAATTAAATGCCTTTTTTATGCAAAGTCCTGTGCCAGCCGGTATGAGTGGTGGGCACTGGCAGTGGGCACACTACAGTCAGTGGAAGTCAGCCTGACACACACTGGCAGGCAACTAACCTTAGATTAAAGTGTAAAAATTAAGTGCCTATTTTTTAAGCAAAGTCCTGTGCCACTCGGTATGACAGGGGTGGGCACTGGCAGTGGGCACACTACAGTCAGTTGAAGTCGGCCTGACACACACTAGCAGCAGGCAAGCAGCTGAAATTACATTAAAGTGTAAAAATTAAATGCCTTTTTTAAGCAAAGTCCTGTGCCAGCCGGTATGAGTGGTGGGCACTGGCAGTGGGCACACTACAGTCAGTGGAAGTCAGCCTGACACACACTGGCAGGCAACTAACCTTAGATTAAAGTGTAAAAATTAAGTGCCTATTTTTTAAGCAAAGTCCTGTGCCACTCGGTATGACAGGGGTGGGCACTGGCAGTGGGCACACTACAGTCAGTTGAAGTCGGCCTGACACACACTAGCAGCAGGCAAGCAGCTGAAATTACATTAAAGTGTAAAAATTAAATGCCTTTTTTAAGCAAAGTCCTGTGCCAGCCGGTATGAGTGGTGGGCACTGGCAGTGGGCACACTACAGTCAGTGGAAGTCAGCCTGACACACACTGGCAGGCAACTAACCTTAGATTAAAGTGTAAAAATTAAGTGCCTATTTTTTAAGCAAAGTCCTGTGCCACTCGGGATGACAGGGGTGGGCACTGGCAGTGGGCACACTACAGTCAGTTGAAGTCGGCCTGACACACACTGGCAGGCAACTAACCTTAGATTAAAGTGTAAAAATGAAGTGCCTTTTTTTTAAGCAAAGTCCTGTGCCACACGGGATGACAGGGGTGGGCACTGGCAGTGGGCACACTACAGTCAGTTGAAGTCGGCCTGACACACACTAGCAGCAGGCAAGCAGCTGAAATTACACTAAAGTGTAAAAATTAAATGCCTTTTTTATGCAAAGTCCTGTGCCAGCCGGTATGAGTGGTGGGCACTGGCAGTGGGCACACTACAGTCAGTGGAAGTCAGCCTGACACACACTGGCAGGCAACTAACCTTAGATTAAAGTGTAAAAATTAAGTGCCTTTTTTTAAGCAAAGTCCTGTGCCACACGGAATGACAGGGGTGAGCACTGGCAGTGGGCACACTACAGTCTGTGGGCCTGCAGCTCCTCACACACAGGCAGGCCAGGCAACTGCAATATGTATATAAAGGAAAAAAAAAAAGCAGACTAATGTTGCAGCCCTAAAAAGGGCTTTTTGGGGTGCTGTCAGGACGCTGTCCTTACAGCAGAGATCAGATGAGTCTTTCAGGACTGGAGTGGACACTGAATTCACTAGCCTAGCTATGGATTTCCCAATTAAATCAGCAGCAGTTACAGTCTCCCTCCTCTCACTAAGACTGCAGCTTCAGAATGAATCTAAAATGGATGCTGTGCAGGAGGTGGGAGGGTCTGGGAGGGAGGGTATGCTGCTGATTGGCTGGAATGTGTCTGCTGACTGTGAGGTACAGGGTCAAAGTTTGCTCAATGATGATGTATAGGGGGCGGACCGAACATCGCATGTGTTCGCCCGGCAGAGGCGAACGCGAACAAGCTATGTTCACCGGGAACTGTTCGCCGTCGGATAGTTCGGGCCATCTCTACTCTCATACATCTTTATGACACTATTAATATATATCTGCCATTGCTGTTACTTAGTCCAGTAGTAACGTTCTTCAACTTTCCTTCCTTTACATGTACACGGTGCCTAATAGTGATGAGCGGCAGGGGTCATATTCGAATTCGCGATATTCCGCAAATATTTTGTAGAATATTCGTCAAATATTCGCGAATTTGAATATTCCTTATATTCTAAATTTTTTTTTTACTCGAAAAGTCAGCAAGGTAATGATCGCGTAATATGTGAATATTACGCGATCAATACAGGCGTGGGTCAAAAACGAATATATAGCATTATAGAATATAGTGCTATATATTCGTTTTTTAGAATATTCAGCATTTTTTTCCATCTGAAGTCATGATTCCTCCCTGCTTATAATATACAGAGGGGTTTTGTGGATGTTTTTATATCAGTTTGGTCTGCCTTTCCTTTGTGTGCCTGCACTAAGTTTAGGAACCTTAAAGGTCTCACTTCAGCAAATGACATTTATTATGTAGAGAAAGGTAATACAAGGCACTTACTAATGTATTGTGATTGTCCATATTGCTTCCTTTGCTGGCTGGATTTATTTTTCCATCACATTTTACACTGCTCGTTTCCATGGTTACAGACCACTCTGCAATCCATCAGTGGTGGTCGTGCTTGCACACTATAGGAAATAGCATCAGCCTCTCTGGTGGCCAGGACCATGGGAGCTCACATAGGCTAGAGCTTTTTCCTATATTTTGCAAGCATGACCACCACTGATGGATTGCAGGGTGGTCTGTAACCATGGAAACGAGCAGTGTCTCATGTAATGGAAAAATGAATCCAGCCAGCAAAAGAAAGCAATATGGACAATCACAATACATTAGTAAGTGGCTTGTATTAACTTTCTCTACATGATGAATTCCACTTACTGAAGTGAGAGAAGCCCTTTAACAATATATGTGGGATGAGTGTAATGTGATTTACATCTTTAGATATAAAAGTAGACCTGGCTATAGTCAAAAACTGACATATGTGATTTTTTAAATGACCTCCAGAGTCTCTATTATAATACACAGAGCCCATCTTATAATATACAGCCTATTTTATAATACACAGAGTCAATGTTATAACACACATTGTTAATATTATACTACACAAATCTCAAACAGACTCTGGGTACTATAACATTGACTCTGTAAATTATTATATGGACCCTGTGTTTTATAATATGGGTTCTGAGTATTATAATATGGATTCTTTTTGTTATGATATGGACTCTCGTGTTATAGTATGGATTCTGTGTATTGTAATATAGACTCTGAGTATTATAATATGGACCCTGTGTTTTATAATATGGACTCATGGATCCATGATTACTGTTAGGCGTGGAAGCGGAACATCTGGTGATGTCATCATGTAGGATCTCCAGGCCTGATGAAGCTCCCATACTCTTTATGATATCATAATCAATCTCTGGTCTGGCCACACTTATCGTGATGTCATAATGTGTAGAATCTGGATGAGGTCAACCTCTTGTGATGTCATAATGTAGAATGTGGGTAATACCGGCTTACTCCCTGGCACCTGTGTCAGTCTATGCCTGGCTCACCATGTGCTCACGGAAGCGACGCCGAATTGAGATAGAACAAGTGGAGGCAGTTATACTCAAGCGAATCAAAGAAGAAGAGGTCGTCCAGCGCAAGCGACGACGAGTGGAAATTGATACAGTAGAGGATATGGAGGTAGAGGGAAAGCAGTATAATGATGACATCGAGATGAAGGACGCAAATGAGGAAACAGAAGAACCAATGGAGGTCGGGGAGCGGCAGTACTCCGACGATGTTGAAATGGTTGATGTTGATGATGATTACCAATTTGACAAAGATGGCGATTGCATCATGACAGACGTCAGCGCCCACAAACAATGAACCCCAAAATAAGGTGCAGGCATTATTGTATTTTTTTATTTATTATACATCCTGGAAGTTTTGTAAACTAAACATTATTGTCCATTGTTTTCTAGATCACTGATGATAACAGACAATGGAGTTTTATATAAGATCCTACCTGAGATGATGCATGGAAAGAAGGACAACATCTAAGCCACCTTATCTACATAGAAACACACAGCTGAACATTGAAACATCGCAGCCAAAATGACAGCAAACTCAGTTCTCAGTTTAAAAAATCTATATATTTCAATAAACATGTTTGTTATCCATTAATGGTGTTTTCAGCTGTTAATTGGGCAGATGTCCAAGGCTACTTCTTAATAGAGCGGTCCTAAGGGTTGGTCGGGTGGTGGGGGCAGGTAATTGGGCAATTGTCCAGGGTATCTTCTTCCTAGGGGAATCATAATTTTTTTTTTCTGGGGGAAGAGGAAGAGTTAATTGGGCAATTCTTCAGGACCACTTCATGCTAGGGAATTCTAATGATTGGGGTTGATCTACAGTGGTTAATTAGGCAATTGTCCAGGGCCACTTCTGGCAAGGGAAATCCTAAGGGTTGGCCTTAGGAGGGAAGGTGGGGGGGGGAGTATGCAATTCTCTAGGTTCACTTCTTTCTAGGGGGATCCTAAGCATAGGACTCTTTTACAGGATTCCATAGATTCATGGTGTCTTGTCTTTGGTCTAATAAGAAGCTAGTAAGGTCTTTGGGTGTTCTAAGATTAGGGTCCACATGTGGTCATATCTGATCATAAAGATATTCTAAGCTCATCAGCATACAGCGATAGAGGGCAATTCATGTCCTTTTGGGCTCTCAGTGGGAGGTATGCATTAGTATACAGAAGAAAACAAAAGGAAGGACCTGCATAGTAGACTGATCTATTCCATACCACGGAAAGGCAGTAAATACATAGTAATGTGCAAAATGTTTAGGCAGATGTTGGAAAATTCTGCAAAACAAGAATGATTTAAAATGTACACGTGTTAATTTTTTATTTTTTTAGCAATTAATAAAATGCTAAGTAAATTAAGAAAAGAGAAATGTAAATCTAATCAATAGCGTGACCCTTTACCTTCAAATCAGCATCAGTTCGTCTAGCTATACTTGCACACAGTTTCTGAAGTAACTTGGCACGGAGTTTGTTCCAAATTTTTTTTTTTTATTAACCACAGATCTTCTGTGGACGTAGGCTTGTTCAAATCCAGTGGCGTAACTACCAGGGAAGCAGGGGAAGCAGCTGCTTCGGGGCCCGGACTGACAAGGGGCCCGGAGCAGTAGTAAACCGTCAGACTGGCCACACCCCCTCTACACTCACTTCACTGCTGCTTTAGAATGTCCTCGGAGCAGAGCAGGGAGCTAAGCCCCGCCCATCAGCACGGACCATTAATAGAGGAGCCTGGCTGCTTAATAGTGCAGCCAGGGCTCAGTACAGGGTGCTACAGGGAGATCCTGTCTCCCCTCACTCTCCTAACTGTTAGTACAGCCCGGCTTCTGCTACAGAGACTGCTCTGTAGTCGGCAGTAACAGGAGGGAGAGGGGAGACAGGAAGTGCTGCAGAAAGAAGATGCTGTGCCTGTCACTGTCAGGAGCCCATACATTCCAGGCTTATCCCTGCCAACCCTAGCTGTCCTGCATCTCTTGTAGCCCCCCCCCAGCTGCATTCATCTGCTGTCCTTTCAGAAGCCCCCCCCCCCCCCCAGCTGCATTCATCTGCTGTCCTTTGCCCCCCCCCAGCTGCATTCATCTGCTGTCCTTTCAGAAACCCCCCCCCCCCAGTCCTGTACTGTGGGCCCCCTACTTATCTGATGCCCTGCGCTCTAGACCCCCTATCCATCTGATGCCACACTCCTCTGGGCGCCCATGTGCAGCTTGGGGACACCAGTATGAGGCCAGAATGGGGACTGGAAGATCACGGAGCGGCGGGGAGCAGGCAAGTATGGTTTTTTCAACAACTGTACAATGCACCGCTAGTTCACATCACATTTTTTGTCCCACATTTAAGGCCTCATGCACACGACAGTATTTTTTTGCCGTCCGCAAAAAGCTGTTCCGTTGTTCCGTGATTCGTTTCCGTGTGTCTTCCTTGATTTTTAGAGGATCACCAGACATGAAAAGTGAAAAAAAAAAAATCTAAGTCAAGTTTGCGGTCGCGGATGACAATCTTGTGTGCCTCCGTGTTTTTTCACGGACCCATTGACTTGAATGGGTCCGCGAACCGTTGTCCGTGAAAAAAATAGGACAGGTCATATTTTTTTGACGGACTGGAAACACGGATCATGGACACGGATTACAAGAGGTGCATTATCAGAGTTTTCAACGGACCTATTGAAAGTCAATGGGTCCGCAGAAAATCTCGGAAAATGGAACAACGGACACGGAACACAACGGTCGTGTGCATGAGGCCTAAGGATGGGTTCACATCACTGTTTTCCCATCCGTTTAACGTATACAAAAAAACGTATTCGGATGCCTCATACTGATGCCATGACAGTGACATCCGTTCACCATAGAGTTTCATTGTAAAAAAAAAAAAAGTATCATTTTTTTTTTACCGGATTGTGCAGGATACAAGAACGTGGAGTACTGCGTTTTTGTATCGTGTACGTCATAGTCCAGTAAAAACACATGTATGTTAAAGAATCAGATGCCACTGTATGACGCCTGCCTGCCCGTTTAAAAATTTGCTGTGGGGCCCCGTCATTTCTAGCTATTCCACTGGTTACCAGGGGCTCAGACCATGGGGACAGACTACAGTCGGTGTCAGCCCTGCAGCAATACATAGAATGGGCGCCTATCCTACAGCAGGGGTCATACTGTGCTGTATGTCAGTGTAGTGTGATGTCATCTTCACCTCTCCGGGTATATTACCCAGGAAAGCACAATTCTGCAAAAAGGACATGTTCTATCTTTTGGTGGAACGGAAGTGCGGAATGGAACCCCACTGAAGCACTGCGTAGTGCTTATGTAGTGTTCCGTGGTTCCGTTTCGCACCCTTCAGCATCTCCGGATTTGCGGACCCATTGAAGTGAATGGGTCCACATCCGTTATGCGGAATGCACACGGAAGGGTGCCCATTTATTGCTGATCCGCTTATGCGGTCCACAATACGGGAATGGCTGGCCCCTTTCACACGAACGATGCGGGTTGGCTCCAGATGCGTTCAGGATGCGTTCAGTGAAACTCGCACCATTTTTCAAGCAAGTTCAGTCAGTTTTGTCTACGATCACGTTAAATTTTTTCTGCGCGGGTGCAATGCGTTTTGATGCGTTTTTCATGCACGTGATAAAAAACTAAAAGTTTACAAACAATATCTCCTAGCAACCTGGTGGTGAGCGTGGTGACGTCGGCGCAGCTCCTGCTGAATGAAGATAGAAGATTTCCATCTTGATTCAGCAGGACCTGCTCCGAGCGCAGTGACGTCGCCAAAGGTACTTTTCCTGCCAGGTCCTGAAAGAAGATGAGTTGGGCTGCGCGATCAAGTGGATGAGGTGAATAATTATATTTTATTATTTTTTAACCCTTCAAGCCACATGTTATTTAGCATTCTGTATTAAGAATGCTATTATTTTCCCTTATAACCATGGTATAAGGGAAAATAATAAAGTTCGGGTCCCTATCATCTCCTAGCAACCATCCGTGAAAATTGCATTGCATCCGCAATGCTTGCCGATGCAATGCGATTTTCAAGCAGCCCCATTCACTTCTGTGGGGCCTGTGCTACGTGAAAAACGCTGAATACAGAGCATGCTGCTATTTTTACGCAACGCACAAGTGATGCGTGAAAATCACTGATCATGTACACAGCCCCATTGAAGTCAATGGGTCCGGATTCAGTGCGGGTGCAATGCGTTCACATCACGCATTGCACCCGCGCGGAAAACTCGCCCGTGTCAAAGGGGCCTAAGACTTTGACACGGCCCCCACAACAGTATGATAGAATGACACTACATGACAGATAGGGTGTGTGTGTATGTATGTATATAATATATATAATAGGAAAAGGATGGCATGGCAGCCTGGTCTGGTCTAGATCGTGACTAGCCAAAGGAGCGGGGTTTACACAGGGGGGGGGGGCCCATACAAAAATTTGCTGTGGGGCCCAGTCACCTTTAGTTTCGCCCCTGTTCAAATCCTTCTGTCTCTTCATATAATCCTAGACATAGTCGATGATTTTGAGATCAGAGCTCTGTGCAGGGTTGAGATCAAGACTCTGTGGAGGCCATATCATTACTTCCAGGACTCCCTGTTCTTCTGTACTCTGAAGATAGTTCTTAATTACATTGACTGTATGTTTGGGGTCATTGCCCTTGGCTTGACACATGGAAAGGGAGGGACTATAGTACAAATAACTTGGCCAGAAGCACATTCAGCTTCTGCCCTGTTAGATGAGTGCACACATACTGTTGTCTCTTTGCAATTGCCTCGGTGATCAATTACGGGCGAAACACATGAGAAGTAGTAGGAGGACGAGGAGCATCGGGATCAGTAGATGATGGGAAGGAAACCCAGCTCTCTTCTGCTGAGGTGGTGGAGCCCTGACTGGTGGAGAAGGGGTGCGGGCTGCTGAGAGATGCATCAGGGTGTACCACTACATTAGCACCACGGTTTTCCCAGGCCACTTTATGGTGCCGTCCCATTTGTTGATGCAGGACGGTGGTACCAACATTGGCAACCTGGCTGTGCTTCACCTTCTGCTCATAGATCCTACATACAGCCATGCTGACATCCTCAAGCGACTTAATAAAAAATTCCCACACCAGCGAGTATGGCATTTTATAACCACCACTCTGTGCTGACTGCCTGCCACTGCTTCTATGAAGCCATGCACCGCTAGTTGTTTCCAGATAGGTAGGCTCCAGAGTTGAAGACGGACTACCCTTTGCACGTTTGGCTTCAGATTTCACACTGCCTCCACCCTGCTGGCTCGAGGCCACGCTTGCACCTTTCTGGCTCAGAGGAAAGCTGCCACTCTGCCCCTGACTCACAGGCAAGGCCACCCTCACCCCCTGATAATGATGATGAAGCCCCCTCTTCACCCGGCTCCCATGTGCGTTTGGCTAAATCATCTTCCACTACTGTTTGCTCGTCACTTGTCACCCTCACCAGTCAAATGGCTTATTCACCCCAATTTGTGAATCAGGGCATAATAGAATTTCTTATCTATTAAATGAGGTGGACACCCCAATAAACAGTCAAATTAAACAGCTTTTTAACCCCCATTTGAGAATCAAGGTCTAATAAAAATCTATTAAACAAGGTGACCAACCCAATAACAGTATTATTAGACAGTTTAATATTCCAAGGAGAAGGAATAAATGATAGCGGCACTCACCAATATGCAGCAAAATTTGGAACCTGTTTAGGCCTGAAGTAAATATATCTTTGCACAAAAAGGCTGTATTTCAAATACCAAATTCAAACCCCTGTATGTAGGGGTGGTATCTCACAGGGCCTGAACCTCTGTAGGCCTGAATTCAATATTGGTGCACCAAATGGTGGTATTTAAAATCTCTGAATGTAACCCAAATGTATTAAGGGTGTATCTCACAATGACATCTGCATCAAAGGCTGCCAACTAAATTTTTGGAGCCCAAACGACTGTTTGTTTAACAACTGAATTTGACAGCAGTATATAACCCTGTAATTTCACACATGCTGATGCTGCAAGGCCTGAAAATAGTGTTTTTTGTCAAATAAGTGTGTTTTTCAAACCCCAGAAAATGATGGGTGTATTTCTAGCTTATATTGCACACTGACTAAGGCCTCATGCACACGACCGTATTTTTTTGCGGTCCGCAAAACGGGGTTCCGTTTTTCCGTGATCCGTGACCGTTTTTTCGTCCGTGGGTCTTCCTTGATTTTTGGAGGATCCACGGACATGAAAAAAAAGTCGTTTTGGTGTCCGCCTGGCCTTGCGGAGCCAAATGTATCCGTCCTGAATTACAATGCAAGTCAATGGGGACGGATCCGTTTGACGTTGACACAATATGGTGCAATTTCAAACGGATCCGTCCCCCATTGACTTTCAATGTAAAGTCAGGAGTTAATATACCATCGGATCAGAGTTTTCTCCAATCCGATGTTATATTTTAACTTGAAGCGTCCCCATCACCATGGGAACGCCTCTATGTTAGAATATACCGTCGGATTTGAGTTACATCGTGAAACTCAAATCCGACAGTATATTCTAACACAGAGGCGTTCCCATGGTGATGGGGACGCTTCAGGTTAGAATATACTAAAAGAACTGTGTACATGACTGCCCCCTGCTGCCTGGCTGACTCTCCATTCAGAATGCATGGGGATAAAACTGATCAGTTCTTTTCCGGATTTGAGCCCCTAGGATGGAACTCAGCGCCGGAAAAGAAAAACGCTAGTGTGAAAGTACCCTAATACAGATGATGTAGTTTGCCCCCAAAAAATGGTGATTTGCAATGTCCCAAAAGCTCAGATGCAATGCTGGTGCACTGAGCATGCATAAAATGGCTGCCGCCGCTGCCACCCACCTAACTAACAGAATTCTAAAAGTTAGTATTTTTGGTCAATGAGCTCAGGGCAGGGTAAAACGATAGTGCCCTGCACCCACACAACTATTTGTCTGTAGATCGTTGAGTTAGATTCTCTCCTATGCTCTCCCTGAAATCACAAGTCACCGAACCCGAACCCGAACTTTTACGAAAATGTTTGGGTTCGGGTCCGGGGTCCAAAAATCCTAAAGTTCGGTACGAACCCGAACTTTACAGTTCGGGTTCGCTCAACCCTAGTAGAAGTCAATTTTCCTCGACTCCAATCTGGCAATCAGAATAATTTTCTGTGTCAAAAACCCATCTTATAGTAACATAGTTTATAAGTAACATAGTTTATAAGGCTGAAAAATGACATCTGTCCATCCAGTTCAGCCTGTTATTGTTTAATAAATAAGCAATTCTATTAGGCCTTGATTCTCTAATTGGGGTAAATAAGCTATTTTACTGTTATTGGTGTGTCCACCTTGTTTTATAGATAAGGATTTCCATTAGGTCTTGGTTCTCAAATTGGGCTAAATAAGCTGTCTATTTTTGCTGTTATTGGGGTGCCGCACCATGTTTAATAAATAAGCAATTCTATTACACCTTAATTCTCAAATTAGGGTGAATAAACTGTCTAATAATACAGCATACGGAGAAATCTGAGGCGGCACTGCTAATTGTGTGTCAGATCACAGGTGCGGGACGATAAACTGTGAGACCCAGTCAGGTGGTGCAATGTATAGTGGTGCTCTGCTATGTGAAAGTCCACAGAAAATCATGCAATAATCCAAGGAGAAGGAATAAATGATAGCGGCACTCACCAATATGCGGCAAAATTCTTCTTTATTTTCAATGAAAGTAGAAGTTACAGAGGGCTGGGGCGGACAGTGCGTAGAAACACTGAGTGATCAGCTGGCGACGGCCGTTTCGCGCTCCTGCGCTTCTTCTGGCCTCTGACAAAGTCGCGCAACCCATGCACTCATTTAAATGCGTCAGCGTTGCCTCGGCAACCAAAGACGCTAGAAACATATACCCCGTCCGCTACGGAACGAGGAGGGTAGAACCATAACATTCCCTGACAACCAAATGTACCTATATCGCGTGCGTGGTCCTCTATCTGTATAAACAAACACTGAGATCATTTCGATCGTTTAGTCCCAATAGACCCATAGCAGCAGTGCGGATAATCCACTCCGCCTCCTTCTGCAAGAGGAGGCGGTCCTTATCTCCACCTAGTGCTGGGGCAGGGACATGTTCAAGGGCAGCGAATTTTAGACATTTAGTATTATAATCATGTCTAGTGCGGATATGGTCGATAAGCCTGGGGCAACCTTTTCCTGACTTCACTGTATTAATATGCTCCCTGAATCTCTCGTACATAGGGCAGATTGTCTTCTCTATGTAGAAGGATCCACAGGAGCATAGTACCAGGTATACCAGGTATTTTGTTCTACATGTGGTGAATTGCTTAACCCTATGCCTAATACCTGCAAAGAACAAATACTTGCCCTGTAAAGCATATTGACAAAAAGAGCAGTCCCCACATTTATAACCTCCTATTGGTGTATGCTCAGTGAGGCAATTGCTAGCCTTATTCTCTTTAAGTCTACTCCTCACCAACTTATCTTTAATCGTATGGCACCTTTTGAAGGTGATAAGAGGTTTGTTGCATGTTAAATCTTGGAGCCCCTCTTCATTCTTGAGGATGTCCCAATTTTTAAGTACAACTTGTTTTATGGTGTCTGCTAAAGGGCTGTATTTAAAGGCAAAAGCAAACCTATTTGTGGCCCTTTTTTTAGAAGTATTTTTCTTCTTTAGTAGTTTACCCTGTGTGAATTGGCCTGCTCTCTCTAGCGCTGCGTTTAATTCTGATTCCGGGTATCCTCTGTGTAGGAGTCTCTCCTTCAATTCCTGGGCCTGCATAGTGTACCCTGCTTCTGTGCTGTTAATACGTTTCAAGCGCGCAAATTGTCCAAAGGGAACCGCCCTTTTTACGCTACGTGGATGATAACTGTCATAATGGAGTAATGAATTTGTGGCGGTGGGTTTGCGAAAACCAGTGTTGACAAAAGTGCACTCGTCAATGGTTACACATACATCGAGGAAATCTAAAGTGGTTCCTCCGAAGTTTAGTGTAAATTTCATATTCTTAGTCAATATATTTTGATCAAAACACATCTAAACCCTTCTGCCAAGCGCCAAGGTGGTCTCAGGTCAGGTGGGTCCTACGCTAAACCTACCTAAGCCATTGGGCTTCTATGTTCAGGAGCGCAGACGCCGCACATATGGTGTGCTGCTCCTAGTCACCTCCATGTGCATGAAGCAACAAATGGGAGGAGGAGTAAGCACACCCATATGTACCACCTAATCAATGCGCTCTATTGGATAGGAAGGGCAAAAGTGTAGAGGAATGCTACTCCCAAGATAAAATAGGTGCGCATTCACACTTGAAGGTGCCACTCCCTCAAGCAAATACTCCTGAACATAGAAGCCCAATGGCTTAGGTAGGTTTAGCGTAGGACCCGCCTGACCTGAGATCACCTTGGTGCTTGGTAGGCGGGCTTAGATGAGTTTTGATCAAAATATATTGACTAAGTGTCTCAGATATCATATCAGAGTGAGGACTTTGTCCATATATAATGCTTGCATCTACTTTACTAAGTGCATTATTATCTTATTTCTGTGGTTTTCTTCAATAATATGGCCAGGGACATCCGCACATTTGTATATTATATCGTGCAGGATGTTTTTATCTTAGTTTTTTCAGTGGAATTTTTTTTGTCTGTAGTATTTGCTTGAGGGAGTGGCACCTTCAAGTGTGAATTCGCACCTATTTTATCTTGGGAGTAGCATTCCTCTGCACTTTTGCCCTTCCTATCCAATAGAGCGCCTTGATTAGGTGGTACATATGGGTGTGCTTACTCCTCCTCCCATTGGTTGCTTCATGTACATGGAGGTGACTAGGAGCAGCACACCATATGGGCGGCGTCTGCGCTCCTGAACATAGAAGCCCAATGGCTTAGGTAGGTTTAGCGTAGGACCCGCCTGACCTGAGACCACCTTGGCGCTTGGTAGGCGGGCTTAGATGTGTTTTGATCAAAATATATTGACTAAGTGTCTCAGATATTATCATATCAGAGTGAGGACTTTGTCCATATATAATGCTTGCATCTACTTTACTAAGTGCATTATTATCTTATTTCTGTGGTTTTCTTAACTTTCATATTCATTTAATTATGATGATTTAAGAACTGGACAAACTCCTCACACACCTGTTGCGAACCTTGCCAAACCATAAAGACGTCATCCACGTAGCGTAAAAAGAGCTTGATATGCTGCAAAAATGGATTTGAGGTAGAACAGACATAGCGGTCTTCAAAGACTGCCAAGTATAAATTGGCGAATGTGCAAGACACAGGTGTGCCCATGGCCGTACCATAGATCTGCCTGTACCAGAACCCCCCAAAAGTAAACACATTGTTGCTGAGTACAAAATTAAATGCTTCCTGGACAAAGGTACAATAGATAGCACTCTTGTCAGTTTTGCTCAACACCTTGATAACTGCCTGTACACCATCCCCGCGTGGTATACGGGTGTAGAGGCTTTCCACATCAAGGGACACCAAGTTAAAATCTTCCTGCCACTGGAAATCCTTCAGTGCTTCCAGGAAGGCGTTGGTGTCTCGCAAATATGTAGGGGCATGAAACAAGAGCGGTCTCAAGAGCCAGTCCAGATATTTAGACAATGGTTCAGTCACTGACCCTATCCCCGCCACAATAGGGCGGCCAGGGGGTTGGGTCAGTGACTTGTGAATTTTAGGTACAAAGTACCATGTAGGTTTTTTGGGTGATGGTGGTACAAGCCGATCCATGACACCTGCCGTAAAAAAATCGACCTCAATGTAACGTGTTAGCAACTCGCAGAGTTGTGCTTGGATGGCCGGGGTGGGATTATTCCCTAGCTTTAAATAAACAGAGCTATCTCCCAGCTGTCTATGTGCTTCTTGTAGGTAGTACTCCTTAGTGAGAAGAACAATATTGCCCACCTTGTCTGCTAGTTTCACTACGACATCGTCTCTATTAGCTAGCCATTTAATGGCAGACAATTCCTCCTATGTGGTATTATTCTCCGCTCTGGGGTACACTAGAGCTTTCACATCTCTTAATATTTGTTTGTGGAAGATGTCGATGCTGGCAGGCAAGGGGGAGGTCGCTTTGAGGGAAGTATAAAATCGACATATTAACTTAAATTCAAGTTAAATATATACAGCATTCATATTCTGTTAGAAAAAAAAATGACTTTTTGGGCTATCTACAACATCTGTATTAGTCAGTGTGCAATTTAAGCTAGAAATACACCCATCATTTTCTGGGGTTTGAAAAACACACTTTTGTTTTTTCTCAAAAAACAGTATTTGCCAGATCTTCAAGTGTTAAATTCAAGTTAAATATATACAGCATTCATATTCTGTTAGTAAAAAAAAGACATTTTGTGCAATCTACAACATCTGTATTAGTCAGTGTGCAATTTAAGCTAGAAATACACCCATCATTTTCTGGGGTTTGAAAAACACACTTTAAAAAAACAAACAAACAGTATTTTCCAGATCTGCAAGTGTTAAATTCAAGTTTAATATATACAGCATTCATATTCTGTTAGCAAAAAAAGACTTTTTGGGCAATCTACAACATCTGTATTAGTCAGTGTGCAATTTAAGCTAGAAATACACCCATCATTTTCTGGGGTTAGAAAAACACACTTATTTGACAAAAAACACTATTCTCAGGCCTTGCAGCATCAGCACATGTGAAATTACAGGCTTAAATACTGCTCTCAAATTCAGTTGTAAAACAAACAGTCGTTTGGGCTCCAAAAATTTAGTTGGCAGCCATTGATGCAGATGTCATTGTGAGGTAGACCCTTAATACATTTGGGTTACATTCAGAGATTTTAAATACCGCCATTTGGTGCACCAATATTGAATTCAGGCCTACAGAGGTTCAGGCCCTGTGAGATACCACCTCTACATACAGGGGCTTGAATTAGGCATTTGAAATACAGTCATTTGAAATACTGCCTTTTTGTGCAAAGATATATTTACTTCAGGCCTACACAGGTTCAGACCGTGTGAGATACCCCCCTACATACAGGGGTTTGAATCAGGCATTTGAAATACAGCCATTTGAAATACAGCTTTTTTGTGCAAAGATACATTCACTTCAGGCCTACACAGGTTCAGACCGTGTGAGATACCACGCTACATACAGGGGTTTAAATTAGGCATTTGAAATACAGCCTTTTGAAATACAGCCTTTTTGTGCAAAGATATATTTACTTCAGGCCTACACAGGTACAGACCGTGTGAGATACCCCCCTACATACAGGGGTTCAAATTAGGCATTTGAAATACAGCCTTTTGAAATACAGCCTTTTTGTGCAAAGATATATTTACTTCAGGCCTACACAGGTTCAGACCGTGTGAGATACCCCCCTACATACAGGGGTTCAAATTAGGCATTTGAAATACAGGCATTTAAAATATTGCCTTTTTGTGCAAAGATTTATTTACTTCAGGCCTACACAGGTTTAGACCGTGTGAGATACCCTCTACATACAGGGGTTTGAATCAGGCATTTGAAATACAGCCATTTGAAATACAGCCTTTTTGTGCAAAGATACATTTACTTCAGGCCTACACAGGTTCAGACTGTGTGAGATCCCCTGTATACATACAGAGGTTTGAAATAGGCATTTGAAATACAGCCATTTGAAATACAGCCTTTTTGTGCAAAGATATATTTACTCCAGGCCTACACAGGTTCAGACCGTGTGAGATCCCCTCTACATACAGGGGTTCGAATTAGTCATTTGAAATACAGCCATTTAAAATACTGCCTTTTTGTGCAAAGATATATTAACTTCAGGCCTACACTGATTCAGGGCGTTTGTGATACCCACTATACATACAGGGGCTTGAATTAGGCATTTGAAATACAGTCATTTGAAATACAGCCTTTTTGTGCAAAGATATATTTACTTCAGGCCTACACAGGTACAGACCGTGTGAGATACCACCCTACATACAAGGGTTTAAATTAGGCATTTGAAATACAGCCATTTGAAATACTGCCTTTTTGTGCAAAGATATATTTACTTCAGGCCTACAGAGTGTTGGGCAATATTGACTCTTCTGCCTAACGTGTCCCTGACACATGATTTCGGTGATCAGCTTGAATTAAGTGTATCCGGTACCGGGAGAATGAATCAGATGAACACTGAACACATGTCTAGTTCCAATCCATTCTGGTTTATTTCACAGTTGGCAAACTGTTATAATAGAGGGGCTTGAGCTTCCTTGACATCCAATCATATGTTAGCATTTATTTGACCTATGGTATGATCACACATGAGCTCTGCATTAACATAATAGATGACTCATAATAACAGCATTTGACCAATCAGGTATATACACATAGGCCAGCAGACACTTGAGCCAGATGACCTTATATGGTAGGACTGTTACAAACTAAGGAATGTATGTGTATCTTGAAACCGCACAGGAAGTTTCACACATTCCAAAAGGGGGAAGGGAGAAGGGAGATTTTGTAAGTGCACTGACCAAATGTAATACACGTTGCTGAAAATACAAAATGGAGTTACTTATACCCCATCACAGAGGTTCAGACCGTGCGAGATACCCCCCTACATACAGGGGTTTGAATCAGGTATTTGAAATACAGCCATTTTAAATTCTGCCTTTTTGTGCAAAGATATATTTAATTCAGGCCTACACTGATTCAGGGCGTTTGTGATCCACACTATACATACAGGGGCTTGAAATACAGTCATTTGAAATACAGCCTTTTTGTGCAAAGATATATTTACTTCAGGCCTACACAGGTTCAGACCGTGTGAGATACTCCCTCTACATACAGGGGTTTGAATCGGGCATTTGAAATACAGCCATTTGAAATACTGCCTTTTGTGTAAAGATATATTTACTTCAGGCCTACACAAGTTCAGACCGTGTGAGATACCCCCCTACATACAGGGGTTTGAATCAGGCATTTGAAATACAGCCTTTTTGTGCAAAGTTACATTTACTTCAGCCCTATGTAAGATGGAGAAACAGCCACTGATTCTTGAATGCTGTTTCTGAGACTCTCATTCTGTTTTCTGCCACAAGAGGCTGCTGTTTCCCCACACAGCGAAGTTACTGCCGGATCTAGATATGCAAAACAGAGGATGACTCATGCTGCTGTGTGCCAGACTGAGCAGGAAATGGTGACATGAGGAGACATGCTTGTGCTGAGTCGGAATACAGGATCCAGTGCCATCCTCAGGTCTGTGGAACTTGGAGCGGTCACTGTCAGAAGTGACTGATGACTGTCAGCAATGCAGATGTTGTCAAGGAAGAAAAGATCGGTTCCCGGAAGGTCAGTGGGACCGTGGAATGTGGTTACAGACCCTGTGAGGCCTCATGGTGCATGGAAGGACCTGCGATTTGGTGTAAGTCCCCATCGGATAAGGACCAGGCCAGGGTCAGCGATCCAGAAGGCTTCCCAGAGAGAGAGAGAGGTCTGGGTCCTGGAAGGCTGGAAGAGCCGTGGAACAGTTTGAGTTACCAGGAGAGGTGGAGTTGCTCAGCTTGGAGAAGAAGAAGTCCGCCATTTTGTGAGCTGCATGAGAGAACCGTGTGGATCCGGATTTTGTTCGCAGGAATGAGAATTGGCGTCAGGAAGCTGATCGGAACAGAGGGTCAGAGTACAGGTTCTGCAGGATCACATATTGTGGCAGCGACTTGCTGTCTGTCTGGATCAACCAGTAAACACAGGACATACCCAGGTCAGTGACTTAGCGGCACGGTTATTGACTTGCAGGCTCTGCCATGTGCGCCAGCGGTCAGGTCCGATACCCTGCGGCACAGTATCGACTTGTGGGCTCTGCTGTGTACGCCGCTTTGGGTACGGTTTTTCTGTTGGGCTGGTACCGTGACTCTGAGCCTGGGGTATAGGGTATTCTGGACACTCCACTGTTACTACACTACAAGGCCACGCCAGCGTCCAGGCTGGGAGTACTCAGGACACATGAACAGTGTAATTTGGGGGCAAGAGAAAGGAATGTGAGGTGTTCATTGTATTTGATATATATGTGATCTATATTCTCTATACTTGCTGTTGTAATATCTGTTTATACCACTGTTCAGTAAGTTAATGTTTGTGCATCAGGAGCTGGTGTCTGCATCGCTTTCCTTATTCCATGACTTCGCTGTATCCTGGGGGTCCCTCCCCGGTTCACGGTCTAACACCTACACAGGTTCAGACCGTGTGAGATACCACCCTACATACAGGGGTTTGAATCAGCCATTTGAAATACAGCCTTTTTGTGCAAAGATATATTTACTTCAGGCCTACACAGGTTCAGACCGTGTGAGATACCCAGAAGCCTAAGAAGGCGATCAATTGGAGTATGTATAAACTAAAACATAACTTTTAATACATAATACTAATATAATGTGTCCCTGAAAATAAACGATATACAAAAATATTACATAAAGATTGTAGTAAAGAAATTGGTGCACGGCGGCACCTGAGGATAACCAAATGTCCTACCACAACCTGGAAGGTTCCACTGTTCCACGGTCCCCTGAAGGAAGCTGCAATTGATAATTGAAAACTATCCCTGGATGAAATAACGTGGTAAAGATTGACAGGTAGAGGGGAATAATATCCCTAGTTGCGCCCTAAGTGGGGGTACTGCTCTGACCCTGCTAACTAATGAAAATGTAGCAGCCTAACAGCAGAGCACCCGCCCTGATAAGGACAACCCTGTCAGGAACCTTTCCCTGAGATAAAAAGCCCTAGTAAGCCCTGCTCCAAACTGTCCCTACATGCATGTTTCACCTTCCGAAGAAGGACTCGTCAGGGGAAACATGGGGAGCTGAGCACAAAGTGAGATTAAGGTCTCTGCTGAGAGCCGTAATACACTGGCCCCCAACAGGCGGATCCCAAGTGGTGTCAGAGCTATATCCAGATATGGAATCAGCTCTAAATAGGCAACAATCAGGAAATATGGTGGCGTTTGATGATAGTCACGAGCTGCCTAGACTAAGGGCCTGGTAGCGCAGGCGATGATAAGCCTAACTCACCCGGACAGGCCGCTGGTCTTTTGAAGGGAGCGCCATCCCAGAACGAGGCCTGGCTCTCTCCCTGTGACGCGGCGACCGATGGTGACGTCACCGCGCCTTGAACGCGCCTGGGCATGCGCAGTTCGGCGGACGTGGTTGCCAGGTGACCGGGACGCGTCACCGGCAAGCGTCTGCATTGCGATCCAGCAGATAGGCGGCCGCAGTAGAGAAATGGTATTTGGGGCGTTATAATAGGATGATTTTAAAGTTAATGGCATCAGGCGAAGAGGAATACTTATAGTCAGCCCATAGCGAGGTTACAGAGTGGAAAATTCAGAAAAATGGTCGGCAGTACAATATCGAAAATATCTGCCATACCTATGCTTTATCATGTTATAAAAATCAGTCACTTCTGTGCCATCCAGCAACTTGCAGTGTCTCGTTGGTTGGCAATGTCTCCCAGGTGTTCCCCTATGCGTCGGCGGAACTCCCTTTTTGTCTTCCCAATGTATTCCTTTTCACAGACACAGGTAATCTTGTAAATAACCCCCTTAGTCCTACAATTGATGAAATGCCTAATTGTAAAGCATCTCCTTAGGTTGGTGCTGTAAAAAGTTTTGCTACATTGTATGGTGTTGCATGCAACACAGCCACTGCATCTAAAGCATCCTTTAGGCTCGCGGTCCAGTTAAGTGCCCTTTTGTGGCGCTGGAGTGTAGTGGCTTTGGACCAAGAGATCCCGTAGGCTACTGCCCCTCCTGAAGGTGACTTGTGGGTAGTCGTGAATGACCTCCCTGATGTCAGGGTCCATTAACAGGATGGGCCAGTGCTTTTTTAGGATCTCTTTAATATGCCCTGACGCACCATCAAACATGGTGATGAGGCGTATTTTATCTTCACCATCCTTCTTTAAGTAAGTAGTTTGGTGCGGTCAGTAGAGAGGGCTGTCTGAAAGGCCGGTCTGAGCATATCATCTGGGTAACTCCTAGCTAGGAATCTATCCCTCAGTATATCTGCCTGTTTGATGAATTCTGATTTCTCAGAACAGTTGCGGCGAAGCCGCAAGTACTGCCCCCGTGAGATACCCCCCTACATACAGGGGTTTGAAATACAGCCATTTTGAAATACTGCCTTTTTGTGTAAAGATACATTCACTTCAGGCCTACACAGGTTCAGACCGTGTGAGATACCCCCCTACATACAGGGGTTTGAATCAGGCATTTGAAATACAGCCATTTGAAATACTGCCTTTTTGTGCAAAGATACATTTACTTCAGGCCTACACAGGTACAGACCGTGTGAGATACCACCCTACATACAGGGGTTTGAATCAGGCATTTGAAATACAGCCTTTTTGTGCAAAGATATATTTACTTCAGGCCTACACAGGTTCAGACCGTGTGAGATACTCCCTCTACATACAGGGGTTTGAATCAGGCATTTGAAATACAGCCATTTGAAATACTGCCTTTTTGTGCAAAGATACATTTACTTCAGGCGTACACTGATTCAGGGCATGTGAGATCCCCCTATACATTCAGGGTTTTGAATCAGGCATTTGAAATACAGCCATTTGAAATACAGCCATTTGGTGCAAATAAATCTTTAATTCAGGCCTACACTGATTCAGGGCGTGTGTGATCCCCCCTATACATACAGGAATTTGAAATTCAGCCATTTGAAATTCAGCCATTTGAAATGCAGCCATTTTGTGCAAAGAAATCTTTAATTGAGGCCTAGTCTGGTTCAGGCCGTGTGAGATACACCCTTTACATACTGTCGTTCTTTTTTTACTATTAATTAAACACCCATTTAGGGCAAGATCCTAAAATCAAAAAATATGAGGAGAGCGTCAAATAAGGGACGTGGCCCAGGTCGTGGTGCTGCTGGTGGAGCTCCTGTTGCAGGGAGAGGACGTGGTCGATCTGTGCCAGCTTCACGCACAAGTGAAACCCCTTCCTAAGGTGCGAGTAGGCGAAAAAACCTGCAGCGGTATTTGGTCGGGCCTAATGCTGCTCTACGAATGGTGAGGCCTGAACAAGTACAGGCAATAGTAGATTGGGTTGCTGACAGTGGATCCAGTTCCTTCACATTGTCTCCCACCCAGTCTCCTGCTGAAAGACCACAGTTGGCACCTGCAGCCGATGTCCATCAGTCTTTCACCTCACCCCCTTGCAAATCAGCCAAGCAGTCTGAGCCCCAAGTCATGCAGCAGTCTCTTCTGCTTTTTGATGACTCTGTTAGCAGGGTTTCCCAGGGCCATCCACCTAGCCCTGCCCCAGAAGTGGAAGAGATTGAGTGCACCCATGCCCAACCACTTATTTTTCAAGATGGGTACATGGGAGGACCATCGCAGCACGTCTCGGATGATGATGAAACACAGGTGCCAACTGCTGGGGCTTTCGAAAGCGTGCAGACCGACAAGGAAGTCAGGGGTGAAGACTGGGTGGAAGATGATGTGGAGGACGATGAGGTCCTCGACCCCACATGGAATCAAGGTCATGCGAGTGACCGATGTAGTTCGGAGGAAGAGGCGGTGGTCGCACAGAGCCACCAGAACAGTAGAAGAGGGAGCAGGGTGCAAAAGCGGAGCAGCCGTCCCCTAGACAGTACGCCTGCTACTGCCCACCGCAGCAAGGGACAGAGCACATCAAAGCCAGCTCCAAGGAGTTCCCTGGCGTGCCAGTTCTTCAGACAATGTACTGACGTCTGGTGGAGACGGATAGTTTTAAAGGCCTTATGGCGGTGGCTGTCCCACAGTACGTCGTGCCCAGCCGCCACTACTTTTCAAGGCGAGCCATCCCTTCCCTTCACAACCAAGTAGGGGACAAAATCAGGTGTGCACTGAGCAACACCATTTGTGGCAAGGTGCACCTGACTACGGATACGTGGACCAGTAAGCACGGTCAGGGCCGTTATATCTCAATGGGTAAATGCAGTGGCGGCTGGGCCTGAGGCGGATAGCAGTTTGGCGCATGTCCTTCCACCACCGAGGATTGCAGGGAGCTTCAGTTTGCCTCCTGTTGCTTCCTTCTCCTACTACGCTTCCTCATCCTCTACCAGCTCCTCATCCGGTCAGCGTAACACCATCACCACCAACTTCAGCACAGCCAGGGGTAAACGACAGCAGGCAGTTTTTAAACGTATCTGTTTGGGGGACACCGCGCAGGAGCTGTGGACGGGCCTTGAACAACAGACCGATGAGTGGTTTGTGCCAGTCAGCCTCAAGCCCGGCCTGGTGGTGTGCGATATTGGGCAAAATCTCGTAGCAGCTCTGGGACTAGCCGGTTTGATGCACATCCCTTGCCTGGCGCATGTGCTGAATTTGGTGGCGCAGAGATTCCTTAAAAATTACCCCGACATATCAGAGCTGCTGCATAAAGTGCGGGCCGTCTATGCGCGCTTTAAGCGTTCTCACCCTGCTGCTGCTCGCCTGTCAGCGCTGCAGCATAACTTCGGCCTTCCCGCTCACCGCCTCATATGCGATGTGCCCACAAGGTGGAACTCCACCTTGCACATGCTGGCCAGACTGTGCGAGCAGCAGCAGGCGATAGTGGAGTTTCAGCTGCAGCACGCACGAGTGAGTCGCTCGGCGGAAAAGCACCACTTCACCACCAATGACTGGGCCTCCATGCGAGACCTGTGTTCCTTGTTGCGCTGTTTTGAGTACTCCACCAACATGGCCAGTGCAGATAACGCCGCTCTCAGCGTTACTATCCCACTTCTATGCCTCCTTGAAAAAACGCTCATGGCGATGATGGAAGGCGATGATGGAAGAGGATGTGGAACAGGAGGAGGAGGAAGAGGGATCATTTCGTAGGGTTTCCGACCAGTCATTCACAAGTGGCTTCAAGGGTGGGTTTCTGCACCCACAAACCCAAGATACACAAGTGTCCAGCCAGGGCACATGTCTGGAGGATGAGGAGGTGGAGGATGAGGAGGAGGAGATGCAGGAGGAGGAACCATGTTCACAGCAGGGTGGCACCCAGACCAGCTTATGGCCATCACTGGTGCATGGATGGTAGGATACAGAGGACACAGACGATACACCTCCCACAGAGGACAGCTTTTCGTTGCCTCTGGGCAGCCTTGCACACATGAGCGATTACATGCTTCAGTGTCTCCGCAACGACCGCAGAGTTGCCCACATTCTAACTTGTGCTGATTACTGGGTGGCAACGCTGCTGGATCCCCGTTACAAGGACAACGTACCGTCCTTAATTCTGTCACTGGAGCGTTATCGTAAGATGCGCGAGTACAAGTGCACGCTGGTAGATGCGCTGCTGGTGGCATTCCCACCTGACAGCGGGGGCACAGTGGAAGCACAAGGCGAAGGCAGAGGACAAGGAAGAGGTCGCCAACGCAGCTGGGGCACCGCCAGCAACTCAGAAGGCAGGGTTAGCATGGCCGACTTGTGTAAAAGCTTTGTCAACAACTACCAGCACCACCAGCTGATATGGAACGTCTTAGAAGGAGGCAGCATTTCACCAACACACGTACTTAATGACAGGTCTGCCCCCTTCAACTTCTGGGTCTCCAAATTGGGCACATGGCCTGAGCTTGCCCTTTACGCCTTGGAGGTGCTGGCCTGCCCTGCAGCCAGTGTATTATCTGAACGTGTGTTTAGCACGGCAGGGGGCGTCATCACAGACAAGCTCAGCCGCCGGTCCACAGCCAATGTGGACAAGCTCACGTTCATTAAAATAAACCAGGCTTGGATCCCACAAGACTTGTCTGTACCTTGTGCAGAATAGACATTTATACCACCATCAAACATACATTCTTGTACTCAAGTCAAGTGCAATGATTCTTTGTTTTTTTATTTGTCACAATATTTTGGGGGATACCTACCCCAATAAAAAAAAACAAAAAAACATTGTTGGCTACCTCCTCCTCCTCCATTGCTGCCTCAACCTACAATACCACATTCACCGCCTCCTCAACCTACGACTCCATATCCACCTCCTTCTCTGAGTTGCAGGTTAATAATTTGTAATTTTTTGTTATTTTATTTTAAGTTATTTCCCTGTTCACATTTGCTTGCAGAGCAGTTGCCATGCTCTTAAGCACATTTTACTGCCTTTTACTTCCCTCTAGCCTTTTCAAGGACTATTTTATAGCCATTTTAATGCAAAAAAGTGCCAATTTTAGTGCCCTAAATTGAAAAAATTCTTATTTTCAATTGTCGGGTGACATTTTACCATTTTTGGCGTATACAAACCCCTGCTGAGCCTGGGTGACATTGGCCTAAATCTCTCAAAATCCTCTGTTCTGTTGCTGGGTGACAAGATCCCCCTTTTGCCATGAATGAACCCCTGCTGTGCCTGGATGACAGGGGCCTAAATCTCTCAAAATCCTCTGTTCTATTGCTGGGTGACAAGATCCCCCTTTTGCCGTGAATGAACCCCTGCTGTGCCTGGGTGAGAGGGGCTTAAATCTCTCAAAATCGTCTGTTGTATTGCTGGGTGACATGAACCCCCTTTTGCCGTGAATGAACCCCTGCTGTGCCTGGGTGACATGGGCCTAAATCTCTCAAAATCCTCTGTTCTATTGCTGGGTGACATGAACCCCCTTTTGCCGTGAATGAACCCCTGCTCTGCATTGCTGACAGGGGACTAAATTTAGTGAAAACATCTGTTACTGATCGGAAGATGCGCGACTACAAGCGCACTCTGCTGATGGCATTCCTACCTGACAGCGGGGGCACAGTGGAAGCACAAGGCGAAGGCAGAGGAGGAGGAAGAGGTCGCCAACACAGCTGGGGGCACCGCCAGCACCTGAGAAGGCAGGGTTAGCATGGCCAAAATGTGGAAAAGCTTTGTCAGCCTTGGAGGTTCTGACCTGCCCTGCAGCCAGTGTATAGTGTAAACGTGTGTTTAGCACGGCAGAGAGCATTATCACAGGACGTAGCCAATGTGGACAAGCTTACGTTTATTAAAATGAACCAGGCATGGATCCCACAGGACTTGTCCGTACCTTGTGCAGAATAGACATTTATACCAGCCTCAACCATCCATTCTTTTACTCCAGTGCACTTATTCTTTGTTTTATTTTGTTATATGTCCCAAATCAGTGTTGGCTACCTATTCCTCCTTCGCCGCCGCTTCCACCTACTCCGCCACGTCAACCTACACCGCCACATCCACCGCCTCCTCAACCTCCTACTCCTAGATCCAGATTGTTATTTTTAATTTTTCGGTATTTTATGTTATTTTAAGTCATTTCCCTATCCACATTTGTTTGCAGAACAGTTGCCATGCTCTTAAGCACATTGTGATGCCTTTAGCAGCCCTCTAGCCCTTTCCAGGACTACAAACCGGATTCCAAAAAAGTTGGGACACTAAACAAATTGTGAATAAAAACTGAATGCAATGATTTGGAGATGGCAAATGTCAATATTTTATTTGTAATAGAACGTAGATGACAGATCAAACGTTTAATCCAAGTAAATGTATCATTTTAAAGAAAAAATATGTTGATTCCAATTTTCACGGTGTCAACAAATCCCACAAAAGTTGGGACACTAAACAAATTGTGAATAAAAACTGAATGTAATAATGTGGAGATGGCAAATGTCAATATTTTATTTGTAATAGAACGTAGATGACAGATCAAACGTTTAATCCAAGTAAATGTATCATTTTAAAGAAAAAATATGTTGATTCCAATTTTCACGGTGTCAACAAATCCCACAAAAGTTGGGACAAGTAGCAATAAGAGGCTGGAAAAAGTAAATTTGAGCATAACGAAGAGCTGGAAGACCAATTAACACTAATTAGGTCAATTGGCAACATGATTGGGTATAAAAAGAGCTTCTCAGAGTGGCAGTGTCTCTCAGAAGCCAAGATGGGTAGAGGATCACCAATTCCCACAATGTTGCGCAGAAAGATAGTGGAGCAATATCAGAAAGGTGTTACCCAGCGAAAAATTGCAAAGACTTTGCATCTATCATCATCAACTGTGCATAACATCATCCGAAGATTCAGAGAATCTGGAACAATCTCTGTGCGTAAGGGTCAAGGCCGTAAAACCATACTGGATGCCCGTGATCTCCGGGCCCTTAAACGACACTGCACCACAAACAGGAATGCTACTGTAAAGGAAATCACAGAATGGGCTCAGGAATACTTCCAGAAACCATTGTCAGTGATCACAATCCACCGTGCCATCCACCGTTGCCAGCTGAAACTCTACAGTGCAAAGAAGAAGCCATTTCTAAGCAAGATCCACAAGCTCAGGCGTTTTCACTGGGCCAGGGATCATTTAAAATGGAGTGTGGCAAAATGGAAGACTGTTCTGTGGTCAGACGAGTCATGATTCGAAGTTCTTTTTGGAAATCTGGGACGCCATGTCATCCGGACCAAAGAGGACAAGGACAACCCAAGTTGTTATCAATGCTCAGTTCAGAAGCCTGCATCTCTGATGGTATGGGGTTGCAAGAGTGCGTGTGGCATGGGCAGCTTGCATGTCTGGAAAGGAACCATCAATGCAGAAAAATATATTCATTTTCTAGAACAACATATGCTCCCATCCAGACGTCATCCCTTTCAGGGAAGACCCTGCATTTTTCAACAAGATAATGCCAGACCACATTCTGCATCAATCACAATATCATGGCTGCATAGGAGAAGGATCCGGGTACTGAAATGGCCAGTCTGCAGTCCAGATCTTTCACCTATAGAGAACATTTGGCGCATCATAAAGAGGAAGGTGCAACAAAGAAGGCCCAAGACGATTGAACAGTTAGAGGCCTGTATTAGACAAGAATGGGAGAGCATTCCTATTTCTAAACTTGAGAAACTGGTCTCCTCGGTCCCCAGACGTCTGAGTGTTGTAAGAAGAAGGGGAGATGCCACACAGTGGTGAAAATGGCCTTGTCCCAACTTTTTGGGGATTTGTTGACACCATGAAATTCTGATTCAACATATTTTTCCCTTAAAATGGTACATTTTCTCAGTTTAAACTTTTGTTCCGTGATTTATGTTCTATTCTGAATAAAATATTAGAAGTTGGCACCTCCACATCATTGCATTCAGTTTTTATTCACGATTTGTATAGTGTCCCAACTTTTTTGGAATCCGGTTTGTATTTTAGAGCCATTTTAGTGCCCAAAAGTTTGGATCCCCATTGACTTCAATGGGGTTCGGGTTCGGGGTCAAGTTCGGGTCCCGAACCCAAACTTTTTTTTCAAGTTTGGCCGAACTCGTCGAACCCGAACATCCAGGTGTCCGCTCAACTCCAGCTTCTACCTCACAGTTTTTTTTTTTACCTTCATCTGGATCAACTTGCAGGATAACAGGCTGAACTGGATGGACAGATGTCTTTTTTCAGCCTTATAAACTATGTTACTTATAAACTATGCTACTAAACAAGGTGGGCACCCCAATAACAGTAGTATTCATCTCAATTTGAGAATCAAGGCCTAATAGAATTGCTTATCTATTAAACAAGGTGGACACCCCAATAACAGTAGAAGTAGACAGCTTATTCACCCTAATTTAGGAATCAAGGTGTAGAATTGCTTATCTATTAAACAAGGTGCGCACCCCAATAACAGTTAAATTACATAGCTTATTCACCCCAATTTGAGAATCAAGGCCTAATAGAATTACTTATCTATTAAACATGGAGGACACCACAATGACAGTAAAACTAGACAGCTTATTCACCCCAATTTGAGAATCAAGGCCTAATGGAAATGCTTATCTATTAACCCCTTAGGGACGCATGACGTACCGGTACGGCATGTTTCCCGAGTCCTTAAGGACCCATGACATACCGGTACGTCATGGCTTTAAATCGTGATTCCGGCGCCGCGGGGGTTAATCGGAACAGGATGCCGGTTGAAATCATTCAGCCGGCATCCTGTAACAACCCCGTATCGGCGATCACAGAAAACCGCAGGTCAATTCAGACCTGCGGTTTGCTGCGTTTCCGGTCCATTCGGGTCTCCGATGACCCGGAAAAAGACTGCGATCGGTGGCGTGATTATACACCACCATTTGTAGTACGGAGATTTGGAGAGGCGGTGCTGGCCCTGATGCTGAATGCTGCTGTCCAGGGTGCTGATTGGTGCAGGGGAGAGAGGCGCGAGATTCAAACTTCCTGCGCTCCTCTCTCCCCTCCTCTTCCTGTTCTGCACGAGCACCCTGCAGCACCGTCCAGCACCAGCTCCTGTGTCCCCCTAATTGGCATCCATCACCCTCCTGCACCCATCGCCCTCCAGGTAGGTTAGGGTCAGTGAGAGAGAGGCACCGTTAGGCAGGGATAGAAGGGAAAAGTTAGTTAGGAAAAAAAAAAAAGAAAAACTTTATCTAAACTTTTTGTTTCAGCTTTCAGACCCTAGACCGCCCCTGACACCAGGGGCCTCGGAACAGAGCAACGGATGCGGACAGCACACAGAGTGCTCTCCGCATCTTTTGCGGCCACATTGAAGTAAATGGGTCCGCACCCGAGCTGCAAAAACTGCGGCTCGGATGCGGACCTGAAAAAAGGTTGTGTGCATAAGGCCTTACACTACCTGGTCCTGTGAATCGTAGAGTGTAGAGGGCCCAGAAGTTGCAAAGAAAGCTGAGTCTCCAGGAGTAACAGCAACACCCCCATTGTACCTAGATACTCATTTGCATACAGTATATTAAAACATCATTTTTCTCAGCCAAGCGCACATGCAACTGGCAGTTTCATAATTACAGTACAAATCTTCTGACAGATGCCCTTTAAGCTCTTTTCTATCTGTCCCTACCTTGGAGAAGGCATTCTGTGGGTTATCAGGTAGAAGGGCAAAGATGGAAGGCAGTAGGATCAGACTACATTAGGCTTGTTTATAGACTGTATTTCTGGAGACACATACACTATATGTGGACACCTGACCTTCACACCTAAATTAGCTTGTTGGACATCCCATACCAAAACTAAAAACATTTGTGAAGTTAAACACTGATCTAGCTAATCCTAATGCTTGATGGTGCAGCCATCTTGGAATAAGTGAGTTTTTTTTTTTTACCAGAGGCACTACTTTATGAAGGGGGTGCCACATAACCCTGTGGGGGGGGGGGGGGGGGAGACAGTAAAGGGGAAATAGCTGTGTACGGGGGCGGAATCTAAGGTGGATTAACCCTTTGAGGGAGGACATCTAAGGAGGAATAATTGGGAGGGGGCCACTGAAGGGGACATAACTGTGTGGGGGTCCATTTAAAGGGAATAACTGTGAATAACCGAGTATAACTAGGTGGGGGGGCCACCTAAGGTGACATAACTGTGAGGGGGCACTAAAGGAGACATAATTCAGGGATCTCAAGTCTCCCGGAGGTTCAGGGAGTCTCCCTCTATTAGATAACGGCTCCCTGACACCCACATGTGAGACAATATATCCTGGAAAGGTTCACTGATAGCAGAGCAGAGAGATAAGAGAAGTGACAGGACACAGAGTTTAGATTACAGGTTGAATTAACCCTTTAGGGTCAAATTGGCTTCTCAAGGAGATCTATATGTTAAAGGCATCCCTTCTTCTGTCTCATTCAGTAGCTATATAACTATTGAGAGAGATGCATTTTTTTATACATTTACACATTTAACCTTCCATTTTAATTATATTATTTACCCCAATGTTAAATTCACACCCCCTGGATGCTTGTTTTTTCCCTATAGTGGGGTAGATAATTACACACAGGGTTTTAAAGAATAAACTCCCTGACTCAGACCAAGAGCCGACTCAGCGAGTCAGCAAGTGAATCGAAGCATCCGCGCATGTGCATTGCACAATCTAAGCTTCGGTTCACTTGCTTCTTGTCAGCTCAGCGAATGAAACGAAGATCGATTCATGAATCGGTTCATTTGAATGAACTGATTCAAATGAACCGATTCATGTGAAAGATCCGAACTTCCCATCTCTAGTTTACTCGCAGTAAACCTTTCCGGCAACCTGTAGCAGTGTCCCCTTCTCAGTGCGTGCGCACAGTGCAAGAAGAAGACGATGCCAGCAGTCCGCAACGGCACATCAGGCTAAGCCTGTGCGCACGCGCGGGATCTCAAAGCGGGAGGAGGGGGAGGGAGGGAGAGGGAGAGGCGGCACTGAGGAGTAGAAGGCGGCGCTGGGCACGAACGGCGATGCGTGCGGCCGGGCACCATGCATCCACAGACCTCCCCTGCTTGGGCACCTTAATTCAATGATTGACAGGTTAGTAAAACCTGTTTTTCCGCAGAATAAAGCCACAAATAGCTTTTATAAGGCCACCTTAGAAATCAGAATGCTACCTGGACATGAGCATATGTTTAGCTCACAGGGCTTATAGGTGGTGACAGAATCCCTTTAATCATATACATAAATATGATAATTTGGGGCAGGGTAATGAGCTCAGTCCTCCACACCATAGAGCAAAGTGTGCAGATACTGCAGATTTCTGGAAAATGTAATAAAAAGTTTGTGAAAGAAAAAAAAAGAAAACCTCCCTGAAATGAGAAGTGCACCTCCCTGAAATGGGTTTTTGCAGGTTGGGATGTCTGCATAATTGTGTGTGCGAGGCCACCTAAGGGGGTATAATCTATTAGGGGGGCATCATTGTTTTTGTAGGGCCACCTAAAGGGACATCACTACGTATGTGTGGAGGTACTTGAGGGGGCAACACTGTGAGGGCAAAATTTGTGGGAAGGCGTCTAAAGGTGCAGAACTCTGATGGAGTCCACAAAAGGGGGCATAACTGTGTTTGTGAGAAGCTGGGCATAACTCTGTGAAGAGGGCCTCTTAAGAGTGCATAACTATTAGGGGGACAAAAAACAAAATGGCTGCACACCGTTATATATACAAACAATAGAGCTAAGAAATGGGGGTCATTCTAGATAAAGGTGGTACAATACCGACTATAAATAAGTAATGGAAGCCCTTAGCGCACATACGTGTCGGGCCCATCTACCAGGCTTCAAGGTGGCTTCCGCAGATGGGTCCTAACACTAAATATACTGCCTCACTTTGGACTTACTTAAGCCTACAATATTCAGGGCAGGGTAGGAACCAGCTACAAACGTACTCTGCTCAGAAGTCCCAGGTATGACACGTATGTGCGCTAAGAGCTTCCATTACTTATTTATAGTTGGTATGGTACCACCTTTATCTAGAATGACCCCCATTTCTTAGCTCTATTGTTTGTATATATAACGGTGTGCAGCCATTTTGTTTTTTGTATTATGTTTGCTTCATGGATATGCCCCTGTGATTCTGAAGGTTTTAGTCTAAATTTTCTTGCAATATATTAGGGGGACATCAACGATTGGGCCATCTAAGGGGGCATAACCTATTATGGGGACATCACCGTGTGTGGGGTTTCTTAAGGGGGCATCATACTGTGTGGGGGGAACTTGAGGGGGCAGCACTGTGTGGGGGCCACTTAATACGGCATCATAGTGTGTGGAGTCTACTTAAAGGGGTTGTCTCTGCAGCGTACTCAAGTTGTGTGTAGTAGGTGTTTCTGGGTGATGTAGTGCAATATACACTAACCTGGTACGGCTGACTCTCTGCAAGGGCAGGTATAGGTAAGGAATAGTTCGTGACGCCAGTGCCAAGTAAACGGTGGCACGCCGTTTGCGGATGCAGGAATAAATTGAGGAAACGTAGTCTTAAACAGAACTTCAACTTTAGTAGTTTGCAGGCAGAGACAATATTGGAAACGCAGTTCCTCAGCATACAGTCGATTTTGCAATTCGGTCGATGCAGGCAATTCAGTACAGCAGGGTAATTACAGAGTGTTGAACACAGGACTTGCAGCACAGGAGCTAGCACTCTAATTCTGTCTGATCCTGGAACATAGCATATCTTCACCAAGGCCCATTAACCTAAGTCTGGCTTTATATCCTTGGCTATAGCTTAGATAAGTACCTCCTCTGTCTTTCTTAGTACCTCTGGCTCCTCTGATCTTTGCCTCAGTCTCTCCTAGCTTCTGAATGGTTCCTCAGGCCCTTAGGCTAAGATGTTCCTGCTTCTGCATGTGGGTATTCAGGAGGGAATCTTCTCCTGAACAGCAGGCTTCAGGCCTGGACTTGTCTCAGACATAGTCTAAACTCCAACTGTAGGTTACAGATACTAGACTCCGTCCTCCCTGCACTTCCCTGACTGGGCTTTATATAACTAGGGCTCCCTAGCTCCCTCTATGGACTAGAAGTAGGAATGACACCCCTGCAGGCCTGTGCATGCAAGTTTCAGTGACAGGAAAATACACACATTACATGACATTTTATAAAACTGACATACACCAACTTTCCCATAATTAAGGAGGGACGACAGCACACCAAGTGACCTTTGGTAGTAACGGGTATTACAACTCCCGTATACTACATACCCCACTGCTTTAAGCTGAGTACGCCCTCGTACTCCATCATGGGTCGCCCAACTGGAATCTCTTCCTGAAATAGAAAATAGAGACATGCAGGCATACATACATGTAATTCATCTGCATTTACATTTACATCAGGTCCAATTGGCAAAGGTGAAGGGTAGTGACAAGGGGCGTCGTTCTCTTCTCTCAGGATAATGAATGGAACGGGGGCGCTGACCTGGCACAGCGTAACATTATAACCAGGATAGTCCATGACAATGAATAAGTCCATGATAAAACAGTAGAAAACGGTATAAAAGTTCTTGGAGGCTCAAATAACAAACATGAGTCCGTACCCAGGTTATTTCTTATTAAATCACAGAGGCTCTCATGCGGTGGAGTCCATCTCTGGGCACAATACTTTTAAAAGAATAAGAATCTCAGAGGCTCAGGTACTTTTGAGTCTGTCTCCGGGCACGGTTCCTTGGTAACTGGTTGCACAATAAAATGGACAGCAAAGACAAGTGCTGTAACACCCCTGATCAACCTGAAAAGGGGGTGAAGGGTAAAAGGTGCAACAAAGGAACAGGCACAACTTGGCGTGGGTAGCAAAAGCAGGCAGGAGGTCCTGGAAACAAACGCGGCCTTGCTGACTTTGTGATTTCAGTGGTCAACACCTACCACTGAGCCGTGGACAAACTGGCAGCTGCAACAAAGGACCAGCAACATAGGACTCCTGTCCTGGAAGGGTTAACATCACCTTCGGAAGAAATAAATCAAAGGCCTAGCAGGCTGATCACAGTGGCATATTGTAGCTGCTTGGCTCTGCTGGCAGGTATCGTCTGTAGTAGTCCTCTACAGGAGGATGTGCCCACATAACAGTATCAGGGGGCAGCTGTAGGGTAAAGGGGCCCCTAATAGGTATTGGCCCCATAGGCCTAGGGGTGAACCCTCTGATGGACCGTGCCGGCCCTGGCATAATCACTGCAGGGTGTGACATGCTTGGCGCCGCCGCAGCAAGCGGTCCGGTGCTCTGGGTGCAGCAATTCACGGCAATCGCGGGTCCGGTCTGGGGCACTGACGGAGCGGTGACAACAGAAGGCGGTCGGCGGGTGGTGACAGGCACCCTTACCTCATCCTTCCCCGGCGGTGTCTGGATCCTGGCGGTGTAGGTCTTACGCAACTCCCGCAACTTCTCCTCCAGCCGGACGATCTGCTCACCGATGCTCTCTGTGTCGGAGTCGCTGTTCTCTGCTGGCGCCGCCGGCGCAGGTACAGTCACCGATGACGCAGACTCGGCCTCTTCAGGTTCTGGACTTGCATCTGGTCTCCGTCCCATCCGGATGTTCTCAAAGGTAGCACTAAGTCCTTTCAACTGCTCCAGCTCAGATATTGTCTTCTCCCGACGAGGCAGCTCGGGGGAAGGATAGGGGCTCACCCATTTCTCCAACACGGTTGGCTGCCAGAAGACGTTCGGCCCGATGAAGGAGCTCCGCTCCTGAAAGGCGTGATGGGCCGGCTCTGGAGAGCGTTCCGGTTCTCGCTCGCAGCCAGAGTAGTCTTCTCCTTCTTCTGCCTCCCAATCCTCAGGTCCTCGCTTCGGACGGGTCACAGCAGTCGCATAGGGGCCTCGCAGGCCCTCGGCAGGGGTGTACTCCACTTCCTCTCCCTCGCGGAGGCTGTGCTGGTACGAAGGGAGGTAGTCTCTTTTGACAGACCTTCGATTGACATAGAGGTCTCTGCCAGTAAGATAGTCCTGAATAAACCCGGAGCCACGGGGTTTGTCAAACGACAGCACCACTCCCTTTCTCCTTTCCAGGCGGGGTTGGGTGTGTGTATGCTTCTCGTGAATGGTCTTGGTCAATTCCTCATACACGATCTTAGTCTTGGTATTTCGCTTGATAGCGGCCTCTCGAATCTCCGCCATCAGGGAAGACCATTTGAACGATGGCTGAAAAAAGTCCCTCCATGAGCCATAGTAGGGCTCGGGTTCTTTCTCCCTGGTGCGGCAGGCGGGTTGCTCCGGTCCCGGAGCATAGGCCGGTGGAGCCTCTCCTGGCTCTACACCGGTGTCGATCATCTTTTCAATTACAGGTGCGGACGCTGCAGCAACACTCTGCTCACCATTCAACATGCTCGATCCTTCTGAGGAGAGCGATAGGGTCGCGTCAATTAAAGTAGCCAGCTCCTCCCATTGCACTGGGAGGCCGCCCCCCAGGTATTCCAGTATATGGAGGGCGGTGTCCATGCTGGCAGACATGCAAATGTCCAGATAAGCCGTGGCGCCTGCCCTTGACCTTCTTCCCGCTTTTTCCTCAGAAAGGCGCCAATTTTTCCCGCCTTTTCGGGATGAAGGTGACGCAGCAGTAAATTCAGCAAGCCCAGCGGCCATCTTTAGGTACAAACGCTGTCTATTCACTGACGGCAAGCAGGAATGTTTAAAGTCCACAAAACCACACTCCAATGCGGCGATTTTCTTCCTCTGTGCAGCGCAATACTGTACAGCGCTTTTTAGAAGTTTTTGACACACTTTGGGTATGATTTTTAATCCACAAAGTCCACTTGAATAAAACAGGAAAATGTCACTTTGGTCACAGGGCAACTGTATAAGGCACAAAGTTCACGCTTCTTGCACTAGAAAGCGTACTCAAGTTGTGTGTAGTAGGTGTTTCTGGGTGATGTAGTGCAATATACACTAACCTGGTACGGCTGACTCTCTGCAAGGGCAGGTATAGGTAAGGAATAGTTCGTGACGCCAGTGCCAAGTAAACGGTGGCACGCCGTTTGCGGATGCAGGAATAAATTGAGGAAACGTAGTCTTAAACAGAACTTCAACTTTAGTAGTTTGCAGGCAGAGACAATATTGGAAACGCAGTTCCTCAGCATACAGTCGATTTTGCAATTCGGTCGATGCAGGCAATTCAGTACAGCAGGGTAATTACAGAGTGTTGAACACAGGACTTGCAGCACAGGAGCTAGCACTCTAATTCTGTCTGATCCTGGAACATAGCATATCTTCACCAAGGCCCATTAACCTAAGTCTGGCTTTATATCCTTGGCTATAGCTTAGATAAGTACCTCCTCTGTCTTTCTTAGTACCTCTGGCTCCTCTGATCTTTGCCTCAGTCTCTCCTAGCTTCTGAATGGTTCCTCAGGCCCTTAGGCTAAGATGTTCCTGCTTCTGCATATGGGTATTCAGGAGGGAATCTTCTCCTGAACAGCAGGCTTCAGGCCTGGACTTGTCTCAGACATAGTCTAAACTCCAACTGTAGGTTACAGATACTAGACTCCGTCCTCCCTGCACTTCCCTGACTGGGCTTTATATAACTAGGGCTCCCTAGCTCCCTCTATGGACTAGAAGTTGTAATTACACCCCTAGCAGGCCTGTGCATGCAAGTTTCAGTGACAGGAAAATACACACATTACATGACATTTTATAAAACTGACATACACCAACTTTCCCATAATTAAGGAGGGACGACAGCACACCAAGTGACCTTTGGTAGTAACGGGTATTACAACTCCCGTATACTACATCTCACTTCAGTAAGTGGCATTTATCATGTAGAGAAAGTTAGTATAAGACACTTACTAATGTACTGTTATTGTCCATATTGCTTCCTTTGCTGGCTCGATTCATTTTTCCGTCACAATATACACTGCTCGTTTCCATGGTTACAGACCACCCTGCAATCCATCAGTGGTGGTCATGCTTGCACACTATAGGAAAAATCACCAGTCTATATGTGCTCCCATGGTCCCAGGGGAGAGAGGCCACCAGAGAGGCTTATGCTTTTTCCTACAGTGTGCAAGCACGACCACCACTGATGGATTGCAGGGTGGTCTGTAACCATGGAAACGAGCATTGCATAAATGTGATGGAAAAATTGATTACTAATGTATTGTGATTGTCCATATTGCTTCCTTTGCTGGCTGGATTCATTTTTCCATCACATTTTGCACTGTTCGTTTCCATGGTTACAGACCACTCTGCAATCCATCAGTGGTGGTCGTGCTTTCACACTGTAGGAAATAGCATCAGCCTCTCTGGTGGCCAGGACCATGGGAGCTCACATAGGCTAGAGCTTTTTCCTATATCTTGCAAGCATGACCACCACTGATGGATTGCAGGGTGGTCTGTAACCATGGAAACGAGCAGTGTATCATGTAATGGAAAAATGAATCCAGCCAGCAAAAGAAAGCAATATGGACAATCACAATACATTAGTAAGTGGCTTGTATTAACTTTCTCTACATGATAAATGCCACTTACTTAAGTGAGACAGCCCCTTTAACAATTTATGTGGGATGAGTGTAATGTGATTTACATCTTTAGATATAAAAGTAGACCTGGCTATAGTCAAAAATAATAAATGAGCCATAATCCGTGTCTAATATCACTTTTGGCTCTTAAACATAGACCACTGTGAAAAGTGGCGAGGATCACAAAATGTCACATATTTAACCAAATGTGACAGAAAATGTACCAGCTGCCACAAAACATTACTCCAAAAAACTGACATATGTGATTTTTTTAAATCACCTCTAGAGTCTCTAATATAATACACAAAGTCCATATTATAATATACAGTCTATTTTATAATACACAGAGTCAATGTTATAACACACATTGTTAATATTATAATACACAAATCTCTACTATAACATTGACTCTGTAAATTATTATATGGACCCTGTGTTTTATAATATGGGTTCTGAGTGTTATAATATGGATTCTTTTTGTTATGATATGGACTCTCGTGTTATAGTATGGATTCTGTGTATTGTAATATAGACTCTGAGTATTATAATATGGACCCTGTGTTTTATAATATGGACTCATGGATCCATGATTACTGTTAGGCGTGGAAGCGGAACATCTGGTGATGTCATCATGTAGGATCTCCAGGCCTGATGAAGCTCCCATACTCTTTATGATGTCATAATCAATCTCTGGTCTGGCCACACTTATCGTGATGTCATAATGTGTAGAATCTGGATGAGGTCAACCTCTTGTGATGTCATAATGTAGAATGTGGCTAATACCGGCTTACTCCCTGGCACCTGTGTCAGTCTATGCCTGGCTCACCATGTGCTCACGGAAGCGACGCCGAATTGAGATAGAACAAGTGGAGACAGTTATACTCAAGCGAATCAAAGATGAAGAGGTCGTCCAGCGCAAGCGACGACGAGTGGAAATTGATACAGTAGAGGATATGGAGGTAGAAGGGAGACAGTATAATGATGACATCGAGATGAAGGACGCAAATGAGGAAACAGAAGAACCAATGGAGGTCGGGGAGCGGCAGTACTCCGACGATGTTGAAATGGTTGATGTTGATGATGATTACCAATTTGACAAAGATGGCGATTGCATCATGACAGACCTCAGCGCCCACAAACAATGAACCCCAAAATAAGGTGCAGGCATTATTGTATTTTTTTTATTTTATTATACATCCTGGAAGTTTTGTAAACTAAACATTATTGTCCATTGTTTTCTAGATCACTGATGATAACAGACAATGGAGTTTTATATAAGATCCTACCTGAGATGATGCATGGAAAGAAGGACAACATCTAAGCCACCTTATCTACATAGAAACACACAGCTGAACATTGAAACATCGCAGCCTATATTACAGCAAACTCAGTTTAAAAAATCTATATATTTCAATAAACATGTTTGTTATCCATTAATGGTGTTTTCAGTTTCTATGCAACAAAGTTTGTTGATGTTGGGGGGGGGGGGCCTGTTAATTGGGCAGTTGTCCAAGGCTACTTCTTAATAGAGAGGTCCTAAGGGTTGGTCGTGTGGTGGGGCAGGTAATTGGGCAATTGTCCAGGATATCTTCTTCCTAGGGGAATCATAAGGGTTTTTTTTGTCGGGGAAGAGGAAGAGTTAATTGGGCAATTCTTCAGGACCACTTCATGCTAGGGAATTCTAATGGTTGGGGTTGATCTACAGTGGTTAATTAGGCAATTGTCCAGGGCCACTTCTGGCAAGGGAAATCCTAAGGGTTAGAGAAAACTCCGATCCTATGGCATATTAACTCCTGACTTTACATTGAAAGTCAATGGGGGACGGATCCGTTTGCAATTGCACCATATTGTGTCAACGTCAAACGGATCCGTCCACATTGACTTGCATTGTAAGTCAGGACGGATCCGTTTGGCTCTGCACGGCCAGGCGGACACCAAAACGACTTTTTTTCATGTCCGTGGATCCTCCAAAAATCAAGGAAGACCCACGGACGAAAAAACGGTCACGGATCACGGACCAACGGAATCCCGTTTTGCGGACCGTGAAAAAATACTGTCGTGTGCATGAGGCCTTAACCACAGATCTTCTGTGGACGTAGGCTTGTTCAAATCCTTCTGTCTCTTCATGTAATTCTAATGGTTGGGGTTGATCTACAGTGGTTAATTAGGCAATTGTCCAGGGCCATTTCTGACAAGGAAAATCCTAAGGGTTGGCCTTAGGAGGAAAGGAAGGGGGGAGTAAAGTATGCAATTCTCTAGGTCCACTTCTTTCTAGGACGATCCTCAGGGCCGGATTAACGTAGGGGCTGATGGAGCTGCAGTTCCAGGCCCCTACCATAAAATAGATCCATCTGCCAGCCAAAAGGCCGTCAGGAGCGGCCCGCGCTAAAAGTCCTCTGTTGTACACAGCGCAGCGTCACATAGCGCACAGACAATGCAGAGACGCTCACCTCACGCTGGCAGCAGGGAGCCTGAGGGAGGGACTCGGGAGGAGTGTAATATGATCCTAGAGTGGAAGCTGCTTCTGCCAGCCCCTCCCCTCCCCGCCCACCAACCAATCAGAGCTGTTATGGGACCTCTCTCCTCTGTCTGGTTGCCGGGGCCTAAAAATATCTGACAGTGGCCTGTTCCAGTGGTGGGTGACGTGAAGCCTGATTCTCTGCTATGACATGAAGACTGATTCTCTGCTGACATGAAGCCAGATTCTCTGTTACGGGACCTCTCTCCTCTGCCTGGGTGCCTGGGCCTAAATATCTGACAATGGACTGTTCCAGTGTTGGGTGACGTAAAGCCTGATTCTCTGCTATGACATGCAGACTGATTCTCTGCTGACATGAAGCCAGATTCTCTGCTACGGGACCTCTCTCCTCTGCCTGGGTGCCTGGGCCTAAATATGTGACAATGGACTGTTCCAGTGTTGGGTGACGTAAAGCATGATTCTCTGCTATGACATGCAGACTGATTCTCTGCTGACATGAAGCCAGATTCTCTGTTACGGGACCTCTCTCCTCTGCCTGGGTGCCGGGGCCTAAATATATGACAATGGACTGTTACAGTGGTGGGTGACGTGAAGCCAGATTCTCTGCTATGGCATGAAGAGACTGATTCTCTGCTGACGTAAAGACAGATTCTCTGCTATGGGACCTCTCTCCAATTGATATTGGTTAATTTTTATTTATTTTATTTTTATTTTAATTCATTTCCCTATCCACATTTGTTTGCAGGGGATTTACCTACATGTTGCTGCCTTTTGCAGCCCTCTAGCTCTTTCCTGGGCTGTTTTACAGCCTTTTTAGTGCCGAAAAGTTCGGGTCCCCATTGACTTCAATGGGGTTCTGGACGAAGTTCGGGTCGGGTTCGGATCCCGAACCCGAACATTTCCGGGAATTTCGGCCAAAATTCTCGAACCCGAACATCCAGGTGTTCGCTCAACTCTAGTCACAAGTTAAAAGAATCTAAAGATCGGACTTGTTAGAGACTCATTCGATTCTTTGAGTTAAAATAGCCGTGAGTCAGACTCTAGAACTTTTTACACTGAGGCTGTTGGCTGCTTTTGTTGCAGCAGTGATAAGATTAAGGGACAGGAGCAGAGAGATAAGAGAATTGACAGATGACACAGAGTTTAGATTACAGGTTGAATTAACCCTTTAGGATCAAATTGGCTTCTCAGGAGATATATATGTTAAAGGCATCTCATTCAGTAGCTATATAACTAAGGGTGGGTTCACATCTCCTTTATGGATTCCGTTAAGTGGGGACTGTGGGGACTATTTTATTATCAGCCAGTGACTGTGTTACTGTAATACTGTTATCAATTCAGCACATAGTTTTCCCTGTGCGTGTATTCACATTTCACTTCACTTGGTTCGTTGTACTACTGTCAGTGTCAGACTGTTGTCACTGTGGGTAACAATGCACAACAGACAACAATGCACACCACAGTGACAGCTCCTGACTCCTGTCCGGCGTCAGCCTCAGCTTCCCTTCACTATCACTATAATCAATCACTCTTCCTGATCCTGACTCACTCATTAGAGAGCTGAAGAGTCGACTGAGTCAGCAGCAGCAAGTGAATCGAATGGATAGCATCTGCGCATGCGCACCGGCACCTAGAGTCTTCGGTTCACTTGCGAGTCAGCTCAGCAGTCAGTGACTCAGCAAGTGAACCGAAGATCCGATTCATGAATCAGTTCATTTGAAAGATCCGAACTTCCCATCACTACTAAGGTCATATCAGGCGGGCCGCGGCATTACAGGAACAGCACCAGCTGCTCTGACGTCCTGCCGCCGGATCCCTCCTGCATGCTGCGCTGTGTACAACCTGCTCAGCAGTTTTGACCAGCACACGGCCCACAGCGCTCAGCCACACCAGCCCGCGAGACAGCAGGAGCTTCTGGAGATGGGCAGGTATCAGATAAACTCATCCAGTTGGAAGGGAGGGCAATAATAGTGCTGTTATGATTTATGGACACAGCTCTCAGCATGCTTAGCCAGCCTTCTATCTGGCTTTGCATCTTGAGAGTCACAGTCCACAGGCTGTTTCTGAGCCTGTGGACTGTGACTCTCAAGAAGCACAGCCAGATAGAAGGCTGGCTAAGCATGCTGAGAGCTGTGTCCATAAATCATAACAGCACTATGAAAATTACTGACTGGCTAAGCATGCTGAGAGCTCAGTCTAAATAACATAACACATTAAAGAAATTACTGTTTCTAGCTGCTAGTCCACAGCAGCTAGAAACAGTAATTTCTTTAAAGGGATTCTGTCACCAGGTTTGACCCCTGTCAGCTAAAAATATGCTGATGTTCAGGGCGTCTTCACGATTCCTAATGTGGGCTTATAAATGTCATCTGTGGGCTTATTTAGCTAAAAAACAGCTATTACTAACCTGTCAGTCAAACAAATAAGGTGCCCAAAGGGATGTTAATGGATGCAAGGTGCCGGCCGCACCCACCGCCGTTCGTGCCCAGTGCCGCCTTTACGGACTTCTGCACCGCCTCCTAATCCTCTGTGTCGCCTCTCGCTCTCCCTCCCTCCCCCCTCCTTCTGCTGTAAGATCTCGCGCTTGCGCACAGGGCTTTGCCTGATGCGCCCGTGCAGACTTCTCCATTTGGCTTCTTACAGCGAAGTGCGCATGCGCTGGCACTTCCCTCAACCCCTGTATGCGCGAGATCTTACAGCAGGAGGAGGGGGGAGGGAGGGAGAGCGAGAGGCGGCACAGAGGATTAGGAGGCGGCGCAGAAGTCCGGAAAGGCGGCGCTGGGCACGAACGGCGGCGGGTGCGGCCAGCACCTTGCATCCATTAACATCCCCTTAAGCACCTTATTTGTTTGACTGACAGGTTAGTAAAAGCTGTTTTTTAGCTAAATAAGCCCACAGATGACATTTATAAGCCCACATTAGGAATCGTGAAGACGCCCTGAACATCAGCATATTTTTAGCTGACAGGGGTGAAACCTGGTGACAGAATCCCTTTAATGTGTTATGTTATTTAGACACAGCTCTCAGCATGCTTAGCCAGCCTTCTATCTGACTGGCTAAGCATGCTGAGTGCTGTGTCCATAAATCATAACACAGCTCTATGAAAATTACTGTTTCTAGCTGCTGTTGTCCACAGTCCACAGTCCACAGCAGCTAGAAAACAGTAATCTTCATAGTCATGTTAAATGATCACTATAGTGTCAGGAAAACAAAGCGGTTTTCCTGACACTATAGTTCCCTGAGGGTGCCCCCACACTCAGGGTCCCCCTCCCGTGGTCCCCCTCCATGTTGCCAAGATAGACGCCAAATGAAGGGGTAGTTGCAGGAACAAAATACTTTAATGGGATCGATAAAATATATATGTAATTAAGACACTGAGTGCAGTTCCATAAAAAGGCCCAGCAAAATCCTCAGCACCAGGCCCATGATGCTCTTAATCCGGCCCTGGCGATCCTAAGCATAGGACTCTTTTACAGGATTCCATAGTTTCATGGTGTCTTGTCTTTGGTCTAATAAGAAGCTATTGTAATTCAGGTAGAGAAACAGCGTTCTCTTAGTTTGCACATTGTAAGGTCTTTGGGTGTTCTAAGATTAGGGTCCACATGTGGTCATATCTGATCATAAAGATATTCTAAGCTCATCAGCATACAGCGATAGAGGGCAATTCATGTCCTTTTGGGCTCTAAGTGGGAGGTATGCATTAGTATACAGAAAAAAACAAAAGGAAGGACCTGCATAGTAGACTGATCTATTCCATACCACGGAAAGGCAATAAATACATAGTAATGTGCAAAATGTTTAGGCAGATGTTGGAAAATTCTGCAAAACAAGAATGATTTAAAATGTACACGTGTTAATTTTTTATTTTTTTTAGCAATTATTAAAATGCTAAGTGAATTAAGAAAAGAGAAATGTAAATCGAATCAATAGCGTGACCCTTTGCCTTCAAAACAGCATCAGTTCGTCTAGCTATACTTGCACACAGTTTCTGAAGGAACTTGGCACAGAGTTTGTTCCAATTTTTTTTTTTAATTAACCACAGATCTTCTGTGGACGTAGGCTTGTTCAAATCCTTCTGTCTCTTCATGTAATCCTAGACATAATCGATGATTTTGAGATCAGAGCTCTGTGCAGGGTTGAGATTAAGACTCTGTGGAGGCCATATCATTAGAGTTGAGCGAACACCTGGATGTTCGGGTTCGACGAGTTCGGCCGAACTTTCGAAAAATGTTAGAAGTCAATGGGGACCCGAACTTTTGGGCACTAAAAAGGCTGTAAAACACACCCGGAAAGGGCTAGAGGGCTGCAAAAGGCAGCAAAATGTAGTTAAATCCCCTGCAAACAAATGTAGATAGGGAAATGATGAGTTAACATAAAATAAATAAAAATTAAACAATATTAATTGGAGTGAGGTCCCATAGCACAGAATCAGGCTTCAAGTCACCCACCAATGGAGAAGGTCACTTACTATTATTTTGACCACAGTACCCAGACAAAGGAGAGAGGTCCCACAGCAGAGAACCAGGCATCATATCACCCACCACAGGAGTAGGCCACCATTTAGTTACTTTGACCCCTACACCCAGACGGAGGAGAGAGGTTACACAGCAGAGAATCAGGCATTTAGATCACCCACCACAGGAGTAGGCCACCATTGAATCAGACCCCGGCAACCATGTCAGATGGCACAAGCATAAGCTTTATATCAATCAGCACAGGAGAAGGCGACTTTGACAGACTTTGACCCCTACACCCGGACGGAGGAGAGAGGTTTCAAAGCAGAGAATCAGGCATTTAGATCACCCACCACAGGAGTAGGCCCCAATTTAATGGGACCCCGGCAACCATGTCAGATGGCACAACCATCAGCTTCATATCAATCAGCACAGGAGAAGGCGACTTTGAAAGACTTTGACCCCTACACCCAGACGGAGGAGAGAGGTTTCACAGCAGAGAATCAGGCATTTAGATCACCCACCACAGGAGTAGGCCCCCATTGAATCAGACCCTGGCAACCATGTCAGATGGCACAACCATCAGCTTTATATCAATCAGCACAGGAGAAGGCGACTTTGAAAGACTTTGACCCCTACACCCAGATGGAGGAGAGAGGTTTCACAGCAGAGAATCAGGCATCATATCAACCACCACAGGAGAAGCCACCATTTAGTTACTTTGACCCCTGCACCCAGGAAGAGGAGAGAGGCACCACAGCACATATTCTGGCATCATATCAGCCACCACAGGAGAAGCCACCATTGAGTTACTTTGACCCCCGCACCCAGGAAGAGGAGAGAGGCACAACAGCACATATTCTGGCATCATATCAGCCACCACAGGAGAAGCCACCATTGAGTTACTTTGACCCCCGCACCCAGGAAGAGGAGAGAGGCACCACAGCACATATTCTGGCATCATATCAGCCACCACAGGAGAAGCCACCATTTAGTTACTTTGACCCCTTCACCCAAACAGAGGAGAGAGGTTCCACATCAGAGAATCAGGCATCATATCAACCACCACAGGAGTAGGCCACAATTTAGTTTATTTGACCCCTGCACCCAGGAAGAGGAGAGAGGCCCCACAGCACATATTCTGGCATCATATCACACACCACAGGAGAAGGCCTCTTTCAGTGATTTAGGCCTTTGGACCCAGACAGAGGAGAGAGGTCAGAGATTAGCTTCATATCCCCCAGCACAGCAGAAGACCGCTTTATTTGACTTAGGCCTCAGCACCCAGACAGAAGACAGAGGTAGCATGGCAGAGGTTATGGCTTCATGTCACCCGTTAGTTTAACCGGCCACTTTCATCTGGTTAGGCCCCGGCGCCCAGACAGAGAAGAGTTTCATTCAACTGTGGGTTTCATAAAATTTGTATCAAATAAAGAAGTGGCCCGTAGCACAACAAGACATGTTTTAGGCAGTTAATAAGGACTACTCTGCACAAGGGAGGGACAGGTCCTGTGGGATCCATGCCTGGTTCATCTTTATGAAGGTCAGCTTGTCCACGTTGGCTGTGGACAGGCGGCTGCGCTTGTCAGTAATGACGCCCCCTGCCGTGCTGAATACGCGTTCAGATAAAACGCTGGCCGCCGGGCAGGAAAGCACCTCCAAGGCATAACATGCTAACTCTGGCCACGTGGACAATTTCGAAACCCAGTAGTTGAATGGGGCCGAACCATCCGTCAGGATGTGGAGGGGTGTGCAGACATACTGTTCAACCATGTTAGTGAAATGCTGCCTCCTGCTAACACGTTCCGTATCAGGTGTCGGTGCAGATAGCTGTGGCGTGGAGACAAAACTTTTCCAAATTTCTGCCATGCTAACCCTGCCCTCAGATGAGCTGGCCGTGACACAGCTGCGTTGGCGACCTCTTGCCACTCCTCTGCCTTCACCTTCCACCTGTTCCCCTGTGACATGTGGGAATGCTCTCAAGAGCGCCTCTATCAGCGTGCGCTTGTACTCGCGCATCTTACGGTCGCGCTCCAGTTCAGGAATTAAAGTGGGCACATTGTCTTTATACCGGGGATCCAGCAGGGTGGCCACCCAGTAGTCTGCACACGTTAAAACGTGGGCAACTCTGCTGTCGTTGCGCAGGCATTGGAGCATATATTCGCTCATGTGGGCCAGGCTACCCATGGGTAAGGACAAGCTGTCCTCTGTGGGAGGCGTATCGTCATCGTCCACCGTATCCCCCCAGCCACGCACCAGTGATGGGCCTGGGCTGCCACCCCGCTGTGAACTTGCGTCATCCTCGTCCCCCTCCACCTCCTCCTCCTCCTCGTCCTCCAGTACAGTGCCTTGGCTGGCGACTTGTGAACCTGTCCTCTGCTGCTTAAACAAACCTCCCTCTGAGCCACTTCGAACAGACTGGCCCGAAAGTGTTAGAAACGAGCCCTCATCCTCCTCCTCCTCCTCCACCTGGGCCACCTCCTCTAACATCATTGCCCTAAGTGTTTTCTCAAGGAGACATAGAAGTGGTATTGTAACGCTGATAACAGTGTCATCGCCACTGGCCATGTTGGTGGAGTACTCGAAACAGCGCAGCAGGGCACACAGGTCTCGCATGGAGGCCCAATCATTGGTGGTGAAGTGGTGCTGTTCGGCAGTACGACTGACGCGAGCGTGCTGCAGCTGAAACTCCACTATGGCCTGCTGCTGCTCGCACAGTCTCTCCAGCATGTGCAAGGTGGAGTTCCACCGGGTGGGCACGTCGCATATGAGGCGGTGAGCGGGAAGGCCGAAGTTCCGCTGTAGCGCAGACAGGCGAGCAGCGGCAGGATGTGAACGGCGGAAGCGCGCACAGACGGCCCGCACTTTATGCAGCAGCTCTGACATGTTGGGGTAGTGGTGAATGAACCTCTGCACCACCAAGTTCAGCACATGCGCCAGGCAAGGGATGTGCGTCAAACCGGCTAGTCCCAGAGCTGCCACGAGATTTCGCCCATTATCGCATACCACCAGGCCTGGCTTGAGGCCCACCGGCAGAAACCACTCGTCGGTCTGTTGTTCAATACCCCGCCACAACTCCTGTGTGGTGTGGGGCCTGTCCCCCAAACATATGAGTTTCAGAATGGCCTGCTGACGTTTACCCCGGGCTGTGCTGAAGTTGGTGGTGAAGGTGTGTGGCTGACCGGATGAGCTGGTGGAAGCAGTGGAGGAGGAAGCCGAGTAGGAGGAGGAGGCTACAGGAGGCAGAGAATGATGCCCTGCGATCCTAGGGGGCGGAAGGACGTGCGCCAAGGAACTGTCCGCCGGGGGCCCAGCCGCCACTACATTCATCCAGTGTGCAGTTAGTGAGATATAGCGTCCCTGGCCGTGCTTACTGGTCCACGTATCTGTGGTTAGGTGGACCTTGCCACAAATGGCGTTGCGCAGTGCACACTTGATTTTATCGGACACTTGCATGTGCAGGGAAGGCACGGCTGTCTTGGAGAAGTAGTGGCGGCTGGGAACCACATACTGCGGGACAGCCATGGCCATCAGCTGTTTGAAGCTGTCTGTGTCCACCAGCCGGAATGACAGCATTTCAAAGGCCAGCAGTTTAGAAATGCTGGCGTTCAGGCCAAGGGCTCGAGGGTGACTCGGGGGGAATTTGCGCTTCCTCTCTAAGGTTTGAGATATTGAGAGCTGAACGCTGCTGTGTGATATAGTGGAGACGCTAGTTGACGGTGGCGGTGGTGGTGGTGTCGGTGGCACATCCTCTGTTTGCTGCTCGGCAGGTGGCAACATTCCTCTCGAGGCGGAAGCCGAGGCAGCAGCGGTAGAGGGAGCAGGGGGAGCCTCAGCGAGTGCCTGGTTTTTAAGGTGTGTACCCCACTGCAGTTCATGCTTTGCATGTAGATGCCTGGTCATGCAGGTTGTGCTGAGGTTCAGAACGTTAATGCCTCGCCTCAGGCTCTGATGGCAGAGCGTGCAAGTCACTCGGGTCTTGTCGGTAGGACATTGTTTAAAGAAGTGCCATGCCAGGGAACTCTTTGAAGCTGCCTTTGTGGGGCTGGGTCCCTGTTGGCGATGTCCAGTAGCAGGCGAACTCTGGGGGCGGCGGCTCGTCTGCTTTGGCCCCCTGCTCCCTCTTTGGCTTCGCTGTTGTCTCGGTCTCACCACTACCTCTTCCTCTGAACTGTGAAAGTCATCGCCACGACCTTCAGTCCATGTGGGGTCTAAGACCTCATCGTCCTCTGCATCGTCTTCCACCCAGTCTCCCTCCCTGACCTCCTCCTGTTCAGTCTGCACACTGCAAAAAGACGCGGCAGTGGGCACCTGTGTTTCGTCATCATCAGAGAGTCGGTGACTCTGCTGTGGTGGTATTCCCATGTCCTCTTCATCTGGAGACATAAGTGGTTGTGCGTCAGTGCATGGTATGTCTTCCTCCACTGGGGAAGGGCTAGGTGGACGCCCCTGGGAAACCCTGGAAGCAGAGTCTTCAAACAGAAGAAGAGACTGCTGCATAACTTGTGGCTCAGATCGTTTCCCTGATATGCTTGGGGGTGATGTGACAGACTGATGGGCTTGGTTTTCAGGTGCCACCTGTGCGCTTTCTGCAGAAGACTGGGTGGGAGATAATGTGAACGTGCTGGAAGCACTGTCGGCCACCCAATCGATTAATGCCTGTACCTGCTCAGGCCTTACCATCCTAAGAGCGTCATTGGGCCCCACGAGATATTGCGGTACATTCTGCCGGCTAGTTGAGGGAGTTCGTTCCCTACTGTGTGCGCCTGGGGCCGAACGGCCACGTCCTCTACCAGCAACAGAGGCTCCACGGACACCACCACGACCGCGTTCTCGTCCCTTAATAGTATTTTTCTTCATTGTTGCGATTCAACTCGCACCACAATGAAATATATTTTTTTTTATAAGCAAAATCCCCTCACTGGAATACTTTCAGTCTTTTGACTGTATGGATTACAGATGGAATGACTGTTATATGTGAGTACCGCTTTCTTTGACAGATTCTAGTATGGGTACATATATGTTTTCCCAACCCCAGCACATTAGTTTGCTAATTCCAGATGTATGAAACGCAGGCCTAACTGTATCTAGTATATTGAACGCCAGATAAACTAACTTGGCCTTTTTTAAATAAAAAAAATTCCCTCACTGGAATACTTTCAGTCTTTTGACTGTATGGATTACAGATGGAATGACTGTTATATGTGAGTACCGCTTTCTTTGACAGATTCTAGTATGGGTACATATATGTTTTCCCAACCCCAGCACATTAGTTTGCTAATTCCAGATGTATGAAACGCAGGCCTAACTGTATCTAGTATATTGAACGCCAGATAAACTAACTTGGCCTTTTTTAAATAAAAAAAATTCCCTCACTGGAATACTTTCAGTCTTTTGACTGTATGGATTACAGATGGAATGACTGTTATATGTGAGTACCGCTTTCTTTGACAGATTCTAGTATGGGTACATATATGTTTTCCCAACCCCAGCACATTAGTTTGCTAATTCCAGATGTATGAAACGCAGGCCTAACTGTATCTAGTATATTGAACGCCAGATAAACTAACTTGGCCTTTTTTAAATAAAAAAAATTCCCTCACTGGAATACTTTCAGTCTTTTGACTGTATGGATTACAGATGGAATGACTGTTATATGTGAGTACCGCTTTATTTGACAGATTCTAGTATGGGTACATATATGTTTTCCCAACCCCAGCACATTAGTTTGCTAATTCCAGATGTATGAAACGCAGGCCTAACTGTATCTAGTATATTGAACGCCAGATAAACTAACTTGGCCTTTTTTAAATAAAAAAAATTCCCTCACTGGAATACTTTCAGTCTTTTGACTGTATGGATTACAGATGGAATGACTGTTATATGTGAGTACCGCTTTCTTTGACAGATTCTAGTATGGGTACATATATGTTTTCCCAACCCCAGCACATTAGTTTGCTAATTCCAGATGTATGAAACGCAGGCCTAACTGTATCTAGTATATTGAACGCCAGATAAACTAACTTGGCCTTTTTTAAATAAAAAAAATTCCCTCACTGGAATACTTTCAGTCTTTTGACTGTATGGATTACAGATGGAATGACTGTTATATGTGAGTACCGCTTTCTTTGACAGATTCTAGTATGGGTACATATATGTTTTCCCAACCCCAGCACATTAGTTTGCTAATTCCAGATGTATGAAACGCAGGCCTAACTGTATCTAGTATATTGAACGCCAGATAAACTAACTTGGCCTTTTTTAAATAAAAAAAAAATTCCCTCACTGGAATACTTTATGGCTTTTGACTGTATGGATTACAGATGGAATGACTGTTATATGTGAGTACCGCTTTCTTTGACAGATTCTAGTATGGGTACATATATGTTTTCCCAACCCCAGCACATTAGTTTGCTAATTCCAGATGTATGAAACGCAGGCCTAACTGTATCTAGTATATTGAACGCCAGATAAACTAACTTGGCCTTTTTTAAATAAAAAAAATTCCCTCACTGGAATACTTTCAGTCTTTTGACTGTATGGATTACAGATGGAATGACTGTTATATGTGAGTACCGCTTTCTTTGACAGATTCTAGTATGGGTACATATATGTTTTCCCAACCCCAGCACATTAGTTTGCTAATTCCAGATGTATGAAACGCAGGCCTAACTGTATCTAGTATATTGAACGCCAGATAAACTAACTTGGCCTTTTTTAAATAAAAAAAAAATTCCCTCACTGGAATACTTTATGGCTTTTCACTGTATGGATTACAGGTGGACTGGTATTAGTAGGGGTGACACAAGCACACCCAAGTCCCTGATGTAGGATTTCTATGGCACAGACCACTATTACAAGTGATTAATGGACGTTGGGAGAGATTGTGCTGCAGCACTAGTCCCAAGATGGCCGCCGCCTATCAGCCCAGTAACATGTGCCACAAAATGGTCTGCACAACCTTTAAAAAAAATGGCCTTGGACTGTGCTGCTAAATCGCTATTGGTCTGAATCCCAGGTGTAGATGTCTGACTTGTTTGGAGCTTTGGAATGCACACTGTGGCAGCTTCTGCTGCAGCACTACAAGTCGCAAAATGGCGGCCGGCGGTCAGCCCAGGTACATGTGGATGGAAAAATCACTCTGGCCACTCTAAAAATAGCCAATCCCTATCAAAAAAGCAGCTCAGCTGCAGTTGTTCAGATGAATCACAGGTGGAGGAGAGAAATTTGCTTCCAGTTATTCAATTATCCCTGCCTATTCTCGCCCTAGCATCAGCTGCGTCTATCCCTGTTCTATTCACATCGGGAGTGAGCACGTCCTGACGTGCGCACAAGCTTATAAAGAGGCTGAGTCACATGCTGCACTTGGCCAATCACAGCCTTGCCAATAGTAGGCATGGCTGCGATGGCATCTTAGGGCAAGTAGTATGATGCATGTTGATTGGCTGCTTTGCAGCCTTTCAAAATGCGCCAAAATACATGCCGAACGACGAACCCGAACCCGAACTTTTACGAAAAAGTTCGGGTTCGGGTCCGTGTCACGAACACCCCAAAATTCGGTACGGACCCGAACTATGCTCGAACTGTTCGCTCAACACTACATATCATTACTTCCAGGACTCCCTGTTCTTCTGTACTCTGAAGATAGTTCTTAATTACATTGACTGTATGTTTGGGGTCATTGCCCTTGGCTTGACACATGGAAAGGGAGGGACTATAGTACAAATAACTTGGCCAGAAGCACATTCAGCTTCTGCCCTGTTAGATGAGTGCACACATACTGTTGTCTCTTTGCAATTGCCTCAGTGATCAATTACGGGCGAAACACATGAGAAGTAGTAGAAGGACGAGGAGCATTAGACCAGTAGAAGATGGGAAGGAAACCTAGCTCTCTTCTACTGAGGTGGCGGAGCCCTGACTGTTGGAGAAGGGGTGCGGGCTGCTGAGAGATGCATCAGGGTGTACCACTACATTAGCACCACGGTTTTCCCAGGCCACTTTATGGTGCCGTTCCATTTGTTGATGCAGGATGGTGGTACCAACATTGGCAACCTGGCTGTGCTTCACCTTCTGCTCATAGATCCTACATACGGCCATGCTGACATCCTCAAGCGACTTAATAAAAAATTCACACACCCGCGAGTATGGAATTTTATAACCACCACTCTGTGCTGACTGCCTGCCACTGCTTCTATGAAGCCATGCACCGCTAGTTGTTTCAAGATAGGTAAGCTCCAGAGTTGAAGAAGGTCTACCCTGGGCACGTTTGGCTTCAGATTTCACACTGCCTCCACCCTGCTGGCTCGAGGCCACGCTTGCACCTTTCTGGCTCAGAGGAAAGCTGTGACCCTGCCCCTGACTCACAGGCAAGGCCACCCTCACCCCCTGATAATGATGATGAAGCCCCCTCTTCACCCGGATCCCATGTGCGTTTGGCTTAATCATCTTCCACTACTGTCTGCTCATCACTTATGTCACCCTCACCAGTCAAATGGCTTATTCACCCCAATTTGTGAATCAGGGCATAATAGAATTTCTTATCTATTAAATGAGGTGGACACCCCAATAACAGTAAAATTAAACAGCTTTTTAACCCACATTTGAGAATCAAGGTCTAATAAAAATCTATTAAACAAGGTGACCACCCCAATAACAGTATTATTAGACAGTTTAATAATCCAAGGAGAAGGAATAAATGATAGCGGCACTCACCAATATGCGGCAAAATTATTTTTTATTTTCAATGAAAGTAGAAGTTACAGAGGGCTGGGGCGGACAGTGCGTAGAAACACTGAGTGATCAGCTGGCGACGGCCGTTTCGCGCTCCTGCGCTTCTTCTGGCCTCTGACAAAGTCGCGCTACCCATGCGCTCATTTAAATGCGTCCGCGTTGCCTCGGCAACCAAAGACGCTAAAAACATATACCCCGTCCGCTACGGAACGAGGAGGGTAGAAAAATAACTTTCCCTGACAACCAAATGTACCTATATCGCGTGCGTGGTCCTCTATCTGTATAAACAAACACTGAGATCATTTCGATCGTTTAGTCCCAATAGACCCCATAGCAGCAGTGCGGATAATCCACTCCGCCTCCTTCTGCAAGAGGAGGCGGTCCTTATCTCCACCTAATACTGGGGCAGGGACATGTTCAAGGGCAGCGAATTTTAGACATTTAGTATTATAATCATGTTTAGTGCGGATATGGTCAATAAGCCTGGGGCAACCTTTTCCTGACTTCACTGAATTAATATGCTCCCTGAATCTCTCGTACATAGGGCGGATTGTCTTCTCTATGTAGAAGGATCCACAGGAGCATAGTACCAGGTATACCACGTATTTTGTTCTACATGTGGTGAATTGCTTAACCCTAATACCCGCAAAGAAAAAATACTTGCCCTGTAAAGCATATTGACAAAAAGAGCAGTCCCCACATTTATAACCTCCTATTGGTGTACGCTCAGTGAGGCAATTGCTAGCCTTATTCTCCTTAAGTCTACTTCTCATCAACTTATCTTTAATCGTATGATACCTTTTGAAGGTGATAAGAGGTTTGTTGCATGTTAAATCTTGGAGCCCCTCTTCATTCTTGAGGATGTCCCAATTTTTAAGTACAACCTGTTTTATGGTGTCTGCTAAATGGCTGTATTTAAAGGCAAATGCGAACCTATTTGTGGCACTTTTTTTAGAAGTATTTTTCTTCTTTAGTAGTTCACACTGTGTGAATTGGCCTGCTCTCTCTAGCGCTGCGTTTAATTCTGATTCCGGGTATCCTCTGTGTAGGAGTCTCTCCTTCAATTCCTGGGCCTGCATAGTGTACCCTGCTTCTGTGCTGTTAATAGGTTTCAAGTGCACAAATTGTCCAAAAGGGAACCGCCCTTTTTACGCTACGTGGATGATAACTGTCATAATGGAGTAATGAATTTGTGGCGGTGGGTTTGCGAAAACCGGTGGTGACAAAAGTGCCCTCGTCAATGGTTACACGTACATCGAGGAAATCCAAAGTGGTTCCTCCGAAGTTTAGTGTAAATTTCATTTTCATTTCATTATGATGATTTAAGAACTGGACAAACTCCTCACACACCTGTTGCGAACCTTGCCAAACCATAAAGACGTCATCAACGTAGCGTAAAAAGAGCTTGATATGCTGCAAAAATGGATTTGAGGTAGAACAGACATAGTGGTCTTCAAAGAATGCCAAGTATAAATTGGCGAATGTGCAAGACACAGGTGTGCCCATGGCCGTACCATAGATCTGCCTGTACCAGCACCCCCCAAAAGTAAACACATTGTTGCTGAGTACAAAATTAAGTGCTTCCTAGACAAAGGTACAATAGATAGCACTCTTGTCAGTTTTGCTCAACACCTTGATGACTGCCTGTACACCCTCCCTGTGTGGTATACGGGTGTAGAGGCTTTCCACATCAAGGGACACCAAGTTAAAATCTTCCTGCCACTGGAAATCCTTCAGTGCTTCCAGGAAGGCGTTGGTGTCTAGCAAATATGTAGGGGCATGAGACAAGAGCGGTCTCAAGAGCCAGTCCAGGTATTTAGACAATGGTTCAGTCACTGACCCTATCCCCGCCATAATAGGGTGGCCAGGGGGTTGGGTCAGTGACTTGTACCATGTAGGTTTTTTGGGGGATGGTAGTACAAGCCGATCAATAATACGTGCCGTAAAAATCGACCTCAATGTAACGTGTTAGCAACAAGTCTTTGAAGACCGCTATGTCTGTTCTACCTCAAATCCATTTTTGCAGCATATCAAGCTCTTTTTATGCTACGTGGATGACGTCTTTATGGTTTGGCAAGGTTCGCAACAGGTGTGTGAGGAGTTTGTCCAGTTCTTAAATCATCATAATGAAATGAATATGAAATTTACACTAAACTTCGGAGGAACCACTTTGGATTTCCTCGATGTACGTGTAACCATTGACGAGGGCACTTTTGTCACCACCGGTTTTCGCAAACCCACTGCCACAAATTCATTACTCCATTATGACAGTTATCATCCACGTAGCGTAAAAAGGGCGGTTCCCTTTGGACAATTTGTGCACTTGAAACGTATTAACAGCACAGAAGCAGGGTACACTATGCAGGCCCAGGAATTGAAGGAGAGACTCCTACACAGAGGATACCCGGAATCAGAATTAAACGCAGCCCTAGAGAGAGCAGGCCAATTCACACAGGGTGAACTACTAAAGAAGAAATATACTTCTAAAAAAAGTGACACAAGTAGGTTCGCATTTGCCTTTAAATACAGCCCTTTAGCAGACACCATAAAACAAATTGTACTTAAAAATTGGGACATCCTCAAGAATGAAGAGGGGCTCCAAGATTTAACATGCAACAAACCTCTTATCACCTTCAAAAGGTGCCATACGATTAAAGATAAGTTGATGAGGAGTAGACTTAAAGAGGACCTTTCACCGATTATTACACTATGAACTAACTATACAGACATGTAGAGCGGCGCCCGGGGATCTCACTGCACTTACTATTATCCCCGGGCGCCGCTCCGTTCTCCCGCTATGCCCTCCGGTATCTCCGCTCACTAAGTTATAGTAGGCGGAGATTCCAGTCACTAAGTTATGGTAGGCGGAGTCTGCCCTTGTTCTGCTCTAGCACTGGCCAATCGCAGCGCAGAGCTCACAGCCTGGGAGGTTATTTTCTCCCAGGCTGTGAGCTCTGAAAATGCGATTGGCCAGCGCTACAGAAGAACAAGGGCAGACTCCGCCTACCATAACTTAGTGAACGGAGATACCGGAGGGCATAGCGGGAGAACGGAGCGGCGCCCGGGGATAATAGTAAGTGCAGTGAGATCCCCGGGTGCCGCTCTCCATGTCTGTATAGTTAGTTCATAGTGTAATAATCGGTGAAAGATCCTCTTTAAGGAGAATAAGGCTAGCAATTGCCTCACTGAGCGTACACCAATAGGAAGTTATAAATGTGGGGACTGCTCTTTTTGTCAATATACTTTACAGGGCAAGTATTTGTTATTTGCGGGTATTAGGCATAGGGTTAAGCAATTCACCACATGTAGAACAAAATACCTGGTATACCTGGTACTATGCTCCTGTGGATCCGCACTAGACATGATTATAATACTAAATGTCTAAAATTCGCTGCCCTTGAACATGTCCCCGCCCCAGTACTAAGTGGAGATAGGGACCGCCTCCTCTTGCAGAAGGAGGCGGAGTGGATTATCCGCACTGCTGCTATGGCTAAATGATCGAAATGATCTCAGTGTTTGTTTATACAGATAGAGGACCACGCACGCGATATAGGTACATTTGGTTGTCAGGGAATGTTATGGTTCTACCCTCCTCGTTCCGTAGCGGACGAGGTATATATTTTTAGCGTCCTTGGTTGCCGAGGCAACGCGGACGCATTTAAATGAACGCATGGGTAGCGCGACTTTGCCAGAGGCCAGAAGAAGCGCAGGAGCGCAAAACGGCCGTTGCCCGCTGATCACTCGGTTTTTCTACGCACTGTCCGCCCCAGCCCTCTGTAACTTCTACTTTCATTGAAAATAAAGAAGAATTTTGCCGCATATTGGTGAGTGCCGCTATCATTTATTCCTTCTCCTTGGATTATTGCATGATTTTCTGTGGACTTTCACATAGCAGAGCACCACTATACATTGCACCACCTGACTGGGTCTCACAGTTTATCGTCCCGCACCTGTGATCTGACAATTAGCAGTGCCGCCTCAGATTTCTCTGTATGCTGTATTATTAGACAGTTTATTCACCCTAATTTGAGAATTAAGGTGTAATAGAATTGCTTATTTATTAAACATGGTGCGGCACCCCAATAACAGCAAAAATAGACAGCTTATTTAGCCCAATTTGAGAACCAAGACCTAATGGAAATCCTTATCTATAAAACAAGGTGGACACACCAATAACAGTAAAATAGCTTATTTACCCCAATTAGAGAATCAAGGCCTAATAGAATTGCTTATTTATTAAACAATAACAAGCTGAACTGGATGGACAGATGTCATTTTTCAGCCTTATAAACTATGTTACTATAAGATGGGTTTTTGACCCAGAGAATTATTCTGATTGCCATATTGGAGTCAAGGAAAATTGCCTTCTACTAGGGTTGAACGAACCCGAACTGTAAAGTTCGGGTTCATACCGAACTTTATGATTTTTGGACCCCGGACCCGAACCCGAACATTTTCGTAAAAGTTCTGGTTCTGGTTCGGTGTTCATCGCTTTCTTGGCGCTTTTTGAAAGGCTGCACAGCAGCCAATCAACAAGCGTCATACTACTTGCCCGAAGAGGCCATCACAGCAATGCCTACTAATGGCATGGCTGTGATTGGCCAGAGCAGCATGTGACCCAGGCTCTATATAAGCTTGGGTCACATAGCGCTGCACGTCACTCTGCTGATACAAGTATAGGGAGAGGATGCTGCTGGACTTGTGATTTCAGGGAGAGCATAGGAGAGAATCTAACTCAGCGATCTACAGACAAATAGTTGTGTGGGTGCAGGGCACTATCGTTTTACCCTGCCCTGAGCTCATTGACCAAAAATATGAACTTTTAGTATTCTGTTAGTTAGGTGGGTGGCGGCTGCGGCGGCCATTTTATGCATGCTCAGTGCAACAGCACTGCATCTGAGCTTTTGGGGCATTGCAAATCACCATTTTTGGGGGGGCAAACTACAACATCTGGATTAGTCATTGTGCAATTTAAGCTAGAAATACACCCATCATTTTCTGGGGTTTGAAAAACACACATTTTTTTTTCAAAAAACAGTATTTGCCAGATCTGCAAGTGTTAAATTCAAGTTAAATATATACAGCATTCATATTCTGTTAGCAAAAAAACACTTTTTGGGCAATCTACAACATCTGTATTAGTCAGTGGTGTGCATTTTAAGCTAGAAATACACCTATCATTTTATGGGGTTTGAAAAACACACTTATTTGACAAATAACACTATTTTCAGGCCTTGCAGTATCAGCACGTGTGAAATTACAGGGTTTATACTGCTGTCAAATTCAGTTGTTAAACAAACAGTCGTTTGGACTCCAAAAATTTAGTTGGCAGCCTTTGATGCAGATGTCATTGTGAGATACACCCTTAATACATTTGGGTTACATTCAGAGATTTTAAATACCGCCATTTGGTGCACCAATATTGAATTCAGGCCTGCAGAGGTTCAGGCAGTGTGAGATACCCACTCTACATACAGGGGTTTGAATTAGGCATTTGAAATACAGCCATTTTAAATACCGCCTTTTTGTGCAAAGATATATTTACTTCAGGCCTACACTGATTCAGGTCGTTTGTGATCCCCCACTATACATACAGGGGCTTGAATTAGGCATTTGAAATACAGTCATTTGAAATACAGCCTTTTTGTGCAAAGATCTAATTTACTTTCGGCCTACAGAGTTTCAGACCGTGTGAGATATCCCCTACATACAGGGGTTTAAATTAGGCATTTGAAATACAGCCTTTTTGTGCAAAGATCATATTTACTTCAGGCCTACAGAGGTTCAGACCGTGTGAGATACCCCCCTACCTACAGGGGTTTGAATCAGGCATTTGAAATACAGCCATTTGAAATACAGCCTTTTTGTGCAAAGATATATTTACTTCAGGCCTACACTGGTTCAGACCGTGTGAGATCCCCTCTATACATACAGGGGTTTGAAATAGGCATTTGAAATACAGCCTTTTTGTGCAAAGATATATTTACTTCAGGCCTACACTGTTTCAGGTCGTTTGTGATCCCCACTATACATACAGGGGCTTGAATTAGGCATTTGAAATACAGTCATTTGAAATACAGCCTTTTTGTGCAAAGATCATATTTACTTCAGGCCTACAGTGGTTCAGACCGGGTGAGATATCCCCCTACATACAGGGGTTTAAATTAGGCATTTGAAATACAGCCATTTGAAATACTGCCTTTTTGTGCAAAGATATATTTACTTCAGGCCTGCACAGGTTCAGACCGTGTGAGATACCCCCCTACATACAGGGGTTTGAATCAGGCATTAAAAATACAGCCAAATTAAATACCGCCTTTTTGTGCAAAGATATATTTACTTCAGGCCTACACAGGTTCAGACTGTGTGAGATACCCCCCTACATACAGGGGTTTGAATCAGGCATTAAAAATACAGCCAAATTAAATACCGCCTTTTTGTGCAAAGATATATTTACTTCAGGCCTACACTGATTCAGGGCGTTTGTGATCCCCCCTATACATACAGGGTTTTGATTCAGCCATTTGAAATACAGCCATTTGAAATGCAACCTTTTTGTGCAAAGATATATTTACTTCAGACCTACAGAGGTTCAGGCCCTCTGAGATACTACCTCTACATACAGGGTTTTGAATCAGGCATTTGAAATACAGCCATTTGGTGCAAATAAATCTTTAATTCAGGCCTACACTGATTCAGGGCGTGTGTGATCCCTCTATACATACAGGGGTTTGATTCAGCCATTTGAAATACAGCCATTTAAAATACAGCCATTTGAAATACAGCCATTCTGTGCAAATAAATCTTTAATTGAGGCCTAGTCTGGTTCAGGCCATGTGAGAGACACCCTTTACATACTGTCGTTCTTTTTTACTATTAATTAAACACCCATTTAGGGCAAGATCCTAAAATAAAAAAATATGAGTAGAGCGTCAAATAAGGGACGTGGCCCAGGTCGTGGTGCTGCTGGTGGAACTCCTGTTGCAGGTAGAGGACGTGGTCGATCTGTGCGAGCTACACGCACAAGTGAAACCCCTTCCTCAGGTGCGAGTAGGCGACAAAACCTGCAGCGGTATTTGGTCGGGCCTAATGCTGCTCTACGAATGGTGAGGCCTGAACAAGTACAGGCGATAGTAGATTGGGTTGCTGACAGTGGATCCAGTTCCTTCACATTGTCTCCCACCCAGTCTCCTGCTGAAAGACCACAGTTGGCACCTGCAGCCAATGTCCATCAGTCTTTCACCTCACCCCCTTGCAAATCAGCCAAGCAGTCTGAGCCCCAAGTCATGCAGCAGTCTCTTCTGCTTTTTGATGACTCTGTTAGCAGGGTTTCTCAGGGCCATCCACCTAGCCCTGCCCCAGAAGTGGAAGAGATTGAGTGCACCGATGCCCAACCACTTTTTTTTCAAGATAAGTACATGGGAGGACCATCGCAGCACGTCTCGGATGATGATGAAACACAGGTGCCAACTGCTGGGGCTTTCGAAAGCGTGCAGACCGACAAGGAAGTCAGGGGTGAAGACTGGGTGGAAGATGATGTGGAGGACGATGAGGTCCTCGACCCCACATGGAATCAAGGTCATGCGAGTGACCGATGTAGTTCGGAGGAAGAGGCGGTGGTTGCACAGAGCCACCAGAACAGCAGAAGAGGGAGCAGGGTGCAAAAGCGGAGCGGCCGTCCCCTAGACAGTACGCCTGCTACTGCCCACCACAGCAAGGGACCGAGCACACCAAAGCCAGCTCCAAGGAGTTCCCTGCCGTGGCAGTTCTTCAGACAATGTGCTGACGACAAGACACAAGTGGTTTGCACGCTGTGCAATCAGAGCCTGAAGCGAGGCATAAACGTTCTCAACCTGAGCACAACCTGCATGACCAGGCATTTAAGTGCAAAGCACTAGCTGCAGTGGAGTAGACACCTCAAAAACCAAGAAAGGTCTCTGGCTCCTCCTGCTTCCTCTTCTGCTGCAGTCGCGGCCTCTTCATCCACCTCTGGAGGGACAGTGCCACGTTGCACCCCACAAACAGAGGATCTGCCAGCAACACCAACACCTGGGTCACCAAGCATCTCTACAATGTCTCACGGAAGCGTTAAGCTCTCCATATCCCAAACACTGGAGAGGAAGAGGAAGTACCCACCCGCGATCCCTAGCCCTGAATGCCAGCATTTCTAAATTACTTGCCTTTGAAATGCTGTCATTCCGTCTGGTGGAGACGGATAGTTTTAAAGGCCTTATGGCGGTGGCTGTCCCACAGTACGTCGTGCCCAGCCGCCACTACTTTTCAAGGCGAGCCATCCCTTCCCTTCACAACCAAGTAGGGGACAAAATCAGGTGTGCACTGAGCAACGCCATCTGTGGCAAGGTGCACCTGACTACGGATACGTGGACCAGTAAGCACGGTCAGGGCCGTTATATCTCAATAACAGCACACTGGGTAAATGCAGTGGCGGCTGGGCCTGAGGTGGATAGCAGTTTGGCGCATGTCCTTCCACCACCGAGGATTGCAGGGCGCTTCAGTTTGCCTCCTGTTGCTTCCTTCTCCTACTACGCTTCCTCATCCTCTACCAGCTCCTCATCCGGTCAGCGTAACACCTTCACCACCAACTTCAGCACAGCCAGGGGTAAACGACAGCAGGCAGTTTTAAAACTTATCTGTTTGGGGGACACCGCGCAGGAGCTGTGGACGGGCCTTGAACAACAGACCGATGAGTGGTTTGTGCCAGTCAGCCTCAAGCCCGGCCTGGTGGTGTGCGATAATGGGCGAAATCTCGTAGCAGCTCTGGGACTCGCCGCTTTAACGCACATCCCTTGCCTGGCGCATGTGCTGAATTTGGTAGTGCAGAGATTCCTTAAAAATTACCCCGACATGTCAGAGCTGCTGCATAAAGTGTGGGCCATCTGTGCGCGCTTTCGGCGTTCTCACACTGCTGCTGCTCGCCTGTCAGCGCTGCAGCGTAACTTCGGCCTTCCCGCTCACCGCTTCATATGCGACGTGCCCACAAGGTGGAACTCCACCTTGCACATGCTGGCCAGACTGTGCGAGCAGCAGCAGGCGATAGTGGAGTTTCAGCTGCAGTACACACGGGTGAGTCGCTCGGCGGAACAGCACCACTTCACCACCAATGACTGGGCCTCCATGCGAGACCTGTGTTCCTTGTTGCGCTGTTTCAAGTACTCCACCAGCATGGCCAGTGCCGATAACGCCGTTCCCAGCGTAATTATCCCGCTTCTATGCCTCCTTGAAAAAATGCTCCTGGCGATGATGGAAGAGGATGTGGCACAGGAGGAGGAGGAGGAAGAGGGATGATTTCGTAGGGTTTCCGTCCAGTCATTCCCAAGTGGCTCCGAGGGTGGGTTTCTGCACCCACAAACCCAAGATGCACAATTGTCCAGCCAGGGCACAGTTCTGGAGGATGAGGAGGTGGAGGATGAGGAGGAACCATGTTCACAGCAGGGTGGCACCCAGACCAGCTCATGGCCATCACTGGTGCATGGATGGGGGGATACAGAGGACACAAACGATACACCTCCCACAGAGGACAGCTTTTCGTTGCCTCTGGGCAGCCTTGCACACATGAGCGATTACATGCTGCAGTGTCTCCGCAACGACCGCAGAGTTGCCCACATTCTAACTTGTGCTGATTACTGGATGGCCACGCTGCTGGATCCCCGTTACAAGGACAACGTACCGTCCTTAATTCCGTCACTGGAGCGTGATCGTAAGATGCGCGAGTACAAGCGCACGCTGGTAGACGCGCTGCTGGTGGCATTCCCACCTGACAGCGGGGGCACAGTGGAAGCACAGGGCGAAGGCAGAGGACGAGGAAGAGGTCGCCAACACAGCTGGGGCACCGCCAGCACCTCAGAAGGCAGGGTTAGCATGGCCGACATGTGTAAAAGCTTTGTCAGCACGCCACAACAACTAGCACCACCAGCTGATATGGAACGTCTTAGCAGGAGGCAGCATATCACCAACACACGTACTGAATGACAGGTCTGCCCCCTTCAACTTCTGGGTCTCCAAATTGGGCACATGGCCTGAGCTTGCCCTTTACGCCTTGGAGGTGCTGGCCTGCCCTGCAGCCAGTGTATTATCTGAACGTGTGTTTAGCACGGCAGGGGGCGTCATCACAGACAAGCGCAGCCGTCGGTCCACAGCCAATGTGGACAAGCTCACGATCATTAAAATGAACCAGGCTTGAATCCCACAAGACTTGTCTGTACCTTGTGCAGAATAGACATTTATACCACCATCAAACATACATTCTTGTACTCAAGTCAAGTGCAATGATTCTTTGTTTTCTTTTTTTTTATTTGTCACAATATTTTGGGGGCTACCTACCCAATATAAAAAAAACATTGTTGACTACCTCCTCCTCCTCCATTGCTGCCTCAACCTACAACACCACATTCACCGCCTCCTCAACCTCCGACTCCATATCCACCTCCTTCTCTGAGTTGCAGGATAATCATTTGTAATTTTTAGTTATTTTATTTTAAGTAATTTCCCTATCCACATTTGTTTGCAGAGCAGTTGCTATGCTCTTAAGCACATTTTACTGCCTTTTACTTCCCTGTAGCCTTTTCAAGGACTATTTTATAGCCATTTTAATACAAAAAAGTGCCAATTTTAAAGGCCTAAATTGAAAAAATTCTTATTTTCAATTGTCGGGTGACATTTTACCATTTTTGGCGTATACAAACCCCTACTGAGCCTGGGTGACATTGGCCTAAATCTCTCAAAATCCTCTGTTCTATTGCTGGGTTACATGAACCCCCTTTTGCCATGAATGAACCCCTGCTGTGCCTGGGTGACAGGGGCCTAAATCTCTCAAAATCCTCTGTTCTATTGCTGGGTGAAAAGATCCCACTTTTGCAATGAATGAACCCCTGCTGTGCCTGGGTGACATGGGCCTAAATCTCTCAAAATCGTCTGTTGTATTGCTGGGTGACAAGAACCCCCTTTTGACGTGAATGAACCCCTGCTCTGCATTGCTGACAGGGGCCTAAATTTAGTGAAAACATCTGTTACTGATCGGAAGATGCGCGACTACAAGCGCACGCTGATGACGGCATTCCCACCTGACAGCGGGGGCACAGTGGAAGCACAAGGCGAAGGCAGAGGAGGAGGTAGAGGTCGCCAACACAGCTGGGGCACCGCCAGCACCTGAGAAGGCAGGGTTAGCATGGCCAAAATGTGGAAAAGCTTTGTCAGCCTTGGAGGTGCTGACCTGCCCTGCAGCCAGTGTATAGTGTGAGCGTGTGTTTAGCACGGCAGAGAGCATTATCACAGGCCGCAGCCAATGTGGAAAAGCTTACGTTTATTAAAATGAACCAGACATGGATCCCACAGGACTTGTCCGTACCTTGTGCAGAATAGACATTTATACCGGCCTCAACCATCCATTCTTGTACTCAAGTGCACTTATTCTTTGTTTTATTTTGTTATATGTCCCAATATTTTGGGGGATACCCCAATTTAAAAATAAAAAATAACACAAATCAGTGTTGGCTACCTATTTGTCACGATGGTATCAAGAGCCACGTCTGACTCCGTTATACCCGGGGTCAGGAAGTCGCAGCGGGTGGCTGCGCGCTCTATATCTAAAGATCATGGTGTTTCTTAGTTATTGTTTTCTGTGTTTGCCTTGCTATCCTTTTTGTCTCTCTCAGGGATCCGTAGCTTCTCCTCCTCAGCTGTTTCTTGTCTGCCACTCCCTACCTCCTTATATTCTCCCCTCACACTTCTCTAGTTGCCAGTTATAGAGCTTCCTGCCTGGACATCTATACTGACCCACTGGAGTGGTTAATCCTGGTTGTTGTTCCTGTGTGCTACCCTCCGGATCCCTGTTTGGCTTATTGTTGTCTCTTGTTGTCGCTCACCTGGGAATATATGTTGAGTCTGTGTTGTCTGTCCTCCCCTTGGTGTTTTCCCTTAGAGTTAGTGGTGCGGACTAGTGTTCCCATCGCCCTGTTCACTACCTAGGGCTCAGCTCAGGGAAAGCCAGGGCTTTAGGCACGTGATCGGCGTACGGGTGAGGAACCCGTCTAGGGACGTCAGGGCAGCCAGGTGCCAGCCGCCAGGTGAGTCAGGGGTCACCATCTTCCCTCTCACTTGGGCAGGGCCTTCCTCGTTCCCTCCCTCTGTGTCACGTATGTGATAGCCACGCCGACCGTGATATTATAACTGGCCCTTACTTTTTGAGAAAAATAAAAAATAAAATTTATTTTTTATTTTTTGTTTGTTGTTTTTTTTTTCTCTCTCTACTTAGAATCCAATATGGATCCTATTGATGCCTTGGCAGAACAGCTTCAAAGCCTGTCTTTGGAGGTGGCAGGATTGAAGGCGTCTGTTCTCCAACAACAGCAGCAAATGCAGCAGACCGCACCCCCAGCGGTTGCTATGGGTAACCAGGTTGTCACTGAACCCAAGGTTGCTCTTCCCGACAGATTTTCTGGGGGAAGGGACAAATTTGCAACGTTCCGTGAGGCCTGCAAATTATATTTTAAGTTGCGCCCTTACTCCTCAGGTCATGAAGAACAGCGGGTAGGGATTGTCATTTCCCTGCTTCAGGGGGATCCGCAATCCTGGGCGTTCTCGTTACCCCCTGGTTCTCAGGCTCTTCGGTCAGTGGAGGGATTTTTTGGGGCTTTGGGTCTCATATATGATGACCCTGACCGAGTCGCCCTGGCTGAGTCGAAGTTACGGAGACTCCTACAGGGAGATCGGTCAGCTGAGGAATATTGCTCAGAGTTCCGTAGGTGGGCTACGGATACTCAGTGGAACGTCCCGGCTCTCAGGAGTCAGTTCTGCTCTGGGTTATCTGAAAGGGTTAAGGATGCACTGGCGCTGTATGAGACCCCCCTTTCCCTTGATGCTGTTATGTCCCTCTCTATCAGAATAGATAGACGTCTTAGGGAGAGATTCAAAATTCCGGAGCAATTGGTTACCTCTCCCAAGCAACAGTCAGCCTGTACTGACTTAGATGAGCCTATGCAGCTAGGCGGAACTTCTCGTCAGGTCCGTCCTCCCGAGATTCGCCGTAGGGGGGGGGGCTTGTTTTTTCTGTGGGGGGAGGGGTCATTTCATTAATGTCTGTCCCTCCTTTCTCAAAAACAAAAGACCGTCGGAAAACTACTAACCCCGGGCTGTGCGGAGGATGTCAGCCGGGGGGTATACGTTTCCTCCATACGAACATCTCAATTTGTGTTACCAGCGGTCATTGTTTTTGGTGTTAAGACGGAGTCTATTTCTGTTTTTCTAGACAGTGGAGCAGGGGTAAACTTGATTGATGCCCATTTTGCCCGCACTATGGGTTTGTCTCTCTGTACGCTGCAGAGACCTATTCCCGTATTCGCTATAGATTCTGCTCCTCTGTCTCAGAGAAACCTCACCCACATTGTTCGTAATTTACACCTTCGGGTAGGGGACCACCATAATGAGTGTCTTTCATGTTACGTTCTGGAGGGCCTTCCCTCTCCGGTGGTATTGGGTCTTCCCTGGTTGGTAGCGCACAATCCAGTGGTGGATTGGCAGGCCAGGGAGATATTGGAGTGGAGTGAGCATTGCAGAGAGAATTGCTTAAATAACAATTGCTTAATCGCCTCCATAGCTTCCCTACCTACATTTATTTCGGACTTTGAGGACGTTTTTTCTGAAAAGGGTTGTCAGAAACTACCACCTCATCGTCCTTATGATTGCCCGGTTAACCTGATTCCCGGGGCAAAATTACCCAAGTCCAGGTTGTATAATCTTTCGGGTCCCGAGAGACAAGCCATGAAAGATTATATCTCCGAGAGTCTGGCTAAGGGACACATCAGACCCTCTTCTTCACCCGTGGCTGCAGGGTTTTTCTTTGTTAAAAAGAAAGATGGGGGCCTGCGTCCTTGCTTAGATTTCCGTGAGTTAAACCAGATAACCATCCGTGACCCATACCCTCTTCCTCTCATTCCTGACCTTTTTAATCAGATTGCGGGTGCTAAGTGGTTCTCCAAACTTGATCTTAGGGGGGCCCACAATCTGATTCGTATCAGGGAAGGGGATGAGTGGAAGACAGCTTTTAACACCCCTGAGGGGCATTATGAAAATCTTGTTATGCCTTTCGGTCTGACCAATGCCCCTGCTGTCTTCCAACATTTCGTTAATGATATTTTTAGTCATCTCATCGGCAGGTTTGTAGTCATATACCTAGATGATATCTTAATTTATTCGGCTGATCTGAAAACACATGAGGTGCATGTCAGGCAAGTACTGCAGGTCCTACGGACGAATAAATTATATGCGAAAATTGAAAAATGTGTCTTCGCTGTTCAGGAATTACAGTTCCTGGGATATCTATTATCTGCTTCAGGTTTCCGCATGGATCCTGGGAAGGTCCAGGCAATTTTAGATTGGGATCTTCCTGAGAACCTTAAAGCCCTACAACGGTTTTTGGGTTTCGCTAATTTCTATAGAAAGTTCATTAAAAATTATTCAGTGATCGTTAAACCCCTTACCGACACGGTGATTACGGATCACAAGAACCTTCTGTACCTAGAATCGGCTAAACGTCTCACCCCTAGACAAGCTAGGTGGTCGCTATTCTTTACCAGATTTAACTTTGTAATCACCTATCGTCCTGGGGCAAAAAATACTAAGGCAGACGCATTATCTCGTAGTTTCCCTGGAGGGGGTAATGTTTGTGATCCGGTACCTATTTTACAAAGAGGAGTGGTTGTCTCTGCTGTACACTCTGTTCTAGAGGGAAAGGTGTTAGAGGCTCAGGGGGACGCCCCGGCCTCTTGCCCCTCAGAGAAATTGTTTGTACCGTTAAACCTGCGTCTTGAATTATTAAAAGAACATCATAATTCGGCACTTGCTGGACACCCGGGTAGTAAAGCAACCTTGGAGCTTTTATCTCGTCGTTTTTGGTGGCCAAGGTTGCGTCAGGATGTAATGGATTTCGTGTCTACTTGTTCTACTTGTGCACGCGCGAAAGTCTCTCATACACGTCCAGCAGGGTCTTTATTGCCACTTTTCATCCCCAATAGGCCATGGACACATCTGTCAATGGATTTCATCACTGACTTACCGTTGTCGGCGGGTAAAACAGTTATCTTGGTAGTAGTAGACAGGTTTAGCAAAATGGTACACTTTATTGCGCTACCCGCCCTTCCTAATGCTAAAACTCTCGCTCAGGTGTTTATCAGTGAAATCGTGAAGCTTCACGGGGTCCCTTCCGATGTGGTTTCGGATCGGGGAACCCAGTTTATTTCTAAGTTTTGGAAAGCTTTTTGTTCCCGTTTGGGGGTTCACTTGTCCTTTTCCTCAGCTTTCCATCCTCAGTCGAATGGACAGACTGAGCGTACCAACCAAAACCTAGAAACATATTTAAGGTGTTTTGTGTCTGAAAACCAAGAGTTGTGGTCATCATACTTACCGTTAGCTGAGTTTGCCATAAATAATCATTATCAGGAGTCCACTGGCAAGTCACCATTCCTTGGTGCATACGGTTTTCATCCCCAATTTTGTACTTTCAAAGAGGGGGGGTCTTCTGGGGTTCCCGAAGAGGAAAGGTTTTCTTCATCTCTTTCATCGGTATGGCAGAAGGTGCAAGTTAACTTGAAAAAGATGAGTGGTAAATATAAATGCATGGCCGATAAGAAACGGTCGCCAGGTCCGGACCTAGGAGTGAATGACTATGTGTGGTTGTCTACTAGGAATATTAAGTTGAAGGTTCCTTCTTGGAAACTGGGTCCTAGGTTCATTGGTCCCTATAAAATAGTAGCCGTCATTAACCCTGTGGCTTTTCGCCTGGAGCTACCTCAGACTTTTAAGATCCATAACGTCTTCCATAAATCGTTACTCAAGAAGTATGTTCCACCTCTAGAACCATCGCCGCTGCCACCTCCTCCTGTTATTGTGGATGGTAATCTGGAGTTTCAAATAGCCAGAATTGTTGATTCTCGTCGGGTCCGCCGCTCTCTTCAGTATCTTGTGCATTGGAGGGGTTACGGTCCCGAGGAAAGAATGTGGGTTCCAGCGTCAGAGGTAAACGCCAACAGGTTAATTCAGACTTTCCATGCCTCTCATCCGGAGAGACCTGGTCCTGAGTGTCCGGAGGCCCCTCGTGAAAGGGGGGGTACTGTCACGAAGGTATCAAGAGCCACGTCTGACTCCGTTATACCCGGGGTCAGGAAGTCGCAGCGGGTGGCTGCGCGCTCTATATCTAAAGATCATGGTGTTTCTTAGTTATTGTTTTCTGTGTTTGCCTTGCTATCCTTTTTGTCTCTCTCAGGGATCCGTAGCTTCTCCTCCTCAGCTGTTTCTTGTCTGCCACTCCCTACCTCCTTATATTCTCCCCTCACACTTCTCTAGTTGCCAGTTATAGAGCTTCCTGCCTAGACATCTATACTGACCCACTGGAGTGGTTAATCCTGGTTGTTGTTCCTGTGTGCTACCCTCCGGATCCCTGTTTGGCTTATTGTTGTCTCCTGTTGTCGCCCACCTGGGAATATATGTTGAGTCTGTGTTGTCTGTCCTCCCCTTGGTGTTTTCCCTTAGAGTTAGTGGTGCGGACTAGTGTTCCCATCGCCCTGTTCACTACCTAGGGCTCAGCTCAGGGAAAGCCAGGGCTTTAGGCACGTGATCGGCGTACGGGTGAGGAACCCGTCTAGGGACGTCAGTGCAGCCAGGTGCCAGCCGCCAGGTGAGTCAGGGGTCACCATCTTCCCTCTCACTTGGGCAGGGCCTTCCTCGTTCTCTCCCTCTGTGTCACGTATGTGATAGCCACGCCGACCGTGATACTATTCCTCCTTCACCGCCGCTTCCACCTACACCGCCACGTCAACCTACACTGCCACATCCACCCATCCACCGCCTCCTCAACCTCCTACTCCTAGATCCAGATTGTTATTTTTAATTTTTCTGTATTTTATGTTATTTTAAGTCATTTCCCTATCCACATTTGTTTGCAGAACAGTTGCCATGCTCTTAAGCACATTTTGATACCAAGTCATTTCCCTATCCACATTTGTTTGCAGAACAGTTGCCATGCTCTTAAGCACATTTTGATGCCTTTTGCAGCCCTCTAGCCCTTTCCAGGACTATTTTAGAGCCATTTTAGTGCCCAAAAGTTCGGATCCCCATTGACTTCAATGGGGTTCGGGTTCGGTGTCAAGTTTGGGTCCCGAACCCGAACTTTTTTTTGAAGTTCGGCCGAACTCGTCAAACCCGAACATCCAGGTGTCCGCTCAACTCTAGCTTCTACCTCACAGTTTTTTTTTTTTGCCTTCATCTGGATTAACTTGCAGGATAACAGGCTGAACTGGATGGACAGATGTCTTTTTTCAACCTTATAAACTATGTTACTTATAAACTATGCTACTAAACAAGGAGGGCACCCCAATAACAGTAGTATTAGACAGCTTATTCACCTCAATTTGAGAATCTAGGACTAATAGAATTGCTTATGTTATAAACAAGGTGGACACACCAATAATGGTAGAACTAGACAGCTTATTCATCCCCATTTTAGAATCAAGGTGTAATAGCATTGCTTATCTATTAAACAAGGTGGACACCCCAATAACAGTAGAAGTAGACAGCTTATTCACCCTAATTTAGGAATCAAGGTGTAGAATTGCTTATCTATTAAACAAGGTGCGCACCCCAAAAACAGTTAAATTACATAGCTTATTCACCCCAATTTGAGAATCAAGGCCTAGTAGAATTACTTATCTATTAAACATGGAGGACACCACAATGACAGTAGAACTAGACAGCTTATTCACCCCAATTTGAGAATCAAGGCCTAATGGAATTGCTTATCTATTAACCCCTTAGGGACGCATGACGTCAATTCAGACCTGCGGTTTGCTGCGTTTCCGGTCCATTCAGGTCTCAGATGTCCCGGAAAAAGACTGCGATCGGTGGCGTGATTATACACCACCAATTGCAGTACGAAGATTTGAAGATTTGGCCTTGGTGTTGAATGCTGCTGTCCAGGGTGCTAATTGGTGCAGGGGAGAGAGGCGCGAGATTCAAACTTCCTGCGCTCCTCTCTCCCCTCCTCTTCCTGTTCTGCACGAGCACCCTGCAGCACCGTCCATCACCAGCTCCTGAGTCCCCCTAATCGTCATCCATCACCCTTCTGCACCCATCGCCCTCCAGGTAGGTTAGGGTCAGTGAGGGAGAGGCACCGTTAGGCAGGGATAGAAGGGAAAAGTTAGTTAGGAAAAAATATAAATTCTTTATCTAAACTTTTTGTTTCAGCTTTCAGACCCTAAACCCCCCCTTCCACTTGCAAAAACCCAGTGTCAGGCAATACTGGAGTGGGGACATTCTGTACCAGACCCCACTTTACAGTATGGTCATGACACGTCCCCGGTTTGAGGCCATTCGGAAATGTCTGCATTATTCCGTCTGTATAAGATACGGCCGGTCATCGATCACTTCGGGGCCAAATTTGAGCAGGCCTACGTACCTGGAAGGGAGGTCGCGGTTGATGAGTCTCTCGTTGCGTTCAAGGGGAGACTCAGTTTCCGCCAATACATTCCCACAAAGCGGGCGAGGTATGGCGTGAAGCTATACAAACTTTGTGAGAGTACCTCAGGGTACACTTACAAATTTCGTGTGTACGAGGGGCGAGATTCCCGTATTCAACCCCCAGAATGTGCACCCACTCTGGGTGTTAGTGGGAAACTCGTGTGGGACCTTATGTGCCCACTTCTAGATAAGGGTTACCACCTTTACGTGGATAACTTTTATACTAGCATTCCCTTATTCAGGTCCCTTGCCGCCAGATCCACGTTCGCTTGTGGGACCGTGCGGAAAAATCAACGCAGCCTCCCTGCCCACCCCCTCCAGGTACCTATCACCAGACCCGTGCCCTTACCAGTGGAAACCTGTTGCTGGTCAGGTATAAGGACGAGAGGGATGTCCTTATGGGGTCCACAATCCACGGTAACAGCACCACCCCCATATCTCTGTGCGAGGTACCGCGGCAACTGTCCTCAAGCCCGATTGTATCGTCGACTACAATCGGTATATGGGAGGAGTTGATCTCTCTGATCAAGTCCTCAAGCCATATAATGCCATGCGCAAAACCCGGGCATGGTACAAAAAAGTTGCGGTCTACTTGGTACAGGTTGCCTTGTACAACTCTTTTGTACTATCCCGAAGCGCTGGCAGCACAGGGACATTCCTCCAATTCTATGAGGCAGTCCTCAAAGACCTGATCTTTTCGGACCGGGAAAGAGCAGGCCGGAGTACCTCGGGAACTGGAGGCGCCCGGATCGTCCCTGGCCAACATTTTCCAGGTGTGGTCCCCCATACTGGAAAGAAGGGACGAACCCAAAAAAGATGCAGAGTGTGTCACAAGAGGGGGATACAGAAGGACACCACCACTCAACGTGACACTTGCCCCGATCATCCGGGCCTCTGCGTTATCGATTGCTTCAGGGAGTATCACACTTCCATGGAGTACTAAATTTTTATAATCCCCAACAGTCCCCTAGAGAACATAAAAAAAACTATGGCTCTCAGACTTTGGAGACACGGAAACAATTTTTTTTTCCCCAAAAAATATTAGTTTTAGTGCAGGCATCCTCAAACTGCGGCCCTCCAGATGTTGTAAAACTATAACTCCCAGCATGCCCAGACAAGCTACAGCCATCAGCAGGGCATGGTGGGAATTTTGTAGTTTTACAACATCTGGAGGGCCGTAGTTTTAGGATGCCTTCTTAGTTTCTCCAAAGTCTGAGAGCCATACATATTGGGCATCGTCGCGTCCGTAAAAATCGTCTATATAAAAATAACATTTAACCCAACCCCCCCGGATGAACAGCGTTAAAAAAAAGGGTAAAAATTTTTTTTTGTCACCTAACATCAGAAAAAGTGTAATAGCGAGCGATCAAAATGTGATATGCACCCCCAATTAGTGCCTAAAAAAACGCCATCTCATCCCGCAAACAAAATGAGCCCCTACATTAGATAGTCGCCCAACAAAAAAAGAAAAACTGTAGCACCCAGGCTATGGAGATACTAAAATATTTTTTGGGGTTCCTAAAATGATAATATAGTGTAAAATCAAAATAAATTTTTAAATGTAGACATATTAGGTATCGCCCCATCCGTAAGAATCTGCCCTATAAAAATAACATTTGACCAAACCCCTCGGATGAACAGCGTTAAAAATATAAATTAAAAACGGTGCCAAAACTTTCAATTTGAATAGTTTTTTCCGGTAATAAAGCAAGGGTTAACAGCCAAAAAAAATAAAAATTATTTATTGCCCTGATTCTGTAGTTTGCAGAAACACCCCATATGTTGTCGTAAATGGCTATATAGCCACACGGCAGGGCATAGAACGAAGGGAACTCCATATGGTTTCTGGAAGGCAGATTTTGATGGACTGGTTTATTTACACCATGTCCCATTAGAAGCCCCCCCTGATGTAGCCTAGACTAGAAACTCCAAAAAAGTGACCCCATCTAAGAAACTACACCCCTCAAGGTATTCAAAAGTTACTTTACAAACTTTGCTAACCCTTTAGGTGTTCCACAAAACTAAATAGCGAATGTAGAAACAATTTTAGAATTTACATTTTTTGTTACCTTGCCTCAAAAAAGTGTAATAAAGAGCAACCAAAAATCATATTTACCCTAAAATAGTCCCAAAACAACAACCACCTTATCCCGTAGTTTCCTAGATGGGGTCAATTTTATGGAGTTTCTACTCTAGGGGTGCATCAGGGGGCTTGAAAGGGCACATGGTGTAAATAAACCAGTCCAGCAAAATCTGCCTTCCAAAAACCATATGGCGTTCCCCTTCTTCTATGTCCTGCCGTTTAGCCAAATAGTAGTTTACGACCACATATGGGGTGTTTCTGCAAACTACAGAATCAGGGCAACCCATTTTGAGTTTTGTTTGGCTGTTAACCCATTTTTTCCAGTAATAAAGTAAGGGTTAAAATGGAAAATTTTCCAAAAAATAGAAATTTCTAAATTGTTTCTCCATCTGCCATTAACTCTTGTGGAACACCTAAAGGGTTAACAAAGTTTGTAAACCCAGTTTTGAATACCTTGAGGGGTGTACTTTCTTAGATGGAGTCACTTTTTTTGAAATTTCTATTCTAGGGGTGCAAGGTGGGGCTTGAAATGGGACATGCTATAAACAAAACCAGTCCTGCAAAATCTGCCTTCCAAAACCCATATGGCGTTCCACTCCTTCTATGTCCTCCCGTTTGGCCAAACAGTAGTTTAGGACCACATATGGGGTGTTTTTGCAAACTACAGAATCAGGGCAACCCATATTGAGTTTTGTTTGGCAGTTAACCCTTACTTTATTACTGGAAAAAATTTATTATATTGGAAAATTTTCAAAAAACTAGAAATTTCTAAATTGTTTCTCCATCTGCCATTAACTCTTGTGGAACACCTAAAGGGTTAACAAAGTTTGTAAACCCAGTTTTGAATACCTTGAGGGGTGTACTTTCTTAGATGGAGTCACTTTTTTGAAATTTCTATTCTAGGGGTGCAACGGGGGGCTTCAAATAGGACATGGTATAAACAAAACCAGTCCTGCAAAATCTGCCTTGCAAAACCCATATGGTGTTCTCCTCCTTCTATGTCCTCCCGTTTGGCCAAACAGCAGTTTACGACCACATATGGGGTGTTTCTGCAAACTACAGAATCAGAGCAACCCATATTGAGTTTTGTTTGGCAGTTAACCCTTGTTTTTTTCCTGGAAAAAATTGATTATATTGGAAAATTTTCCAAAAAATCAAAATTCTTAAATTTTATGTCCATTTGCCATGACGTCTTGTGGAAGACCTAAAGGGTTAACAAAGTTTGTAAAAACAGTTTTGAATACCTTGAGGGGTGTAGTTTCTAGAATATGGTCATTTTTGGATGGTTTTTATTATGTAAGCCTCACAAAGTGACTTCAAACCTGAACTGGTCTATAAAAAGTGGGATTTGGAAAATTTCTGAAAAATTTCTAAATTTGCTTCTAAACTTCAAAGCTATGTAACATCCCCAAAAAATAAAATATTATTCCCAAAATGCTACAAACATAAAGTAGACATATGGGGAATGTAAAGTCATCACAATTTTTGGGGGTATTACTATGTACAGGGTGGGCCATTTATATGGATACACCTTAATAAAATGGGAATGGTTGGTGATATTGACTTCCTGTTTGTGGCACATTAGTATATGTGAGGGGGGAAACTTTTCAAGATGGGTGGTGACCATGGCGGCCATTTTGAAGTCGGCCATTTCTAATCCAACTTTTGTTTTTTCAATAGGAAGAGGGTCATGTGACACATCAAACTTATTGGGAATTTCACAAGAAATACAATGGTGTGCTTGGTTTTAACGTAACTTTATTCTTTCGTGAGTTATTTACAAGTTTCTCTTTGTTTACAGCCATTGACATGTCGCCGAGGTTAACACGTGAGGAGCGGATAGAAATTGTGTTGATGTCTGGTGAACGCAGTAACCGGATCATTGCAGCAGATTTCAATGCAAGACACCCTACGAGACCACCCATCTCCCATGCTACAGTTAGCAAACTGCTTGCTAAGTTTCTTGAAACTGGTTCAGTGTTGGATTTGCCAAAATGTGGACGCATGAAATCTGTCTCTAAGGAAGAAACATCAGTGGCTGTCCTAGCTTCATTCAGCAAGAGCCCACAGGAAGTTAATATCACCAACCATTCCCATTTTATTAAGGTGTATCCATATAAATGGCTGACCCTGTATTACAAAAGTAGAGAAACTGAAACTTTGAAATTTGCTAATTTTTCCAAATTTTTGTAAACTTTTTTGACCCAATTTTAGCAGTGTCATGAAGTACAATATGTGACGAAAAAACAATCTCAGAACGGCCTGGGTAAGTCAAAGCGTTTTAAAGTTATCAGCACTTAAAGTGACACTGGTCAGATTTGCAAAAAATGGCCAAGTCCTTAAGGTGAAATAGGGCTGAGTCCTTAAGAGGTTAAAGTGTAACCGTCATGTTTTCATCCAAAAAAAATCAATTTTAGCATACGTTACTGCTGCAGCAGCATTATGCATAAAGTAATTTTTAGTTTCTTCACATACCACTGTTTTCCTTGAGTTTTTCCTTTAGTTACGACTGTTTAAACATTTACAATATGAGGACCTTCTCAAGATGGCTCCTCTGCCAGTTTTCTGAGGCCAAAACTGCTTTCCCTCCCTTCAGATACACACTTGCTGTAACCAGCAGCTCCTTGCCAGCCAATCAGATTGGATTACTGAGAGACACGCCTCCTCACTCTGAAGCCCAATGCAGTGTGAAGGACCACCCCTCCGTCTATCTGTCTTCTTAGCCAGAGACAAGCCATAGCAACTGTCTTTTAAGGGAGCAGTGGAAAGGGACAGAGGACATTAATGAAAGCTGTTATAAGGTAATTACAGATCTTTTGACAATCATTGACAGACTAACTCAGGTATACATGCCTAGCTCTAATAAACTAGCAAATACAATTTTTTTGACAGTTACACTTTAAATAAGGAGGACACTGTTCAATTAGTGTACCCTACACATGGATTGATGCAAACTATGGATCCTTTCAGATTCAGAATGCAGTCCCTGCACTGTCACTGCACTCACCCTATGCTTTCCCTAGAGTGTGTAAAATCTCTCCCCACAATCTCTATCCACTGTCCCTGCACTGTTCCTGCACTCTTCCTATCCAATATTTTACAGTAAAAAGCTTTATGAAACAATGTCCCTAGCACTTTTCACGTCTCTCCCTATGCTTAGCTCACAGTGAAATGGTGGGGATCAGGTGGGATTAGGCTTTTTATAGGGTTGTGACATCACAGAGGATGGACATCTGCTGATAGGCTGGCTGCATAGCATTATCGGGCCATTATATAATAATACAGAGGGAACCGTTATATATTCTAAAAATACGATGGCGCTATGCTATATTTTAATAATACAGGAGGTGTTTATTATATATTATATAATTACAGAGAGGGATATTATATATTAGAATAATGCAAAGGAGGACTATGATTTTATATATATATATATATATATATATATATACACTGCTCAAAAAAATAAAGGGAACACTTAAACAACACAATGTAACTCCAAGTCAATCACACTTCTGTGAAATCCAACTGTTCATTTAGAAAGCAACACTGAGTGACAATCAATTTCACATGCTGTTGTGCAAATGGGATAGACAACAGGTGGAAATTATAGGCAATTAGCAAGACACCCCCAATAAAGGAGTGGTTCTGCAGGTGGTGACCACAGACCACTTCTCAGTTCCTATGATTCCTGGCTGATGTTTTGGTCACTTTTGAATGCTGGCGGTGCTTTCACTCTAGTGGTAGCATGAGACGGAGTCTACAACCCACACAAGTGGCTCAGGTAGTGCAGCTTATCCAGGATGGCACATCAATGCGAGCTGTGGCAAGAAGGTTTGCTTAGTCTGTCAGCGAAGTGTCCAGAGCATGGAGGCGCTACCAGGAGACAGGCCAGTACATCAGGAGACGTGGAGGAGGCCGTAGGAGGGCAACAACTCAGCAGCAGGACCGCTACCTCCGCCTTTGTGCAAGGAGGAACAGGAGGAGCACTGCCAGAGCCCTGCAAAATGACCTCCAGCAGGCCACAAATGTGCATGTGTCTGCTCTAACGGTCAGAAACAGACTCCATGAAGGTGATATGAGGGCCCGACGTCCACAGGTGGGGGTTGTGCTTGCAGCCCAACACCGTGCAGGACGTTTGGCATTTCCCAGAGAACACCAAGATTGGCAAATTCGCCACTGGCGCCCCCTGTGCTCTTCACAGATGAAAGCAGGTTCACACTGAGCACATGTGACAGACGTGACAGAGTCTGGAGACGCCGTGGAGAACGTTCTGCTGCCTGCAACATCCTCCAGCATGACCGGTTTGGCATTATGTCAGTAATGGTGTGGGGTGGCATTTCTTTGGAGGGCCGCACAGCCCTCCATGTGCTCGCCAGAGGTAGCCTGACTGCCATTAGGTACCGAGATGAGATCCTCAGACCCCTAGTGAGACCATATGCTGGTGCGGTTGGCCCTGGGTTCCTCCTAATGCAAGACAATGCTAGACCTCATGTGGCTGGAGTGTGTCAGCAGTTCCTGCAAGACGAAGGCATTGATGCTATGGACTGGCCCGCCCGTTCCCCAGACCTGAATCCAATTGAGCACATCTGGGACATCATGTCTCGCTCTATCCACCAACGTCACGTTGCACTACAGACTGTCCAGGAGTTGGCAGATGCTTTAGTCCAGGTCTGGGAGGAGATCCCTCTGGAGACCGCCCGCCACCTCATCAGGAGCATGCACAGGCGTTGTAGGGAGGTCATACAGGCACGTGGAGGCCACACACACTACTGAGCCTCATTTTGACTTGTTTTAAGGACATTCAAAGTTGGATCAGCCTGTAGTGTGTTTTTCCACTTTAATTTTGAGTGTGACTCCAAATCCAGACCTCCATGGGTTGAAAAATTTGATTTCCATTTTTTAATTTTTGTGTGATTTTGTTGTCAGCACATTCAACTATGTAAAGAACAAAGTATTTCAGAAGAATATTTAATTAATTCAGGATGTGTTATTTTTGTGTTCCCTTTATTTTTTTGAGCAGTGTATATTACAGAGAGAACTGTTATATATTCTAAAAATACAGTGGGGATATTCTATATTATAATAATACAGAAGTTGCTATTATATATTATAATAATACAGAAGTTGCTATTATATATTATAATAATACAGAGGGGGCTATTATATATTATAATACACACAGAGGGGGCCGTTTAATGTTATAAAAATATGGAGGGGGGTATATATACTAATAATACAAGGGGGTATTATATATTATAATAGTTCAGAGGGGGCTATTATATATTCTAATAATACGGAAGGGGCTATTATATATTCTTATTCAGGGTGGGAATTATATTTTCTGGGGGAGAGGGGGTGCATTATATATGCTATCAATACAGAGGGGGAATTTTACATATGGGTCCTACAAGGGCACTATAATACAGGGGCACTACAGGGGATCATTATAACTACAGGGGTCACTGCAGAAGGGTTTTATAAATACTGGGGCTACTGCAGGGGGCATAATAACTACTGGAGACACTATAGGGAGCTTTATTACTAATGTGAACTATATAGGGGTGCCTTATAGATGGGCATTATTACTACTGGGTACTCTATAGGGGGTTTTACAGAGGGACATTGTTACTGCTGGGGGCACTATAGGGGCCTTATTTCTACTAGGGTTCCTATGGGGGCATTATCAATAATAGGGTGCTGTGGGTGCATTATTAATAAGCACAATATTGAGGGCATTACTAATGGGGTTACTAATAGTGTACTGTAGGGGTATTATTACTATATTTGGCAGACTGGGAGCATTATTATTATGGGGGGAGCTATTTGTATGGCACTGTTGTTTCTGCAGTATAGTATTTGCTGGCATGGGGAGCACAGCAGGCACAGTATTGGGGGTAACAGCAGGATGACAATGTTGAGGCACTAGGAGGGAAAGGATGGCAGAAAATTGAGGAATATGAGATGTTTGTGTCGTAAACTCTGCAGAGACAAGACGAGGCTTAGTGAGTTTATCAAGGTGGTCTGATTTCCTAATGGAGAAGATGAGAAAAGAGAATGTCTACATCAGAGGAGACATCACTGAATGTAAGAGGTATGTGGCGCTCTGGGGGTACTACACATGCGTTTACCGATAGCTATGTATGTCAGTGTCACCCAGACATCATTTTCAATAGCTCTTTATTAGACCATAGACAAGACACAATGGATCTATGGGATCCTGTAAAAGGGTCAATGCTTAGGATCCCCCTAGAAAGAAGTGGTCCTGGAGAATTGCACAAACACCCAAGTAGTGGGAAAAGTGATCCTGAACTACTATATATATATATCCCCCCACAGAGCCCCACAGAGTATGATATCCTTAAGTGCCCCCAGCTGTGAGGGGGCACTTAAGGATATCATACTCTGTGGGGCACTAAAGGGATATCATACTGTCTGAGGGGCATTAAAGGGGCATCATTATTGTTAGGGGGCACTGAAAGGACATTCTTTACTAATTGGTCATCAGAAAGGAGATTAGGTGGGCTTAGATGTGTGGCTTATTTAAAAAAGAAATGAATGCAGCACTACACGCCAATGGTGTAGTCCCTCCTGATATATAATTTTTGTTTTGCAGCTCAGACCTTCATTCTACAGCCGGCTCAGGTATATGGATCTTTACAAAAAGTACTTGAGTACCCCTGAGTAGAGTTGAGCGAACACCTGGATGTTCGGGTTCGAGAAGTTCGGCCGAACTTCCCGGAAATGTTCGGGTTCGGGATCCGAACCCGACCCGAACTTCGTCCCGAACCCGAACCCCATTGAAGTCAATGGGGACCCGAACTTTTGGGCACTAAAAAGGCTGTAAAACAGCCCAGAAAAGAGCTAGAGGGCTGCAAAAGGCAGCAACATGTAGGTAAATCCCCTGCAAACAAATGTGGATAGGGAAATGAATTAAAATAAAAATTAAAAAAATAAAAATGACCCAATATCAATTGGACAGAGGTCCCATAGCAGAGAATCTGGCTTCACGTCAGCAGAGAATCAGTCTCTTCATGCCATAGCAAAGAATCTGGCTTCATGTCAGCATAGAATCAGTCTCTTCATGCCATAGCAGAGAATCTGGCTTCATGTCAGCACAGAATCAGTCTTCATGTCATAGCAGAGAATCAGGCTTCACGTCACCCACCACTGGAACAGGCCACTGTCACACATTTAGGCCCAGGCACCCAGGCAGAGGAGAGAGGTCCCGTAACAGAGAATCTGGCCTTATGTCAGCGCAGAATCTGTATTCATGTCATAGCAGAGAATCAGGCTTCACGTCACCCACCACTGGAACAGGCCACTGTCACACATTTAGGCCCAGGCACCCAGGCAGAGGAGAGAGGTCCCGTAACAGAGAATCTGGCCTTATGTCAGCGCAGAATCAGTCTTCATGTCATAGCAGAGAATCAGGCTTCACGTCACCCACCACTGGAACAGGCCACTGTCACACATTTAGGCCCAGGCACCCAGGCAGAGGAGAGAGGTCCCGTAACAGAGAATCTGGCCTTATGTCAGCACAGAATCTGTCTTCATGTCATTGCAGAGAATCAGGCATCATGTCACCCACCACTGGAACAGGCCACTGTCACACATTTAGGCCCAGGCACCCAGGCAGAGGAGAGAGGTCCCGTAACAGAGAATCTGGCCTTATGTCAGCGCAGAATCAGTCTTCATGTCATAGCAGAGAATCAGGCTTCACGTCACCCACCACTGGAACAGGCCACTGTCACACATTTAGGCCCAGGCACCCAGGCAGAGGAGAGAGGTCCCGTAACAGAGAATCTGGCCTTATGTCAGCGCAGAATCAGTCTTCATGTCATAGCAGAGAATCAGGCTTCACGTCACCCACCACTGGAACAGGCCACTGTCACACATTTAGGCCCAGGCACCCAGGCAGAGGAGAGAGGTCCCGTAACAGAGAATCTGGCCTTATGTCAGCGCAGAATCAGTCTTCATGTCATAGCAGAGAATCAGGCTTCACGTCACCCACCACTGGAACAGGCCACTGTCACACATTTAGGCCCAGGCAGAGGAGAGAGGTCCCGTAATAGAGAATCTGGCCTTATGTCAGCACAGAATCTGTCTTCATGTCATAGCAGAGAATCAGGCATCACGTCACCCACCACTGGAACAGGCCACTGTCACATATTTAGGCCCAGGCACCAAGTCAGTGGTGTAGTACAGTCGATATGAACCACATGAAGTTTCACCAAGTATCCAGTCTGCAGGTTTGCAATAGGGTCATACCAATATACAGGAGCTGCAGCAATGATCACTTGTTAAATATAGTTCCATATATTCATAAGCTGTTAGCAGAGAGTCAGGACATGCTAAATAAACCTCTTCAAATGTGCTATTAGATAACTGAGGAAAGTTTTAACAGACAGAGTCTTTACAGTGGACTCTTCCAGAAAGCCCCCTGTGTATTCTGCTACTTGGTTTGGTCTCCTCAGTGCAGACATTTACTGTGAAGGAGGTAGGATCTCTGTCTAAGTTCTCTAAAGCTAAAGTTCATTTATCTATTGTAAAAAGTTATAATATATACCCATAATAGTTCTGTAGAATGTAAAGAGGTGACTGTATGTTTTTTAGCAGCCTTTAAACCCTGTAGCACATGCTAGGCTGAGTAGATGATGTACAGTTAGAGAGCCATGTGTTCTTCCTAAAATGGCTGCAAGACATGCTGTATTCCAGGTCACCCTGCTGCAATATCTTTGTAAATGATTTTCTCTTGTTCATTTTTCTGTATGCTTTGTTATATCCTGTAACATGTATGTGGGAATGTAATATAATGACTGCCTGTTATAATATAGGTGGGCTGGTGACCTGGCTGTATACCACATAGTGGCAGTGTTTCCCTGTTGTATTACAGGCTCCAGCCAAGTGCACTACACCTCAATAAAGCTTTAAACCACAGAAGACCTGAGTGTCGTCCCTTAGAGTCCACTTAGAGTTTATGCCTGGAGGAGCTGGTGAAAGAGTGAGTGTGAAAGCTGGAGGTGTCGCAGATGGTGCAAGGAAAAGAGGGTTACATTTGGTGCCGTGACTCGGATGTCATCATTCTGCTCAAAGTGACCAGTGAAGATACCTAAAGTCACCAGTGTGCGAGTTCTGAGGTGATTGTGCCACGGCGGAGCTGCTAGGCGGCAGATTGACCTTATTAGCGGTTTATATCCTCTCAGGAATAGAAGATGAGTGGACGAGCCAGAGCCCGCGGAAGAGCACGTGCCAGGGGGCAGCCCAGCCAAGGACAGCCTGGACAGGAGCAAGAGGCTCAAGAACCTAGACGCATTGAAAGACCCCAGCAGCCACCAGCCGAGCCTTTGCTTGTGGGAAGAGGGCGCCAGAGAGGCCCGCCAGTAGTGGAGAGACCTCCGACTGATGTTCTGCAGCTTTCAGCTGGATTTCAGGACATATCCCTCGGAGAACGGGGTGGCCGCAGGCGTGACTTCCATGACCTTGGAGTGAACACCCGGCAGACCATTGAATGGAAATGTGAGACCTGTTTTTTTTTTGCACTGTGTGACAGGTTAAGGTTTAATCACAGAATCAGACTTCTATCTGCACGGTAGCGTGTGTCTTAGGTTTTTCTGAATGACACTATCAGCACCTTCAATGTAAGATATCCTTTTTGGGATAGATTTCAAGTAGGCCTCAAATACCAGAAACTAGTTATTTTGAGAATGGCAAATTTGGGAATAGTTTTTCAACCCAGAAAAAAAAGTGTGCTTTTACGGTCACTACAAATAACTTGACCAGCTAAAACAGTACAGATTTGGTTGAATAGAAATGTCAGGTCTATTTTTTAGGCGCTGGGTGACAGGCTCAACTTGCCCCTGATGTAATATATGGCCAAAAAATAACCACACTGTTGATGGTTAAATGCACTTGGGTGACACAGGCTCAGCCTGCACCAGATGTAGTATATGGCCAAAAAATAATCAGACTGTTGATGGTTAAATGCACTTGGGTGACACAGGCTCAGCCTGCACCAGATGTAGTATATGGCCAAAAAATAATCAGACTGTTGATGGTTAAATGCACTTGGGTGACACAGGCTCAGCCTGCACCAGATGTAGGATATGGCCAAAAAATAATCAGACTGTTGATGGTTAAATGCACTTGGGTGACACAGGCTCAGCCTGCAGCTGATGTAGTATATGACCAAAAAATAACCAGACTGTTGATGGTTAAATGCACTTCGGTGACACAGGCTCAGCCTGCAGCTGATGTAGGATATAGCACAAAATAACCACACTATCGATGGTAAATACACTTGGTGATAGCTTGTGCTGGCGCACCACAAGTCACAAAATGGCCGCCGATCACCCCAGAAAAAAAGTGATCTAAAAACGCTCTGGGCAGCCTCAAAAAAGTGAGCAAGTCAATAATAGCACTTCAATGATCCACAGCTGCAGATCGATCACAGAATGAAGTCTTTTGGAGGAGTTAATCTGCCTAATCTCGCCCTAACGTCGCAGCTGCAACCTCTCCCTACACTGATCATAGCAGAGTGACGTGCGGCGCTACGTGACTCCAGCTTAAATAGAGGCTGGGCCACATGCTGCACTGGCCAATCACAGCCATGCCAATAGTAGGCATGGCTGTGATGGCCTCTTGGGCCAAGTAGTATGACGCTTGTTGATTGGCTGCTTTGCAGCCTTTCAAAAAGCGCCAAGAAAGCGCCAAATACCGAACCCGAACACAGACTTTTACGAAAATGTTCGGGTCCGTGTCACGGACACCCCAAAATTCGGTACGAACCCGAACTATACAGTTCGGATTCGCTCATCCCTACCCCTGAGCTAAAATGTTTTTGTATGCTATAGTATTATCATTGTCCTTCACCAAAAAGGACCACAGCCAAAACCCTGAAAAACAAGCCTCATGCCATAATCTCTGCATGGCTATAGGTTACAGTTGGCAATATACGGGTATATTCTGGGAAGTTATGTTCTCCAGTCGTCAGCTAAACTTGTTTCATTCATCAGTCTTCAAAAAGGAAAATGTAATTCATTACTTGAGAGAATGCATTTTCACCGGTCCAGAGTCCAGCATCAGCGAGCTTTACACCACTTCAGTCAATGCTTGGCATTGCATATAGTGATCTTTGGTTTGACCATTGAAATCCATTTCATGGAGTTCCCGACAGCCAATTCTTGTCCAGATGTCATCTCCAGAAGCAGTTTGGAACACTGCGTTATAAAACACAGGATTGGGGATTTTTATGCACCATGCTCTTCCGCAGGATGAGCCCGGCTCTGTGAGCTTACATGGTCTACTGCTTCGTGGCTGAGCTGTTGCTAAGACTCTTATACTTCATAATAATATCACATACATTTCACCGGGTCAGATATAGAAAAGGAGGACTTTCACAAACTCAAGCAATTTAAATGTGTAGCATGACAAAGAGAAGATTACCGAGCTGAAACAGGCCATTAATGATGTTTCCGGTGTCGGCCCAAAATTTTCATAGTTATATGTTTATTATATTACTACCATGATTGGTCATCCTCTTTAAGTTCATATTCTGATCTACATTTTTTTTTTTACTATGACTTGTCATAAAAGATGTTTTACAAAATACTAATAACCATCAACAGTTTACTAGAAAGTCCACTTTTATTGTGTGCCTTCAGTTCCACCATGGAAATTTCAAGAGATAAAAAATAAGTATGTCCATTATATGGACGCACAGTGGTGAAGTCTCATGACTTGGCGTACACAGGAGGGAGTTTGGAGTATCCAAAATGTGGGATAGTATTGCTACAAAAACCATGGCAGAGATCTCCTAACAATGGCTGAAAATGTATCAAAATTGATTCCAAGGAAAAGAGTCCATGGCAACCAATCAAATATTACCTCTCATTTTTCAGATGTCCACTGGAAAATGAGAACTGCAAACTACTTGGTCCCCATGGATATATACACCATTGCACTAGTTTTGATAAGCTCCGTTAATACTCCAGAATTATCATAAACGGTGCTAAAAAAGGGGTGTACATGGCATGCCCCAAATATATTAATGTGTGCTTTACCCCAATAGTTTGTCCAAGAGACATATTGGGAGTTTTACCATATTTATCATATCATGTAGCGGCTTTAAATCATTTTGTATAGTTTGCACTATTTTCTTTGACTCATACTCTCATACATCTTTATGACACTATTAATATATATTTGCCATTGCTGCGAATATTACACGATCAATACAGGCGTGGGTCAAAAACGAATATATAGCATTATACAGGGTGGGCCATTTATATGGATACACCTTAATAAAATGGGAATGGTTGGTGATATTAACTTCCTGTTTGTGGCACATTAGTATATGTGAGGGGGGAAACTTTTCAAGATGGGTGGTGACCATGGCAGCCATTTTGAAGTCGGCCATTTTGAATCCAACTTTTGTTTTTTCAATAGGAAGAGTGTCATGTGACACATCAAACTTATTGGGAATGTCACACGAAAAACAATGGTGTGCTTGGTTTTAACGTAACTTTATTCTTTCATGAGTTATTTACAAGTTTCTCTTTGTTTACAGCCATTGACATGTCGCCGAGGTTAACACGTAAGGAGCGGATAGAAATTGTGTTGATGTCTGGTGAACGCAGTAACCGGGTCATTGCAGCAGATTTCAATGCAAGACACCCTACGAGACCACCCATCTCCCATGCTACAGTTAGCAAACTGCTTGCTAAGTTTCGTGAAACTGGTTCAGTGTTGGATTTGCCAAAATGTGGACGCATGAAATCTGTCTCTAATGAAGAAACATCAGTGGCTGTCCTAGCTTCATTCAGCAAGAGCCCACAGCGTAGCACTCGCCGCATGTCACTGGAGAGTGGCATTAGTCGAACATCCCTTCGGCGGATACTAGCTACTCACGAATGGCACCCTTACAAACTCCAGCTACTGCAGCATCTCAACGAGGATGACCCAGATCGGCGCACTGAATTGCAGAATGGGCAAAACAAAAATTGGAACAGGACCCTCAGTTTACGCAGAAGATTTTGTTTAGTGATGAGGCAAACTTTTATGTGAATGGTGAAGTTAACAAACAAAACCACCGCTATTGGTCTGACACTAACCCACATTGGATAGATCCCTCCAAGACTGTTGGAACAAAAAAATTGATGGTATGGTGTGGTATATGGGGTAAGAAGATAGTGGGGCCATTCTTCATCAATGGAAACCTCAAGGCCACTAGATATGCGAAATTGCTACATGATGATGTGTTTCCCTATTTATGCACTGAAGCTGGCATGTTCCCTGAGTTTTTCCAGCAAGATGGTGCACCACCACATTATGGGTGTCAGGTCCGAGCATTCCTAGATGAACAGTTTCCTGGAAAGTGGATTGGTCATCATGGGCCAGTTGAATGGCCCCCAAGGTCTCCCGATCTGACCCCCTTAGACTTTTATCTTTGGGGTCATCTGAAGGCAATTGTCTATGCTGTGAAGATACGAGATGTGCAGCACCTGAAACTACGGATACTGGAAGCCTGTGCTAGCATTTCTCCTGCGGTGTTGCTATCAGTGTGTGAAGAGTAGGAGAAGAGGGTTGCATTGACAATCCAACACAATGGGCAGCACATTGAACACATTTTATAAGTGGTCAGAAACTTGTAAATAACTCATGAAAGAATAAAGTTATGTTAAAACCAAGCACACCATTGTTTTTCGTGTGAAATTCCCAATAAGTTTGATGTGTCACATGACCCTGTTCCTATTGAAAAAACAAAAGTTGGATTCAAAATGGCCAACTTCAAAATGGCCGCCATGGTCACCACCCATCTTGAAAAGTTTCCCCCCTCACATATACTAATGTGCCACAAACAGGAAGTTAATATCACCAACCATTCCCATTTTATTAAGGTGTATCCATATAAATGGCCCACCCTGTAGAATATAGTGCTATATATTCGTTTTTTAGAATATTCAGCATTTTTTTCCATCTGAAGTCATGATTCCTCCCTGCTTATAATATACAGAGGGGTTTTGTGGATGTCTTTATATCAGTTTGGTCTGCCTTTCCTTTGTGTGCCTGCACTAAGTTTAGGAACCTTAAAGGAGTTGTCTCACTTCAGCAACTTACATTTATCATGTAGAGAAAGGTAATATAAGCCACTTACTAATGTATTGTGTTTGTCCACATTGCTTCCTTTGCTGGCTGGATTCATTTTTCCATCACATTTTACACTGTTCGTTTCCATGGTTACAGACCCCTCTGCAATCCATCAGTGGTGGTCGTGTTTGCACACTATAGGAAATAGCATCAGCCTCTCTGGTGTCTGGGACCATGGGAGCTCACATAGGCTAGAGCTTTTTCCTATATCTTGCAAGCATGACCACCACTGATGGATTGCAGGGTGGTCTGTAACCATGGAAACGAGCAGTGTATCATGTAATGGAAAAATGAATCCAGCCATTAAAAGAAAGCAATATGGACAATCACAATACATTAGTAAGTGGCTTGTATTAACTTTCTCTACATGATAAATGCCACTTACTGAAGTGAGACAACCCCTTTAACAATATATGTGGCATGAGTGTAATGTGATTTACATCTTTAGATATAAAAGTAGACCTGGCTATAGTCAAAAACTGACATATGTGATTTTTTTTATGACCTCCAGAGTCTCTATTATAATACACAGAGCCCATCTTATAATACATAAAGTCCATATTATAATATACAGTCTATTTTATAATACACAGAGTCAATGTTATAACACACATTGTTAATATTATGCTACACAAATCTCAAACAGACTCTGGGTACTATAACATTGACTCTGTAAATTATTATATGGACCCTGTGTTTTATAATATGGGTTCTGAGTGTTATAATATGGATTCTTTTTGTTATGATATGGACTCTCGTGTTATAGTATGGATTCTGTGTATTGTAATATAGACTCTGAGTATTATAATATGGACCCTGTGTTTTATAATATGGACTCATGGATCCATGATTACTGTTAGGCGTGGAAGCGGAACATCTGGTAATGTCATCATGTAGGATCTCCAGGCCTGATGAAGCTCCCATACTCTTTATGATGTCATAATCAATCTCTGGTCTGGCCACACTTATCGTGATGTCATAATGTGTAGAATCAGGATGAGGTCAACCTCTTGCGATGTCATAATGTAGAATGTGGGTAATACCGGCTTACTCCCTGGCACCTGTGTCAGTCTATGCCTGGCTCACCATGTGCTCACGGAAGCGACGCCGAATTGAGATAGAACAAGTGGAGGCAGTTATACTCAAGCGAATCAAAGAAGAAGAGGTCGTCCAGCGCAAGCGACGACGAGTGGAAATTGATACAGTAGAGGATATGGAGGTAGAGGGAAGACAGTATAATGATGACATCGAGATGAAGGACGCAAATGAGGAAACAGAAGAACCAATGGAGGTCGGGGAGCGGCAGTACTCCGACGATGTTGAAATGGTTGATGTTGATGATGATTACCAATTTGACAAAGATGGCGATTGCATCATGACAGACGTCAGCATCCACAAACAATGAACCCCAAAATAAGGTGCAGGGATTATTGTATTTTTCTATTTATTATACATCCTGGAAGTTTTGTAAACTAAACATTATTGTCCATTGTTTTCTAGATCACTGATGATAACAGACAATGGAGTTTTATATAAGATCCTACCTGAGATGATGCATGGAAAGAAGGACAACATCTAAGCCACCTTATCTACATAGAAACACACAGCTGAACATTGAAACATCGCAGCCTATATTACAGCAAACTCAGTTTAAAAAATCTATATATTTCAATAAACATGTTTGTTATCCATTAATGGTGTTTTCAGTTTCTATGCAACAAAGTTTGTTGATGTTGGGGGGGGGGGCCTGTTAATTGAGCAGTTGTCCATGGCTACTTCTTAATAGAGAGGTCCTAAGGGTTGGTCGGGTGGTGGGGCAGGTAATTGGGCAATTGTCCAGGGTATCTTCTTCCTAGGGGAATCATAAGGGTTTTTTTTCTGGGGGAAGAGGAAGAGTTAATTGGGCAATTCTTCAGGACCACTTCATGCTAAGGAATTCTAATGATTGGGGTTGATCTACAGTTGTTAATTAGGCAATTGTCCAGGGCCACTTCTGGCAAGGGAAATCCTAAGGGTTGGCCTTAGGAGGGAAGGGGGGGGGGGGGGAAAGTATGCAATTCTCTAGGTCCACTTCTTTCTAGGAGGATCCTAAGCATAGGATTCTTTTACAGGATTCCATAGATTCATGGTGTCTTGTCTTTGGTCTAATAAGAAGCTATTGTAATTCAGGTAGAGTAACAGCGTTCTCTTAGTTTGCACATTGTAAGGTGTTTGGGTGTTCTAAGATTAGGGTCCACATGTGGTCATATCTGATCATAAAGATATTCTAAGCTCATCAGCATAAAGCAATAGAATGCAATTCATGTCCTTTTGAGCTCAAAGTGGAAGGTATGCATTAGGCCTCATGCACACGACCATTGTGTGCACCCGTGGCCGTTGTGCCGCTTTCCGTTTTTTTTTTGCGGACCCATTGACTTTCAATGGGTCCGTGGAAAAATCGGAAAATGCACCGTTTTGCAGCCGCATCCGTGATCCGTGTTTCCTGGCCGTGAAAAAAATATGACCTGTCCTATTTTTTTCACGGCCAACGGTTCACGGACCCATTCAAGTCAATGGGTCCGTGAAAGAACACGGATGCACACAAGATTGGCATCCGTGTCCGTGATCCGTGGCCGTAGGTTAGTTTTTATACAGACGGATCCGAAGATCCGTCTGCATAAAAGCTTTTTCAAAGCTGAGTTTTCACTTCGTGAAAACTCAAAACCGACAGTATATTCTAACACAGAAGCGTTCCCATGGTGATGGGGACGCTTCTAGTTAGAATACACTACAAACTGTGTACAAGACTGCCCCCTGCTGCCTGGCAGCACCCGATCTCTTACAGGGGGCCGTGATCAGCACAATTAACCCCTTCAGGTGCGGCACCTGAAGGGGTTAATTGTGCTGATCACGGCCCCCTGTAAGAGATCAGGGCTGCCAGGCAGCAGGGGGCAGACCCTCCCTCCCCTCCCCAGTTTGAATATCATTGGTGGCCAGTGCGGCCCCCCCCCCCCCTCTATTGTAATAATAGGTTGGTGGCCAGTGCGGCCCCCCCCCCCTCCCTCTATTGTAATAATTCGTTGGTGGCACAGTGTGCGCCCCCCCCTCCCTCCCTCTATTGTAATAATTTGTTGGTGGCACAGTGTGCGCCCCCCATCGGCCCCCCCTCCCTCTATAGCATTAACAACATTGGTGGCCAGTGTGCGGCCTCCCATCTCCCCCCCCCCCTCATTGGTGGCAGCGGAGTTCCGATCGGAGTCCCAGTTTAATCGCTGGGGCTCCGATCGGTAACCATGGCAACCAGGACGCTACTACAGTCCTGGTTGCCATGGTTACTTAGCAATAGTACAATAGTAGAAGATTCATACTTACCTGCTGCTGGCTGCTGCTGCGATGTTCATGTCCGGCCGGGAGCTCCACCTACTGGTAAGTGACAGGTCTGTGCGGCGCATTGCTAAATGAACTGTCACTTACTAGTAGGAGGAGCTCCCGGCCGGACACGAGCATCGCAGCTCCCAGGTAAGTATGAATCTTTTACTATTGTACTATTGCTAGTAACCCGCTGCCACCAATGATCGGGGAGGGGGGGGGGAGATGGGAGGCCGCACACTGGCCACCAATGTTGTTAATGCTATAGAGGGAGGGGGGGCCAATGGGGGGCGCACACTGTGCCACCAACGATTTATTACAATAGAGGGAGGAAGGGGGGGGGGCGCACACTGTGCCACCAACGAATTATTACAATAGAGGGAGGAAGGGGGGGGGGCCGCACTGGCCACCAATGATATTCAAACTGGGGAGGGGGGGGGGGGGTCTGCCCCCTGCTGCCTGGCAGCCCTGATCTCTTACAGGGGGATATGATAGTACAATTAACCCCTTCAGGTGCGGCACCTGAGGGGTTAATTGTGCTGATCACAGCCCCCTGTAAGAGATCGGATGCTGCTAGGCAGCAGGGGGCAGTCATGTACACAGTTTGTAGTATATTCTAACTAGAAGCGTCCCCATCACCATGGGAACGCCTCTGTGTTAGAATATACTGTCGGAAATGAGGTTTCACGATCTAACTCATATCCGACAGTATATTCTAACATAGAGGCGTTCCCATGGTGATGGGGACGCTTCAAGTTAAAATATACCATTGGATTGGAGAAAACTCTGATCTGATGGTATAAAAGGGACTCCAGACTTTACATTGAAAGTCAATGGGGACGGATCCCTTGAAATGGCACCATATTGTGTCAACGTCAAACGGATCCGTCCCCATTGACTTGCATTGTAATTCAGGACGGATCCGTTTGGCTCCGCACGGCCAGGCGGACACCAAAACGATTTTTTTTCATGTCCGTGGATCCTCCAAAAATCAAGGAAGACCCACGGACGAAAAAACGGTCACGGATCACGGGAAAATGGAACCTCGTTTTGCGGACCGCAAAAAAATACGGTCGTGTGCATGAGGCCTTAGTATACAGAAAAAAACAAAAGGAAGGACCTGCATAGTAGACTGATCTATTCCATACCACGGAAAGGCAATAAATACATAGTAATGTGCAAAATGTTTAGGCAGATGTTGGAAAATTCTGCAAAACAAGAATGATTTAAAATGTACACGTGTTCATTTTTTATTTTTTTAGCAATTAATAAAATGCTAAGTGAATTAAGAAAAGAGAAATGTAAATCTAATCAATAGCGTGACCCTTTGCCTTCAAAACAGCATCAGTTTGTCTAGCTATAGTTGCACACAGTTTCTGAAGGAACTTGGCACGGAGTTTGTTCCAAATTTTTTTTAGAATTAACCACAGATCTTCTGCGGACGTAGGCTTGTTCAAATCCTTCTATCTCTTCATGTAATCCTAGACATAGTCGATGATTTTGAGATCAGAGCTCTGTGCAGGGTTGAGATCAAGACTCTGTGGAGGCCATATCATTACTTCCAGGACTCCTTGTTCTTCTGTACTCTGAAGATAGTTCTTAATTACATTGACTGTATGTTTGGGGTCAGTGCCCTTGGCTTGACACATGGAAAGGGAGGGACTATAGTACAAATAACTTGGCCAGAAGCACATTCAGCTTCTGCCCTGTTAGATGAGTGCACACATACTGTTGTCTCTTTGCAATTGCCTCAGTGATCAATTACGGGCGAAACACATGATAAGTAGTAGCAGGACGACGAGCATCAGGACCAGTAGATGATGGGAAGGAAACCCAGCTCTCTTCTGCTGAGGTGGTGGAGCCCTGACTGGTGGAGAAGGGGTGCGGGCTGCTGAGAGATGCATCAGGGTGTACCACTACATTAGCACCACGGTTTTTCCAGGCCACTTTATGGTGCTGTTCCATTTGTTGATGCAGGACGGTGGTACCAACATTGGCAACCTGGCTGTACTTCACCTTCTGCTCATAGATCCTACATACGGCCATGCTGACATCCTCAAGCGACTTTAAAAAAAATTCCCACACCAGCGAGTATGGCATTTTATAACCACCACTCTGTGCTGACTGCCTGCCACTGCTTCTATGAAGCCATGCACCGCTAGTTGTTTCCAGATAGGTAGGCTCCAGAGTTGAAGACGGACTACCCTGGGCACGTTTGCCTTCAGATTTCACACTGCCTACACCCTGCTGGCTCGAGGCCACGCTTGCACCTTTCTGGCTCAGAGGAAAGCTGCCACCCTGCCCCTGACTCACAGGCAAGGCCACCCTCACCCCCTGATAATGATGATGAAGCCCCCTCTTCAACCGGCTCCCATGTGGGTTTGGCTAAATCATCTTCCACTACTGTCTGCTCGTCTATTAAATGAGGTGGACACACCAATAACAGTAAAATTAAACAGCTTTTTAACCCCCATTTGAGAATCAAGGTCTAATAAAAATCTATTAAACAAGGTGACCACCCCAATAAAAGTATTATTAGACAGTTTAATAATCCAAGGAGAAGGAATAAATGATAGCGGCATTCACCAATATGCGGCAAAATTTGATACCTGTTTAGGCCTGAAGTAAATATATCTTTGCACAAAAAGGCGGTATTTCAAATGCCAAATTCAAACCCCTGTATGTAGAGGGGTATCTCACACGGTCTGAACCTCTGTAGGCCTGAATTCAATATTTGTGCACCAAATGGCGGTATTTAAAATCTCTGAATGTAACCCAAATGTATTAAGGGTGTATCTCACAATGACATCTGCATGAATGGCTGCCAACTTAATTTTTGGAGCCCAAACTACTGTTTGTTTAACAACTGAATTTGACAGCAGTATAAACCCTGTAATTTCACACTTGCTGATGCTGCAAGGCCTGAAAATAGTGTTTTTTGTCAAATAAGTGTGTTTTTCAAACCCCAGAAAATGATGGGTGTATTTCTAGCTTAAATTGCACACTGACTAATACAGATGTTGTAGATTGCCTAAAAAGTATTTTTTTGCTAACAGAATATGAATGCTGTATATATTTAACTTGAATTTAACACTTGCAGATCTGGCAAATACTGTTTTTAGAAAAAAAAAAGTGTTTTTCAAACCCCAGACAATGATGGGTGTATTTCTAGCTTAAATTGCACACTGACTAATACAGATGATGTAGTTTGCCCCCAAAAAATGGTGATTTGCAATGTCCCAAAAGCTCAGATGCAGTGCTGGTGCACTGAGCATGCATAAAATGGCCGCCGCCGCCACACACCTAACTAACAGAATTCTAAAAGTAAGTATTTTTGGTCAATGAGCTTAGGGATGGTTAAAACGATAGTGCCCTGCACCCACACAACTATTTGTCTGTAGATCGCTAAGTTAGATTCTCTCCTATTCTCTCCCTGAAATCACAAGTCCAGCAGCATCATCTCCCTACACTTGTAACAGCAGAGTGACGTGCAGCGCTACGTGACCCAAGCTTATATAGAGCCTGGGTCACATGCTGCTCTGGCCAATCACAGCCATGCCATTAGTAGGCATGGCTGTGATGGCCTCTTGGGGCAAGTAGTATGACGCTTGTTGATTGGCTGCTTTGCAGCCTTTCAAAAAGCGCCAAGAAAGCAGCGAACACCGAACCTGAACCAGAACTTTTACGAAAATGTTCGGGTTCGGGTCCGGGGTCCAAAAATCCTAAAGTTCGGTACGAACCCGAACTTTACAGTTCGGGTTCGCTCAACCCTAGTAGAAGCCAATTTTCCTCAACTCCAATCTGGCAATCAGAATAATTTTCTGTGTCAAAAACCCATCTTATAGTAACATAGTTTATAAGGCTGAAAAATGACATCTGTCCATCCAGTTCAGCCTGTTATTGTTTAATAAATAAGCAATTCTATTAGGCCTTGAGTCTCTGATTGGGGTAAATAAGCTATTTTACTGTTATTGGTGTGTCCACCTTGTTTTATAGATAAGGATTTCCATTAGGTCTTGGTTCTCAAATTGGGCTGAATAAGCTGTCTATTTTTGCTGTTATTGGGGTGCCGCACCATGTTTAATAAATAAGCAATACTATTACACCTTAATTCTCAAATTAGGGTGAATAAACTGTCTAATAATACAGCATACGGAGAAATCTGAGGCGGCACTGCTAATTGTGTGTCAGATCACAGGTGCGGGACGATAAACTGTGAGACCCAGTCAGGTGGTGCAATGTATAGTGGTGCTCTGCTATGTGAAAGTCCACAGTAAATCATGCAATAATCCAAGGAGAAGGAATAAATGATAGCGGCACTCACCAATATGCGGCAAAATTCTTCTTTATTTTCAATGAAAGTAGAAGTTACAGAGGGCTGGGGCGGACAGTGCGTAGAAAAACCGAGTGATCAGCTGGCGACGGCCGTTTCGCGCTCCTGCGCTTCTTCTGGCCTCTGACAAAGTCGCGCTACCCATTCGCTAGTTTAAATGCGGCAGCGTTGCCTCGGCAACCAAAGAAGACGCTAAAAACGTATACCCCGTCTGCTACGGAACGAGGAGGGTAGAACCATAACATTCCCTGACAACCAAATGTACCTATATCACGTGCGTGGTCCTCTATCTGTATAAACAAACACTGAGATCATTTCGATCGTTTAGTCCCAATGGACCCATAGCAGCAGTGCGGATAATCCACTCCGCCTCCCCCATCTCCACCTAGTACTGGGGCGGGGACATGTTCAAGGGCAGCGAATTTTAGACATTTAGTATTATAATCATGTTTAGTGCGGATATGGTCGATAAGCCTGGGGCAACCTTTTCCTGACTTCACTGTATTAATATGCTCCCTGAATCTCTCGTACATAGGGCAGATTGTCTTCCCTATGTAGAAGGATCCACAGGAGCATAGTACCAGGTATACCAGGTATTTTGTTCTACATGTGGTGAATTTCTTAACCCTAATACCCGCAAAGAAAAAATACTTGCCCTGTAAAGCATATTGACAAAAAGAGCAGTCCCCACATTTATAACCTCCTATTGGTGTACGCTCAGTGAGGCAATTGCTAGCCTTATTCTCTTTAAGTCTACTCCCCACCAAATTATCTTTAATCGTATGGCACCTTTTGAAGGTGATAAGAGGTTTGTTGCATGTTAAATCTTGGAGCCCCTCTTCATTCTTGAGGATGTCCCAATTTTTAAGTACAACTTGTCTTATGGTGTCTGCTAAAGGGCTTTATTTAAAGGCAAAAGCGAACCTATTTGAGGCACTTTTTTTAGAAGTATTTTTCTTCTTTAGTAGTTCACCGTGTGTGAATCGGCTTGCTCTCTCTAGCGCTGCGTTTAATTCTGATTCCGGGTATCCTCTGTGTAGGAGTCTCTCCTTCAATTCCTGGGCCTGCATAGTGTACCCTGCTTCTGTGCTGTTAATACGTTTCAAGCGCACAAATTGTCCAAAGGGAACCGCGCTTTTAACGCTACGTGGATGATAACTGTCATAATGGAGTAATGAATTTGTGGCGGTGGGTTTGCGAAAACCAGTGGTGACAAAAGTGCCCTCATCAATGGTTACACGTACATCAAGGAAATCCAAAGTGGTTCCTCCGAAGTTTAGTGTAAATTTCATATTCTTAGTCAATATATTTTGATCAAAACACATCTAAGCCCGCCTACCAAGCGCCAAGGTGGTCTCAGGTCAGGCGGGTCCTACACTAAACCTACCTAAGCCATTGGGCTTCTATGTTGAGGAGCGCAGACGCCGCCTATATGGTGTGCTGCTCCTAGTCACCTCCATGTGCATGAAGCAACCAATGGGAGGAGGAGTAAGCACACCCATATGTACCACCTAATCAAGGCGCTCTATTGGATAGGAAGGGCAAAAGTGCAGAGGAATGCTACTCCCAAGATAAAATAGGTGCACATTCACACTTGAAGGTGCCACTCCCTCAAGCAAATACTACAGACAAAAAAATTTCCACAGAAAAAACTAAGATAAAAACATCCGGCACGATATGATATACAAATGTGCGGATGTCCCTGGCCATATTATAGAAGAAAACCACAGAAATAAGATAATAATGCACTTAGTAAAGTAGATGCAAGCATTATATATGGACAAAGTCCTCACTCTGATATGACAATATCTGAGACACTTAGTCAATATATTTTGATCAAAACACATCTAAGCCCGCCTACCAAGCGCCAAGGTGGTCTCAGGTCAGGCGGGTCCTACACTAAACCTAACTAAGCCATTGGGCTTCTATGTTCAGGAGCGCAGACGCCGCACATATTTAGTGCTGCTCCTAGTCACCTCCATGTGCATGAAGCAACCAATGGGAGGAGGAGTAAGCACACCCATATGTACCACCTAATCAAGGCGCTCTATTGGATAGGAAGGGCAAAAGTGCAGAGGAATGCTACTCCCAAGATAAAATAGGTGCGCATTCACACTTGAAGGTGCCACTCCCTCAAGCAAATACTCCTGAACATAGAAGCCCAATGGCCTAGGTAGGTTTAGCGTAGGACCCGCCTGACCTGAGACCACCTTGGCACTTGGAAGGCAGGCTTAGATGTGTTTTGATCAAAATATATTGACTAAGTGTCTCAGATATTATCATATCAGAGTGAGGACTTTGTCCATATATAATGCTTGCATCTACTTTACTAAGTGCATTATTATCTTATTTCTGTGGTTTTCTTAAATTTCATATTCATTTCATTATGATGATTTAAGAACTGGACAAACTCCTCACACACCTGTTGCGAACCTTGCCAAACCATAAAGACGTCATCCACGTAGCGTAAAAAGAGCTTGATATGCTGCAAAAATGGATTTGAGGTAGAACAGACATAGCGGTCTTCAAAGACTGCCAAGTATAAATTGGCGAATGTGCAAGACACAGGTGTGCCCATGGCCGTACCATAGATCTGCCTGTACCTGCACCCCCCAAAAGTAAACACATTGTTGCTGAGTACAAAATTAAGTGCTTCCTGGACAAAGGTACAATAGATAGCACTCTTGTCAGTTTTGCTCAACACCTTGATAACTGCCTGTACACCATCCCCGTGTGGTATACGGGTGTAGATGCTTTCCACATCAAGGGACACCAAGTTAAAATCTTCCAGCCACTGGAAATCCTTCAGTGCTTCCAGGAAGGCGTTGGTGTCTCGCAAATATGTAGGGGCATAAGACAAGAGCGGTCTCAAGACCCAGTCCAGGTATTTAGACAATGGTTCAGTCACTGACCCTATCCCCGCCACAATAGGGCGGCCAGGGGGTTGGGTCAGTGACTTGTGAATTTTAGGTACAAAGTACCATGTAGGTTTTTTGGGGGATGGTGGTACAAGCCGATCCATGATACGTGCCGTAAAAAAATCGACCTCAATGTAACGTGTTAGCAACTCGCAGAGTTGTGCTTGGATGGCCGGGGTGGGATCATTCCCTAGCTTTAAATAAACAGAGGTATCTCCCAGCTGTCTATGTGCTTCTTGTAGGTAATACTCCTTAGTGAGAAGAACAATATTGCCCACCTTGTCTGCCGATTTCACTACGAAATCGTCTCTATTAGCTAGCCATTTAATGGCAGACAATTCCTCCTTTGTGGTATTATTCTCCGCTCTGGGGTACACTAGAGCTTTCACATCTCTTAATATTTGTTTGTGGAAGATGTCGATGCCAGCAGGCAAGGGGGAGGTCGCTTTGAGGGAGGTATAAAATCGACATATTAATTTAAATTCAAGTTAAATATATACAGCATTCATATTCTGTTAGCAAAAAAAAAGACTTTTTGGGCAATCTACAACATCTGTATTAGTCAGTGTGCAATTTAAGCTAGAAATACACCCATCATTTTCTGGGGTTTGAAAAACACACTTATTTGACAAAAAACACTATTCTCAGGCCTTGCAGCATCAGCACGTGTGAAATTACAGGCTTATATACTGCTGTCAAATTCAGTTGTTAAACAAACAGTCGTTTGGGCTCCAAAAATTTAGTTGGCAGCCATTGATGCAGATGTCATTGTGAGATACACCCTTAATAAATTTGGGTTACATTCAGAGATTTTAAATACCGCCATTTGGTGCACCAATATTGAATTCAGGCCTACAGAGGTTCAGGCCCTGTGAGATAACACCCTACATAAGGGGGCTTGAATTAGGCATTTGAAATACAGTCATTTGAAATACAACCTTTTTGTGCAAAGATATATTTACTTCAGGACTACACTGGTTCAGACCAAGTGAGATACCCCCCTACATACAGGGGTTTGAGACAGGCATTTGAAATACAGCCTTTTTGTGCAAAGATATATTTACTTCAGGCCTACACAGGTTCAGACTGTGTGAGATACCACCCTACATACAGGGGTTTGAATTAGACATTTGAAATACAGCCATTTGAAATACTGCCATTTTGTGCAAGGATATATTTACTTCAGGCTTACATAGGTTCAGACCGTGTGAGATACCACCCTACATATAGGGGTTTGAATCAGGCATTTGAAATACAGCCATTTGAAATACTGCCTTTTTGTGCAAAGATACATTTACTTCAGGCCTACACAGGTTCAGACCGTGTGAGATACCCCCCTACATACAGGGGTTTGAATTAGGCATTTGAAATACAACCATTTGAAATACTGCCTTTTTGTGCAAAGATATATTTACTTCAGGCTTACATAGGTTCAGACCGTGTGAGATACCCCGCTACATACAGGGGTTTGAATCAGGCATTTGAAATACAGCCATTTAAAATACAGCCTTTTTGTGCAAAGATTAATTTACTTCAGAACTACAGTGATTCAGACTGTGTGAGATACTCCCTCTACATACAGGGGTTTGAATCAGGCATTTGAAAAACAGCCATTTGAAATACTGCCTTTTTGTGCAAAGATATATTTACTTCAGGCCTACACAGGTTCAGACCGTGTGAGATACCCCCATACATACAGGGGTTTGAATCAGGCATTGGAAATAGTCATTTGAAATACTGCCTTTTTGTACAAAGATATATTTACTTCAGGCTTACACAGGTTCAGACCGTGTGAGATACCCCCCTACATACAGGGGTTTGAATTAGGCATTTGAAATACAGCCATTTGAAATACTGCGTTTTTGTGCAAAGAAATATTTACTTCAGGCCTACACAGGCTCAGACCGTGTGAGATACCCCCCTACATACAGTGGTTTGAAATAGGCAATTTAAATACAGCCATTTGAAATACAGCCTTTTTGTGCAATGATATATTTACTTCAGGCCTACACAGGTTCAGACCGTGTGAGATCCTCTCTATACATACAGGGGTTTGAATTAGGCATTTGAAATACAGCCATTTAAAATACTGCCTTTTTGTTCAAAGATATATTTACTTCAGGCTTACACAGGTTCAGACCGTGTGAGATACCCCCCTACATACAGGGGTTACAATCAGGCATTTGAAATACAGCCTTTTTGTGCAAAGATATATTTACTTCAGGCCTACACAGGTTCAGACCGTGTGAGATACCCCCCTACATACAGGGGTTTGAATCAGGCATTTGAAATACAGCCATTTGAAATACTGCCTTTTTGTGCAAAGATATATTTACTTCAGGCCTACACAGGTTCAGACTGTGTGAGATACCCCCCTACATACAGGGGTTTGAATCAGGCATTTGAAATAGTCATTTGAAAAACTGCCTTTTTGTACAAAGATATATTTACTTCAGGCTTACACAGGTTCAGACCGTGTGAGATACCCCCCTACATATAGGGGTTTGAAATAGGCATTTGAAATACAGCCATTTGAAATACTGCCTTTTTGTGCAAAGATATCTTTACTTCAGGCCTACACAGGTTAAGACCGTGTGAGATACCCCCCTACATACAGGGGTTTGAATCAGGCATTTGAAATACAGACATTTGAAATACAGCCTTTTTATGCAAAGATATATTTACTTCAGGCCTACACAGGTTCAGACCGTGTGAGATACCCTTCTACATACAGGGGTTTGAATTAGGCATTTAAAATACAGCCATTTAAAATACTGCCTTTTTGTGCAAAGAAATATTTACTTCAGGCCTACACAGGTTCAGACCGTGTGAGATACCCTTCTACATACAGGGGTTTGAATCAGGCATTTAAAATACAGCCATTTAAAATACTGCCTTTTTGTGCAAAGAAATATTTACTTCAGGCCTACACAGGTTCAGACCGTGTGAGATCCCCTCTATACATACAGGGGTTTGAAATAGGCATTTGAAATACAGCCATTTGAAATACTGCCTTTTTGTGCAAAGATATATGTACTTCAGGCCTACACAGGTTCAGACCGTGTGAGATACCCCCTTACATACAGGGGTTACAATCAGGCATTTGAAATACAGCCATTTGAAATACAGCCTTTTTGTGCAAAGATATATTTACTTCAGGCCTACACACGTTTAGACCGTGTGAGATACCCCCCTACATACAGGGGTTTGAATCAGGCATTTGAAATACAGCCATTTGAAATACTGCCTTTTTGTGCAAAGATATATTTACTTCAGGCCTACACAGGTTCAGACTGTGTGAGATCCCCTCTATACATACAGGGGTTTGAAATAGGCATTTGAAATACAGCCATTTGAAATACTGCCTTTTTGTGCAAAGATACACTTACTTTAAGGCCTACACAGGTTTAGACCGTGTGAGATACCCCCCTACATACCCCCTGTATGTAGGGGGGTATCTCACACGGTCTAAACCTGTGTAGGCCTTTGAATCAGGCATTTGAAATACAGCCATTTGAAATACTGCCTTTTTGTGCAAAGATATATTTACTTCAGGCCTACACAGGTTCAGACCGTGTGAGATACCCCCCTACATACAGGGGTTTGAATTAGGCATTTAAAATACAGCCATTTGAAATACTGCCTTTTTGTGCAAAGATATATTTACTTCAGGCCTACACAGGTTCAGACCGTGTGAGATCCCCTCTATACATACAGGGGTTTGAATTAGGCATTTGAAATACAGCCATTTGAAATACTGCCTTTTGTTGCAAAGATATATTAACTTCAGGCCTACACAGGTTCAGACCATGTGAGATACCCTCTACATACAGGGGTTTGAATCAGGCATTTGAAATACAGCCATTTTAAATACTGCCTTTTTGTGCAAAGACATATTTACTTCAGGCCTACACTGATTCAGGGCGTTTGTGATCCCCACTATACATACAGGGGCTTGAATTAGACATTTGAAATACAGTCATTTGAAATACAGCCTTTTTGTGCAAAGATATATTTACTTAAGGCCTACTGTGGTTCAGACCGTGTAAGATACCCCCCTACATACACTGCGTGCAGAATTATTAGGCAAATGAGTATTTTGACCACATCATCCTCTTTATGCATGTTGTCTTACTCCAAGCTGTATAGGCTCGAAAGCCTACTACCAATTAAGCTTATTAGGTGATGTGCATCTCTGTAATGAGAAGGGGTGTGGTCTAATGACATCAACACCCTATATTAGGTGTGCATAATTATTAGGCAACTTCCTTTCCTTTGGCAAAATGTGTCAAAAGAAGGACTTGACAGGCTCATAAAAGTCAAAAATAGTGAGATATCTTGCAGAGGGATGCAGCACTCTTAAAATTGCAAAGCTTCTGAAGCGTGATCATCGAACAATTAAGCGTTTCATTCAAAATAGTCAACAGGGTCGCAGGAAGCGTGTGGAAAAACCAAGGCGCAAAATAACTGCCCATGAACTGAGAAAAGTCAAGCGTGCAGCTGCCAAGATGCCACTTGCCACCAGTTTGGCCATATTTCAGAGCTGCAACATCACTGGAGTGCCCAAAAGCACAAGGTGTGCAATACTCAGAGACATGGCCAAGGTAAGAAAGGCTGAAAGACGACCACCACTGAACAAGACACACAAGCTGAAACGTCAAGACTGGGCCAAGAAATATCTGAAGACTGATTTTTCTAAGGTTTTATGGACTGATGAAATGAGAGTGAGTCTTGATGGGCCAGATGGATGGGCCCGTGGCTGGATTGGTAAAGGGCAGAGAGCTCCAGTCCGACTCAGATGCCAGCATTGTGGAGGTGGAGTACTGGTTTGGGCTGGTATCATCAAAGATGAGCTTGTGGGGCCTTTTCGGGTTGAGGATGGAGTCAAGCTCAACTCCCAGTCCTACTGCCAGTTTCTGGAAGACACCTTCTTCTTTAAGCAGTGGTACAGGAAGAAGTCTGCATCCTTCAAGAAAAACATGATTTTCATGCAGGACAATGCTCCATCACACGCGTCCAAGTAATCCACAGCGTGGCTGGCAAGAAAGGGTATAAAAGAAGAAAATCTAATGACATGGCCTCCTTGTTCACCTGATCTGAACCCCATTGAGAACCTGTGGTCCATCATCAAATGTGAGATTTACAAGGAGGGAAAACAGTACACCTCTCTGAACAGTGTCTGGGAGGCTGTGGTTGCTGCTGCACGCAATGTTGATGGTGAACAGATCAAAACACTGACAGAATCCATGGATGGCAGGCTTTTGAGTGTCCTTGCAAAGAAAGGTGGCTATATTGGTCACTGATTTGTTTTTGTTTTGTTTTTGAATGTCAGAAATGTATATTTGTGAATGTTGAGATGTTATATTGGTTTCACTGGTAAAAATAAATAATTGAAATGGGTATATATTTGTTTTTTGTTAAGTTGCCTAATAATTATGCACAGTAATAGTCACCTGCACACACAGATATCCCCCTAAAATAGCTAAAACTAAAAACAAACTAAAAACTACTTCCAAAAATATTCAGCTTTGATATTAATTAGTTTTTTGGGTTCATTGAGAACATGGTTGTTGTTTAATAATAAAATTAATCCTCAAAAATACAACTTTCCTAATAATTCTGCACTCCCTGTACAGGGGTTTGAATCAGGCATTTGAAATACAGCCATTTGAAATACTGCCTTTTTGTGCAATGATATATTTACTTCAGGCCTACACAGGTTCAGATCGTGTGAGATCCCCTCTATACATACAGGGGTTTGAATTAGGCATTTGAAATACAGCCATTTAAAATACTGCCTTTTTGTGCAAAGATATCTTTACTTCAGGCCTACACAGGTTCAGACCGTGTGAGATACCCCCCTACATACAGGGGTTACAATCAAGCATTTGAAATACAGCCATTTGAAATACAGCCTTTTTGTGCAAAGATATCTTTACTTCAGGCCTACATAGGTTCAGACCGTGTGAGATACCCCCCTACATACAGGGGTTTGAATCAGGCATTTGAAATACAGCCATTTGAAATACTGCCTTTTTGTGCAAAGATATATTTACTTCAGGCCTAGACAGATTCAGACCTTGTGAGATCCTCTCTATACATACAGGGGTTTGAATCAGGCATTTGAAATACAGCCATTTGAAATACTGCCTTTTTTGTGCAAAGATACACTTACTTTAAGGCCTACACAAGGTTAGTCCGTGTGAGATACCCCCCTACATACCCCCTGTATGTAGGGGGGTATCTCACACAGTCTAAACCTGTGTAGGCCTTTGAATAAGGCATTTTAAATACAGCCATTTGAAATACTGCCTTTTTGTGCAAAGATATATTTACTTCAGGCCTACACAGGTTCAGACCGTGTGAGATACCCCCCTACATACAGGGGTTTGAATTAGGCATTTGAAATATAGCCATTTGAAATACAGCCTTTTTGTGCAAAGATATATTTACTTCAGGCCTACACAGGTTCACACCGTGTGAGATACCCTCTACATACAGGGGTTTGAATCAGGCATTTGAAATACAGCCATTTTAAATACTGCCTTTTTGTGCAAAGACATATTTACTTCAGGCCTACACTGATTCATGGCGTTTGTGATCCCCACTATACATACAGGGGCTTGAATTAGGCATTTGAAATACAGTCATTTGAAATACAGCCTTTTTGTGCAAAGATACATTTACTTCAGGCCTACACAGGTTCAGACCGTGTGAGATACTACCCTACATACAGGGGTTTAAATTAGGCATTTGAAAAACAGCCATTTGAAATACAGCCATTTGAAATACTGCCTTTTTGTGCAAAGATATATTTACTTCAGGCCTACACAGGTTCAGACAGTGTGAGATCCCCTCTATACCTACAGGGGTTTAAATTAGGCATTTGAAATACAGCCATTTGAAATACTGCCTTTTTTTGTTCAAAGATACATTTACTTCAGGCCTACACAGGTTTAGACCGTGTGAGATACCCCCCTACATACAGGGGTTTGAATTAGGCATTTGAAATACAGCCTTTTTGTGCAAAGATATATTTACTTCAGGCCTACACTGATTCAGGGCGTTTGTGATCCCCACTATACATACAGGGGTTTGAATCAGGCATTTGAAATACTGCATTTTGGGCAAAGATATATTTACTTCAGGCCTACACAGGTTCAGACCGTGTGAGATACCCCCCTACATACAGGGGTTTGAATTAGGCATTTGAAATAGTCATTTGAAATACTGCCTTTTTGTACAAAGATATATTTACTTCAGGCTTACACAGGTTCAGACCGTGTGAGATACCCCCCTACATACAGGGGTTTGAATTAGGCATTTGAAATACAGCCATTTAAAATACTGCCTTTTTGTGCAAAGATATATTTACTTCAGGCTTACACAGGTTCAGACCGTGTGAGATACCCCCCTACATACAGGGGTTACAATCAGGCATTTGAAATACAGCCTTTTTGTGCAAAGATATATTTACTTCAGGCCTACACAGGTTCAGACCGTGTGAGATACCCCCCTACATACAGGGGTTTGAATCAGGCATTTGAAATACAGCCATTTGAAATACTGCCTTTTTGTGCAAAGAAATATTTACTTCAGGCCTACACAGGTTCAGACCGTGTGAGATACCCCCCTACATACAGGGGTTTGAAATAGGCATTTTAAATACAGCCATTTAAAATACTGCCTTTTTGTGCAAAGATATCTTTACTTCAGGCCTACACAGGTTCAGACCGTGTGAGATACCCCCCTACATACAGGGGTTACAATCAAGCATTTGAAATACAGCCATTTGAAATACAGCCATTTAAAATACTGCCTTTTTGTGCAAAGATATCTTTACTTCAGGCCTACACAGGCTCAGACCGTGTGAGATACCCCCCTACATACAGGGGTTTGAAATAGGCATTTTAAATATAGCCATTTAAAATACTGCCTTTTTGTGCAAAGATATCTTTACTTCAGGCCTACATAGGTTCAGACCGTGTGAGATACCCCCCTACATACAGGGGTTTGAATCAGGCATTTGAAATACAGCCATTTGAAATACTGCCTTTTTGTGCAAAGATATATTTACTTCAGGCCTACACAGGTTCAGACCGTGTGAGATACCCCCCTACATACAGGGGTTTGAATTAGGCATTTGAAATATAGCCATTTGAAATACAGCCTTTTTGTGCAAAGATATATTTACTTCAGGCCTACATAGGTTCAGACCGTGTGAGATACCCCCCTACATACAGGGGTTTGAATTAGGCATTTGAAATACAGTCATTTGAAATACTGCCTTTTTGTGCAAAGATATATTTACTTCAGGCCTACACAGGTTCAGACCGTGTGAGATACCCTCTACATACAGGGGTTTGAATCAGGCATTTGAAATACAGCCATTTTAAATACTGCCTTTTTGTGCAAAGATATATTTACTTCAGGCCTACACTGATTCATGGCGTTTGTGATCCCCACTATACATACAGGGGCTTGAATTAGGCATTTGAAATACAGTCATTTGAAATACAGCCTTTTTGTGCAAAGATATATTTACTTAAAGGGGTTATCCGAGTTAATAAAAAAAACAAAAAAACACTTAAAATCCATCAGGATATACATATAATTTGGTTAAGCTTGATTTCATCAAGTTAAAACCCATATTTACACCTTTTCATGGTCCTGTCATTGCTTTGTTTACATGCTGCAGTACAAGGTGAGGGGGCGTGTAACAACAAAGCCTGAGCTCTGCCTCATGAATATTTCTGGGCGTGAACAACCTGACCTTCCCCGCCCCCTGCTCTGCACTTTGCAAAAAAAAATAAAAAAAATACACACACAGGGCAGAAGATCTTCCTGTCACATTGCAGCTGCACAGTGTAAGTTATGTTATTTTACATACATTTATTTCATGTTTGGTTTTGTTTCTAATCTAAAAATGTTCTTTCTGTTATTACAGTATATGAAGGAGGATGTATTTGGACTAATTCCAAATTTGAATTTGAACTACTGTCTATGAAAGAATGGTAAGTCAAAGAATATTCATCAATCTACACTGTCTCTTACTCCTTCTCCATGTGCATACATACAATCTGAATATTCAACCAAGCTACCTATCTACTAATCTTTCAATGCTCTGTCTAGTATCTTTGTAATATCTATCTATCTATCTATCTATCTATCTATCTATCTATCTATCTATCTATCTATCTCATTGATATCAATCTATCTATCTATATATCTATCTATCTATCTATCTATCTATCTATCTATCTATCTATCTATCTATCTATCTATCACATTTAGATCCATCCATCCATCTCTTTTACATCTATCTATCTAGCTATCTCATTGATATCTATGTAATTTATATCCATCCATCCATCTATCCAATCGATATCTATCTATCTATCTATCTATCTCATTTATATCCATCCATCCATTCATTTATATCTATATATCTATATAATTGATATCTATCTATCCATCCATCTATCTTATTGATATCTATCTATTTATTTATCTAATTTATATCCATCCATATCTATCTATCTATCTATCTATCTATCTATCTATCTATCTATCTATCTATCTATCTATCTATCTATCTATCCATCCATCACTTTAACATCTATCTATCTATCTAGGTATCTATCCATCTATCTATTTATCTTATTGATATCTATCCATCCATCAATCCAATTGATATCTATCTATCTCATTTATATCGATCCATTGATCTGATTGATAGCTATCCATCCATCCATCTCTTTTACATCTATCTATCCATCCATCTATCTATCTTATTGATATCTCTCCATCTATCCAATTGATATCTATCTATCTATCTATCTATCTATCTATCTATCTATCTATTATCTATCTATCTATCTATCTATCTATTTATTTCATTTATATCCATCCATCCATTCATTTATATCTATCCATTCATTCATCTATTTATATCTATCTATCTTATTGATATCTATCTATCCATCCATCTCTTTTACATCTATCCATCCATCCATCTCATTGATATCTATCTATCTCATTTATATCCATCCATCCATCTCTTTTACATCTATCTATCCATCCATCTATCTTATTGATATCTCTCCATCTATCCAATTGATATCTATCTATCTATCTATCTATCTATCTATCTATATATCTATCTATCTATTATCTATCTATCTATCTATCTATCTATTTCATTTATATCCATCCATCCATTCATTTATATCTATCCATTCATTCATCTATTTATATCTATCTATCTTATTGATATCTATCTATCCATCCATCTCTTTTACATCTATCCATCCATCCATCTCATTGATATCTATCTATCTATCTCATTTATATCCATCCATCCATCTATTTATATTTATCTCATTGATAGCTATCTATCTATCTCATTTATATCTATATATCTATCTATCTTTCTATCTCAAATCTCTCTCTCTATATATATAACTTTTATATCTATCTATCTATCTATCTATCTATCTATCTATCTATCTATCTATCGATATATCCTTCTATCTCATATCTATCTCATATGTATCTTTCGATATCTATATATATATATATAGATATAAATATATCTCATATCTATGTATCTATCTATATCATAACTACTTTTCTGAATCTTTCTATATCATATCTATCTAATATCTATATATCTCACATCTCTATATCTATCTATCTATCTATCTATCTAAAAGAAAAAGAAAGAAAGCAGCACACAAAAAAGGAACGGGTGCAAAAAAATCCTCCCAGGAGACCTGCGACCAAGATCCCAAATGTAGATAATGTAGCAAAAGAAGGCAGCACTCCAGATTGCAGTAAAAAAGTGGACGGTTTATTCACTCATCAGCAACGTTTCAGCTCTCACATTGGAGCCTTTTTCCAGCTGAGTAACATGTGCAAAATCACATACATATATAGTGCAAGTAATTACCAAAATACAAATTGACCCATCATATAATAAAGTGCAAATGCATAGACATAACCATCATATTACAAATATAGTCAGTGTATTGTCATAATTTGATATAGCAGCAGTACAGACATAACCGTAAGAAAATTCATAATATAGTGAATGTGATATAAAATCACCAAACTGTCATAATGACCAATCAAATGTGAGGGTGAACAGGTGTGTTTAAACATGATATAACAATCAAAAAAGATTAAAAACCTTTGAATGAGTCACTTGCGGCTGACAGGGCATGGTAGGAACTGTTGGCGTCCGGAAAGGAGCATGGCGCATGCGCCGCTCCAACCACTATCGCGAGATTCACTGAGGTAATGTGTGGTAAAACAACCACATCAAAGATGGCCACTTTGAAACAATGCTTTAGGGCGCATGCGCGTACCAATGCTACCGCCCATACGAGTTTGACAGACACAGATACAGTGTCCGAGCGCCGCAGTATACAGCAGAAACAGCTGATCTATTCATCGGGGGCCGACGGGTCAACGTGGGTCACCAGTGAGATATCTGTACATGTGGGATGATGCGGTTGTCACACCGTTAGCATCCCACTGTCCAGACTGCCAGCATATCCGCTCCATGTCCCTTATAGCCATACAGTAGACAATGTCCACTTGAAATCGGCCTAAAGGACACAGATAGAACTGCATCGGGGCTCATAGTATATATAGATGTATATAGAATAGGTCAACTGTGCCCGTCTGTGTAGGTGTCACCCCAGTCCCAGAGGGGGCTTGAGTCACACCATCGCACAGACCGGTACTGACCATGAATATTAATAGAACTTATTACAAGATTATAAAAAAGGGGATCGCCAACAGGTTCCTCCAGGCTTCGCCATACGTGAACATTCGAACTTTTATGCTTCAGAATAATTTCCTATAAAAAAAGGAAGAAAAAATATTTAATGTATAGCACATGTTGTTTTCCATATAAGTCATCAAATTGGGAGAGAACACACATAAATTCAATGACTAGACAACCCTAAACTCCACATTTAAACCTTGTGGCCTCAAAGTGCCAAGCGTGTAGATCCAATAAAGTTCACGCTTTTTCAATAACCTTATCCGATCCCCACCTCGCCTTGACAGAGATATTTGCTCCAAAATTCTAAACCGTAGGTCATCTTGTGTATGTTTAGCTTCAGTGAAGTGTTTGGACACTGGGAGATCCATTTTTTGTTTTCTAATTGAATACCTGTGTTGGTTGAGACGGGTTTTGACGTCCCAAGTGGTCTCACCAATATAAAGCAGACCACACGGGCACACCAACAAGTAGATGACATAAGACGAATCACATGTTAAATATTGTTTGATCTTAACCCTGTGGCCCAGGGTAGGGTGCAAAAAAGAATCCCCTCTCAACATTAATTTACAATTGATGCAGTTATAACAAGGATAGCAGCCTTTGCGTGTGGAGCCAAAGTAGCTCTCACATGTCTCCCTTGTGGATCCAATATCTGACTTCACCAGTCTATCACCTAAATTAGGGCTACGTCGGTATGAGCATAAAGGTGGCAATTTGAACTCCTGCACTTTCTCAAAATTGCTATTGAGAATTCGCCAGTGTTTTTTAATTATGGCAGCAATCCTACCACTATTGGTACTGAATTCTGATACAAAGGGGATTCTTGCCTGTGTGGACCTGTGCTCACCTAAACCTTCTCTGATGGTTTCTCTAGTAAGTGAATTGATTCTGTTCAGCTGTTCTCGAATCAATTTTTTGGGATACCCACGTGTTTGAAATTTGGACCCCATTTCTTGTAATCTATTCTCCGCTGTTTCTGGATCTTGAACAATTTTTTGGACCCTAAGAAGCTGACTGAAAGGGAGAGACCTAATCATAGGCTTGGGATGATGGCTCTCATAACGTAACAGGGTGTTTTTATCTGTGGGTTTCACATATATATCCGTCACTAACCTGTCATTATGTATGCCAACTTGTGTGTCCAAAAATTGCAAAGATGTCTCTGAATGGGTCAATGTAAACTTTACACTGGGATCAATGGTGTTTAAAAAGCTATGGAAAGCGATGAGGTCCTCCGTGGCGCCGACCCAAATCAGGAAAATGTCATCAATGTAACGCCACCACCCCAGCACATGGCTGAAGTGGTGGCTCACATAGACGACAGACTCCTCAAGATGTGACATGTAAAGATTTGCATAGGTCGGCGCCACGTTAGACCCCATCGCGGTCCCCCGTAACTGTAAAAAGAAGTCATCCTGAAACAGGAAATAATTTCTGGTTAGGATGAACCTCAACAAAGTGCTCAAAAATCGTTGACAGTCCTGACTATAATTTGTTTTCTGTAAAACATGTTCAATAGCTTGTATGCCCAATTCGTGTTCAATCGAAGTATAGAGGCTTACTACATCGAAAGAGGCCACTAGTGCCCCCTTGGGGATGGAGAGACCACCGATCTTGGTCAAGAAGTCACTAGTGTCTCTAATGTATGATCTTGAGGATAGAGCAAACGGACGCAAAATTTTATCAAGAAAAATGGCTGCTTTACAGAACAGTGAGTCCATCCCCGAGACGATAGGACGTCCCGGGGGTGAAGTCAAAGACTTGTGTATCTTAGGCAAAGTGTATAGGATTGGCGTGGCAGGCTTATCACTATACAAAAAAGCAAAGATTTTTTCATCAATTATATCTTTCTCTTTAGCTGCAATTAATATCTCCTTGAGCTCCCTCAACAGCACAAATTTAGGATCATTATAGATTCTTTCATATACATCAGTGTCTGCGAGCTGTTGTCTGATTTCGGCTACATAGGATCTGGTGTCCATGACCACAACCCCACCACCTTTGTCAGCAGACTTGATGGTGAGGTTGCGGTCCGAAGCCAGATCACTAAGTGCCTTTATCTCCGTTTTTGTCATATTAGCAAATTTAAGTGATTGTTGAGAGGTTTCTTGTTTGAGACTTTCAATATCGCGTTTGACCGCCAAACCAAAAGCCTCAATAGCAGGATGATCAATAGCTGGAGAAAAATCACTTTTAACATATAAATCCAAACTTTTCAAAGACAGCTCACTAACCCTTGTATTTTCAGATGTAGGTCTGTCATTTTGTTCAGCAAACCATACTTTCAGTTTAATGTTACGCAGAAATCTCTGCAGATCAATTTCTAGGTCAAACCATTTGGTTGCATTTACAGGACAATATGACAGACCCTTATTCAATACAGATAGTTGTGCCGTGCTCAAAGGTGTTGAAGAGATATTTACCACTATATCTTGCGTCTTAAAGTCCTGCCCTGTTGGGGCTGCACATTTTTCCCTTTTCCTTTGTTTGTGTTGTCTCCTACCCCCTCGGCGAGTTCTGCCATTCCGGGGGTCCCCCCTAAAAAAGGTGTAGATGACGAAGCAGAATTAATGTCCAACTGTGACACTGTAGCATTTTCCCGGGTGTTATGTCCCTGCGATTTCCTGGTGGTAGAAGGGGACCTGGATCCAAACTTCTCCCCTGGCATCCTCCGATTCCTCCTTTGATCTCCTTGCCAATTATACACAAAACCCGTGGCATAATCGTCCACGTCACGTGTCCATTTGCAACGTTTTTTGCTCTGTAGTTCTCCCCGAAATTTATCAAGATGTAACACGCTGTTGGACATGTACGCATCAAAATCATCTGTGGATAACACAGTTTTCAGTTTGTCTGTCAATTCAGATAATGTCCCTTGTACTATTGCTTTTTCTTTCTGTAGAAATTCTACATTTAGCAGAATAATGTCGAATGCATATTTATTTGAGATTTGAACAAATCTGGCACAAAAATCGGCGTTGTTGATAAAGAGGTCGGGTCTCAAATGAGAGCGCATCCCTCTGGGGATCCTATGTGCAATGTGATATTCACTTAAGGTGACAAGGTGTAGTTCCAGACTAATTAAACGTTTACTTTCATTTTCTAGTTTCCTTTTGATGTCAGTAGCAGAAATTGTGGATAAAAAGGTAACGTCTCTCACCGAATCATGTAATATTCTGTCTTCATCTTCAGGCGTATAGGAAAACACATCCGAGTTTGTACATCCAGTAGTATGATCCATGTTGTAGGTGCTTGGCTTCCTAGGGTCCAGATATATAAAAGAAAAAGAAAGAAAGCAGCACACAAAAAAGGAACGGGTGCAAAAAATTCCTCCCAGGAGACCTGCGACCAAGATCCCAAATGTAGATAATGTAGCAAAAGAAGGCAGCACTCCAGATTGCAGTAAAAAAGTGGACGGTTTATTCACTCATCAGCAACGTTTCAGCTCTCACATTGGAGCCTTTTTCCAGCTGAGTAACATGTGCAAAATCACATACATATATAGTGCAAGTAATTACCAAAATACAAATTGACCCATCATATAATAAAGTGCAAATGCATAGACATAACCATCATATTACAAATATAGTCAGTGTATTGTCATAATTTGATATAGCAGCAGTACAGACATAACCGTAAGAAAATTCATAATATAGTGAATGTGATATAAAATCACCAAACTGTCATAATGACCAATCAAATGTGAGGGTGAACAGGTGTGTTTAAACATGATATAACAATCAAAAAAGATTAAAAACCTTTGAATGAGTCACTTGCGGCTGACAGGGCATGGTAGGAACTGTTGGCGTCCGGAAAGGAGCATGGCGCATGCGCCGCTCCAACCACTATCGCGAGATTCACTGAGGTAATGTGTGGTAAAACAACCACATCAAAGATGGCCACTTTGAAACAATGCTTTAGGGCGCATGCGCGTACCAATGCTACCGCCCATACGAGTTTGACAGACACAGATACAGTGTCCGAGCGCCGCAGTATACAGCAGAAACAGCTGATCTATTCATCGGGGGCCGACGGGTCAACGTGGGTCACCAGTGAGATATCTGTACATGTGGGATGATGCGGTTGTCACACCGTTAGCATCCCACTGTCCAGACTGCCAGCATATCCGCTCCATGTCCCTTATAGCCATACAGTAGACGATGTCCACTTGAAATCGGCCTAAAGGACACAGATAGAACTGCATCGGGGCTCATAGTATATATAGATGTATATAGAATAGGTCAACTGTGCCCGTCTGTGTAGGTGTCACCCCAGTCCCAGAGGGGGCTTGAGTCACACCATCGCACAGACCGGTACTGACCATGAATATTAATAGAACTTATTACAAGATTATAAAAAAGGGGATCGCCAACAGGTTCCTCCAGGCTCGCCATACGTGAACATTCGAACTTTTATGCTTCAGAATAATTTCCTATAAAAAAAGGAAGAAAAAATATTTAATGTATAGCACATGTTGTTTTCCATATAAGTCATCAAATTGGGAGAGAACACACATAAATTCAATGACTAGACAACCCTAAACTCCACATTTAAACCTTGTGGCCTCAAAGTGCCAAGCGTGTAGATCCAATAAAGTTCACGCTTTTTCAATAACCTTATCCGATCCCCACCTCGCCTTGACAGAGATATTTGCTCCAAAATTCTAAACCGTAGGTCATCTTGTGTATGTTTAGCTTCAGTGAAGTGTTTGGACACTGGGAGATCCATTTTTTGTTTTCTAATTGAATACCTGTGTTGGTTGAGACGGGTTTTGACGTCCCAAGTGGTCTCACCAATATAAAGCAGACCACACGGGCACACCAACAAGTAGATGACATAAGACGAATCACATGTTAAATATTGTTTGATCTTAACCCTGTGGCCCAGGGTAGGGTGCAAAAAAGAATCCCCTCTCAACATTAATTTACAATTGATGCAGTTATAACAAGGATAGCAGCCTTTGCGTGTGGAGCCAAAGTAGCTCTCACATGTCTCCCTTGTGGATCCAATATCTGACTTCACCAGTCTATCACCTAAATTAGGGCTACGTCGGTATGAGCATAAAGGTGGCAATTTGAACTCCTGCACTTTCTCAAAATTGCTATTGAGAATTCGCCAGTGTTTTTTAATTATGGCAGCAATCCTACCACTATTGGTACTGAATTCTGATACAAAGGGGATTCTTGCCTGTGTGGACCTGTGCTCACCTAAACCTTCTCTGATGGTTTCTCTAGTAAGTGAATTGATTCTGTTCAGCTGTTCTCGAATCAATTTTTTGGGATACCCACGTGTTTGAAATTTGGACCCCATTTCTTGTAATCTATTCTCCGCTGTTTCTGGATCTTGAACAATTTTTTTGACCCTGAGAAGCTGACTGAAAGGGAGAGACCTAATCATAGGCTTGGGATGATGGCTCTCATAACGTAACAGGGTGTTTTTATCTGTGGGTTTCACATATATATCCGTCACTAACCTGACGGATATATATGGGGTCCAAATTTCAAACACGTGGGTATCCCAAAAAATTGATTCGAGAACAGCTGAACAGAATCAATTCACTTACTAGAGAAACCATCAGAGAAGGTTTAGGTGAGCACAGGTCCACACAGGCAAGAATCCCCTTTGTATCAGAATTCAGTACCAATAGTGGTAGGATTGCTGCCATAATTAAAAAACACTGGCGAATTCTCAATAGCAATTTTGAGAAAGTGCAGGAGTTCAAATTGCCACCTTTATGCTCATACCGACGTAGCCCTAATTTAGGTGATAGACTGGTGAAGTCAGATATTGGATCCACAAGGGAGACATGTGAGAGCTACTTTGGCTCCACACGCAAAGGCTGCTATCCTTGTTATAACTGCATCAATTGTAAATTAATGTTGAGAGGGGATTCTTTTTTGCACCCTACCCTGGGCCACAGGGTTAAGATCAAACAATATTTAACATGTGATTCGTCTTATGTTATCTACCTGTTGGTGTGCCCGTGTGGTCTGCTTTATATTGGTGAGACCACTTGGGATGTCAAAACCCGTCTCAACCAACACAGGTATTCAATTAGAAAACAAAAAATGGATCTCCCAGTGTCCAAACACTTCACTGAAGCTAAACATACACAAGATGACCTACGGTTTAGAATTTTGGAGCAAATATCTCTGTCAAGGCGAGGTGGGGATCGGATAAGGTTATTGAAAAAGCGTGAACTTTATTGGATCTACACGCTTGGCACTTTGAGGCCACAAGGTTTAAATGTGGAGTTTAGGGTTGTCTAGTCATTGAATTTATGTGTGTTCTCTCCCAATTTGATGACTTATATGGAAAACAACATGTGCTATACATTAAATATTTTTTCTTCCTTTTTTTATAGGAAATTATTCTGAAGCATAAAAGTTCGAATGTTCACGTATGGCGAAGCCTGGAGGAACCTGTTGGCGATCCCCTTTTTTATAATCTTGTAATAAGTTCTATTAATATTCATGGTCAGTACCGGTCTGTGCGATGGTGTGACTCAAGCCCCCTCTGGGACTGGGGTGACACCTACACAGACGGGCACAGTTGACCTATTCTATATACATCTATATATACTATGAGCCCCGATGCAGTTCTATCTGTGTCCTTTAGGCCGATTTCAAGTGGACATCGTCTACTGTATGGCTATAAGGGACATGGAGCGGATATGCTGGCAGTCTGGACAGTGGGATGCTAACGGTGTGACAACCGCATCATCCCACATGTACAGATATCTCACTGGTGACCCACGTTGACCCGTCGGCCCCCGATGAATAGATCAGCTGTTTCTGCTGTATACTGCGGCGCTCGGACACTGTATCTGTGTCTGTCAAACTCGTATGGGCGGTAGCATTGGTACGCGCATGCGCCCTAAAGCATTGTTTCAAAGTGGCCATCTTTGATGTGGTTGTTTTACCACACATTACCTCAGTGAATCTCGCGATAGTGGTTGGAGCGGCGCATGCGCCATGCTCCTTTCCGGACGCCAACAGTTCCTACCATGCCCTGTCAGCCGCAAGTGACTCATTCAAAGGTTTTTAATCTTTTTTGATTGTTATATCATGTTTAAACACACCTGTTCACCCTCACATTTGATTGGTCATTATGACAGTTTGGTGATTTTATATCACATTCACTATATTATGAATTTTCTTACGGTTATGTCTGTACTGCTGCTATATCAAATTATGACAATACACTGACTATATTTGTAATATGATGGTTATGTCTATGCATTTGCACTTTATTATATGATGGGTCAATTTGTATTTTGGTAATTACTTGCACTATATATGTATGTGATTTTGCACATGTTACTCAGCTGGAAAAAGGCTCCAATGTGAGAGCTGAAACGTTGCTGATGAGTGAATAAACCGTCCACTTTTTTACTGCAATCTGGAGTGCTGCCTTCTTTTGCTACATTATCTATCTATCTATCTATCTATCTATCTCATCTATATCTATATATTTATCTACCGACCTATCTATCAATCCCTATAGACTATCTATTCATCCTTCAATTTTTTATTTGTCTATCTACCTAATTATTTAAAATTTTTTTAGGCATCAAGGTTTGAAAAAAGTATGATGGAAGAGGAATTATTTGGAGAACTTGATGATTCCTCTGGCGAGTCTGTAATTGCATCTGATTATCTTGTATGTTTCTCTTTAAAATTGTAATAACATAAATATATACTCAAATGTTCTCAAATTATCTGCCTCAAGTATGCTCTTTTGTTCCTTGATGCCGCATTATGTTTTGATGGCAGCAGCCAAAAATTCAAGTTCACTAATGGATCCTATAATTACCATCAGGTCTAAAATCCTCCGATATAAATTTTAGTATCAACACAAAAAAAGTGTTAGGCTACTCGCACACTTGTGGCTGAGAGATCCGGTAAGCAGTTCCGTCGACGGAACTGCCTGCCGGATCCGGCAAAACATATGCCAACTGATGGCATTAGTAAGACTGATCAGGATCATGATCAGTCTTCAAAATGCCTGATCATTCCAAAAATCGCATTGAAATGCCGGATCAGTCTTTTCAGTTTAATCTGGCTAAATGGATCCGACATTTACTTTTTTCACGTTTTTTTTTTTTTTCTGTGCATGCATAGACCGGAAGGACAAATCAGGAATTCCAGTATTTTGAATGTCGGATCCAGCACTAATACATTTCTATGGCTAAAAATTATGGATCAGGCATTCAAGCAAGTCTTCTTGTTTTTTTTTTAACAGATATAAAAATGTAGCATCCTGCGGTTTTCTCGTTTGCCTGATCAGTCAAATAGCCAGAACTGACTACATCCTGATGCATCCTGAAGTGATTGCTCTCCATGCAAAGCTAATCAGTTCTTTTCCGGTATTGAGCCCCTAGGACGGAACTCAATGCTGGGAAAAAAAAAATCTATTGTGAAAGTAGCCTAAGCTAATTATCAGACTTTGTTTACGAGGTTGTGGTTGAATGAAGTAAAGATCAATCAATCTTTATACTCAATTTTGAGGTAATTTCAGACTTGAGGTAGGCATTTCTAACATGGGACCTACAGGCCAAATACTTTTTACCGCTTGCCTACCTTGCCGTAGTTTATTTTGAAATTGCTTCAAGTCATATTTCACGTCCGGTGGTTGTACCTCTAGAATAGATTTCAAATATTATAGTGAGTCTGGTCTCAGCAGACTAACGCACGGTACGCAAGTGGTAGCAGGGTCACTCTAAAATAACATCCTGCATGAAAAGGCTAACAAAGGTTAGTAAGTAGCCTAATACTAGCATATGTACTAATTTTTTTAATCTTATTTATTATATAGAGTGAATCAACTGAAAATGAGGATATTGAGGAACCAACTCAAACAACTGAGTCTCAAAACCCAGTAAGTATTCAAATAAATAAATTATAATCAAAACTTTTTATAAAATTATTCTTTTTTCCAACTTATTATTATAACATTTGATCAAATTCATCCTTCAAAGTAAAATGTGCACACCGTTTCAGCATAGCCTTCTTTCAGTTGTTTACTTGCTTCTGGAAACATTTTAATTCCTTAAAATTCAATTAGTCCAGTGGTCCCCAACCTTTTTCACAACAAGGACCAGTTACAAGCAGGACCATTTTGCTAGGGACCGAGTGGGGGGTAAGGTGGCAGGGGTTCTGGTGTAGGGCTTAGGGTGTTGGTGGGGCTTAGGGGGTGATAGTCGACGCTGATTGATTCACGCGCATAACCAAACTCTAACTGCATATTAAAATATATAACAACTCGATAAAATGACTATGGTCTCTGCTTTTTAGTAGAACAATAAGAAAAAAATATTTCTCCCTCAGGTAAGACCAGAAATCAGACCCCCAATGTTAATCAGACCTCAGATCAGACCTACAATGCCTCTGATCAACCACCATACCTTTGACCAGCTATAAGCCCCCATGTCACCCATCAGCCCTTATGTCAGCACAAAAAATAAAATTGAAAAAAATTACGTCTCCTGCTCCAGGTCACCATCGCGATCCTCTTCATCCTGCTGTCGGCTGTGTATCGTGTTGCACAGTGTGAGCTCACATAAACCACCTCAACTGTGGCCAGCCCTGCACAGCCAATAGCCGAGCCGAGCCGAGGACCAGGAAGCGGTGAGTACAGATACTTCACCGCTTCCTGGTCCTCCTGTACTATTGAAGTGCCTAATTAATACAGCGTTAAATACGGCCATGATCGCCGCGGCCAGGCAAAAGATCTTCCAGGGCCCCATCCTGGTCCACAGCCCTGCGTTTGGGGACCGTTGAATTAGTCTATTTTGAAACTTGAGACAATGAACTCTTGCAGGATGTTCTGGTGGGTGAACAGCTTGTCGGATCTGTCTTGCAACTAGTAAGCTTGTGTCCCCTGACTGCTGCTCTGGCACTTTTTAACATCATGCTAGCGTGGCGGAATTCCCAGAAAAGAATGGCAAACAATGGCGATAGTCGTCGTGAAATATAATATGTATTTTAATGCCGCCTATCAACAAGGTATTCGGATGTTGATTTGGAACTACGCCCCTCTGCCATCATAGTAAATTAGGCCTGTTATGTAGTCTGGCCACACGCATAATAGCGGCATGACGTATCCGACAGGCTTTTACCCACCTGAACATCCTGTCAGAGTACAACGCCACAAATATGAACGTATCCTTACATATGACATCTTTGATATATACACTATATATAGACTTCCCTTTCAAATCAATTTTATTTTTTACTGCTTTTCAAACTGCTGGAACTGCTGGACAGCCAAACAATGACAACATTTGAAATTACTATATCAATTGATAATGTAATTTTTAAAGTGGTCTAAAAGAGAATAACATTCCATTTCCTCAGAATATTTTTGTTGTCCAATAAAAAAAAAAAGGATGTATATTTGTAATAGGATTTAGTTGATATTATTTTTAATCATCTAGGCGTTCCAGGCACTATTGCAGCGCTTACAAGAAGGCATTGATGAGGAGAATAGGCTAGAACCTTACTGTTTTACAAATGATCCACAGTGGGGACCTGAAGAGGAACGTCCCATTCCACAAATCGATACTGAAGGTCGACTACTAAACACAAATTGGTGTAAATGTTTAAATTGCAAAATAATGCCAAGCTTGGAAGATAGCATTTGTTGTAAGGAAATTGCATCATTGAACACATTTAGAGGTGGTCACTGCTGTGTCCTAGAAAATGAATTTTTCGATGCAACTATTTTGTCACGGGAAAGACTCATTGAACTACTTACAGAAAGCTCGCAACTAACACAGAGACAGTTTGAGAGAAAAGAAAATAGGTATTGTCTAATTGTATAATAGTATAAGTCATATATGCTAACTGTCTAAGTTACACATAGCATAAGGCAAAAATCAAGCAATTTTATTCAAAATTAAAATGAAAATCATAAATAGAAAATCTGATTGGTTGCTATTGTAAAATTACTTATACTTTACTATGTTTTTTGAAAATATAAAAAAATAAAATGTATAATATATTATTTTTTTGGTATTCTGTTTCTCTAGGTGCTTACGATTAGCTGCATACCGCAAGTTTTCAAGTACAGCTTATGGATTCCTTGGCAAAGGACATCGAATCCCTATACCATCATGTGTTGTAAACAAAATAAGAGACAAGTTCCCGGATCAAAGTGGTCAATACACTGGATTCAAGTGGTACGCTGGACATGCATCCGGCAGACTAGCCACCTATTTAAACTTCTGACACAATTAGTTATTTGAATAAAATCAAACGTATTATTATATTTTGAATGTAATGTGTGTTTAGTCTAGCTAAAGTTTAAAGTTGGTACAATTTAATTTTTGGTTAAATAAATAGTTTATGATAAAAAACTTTATTGTGTGATTTTCCTCCAATCAAATGGACTACACTAAATACTAAACCGGAAAGTTCTGGATTTCATGGGCACGCAGGAGACAAGGTAATGAATTAATGCACCCCCAGCACCGAGAAGATCAATTCAATATTACTAAAGTCATTCGTTACCTGTAACGGCGCCAGACAATGACATAGAAGTGAGACAGTTTGAGTCAGCTTACATTAGCACATCACTAATTTCTGCACGATACATAACGATTTATTTTTTAAATAAACAATTTAAATAACAAAGTAAAGATTTTAAACAAATATTAATAGAACCAGAATATATATTTGTTATAAGTTTGTGACTGTAACAGTAAAGTAGTTCCTCCACAGAACAATATATTATGAACACTATTTGCAAAGTCATAAAAAAGCACAATCAACAATAAAAAATAAAAAATTGGCCTTTTCACAGTAACTATTTTAAAATAAATACAACAAAAGAAATTATCGTTTTTATATTGATAAATATCACTTTTGATATCGTGATTGATGTTCTCTTATCAAGTCTTGCTTGTTCGGTTTGGGAATTGGTGCTATGTTTTTTGGTAATTCTTCTCTTTGAGAACTCCAATCCGATGTTATTTCTTTCTTTGCGAGCCTCAATATATCGATCATTATTTCACTGGTGAAGGCGATTGAAGTTGGCTCATACAATGCTTTCAGAACCCTTATGTCCTTTTGAGAACTCAACGCGGTGACATATACTACCAATGGAATCACTGTTGTTAGTTTGGTGTTTCACAGTAGCTAGCACTCTATTGACATTATGGTTATGATCCATGGCTGCAAGCTGGCTTCTAGCAATCATGCCATCCATAAAGTAATGGATTCTTTTTGGACGATATTTTAAACATACACTGTGATATATTTCTAATTCACCAGTATGGCAAAAGTGTGTGATTTGCCTTATGTCACGAAGTAATGTTTTGCTCGATACAATTAGCGCCAAAAGTTTGGATGCAGAAGAATCTGGGGTGAGCCATTTAGTATTGGCAATTGCGGAATCAGTCATTGGTATGTGATGACATTTACTATATTTGCTTGTGCATTCCCACTCGTGTTCATTATGAACATGATGAAGTACAGATTCCCATCTTGCAATTAGTTCATCACTGTCCTTTCCGCAGGTTCTTGCAGACCACCATAGGTGGTTTTTGATTGGTTGAATCCATGGACTTAGTCCTACACCGTCTCTGGTCTTTGAGGCAGTTAGCAACTTTGTACCAATTGATTTAGCTAGATGCCATACATCAAATTGATGATTTATTTCTTTATAATTTTCACGTATTAATTTTCTTATCCCGACATGGCGATCAGTGGCTATTAGTTGTACGTCCACACCTTTTCGAAGCAGGTACCGCAAATTTTTTTCAAAAGCAATTTTTTCCAAAGCTACAGACGAAATTGGTGGATTTACTTGCTGTATATTGAATGCACATATTTTTTTTGAATCAATGTCCATGAGGGAATAAACACAGTATTTGGCACAGAAGCCTGGACTGTCAGATTGTCCATCACCTGTAACAGATGCCGGTCTTTTTGTCATTTCTGCTATTATATTTTCTTGATCAAACTTCCATTTGAAATGTACTGCCGGAAATAGATAATTAGTCTGGTAGTTGTAGTAGGCTGATTTTCCAATGAATCTCATATTGAGAATTTTCATGTACTGTTGAATTTTTAGAAAGCTAGATCCACTGAGCAAGACAGCAACTGCAAGCATAATATTTCCCAAAGATAATCGCCCATGTCGTGGCTGGCTTTCCCATATCTTTTTAACATGACCTCTGGCACAGCAAACTTCAATAGAGACGAGGCTGCCATTAATTTTTTTTCGGAAGGATTCCAATTTGGCATTGCAAGGCTTTTTAGCCGGGCACGGTATCAACTGTATTATTTGTCGTAGACAGGATTCAAATACTAAGTATTTTTCTTCACTGGCATGATCCTTTTTCGAACTGTCTAATAATTCAAATTCATCTGTATCTTCATCCTCGGAGTCACTAGATACAAATAAACTTTCTTCATTTTGTTCGTCACTATCAGACAAATAGAAAGTGTTGTCATCTGGATCCTCTTGTGATGAAGATGATTGTAAACTATCACTTAGCATTGTGGTCATGTCAGTTGCTGGCAATTGTTGAATTTCTGCAGCGTTTTCTTCCTCTGATAATGTTTCAGTAACTTCTTGGATTGTGGATAGTGCGTCTTCATTGTCTTGAAAAAAATCTAATTCGACATTACTAAGTATTATTTGCTTGCTTTTATTTTTTCGTTGTGTAGACAAATCCTTTTTTTTTTTTGGTGTAGAAGTTGTTATAAATGTCGAAGTGATTTTGGTTTGTGGTTCAATATCCATAATGTATTTGTCAATATTCTTCAAATGTGATACTGTGGCCAGTTCCGGATTTGCCTCCTCAGTTGATCTTTCTTCTTCAACATCGCTGGAATGTGCAGGAGAAATAAAAAGAAAATCTTCAGGGTTTAAAAGTGAAATTGTCCCTTCTAAATCAGGTTCTGAGGCTGGTGTGTCAATAAGTTGGCACATAATCTTCTTATGACATTTTTTCCATTGGGTTTGTGTACCAACGTTACGTATAAAAAAAAAACGCTCTGTTTGCACAGCAAAACTCTGTACTTGTACCGGATATTTACATACTGGTGTAGGAACTACACCTATGATGTCAGACTTTGATATTTTAGGTTTTGATCCCATGGAAATAGATATCGAACGACGCGATGTTTCTGATGGTTCATCCTCTTCTGAAACTGTATTATGTTTTTTTTTAAAAAATGAGTCTCAGTTCCACTGCTACTCATAGTGCTGGATGTATAGCTAGTGTAAGGAAGAACAGAACAGATAGTAGATGACAGTGATGACACTGACACTGTACTACATGATAGAGCAGGAGCATAGGTCAAACTTGTTGTTGTTGTGACACAGACTGAATGTACCGTTGGAGACCATGAAGCATTTACACATGTAGACGTGGTCGTTGGTAAATCAGTTTGGCTTATGACTGTCTGGACTAATTCACTTGAAGGAAAAATTGTTGGAACTGCATCATGGTTTAATATCCGACGATTTTCGTAAAATCTATATGCATCTGTTTCGAAATGACGTGAACAAAGCCGGTATCTATCATATAATTTTCCAAGATGAACTTTTTCCACCATGGAGTCCAAATTTTCATGAAATTGTCCAGTTTGAATAAGCCAGGTTCTTATACGTTCTTTTTGTACCGGAAACGAATGCATGATCACGGACGGGTCTTTTTTACGGTATTTTGAAGTGCATCCTCGCACAATGCAATTAGCCATCTTTCCTTTAAAACAAATATTGTGTATATATTTAAAATAAAAAAATTTAAAAAAAATTCTGTATCCTATCTATATATGTATCTAAGATTTATCAGTTTATAATAAATATCAGTATTTGATAAATATATGTATCTTTGCTATATCTGTATCTAGGCTATATGTAAATCATACTTATATATCGTGAATAAGGATATAGCTTAGATACAGATATAGGTGAGATACAGGTATTGCTTCTATACAATTCAAGCTTAGATAAACATATACCTTACAAAAAGCTATAGCTATATAGATAAAACTGACTTATCTGTTTCTAAGCCATAGCTGTATCTAAGCTATTCCTATATCGGACCAATATCTGTATCTAAGCAATATCTATATTGAAATATAGCTTGAATATCGATAAACTTTAGATACAGATATAGCTATGATACAGGAATAGCTTAGATACAGTACAAGTTCATATACAGATATAGCTTTGATATAGCAATAGATATATCTATAAGACGGGCATATATCTATATCTAAGCTCTACCTCTATCTAATCTAATCCAATATCTGTATCTAACCAATATCTGTACCTAAGGGTAGTTTCAGTATTGCGTCTTTCTTTTCAGGCATATAGTTCCGTTAAAAGGGCTATACGCCGGAAAAATTACTGATCCGGCATATCACAACACATTATGAATGGATAGAAATCCGCTCTGTTTGCATCAGTATGCCTTCCGTTCCGTCACTGTCAGATGTTTTGGCAAGACATGATAAAATGCATGATCATTCGCCGTAATGCAGGATCCGACATTGACATAGACTTGCATCAGTGCCGGATCCGGTGTTCTATGAAATTTTCCTAACCATAAAATTTCACTACCATCGTCACTTCTGTCCGCACCAGACAAGACGTTACAAGCTTTGGTATGAGGTGTCCCGCGCCACTCAGGTGCACAACGACGTGTTAGTGATATTTTGTATCAGATTTGTAGAGAAGCAACGCGCTTTCGCCGTACTTCTCAGCAAGACAACGGCCGACACTGTGCATGCGCCAGGAGCCTCAGCAGCGTAACAGGCTAGGAAAAAATTATGGTCAAGTGCGCATGCGCGACGGACAGGGAGATATCTCACACCAATCATCTTTCCATCAGATAATGCGATGATCTGATGGATGTTCGGTATGAGAGATCTCCCTGTCTGTCACGCATGAGCACTTGTCCATACATTTTTCAACAACCTGTAACGCTGCTGAGGCTCCTGGCGTATGCACAGTGTCGGCCGGTGTCTTGCTGAGAAGTACGGCACAAGCGCATTACTTCACTATAAATCTGCTATTAAATGTCACTACCCCGTCGTTGTTGCGCCTGCATGGCACGTCACACCTCCTACCAAAGCTGGTAAAGTCATGTCCGTTGTGGCCGTAAGTGACGATGGTAGGGAAATTTTAAGAGTGGTGAATTTTTGTAGAACAGCGGTGTTCAGCCAGATTTCTATACCTTGCCAGTACGCTTTACCGGAAGTGAAGCGGCCGCACAGGAATCAGCTGGAGGAGTGTTTGTGCAATGCTGGGTAAGCGCACATCCGCTGGATTAGCAAAAAATCATTGCAGCACCGCGGGAGAAGGATTTGATGCGCATGCTCGAAACAGTACACCGCGTGTGTGCATTTAGGGGTAGGTAGATGTAGTTTTTATAAAGAAACATGTTCGACAAGATCTCCCTACCCCTGAGTGGAGCAGTTCATCCTTACCGCAAAGCTGAGTTCAGAAAATCGAGGTAACAACATAGCGGAGCTGAGTGCGGGATATTGTTGTAATATCCAGCACTCAACTCTGCTATGTGGTGACCTCGATATTCTGCATTCATCTCTGCGGTAAGGATGAACTGCTCCTTATGATTTCTGGTCGCTTATGCACTCAGGCGTACGGAGATCTGATTGAACATTTTTTGCTGGAAAATCTACCTACACCTAAGTGCGCACGCGCGGTGTACAGTTTCGAGCATGTGCACAAAGTGTTTTTCCCACAGCGCTTACATGAATTTTTGATAATCAAGTGGATTTGCGCTTGCAAAATGCCGCACAAACCCTCATCCAGCTGATTTCTGTGTGGCCGCATCACTTGCGGTGCAGCCTCTTCACTTCCGGTATAGAGCTCTGGCAAGGTATAGAAATTTTCCCGAACACTGGCTGTGTAGAATAACTAAAGGACGGATACGTCCTTCCGGTCTGCGCATGCGCAGACCGGGAAAACTGAGAAAAAGACTGCCAGAGGGATCCGTCCCTCCACATGTCAAGCAGATAGAAGGATCCATCCTTTCGGTGCATTTGTAGACGGATCCGTTCTTGCAATGCATTTCTAGACGGATCCGCAGACGGATTTGTCTAGAAATGTTGTCAGTTGACAAACGCATCGGCAGATCCGGCAGGCAGCTCCGACTACGGAACTGCCTGCCGGATCACACTAAGGCTCCATTCACACGTCCGTGGTGTGTTGCGGACCCGCAACACACCCACCCGGCACCGCTATAGAAATGCCTATTCTTGTCCGCAAGCTGCGGACAAGAATAGGACATGTTCTATCTTTTGCGGACCTGAAGATCGGGGCCGCGCTCCGCAAATGCGCATGCCGAAAGCACACTGTGTGCTGTCCGCATCCATTCCGTCACCATAGAAAATGAATGGGTCCGCACCCGTTCCGCAAAATTTCAGAACAAATGTGGACCCATTTGCGGATGTGTGAATGGAGCCTAAGGGTACTTTCACACTAGAGGCAGGATCGATCCAACAGGCTGTTCACCCTGTCGGATCCGGCCAGCCGCTATTTGGCCGTGCCGCTGGACTGCCGCTCTGTCCCCATTGACTATAAAGGGGACGGTGGTGGAGCTATGGCGCAGCACGGCAGTGCACAGCGAGCTGCCACTTGACTAAAAGTCCTGGATTTTAGACTTTTTATGGTAATTTCACACTAGCGTTAGTGTGATCCGGCAGGCAGTTCCATCGTCGGAGCTGCGTGCCTGCTGCATGCGCCAATCAGTGTGACAACTGACAGCATTTGTAGACGGATCCAGTGCGGATCCGTCTAGAAATGCATTGCAATAACGGATCCGTCTATCCGCTTGTCATGTGGATGGACGGATCCCTCTTTCAGTCTTTTTCACAGTTTTCATGTTCTGCGCATGCGCAGACCGGAAGGGCGGATCCGTCCTTCAGTTGTTTTGCAACGCCGGATCCGCAAGGCAGCTCCGTCGTCGGAGCTGCGTGCCTGCTGGATGCGCCGATCAGTGTGACAACTGACAGCATTTGTAGACGGATCCAGGTGCGGATCCGTCTAAAAATGAATTGCAATCCATCCAGCGGCACCGTCAAATAGCGGCAGGGCGGATCCGACAGGGTGAACAGCCTGTCGGATACGTCCTGCCGCTAGTGTGAAAATATCATTAGCATTATCTGTATCTAAGCAATATCTATATTATTAAAATATATATTCAATATGGATATTGCTTAGATAAATACATATATTGGTGGCAGATAAGGATTTTATATAGCTGAATAATGATGATGATGATGATGATTATAATAATGATGGCCAATAATTTATTTATATTTCCCAGGGGGTGTTGAATGTGTACTAGTGTTGGGGGGGGGGGGGGGGCAGGGCTGTAATAACGATCCCCAGATGCAGAGGGGAACGTTTACAAACTGCCACCTCTAGCCCCAGTGAATGCAGGAGGGACAAACATACCCTGTGCTGCTGGAGAAGAGATCGTCTCGGCTCTGGTTTGTACTGCATATGAGCGATCACATAGCAGAGCCGAGGCAGTGTTAGAAGAGCTGGAGGGGGGAGGGCACCAGAGGCTCTGACGTTTCGTTTACAGAGCCTGGACACTCCCTCAAGCAGAGAGAAGCTTGTAAACGAAACGTCAGTGCCTGAGCAGGGTTACTGACGTCAGGTGTAACATGACCCTGAATTGAACTGGCCAAACAGTGATAGATAGGTAATGAAAGTGATTTTAAGAATCTTTCACTGGTCTACAATAAAAGCAATTAGAATAGATTTATTTAAGTTGGATAACCCCTTTAAGGCCTAAACAGGTTTAGACCGTGTGAGATACATACAGGGGTTTGAATCAGGCATTTGAAATACAGCCATTTGAAATACAGCCTTTTTGTGCAAAGATATATTTACTTCAGGCCTACACAGGTTCAGACCGTGTGAGATACCCCCCTACATACAGGGGTTTGAATCAGGCATTTGTAATACAGCCATTTGAAATACAGCCTTTTTGTGCAAAGATACATTCACTTCAGGCCTACACAGGTTCAGACCATGTAAGATACCACCCTACATACAGGGGTTTGAATCAGGCATTTAAAATTCAGCCATTTGAAATACTGCCTTTTTGTGCAAAAATATATTTACTTCAGGCCTACACAGGTTCAGACTGTGTGAGATACCCCCTTACATACAGGGTTTTGAATCAGGCATTTGAATACAGCCATTTCAAATACAGCCATTTGAAATACTGCCTTTTTGTGCAAAGATACATTCACTTCAGGCCTACACAGGTTCAGACCATGTAAGATACCACCCTACATACAGGGGTTTGAATCAGGCATTTAAAATTCAGCCATTTGAAATACAGCCTTTTTGTGCAAAGATATATTTACTTTAGGCCTACACAGGTTCAGACTGTGTGAGATACCCCCCTACATACAGGGGTTTTAATCAGGCATTTGAAATACAGCCATTTGAAATACTGCCTTTTTGTGCAAAGATATATTAACTTCAGGCCTACACAGGTTCAGACCGTGTGAGATGCCCCCCTACATACAGGGGCTTGAATTAGGCATTTGAAATATAGTCATTTGAAATACAGCCTTTTTGTGCAAAGATATATTTACTTCAGGCCTACAATGGTTCAGACCGTGTGAGATACTCCCTCTACATACAGGGGTTTGAATTAGGCATTTGAAATACAGCCATTTGAAATACAGCCTTTTTGTGCAAAGATATATTTACTTCAGGCCTACAGAGGTTCAGGCCCTGTGAGATACCCCCCTACATACAGGGGTTTGAATCAGTCATTTTAAATACAGCCATTTGAAATACTGCCTTTTGTGCAAAGATATATTTACTTCAGGCCTACACAGGTTCAGACCGTGTGAGATACCCCCCTACATACAGGGGTTTAAATTAGGCATTTGAAATACAGCCATTTAAAATACTGCCTTTTTGTGCAAAGATATATTTACTTCAGGCCTACATAGGTTCAGACTGTGTGAGATACCCCCCTACATACAGGGATTTGAATAAGGCATTTGAAATTCAGCCATTTGAAATACTGCCTTTTTGTGCAAAGATATATTTACTTCAGGCCTACACAGGTTCAGACTGTGTGAGATACCCCCCTACATACAGGGGTTTGAATCAGGCATTTGAAATACAGCCTTTTTGTGCAAAGATACATTTACTTCAGCCCTATGTAAGTTGGAGAAACAGCCACTGATTCTTGAATGCTGTTTCTGAGACTGTCATTCTGTTTTCTGCCACAAGAGGCTGCTGTTTCCCCACACAGCGAAGTTACTGCCGGATCTAGCTATGCAAAACAGAGGATGACTCATGCTGCTGTGTGCCAGACTGAGCAGGAAATGGTGACATGAGGAGACATGCTTGTGCTGAGTCTGAATACAGGATCCAGTGCCATCCTCAGGTCTGTGGGACTTGGAGCGGTCAAAGTCACTGTCAGAAGTGACTGATGACTGTCAGCAATGCAGATGTTGTCAAGGAAGAAAGGATTGGTTCCCGGAAGGTCAGTGGGAGCGTGGAATGTGGTTACAGACCCTGTGAGGCCTCATGGTGCATGGAAGGACCTGCGAGTTGTTGTAAGTCCCCATCGGATAAGGACCAGGACAGGGTCAGCGATCCAGAAGGCTTCCCAGAGAGAGAGAGAGAGAGAGAGAGAGAGGGGTCTGGGTCCTGGAAGGCTGGAAGAGCCGTGGAACAGTTGGAGTTACCAGGAGAGGTGGAGTTGCTCAGCTTGAAGAAGAAGAAGTCCGCCATTTTGTGAGCTGCATGAGAGAAACGTGTGGATCCGGATTCTGTTCGCAGGAATGAGTATCGGCGTCAGGAAGCTGATCGGAACAGAGGGTCAGAGTACAGGTTCTGCACGATCATATATTGTGGCAGCGACTTGCTGTGTGTCTGGAGCAACCAGTAAACACAGGACATACCAAGGTCAGTGACTTAGCGGCACGGTTATTGACTTGCAGGCTCTGCCATGTGCACCAGCGGTCAGGTCCGTTACCCTGCGGCACAGTATCGACTTGCGGGCTCTGCTGTGTACGCCGCTTTTGGTACGGTTTTTCTGTTGGGCTGGTACCGTGACTCTGAGCCTGGGGTATAGGGTATTCTGGACACTCCACTGTTACTACACTACAAGGCCACGCCAGCGTCCAGGCTGGGAGTACTCAGGAGACATGAACAGTTTCATTTGGGGGCAAGAGAAAGGAATGTGAGGTGTTCATTGTATTTGATATATATGTGATCTATATTCTCTATACTTGCTGTTGTAATATCTGTTTATACCACTGTTCAGTAAGTTAATGTTTGTGCATCAGGATCTGGTGTCCGTGTCGCTTTCCTTATTCCATGACTTCGCTGTATCCTGGGGGTCCCTCCACGGTTCATGGTCTTACACCTACACAGGTTCAGACCGTGTGAGATACCACCCTACATACAGGGGTTTAAATTAGGCATTTGAAATACAGCCATTTGAAATACAGCCTTTTTGTGCAAAGATATATTTACTTCAGGCCTACACAGGTTCAGACCATGTGAGATACCCCCCTACATACAGGGGTTTGAATCAGGCATTTGAAATACAGCCTTTTTGTGCAAAGATATACACTGCTCAAAAAAATAAAGGGAACACTTAAACAACGCAATGTAACTCCAAGTCAATCACACTTCTGTGAAATCAAACTGTCCACTTAGCAAGCAACACTGAGTGACAATCAATTTCACATGCTGTTGTGCAAATGGGATAGACAAAAGGTGGAAATTATAGGCAATTAGCAAGACACCCCCAATAAAGGAGTGGTTCTGCAGGTGGTGATCACAGACCACTTCTCAGTTCCTATGCTTCCTGGCTGATGTTTTGGTCACTTTTGAATGCTGGCGGTGCTTTCACTCTAGTGGTAGCATGAGACGGAGTCTACAACCCACACAAAAGGCTCAGGTAGTGCAGCTTATCACACAAGTGGCTCAGGTAGTGCAGCTTATCCAGGATGGCACATCAATGCGAGCTGTGGCAAGAAGGTTTGTTGTGTCTGTCAGCGTAGTGTCCAGAGCATGGAGGCGCTACCAGGAGACAGGCCAGTACTTCAGGAGACGTGGAGGAGGCCGTAGGAGGGCAACAGCCCAGCAGCAGGACCGCTACCTCCGCCTTTGTGCAAGGAGGAACAGGAGGAGCACTGCCAGAGCCCTGCAAAATGACCTCCAGCAGGACACAAATGTGCATGTGTCTGCTCAAACGGTCAGAAACAGACTCCATGAGGGTGATATGAGGACCCGATGTCCACAGGTGGGGCTTGTGCTTACAGCCCAACACCGTGCAGGATGTTTGGCATTTGCCAGAGAACACCAAGATTGGCAAATTCGCCACTGGCGCCCTGTGCTCTTCACAGATGAAAGCAAGTTCACACTGAGCACATGTGACAGACGTGACAGAGTCTGGAGACGCCGTGGAGAACGTTCTGCTGCCTGCAACATCCTCCAGCATGACCGGTTTGGCATTGGGTCAGTAATGGTGTGGGGTGGCATTTTTTTGCAGTGCCGCACAGCCCTCCATGTGCTCGCCAGAGGTAGCCTTACTGCCATTAGGTACCGAGATGAGTCCTGGTCCCAGGTGGATGATACAAAGGTGTCAGCCCCTCTCCTCGACAGCCGGAGGGTACGGTCCTCCTAGACCCCCTCCTCTACAAAATTTAAGGAGATAGGCAAGATAGTGAAGCACCCTTGAGAATGTTATATTAAAAAGGTTTTATTCTACTTACAACAGGTCAGTAGACAAAAGGCATAAAATTACAAAATGATCGTCACGTTCCTGCCCGACCCGGGTTTCGCTACCTCGCTTCTTCAAGGGCGATGACTAAGCATGCTCACACACGAGCCCTTTAAGTAGCCCAGCTGTCTCATTATTCAAGCGGGTGTGGTTCCGATCCATATAAAGTGTTTTCAATATAACAGTTTTACAACATATAACACAGAGTTCCATTCATTAGTTCATTAATACAATCACTTTTAAAATATAAAAATACACATAGAAATACATACTCGTGTAATTGTTATTGCCAATTCATAAATAAGCCCTTTCAGGTTACCGCTCATAGCCAAACTCAATATATAATTTAATTAATAAATAAATAAATACAGCCCCTTTATATGCATATATCCCCCACAAGATCTTCTATTGTCCTAAACCTATTCCAACTCATTCTGTTATAGTAGTCCTATCATCCTATGTATGTCATCCACTCTTACAATGTTGTACAGGTATTCTCCCCCTACTCCCGGAGCGTCATTCATCTGGTCTCCGCCCCCTCCTAGAGCGTCACTCCACAAGACGCCATCCGATCCTGGGGCGTCACTCAGGTAGTCTCCACCCACTTTTGGAGCGTCACTCAGAAGGACGCCACCCACTCCGGTAGCGTCATTCAGGTGTTCTCGACCCCGCCTCCACCTCTGACGTTCCTATCACAAGACGTCATGGTCCAATGGAGCAGCCAAAATAACTGACGTCACCCAAAGGTCCTTAGGAGGCCGGGTAGAGAACAGCAAAAAAACGCCACCGGTAAGATCGTTTTACAGTAAGCATGGTTTAAGGTCAAATTCAATGTTAAGCCCTCTGGGTTGTAGGGTTCCTAGCTGGTAAATCCACTCCACCTCTTTTCTATTGATTTGTGCCAGCGAGTCCCCTCCGCGCCAGTGGGGCTTAACAGTTTCAACTCCGGCAAATTTTAACCCTTGCGGATTCTTTCCATGTAATAATTTGAAGTGTGCTGATACACTGTGGGTCATTAGGCCTTTTTTGATGTTCCGTAGGTGTTCTTGTATTCTGACCTTCAACTTCCTAATTGTCCGTCCCACGTACTGGAGCCCACAAGGGCATTCCAGTACGTAGATTATGCCCTCATTTTCGCACGAACAATTGCTCTTTATACGGAATTCGACCCCATTATTTTTGGACATAATATGTTGGATATTTATTTGACGATCTTTGGAGTTCCGATTCCTACAACCTGCACAAAATCCACACCAGGTAAATTTTCCTTCTTTTTTCACCTTTACATTAGCTGGGGGTATGGCACTACGTACAAGTTTCTCTCTAATGTTAGTTGCTTTTTTAAAAATAAAAGAGGGATTCGCGGGTATCATTTTTCCTATTGTTGGATCATTTTTCAAAACTCCCCAGTTCTTTTTGACCATTTTTTTGATATCATCTGACATGGAGCAGAATTTAGTCACAAATGAAAATCTGTAGTCCCTATTTTCCTTTTCCACTATTCCTTTTGTATGTTCCTTTTTTCCCCTTGTTTCTATCTCTACATTATGTATGCATGCATCCAAATCAGCCTCATCATATCCTCTCTCCACAAATCTATTTTTTAACACCCCACATTGTGTTCTATATTCACTCTGTTCTGTACAATTACGGGACATCCTCTTGAACTGTCCTTTCGGAATGTTCCTGAGCCATGGGCCGTAATGACAGCTCTTCATATCAATATAGGAGTTCACGTCTGTTTCTTTAAAATAGGAGCTAGTAAGAAAACGCCCATCTTCCATCCGGATGCATAGATCAAGAAAATTAACGCTGGTATTGCTGATTTCCCCCACAAATCGTAGATTCCAACTATTATGGTTCAATTGGGAGATGAACGACTCGAGTCCCTCCCTCCCTTCCTCCCTCCCACACTAGGAGACAGTCATCAATATACCTCCTCCAGAAGGTCAATTTGCCCCCTGGAGTGTCTGCTCCCAGTGTGGGAAGGATGAACCTCTCCTCCCAAGCCCCCATAAAAATATTAGCAAAGCTGGGGGCGAATTTCGCCCCCATCGCAGTGCCAATGCACTGTACATAATATGAGTCCTTGAACCAAAAATAGTTGTAATCGAGGCAATAGCTGAGGCATTCTAAAATAAAGTTACCCTGTTGGTTCCCCATTTTTACATCATTTCTGATTCTCTTCTCCACCGCCTCCATTCCCAATTTTTTTGGGATAACTGTGTACAGGGATGCCACATCAATTGTGGCCATCCATGTGTTCACAGTGGGGGGATTTAGATCTTTGATAAGCTCCAGCACAGACCCAGTGTCTTTCAAATGGGAGGGGTTCTGCAGGACGTATTCTTGTAAGTAAAAGTCGATGTATTCCGTGACTCTGCACGTCAATGAATTAAGCCCCGAAATTATCGGTCTCCCCGGGGGGTCTACTGGATTTTTATGGACCTTGGGCAGATGATATATCACCGGCACCAAGGGAAAAGGGATGGTAAGATAGTTAAACTCTTTTTTATTTAATATTCCTTTAGTGAGGCCCCCTGTTAGTATACCATCAAGAACCCGTTTATATTCCTGGGTGGGGTTGTTTTTCAGTTTCTTATAAGTGGTTATATCGGACACCAGTCTTGCCATTTCGGCCTCATATTTTTCTTTGTTCATTATGACCACCCCTCCCCCTTTGTCTGCCGGCTTTTGCATTGGCACTGCGATAGGGGCGAAATTCGCCCCCAGCTTTGCTAATATTTTTATGGGGGCTTGGGAGGAGAGCTTCATCCTTCCCACACTGGGAGCAGACACTCCAGGGGGCAAATTGACCTTCTGGAGGAGGTATATTGATGACTGTCTCCTAGTGTGGGAGGGAGGGAGGGAGGGACTCGAGTCGTTCATCTCCCAATTGAACCATAATAGTTGGAATCTACGATTTGTGGAGGAAATCAGCAATACCAGCGTTAATTTTCTTGATCTATGCATCCGGATGGAAGATGGGCGTTTTCTTACTAGCTCCTATTTTAAAGAAACAGACGTGAACTCCTATATTGATATGAAGAGCTGTCATTACGGCCCATGGCTCAGGAACATTCCGAAAGGACAGTTCAAGAGGATGTCCCGTAATTGTACAGAACAGAGTGAATATAGAACACAATGTGGGGTGTTAAAAAATAGATTTGTGGAGAGAGGATATGATGAGGCTGATTTGGATGCATGCATACATAATGTAGAGATAGAAACAAGGGGAAAAAAGGAACATACAAAAGGAATAGTGGAAAAGGAAAATAGGGACTACAGATTTTCATTTGTGACTAAATTCTGCTCCATGTCAGATGATATCAAAAAAATGGTCAAAAAGAACTGGGGAGTTTTGAAAAATGATCCAACAATAGGAAAAATGATACCCGCGAATCCCTCTTTTATTTTTAAAAAAGCAACTAACATTAGAGAGAAACTTGTACGTAGTGCCATACCCCCAGCTAATGTAAAGGTGAAAAAAGAAGGAAAATTTACCTGGTGTGGATTTTGTGCAGGTTGTAGGAATCGGAACTCCAAAGATCGTCAAATAAATATCCAACATATTATGTCCAAAAATAATGGGGTCGAATTCCGTATAAAGAGCAATTGTTCGTGCGAAAATGAGGGCATAATCTACGTACTGGAATGCCCTTGTGGGCTCCAGTACGTGGGACGGACAATTAGGAAGTTGAAGGTCAGAATACAAGAACACCTACGGAACATCAAAAAAGGCCTAATGACCCACAGTGTATCAGCACACTTCAAATTATTACATGGAAAGAATCCGCAAGGGTTAAAATTTGCCGGAGTTGAAACTGTTAAGCCCCACTGGCGCGGAGGGGACTCGCTGGCACAAATCAATAGAAAAGAGGTGGAGTGGATTTACCAGCTAGGAACCCTACAACCCAGAGGGCTTAACATTAAATTTGACCTTAAACCATGCTTACTGTAAAACGATCTTACCGGTGGCGTTTTTTTGCTGTTCTCTACCCGGCCTCCTAAGGACCTTTGGGTGACGTCAGTTATTTTGGCTGCTCCATTGGACCATGACGTCTTGTGATAGGAACGTCAGAGGTGGAGGCGGGGTCGAGAACACCTGAATGACGCTACCGGAGTGGGTGGCGTCCTTCTGAGTGACGCTCCAAAAGTGGGTGGAGACTACCTGAGTGACGCCCCAGGATCGGATGGCGTCTTGTGGAGTGACGCTCTAGGAGGGGGCGGAGACAAGATGAATGACGCTCCGGGAGTAGGGGGAGAATACCTGTACAACATTGTAAGAGTGGATGACATACATAGGATGATAGGACTACTATAACAGAATGAGTTGGAATAGGTTTAGGACAATAGAAGATCTTGTGGGGGATATATGCATATAAAGGGGCTGTATTTATTTATTTATTAATTAAATTATATATTGAGTTTGGCTATGAGCGGTAACCCGAAAGGGCTTATTTATGAATTGGCAATAACAATTACACGAGTATGTATTTCTATGTGTATTTTTATATTTTAAAAGTGATTGTATTAATGAACTAATGAATGGAACTCTGTGTTATATGTTGTAAAACTGTTATATTGAAAACACTTTATATGGATCGGAACCACACCCGCTTGAATAATGAGACAGCTGGGCTACTTAAAGGGCTCGTGTGTGAGCATGCTCAGTCATCGCCCTTGAAGAAGCGAGGTAGCGAAACCCGGGTCGGGCAGGAACGTGACGATCATTTTGTAATTTTATGCCTTTTGTCTACTGACCTGTTGTAAGTAGAATAAAACCTTTTTAATATAACATTCTCAAGGGTGCTTCACTATCTTGCCTATCTCCTTAAATTTTGTAGAGGAGGGGGTCTAGGAGGACCGTACCCTCCGGCTGTCGAGGAGAGGGGCTGACACCTTTGTATCATCCACCTGGGACCAGGATACATATTTTCCTGCAGCGCGGTTCCAAAACCTATTGACTTTGATTTTGCCTGTGTGAAACCTACCACACTATCTCGGGACCAGCAGCAGCGCAAGTAATTGTCCGTGTTGGGACACAGGACTGACTTTCTGTTTATCTGTATTTTAAAGGTACCGAGATGAGATCCTCAGACCCCTTGTGAGACCATATGCTGGTGCGGTTGGCCCTGGGTTCCTCCTAATGCAAGACAATGCTAGACCTCATGTGGCTGGAGTGTGTCAGCAGTTCCTGCAAGACGAAGGCATTGATGCTATGGACTGGCCTGCCCGTTCCCCAGACCTGAATCCAATTGAGCACATCTGGGACATCATGTCTCACTCTATCCACCAACGTCACGTTGCACCACAGACTGTCCAGGAGTTGGAAGATGCTTTAGTCCAGGTCTGGGAGGAGATCCCTCAGGGGACCGTCCGCCACCTCATCAGGAGCATGAACAGGCGTTGTAGGGAGGTCATACAGGCACGTGGAGGCCACACACACTACTGAGCCTCATTTTGACTTGTTTTAATGACATTACATCAAAGTTGGATCAGCCTGTAGTGTGTTTTTCCACTTTAATTTTGAGTGTGACTCCAAATCCAGACCTCCATGGGTTGAAAAATTTGATTTCCATTTTTTAATTTTTGTGTGATTTTGTTGTCAGCACATTCAACTATGTAAAGAACAAAGTATTTCAGAAGAATATTTAATTAACTCAGATCTAGGATGTGCTATTTTTGTGTTCCCTTTATATTTTTGAGCAGTGTATTTACTTCACCCCTACACAGGTTCAGACCGTGTGAGATACCCCCCTACATACAGGGGTTTGAATCAGGCATTTGAAATACAGCCATTTGAAATACAGCCATTTGGTGCAAATAAATCTTTAATTCAGGCCTACACTGATTGAGGGCATGTGTGATTCCCCCTATACATACAGGGGTTTGATTCAGCCATTTGAAATTCAGCCATTTGAAATACAGCCTTTTTGTGCAAAGATATATTTACTTCAGGCCTACAGAGGTTCAGGCCCTCTGAGATACTACCTCTACATACAGGGTTTTGAATCAGGCATTTGAAATACAGCCATTTGAAATGCAGCCATTTGAAATACAGCCATTTGAAATACAGCCATTTTGTGCAAAGAAATCTTTAATTGAGGCCTGGTCTGGTTCAGGCCTTGTGAGATACACCCTTTACATACTGTCATTCTTTTTTACTATTAATTAAACACCCATTTAGGGCAAAATCCTAAAATAAAAAAATATGAGGAGAGCGTCAAATAAGGGACGTGGCCCAGGTCGTGGTGCTGCGGGTGGAGCTCCTGTTGCAGGGAGAGGACGTGGTCGATCTGTGCCAGCTACACGCACAAGTGAAACCCCTTCCTCAGGTGCGAGTAGGCGACAAAACCTGCAGTGGTATTTGGTCGGGCCTAATGCTGCTCTACGAATGGTGAGGCCTGAACAAGTACAGGCGATAGTAGATTGGGTTGCTGACAGTGGATCCAGTTCCTTCACATTGTCTCCCACCCAGTCTCCTGCTGAAAGACCACATTTGGCACCTGCAGCCGATGTCCATCAGTCTTTCACCTCACCCCCTTGCAAATCAGCCAAGCAGTCTGAGCCCCAAGTCATGCAGCAGTCTCTTCTGCTTTTTGATAACTCTGTTAGCAGTGTTTACCTTTGACCATCCACCTAGCCCTGCCCCAGAAGTGGAAGAGATTGAGTGCACCGATGCCCAACCACTTATCTTCCAAGATTAGTACATGGGAGGACCATCGCAGCATGTCTCGGATGATGATGAAACATAGGTGCCAACTGCTGGGGCTTTCGAAAGCGTGCAGACCGACAACGAACTCAGGGGTGAAGACTGGGTGGAAGATAATGTGGAGGACGATGAGGTCCTTCACCCCACATGGAATCAAGGTCATGCGAGTGACCGATGTAGTTCGGAGGAAGAGGCGGTGGTCGCACAGAGCCACCAGCACAGCAGAAGAGGGAGCAGGGTGCAAAAGCGGAGCGGCCGTCCCCTAGACAGTACGCCTGCTACTGCCCACCGCAGCAAGGGACTGAGCACACCAAAGCCAGCTCCAAGGAGTTCCCTGGCGTGGCAGTTCTTCAGACAATATGTTGACGACAAGACACAAGTGGCTTGCACGCTGTGCAATCAGAGACTGAAGCAAGGCATAAACGTTCTCAACCTGAGCACAACCTGCATGACCAGGCATTTAAGTGCAAAGCACGAGCTGCAGTGGAGTAGACACCTCAAAAACCAAGAAAGGTCTCTGGCTCCTCCTGCTTCCTCTTCTGCTGCAGTCGCGGCCTCCTCATCCACCTCTGGAGGGACAGTGCCACCTGGCACCCCACAAACAGAGGATCTGCCAGCAACACCAACACCTGGGTCACCAAGCATCTCTACAATGTCACACGGAAGCAGTCAGCTCTCCATATCCCAAACGCTGGAGAGGAAGAGGAAGTACCCCCCTACCCACCCGCGATCCCTAGCCCTGAATGCCAGCATTTCTAAATTACTTGCCTTTGAAATGCTGTCTTTCCGTCTGGTGGAGACGGATAGTTTTAAAGGCCTTATGGCGGTGGCTGTCCCACAGTACGTCGTGCCCAGCCGCCACTACTTTTCAAGGTGAGCCATCCCTTCCCTTCACAACCAAGTAGGGGATAAAATCAGGTGTGCACTGCGCAACGCCATCTGTGGCAAAATGCACCTCACTACGGATACGTGGACCAGTAAGCACGGTCAGGGCCGTTATATCTCAATAACAGCACACTGGGTAAATGCAGTGGCGGCTGGGCCTGAGGCGGATAGCAGTTTGGCGCATGTCCTTCCACCACCAAGGATTGCAGGGCGCTTCAGATTGCCTCCTGTTGCTTCCTCCTCCTACTCTGCCTCTGGGCAGCCTTGTAGACATGACCGCTTACATGCTGCAGTGTCTCCGCAACGACCGCAGAGTTGCCCACATTCTAACTTGTGCTGATTACTGGATGGCCACGCTGCTGTATCCCCGTTACAAGGACAACGTACCATCCTTAATTCAGTCACTGCAGCGTGATCGTAAGATGCGCGAGTACAAGCGCACGCTGGTAGACGCGCTGCTGGTGGCATTCCCACCTGACAGCGAGGCACAGTGGAAGCACAAGGCCAAGGCAGAGGACGAGGAAGAGGTCGCCAACGCAGCTGGGGCACTGGCCAGCACCTCAGAAGGCAGGGTTAGCATGGCCGACATGTGGAAAAGCTTTGTCAGCACGCCACAACAACCAGCACCACCAGCTGATATGGAACGTCTTAGCAGGAGGCAGCATTTCACCAACACACGTACTGAATGACGGGTCTGCCCCCTTCAACTTCTGGGTCTCCAAATTGGGCACATGGCCTGAGCTTGCCCTTTACGCCTTGGATGTGCTGGCCTGCCCTGCAGCCAGTGTATTATCTGAACGTGTGTTTAGCACGGCATGGGGCATCATCACAGACAAGCGCAGCCGCCTGTCCACAGCCAATGTGGACAAGCTCACGTTCATTAAAATGAACCAGGCTTGGATCCCACAAGACTTGTCTGTACCTTGTGCAGAATAGACATTTATACCACCATCAAACATACATTCTTGTACTCAAGTCAAGTGCAATGATTCTTTGTTTTCTTTTTTATTATTTGTCACAATATTTTGGGGGCTACCTACCCCAATAAAAAATAAACATTGTTGGCTACCTCCTCCTCCTCCTCCTTTGCTACCTACAACACCACATTCACCGCCTCCTCAACCTCCGACTCCATATCCACCTCCTTCTCTGAGTTGCAGGTTAATAATTTGTAATTTTTAGTTATTTTATTTTATTTTAAGTTATTTCCCTATCCAAATTTTTTTGCAGAGCAGTTGCCATGCTCTTAAGCACATTTTACTGCCTTTTATATCCCTCTAGTCTTTTCAAGGACTATTTTATAGCAATTTTAATGCAAAAAAGTGCCAATTTTAGTGCCCTAAATTGAAAAAAATCTTATTTTCAATTGTCGGGTGACATTTTACCATTTTTGGCGTATACAAACCCCTGGTGAGCCTGGGTGACATTGGCCTAAATCTCTCAAAAATCCTCTGTTCTATTGCTGGGTGACATGAACCCCCTTTTGCCTTGAATAAACCCCTGCTGTGCCTGGGTGACAGGGGCCTAAATCTCTCAAAATCCTCTGTTCTATTGCTGGGTGACATGAACCCCCTTTTGCCGTGAATGAACCCCTGCTGTGCCTGGGTGACAGGGGCCTAAATCTCTCAAAAATCCTCTTTTCTATTGCTGGGTGACAAGATCCCCCTTTAGCCGTGAATGAACCCCTGCTGTGCCTGGGTGACAGGGGCCTAAATCTCTCAAAATCCTCTGTTCTATTGCTGGGTGACAAGAAGCCCCTTTTGCCGTGAATGAACCCGCGAAGGCAGAGGAAGAAGAGGTCGCCAATGCAGCTGGGGCACCGCCAGCACCTGAGAAGGCAGGGTTAGCATGGCCAAAATGTGGAAAAGCTTTCTCACCCTTGGAGGTGTTGACCTGCCCTGCAGCCAGTGTATAGTGTGAACGTGTGTTTAGCACGGCTGAGAGCATTATCACAGGCCGCAGCCAATGTGGACAAGCTTACGTTTATTAAAATGAACCAGGCATGGATCCCACAGGACTTGTCCGTACCTTGTGCAGAATAGACATTTATACCAGCCTCAACCATCCATTCTTGTACTCAAGTGCACTTATTCTTTGTTTTATTTTGTTATATGTCCCAATATTTTGGGGGATACCCCAATTAAAAAATAAAAAATAACACAAATCAGTGTTGGCTACCTATTCCTCCTTCACCGCCACGTCAACCTACACCGCCACATCCACCGCCTCCTCAACCTCCTACTCCTAGATCCAGATTGTTATTTTTAATTTTTCTGTATTTTATGTTATTTTAAGTCATTTCCCTATCCATATTTGTTTGCAGAACAGTTGTCATGCTCTTAAGCACATTTTGATGCCTTTTGCAGCCCTCTAGCCCTTTCCAGGACTATTTTAGAGCCATTTTAGTGCCCAAAAGTTTGGATCCCCATTGACTTCAATAGGGTTCGGGGTAAAGTTCGGGTCAAGTTCGGGTCCCGAACCCGAACTTTCTTTCAAGTTCGGCCGAACTCGTTGAACCCGAACATCCAGGTGTTTGCTCAACTCCAGCTTCTACCTCACAGTTTTTTTTTACCTTCATCTGGATCAACTTGCAGGATAACAGACTGAACGGGATGAACAGATGTCCTTTTTCAGCCTTATAAACTATGTTACTTATAAACTATGCTACTAAACAAGGTGGGCACCCCAATAACAGTAGTATTAGACAGCTTATTCACCTCAATTTGAGAATCTAGGCCTAATAGAATTGCTTATGTTATAAACAAGGTGGACACACCAATAATGGTAGAACTAGACAGCTTATTCATCCCCATTTTAGAATCAAGGTGTAATAGAATTGCTTATCTATTAAACAAGGTGGACACCCCAATAACAGTAGAAGTAGACAGCTTATTCACCCTAATTTAGGAATCAAGGTGTAGAATTGCTTATCTATTAAACAAGGTGCGCACCCCAATAACAGTTAAATTACATAGCTTATTCACCCCAATTTGAGAATCAAGGCCTAATAGAATTACTTATCTATTAAACATGGAGGACACCACAATGACAGTAGAACTAGACAGCTTATTCACCCCAATTTGAGAATCAAGGCCTAATGGAATTGCTTATCTATTAAAGTGTAACCGTCATGTTTTCATCAATAAATCTATTTTAGCATATGTTACTGCTGCAGCAGCATTATGCATAAAGCAATTTTTAGTTTCTTCACATACCACTGTTTTCCTTGATTTTTTCCTTTAGTTACGACTGTTTAAACATTTACAATATGAGGACCTTCTCAAAATGGCTCCTCTTCCAGTTCTCTGAGGCCAAAACTGCTTTCTCTCACTTCACATACACACTTGCTGTAACCAGCAGCTCCTTGCCAGCCAATCAGATTGGATTACTGAGAGACACGCCTCCTCACTCTGAAGCCCAATGCAGTCATGCAGTGTGAAGGACCACCCCTCCGTCTATCTGTCTTCTTAGCCAAAGACAAGCCATAGCAACTGTCTTTTAAGGGAGCAGTGGAAAGGGACAGAGGACATTCATGAAAGCTGTTATTATAAGGTAATTACAGATCTTTTGACAATCATTGACAGACTAACTCAAGTATACATGCCTAGCTCTAATAAACTAGCAAATAAAAAAAAAATTGACAGTTACACTTTAAATAAGGAGGACACTGTTCAATTCGTGTACCCTACACATGGATTGATGCAAACTATGGATCCTTTCAGATTCAGATTGCAGTCCCTGCACTGTCACTGCACTCACCCTATGCTTTCCCTAGAGTGTGTAAAATCTCTCCCTACAGTCTCTATCCACTGTCCCTGCACTGTTCCTGCACTCTTCCTATCCAATATTTTACAGTAAAAAGCTTTATGAAACAATGTCCCTAGCACTTTTCACGTCTCTCCCTATGCTTATCTCACAGTGAAATGGCGGGGATCAGGTGGGATTAGGCTTTTTATAGGGTTGTGACATCACAGAGGATGGACATCTGCTGATAGGCTGGCTGCATAGCATTATCGGGCCATTATATAATAATACAGAGGGAACCGTTATATATTCTAAAAATACGATGGCGCTATGCTATATTTTAATAATACAGGAGGTGTTTATTATATATTATATAATTACAGAGAGGGATATTATATATTAGAATAATGCAAAGGAGGACTATGATTTTATATATATATATATATATATATATATATATATATATATATATTACAGAGAGAACTGTTATATATTCTAAAAATACAGTGGGGCTATTCTACAGGGTGGGCCATTTAAATGGATACACCTTAATAAAATGGGAATGGTTGGTGATATTAACTTCCTGTTTGTAGCACATTAGTATATGTGAGGGGGGAAACTTTTCAAGATGGGTGGTGACCATGGCGGCCATTTTGAATCCAACTTTTGTTTTTTTCAATAGGAAGAGGGTCATGTGACACATCAAACTTATTGGGAATTTCACAAGAAAAACAATGGTGTGCTTGGTTTTAATGTAACTTTATTCTTTCATGAGTTATTTACATGTTTCTGACCACTTGTAAAATGTGTTCAATGTGCTGCCCATTGTGTTGGATTGTCAATGCAACCCTCTTCTCCCACTCTTCACACACTGATAGCAACACCGCAGGAGAAATTCTAGCACAGGCTTCCAGTATCCGTAGAGGTGCTGCACATCTTGTATCTTCACAGCATAGACAATTGCCTTCAGATGACCCCAAAGATAAAAGTCTAAGGGGGTCAGATCGGGAGACCTTGGGGGCCAATCCACTTTCCAGGAAACTGTTCGTCTAGGAATGCTCGGACCTGATACCCATAATGTGGTGGTGGTGCACCATCTTGCTGGAAAAACTCTGGGAACGTGCCAGCTTCAGTGCATAAAGAGGGAAACACATTATCATGAAGCAATTTCGCATATCCAGTGGCCTTGAGGTTTCCATTGATGAAGAATGGCCCCACTATCTTTGTACCCCATATACCACACCATACCATCAATTTTTTTTGTCCAACAGTCTTGGAGGGATCTATCCAATGTGGTTAGTGTCAGACCAATAGCGGTGGTTTTGTTTGTTAACTTCACCATTCACATAAAAGTTTGCCTCATCACTGAACAAAATCTTCTGCATAAACTGAGGGTCCTGTTCCAATTTTTGTTTTGCCCATTCTGAAAATTCAGTGCGCCGATCTGGGTCATCCTCGTTGAGATGCTGCAGTAGCTGGAGTTTGTAAGGGTGCCATTTGTGAGTAGCTAATATCCGCCGAAGGGATGTTCGACTAATGCTACTCTCCAGTGACATTCGGCGAGTGCTACGGTGTGGGCTCTTGCTGAATGAAGCTAGGACAGCCACTGATGTTTCTTCATTAGAGACAGATTTCATGCCTCCACATTTTGGAAAATCCAACACTGAACCAGTTTCACGAAACTTAGCAAGCAGTTTGCTAACTGTAGCATGGGAGATGGGTGGTCTCGTAGGGTGTCTTGCATTGAAATCTGCTGCAATGACCCGGTTACTGCGTTCACCAGACATCAACACAATTTCTATCCGCTCCTCACGTGTTAACCTCGGCAACATGTCAATGGCTGTAAACAAAGAGAAACTTGTAAATAACTCATGAAAGAATAAAGTTATGCTAAAACCAAGCACACCATTGTTTTTCATGTGAAATTCCCAATAAGTTTGATGTGTCACATGACCCTCTTCCTATTAAAAAAACAAAAGTTGGATTCAAAATGGCCTCCATGGTCACCACCCATCTTGAAAAGTTTCCCCCTCACATATACTAATGTGCCACAAACAGGAAGTTAATATCACCAACCATTCCCATTTTATTAAGGTGTATCCATATAAATGGCCCACCCTGTATATTATAATAATACAGAAGTTGCTATTATATATTATAATACACACAGAGGGGGCCGTTTAATGTTATAAAAATATGGAGGGGGTGTTATATATACTAATAATACAAGGGGGTATTATATATTATAATGGTTCAGAGGGGGCTATTATATATTCTTATTCAGGGTGGGAATTATATTTTCTGGGGGAGAGGGGGTGCATTATATATGCTATCAATACAGAGGGGCAATTTTACATATGGGTCCTACAAGGGCACTATAATACAGGGGCACTACAGGGGATCATTCTAACTACAGGGGTCACTGCAGAAGGGTTTTATAAATACTGGGGCTACTGCAGGGGGCATAATAACTACTGGAGACACTATAGGGAGCTTTATTACTAATGTGAACTATATAGGGGTGCCGTATAGATGGGCATTATTACTACTGGGTGCTCTATAGGCGGTTTTACAGAGGGACATTGTTACTGCTGGGGGCACTATAGGGGCCTTATTTCTACTAGGGTTCCTATGGGGGCATTATCAATAATAGGGTGCTGTGGGTGCATTATTAATAAGCACAATATTGAGGGCATTACTAATGGGGTTACTAATAGTGTACTGTAGGGGCATTATTACTATTGAGGGCAGACTGGGAGCATTATTATTATGGGGGGCTATTTGTATGGCACTGTTGTTTCTGCAGTATAGTATTTGCTGGCATGGGGAGCACAGCAGGCACAGTATTGGGGGTAACAGCAGGATGACAATGTTGGGGCACTAGGAGGGAAAGGATGGCAGAAAATTGAGGAATATAAGATGTTTGTGTCGTAAACTCTGCAGAGACAAGACGAGGCTTAGTGAGTTTATCAAGGTGGTCTGATCTCCTAATGGAGAAGATGAGAAAAGAGAATGTCTACATCAGAGGAGACATCACTGAATGTAAGAGGTATGTGGCGCTCTGGGGGTACTACACATGCGTTTACCGATAGCTTTGTATGTCAGTGTCACCCAGACATCATTTTCAATAGCTCTTTATTAGACCATAGACAAGATACAATGGATCTATGGGATCCTGTAAAAGGGTCTATGCTTAGGATCCCCCTAGAAAGCAGTGGTCCTGGAGAATTGCACAAACCCCCAAGTAGTGGGAAAAGTGATCCTGAACAACTATATATATATATATTATATACTTTTTTGGGGGGTTTGCTCTAGCTTTTGGCTGTGATGTGGGGATGTTCAGCTGCATGTCTTCAGGTAAATAAGGTGCCGTATTAGATGTTGTCCTTCTTTCCATGCATCATCCCAGGTAGGATCTTATATAGAGCTCCGTTAGCTGCGGTGATGGGTGATCTAGAAAACAACTGACAAAAATGTTGTCCACAAAAATTCCTGAATATAGTAAAAAATAAAAAATCACTTTGAGAAATCCCTGCATCATATTCTTATTTTGGGGTTCACTGTTTGTAGGCGCTCACGTCTGTCATTATGCAATCACCATCCTTGTCAAATTAGTAATCATCATCAACATCAGCAATTTCGACATCATTGGGGTACTGCCATTCCCCAACCTCCATGTTATAATACACAGAGCATCCATATTTTAAAACACAGAGTCCATAGTATAATACACAGAGTCCATAGTATAATACACAGAGTCCATACTATAATACACAGAGTCCATATTATAATACACAGAGTCCATATTATAATACAAAGAGCCTTGTATTAACTTTGTATACATGATAAATGCCACTTACTGAAGTGAGACAACCCCTTTAAGGGTACATCATATTGTGTGGGGGACATTAAAGAGGCATCACTTTGTGAGGAGAACATTTAAGGGTACATCATACTGTGTTAGGGGGGCATGTAGAGAACATCTGGGGACTTTTAAGAGGGCCTCATTCTGTGCCCCATCATCCTACTGTGAGGGGGCACTTAGGGGAATCATACTCTGTGGGGAGGAACTAAGGAGGCATCGCAATGTGTCAGGGGCACTAAGCAGCATCATACTGTGTGGGTGCACCATGGGATCACCCAGCTGTGAGGGGGCACTTAAGGATATCATACTCTGTGGGGCACTAAAGGGATATCATACTGTCTGAGGGGCATTAAAGGGGGAGCATCATTATTGTTAGGGGGCACTGAAAGGACATTCTTTACTGTTTGGTCATCAGAAAGGAGATTAGGTGGGCTTAGAGGTTTGGCTTATTTAAAAAAAGAAATGAATGCAGCACTACACGCCAATGGTGTAGTCCCTCCTTATATATCATTTTTGTTTTGCAGCTCAGACCTTCATTCTACAGCCGGCTCAGGTATATGGATCTTTGCAAAAAGTACTTGAGTACCCCTGAGCTAAAATGTTTTTGTATGCTATAGTATTATCATTGCCCTTCACCAAAAAGGACCACAGCCAAAACCCCGAAAAACAAGCCTCATGCCATAATCTCTGCATGGCTATAGGTTACAGTTGGCAATATACGGGTATATTCTGGGAAGTTATGTTCTCCAGTCGTCAGCTAAACTTGTTTCATTCATCAGTCTTCAAAAAGGAAAATGTAATTCATTACTTGAGAGAATGCATTTTCACCGGTCCAGAGTCCAGCATCAGCGAGCTTTACACCACTTCAGTCAATGCTTGGCATTGCATATAGTGATCTTTGGTTTGACCATTGAAATCCATTTCATTGAGTTCCCGACAGCCAATTCTTGTCCAGATGTCATCTCCAGAAGCAGTTTGGAACGCTGCGTTATAAAACACAGGATTGGTGATTTTTATGCACCATGCTCTTCCGCAGGATGCAGCCCGGCTCTGTGAGCTTACATGGTCTACTGCTTCGTGGCTGAGCTGTTGCTAAGACTCTTATACTTCACAATAATATCACATACATTTTACCGGGTCAGATATAGAAAAGGAGGACTTTCACAAACTCAAGCAATTTAAATGTGTAGCATGACAAAGAGAAGATTACCGAGCTGAAACAGGCCATTAATGATGTTTCCGGTGTCGGCCCAAAATTCTAATAGTTATATGTTTATTATATTACTACCATGATTGGTCATCCTCTTTAAGTTCATATTCTGATCTACAGGTTTTTTTTTTACTATGACTTGTCATAAATGATGTTTTACAAAATACTAATAACCATCAACAGTTTACTAGAAAGTCCACTTTTATTGTGTGCCTTCAGTTCCACCATGGAAATTTCAAGAGATAAAAAATAAGTATGTCCATTATATGGACGCACAGTGGTGAAGTCTCATGACTTGGCGTACACAGGAGGGAGTTTGGAGTATCCAAAATGTGGGATAGTATTGCTACAAAAACCATGGCAGAGATCTCCTAACAATGGCTGAAAATGTATCAAAATTGATTCCAAGGAAAAGAGTCCATGGCAACCAATCAAATATTACCTCTCATTTTTCAGATGTCCACTGGAAAATGAGAACTGCAAACTACTTGGTCCCCATGGATATATACACCATTGCACTAGTTTTGATAAGCTCCGCCAATGCTCCAGAATTATCATAAACGGTGCTAAAAAAAAAAAGGGGTGTACATGGCATGCCCCAAATATATTAATGTGTGCTTTACCCCAATAGTTTGTCCAAGAGACATATTGGGAGTTTTACCATATTTATCATATCATGTAGCGGCTTTAAAGCATTTTGTATAGTTTGCACTATTTTCTTTGACTCGTACTCTCATACATCTTTATGACACTATTAATATATATCTGCCATTGCTGTTACTTAGTCCAGTAGTAACGTTCCTCAACTTTCCTTCCTTTACATGTACACGGGTGCCTAATAGTGATGAGCGGCAGGGGTCATATTCGAATTCACGATATTTCGCAAATATTTTGTAGAATATTCGTCAAATATTCGCGAATTTGAATATTCCTTATATTCTAAATTTTTTTACTCGAAAAATCAGCAAGGTAATGATCGCGTAATATGTGAATATTACGCGATCAATACAGGCGTGGGTCAAAAACGAATATATAGCATTATAGAATATAGTGCTATATATTTGTTTTTTAGAATATTCAGCATTTTTTTCCATCTGAAGTCATGATTCCTCCCTGCTAAAGTTACAGAGGGGTTTTGTGGATGTTTTTATATCAGTTTGGTCTGCCTTTCCTTTGTGTGCCTGCACTAAGTTTAGGAACCTTAAAGGAGTTGTCTCACTTCAGCAAATGACATTTATCATGTAGAGAAAGGTAATACAAGCCACTTACTAATGTATTGTGATTGTCCATATTGCTTCCTTTGCTGGCTGGATTCATTTTTCCATCACATTTTACACTGCTCGTTTCCATGGTTACAGACCACCCTGCAATCCATCAGTGGTGGTCGTGCTTGCACACTATAGGAAATAGCATCAGCCTCTCTGGTGGCCGGGACCATGGGAGCTCACATAGGCTAGAGCTTTTTCCTATATCTTGCAAGCATGACCACCACTGATGGATTGCAGGGTGGTCTGTAACCATGGAAACGAGCAGTGCATCATGTAATGGAAAAATGAATCCAGCAAGCAAAAGAAAGCAATATGGACAATCACAATACATTAGTAAGTGGCTTGTATTCACTTTCTCTACATGATAAATGCCACTTACTTAAGTGAGACAACCCCTTTAACAATTTATGTGGCATGAGTGAAATGTGATTTACATCTTTAGATATAAAAGTAGACCTGGCTATAGTCAAAAACTGACATATGTGATTTTTTAAATGACCTCCAGAGTCTCTATTATAATACACAGAGCCCATCTTATAATATACAGCCTATTTTATAATACACAGAGTCAATGTTATAACACACATTGTTAATATTATACTACACAAATCTCAAACAGACTCTGGGTACTATAACATTGACTCTGTAAATTATTATATGGACCTTGTGTTTTATAATATGGGTTCTGAGTATTATAATATGGATTCTTTTTGTTATGATATGGACTCTCGTGTTATAGTATGGATTCTGTGTATTGTAATATAGACTCTGAGTATTATAATATGGACCCTGTGTTTTATAATATGGACTCATGGATCCATGATTACTGTTAGGCGTGGAAGCGGAACATCTGGTGATGTCATCATGTAGGATCTCCAGGCCGGATGAAGCTCCTATATTCTTTATGATGTCATAATCAATCTCTGGTCTGGCCACACTTATCGTGATGTCATAATGTGTAGAATCTGGATGAGGTCAACCTCTTGTGATGTCATAATGTAGAATGTGGGTAATACCGGCTTACTCCCTGGCACCTGTGTCAGTCTATGCCTGGCTCACCATGTGCTCACGGAAGCGACGCCGAATTGAGATAGGACAAGTGGAGGCAGTTATACTCAAGCGAATCAAAGAAGAAGAGGTCGTCCAGCGCAAGCGACGACGAGTGGAAATTGATACAGTAGAGGATATGGAGGTAGAGGGAAAGCAGTATAATGATGACATCGAGATGAAGGACGCAAATGAGGAAACAGAAGAACCAATGGAGGTCGGGGAGCGGCAGTACTCCGACGATGTTGAAATGGTTGATGTTGATGATGATTACCAATTTGACAAAGATGGCGATTGCATCATGACAGACGTCAGCATCCACAAACAATGAGCCCCAAAATAAGGTGCAGGCATTATTGTATTTTTTTATTTATTATACATCCTGGAAGTTTTGTAAACTAAACATTATTGTCCATTGTTTTCTAGATCACTGATGATAACAGACAATGGAGTTTTATATAAGATCCTACCTGAGATGATGCATGGAAAGAAGGACAACATCTAAGCCACCTTATCTACATAGAAACACACAGCTGAACATTGAAACATCGCAGCCAAAATGACAGCAAACTCAGTTTAAAAAATCTATATATTTCAATAAACATGTTTGTTATCCATTAATGGTGTTTTTTAGTTTCTATGCAACAAAGTTTGTTGATGATGTGGGGGGGGGGGGCTGTTAATTGGGCAGTTGTCCAAGGTTACTTCTTAATAGAGAGGTCCTAAGGGTTGGTCGGGTGATGGGGCAGGTAATTGGGCAATTGTCCAGGGTATCTTCTTCCTAGGGGAATCATAAGGGGTTTTTTTGTGGGGGAAGAGGAAGAGTTAATTGGGCAATTCCTCAGGACCACTTCATGCTAGGGAATTCTAATGGTTGGGGTTGATCTACAGTGGTAAATTAGGCAATTGTCCAGGGCCACTTCTGGCAAGGAAGACCCACGGACGAAAAAACGGTCACGGATCACGGACCAACGGAACCCCGTTTTGCGGACCGTGAAAAAATACTGTCGTGTGCATGAGGCCTTAACCACAGATCTTCTGTGGACGTAGGCTTGTTCAAATCCTTCTGTCTCTTCATGTAATTCTAATGGTTGGGGTTGATCTACAGTGGTTAATTAGGCAATTGTCCAGGGCCACTTCTGACAAGAAAAATCCTAAGGGTTGGCCTTAGGAGGAAAGGAAGGGGGGAGTAAAGTATGCAATTCTCTAGGTCCACTTCTTTCTATGGGGATCCTAAGCATAGGACTCTTTTACAGGATTCCATAGATTCATGGTGTCTTGTCTTTGGTCTAATAAGAAGCTATTGTAATTCAGGTAGAGTAACAGCGTTCTCTTAGTTTGCACATTGTAAGGTCTTTGGGTGTTCTAAGATTAGGGTCCACATGTGGTCATATCTGATCATAAAGATATTCTAAGCTCATAAGCATATAGCAATAGAATGCAATTCATGTCCTTTTGGGCTCTAAGTGGGAGGTATGCATTAGTATACAGAAAAAAAACAAAAGGAAGGACCTGCATAGTAGACTGATCTATTCCATACCACGGAAAGGCAATAAATACATAGTAATGTGCAAAATGTTTAGGCAGATGTTGGAAAATTCTGCAAAACAAGAAAGATTTAAAATGTACACGTATCAATTTTTATTTTATTTTTAGCAATTAATAAAATGCTAAGTGAATTAAGAAAAGAGAAATGTAAATCGAATCAATAGCGTGACCCTGTGCCTTCAAAACAGCATCAGTTCGTCTAGCTATACTTGCACACAGTTTCTGAAGGAACTTGGCACAGAGTTAGTTCCAATTTTTTTTTTTAATTAACCACAGATCTTCTGTGGACGTAGGCTTGTTCAAATTCTTCTGTCTCTTCATGTAATCCTAGACATAGTCGATGATTTTGAGATCAGAGCTCTGTGCAGGGTTGAGATCAAGACTCTGTGGAGGCCATATCATTACTTCCAGGACTCCCTGTTCTTCTGTACTCTGAAGATAGTTCTTAATTACATTGACTGTATGTTTGGGGTCATTGCCCTTGGCTTGACACATGGAAAGGGAGGGACTATAGTACAAATAACTTGGCCAGAAGCACATTCAGTTTCTGCTCTGTTAGATGAGTGCACACATACTGTTGTATACAAACTAAGAAGACAGGTTGGCTTTAGCAGGAGGTGCTCGAACCCACATGCAGTTGTGCATATATACAGGGGAGCAAATCCTGCACTTGTGGCCCATTGCTAATGGCGATCCCCAGCAAAATGCATACGGTGGAGGATGCCCGTGGCGAACCACAAGTACCACAATAGACATCCTACACAAGGTAACAAGTGCGGATGTCATAATTAATATAACAATATAACAAAACAATAACAAACACAGGTGCACTCTGCAGTCTCACTAAACCCTCAAACTGATTTTAAAATTGAGAGATTAGTCAACATGTTCTAGGGTGTAGAACATGTCTAAGCCCGAGCACCACGCCAAGGTTTCTCAAGTAGCCCGGGACCTAACACTCTCCTACCTGAGCCGTATGGGCGATACACGGAGCCAGTGGGCAAATTACAGGAGCATAAGGCCGACTCACAAACAGCTCACCAGTTACCTCCAGCATGTAGCCATGCTTGCAATGGGAGGAGGGAGGAGTCTGCGAGTCCCACTCAAGACTGGCTGATATGTCCCAGGCCTCACAGGTGCACCTAAATGTGGCCTGTAGATGGAAAACAGGCACATTTAAATTGGAGTTAGGTCCCGGGCTACTTGAGAAACCTTGGCGTGGTGCCCGGGCTTAGACATGTTCTACACCCTAGAACATGTTGACTAATCTCTCAATTTTAAAATCAGTTTGAGGGTTTAGTGAGACTACAGAGTGCACCTGTGTTTGTTATTGTTTTGTTATATTGTTATATTAATTATGACATCCGCACTTGTTACCTTGTGTAGGATGTCTATTGTGGTACTTATGGTTCGCCGCGGGCATCCTCCACCGTATGCATTTTGCTGGGGATTGCCATTAGCAACGGGCCACAAGTGCAGGATTTGCTCCCCTGTATATATGCACAACTGCATGTGGGTTCGAGCACCTCCTGCTAATGCCAACCTGTCTTCTTAGTTTGTATATATAGATTCCTGGAGGTGTATAAACTCCAATTTAAATGTGCCTGTTTTCCATCTACAGGCCACATTTAGGTGCACCTGTGAGGCCTGGGACATATCAGCCAGTCTTGAGTGGGACTCGCAGACTCCTCCCTCCTCCCATTGCAAGCATGGCTACATGCTGGAGGTAACTGGTGAGCTGTTTGTGAGTCGGCCTTATGCTCCTGTAATTTGCCCACTGGCTCCTGGTATCGCCCATATGGCTCAGGTAGGAGAGTGTTAGGTCCCGGGCTACTTGAGAAACCTTGGCGTGGTGCCCGGGCTTAGACATGTTCTACACCCTAGAACATGTTGACTAATCTCTCAATTTTAAAATCAGTTTGAGGGTTTAGTGAGACTACAGAGTGCACCTGTGTTTGTTATTGTTTTGTTATATTGTTATATTAATTATGACATCCGCACTTGTTACTGTACCTTGTGTAGGATGTCTATTGTGGTACTTGTGGTTCGCCGCGGGCATCCTCCACCGTATGCATTTTGCTGGGGATTGCCATTAGCAACAGGCCACAAGTGCAGGATTTGCTCCCCTGTATATATGCACAACTGCATGTGGGTTCGAGCACCTCCTGCTAATGCCAACCTGTCTTCTTAGTTTGTATATATAGATTCCTGGAGGTGTATAAACTCCAATTTAAATGTGCCTGTTTTCCATCTACAGGCCACATTTAGGTGCACCTGTGAGGCCTGGGACATATCAGCCAGTCTTGAGTGGGACTCGCAGACTCCTCCCTCCTCCCATTGCAAGCATGGCTACATGCTGGAGGTAACTGGTGAGCTGTTTGTGAGTCGGCCTTATGCTCCTGTAATTTGCCCACTGGCTCCTGGTATCGCCCATACGGCTCAGGTAGGAGAGTGTTAGGTCCCGGGCTACTTGAGAAACCTTGGCGTGGTGCCCGGGTTTAGACATGTTCTACACCCTAGAACATGTTGACTAATCTCTCAATTTTAAAATCAGTTTGAGGGTTTAGTGAGACTACAGAGTGCACCTGTGTTTGTTATTGTTTTGGTACACATACTGTTGTCTCTTTGCAATTGCCTCGGTGATCAATTACGGGCGAAACACATGAGAAGTAGTAGGAGGACGAGGAGCATCAGGACCAGTAGATGATGAGAAGGAAACCCAGCTCTCTTCTGCTGAGGTGGTGGAGCCCTGGCTGGTGGAGAAGGGGTGCGGGCTGCTGAGAGATGCATCAGGGTGTACCACTACATTAGCACCACGGTTTTCCCAGGCCACTTTATGGTGCCGTTCCATTTGTTGATGCAGGACGGTGGTACCAACATTGGCACCCTGGCTGTGCTTTACCTTCTGCTCATAGATCCTACATACGGCCATGCTGACATCCTCAAGCGACTTAATAAAAAATTCCCACACCAGCGAGTATGGCATTTTATAACCACCACTCTGTGCTGACTGCCAGACACTGCTTCTATGAAGCCATGCACCGCTAGTTGTTCCAAGATAGGTAAGCTCCAGAGTTGAAGACGGTCTACCCTGGGCACGTTTGGCTTCAGATTTCACACTGCCTCCACCCTGCTGGCTCGAGGCCACACTTGCACCTTTCTGGCTCAGAGGAAAGCTGCGACCCTGGCCCTGACTCACAGGCAAGGCCACCCTCACCCCCTGATAATGATGATGAAGCCCCCTCTTCACCCGGCTCCCATGTGCGTTTGGCTAAATCATCTTCCACTACTGTTTGCTCGTCACTTATGTCACCCTCACCAGTCAAATGGCTTATTCACCCCAATTTGTGAATCAGGGCATAATATAATTTCTTATCTATTAAATGAGGTGGACATACCAATAACAGTAAAATTAAACAGCTTTTAACCCACATTTGAGAATCAAGGTCTAATAAAAATCTATTAAACAAGGTGACCACCCCAATAACAGTATTATTAGACAGTTTAATAATCCAAGGAGAAGGAATAAATGATAGCGGTAAATTTTTTTTTTTTTTTCAGTTTTTCTACGCTGCTCCGTTCTCCCGTTATGCCCTCCGGTACCTTTGCTCCTTAAGTTATAGTAGGCGGGTCTTCCCTTGTCCTGTGGGCGTCTCCTTCTCCTAGGCTGTAGCGCTGGCCAATCGCAGCGCACAGCTCACAGCCTGGGAGAAAAAAACCTCCCAGGCTGTGAGCTGTGCGCTGCGATTGGCCAGCGCTTGAGCCTAGGAGAAGGAGACGCCCACATGACAAGGGAAGATCCGCCTACTATAACTTAAGGAGCAAAGGTACCGGAGGGCATAACGGGAGAACGAAGCGGCGCCCGAGGATAATAGTAAGTGCAGTGAGATCCCCGGGCGCCGCTCTACCTGGCAGCATACTTAGTTCACATAGTTTTTACAAGTGAAAGGTCCTCTTTAAACAACACAATGTAACTCCAAGTCAATCACACTTCTGTGAAATCAAACTGTCCACTTAGGAAGCAACACTGAGTGACAATCAATTTCACATGCTGTTGTGCAAATGGAATAGACAACAGGTGGAAATTATAGGCAATTAGCAAGACACCCCCAATAAAGGAGTGGTTCTGCAGGTGGTAACCACAGACCACTTCTCAGTTCCTATGCTTCCTGGCTGATGTTTTGGTCACTTTTGAATGCTGGCGGTGCTTTCACTCTAGTGGTAGCATGAGACGGAGTCTACAACCCACACAAGTGGCTCAGGTAGTGCAGCTTATCCAGGATGGCACATCAATGCGAGCTGTGGCAAGAAGGTTTGCTGTGTCTGTCAGCGTAGTGTCCAGAGCATGGAGGCGCTACCAGGAGACAGGCCAGTACATCAGGAGACGTGGAGGAGGCCGTAGGAGGGCAACAACCCAGCAGCAGGACTGCTACCTTCGCCTTTGTGCAAGGAGGAACAGGAGGAGCACTGCCAGAGCCCTGCAAAATGACCTCCAGCTGGCCACAAATGTGCATGTGTCTGCTCAAACGGTCAGAAACAGACTCCATGAGGGTGACATGAGGGCCCGACGTCCACAGGTGGGGTTTGTGCTTACAGCCCAGCACCGTGCAGGACGTTTGGCATTTGCCAGAGAACACCAAGATTGGCTAATTCGCCACTGGCGCCCTGTGCTCTTCACAGATGAAAGCAGGTTCACACTGAGCACATGTGACAGACGTGACAGAGTCTGGAGACGCCGTGGAGAACGTTCTGCTGCCTGCAACATCCTCCAGCATGACCGGTTTGGCATTGGGTCAGTAATGGTGTGGGGTGGCATTTCTTTGGAGGGCCACACAGCCCTCCATGTGCTCGCCAGAGGTAGCCTGACTGCCATTAGGTACCGAGATGAGATCCTCAGACCCCTTGTGAGACCATATGCTGGTGCGGTTGGCCCTGGGTTCCTCCTAATGCAAGACAATGCTAGACCTTATGTGGCTGGAGTGTGTCAGCAGTTCCTGCAAGACGAAGGCATTGATGCTATGGACTGGCCCGCCCGTTCCCCAGACCTGAATCCAATTGAGCACATCTGGGACATCATGTCTCGCTCTATCCACCAACGTCACGTTGCACCACAGACTGTCCAGGAGTTGGCAGATGCTTTAGTCCAGGTCTGGGAGGAGATCCCTCAGGAGACCGTCCGCCACCTCATCAGGAGCATGAACAGGCGTTGTAGGGAGGTCATACAGGCACGTGGAGGCCACACACACTACTGAGCCTCATTTTGACTTGTTTTAAGGACATTACATCAAAGTTGGATCAGCCTGTAGTGTGTTTTTCCACTTTAATTTTGAGTGTGACTCCAAATCCAGACCTCCATGGGTTGAAAAATTTGATTTCCATTTTTAAATTTTTGTGTGATTTTGTTGTCAGCACATTCAACTATGTAAAGAACAAAGTATTTCAGAAGAATATTTAATTAACTCAGATCTAGGATGTGTTATTTTTGTGTTCCCTTTATTTTTTTGAGCAGTGTATTTTGTTCTACATGTGGTGAATCGCTTAACCCTATGCCTAATTCCTGCAAAGAACAAATACTTGCCCTGTAAAGCATATTGACAAAAAGAGCAGTCCCCACATTTATAACCTCCTATTGGTGTATGCTCAGTGAGGCAATTGCTAGCCTTATTCTCCTTAAGTCTACTCCTCACCAACTTATCTTTAATCGTATGATACCTTTTGAAGGTGATAAGAGGTTTGTTGCATGTTAAATCTTGGAGCCCCTCTTCATTCTTGAGGATGTCCCAATTTTTAAGTACAACTTGTTTTATGGTGTCTGCTAAAGGTCTGTATTTAAAGGCAAAAGCGGACCTATTTGTGGCACTTTTTTTAGAAGTATATTTCTTCTTTAGTAGTTCACCCTGTGTGAATTGGCCTGCTCTCTCTAGCGCTGCGTTTAATTCTGATTCCGGGTATCCTCTGTGTAGGAGTCTCTCCTTCAATTCCTGGGCCTGCATAGTGTACCCTGCTTCTGTGCTGTTAATACGTTTCAAGTGCACAAATTGTCCAAAGGGAACCGCCCTTTTTACGCTACGTAGATGATAACTGTCATAATGGAGTAATGAATTTGTGGCGGTGGGTTTGCAAAAAACGGTGGTGACAAAAGTGCCCTCGTCAATGGTTACACGTACATCGAGGAAATCCAAAGTGGTTCCTCCGAAGTTTAGTGTAAATTTCATATTCATTTCATTCTGATGATTTAAGAACTGGACAAACTCCTCACACACCTGTTGCGAACCTTGCCAAACCATAAAGACGTCATCCACGTAGCGTAAAAAGAGCTTGATATGCTGCAAAAATGGATTTGAGGTAGAACAGACATAGCGGTCTTCAAAGACTGCCAAGTATAAATTGGTGAATGTGCAAGACACAGGTGTGCCCATGGCCGTACCATAGATCTGCCTGTACCAGCACCCCCCAAAAGTAAACACATTGTTGCTGAGTACAAAATTAAGTGCTTCCTGGACAAAGGTACAATAGATAGCACTCTTGTCAGTTTTGCTCAACACCTTGATGACTGCCTGTACACCCTCCCTGTGTGGTATACGGGTGTAGAGGCTTTCCACATCAAGGGACACCAAGTTAAAATCTTCCTGCCACTGGAAACCCTTCAGTGCTTCCAGGAAGGCGTTGGTGTCTAGCAAATATGTAGGGGCATGAGACAAGAGCGGTCTCAAGAGCCAGTCCAGGTATTTAGACAATGGTTCAGTCACTGACCCTATCCCCACCACAATAGGGCGGCCAGGGGGTTGGGTCAGTGACTTGTACCTGTTGTGCTTTTTCATAAGTGTAAACAGTTATATCTACACTGTGTACAGAATTATTAGGCAAATAAGTATTTTGACCACATCATCCTCTTTATGCATGTTGTCTTACTCCAAGCTGTATAGGCTCGAAAGCCTACTACCAATTAAGCATATTAGGTGATGTGCATCTCTGTAATGAGAAGGGGTATGGTCTAATGACATCAACACCCTATATTAGGTGTGCATAATTATTAGGCAACTTCCTTTCCTTTGGCAAAATGGGTCAAAAGAAGGACTTGACAGGCTCAGAAAAGTCCAAAATAGTGAGATATCTTGCAGAGGGATGCAGCACTCTTAAAATTGCAAAGCTTCTGAAGTGTGATCATCGAACAATCAAGCGTTTCATTCAAAATAGTCAACAGGGTCGCAAGAAGCGTGTGGAAAAACCAAGGCGCAAAATAACTGCCCATGAACTGAGAAAAGTCAAGCGTGCAGCTGCCAAGATGCCACTTGCCACCAGTTTGGCCATATTTCAGAGCTGCAACATCACTGGAGTGCCCAAAAGCACAAGGTGTGCAATACTCAGAGACATGGCCAAGGTAAGAAAGGCTGAAAGACGACCACCACTGAACAAGACACACAAGCTGAAACGTCAAGACTGGGCCAAGAAATATCTCAAGACTGATTTTTCTAAGGTTTTATGGACTGATGAAATGAGAGTGAGTCTTGATGGGCCAGATGGATGGGCCCGTGGCTGGATTGGTAAAGGGCAGAGAGCTCCAGTCCGACTCAGACGCCAGCAAGGTGGAGGTGGAGTACTGGTTTGGGCTGGTATCATAAAAGATGAGCTTGTGGGGCCTTTTCGGGTTGAGGATGGAGTCAAGCTCAACTCCCAGTCCTACTGCCAGTTTCTGGAAGACACCTTCTTCAAGCAGTGGTACAGGAAGAAGTCTGCATCCTTCAAGAAAAACATGATTTTCATGCAGGACAATGCTCCATCACACGCGTCCAAGTACTCCACAGCGTGGCTGGCAAGAAAGGGTATAAAAGAAGAAAATCTAATGACATGGCCTCCTTGTTCACCTGATCTGAACCCCATTGAGAACCTGTGGTCCATCATCACATGTGAGATTTACAAGGAGGGAAAACAGTACACCTCTCTGAACAGTGTCTGGGAGGCTGTGGTTGCTGCTGCACGCAATGTTGATGGTGAACAGATCAAAACACTGAAAGAATCCATGGATGGCAGGCTTTTGAGTGTCCTTGCAAAGAAAGGTGGCTATATTGGTCACTGATTTGTTTTTGTTTTGTTTTTGAATGTCAGAAATGTATATTTGTGAATGTTGAGATGTTATATTGGTTTCACTGGTAAAAATAAATAATTGAAATGGGTATATATTTGTTTTTTGTTAAGTTGCCTAATAATTATGCACAGTAATAGTCACCTGCACACACAGATATCCCCCTAAAATAGCTAAAACTAAAAACAAACTAAAAACTACTTCCAAAAATATTCAGCTTTGATATTAATGAGTTTTTTGGGTTCATTGAGAACATGGTTGTTGTTCAATAATAAAATTAATCCTCAAAAATACAACTTGCCTAATAATTCTGCACTCCCTGTACTTATTTTAGTGATAATGGGTATTCATTGCCTTTAAGAGCAATGTTGATTTATATTGACTGTTTTGTATGGATTTTCATGTAGGCCAAAGTAAGTCCATGAGAAGATTACTGTGCTGTTCAAAAGCTAGTGTAATAGTAACAATATATTATACATTTAGAAAGTTAGAAGATACACCGCACCTGCAGATTCTGAGGCTTCATTGTTTTTCATATCTGAACATGAATTTCACAGTGTGAGAATTGTCTAGATGTTCCTCAAAGTATACATTCATGTATCAAAGTTTGTCCCTCTGCCCTGAGACAAGGCCTCTAGACGTCAGAGGTGTAGTAGTGAAAATATCAGGCATGTATGAGTTAAAAACACAGAAATATAGTGGCAATACTGGAGGAGCGGCTCAACCCCTAACACTGTAGCGTGTTTTACATTGGGGGAGCAGCCCCACCGCATGTGGACCGCAGCAAACGACTATCCCCAGCAAAAAATGCATACGGTGGAGGATGTCGGCGCGGTCCACATGCACCACAAGGGCATCCTACACAAAACGGAGCATTGTGCGGATGTAAATACAATCATATAAATCACAGAAAAAATGCACCAAACGGATATGCCACTGACTATACTGGCTAGTCATAAATGCAGATATTAAAAGCTGAGACTTTCGCCAATATATTCCTGTCAGGAAAATATCGGAGCCCATCATTGCACCACGTCACGGTCACTCAGCATGGCAAAGGGTCCTACCACTACGCTACCTATGGTGTGAACACGGTCTGAAGGCGATGTAATCCAGCTCGCAGCCAGGCTTCCACACAAACGCCTAGCAGGACAACTAGTGCAATGTGAACAAAGCCAAGACTGCTAGCCACGCCCATATCAGACCCTGTGAATGAGGTCACCAGGTGCAAAAGAGTGTTTGAATGCCAGGTAACGGCACATACACTACATATAAAACAAGACAAAAACACAGAAATATAGTGGCAATACTGGAGGAGCGGCTCAACCCCTAACACTGTAGCGTGTTTTACATTGGGGGAGCAGCCCCACCGCATGTGGACCGCAGCAAACGACTATCCCCAGCAAAAAATGCATACGGTGGAGGATGTCGGCGCGGTCCACATGCACCACAAGGGCATCCTACACAAAACGGAGCATTGTGCGGATGTAAATACAATCATATAAATCACAGAAAAAATGCACCAAACGGATATGCCACTGACTATACTGGCTAGTCATAAATGCAGATATTAAAAGCTGAGACTTTCGCCAATATATTCCTGTCAGGAAAATATCGGAGCCCATCATTTCACCACGTCACGGTCACTCAGCATGGCAAAGGGTCCTACCACTACGCTACCTATGGTGTGAACACGGTCTGAAGGCGATGTAATCCAGCTCGCAGCCAGGCTTCCACACAAACGCCTAGCAGGACAACTAGTGCAATGTGAAGACTGCAAGCCACGCCCATATCAGCTTTTAATATCTGCATTTATGACTAGCCAGTATAGTCAGTGGCATATCCGTTTGGTGCATTTTTTCTGTGATTTATATGATTGTATTTACATCCGCACAATGCTCCGTTTTGTGTAGGATGCCCTTGTGGTGCATGTGGACCGCGCCGACATCCTCCACCGTATGCATTTTTTGCTGGGGATAGTCGTTTGCTGCGGTCCACATGCGGTGGGGCTGCTCCCCCAATGTAAAACACGCTACAGTGTTAGGGGTTGAGCCGCTCCTCCAGTATTGCCACTATATTTCTGTGTTTTTGTCTTGTTTTATATGTAGTGTATGTGCCGTTACCTGGCATTCAAACACTCTTTTGCACCTGGTGACCTCCATCACAGGGTCTGATATGGGCGTGGCTTGCAGTCTTGGCTTTGTTCACATTGCACTAGTTGTCCTGCTAGGCGTTTGTGTGGAAGCCTGGCTGCGAGCTGGATTACATCGCCTTCAGACCGTGTTCACACCATAGGTAGCGTAGTGGTAGGACCCTTTGCCATGCTGAGTGACCGTGACATGGTGCAATGATGGGCTCCGATATTTTCCTGACAGGAATATATTGGCGAAAGTCTCAGCTTTTAATGTATGAGTTAACCCTTAATGGTATGATGCCTATTGCTTATACAACAGTGCCACCTAGATATGAGCAGTTAATACTACATCAGTAGCAAAAGTGCATTCTGGGTAGTATTATGACGTCATGATCCTTATCAATGCACACACCCATCCCACAATGATTGGAAAGTTCCAAACTCGGAGGGCGTGTTCATCTGATAAGTTTTGGGTTAAGAAACCAGTTACCAGGAAAAAAAAAAAAAGGAGGAAAAAACAAACAAACAAACAAAGAAACATTTGGATTATACATCTCTGGAGAATCATTTGGATTATCGGGAAAAACTCTTGAGAGCTGGCTGCCCCGAGACTCTGCACACCACTTGACCCTTGGGTAATGTATATTTTTGTTTTATGTAGTATTGATCTAAATTAATTGGCTTGATACTTAGTCAGATACCTGCTCATTTGCGGACGTGTAACGTTAGTTGCTACATCAGTATTCTCTCTTGTTTCAGTTACGATGCATATAACTGAATAAAGGGGATAATATTGGAGAAACTCTCTGTTGGGAATCTTAGTATTCCCTAGTTTGATATCAAGCCAATAATTTATAAGTTTTGTTGCAATATTACGATTATCTGAGTTTGGTCATCATCATTTTTTTTTTGGGCGGAGCAAGGGCTCGTATCTGTCATCTTCTTGTTTGAGTTTTTCCGCATAATCCATTGATTGTATCTCTCTCACAAATTTAAAGCTGTATTGCATAATATTCTTGTGTTGGTTGAGTATTGTTTTGTTGCCATCATATAGTGGTGAATTCTGGGTACTACATATCATTGTATATTATTGAAATTTATGTTAATTCATTTTTGATTGTATTGTAAACTATTGTATAATAAACCATTTATATTTTTGCATAGACGCTTGTACCCTGTTTTACTGATTGCACAAAAATAATCAGGTTCTTGATCGAACTCGTTTTGAGATGATTATGTCCATCTCCCGGATCAATATCGTTTGCATAATTTTTCTTTTGATCCGCTAAATATACAGTACAGACCAAAAGTTTGGACACACCTTCTCATTCAAAGAGTTTTCTTTATTTTCATGACTATGAAGGCATCAAAACTATGAATTAACACTGTGCAATTATATACATAACAAACAAGTGTGAAACAACTGAAAATATGTCATATTCTAGGTTCTTCAAAGTAGCCACCTTTTGCTTTGATTACTGCTTTGCACACTCTTGGCATTCTCTTGATGGGCTTCAAGAGGTAGTCCCCTGAAATGGTCTTCCAACAGTCTTGAAGGAGTTCCCAGAGATGCTTAGCACTTATTGGCCCTTTTGCCTTCACTCTGCGGTCCAGCTCACCCCAAACCATCTCGATTGGGTTCAGGTCCGGTGACTGTGGAGGCCAGGTCATCTGGCGCAGCACCCCATCACTCTCCTTCATGGTCAAATAGCCCTTACTTTCAAAGTTTTCCCAATTTTTCGGCTGACTGACTGATCTTCATTTCTTAAAGTAATGATGGCCACTCGTTTTTCTTTACTTAGCTGCTTTTTTCTTGCCATAATACCAATTCTAACAGTCTATTCAGTAGGACTATCAGCTGTGTATCCACCTGACTTCTCCTCAACGCAACTGATGGTCCCAACCCCATTTATAAGGCAAGAAATCCCACTTATTAAACCTGACAGGGCACACCTGTGAAGTGAAAACCATTTTAGGGGACTACCTCTTGAAGCTCAACAAGAGAATGCCAAGAGTGTGCAAAGCAGTAATCAAAGCAAAAGGTGGCTATTTTGAAGAACCTAGAACATGACATATTTTCAGTTGTTTTACACTTGTTTGTTATGTATATAATTCCACATGTGTTAATTCATAGTTTTGATGCCTTCAGTGTGAATCTACAATTTTCATAGTCATGAATGAGAAGGTGTGTCCAAACTTTTGGTCTGTACTGTATATATATTTTTTTCTTTCTATAAAGCATTTGCTTTATATACCCGACATACCATGTAGGTTTTTTGGGGGATGGTGGTACAAGCCCATCCATGATACGTGCCGTAAAAAAATCGACCTCAATGTAACGTGTTAGCAACAAGTCTTTGAAGATCGCTATGTCTGTTCTACCTCAAATCCATTTTTTGCAGCATATCAAGCTCTTTTTACGCTACGTGGATGACGTCTTTATGGTTTGGCAAGGTTCGCAACAGGTGTGTGAGGAGTTTGTCCAGTTCTTAAATCATCAGAATGAAATGAATATGAAATTTACACTAAACTTCGGAGGAACCACTTTGGATTTCCTCGATGTACGTGTAACCATTGACGAGGGCACTTTTGTCACCACCGGTTTTCGCAAACCCACCGCCACAAATTCATTACTCCATTATGACAGTTATCATCCACGTAGCGTAAAAAGGGCGGTTCCCTTTGGACAATTTGTGCAATTGAAACGTATTAACAGCACAGAAGCAGGGTACACTATGCAGGCCCAGGAATGGAAGGAGAGACTCCTACACAGAGGATACCCGGAATCAGAATTAAACGCAGCGCTAGAGAGAGCAGGCCAATTCACACAGGGTGAACTACTAAAGAAGAAATATACTTCTAAAAAAAGTGACACAAATAGGTTCGCATTTGCTTTTAAATACAGCCCTTTAGCAGACACCATAAAACAAGTTGTACTTAAAAATTGGGACATCCTCAAGAATGAAGAGGGGCTCCAAGATTTAACATGCAACAAACCTCTTATCACCTTCAAAAGGTGCCATACGATTAAAGATAAGTTGGTGAGGAGTAGACTTTAGGGAGAATAAGGCTAGAAATTGCCTCACTGAGCGTACACCAATAGGAGGTTATAAATGTGGGGACTGCTCTTTTTGTCAATATGCTTTACAGGGTAAGTATTTTTTCTTTGCAGGTATTAGGCATAGGGTTAAGCAATTCACCACATGTAGAACAAAATACGTGGTATACCTGGTACTATGCTCCTGTGGATCCTTCTGCATAGAGAAGACAATCTGCTCTATGTACGAGAGATTCAGGGAGCATATTAATACAGTGAAGTCAGGAAAAGGTTGCCCCAGGCTTATCGACCATATCCGCACTAAACATGATTATAATACTAAATGTCTAACATTTGCTGCCCTTGAACATGTCCCCGCCCCAGTACTAGGTGGAGATAGGGACCGCGTCCTCTTGCAGAAGGAGGTGGAGTGGATCATCCGCACTGCTGCTATGGGTCTATTGGGACTAAACGATCAAAATGATCTCAGTGTTTGTTTATACAGATAGAGGACCACGCACGCGATATAGGTACATTTGGTTGTCAGGGAATGTTATGGTTCTACCCTCCTCGTTCCGTAGCGGACGGGGTATATGTTTTTAGCGTCTTTGGTTGCCGAGGCAACGCGGACGCATTTAAATGAGCGCATGGGTAGCGCGACTTTGTCAGAGGCCAGAAGAAGCGCAGGAGCGCGAAACGGCCTTTGCCCGCTGATCACTCAGTTTTTCTACGCACTGTCCGCCCCAGCCCTCTGTAACTTCTACTTTCATTGAAAATAAAGAAGAATTTTGCCGCATATTGGTGAGTGCCGCTATCATTTATTCCTTCTCCTTGGATTATTGCATGATTTACTGTGGACTTTCACATAGCAGAGCACCACTATACATTGCACCACCTGACTGGGTCTCACAGTTTATCGTCCCGGACCTGTGATCTGACACACAATTAGCAGTGCCGCCTCAGATTTCTCTGTATGCTGTATTATTAGACAGTTTATTCACCCTAATTTGAGAATTAAGGTGTAATAGAATTGCTTATTTATTAAACATGGTGCGGCACCCCAATAACAGCAAAAATAGACAGCTTATTCAGCCCAATTTGAGAACCAAGACCTAATGGAAATCCTTATCTATAAAACAAGGTGGACACACCAATAACAGTAAAATAGCTTATTTACCCCAATTAGAGAACCAAGGCCTAATAGAATTGCTTATTTATTAAACAATAACAAGCTGAACTGGATGGACAGATGTCATTTTTCAGCCTTATAAACTATGTTACTTATAAACTATGTTACTATAAGATGGGTTTTTGACCCAGAGAATTATTCTGATTGCCATATTGGAGTCAAGGAAAATTGGCTTCTACTAGGGTTAAGCGAACCCGAACTTTAAAGTTCGGGTTCATACCGAACTTTATGAATTTTGGACCCCGGACCCGAACCGAGTTCGGGTTCGGTGTTCACCTCTTTCTTGGATCTTTTTGAAAGGCTGCACAGCAGCCAATCAACAAGCGTCATACTACTTGCCCGAAGAGGCCATCACAGCCATGCCTACTAATGACATGGCTGTGATTGGCCAGAGCAGCATGTGACCCAGGCTCTATATAAGCTTGGGTCACGTAGCGCTGCACGTCACTCTGCTGTTACAAGTATAGAGAGAGGATGCTGCTGGACTTGTGATTTCAGGGAGAGCATAGGAGAGAATCTAACTCAGCGATCTACAGACAAATAGTTGTGTGGGTGCAGGGCACTATCGTTTTACCCTGCCCTGAGCTCATTGACCAAAAATACGAACTTTTAGTATTCTGTTAGTTACGTGGGTGGCGGCGGCGGCGGCCATTTTATGCATGCTCAGTGCAACAGCACTGTGTGGCGAAACCAACCTCGCCACGGTGTTTTGGAGGGGGCTGTTTGCCAGCCTCCTGCCCCAGGATTATGGCACATACTAACTTTGAAGGAGAAGACAGACCGGCCGCACAGCTTAAATCTGTGGAACTGTTTTGGGCAGGAAAGCCATGCTTGCGGCTGGCCAAATGTGACTTCCATGGAATTCGGGAACCCCTGCTCGGATCTGGGTGATTTTTGAATATGTTGTTCACCCAGATCAGAGCTATTCATGGATGTATACATTATGGGGATGTGTGGGGTTTTGAGGTATTTTCTGTGTGTTGGGAAAAATGTGTTTTTTCTGTCTGGTAGTGATAAAGTTAGCACCTTACGTTTGGTAATTGTATTTTGTGGATTGCGTCTCAGACAATGCCAGTGTGTTAGTTAATTGCGTCTCAGACAATGCTCATTGTATTTTGTTGATTGCGTTACAGACAGAGGGAAGGGGATTTTGTGTACAATTGTGTACAATTGCTGGGAAGGTTTGAATACTGTAAATGCATGTGATTGGCTGTTTTTACAAAACCCTGTGGGTGGTAACCTTGTTGGAAGATGTGTATAAATCAATGCTTGTGGTTTTTATACCTTCATAAGGTTTTGGCTCATGTTTGGGGAATGGGATAACTACACTCTTGGGGATTGCTATATCACAATACTCCCCTGAGTATAAGCTCTTGTAAGAGCTTGTTCATGGTTCCTGCTCTCTGCATTTAGGATAGGTTCACCCACTGGAGCCTGGAGCCTTGTCGTAGGTCCAGGGTGGGTAGGAGACGGCGAGACCTCCACCAAGCTTCGGCGGTTCGTGGGGTCTGCAGCACTGACGGTGTCAAGTGGAGTGCTTGGAGTCCTCGGGAAGCACTAGGAGCATCTATCGACGGAGGTACCCGGTCGGGGTGCTAGGCGTTCCGTTACACACTGCATATGAGCTTTTGGGACATTGCAAATCACCATTTTTTGGGGGGCAAACTACAACATCTGTATTAGTCAATGTGCAATTTAAGCTAGAAATACACCCATTATTTTCTGGGGTTTGAAAAACACACTTTTTTTTTCATAAAACAGTATTTGCCAGATCTGCAAGTGTTAAATTCAAGTTAAATATATACAGCATTCATATTCTGTTAGCAGAAGAAGATTTTTTGTGCAATCTACAACATCTGTATTAGTCAGTGTGCAATTTAAGCTAGAAATACACCCATCATTTTCTGGGGTTTGAAAAACACACTTATTTGACCAAAAACACTATTTTCAGGCCTTGCAGCATCAGCACGTGTGAAATTACAGGCTTATATACTGCTGTCAAATTCAGTTGTTAAACTCCAAAAATTTAGTTGGCAGCCTTTGATGCAGATGTCATTGTGAGATACACCCTTAATACATTTGGGTTACATTCAGAGATTTTAAATACCGCCATTTGGTGCACCAATATTGAATTCAGGCCTACAGAGGTTCAGGCCCTGTGAAATACCACCTCTACATAGAGGGGTTTGAATTAGGCATTTGAAATACAGCCATTTTAAATACCGCCTTTTTGTGCAAAGATATATTTACTTCAGGCCTACACAGTGGCGCACCTACAGGGGGGGTCCAGCGGGTCTGGACCCCCCCTAGAACAACCAACCAAATATATATTTTTTTAATCCTTCAGGGCCGCACCGCCGATCACCACAGGCGGCGCGGCCCTGGATGTAATTGCGGCCGCGGCGGTGGTGGGGGGGGGGGGCCGGGGGGGCAGTGGGAGTACTAGGAGATGAGCGCTTCCATTGTGGAAGCGCTCATCTCCATATCTAATCCATCTGTATCGCCGTCCTTAGGACAGCGATACAGATGCCTGTGCTGTGCTGCGGCAGGGGAGGGAGAGGCGTGTCCCTCCCCTGTTCTTCTGATAGGCCGCAGGCACTAATGCCTGCAGCCTATCAGAGGCCGGCTCAGGCGAGATGACGTCATCATCACGCGCCTGAGCCGGGCAGCACACAGCAGGGACACAGGCCGGAAGAGCCTGCATCGCATCGCTGCTGATGGAGGTAAGTATCAGTGTATTTTTTATTTTATTTTTGTTGTTTTGTTTTTTTTGGAGGGGGGGAGCTGGCACTATGGGGGCACTAAAGGGGAGACTAAAGGGGAGAACGGCACTCTGGGGCATCTGGTGGTACTTTTTTTTTTAGGTGGCACTTCTTACTGGCACATTATGGGGGGGGGGGCATGGGGGAGAGGAGCACTATGGGGGCTCTAAAGGGGCTTTTTTTACACATTTTGGGGAGAACGGCACAAGGGGGCATCTGGTGGCACTGTAGGGGCATTATTTGGGGGGCACCATGGGGGAGAGGAGCACTATGGGGGCTCTAAAGGGGCTTTTTTTTTACACATTATGGGGGGCACTACAGGGGAGAACGGCACTATGGGGCATCTGGTGGCACTATAGGGGCATTATTTGGGGGCACTATGGGGAAGTGGGGGTACTAAAGGGGCCTTTTTTTCTTATTGGCACATGGGGGCATTATGGCATCTGGTGGCACTAAGGGGGCATTTTTTACTGGCACATTATGGGAGGCACTATAGGGGAGGGCGGCACTATGGAGGAGTGGAGCACTATTGGGGCATATGGTGGAACTTTATGGGGCGGCACCATGGGGGAGAGGAGCACTATGGGGGCATCTGGGGGGTCTAAAGGGGCTTTTTTTTAATTGACATATTATGGGGGCACTATAGGGGAGAATGGCACTATGGGGCATCTGGTTGCACTATAGGGGCATTATTTGGGGGCACTGAGGGGAAGTGGGGGCTCTAAAGGGGCCTTTATTCTTATTGGCACATTATGGGGGCATTATGGCATCTGGTGTCACTAAGGGGGCATTTTTTTACTGGCACATTATGGTAGGCACTATAGGGGAGAGCGGCACTATGGGGGAGTGGAGCACTATTGGGGCATATGGTGGCACTTAGAAGGGGCATTTTTTACTGGCATATTATGGGGGACACTATGGGGAAGGGAGAGGAGCACTATGAGGGAATTTACTGGGGCACTATATAGGGGTATTTTATACTGGCATACATTATGGGGACATTAGCTCAACAGCGGGCACTAAGCGGGGGTATTTCATGTACTGTCATATTGTAGGGAGAATTATTAGTACTAGGAGGTATTATGCGGAGCTTTGCTAATACTGGGGGGCTATGAGGAACATGATTACTAGTATGGGCACTATAGGGGCGTTATTACTACTAAGTGTGCTCTGGCAGAGAATTATTTCTATTTTGGGGAGCCCTGTTATTTTGGGGGGCACCCTGCCACAGTATCAGCTTAGCACAATAATTTTTGGGGGACATTATCTTTATACTATTAGTGTCTGGGCGCAGTTATTTTTTTAGAGCACTGTGTGCCAATAATTGTTGAGGGGGGCACTATCTGTGTGGTAGTAGTATTTCCAGGGGGACTGTTTCTGTAGTATAGTATTGGGGGCACAGCGGGCACAGTTATTGGGGGTGGCAGGAAAGGGTGTTCAGAAGATGTGAAGATGATGGAAATGTGGGAAACTAATGTCTGTTTGTTAATCTCTGCAGAGACGGGAGATGGCTGAAAAATCATCATGGAGGTCTGGTCTGAATGGAGAAGATGAGGAAAGAAAACGTCTACAACAAAGTTGACATCACTGGATGTAAGAGGTAGGGGGCGCTATGTAGGAGAGGAGATGCTCCGGCTCCTCCCCCTGCCATTTGCAGAAGGAGGATTCAGAGCTGGGTGAGGACGGTCAAGGGGGGCAGCAGGCCACGGGCGGGTGGCAGATGGTGGGGGGAACCACAGGCATTGAGCAGGATCAGGGGAGGGAGGAGAGCGGAGGAGCTTCCTGGCTGTAGCTTGTTATATAAGCAGGCAGTGCAGCCAGGACAGACCCTCCCCTCTCCGTATGATGTGTAGAGACAGGCCGCAACTATAGAATGTCAGCTGTACAGTGTTTGTTGGGAGTGGCCTATTATATGTAGGAGGGGCTTTTAATAATGGCCTTTGAAAAATTCAATTAGCATAGCGCACTACACATGCCGCATTTTTTTACCTTTCGGACCCCCCCTAAAGAAAATTCCTGGGTGCTCCCCTGGGCCTACACTGATTCAGGTCGTTTGTGATACCCACTATACATACAGGGGCTTGAATTAGGCATTTGAAATACAGTCATTTGAAATACAGACTTTTTGTGCAAAGATATATTTACTTCAGGCCTACACTGATTCAAGGCGTTTGTGATCCCCACTATACATACAGGGATTTGAATTAGGCATTTGAAATACAGCCATTTGAAATACAGCCTTTTTGTGCAAAGATATATTTACTTCAGACCTACAGAGGTTCAGGCCCTCTGAGATACTACCTCTTCATACAGGGTTTTGAATCAGGCATTTGAAATACAGCCATTTAAAATACAGCCATTTGAAATACAGCCATTTGAAATGCAGCCATTTTGTGCAAAGAAATCTTTAATTGAGGCCTAGTCTGGTTCAGGCCATGTGAGAGACACCCTTTACATACTGTCGTTCTTTTTTACTATTAATTAAACACCCATTTAGGGCAAGATCCTAAAATAAAAAAATATGAAGAGAGCTTCAAATAAGGGACGTGGCCCAGGTCGTGGTGCTGCTGGTGGAGCTCCTGTTGCAGGGAGAGGACGTGGTCGATCTGTGCCAGCTACACGCACAAGTGAAACCTCTTCCTCAGGTGCGAGTAGGCGACAAAACCTGCAGCGGTATTTGGTCGGGCCTAATGCTGCTCTACGAATGGTGAGGCCTGAACAAGTACAGGCGATAGTAGATTGGGTTGCTGACAGTGGATCCAGTTCCTTCACATTGTCTCCCACCAAGTCTCCTGCTGAAAGACCACAGTTGGCACCTGCAGCCGATGTTCACCAGTCTTTCACCTCACCCCCTTGCAAATCAGCCAAGCAGTCTGAGCCCCAAGTCATGCAGCAGTCTCTTCTGCTTTTTGATGACTCTGTTAGCAGGGTTTCCCAGGGCCATCCACCTAGCCCTGCCCCAGAAGTGGAAGAGATTGAGTGCACTGATGCCCAACCACTTATTTTTCAAGATGGGTACATGGGAGTACCATCGCAGCACGTCTCGGATGATGATGAAACACAGGTGCCAACTGCTGGGGCTTTCGAAAGCGTGCAGACCGACAAGGAAGTCAGGGGTGAAGACTGGGTGGAAGATGATGTGGAGGACGATGAGGTCATCGACCCCAAATGGAATCAAGGTCATGCGAGTGACCGATGTAGTTCGGAGGAAGAGGCGGTGATCGCACAGAGCCACCAGAACAGTAGAAGAGGGAGCAGGGTGCAAAAGCGGAGCAGCCGTCCCCTAGACAGTACGCCTGCTACTGCCCACCGCAGCAAGGGACAGAGCACACCAAAGCCAGCTCCAAGGAGTTCCCTGGCGTGGCAGTTCTTCAGACAATGTGCTGACGACAAGACACGAGTGGTTTGCACGCTGTGCAATCAGAGCCTGAAGCGAGGCATAAACGTTCTCAACCTGAGCACAACCTGCATGACCAGGCATTTAAGTGCAAAGCACGAGCTGCAGTGGAGTAGACAACTCAAAAACCAAGAAAGGTCTCTGGCTCCTCCTGCTTCCTCTTCTGCTGCAGTCGCGGCCTCTTCATCCACCTCTGGAGGGACAGTGCCACCTGGCACCCCACAAACAGAGGATCTGCCAGCAACACCAACACCTGGGTCACCAAGCATCTCTACAATGTCACACGGAAGCCTTCAGCTCTCCATATCCCAAACGCTGGAGAGGAATAGGAAGTACCCCACTACCCACCCGCGATCCCTAGCCCTGAATGCCAGCATTTCTAAATTACTTGCCTTTGAAATGCTGTCATTCCGTCTGGTGGAGACGGATAGTTTTAAAGGCCTTATGGCGGTGGCTGTTCCACAGTACGTCGTGCCCAGCCGCCACTACTTTTCAAGGCGAGCCATCCCTTCACAACCAAGTAGGGGACAAAATCAGGTGTGCACTGCGCAACGCCATCTGTGGCAAGGTGCACCTGACTAAGGTTACGTGGACCAGTAAGCACGGTCAGGGCCGTTATATCTCAATAACAGCACACTGGGTAAATGCAGTTGCGGCTGGGCCTTAGGCGGATAGCAGTTTGGCGCATGTCCTTCCACCACCGAGGATTGCAGGGCGCTTCAGTTTGCCTCCTGTTGCTTCCTTCTCCTACTACGCTTCCTCATCCTCTACCAGCTCCTCATCTGGTCAGCGTAACACCTTCACCACCAACTTCAGCACAGCCAGGGGTAAACGACAGCAGGCAGTTTTAAAACGTATCTGTTTGGGGGACACCGCGCAGGAGCTGTGGACGGGCCTTGAACAACAGACCGATGAGTGGTTTGTGCCAGTCAGTCTCAAGCCCGGCCTGGTGTTGTGCGATAATGGGCGAAATCTGGTAGCAGCTCTGGGTCTAGCCGGTTTGATGCACATCCCTTGCCTGGCGCATGTGCTGAATTTGCTGGTGCAAAGATTCCTTAAGAATTACCCCGACATGTCAGAGCTGCTGCATAAAGTGCAGGCTGTCTGTGCCGCTTTCGGCGTTCTCACACTGCTGCTGCTCGCCTGTCAGCGCTGCAGCGTAACTTCGGCCTTCCCGCTCACCGCCTCATATGCGACGTGCCCACAAGGTGGAACTCCACCTTGCACATGCTGGCCCGACTGTGCGAGCAGCAGCAGGCGAGAGTGGAGTTTCAGCTGCAGCACGCACGGGTTAGTCGCTCGGCATAACAGCACCACTTCACCACCAATGACTGGACCTCCATGCGAGACCTGTGTTCCTTGTTGCGCTGTTTTGAGTACTCCACCAACATGGCCAGTGCCGATAACGCCGTTCCCAGCGTAATTATCCCACTTCTATGCCTCCTTGAAAAAACGCTCCTGGCGATGATGGAAGAGGATGTGGCACGGGAGGAGGAGGAGGAGGAAGAGGGATGATTTCGTAGGGTTTCCGGCCAGTCATTCCCAAGTGGCTCCGAGGGTGGGTTTCTGCACTCACAAACCCAAGATACACAATTGTCCAGCCAGGGCACAGGTCTGGAGGATGAGGAGGTGCAGGATGAGGAGGAGGTGATGCAGGAGGAGGAACCATGTTCACAGCAGGGTGGCACCCAGATCAACTCATGACCATCACTGGTGCGTGGATGGTAGGATACAGAGGACACAGACGATACACCTCCCACAGAGGACAGCTTTTCGTTGCCTCTGGGCAGCCTTGCACACATGAGCGATTACATGCTGCAGTGTCTCCGCAACGACCGCAGAGTTGCCCACATTCTAACTTGTGCTGATTACTGGGTGGCAACGCTGCTGGATCCCCGTTACAAGGACAACGTACCGTCCTTAATTCTGTCACTGGAGCGTTATCGTAAGATGCGCGAGTACAAGCGCACGCTGGTAGACGCGCTGCTGGTGGCATTCCCACCTGACAGCGGGGGCACAGTGGAAGCACAAGGCGAAGGCAGAGGACAAGGAAGAGGTCGCCAACGCAGCTGGGGCACCGCCAGCACCTCAGAAAGCAGGGTTAGCATGGCCGACATGTGTAAAAGCTTTGTCAGCACGCCACAACAACCAGCACCACCAGCTGATATGGAACGTCTTAGCAGGAGTCAGCATTTCACCAACACACGTACTTAATGACAGGTCTGCCCCCTTCAACTTCTGGGTCTCCAAATTGGGCACATGGCCTGAGCTTGCCCTTTACACCTTGGAGGTGCTGGCCTGCCCTGCAGCCAGTGTATTATCTGAACGTGTGTTTAGCACGGCAGGGGGCGTCATCACAGACAAGCTCAGCCGCCGGTCCACAGCCAATGTGGACAAGCTCACGTTCATTAAAATGAACCAGGCTTGGATCCCACAAGACTTGTCTGTACCTTGTGCAGAATAGACATTTATACCACCATCAAACATACATTCTTGTACTCAAGTCAAGTGCAATGATTCTTTGTTTTCTTTTTTTTTATTTGTCACAATATTTTGGGGATACCTACCCCAATAAAAAATAAAAAAAAAACATTGTTGCCTACCTCCTCCTCCTCCATTGCTGCCTCCACCTACAACACCACATTCACCGCCTCCTCAACCTTCGACTCCATATCTACCTCCTTCTCTGAGTTGCAGGTTAATAATTTGTAATTTTTTGTTATTTTATTTTAAGTTATTTCCCTATCCACATTTGTTTGCAGAGCAGTTGCCGTGCTCTTAAGCACATTTTACTGCCTTTTACATCCCTCTAGTCTTTTGAAGGACTATTTTATAGCCATTTTAATGCAAAAAAGTGCCAATTTTAGTGCCCTAAATTGAAAAAATTCTTATTTTCAATTGTCGGGTAACATTTTACCATTTTTGGCGTATACAAACCCCTGCTAAGCCTGGGTGACATTGGCCTTAATCTCTCAAAATCCTCTGTTCTATTTCTGGGTGACAAGATTCCCCTTTTGCCATGAATGAACCCCTGCTGTGCCTGGGTGACAGGGGCCTAAATCTCTCAAAATCGTCTGCTGTATTGCTGGGTGACATGAACCCCCTTTTGCCGTGAATGAACCCCTGCTGTGCCTGGGTGACAGGGGCCTAAATCTCTCAAAATTCTCTGTTCTATTGCTGGGTGACAAGATTCCCCTTTTGCCATGAATGAACCCCTGCTGTGCCTGGGTGACAGGGGCCTAAATCTCTCAAAATCGTCTGTTGTATTGCTGGGTGACAAGAACCCCCTTTTGCCGTGAATGAACCCCTGCTCTGCATTGCTGACAGGGGCCTAAATTTAGTGAAAACATCTGTTACTGATCGGAAGATGCGCGACTACAAGCGCACGCTGCTGATGGCATTCCCACCTGACAGCGGGGGAACAGTGGAAGCACAAGGCGAAGGCAGAGGAGGAGGAAGAGGTCGCCAACACAGCTGGGGCACCACCAGCACCTGAGAAGGCAGGGTTAGCATGGCCAAAATGTGGAAAAGCTTTGTCAGCCTTGGAGGTGCTGACCTGCCCTGCAGCCAGTGTATAGTGTGAACGTGTGTTTAGCACGGCAGAGAGCATTATCACAGGCCGCAGCCAATGCGGACAAGCTTACGTTTATTAAAATGAACCAGGCATGGATCCCACAGGACTTGTCCGTACCTTGTGCAGAATAGACATTTATACCAGCCTCAACCATCCATTCTTGTACTCAAGTGCACTTATTCTTTGTTTTATTTTGTTATATGTCCCAATATTTTGGGGGATACCCCAATTTAAAAATAAAAAATAACACAAATCAGTGTTAGCTACCTATTCCTCCTTCACCGCCGCTTCCACCTACACCGCCACGTCAACCTACACTGCCACATCCACCCATCCACCGCCTCCTCAACCTCCTACTCCTAGATCCAGATTGTTATTTTTAATTTTTCTGTATTTTATGTTAAAAAATTTCCCTATCCACATTTGTTTGCAGAACAGTTGCCATGCTCTTAATTAAGCACATTGTGATGCCTTTAGCAGCCCTCTAGCCCTTTCCAGGACTACAAACCGGATTCCAAAAAAGTTGGGACACTAAACAAATTGTGAATAAAAACTGAATGCAATGATGTGGAGATGGCAAATATCAATATTTTATTTGTAATAGAACGTAGATGACAGATCAAACGTTTAATCCGAGTAAATGTATCATTTTAAAGGAAAAATACGTTGATTCCAATTTTCACGGTGTCAACAAATCCCAAAAAAGTTGGGACAAGTAGCAATAAGAGGCTGGAAAAAGTAAATTTGAGCATAACGAAGAGCTGGAAGACCAATTAACACTAATTAGGTCAATTGGCAACATGATTGAGTATAAAAAGAGCTTCTCAGAGTGGCAGTGTCTCTCAGAAGCCAAGATGGGTAGAGGATCACCAATTCCCACAATGTTGCGCAGAAAGATAGTGGAGCAATATCAGAAAGGTGTTACCCAGCAAAAAATTGCAAAGACTTTGCATCTATCATCATCAACTGTGCATAACATCATCCGAAGATTCAGAGAATCTGGAACAATCTCTGTGCGTAAGGGTCAAGGCCGTAAAACCATACTGGATGCCCGTGATCTCCGGGCCCTTAAACGACACTGCACCACGAACAGGAATGCTACTGTAAAGGAAATCACAGAATGGGCTCAGGAATACTTCCAGAAACCATTGTCAGTGAACACAATCCACTGTGCCATCCGCCGTTGCCAGCTGAAACTCTACAGTGCAAAGAAGAAGCCATTTCTAAGCAAGATCCACAAGCCCAGGCGTTTTCACTGGGCCAGGGATCATTTAAAATGGAGTGTGGCAAAATGGAAGACTGTTCTGTGGTCAGACGAGTCACGATTCGAAGTTCTTTTTGGAAATCTGGGACGCCATGTCATCCGGACCAAAGAGGACAAGGACAACCCAAGTTGTTATCAACGCTCAGTTCAGAAGCCTGCATCTCTGATGGTATGGGGTTGCATGAGTGTGTGTGGCATGGGCAGCTTGCATGTCTGGAAAGGCACCATCAATGCAGAAAAATATATTCAGGTTCTAGAACAACATATGCTCCCATCCAGACGTCATCTCTTTCAGGGAAGACCCTGCATTTTTCAACAAGATAATGCCAGACCACATTCTGCATCAATCACAACATCATGGCTGCGTAGGAGAAGGATCCAGGTACTGAAATGGCCAGTCTGCAGTCCAGATCTTTCACCTATAGAGAACATTTGGCGCATCATAAAGAGGAAGGTGCAAAACGATTGAACAGTTAGAGGCCTGTATTAGACAAGAATGGGAGGGCATTCCTATTTCTAAACTTGAGAAACTGGTCTCCTTGGTCCCCAGACGTCTGTTGAGTGTTGTAAGAAGAAGGGGAGATGCCACACAGTGGTGAAAATGGCCTTGTCCCAACTTTTTGGGGATTTGTTGACACCATGAAATTCTGATTCAACATATTTTTCCCTTAAAATGGTACATTTTCTCAGTTTAAACTTTTGTTCCGTGATTTATGTTCTATTCTGAAGAAAATATTAGAAGTTGGCACCTCCACATCATTGCATTCAGTTTTTATTCACAATTAGTATAGTGTCCCAACTTTTTTGGAATCCGGTTTGTATTTTAGAGCCATTTTAGTGCCCAAAAGTTCGGATCCCCATTAACTTCAATGGGGTTCGGGTTCGGGGTCAAGTTCGGGTCCCGAACCCAAACTTTTTTTTCAAGTTCGGCCGAACTCGTCGAACTCGAACATCCAGGTGTCCGCTCAACTCTAGCTTCTACCTCACAGTTTTTTTTTTTTACCTTCATCTGGATCAACTTGCAGGATAACAGGCTGAACTGGATGGACAGATGTCTTTTTTCAGCCTTATAAACTATGTTACTTATAAACTATGCTACTAAACAAGGTGGGCACCCCAATAACAGTAGTATTCACCTCAATTTGAGAATCAAGGCCTAATAGAATTGCTTATGTTATAAACAAGGTGGACACACCAATAATGGTAGAACTAGACAGCTTATTCATCCCGATTTTATAATCAAGGTGTAATAGCATTGCTTATCTATTAAACAAGGTGGACACCCCAATAACAGTAGAAGTAGACAGCTTATTCACCCCAATTTGAGAATCAAGGCCTAATGGAATTGCTTATCTATTAACCCCTTAGGGACGCATGACGTACTGGTACGGCATGTTTCCCGAGTCCTTAAGGACCCATGACGTACCGGTACGTCATGGCTTTAAATCGCGATTCCGGCGCCGCGGGGGTAAATCGGAACAGGATGCCGGCTGAAATCATTCAGCCGGCATCCTGTAACAACGCCGGGGGGCATGAGGTTTGCTGCGTTTCCGGTCCATTCGGGTCTCCGATGACCCGGAAAAAGACTGCGATCGGTGGCGTGATTATACACCATAAATTGCAGTACAAAGATTTGGAGAGGCGGTGCTGGCCCTGATGCTCCTCTCTCCCCTCCTCTTCCTGTTCTGCACGAGCACCCTGCAGCACCGTCCAGCACCAGCTCCTGTGTCCCCCTAATCGGCATCCATCACCCTCCTGCACCCATCGCCCTCCAAGTAGGTTAGGGTCAGTGAGAGAGAGGCACCGTTAGGCAGGGATAGAAGGGAAAAGTTAGTTAGGAAAAAAAGAAAAGAAAAACTTTATCTAAACTTTTTGTTTCAGCTTTCAGACCCTAGACCCCCCCTGCTACTTGCCCCTGACACCACCAGCCCCCCCCCTCACCACCAGCCCCCCCCCACCACTTTTTTTTTTTCTGCGTGCGCTGACTGGCCGGCACTCTTAGCGTCCGGCCACTGTTATCACATCGCCCGCCCCACCGCTGTACCGCTGATCAGCAAGTTTGAACTTTTTTTTTTTTTTTTCTAACACTTGCCCATTTTTTTGCTTGGACTTTTTAGTACGCGAACACCCGTGCCCCCACACACACGCACATTCAATAAAGGTTTACACACACGCACACACATACCCATGGCCCGCCGGATGTTCTCGGTGGAGGAGGCATACGCCCAGATTGCCTCCGACTCCGAGAGCCCCGGTGAGGATGAGGATGACCCCACGTTCCTTTTGTCATCCGCATCCTCCTCATCATCATCTGATGATGATGAGCCACCAAGGCGGCGGAGACGCCGCCAGACGGAGCCAGGGGCCCCACATGCTAGGGATCCTGTGGCCCACCCTAGTACGAGCCGCCCTGGGGTTCGTACTGGTTTCCCTGCCCACCAAATAAGCCCACCGGAGCCCCCTGCCGATGAACGTAGCTGGTGTCCCCCAGTGGACTTTGAGCCCAAGATTCCGGATTTTGCTGGCAATCCAGGAATCCAGATTCCCACAGTGGGGTTTACTGAAATTGACTTTTTTAGTTTTTTTTTCAGTAGCCCATTTGTGAATCTGATAGTGGAGCATAGGAACCTGTACGCCCAACAGTTCGTTGCTCAGCACCCGGGCTCATTTTTGGCTAGACCCGGTGGCTGGACGCTCGTCAGTGCAGCCGAGATGAGGACATTTTGGGGCCTCGTGCTGCACATGGGTCTAGTGCAAAAACCCAGTGTCAGGCAATACTGGAGTGGGGACATCCTCTACCAGACCCCACTCTACAGTATGGTCCTGACACGTCCCCGGTTTGAGGCCATCCTGAAATGTCTGCATTATTCCGATATTATTTGATGCGGACCTGAAAAAAGGTCGTGTGCATAAGGCCTTACACTACCTGGTCCTGTGAATCGTAGAGTGTAGAGGGCCCAGAAGTTGCAAAGAAAGCTGAGTCTCCAGGAGTAACAGCAACACCCCCATTGTACCTAGATACTCATTTGCATACAGTATATTAAAACATCATTTTTCTCAGCCAAGCGCACATGCAACTGGCAGTTTCATAATTACAGTACAAATCTTCTGACAGATGCCCTTTAAGCTCTTTTCTATCTGTAAAATCAGAAAAGAGATGGTGGCTCTCTCACTGCACCACTTCTGGAATGGTGCGCTACCCCTCAGCACTCCCAAATGCTGGTATATAGAAATAGGTAAAAGTTTGAATAGGGGGTCACTCGATATTTAGGCAAACACACGATAAATTAGTATCCACATAAATTTTATAGGCTTAAAATATAAACACGTTACAATATCACATATAAAACATCTCATAAAAATACATTTTAAAAATATATGAGTACCGCACTCTGATGCCACTATGATCACAATGTCCCAATGAATGCAATAGCTGTATAATAAGGGATATAGATTAGCGTGAGTGACAAGTCTGTCTGATTAGATTGAGTTATTATGAACCGGAGCTGTAAATAGTGGTTAGTTGATTGTACATTACCACATCTTCATGCAATGTCCACTCGGTCTCTTACTGGGTGTGTTTGTTCGATCCCCCGAATAGGTGAAGTCTCCCGCTCCTCTGTGCAGAGCGCAGCGATATTACAAACGTTCTTGGTTGTGACCTTCCAGGACCTTACGTGGCGTCCCACGTGGTTCACTGCTTGGTCATGTGCTGCTGACGTCTCTTAGGAGGGGATTCAAATCACCTGTATTCAGTAATGATGAATTTGAGCGTGATCGCTATTCCAAATATTCGATGGTACACGTCAAAATGATGATGTAGAGCGTTCCTTGTTCCAATAATCCCTCCCTGTTGTCACCAAACGCGTTTCAGGGTAAAGGGACCCCTTCCTCAGTGGTTTAAACAGTGGAGGTATAATGTCCTTTTTTATATGGTATCCATGATTAACAAATGTGGGTTGGGACATGGGTTGAACTATGGGTTGGACCAGTGAGGGATATCTTAAAAACCAGGAAATCTGATCCAAATGTTGGGACATGTTCTTTTTGTAACTGATTTATATTTCATAAAATCTGGTTTTGAAATCCTTATACTGATGAATTTATCATTCAAATTTACATTTCATGCGGTGTACTTCATTTTAATAGACGTAAGAACCTTAAAACACATAAAATCCGAAAAAACGCATGTGCGGTTTCTATGCGTTTTCAATGCGTTTTTTTCGGAAATGAGCTAAAATGGATCGCATGAATAAAACTGGACACATTAGTGAAGTTAAAATATTAAATTAATGCATTGTACACATTCAGAGATTGGAATCGAGATGGAACTCATTATAGCAGTATATATACATTATTGTCATACATATTTTGTACATGATTATCATAAATATTTTATATACTGTTGTCATAAATATTTTGAAGGAGTGTTGAACAAAGTGTCAGTAACTTTCGGTTTCGATGACTTTTAGTTTCAATAGTCTGGGTATATAGACAGACTATTACAACCTGCAGTTAAAAATATACCGTCCTATATAAAAGACACTACGGTTATTATTAAAACATTGGAGGAGATGGACTTTAAGAAAGGGTGGATTTTCGGTACCCTAGATGTGAATTCACTCTACACAATAATTGACCATAAATTGGGTCTGAGGGCCCTGTATCAACAACTTACCACCCATAATATTATGAAGGAAGAACAGATCTTATACACAATAGAGGGAGTCGAATATATATTGACACATAATTATTTCTCATTTAACCCCTTAGTGACCACCCATACGTGTTTTTACGGCGGTCACTAAGGGGCCTTAGGCTGGGCTGCCGCGTTTTTACGGCGGCCCAGTTTAAGAGCTGCACGGCTCCCCCGTGCAGCGGGGAGCTCGGACCTGGCTCTCACATGAGAGCCGGATCCCTGCTCTAACAGCCCGGAACGGCAGGAGTGCCGATCCGGCTGTTTAACCCTTTACATGCCGGGCGCAATGGCGCCCGCTGCATGTAAAGTGGTGACAGAGGGAGCGGACTCCCTCTGTCTCCCATCAGCACCCCGAAAATGCGATCGCGGGGTGCTGATGTGCTGGGAAGCTTACCTTGCTTCCGATCAGGGCCCTGAGCCTTTCTTCCGTTACTTCCAGCAGGCTGTGCCTCTCTGGCGCAGCCTGCTGGTCAATGTTTGAATAGCATTGCTATTGAAATGCAATGCATTATAGAGATAATGCATTACATTTTAAAAGCAATCAAAATACTGTATATTATAGTCCCCTTGTGGGACTATTAAGTAGTAAAGAAAATAGAAAAAAAATACACATTTATTAAATAAAAAAAATTCCATAAAATAAAAAAATATTGTTTTTTTTCCATTGAAAATACGCTTTTCAATGAAAAAAATTACAAAAAGAAAATATCCCCCATATGTTTGGTATAGCCGCGTCCGTAACGACAGGGACTACATAAATATTACATAAATTATCCCCTATGGTGAACGCCGTAAAAAATAAAAAATAAAAAAAGACAGAATTTCGAATTTATTCTTAGTTTCCACCGAAAAAAAACGTAATAACAAGCGATCAAAAAGCGGCATTTACTCCAAAATCATACCAATGAAAAATACAAGTCGTCTTTCAAAAATCAAGCCCTCACACAATTCCATATAAAAAAATAAAAAAAAGTTATGGGTCTTGTGAAGTGGCAATGCAAAATTATTTTTTTGGTTAATAAAAGGTGTTTTATTGCAAAAAAAAGTAGTAAAACGTAAACAAAATTATAAGTATTTAGTATCACTGTAATCGTACTGACCCAGAGAATAAAGATAGTTATATTAGAGAATAAAAATAGTTATAGCTCTTGAAACGAGACCATAAAAAAAGGAAGAAAAACGCTTGGTCATAAAGGCCCAAACAGGCTTGGTCACTAAGGGGTTAATGAAGAATTCTATGTACAAAGGAAAGGAACCGGGGGGGCGTGGCTTGCTCATGGCTGAATAGGACGCGCGTCGCTGCAGCTCTCCCGCCACTCGCAATATTACAGCTATTCCCCGGCTACTAAAGCTGCCATAACCTAGTCAATATGGGCAGGAAAACTGCAAAGGGCAATGCTGAGACCGACCAGCAAGGTGACGGTGCCGGAATCCAGAAATTCTTCGGTTCTCAGCAGACCACAACGGGACAGCAAGGTGCTCCCAAGATGGCCGCCGGCTCCTCCATGCCGCTACGAGACCGCGGCTCCCGCTCGGCTCCCTCAGACACTGACTCCAGGAGCCCCTCCTCATGTGTCTCCGACATTGGATGGGACTTACAAGCACAACTGCGTGCGCTGCCTACAAAGGAGGACTTGGCTCACTCGGTCTCCCGGCTTGAGCAGACATACAAAACGGAGATGGAGGTACTAAAGGGGGAAATTATCCATTTGGGTCACCGGGTGGAGGCCTCTGAGAAAACGCAAGAGGCTATATTCGAACACCTTGCAGACCACCAACAAGTGATCTCTACACACTCCACACAGATCTCCCAAATTTTATCCCACATCAATGATATCGATAACCGCCACCGGAGGAACAATCTCCGGATTAGGGGGCTTGCGGAGTCTGTCGCGCCGTCTGACTTGGAAGCCACTGTCCATGCGCTATTCAGCTCTCTGCTGCAGAGGCCAGAAGATACCCCCATTGAACTGGATCGAGTGCATAGGGCTCTAGGGCCTAAATCTGCAGACCCCAACAGGCCGCGCGACATCGTATGCCGCGTGCACTTCTTTAAAATCAAAGAGGACATTATGAGGGCTGCACGGCAATCTGAGGATTTATCCTACCAGGGGGCTCAAATTCAGATTCTCCCTGACCTATCGAGAAGGACACTCCAGCTACGCAGAGCGGTTCGCCCTATCCTTTCCCTGCTAAAGGAGAAAGACATAATTTATCGCTGGGGCTTCCCATTTCAACTTCACGCCAAGAAAGACGGCAAGATGGCGACATTCCGGGATATTGAAGACCTCCCCAGATTCCTGGAGACTTTTTCACTACCCAAGGTCTCCCTCCCAGACTGGCCGGCGTTGCCATCCCCTGCACCGCTGCCAGATAGAACACAGTGGACACAAGTCTCACCACATTCGTCGAAAGCGAGGAAGACGCAGTGAGAAGCTCTACATATCTAGTCTGTGCTGGACTTTATTGCGCCCATTTTTTTTAAGTGGGTCTCTTGCAACCGTTTGCTTTAATTGTGGTTTCATGTTTATGGTTCCTACCCCTAGCTCATGGCTAGGAGTCACTAGCCTATATACCCCTGCGGGTGTTATGTGTAGTTTCTAGTTCTCTTTGGCTCTGTCCTTTTCCCTAGCTCCACTGGTTGGTCTAGTTTAGGGGCAGTCCCACGTTTACTAAATAGCTCTATGTCCGTTATGCCTTAATATTGAGTGGTGGGAGGATGCTTGCTCACCTTGGGCTTTCATCGCTTCTATCTCCTCAGTGTGGCTGAAGATTTCCCTGAGATGTTGATACCTCAGGTTGAACGCCACAGGTTATTGTTTTATGTGTTAATTGTATGTCCTTGCTATGTCTACCCTGTCTTGTTTGGTCTTTCCTTTCGTTTTCACCTCCCCATGTCCTTTCCTGACAAGCTTACATATAGATTCTTAATATGTGCTATCCTATATGGCGTCTATTAGAATCAGCTCTTACAATGTGAACGGTCTCAATGAGCCAGCCAAGCGTAACCAAATTCTCTATAGCATGCATAAACAAAAGATCTTAATAGGTCTATTACAGGAAACTCATTTCAAAACTGGTCATGTGCCATCCTGCAAAAATAGGTACTACACGACCTGGTCGCACTGCACACACCCGGAGTCTAAATCTCGGGGTGTATCCATTGCCATACACAAATCAGTACCCTGTGAAATATTGGACATGGTTTCTGACAGTTCTGGTCGTTTTCTTTTCATTAAGATCTCCTTAGCCACAAAACTCCTAATAATTGCTAATGTCTACTTTCCCAATACAGGTCACTCCCGTTTTGCCTCTAAGATGTTCTCTGCATTAACTGACTTCGCTGATGGCTTGCCGATCATACTAGGCGGGGATATAAACTTCCCCCTGGATGTCTCCTTGGATACCTCCTCTGGTAGGTCCTCTGTTTCCCCTGGGGTGGCCCGTGGTTTTAAGAGACATCTCCAATCCCTTAGACTAATAGATGTTTGGCGCATACTATCTCCCACCACAAAGGATTTTACATTCTTCTCCGCCTCTCATAACACATACCACCGCTTAGACTACATATTCATTTCCCACTCTCTACTTGACTCACACCCAGCTGCGGGCATTGAACCTGCATTATTTTCGGATCATTCCCTGACCTGGGTAACCCTAGACATTGGCGACTCCTCTAGATCATTTGGTTCCTGGAAACTTAATGATAATATACTCAGAGATCCTGTTTGTGCAGCTGACATCAAATCCGCTCTCTCTGACTTTGCCCTGAATCATGTAAATGATCCCTCTAGCCCGACCATTTAATGGGAGGCCCTAAAATGTGTTATTAGAGGTAGATGTATTATGCACGCTTCTAGACTTAAGAAAATCAGAGCTGGGGAGATCAAAACATTATTGCTGAAATTGGCGGGTCTAGAACAGAAACATAAGGGGTCATTGTCCAGTGAGGACTTCCAGGAGCTTTGCGACACCCGTACAGCTCTCCGTAAGATAATTGATCAAAAATACCTGGGCGCTAGGGATAAGTTGCAGAAACTTTTCTACGGCCACGGGGATAAAAGCGGTAGATTACTAGCGAGAATGCTGCGGCCCAAAACGAACGCCTCATATATTCCAGCCCTAAACCGTAGATCGGGGGGACGCATTAACGCTACGGGGGACATACTCCAGGAATTACGATCTTATTATGAGGAATTGTATAACCTGAGAGGGAAGTTTGCAGATATTTCCAATGATGCCAAAATCAAAAAGATTAGAGACTACATGGCTGGCTTACTCGGTCCCAAATTGTCCTCTGAACATAGGGAGGAACTAGAGGGGGAGATAACGGAACTGGAGGTCCATAGAACGATCAAAGGATTAATAGTTGGCAAAAGTCCAGGCCCCGACGGCTTTACGCCTCGTTTCTACAAACAGTTTCTGGAAGAGATTGCCCCTCCCTTCGCCAGATTGTGTAACTCCCTAGCAGACGGCTCGTCTTTCCCTCCACAGGCACTAATGGCCCACATATGCGTTATACCAAAGCCGGGGAAAGACCCGTTAACATGTAGCAACTATCGTCCTATATCCCTGATCAATGTTGATGTAAAGATATACGCAAAAATTCTTGCGGACAGAATGAAACCATTTATATCATCCTTGATTCATGTAGATCAGGCGGGCTTTGTCCCGGGGAGGGAAACGCGTGATAACACCATTAGATCTATGGCCATCATTAATAGAGCTAACAGATTGGGGTCGCCCTTGTGTCTCTTATCGATCGACGCAGAGAAAGCGTTCGACCGCGTGGACTGGTCCTTTCTGCACGAATCCTTGAAGGCGTTTGGGTTTGGCCCTAGCATGATTGATAGAATTCTAGCACTTTACCGCGACCCTAGCGCCCAGGTCCGAGTTAATGGATCTCTATCGACTCCTTTCCGTATCCATAATGGCACCAGACAAGGGTGCCCTCTCTCCCCTCTGTTGTACATTATGGTCATGGAATTTTTGGCTAGAGCTCTCAGGGCTAATGAGTCTATCAAAGGCCTTAAGGTGGGAGACCTGGAGTCGAAAATAGCCATATACGCTGATGACCTCCTTATCTACTGCACAGACCCGCTAATTGGTTTCCCAAATATACTGAAGGAGTTCTCGACCTTCGGAGACCTCAGCAACTTTAAAGTTAATCTCCATAAGTCAGAGGTCCTCAATATCACCTTACCCCAGGGCCTGGTTAACAATTTACAAGCTTCTTTTCCTTTCCGTTGGGCGCGTCGCCATATAGCTTACCTGGGTACGGTCATTCCCTCTGACTCGACTGATTTATTCCTCCTGAATTTTACTCCCCTTATTGAAGACATTAGAAAGGACTTAAAAAATTGGAAGGGGCTCCCATTATCCTGGTTTGGTAGGATCCATACGCTCAAAATGAATATTCTCCCTCGTATCCTGTATCTCTTCCGCACTATCCCCATACCTCTTCCGGTCTCCTTATTTAGAACCCTTAGATCTATGTTTCTTAAATTTATTTGGGCGGGCTCCTCTCCTAGGATAGGAATGAGATTTTTGGTGAGATGTAGATCAAGGGGAGGCGCGGGGGTCCCAGACCTGCCAAATTACCACAAAGCGTCCATCCTCTCATACATACTGGATTGGTTTCATAACGGGAAATCTAAGAGGTGGATCCAGTTTGAGAAATACGAGGTTGGGTTTCCAACACATAACCTGCTCTGGATTCCTCGGTCTAAAAGACCCCCACGCCTCCCCCTCTTGACCTCGGGTGTTCTGAAGAGTTGGGATAAAATCGCAATACCACTTGGTCTCACTCATCCCCCTAGTCCCCTAATTCCCCTGTTTAATAATCCTGACTTCCCTATGGGCATGAAAAGTAAGTCGTTTCTGGGTTTGGAGTTGGCAGGCAATCCTACTCTATCCTCAGTTATGGAGAAAGGATCTTTACGGCTGCTGTCCTTCTTTACGGAGAGTTCGTCGCAAGGGGCGTGGTTGCAGTACAATAGCATTAAAAATTACATATCCTCTCTAGGCCCCAAATCAGCCCTGGATAGGGATCTTACCTCTTTTGAATCATTGTGCACTCAAACATCCCCCCCTACACATTTAGTGTCTCTGGCTTATGGGCTACTCCAGGGGAAGGACGACACCATCTCCACCTTACCCTTTGTAAAGGCGTGGGAGAGAGAACTGGGGAAGACATTTCCTGTTGATCAGTGGGAAAAGGCATTTGAGCTTTCTTATAAGTCTTCTATTAGTTGCGGACTCCAGGAAAAGAATTTTAAAGTGTTATCCAGATGGTATAGGACCCCGACCCTGCTACATTCCTTCATTCCTACATGCCCCAATACTTGTTAGAGATGTGGTAGTGAAGAGGGTAATATGTCCCATATTTGGTGGCTTTGCAAAAGAATTACACCTTTCTGGGAGGCCATTAATGACCTTTACGACTTGGTTTGTGGTAGTTCTACTAGGTGGACGCCAGAGGGTGCTTTACTCTCCATGTTCCCCGGCTCTACTTCCACCCTGAGGAAGGGCCTGTTGCGATTTTTTGTTCAGGCTGCTCGCCTGGTCATACCTAGGTTCTGGAAATCCACATCTGCCCCTCTCCTTAGGGACTGGCTAATCACCTTTGAGAAAATCTATAGAATGGAGGAATTATGGGCGGAGGACTTGGGCAATTCCACCAAATTCTTAAAAATCTGGACTCCCTGGATTTTGTTTAAGGGTTCTAGCGAATATATAAATTGGTTGAACAGGGATGATGCCAGTCCCTGAGGAGATTTTGGCTCCCTCCCCAGATCTTCACTACCCTATTCCCTTTATCAGGAAGTTTACTTCACCTGAAATGGGTATATTTTTCTCTTGTTAGACTGGCTCACTCAAATTGGAACCTATTATTTCGACTTTTGTCTTTCTATATCTATGGTCAGGACTTTTCTCTCCCTTCCCCCTCCTCTGTTTTTCTGTGTATGTCCTCGTCTTTGTCACCTGTTAATCTGTGTATGTATTCCTCTGAGCGCTTACTCTTATACATATGCTATCAGAATAAGTTGTGACACTTTAATGTAATGACTGACCTCTGGTTGTACCCCTCTATGCATATTATTGCTCTCTGTACCGTTGAACATTTGAGTGTATACTCTTAATTGTACGCAGCTTCGACTTGTCATCGAGCTGATTTTGTCTTTTGAGGTACTGTCCTTTTATGCTCTTTTCAATAAAAGAAATTGAACAACAAAGGAAAGGAACCGCCATGGGTACCAGATTTGCCCCTAGTTATGCTAATTTATTTATGGCCTAATGGGAAGCTACTACCATCAGACCGATATTAGGGGTCTGGTACTATGGCGAAGATACATAGATGATATTTATATGGCAGGATACAACAACAGCACTATCGTCTTTTTTGGAAGAAATAAATGAACATGATTGGAATCTCAAATTTACCTCCACCACTAGTGATACAAATATACAATTTTTAGATCTTAATATTACAGTAGTGGACAATAAACTTGTATGTAATACATATCAAAAAGCAGTAACCAAAAATAGTTACATACTATATACAAGTTGCCATTTACCCAGATGGCTGACCAATGTGCCAAAAAGTCAATTTAGAAGGATTAAACGCAACTGCACCCAAGAATCGCAATTCGAGATGGAAGCAGAGACACTAAAACAACAATTTATAGAAAAACAATACCCCACTCACCTCTTGGAGGGATCATTAGAGGAAGTTAGAACAATGAGGAGGGAAGATTTCTTTGTCCCCAAGCAGAGAGAAACAACAGAAGATTCTTTGAGAATGATCCTACCATTCCATGCACAATACAAAGGCATGGAAAGAATAATTAAGAAATATTGGCATCACCTGCTTGGGGACAAAATAGTTGGACCCTTACTAAATACTATACCCCAAATTACATATACTAGGGTCCCGAATTTAGGTCTCAAAGTTGCTCCATCAGTGAAAAAGAAGAGCTCCAGTACACAAGAGAAACAAAACTGGCTATCTTTTAGTGTTTTTTACAGATGTGGACGTTGTTCCAACTGCAAAATCACTAAATTTCCTAAAAAAAACTTTAAAAGCACAGTCTACGCAGAATTCGTTCTCAATGGATATCAAAGAAGGATTGACATGTGACTCAACGAGTGTCATTTATTTAATTGAATGTCCGTGCCGCAAACAATACATCGGCAGAACTAAGCGAACTTTGAAAAAGAGAGTGTCAGAACATGTCGCAAATATCAAGAAAGGGTATGAACTACATTCATTATCTAAACATTATAAAGATCATCATGATAATGATCCATCAAGCCTCAAATATATGGCGTTAGAAAAAGTCAAATATACATGGAGAGGGGGCAATCATATCCTCCAGATGTCCAGGATGGAATCTAAGAGGATATTTGAGTTCAATACCCTATTACCAAAAGGTTTGAATGCAGACATGGAATTGTTCGGCTTCTTATAAATGGGGCATTGGCCTGGTGGGACGCCACGTAAGGTCCTGGAAGGTCACAACCAAGAACTTTTGTAATATTGCTGCGCTTTGCACAGAGGAGCGGGAGACTTCACCTATTCGGGGGATCGAACAAACAACACACCCAGTAAGAGACCGAGTGGACCTTGGATGAAGATGTGGTAATGTACAATCAACTAACCACCATTTACAGCTCCGGTTCATAATAACTCAATCTAATCAGACAGACTTGTCACTCACGCTAATCTATATCCCTTATTATACAGCTATTGCATTCATTGGGACATTGTGATCATAGTGGCATCAGAGTGCGGTACTCATATATTTTTAAACTGTATTTTTATGAGATGTTTCATATGTGATATTGTAACGTGTTTATATTTTAAGCCTATAAAGCTTATGTGGATACTAATTTATCGTGTGTTTACCTAAATATCGAGTGACCCCCTATTCAAACTTTTACTCTTTTCTATCTGTCCCTACCTTGGAGAAGGCATTCTGTGGGTTATCAGGTAGAAGGGCATAGATGGAAGGCAGTAGGATCAGACTACATTAGGCTTGTTTATAGACTGTATTTCTGGAGACACATACACTATATGTGGACACCTGACCTTCACTCCTAAATTAGCTTGTTGGACATCCCATACCAAAACTAAAAACATTTGTGAAGTTAAACACTGATCTAGCTTAATGCTTGATGGTGCAGCCATCTTGGAATAAGTGAGTTTTTTTTTTTACCAGAGCCACTACTTTATGAAGGGGGTGCCACATAACCCTGTTGGCGGGGGGGGGGCAGTAAAGGGGAAATAACTGTGTGCGGGGGCGGAATCTAAGGTGGATTAACCCTTTGAGGTAGGACATCTAAGGAGGAATAATTGTGAGGGGGCCACTAAAGGGGACATAACTGTGTGGGGGTCCATTTAAAGGGAATAACTGTGAATAACCGAGTATAACTAGGTGGGGGGGCCACCTAAGGTGACATAACTGTGAGGGGGCACTAAAGGAGACATAATTCAGGGATCTCAAGTCTCCCGGACGTTCAGGGAGTCTCCCGCTATTAGATAGCGGCTCCCTGACACCCACATGTGAGACAATATATCCTGGAAAGGTTTACTGAGAGCAGAGCAGAGAGATAAGAGAAGTGACAGGACACAGAGTTTAGATTACAGGTTGAATTAACCCTTTAGGGTCAAATTGGCTTCTCAAGGAGATATATATATGTTAAAGGCATCCCTTCTTCTGTCTCATTCAGTAGCTATATAACTATTGAGAGAGATGTGTTTTTTTTAAATACATTTACACATTTAACCCGCCATTTTAATTATATTATTTACCCCAATGTTAAATTCACACCCCCTGGATGCTTGTTTTTTCCCTACAGTGGGGTAGATAATTACACACAGGGTTTTAAAGAATAAACTTCCTGACTCAGACCAAGAGCCGACTCAGCGAGTCAGCAAGTGAATCGAAGCATCCGCGCATGTGCATTGCGCAACCTAAGCTCCGGTTCACTTGCTTCTTGTCAGCTCAGCGAATAAACCGAAGATTCGATTCATGAATCGGTTCATTTGAATGAACTGATTCAAATGAACCGATTCATGTGAAAGATCCGAACTTCCCATCTCTAGTTTACTAGCAGTAAACCTTTCCGGCAACCTGTAGCAGTGTCCCCTTCTCGGTGCGTGCGCACAGTGCAAGAAGAAGCCGATGCCAGCAGTCCGCAACGGCGCATCAGGCTGAGCCTGTGCGCACGTGCCGGATCTCAAAGCGGGAGGAGGGAGAGGCGGCACTGAGGAGTAGAAGGCGGCGCTGGGCACGAACGGATGCATCCACAGACCTCCCCTGCTTGGGCACCTTAATTCAATGATTGACAGGTTAGCAAAACCTGTTTTTCCGCAGAATAAAGCCACAAATAGCTTTTATAAGGCCACCTTAGAAATCAGAATGCTACCCTGGACATGAGCATATGTTTAGCTCACAGGGCTTATAGGTGGTGACAGAATCCCTTTAATCATATACATAAATATGATAATTTGGGGCAGGGTAATGAGCCCCGTCCTCCACACCTTAGAGCAAAGTGTGCAGATACTGCAGATGTTTGGAAAATGTAATAAAAAGTTCGTGAAAGAAAAAAAAAGAAAACCTCCCTGAAATGAGAAGTGCACCTCCCTGAAATGGGTTTTTGCAGGTTGGGATGTCTGCATAATTGTGTGTGCGAGGCCACCTAAGGGGGTATAATCTATTAGGGGGGCATCACTGTTTTTGTAGGGCCACCTAAAGGGACATCACTACGTATGTGTGGAGGTACTTGAGGGGGCAGCACTGTGAGGGCAAAATTTGTGGGAAGGCGTCTAAAGGTGCAGAACTCTGATGGAGTCCACAAAAGGGGGCATAACTGTGTTTGTGAGAAGCTGGGCATAACTCTGTGAAGAGGGCCTCTTAAGGGTGCATAACTATTAGGGGGACAAAAAACAAAATGGCTGCACACCGTTATATATACAAACAATAGAGCTAAGAAATGGGGGTCATTCTAGATAAAAGTGGTACAATACCGACTATAAATAAGTAATGGAAGCTCTTAGCGCACATACGTGTCGGGCCCATCTACCAGGCATCAAGGTGGCTTCCGCAGATGGGTCCTAACACTAAATATACTGCCTCACTTTGGACTTACTTAAGCCTACAATATTCAGGGCAGGGTAGGAACCAGCTACAAACATATTCTGCTCAGAAGTCCCAGGTAAGACACATATGTGCTTCCATTACTTATTTATAGTCGGTATGGTACCACCTTTATCTAGAATGACCCCCATTTCTTAGCTCTATTGTTTGTATATATAACGGTGTGCAGACATTTTGTTTTTTTTTATTATGTTTGCTTCATGGATATGCCCCTGTGATTCTGAAGGTTTTAGTCTAAATTTTCTTGCAATATATTAGGGGGACATCAACGATTGGGCCATCTAAGGGGGCATAACCTATTATGGGGACATCACCGTGTGTGGGGTTTCTTAAGGGGGCATCATACTGTGTGGGGGGAACTTGAGGGGGCAGCACTGTGTGGGGGCCACTTAATACGGCATCATAGTGTGTGGAGTCTACTTAAAGGGGTTGTCTCACTTCAGTAAGTGGCATTTATCATGTAGAGAAAGTTAGTATAAGACACTTACTAATGTATTGTTATTATCCATATTGCTTCCTTTGCTGGCTCGATTAATTTTTCCGTCACATTATGCACTGCTCGTTTCCATGGTTACAGACAACCCTGCAATCCATCAGTGGTGGTCATGCTTGCACACTATAGGAAAAATCACCAGTCTATGTGCGCTCCCATGGTCCTGGCCACCAGAGAGGCTTATGCTTTTTCCTACAGTGTGCAAGCACGACCACCACTGATGGATTGCAGGGTGGTCTGTAACCATGGAAACGAGCATTGCATAAATGTGATGGAAAAATGAATCCAGCCAGCAAAGGAAGCAGTATGCACAATCACAATACATTAGTAGGTGCCTGACAGAGATTCCATATTATAATACACAGAGTCCATATTATAATATACAGAGGGGTTTTGTGGATGTTTTTATATCAGTTTGGTCTGCCTTTCCTTTGTGTGCCTGCACTAAGTTTAGGAACCTTAAAGGTCTCACTTCAGCAAATGACATTTATCATGTAGAGAAAGGTAATATAAGCCACTTACTAATGAATTGTGATTGTCCATATTGCTTCCTTTGCTGTCTGGATTCATTTTTCCATCACATTTTACACTGCTCGTTTCCATGGTTACAGACCACTCTGCAATCCATCAGTGGTGGTCGTGCTTGCACACTGTAGGAAATAGCATCAGCCTCTCTGGTGGCCAGGACCATGGGAGCTCACATAGGCTAGAGCTTTTTCCTATATCTTGCAAGCGTGACCACCACTGATGGATTGCAGGGTGGTCTGTAACCATGGAAACGAGCAGTGTATCATGTAATGGAAAAATGAATCCAGCAAGCAAAAGAAAGCAATATGGACAATCACAATACATTAGTAAGTGGCTTGTATTAACGTTCTCTACATGATGAATTCCACTTACTGAAGTGAGAGAAGCCCTTTAATAATATATGTGGCATGAGTGTAATGTGATTTACATCTTTAGATATAAAAGTAGACCTGGCTATAGTCAAAAATAATAAATGAGCCATAATCCGTGTCTAATATCACTTTTGGCTCTTAAACATAGACCACTGTGAAAAGTGGCGAGGATCACAAAATGTCACATATTTAACCAAATGTGACAGAAAATGTACCAGCTGCCACAAAACATTACTCCACAAAACTGACATATGTGATTTTTTAAAATCACCTCTAGAGTCTCTAATATAATACACAGAGTCCATATTATAATATACAGTCTATTTTATAATACACAGAGTCAATGTTATAACACACATTGTTAATATTATAATACACAAATCTCAGACTCTGGGTACTATAACATTGACTCTGTAAATTATTATATGGACCTTGTGTTTTATAATATGGGTTCTGAGTATTATTATATGGATTCTTTTTGTTATGATATGGACTCTCGTGTTATAGTATGGATTCTGTGTATTGTAATATAGACTCTGAGTATTATAATATGGACCCTGTGTTTTATAATATGGACTCATGGATCCATGATTACTGTTAGGCGTGGAAGCGGAACATCTGGTGATGTCATCATGTAGGATCTCCAGGCCTGATGAAGCTCCCATACTCTTTATGATGTCATAATCAATCTCTGGTCTGGCCACACTTATCGTGATGTCATAATGTGTAGAATCTGGATGAGGTCAACCTCTTGCGATGTCATAATGTAGAATGTGGGTAATACCGGCTTATTCCCTGGCACCTGTGTCAGTCTATGCCTGGCTCACCATGTGCTCACGGAAGCGACGCCGAATTGAGATAGGACAAGTGGAGGCAGTTATACTCAAGCGAATCAAAGATGAAGAGGTCGTCCAGCGCAAGCGACGACGAGTGGAAATTGATACAGTAGAGGATATGGAGGTAGAGGGAAAACAGTATAATGATGACATCGAGATGAAGGACGCAAATGAGGAAACAGAAGAACCAATGGAGGTCGGGGAGCGGCAGTACTCAGACGATGTTGAAATGGCTGAAGTTGATGATGATTACCAATTTGACCAAGATGGCGATTGCATCATGACAGACCTCAGCATCCACAAACAATGAACCCCAAAATAAGGTGCAGGCATTATTGTATTTTTTTATTTATTATACATCCTGGAAGTTTTGTAAACTAAACATTATTGTCTATTGTTTTCTAGATCACTGATGATAACAGACAATGGAGTTTTATATAAGATCCTACCTGAGATGATGCATGGAAAGAAGGACAACATCTAAGCCACCTTATCTACATAGAAACACACAGCTGAACATTGAAACATCGCAGCCAAAATGACAGCAAACTCAGTTTAAAAAATCTATATATTTCAATAAACATGTTTGTTATCCATTAATGGTGTTTTCAGTTTCTATGCAACAAAGTTTGTTGATGTTGAAGGGGGGGGGCTGTTAATTGGGCAGTTGTCCAAGGCTACTTCTTAATAGAGAGGTCCTAAGGGTTGGTCGGGTGGTGGGGCAGGTAATTGGGCAATTGTACAGGGTATCTTCTTCCTAGGGGAATCATAAGGGGTTATTTTTGTGGGAGAAGAGGAAGAGTTAATTGGGCAATTCTTCAGGACCACTTCATGTTAGGGAATTCTAATGATTGGGGTTGATCTACAGTGGTTAATTAGGCAATTGTCCAGGGCCACTTCTGGCAAGGGAAATCCTAAGGGTTGGCCTTAGGAGGGAAGGGTGATGGGGACGCTTCAAGTTAAAATATACCATCGGATTGGAGAAAACTCCGATCCTATGGTATATTAACTCCTGACTTTACATTGAAAGTCAATGGGGGACGGATCCGTTTGCAATTGCACCATATTGTGTCAACGTCAAACGGATCCGTCCACATTGACTTGTATTGTAAGTCAGGACGGATCCGTTTGGCTCCGCACGGCCAGGCGGACACCAAAACGACTTTTTTTTCATGTCCGTGGATCCTCCAAAAATCAAGGAAGACCCACGGACGAAAAAAGGTCACGGATCACGGACCAACGGAACCCCGTTTTGCGGACCGTGAAAAAATACTGTCATGTGCATGAGGCCTTAACCACAGATCTTCTGTGGACGTAGGCTTGTTCAAATCCTTCTGTCTCTTCATGTAATTCTAATGGTTGGGGTTGATCTACAGTGGTCAATTAGGCAATTGTCCAGGGCCACTTCTGACAAGGGAAATCCTAAGGGTTGGCCTTAGGAGGAAAGGAAGGGGGGAGTAAAGTATGTAATTCTCTAGGTCCACTTCTTTCTAGGGGGATCCTAAGCATAGGACTCTTTTACAGGATTCCATAGATTCATGGTGTCTTGTCTTTGGTCTAATAAGAAGCTATTGTAATTCAGGTAGAGTAACAGCATTTCCTTAGTTTGCACATTGTAAGGTCTTTGGGTGTTCTAAGATTAGGGTCCACATGTGGTCATATCTGATCATAAAGATATTCTAAGCTCATCAGCATACAGCGATAGAGGGCAATTCATGTCCTTTTGGGCTCTAAGTGGGAGGTATGCATTAGTATACAGAAAAAAACAAAAGGAAGGACCTGAATAGTAGACTGATCTATTCCATACCACGGAAAGGCAATAAATACATAGTAATGTGCAAAATGTTTAGGCAGATGTTGGAAAATTCTGCAAAACAAGAATAATTTAAAATGTACACGTGTTCATTTTTTTATTTTTTTTTAGCAATTAATAAAATGCTAAGTGAATTAAGAAAAGAGAAATGTAAATCGAATCAATAGCGTGACCCTTTGCCTTCAAAACAGCATCAGTTCGTCTAGCTATACTTGCACACAGTTTCTGAAGGAACTTGGCACAGAGTTTGTTCCAAATTTTTTTTTAGAATTAACCACAGATCTTCTGTGGACGTAGGCTTGTTCAAATCCTTCTGTCTCTTCATGTAATCCTAGACATAATCGATGATTTTGAGATCAGAGCTCTGTGCAGGGTTGAGATCAAGACTCTGTGGAGGCCATATCATTACTTCCAGGACTACCTGTTCTTCTGTACTCTGAAGATAGTTCTTAATTACATTGACTGTATGTTTGGGGTCATTGCCCTTGGCTTGACACATGGAAAGGGAGGGACTATAGTACAAATTACTTGGCCAGAAGCACATTCAGCTTCTGCCCTGTTAGATGAGTGCACACATACTGTTGTCTCTTTGCAATTGCCTCGGTGATCAATTACGGGCGAAACACATGAGAAGTAGTAGGAGGACGAGGAGCATCAGGACCAGTAGATGATGGGAAGGAAACCCAGCTCTCTTCTGCTGAGGTGGCAGAGCCCTGACTGGTGGAGAAGGGGTGCGGGCTGCTGAGAGATGCATCAGGGTGTACCACTACATTAGCACCACGGTTTTCCCAGGCCACTTTATGGTGCCGTTCCATTTGTTGATGCAGGACGGTGGTACCAACATTGGCACCCTGGCTGTGCTTCACCTTCTGCTCATACATCCTACATACGGCCATGCTGACATCCTCAAGCGACTTAATAAAAAATTCCCACACCAGCGAGTATGGCATTTTATAACCACCACTCTGTGCTGACAGCCTGCCACTGCTTATTTGAAGCCATGCATGGCTAGTTGTTTCAAGATAGGTAAGCTCCAGAGTTGAAGACGGTCTACCCTGGGCACGTTTGGCTTCAGATTTCACACTGCCTCCACCCTGCTGGCTCGAGGCCACACTTGCACCTTTCTGGCTCAGAGGAAAGCTGCCACCCTGCCCCTGACTCACAGGCAAGGCCACCCTCACCCCCTGCTAATGATGATGAAGCCCCCTCTTCACCCGGCTCCCATGTGCGTCTGGCTAAATCATCTTCCACTACTGTCTGCTCATCACTAGGGATGAGCGAACCCGAACTGTATAGTTCGGGTTCGTACCGAATTTTGGGGTGTCCGTGACACGGACCCGAGCCCGAACATTTTCGTAAAAGTCCGGGTTCGGGTTCGGTGTTCGGCGCTTTCTTGGCGCTTTTTGAAAGGCTGAAAAGCAGCCAATCAACAAGCATCATACTACTTGCCCCAAGAGGCCATCACAGCCATGCCTACTATTGGCATGGCTGTGATTGGCCAGTGCAGCATGTGACCCAGCCTCTATATAAGCTTGGGTCACGTAGTGCTGCACGTCACTCTGCTGATACAAGTGTAGGGAGAGGTTGCAGCTGCGACGTTAGGGCGAGATTAGGCAGTGATTAACTCCTCCAAAAGACTTCATTCAGTGATCGATCTACATGTCATGGTCTTACCTGCTTGCTGCTCTCCTTCGTTTGACATGTGCTGGCGGCCATCTTGGGTCCTGGGTTTCTTGTAGCCTTCCACCCTGCGGCTCCTCCTTCCCCTGGGAGGAGCTGGATGCCTAGCTCATATATATAGGAGGTCTGTGGCTTCAGTTCCTTGCTTGGTCCTCTTGTGTTCACATGCTTCTAAGACTGCTGCTGCTTCTGGTTCCTGATCCTGGCTTCGTCTGACTACCCTGCTGGTTCCTGATCCTGGCTTCGTCTGACTACCCTGCTGGTTCCTGATCCTGGCTTCGTCTGACTACCCTGCTGGTTCCTGATCCTGGCTTCGTCTGACTACCCTTCTGGTTCCTGACCTCTGGCTTCGCAAAGACTCTGCTCGGTTTCACCATCCGTTTGGACTTTTGCTTTACAGCTTTATTTTCAATAAAGCCTTCTTATTTTCACTTATCTCTTGTTGTACGTCTGGTTCATGGTTCCGTGACATTAGGACCAAGCCATGAATTCTGACGGTACAGGGCCATCCTCGCTACCCACGCTGGTTGCCAGACTTGATCAGCAGGATCACCTGTTGGGTCGGTTCGCTGTGGCGTTGCAAACCCTGCTTGAACGCACGGCTCATTTCGCTCCCGTTGCCGATGGGTCGGTTGTCGCTCCTGGGCTCGCTCCTACTGCCGCTCCGGTTGTTGCGCCAGAGTCTACCCCGACACCTGTTGTTGCGCCTGCGGTGTTTCGGGGTATGACCGGTTCTGCCCCTCTTCCACAGCGCTTTGGGGGAGAGCCAACTCAGTGCCGAGGTTTCCTTAACCAGGTGGGCATTTATTTCGAGTTGCTGCCACATGCCTTTCCTACTGAGAGATCAAAGGTGGGCTTCTTGATCTCGCTGCTCTCGGACAAGGCCTTGGCCTGGGCCAGCCCTTTATGGGAGAACAACAATCCGGTGGTTGCCGAGTTTTCCGATTTTGTTGCTTCTCTTCGGAAGGTATTCGATGTGCCGGCTCGTGCTGCCTCTGCTGCGAAGCTCCTTATGTCCATCAAACAGGGTTCACGATCCGTAGCTGAATACGCCATTGAGTTTCGTACCCTGGCAGCAGAGGTGGGCTGGAATAATGAGGCTCTGGTCGCTGCTTTCTCTCATGGTCTCTCGGATGCCTTGAAGGATGAGGTTGCAGCTAAGGACCTACCAGTTGAGCTCGAGTCTCTTATTTCTTTCCTGATTTTGATTGACACCAGACTCAGGGAGAGACCTTCCTTTAAGGAGAACCTGCGGAGGTCTTCTAACAGATTGGTGCCTACGTTTGCTGTCCCACCCGTGCCTCCCTCTCCTCCCACGCCTCCTGGGGATGACTTGTCTGGGGGTGAACCCATGCAGCTGGGGTTTGCTCGCCTGTCCGAGGGGGAGAGGGCACTCTGGAGACGCGAGGGCCGATGCATGTACTGTGGTCTCGGTGGGCATTTTCGGTTGGCATGTCCGAACCGTCCGGGAAACGCTCGTACCCTGAGATCCTGTCGGGGGCAGATCTTGGGTGGAGTCTCCTCGTCCCCGGTTTCCCGTGTTGACAAACCACTGATCACTGTTGTCCTCTCCTGGGTCGGGGGCTCGGTGACGACCCAGGCGTTGGTGGACTCTGGTGCTGGTGGTTTGTTCATTGATAGTGTGTTCGCTGCCGCCAATTCCATTCCTCTGCAGGCTCGAGGTTCCCCACTGGCTCTTGAGGCGATAGACGGCAGACCCCTTCTGCCGCCACACGTGACTCATGAGACCCTTCCAGTGGGGATAGCCATTGGTGCCGTTCACAGAGAGTCGGTCTGCCTCCAGGTTATTTCGTCTCCACACTACTCGGTGGTCTTGGGGTACCCCTGGCTCCAGAAGCATAATCCGATTTTCGATTGGAGATCGGTCGAGATCCTCTCGTGGTCACCGCAGTGTGGGGCTAGTTGCATCCATGGGTCTGTCAAGTTGCTGTGTACTTCCTCGGACTCTCTGTTGCCTCCTGAATACGAGGAGTACCGGGATGTATTCGATAAGGTGCGCGCGGTTGCCCTACCTCCGCACCGCCCATACGATTGTGCCATAGAGTTACAATCTGGTGCCGTTCCTCCTCGTGGCAAAGTCTATCCACTGTCGGTAGCGGAGAATGAGGCCATGGAGGAGTACGTGAGGGAGGCGCTTTCACGCGGACACATTCGCAAATCTTCGTCCCCGGCAGGGGCTGGATTTTTCTTTGTGAAAAAGAAGGGCGGTGAGTTGAGGCCTTGCATCGATTACAGGGGTCTCAATCGCATCACGATCAAGAATGCTTACCCGATACCCTTGATTTCCGAGCTGTTCGATCGCCTTAAAGGGGCCACGGTCTTTACCAAACTCGACCTGAGGGCGGCATATAACCTGGTAAGGATCAAGGCGGGCGATGAGTGGAAGACCGCGTTTAACACCAGGACCGGTCATTACGAATCCTTGGTTATGCCCTTTGGGTTGTGCAATGCGCCCGCAGTCTTTCAGGAATTCATCAACGATGTTTTCCGTGACCTGTTGCAGCAGTGTGTGGTAGTCTATTTGGATGACATCTTGGTATATTCTGAATCCATGGAGGCCCACATTCTGGATGTCAGACGAGTGTTGCAACAGGTACGAGAGAACAAGCTGTTCGGTAAGCTTGAGAAATGCGAATTTCACCGATCCCAGGTAACCTTCTTAGGTTACATCATTTCCGCTGAGGGGTTCTCCATGGATCCTGAGAAGGTTTCGGCTGTCTTACAGTGGCCCCAGCCCAGTGGTCTTCGTTCCCTGCAGCGCTTTTTGGGCTTCGCCAATTATTATCGGAAGTTCATCAGGGACTTTTCCATGCTGGCCAAGCCTCTCACGGATCTGACCAGGAAGGGCAGTTATTCCCAGGTCTGGCCGCTCGAGGCCATCCGAGCTTTTGAGGCCCTAAAGTCCGCCTTTGTGTCGGCTCCGATTCTGTCGCATCCCAACCCTGGGTTGCCCTTTGTCCTCGAGGTGGACGCGTCTGAGACGGGAGTAGGCGCCCTTCTGTCTCAGCGTAGAACACCAGAGGGTCCTCTGCTTCCTTGTGGGTTTTACTCCCGGAAACTGTCTTCCGCGGAGTGCAACTATCAGATTGGTGACAGGGAGTTATTGGCCATCGTGCAGGCCCTTAAAGAATGGAGGCACTTGCTCGAGGGTTCGGTGGTTCCGGTTCTCATCCTGACGGACCACAAGAATCTGACCTACCTTTCTGAGGCCAAGAGATTGACACCACGTCAGGCCAGATGGGCTCTGTTCTTGTCACGTTTTAATTACGTGGTCTCCTACCTACCCGGTTCCAAGAACATCAGGGCGGATGCCTTATCACGGCAGTACTCCGAGCTGTCCAGGGAGGAGTCGATTCCGACTTCGGTCATACCTCCGAATCAGATCCTGGCCGCCATTCGCACCAGCCTGACCTCTCCCCTGGGTGAGCAGATTTTGGCGGCTCAATCTGGTGCTCCCTCTGGGAGACCCAACGGCAGATGTTTTGTGCCTGAGGAGTTGCGCACTCGGTTGTTGCGAACCTACCATAACTCCAAGACCGCGGGGCATCCTGGAAAGAATCAGCTGTCCTGGGCTGTTTCACGTCTGTTCTGGTGGCCTTCCCTACGTTCCGACATCGCCGCATATGTAGCGGCATGCTCCGTTTGTGCCCAGAGTAAGTCCCCTCGGCACCTTCCGTTGGGCCTTCTGCAACCCATAGCCACCGGGGAGCGCCCATGGTCACACCTGGGGATGGATTTCATTGTGGACCTCCCTGCATCCCGAGGCCATACGGTCATTCTCATGATTGTGGATCGGTTTTCCAAAATGTGCCACTGTGTTCCTCTCAAGAAGTTACCCTCTGCACAAGAGTTGGCCACGATTTTTGCCAGGGAGGTCTTCCGGTTGCACGGTTTGCCTAAGGAGATTGTGTCGGATCGGGGGAGTCAGTTTGTGTCCAGGTTCTGGCGCGCCTTTTGCTCCCAGTTGGGGATTCATCTCTCCTTCTCCTCGGCCTACCACCCTCAGTCCAATGGGGCCGCAGAACGATCCAATCAGGCCTTGGAGCAATTCCTTCGTTGCTATGTCTCCGATCACCAAGACAATTGGGTTGACCTCCTGCCTTGGGCTGAGTTTGCCAGGAACACGGCGGTGAACTCTTCCTCTGGGACGTCTCCCTTCATGGCCAATTATGGGTTCCAACCTGCCGTGTTACCGGAGGTATTCTCTCCCCAGGATATTCCGGCTGTGGAGGATCACCTTTCCGTCCTACGTGCTTCTTGGGTACAGATCCAGAAGTCCCTTGAGGTCTCTGCGCAGCGCCAGAGATTCCAGGCTGATCGCAGACGAGCGCCTGCTCCTTCCTACCAGGTCGGAGACCGTGTATGGTTGTCCACCCGCAACCTCAACCTTCGAGTGCCCACTCCCAAGCTGGCGCCTCGCTTTGTTGGTCCCTTCCGAGTGCTTCGCAGGGTAAACCCGGTAGCCTATGCCCTTGCGCTTCCTCCTGGCATGCGGATCTCCAACGTGTTTCATGTCTCCCTGTTGAAGCCACTGGTGTGTAATCGTTTCACTTCCTCGGTTCCTCGGCCTCGTCCGGTCCAAGTGGGCAATCGTGAGGAATATGAGGTGAGCAATATCCTGGACTCACGCCTGGTCCGCGGTCGGTTGCAGTTTTTGGTCCATTGGCGTGGTTATGGTCCAGAGGAGCGTTCCTGGGTTCCCTCCGCAGATGTCCATGCTCCTGCCTTGCTCCGAGCCTTCCACGCACGCTTCCCTCAGAAACCGTTTTGTGCTCCGCGGAGGAGGGGCCCTTGAGGGGGAGGTACTGTCATGGTCTTACCTGCTTGCTGCTCTCCTTCGTTTGACATGTGCTGGCGGCCATCTTGGGTCCTGGGTTTCTTGTAGCCTTCCACCCTGCGGCTCCTCCTTCCCCTGGGAGGAGCTGGATGCCTAGCTCATATATATAGGAGGTCTGTGGCTTCAGTTCCTTGCTTGGTCCTCTTGTGTTCACATGCTTCTAAGACTGCTGCTGCTTCTGGTTCCTGATCCTGGCTTCGTCTGACTACCCTGCTGGTTCCTGATCCTGGCTTCGTCTGACTACCCTGCTGGTTCCTGATCCTGGCTTCGTCTGACTACCCTGCTGGTTCCTGATCCTGGCTTCGTCTGACTACCCTTCTGGTTCCTGACCTCTGGCTTCGCAAAGACTCTGCTCGGTTTCACCATCCGTTTGGACTTTTGCTTTACAGCTTTATTTTCAATAAAGCCTTCTTATTTTCACTTATCTCTTGTTGTACGTCTGGTTCATGGTTCCGTGACACTACAGCTGTGGATCATTGAACTGCTGCTATTCAATTGCTCACTGTTTTTAGGCTGCCCAGAGCGTTTTTCAGTCACTTTTTTCTGGGGTGATCGGCGGCCATTTTGTGGCTTGTGGTGCGCCAGCACAAGCTGCCACCAAGTACATTTAACCATCAATAGTGTGGTTATTTTTTGCTATATCCTACATCAGGGTCAAGCTGTCATCAAGTGCATTTAACCATCAATAGTGTGGTTATTTTTTGGCCATATACTACATCAGGGGCAAGCTGAGCCTGTCACCCAAGTGCATTTAACCATCAATAGTGTGGTTATTTTTTTGCTATATCCTACATCAGGGTCAAGCTGTCATCAAGTGCATTTAACCATCAATAGTGTGGTTATTTTTTGGCCATATACTACATCAGGGGCAAGCTGAGCCTGTCACCCAAGTGCATTTAACCATCAATAGTGTGTTGTTGTTTTTTTGCTATATCCTACATCAGGGTCAAGCTGTCATCAAGTGCATTTAACCATCAATATTGTGGTTATTTTTTTTGCTATATCCTACATCAGGGTCAAGCTGTCATCAAGTGCATTTAACCATCAATAGTGTGGTTATTTTTTGGCCATATACTACATCAGGGGCAAGCTGAGCCTGTCACCCAAGTGCATTTAACCATCAATAGTGTGTTTTTTTTTGCTATATCCTACATAAGGGTCAAGCTGTCATCAAGTGCATTTAACCATCAATAGTGTGGTTATTTTTTGGCCATATACTACATCAGGGGCAAGCTGAGCCTGTCACCCAAGTGCATTTAACCATCAATAGTGTGGTTATTTTTTGGCCATATACTACATCAGGGGCAAGCTGAGCCTGTCACCCAAGTGCATTTAACCATCAATAGTGTGGTCATTTTTTGGCCATATACTACATCAGGGGCAAGCTGAGCCTGTCACCCAAGTGCATTTAACCATCAACAGTGTGGTTATTTTTTGGCTATATCCTACATCAGGGTCAAGCTGTCATCAAGTTCATTTAACCATCAATAGTGTGGTTATTTTTTGGCCATATACTACATCAGGAGCAAGCTGAGCCTGTCACCCAAGTGCATTTAACCATCAATAGTGTGGTTATTTTTTGGCTATATCCTACATCAAGGTCAAGCTGTCATCAAGTGCATTTAACCATCAATAGTGTGGTTATTTTTTGGCCATATACTACATCAGGGGCAAGCTGAGCCTGTCACGAGTGCATTTAACCATCAATAGTGTGGTTATTTTTTGGCTATATCCTACATCAGGGTCAAGCTGAGCCTGTCACCAAGTTATTCTCAATAACTTCACACACACGCTACAGTGCAGATCCAAGTCTAATTCTGTGATTAAACGTATACCTGTCACCCAGCGCCTAAAAAATAGGCCTCACATTTATATTCTTCCAAATCTGTCATTACTGCTTTAGCTGGTCAAGTTATTTAGTGTCCGTCAAAGCACAGTTTCTGTTCTGGGTTTCTGCTGTATCAGGCCTACTTTAAATCTATCCCTAAAAGGGTATATTAGATTCAAGGTGCTGATAGGGTAATTCTCAATAACTTCACACACACGCTACTGTGCAGATCCAAGTCTAATTCTGTCCGTAAACGTATACCTGTCACCCAGCGCCTAAATAATAGGCCTCAAATTTATATTCAGCTAAATCTGTCATTACTGGTGTGCCTGTATTAGTGTAATACGGTACCTAAATAGATAGCCAGATAGTGTTAGGTGTCTGTAAAAAAAGGCGTGAATTTGAATTCAATACATTGGCCCGAATAATATTTTTCTTATTGTGGTGAACGGTAACAATGAGGAAAACATCTAGTAAGGGACGCGGACGCAGACATGGTCGTGGTGGTGTTAGTGGACCCTCTGGTGCTGGGAGAGGACGTGGCCGTTCTGCCACAGCCACATGTCCTAGTGTACCAACTACCTCAGGTCCCAGTAGCCGGCAGAATTTACAGGGATATTTGGTGGGGCCCAATGCCGTTCTAAGGATGGTAAGGCCTGAGCAGGTACAGGCATTAGTCAATTGGGTGGCCGACAGTGCATCCAGCACGTTCACATTATCTCCCACCCAGTCTTCTGTAGAAAGCGCACAGATGGCGCATGAAAACCAAGCCCATCAGTCTGTCACATCACCCCCATGCATATCAGGGAAACTGTCTGAGCCTCAAGTTATGCAGCAGTTTTTTATGCTGTTTGAAGACTCTGCTGCCAGGGTTTCCCAAGGGCATCCACCTAGCCCTTCCCCAGGGGTGGAAGAGATAGAATGCACTAACGCACAACCACTTATGTTTCCTGATGATGAGGACATGGGAATACCACCTCAGCACGTCTCTGATGATGACGAAACACAGGTGCCAACTGCTGCGTCTTTCTGCAGTGTGCAGACTGAACAGGAGGTCAGGGATCAAGACTGGGTGGAAGACGATTCAGGGGACGATGAGGTCCTAGACCCCACATGGAATGAAGGTCGTGCCACTGACTTTCACAGTTCGGAGGAAGAGGCAGTGGTGAGACCGAGCCAACAGCGTAGCAAAAGACAAAAAGGGAGCAGTGGGCAAAAGCAGAACACCCACCGCCAAGAGACTCCGCCTGCTACTGACCGCCGCCATCTGGGACCGAGCAACCCAAAGGCAGCTTCAAGGAGTTCCCTGGCATGGCCCTTCTTCAAACAATGTGCTGACGACAAGACCCGAGTGGTTTGCACGCTGTGCCATCAGAGCCTGAAGCGAGGCATTAACGTTCTGAACCTTAGCACAACCTGCATGACAAGGCACCTGCATGCAAAGCATGAACTGCAGTGGAGTAAACACCTTAAAAACAAGGAAGTCACTCAGGCTCCCCCTGCTACCTCTTCTGCTGCCGCCGCCTCGGCCTCTTCCTCCACCTCTGGAGGGACGTTGGCACCTGCCGCCCAGCAAACATGGGATGTACCACCAACACCACCACCTGCGTCACCAAGCATCTCAACCATGTCACACGGCAGCGTTCAGCTCTCCATCTCACAAACATTTGAGAGAAAGCGTAAATTCCCACCTAGCCACCCTCGATCCCTGGCCCTGAATGCCAGCATTTCTAAACTACTGGCCTATGAAATGCTGTCATTCAGGCTGGTGGACACAGACAGCTTCAAACAGCTCATGTCGCTTGCTGTCCCACAGTATGTTGTTCCTAGCCGGCACTACTTCTCCAAGAGAGCCGTGCCTTCCCTGCACAACCAAGTATCCGATAAAATCAAGTGTGCACTGCGCAACGCCATCTGTGGCAAGGTCCACCTAACCACAGATACGTGGACCAGTAAGCACGGCCAGGGACGCTATATCTCCCTAACTGCACACTGGGTAAATGTAGTGGCGGCTGGGCCCCAGGCGGAGAGCTGTTTGGCGCACGTCCTTCCACCGCCAAGGATCGCAGGGCAACATTCTTTGCCTCCTGTCTCCTCCTCCTCCTACTCAGCTTCCTCCTCCTCTTCTTCCACCTGCTCATCCAGTCAGCCACACACCTTCACCACCAACTTCAGCACAGCCCGGGGTAAACGTCAGCAGGCCGTTCTGAAACTCATATGTTTGGGGGACAGGCCCCACACCGCACAGGAGTTGTGGCGGGGTATAGAACAACAGACCGACGAGTGGTTGCTGCCGGTGAGCCTCAAGCCCGGCCTGGTGGTGTGCGATAATGGGCAAAATCTCGTTGCAGCTCTGGGACTAGCCGGTTTGACGCACATCCCTTGCCTGGCGCATATGCTGAATTTGGTGGTGCAGAAGTTCATTCACAACTACCCCGACATGTCAGAGCTGCTGCATAAAGTGCGGGCCGTCTGTTCGCGCTTCCGGCGTTCACACCCTGCCGCTGCTCGCCTGTCTGCGCTACAGCGTAACTTCGGCCTTCCCGCTCACCGCCTCATATGCGACGTGCCCACCAGGTGGAACTCCCCCTTGCACATGCTGGACAGACTGTGCGAGCAGCAGCAGGCCATAGTGGAGTTCCAGCTGCAGCACGCACGGGTCAGTCGCACTGCGGATCAGCCCCACTTCACCACCAATGACTGGGCCTCCATGTGAGACCTGTGTGCCCTGTTGCGCTGTTTCGAGTACTCCACCAACATGGCCAGTGGCGATGACGTCGTTATCAGCGTTACAATACCACTTCTATGTCTCCTTGAGAAAACACTTAGGGCGATGATGGAAGAGGAGGTGGCCCGGGAGGAGGAGGAGGAAGAGGGGTCATTTTTAGCACTTTCAGGCCAGTCTCTTCGAAGTGACTCAGAGGGAGGTTTTTTGCAACAGCAGAGGCCAGGTACAAATGTGGCCAGACAGGGCCCACTACTGGAGGACGAGGAGGACGAGGATGAGGAGGAGGTGGAGAAGGATGAGGATGAAGCAGGTTCACAGCGGGCTGGCACCCAACGCAGCTCGGGCCCATCACTGGTGCGTGGCTGGGGGGAAACGCAGGACGATGACGATACGCCTCCCACAGAGGACAGCTTGTCCTTACCTCTGGGCAGCCTGGCACACATGAGCGACTACATGCTGCAGTGCCTGCGCAACGACAGCAGAGTTGCCCACATTTTAACGTGTGCGGACTTCTAGGTTGCCACCCTGCTGGATCCACGGTACAAAGACAATGTGCCCACCTTACTTCATGCACTGGAGCGTGATAGTAAGATGACGAGTACAAGCGCACGTTGGTAGACGCGCTACTGAGAGCATTCCCAAATGAACGTGTATTCAGCACGGCAGGGGGCGTCATTACAGACAAACGCAGCCGCCTGTCTACAGCCAATGTGGACAAGCTGACGTTCATAAAAATGAACCAGGCATGGATCCCACAGGACCTGTCCATCCCTTGTGCAGATTAGACATTAACTACCTCCCCTTAACAATATATTATTGTACTCCAGGGCACTTCCTCATTCAATCCTATTTTTATTTTCATTTTACCATTATATTGCGGGGCAACCCAAAGTTGAATGAACCTCTCCTCTGTCTGGGTGCCGGGGCCTAAATATGTGACAGTGGCCTGTTCCAGTGGTGGGTGACGTGAAGCCTGATTCTCTGCTATGACATGAAGACTGATTCTCTGCTGACATGAAGCCAGATTCTCTGTTACGGGACCTCTCTCCTCTGTCTGGGTGCCGGGGCCTAAATATGTCACAGTGGCCTGTTCCAGTGGTGGGTGACGTGAAGCCTGATTCTCTGCTATAACATGAAGTCTGATTCTGTGCTGACATGAAGCCAGATTCTCTGTTACGGGACCTCTCTCCTCTGTCTGGGTGCCGGGGCCTAAATATGTGACAGTGGCCTGTTCCAGTGGTGGGTGACGTGAAGCCTGATTCTCTGCTATAACATGAAGACTGATTCTGTGCTGACATGAAGCCAGATTCTCTGTTACAGGACCTCTCTCCTCTGCCTGGGTGCCTGGGCCTAAATATGTGACAGTGGCCTGTTCCAGTGGTGGGTGACGTGAAGCCTGATTCTCTGCTATGACATGAAGACTGATTCTGTGCTGACATGAAGCCAGATTCTCTGTTACGGGACCTCTCTCCTCTGCCTGGGTGCCGGGGCCTAAATATGTGACAGTGGCCTGTTCCAGTGGTGGGTGACGTGAAGCCTGATTCTCTGCTATGACATGAAGACTGATTCTGTGCTGACATGAAGCCAGATTCTCTGTTACGGGACCTCTCTCCTCTGCCTGGGTGCCTGGGCCTAAATATGTGACAGTGGCCTGTTCCAGTGGTGGGTGACGTGAAGCCTGATTCTCTGCTATGGCATGAAGAGACTGATTCTCTGCTGACGTGAAGCCAGATTCTCTGCTATGGGACCTCTGTCCAATTGATATTGGTTAATTTTTTTTTTTTTATTCATTTCCCTATCTACATTTGTTTGCAGGGGATTTACCTACATGTTGCTGCCTTTTGCAGCCCTCTAGCTCTTTCCTGGGCTGTTTTACAGCCTTTTTAGTGCCGAAAAGTTCGGGTCCTCATTGACTTCAATGGGGTTCGGGTTCGGGACGAAGTTCGGGTCGGGTTCGGATCCCGAACCCGAACATTTCCGGGAAGTTCGGCCGAACTTCTCGAACCCGAACATCCAGGTGTTCGCTCAACTCTACATCTTAGCAGTTGGCCAAAACGAGCTAACCAGTTCATCTTACATTTCACATGAATACATCACAGATGTGTACAGTCTCACTTTCATGGCTGGCCCTATAAATTCAATGTCTGTATAGTAATACTAGTTGACCATGTCACCATTAGGCGCATGCTTTGTTTTCCGTTCATGCATCTTGTGCTTCAAAGTTATTGTATTTGTTATTCTGCCAGGAATGAAGTTCACTGATGAAGAAGGCAGCTAAGTCCTTCGAAACGCGTCTGGTGACCTCCCTCTATTAACTGCCAAAAGAATTCTACCCTGGAAGCGCTTCCCAACATCCGACAAAGACCCCCAGCGAAAGTCTTCAACCAAGTCCGACCAGGACAAGCGAGACGCCAAAGAAGTGACGTCATACCCACGCGGCACGCCGAGAAGACCGGGAAACAGACACAACAGAGCGCATTGAGATCGCTCCAACAGCCGGGACATCCAAAACCTCACAAAGAAGGTACACAGTCAGGGTGCAGCTCTTTCCAATGTGTGGGACGCCACACTAAGCCCAGCACCTGACTGCTACAAACTTTTTCATTTTTATTCATATATTCATATATGTTTTTTTTCGTTTATATATACCTTTTTACATACCTTTTTACTTATCTTTTTCCGGTCTGCCTATACATATTTACTTCCACATTTTTACATTTTGATGAACTGTACACAAATGGACAGAGCCATATATTGTACCTACAGTAGGTGAAAACTACCACCAGACAACCACTGTAATGTCACCACCTGACAATCACCGCATTGTCACACTGCCGCCTGCTCAATTTCTACTGTGCACCTCCACCGCTGCCTATGATCTTATATATTTTTTATTCTATTAATTTTTGAACTTTATCCCTCAGAAGATTCTTATATTTAATTTCGAATCTCATCCTCTAGAACTTCTACATCCTTAGAACTTCTATATACTTTTTATGCTCCTAAACGTATTTTTATAAAAAGTAAATACATTTTTTTAAAAGCAATCTGAACTTTGTTTACATCTCACCTAAAATAAAGTCTGATTACAATAGACTTTACAACTAACTAATAAGTACTTTTAATACAATGGACATTTCAGGACTTTGATACTATATCAACTGCAGTATGCGACTGTCATTAAACAGAAGTCCATTTCCTAATAAGCAGCAACTTATACAGTGGGATGCGAAAGTTTGGGCAACCTTGTTAATCGTCATGATTTTCCTGTATAAATCGTTGGTTGTTACGATCAAAAATGTCAGTTAAATATATCATATAGGAGACACACACAGTGATATCTGAGAAGTGAAATGAAGTTTATTGGATTTACAGAAAGTGTGCTATAATTGTTTAAACAAAATTAGGCAGGTGCATAGATTTGGGCACCACAAAAAGAAATGAAATCAATATTTAGTAGGTCCTCCTTTTGCAGAAATTAAAGCCTCTAAACGCTTCCTGTAGGTTCCAATGAGAGTCTGGATTCTGGTTGAAGGTATTTTGGACCATTCCTCTTTACAAAACATCTTTAGTTCATTCAGGTTTGATGGCTTCCGAGCATGGACAGCTCTCTTTAAGTCACACCACAGATTTTCAATTATATTCAGGTCTGGGGACTGAGATGGCCATTCCAGAACGTTGTACTTGTTCCTCTGCATAAATGCCTTAGTGGATTTTGAGCAGTGTTTAGGGTCGTTGTCTTGTTGAAAGATCCAGCCCCGGCGCAGCCTCAGCTTTGTCACTGATTCCTGGACATTGGTCTCCAGAATCTGCTGATACTGAGTGGAATCCATGCGTCCCTCAACTTTGACAAGATTCCCAGTCCCTGCACTGGCCACCCAGGCCCACAGCATGATGGAACCACCACCATATTTTACTGTAGGTAGCAGGTGTTTTTCTTGGAATGCTGTGTTCTTTTTCCTCCATGCATAACGCCCCTTGTTATGGCCAAATAACTCAATTTTAGTTTCACCAGTCCACAGCACCTTATTCCAAAATGAAGCTGACTTGCCCAAATGTGCTTTAGCCCACCTCAAGCGGCACTTTTTGTGCTGTGGGCGGAGAAAAGGCTTCCTCTGCATCACTCTCGCATACAGCATCTCCTTGTGTAAAGTGCGCCGAATGGTTGAACGATGCACAGTGACTCCATCTGCAGCAAGATGATGTTGTAGGTCTTTGGTGCTGGTCTGTGGGTTGACTCTGACTGTTCTCACCATTCGTCGCTTCTGTCTATCCGAGATTTTTCTTGGTCTGCCACTTGGAGCCTTCACTTGAACTCAGCCTGTGGTCCTCCATTTCCTCAATATGTTCCTTACTGTGGAAACAGACAGCTGAAATCTCTGAGACAGCTTTCTGTATCCTTCCCCTAAACCATGATGGTGAACAATCTTTGTCTTCAGGTCATTTGAGAGTTGTTTCGCATCCCACTGTACCTGTATCTGGATGCTAAAGTGGACAATTGTGAAAAGTTGGCTTTATTCATACATCTCTAAAGGATATAATTTTTATTTTTGGATATGTACCTCCTGTCTAATAAATGTTTTATTGTCTAATAAAATATGTTTATAAATAAGGTCTCCAAGTAGTCCCAATTGGATGAGCGCCCATCTATGTTATTCTTTGATTAAATTTATTGATTAGGGTGCATCAAAATTGGAGCACCTGGCCATAATAGCAAGGGGTGAGCCAGCCTATATATATCTTCTTTTCTTTAACCTACCTGTTTTTGATTGCTAACAATGGTCCTTTACAGCCTCTTCTTTTTTTTTTTGTTCCCCCGATGATTCACTGATGCAACGCATAGGAGCCTAAAGGGAACCTGTCATCAACTTTACGCTGACCTCACTGAGGGCAGCATATATAGTGACAGAAATGCTGATGTCAGCGGTGTGTCACTCATGAGCTAAAAGTAAGTGCTTGCTGAGAACCAGCATCATAATCATTGCAGCCCGGGCCTGGAAAAGAGTCAAATCTCTCATGCTCTCCCGACCATCTGCTGATGATTGGCAGTTGTCTCCTAGAAAGAAAGGGAGAAAACTAGGTAGAAGACGGTCAATCATCAGCAGGTGGGCAGGAAGAGCAGGAATTTATGAATAACCATGACTCTTTTCAGGTGGCCGTGACTCTTTTCCAGGTCCAGTCTGCAATGATTGTCATGTTGGTTCTCGGCAACCACTTACTTTTAACTTTTAAATGACAGACCGCTGAAATCAACTCACCTGTCTCCACTATAAAGTTGATGACAGATTCCCTTTAACTTCATAGGCGCCAGAGAAGGTCAGGTATGCTGAGTCAGGTTGCTCTTTTCAGGGCATCAGGCCCAACAATCCATTCAGGTAAGTATTCAGATGGATTAGTAGTAGTGTTGGCCTTACAAAGATATATTCCACTATGCCTGTATCTTTCCACACACCAACTAGCAGTACTGTTTTATCCATGTTAAACTGCAATTATTAAAAGTTACATTTTAGTGGAACTCTAAATCAGCCTTTTAGTGATTGGTACTTGATTTTAGGTTCATTAATCAGATGTCTGTAGATGTAAGGTAAATTGTTCTTATTTTAAATGCTGTATTTTATTTTTAATTTTTACAAAGCTTCCCCTGTTAGTAGCAATGTTTGAGATATATAAATTCTTATTGTAGTGTCTTTATAGATATTACAGCTGAATGTGCATGCTTTATGGCAGCTGCAATAAATCAGTATTAATTTTCAGAAGAATCTCATAAACTATTACAGTCTGTGTAGAATAATGGAACACTGTCCTCTCCCCTGGAGAGCACAAAGTATCTATCATCTATTTAGCCTGATCTGTGTTTTGTGTATAGTTTCACTATCTGTCCTTATCTAAGCCCACAGCATTTTAACATAGTAACATAGTACATAAGGCCGAAAAAAGACATTTGTCCATCCAGTTCGGCCTGATATCCTGCAAGTTGATCCAGAGGAAGGCAAAAAAAAAACTGTGAGGTAGAAGCCAATTTTCCCCACTTTAGGGGAATAAAAAACTCCTTCCCGACTCCAATCAGGCAATCAGAATAACTCCCTGGATCAACGACCCCTCTCTAGTAGCTATAGCCTGTAATATTATTACACTCCAGAAATACATCCAGGCCCCTCTTGAATTCCTTTATTGTACTCACCATCACCACCTCCTCAGGCAGAGAGTTCCATAGTCTCACTGCTCTTACCGTAAAGAATCCTCTTCTATGTTTGTGTAGAAACCTTCTTTCCTCCAGATGCAGAGGATGTCCCCTCGTCACAGTTACAGTCCTGGGGATAAATAGATGATGGGACAGATCTCTGTACTGACCCCTGATATATTTATACATAGTAATTAGATCTCCCCTCAGTCATCTTTTTTCTAAAGTGAATAACCCTAATTTTGATAATCTTTCAGGGTACTGTAGTTGCCCCATTCCAGTTATTACTTTAGTTGCCCTCCTCTGGACGGCAACTATCAGTAGTAGTGTTGATCACGAATATTGGAATTTTTATCGCGAATATAGGTACTTCGAAAATTTGCGAATATTTCGAATATAGTTATATATATTTGTAATTTCGAATATTCGTTTTTTTTTTTAATCAGTGCACATGATCCCTCCCTGCTTCTATCTTGTGGGCCAATAAGAAGGCTGCAATATACTTGACTTTAGAAGTAGTAGTGTTTGCGAATTTTGCTCTATATTCTTTTTTTTTAAAATATTCGCTATATTGCTATATATTCTTGTTTTAGAATATTATGAATATTCGAAAAAACTAAGTTATAGCAATATAGCAAATATTCGAAAAAAATCGAATATAGAGCAATTTAGCTAATATAGTGCCATAATCTTCTTTGTCTAATAGTTGTAAGTTGAAAAATTTGCAATAAAAAATTTTAATCCGAAAATTCAAAATATGAAAATTCGCATATTACACAATCATTACCTTGCCGATTTTTACGAGTAAAAAAAAATTCGTGAATTTTCGATTTTACACAAGTGAGCTGCAGAAATCGGTTAGCACCAGTGTATTCTGCCTGCTCTAGGAGCCACATTTATTTTCATTGTGACAGGCTCCTTTTAAGAAGAGGCTATCCTAAACATTTTCAAGAAGCAGACATCGTAGAAGCTACTTAATAGTGAATTACTGAAGAAAGACATAAAAAAGCTTTGGAAAGCTAATATATTACATATAGCTTTGGGTAATGTGCCAGGAAGTGGTATTGTTGTAATGGCATTGAAATAAAACATAGCCAAAACGGTTAAAAGAGGGTATGCTGATTTTTAAGCAGCATTGAATGTGGTAATCTTGACAGAAGAAATAATAGAAGAGACAAAATGGTCAATAGTGAAGTTAAATATCTGCAATGTATCTGGCCACAGAGGGTATTCCCTATGTATGTCTGCTTCATTATTTTCTTCACTGGTGTTAGACTGAGAGCTATATTGAAAACACTAGTCAAAATAAAAGGGAGTCTAAGGATATCTAGCACGTATGAAGAGAGTGCAAAACAGTATTACCAGCATTAATAGCATTATCAAATTGGTGCAGTTGTTTACATGTCAGGTTATAGCGTCTTGGTGATAAGGAAGGACACGTCAATAGTATCAAAAGTCAAATGTCTCCTACGCGGAAGAATTCAAGGCTTATTGCTGAGGTCAAAAAAGCTGTAGAAAATCCCTTTGTGTGCAATATTCATCCCACAGATCAACAATTTTCTTCAAACGCTACAAGTGATGACTGTAATTGCCAACAGATTATCAATTCTTAATATGAAGAGAAATCCCAATGTAATAAACCCTCTAAATTACTATAGAATTAATTCCTGTAGATTTTCTCTCTGCGGGCTGCAACATTTTAATCTCCAGTGTTGCATTAACTGAAGTTTCAAGTCACGTTTCATACTTCTCTGCAGGATTTTGGATTGCTGTAAATGTTTCAAGTGTGGATTTTGACAAAATATAACACTTTCATGACATGTTTAGTTAATATGTGCAGAGAAATACTTCTTGGAGCTTGAAGAAATAGAAACATTATGCAGAGAAAGGATATGGTATGTGTTTAATTAGCTTTGTAAATATTGAAATATAGAGTAATTATTTATACACATCATTTGCATTTTAGAGAGTTAAAATATGTACAATACAAAATTTGAAAGTGCAGGGTTCTACATGTAAAACATGCACAGGCTAATATGCATACAGTGTAGCAAATTCATCATTTAGAATAAAGCAAAAACACAATGATATAGAAGTGTGTTATTCATAATGAATATACATTGACATTCATACATGTCGTAATGCCATATTCAAGAATCTGTTTCAATGTTATTTTCACAAACAAGCAAGTGCGACTGATTCATGAAAGCTTTGTTGTGATAAGTTCTACCAACATAAGATTGTTCAGCAGCATTGTCATCACCATACATGCACCATGTAAGGGGTTACAGCACTCACTACATCGCATTTTCCAAAGTAGGTACAGGATGACAGTATCCAAGACTTGATAAACAAACCCAAATTCATTGAAGGGGTATTCCAATCTTATTAAGAATAAAAACATCTAAAAGTGTCTATGTAAATATTCACCAGATGATGTCAACATATCTAAGAATTATTTTTCATTTTCATTGGCGTGCCCAGTTCTATGCAGAACAGTTGTTTTCATGTTGCCAGGGTTTGAAATTGGTTGGAATACCAATGTAAAGAACAACTATTCCTCTCCTCCTTGACATACATTGCCACAGTTTTGGAGTAGAGATCACAAGCAGAGAAGAGGACAGGATGTGTGATGTCATATACCTTAGAGAGGGGGAGTTAACCCCAACACAAAAGCCAGAGATTGACAGAAGGGGCATGGCTTCATGCGTGACTGAATTACAGAGGCATTTCAGCTACAGATGTTTCCAGGCAGTGCTGATTTTTGAATTCATGCTTTCCTAGGAACTTTAAACTATACTGAATATGCCTTTACATTTTAGAAAGCTGTTAGCCTAAGAATCAATAGACTGACAGCTATTGGTTCAGACTATCCCATACATATGCAGACTTGCTAAGCATGCATGGGTTTTTAATGGGGAAAAGAAAAAAAGTTGTGGCCAGACCCACACCAACATTCATTCACATTATCTAGAACATATCAGTGGCTACTTTCCCATACAGCTTGAATAGTTGTCTGCCAAAAGTTTGGTTTGACTGACAGCCATCTCTCCTGACTTACTCATACACATACCTGCTTGGCTACCCAGAGCATCTGTTTTCTATGGGCAGAAACCAGAAGGCCACTGACAAACACCTCTGTCTTCTCCAGCCATCTATCGCAGTGGCTTATCTCCTTAGTTTAAACAGATGATCACGGCACTCTCTCTTATCCTGGCTGGTGTGGGTGCTTGTCAAGGTTTTGTTCTTTGCTCCACCTTCATCAGGCAGTGAGGCGACCACAAAATGGCCATTTGCCTTACATGTGGTTACCTCACTGCCTGATGAAGGGCATTTCATTCTGCCCGAAACATTGTTTCTAATGTACCACTATGACCGGCTGAAATGAAAAAAAAAACCTCACTAAGCATCATAATCATTTGGAGTGCTGTCTAAATTTATACAAAGTGGTTTATCTCCTGAGAGATCAAAAGGATTGGTCAATAAAATTTAATGGTCAAGTACTTTTCCTCCCTGACATTATCTGGGTAGAGTTCGGAGCTCCGTATACAAATTAGCTAGTCCCTCAAAAACAGTGTGTGTGGCTGGCCAACAATAGTCTAATGTGCATGGGGGCCTTTCTTCAGGATATCTCATTGTACAGAAGAGCTAGGACTTCACATTGAAGATCTATGTAAAATCTAAGGCCTTCCTATTATAGAGCACACCCCCAGCCCATAGAGCCATAGCATACCTGTACTGTCAACAATGCAGACACCTTCATGACACAATATCCAAATGTCTATCCTGTTTTGGTGCAGATGTTGAATGTGGTGTCTATAAGTATCAATTCATCAACCCCAATCTAATTCTGATTGCACAAATTCCAACATCTTAGACCACGTTCATATCTGCATTGGAGTCTTCATTAACCTCTTAGTGACCAGCCTGTTTTGGGCCTTACTGCCCAAGTGTTTTTCTTCCTTTTTTCATCCTTGCCTTCCAAGAGCTATAACTTTTTTATTTTTCATGCTATGTAGCTGTATGAGGGCTTGATTTTTGCGGGACAAGTTGTAGTTTTTGATGGTGTCTTTTTGGGGTACACATAACTTTCTGATTTACTTTTATTAACTCTTACTGGAAGTGAATAGTACCACTGGGTTTTTACATCATACATTTGCGGCATTCATTCTTCAGCATAAATAACATAATATCTTTATTCTCTAGGTCAGTACAATTACAGCGATACAAATACATATCGTTTTGCGTTTTACTACTTTTGTGCAATAAAACCACTTTTTAAAAAAAATAAGAAAATCCTTTTGCATCACAGCATCCCCAGACCCATAACTTTTTTATTTTTCTTTGCAGGACAACTTCTAGTTTTCATTATCATTTTGGGGTGAATAACTCTTTTTGATCACTTGCTATTAAGTTTTTTGGTGGAAACTAAGAATAAATTAGCAATTCTGTAATTTTTTTATATTGTTTTTATACAGTGTTCATTATGGGGGATAATTTACATGATATTTGTGTAGTGCAGGTCATTACGGATGTGGCGATACCAAACGTGGGGGAGATTTTATTTTTGCAATTTTTTCATTGAAAAGCGTATTTTCAATGAAAAAAAAAAAAAAGTAAAAGTACCATTCATACAGCTGGAAAAACAGTTAACCCTTTGTGACAGAACGGCTCAATATTTTTAATAAAGACCAACTGAAAATATCATATTTAGCTCACCATGAGTGTTGAGGAAGGGTTGAGACGCATGCATATATATATACATACTGGCCCACAGGGGCTCATGAAGGCCCCTGTGGGATATATGTGATCCCTTTTAATATATGTAGGGGCTTGTGCCCCCTGATGTAGGGGCTTGTGATGTGCCCCTTATTATATGTGCCCCCTTATATATATATTAATGTGGTCCCTTATATAATCCCCCTTAGAAGTATGATTAATGTATACATGTGTATGGATGTGCCCCAAGCATCGATACACATGTATATTCATATTATGCCCCCTTGTCATATCCCCATACCATATAAATCCCCCCCCCCCCCTTACATGGACACAGATGCATCAATGTAAATGTGCCCCAAGCATTTACATTGATGTAATCTGGGTGAAGGCGCCAGGATGACCGGACAAGGTCCGGTCATTCTGGTGACCTCAAAAGGATTCAAATTCAATAGAATTTGAATCCTTTTGTTCTAATTATCTGCAGTCCTGCTGGAGATAATTAAGCATAATAGAGAGAGAGGAGATACCTCCGCTCACTCTATTATGTGCATTCTGGCATCGCAATTCCCTTGCGATGTCCGGAATGCTGGGAGCTACAGGCAGGAGATCAAAGGATCTCCCGCCTGTCAGCAAGTGCACGCGGCGCGCGTGCAGGGACGCGCGGGCAGGCGCGGTGACGTCATCTCACCGCGCCGGCCCACGTGTCCTGCACTGTGGTGTGGGTGCGCGCGCGCGCCCCCTGGTGGCGCGGGAGTGCGGGCCGCCGGGGGGATAAATATCCGGCGGCCCCGGCACTCAGGAGTGAGGATCGGGGCCCCCACTGGAGAGCGCATCGGCGCTCAGGACATCGGGACCCCCCCCCCCCCCCTCCGGCTTAAGGACCGACCGGACCCCCACCTGAAGAGAGCGCGCCCTGCGCTCTGGGAGAAGTACCGGACCCCTGCCGCCCCCACCCCCCAGAAGGAGGCCCCCTGGCTGGCGAGGATCACCCTGGACAACGAGCAGAAACCCTAAGTACCTCAGCAGCATTGCTGCTGTTCTTAACCCCTTCCCTGCCAGACTATCCCCTACTGCTCTCTCCCCTGGTGCACCCCTGGTCCCTTGCCTGCCAACCCTTTCCCTACACCCCTGATCACCCCTGATTAACCCCATTGTGACCCCCCTGGTAACCCTAGACACCCCTGGTTACCCTAGGAACCCCTTCCCTGCCAGGCATTAACCCTTAAGTTCCCTGTGCAGCCTGTTCCTGTGGCCCTATTTGTACCCCTGATCCACCCCTATCCCACCAACGATCCCCTACTGACCCCTGGAACCCTAACCCTGATTAACCCCTGGTGGTTACCCTGGTCCTCTGCAGAGCATGCTTCTGTTCTGCAAACAAATCCTCTGTAGAGCATGCCTCTGTTCTGCAAACAAATAATAAACCCTCTTGTAACCCCCGTAGGGACAGTGAGTGCAGACGGGTGGGATATTGTTATATACTTGTATGTGTGAACTGTCTAGTTAGTTTATGGGTGGAATTGGGAATGTGTAGTGTAGTTTAGGATTGTATATTTAGTGCTGTATTGTAGTGTACTGCGTGCGTAGTGTATTGTAGTGTACTGCGTGCGTAGTGTATTGTAGTGTACTGCGTGCGTAGTGTATTGTTGGTGTATTGCTTGGTGTAATAAATACTGTTATATTTGTACCCTTTTGTGTAGCGTGTACTTGTTAGCGGTAGCGAGTTAGTAAGGCGCATGCAGTTAGCATAAGTGATCAGTGTAGAGCATAGAGAAAGTATTGTGTTATTATATAAAGGCATAAATGGGCGGAGTTATCACTAGGTGGCTCCTCCCATTTATGAATATTAATTATCGATATTTGCATAAATATTGGTGATTAATATTCCCCCTTTACATTGGCGAGCCAGGCCCACTGCGTGGATTTTGCGCTTATTTTTGGTCTTAAGGTTGAGGGTCGCTAGTACTGTGAATTAGCGGGCAGGAGAGACGCGGTCAGCGGAGTGTCTGAGCGTCTAGGACCCGATAATTCGTACAGGAGAAGCGATACTTCCCTTAGAGTACCAGAAATAAAACAAAATCTTTTGCAGAGAATCTATAATTGTTCTGTGAATTAATATTTTTGTATTTGCTTTACACGGTCACCGTTGCTGGGGTAAGAAGACACGGAAAAGTACAGCACCAACAAGCATCGCTCAAGTGATTGCAAGGGAGAAGAGCACACGTCACTGAAGGAGATCCATCTTCGTGGGAGCGGCGTACAAGTCAGGCTGGTCGGGAAGAGGCGATCCGGGAAAATGGACTTCTTCCAAGCAGCTGCGAGATACGGCGCCAAGGAGAAGATGGACACTCATCAAACGGTGAGTATGGACTTCCCCACACTGCAACACTTGAGCAGACACAGCACATTTAACCCCATCCTCCCCACTACATACAAGTCAGCAGAAATGCTGTGGTCCGATTTGTTAGCACAGGCTTGTAGTTACGACAAGCTTTGTGTTAACAAACGGACGGTTTTGAACAAGGCCACCAAACGGCTTCGGATGCTAGCCAAACTCGTTCATACGTTTGAGGCTAGCATCTGTAAGCCAAAGGAAGTGGCGCTGGTGTCTCAGTCAACGGAGACAATTCCTCCGGCCATTCACTGCCAATGCTGTGCTAGTAATTCGGACCAGGTTTCGGCATTGCGGGCACAGCTGGCAGAGAATGTGCAGTCTACTGTTGACCGAGATGCGCAGGTGGCTAGGATAGAGTCACAGTTGGTAGAGCTGCAGAGGCAGAAGGAGGAAATTGAGGCTAAGTTGACTCAGTCTTATACTGAAGTCAATGCCTTCAAGGAGCGGGCTGCCTCTACTGACGTGACGGTAGCCAAATTGAAAGCTCAGGTTGCTGTAAGGTCCCAGCTAATGTCTGGCATGCAACAGGTTATCACCAAGTTGGTGCCGGCCCTTTCTTTTTCCGTAAAGCCAGGGTCGGAATCTCCCAAAACGTTGCCCTGTGCAGGGCCACAAGGGGGGAGAGTAGTCTGTGACCGGTCTGATCATCAGGTCAAGCCGGTCCAGACTAACAGAGATTTTTCCCTGACTTTGGGAAAAAGAACTGTGAAGAGTGCGTCCCTGAGGATGGTACAATTCAGAAGAAGGGAGCACGGCTGCAGTGTAGATGGACCTGGGCCATGCAGAGCAAACATCAGATGTTTTGCATGTGGTGGCCTAGGTCACATAGAGAGACACTGCAAAACACACAGGACAGGAAACCAAGTCACGTGTTTCAGGTGTGGGAACAAAGGACACATTGCAAGGAATTGCCCTTGTGCAAGTAATTGCAATGTGTCCAACAGTATCAGCCAGGTAACAAATTGTGCAGTGGGGTCTAGTCAGCCTGGCCATAACGGGGTTACCTCCCGGCAGCATCACCAGCTGCTGAGGGGTCAGAGTGGCCAAGCTAGGCTAGGCAACATTTGACACCCCTGTACTATTTGTTACACCGTGTGTTCCCTGTGTATGTCCATGTTGTGTGTTTTTGTTATCTGTTTGTAAGTTTTTCTTGATGTTGATGGTGGTAGTCCTTGTCTACGGATGTGTTCTACCATGCTGATTTATGTAGTGTTGTAAGTCCCGTCTGCTGTCTTTGGTTATTCTGTGTCCCCTTGGAGTGGAACAGTGTTATACTGTGGATCGAGAACGTATAGGTTTGCGAGCAGATAATATCACACGGGAAATCCTGCTGGTCGGGAGAAGGCATAAGGACCTTCTCCATGCAGCACACAAAGGATGATGTGATATTATTCTGGGCAACCAGGGTCTCAGATCGATACAGATAGCACTGTTGTGCTCCAGGTTTTCGGTGGGGCTGTGTTGCGCTGGGGACTGGGGCGGACAGACAACATTGGTGTAATGTTGTGCTGCGCACTTAATTCTAGTCCGGTCAGGTAGCACAGCTCTGATAGGGATTGGACGCAGAGTGTTTGGCAGCAGAGTGTGGACTGTGTTCTTGTGTTGTGGGGTCCTGGGGAGCCAGGGCATGACTATGCCATTGGTTCTGCGGGTCCCCACAGGATGGGATCACAGGGGGAGGTCAGCCTGGGTGCACACGAGTGGACGGGGATGCGGTGCCATCAATAACAAGATGGTGCTTTGTCCACAGAACTCCAGTTATCCTAACCTAGTAGGGTGGCCATCCTTATCTGTTGGTGCAGAGGGATGTGCAGCAGAGGACTCAATCCTCTGAAGGTAGGGTGTTCAGACACCAGTGTTGGGATAATGAGGAGTCCTGTGAGACAAAGGGCAGCCCAATACCTTTCTCTACCCATGGGTCAAAGGTATTGGTGCTGGAAATTTTCACATTAATTGCACTGTTAGGGGAGAAATTCCCCTGGGAGCGCCTGGTGTTTTCTTCTGCCATAGGTGTGATTTTATATGGAACGGAAGAAAAACTCAGGAGATGCCACAGAAGAGGCCAGCTATTCCCCCTGACACTTTTGTGAGGCTCCAGAGGATCCCACTGGATTTTGGCAACGAAGCGACCTCTACCTAGAGGTGTTATAGAAATGAAGACAGTGCCACAATCCAGCGGGAGCATTATTTAAAGCTCTGGAGGAAGACTTGGGAGACGTTCGGGTGGAAGAACTTATTCACTTGTTTCACCCAGTGAAACTTCTTCTGGTTCTGGTCATCGTAATATCGGAGGGTCAAGGGACTTATTGACCAAATACACCAGAACCAGACAGAACTTTACCGAACTAACCAAAGGAGGAGGCTCAGGACATAAACATTGTTCCTGTAGCCAAATATTTTATGGACACACTTTGTTTCCTATGAGGGTTCAGGACGTATAACTTGTACTACCCCGAAACCCCATAGCACATTGTATTTATTGATTGATTGTGTTTGTTGCTCGATGATGTACCCATGGACACTCTAGGTACAAATGTGTGACAGCCTATATTCGGCTGTACACATTTGCATCCTATAGTCGTTTCCCATTGACACAGGGGTCTGCGACCTACCTGTGTCTTTGGAGGTGTAGAGATATGCCAGGTTGCATGAGTTTCTATGGGTACACACATTTAATGATTTTGGTGGTGTTGGGAGGGATGTGACATGTGTTTTGTGTGAATGGGGATAAGGTTAGGTCACGATAGGGACAGGCATCATTCATTTGCCACCTTGAACCCTGGAACGGTGAGGTTCTTAAGGGAAGGGCTGGAGGTGTAGTGTGGCAGAGGTGTTCTCCGCAGTAGAATTTAGGTACTATGACATCACCGCTTAAGAGTTTGACCTGCCTTGTAAAGACCTATTAATCTGTCCACGGGAGAACCGCACCCATCAAGATGGAAACAGACGTTGGATAGAAGAAAGTTCGGACAAAGACTGTAAGGGTGAACCCGCTCCAGAATTGGGGGGGGCGAAGATACCTGAAGATCGGCAGAATTACCGAGAGACTGTGGGGGTGTGGTCACTCCAAAGTGGGGGTGGCCGACACCAAGAGACTGTTAAAGAAAGGCCAGTTAAAGACTGTAAGGGTGAACCCACTCCAGAATTGGGGGGGGGGACGAAGATACCTGAAGATCGGCAGAATTACCGAGAGACTGTGGGGGTGTGGTCACTCCAAAGTGGGGGTGGCCGACACTAAGACTGTTAAAGAAAGACCAGCTAACCAAGAGACTGTGGGTGTGTGGTATCCTAAAGAAGAAGACAGAAGGGCAGGTCGGAGGAAGCTGGATTGGGGATGTCTAAGTACCTAAAGATCAGTGTGCACTACAGTTCTTCCTGAACTTCCACCAAAGATGGGGTTGAAGGGGGGCAAATATATCTCAACCCGTTCCCCCATTATATTGTCGTATTAAATAGTCCGACAACAGGGGGATTGTTGAGGAAGGGTTGAGACACATGCATATATATATACATACATACATGCAAACACGTGCGTGCATGTATGATATATATGCATGCATTAATCACGTTATAGGAGGATGTGCGCGGATGTTCCCAGCATCTGCGCACATCTGCCCTTAGTGGCCCACAGGGGCTCATGAAGGCCCCTGTGGGATATATGTGATCCCTTTTAATATATGTAGGGGCTTGTGCCCCCTGATGTAGGGGCTTGTGATGTGCCCCTTATTATATGTGCCCCCTTATATATATATTAATGTGGTCCCTTATATAATCCCCCTTAGAAGTATGATTAATGTATACATGTGTATGGATGTGCCCCAAGCATCGATACACATGTATATTCATATTATGCCCCCTTGTCATATCCCCATACCATATAAATCCCCCCCCCCCCTTACATGGACACAGATGCATCAATGTAAATGTGCCCCAAGCATTTACATTGATGTAATCTGGGTGAAGGCGCCAGGATGACCGGACAAGGTCCGGTCATTCTGGTGACCTCAAAAGGATTCAAATTCAATAGAATTTGAATCCTTTTGTTCTAATTATCTGCAGTCCTGCTGGAGATAATTAAGCATAATAGAGAGAGAGAGGAGATACCTCCGCTCACTCTATTATGTGCATTCTGGCATCGCAATTCCCTTGCGATGTCCGGAATGCTGGGAGCTACAGGCAGGAGATCAAAGGATCTCCCGCCTGTCAGCAAGTGCACGCGGCGCGCGTGCAGGGACGCGCGGGCAGGCGCGGTGACGTCATCTCACCGCGCCGGCCCACGTGTCCTGCACTGTGGTGTGGGTGCGCGCGCGCGCCCCCTGGTGGCGCGGGAGTGCGGGCCGCCGGGGGGATAAATATCCGGCGGCCCCGGCACTCAGGAGTGAGGATCGGGGCCCCCACTGGAGAGCGCATCGGCGCTCAGGACATCGGGACCCCCCCCTCCGGCTTAAGGACCGACCGGACCCCCACCTGAAGAGAGCGCGCCCTGCGCTCTGGGAGAAGTACCGGACCCCTGCCGCCCCCACCCCCCAGAAGGAGGCCCCCTGGCTGGCGAGGATCACCCTGGACAACGAGCAGAAACCCTAAGTACCTCAGCAGCATTGCTGCTGTTCTTAACCCCTTCCCTGCCAGACTATCCCCTACTGCTCTCTCCCCTGGTGCACCCCTGGTCCCTTGCCTGCCAACCCTTTCCCTACACCCCTGATTAACCCCATTGTGACCCCCCTGGTAACCCTAGACACCCCTGGTTACCCTAGGAACCCCTTCCCTGCCAGGCATTAACCCTTAAGTCCCCTGTGCAGCCTGTTCCTGTGGCCCTATTTGTACCCCTGATCCACCCCTATCCCACCAACGATCCCCTACTGACCCCTGGAACCCTAACCCTGATTAACCCCTGGTGGTTACCCTGGTCCTCTGCAGAGCATGCTTCTGTTCTGCAAACAAATCCTCTGTAGAGCATGCCTCTGTTCTGCAAACAAATAATAAACCCTCTTGTAACCCCCGTAGGGACAGTGAGTGCAGACGGGTGGGATATTGTTATATACTTGTATGTGTGAACTGTCTAGTTAGTTTATGGGTGGAATTGGGAATGTGTAGTGTAGTTTAGGATTGTATATTTAGTGCTGTATTGTAGTGTACTGCGTGCGTAGTGTATTGTAGTGTACTGCGTGCGTAGTGTATTGTAGTGTACTGCGTGCGTAGTGTATTGTTGGTGTATTGCTTGGTGTAATAAATACTGTTATATTTGTACCCTTTTGTGTAGCGTGTACTTGTTAGCGGTAGCGAGTTAGTAAGGCGCATGCAGTTAGCATAAGTGATCAGTGTAGAGCATAGCGAAAGTATTGTGTTATTATATAAAGGCATAAATGGGCGGAGTTATCACTAGGTGGCTCCTCCCATTTATGAATATTAATTATCGATATTTGCATAAATATTGGTGATTAATATTCCCCCTTTACAATGAGTAAAGTGCAATTATAAAAAAATTGCCTCTGAAGGTGTACATAGCCTTTAACCACCTCCGGACCGCCTAATGCAGGATCGCGTTCCTGAGGTGGCAGCCCTGCGCAGAGTCACGCATATATGCGTCATCTCGCGATGGCCGAGATTTCCTGTGAACGCGCGCACACAGGCGCGCGCGCTCACAGGAACGGAAGGTAAGAGAGTTGATCTCCAGCCTGCCAGCGGCGATCGTTCGCTGGCAGGCTGGAGATGTGTTTTTTTTAACCCCTAACAGGTATATTAGACGCTGTTTTGATAACAGCGTCTAATATACCTGCTACCTGGTCCTCTGGTGGTCCCATTTGTTTGGATCGACCACCAGAGGACACAGGTAGCTCAGTAAAGTCCCACCAAGCACCACTACACTACACTACACCCCCCCCCCCCGTCACTTATTAACCCCTTATTAGCCCCTGATCACCCCTGATCACCCCATATAGACTCCCTGATCACCCCCCTGTCATTGATCACCCCCCTGTCATTGATTACCCCCCTGTAAAGCTCCATTCAGATGTCCGCATGATTTTTACGGATCCACTGATAGATGGATCGGATCCGCAAAACGCATCCGGACGTCTGAATGAAGCCTTACAGGGGCGTGATCAATGACTGTGGTTATCACCCCATATAGACTCCCTGATCACCCCCCCTGTCATTGATTACACCCCTGTCATTGATCAACCCCCTGTAAAGCTCCATTCAGACGTCCGCATGATTTTTACGGATCCACTGATAGATGGATCGGATCCGCAAAACGCATCCGGACGTCTGAATGAAGCCTTACAGGGGCGTGATCAATGACTGTGGTGATCACCCCATATAGACTCCCTGATCACCCCCCTGTAAAGCTCCATTCAGATGTCCGCATGATTTTTACGGATGCACTGATAGATGGATCCGATCCGCAAAACGCATCCGGACGTCTGAATGAAGCCTTACAGGGGCATGATCAATGACTGTGGTGATCACCCCATATAGACTCCCTGATCATCCCCCTGTAAAGCTCCATTCAGATGTCCGCATGATTTTTACGGATGCACTGATAGATGGATCCGATCGGCAAAACGCATCCGGACGTCTGAATGAAGCCTTACAGGGGCATGATCAATGACTGTGGTGATCACCCCATATAGACTCCCTGATCACCCCCCTGTCATTGATTACCCCCCTGTAAAGCTCCATTCAGATGTCCGCATGATTTTTAGGGATGCACTGATAGATGGATCGGATCCGCAAAACGCATCCGGACGTCTGAATGAAGCCTTACAGGGGCGTGATCAATGACTGTGGTGATCACCCCATATAGACTCCCTGATCACCCCCCTGTCATTGATTACCCCCCTGTCATTGATTACCCCCCTGTAAAGCTCCATTCAGACGTCCGCATGATTTTTACGGATCCACTGATAGATGGATCGGATCCGCAAAACGCATCCGGACGTCTGAATGAAGCCTTACAGGGGCGTGATCAATGACTGTGGTGATCACCCCATATAGACTCCCTGATCACCCCCCTGTCATTGATCAACCCCCTGTCATTGATCACCCCCCCTGTCATTGATCACCCCCCTGTCATTGATCACCCCCCTGTAAGGCTCCATTCAGACATTTTTTTGGCCCAAGTTAGCGGAATTATTTTTTTTTTTTCTTACAAAGTCTCATATTCCACTAACTTGTGTCAAAAAATAAAATCTCACATGAACTCACCATACCCCTCACGGAAACCAAATGCGTAAAATTTTTTAGACATTTATATTCCAGACTTCTTCTCACGCTTTAGGGCCCCTAGAATGCCAGGGCAGTATAAATACCCCACATGTGACCCCATTTCGGAAAGAAGACACCCCCAGGTATTCCGTGAGGGGCATATTTAGTCCATGAAAGATTGAAATTTTTGTCCCAAGTTAGCGGAACGGGAGACTTTGTGAGAAAAAAATTAAAAATATCAATTTCCGCTAACTTGTGCCAAAAAAAAAAAATTTCTATGAACTCGCCATGCCCCTCATTGAATACCTTGGGGTGTCTTCTTTCCAAAATGGGGTCACATGTGGGGCATTTATACTGCCCTGGCATTCTAGGGGCCCCAAAGCGTGAGAAGAAGTCTGGTATCCAAATATCTAAAAATGCCCTCCTAAAAGGAATTTGGGCACCTTTGCGCATCTAGGCTGCAAAAAAGTGTCACACATCTGGTATCGCCGTACTCAGGAGAAGTTGGGGAATGTGTTTTGGGGTGTCATTTTACATATACCCATGCTGGGTGAGATAAATATCTTGGTCAAATGCCAACTTTGTATAAAAAAATGGGAAAAGTTGTCTTTTGCCAAGATATTTCTCTCACCCAGCAAGGGTATATGTAAAATGACACCCCAAAACACATTCCCCAACTTCTCCTGAATACGGCGATACCACATGTGTGACACTTTTTTGCAGCCTAGGTGGGCAAAGGGGCCCATATTCCAAAGAGCACCTTTAGGATTTCACAGGTCATTTACCTACTTACCACACATTAGGGCCCCTGGAAAATGCCAGGGCAGTATAACTACCCCACAAGTGACCCCATTTTGGAAAGAAGACACCCCAAGGTATTCCGTGAGGGGCATGGCGAGTTCCTAGAATTTTTTATTTTTTGTCACAAGTTAGTGGAAAATGCTGATTTTTTTTTTTTTTTTTTTTTCATACAAAGTCTCATATTCCACTAACTTGTGACAAAAAATAAAAACTTCCATGAACTCACTATGCCCATCAGCGAATACCTTGGGGTCTCTTCTTTCCAAAATGGGGTCACTTGCTGGGTAGTTATACTGCCCTGGCATTCTAGGGGCCCAAATGTGTGGTAAGGAGTTTGAAATCAAATTCTGTAAAAAATGACCTGTGAAATCCGAAAGGTGCTCTTTGGAATATGGGCCCCTTTGCCCACCTAGGCTGCAAAAAAGTGTCACACATCTGGTATCTCCGTACTCAGGAGAAGGTGGGGAATGTGTTTTGGGGTGTCATTTTACATATACCCCTGCTGGGTGAGAGAAATATCTTGGCAAAAGACAACTTTTCCCATTTTTTTATACAAAGTTGGCATTTGACCAAGATATTTATCTCACCCAGCATGGGTATATGTAAAAAGACACCCCAAAACACATTCCCCACCTTCTCCTGAGTACGGAGATACCAGATGTGTGACACTTTTTTGCAGCCTAGGTGGGCAAAGGGGCCCATATTCCAAAGAGCACCTTTCGGATTTCACAGGTCATTTTTTACAGAATTTGATTTCAAACTCCTTACCACACATTTGGGCCCCTAGAATGCCAGGGCAGTATAACTACCCCACAAGTGACCCCATTTTGGAAAGAAGAGACCCCAAGGTATTCGCTGATGGGCATAGTGAGTTCATAGAACTTTTTATTTTTTGTCACAAGTTAGTGGAATATGAGACTTTGTAAGAAAAAAAAAAAAAAAAAAAATCATAATTTTCCGCTAACTTGTGACAAAAAATAAAAAGTTCTATGAACTCACTATGCCCATCAGCGAATACCTTAGGGTGTGTACTTTCCGAAATGGGGTCATTTGTGGGGTGTTTGTACTGTCTGGGCATTGTAGAACCTCAGGAAACAGGACAGGTGCTCAGAAAGTCAGAGCTGCTTCAAAAAGCGGAAATTCACATTTTTGTACCATAGTTTGTAAACGCTATAACTTTTACCCAAACCATTTTTTTTTTTACCCAAACATTTTTTTTTTATCAAAGACATGTAGAACAATAAATTTAGAGCAAAATTTATATATGGATGTAGTTTTTTTTGCAAAATTTGACAACTGAAAGTGAAAAATGTCATTTTTTTGCAAAAAAATCGTTAAATTTCGATTAATAACAAAAAAAGTAAAAATGTCAGCAGCAAAGAAATACCACCAAATGAAAGCTCTATTAGTGAGAAGAAAAGGAGGTAAAATTCATTTGGGTGGTAAGTTGCATGACTGAGCAATAAACTGTGAAAGTAGTGTAGGTCAGAAGTGTAAAAAGTGGCCTGGTCTTTCAGGGTGTTTAAGCACTGGGGGCTGAAGTGGTTAAGGAAGAATGGAGGACAAAATAGCACAATATGCTCCTCTATTTTGTCTGTTAAAGTGCCATATTGCATGATGGAAAGCCAATAGCCTCCATTATAGTCAATAGACTGTTGGGCACTGTTCATGTCTGTTATGTGATGGAATTGGTGCTTCAGTTTTTCTTCTGCTGCTGTAAAAGTACAGAGCAACAGAAATAAGAACAGCAATGTGAACACAGTCTAACTAGTGCATTTTATTTTAGACCACACTCACCATTTCAATTGTAGATTGAATATACGAGGTTTGAGCTACACAGTCGCCATATACTGGTGGTTGACTAGTCATACTCTTGTCTTGGATGTCTTTGTATTGAAGGCCTGTCAAAGTTGCAGCTATTGATAAAAATTGGAGTGTGGTAGAGCAAATTCTAGTTGTAATTGGCTAGACTGCTTCAGTTCATCCTCATTCAATATATGGGCAATTTTTTTTATCCTTTTAGACCTCCATCAGGAAAATACAGTTCTGGAAGCTATATTGTGTCTCATATAAATGTACAGGGAATGCGAGGTTTAACCTAGAACATATCTTGCAACTTCCACTATAGTTTGTGTATAAGTAGAACAGTGAGTAGGCCTCTTCCATGAGTGTAATACCACTTGGATTCAAGAGCCTCAAACAAAGATGGAGCATTAAGGTAGTGTTGCAATAGCTTACCACTGGATTCAACTCCATCCTATTCTGCCAGCCACAAAAATGTTGTATTTGTGAAGCCAAAGAATAAAGATATGTACGAGGGACTGCTAGTCCTACCTCATCTTTCGCATTTTGTAAGGTGTCAAGTTTAATGCGTGCCTGCCCTTTTTGCCACATCAATTACATAGTAACATAGTAACATAGTATATAAGGCCGAAAAAAGACATTTGTCCATCCAGTTTGGCCTGTTATCCTTCAAGTTGATTCAGAGGAAGGCAGAAAAAAAACTGTGAGGTAGAAGCCAATTTTCCCCACTTAAGAGGAAAAAAAAGATAACTCCCTGGATCAACGACCCCTCTCTACTAGCTATAGGCTAGCCTGTAATATTATTACACTCCAAAAATACATCCAGGCCCCGCTTGAACTCTTTTAGTGAACTTACCATCACCAACTCCTCAGGCAGAGAGTTCCATAGTCTCACTGCTCTTACCGTAAAGAATTCTCATTTATGTTTGTGTACAAACCTTCTTTCCTCGAGGCGCAGAGGATGTCCCCTCGTCACAGTCCTGGGGATGAATAGATGATGGGATAGATCTCTGTACTGACCCCTGATATGTTTATACATATTAATTAGATCTCCCCCAGTCGTCTTTTTTCTAAAGTGAATAACCCTAATTTTGATAATCTTTCATGGTATTGTAATTCCCTCATTCCCATAATTACTTTAGTTGCTCTCCTCTGGACCCTCTCCAGCTCTGCTATGTCTGCCTTGTTCACAGGAGCCCAGAACTGTACACAGTACTCCATGTGTGGTCTGACCAGTGATTTGTAAAGTGAAGGCTATGTTCTCATCAAGGGCATCTATGCCCCTTTTGATGCAACCCATTATATTATTGGCCTTGGCAGCAGCTGCCTGACACTGGTTTTTACAGCTTAGTCTGCTGTTCACTAAAATTCCTACATTAGGTCCTTTTCCATGTCAGTGCTACCCAGTGTTTTACCATTTAGTATGTATGGGTGACTTGCATTATTCCTTCCCATGTGCATAACCTTACATTTGTCAGTGTTAAACCTTATCTGCCACTTATCTGCCCAAGCCTCCAATCTATCCAGATTCCTCTGTAGTAGTATACTGTCCTCTTCAGTGTTAATTACTTTACAAAGTTTAGTGTCATCTGCATAAATTGATATTTTACTGTGCAAGCCTTCTACAAGATCATTAATAAATATATTGAAGAGGATAGGGCCCAATACTGACCCCTGAGGTACTCCACTAGTGACAGTGACCCAATCTGAGTGTGTACCATTAATAACCACCCTCTGTTTTCTATTACTGAGCCAGTTACTTACCCACATACAGACGTTTTCTCTCAGTCCGAGCATTCTCATTTTATATACTAACCTTTTATGCAGTGTCAAATGCTTTGGAGAAGTCCAGATATACGACATCCATTGATTCGCCGCTGTCAAATCTTGAACTTACCTCCTCATAGAAACTGATTAAATTAGTTTGACATGACAGATCCCTCATGAAGCCATGCTGATATGGCGTTATTTGCTTATTTTCATTAATGTGCTCTAAGATAGCATCTCTTAGAAAACCTTCCAACAGTTTACCCATGACAGATGTTAAACTTACCGGCCTATATTTTCCAGGCTCTGTTTTTGGACCCTTTTTGAATATTGGCACCACATTTGCTATGCGCCAATCCTGTAGAACACTCCCTGTCAGTAATAGAGTCCTTAAATATCAGAAATAAGGGTCTGGCTATGACATTACTTAATTCTCTTAGGATACCGGGTGTGTGTCATCCGGTCCTGGCGATTTGTTTATTTTAATCTTTGTACTTCTGTATGCTGTACTTCTTCCTGGGTCATACAGGGCACTTTTAATGGGGAATTTACTTTTACATTCTGCATATCATCTGACAGTTTATTTTCTTCAATGAATACAGTGGAGAAAAAAATATTTAATAGCTTTGCTTTCTCCTCATCGCTCTCTGCAACTCCCCCCTCATCACTCTGTAAAGGGTCGACTCTCTTTGGCAATTAATCTCATGGTCTCTAGTTTGTCCGCTTTTATTTGTTTTTTACATATTAAATTTTTTTTCCTTATAGTTTTTCAGTGCTTCCTCACTACCCTCCTGTTTTAGTGATTTAAATGCTTCCTTTTTGTCATTTATTGCCTTCTTTACAGTTCTATTTATCCAAATTGGTTTCTTCTTGTTCCTTAACCTTTTATTCTCATACGGTATATACCTCTCACAATTAGATTTTAGGATGCTTTTAAAAATATCCCATTTTGTGACTGTATTATTTATTTTGTCCCAGTTAGTTAGGCCTATGGCCTCTGTTAGTTGGCTAAATTTAGCTTTTTTGAGGTTTGGTATTTTTGTTCTTCCCTGAAGAAACACTCTTTTGAATGATAATTGGAAGGTTATTACTTTATGGTCACTATTTCCCAGGTGTCCCCCAACCTGCACATCTGTTGTTATGTCAGGTCTATTGGTTAGTACTAAGTCTAGTATGGCTGTCCCTCTAGTTGGGTCCTGAACCAGTTGGGAAAGGTAATTGTCTTTGGTTATTGCCAAGAACCTGTTTCCTTTATGAGATGTACAGGTTTTAGGTTCCCAGTTTATATCTGGGTAGTTAAAGTACCCCATAATAAACACCTCATTATGATTTGCCGCCTCATCTATCTAGTTTAGTAGCAGATTTTCTGTGGACTCTGGTATATTAGGTGGTTTATAATAAACTCCTATTAATACTTTATTATTCTTTTTGCCTCTATGTATTTCTACCCACAGTGACTCCACATGTTCATCTCCCTCACTTATATCTTCTTGGACTGTGGGTTTTAGAAAGGACTTTACATAAAGGCAGACCCCTTCCCCTCTCGGGTTTTGGCGATCCTTTCTCAACAGACTGTAACCCTGTACATTAACTGCCCAGTCATAGCTATCATCCAGCCATGTTTCAGTTATTCCCACTATGTCATAGTCCTCCTCACACATCACTAATTCCAGTTCCCCAGTTTTATTAGTCAGGCTTCTGGCATTAGTATACATACATTTGAGAGGTTTATGTATAAATTTTACCCTACACCTTCCCTTCTGAACTGTTCTAGTCCCTCCATTTATTCTTCCCCCAGTCCCATTACCTTGCCCCCAGTCTCTATCTTCACTATCTTCCCCTCCTATAACATAATTACCATGCCCCCAGTCCCTAGTTTAAACACTCCTCCAACCTTCTAGCCATCTTCTCCCCAACAGAGCTGCCCCTTCCCCATTGAGGTGAAGCCCATCCCTACGATAGAGCCTGTAGCCGAGAGAGAAGTCAGCCCTGTTCTTCAGGAACCCAAACCCCTCCTTCCTACATCAGTTCTTGAGAGACTTGTTTACCTCCCTACTCTCCCGCTGCCTTTCTTGTGTGGCTCATGGTACAGGCAGTATTTCGGAAAATACTACCTTTGAGGTCCTTGCCCTAAGCTTTTGACCTAAATCCCTAAAATCTTTTTTAAGAACACTCTACCTACTTCTAACTTTGTTATTGGTTCCGGTATGGACCATGACCGCTGGATCTTCTCCAGCCCCTCCCAGTAATCTGTCAACCCGATCCGTGATGTGTCGAACTCGAGTGCCAGGAAGACAACACACCGTTCGATGATCCCGGTCTTTGTGACAGATCGCCTTATCTGTACCCCTAATAATTGAGTCTCCCACTACCAGCACCTGTCTGGCCTGCCCTGCTCTCCTTGTCCCCTGCTTACTGGAGCTGACATTCCCCTGACTGGCAGAGGAAGTGTCCGTCTGCAGCAGTGCTCTCTCTGAACTGACATCCCCCTCATCTGCCAAACTTTGCAAACTTGTTGGGGTGTGTCAGATCAGGGCTAGCCTCCCTAGCACTCTTCCCACTATCCTGCTTTCTAACTGTTACCCAGCTAGCTACCTCACTTCCCTCAGCCTACTTGCTACCACCTTCTCCCCCATCTACCCCAAAGAGTGCTTGCTCAGTGAGCAGCAAATTCTTTTTCAAATTGTCAGCGCCTCTCAGTGTTGAAACTCGCCTGTTTAGATACTCGACGTGCGATTCCAAACTGGCAATTTGCTCACATTTTGAACAAATATATGCACCCTCAAACGACTGTTCTAGGACTGCATACATTAGACACTGTGTGCACTGGACTGCGCTGTCAATAATGGAACACAAACTAAATTCACGTCTACTTTATTTAAAAAAAAGTAAGGGTATCCAAGCAGGTGAATTATGTAAGACATAAAAAGCTGCGGTAACCAGTTCATTTTAATAAGGGTTACCCTGCCTGGGACTGATAGTTAATACCACACTGCCAGTTTGAAGGTAAATTTAGCCAGGAGTGGATGAGGTTTAATTTCTCAGAATCCTCAAGACAATTAGTTACATTGATACCTGGATATTTGAACATGGTAGAACAAACCAAAGCCATCTTGAGGCTATCAGATGTTAACATCAACAGGCATTAACTGGTTTATTCAGATTTCATTAATAAGGGATAATAGAGTAGATAGAGGAGCGGTTGTGTCCCTAAAAAAAAGCAGCATATCTTCTGCGTATATAGCCACATTATCTTACAAAGTCTCATGATGAAATCCAGGGGTTCTACTGTCAGAACAAAGAGTAATGGATTCTCCTTCTAGGTAAAAGAAATCTGACACAGCCGTTACCCATAATCGTGCCTTGGGTACGAGAGTACCTGGGGTGGTGGTAGACGGGGTGGTGGTAGGCTGTAGGAGAGTACCTGGGGTGGTGGTAGACGGGAGGTACGTGCCACCAGGGGTCCTGGCCCCGATGGAGTAAGAGCCGGAAAAGTGCATTTTGCAGCGGTTATGCTGTTAACACAGCGGATCCGGGCCGGCTCTTATTGGGAGCAGGCAGATATGCGGGCGGGTGCCTGTCTCCCCACGGTCCAGGCCAGGTTTTGCAGGGAAGGGTTAAAACCCGACCAGCAACAAGGGTGTGGTGCACAATGTGGAGCTTCTGTGTTCTCTGGCTGGGAGAGTAAGAAGTGGAGGTGAGTGTGCAGGAACCCGCAGCTGAAGCCAGGAGGGATCCGTGTCCTGTGGCTAGAAGCAGGACCCATGGACTTACTTCACCAAGGAGAAAAAGGTGACATTACTCCTGGCTTTAAATAGACTTTGCTTTATGTGACTGAAACAGGCCTCAAGTAGCCTGCAGCAGGGACTTGCTGTGTTTGAACTATTATTTTGCTGTGGTGTGTGACCACCCTCCCTATGAACTGCACCGTCTTTCACTTGTATGCACCGTGTGAATAAACAAAGCATCGTGTTTTACACCAAGACCGGCCTGTGTTGCCTCTATACTGCACTCGCTACCACTGCCTACCAGAGCGGATCCCCACAGTGCTTAAAAAACAAACAATGTTTCACCCATGAAATAAAAATGGTAGCAAAACAAAATTACCAGGGAGGTCCATTCACTGCTGCCAAATTCTTTGGGTACGTCCAAGCCAGGGGTCTTGGGATCCAGACCTTGCAGCAAAAGTTCTAGTATTAAAGGGGTTGTATATGATGAGACAACCACTTTAAGAATAGAAAAAGAAGGGGACAGGATACATTTAAAAGGATTCAATCCATGACCCAATCTCTGTGGATGCATCACATCTTAATGGTTATATCCTACAGGTTTGATGCGGTAGGTAATCACAGTCTGATCTTAATATTTTGAAATAAGCGTTATCTGGAGTTGAGATGGAGTTGAATTAAGTGGAAAGCTATTGCAACACTCTCTTTTACACTCATGGAAGTGGCCTACTCACTGTTCTACTTATACACAAACTATAGTGGAAGTTGCAAGATATGTTCAGAGTTAAACCTTGCAATCCCTGTACATCTATATGAGACGCAACATAGCTTCCAGAACTGTATTTTCTTGATGTTTTTTGAGAGTGGAGGATAAAAAAAAATTGAATGAGGATCAACTGAAGCAGTCTAGCCATTTACAACTAGAATTTGCTCTACCACACTCCCGTTTTTCTATCTGAACTAAAGTGTATTATATTCTTTTCACTCTTTGAATCATACAGCCAAAATATATGAAAATATATATTTTATAGAGAAGGATACAGCCTGTATTCACTGAAAATATGCAACACACATGGCTTTACAGCAAAGACCAGTAGAGGCCAGCAGTGTCTTTCTTGAGATCAGAGTTTTTTTTTTTATGGTGACCAGTATCACAAGAAAGACCGAAAAACACTGAATATACTTTTCACAACCAAGACTCTTAATGTCTGAAGCAAAAATATATAATATATGATCTTGCGGTTCACCACACACATTGTTCTTGCACTGAGCAGAATTCAATCTACTGAAGAGAATGAAGTTCCACTGTAGTGCTCAGTTCTGGTGTCAAACACACATGAAAACAACTAATGGCAAACATTTCCGATCATTGGTATAAAGGTAACTGCTATTATCTCTACCTTTTACATAAAGAAGCGCATATTATTTGCTCCCAACAAATCAATTTTATTTCTTGTTTCTAAAATAACATGTTTTTGCTCCAGTCTTTACATTTTACTTTATTAATACTTGAAAATAAATGAAAGGAAACAATCTGCCATGGAAGGTACAAGAGTGCACCTTGCCAAATAACAGATGTAGATATTTTTACAGATTGTTTTTTTCAAGGGATTGAGAAATATTCAGCATAACAACCATGCAGACTGAGAACCATAGGGTGAAAATTCTATTAACGGTTGTTTTGTATTCAGGATCTTGTATATACTGTATGCTTTTATATATAGATATACATATATATTTATACGTGTTAGGCAGGTACGGTTACTAGATTTTGCTAATGAATCCTTTTCTAGGAGGGCAATGAATTTTCTGCTCCGCATTTCGGTAACCTCTTCAAAGAACGACAAAAAACTCCTAGTCAATAATTTACTTTAACATCTGTTTCATATGCATGAGACATCCTTGGCTTAGCTTCCCTTAATCCAGTTGTAAAGCATTTCACTACCAAGGGTATACGCAGGATTTTTAAATGGGGATTCCAATACTGTCAGTGCCTTCGGCAGAGATGGCAAAAGGCCTCCTTGTATACTCGCTTTTTCCACAGTACTGCATGACAGGTTCCTCATAGGGTGGTTTAAGGGTTAGCAATTTTTTGCATTTTAATGTCCCAAAGGGTTAAGAGTGGTTTTGACCTAATATCTTTTGTGGTCTAAGTATGCTAAAGGAGTTAATGGCAATATCCATGGTGTGCTAGGTTGGTTATGGGTTGAGGTTAATACCTGGGGATTTGAAAATCTGTAGCATGACCTCAAATCAGTGTAGTTTTGTTTTCTTTTTTGTTAAACAACATTAATTTAGTTGTGGATTTCAGTGCGGATTCAGCATTGAAAAACCCTAGTATGCTGTATGTGAACATAGCCTACATGATATTATCTGCAGTGGTCTCGGACAATAAAAGATTAAAGTGCACATGTAATTAAATTGTATTTCATGTTAAGAAGTCCAAGTGGATTTGCTGATCAATGTAATAATGTATATTTGAGTGTTGAGCTTTGTTTTCTTAAAGGGGTTGTCTCATCTTGCCGTTACTAAGGCGAGATGAAACACAGTCCCGACCACTAGCCAGCAAGGAAACAGCAGAGAGCTCCGGTGATCATTGTGCATGAGAGCTACAGAAACAGAATAGCACAGCAAGCAGGGGCGTAACTATCATAGCGGCAGACCATGCGATTGCTATGGGGCCCAGGACAAGAGGAGGCCCAGTCTTAGTTGGGATTATCTCCTCTTCGACTGGAGGTGTCAGGACTCTACCCTCTAAAGGAACAACTTTTATCAAATGAGGCAGTGGAAAAATGGCCCAAGGGTCTTTGAAAAGGGTTTAGGCAAAAACACTTCTGTCCTGTGTGGGGGCCTGGTTTGATCCTTGCTATGGGGCCCTTACTTCTCTATGTATGCCACTGACAGCAAGCTATGCTGTTTCTGAGTTATTGAAATGGCATAGCTTGCTGTTTCCGTAGCTCTCATGCACCTCAATGGGAGCTACTGAAACAGCGAACGCCAGAGCTCTCTGCTGGTTCCCTGTCGGCTGGTAGTCGGGACTGTGTCTCATCTCGCCTGAGTAACTGCAAGATGAGACAACCCCTTTAAATAAAGCTCCATATCCCATCAAAAAATGGTAGAGTTAAAGGGATTGGCTGGGCTATAGATATTGAAGACCTATGACCTATTCTTAGGATAGGTCATCAATATCAGATCGGTGGTGGTCTAACATCCCGCACCCCCACCAATCAACTGTTCTTAGCAGCCACCGACACCACAAAGTAGTTTTATCATATGGCTACTGAACATCATTAGTTCACTCCTCCTTTCTTAATGGTAAGGGGTATCTATTTATATATTTATTTTATTATCTCCAGTTCTTATTATTGGTGTATATTTTATTGATTTACATACATTCATTTTAATAGCAGTTAGGCGCCACTATTTTCCTCAGTTCACTATTACTATATTACATCTTTGCTTATAGTCTATCACCTAGGCTGCCCTGCTTCTGTTCTAGGATCTCACTGTTCAGTATCTCCTGGACTCTAAATTATTTCATACTTATCATTAACTTCTCTCCTCCACTCTGGTCTCCACCTCTGGCACCCTGTGCGTTTATACCATATCTCCTTTTACAGGAGTACAGGATTAACCCTCTCTTTTTTTCCCTTTACCACAAAGTAAGACAGAGGATGGATCCAGAAGCAGACAGCTCTACTCATTGTGTAGTGGCCATGCTGGGTTACTGCCGTTCAATGACCCGACCATCCAAGTGAATGGGTGCTGAAATGCAGCAACCCAGCAGGGTCTCACCCAGGGTATCATTGCTGGCAGAAAACATTTAATTTTTTACAGCTGTATGAAAATATAACCCATTTCATAGGTTTTTTAGGTGATTAGTTTATATACTTAGAAGCTAAGAATACATTTCACCTTTAAATATTAAAAGGTATGACCAAATCAGACATGAAAATTTACATGGGCATATAATGGTGGAAAGTGAGCTGAACTACTAGCAACCAATACCAGGAGTCTGCTACCAACAGGGGCAAACTGGAAATTTAAAGTGGCCCTGGAAAAAATACTAAAACTGGCCCTATTTTGTAGTCTGGTCCAATTTGATGAAAGGCCGGGCCAGCAATACCATATTGTGTCACATTATACCATCCCAACAGAGCCAAATACCACAGTCCATCACAAAATACTGCCACCACCAGCACAAAATACATCCCCAAAAACTTTCACTGGCTGGCTGTAAGGAAAGCTCAGATGGCCCCCTGGGCATCGGCCTACCTGGAAATTTCCCTGTAAGGTCTATGGCCAATCCACCCCTGGCTTCCAAGGCAGATATAACACTTAGGATGCATCTATAACACCTTGGTGTGCATAATATAATATATAATATGTATGTATATCACTAGTCATACCATGCATTGAATATTGTGTACAGTGTTGAGCACTGTTGTATACGAAACATATTACAGTTACAACACCTCTCTGATCGCCTGCTGCTCCTGGTTCCACAATTCCCTGGTCCCACGCTCAGCATTACTTCCTGGAGTCTTTTGAATTAGACAGCCAATTACTAACTGTGGAGGTGACCTACCTGAGCCAGTGATTGACTGAGCAATCATATTCTCCATGTCAAGAGATGCCAGGAAGTAGAGACCAATGGAGGACCAGGGAAGTGCTGGAACGGGATGGGTGGGAATTCATTTTTTACACCATTCTGAGTCTTTTCTAAATAATGGTATCACCCTGGGAGGTCACTAATAAATGGTATTGTCTCAATACAGAAATCATTAGATCATTAGATAACATGGGGTCCTCAACTAGATCTCAAAGAAGGTTTCACCATTAGTATATGTTGCAAATACTTGAAAACACTCATTTTAGACACCTCTAGCTCAGTGAGTTGCAGTCCTATATTTTTTTTCCTGTTTAAAGGGAATGTGCCCTCTGAAAATGAACTGCTAATGAAATCACTTTTTTATGTTTAACATATTTTTTAAGACTTTTTGATGACGTTTTCATTTTCCATGTATTTAAACAAAAAAGATAAAATCCTGCAGATTTCGCACTGGCCACAATGTCTAATCATTTGCGCCAATTCTTGGTCTGTACAGATCACTATACTGCAGTTACCTGCTTATCTGCCATTCTAATCCTGCCTGTAATGATATCACCTCTGTGTATAGACAAGACAGGAGCCACCATTCACAATAGGTGATTGTCAGAGCTTATCTATTCCTCCCTTGTACAATGACATCTGCAGAGGTCACAGAGCAGGCCTAGAAAACTCTCCCATAGAAGTCAATGAGGTCCCCTCCTGACCATTCTGTCTATGGCCCATGGGGCTGCCGTAAAGCTTTCTAAAAGCTGTTAAGAACAGCTCGGGCAAGATGGCCGCCCCATAATCATGTGCAGGAAATAGAATTTAAAAAAATCTACAATCAGAAAATAAAAACAGATTAGAAAAAAGGAGATGTGTTACTATCTGATTTTAACTGGCAGATAAAAATTTTGGTGACACATTTCCTTTAAAGCTACAAACAAGTTATTTACAGCATTTACCTTGTGCCATCCCCTGTGTATCACCGCAAAAAGAACTGGCTAATAGCCTGGACTAATTGCACTTAAAACCAGAATGTTACCAGTTTTCTCCAGTGACAGCCATAGGCAGCCTCATATGTTCAAAGCCGAAAAGTTTAATCTCTTCAGAGCAGAACAAATCAGTGACAAGCAGAGCTCATCCTAAGGAAACATTAGCAGGAAAATGTTCTTTTCTCATTGACAGAAAGATGTCCACTTGGCATGGGTGAATATCACAGATTCTAGATACCTTCAGCACCATGGACAGGAAATATCACAGTAATTGCAAAGCAAATGCAGAACAGTATGGTAAATGCAGCGTATGTGACAGTGCACATTAAAAAGTTATACATATGTGATCTGTATTAAAGAGAGTATATCACATCAACATTAGATTATTATTCTAATTAATTTTTCTTATTTTTAATAAATTTTTCCAGTTGCATCAAGATTCCTTTATATAATAGGAAGGTAGCTGTAATTTAGTAATGTATAGTATTTCTTTTTTACATTTATTGCTTCTATCTTTTGTTCTGTGCTGTGTGCACATGACCATGTCCATGCAGCTATTTGCTGTGATGCACACACTGGGTCTCCACCCTTAATCTTAGCTGAAGCCTCTCACTTCCTCTGGATTGTACGTGTCATGGAGAGTTGGATCTCCCAAGCACACAATATATCAAATCCAGCACTGCTTTGAAAAAGGGCTTGTGTAGCCTGAAATGCATAAGAGATTTATACTGCTTTGTACTCTACTATCAATAAAGAATCCAGTTGTTATGAGTTGGTGCAGTGCTGGATTTTGTATATTGTATTTCCTGGGATGTTATGTCTATGGGTGGGGCAGTGATAAGTGAGTGTCCATTTAACTAGCTGGGTGGGAGAAGCTATAAACTATCTGGGGGTTGTTGAGGACGGCGGTGGAGCTATGGCAGAGAAAGGAAAAGTTAATCATGTTTTTTTAAATATATTAACAGGAAGGACTACATCCAGGGTGGAAACAAGCTGAAATGATTTGTTTACATGGTGAACACGGGTCAGAAGAGTCCAACTGGAAAAATGTGTGGAAGACATACATGAGGTAAACAACTACATGAGCATATCTGTTAAAAACAATAGTAATCTCGGAAAACCTCTTTAAGCAATTTTTTCATTTTACTTAAAATTTTTACACATTCTCTGATGGACATACAATAACTCAACTAAGCCATGGTCTGATGGGACCACCAGAGAATCAAACAATCCTTTAGTGATCACAGGCTCTTACACCTTAATTGTTCAAAAGGTTTAGCACCCCATTCGAAGCTGAATTTGGAACCAGTTTCCACTAAAGTGTATTTATTAAGAAGTGATTTACAAATAAATGATTAGCCCTATTGATTGATTTATCCTCAGGGTTGGACTGGCCCACCCGAGTACCAGAGGATCCTTAGGTAGGTCCAGGCTCTGATACCATAATGGGTCCAAAATCCAAAAGAAAAAAAAAAGAAAACATTCTGCTGCCTTTGGAGCCAATCACTTACTATTAGGACCTACTTCTTTGATTTAAAACCTATTAAACTTTATTAATGACATAGGGGAGGACCCAAGGAACCCCAGTCTGACCCTGTTTATTATCTGTGTATGGTTATGCAATGATACAGTTTTTGATAAAAGTACATATAATCTTGTTTTAAAACGTGAATTTGATGATTTGAGAATAAATAAGCTTACACAGGCTAAGTGAGTAAATATATTTATTAAGGGTGGTTAAATATAAGGTTAAACAGACAAATCACACAGAGTAATAAAAGTAAATAATCATCACTGGCCTACCCAAACAGTATGGGATGAGATTCCAGTCGCCATGTCATAGCATATGTCCGACACCCGAGGGTTTTACAAGAAATAAATAGTGTTTCAATCAATTCCTTCTGAATTAAGTGGAATGCCAATTAATTGTCTGTGCAAACCAGATATATGCCCTTCAGGCAGGATGTCCAGAGTGCAACACGCATGTCTCTGAGGTAATCATGCAGGAATGTGGCCTCATCAGTACACTGGATTTTGTGTATGTCTAAATATTTCTAACTCACTATATTACAAGGAATATCATTACACAGATATAGAAGGTAATATAAAAGGGGACACAAATAATGTGACAGAACCAATAAGTACTTAATTATGTAGTTAAAATACCCTTACAACTAAGATCTATATAGATGGAGTATGAACCATATCCACTGGTGGACCCAATGAACCCTATACTAATGTGGTTTGTTTCAAGTCTATGGGATTTTTCCAATCCCCATCGGCATGTTGCAGATTTTTTATGTGCAGATTTGTCATGGAGATCAAAATCTGCAGCATGCCCACTATCTTGTAGATGGATGTATTCCTTGACAACAAGTGTGTTGCAGATTTTTTGTGGATTTTCATCCAGAATGGGGCAAAGTTACACTTAATTTGCAGTCTAATACTTTTTCATATATGTGTAATGAATATTTACCAGCAAAATAATGTTGCAATAAAATGGTGGTCACATGTGATAATGATGTTCTCATGAAATATTAAAAATGAACACAATATAAATCCTAAAATGGAAAATTAAAATGAAAAAAATAAAAGTAAATAAAGAAGTCAAATAATAAGAATGGCTAAGGTAGAGAACCAATGTCTTCTTTGCCACACAGGGTTAACTGGAAAGACATTAGCTGAGAAAGCAGCACGTGGAAATCAATCTTATTCACCCAGCCATTTCATTAAGTTATTTTAACAAGATATTTAGTTAGTATTAAATACATCTAATTTGCTTAATGTAAATTAATGGACTAGTAAGTAATATCTCTAATGGGTCTTAAACTTAGCCTTTCAGCATCTCCTACTATTACAGAAGCTTTGTATTACACAGTGCTGATAATGACTCCTACTTACTGTACAGTACATTGAATTGAGAGACATTTTTTATGCAGTTATACCAGGTCAATGTATTTCATGTAACGATACAAAACTGCCGACTTTCATTATACTATTTCTTTTACTTAGTGATAATGTTCCGTTTCAGCACAAAAATGGATTTACAAGAAATAATGCTCTGTGGGTCGGCCAGTAAAATAAAATGGTTCTTGTGTAGTCTGTGCTGCAGTTGAAAAAAAACAAAACAAAAAAAAAAAAAATCGCATTCGACAATTGTAACCTCTTATAGCTGTGATTATTAAACTGGTCATCTCTTAGAACATTTTAGAAAGAAATGTCTTAAATAGAGATAAGCAAAATCAAACCTGATTGACCAAATTGCAGACACACCAGTCAATAGATTGCAATAGGAAATGGATTCTTTTAATGTACCCTCCTGGCAAAAGCTAAAAGTCTAGCTTTTTCCCTTAGCACATGTGCCCATCCTTAAAATATCTGTAATTTCAAGGTGTAATTTCACAGATGCAAAAAGACTTGTCTTATCTGCACTAACTGTTATTACATTATTGACTTGTTACATCACCCCACCCCTATAACAATGACCTCCACAGTGGCCCACCTCCTTAACAGTGACCCCCCCCCCCACAGCACCCCACACTCTTAACAGTGACCTCCACGGTAGAGATGGCCTTGCGGTTCGCCCGGCGGTAGTTTTGCTGCGAACTTTGCACATTTGCGATTCGCCGAACATATGGCGATGTCTGCAGGTGCCATATTCTTTTGCATGACACATCCATCAGGTGGGACAGGAGAGCAAATTGAGATGTTTCAGCACATGGACACAACCCCACCGTATAAAAGAACCCGATCTGGCAGCAATTTACATTATGTGTTTTGCCAGTGTAGGGAGAGGTTGCTTTGTGGAGCAGGGACAGACTGTTAGGGACAAGCTGTTAGGGACACCAAACGCTGGCTAATAGGGCCACAAAAGTCCTTTTAAGGACTGGTATAGGTGTGCTATCGATAGGTGTGATATACTGAGGGGTGTGATATACTTATAATATACTTTCTAACATAGAAAGTATATTATAGTGCATTTGTATTGTGCAGCAGTTGTGTGCGGATCTGCTGCGATACCACAGCTATATAGAGAGACAAACGCTATTGGAACAACTAATTGCAATGGGTGTGATATACCTGTTGCCCACAAAAAAACTGATTGAGGGGTGTAATATACCTTCTTCCACAAAATACTGATTGAGGGCTGCGATATACCTGTTGCCCCAAATAAACAGGGTGGTGTGATATAACTGTTGTGGCAAATAAATTAATTGAGGGGTGTGATATACCTGCTTCCACAGAATACTGATTAAGGGGTTCAATACACCTGCTTCCACCAAATATTGATTGAGGGCTGCGATATACCTACTTCCACAAAATACTGATTAAGGGGTTCGATATACCTGTTTCCACCAAATATTAATTGCGGGGTGCGATATACCTGCTTCCACAAAATACTGATTAAGGGGTTTATACTCCTGCTTCCACAAAATACTGATTGAATATTGATTTATGCCTGCGATATACCTGTGATAGAGATGTGTCACAGTTATTCTCTTCTGTGCACGTAAAACCCTTGGGTTACTATTATTTGGAGCAGTAGAGCAAACGTAATCAGCCTCGATTGAGGGCACTTTATCAGTTGGTGCCCAACGTGGGGCTCAAGAAAAGTAACGTCTCTAGCCGAAGTTTTGGGGTTCCCAGAGCAGGGTGGACCACGCTTAAGGAGGAGGACTGCAGCCTCAGAGACAAGGTGAGAAAATTTTGTTTATCTCACTTGCCTCTTGCTGCTCCACTGTGCTGTGGTAATCTGTTGCTATTGAGGTTATGTACGTAGTAGCAACTTCGGTTGATATAAAATCCTGAGTTCCTAGAATCCTTATTTTGAGTTTGCTCTTCTGTGTTTGTGTTTTGTCTGTGTGGTTTGTGTCAGGCACCTTCACAGTTTACGGTTAAGCAGAACAAGAGATTTCCCCTGGCAGGGGGGGCTACAGTTGATTTCTGCTGGACCTGGACTGGGGCATCTTTATAGATCTCCCATTAGGAGGTGGCAGAAGGATAGCCCAGGGGGACTACGGTAAATATCTGCTGGACCTGGACTGGGGCATCTTAAGTGATCTCCCCTTAGGAGGTGGCAGACCTTCAGGACCTGGACTGGGGCCTCTTAAGCGATCTCCCCTTAGGAGGTGGCAGGTGGATTAGTCCCGGCTGGCGGCCCAGACGTGGGAGCCAGAGTGTATATACTGCGTAGGGGTGATCTCTGCTTGGGAGTGTGAAGGAGAAGGTGCCTGCTTCTGTCTTGGTTGTAAGTGCTAAATCCATGGGACACATGTCACGGCTGAGGATGGGGGAAATCCTCAGCCTTGTGAAGCCAGATGATGTTATGGCTGCTTGGCCAGGACAACAGGATTAGGGAGCAGGTCACCTCCTAAACGCATGCCTAACCTGACCCTGACTCCTAGCTACATGAGCCAACCTTGATGGTAGGAGGGCTCATGCTCCGGAACCTTGGAGTCCCTGCTAGCCCTAAAGATGGCCCTCACCTAGGAGCTGAGTAAGACAACCCACTCCTCCTAGGCACGGAGGAGCAGGAGTCTCAATGGCCAAGCTGCTGGAAAAGGGGAAACATAAACAGCTCTATGGATATGGCAGGTGAACAAGGAGTTCCACCTACCTGCCACAGCCTTGCTGACTGGATCCCTGTGTAAGCAGGGTGCAGATCACAACGCATCCCCACACAGGGACCCAGATCCATAGCTGCACAAAATCACAAGCAAACATCAAATGGACATCACACATAACTAAACATAAACGTGACATTATGGTTATGACCACAGGGGTGGCTCTCACTGGCAGGTAGTAAAGACAGGAGGCTGCTTTCAGCTAAGCATGGCTGAAGCAACCTGCAGATCTGGAAAAGCAGTGAGGCTATATAGGTCAAGAAGCCACACCCCACAGTCGGACACACCCAGTGAGACACACACACACTGGGAAGGGAGTTAACCCTTCCAACACCAAAGAAGGGAAAACACAACTTAAAGGGGACGTGTCAAAATGAAGGACACACTGTGGCTGTTGTCGCAGGCAACGACATGGGTGGCTACCATGTCCTGGGAGTCAGCCCGAAGGCCGGGACACTGCCACCACATGTACACACAACGACCAAACGTTGCCACGGGCAACCACAGTGAGGGGAAGATGTAAGTGCACACCACACATAACACAGAGTGTACACAGACATACATACACACACCTAACAGAAAGATAGCTAGGTGCAACCGCACGCACAACATAGCAAGCTGCAAATACAGCTCAGAATGCTATGCTGCCACATACATACCGTTGCCAGCGGCAACCACAGGTGAGGCAAATACCACAGCCCTCACCTGTGATTGACAATCAACCTAAACCGCTGACAACCGCATGCGGTTCAGGAGTCACGGTCATAGCCATGGCCGTGACAACACAGTGTTGAAGAAGTTGCAGGGATGAAGTATGGGAATCTTAACCCTAGGAGTACTAGTATGGTGGCACCCTGATTTAGGGAGGAAGCTCAGAGGGAGCTAGTCTGAGAAAGATTCAGAAAGACACATTGTGTGTATGTTATAAAGGATCATGGATGTGAAAAAGTTGAAGATTACAGGATGTGATTTTAAATGTAGAATTGAGTGCGTGGAAGTAAGGAATGCTAAGCTTTGTGGAATAGTAAGATGATGATGCAGTGCAGCGCTGATGAAGTATTGTGTCTTGTCTGTCTGTGTATCTGTGTGCCCCGCACCGTGCGTGTCTCTGTTGCCCGGTGAATATAGAGGGAGAGACAGGGGGCCGTAGCTGCACGGGGGGAGTGACATCATGACATTAGAATGTGTGATAGCGAGAACACTGCAATACTAAGATATATTGGATATAATCAAAAGAAAATGTGTGTGAGGTACTGAGTGTGTGTGGATGGATCACGTATGCATGCTGTTTGTTAATAAGTTCAAAGACTTTTGTGTGTAAAAGTATGAGAAAGGGTTCTATATGTCTGTCTGTTTCTATGTCTGTGTGACTTTCAATGTTAAGTCAGTGTGGACCTGGAATCTGACCTTGTGTGTTGCCAACTAGAAAACTGACTAGAAGAGGAATTTCACGCAACCATGTTTACTGTGAGCGAAATCAGCTCTACTGATGTGATTGATGTGACGATGAGGCCAAGTTAAGAGTTAAGTCGAGAATGAAAGAGATCATCACACAGGGAGGGGTGTGTGTTCTGGCTTTAGGCCAAAAAGGAGCAAAATTATTACAAAGTTTCTCACAGGAGTGAACACATGACATTTGGCTTTGAATTTAGAACATTCTATTCTTGATAGTATAAAAAAACAAATCAAGCGTCAACATGAAAATAATTAGGTATAAGAAATTGGGCTGGACAGAAATGTATGACACCACTGACACTACCCTCCAAGATGGTGCCGTGAGACCCTACCACACCCTGCAGGAGCCATCTTAACTGAGGTAACTTCCTCACCAGCGGACATCTTAACTAATCCAATTTACGGCCTGGCTGCCATCTTAACTCCTGTAACTTCCGGACGGCCCAGCGGCCATCTTAACTGAGGGAACTTCCTGCCCGCCAGCCATCTTAGATACTGGTATTTTTCCGGATACGGCTGCAATCGTGAAACAATACACATAGATCCAAGTAGCACCACAAGGGGTACTCACTCGAGTCAGAAAGTAAAGGATACACATATACCTATAATTAGTCATGACCGGTAGTATGGAATAATTGTTTGTTCAGATGAAATGTTTTAACTTTAATGTTTTTGTTTTTCAAGTAACGTCAAGTGAAGCTCCTCCCTCCTGCACATTTGCTAAAACCACAAAAGGAGGGGATTATGATGGAGATGGTCTCAACCATGGTAAACTGTAGCTTTAAGCACGGACAGATTCAGTTTTTTCTGTCTTTCATATGATGTTGCTAAAAAATGCTAACCTTGAGATAAGATACTGCAGAAGTAGTAAAGAATGTAGACATGCAGTGAAAAACATCAGCAAGCTAATGAAAGGTGTAGACATGCCGCCCAGATGGTAAACTGAGAGTAGTAGTGAGAAAAAGCATGTAGGGAAATCTAGGGTGGCTGAAAGATAACAAGCTCGCAGAACAGACAGAAGTCTTCCTGCGAGAGACAAGTGTATAGAGGAGGAGGTGTAGAAAGACAGAAAGTCAGGCTGTGATTGTTATCAGGATAATGGTAAACGACCTTCACAACAGAAAAAGGAAACAGTAGGTCTGCCACCCTATAATGGTCCTGGGAGATAGACCTGCAGAGTCTGCGGGACCCAGAACCCAGATGGGAGAGAGTATTGTGCTGTGTGTGGTACTCCTCGTCCACACCACACGAGAGGATTGTATTCTGTGTTGCTTGGACTACTGTCCGTTCCCACAGACACCCATGTTTTTGTCATTAGGATGACACAGGTGAGGGGGAAAAGTTAGACCAAGATTAGGAAACAGGTAATACAGTACCTCTAGTATCGGCTGTGCTTTTAAACATTTAGCAGATTCAAGTCTGGCCCCAATGATATCCCTCACTCTTGGTGATGAAGAAGTAGTTCCGTTTTTGATTGATACTGGAGCAGCCAAGACAATTGTGCACAGCAATTATGGCCTCCCCTGACTTAATCTCCAAGAACACCAGTCCTTGGGTAGAAGTGGATGGGAAAGTAATACACTTTCCTTTTTAACATAACCCATCTGTGTTAGATTTGCCCTTACTCAAGAAGTACTTGCCCATTTGCTGGTCAGTGATAACGCCCCATGTTGCCTTCTGGGTGCAGACTTGCTTGCAAAAGTACATGCCAGCATGTCATACCAGGAGGATGGCACTGTGAAGCTCACAGGTGCCCTCAATGTCCAGGAACTTTGTTTATTAGCAGTTAGTGATAAAGCTCCCTGGTCCATCTTTTTGTGAGTACTCCTGGAAGATGAGAAGGAAGCCCTGCTTGCGAGTATGTCAGGCCATCTGTGGGCTGTTGGACCTACGGATGTTGGCAAGCTCCCAGTTTCTCCTGTGGAAGTGGTGATGAAACCTGGCGCCCCACTTCCCAGGAAGATGCAGTATCTCTTGAGTATGGCACAGTCAGATGCCATATCTCAAACAGTCCGAGACTTTTTGAAAAAGAGGTTATCAAGGAAATTGTATCCCCTTCTAACACTCTTTTGTACCCTGTGGAAAAAAAAAGTGAGAAGGGCAAACCAACCACATACCAGATGGTACGTGACCTACGTCCTGTCAATGAAGCCACAGTTTGTAATAGCCCCATTGTGCCCGATACACACCTTGTTGGCTCAGGTTCCCACTACCCCTACCCACTCCACTGTGATTGGTTTGACAAATGTTTTCTTTTGAGTACCACTACATTCAGACAGTTGGTAGTTGTTTGCCTACACACATGAGGGTAAACAGTATACCTGGGTGGTGCTTCCGCAGGAAGCCTAGAACTCACCTAGTATGTATACTGCAGCCATGCCACTCCTGTCCTTTTTTACAACATGGCTGTAAGTGAGAGGAAGTAAAGAAAAAAAAAATCTGTTTTGTTGCATTACTGTTGCCTTCCTCGGGTAAAACATCTCATCCCCGAATGTAAGAAGACTGTGGAGGACATCCCTTTGCCCAGAAGCATGAATCCACTGAGGACATCATTTTTAGGCCCTGTTTCTTATTGCAGACCATGGATACGCAAGTTTGATGCAGTTTTCTTTATAATTGTTTGTCTTTTAGTCCTTTCCACCTTACAGATGAGGTGGTAGATGCCTTTTATGCCTAAATATGACAAGTTTGTGCTCCCCCGCACTGGGCCTATCAGATTGTCACATTTAGATTGTATTGTACAGAAGTGAATGGCCATGCCTCAGCTGTCCTTACCCAACTGCATGGCCAGTGACAACATCCTGTGGCATATTATTCAGCCAGACTTGACCCCTTGGCCAGAGGTGCCCCTTTCTGCATCAGAGCTGTAGCAGTTGTACAAGCCATGCTTGATAAAGGTTCTGAGATAGTCCTGAACCAGAAAGTGACAGTGATATTACGTCTATCCTCATGAAAGTACAACCCAAGAACCTTTTTGTTGCCTGCCGAGTTAGATGTGATAACTTACAAAGTGTGTGGTTTAACCCCTTAAGGACCCTGCCATATTTCACCTTAAGGACCGGGCCATTTTTTGCAAATCTGACATGTGTCACTTTATGTGGTGATAACTTTAAAACGCTTTTACTTATCCAGGCCATTCTGAGATTGTTTTCTCGTCACATATTGTAATTCATGACAGTGGTAAAATTGAGTAAAAAAAAAAAAATTTATTTATAAAAAAATTCAAAATTTCCAAAAAATTTTGAAAAATTTAAATTTCTCTACTTTTATAATAGATAGTAATACCTCCAAAAATAGTTATTACTTTACATTCCCCATATGTCTACTTCATGTTTGGATCATTTTGTAAATGCAATTTTATTTTTTGGGGACGTTAGAAGGCTTAGAAGTTTAGAAGCAAATCTTGAAATTTTTCTGAAAATTTCTAAAACTCACTTTTTCAGGACCAGTTCAGGACTGAAATCACTTTGTGAGGCTTACATAAAAGAAACCACCCAAAAATGACCCTATTTTACAAACTACACCGCTCAAGGTATTCAAAACTGATTTTACAAACTTTGTTAACCCTATAGGTGTTCCACAAGAATTAATGGAAAATAGAGATTAAATTTTAAAAATTTCACTTTTTTGGCAGATTTTCCATTTGAATCCATTTTCTCCAGTTACAAAGCAAGGGTTAACAGCCAAACAAAACTCAATATTTATGGCCCTGATTCTGTAGTTTACAGAAACACACAATATGTGGTCGTATACTGCTGTACAGGCACACGGCAGGGCGCAGAAGGAAAGGAATGCCATTCGGTTTTTGAAAGGCAGATTTTGCTGGACTGGTTTTTTGACACCATGTCCCATTTGAAGCCCCCCTGATGCACCCCTAGAAACTCCAAAAAAGTGACCCCATTTTTGAAACTACGGGATAAGGTGGCAGTTTTGTTGTTATTATTTTAGGGTAGATATTATTTTTGGTTGCTCTATATTACACTTTTTGTAAAGGCAAGGTAACAAGAAATAGCTGTTTTGGCACCGTTTTTTTTTATTTTTATTTACAACATTCATCTGACAGGCTAGATCATGTGGTATTTTTATAGAGCAGGTTGTCACGGATGCGACAATACCAAATATGGTTGTTTGTTTCGGTTTTACATAACAAAGCATTTTTGAAAAAAAAAATATTTTTTTAGTGTCTCCACATTGAAAGCCATAGTTTTTTTTTTTTTTTTTTGAGTGACTGTCTTATGTTGGGGCTCAATTTTTTCAGGATGAGATGACAGTTTGATTAGTACTATTATAGGGTGCATATTACTTTTTGATCGCTTGCTATTACACTTTTTGTGATGTAAGGTTACAAAAAATGCCTTTTTTTACACCGTTTTTATTTAAAAAATTTACGGTGTTCACCTGAGTGCTTAGGTCATGTGGTATTTTTATAGAGCCGGTCGTTCCGGACGCGGCAAAACCTAATATGTATACTTTTTTTATTTATTTAAGTTTTATACAATAATATCATTTTTGAAACAAAAAAAATATAATGTTTTAGTGTCTCCATATTCTGAGAGCCATAGCTTTTTCAGTTTTTGGGTGATCATCTTAGGTAGGGTACCAGTTTTGCAGAATGAGATGATGGTTTGATTGTCACTATTTTGGGGTGCGTATGACTTTTTGATCGCTTGCTATTACACTTTTTGTGATATAAGGTGACAAAAAATTCCTTTTTTACAACATTTTTATTTTATTTTTTTAAGGTGTTCACCTGAGGGGTTAGGTCATGTGTAGAGTTGAGCGAACACCTGGATGTTCGCGTTCGAGAAGTTTGGCCGAACTTCCCGGAAATGTTCGGGTTCGGGATCCGAACCCGACCCGAACTTCGTCCCGAACCCGAACCCCATTGAAGTCAATGGGGACCCGAACTTTTCGGCACTAAAAAGGCTGTAAAACAGCCCAGGAAAGATCTAGAGGGCTGCAAAAGGCAGCAACATGTCGGTAAATCCCCTGCAAACAAATGTGGATAGGGAAATGAATTAAAATAAAATAAATAAAAATTAACCAATATCAATTGGAGAGAGGTCCCATAGCAGAGAATCTGGCTTCACGTCAGCAGAGAATCAGTCTCTTCATGCCATAGCAGAGAATCTGGCTTCACGTCACCCACCACTGTAACAGTCCATTGTCATATATTTAGGCCCCGGCACCCAGGCAGAGGAGAGAGGTCCCGTAACAGAGATTCAGGCTTCATGTCAGCAGAGAATCAGTCTGCATGTCATAGCAGAGAATCATGCTTTACGTCACCCAACACTGGAACAGTCCATTGTCAGATATTTAGGCCCAGGCACCCAGGCAGAGGAGAGAGGTCCCGTAACAGAGAATCTGGCTTCATGTCAGCAGAGAATCAGTCTGCATGTCATAGCAGAGAATCAGACTTCACGTCACCCACCACTGGAACAGGCCATTGTCAGATATTTAGGCCCAGGCACCCAGGCAGAGGAGAAAGGTCCCGTAACAGAGAATCTGGCTTCATGTCAGCAGAGAATCAGTCTTCATGTCATAGCAGAAAATCAGGCTTCACGTCACCCACCACTGGAACAGGCCACTGTCAGATATTTTTAGGCCCCGGCACCCAGACAGAGGAGAGAGGTCCCATAACAGAGATTCAGGCTTCATGTCAGCAGAGAATCAGTCTGCATGTCATAGCAGAGAATCATGCTTTACGTCACCCAACACTGGAACAGTCCATTGTCAGATATTTAGGCCCAGGCACCCAGGCAGAGGAGAGAGGTCCCATAACAGAGATTCAGGCTTCATGTCAGCAGAGAATCAGTCTTCTTGTCATAGCAGAGAATCAGGCTTCACGTCACCCACCACTGGAACAGGCCACTGTCACATATTTAGGCCCAGGCACCCAGGCAGAGGAGAGAGGTCCCATAACAGAGATTCAGGCTTCATGTCAGCAGAGAATCAGTCTTCATGTCATAGCAGAGAATCAGGCTTCATGTCACCCACCACTGGAACAGGCCACTGTCAGATATTTTTAGGCCCCGGCACCCAGACAGAGGAGAGGTTCATTCAACTTTGGGTAGCCCCGCAATATAATGGTGAAATGAAAATAAAAATAGGATTGAATGAGGAAGTGCCCTGGAGTACAATAAAATATTGTTAAGGGGAGGTAGTTAATGTCTAATCTGCACAAGGGATGGACAGGTCCTGTGGGATCCATGCCTGGTTCATTTTTATGAACGTCAGCTTGTCCACATTGGCTGTGGACAGGCGGCTGCGTTTGTCTGTAATGACGCCCCCTGCCATGCTGAATACACATTCAGACAAAACGCTGGCCGCCGGGCAGGCCAGCACCTCCAAGGCATAAAAGGCTAGCTCTGGCCACGTGGACAATTTGGAGACCTAGAAGTTGAATGGGGCCAAACCATCAGTCCGTACGTGGAGGGGTGTGCACAGGTACTGTTCCACCATGTTATTGAAATGTTGCCTGCTGCTAACACGTTCCGTATCAGGTGGTGGTGCAGTTAGCTGTGGCGTGGTGACAAAACTTTTCCACATCTCTGCCATGCTAACCCTGCCCTCAGAGGAGCTGGCCGTGACACAGCTGCGTTGGCGACCTCTTGCTCCTCCTCTGCCTTCACCTTGGGCTTCCACTTGTTCCCCTGTGACATTTGGGAATGCTCTCAGTAGCGCGTCTACCAACGTGCGCTTGTACTCGCGCATCTTACTATCACGCTTCAGTGCATGAAGTAAGGTGGGCAGATTGTCTTTGTACCGTGGATCCAGCAGGGTGGCAACCCAGTAGTCCGCACACGTTAAAATGTGGGCAACTCTGCTGTCGTTGCGCAGGCACTGCAGCATGTAGTCGCTCATGTGTGCCAGGCTGCCCAGAGGTAAGGACAAGCTGTCCTCTGTGGGAGGCGTATCGTCATCATCCTGCGTTTCACCCCAGCCACGCTTTGGATTCCACCCCGCTGTGAACATGCTTCATCCTCATCCTCCTCCACCTCCTCCTCATCCTCGTCCTCCTCCTCCTCCAGTAGTGGCTCCTGTCTGGCCACATTTGTACCTGGCCTCTGCTGTTGCAACAAAACCTCCCTCTGAGTCACTTCGAAGAGACTGGCCTGAAAGTGCTAAAAATGACCCCTCTTCCTCCTCCTCCTCCTGGGCCACCTCCTCTTCCATCATCGCCCTAAGTGTTTTCTCAAGGAGACATAGAAGTGGTATTGTAACTCTGATAACGGCGTCATCGCCACTGGCCATGTTGGTGGAGTACTCGAAACAGCGCAACAGGGCACACAGGTCTCGCATGGAGGCCCAGTCATTGGTGGTGAAGTGGTGCTGTTCCGCAGTGCGACTGACCCGTGCGTGCTGCAGCTGAAACTCCACTATGGCCTGCTGCTGCTCGCACAGTCTGTCCAGCATGTGCAAGGTGGAGTTCCACCTGGTGGGCACGTCACATATGAGGCGGTGAGCGGGAAGGCCGAAGTTACGCTGTAGCGCAGACAGGCGAGCAGCGGCAGGATGTGAACGCCGGAAGCGCGAACAGACGGCCCGCACTTTATGCAGCAGCTCTGACATGTCGGGGTAGTTTTGAATGAACTTCTGCACCACCAAATTCAGCACATGCGCCAGGCAAGGGATGTGCATCAAACCGGCTAGTCCCAGAGCTGCAACGAGATTTCGCCCATTATCGCACACCACCAGGCCGGGTTTGAGGCTCACCGGCAGCAACCACTCGTCGGTCTGTTTTTCTATACCCCGCCACAACTCCTGTGCGGTGTGGGGCCTGTCCCCCAAACATATGAGTTTCAGAATGGCCTGCTGACGTTTACCCCGAGCTGTGCTGAAGTTGGTGGTGAAGGTGTGTGGCTGACTGGATGAGCAGGTGGAAGAAGAGGAGGAGGAAGCTGAGTAGGAGGAGGAGGCGACAGGAGGCAAAGAATGTTGCCCTGCGATCCTTGGCGGCGGAAGGACGTGCGCCAAACAGCTCTCCGCCTGGGGCCCAGCCGCCACTACATTTACCCAGTGTGCAGTTAGGGAGATATAGCGTCCCTCGCCGTGCTTACTGGTCCACGTATCTGTGGTTAGGTGGACCTTGCCACAGATGGCGTTGCGCAGTGAACACTTGATTTTATCGGATACTTGGTTGTGCAGGGAAGGCACGGCTCTCTTGGAGAAGTAGTGCCGGCTGGGAACAACATACTGTGGGACAGCAAGCGACATGAGCTGTTTGAAGCTGTCTGTGCCCACCAGCCTAAATGACAGCATTTCATAGGCCAGTAGTTTAGAAATGCTGGCATTCAGGGCCAGGGATCGAGGGTGGCTAGGTGGGAATTTACGCTTTCTCTCAAATGTTTGTGAGATGGAGAGCTGAACGCTGCCGTGTGACATGGTTGAGATGCTTGGTGACGCAGGTGGTGGTGTTGGTGGTACATCCCATGTTTGCTGGGCGGCAGGTGCCAACGTTCCTCCAGAGGCGGAGGAAGAGGCCGAGGCGGCGGCAGCAGCAGAAGAGGCCGAGGCGGCAGCAGCAGAAGAGGTAGCAGGGGGAGCCTGAGTGACTTCCTTGTTTTTAAGGTGTTTACTCCACTGCAGTTCATGCTTTGCATGCAGGTGCCTGGTCATGCAGGTTGTGCTAAGGTTCAGAACATTAATGCCTCGCTTCAGGCTCTGATGGCACAGCATGCAAACCACTCGGGTCTTGTCGTCAGCACATTGTTTGAAGAAGTGCCATGCCAGGGAACTCCTTAAAGCTGCCTTTGGGGTGCTCGGTCCCAGATGGCGGCGGTCAGTAGCAGGCGGAGTCTCTTGGCGGCGGGTGTTCTGCTTTTGCCCACTGCTCCCTCTTTGTCTTTTGCTACGCTGTTGGCTCGGTCTCACCACTGCCTCTTCCTCCGAACTGTGAAAGTCAGTGGCACGACCTTCATTCCATGTGGGGTCTAGGACCTCATCGTCCCCTGAATCGTCTTCCACCCAGTCTTGATCCCTGACCTCCTGTTCAGTCTGCACACTGCAGAAAGACGCAGCAGTTGGCACCTGTGTTTTTCGTCATCATCAGAGACGTGCTGAGGTGGTATTCCCATGTCCTCATCATCAGGAAACATAAGTGGTTGTGCGTTAGTGCATTCTATCTCTTCCACCCCTGGGGAAGGGCTAGGTGGATGCCCTTGGGAAACCCTGCCAGCAGAGTCTTCAAACAGCATAAGAGACTGCTGCATAACTTGAGGCTCAGACAGTTTCCCTTATATGCATGGGGGTGATGTGACAGACTGATGGGCTTGGTTTTCATGCGCCATCTGTGCGCTTTCTGCAGAAGACTGGGTGGGAGATAATGTAAACGTGCTGGATGCACTGTCGGCCACCCATTTGACTAATGCCTGTACCTGCTCAGGCCTTACCATACTTAGATTGGCATTGGGCCCCACCAAATATCCCTGTAAATTCTGGCGGCTACTGGGACCTGAGGTAGTTGGTACACTAGGATGTGTGGCTGTGGCAGAACGGCCACGTCCTCTCCCAGCACCAGAGGGTCCACTAACACCACCACGACCATGTCCACGTCCGCGTCCCTTACTAGATGTTTTTCCTCATTGTTACCGTTCACCACAATAAGAAAAATATTATTCGGGCCAATGTATTGAATTAAAATTCAGGTCTTTTTTTACAGACACCTAACACTATCTGGCTATCTATTTAGGTACCGTATTACACTAATACAGGCACACCAGTAATGACAGGTTTAGCTGAATATAAATGTGAGGCCTATTTTTTAGGCGCTGGGTGACAGGTATACGTTTACGGACAGAATTAGACTTGGATCTGCACTGTAGCGTGTGTGTGAAGTTCTTGAGAATGACCCTATCAGCACCTTGAATCTAATATACCCTTTTAGGGATAGATTTAAAGTAGGCCTGATACAGCAGAAACCACTAATTTTGAGAATTGCAAATTTGGGAATTGTTTTTCAACCCAGAACAAAAACTGTGCTTTGACGGACACTAATTAACTTGACCAGCTAAAGCAGTAATGACAGATTTGGATTAATATAAATGTGAGGCCTATTTTTTAGGCGCTGGGTGACAGGCTCAACTTGCCCCTGATGTAGTATATGGCCAAAAAATAACCACACTATTGATGGTTAAATTCACTTGATGAAAGCTTGACCCTGATGTAGGATATAGCAAAAAATAACCACACTATTGATGGTTAAATGTACTTGGTGGCAGCTTGTGCTGGCGCACAAGCAAGCCACAAAATGGCCGCCGATCACCCCAGAAAAAAGTGCCTGAAAAACGCTCTGGGCAGCTTAAAAACACTGAGCAATTGAATAGCAGCAGTTCAATGATCCACAGCTGTAGATCGATCACTGAATGAAGTCTTTTGGAGGAGTTAATCACAGCCTAATCTCGCCCTAACGTCGCAGCTGCAACCTCTCCTTACACTTGTATCAGCAGAGTGACGTACAGCGCTACGTGACCCAAGCTTATATAGAGGCTGGGTCACATGCTGCACTGGCCAATCACAGCCATGCCAATAGTAGGCATGGCTGTGATGGCCTCTTGGGGCAAGTAGTATGATGCTTGTTGATTGGCTGCTTTGCAGCCTTTCAAAAAGCGCCAAGAAAGCGCCGAACACCGAACCTGGACTTTTACGAAAATGTTCGGGTTCGGGTCCATGTCACGGACACCCCAAAATTCGGTACGAACCCGAACTATACAGTTCGGGTTCGCTCATCCCTAGTCATGTGGTATTTTTATAGAGCCGGTCGTTCTGGACACGGCGATACCTAATATGTATACTTTTTTTTATTTATTTAAGTTTTACACAATAATATCATTTTTGAAACAAAAAAAAATCATGTTTTAGTGTCTCCATATTCTGAGCCATAGTTTTTTTTATTTTTTAAGCAATTGCCTTAGGTAGGGGCTCATTTTTTGACGGACGTGGTGATGCCTAATATGTCAACTTTTCTTTTTTCCCTGTTATTTGCAAAAAATTTTAACTTTATTTTGGGAAAAGGACGTTTTTTTTATTTGAAACTTTACATTTTTTTGTAAAACTTAAATTTTATTAACTTTTTTTGCACTTCATTATTTGTCCCACTCTGGGACTTCAACATTACAGGGTCTGATCCCTGTTTCAATGAAGCACAATACATCTGTATTGTGCTGTATTGAACTGTTAGTGTCTTACACTGTAAGACGCTAACAGTTGCCTAGGAGACCCAGCCTGGGGGCTGGGCCTATTAGGCCTCCGTACATGCCGGGCTCCAAGCCTTGGTATGGCTTGGGGCTGCCATGGCAACCATCGAGTCCCCGCCACAGCAGCGCGTGGACCCTATGGATGAGGTGAGGGAGCGCAAACCTCCGATATGCCGTGGTCAGTGCTGACCACGGCATATGAGGGGTTAATCCACCGGCATCGGCATCATCACCGATGCTGGTGGATGCAGCAGGGATCCAGCTGTTAGTAACAGCCGGATCTCTGCCGCTGATCACGGTACCGCATGCAGGGGGTGGGGAAGGACCCCAGGACGAGAATGCTCATCCTGGGGCACTAAGTACCGGCCCTTTAGGACGAGCATTCTCATCCTGGGTCCTTAACGTGTTAACTCTGCTAAATCCTTATGTGCCAGAAGAAGGCCACAGTCTGGTTAGGACTGAACCTTGGTATATCTCTGTTTGCTGATTTTAATGTTCATATTCATCCTGACTAGTGATGATCGAGCATGCTCGGCCGAGTACCGGTTTGGCTCGAGCATCGCCATGCTCGGCAGATCCGAGCGCTCTGCCGAGTACCACATGTGCTCGAGTGCCATGCTCGAGTCTCCTCCCCGGACGTTTGGCGCCTTCTAAGCAGCCAATAAACATTCTGTTACGTATTGCCATCACTGTAATGCCATTAGACATGTTTTCTACTGGCATTACAGTGATTGGCTGGCCGGAACACGTCATCGCGGGTTCGGCTCATTGCGAGTCAGGGAGAACTGCTGTTAGGAAGGGACAGAGCGAGTGTAGAGCGAATTTGATCTCAAACCTTTCAGAGACCCAAAAGTCCTTTTAAGGACTATTGTTGGAGGTGGTAGCAAAATTTATTTTGGGGGAATTATTTTTTTGTGTCAGGGCGACCGTTAGTGACATTCATTTTCTGCATTCTACAAATGCATTAAACAAACTCTGCTTGCTGTGACCAGTGAGAAGCAAATCAGCACTGATATCTAGGCCGTGTGTGACATCTATATTTAATACAAATTGCATTTACAGTCAGTTTCTGTATTAAATAAACTCTGCTTGCTGTGACCAGTGAGAAGCAAATATACACTTATTTCTAGACAGTGTGTGAGGCCTATATTTAATCCAAATATCAGTGACATCCAGTGTCAATATGAAGAAGGTGAGTATTAAGGGACGGGGAAGTGGACGTGATTCTGATGGTTCACGCAGAGGCCGTGGCTCAGGGCGCGTTGCAAATGTGCCTGCTGCCAGAGCACAAGGAAAACAGTCATCCACGATACCTAGCTTCATGTCCCAGTTTGCAGGGCGTCGCAAGACAACACTCTTGAAGTCAGACCAGTGCAACCAGGTGGTCGGTTGGATTTCAGCAGATAATGCTTCCACTGGGTTAAGCACCACCCTGTCTTCCACCAAGTCCAGTCTCAGTAGCCAACAGTCTGGTCAACAACACAATCCTCACCCTGATCATCCTTCCTCCCACCATGTAGAGTCTGGCCAAACAAGCTGTACCAAATCCGGTACTCGGATGTTCCGAGGAGCTATTTTCACCCCCATCACTTAATTTGGCCCTCTCCCCAAGCACTCTTGAAGAGGGACATGAGATCTTGTGCCCTGATTCTCAACCTCTAGCGCCTTCACACTCACAAGATGATGTGTTTAAGTAGGTGGATGATGACGAGACACAGTTGCCATCAAGTCAAACACAATTACTGTCTGCAGAGGTTGATGAAGAGGATGATATACCGTTGTCAATCACTGAAGTTGTGTTGGGGTCAGCAAATGAGGAGGTTGATCGGAGTGGGGAAGTTGAAGAGGACTTGGTGGACGATGAGGTCACTGACCCAACATGGGAAGGCGGAAACGCGAGCGAGGACAGCAGTCCCCAGGGGGAGCGATCTGCAGCACCGCAACAGGCTGGAAGAGGCAGTGGGGTGGCAACAGGGAAAAGGTGGGCCACGCCAAACAGGCCCGCAAGTGTTCCACGGAGCACCCCCTTGCGGAAATCTCCCTTGCCAAGGGGTAGGTGTTCCGCGGTATGGCGCTTTTTTTAGGGAAAGTGCAGACGACAAAAGAATAGCAGTTTGCAACCTGTGCCACACCAAAATGAGCCAAGGTGTGAACAGTAGCAACCTCACCACCACCAGCATGATTGCAGCACCAGCCCCCAAAATAGTGCCAATAAAAAAAATTTGGATCAAAAAGGATAATATAGTCTAAAACCTAAATAATTGTAAAAAAAAGTTGACTTATTAGGTATCGCCGCGTCCGGAAGAATCTCCTCTATAAAAATACCCCATGACCCAACCCCCCAGATTAACACGGTAAAAAAAAAACGTGCAAAAAAAGAATTTTTTTGTCACCTTACATAACAAAAAGTTTAATAGCAAGCGATCAAAAAGTCATATAGCCCCCAAAATAGTGCCAATAAAACCGTCCTCTCATCCCGCAAAAAATGAGCCCCCACATAAGATAATTGGCTAAAAAAAAAAAAAAAAATGTCTCTTAGACGTAAGAGATACCAAAAAAAATTTTGTATCAAAAATGATAATATAGTCTAAAACCTAAATATTTGTAAAAAAAAGACTTATTAGGTATCGCTGCGTCCGTAAGAATCTCCATAAAAATAACCCATGATCCAACCCCCCAGATTAACACGGTCAAAAAATAATAATAAAAACGGTGCCAAAACCGCTATTTTTGGCACTTTTCCATTTCAATCCATTTTTTCCGGTAACAAAACAAGGGTTAACAACCAAACAAAAGTTAATATTTATTACCCTGATACTGCAGTTTACAGAAACGCCACATTTGTGGTCGTAAACTGCTGTATCAGTAAAAGGGAGGCCGCAAAAGGAAAGGACCAACATGGTTTCTGGAAGGCCGATTTTGATGGCCTTTTTTTTTTGACACCATGTCCCTTTTGAAGCTCCCCTGATGCCCCTCTAGAGTAAAAACTCCTTAAAAGTGACCCCATCTAAGAAACTACACCCCTCAAGGTAATCAAAACTGATTATACAAACTTTATTAACCCTTTAAGTGTTCAACAGTTAATGGCAAATGGAGATGAAATTTCAGAATTTCAATTTTTGGTAACCTTGCCTCACAAAAATGTAATATAGAGCAACCAAAAATCATATGTACCCTAAAAATAGTCCCAAAAAAAAACGCCACCTTATCCCGTAGTTTCCAAAATGGGGTCACTTTTAGGGAGTTTCTACTCCAGGGGTGCATCAGAGGGGTTGAAACAGGACAAGGTGCAAATAAACCGCTCCATAAAAATCAGCCCTCCAAAAACCACACGGCGCTCCGTTCCCTCTACGCCCCTCTGTGTGGCCGTACAGTAGTGTACGACCACATATGGGGTGTTTCTGTAAACGGAAGAGTCAGGGCAATAACGATACAGTCTTGTTTGGCTGTTAACCCTTGCTTTGTAAGGCCTCTTTCACACTTGCGTTGTTGGGATCCGGCATGCACTTCCGTTGCCGGAGGTGCCTGCCGGATCCGGAAAAACGCAAGTGTACTGAAAGCATTTGAAGACGGAACCGTCTTCCAAATGCTTTCAGTGTTACTATGGCACCCAGGACGCTATTAAGGTCCTGGTTGCATAGTAGGAGCGGGGAGCGGGGGAGCGGTATACTTACAGTCCGTGCGGCTCCCGGGGCGCTCCAGAATGACGTCAGAGCGCCCCATGCGCATGGATGACGTGATCCATGCAATCACGTGATCCATGCGCTTGGGGCGCCCTGACGTCACTCTGGAGCGCCCGGGGAGCCGCACGGACGGTAAGTACACTGCTCCCCCGCTCCCCACTACACTTTACCATGGCTGTCAGGACTTTAGCGTCCCGGCAGCCATGGTAACCACTCTGAAAAAGCTAAATGTCGGCTCCGGCAATGCGCCGAAACGACGTTTAGCTTAAGGCCGGATCCGGATCAATGCCTTCCAATGGGCATTAATTCCGGATCCGGCCTTGCGGCAAGTGTTCCGGATTTTTGGCCGGAGCAAAAAGCGCAGCATGCTGCGGTATTTTCTCCGGCCAACAAACGTTCCGTACCGGAACTGAAGACATCCTGATGCATCCTGAACGGATTACTCTCCATTCAGAATGCATTAGGATAATCCTGATCAGGATTCTTCCGGCATAGAGCCCCGACGACGGAACTCTATGCCGGAAGACAAGAACGCAGGTGTGAAAGAGCCCTTAGTGGAAAAAATGGGTTAAAAGGGAAAATTTGGTAAAAAAATTAAATTCTCAAATTTCATCCCCATTTGCCAATAACTCTTGTGCAACACCTAAAGGGTTAACGACAAATGAAAAATCTGTTTTGAATACCTTGAGGGGTGTAGTTTCTTAGATGGGGTCACTTTTAGGGAGTTTCTACTCTAGGGGTGCATCAGGGGGGCTCTACGCCCCGCCGTGTGGCCGTACAGTAGTGTACGACCACATATGGGGTGTTTCTGTAAACAGCAGAGTCAGGGCAATAAAGATACAGTCTTGTTTGGCTGTTAACCCTTGCTTTGTTAGTGGAAAAATTGGGTTAAAAGGGAAAATTTGGCAAAAAAATGAAATTCTCAAATTTCATCCCCATTTGCCAATAACTCTTGTGCAACACCTAAAGGGTTAACGAAGTTTGTAAAATCAGTTTAGAATACCTTGAGGGGTGTAGTTTCTAGAATGGGGTCATTTTTGGGTGGTTTCTATTATGTAAGCCTCGCAAAGTGACTTCAGACCTGTACTTTGGTTTTTGAAAATTTCTGAAAAATTTCAAGATTTGCTTCTAAACTTCTAAGCCTTGTAAAACAAAAAATTTAATATCATTCCCAAAATGATCCAAGCATGAAGTAGACATATGGGGAATGTAAAGTCATCACAATTTTTGGGGGTATTACTATGTATTACAGAAGTAGAGAAACTGAAACTTTGAAATTTGCTAATTTTTCAAAATGTTTGGTAAATTGAGTATTTTTTTTTATGCAAAAAAATTTACTTTTTTGACCCAATTTTAGCCGTGTCATGAAGTACATATGTGAAGAAAAAACAATCTCAGAACGGCCTGGGTAAGTAAAAGCGTTTTAAAGTTATCAGCACTTAAAGTGACACTGGTCAGATTTGCAAAAAATGGCCTGGTCCTTAAGGTGAAATAAGGCTGTGTCCCTAAGGGGTTAAAGTCATTTCCCTATCCTCATTTGTTTGCAGAGCACTTGCCATGCTCTTAACCACATTTTGATGCCATTTGCAGCCCTCTAGCCCTTTCCATGACATTTTTACAGCCATTTTAGTGCTCAAAAGTTCGGGTCCCCATTGACTTCAATGGGGTTCGGGTTCGGAGTCAAGTTCGGGTCAAGTTCGGGTCCCGAACTCGAACTTTTTTGTGAAGTTCGGCCGAACCTGTCGAACCCGAACATACAGGTGTCCGCTCAACTCTAATTGTATACTCATAATCCCGTGTATACAGCGATGGAGAAGGCAGAAATGGTAAATAAAATATCTCTGCCTTCTCTGTGGGCAGCTCTTGCAGCTGCACAATTAGCGTGCCGTTGCCATCTCTGCAATGTAAATGCAAACAGCCCGGACGTGAATAGTCAACTGGCCGTCAGCAAGTGGTTAAACAGAGCAATAACAATAATCCTATTTTAGTAAAAGAAAAAGCCTTGGGAAGAAGTCTTCTGTGTTTTACATTACAACAGTAACATATATTAGATTAAATAAAAAAAAATAAACTTCTGCAAGTCCAATTGACTTTTCCAGAATTGTGACAAATTGCCTATTTTCTAACACTGAGTGCTGTTATTCTTTTTAGGGCTTTTTAGACTATGTAGGAAAAACCGAGGGCATTTAAGGTTGGTGAGTGACATTTCAAAAGCTTTTAATAATCAAAAATAAACTTTGTAGAAAATAAGACACATTAGCGCTGGCGAACAACTTTCAGCCGTCTCTCCCTCTATGTTTTTATCTGTGTGACCTTTGTTTAGTTACACCTCTTTAGTGAACCGCAGATCCCCATGGAGCACAGTAGTATGTGCTGCTTAAATAACCTCTTTCCCATATATAATGACTATGAAGAACGGGGCTTCGGTTTCATTCAGAACTTTAATAATGTTATATTGCATGACGATGTTGTGGCATGACTTCTGCTTGCATTTGCTGATTATTACTGCCATTTTAAACATTTGCTTTTCTATTGTTTACTTTGATCTCTCTGCGCTGTGTATTAGCTCACAAAATAAATATTCAATCCCATCTGCAAATTTCACATAAAATGACATCTAAAAGGAAAAAAAATTACAAGGCTATGGCCAAAGAATAATAAGGTGATGTATGAACAAAAATAGCTTTTGTACATTGCTATTATTTTATTTTCAGGGGAATTGCTTTCAAAGCAAAATAAGGCTGAACACACAACTGCTATGGGAACCCAGTTTGGGGGGGGGGGGGGGTTGAGGAGACCCAGCACTTAACTCCTTTTTCCTCTTCCCTAGATGAAAATACTGCATTTCCTTACAGCCATCACTAGAGGGGGTTCAGTGCATGGAGATTATTACAGCTTCCATTGCAGTCAATGGTAACTGTATAAATTCCTAAGCACTGAACTACCCCTATTGGTGCTTTAATATATTATATAAAGGGAAGCAATCATTTAGAGGTGTATGGGGGAGATTTATCAATATATTTATGTCAGTTATGTCAGTTTTGTGGTGTAAATATATTGGGTGCCATATTTTTGCAGCACCTCTTCAAAATTTTCCAACAAAGAAGTTGAATAAAGTGGGTGAGGCCAAGGGCAACTTTTTAAAAAAATAAAATTGTAGATTTCTCAGATATCTAGGCCATTGGGCTGTGCATTATGCATTGCCTGAAAGTGATTGATGCATGCGTGCTGGGAAACTGGGTGGTTAAAGGTGGTCCATGCTATGTTTTGCTATACGACCCTATGAGATCTGTGTACGTCCCTGGTTTCATTCCCCATTCATTCCTCAGTTGCCAGTTATTCATATGACTTGTTTATTTCCATGCAAGTCTAATAACAATTGTGATGCATGAATAACAGAGAAGATAAAACTAAAAACTTGTTAAATTTAAAGTGGTTGACCAATCAAGACAACCATTCTCAAAATATCTTGCTAGGACATTTGGGCTCCTACTCGGCACACCTCTGTTTTTCACAGGACAAAGAGTGGCTCAGTGGGAACCATGCAATAATATATTTTCCACCTCCAGGGAACATGTGGATGCCCTGATGTGTTCCCCCAGTGATAACAGCTCATTGCCAGGGTTTTATTGTCCACCGGTATCCTCAAATCACTTTCAGTCTCAGTTTTTTCCATAATTTTAACAATTAAAGGAACCTTACACATTGATTATGCAGTTATGCCTGTGGGCAACAGATTATAGAGAAGGAGGGACTGAGAAGACTGAAGAATAGTTGTGTGGGAAAAGTTTCAATATGACTTGAATTTTTTCATTTACATGTTTTGCTCATTCTGGTCTTCGGAGTCCCATGGGTTGTCCTAGTGACTGATTGACAGCTATCTCTGTGCACAGTTATTAAGAAAAACAAAACAAAAGCAGCACCAGGTAAAAAAGTGGGTAAAATTCCTCAAAAGGACCACAACTCAGGGCCTCAGGAATATAAAAATTGAATAAGCAAGGCAGCACATCAAGAAGTTTTTAAATAAGTGGATCTTCTTCATTCATCCATATGAATGAGAAAGGTCCACTTTTCTCACAACTTTTTGATGTGCTGCCTCACTTTTTCACTTTTTTGCATGTACAGTTAGGGTAGGCTGTCAATCATTGATAAGACTGCCCACTGGATTCCTAATCCCGGAGTAAGCAGGAATTTCTGAAATGCAAGTTATAACAAATATATTCTGATAGATCTGCCCAGTTGCCCCTGCTCCATAACCTGCTGTCCACAGACTGTACATTGCGGTCAATGAGACAAGCTCTCTTTAACAGTCACATTAAAATTGGAAAAACCCTTGCAAAAATGTCACTTTTTTATTGTACATTTTTAATATGTGTCTGCAGTAAATGTTGTTGATGTACAACATGGGGGACACAATTGCATTTTTTACCCCTTAGTGACATAATTTATTTTAGCCTTAAGGACCAATAATATTTTCCTCCTTTATGTTACAGCAGTCCTAACTTTTAAATTTTTTCTTCTAAATAATTTTTTAATTTTGCGGGATTAGTTGTAGTTTTTTTTTTAGGAACTATGTATTTACAGTCGTGGACAAAAGTTTTGAAAATAACACAAATATTAGTTTTCACAAAGTTTGCTGCTAAACTGCTTTTAGATCTTTGTTTCAGTTGTTTCTGTGATGTAGTGAAATATAATTACACGCACTTCATACGTTTCAAAGGCTTTTATCGACAATTACATGACATTTATGCAAAGAGTCAGTATTTGCAGTGTTGGCCCTTCTTTTTCAGGACCTCTGCAATTTGACTGGGCATGCTCTCAATCAACTTCTGGGCCAATTCCTGACTGATAGCAACCCATTCTTTCATAATCACTTCTTGGAGTTTGTCAGAATTAGTGGGTTTTTGTTTGTCCACCCGCCTCTTGAGGATTGACCACAAGTTCTCAATGGGATTAAGATCTGGGGAGTTTCCAGGCCATGGACCCAAAATGTCAACGTTTTGGTCCCCGAGCCACTTAGTTATCACTTTTGCCTTATGGCACGGTGCTCCATCGTGCTGGAAAATGCATTGTTCTTCACCAAACTGTTGTTGGATTGTTGGAAGAAGTTGCTGTTGGAGGGTGTTTTGGTACCATTCTTTATTCATGGCTGTGTTTTGGGGCAAAATTGTGAGTGAGCCCACTCCCTTGGATGAGAAGCAACCCCACACATGAATGGTCTCAGGATGCTTTACTGTTGGCATGACACAGGACTGATGGTAGCGCTCACCTTTTCTTCTCCGGACAAGCCTTTTTCCAGATGCCCCAAACAATCGGAAAGAGGCTTCATCGGAGAATATGACTTTGCCCCAGTCCTTAGCAGCCCATTCACCATACTTTCTGCAGAAGATCAATCTGTCCCTGATGGTTTTTTTGGAGAGAAGTGGCTTCTTTGCTGCCCTTCTTGACACCAGGCCATCTTCCAAAAGTCTTCGCCTCACTGTGCATGCAGATGCGCTCACACCTGCCTGCTGCCATTCCTGAGCAAGCTCTGCACTGGTGGCACTCCGATCCCGCAGCTGAATCCTCTTTAGGAGACGATCCTGGTGCTTGCTGCACTTTCTTGGACGCCCTGAAGCCTTCTTAACAAGAATTGAACCTCTTTCCTTGAAGTTCTTGATGATCCTATAAATTGTTGATTGAGGTGCAAGCTTAGTAGCCACAATATCCTTGCCTGTGAAGCCATTTTTATGCAACGCAATGATGGCTGCACGCGTTTCTTTGCAGGTCACCATGGTTAACAATGGAAGAACAATGATTTCAAGCATCACCCTCCTTTTAACATGTCAAGTCTGCCATTTTAACCCAATCAGCCTGACATAATGATCTCCAGCCTTGTGCTCGTCAACATTCTCACCTGAGTTAACAAGATGATTACCGAAATGATCTCAGCAGGTCCTTTAATGACAGGAATGAAATGCAGTGGAAAGGTTTTTTTGGGATTAAGTTAATTTTCATGGCAAGGAAGGACTATGCAATTCATCTGATCACTCTTCATAACATTCTGGAGTATATGCAAATTGCTATTATAAAAACTTAAGCAGCAACTTTTCCAATTTCCAATATTTATGTAATTCTCAAAACTTTTGGCCACGACTGTAGTATAGTAAATAAATTTATTTTGTGGAATTTATTTACGGCGTTCACTGAGTGGAAAAAATGACATCATTTTATGTGGGTCAGTACGATGATGATAATGACACATTTCTATATATTTTTCTACTACTTTTTCTTTACTCCTGCAGGCTGTCAGCTCTCCAACTGCTCCCACTCCTCCTCCACACTGAAGGGATGGGGGGAGGGCAACTGCTTCGGCTACTCATATCTCTGTTTGTTAGCAGCTAGAGATATGTTGAAAGCTGGATATGTTTGTATTGTTTGAAAGCTGACATCCCAAGCCTTCAATCAATACCAGAATGACAGCATTATCTTCACTATGTGGGAAGATATCACTGTTAGAATATGGGATGCAATGAATACACCTGAAAGTCAAAGTAAAAGCAGGTTTTACCTGAAATTATTCCCGACTCAATTTCTAACAGTAATGCTCTAATTCTAACAAACTAACAATTTCTAACAGTAATGCTCTCATTTTGGTCTTGTATGAAAGCCTGAATGCCAGGTTTCAAAAGGGATGCCCTGCTTCTAGTTGCTACCAACCAGGAGATATCAACAGCTAAAGAAGCCCCCTCCCTTCCACTTCTGCCTGAGCCCAGCTTGGGCAGAACAGGTAAGTACTTTTCCAACAACCCCAGCTGGGCATGGGCAAAACGGTTAGGTGGTTAAACTTTATTTGACACTTCTCCATCCAAATCTCCAACTTTTCAGTCACACTGTAATAAAATACTATCCCCTGTTATGTAAATTACTCTGCCCATTTAGTATCATCTACAAATATTGCGTCTTTACTCAATGTACAAAATAGATAAAACAGGACTAAAACAATAACCTAAAGTTCATTGTACATTATCTAGCTAAAAAGATATAAGTAAAGCAAAAATGTTGCTCAATTATTTTTTCCAAATTCTCCCAATTATCTTTAGTCAACCAGACATTCTCCTTGACCTTCTTATCTTGTAGAACAGGTGTGACTCATAAACTTGGATCTGACAAGTACAAAGAGAAAGGCAAAAAGTCTAAAAAAAATAAACTCAAAAAATAAATTACCAGATAAATGGCAAGACAAGTCCAAGAAAGCAAATTCTGAAATTGGTATTACTCTGTGTGTTGTAGATGCAGAGAACAAAAGACTCTACAGAAGAAATGAAGCGTAACTATGAACGGAGAAAGAATGCAAGCGTGTGACTGATTATTTAAATGGACCTATGATTAATTCATTTTGTATTGATGCAAATAATCCTAACAGAGACCTCTGAGAGCTAATGTATTTTCTGTACTGTGGTTTCCTATTGATCTCTTCAAATGGTAGAGGAAAGCTATTTTCATAACATTAATAAAAGGATTACAAAACCAGGTCACATAGATGAAGAAGGCTGACTCAGCAGAAACACAGCTTGCATGACACAGAATGCAAAAATTAATTCACTTCAGCAAAACTAAATGCAAAGCTACTTCTTGCTGACTTTCTATTGGCATCATGCTGGACTAATAGAGACCCCTATGTGGGGAAAGCTTGCACATTTATTGTATGAATGTCACATAATCACAACCACTCCTGTATAATACAGCACATGCATTCACTGAGCAGATTGGAGTTGAAGCAAACAATTCTGAGTCTCACTGTTTCTATGTGGTGCACTTGAGAAAATGTGATAAGATCTGGAGACAAAGTGAAATGCCTTTAAATGCTCACATTTTATTTTCGGTTTATACACTGTTGTAGAAATATTAATAGTTGTAATCCGCTCGCATCAAACTTTGTGTAAGGAAAAAGGTAAATCCCTATTCCCTCAACCGCAGTCAGAGTCAAATACAGGTGTTACCATCTTGAATTCTGAGCAACATCTCTCCCTCCCCCCTGCCCAGTCTGTTTCTTTTATTTACTCACAAAAGGTGTAAAAGGGGCTGGCCCAAGACAAGGATACAGGAAGTGATGACATAGGAAGATGAGAACATAGCCAGCTAACAAACACATGTATACAATAACCACTGGAGCGAACTTTATCCAGTCTTGCTCAGTGATCAATGCCAGATAAAGTTACTATGATCCTCATGCATGTTTATTTACAGGACAACGTCATTATCTCCAGCGGCTGATCAGGCGCACTAGAGACAACAAACGCACGTTCCTTCAATATATTGTTCTCTTAACAAATGCATCCACGCCAAGCCAATAAATCTGCGTGGGGGCCCTAGCCGGCATCCATACATCAGCCAACAAAACACTGCTCTGCTGAACACATCAGTCTCCCCAGTGCTTAGCACATGGACCATTCGCCGACGGAGACCTGTGCGCCCAGCAGTTGTGACAGGACATACACGGGAAGATATCCACTCTAATGGTTTACCCTGACACTGAGAGACATGATGACAATACACAATATATTAAATACACATCCTAATTAAATTTCAACAACAACAAATTATTGGGTCTACTTTTTAGGAAAATTATGATTTGGAGTAGAGATAAAGGGGTATTCCTATCTGGGACATTGAAGGCATATTGTTAGGATATGTGGGGGATAGCTGGGGGTTCCAGGTCTGGGACCTGCTCTTATCTCCACAACAAGGCACCCAAAGAGAACAGTGAGCATCCACACATGAACGGCCACCCTCTGTTCATCAATATGGCAGTTCCGAAAATAGCTAAGCATTGGCTCAGCTATTTCTGGCAGTCCTATAGTGATGAATGGAGAAATGGCCGCACTTTCGTGATGCACTCTCCATTCACTCCTATAGGACTTTTGAAAATAGACAAGTCCGTTCACTCTGCTATTTTGGGAACTCCCACAGTGGTGAACAGTGGGATGTTGCACATGCGCGGTGTGCTTTCCTTCACTTTGGGGTCTCGATCTCTAGATAGAAGTGGGTCCCAGAGGTGGGACCAGCACCTATCTGACATTGATGGCATTATGCCTTCAATTTCCCAGATAGGAATACCCCTTTAATCCATATACAGTATTGCATATTACATTATTTTCGCAAAAAACAGTCATGTCAGATATGTCTCAGCTGATCTCAGTAGGGGATATTAGGGGCACTCCTGGCCACAACTAGTCTTAGGCTGGGTTCACATCTGCAATGGATGTTCCATTCAAGATTCCGTCAATAGCATGCAGCCCTAATTTTTCTGGTAAAATGATCACCACTAGAGATGAGCGAACATTTGGAAAGTTCGATTCGGCTGCTTTTTTTTTTTTTTCAAAAAAATTCATTTTGTGACGTTACTTTGTCACAAAGAGCATTTTTTTTGTAAGTAGTGGGTGCAATATAAGGGAGCAGCAACTGTGCCATGCCCCCATCATTGTACCCCTCAGATGCTGCGTTCATACATGATCACGGCATCAGAGAGTAATAATACAGTTTAAAATTAACAGAAAAAAAATTGTCATACTTACCACCTCCATTTGCTCGCGATGGTGCGGCCACCGCCATCTTGCTTGAAGATCTTGTGCACAGGATGTCGGCTGAGATCTTCAATTAAGATAACGGTGGCCGGCCCATCGCGAGCAAATGGAGGTAAGTATGATTTTTTTTTTGTGTTTTTTTTTCAATTCACTCATCTCTAATTACCACCATGAAGGAACCTAAATGACTCCATTATACTGTAAGAGAAACTTACACAGATCTCATAGGGGACCAAAGCAAAACTTAGTATGGCCCTCCTGCCCTACTCTTTTTCCTAGTACGCATGCATCAAACACTCCCAGGCTATGTGTAATGAAAAGTGCAACTCTCCAAATTTCAGACAAATGAACAATTATTTTACGTAATATAAATGTTTAATTAAAAAACATCTAATTAAAAAGTCACCCACCACCTCACCTACTATATCTGACCTCTGTGTCCGAAAAAGTGGAAGAGAAGTCTAAAGGGGTATTCCACAGAATAAGGGATAACTATTAGAGATGAGCAAATCGAAACTGACAAAGTGGAATTCGATCCGAATTAGTGTTGAGCGTGAATATTCGGCAGTGTTTAATCGCGAATTAGTGTTTAACCGCGAATATCGGCACTTCGAGAATTTGCAAATATTTAAAAAATAGCGCTATATATTCGTAAAATCGAATATTCATTTTATTTTTCACAGTAAACATGATCCTTCCCTGCTTCTAGCTTCTGGGCCATTGAGAAGGCTGCAAGAGCTTAGCAACTTCCATAGCAACCAATAGGAAAGTTGCCTACCCTTTACTATATAAGAGAACCTTCCCACAGCCATTTTGTGCTGTTTCATGTAGTTGTGAGCGAGAGAGGAGTGTCATCTTTGTGCTGTGCTGAATTCCTGTGACTTCTGATATCTCATATACAGTACAGACCAAAAGTTTGGACACACCTTCTCATTCAAAGAGTTTTCTTTATTTTCATGACTATGAAAATTGTAGATTCACACTGAAGGCATCAAAACTATGAATTAACACATGTGGAATTATATACATAACAAACAAGTGTGAAACAACTGAGAATGTCATATTCTAGGTTCTTCAAAGTAGCCACCTTTTGCTTGGATTACTGCTTTGCACACTCTTGGTATTCTCTTGATGAGCTTCAAGAGGTAGTCCCCTGAAATTGTTTTCATTTCACAGGTGTGCCCTGTCAGGTTTAATAAGTGGGATTTCTTGCCTTATAAATGGGGTTGGAACCATCAGTTGCGTTGAGGAGAAGTCAGGTGGATACACAGCTAATAGTCCTACTGAATAGACTGTTAGAATTTGTATTATGGCAAAAAAAAAGCAGCTAAGTAAAGAAAAACGAGTGGCCATCATTACTTTAAGAAATGAAGGTCAGTCAGTCAGCCGAAAAATTGGGAAAACTTTGAAAGTAAGGGCTATTTGACCATGAAGGAGAGTGATGGGGTGCTGCGCCAGATGACCTGGCCTCCACAGTCACCGGACCTGAATCCAATCGAGATGGTTTGGGGTGAGCTGGACTGCAGAGTGAAGGCAAAAGGGCCAACAAGTGCTAAGCATCTCTGGGAACTCCTTCAAGACTGTTGGAAAACCATTTCAGGGGACTACCTCTTGAAGCTCATCAAGAGAATGCCAAGAGTGTGCAAAGTAGTAATCAAAGCAAAAGGTGGCTACTTTGAAGAACCTAGAATATGACATATTTTCAGTTGTTTCACACTTGTTTGTTATGTATATAATTCCACATGTGTTAATTCATAGTTTTGATGCCTTCATAGTCATGAAAATAAAGAAAACTCTTTGAATGAGAAGGTGTGTCCAAACTTTTGGTCTGTACTGTATATACATATATATATTTTATTCTATTAATAAATACTCTATTATACACACCACATTTGCATCTGATATCCATTGTTTACATTACAATTCGTTAGTTAATAATATTTATGATTATATAGTTTGATAGTATAGTATAATGTTATTTAGTTGGTTAGTTAGTGCTAGTTCAGTAAAGTATAATTGTATTTAGTTGGTTAGTTTGTGATAGTTATGTAGAGTATAATGTTTTTAGTTGTTTAGTTTTTATGTAGATTAAATAGTTAGCGTCCAGTATTGTTGTTTTCTATTACTGTAGTGTGTGTTGTCCCCTCATTTTTGGCCCTTTGTTTTTGTACATGTTATGGATACAGAATTATATTGCTCTGTGCACATATTTACCCTCCTGGTGGGGGCTGGTTACAACCTCCTACTCTTCTTCCTCATCAGGAGCTGGGGGGGGGGGGGGTGAATGCAGCTGCAGAGAGGGACCAGCCTCTTCAGCCTCCACCTCCACCATTGCGCCAACATCAGGTGGTGGTGGATGATCTGCATGCTGGGAGGGTCCAGCATGCTCTTCCTCCTCCTCCTCCAATGCAGAGACCACAACCACTACCATATCCTCTGTAGAAGGCTCGAGCCATACAGAGGGAACTGGAACCCCTGTAATCACACAATGTTTAGAATTTAGACAAAAAACTCAGAACTCATAACAAATGCAAATTCACCCCTTAATGACTGGGTCATTTTTCTCCTTTCTGCCCAGGCCATTTTGAGCAAATCTGACATGTGTCACTTTATGTGGTAGTAACTTTAAAACGCTTCTCGTCACATATTGTATTTCATGACAGTGGAAAAATTCAGTCACAAAATTTCATTTGTATTTTTTAAAAAAGTGGAAAAAGTATGTGAACCCCTAGATTAATGACATCTCCAAGAGCTAATTGGAGTGAGGTGTCAGCCAACTGGAGTCCAATCAATGAGATGAGATTGGAGGTGTTTGTTACAGCTGCCCTGCCCTATAAAAAAATACACACCAGTTCTGGGTTTGCTTTTCACAAGAAGCATTGACTGATGTGAATGATGCCTCACACAAAAGAGCTCTCAGAAGACCTACGATTAATTGTTGACTTGCATAAAGCTGGAAAGGGTTATAAAAGTATCTCTAAAAGCCTTGCTGTTCATCAGTCCACGGTAAGAAAAATTGTCTATAAATGGAGAAAGTTCCTCACTGCTGCTACTCTCCCTAGGAGTGGCCGTCCTGTAAAGATGACTGCAAGAGCACAGCGCAAACTGCTCAATGAGGTGAAGAAGAATCCTAGAGTGTCAGCTAAAGACTTACAAAAGTCTCTGGCATATGCTAAAATCCCTGTTAGCGAATCTACGATACGCAAAACACTAAACAAGAATGGATTTCATGGGAAGATACCACAGAGGAAGCCACTGCTGTCCAAAAAAAACATTGCTGCACGTTTACAGTTTGCACAAGAGCACCTGGATGTTCCACAGCAGTACTGGCAAAATATTCTGTGGACAGATGAAACCAAAGTTGAGTTGTTTGGAAGAAACACCCAACACTATGTGTGGAGAAAAAGAGGCACAGCACAACAACATCAAAACCTCATCCCAACTGTGAAGTATGGTGGTGGGGGCATCATGGTTTGGGGCTGCTTTGCTACGTCAGGGCCTGGACGGATTGCTATCATCGAAGGAAAAATGAATTCCCAAGTTTATCAAGACATTTTTCAGGAGAACTTAAGACCATCTGTCCACCAGCTGAAGCTCAACAGAAGATGGGTGTTGCAACAGGACAACGACCCAAAGCATAGAAGTAAATCAACAACAGAATGGCTTAAACAGAAGAAAATACACCTTCTGGAGTGGCCCAGTCAGAGTCCTGACCTCAACCCGTTTTAGATGCTGTGGCATGACCTCAAAAAAGCGATTCACACCAGACATCCCAAGAATATTGCTGAACTGAAACAGTTCTGTAAAGAGGAATGGTCAAGAATTACTCCTGACCGTTGTGCACGTCTGATCTGCAACTACAGGAAACGTTTGGTTGAAGTTATTGCTGCCAAAGGAGGTTCAACCGGTTATTAAATCAAAGGGTTCACATACTTTTTCCACCTGCACTGTGAATGTTTACATGGTGTGTTCAATAAAAACATGGTAACATTTAATTCTTTGTGTGTTTAAGCAGACTGTGATTGTCTATTGTTGTGACTTAGATGAAGATCAGATCACATTTTATGACTAATTTGTGCAGAAATCCATATCATTCCAAAGGGTTCACATACTTCTTCTTGCAACTGTATATGTATATATATTGTGGGGATATACTCCGGTAGACAGGAGTGTGGGTGCAGTATAGAGGCAAATGGAGTCCAGGTAACGAAGCAAAAGAGCGTTTATTTCACACTTGCTCAAACAGAAAAAGCAAAACAGTCACTTGGTGTTCGTTCACACACAAAATAACACAGAGTTTCACCTGGCTCCTTTACTTGAATGAGTCCTGTCCTGGCCGATCGCACAGCCACATAAAGTATTCTCACAGGATGCTGGGTGCTCTGTACGCCTGTGTCGGGGTCCAGGCCTCAGCTCCACACACTGCAGAAACCACCCAGAGTCACAGAGATTTCCCTTCCTTCTCCTCCCAGCTGAGGTTGCTGCCTGGGAATTTAAATCCCAGCTCCAAAACCTGGTTTTGGAACGTGGGGAGTAGGCACCTGCCCAACTCTTTACCTACTCCCAATAAAAGCCGGCCCGGATTGGCTTTGCAGCCATACTAAGTATTAAAGGTGTCAACAGCTTCTGCTGTTAACACACAAAACCCGTCTCTTACCTCACCGAGGCCAGGAACCTCGGTGACACGTATCTGCCATCCATTACGGTACCCTGCACCTAACCACAATATATATATATTTCTGTGTTTGTAAAACACATGAAATCAGCCGGTTACATCATACATCTGTACCTCGCTGTGTGTATAAATATATATATATATATATATATATATATATATATATATACTTATAGTGAGGTAGAGATGTATGATGTCACCAGCTGATTTTCTACATGTCACACCAGTTAATAAGGGAGTGAAGAAATGCAAATGAGCTCTTAACAAGCTTTGCCTTTAATGCCACCAGATGTAAGGCAGCTATCCTATAAGTCAATATTCAGCTCTTAAAATAAGCCTTGAGACATGACTTGGATATTAAATAAGCCAGCACCTCATCTGCAGACAGCTGTTTTGGGGTGACATGTAGCAAATCAGCTGGTTACATCATACATCTCTACCTCACCATGAGTATATATATATATATATTTATACACACAGCGAGGTACAGATGTATGATGTAACCGGCTGATTTCATGCGTTTTTTATGAAATACTTATTTTCATAACTGTATATATATACATTACAGAGTGTTGGCGAGAGATACAAAAGTAATGTAAGCATTGTACCTGGGCATTTTCTGTCACGGATCTCTCTGATCTGCTTCGAATTCCTCCTCTTCAAATCCGACAATTTTTTTTATATGGCCATCCTAGGGTGATTGCCTTTAAACTTCCTCTTGAGCTTGGAATAGATCTCACTCACAAAGGCCTGCTTCTCAGCGTGGACCCGGGTCCGGTCATAGCCCCGCTCCAACATGCGCTGCATGATAAAGATGCAAGCATATAATCCCAATTTTTTTTAATGCAAGTATTGTAAATAATGTCCTCAGCAAAACATCAAAAAGTATTTTTGTCTTTGAAGGGGAATATTAGATTCAGGCCGAATGCACACGGCCGTGTTCCGCAGCCGAGAGCGGTCCGTGGTATGCAGGGCTGGATTCCTGTTCAGAGCAGGAGCGCACGGTGTCATTGGTTGCTATGACACCGTGCGCTTCATGCCGCCGCTGGTGTACAGTAATACACTCGTATAGTGTATTACTGTAGTGCAGCGGCGGCATGAAGACCACAGCGTCATAGCAACCAATGACGCAGTGCGCTCCTGCTCTGAACAGGAATCCAGCCCGGCATACCACGGACCGCTCTCGGCCGCGGAACACGGCCGTGTGCATTCGGTCTTAATGTTACCGTTATAAGATCGGATTGTATTGTGATTGTATGTGTGTGGGGTCTGAGCAATCGGATATTGGCCAGCTGAGCAGAGATGTACCTGTCTAGTGAAGTGACTGTACGGTATGGGGTGTAAAGCTGGTTCACCTCCCCGTGGTGCACCCTGGGTAACTCTAAATGAACCAGCAAATACTGACGGTCAGACAAAGAAAGCTTCTCCTGAGTCCTGAGCAACAGGACACAAACTCTAATTTATAGATTGTGTTTGTGTGTGTGTGTGTGTGGGGGGTATAAAGTCTGCGGCAGGAAAATGGATGTGCAATGTGCATGTGAGAGATATTTCTCTGCTGTCCATACATACATGCTACTGACATAGTGCTGTGATGTTACAACAATACTTAGTGCACCAATCAGTAATATCTACTTAGACCTGATAAAAAGTGAAGTTATATGTATCGTGACAAAAAAAATTGATCATAAGTGGCGATTTTCGCAATCACAAATATTTTATAACACTCTATCTGCATATAAAGCGATTGGTCTGACATGCATGTGAAATGTAATTAAATACTCTGGTGTCATGTGAAATTACTTACAGTGATCAGGAGTTCTTCCTCACTGTCTCGAAAATTGCTTCCGACCATATTTTCCAATCGCCTCAAACTTCGGGGAGTTCGAAAACAGTTTCTAGGCCACGCCCATTTTTGCGCATGCATATTAAGCAAACTTTACATTGCGATTTTAGTAATGAAAATTAAAATGTGAACAAAGATAGCGAATTCGCAAATTCACGAATATATGACGAACATTCGGCCATATATTCACAAAATATCGTGAAATCGAATATTGCCCTGCCAATCAACACTAATCCAAATTTCCTCACGCTTCACGGTAGCAAATTGCATTTTTTCCTAAAATGGCTGCTACACGTGTGAGGACATGGAGCAAGGAACTCTGGGAAGGCGGGATACCCCAAAATGCCATGCATGCAGCCAATCAGCAGCCAGCCCTGTGATGTCACAGCCCTATAAATAGCCTCAGCCATCTTGGATTCTGCCATTTTCCAGTGTACTTAGTGCAAGGAGAGATGTCAGCAGGCGCTAGGGACAGTGCTAGGACAGACTTTATTGTGCTAAAAAAAAACTATTTACAAGTGCAGGGAAAGATTATTCAAGGTGTAGGGAAAGGATGGGGAGGAATCATTCCACAGCATTTATGTTAAACAGGGTTCAGTAGGGGAGGTTACAGCCTGGGTAATAGGAGCAATCCTATTACACCTTGCTGCACTAACTGGGCACCTAAATTGCAATTATACAGCCCTGTAATTCCAGCAAACCGTTCTTGTTATTGAGGTGTTACAGCCATTGACAGGGTTTATTGCAAGGAATGTCTTTATTGCCCTTGTGCGGTGCAGTTCTAAAGCATTTTTGGCTTGAATTAGTGGGGAAAAAAGGGCTTATTTGCCGTTGTGTGGTGAAGTGCTAAAATTACAGCCCTTTTTGTCATGTAATAGTGGCAAAATAAAAATATATTTGCTGTTCAGAGGTGCAGTTATATGTTCTAAAGCCCTTTTTTGCGTGTATTAGTGACACAAAAAAAGTATTTGCAGTCGTGTGGTGAAGTTAGAAAATTACAGCCCTTTTTGGTGTGTATTAGTGGAAAAAAAGGGCTTTTTAGCCATTGTGTGGTGAAGTGAGAAAATTGCTGACTTTTTTGGGGTGTTTTAATATCCTTTTTATTTATTTATCTGATCTATCAGTGTCAGACAGAGAAGTGCCAGGCCCTGCACAGGGGAGTGGCAGAGGCATAAATGTTTCTGGCACAAGCAGATGTCGCAGCAGAGTAAGGGGCTATGGCAGCAGGAGTCGCATGCGAGAGGCCTGAGCTCCCGGTGTCATCTAGCGGTCGTCTCTTGACCATCAACCCAGCAGTTCTTGAATGGTTGATGTGGAAAAAGCGGACATAGGGGGTACCAAACATCGGTTGCGCCAAAGTGTACTATCGACACCACGTAGAGGTACGTTCCCCTGCCTGCATTGTCTCCAATGTTCGCATATCATAAAGGGCCCTACATTTTACCATCTACATACTGGACATCCGTTTGAAGTTTTTTTTACATGCGAGTCCTCAAATGTCATTTATCTTATCAAATGCCCTTGTGGTCTGCTGTACATTGGTGAGACAATGCAGGCAGTGAGGGACAGAATTAATAAACACAAATCAACTATTAGAACCAAAAATCTGTTATTACCCATACCAAGCCATTTTGAAAAATGTAGACACTCTATTACCCAGCTGAAATGTCAGGTTCTAGAACAGGTGACTAGACCACGGAGGGGGGGTGACATCAAAAGAATTTTGTTACGGAGGGAAGCCTTTTGGATCCACACGTTGGACACATTACACCCTAGAGGCCTCAATAGGGAATATGAGGTCATGCATTTGTAAAGAAACAATTCTGTTACGCGTTTACAATATATGTATCATTTATTTTTCAGACATCGAATATCTGAACATGCATAAGAAAATTGGATACAATATGTAAGATAGAATATGTATCCAAGTGTTTTTTGCTTTTTGGTTTGTTCACTTCATATTGATTGCACCTGTCTTTTTGTGGCCACTCCCTTTATGGGATGGACCTCCTGCCCCTGTGGGTGGTGACTATAGTATATATAGCTTGTTAGAATTACTTTTGGATATACCTGTTGATGAAGGCACATCGCCGAAACGCATCCTGGTTATAGGACTATTTCCGTTTATGGAATAAAAAGATACCTGATTTGCATCAAGACACGTCTTCTGGGAATCCTTTCTTATAATAGTTCTTGAATGGTTGACTCTGTCATCTCTGTTTTGGATCCACTCCTGTTTTTTTTGGCATTAGCAATACTAATGGATTACTGACCAAATGTTAACCGAGTGAAAGCGGATGCTCAACAGACAGGATCCGTTTTTTGGGGGTTATTGTTCTGACGGATCAGAGGAAGGGCAAAATAATCTGTGACGTTAATACAAACTTACTGCTGCCACCCACTGCACTCTGTCGGGGGGCTCTACTTGTATATGCGTTTAATAGAACAGGTTCTGTAGATATTTTTGTGGAATAAGCTGACAACGGTGTAAAAAGAGTGCGCTTCTTCTTGGCACTAAATTTACCTGAAAGGCTGAGTTCATACGTGAGTTATTTGGTCAGTTTTGGCCCAAATAAGTGAAGTGTGCAGTGATTCTAAGAGCGACGCCTGTCATCTGCATGTCATATGGACAGTATTATTTCACTACCAAAGCAGACTCCCTATGCGTGTTCTACACCAATAGACGTTTTTAACATGAGTCTCCACGAATAAATCGGATCAAAGCCAACTTTTTTCCAAAAATTTTGCGAACCGGCCGAATCGAATTTTTGCAAAATTCACTCATCTCTAATAATAATCTATTTTATGCACTTTATCATAGATGGTTCCAATATCTATAATTCTGTGTAGATGTATCTGCTCTATTTGCACTGTTTTGGTCATGCAATTTTTAAGATCATAATTGGTTCATGCACTTTATGATCTTTTTATTGTCGGCCCTCTTGGGGCATCCTTCTTTTCCTTAGCATTTTGTCATATGGATTGCAGCATTTTTAATCATTTATCTAACATGCATGTGCACTTTAATTGGTTTCTGGTTGGATATATAATCATGGATATTATATACATTTTTTTCATCCTTTTACTTTGTTAAGTGGTATGGTTTGTATAAGTAATGAACTTTTTCACAGGTCCCTTTCCCTCACTCACTCTTTGGTCGTGTTCATGCATCTAATTTTGTGTTGTACCACTACTACAGTGTTCATTTTAGGACATGGTCAGATATGATAGTCAAGTATCAGAATAATGTCAATGTGAGGCAAAATACTCATCCTGATACCGACACCTTTGTCAACTGTTTGAACCCAAGGATACTGCATGAGAGTCAGACACCCCACCAGTGAGCTACAGGCCTGCCTTTCTAGTGATTTTCTCTAGCTTTGTGATTCAACAGACAAATATACAGTAAACCTAAAAGTCATTGTGATGCTGACCAGTGAGGAAAGTCACACATCAAAGTCACACATCACTTGAATTTGTCTCTAGGGCTTAAAAAAGGGGTATTGATCCCAGGAATATTCCATAGGAGGCAACTACCTTACCAGTGAGCTATAGGTTTGCCTAACATAAAGGACAAGCTTTACATTAAAGGGCTACTTGGATTTAGAAAGCTGGGGTTTCACACAGCGTAAAAATTTAACTGAAACCAGCCTAAAAAGCCATACCAAAATCAATAATGAAAATACATGTTTTACATTTGGATTTTGTTGTGAGTTTTGGTGTTGGTGTAGCCATGGAATTCGTGACATTTTTGTAACAGATATTATCGACAGACACATTGACTAAGGGGTCATGCACACGACTGTTGGATGTTTTGCGGTCCGCAAATTGGGGATCTGCAATACCAGCCTTGTGTATTCCGCATTTTGCGGAGTGGAATGGCCGGCCCCTAAGAGAACAATCCTATCCTTGTCTGTATGTTCTATTTTTTTTGTGGAACGGCCATGCAGACATACGGACATGGAATGCACACAGAGTCATTTCCGGACATGGAAGAAAATACGTTGGTGTGCATGAACCCTAAGGCCCCTTTCACACGAGAGAGTTTTCCGCGCGGGTGCAATGCGTGACGTGAACGCATTGCACCCGCACTGAATCCGGACCCATTCATTTCTATGGTGCTGTGCACATGAGCGGTGATTTTCACGCATCACTTGTGCGTTGCGTGAAAATCGCAGCATGTTCTATATTCTGCATTTTTCACGCAACGCAGGCCCCATAGAATTGAATGGGGCTGTGTGAAAATCGCAAGCATCCACAAGCAAGTGCGGATGCGGTGCGATTTTCATGCACGGTTGCTAGGAGACGATCGGGATGGGGACCCGATCATTATTATTTTCCCTTATAACATGGTTATAAGGGAAAATAATAGCATTCTTAATACAGAATGCATAGTACAATAGGGCTGGAGGGGTTAAAAAAATAAATAAATAATATAACTCACCTTAATCCACTTGATCGCGCAGCCCGGCTTCTCTTCTGTCTTCTTTGCTGTGCACAGGGAAAGGACCTTTGATGACGTCACTGTGCTCATCACATGGTCCGTCACATGATCCACCACCATGGTAAAATATAATGTGATGGACCATGTGATGAGCGCAGTGACGCCATCAATGGTCCTATCCCTCAAGAAAGAAGACAGAAGAGATGCCGGCTGCGCGAACAAGTGGATTAAGGTGAGTTAATTTTTTTATATTTTTTTTAACCCCTCCAGCCCTATTGTACTTTGCATTCTGTATTCAGAATGCTATTATTTTCCATTATAGCCATGTTATAAGGGGAAATAATACAATATACACAACCTTGAACCCAAACCTGAACTTCAGTGAAGAAGTTCGGGTCTGGGTACCACATTCAGTTTTTTATCACACGCGTGCAAAACGCATTGCACCCGCGCGATAAAAACTGAACAATGGAACGTAATCACAGTCAAAACTGACTGCAATTGCGTACCTACTCGCGCGGGTTTGCCGCCACGCATCCGGACCTTATCCGGACACGCTCTTCTGCAAGGGGCCTAATACAGTATTTTACTTTGGAGTTTTTGTGCAGAATCTGCAACTCAAATTCTGTAACAAATCCACAATGTATAACTCCAGCCTAAGAAAATCTAAAACACTGAAAATATTTCAATTTTGCAACTGGCAGGACAGAGACACGGTGGTAGAATTTTATCACTTTGTACGTGTTTTGCTCGACTTCCTAGTTCCTACAATTTATCTACAGTAGATCTGATACCTTCTTCTGTGGATTCAAATATGTGCCATAGCGTTAGCTATATGCAAACATCTCCTCCACAGATGGGAAAAAAGACTGAATAAGACATAACATGCAAACCAAACAAATGTTTCTCGCTGATCTTGTGGTGTCTTAACACTAAATAATGTATACGTCCCAGCAGTAGGCTGAAGATAACACACACTGAATGATTTCAGAAGGCTGTAACCTTCGGTAACATCACCTCAATGAATATTTCATCATCGGTGTTGACAACGTTCGGAAATGAAAACAAAAGGTGCATGATAAGTAAGTGTTAATATCAACACTAATGTCGTCGGGATAGCACTTCTCTAGGGATCTGTAGTGTTATCTACCAAGGAACACATCTCCTTCCTATTGTAGGAGCGTTGACCACATTTATTTCATCTACTTTAAGGGTTTAGGCAGTGTCCTTTTGTGTTTCCAAACCAGATGTGTATCTAAGGATTTCTCTGATATTTGCTAATGTAGGTCTACAATAAGGTCTTATGCACATTGCCTATCCGTATTTCGGTCTGCAAAAAACAGATCCGTAAAATCTTCTTCTTCTATGGACATTTCTTATTTTTCTCACTCCCATTAATAGAAAGGGCTATTCCCAACACAAATAGATCCTGGTCTACAATTTTGGAACTGTCATGCGGATCCACAAAAAATATGAATTTGCGCATGACCCCATATAAATGAATAGGTCAGCATGCTGTCCACAAAAATAAGGATAACAAACAGATGAAAAATGTGGTCGTGTCTATGAGGCCTTGCAAGTATTTGTTTCATAACAAAAACAGGATTCTAACAGCACAATTATAATTAGTATTTTTATTTGTGGCGATTGTAAGGCTGTGTGCAAGAGCAGACAGAATTATCAGTAGCCCAACCACATAAAAGAGCAGGATTACAGTATAGTGTGGTACAATGACTACTAAACGGGGTCATATTATCCACCATAGTACTATAGGATCCCCTAGAGAGTTAAAGGGAACCTGTCACCTCCCAAAACCATCCCAAGCCACCAGCAGTACCTGTATGTAGCCAGCAGTGTGTTTCTGATGATGCCTTTCCTCCTAAAGGCAGATGCAGCAAAAGTACTGAAAACGTTGTTTTATCCCCTGCCCGGTGCGCTTCTCCACACATGCTTGAAGTCAAGGGGGCAGCGGCCTCCTTGCTTCAAGTCACGATAACCGCTCCCCCTTCCCTGCCCCTTCGCTGTGACAACGTTTTCAGTACTTTTGCTGCATCGGCCTTCAAGAAGAAAGGCATCATCAGAAACACTCTGCTGGCTACACGCAGGTACTGCTGGCGGCTTGGGATGGTTTTGGGAGGTGACAGATTCCCCTTAAAGCTCTGACACAATAATGGGACCCTAATGTGCAGCAGGAGACAACCCCATTTGGAGCTGACTTTAGAGCTTGCCACAATATAATGTGAACTGCTACAATATAATATATGCAACATGACCAATGATAACAACAATGCTTCTAATGCATTTTCACTAATATCCTCTAAAGTAGGGTTGCTCAACTCCAGTCCTCAGGGCTCACCTGTCGGTGATGTTTTCAGGATTTCCTTAGAATTGAGCAGGTGATGTAATTAGTGTCAATGCATCAGGACTTACCACAGGTATTCATTCTGTGGGATATTCTCAAACAGTAGCGTGGGTTGCCAGCACCCAGGGCAAGCCATGTGTTGCGCCCCCCCAACCCGTGGACATGCCCCTTTTTACCGATAATGTAGTATATGTCACCTGCAGTCCTATGTAAAACCACAGATAACATCGTGATAACTCTCTGAGTACAGATAATGTAGTAGATGGGTGTGAGGCCCCAGAATTCAGAACACGCACAGTGTGACCTGAAGTCTGGGGCCAGGATGCAGCAGGGTGGGCCATATTCTCAATCCACCCCCCAACCCTACTGTGAAACAAATATGTGGATGGACATTGATATATAGAGTACTACATACCTCACCCATCCAGTGACATCTCATGTGATGTAGATTTTCCTCAACATCTTCATTCGGAGATAAGACCTCCATGATACCTTCTTTCAGCCGCCTCTCGTCTCTACAGAGTTTCACAGAAAATGTTTTTAGATTCCTCTTATCATCCTTTACTATCATCCTCTACTATCCTCTACTATCATTATACACAGGGGGCCATTATACACTAAACAAAAATATAAACGCAACACTTTCAGTTTTGCTCCCATTTTGCATGAGCTGAACTCAAAGATCTGAAACATTTTCTACATTCACAAAAGAACCATTACGCTCAAATATTGTTCAAAAATCTGTCTAAATCTGGGTTAGTGAGCACTTCTCCTTTGCCGAGATAATCCATCCCACCTCACAGGTGTGGCATATCAAGGTGCTGATTAGACAGCATGAATATTGCACAGGTGAGCCTTAGACTGCCCACAATAAACGTCCACTCTGAAATGTGCAGTTTGATCACACAGCACAATGCCACAGATATCGCAGCGTTTGAGGGAGCGTGCAATTGGCATGCTGACTGCAGGGATGTCTACCAGAGCTGTTGCCCGTGCAATAAATGTTCATTTCTCTACCATAAGCCGTCTCTATTTCAGAGAATCTGGCAGTACATCCAACCGGCCTCACAACTGCAGACCACATGTAACCACACCAGCCCAGGACCTCCACATCCAGCATGCTCAGCTCCATGATCGTCTGAGACCTGCCACCCGTACAGCTGCAGCAACAATCGGTTTGCACGACCAAAGAATTTCTGCACAAACTGTCAGAAACCATCTCAGAGAAGCTCATCTGCATACTCGTCGTCCTCATCGGGGTCTGGACCTGACTAGAGTTGAGCAGACACCTGGATGTTCGGGTTCGACGGGTTCAGCCGAACTTCGGAAAAAAGTTCGAGTTCGGGACCCGAACTTGAACCCGAACCCCATTGAAGTCAATGGGGACCCAAACTTTTGAGCACTAAAATGGCTGTAAAAATGTCATGGAAAGGGCTAGAGGGCTGCAAATGGCGTCAAAATGTGGTTAAGAGCAAGGCAATTCCTCTGAAAACAAATGTGGATAGGGAAATGACTTAAAATAACATAAAATACGTAAAAATAAAAAATAATAATCTTGATCTAGGAGGACCAGGTCTATATGAAGAAGGAGATTGAGGAGGCAGTGGATGTGGCGGTGTAGGTGGAAGTGGCGGTGGAGGAGGAGGAGGTAGCCTACACGGCTTTTTGGTTTTAAATTTATTTATATTTTTTCAAATTAGGGTACACCCCAAAACATTGGTAAAAATAACCCTCCAGTCATGCTAAACACACGTTCAGACAATACACCGGCTGCAGGGCAGGCCAGCACCTCCAAGGGGTAAAGGGCAAGCTCAGGCCATGTGCCTAATTTGGAGACCCAGAAGTTGCAGGGGCTGACCCCTGTCAGTTAGTTGGTTTAGGCGTGTGCATACTTACTGCCCCACCCACCATGTCACACGTCCAAGTGATGTTCACGATCTAATTTGATATCTGTGTGGCGAAACTGACCTCGCCACTGGGTTTTGGAGGGGCCTGTTTGCCACTGCCTCTTGCCTCAGGATTATGGCCCATATACTAACTTTGGAGGAGAAGACAGACCGGCCGCACAGCCTAAATCTGTGGAACTGTTTTGGGCAGGAAAGCCATGCTTGCGGTCGGCAAAATGTGACTTCCATGGAATTCAGGAACCCCTGCTCGGATCTGGGTGATTTTTGGATATGTTGTTCACCCAGATCAGAGCTATCCATGGATGTATACATTATGGGGATATGTGGGGTTTTGAGGTGTTTACTGTGTTTGGGGAAAAAGGTGTGTTTTCTGCCTGTGAGTGATTGTTAGCCCATTATGTTTGGTAATTGTATCACAGGCAGAGCCCAATGTGTTTTGATAATTGTATTTTGTTAATTACATCACAGACCATACCATTATGTTTGTTAATTGCGTCACAGACCATGCCATTGTGTTAGTTAATTGCGTCACAGACAATGCCATTGTGTTTGTTAATTGCATCACAGACAATGCCATTGTGTTTGTTGAATAGGGTTAGTTTTGTGTTTAAACCGTAAAGCTGTAAAGGATTGGCTGCTATCTCATGTCCTCAGTTCCCAACCAGGTCCACAGGGGTGGTACCCTTGTTGGAAAATGTGTATATAAGTCAATGCTTGTGTGTTCAATAAAGAGTTCCTGTTTTACATTCAACATAGAGCCTCGTCTCATGTGTGTGGGGATTGCTATACACTGAATATTTGCTATACTCCCCTGGCTATAACCCCTAGCTCTTGTAAGAGCTGTTCCTGTTCCTTGTTCCTGTGGTGGTATCAGTGTCGAGCGGAGTGCTTGGAGTCCTTGGGAGGCACTGGGAGCATCCATCAACGGAGGTACCCAGTCAAGGTGCCAGGAGATCCGTTACAATCTGCTCTATCAACTTTCGATGTTCTTTTATGCGCCTACCATGGTGATTACGAGTGGCGGGGAATCAGGGTTTCAGGCCGGAGAGGGAGCGTGAGAAAAAGAGACCAAATTTAAGGGAGATAAATTTATTTAAAAAAATTGGGATCAAGAAGAAATGTGGGAAAAGTTATTGAGGCGCAAATGTGGGACAAATTACAGAAGCCCAATTGTGGGCCAAAAGAGTCAAGCGGAATTGTGGGAAAAGTTATTGAGGCGCAAATGTTGGCCAAAAGAGTACAGCGGAAATGTGGGACAAAGTATTCAAGCTTAAATGTGGTACAACTTGCTTAAGTTTAAGCATTGAATCAAAGGAGGTGGCGCGCATCAATTAAAGAAGCATTTCAGAAATTTTATTCCCTGTCACCTATGCAAAGCAGGGGTTTATTCACGTCTAAAATTGTATAATGTCAACCCAAGAATGTAACAGAAAAATTACAGAAATTAATTAACCTGTCTACGTGGTAGAGCAGGGGTCTATGACAGAAAACAATTGTTTATTGTCACCAGAAAATGTGTCAAGCTGTCAACTGCCAATTTTTTTTTTTTTACCGGTCTACTAGGTATAGCAGTGGTACTTCACACCAAAAAATTGCTGAATTTCACCAGAAAATGTAACTGACAATTTTTTTTTTTTTTGTTAACCGGCCTACTAGGTAAAGCAGTGGTACATCACACCCAAAAATTTGTGAATTTCACCAAAAATGCAAGAGACAAATTGTTTTATTGTTTAACCCATCTACTAGGTATAGCAGTGGTACTTCACACCCAAAAATTGTTAAATTTCAACTGAAAATGTAACTGACAAATATATATTTTTTGTTAACCGGCCTTCTAGGTATAGCAGTGGTACTATACACCCAAAAATTGGTGAATTTCACCAGAAAATGTTAATGACAATTTTTTTTTTTTTTAACCGTCATACTAGGTATAGCAGTGGTACTATACACCCAAAAATTGGTGAATTTCATCTGAAAAATTATAATGACAATTTTTTATTTTTTTTTAACCGTCCTATTAGGTAGAGCATTAGTACTAAACACCCAAAAATTGGTGAATTTCAACAGAAAATGTAAATTACAAAGTAGTGAAATGATATAAAATAAAACACGTACAAAAAAAAATAATGGATTTATGAGGTTGAGTTCCATATGGAGTAGGAGTTTGAGGAGGCGTTGGATGTAGCGGAGTAGGTGTAAGCAGCGGTGGAGGAGGACGAGATAGCCAACACAGGTTTTTGGTTTCAATTTAATTTTGTAAAATTAAGGTACACTACAAAAGAGTGTGAAATATCCAAAATACAAACATGAGCAATTGCACTGCAGTATAACAATGGCTGCTTAGTGCCGGTATACATGTCTATTCTGCACAAGGTACGGACAAGTCCTGAGGGATCCATGCCTGGTTCATTTTAATGAACATTGGCTGTGGACAGGCGGCTGCGCTTGTCTGTGATGACGCCCCCTGCCGTGCAAAACACACGTTCAGACAATACACTGGCTGCAGGGCAGGCCAGCACTTCCAAGGGGTAAAGGGCAAGCTCAGGCCATGTGCACAATTTGGAGACCCAGAAGTTGAAGGGGGCAGACCCGTCATTCAGTACGTGTAGACGTGTGCACACATACTGCTCCACCATGTTGGTGAAATGCTGCCTCCTGCTAAGATGTTCCATATCAGCTGGTGGTGCTGGATGTTGTGGCGTGCTGACAAAGCTTTTCCACATTTTGGTCATGCTAACCCTGCCTTCTGAGGTGCTGGCGGTGCCCCAGCTGTGTTGGCGACCTCTTCCTCGTCCTCTGCCTCCGCCTTGTGCTTCCACTGTGCCCCCGCTCCAGTGACGGAATTAAAGACGGTACGTTGTCCTTGTAACGGGGATCCAGCAGCGTGGCCACCCCGTAATCAGCACAAGTTAGAATGTGGGCAACTCGGTGGTCGTTGCGGAGACACTGCAGCATGTAATCGCTCATGTGTGCCAGAGGCAACGAAAAGCTGTCCTCTGTGGGAGGTGTATCGTCTGTGTCCTCTGTATCCCCCCATCCATGCACCAGTGATGGCCATGAGCTGGTCTGGGTGCCACTCTGCTGTGAACATGGTTCCTCCTCCTGCATCTCCTCCTCCTCCTCCTTATCCTCCAGAACTGTGCCCTGGCTGGACAATTGTGTACCTTGGGTTTGTGGGTGCAGGAACCCACCCTCGGAGCCACTTGGGAATGACTGGCCGGAAACCCTACAAAATGATCCCCCTTCCTCGTCCTCCTCCTTCCATCATCGCCAGGAGCGTTTTTTCAAGGAGGCATAGAAGTGGGATAGTAACACTGAGAACTGCGTTATCGGCACTGGCCATGTTGGTGGAGTACCAAAAAAAAAGCGCAACAAAGAACACAGTCATTGGTGGTGAAGTGGTGCTGTTCCGCCGAGCGACTCACTCGTGCGTGCTGCAGCTGAAACTCCACTATCGCCTGCTGCTGCTCGCACAGTCTGGCCAGTATGTGCAAGGTGGAGTTCCACCTTGTGGGCACGTCACATATGAGGCGGTGAGCAGGTAGGCCGAAGTTACGCTGCAGCTCTGACAGGCGAGCAGCAGCAGGGTGAGAACGCCGAAAGCGCGCACAGTTGGCCCGCACTTTATGCAGCAGCTCTGACATGTCGGGGTAATTTTTAAGGAATCTCTGCACATTTTAAGGAATTTCTGCACATTTTAAGGAACTGCCTGCTGTCGTTTACCCCTGGCTGTGCTGAAGTTGGTGGTGAAGGTGTTACACTGAACGGATGAGGAGCTGGTAGAGGATGAGGAAGCAGAGTAGGAGGAGGAAGCAACAGTAGGCAAACTGAAGCGCCCTGCAATCCTCGGTGGTGGAAGGACATGCGCCAAACTGCTATCCTCCTCAGGCCCAGCCGCCACTGCATTTACTCAGTGTGCTGTTATGGAGATTAAACGGCCCTGACCATGCTTACTGGTCCACGTATCTGTAGTCAGGTGCACCTTGCCACAGATGGTGTTGCGCAGTGCACACCTGATTTTGTCCCCTACTTGGTTGTGAAGGGAAGGGATGGCTCGCCTTGAAAAGTAGTGGAGGCTGGGCACGACGTACTGTGGGACAGCCACCGCCATAAGGCCTTTAAAACTATCCGTCTCCACCAGACGGAATGACAGCATTTCAAAGGCAAGTAATTTAGAAATGCTGGCATTCAGGGCTAGCGATCGCGGGTGGGTAGGGGGGTACTTCCTCTTCCTCTCCAGCGTTTGGGATATGGAGAGCTGAACGCTTCCGTGTGACATTGTGGAGATGCTTGGTGACCCAGGTGTTGGTGTTGCTGGCAGATCCTCTGTTTGTGGGGTGCCAGGTGGCACTGTCATTCCAGAGGTGGATGAAGAGGCCGTGACTGCAGCAGGAGGAGCCAGAGACCTTTCTTGGTTTTTGAGGTGTCTACTCCACTGCATCTCGTGCTTTGCACTTAAATGCCTGGTCATGCAGGTTGTGCTCTGGTTGAGAATGTTTATGCCTCGCTTCAGGCTCTGATTGCACAGCGTGCAAACCACTCGTGTCTTGTCGTCAGCACATTGTCTGAAGAACTGCCACGCCAGGGAACTCCTTGGGCTGGCTTTGGTGTGCTCGGTCCCTTGCTGTGGTGGGCAGTAGGAGGCGTACTGTCTAGAAGACGGCCGCTCCGCTTTTGCAACCTGCTCCCTCTTCTGCTGTGCTGGTGGCTCTGTGCGACCACCGCCTCTTCCTCCGAACTACATCGGTCAATCGCATGACCTTGATTCCATGTGGGGTCGAAGACCTCATCGTCCTCCACATCATCTTCCACCCAGTCTTCACCCCTGACTTCCTTGTCGGTCTGCACACTTTCGAAAGCCCCAGCAGTTGGCACCTGTGTTTTGTCATCATCCGAGACGTGCTGCAATGGTCCTCCTATGTACTCATTTCTAAAAATAAGTGGTTGGGCATCTGTGCACTCAATTTCTTCCACTTCTGGGGCAGGGCTAGGTGGATGGCCCTGGGAAACCCTGCTAACAGAGTCATCAAAAAGCAGAAGAGACTGCTGCATGACTTGGGGCTCAGACTGCTTGGCTGATTTGCAAGGGGGTGAGGTGAAAGACTGATGGACATCGGCTGCAAGTGCCAACTGTGGTCTTTCAGCAGGAGACTGGGTGGGAGAGCAGCATTAGGCCCGACCAAATACCGCTTCAGGTTTTGTCGCCTACTCGCACCTGAGGAAGGGATTTCACTTGTGCGTGTAGCTGGCACAGATCAACCACGTCCTCTCCCTGCAACAGGAGCTCCACCAGCAGCTCCACGACCTGGGCCACGTCCCTTTTTTTTATGCTCTCCTCATATTTTTTGAACTTAGGATCTTGCCCTAAATGGGTGTTTAATTAATAGTAGAAAAGAACGACAGTATGTAAAGAGTGTATCTCACACGGCCTGAACCAGACTAGGCCTCAATTAAAGATATCTTTGCACAAAATGGCTGTATTTCAAATGCCTAATTCAAACCCCTGTATGTAGAGGTAGGATCTCAGAGGGCCTGAACCTCCGTAGGCCTGAAGTAAATATATCTTTTCCCAAAATGGCTGTATTTCAAATGGCTGTATTTCAAATGCCTAATTAAAACCCCTGTATGTAGGGGGGTATCTCACACGGTCTGAACCAGTGTAGGCCTGAAGTAAAAATATCTTTTCACAAAATGGCTGTATTTCAAATGGCTGTATTTCAAATGCCTAATTTAAACCCCTGTATGTAGGGGGGTATCTCACACGGTCTGAACCAGTGTAGGCCTGAAATAAATATATCTTTGCACAAAATGGCTGTATTTCAAATGGCTGCATTTCAAATGCCTAATTCAAACCCCTGTATGTAGGGGGGTATCTCACACGGTCTGAACCTGTGTAGGCCTAAAGTAAATATATCTTTGCACAAAATGGCTGTATTTCAAATGGCTGCATTTTAAATGCCTGATTCAAACCCCTGTATGTAGGGGGGTATCTCACACAGTCTTAACCAGTGTAGGCCTGAAGTAAAAATATCTTTGCACAAAATGGCTGTATTTGAAATGCCTAATTCAAACCCCTGTATGTAGGGGGGTATCTCACACGGTCTGAACCAGTGTAGGCCTGAAGTAAATATATCTTTGCACAAAATGGCTGTATTTCAAATTGCTGTATTTCAAATGCCTAATTCAAACCCCTGTATGTAGGGGGGTATCTCACACGGTCTGAACCAGTGTGGGCCTGAAGTAAAAATATCTTTGCACAAAATGGCTGTATTTCAAATGGCTGTATTTCAAATTCCTATATTCAAACCCCTCTATGTAGGGGGGTATCTCACACGGTCTGAACCAGTGTAGGCCTAAAGTAAATATATCTTTGCACAAAATTGGCTGTATTTCAAATGGCTGCATTTTAAATGCCTGATTCAAACCCCTGTATGTAGGGGGTATCTCACACGGTCTGAACCAGTGCAGGCCTGAAGTAAATATATCTTTGCACAAAATGGCTGTATTTCAAATTGCTGTATTTAAAATGTGTGATTCAAACCCCTGTATGTAGGGGGGTATCCCACACAATCTAAACCTCTGTAGGCCTGAAGTAAATATATCTTTGCACAAAATGGCTGCATCAAAGGCTGCCAACTAAATTTTTTGTGCCCAAATGAGTGTTTGTTTAAAAACTGAATTTGACAGCAGTATATAAGCCTGTAATTTCACACGTGCTTATGCTGCAAGGCCTGAAAATAGTGTTTTTTGTCAAAAGAGTGTGTTTTTCAAACCCCAGAAAATAATGGGTGTATTTCTACCTTAAATTGCACACTGACTAATCCAGATGTTGTAGTTTGCCCCAAAAAAATGGTGATTTGTAATGTCCCAAAAGCTCAGATGCAGTGCTGGTGCACTGAGCATGCATAAAATAGCCGCTGCCACCGCCACCCACCTAACTAACAGAATTCTAAAAGTTAGTATTTTTTGGTCACTGAGCTCAGTGCAGGGTAAAACAATAGTGCCCTGCACCCACACAACTATTTGTCTGTAGATCGCTGAGTTAGATTCTCTCCTATTCTCTCCCTGAAATCACAAGTCCAGCAGCATCCTCTCCCTACACTTGTAACAGCAGAGTGACGTGCAGCGCTACGTGACTCAAGCTTATATAGAGCCTGGGTCACATGCTGCTCTGGCCAATCACAGCCATGCCAATAGTAGGCATGGCTGTGATGGCCTCTTGGGGCAAGTAGTATGCCGCTTGTTGATTGGCAGTGTGCAGCCTTTCAAAAAGCGCCAAGAAAGCACCGAACACCGAACCCGAACCCGAACTTTTACGGAAATGTTCGGGTTCGGGTCCGGGGTCGAAAAATCCTAAAGTTCGGTACGAACCCGAACTTTACAGTTCGGGTTCGCTCAACCCTAGACCTGACTGCAGTTCATCATCATAACCGACTTGAGTGGGCAAATGCTCACATTAGATGGCCTCTGGCACGTTGGAGAGGTATTTTGTTGATGGATGAGTCCCAGTTTTCACTGTTCAGGGCAGATGGCAGGCAGCGTGTGTGGCGTCGTGTGGGTTAGCATTTTCTGACGTCAACGTTGTGGATCGAGTGGCCCATGGTGGCAATGAAGTTATGGTATGGGCAGGCGTATGTTATGCACAATGAATGCAGGTGCATTTAATTGATGGCATTTTGAATGCACAGAGATACCGTGACGAGATCCTGAGGCCCATTGTTTTGCCATTCATCCATAACCATCACCTCATGTTGCAGCATGATAATGCACAGCCCCATATTGCAAGGATCTGTACACAATTCCTGGAAGCTGAAAACAATTCTAGCATGGCCAGCATACTCACCGGACATGTCACTCATTGAGCATGTTTGGGATGCTCTGGATTGGCGTATACGACAGCGTGTTCCAGTTTATGCCAATATTCTGCAACTTTGCACGGCTATTGAATAGTGGTGGACAAACATTCCACAGGCCACAATCAACATCTTGCGACGGAGATGTGTTGCAATGCGTCAGGCAAATGGTGGCCACACCAGATACTGACTGGTTTTCTGACCCTTCCCTCCAGTAAGGCAAAAATGTGCACATTTCAGAGTGGCCTTTTATTGTGGGCAGTCTAAGGCACACCTGTGCAATATTCATGCTGTCTAATCAGCACCTTGATATGCCACACCTGTGAGGTGGGATGGATTATCTCGGCAAAGGAGAAGTGCTCACTAACACAGATTTAGACAGATTTGTGAACAATATTTGAGAGAAATGGGTCTTTTGTGTATGTAGAAAATGTTTCAGATCTTTGAGTTCAGCTCATGCAAAATGGGAGCAAAACTGAAAGTGTTGAGTTTATATTTTTGTTTAGTGTATAATGGCCCCTGTGTATAATGATAGTAGAGGAAACTAGAGGATAATAGTAAATGATGATAAAAGGATTCTAAAAATGTTTTCTGTGAAACTCTGTAGAGACAAGAGGTGGCTGAAAGAAGGTATCATGGCGGTCTTATCTCAGATTTTTTCAGATCTTTGAGTTCAGCTCATGCAAAATGGGAGTAAAACCGAAAGTGTTGCGCTTATAATTTTGTTCAGTGTATATTATAATAATACAGAGGGGCCATTATATATACTAATAATGCAGAGGGGCCATTAGATATTATAATAATATAGATAGGACCATTATATATACTAATAATACACAGTGGGCCTTTTTTATATATATATATATATATATATATATATATATATATATATACACTAATAATACAGAGGGGCTATTATATATCCTAATATTACACAAGGGCCATTGAATATTATAATTATAAAGAGGGGCCTCTGTATAATTATAATATATAATGGCCCTTCTGTAAAATTAATATATATACTGGCTCCCTCTGTATAATGTGGCCCATCTGTATAATATATAATGTGGCCCCTCTGTATAATATATAACTGCCTTTTTTTTATTTATTTAAACTGATAATGCCCCCCACCTCCATAGTGCCCCCATTATGGCCGACCTTAGGGTAGGTACACAAAAAATAAAAAAATACTAACTCACCTCTCTTCCTCACTCCATCACCGCTTGTGGCGTTTCGGCGCAGGCGGTCTCAAACGCCTCACTGTGCCTTCCCGCGCCGCGTTATGATGTCATCTCGCGAGACTCAACGCAGGAGGTCTTGGTGAGGTAATCGCGATCTCCTGCGCCGTTCTACTGCCTCACAGGCTTCAGGCCTATAAGGCAGAACGGAGGAGATGGGAGCCATAGGCTCCCGTGGCCCTCCGTGAAATGCCTGTTGCCTGGGGCCCCCTGCAAATTGGCACCCGGGGTAACGGCCCCCTAGCCCCCCACGCTACGTCACTGTTCTCAAATCATGATCAGCAGGTGGGCTCTAAGGCCTGGAGTTGAGGAACACTGCTCTAAAGGACCCTAGAAACCCCATTAGTCTAACATAAAAGTCACATAAATGTAATTCTAGTAGATGGAGCTTTTCTACCATTAAATTCTAAAAATCACCATGTTTTATGCTATAAGTTGAATATAATACATACATACCTTAGTTTAGCTGAGAATGGAGCTGGTTACTGCAGCAAAACAGAAGAGCTGATCAGCGGGGTGTTCTGGGGAATGACTAGTCTGGAACAAACTCACAAGAACAGAAGTAGTAGATAGGGCTACATGCTCCTCATAGTTCATATCCAAGAAACATACTGTATATCCAAGACGAAGTCGATGACAACTTGAATTCTGCTGCAATTTGATAAGAAAAAGCCTGGTTGGAAGTAGGGATGAACAAATCAATTCTAGCCAATTCACTTCATGACCAAGAGTTCTACACTTGTAAGGGGCTGTCCCCACAAGTGAAAAAAGTGCCCACCTGCTTGATTGTCAGAGCCGGATATTTCACAGAAGCTTGCAGTGCAAGAAGCTCTGCATCCACTACTGGAGCAGTGACTGGGTGGCAGCGCATGAACAGTCGCTGCTCCAGAAGCAGAGCCTCTGTGCTTGTGATGCTACTTGGAGCAGCAGCGTAGACGCAAAATTGTCAGGGCCGGGCAAAATATCTGTCCCTGTCAATCAAGAACCAGGTTGGCACTTCTTCATCTGAGGGGACAGCCCCTCACAGGTGTAGACCTCTTGCTGATGAGACAAATCAATGCATTCATCTCTAGCTGGAAGTTATTCCCACATCGACTTACAAAAGAAAAAAAATTACTTTTATCTTCAACTCAACACTATTCAGTGATACTTCTCATATATATAAACCTATTCCTGCTTTTGTCATGGGGAAAGAAATCATTAGGAATAGAACTATTGGCAAAATAGTCTGGATGAAAAAAATGAAGACTCCAAAGAAGGCTGGAAGCCCCACTGAGAATAATAATGTTATGTTGTAAATGTTTTTTGGCTTCAGTTTTGAGTTATATACTGAAGGTGAATAATACTGAAGGTGATGTTTTACATTATGGAGAATGTTGGTGTCCCATTGAGTTTATATATCTGTCTTTGGGGAATTCTAGATAGTAAATATTAATTTACTCTGTAACCTAAACCCAATATTCAGTTACAGCGAAAACCTGGAGATCAATGTAGTGTTTCCTGAGAAGGAATGCCAAATGTAGAGTACATGTGCAGAATACGATACACTGTGGGCAGTGCAGGCAGCGCGATCTGTCATATGTGGAATATCAATATGTGATTAGAAAACATGCATTTTCCTGGTAATTTAGGCAGTACCACCTTGGTGACACTCATGTTCCTTGTCGGTTGCACACAGCCAAGTTAAGAATGTTTGCATCATGTGAAATTAACATTGCAGTTGATCTAAATTAGACAATATGAATAAAACAGTACTAAGTCATTTGTGTTACAAGAAAATAAAGATGTGGGTGAAATCTGTATTATGGTAGGAAGCAGATGTGTAACTAATTATTTTATCAGAGACTTCACAGGCACTTGGGTAAACACATGGATTCTATAGTTGACTTTAGTATGTAGATTAGATACATGTTTTACATAATGGGTCTGAGCCAAACTCGCTGCATCATAGTAATCGAAGCTGTGAGCTCCAGCCTGACTGAGGGTCTACAGTCCCCTTCTCAAATGCTGCTGTTTGCACAGTACAGTAGATCCATGGAAAAGCTGTAGTAAGTTTGTGTCAGTCAAGCTGGGCTCAGTCCAGAAAATGTGCCCATCACAAAGACCATAGTTTTTATGAATCTGGCCTATGTGAACATGATCAACCTATGGTATATACTGTAACTTAAGGGGGTATTCCCATCTGGAACATTGATGGCATGCCACTAGGATATTAAGTCAATGTCAGATAGGTGAGGGTCCCACCTTTGGAACCTGCTCCTATCTCCAGAAGGGGGTCCCCAAACAGTGAAGGAGAGCACACAATGCATGTGTGGCTTGCTCTCTTTTCACCGCTATGGTACTTCTGAAAATAGCTGAGCAGAGACACTCAGTTCTTTTCGGAAGTCCCATAGTTGTGAATTCAGAACAAGCTGGCAATGTTTATCCAGTGTCACCTCTCAATTCAACACTATAGGACTGCCAGAAATAGCCAAGCCGGTACTTTTTTTTTTCAGAGTGAACGAAGGGTGGCTGCACTCCCTTCACTTTGAGAGTCGAGACCCCATTATTTTTCCATGCCATTAATGCCTCAGAGGTTAATACCCCTCATTCATTGGTCCTATAGTAGAATATACAGTATATATATATATATATATATATATGTATATGTGTAGAGGGAAGTGGTATAATTGTGCATATGTGTGTATATGTATATATATATATATATATATATATATATATATGTAGAGACGGAAGAAGTCGGACTGCACTCCAAAATGATAGTGAAATAAACAATTTATTCACCCATAATATGGCAAACTTGCAACGTTTCGGCTCACAAGAGCCTTCCTCAAGCATGGAGGTAGTGAAAGTGAGAGCATATAAAAGACATTTCATAAGTGTAGGACCAATCAAATTGAAGTTACAATTAGGATCCAAATACATACATCTGATACAAAAAACACAAAGTGCATGTGCATAAAGTGACATGTGCCATGTAATCTATATTCTCGGGAGTAAATCCCTATTATGTGAAAATAATGCCAATAAAGATCATGATAAAAACAGTGATACAATAATGAGTACGGATCACAGAAATAGAACCTTAGGAAGTTATAGCGCCCACATAGACCATCGCGTTCGTTGAGCGTCTGTCTCTTCAATGCGCATGTCCAGACAAGCGTCATCCTATGAGTCATGGTGCAGAGAATGTGGCGCATGCGTTCTATAATATCAAACGAACATCGCCATCTTGTTTAAGGGCAAATTGCCCTATACATTTATACAATACACCGATGTGAGCTGTACCAAATATCACCAGAATAAGGTAAATAGCCATAGTAGGGGTCTCCTACATGTGTCAGCAGATGGATCGGGATCCCGCCCCGCCGAGAAGGACACCGAACCAAAGGGCCGTTGGTGTCGGAGGGGAACATTTCCATGGACCATATCGACACCAATAGCCTGACTGCTAACAATACTGCGGCCTCAGGGAGATCATCCCTTAATAAAATGGAACAGCATCACACCAAAGAAATAATCAAAGATCTAAGTCTGCAAATATAAAGGACTACAAATCTGGGCCTGCGCACAGAAGAGAGAACGATGATATCCGCTCTGGTCTCCATTGCTTCCAAAAGGATATAGTTCACGGATCCGTATCCAATATCATGTGTATTAAAATGTTCTAAAAGGCAAAGAGAAAATATATGTCAGTATTTATCCTTTTGGAAGCAATGGAGACCAGAGCGGATATCATCGTTCTCTCTTCTGTGCGCAGGCCCAGATTTGTAGTCCTTTATATTTGCAGACTTAGATCTTTGATTATTTCTTTGGTGTGATGCTGTTCCATTTTATTAAGGGATGATCTCCCTGAGGCCGCAGTATTGTTAGCAGTCAGGCTATTGGTGTCGATATGGTCCATGGAAATGTTCCCCTCCGACACCAACGGCCCTTTGGTTCGGTGTCCTTCTCGGCGGGGCGGGATCCCGATCCATCTGCTGACACATGTAGGAGACCCCTACTATGGCTATTTACCTTATTCTGGTGATATTTGGTACAGCTCACATCGGTGTATTGTATAAATGTATAGGGCAATTTGCCCTTAAACAAGATGGCGATGTTCGTTTGATATTATAGAACGCATGCGCCACATTCTCTGCACCATGACTCATAGGATGACGCTTGTCTGGACATGCGCATTGAAGAGACAGACGCTCAACGAACGCGATGGTCTATGTGGGCGCTATAACTTCCTAAGGTTCTATTTCTGTGATCCGTACTCATTATTGTATCACTGTTTTTATCATGATCTTTATTGGCATTATTTTCACATAATAGGGATTTACTCCCGAGAATATAGATTACATGGCACATGTCACTTTATGCACATGCACTTTGTGTTTTTTGTATCAGATGTATGTATTTGGATCCTAATTGTAACTTCAATTTGATTGGTCCTACACTTATGAAATGTCTTTTATATGCTCTCACTTTCACTACCTCCATGCTTGAGGAAGGCTCTTGTGAGCCGAAACGTTGCAAGTTTGCCATATTATGGGTGAATAAATTGTTTATTTCACTATCATTTTGGAGTGCAGTCCGACTTCTTCCGTCTCTACAATACTTGGGGTATTGCCGCTGCCCTGTGCTGGACGTTGCACCCACACCTTGGCTTGTGCTCCCGCTGGATTTTCTCCTTCTTCTATATATACAGTGGCGGAAATAATTATTTGACCCCTCACTGATTTTGTAAGTTTGTCCAATGACAAAGAAATGGAAAGTCTCAGAACAGTATCATTTCAATGGTAGGTTTATTGTAACAGTGGCAGATAGCACATCAAAAGGAAAATCGAAAAAATAACTTTAAATAAAAGATAGCAACTGATTTGCATTTCATTGAGTGAAATAAGTATTTGAACCCTCTAACAAAAAAAGACTTAATACTTGGTGGAAAAACCCTTGTTTGCAAGCACAGAGGTCAAACGTTTCTTGTAATTGATGACCAAGTTTGCGCACATTTTAGGAGGAATGTTGGTCCACTCCTCTTTGCAGATCATCTCTAAATCCCTAAGGTTTCGAGGCTGTCTCTGTGCAACTCTGAGCTTGAGCTCCCTCCATAGGTTTTCGATTGGATTAAGGTCCGGAGACTGACTAGGCCACTCCATGACCTTAATGTGCTTCTTCTTGAGCCACTCCTTTGTTGCCTTTGCTGTATTTTTTGGGTCATTGTCGTGCTGGAACACCCATCCACGACCCATTTTCAGTTTCCTGGCAGAGGGAAGGAGGTTGTCGCTCAGGATTTCACGATACATGGCTCCGTCCATTTTCCCGTTTATGCGAATAAGTTGTCCTGTGCCCTTAGCAGAAAAACACCCCCAAAGCAAAATGTTTCCACCCCCATGCTTGACGGTGGGGACGGTGTTTTGGGGGTCATAGGCAGCATTTTTCTTCCTCCAAACACAGCGAGTTGAGTTAATGCCAAAGAGCTCTATTTTGGTCTCATCAGACCACAGCACCTTCTCCCAGTCACTCTCTGAATCATTCAGGTGTTCATTGGCAAACTTCAGACGGGCCTGCACATGTGCCTTCCTGAGCAGGGGGACCTTGCGAGCCCTGCAGGATTTTAATCCATTGCGGTGTAATGTGTTTCCAATGGTTTTCTTGGTGACTGTGGTCCCTGCTAATTTGAGGTCATTAACTAACTCCTCCCGTGTAGTTCTAGGATGCTTTTTCACCTTTCTCAGAACCATTGACACCCCACGAGGTGAGATCTTGCGTGGAGCCCCAGAGCGAGGTCGATTGATGGTCATTTTGTGCTCCTTCCATTTTCGAACAATCGCACCAACAGTTGTCACCTTCTCTCCCAGCTTCTTGCTAATGGTTTTGTAGCCCATTCCAGCCTTGTGCAGGTCTACAATTTTGTCTCTGACATCCTTGGACAGCTCTTTGGTCTTTCCCATGTTGGAGAGTTTGGAGTCTGCTTGATTGATTGATTCTGTGGACAGGTGTCTTTTATACAGGTGACTAGTTAAGACAGGTGTCCTTAATGAGGGTGACTAATTGAGTAGAAGTGTCTAACCACTCTGTGGGAGCCAGAACTCTTAATGGTTGGTAGGGGTTCAAATACTTATTTCACTCAATGAAATGCAAATCAGTTGCTATCTTTTATTTAAAGTTATTTTTTCGATTTTCCTTTTGATGTGCTATCTGCCACTGTTACAATAAACCTACCATTGAAATGATACTGTTCTGAGACTTTTCATTTCTTTGTCATTGGACAAACTTACAAAATCAGTGAGGGGTCAAATAATTATTTCCTCCACTGTATATGTATATATGGATATATATATATATATATATATATATTGGCCCTGTATGGCCAGAGGGGGGAAGGTCATAGTGCTTTGTGTGTATATGTGGATATGTCTGTATGCCCCTGTATTTACACACATGTCCATATATACTTACATTAGAGTTGGGTATATATAATATATATAGATATGCCCCAATTGTCTTATATGCATGTGGCCAGTTATGTCCCCCAGTCATGGCGCCCCCCCGCCTCCTCCTGCATACCTGCAGGTTATGGCACCAGATGGCTAGATTGTCCAGCTTCTGGTCACTTCAGAAGATCAATAGATCCCTTTGAAACATCCCCAGCAGGGCTCCCCCACCTTCTGTTTAGGGACTGTTTATGACATGGGTGTGTGTGTGTGTGTGTGGTGCCATGGTGTCTTTGGCTGTATAGATTGTGAGCCTCAGGGGGCCAGCCAGTTATCTGCTGCAGTCTGAGTGCATGCATTCCGTCACACGCACACGATGATGTCATATTCCTGCTCCTTGGATGGAGGGGGGAAGGGGGGGAGTGAGAGTGACTTATATATAAGTCTAAGACAAAGGGAAGGGCGCTTGGAACTGGACTACACACAGAGACACATGGGAACAGCTCCCTTGCAGTGCCAACCATATTTACCCCTTCCCTGCCCAGCAGCATCAACCCCTGTTGGTGAAACCCCCTGCAAATACCCTGGCACTGCATTGCATCTCTGCCCTTGCAGTGCCAACCACATTTACCCCTTCCCTGCCCAGCAGCATCCACCCCTGTTGGTGTAACCCCTGACCTCCCTCCTCATTATCCCTGCATTTACCCCTACCTTGCCAACCCTGTTCCCCTGCTCCGCCCTGCTATACCCCTGCAGCAGCCTTCAGCCTGGTGTATCTGCAGTGTACTCAAGTTGTGTGCAATAGGTGTTTCTGGGTGATGTAGTGCAATATACACTAACCTGGTACAGCTGACTCTCTGCAAGGGCAGGTATAGGTAGAAATAGTTCGTGACGCCAGTGCCAAGTAAACGGTGGCACGCCGTTTGCGGATGCAGGAATAAATTGAGGAAACGTAGTCTTAAAACAGAACTCCAACTTTAGTAGTTTTCAAGCAGAGACAATATTGGAAACGCAGTTCCTTGGCATACAGTCGATTTTGCAATTCGGTCGATGCAGGCAATTCAGTTACAGCAAGGTGATTACAGAGTGTTGAACACAGGACTTGCAGCACAGGAGCTTGCACTCTAATTCTGTCTGATCCTGGAACATAGCATATCTTCACCAAGGCCCATTAACCTAATTCTGGCTTTATATCCTTGGCTATAGCTTTAATAAGTACCTCCTCTGTCTTTCTGAGTACCTCTTGCTTTCCTGATCTTTGCCTCTGTCTCTCTCAGCTTCTGGAAACTTCCTCAGGCTCTTGATCTAACATATTCCTGTTTCTGCATATGGGAATTCAGGAGGGAATCTTCTCCTGGACAGCAGGCTTCAGGCCTGGACTTGTCTCAGACATTGTCTAATCTCCAACTGTAGATTACAGACACTAGACTCCGTCTGCCTTGCACTTCCCTGACTGGGCCTTATATAAACTAGGGCTCCCTAGCTCCCTCTATTGACTAGAAGCCGGAATGACACCCCTGCAGGCCTGTACATGCAAGTTTCACAGTAACAGGGAAATACATACATTACATGACATTTTATAAAACTGACATATAACAACTTCCCCATAATTAAGGAGGGACGACAGCACACCAAGTGACACTTTGGTAGTGACGGGTATTACAGTTCCCGTACACTACATACCCCACTGCTTTAAGCTGAGTACGACCTCGTACTCCATCATGGGTCGCCCAACTGGAATCTCTACCTGAAATAGAAAATAGAGACATGCAGGCATACATACATGTAATTCATCTGCATTTACATTTACATCAGGTCCAATTGGCAAAGGTGAAGGGTAGTGACAAGGGGCGTCGTTCTCTTCTCTCAGGATAATGAATGGAACGGGGGCGCTGACCTGGCACAGCGTAACATTATAACCAGGATAGTCCATGACAATGAATAAGTCCATAATAGATCAGCAAAATGGATAAAACAGTATAAAAGTTCTTGGAGGCTCAAAGAACAAACATGAGTCCGTACCCAGGTTATTTTCCTTATAAATCACAGAGGCTCTCAGGCGGTGGAGTCCATCTCTGGGCACATTACTTTTTAAAAGAGCAAAAATCTCAGAGGCTCAGGTCCTTTTGAGTCTGTCTCCGGGCACGGTTCCTTAGTATGAAGTTGCACAATAAAAGGACAGCAAAGACAAGTGCTGTAATACCCCTGATCAACCTGAAAAGGGGGTGAAGGGTAAAAGGTGCAACAAAGGAACAGGCACAACTTGGCGTGGGGTAGCAAAAGCAGGCAGGAGATCCTGGAAACAAACGTGGCCTTGCTGACTTTGTGATTTCAGTGGTCAACACCTACCACTGAGCCGTGGACAAACTGGCAGCCGCAACAAAGGACCAGCAACATAGGACTCCTGTCCTGGAAGGGTTAACATCCAAACTTCTGCAGTGAAGTAAATCAAAGGCCTAGCAGGCTGATTACAGTGGCATATCATAACCACTTGGCTCCGCTGGCAGGTATCGTCTGTAGTAGTCCTCTACAGGAGGATGTGCCCACATAACAGTGTCAGGGGGCAGCTGTAGGGTAAAGGGGCCCCTAATAGGTATTGGCCCGTTAGGCCTAGGGGTGAACCCTCTGGTGGACCGTGCCGGTCCTTGCATGATCACTGCAGGGTGTAACGTGCTTGGCACCGCCGCAGCAAGCGGTCCGGTGCTCTGGGTGCAGCAGTTTACGGCAATCGCGGGTCCGGTCTGGGGCACTGACGGAGCGGTGGCAACAGAAGGTGGTCTACGGGTGGTGACAGGCACCCTTACCTCATCCTTCCTCGGCGGCGTCTGGATCCTGGCGGTGTATGTCTTGCGCAACTCCCGCAACTTCTCCTCCAGCCGGACGATCTGCTCACCGATGCTCTCTGTGTCGGAGTCGCTGTCATCTGCTGGCGCCGCCGGCACAGGTACAGTCACCGATGGTGCGGACTCGGCCTCTGCAGGTTCTGGCGATGCGTCTGGTCTCCGACCCCTCCGGATGTTTTCAAAGGTAGCACTAAGTCCTTTTAACTGCTCCAGCTCCGATATTGTCTTCTCCCGACGAGGCAGCTCGGGGGAAGGATAGGGGCTCACCCATTTCTCCAACACGGTTGGCTGCCAGGAGACATTAGGCCCAATGAAGGAGCTCCGCTCCTGAAAGGCGTGATGGGCCGGCTCTGGAGAGCGTTCCGGTTCCCGCTCGCAGCCAGAGTAGTCTTCTCCTTCTTCTGCCTCCCAGTCCTCAGGAGCTCGCTTGGGACGGGTCACGGCAGTTGCATAAGGGCCTCGAAGGCTCTCGGCAGGGGTGTACTCCACTTCCTCTCCCTCGCGGAGGCTGTGCTGGTACGAAGGGAGGTAGTCTCTTTTGACAGACCTTCGATTAACATAGAGGTCTCTGCCAGTTAGATAGTCCTGAATAAACCCGTAGCCACGGGGTTTGTCAAATGACAGCACCACTCCCTTTCTCCTTTCCAGGCGGGGTTGGGTGTGCGTATGCTTCTCATGTATGGTCTTGGTTAGTTCCTCATAGATGATTTTGGTCTTTGTATTCCGCTTGATAGCGGCCTCTCGGATCTCCGCCATCAGGGAGGACCATTTAAAAGATGGTTGGAAAAAGTCCCTCCACGAGCCATAGCAGGGCTCGGGTTCTTTCTCCCTTGCGCGGCAGGCGGGTTGCTCCGGTCCCGGAGAGTAGGCCGGTGGAGCCTCTTCTGGCTCTACACCGATGTCAGTCATCTTTGCTTTTTCAGGTGCGGACGCTGCAGTAACACTCTGCTCACTTTCCAACATGCTCGATCCTTCTGAGGAGAGCGATAGGGTCGCGTCAATTAGAGTAGCCAGCTCCTCCCACTGCACTGGGGAGCCGCCCCCCAGGTATTCCAGTATATGGAAGGCGGTGTCCATGCTGGCAGACATGCAAATGTCCAGATAAGCTGTGGCGCCTGCCCTTGACCTTCTTCCCGCTTTTTCCTCAGAAAGGCGCCAATTTTTCCCGCCTTTTCGGGATGAAGGTGACGCAGCAGTAAATTCAGCAAGCCCAGCAGCCATCTTTGGGTATAAACGCTGTCTATTCACTGACAGCAAGCAGGAATGTAAAAAGTCCACAAAACCACATTCCAATGCGGCGGTTTTCTTCCTCTGTGCAGCGCAATACTGCACAGCGCTTTTTAGAAGTTTTGGGTACACTTTGGGTATGATTTTCAGTCCACAAAGTCCACTTGCAATAAACAGGCAAATTGTCACTTTGGTCACAGGGCAACTGTATAAGGCACAAAGTTCACGCTTCTTGCACTATAAAGCGTGCGTATCCTGTTCGTGACGCCAAAAGAGAGGTGCAGTGTACTCAAGTTGTGTGCAATAGGTGTTTCTGGGTGATGTAGTGCAATATACACTAACCTGGTACAGCTGACTCTCTGCAAGGGCAGGTATAGGTAGAAATAGTTTGTGACGCCAGTGCCAAGTAAACGGTGGCACGCCGTTTGCGGATGCAGGAATAAATTGAGGAAACGTAGTCTTAAAACAGAACTCCAACTTTAGTAGTTTTCAAGCAGAGACAATATTGGAAACGCAGTTCCTTGGCATACAGTCGATTTTGCAATTCGGTCGATGCAGGCAATTCAGTTACAGCAAGGTGATTACAGAGTGTTGAACACAGGACTTGCAGCACAGGAGCTTGCACTCTAATTCTGTCTGATCCTGGAACATAGCATATCTTCACCAAGGCCCATTAACCTAATTCTGGCTTTATATCCTTGGCTATAGCTTTAATAAGTACCTCCTCTGTCTTTCTGAGTACCTCTTGCTTTCCTGATCTTTGCCTCTGTCTCTCTCAGCTTCTGGAAACTTCCTCAGGCTCTTGAGCTAACATATTCCTGTTTCTGCATATGGGAATTCAGGAGGGAATCTTCTCCTGGACAGCAGGCTTCAGGCCTGGACTTGTCTCAGACATTGTCTAATCTCCAACTGTAGATTACAGACACTAGACTCCGTCTCCCCTTCTACTTCCCTGACTGGGCCTTATATAAACTAGGGCTCTCTAGCTCCCTCTAGCGACTAGAAGCTGGAATGACACCCCTGCAAGCCTGTACATGCAAGTGTCATAGTAACAGGGAAACACACAGCATTGCATTACATGACATTTTATAAAACTGACATATACCAACTTCTCCATAACTAAGGAGGGACGACAGCACACCAAGTGACACTTTGGTAGTGACGGGTATTACAGTTCCCGTACACTACATATCTGTGGCCTGCATTAACCCTGGCAGGTCCCAGTAAGCCCTGCTACTCACAGTCCCCTGCACCTTGTATTTCTTATCTCCCCTAGGGATAGTTTAGAGCCAGGTTGGGTGGGCTGCTAATGTATGTGTGTGTGTGTGTACTGTATAGTTAGCTTGTGGGTGGAATTTGGGATTGTGTAGTATAGTTTAGTACTGTATTGTTAGTGCATTGCGTGCGTTATGTACTGTAGGTGTTAATAAATATTGTGTATTATTTGTATTATACCTATCATGCTACGTGTGTTTATTAGCAGTAGCTAGCTCAGTTAGGCGCTTGCAGCTAGTTTAGTGATTAGCGTAGGGCAAAGTGAAAGTAGTGTTTCTTAATAAAGGTATAAATTGGCGGAGTCATCGCTAGACGACTCCTCCTATTTATAAATATTAATTATTAATATTTGCATAAATATTGGTAATTAATATTCCCCCTTTACATTGGCGAACCAGGCCCACTGCTTGGATTTTGAAATCTGTATTTGGTTTTGAGGCTAGAGGTCGCTTATACTGTGAATTGTCAGGCAAGAGAGACGTGGTCAGCGGTCTGATCGTCTAGTACCTGATAATTCGGACAGGTAACGCAATTCTTTCTTATAGTACCAAACGCAGATTAAAATCTCTAGCAGAGAATCTATAATCTATCTGTGTACTAATATTTTGCTGTTTGCTTTACACGGTCACTGCATCGCTTGAGTGTTGCAAGGGAGAAGAGGACACGTCACTGGAGGAGATCCATCTTCGTTGGAGCAGCGTACAAGTCCAGCTGGTCGGGAAGAAGCGATCCGGGAGAAAAAGGACTTCTTCCAAGCAGCTGCGTAGGACGAAGAGGTACGGCACCAATGAGAAGATGGACGCTCAGCAAAAAGTGAGTATGGACTTCTCCACACTGCAACACTTGAGCAGACACAGCACTTTCAATCCCATCCTCCCCACCACATACAAGTCAGCAGAAATGCTGTGGTCCGATTTGTTGGCACAGGCTTGTAGCTATGACAAGCTATGTGTTAACAAGCGGACGGTGTTAAATAAATCCACAAAGCGACTTCAGATGCTAGCCAAACTGGTTCATACATTTGAGGCTAGCATCTGCAAGCCAAAAGAAGTTGCGCTGGTGTCTCGGTCAACAGAGACAATTCCTCCGACCATTCACTGCCAGTGCTGTGCCAGTAATTCGGACCAGGTTTCAGCATTGCGGGTACAGCTGGCGGCGGAGAATGTGCAGTCTACTGTTGACTGGGATGCGCTGGTGGCTAGGATAGAGTCACAGTTAGTAGAGCTGAAGAGGCAGAAGGAGGAAATCGAGGCTAAGTTGACTCAGTCTTATACTGAGGTCAAGGCCTTCAAGGAGCGGACTGCCTCTACTGATGTGACAGTAGCCAAATTGAAGGCTCAGGTTGCTGTAAGCTCCCAGATAATGTCTGGCATGCAACAGGTCATCACCAATTTGGTGCCGGCCCTTTCTTTTTCCGTAAAGTCAGGGTCGGAATCTCCTAAAACTTTGCCCTGTGCAGGTCAAAAAGGGGGGAGAGTAGTCTGTGACAGGGAAAAAGAAAGATCGTGAAAAGTGCCTCCCTGAGGATGGAACAATTTAGGGAGCGCAGATGCAGTGTGGACGGACCTAGGCCATGCCGTGCAAACATCAAATGTTTTGCGTGTGGTGGCTTGGGATAGCAAAGCACTGCAAAACAAGTAAGAACAAAGCACACAGGACAGAAAGCCCAATCAGGTGCTTCAGGTGTGGGAACAAAGGACACATTGCAAGGAATTGCCCTTGTGCAAGTAATTGCAATGTGTCCAGTGATGGGATCCAGGTAACAAATCGTGCAGTGGGGTCTAGTCAGTTTGGCCATAAAGGGGTTACCTCTCAGCGACACATGCCTCATCAGGCGCTGAGGGGTCAGAATGGCCAAGCTAGGCTAGGCAACATTTGAAACCCCTGTACTATTTGTTACACCGTTTGTTCCCCGTGTATGTCCATGTTGTGTGTTTGTTACCTGTTTCTATGTTTTCTATGTGTACGGCAGAGGTCCTTGTCTATGAATGTGTCTCACCCTGCTGATTATTGTAGTTTACATTCCCTGCTGTGAGTCCAGTCGCTGTTGTTTTGTTTCATTCTTGTGTCCCCTTGGAGTGGGACAGTGTTATACTGTGGATCGGGAACATATAGGTTCGCGAGCAGATAATTTCACACGGGAATTCCTGCTGGTCGGGAGAAGGCGTAAGGACCTTCTCCAAGCAGCACACAAAGGATGGTGTGATATTATTCTGGGCATTTATGGTCTCAGATCGATACAGATAACACTGTTTGTGCTCAAGGTTTTCAGTGGGGCTGTGTTATACTGGGGACTAGAGCGGACAGACAACATTGGTGTAATGTTGCGCTGCACACTTAATTCTGGTCCGACCAGGTGGCACAGCTCTGATTGGGATAGGGCGCAGGGTGATTGGCAGCGGAGTGTGGACTGTGGTCTTGTGTTGTGGAGTCCCGAAAAGTCTAGGCAGGACTTATGCCATGGATTCTGCCGGCCTCCACAAAACAGGATGACAGGGGGAAATCAGCTTGAGTACACATGAGTGGACAGGAATATGGTGCCATCAATTACTAGATGGTGCCTCATCAACAGCTCCCCTCAGATGTCCTAACTTAGTAAGGTACCCATCCTGATCTGTTGGGGCAGAGGTATGGGGAGACGCGGTAGGGTGTTCTCACACCAGTGTTGGGATAACAAGGGGTCCTGTGAGATGGAGGTCAGCCCAATGCCTTTCTCTTCATGGGTCAAAGGCATAGGGGCTGGGGTAGTGCAACTAACTGCACCGGAGGGGAGAAATCCCCCAGGAGCGCCTGGTATTTTCTTCTGTCATAGGTACTATGGAGCAGAGGAAAAACCCAGATGCCACAGAAGATACAGTCATCGGGTGGAAGAACCTGTCCAGATCCACATTTTAATACTCAGAGGTGTTCGGGTGGAAGAACCTGTCCGGATCCATCTCCTGGTTCTGGTCATCGTTATCCACATGGGACTATGCACCGAAGGGTCTAGAGACTGGTTGACCAACTGAACCAGAACCAGACGGCACCTTACGAACTCACCCGCCGGAGGCTCAGCACTTAATCTCACTAAAGTCCTGAAGCCTAAGATCCAAGGGACATGTCAGTTCGTGTGGGGGTTCAGGATGAAAAATCAAATTATCCTGAGACCCCATGAAATCGATATTGAACTGGTTCATATGAGGTTTTGGGAGGTACATCCTATGCCTTCCTGAGACCTCATAGTATTGTGTCATAAATGTCCTCGGGTTTAGGTGGGTTGGGGGAGGGGGAGGGGAACTGTGTAAATAGGATGTACACTGCTCAAAAAAATAAAGGGAACACTTAAACAACACAATGTAACTCCAAGTCAATCACACTTTTGTGAAATCAAACTGTCCACTTAGGAAGCAACACTGAGTGACAATCAATTTCACATGCTGTTGTGCAAATGGGATAGACAACAGGTGGAAATTATAGGCAATTAGCAAGACACCCCCAATCAAGGAGTGGTTCTGCAGGTGGTGACCTGACCACTTCTCAGTTCCTATGCTTCCTGGCTGATGTTTTGGTCACTTTTGAATGCTGCCGGTGCTTTCACTCTAGTGGTAACATGAGACGGAGTCTACAACCCACACAAGTGGCTCAGGTAGTGCAGCTTATCCAGGATGGCACATCAATGCGAGCTGTGGCAAGAAGGTTTGCTGTGTCTGTCAGCGTAGTGTCCATAGCATGGAGGCGCTACCAGGAGACAGGCCAGTACATCAGGAGACGTGGAGGAGGCCGTAGGAGGGCAACAACCCAGCAGTAGGACCGCTACCTTCGCCTTTGTGCAAGGAGGAACAGGAGGAGCACTGCCAGAGCCCTGCAAAATGACCTCCAGCAGGCCACAAATGTGCATGTGTCTGCTCAAACGGTCAGAAACAGACTCCATGAGGGTGATATGAGGGCCCGACGTCCACAGGTGGGGGTTGTGCTTACAGCCCAACACCGTGCAGGACGTTTGGCATTTGCCAGAAAACACCAAGATTGGCAAATTCGCCACTGGCACCCTGTGCTCTTCACAGATGAAAGCAGGTTCACACTGAGCACATGTGACAAACGTGACAGTCTGGAGACGCCGTGGAGAACGTTCTGCTGCCTGCAACATCCTCCAGCATGACCGGTTTGGCATTGGGTCAGTAATGGTGTGGGGTGGCATTTCTTTGGAGGGCCGCACAGCCCTCCATGTGCTCGCCAGAGGTAGCCTGACAGCCATTAGGTACCGAGATGAGATCCTCAGACCCCTTGTGAGACCATATGCTGGTGCGGTTGGCCCTGGGTTCCTCCTAATGCAAGACAATGCTAGACCTCATGTGGCTGGAGTGTGTCAGCAGTTCCTGCAAGACGAAGGCATTGATGCTATGGACTAGCCTACCCGTTCCCCAGACCTGAATCCAATTGAGCACATCTGGGACATCACGTCTCGCTCTATCCACCAACAGACTGTCCAGGAGTTGGCAGATGCTTTAGTCCAGGTCTGGGAGGAGATCCCTCAGGAGACCGTCCGCCACCTCATCAGGAGCATGCACAGGCCTTGTAGGGAGGTCATACAGGCACGTGGAGGCCACACACACTACTGAGCCTCATTTTGACTTGTTTTAAGGACATTACATCAAAGTTGGATCAGCCTGTAGTGTGTTTTTCCACTTTAATTTTGAGAGTGACTCCAAATCCAGACCTCCATGGGTTAAACAATTTGATTTCCATTTATTTTTTTTGTGTGATTTTGTTGTCAGCACATTCAACTATGTAAAGAACAAAGTATTTCAGAAGAATATTTAATTCAGATCTAGGATGTGTTATTTTTGTATTCCCTTTATTTTTTTGAGCAGTGTATTTTGTGTGAATGGGGATAAAAATAGGGCACACTAGGGACTCAAGACTTGCTGATATGTCCCAGGCCTCACAGGTGCACCTAAATGTGGCCTGTAGATGGAAAACAGGCACATTTAAATAGGAGTTTATACACCTCCAGAAATCTATATATACCTGTCTTCTTAGTTTGTATATATAGATTTCTGGAGGTGTATAAACTCCTATTTAAATGTGCCTGTTTTCCATCTACAGGCCACATTTAGGTGCACCTGTGAGGTCTGGGACATATCAGCAAGTCTTGAGTGGGACTCACAGACTCCTCCCTCCTCCCATTGCAAGCATGGCCACATGCTGGAGGTAACTGGTGAGTTGTTTGTGAGTCGGCCTTATGCTCCTGTAATTTGCCCACTGGAACCTGGTATCGCCCATACGGCTCAGGTAGGAGAGTGTAGGGTCCCGGGCTACTTGAGAAACCTTGTCGTGGTGTCCGGGCTTAGACATGTTCTACACCGTAGGACATGTTGACTAATCTCTCAATTTTAAAATCAGTTTGAGGATTTAGTGATTCTGCAGAGTGCACCTGTGTTTGTTATTGTTTTGTTATATTGTTATATTAATTATTACATCCGCACTTGTTACCTTGTGTAGGATGTCTATTGTGGTACTTGTGGTTCGCCGCGGGCATCCTCCATTGTATGCATTTTGCTGGGGATTGCCATTAGCAACGGGCCACAAGTGCAGGATTTGCTCCCCTATATATATGCACAACTGCATGTGGGTTTGAAGCACCTCCTGCTAATGCCAACCTGTCTTCTTAGTATGTATATATATGGGCCGCTTTATATGGCCAATAGGGATATATATTTCCTGTATGGCCGTGTATATATTGGCCCTGTATGGCAAGTGGCGACATATGTATGTTCCCTGTATGTGATGCCCCAGGTATATGCGAGTGTGTGTGTATATATAGATATGTGTGTATGTATTTGCACACATGTCTATGTATATACACTTATGTCAGCATGACAGTATGTATGTGGGCTTATTGCTGCCCATTCATACCCCTGGTTTTGTATGTGTATGTGTTTATAGATGTGCCCCAAGCATCTTTAGATATATACACTCACCTAAAGAATTATTAGGAACACCTGTTCTATTTCTCATTAATGCAATTATCTAGTCAACCAATCACATGGCAGTTGCTTCAATGCATTTAGGGGTGTGGTCCTGGTCAAGACAATCTCCTGAACTCCAAACTGAATGTCAGAATGAGAAAGAAAGATGATTTAAGCAATTTTGAGCGTGGCATGGTTGTTGGTGCCAGACAGACCGGTCTGAGTATTTCACAATCTGCTCAGTTACTGGGATTTTCACGCACAACCATTTCTAGGGTTTACAAAGAATGGTGTGAAAAGGGAAAAACATCCAGTATGCGGCAGTCCTGTGGGCAAAAATGCCTTGTGGATGCTAGAGGTCAGAGGAGAACGGGCCGACTGATTCAAGCCTGATAGAAGAGCAACGTTGACTGAAATAACCACTCGTTACAACCTAGGTATGCAGCAAAGCATTTGTGAAGCCACAACACGCACAACCTTGAGGCGGATAGTCTACAACAGCAGAAGACCCCACCGGGTACCACTCATCTCCACTACAAATAGGAAAAAGAGGCTACAATTTGCACGAGCTCACCAAAATTGGGCTATTGAAGACTGGAAAAATGTTGTCTGGTATGATGAGTCACTATTTCTGTTGAGACATTCAAATGGTAGAGTCCGAATTTGGCGTAAACAGAATGAGAACATGTATCCATCCTCTGATGGCTACTTCCAGCAGGATAATGCACCATGTCACAAAGCTCGAACCATTTCAAATTGGTTTCTTGAACATGACAATGAGTTCACTGTACTAAAATGGCCCCCACAGTCACCAGATCTCAACCCAATAGAGCATCTTTGGGATGTGGTGGAACGGGAGCTTCGTGCCCTGGATGTGCATCCTTCAAATCTCCATCAACTGCAAGATGCTATCCTATCAATATGGGCCAACATTTCTAAAGAATGCTATCAGCACCTTGTTGAATCAATGCCACGTAGAATTAAGGCAGTTCTGAAGGCAAAAGGGGGTCCAACACCGTATTAGTATGGTGTTCCTAATAATTCTTTAGGTGAGTGTATATATATGTATATGTGTAGAGGGAAGTGGTATAATTGTGCATATGTGTGTATATGTATATATATGTCTAGTATATGTATATATACAGTATATATATATATATATATATATATATATATATATATATATATATTGGCCCTGTATGGCCAGAGGGGGGAAGGTCATAGTGTTATGTGTGGATATGTGGATATGTCTGTATGCCCCTGTACACACATGTCCATATATACTTACATTAGAGTTGGGTATATATAATATATATAGATATGCCCCAATTGTCTTATATGCATGTGGCCAGTTATGTCCCCCAGTCATGGCGCCCCCCCGCCTCCTCCTGCATACCTGCGGGTGATGGCACCAGATGGCTAGATTGTCCAGCTTCTGGTCACTTCAGAAGATCAATAGATCCCTTTGAAACATCCCCAGCAGGGCTCCCCCACCTTCTGTTTAGGGACTGTTTATGACATGGGTGTGTGTGTGTGTGTGTGTGGTGCCATGGTGTCTTTGGCTGTACAGATTGTGAGCCTCAGGGGGCCAGCCAGTTATCTGCTGCAGTCTGAGTGCATGCATTCCGTCACACGCACACGATGATGTCATATTCCTGCTCCTTGGATGGAGGGGGGGAAGGGGGGGAAGTGAGAGTGACTTATATATGAGTCCAAGACAAAGTGAAGGGCGCTTGGAACTGGACTACACACAGAGACACATGGGAACAGCTCCCTTGCAGTGCCAATCATATTTACCCCTTCCCTGCCCAGCAGCATCAACCCCTGTTGGTGTAACCCCTGACCTTCCTCCCCATTATCCCTGCATTTACCCCTACCTTGCCAACCCTGTTCCCCTGCTCCACCCTGCTAAAACCCTGCAGCATCCTTATGCCTGGTGTATCTGTGGCCTGCATTAACCCTTGCAGGTCCCAGTAAGCCCTGCTACTCACAGTTCCCTGCACCTTGTATTTCTTATTTCCCCTAGTGATAGTTTAGAGCCAGGTTGGGTGGGCTGCTAATGTATGTGTGTGTGTGTGTGTACTGTATAGTTAGTTTGTGGGTGGAATTTGGGATTGTGTAGTATAGTTTAGTACTGTATTGTTAGTGCATTGCGTGCGTTATGTACTGTAGGGGTTAATAAATATTGTGTATTATTTGTATTATACCTATCGTGCTACGTGTGTTTATTAGCAGTAGCTAGCTCAGTTAGGCGCTTGCAGCTAGTTTAGTGATTAGCGTAGGGCAAAGTGAAAGTAGTGTTTCTTAATAAAGGTATAAATAGGCGGAGTCATCGCTAGACGACTCCTCCTATTTATAAATATGAATTATTAATATTTGCATAAATATTGGTAATTAATATTTCCCCTTTACAGCAATAACAGTAGATATGTCCCCTATGTAACATAGGGCATTATTCTGAGTACAGTCACAATATGATTCTGGTGCAAGCTGCAATATATAGTCACAAAAAAACGAGATACTTTCGATCTCGAACAGTCCGGATATTATTATTCCGGTCTCCCGTTCCACAGACTGTCTATTAGGAACAAATAAATCAGCCTTGCTCTGTATGGGTTATGCGGGGGTCCTGGGTATATAACCCTAAGTTTTGGCAGGTGGCAACCTAGCAGAAAATACAACAGATTATGCAGTAAGGTAAAGAATGTTCAGCGGACCAGTACTTGGTGGCGTCACACCCGAGATGAGCGCACTAGCCGCCGTTACGTTTCTGAATGACCGTATCGTTTATCTGCTCCTGCGGGCAAAGGAGAGCCGTATGTTCAGCATCTGGTATGATTCATCATTCTGTGTTCCGGTATTCGCACTGGTCCGTATTGGCATGGAGTGGGTGCAATTCCCCGATCCACGGCTGGGTAGGTGATGTACTCTATGTTCGGCATCCCACGTGTCTAGCACTACTTGTGCTGACCTGCTGTAGGGACTCCCAGTCTTCAGGTCGGTAGGAGTGATCTGGGACTTGAAATTAGTAGAAGTGCTTCCAAAATTAGAATATATCTATAACAGTCATGCGGATATCATATTATGCTTTCACCAAACGCGTTTCAATGTCTTGACTCTGACTTCTTCATCAGTGGTAACTCACAATTTTTCATCCAAGGATTTTAAAATCCTATCCGAGCTGAATCAAAACACTGGGGTGGATCTTAATCCAGTTGCGTCATATTAACCAAATTTTTTGGAAGGTGTCATTAAGGTATCCCATAGAAATAATGCATAAAAATTGTTAAGATGGGGTATATAAAATGGATGTATTATATCTCCTCATCTGGTGCAGTAATGTTTTCAAAAATCCATATGTGGTTTTATTGCCTTTTTTTGGGCAGTATCCATTATTGGTAGTTTTCCTATATTGTTTTCAAAGTCCATAGGTTATATGGTTATATTGGTTCTGCAAAGCTTCCTCTGAGGTATATATTCCACAGCAATAAATGTGCAAAATTCAAATATATAATAAAAATATTTTAAATATTTTTAAAAAATCCACATGAAATGCATATATAAATACTGTACAGTTATATATAAAAATATATATAAAAATGGATATGTTCAGAGGATGTATAAGCGATAATACGGAAAAAAAAGGGTTGCCCTGAGGGATAGTGGAGTGGGGGGTGGGGGCCCAGGTCCGAGGGAGGATCGAGGTACTGATAGACAGCCAGACCTCAATCCACCGTTGATCAAGGGCACCCACCCCTGTGAAGGACTATAGGAAGCCAAAAAGTTCAAGTTCGGCGTTCAGGCCTCCTGGTAGGAGTGTGTTGAACTCGAAAATGTATTTAGACTCCAAGAGGGACATTTTCTTAATATGATTTCATCCTCTCCAATGTTCTGTCACTCTTTCTATTGCCATAACAATTAAGCCCTTCGGGTCTTGATTGTGGTGAATTTTGAAATGCTTTGAGAGTGAGTGTTTTATATAGTCTATTCTAATGTTATTGATGTGTTCCGAAATTCTTTTCTTTAATGTCATCTTAGTTCTTCCCACGTATTGTTTCTCGCAGGGGCACTGTATCAGATAGATCACACCAGTTCTACTACAAGTAATAAAATCCTTAATTTTGTGTGAGTATGAATTAGTTGTGAAATGGATTATCTCTGTTTTCTTTTGAAAAGAGGTAATACTACAGTTGCAGCATTGGTTGCATCTGTAGAATCCTTTGAAGTGAAGCCAGTTATCAATTGTATTGGCTTGTTTTTTATGTAGTTTCTAGTGATGAGAGGCAGGGGCAATATTCGAATTCGCGATATTTCACAAATATTTAGGAGAATATTCGCCATATATTCGAGAATTCGCGAATTCATGATCTCCAGGCATTATTTTCTTGATTGCGAAAATTCGCATAAAAATAGAATATTTGCGATTACGAATATATTTTGCAATATTCTAAATATTCGTGAATGCTCGAAGTGCCGATATTCGCGATTAAAATTCACAATTCGAATATTCGTCATCAACACTACTGGTTTCACTGAGGGAGCAACTTTTATCTCTAAATTCTGGGCTTTTGTATAAACTATATGTGGGCATATGGGAATAAGTGGGTTTAATAATTTGTCTTCAAGTATAAAATGCCAGTGTTTCTGCACAATCTGTTCAATTGTTTTATGCTGTACATTGAACGGTAGGATAATACGTATATCCTCCTTTTTATCCTCACTCGTTTTAGTGTTTACTGTCTTAAAGATGGATTCTCTATGAAGACTTCTGACTTTGGTAAGTGCCTTGTCTATCTCTGTTATAGGATAGTTTTTAGCCATGAAGTGTCCCTTCATTTCTTCGGCTTCATGTTCAAAATGTTCTTTGTCAGTGCAATTTCTTTTTATACGTCTAAATTGGCCTGCCGGTATATTAAGGAGCCAATTAGGTAAGTGACAGCTCGAGAAAAGAATATAGCTATTTCTAGCTGTGGGTTTTTTGTAAGTACAACAGGTAAGTTTGTCCTGTGCTACTTTAATCTGTATATCCAAAAATTCTATGTGAGTCTTACTGGTATTTGATGAAAAACGGATATTCATGCAATTATGATTGATATCCTGTAGGAAGGACGAGACATCTTTCTCATTACCCCTCCAGATGAAGATGACATCATCGATATAATGGTACCATAACACCAGGTCCACCCCCAGCCTGGGTGTGATGTAATGGTCTTCCCATTCTGACATGAAAAGGTTGGCATAGCTAAGGGCGAACCTGGTGCCCATGGCCGTCCTCCTGGTCTGGAGGAAAAATTTGGTTTCAAAGCAAAAATAGTTGTGCGTCAAAATAAAATTAACACCTCTAGTTAGGTATTTAATTTGTTCTGTTGGATAGGAGCTGTTTTTCTCTAATTGTCGTTTCATAGAATTTAATCCCGTTTCATATTCAATAATAGTGTATAAGGATTAAACATCCAACATGTCCAGTGTCCAGTCCGATTTGAAGTCCAAATCCTCAATGATCTTTATAATTTGTGTTGTGTCCTTAATGTAGGATCTTGTCTTTCTTACTATGGGTTGGAGTAGTCTGTCAATTTACTGGGACAGGTTGGATGTTATTGAGTCAATGCCTGAGATAATAGGACGCCCAGGCGGATTTTGGAGGTCCTTATGTATCTTAGGCAGACAGTAGAATATGGGGAGTCTTTGTTGTGTGTTTATGACAATTTTTTAAGAAAACAGTTCTGAGTGGCACTGCTAACCTTCCCCCTTTCTTCAAAGCTGGAAAAATGTCACTTTTTGCACACTGGATGTGCTGATATGCCAACAATGTAATTTCAAAGAATAGGAAAATATTCAGGCGACACTCACCATTTGGTGCAACAGGCTTTTTATTCCTCCAGAATTGGTCGCGCTGAGTACATCAAAAGCTGAATACATGGAAGCTGTAGCTGGATGCATCAATACGTAGCTGAATACATCGGAAAGCTGGGTACATATGACTGGATACAAAGGCTGAGTACAAATAGGATGTGGCATGGGACGGACTTACATACAGGCAGTGAGTGAACTTCGGCGACGGCCGTTTCGCACATCAGCGCTTCATCTGGCCCTTAGTTTAACTGCGCGTCCGCGCCAGTTATTAAAGCGTCGGCTCCCGTGTCTCACATCTGTGACGGCACCGGCTGCACCGCAAAACCCGGCGCTCCCGTCTGCCGTCACCTCGGAGCTGGTGCTATGTGGTGTGTTAAAACACAAATATAAAAACAAAGAATCTCTTTCAGACGTACTAAATAGTCATAGAAACACTTGCCAGTCTATTTTATCATTTAAGCCTAGCGGACCCATTGCGCCTGTGCGCAGGATCCATTTGCTCTCTCTCCACAATAGTTTGCGGTGCCTATCTCCTCACTGTGGGGGGTTCTGTACTATTTCTATGCCTGCAAATTCCAGTACATTGACATTTCTATTATGTTCGGAGTCTACGTGATCTATTACACGTGGGCATCCCTTGCCTGTGCTGATGGAAAGTATATGTTCCCTAATCCTTTCATTTAGACTTCTGATGGTTTTGCCAATGTAGAATCTGCCACATATGCAAATTAATAAATAAACAACAAACTTGGTTTTACAAGTAATTAATGTTTTAACCCTATATTGGATTCCTCCAAAGTATAGGGTTTCCCATTGGGAATTACATTTTCAACAAATGCAGTCTCCACAGTGGCGATTGCCCTTAGGTCTCCACCCGTCTAACCAGGTTTTTTGTATTTTCTCCCTGAAACGGCTACATACAATCCTATCTTTAATCGTATGGCACCTCCTAAATGCGATACTAGGGCGGGTGCTTTTTATATTTGTAAGATTGTCATCCCCTTCCAAAATGTCCCAATTACTGCGTATCACTCTTTTAATCTGTTCTGCCATGGGACTAAATTTGAAGGAGAAGACAAATGACCCTGAGTCTCCCTCTTTCTGTTTCTTCTTTACACTGTCAGTGTCACCTGTTTCACCATTTTGGTTCCACTGTGTGGCCCTCAACATAGCATCGTTTAGTAAACTGACTGACTAGATAAAAGGCGTCTTTTTAGATCTGAGGCCTGCCTTCTAAAATCCTCCTCTGTTTTATATACTCCTCAGTCTAAAAAATTGGCCATAAGGGACCGCCTTCTTAACACTTAAGGGATGAAAGCTTGAATACTGTAAGAGCGAATTGGTGGCGGTGGGTTTGCGATACCCTTCCTTCACCAATTCACCATCCCTTACTGTAATTAATACATCTAGAAATTCCAACTTCAAACCTCCAAACTTATATGTAAACAGCATATTCATATTATTTACCTTATTTAAGTACTCAACAAAGTTAACACAAACTTTCTCTGAGCCTGGCCAGATGACGAACACGTCATCTATAAATCTTAAAGGGGTTCTGCACTTTGTTTGAACTGATCATCTATCCACTGGATAGATCATCAGCTTCTGATCGGCTGGGGTCCAACACCCGGGACCCCCGCCGATCAGCTGTTTGAGAAGGCAGCGGCGCTCCAGGAGCGCCGCGACCTTCTCACCGTTTACAGCTGGCCCAGTGACGTCACGACTAGTATCAACTAGCGTGGGCGGGGCTAAGATCTGTTCACTTGAATGGAGCTTAGCCCCGCCCACGCTAGTTGATACTAGTCGTGACGTCAGTGGGCCGGCGGTAAACAGTGAGAAGGCCGCATCGCTACTGGAGCGCCGCTGCCTTCTCAAACAGCTGATCGGCGGGGGTCCCGGGTGTCGGACCCCCGCCGATCAGAAGCTGATGATCATCAGTTTTAACAAAGTGCAGAACCCTTTTAAGTAGGTGTACATATATGGGAGGAATCTATTAATAGCTGAATATATAAATTTATCCTCAAGTCTGGCTAGAAATAAGTTAGCAAAGGTACATGCAACGGGCATACCCATTGCGGTGCCAAATTTTTGTCTATACCACTTATCTCCGAATCTAAGGCATTATTTTTCAAGATGAAGCCCAATGCTTCACCAATGAAGTTACAGAAAACCGCGCTCTAATCGGTATTACTCAGAATCTCCATTATAGCCTTTATGCCTTCTTGTTGTTGTGTGTTTAGAATGAACTCGGCTTCCTGTTCTGAAAGGATCCTAATTTCTGTACCTTCATTGCAGAATTCTATAAGTGATTGATTAAATTCCTTAGTCGGATCTCTTGTTAATTTTTTATAGGTGGCATGGTCTGACAGCTGTTTGTTACACTCCTGATTATATTTGTCTGTTTCCAGTATTACAATAGCCCCCCTCCACCTTATCTGCAGGTCTTAGGGCCCTTTCACACTGGCGAGTATTCCGCGCGGATGCGATGCGTGAGGTGAACGCACTGAATACTGACCCATTCATTTCTATGGGGCTATGCACATGAGCGGTGATTTTCACGCATCACTTGTGCGTTGCGTGAAAATCGCAGCATGCTCTATATTCTGCATTTTTCACGCAACGCAGGCCCCATAGAAGTGAATGGGGTTGTGTGAAAATCGCAAGCATCCGCAAGCAAGTGCAGATGCGGTGCAATTTTCACGCACGGTTGCTAGGAGACGATCGGGATGGAGACCCGATCATTATTATTTTCCCTTATAACATGGTTATAAGGGAAAATAATAGCATTCTGAATACAGAATGCATAGTAAAACAGCGCTGGAGGGGTTAAAAAAAATAAAAAATTATTTAACTCACCTTAGTCCACTTGATCGCGTAGCCGGCATCTCTTCTGTCTCCTTTACTGAACAGGACCTGTGGTGAGCATTAATTATAGGTCAAGTACCTTTGATGACGTCACTCCGGAGAGGAGATGCCGGCCCGCGATCAAGTGGACTAAGGAGAGTTAAATTATTATTATTTTTTAACCCCTCCAGCGCTGTTTTACTATGCATTCTGTATTCAGAATGCTATTATTTTCCCTTATAACCATGTTATAAGGGAAAATAATACAATCTACAGAACACCGATCCCAAGCCCGAACTTCTGTAAAGAAGTTCGGGTTTGGGTACCAAACATGCACGATTTTTCTCACGCGAGTGCAAAACGCATTACAATGTTTTGCACTCGCGCGGAAAAATCGCGGGTGTTCGCGCAACGCACCCGCACATTTTCCCGCAACGCCCGTGTGAAAGAGGCCTTATAGTTATATTATTTTCTGTTTGTAGCTGTTTGATCGCTTGTATTTCCTGATTGGATAGGTTGTTCCTTACGTTTTTGTTCTTTATCCATCTCAAGTCGGTTTCCACACATTTACGAAAAGTAACCATTTTGTGGCTAATCTCCTGCCTCGGAAATTAAGTAGATCTAGGTCTGAAATTTGTGTGTGTATTTATCGTAGTTATTTTCAGTGTCGGTAATGGGGTTTTTTAAGAAATATTTTTTTCAAACACAAATTTCAAATATATTTTTTGTATACCGATAAACGTGTCAAATTTAGTCATTTTTGCAGTTAATGCGAATTTTAGACCCTTATTTAAAAGTTTTTTCTGCGGTTCTGTCAAGGTCACCCTACTGAGGTTAATCACTGTGTCTTGTGCATTTTCTATATCTATATCTACCTTCTGTTGTAATTTATTTGATTTTCTCTGACTCCTCCGAAGTTTTCTCTTCCCATTCTTGGGGTAATGGTCTGTGTTGTGATTTCTGTGGAATTTCCCATATATGATTGGTTTTGTGTTGTGTATGCTGGTTTCATGTTGGTGATCTGTGGTAATAGTGATTCCTGTGTTCCCAATTCTGTTGTGTGTACCTGTTCCTCAGGTTGTATGGGTGTGGTGGTGGTGGAGGTGAGTGTGGTATTTGATTTGGTGACTGATGTGCTGTCCGATATGTCCGTGATTTGTGGGGTCCTGTCTAAAAATGTTTCCCCTGTTAAGGTTTTCAAATTTGTTTGTCACGGGGACATTGAACCTAGTTTGTGTATTAGTGTGTTCGTTAGTGTTGTCATCTATTTGAGTAATATTATCCAGTGAATTTGGTTGTTTCTTTTGATGTTTGCTAGATTGTACATTCTCTGTATTATTTTTGTATTTTTTAATTTTTTTATCCATAATTTCTCGCTCGAGTTTATCTAAGCTTTTACATAATCTGTCCTGCCAGATGTTGAATTCCTTGTTTTTTTTGGGAATTTGTCGATCGTTTCCCTCATCTGTTTTATTTTTTCAGTAGTATCATTCAGTATTTCAGTTCGTCTCCTGATGAACAATTGTGTTAATAACATGCATTGTGTCATCAGTAGAGATTCCCATTCCTTATTAAAATCTGCACTCTGGAGATCTTGTGCTGAAGTCTTTGATAGACATTACCTTTTGGGATCGTACCCCTTTCTACATATTGTGTCAGGGATCTGATTTCCCATCTCTGTTTTAACTCTTTGTGTAAGAGTGTCTCCACTTCTCTAAAAGTTTCTGTCATTGTTTTGTCCACAATTATATTGTCCTCTGGTTTGTCAAAAATAAATGTGTCTGCTTTTAGTCTCTTGTTCTCTGTGTGATTCAAAATATCCATATTGACAGAAACAAGGAGCACAGCCAGCTAGGGTGAAGATTAAATGATTATCCGAAGGTATAGCGGCTCACCTGCTTGAGTAATATGTATAGGTGCTCAAAGTCTAATCTGACTAACCCAGTCAGAAAAGGATAAAATTAAAAGGCAAAAAAATGTAACTGCCACTCTATATATGGAATCAGCAGATACAACGGACTTTGATGCAATAAATGGGTTAACGTTTAATAGACTACAAAGATTCACAGTATAAAAAGGTCATATACAAAAAAACGAAAGTAATTTTTTTTTTTAAAATATCACAAACGGAGGTGGATCCAATATAACCATATAACTTATGGCCTATAATATAGGAAAACTACCAATAATGGATACTGCCCCCCAAAAAACGCAATAAAACCGCATATGGATTTTTTCAAACATTACGGCACCAGATGAGGAGATATAATACATCCATTTTATATACCCCCTCTAAACTATTTTCATGCATTATTTTTAAGTGATACTGTACCTTAATGACCCCTTCAAAAAAATTGGGTTAATATGAGACAACAGGATTAAGATCCACCCCGGTGTTTTGATTCAGCTCGGATAGGATTTTAAAATCCTGGGATGAAAAATTGTGGGTTACCACTGATGAAGAAGTCAGAGTCAAGACTTCGAAACGCGTTTGGTGAAAGCATAATATGATATCCGCATGACTGTTATGGATATATTCTAATTTTGGAAGCGCTTCCATTAATTCCAAGTCCCAGATCACTCCTACCGACCTGAACACCGGGAGTCCATACAGCAGGTCAGCACAAGTAGTGCTAGACACGTACCCAGCAGTGGATGCGGGAATTGCACCGAATCCGTGCCAATACGGAGCAGTGAGAATACCGGAACACAGCACGACAAATCATATCATATGCTGAACATATGGCTCCCCTCAGCCCACAGGGGCAGATAAACAACGCGGTCATTCAGAAAGGTAACGGCGGCCAGTGCGCTCAGCTCGGGTGGGAAGACACTAAGTACTGGTCCGCTGCACATTCTTTACCTTACTGCATTATCTATTGTATTTTCTGCTACGTTGACACCTGCCAAAATTAAGGGTTAAATACCCAGGACCCAAGCATAAACCATACAGAGCAAGGCTGATTTATTTGTCCGTCCTAATAGACGGTCTGTGGAACGGGAGACCGGAATAGTAATATCCGGACTGCTCGAGATCGAAAGTATATCTCGTTTTATGTGACTATATATTGCAGCTTGCACCAGAATCATATTGAGACTGTACTCAGAATAATGCCCTGTGTTTAGGGATGAGCGAACCCGAACTGTATAGTTCGGGTTCGTACCGAATTTTGGGGTGTCCGTGACACGGACCCGAACATTTTCGTAAAGTCCGTGTTCGGGTTCGGTGTTCGGCGCTTTCTTGGCGCTTTTTGAAAGGCTGCAAAGCAGCCAATCAACAAGCGTCATACTACTTGCCCCAAGAGGCCATCACAGCCTTGCCTACTATGATTGGCCAGTGCAGCATGTGACCCAGCCTATATATAAGCTTGGGTCACGTTGCGCTGCACGTCACTCTGCTGATTCAAGCATAGGGAGAGGTTGCAGCTGCGACGTTAGGGCGAGATTAGGCAGTGATTAACTCCTCCAAAAGACTTCATTCTGTGATCGATCTGCAGCTGTGGATCATTGAAGTGCTAATTTTGACTTGCTCACTTTTTTGAGGCTGCCCAGAGCGTTTTTAAATCACTTTTTTTCTAGGGTGATCGGCGGCCATTTTGTGACTTGTGGTGCGCCAGCACAAGCTATCACCAAGTGTATTTAACCATCAATAGTGTGGTTATTTTGTGCTATATCCTACATCAGCTGCAGGCTGAGCCTGTGTCACCGAAGTGCATTTAACCATCAACAGTCTGGTTATTTTTTGGCCATATACTACATCAGCTGCAGGCTGAGCCTGTGTCACCGAAGTGCATTTAACCATCAACAGTCTGATTATTTTTTGGCCATATACTACATCTGGTGCAGGCTGAGCCTGTGTCACCCAAGTGCATTTGACCATCAACAGTGTGGTTATTTTTTGGCCATATACTACATCAGGGGCAAGTTGAGCCTGTCACCCAGCGCCTAAAAAATAGACCTGACATTTCTATTCAACCAAATCTGTACTGTTTTAGCTGGTCAAGTTATTTGTAGTGACCGTAAAAGCACACTTTTTGTTCTGGGTTGAAAAACTATTCCCAAATTTGCCATTCTCAAAATAACTAGTTTCTGGTATTTGAGGCCTACTTGAAATCTATCCCAAAAAGGATATCTTACATTGAAGGTACTGATAGTGTAATTCAGAAAAACCTAAGACACACGCTACCGTGCAGATAGAAGTCTGATTCTGTGATTAAACCTATACCTGTCACACAGCGCAAAAAAAAAAACAGGCCTCACATCTCTATTCAACCAAATCTGTACTGTTTTAGCTGGTCAAGTTATTTCTAGTGACCGTAAAAGCACATATTTTTTTCTGGGTTGAAAAACTATTCCCAAATTTGCCATTCTCAAAATAACTAGTTTCTGGTATTTGAGGCCTACTTGAAATCTATCCCAAAAAGGATATCTTACATTGAAGGTACTGATAGTGTCATTCAGAAAAACCTAAGACACACGCTACCGTGCAGATAGAAGTCTGATTCTGTGATTAAACCTATACCTGTCACACAGTGCAAAAAAAAAAAAGGCCTCACATTTCTATTCAACCAAATCTGTACTGTTTTAGCTGGTCAAGTTATTTCTAGTGACCGTAAAAGCACATTTTTTTTTCTGGGTTGAAAAACTATTCCAAAATTTGCAATTCTCAAAATAACTAGTTTCTGGTATTTGAGGCCTACTTGAAATCTATCCCAAAAAGGATATCATACATTGAAGGTACTAATAGTGTCATTCAGAAAAACCTAAGACACACGCTACCGTGCAGATAGAAGTCTGATTCTGTGATTAAACCTATACCTGTCACACAGCGCCAAAAAAAAAACACGCCTCACATCTCTATTCAACCAAATCTGTACTGTTTTAGCTGGTCAAGTTATTTCTAGTGTCACGGAACCATGAACCAGACGTACAACAAGGGATAAGTGAAAATAAGAAGGCTTTATTGAAAATAAAGCTGTAAAGCAAAAGTCCAAACGGATGGCGAAACCGAAGCAGAGTCTTTACGAAGCCAGAGGTCAGGAACCAGAAGGGTAGTCAGACGAAGCCAGGATCAGGAACCAGCAGGGTAGTCAGACGAAGCCAGGATCAGGAACCAGCAGGGTAGTCGGACGAAACCAGGATCAGGAACCAGCAGGGTAGTCGGACGAAACCAGGATCAGGAACCAGAAGCAGCAGCAGTCTAGAAGCATGTGAACACAGGAGGACCAAGCAAGGAACTGAAGCCACAGACCTCCTATATATATGAGCTAGGCATCCAGCTCCTCCCAGTGGGAAGGAGGAGCCGCAGGGTGGGAGGCTACAAGAAACCCAGAAACCAAGATGGCCGCCAGCACATGTCAAACGAAGGAGAACAGCAAGAAGGTAAGACCATGACAGTACCTCCCCCTCAAGGGCCCCTCCTCCGCGGAGTAAAGAACGGTTTCTGAGGGAAGCGTGCGTGGAAGGCTCGGAGCAAGGCAGGAGCATGGACATCTGCGGAGGGAACCCAGGAACGCTCCTCTGGACCATAACCACGCCAATGGACCAAAAACTGCACCCGACCGCGGACCAGGCGTGAGTCCAGGATATTGCTCACCTCATACTCCTCACGATTACCCACTTGGACCGGACGAGGCCGAGGAACCGAGGAAGTGAAACGATTACACACCAGTGGCTTCAACAGGGAGACATGAAACACGTTGGAGATCCGCATGCCAGGAGGAAGCGCAAGGGCATAGGCTACCGGGTTTACCCTGCGAAGCACTCAGAAGGGCGAGGCGCCAGCTTCGGAGTGGGCACTCGAAGGTTGAGGTTGCAGGTGGACAACCATACACGGTCTCCAACCTGGTAGGAAGGAGCAGGCGCTCGTCTGCGATCAGCCTGGAGTCTCTGGCGCTGCGCAGAGACCTCAAGGGACTTCTGGATCAGTACCCAAGAAGCACGTAGGACGGAAAGGTGATCCTCCACAGCCGGAATATCCTGGGGAGAGAATACCTCCGGTAACACGGCAGGTTGGAACCCATAATTGGCCATGAAGGGAGACGTCCCAGAGGAAGAGTTCACCGCCGTGTTCCTGGCAAACTCAGCCCAAGGCAGGAGGTCAACCCAATTGTCTTGGTGATCGGAGACATAGCAACGAAGGAATTGCTCCAAGGCCTGATTGGATCGTTCTGCGGCCCCATTGGACTGAGGGTGGTAGGCCGAGGAGAAGGAGAGATGAATCCCCAACTGGGAGCAAAAGGCGCGCCAGAACCTGGACACAAACTGACTCCCCCGATCCGACACAATCTCCTTGGGCAAACCGTGCAACCGGAAGACCTCCCTGGCAAAAATCGTGGCCAACTCTTGTGCAGAGGGTAACTTCTTGAGAGGAACACAGTGGCACATTTTGGAAAACCGATCCACAATCATGAGAATGACCGTGTGGCCTCGGGATGCAGGGAGGTCCACAATGAAATCCATCCCCAGGTGTGACCATGGGCGCTCCCCGGTGGCTATGGGTTGCAGAAGGCCCAACGGAAGGTGCCGAGGGGACTTACTCTGGGCACAAACGGAGCATGCCGCTACATATGCGGCGATGTCGGAACGTAGGGAAGGCCACCAGAACAGACGTGAAACAGCCCAGGACAGCTGATTCTTTCCAGGATGCCCCGCGGTCTTGGAGTTATGGTAGGTTCGCAACAACCGAGTGCGCAACTCCTCAGGCACAAAACATCTGCCGTTGGGTCTCCCAGAGGGAGCACCAGATTGAGCCGCCAAAATCTGCTCACCCAGGGGAGAGGTCAGGCTGGTGCGAATGGCGGCCAAGATCTGATTCGGAGGTATGACCGAAGTCGGAATCGACTCCTCCCTGGACAGCTCGGAGTACTGCCGTGATAAGGCATCCGCCCTGATGTTCTTGGAACCGGGTAGGTAGGAGACCACGTAATTAAAACGTGACAAGAACAGAGCCCATCTGGCCTGACGTGGTGTCAATCTCTTGGCCTCAGAAAGGTAGGTCAGATTCTTGTGGTCCGTCAGGATGAGGACCGGAACCACCGAACCCTCGAGCAAGTGCCTCCATTCTTTAAGGGCCTGCACGATGGCCAATAACTCCCTGTCACCAATCTGATAGTTGCACTCCGCGGAAGACAGTTTCCGGGAGTAAAACCCACAAGGAAGCAGAGGACTCTCTGGTGTTCTACGCTGAGACAGAAGGGCGCCTACTCCCGTCTCAGACGCGTCCACCTCGAGGACAAAGGGCAACCCAGGGTTGGGATGCGACAGAATCGGAGCCGACACAAAGGCGGACCTTAGAGCCTCAAAAGCTCGGATGGCCTCGGGCGGCCAGACCTGGGAATTACTGCCCTTCCTGGTCAGATCCGTGAGAGGCTTGGCTAGCATGGAAAAGTCCCTGATGAACTTCCGATAATAATTGGCGAAGCCCAAAAAGCGCTGCAGGGAACAAAGACCACTGGGCTGGGGCCACTGTAAGACAGCCGAAACCTTCTCAGGATCCATGGAGAACCCCTCAGCGGAAATGATGTAACCTAAGAAGGTTACCTGGGATCGGTGAAATTCGCATTTCTCAAGCTTACCGAACAGCTTGTTCTCTCGTAACCGTTGCAACACTCGTCTGACATCCAGAATGTGGGCCTCCATGGATTCAGAATATACCAAGATGTCATCCAAATAGACCACCACACACTGCTGCAACAGGTCACGGAAAACATCGTTGATGAATTCCTGAAAGACTGCGGGCGCATTGCACAACCCAAAGGGCATAACCAAGGATTCATAATGACCGGTCCTGGTGTTAAACGCGGTCTTCCACTCATCGCCCGCCTTGATCCTTACCAGGTTATATGCCGCCCTCAGGTCGAGTTTGGTAAAGACCGTGGCCCCTTTAAGGCGATCGAACAGCTCGGAAATCAAGGGTATCGGGTAAGCGTTCTTGATCGTGATGCGATTGAGACCCCTGTAATCGATGCAAGGCCTCAACTCACCGCCCCTCTTTTTCACAAAGAAAAATCCAGCCCCTGCCGGGGACGAGGATTTGCGAATGTGTCCGCGTGAAAGCGCCTCCCTCACGTACTCCTCCATGGCCTCATTCTCCACTACCGACAGTGGATAGACTTTGCCACGAGGAGGAACGGCACCAGATTGTAACTCTATGGCACAATCGTATGGGCGGTGCGGAGGTAGGGCAACCGCGCGCACCTTATCGAATACATCCCGGTACTCCTCGTATTCAGGAGGCAACAGAGAGTCCGAGGAAGTACACAGCAACTTGACAGACCCATGGATGCAACTAGCCCCACACTGCGGTGACCACGAGAGGATCTCGGCCGATCTCCAATCGAAAGTCGGATTATGCTTCCGGAGCCAGGGGTACCCCAAGACCACCGAGTAGTGTGGAGACGAAATAACCTGGAGGCAGACCGACTCTCTGTGAACGGCACCAATGGCTATCCCCACTGGAAGGGTCTCATGAGTCACGTGTGGCGGCAGAAGGGGTCTGCCGTCTATCGCCTCAAGAGCCAGTGGGGAACCTCGAGCCTGCAGAGGAATGGAATTGGCGGCAGCGAACACATTATCAATGAACAAACCACCAGCACCAGAGTCCACCAACGCCTGGGTCGTCACCGAGCCCCCGACCCAGGAGAGGACAACAGTGATCAGTGGTTTGTCAACACGGGAAACCGGGGACGAGGAGACTCCACCCAAGATCTGCCCCCGACAGGATCTCAGGTGCGAGCGTTTCCCGGACGGTTCGGACATGCCAACCGAAAATGCCCACCGAGACCACAGTACATGCATCGGCCCTCGCGTCTCCGGAGTACCCTCTCCCCCTCGGACAGGCGAGCAAACCCCAGCTGCATGGGTTCACCCCCAGACAAGTCATCCCCAGGAGGCGTGGGAGGAGAGGGAGGCACGGGTGGGACAGCAAACATAGGCGCCAATCTGTTAGAAAACCTCCGCAGGCTCTCCTTAAAGGAAGGTCTCTCCCTGAGTCTGGTGTCAATCAAAATCAGGAAAGAAATAAGAGACTCGAGCTCCACTGGTAGGTCCTTAGCTGCAACCTCATCCTTCAAGGCATCCGAGAGACCATGAGAGAAAGCAGCGACCAGAGCCTCATTATTCCAGCCCACCTCTGCTGCCAGGGTACGAAACTCAATGGCGTATTCAGCTACGGATCGTGAACCCTGTCTGATGGACATAAGGAGCTTCGCAGCAGAGGCAGCACGAGCCGGCACATCGAATACCTTCCGAAGAGAAGCAACAAAATCGGAAAACTCGGCAACCACCGGATTGTTGTTCTCCCATAAAGGGCTGGCCCAGGCCAAGGCCTTGTCCGAGAGCAGCGAGATCAAGAAGCCCACCTTTGATCTCTCAGTAGGAAAGGCATGTGGCAGCAACTCGAAATAAATGCCCACCTGGTTAAGGAAACCTTGGCACTGAGTTGGCTCTCCCCCAAAGCGCTGTGGAAGAGGGGCAGAACCGGTCATACCCCGAAACACCGCAGGTGCAACAACAGGTGTCGGGGTAGACTCTGGCGCAACAACCGGAGCGGCAGTAGGAGCGGGCCCAGGAGCGACAACCGACCCATCGGCAACGGGAGCGAAATGAGCCGTGCGTTCAAGCAGGGTTTGCAACGCCACAGCGAACCGACCCAACAGGTGATCCTGCTGATCAAGTCTGGCAACCAGCGTGGGTAGCGAGGATGGCCCTGTACCGTCAGAATTCATGGCTTGGTCCTAATGTCACGGAACCATGAACCAGACGTACAACAAGGGATAAGTGAAAATAAGAAGGCTTTATTGAAAATAAAGCTGTAAAGCAAAAGTCCAAACGGATGGCGAAGCAGAGTCTTTACGAAGCCAGAGGTCAGGAACCAGAAGGGTAGTCAGACGAAGCCAGGATCAGGAACCAGCAGGGTAGTCAGACGAAGCCAGGATCAGGAACCAGCAGGGTAGTCGGACGAAACCAGGATCAGGAACCAGCAGGGTAGTCGGACGAAACCAGGATCAGGAACCAGAAGCAGCAGCAGTCTAGAAGCATGTGAACACAGGAGGACCAAGCAAGGAACTGAAGCCACAGACCTCCTATATATATGAGCTAGGCATCCAGCTCCTCCCAGTGGGAAGGAGGAGCCGCAGGGTGGGAGGCTACAAGAAACCCAGAAACCAAGATGGCCGCCAGCACATGTCAAACGAAGGAGAACAGCAAGAAGGTAAGACCATGACATCTAGTGACCGTAAAAGCACTTTTTTTTTTCTGGGTTGAAAAACTATTCCCAAATTTGCCATTCTCAAAATAACTAGTTTCTGGTATTTGAGGCCTACTTGAAATCTATCCCAAAAAGGATATCTTACATTGAAGGTACTGATAGTGTCATTCAGAAAAACCTAAGACACACGCTACCGTGCAGATAGAAATCTGATTCTGTGATTAAACCTATACCTGTCACACAGTGCAAAAAAAAAAAGGCCTCACATTTCTATTCAACCAAATCTGTACTGTTTTAGCTGGTCAAGTTATTTCTAGTGACCGTAAAAGCACTTTTTTTTTTCTGGGTTGAAAAACTATTCCCAAATTTGCCATTCTCAAAATAACTAGTTTCTGGTATTTGAGGCCTACTTGAAATCTATCCCAAAAAGGATATCTTACATTGAAGGTACTGATAGTGTCATTCAGAAAAACCTAAGACACACGCTACCGTGCAGATAGAAGTCTGATTCTGTGATTAAACCTATACCTGTCACACAGCGCAAAAAAAAACAGGCCTCACATTTCTATTCAACCAAATCTGTACTGTTTTAGCTGGTCAAGTTATTTGTAGTGACCGTAAAAGCACACTTTTTGTTCTGGGTTGAAAAACTATTCCCAAATTTGCCATTCTCAAAATTGTGGTGAAAGGGAACAATGAGGAAAACATCTAATAAGAAACGCGGACGTGGACATGGTCGTGGTGGTGTTAGTGGACCCTCTGGTGCTGGGAGAGGACGTGGCCGTTCTGCCACAGCCACACGTCCTAGTGTACCAACTACCTCAGGTCCCAGTACACGCCAGAATTTACAGGGATATTTGGTGGGGCCCAATGCCGTTCTAAGGATGGTAAGGCGTGAGCAGGTACAGGCATTAGTCAATTGGGTGGCCGACAGTGCATCCAGCACGTTCACATTATCTCCCACCCAGTCTTCTGCAGAAAGCGCACAGATGGCGCATGAAAACCAAGCCCATCAGTCTGTCACATCACCCCCATGCATATCAGGGAAACTGTCTGAGCCTCAAGTTATGCAGCAGTCTCTTATGCTGTTTGAAGACTCTGCTGAAAGGGTTTCCCAAGGGCATCCACCTAGCTCTTCACCAGGGGTGGAAGAGATAGAATGCACTAACGCACAACCACTTATGTTTCCTGATGATGAGGACATGGGAATACCACCTCAGCACGTCTCTGATGATGACGAAACACAGGTGCCAACTGCTGCGTCTTTCTGCAGTGTGCAGACTGAACAGGAGGTCAGGGATCAAGACTGGGTGGAAGACGATGCAGGGGACGATGAGGTCCTAGACCCCACATGGAATGAAGGTCGTGCCACTGACTTTCACAGTTCGGAGGAAGAGGCAGTGGTGAGACCGAGCCAACAGCGTAGCAAAAGAGGGAGCAGTGGGCAAAATCAGAACACCCGCCAAAAGACTCCGCCTGATACTGACCGCCGCCATCTGGGACCGAGCACCCCAAAGGCAGCTTCAAGGAGTTCCCTGGCATGGCACTTCTTCAAACAATGTGCTGACGACAAGACCCGAGTGGTTTGCACGCTGTGCCATCAGAGCCTGAAGCGAGGCATTAACGTTCTGAACCTTAGCACAACCTGCATGACCAGGCACCTGCATGCAAAGCATGAACTGCAGTGGAGTAAACACCTTAAAAACAAGGAAGTCACTCAGGCTCCCCCTGCTGCCTCTTCTGCTGCTGCCGCCTCGGTCTCTTCTGCTGCTGCCGCCGCCTCGGCCTCTTCTGCTGCTGCTGCCGCCGCCTCTGCCTCTTCCTCTGCCTCTGGATGAACGTTGACACCTGCCGCCCAGCAAACATGGGATGTACCACCAACACCACCACCTGCGTCACCAAGCATCTCAACCATGTCACACGGCAGCGTTCAGCTGTCCATCTCACAAACATTTGAGAGAAAGCGTAAATTCCCACCTAGCCACCCTCGATCCCTGGCCCTGAATGCCAGCATTTCTAAACTACTGGCCTATGAAATGCTGTCATTTAGGCTGGTGGACACACACAGCTTAAAACAGCTCATGTCGCTTGCTGTCCCACAGTATGTTGTTCCCACCCGCCACTACTTCTCCAAGAGAGCCGTGCCTTCCCTGCACAAACAAGTGTCCGATAAAATCAAGTGTGCACTGCGCAACGCCATCTGTGGCAAGGTCCACCTAACCACAGATACGTGGACCAGTAAGCACGGCCAGGGACGCTAAATCTCCCTAACTGCACACTGGGTAAATGTAGTGGCGGCTGGGCCCCAGGCGGAGAGCTATTTGGCGCACGTCCTTCCGCCGCCAAGGATCGCAGGGCAACATTCTTTGCCTCCTGTCTCCTCCTCCTCCTACTCAGCTTCCTCCTCCTCTTCCACCTGCTCATCCAGTCATTCACACACCTTCACCACCAACTTCAGCACAGCCCGGGGTAAACGTCAGCAGGCCATTCTGAAACTCATATTTTTGGGGGACAGGCCCCACACCGCACAGGAGTTGTGGCGGGGTATAGAACAACAGACCGACGAGTGGTTGCTGCCGGTGAGCCTCAAGCCCGGCCTGGTGGTGTGCGATAATGGGCGAAATCTCGTTGCAGCTCTGGGACTAGCCGGTTTGACGCACATCCCTTGCCTGGCGCATGTGCTGAATTTGGTGGTGCAGAAGTTCATTCGCAACTACCCCGACATGTCAGAGCTGCTGCATAAAGTGCGGGCCGTCTGTTCGCGCCTCCGGCGTTCACACCCTGCCGCTGCTCGCCTGTCTGCGCTACAGCATAACTTCGGCCTTCACGCTCACCGCCTCATATGCGACGTACCCACCTTGCATATGCTGGACAGACTGTGCGAGCAGCAGCAGGCCATAGTGGAGTTTCAGCTGCAGCACGCACGGGTCAGTCGCACTGTGGATCAGACACACTTCACCACCAATGACTGGGCCTCCATGCGAGACCTGTGTGCCCTGTTGCGTTGTTTCGAGTAGTCCACCAACATGGCCAGTGGCGATGACGCCGTTATCAGCGTTACAATACCACTTCTATGTCTCCTTGAGAAAACACTTAGGGCGATGATGGAAGAGGAGGTGGCCCAGGAGGAAGAGGAGGAAGAGGGGTCATTTTTAGCACTTTCAGGCCAGTCTCTTCGAAGTGACTCAGAGGGAGGTTTTTTGCAACACCAGAGGCCAGGTACAAATGTGGCCAGACAGGGCCCACTACTGGAGGACGAGGAGGACGAGGATGAGGAGGAGGTGGAGGAGGATGAGGATGAAGCATGTTCACAGCGGGGTGGCACCCAAAGCAGCTCGGGCCCATCACTGGTGCGTGGCTGGGGGGAAACACAGGACGATGACGATACGCCTCCCACAGAGGACAGCTTGTCCTTACCTCTGGGCAGCCTGGCACACATGAGCGACTACATGCTGCAGTGCCTGCGCAACGACAGCAGAGTTGCCCACATTTTAACGTGTGCGGACTACTGGGTTGCCACCCTGCTGGATCACAGGTACAAAGACAATGTGCCCACCTTACTTCCTACACTGGAGCGTGATAGGAAGATGCGTGAGTACAAGCGCACGTTGGTAGACGCGCTACTGAGAGCATTCCCAAATGTCACAGGGGAACCAGTGGAAGCCCAAGGCGAAGGCAGAGGAGGAGCAAGAGGTCGCCAACGCAGCTATGTCACGGCCAGCTCCTCTGAGGGCAGGGTTAGCATGGCAGAGATGTGGAAAAGTTTTGTCACCACGCCACAGCTAACTGCACCACCACCTGATACGGAACGTGTTAGCAGGAGGCAACATTTCACTAACATGGTGGAACAGTACCTGTGCACACCCCTCCACGCACTGACTGATGGTTCGGCCCCATTCAACTTCTGGGTCTCCAAATTGTCCACGTGGCCAGAGCTAGCCTTTTATGCCTTGGAGGTGCTGGCCTGCCCGGCGGCCAGCGTTTTGTCTGAACGTGTATTCAGCACGGCAGGGGGCGTCATTACAGACAAACGCAGCCGCCTGTCTACAGCCAATGTGGACAAGCTGACGTTCATAAAAATGAACCAGGCATGGATCCCACAGGACCTGTCCATCCCTTGTGCAGATTAGATATTAACTACCTCCCCTTAACAATATATTATTCTACTCCAGGGCACTTCCTCATTCAATACTATTTTTAATTTCATTTTACCATTATATTGCGGGGCAACCCAAAGTTGAATGAACCTCTCCTCTGTCTGGGTGCCGGGGCCTAAATGTGTGACAGTGGCCTGTTCCAGTGGTGGGTGACGTGAAGCCTGATTCTCTGCTATGACATGAAGACTTATTCTGTGCTGACATGAAGCCAGATTCTCTGTTACGCGACCTCTCTCCTCTGCCTGGGTGCCTGGGCCTAAATATGTGACAGTGGCCTGTTCCAGTGGGGGGTGACGTGAAGCCTGATTCTCTGCTATGACATGAAGACAGATTCTGTGCTGACATAAGGCCAGATTCTCTGTTACGGGACCTCTCTCCTCTGCCTGGGTGCCTGGGCCTAAATGTGTGACAGTGGCCTGTTCCAGTGGTGGGTGACGTGAAGCCTGATTCTCTGCTATGACATGAAGACAGATTCTGCGCTGACATAAGGCCAGATTCTCTGTTACGGGACCGCTCTCCTCTGTCTGGGTGCCGGGGCCTAAATGTGTGACAGTGGCCTGTTTCAGTGGTGGGTGACGTGAAGCCTGATTCTCTGCTATGACATGAAGACAGATTCTGTGCTGACATAAGGCCAGATTCTCTGTTACGCGACCTCTCTCCTGTGCCTGGGTCTAAATATGTGACAGTGGCCTGTTCCAGTGGTGGGTGACGTGAAGCCTGATTCTCTGCTATGACATGAAGACAGATTCTGTGCTAACATCAGGCCAGATTCTCTGTTACGGGACATCTCTCCTCTTCCTGGGGGCCTGGGCCTAAATGTGTGACAGTGGCCTGTTCCAGTGGTGGGTGACGTGAAGCTTGATTCTCTGCTATGACATGAAGACAGATTCTGCGCTGACATAAGGCCAGATTCTCTGTTACGGGACCTCTGTCTGGGTGCCGGGGCCTAAATGTGTGACAGTGGCCTGTTCCAGTGGTGGGTGACATGAAGCCTGATTCTCTGCTATGACATGAAGACAGATTCTGTGCTGACATAAGGCCAGATTCTCTGTTACGGGACCTCTCTCCTCTGCCTGGGTGCCTGGGCCTAAATGTGTGACAGTGGCCTGTTCCTGTGGTGGGTGACGTGAAGCCTGATTCTCTGCTATGACATGAAGACAGATTCTGTGCTGACATAAGGCCAGATTCTCTGTTACGGGACCGCTCTCCTCTGTCTGGGTGCCGGGGCCTAAATGTGTGACAGTGGCCTGTTCCAGTGGTGGGTGACCTGAAGCCTGATTCTCTGCTATGACATGAAGACTGATTCTGCGCTGACATAAGGCCAGATTCTCTGTTACGGGACCTCTCTCCTCTGCCTGGGTGCCTGGGCCTAAATGTCTGACAGTGGCCTGTTCCAGTGGTGGGTGACGTGAAGCCTGATTCTCTGCTATGACATGAAGACAGATTCTGCGCTGACATAAGGCCAGATTCTCTGTTACGGGACCGCTCTCCTCTGTCTGGGTGCCGGGGCCTAAATGTGTGACAGTGGCCTGTTCCAGTGGTGGGTGACGTGAAGCCTGATTCTCTGCTATGACATGAAGACTGATTCTGCGCTGACATAAGGCCAGATTCTCTGTTACGGGACCTCTCTCCTCTGCCTGGGTGCCTGGGCCTAAATGTGTGACAGTGGCCTGTTCCAGTGGTGGGTGATGTGAAGCCTGATTCTCTGCTATGACATGAAGACTGATTCTGCGCTGACATAAGACCAGATTCTCTGTTACGGGACCTCTCTCCTCTGCCTGGGTGCTTGGGCCTAAATGTGTGACAGTGGCCTGTTCCAGTGGTGGGTGACGTGAAGCCTGATTCTCTGCTATGACATGAAGACTGATTCTGTGCTGATATGAACCCAGATTCTCTGCTATGGCATGAAGAGACTGATTCTGTGCTCACATGAAGCCAGATTCTTTGCTTTGGCATGAAGAGACTGATTCTCTGCTGACGTGAAGCCAGATTCTCTGCTATGGGACCTCTATCCAATTGATATTGGTTAATTTTTATTTTTTTAATTTTTATTTTAATTCATTTCCCTATCCACATTTGTTTGCAGGGGATTTACCTACATGTTGCTGCCTTTTGCAGCCCTCTAGCTCTTTCCTGGGCTGTTTTACAGCCTTTTTAGTGCCCAAAAGTTCGGGTCCTTATTGACTTCAATGGGGTTCGGGTTCGGGACGAAGTTCGGGTCGGGTTCGGATCCCGAACCCGAACATTTCTGGGAAGTTCGGCCGAACTTCTCGAACCCGAACATCCAGGTGTTCGCTCAACTCTACCTGTGTTATACAGGGGACATATCTACCGTTATTGTATACTTGCTTCTACGGTATGTGAATATACAGTATATCACAAGTATACTTACATATGACCTACTTAATACAGCTTGCTCGAATATTGTATCTATCACATTTTACATATTGCTGGATACTTCACCTGGATAACTAAGCATCTTCTATCAGTACAGTATCTGGTTCATAATTGACTGACTTTCCTGCTCCGAGTGTCACGGACCCCCTATTACATCTCTGTGTGACACTATATAGGAACCTACACAACCTTATACTGTACCACTTTACGACCTGGACATTTCGCCTCCGTTTGAGATTTTTTTACATTTTTTTCTTTAGTTTTTTCTATATGACCATTCTGTTTTTTGCCAGTGTAGGGAGAGGTTGCTGTGTGGAGCAGGGACAGACAGGGACACTAAACTCTAGCTAATTGGGCCACAAAAGTCCTTATAAGGGCTGTTATAGGTGTGCTATCGATAAATGTGATATACTGAGGGGTGTAAGATAAATATATTTTCGAACATAGAAAGTACGTATATTATAGTTTATTTGTATTGAGCAGTTGTGTGCGGTTCTGTTGCGATACTGCAGCTATTCAAAGAGACAAACGCTATTGGAACAACTAATTGCAACTGGTGTGCTATACTAGTTGCCCCCCAAAAAATCTGATTGAAGCAGGGGTGTGATATACCTATAATATAATTTCTATATAGTGCATTTGTATTGTGCTGCATTTGTGTGCGGTTCTGCTGAGATACCACAGCTATACAGAGGGAAAAATGCCATTGGAACAACTAATTGTAACTGTTGTGATATACCAGTTGCCCCCCAAAAAAACTGATTGAGGCAGGGGTGTGATATACCTATAATATAATTTATATATAGTGCATGTGCAGCATTTGTGTGTGGTTCTGCTGAGATAACGCAGCTATACAGAGGGACAAATGCTACAGGAACAATTAATTGTAAGTGTTGTGATATACCAGTTGCCCCCAAAAAATCAGATTGAGGCAGGGGTGTGATATTCCTAGAATAGAATTTTTATATATTGCATTTGTATAGTGCAGCATTTGTGTGCGGTTCTGCTGAGATACCGCAGCTATACAGAGGGACAAACCCAATGGAACAACTAATTGCAACTGGTGTGATATACCAGTTGCCCCCCAAAAAATCTGAATTAGCCAAGGGTGTGATATACCTATAATATAATTTCTATATAGTGCATTTGTACAGTATAGTGCAGCCTTTGTGTGTGGTTCTGCTGAAATACCGCAGCTAAACAGAGGGAAAAACGCCATTAGAACAACTAATTGCAACTGGTGTGATATACCAGTTGCCCCCCAAAAAATCAGATTGAGACAGGGGTGTGATATACCTATAATATAATTTCTATATAGTGCATTTGTATAGTGCAGCATTTGTGTGCGGTTCTGCTGAGATACCGCAGCTATACAGAGGGACAAACGCCATTGGAACAATTAATTGCAACTGGTGTGATATAGCAGTTTCCCCCAAAAAAATCTGATTGAGGCAGGGGTGTGATATACCTATAATATAATTTCTATATAGTGCATTTGTATAGTGCAGCATTTGTGTGCGGTTCTGCTGAGATTCCGCAGCTATACAGAGTGACAAGCGCCATTGGAACAACTAATTGCAACTGGTATGATATTCCAGTTGCCCCCCAAAAAAACTGATTAAGGGGTTATATATACCTGCTTCCACAAATACTGCTCTTCTCTAGGGACTTTGGCACAGGGTCATTTTGAAAATGACAGTCAGAGGAAGAGGCAGGCCGTTCCGCAAGAGTGGTAGGGATCGGGCAGGTGCACCAGGCCGGAGCCTAAGTGGGAAGTTGGAGAAGGTGCATGCGATTATGTCAAAGGATGCATTTCAGCCTTCCGCTTCTGCACCCTCCTCATCCTCTGTATCAGCACCCTCCCCACTCTCTGCTGTGTGCACCCCCAAAGACACCACCACCACCATATCCCTTCCACTCGAGTCAGAGGAATTATTTTCCCATCAATTTCCAGACTTTACTGATGCGCAGCCATTCTTGGCATCGGATGAGGAAGAGGAGGTAGCAACGGCCGCCACCAAGCGGTCTGACGACAGTACCCAGATCAGCCCAAGGAGGGTGGTCCCCACTGTTGCTGCCTACTCCGAGATCTCTAATGTCAGTGTTGGTGAAGGTGACAATGATGACGTGTCAATGGACGTCACGTGGGTGCCCACAAGAGAGGAAGATGAGGGGAGTTCAGAGGGAGAGAGAGCAGCAGAAGTAGGAAGTAGGAGAAGCAGGCAGAACTCGCAGGGCACAGGAGGCAAAAAGCAGACTGCAAATGTATCTGGAGCGAGCCATCTACCATGCACGGTCACATCTTGCGCTGCCAGGACGCTGGCACATGGCTCTGCAGTGTGGGCTTTTTTTAACTTGTCAACTGCTGATAATAGTGTTGCCATCTGCAGCCTGTGCTGTCAACGCATACGTCGCGGTAAGCCCAACACTCACCTAGGGACGACGGCTTCCCATAACTGAGCCCAGTGGAAGCAACACCTTCAGAACCCACAAAGCCATACTCCTAGTGCTCAACGTCCTGCCTCTTCTCCTTATCCTCTCTCCTCCCATTTGTCCTCCACTTCACCTTCCACCGTGCCGTTCTCGCGTTCATCTGGCAGAAGGCTGTGTTCCGTGGCCCAAATGTTCGAGCGTAAAAAATGATGACACTAGATACTCCTCTTGCCCAACGGCAGACCGCTGGCTTGTTGGAACTGCTACCCTGCCAACTTCTGCCAGATAAATTGGTGGACTCGAAGGCCTTTAAAATGGAAGGTCCCCGGAAGGAAATATTTCTCCCAGATGGGCATCACTGAACTATATGGCCACGTTCAGCGGCAAGTTAATATATCTCTGACACACAGTGTCGGTGCCAAGATACATCTGACCACAGACACGTAGTCTAGCAAACACGGGCATGGAAGGTACATAACTTTTACTGCCCACTGGGTTCACCTTCTGACGGCCATCAAGCATGTAACCCGTGGCAGCCATGTGGATTTGGTCTTACCACCACGGATTGCATGCAGTCTTGCCTCTTTTTCTCCTCCTCCTACTCCATCCTCCGTCTCCTCCTCGGCTGACTACTCCTTTTCCACTGCTACCGCCTCTTCCGTTGCACCCCCCAAGCTCCCCAGAACCTATTTTACGTGCCAGGTGAGACGTTGTCATGCTGTGCTGCGGCTGTTGTGCCTGGAAGCCAAGAGCCACACCAGTCCTTCACTCCTTTCAGCTCTGAGGTCACAGGTCGATCAGTGGCTAACCCCACTCAATTTGACAGTTGGTAAAGTAATGTGCGACAACGGTGCCAATCTGCTGAACGCGCTGAAACAGGGCAAAATTACACACGTGTTGTGCATGGCACACGTTCTGAACATAGTCATACCTTAAGCCTTCTTTCTGGAGCGTGCATTGCATCGTGTCATTGATCAAGCCGTCGAGGAGCAGGAGCAGGAAGATGAGTAAGTCACAATGCAGAATGAATTCCCATGGGGGACTCTTCCATCTGAGACAAGTCAGCAGAAGAGGATGGTGCCTGGGGGGAGGAGGGGGAGGAGCAAGAAGAGCAGGCTTTAAACTTTTCTGGGATCCCTGGTGTTGTCCGTGGATGGGGGAGGAGACCGAAGACGAAATTCTCCTGGGCGATGAGCAGGAGCCAGGCCGCTTCACCGCTTCCAATTTAGTGCAAATGGGGGCCTTCATGCTCCAGTGTTTGAAGAGGGACCCCCGTATAAAAAGCATAAAGGGCAAGGACCAGTCCTGGGTAGCAACGTACTTAGACCCCCGGTACAAACACAAAAAGGCGAACATGTTACCAGCATCACAGAGGGCTGTCAGAATGCATTTCCAGGCCTTGCTGCAAGAGATGCTGCATTCTGCTGTTGCGGGTGCTGGCCGAGGAATTTCCACCTACAGAGAAACAGTTGGAAGTACCAATTCTACAGCGCATGCAAGAAGAGGGTGGTTTGAAGATGTGTTGGTCACTTCGGATATGAGAATTTTTGCAGCCAACCAATCGACAGCCACCCTCCAGATTCAGCCTCAGGGAACGCCTAGACCCACAGGTGTCTGACAACATCGGGTTAACGGCCGATGTGGACGCTCTGAGAAGCGAGGAAACCCTGGACTACTGGGTGTGCAGGCTTGACCTGTGGCCAGAGCTGGCACAATTTGCCATGGAACTCTTGGCTTGCCCCTCGTCAAGTGTCCTGTCCAAAAGGACGTTCAGTGCAGCAGATGGGATCCAATAAGCGCAGTCGCTTAGTTCACGACAGTGTGGACTACCTCACATGGATCTCGGAGGAATTCAAAACCTGTGACGACCACGTTTAATTGAATTTCCTCATGACAGCCCATAAATATCTGCCACCACCCAGAACAAATAACGGTCCCTGTCTTAGGTAAATACATCGGCATAAAAGGCTTTTTCTGTCTGGTGAATGCCTAATGTTTAGGACCCTCGGAGGAATTCAACACCTGTGACGACCACGTGTTATCGCATTTCAACTATTATCATTTGTGTTTTTTTCAAGAGGGGGGATTTCGTTAGTCGTGTTTTTAATCCAATTTTATATTTTTAGTTTTTTTAAACATATGTATTTTTCTGCAGTAAAATTGATATCCAGTGACCGTCTAATATACCTCCAGCCACATAATTACTTGTTCTTTTCTGTCCGGTGAATGCCTAATGTTTGGGGCCTGTACTACACTGGCCTGCATTAAAATTTATATTGAATGGCCGTCTAATATACCTCCAGCCACATAATCACTTGATCATTTATGTATGGTGAATGCATAATTTTAGGGGCCTGTAATCTAACTGGCCAACAGTAAAATTGTTATACGGTTACCTCCTAATTTACCTCCAGCCACATTATCAATTGTGCTTTTCAGTACGGTGAATAAATAATTTTTGGAGCCTGTAGTCCACTGGCCTGCTGTAAAATTGATATCCATTGACGGTCTAATATACTTCCGGCCACATAATCACTTGATCTTTTATGTGCGGTGAATGAATAATTTTTGGGGCCTAAATCTAACTGGCCAACAGTAAAATTGCTATACGGTGACCGCCTAATGTACCTCCATCCACATTATCAATTGTTCTTTTCTGTCCGGTGAATGCCTAATGTTTGGGGCCTGTACTTCACTGGCCTGCAGTAAAATTGATACTGAATGACCTTCTAATATACCTCCAGCCACATAATTACTGGTTCTTTTCTGTCCGGTGAATGCCTAATGTTTGGGACCTCGGAGGAATTCAACACCTGTGAAGACCACGTGTTATCGAATTTCAACAATTATCTTTAGTTTTTTTTTCAAGAGGGGAATTTCGTTAGCCATGTTTTTAATCCAATTTTATATTTTTTGTTCTTTTAAACATATGTATTTAGCATCTATTTGTACTGGCCTGCAGTAAAATTGATATGCAATGTCCATCCAATATACCTCCAGCCACATAATTACTTGTTCTTTTCTGTCCGGTGAATGCCTAATGTTTGGGGCCTGTACTCCACTTGCCTGCAGTAAAATTGATATCCATTTACTATCTAATATACCTCCAGCCACATAATCACTTGATCATTTATGTACGGTGAATGCATATTTTTTGGGGCCTGTAATCTAACTGGCCAACAGTAAAATTGTTATACGGTGACTGCCTAATATACCTCCAGTCACATTATCAATTGTTCTTTTCTGTACGGTGAATAAATCGTTTTTAGGGCCTGTAGTCCACTGGCCTTCAGTAAAATTGATATTCAAAGACCGTCTAATATACAGTTGCAAGAAAAAGTATGTGAACCCTTTGGAATGATATGGATTTCTGCACAAATTGGTCATTAAATGTGATCTGATCTTCATCTAAGGCTACTTTCACACTAGCGTTCGGGGCTCCGCTTGTGAGTTCCGTTTGAAGGCTCTCACAAGCGGCCCCGAACGGATCCGTCCAGTCCTAATGCATTCTGAGTGGATGCGGATCCGCTCAGAATGCATCAGTCTGGCACCGTTTGTCCTCCGCTCCGCTCAGCAAGCGGACACCTGAACGCTGCTTGCAGCGTTCGGGTGTCCGCCTGGCCGTGCGGAGGCAAACGGATCCGTCCAGACTTACAATGTAAGTCAATGGGGACGGATCCGTTTGAAGTTGACACAATATGGCTCAGTTTTCAAACGGATCCGTCCCCCATTGACTTTCAATGTAAAGTCAAAACGGATCCGTTTGCATTATCATGAACAAAAAAAAAAAATAATAATAATTTTTTTTTTTGTTCATGCTAATGCAAACGGATCCGTTCTGAACGGATCTAAACGTTTGCATTATAGGTGCGGATCCGTCTGTGCAGATACCAGACGGATCCGCTCCGAACACAAGTGTGAAAGTAGCCTAAGTCACAACAATAGACAATCACAGTCTGCTTAAACTAATAACACACAAAGAATTAAATGTTACCATGTTTTTATTGAACACACCATGTAAACATTCACAGTGCAGGTGGAAAAAGTATGTGAACCCTTGGATTTAATAACTGGTTGAACCTCCTTTGGCAGCAATAACTTCAACCAAACGTTTCCTGTAGTTGCAGATCAGACTTGCACAACGGTCAGCAGTAATTCTTGACCATTCCTCTTTACAGAACTGTTTCAGTTCAGCAATATTCTAGGCATGTCTGGTGTGAATCGCTTTCTTGAGGTCATGCCACAGCATCTCAATCGAGTTGAGGTCAGGACTCTGACTGGGCCACTCGAAAAGGCGTATTTTCTTCTGTTTAAGCCATTCTGTTGTTGATTTACTTCTATGCTTTGGGTCGTTGTCCTGTTGCAACACCCATCTTCTGTTGAGCTTCAGCTGGTGGACAGATGGCCTTAAGTTATCCTGCAAAATGTCTTGATAAACTTGGGAATTAATTTTTCCTTCGATGATAGCAATCCGTCCAGGCCCTGACGCAGCAAATCTGCCCCAAACCATGATGCCCGCACCACCATACTTCACAGTTGGGATGAGGTTTTGATGTTGGTGTGCTGTGCTCTTTTTTTCCACACATAGTGTTGTGTGTTTCTTCCAAACAACTCAACTTTTGTTTCATCTGTCCACAGAATATTTTGCCAGTACTGCTGTGGAACATCCAGGTGCTCTTGTGCAAACTGTAAATGTGCAGCGATGTTTTTTTTAGACAGCAGTGGCTTCCTCTGTGGTATCCTCCCATGAAATCCATTCTTGTTTAGTTTTTTACGTATCGTAGAATCGCTAACAGGGATGTTAGCATATGCCAGAGACTTTTGTAAGTCTTTAGCTAACACTCTAGGATTCTTCTTCACCTCATTGAGCAGTTTGCGCTGTGCTTTTGCAGTCATCTTTACAGGACAGCCACTCCTAGGGAGAGTAGCAGCAGTGCTGAACTTTCTCCATTTATAGACAATTTGTCTTACCGTGGACTGATGAACAGCAAGGCTTTTGGAGATACATTTATAACCCTTTCCAGCTTTATGCAAGTCAACAATTCTTAATCGAAGGTCTTCTGAGAGTTCTTTTGTGCGAGGCATCATTCACATCAGGCAATGCTTCTTGTGAAAAGCAAACCCAGAACTTGGGGGTGTTTTTTTATAGGGCAGGGCAGCTGTAACTAACACCTCTAATCTCATCTCATTGATTGGACTCCAGTTGGCTGACACCTCACTTCACTTAGCTTTTGGAGATGTCATTAGTCTAGGGGTTCACATACTTTTTCCACCTGCACTGTGAAGGTTTACATGGTGTGTTCAATAAAAACATGGTAACATTTAATTCTTTGTGTGTTATTAGTTTACGCAGACTGTGATTGTCTATTGTTGTGACTTAGATGAAGATCAGATCAAATTTTATGACCAATTTGTGCAGAAATCCATATCATTCCAAAGGGTTCACATACTTTTTCTTGCAACTGTACCTCCAGCCACAACATAATTAATTGTTCTTTTCTGTCTGGTGAATGACTAATGTTTGGGGCCTGTAGTCCACTGTCCTGCAGTAAAATTGATATCCATTGACCGTCTAATATACCTCCAGCCACATAATTACTTGTTCTTTTCTGTCCGGTGAATGCCTAATGTTTGGGGGCTGTACTCCAGTGGCCTACATAAAAAATTGTATCCTTTGACTGCCTAATATACCTCCAGTCACATTATCAATTGTTCTTTTCTGTACAGTGAATAAATCATTTTTAGGGCCTGTAGTCCACCGGCCTTCAGTAAAATTGATATCCAAAGACCGTTTAATATACCTCCAGCCACAACATAATTACTTGTTCTTTTCTGTCTGGTGAATGACTAATGTTTGGGGCCTGTAGTCCACTGTCCTGCAGTAAAATTGATATCCATTGACCATCTAATATACCTCCAGCCACATAATTACTTGTTCTTTTATGTCAGGTGAATGCCTAATTTTTAAGGACCGTAGGCTGGGTTCACACTTGAGCGTTTCACAGCGCGTTCAAACGCGCTGTAAAACGCTCAACACATGAAAACCAATGCTTCCCTATGGCCCTGGTTCTCACTTGAGCGTTTTACAGCGCTGAAAAACGCGCTGTAAAACGCCCTACGCTCAAACAAGTACTTGAGCTTCTTTGGGGCGTTTTGACGCGCGTTTGTGGCCATAGGACATTGCAGTCAATCACACAAACGCGCGTCAAACACGCGTTTACTATTGCAAAAAACGCTCGTCAAAAACGCGCGTCAAAAACGCGCGTTAAATGCGCATATCAAAGACGCTCAGGTCTGAACCCAGCCTTAGAAAAGCCTATAGGAAATCTCCTGAAAAATGTCACACCCAAAGCATGAGTCAGAAAACAAGTCATTTTAGCAAAAGATGCAGTAATCACCCTAAACATACAGAACCTAATTTTCACATACCGAAGTAGCAATCCTTATCTTGATGCTTAATAAATATTCTCCTCAATTGCTTGTTAATTGCTTAGTGACTGACAATTTAGCTTTTCTTCTCAGCAGAACCTTAGATGTTTTTTTGCTATGCGGGCACTTTGACATTTGGATGAATAACACTGTTTTTCCTTGCATTTGTTGCTAGGTTACCCTTTGTCTCGAGCTTGGGTCACCTAGCCCCTTAGCCTTTCTTTAATCCAGCAACAAAGTGAAAAACAGCACAACACATTTAAGCTTTAAATATTTCTTAGTGGATAAGTATCTAACCAAGAAAATTATATAAAATTGAAATAATTGAAATAATTCTTTATATAAGCCATTGTTAGGTAAGCTTTAGCCTGTAAAACTGTTCTGTAATGCATCTCCATTAACACTGAATGAGCACTCAAAAACACTGAATGCTAAACGTAAAGGGGTTCTACGGATTTGTTTAAAAATACCTCTTTTAACTAAGAGAAGAGACTTTGAGCTGTACTTCTGCAATTCTGCAATCCTGACATTGATCATGTGACCACTGCCAACCAGAATTTTTCTTTTTTTCTGGAAATTTATCCCAAAATCATGGACAGCAAACATTTTTTACGGACATATTGGAAAAACATAAAGGATGATAAATATTATAAGTATTACATGTCTATAACTCAGTTATACTGATAAGAACTTATTACCAGCATTTACTTTGAGCTGTAAAATGATGATAATTACCACCAAAATAATCTAGACAAGTACCACCAGCCTCAAAAAAATCACGGACACATCAGGTTTTTTTCACGGACACAGGAAAAAAGCCACCTATTTTTACTGACTGTCCAAAAATATCTGGACAATTGGCAACCCTGCCACTGAACTGGCTACCGGCTCTTCCTCTAACGTTGCAACTGGATGTGCTCCTCTTTCATCCTGTTGCATATAACAGACATAGCTAGGTGACCACTTGCTTCACTCCAAAAAGGCAGATATTCTAGCCCATGCCCCCAACCCTGATAAACCATGCCCCCAACTCCAGTAAGCCACAGCTTCTCCCCACAATGCCTGGCAAAAGGAAATAAAAAATACTGTAAAAACTTAAGGTGAGCTGTGCCGGGGCCCGGAGTCCTTCTGTCACCTTCAGTCATGTTGGCTGGCTCTAGTGACTGATTGGGGGTGAGAGAAGCCTTCAGTCAGTCAGTTTGTGGCTGTAGCTAACGCTTATGCAGCGCAATGCTGCTGTCTGAACGTGGAGTCACAGAAAAGGAGGACATCTAAGCGTCTGTCTAGGCCTTGCACCAGATAGAAGACGCCAGAGAAAGCCAGTAAACCAAACTGTCTTGCCTAAGGTTGGATGTCTGGCCACCCTAGATGTAGCTGCACATCTGTTATTAGAGGAGCACAATATTATTGGCAAAGTAAGACCATTTTTAGTTGGACAATAGGAAACTTATTTGTTGTTTGTTTGTCCCTCAGACCCTTTCACCTAAGTGACTGAATATTGTGGGAAAATTGGAGCATGATGGTGCATGCTATGATTTTCTTGGCATAGACAGTCTGTGTGGAAAATTGCTCATGTGAAGACAACCCTAGAGGGTGATTTATCATGTTACATTGTTGTAAGTTATGCCAAATTTATAAAATATTTTAAAGGCCACAACCCCCCATCATGCCCTCAACATAAGCCTCACAAAGATCCAAAAAGTAAAGAGGCTGCTTGGTGGAGAAAAATAGCATAGTGTGAAAAACTCTCAAATATTTCCTTTAATTCAGACCCCTTCCTCAGAGCCCTGGTTGCAGAAAAGGTAGCACTGCGCATGTGTTGTATTGGCACATGCATAGTGGAAACTGGAAAAATAAATCAAGGACAAAGGTATTTTTTCTGAAGGACACTATATAGTTTAAAGTACTTAATAAGATCAGATACTGAGAATTACACCCAGTATATGGGACAAGAGAAGTGGTACTGTGCATTGTCCAATTATACTGAATAAAAGCAGATACTGAGAATTATACCCAGAATACAGGATATATTATGGCAGATATAGAGAATTAAACCATGTATATAAGAGAGGAGCATTGGTACTGTGCAGTGTCCATATGTATATACTGAATAAGAACAGTTACTGAGGGCTACACCCGGTATACAGGACAGGAGAAGTGGTACTGTGCAGTGTCCATATATGCAGAATAAGAGCAGATACTGAGAATTACACTGAGTATACAGGACAGGAGAAGTGGTAATGTTCAGTGTCTATATATAAATAATAAGAGCAGATACCAAGAATTACACCAAGTATAAAGGACAAAGCAAGTGGTACTGTGCAACGTCCATAAATACAAAATAAGAGCACATACCGTGAACTACACCCAGTATACAGTACAGGAGAAGTGGTACTGTGCAGTGTCCACATATGCAGAATAAGAGCAGATACTGAGAATTAAACTAAGTATACAGGGCATGAAAAGTGGTACTGTGCAGTGTCCATATATACCGAATAAGTGCAGATACTGAGAATTACACCTTCTATACAGGACAGGAGAATTTGTACTGTGCAGTGTCCATATACTGTACACAGAATAAGAGCAGATACTGAGAATTAAACCAAGTATACAGGGCATGAAAAGTGGTACTGTGCCGTATCCATATATACAAAATAAGAGCAGATACTGAGAATTACAGGACAGGAGAAGTGGTACCGTGCAGTGTCTGTATATACAGAATAAGAGCAGATACTGAGAATTACACCTTCTATACAGGACAAGAGAATTTGTACTGTGCAGTGTCCATATACTGTACACAGAATAAGAGCAGATACTGAGAATTACACCAAGTATACAGGGCAAGAAAACTGGTACTGTGCCGTGTCCATATACACATCACAATAAAAAATACTAATATTAAATAAGCCCCAAAAAACAATGCCAAAAAAAGCAATTTGTGGTGATTAAAGGGGGTTTTCAGGCTCCTGTTATATCTGACCTATACTCAAGATAGGTCATTAATATACGATTGATAAGGTTCCAACACGCCGCACCCCCACTGATCAGCTGTTTCCTGTAGACTCTGGAACTAGCAATCTGAATGAAGCAAGAAGCACCGCACCATTCAAAGTGTAGTGGTCGTGCTAGGTTACTGCAGCTCAGCCCACTTTCACTTCAGTGGGTGCTGAACTGCAGTAACCAAGCACAACCACTACACTTGGATCTGTGCTTCCTGTTCTATTCACAGTGCTAGTGCAGAGTCTACAGGGAGCAGCTGATCGAGGGGGTGCGGTCTGTAGGACTCTCAACAATGTGATATAATGACCTATACTGAAGATAGGTCATCAATATCAGGAGCCTAGAAAGACCCTTGAAGGTCTTTTCAGACCTGGTCTTTAAGAGGTTAAATAAGTTACATGAGATTAAAAAAACAACAAAGAGACAAGGCTGCTTCCTTTCTGAAACAGCGTCACCATTGTCCATGTGTTGCGAATGAAGCTGAGCTGCAATACCAGACACAGCCTATGGACAAAAAGAGGTGCTATTACTGGAAATAAGCCATGTTATTCAATATAATGTAAGCAATTTAAAGGGTAATTCCAAACTTCATAATTTGTACAATGGACCTACTAGAGTCATTTAACATTAATTTTGTTACTCTGGTCCCCGCAATTTCTATGGTATTGGTTCACATCAAAGGTAAAAGTGAAATGACTGCATGTTACTGGCCTGGACAGCTGAAGCCACAACTATTAAGCCCCGTCTCCTGTCAGTACTCAGTGCTCTCTAGCTATTGGCTGATGCTGTACCTCGCAGACTTCCTGTTCCGCCCCCACTCTGTAAGCACTCTGCGCAATGTACTGCTAATACTGAGAGATCTTTGCTACATTTCAACGACTCCCCTCTTCGTCCTAGTCCATAAGCTAGAAGATGCCGCAAGCTCTCATTATTACTAATGTTAGGCCCAGAGTACATACAGGGGGCAGGAAGTCTGTGATATGCTGCTTCAGCCAATCATTGCAGAGCTCTGAAGCTCCTCCCATGCTGCCCAGTAACACGCAGCATGGGTTATGAGCTGTGTCACCCCATGCATTTTCTGTGGAGCTGCCAGAGATATCCGAGTAAAGTGCTTGGCTATTTCAGCAGTGCCATAGAGAATAAATAGAGTGGCATGGCGCAGGCTTGGCCAGCCTCTCCATTAAAGGGTTTGTTCCACGAAAAATACTCTACAGTTTTCAAACCAGCACCTGGATCTGAATACTTCTGTAATTGCATGTAATTTAACATTTAGCAGAGCCACTGAGTTATTCAATAAAATGTATCTGTATAGCGCCACCTGCTGTTTATTTTTCCTATTTCTTTGTCCTGCTCACTGAGAAGGCCGCACATGGTCAGTTTTATCCTTCTACTGCCTCCCTTTAATTATGGGCAGACCGACAGGATTTGGAGCCTCCTTTCCCCGGATTGTGGCAGTTGCAGTGATTTGATCCCCAATAATCTAATCGCTTTCCCCTATTCTGTAGATAGGAGATAACTTAAAAACTGAAATGCCCATTTAATGGCCTTGGTATGTTAATTGAGTCAATGCTGCCATATTACTACTTAGAACAATTTGCCTGGATTTTTATTTTTAACAAAAATGTACAAAGTAACTATCCAACTAAACATAAGTAATTTAACCAATAATTGTACTTTCCTAAGCAGAAGGGCACGTTAGACTCACTGCTTAGTAATGGAAGATATGTTGTTGGGCGACCAGATCTCAACAAGATCCAGCATTCTCCATACTCCATACTCCAAAGTCTTTGCAGGCCTGGATGGAGAAAGATGATGACCAGGATATAGCTTTGCCTTGTGAATTTTCTAATATTACTATATTTTTCAGTAGTATATAGAAATGGAGATATAGGCACTAGTGATGAGCGGCAGGGGTCATGTTCGAATTCGCGATATTTCGCAAATATTTAGTAGAATATTTGCAAATTCGAATATTCGTTATATTCTACGATTTTTTTTACTCGAAAAATCGACAAGGTAATAATCGCGTATTTTTCAATTGCCGAGCAAAAACATGATTCCTCCCTGCTTCTTGCTTTTTGGCCAATGAGTCATAGCACTATATCGAATATATTATTTTTTTCAAATATTCGTAATATTCTAAAACAAGAATATATAGCAATACAGCAAATATTCAAAAAAAAACTAATGTAGAGCAATTTAGCTAATATAGTGCTATAATCTTGTTTGTCTAATAGTTGTAATTTTTTTCTTATCTGAAGTACAGATTGGAAAAAAATTTCAACTATTGAAAAAAAAGATTATAGCACTATATTAGCTAAATTGCTCTACATTCGCTTTTTTTCTAATATTCGCTGTATTGCTATATATTCCTAGTTTTAGAATATTACGAATATTCAAAAAAACTAGTATATTTTTTTTTCGAATATTCTTAATATTCTAAAGCAAGAATATATAGCAAATAATATAATATTCTAAAGCAAGAATATATAGCAATATAGCGAATATTCGAAAAAAAAACTAATATAGAGCAATTTAGCTAATATAGTGCTATAATCTTTTTTTTCAATAGTTGAAATTTTTTTCCAATCTACACTTCAGATGAGAAAAAAATTACAACTATTAGACAAACAAGATTATAGCACTATATTAGCTATTTTGCTCTATATTAGTTTTTTTTTGAATATTCGCTATATTGCTATATATTCTTCTTTTAGAATATTCCGAATATTCGAAAAAACTAATATGTTAGTTTTTTCGAATATTTGTGATATTCTAAAACAAGAATATATAGCAATATAGCGAATATTCGAAAAAACAAAACAAATATAGAGCAATTTAGCTAATATAGTGGTATAATATTTTTTTTCAATAGCTGAAATTTTTTCCAATCTACACTTCAGATGAGAAAAAAATTACAACTATTAGACAAACAAGATAATAGCACTATATTAGCTATTTTGCTCTATATTCGTTTTTTTTTATATTCGCTATATTGCTATATATTCTTGTTTTTGAATATTACGAATATTCAAAAAAACTAATATATTTTTTTTTGAATATTCATCATTTATCCCATTTAAAGTCATGATTCCTCCCTGCTTCTTGCTTGTGGTCCAATTATGAAAATTTGCAATAAAAAAAATCTTGAGTATTCAAAATTACGAATATAGATCACTATATTCTAAATATTAGCGAATTTTCGAAGTACCTATATTCACGATAAAAATTCGCAATTCGAATATTCATGATCAATATTGCCAATGAGTTTAATAGCAAATTCAGCCATGCTGCATCTTAACATTGCTGACTTTACAAGATATTGACATCTCTAAGAATTTTTTTTTTTTATCCATTTAAATGTCCAGGATTAGCTAGGAAGTAGGAAAGCAATACGTAAAATGAGCGCTTTATATGCAATCATATACAGGAACTTACAACCACTTGAAAGAATACAGAGAAGGAACAGTACTAACTGATCTTGGCACACCTTTCAGCAGAATGATTATAGCCTAAGTGTGATCATTCTCATCAGCATGTGCTGGAGTTGTCACCAATATACTTGTACCGATGTGTAAAGAGATTAATTAGTCCTTTCATCACTTCCTAAGTCTAATTGTGCGTAAATATGTAAAATAAAATAAAAATGTTCTCATTTGGATGCCTGTAGTGATTGTAGTTGAAAGAAAAGCATGGCAGGTCATGTATTCACCTCCTTTACCCCTTGACTTAAAGGGGTTGTCCTATGAAAAATAAAATATTATACAGTTTTCAAACCAGCACCTGGATCTGAATACTTTTGAAATTACATGTAATTAAAAGTTTAACATAGCCACTGAGTTATTCAATAAAATGTATCTGTATAGCGCCACCAACTGTTTGTTTTTTCTTATTTATTTGTCCTGCTCACTGAGATGGCCGCACATGCTCAGTTCCATCCTTCAACTGCCTCCTGAGCTGTGATAGGTAGAGCATGGACACGCCCCCTGAACTGCAGCAGAAAAGACACTCCCCTTGAGCTATCAGCTTCATATAAATCTAGCAGAGCAATGAATGGGGAGATCTCTGGATCTATGTGAGATACAGGGCTGGTTCTAGCTTTGTAAAAAAAAAAGCTTGTCATGTACTATATGATGGTTGATTTTTTACATTAGTCATTGGATGACCCCTTCAAGGTAGCCAGTATTTTGTGGCCGGGGTGAGAAATAGGCAGAGTAAGCAACAGGCCAGAGCACAATTGAGAGGGAGTTCAATTTAGGGATAAAAATACATACTTTGCCTTTACATTTCTTTCCTCAATCAATTGCTGATAATAGTGAATGGCCTAACCATACGCATATTTGGGCATTGTATATATACATTTACTCATTACACAGACAATAACATGTATTCTCAGAAGGACTAAACATGCCTTTTAGTGGGGGAATCAACGTTCATAAATCATGGCTATAACAATTGTACATCCACTATTCTGTTAAAGGTCTGAGGCCCAAGGTGACTGTTAGGAAATACTAAGGTCAACATTTGGTTCACAGCCAGTGAACTCCAAAATTGCTACCAGCTTTCCAAAACCAATCCAGGCGATAGGAAGCTAAGACTACCCCTAGGTTCTTCACCAGAGCTGGCCACAAGGATGATAGACTTTGCTGCTAGGAACCCAGATTATGCCTGCGAAGTGAATAACAGAGAACTAGTGGCAGTCCTACTCCAATGACCAGGGAGGCACATTATAAAGGGAAATCAGCAAGCAGGGTCAAAACCAGGAGAGACAAGCATGATATATGAAGAACATGAGAGGATAATCCAGAGGCAGGCCAAGGTCAGTTACCAGGTGAGTTGATATAAACAGGAAAAGAAACTTCAGGGTAAATCCAAAACACTCCAGAAGTCAGTTGTTTTTTCCCCGCAGCAGCATAGAGCAAGAAAAATTATACGTCTATGACTTGATAAATGGCAATTAATTTTTCTTAAAATCGTTTAGTCTAAGCAAATACTGAATGTAATTGTAACTTTTTTGTACATTATATGGGGCAGATTTCTTTCTATGGGAAATAACACATAGCATTTTTAGGATTTTTTGTTATTTTTTGTGATGTCCAAACTGGCAAATCTGTAATTCAACCGCCAATAGAATACATTAAACAACCAGATTTAGCAGGCTTGAAATCACCTTTTAGGGCATATAAACATAATTGAGGATCTCCCTACCTTTTACCCTCCTAGTGAGCCATAGGAAGTGGCACCTCTTGCTCAGATGGACTTTTACCTCAATTACATCAATATGTGAGTGAATAAAACTGTATACAAACCATAGGTCTGTCACAATTTACATGAGGATCATTGGCATTAACATGCACTTGTAAGGCATCATTCCATGTGAACTTGGCTGGTGTCTATAAACGTTCCAGAGATCAGTGACCAGCGTCCAAGCAGCATCATGTAGCACCAATCAAAGCCTCAAAAGGAAATATCAGCTGACTCCAAGAATTTCAGCATCCAGACCTGTGATGATTGTTTTATGACATATGTGATAAAAATGATAAGGACAAAAATGCCAACTTGCATCTTAGGAAGATTAATTAATGCAGCTCTAATGTCACCAGAATGCTGGTGCTGATACATAGCATACCTGAGAGCAAGAGCTGTAAGTAATGTCACTCACTGACTTAAGAAAGTTAGGATCATTATAAAAAAGTGTGATCTACACATGTCATTATAGGATCATAGCGTAAAGACATATAAATGTGAAGAAACTTGGGAAATTTGTGTTAGTCAGAAGAGCAAATGTGATAAGGCTCTCCGGTGCACTGCTGCATCCCAGTACTTCAATCCTCCTCTGAATGTAAGCCTTGGCTCACTTACTCAAGGGACCAGATAGTTAATAAGTTCTAGCTAGTCTTTCTGCCCATGTGAAATGAACAAGGCATAGCAAATGACAAAATGTGAAAGCTTAGTAGGGCATTTAAAAGAGAATTAGATATGAAAATGATTTTTTTTTTCTAATTCCCAATAAGGATTACATAAATTTAGCCTATTTTCATTAGTAATGGGGAAAAAAAGAGGATATATTACAAACACACGCTGTACTTTGCATTATATTACTGATGAATAGGTTCTTCATATAATCTAGCAATGGTTTAGAAGAACATAAATTATGGTCAATGTCAAAAAGTTTCATTAATTAGTTGTGCTTTTTTGACATATTTCATCTCAACTTGACTAATGTCAGTAGGTAGTAGTCAAAGCATGGTAATAATGATCATTATTTTTACACGTAGACATGGTTAATAACCAGCGTGTTCCTCTACAGAGGAGCTGTAGTGCCGAGAACATGTCAGGTACAATATTATATATATTTCTTCTATCTTTCCCCAAGTAGTGATCAAATCATTCTACAACTTTTTAATATGTATTTGTTTTATAATTATTAGGAGTAATGGCTTGAACATTGCTCAAGAACCACGAGAGCTTTAAATCATATTGTCCTACATTCAATAGCCTGAGCCATATCTTTGACATTGAGAGAAATCCTGCACTCTACCCTACTCAATGTCAATCTGAATTCATGTGCAATACACAAATTTACAGCACCCCACAATTACAATGCAATTAGTTAATTCTTAATACAAGTGACTACAGATCCAGGTGAAGATCCAGGTACATACAATATAGTATAAATTGCAAAATAGCCACTGAATTTGCCAGGAGAAGAGGAAGCAACACGCGAAACGTGCGTCGAGGGGGCACGCCATCGACATATTTCCACTGGTATGTGTTACGTCATATGTACTTTTTAGGTGGTTAGTTGCAAAATCGGACAGCTAGCAGGTTTTCCACTGCAGATAGTCTGAGCATATGTGTGATGTTGGGGATTATATAATTCGGTTAGGATTATTTCCCCATCCATAGAGCATTAGGATTATGTATATTTCCTAGCTAGGGCAAAGTGAAATTTTGTTATATCTTCATAGGTGTTAAGGATAATATTCTAGAGAGGAATAAATGTTTTACTCCAGGTTTCCATAACAACCCAGCCATTTTTCTTCACTGCTGTAGGTGAGCTTTAGGCTAGGGCTACACGACGACATGTGTCATGCAACAATAAGTCTCACAACACATAAGACACAACTACACTACGACATTGATGTCGCATGACAAATTTTATAATAGTCAGTGGTGTTGCACTGCGACATGCGACATGCTGCGACTGTGACTCGACAGTCACAGAAAAATCCATCCAAGATGGATTTTCTGCGACTGTTGTGTCGCAGTCACAGCATGTCGCATGTCGCAATGCGACACCATAGACTATAATTATAAAAATTGCTGGCCGACATTGGTGCGACAAAACTAGCAGAAGGACCTGGCTTTGCACGGGTATATTTCATCTATTTCATTTAATGTTTGTGTGTGTATGTTAAAAGATATCAACAGTATCCCCCTAAAATAGTGACCTCTACAGCACCCCGCACACTGTGGGGCAGGGTACTGTGGCAGTCACTGTTAAAGGGATGGGTGCTGTGGAGATCTCTGTTAAGGGGGCAGGAAACAGTGGAGGTCACAGATAAGGGGACGGTCCCCTATGGAGATCAGTGTTAAGGGGCAGGGTGCTGTATAAGTCACTGCTAAGGGGGTGGACCCCTGAGGAGGTCACTGTCAAGTGAGTGGGGTCCTGTGAAACTCACTGTTAAAGGGGCAGGCTGCTATGAAGGTCAAAATTAAGGGGATGGGCTGCTGTGGAGTTCCCATTTTAAGGAGGCGAGGCACTGTGGGGGGGTCAGTGTTAAGGGGTGGGGGGCTTTGGAGTTAACTGTTAAGGGGGCGGGGTGCTGTAGAGGTCACTATTTTAGGGGGATACTGTTGATATCTTTTAACATACACACACAAACACTGCTCAAAAAAATAAAGGGAACACTTAAACAACACAATGTAACTCCAAGTCAATCACACTTCTGTGAAATCAAACTGTCCACTTAGGAAGCAACACTGAGTGACAATCAATTTCACATGCTGTTGTGCAAATGGGATAGACAACAGGTGGAAATTATAGGCAATTAGCAAGACACCCCTAATAAAGGAGTGGTTCTGCAGGTGGTGACCACAGACCACTTCTCAGTTCCTATGCTTCCTGGCTGATGTTTTGGTCACCTTTGAATGCTGCCGGTGCTTTCACTCTAGTGGTAGCATGAGACGGAGTCTAAAACCCACACAAGTGGCTCAGGTAGTGCAGCTTATCCAGGATGGCACATCAATGCGAGCTGTGGCAAGAAGGTTTGCTGTGTCTGTCAGCGTAGTGTCCAGAGCATGGAGGCGCTACCAGGAGACAGGCCAGTACATCAGGAGACGTGGATGAGGCCGTAGGAGGTCAACAACCCAGCAGCAGGACCGCTACCTCCGCCTTTGTGCAAGGAGGAACAGGAGGAGCACTGCCAGAGCGCTGCAAAATGACCTCCAGCAGGCCACAAATGTGCATGTGTCTGCTCAAACGGTCAGAAACAGACTCCATGAGGGTGATATGAGGGCCCGACGTCCATAGGTGGGGGTTGTGCTTACAGCCCAACACCGTGCAGGACGTTTGGCATTTGCCAGAGAACACCAAGATTGGCAAATTCGCCACTGGCACCCTGTGCTCTTCACAGATGAAAGCAGGTTCACACTGAGCACATGTGACAGACGTGACAGAGTCTTGAGACGCCGTGGAGAACGTTCTGCTGCCTACAACATCCTCCAGCATGACCGGTTTGGCATTGGGTCAGTAATGGTGTGGGGTGGCATTTCTTTGGAGGGCCGCACAGCCCTCCATGTGCTCGCCAGAGGTAGCCTGACTGCCATTAGGTACCGAAATGAGATCCTCAGACCCCTTGTGAGACCATATGCTGGTGCGGTTGGCCCTGGGTTCCTCCTAATGCAAGACAATGCTAGACCTCATGTGGCTGGAGTGTGTCAGCAGTTCCTGCAAGACGAAGGCATTGATGCTATGGACTGGCCCGCCCGTTCCCCAGACCTGAATCCAATTGAGCACATCTGGGACATCATGTCTCGCTCTATTCACCAACGTCACGTTGCACCACAGACTGTCCAGGAGTTGGCAGATGCTTTAGTCCAGGTCTGGGAGGAGATCCCTCAGGAGACCGTCCGCCACCTCATCAGGAGCATGCACAGGCATTGTAGGGAGGTCATATAGGCACGTGGAGGCCACACACACTACTGAGCCTCATTTTGACTTGTTTTAAGGACATTACATCAAAGTTGGATCAGCCTGTAGTGTGTTTTTCCTTTTTAATTTCGAGTGTGACTCTAAATCCAGACCTCCATGGGTTGAAAAATTTGATTTCCATTTTTTTATTTTTGTGTGATTTTGTTGTCAGCACATTCAACTATGTAAAGAACAAAGTATTTCAGAAGAATATTTAAATAACTCAGATCTAGGATGTGTTCTTTTTGTGTTCCCTTTATTTATTTGAGCAGTGTATATAAAAATGAGTTTCTGTCTGTCTGTCTAGACGTCTGTCTGGACGTTCTTTATGCGCGACCAAACAAATGGACCGATCTTCACTAAATTTGGCACACAGGTACATTAGGTGTCCGTGAAGGTTTTAGACTGGGTCTCAGCTCTCTAGGACGTACCGTTCCTGAGATGTTCCCAAAAAATGACCTGCGTTAGCCAATAGAAGCCTGCAAGTCTTTCACTCATATCCCAACTGCCATACACATGGTCACATGTTCCTTATCAGCCAATAGAAGCTCGTAGGCCCTTAGTCTCCACATACACACAGTTTTACTTAAGGTTTCCAAACCAACCCAGCCATTTTTCTTTACTGCTGTAGGTCAGCTGTAGGCTAGGGCTACACGACGACAATAAGTCACATGACACATAGGGCACAACTACACTGCTACATGCATCCATCCATGCACCATGCATGGATTTTTTTGTGACTGTCATGTCGCAGTCGCAGCATGTCGCTTGTTGCATTTCCACACCATAGCCTATCATTATAAATATTGTTGTGTGACATTGGTACGACAAAATATCGGGAAACATGTCATCATGTAGCCCTAGCCTTAAAGGGATAGGGCACTGTGGAGGTCACTGTTAAGGGGGCAGGGGCCACTATTAAAGGGGCAGCTGCTGTGGAAGTCACTGTTAAAGGGGCTGGCACTGTGGAGGTCGCTGTTAAGGGGGCAGTGGCCTTTATCAAAGGGGCAGCTGCTGTGGAGGTCACTGTTAAGTCAACAGGGTACTGTGAGGTCACTGTTAAGGGAACGGGATATTGTGGAAGTCACTGTTAAAGGAATAGGTGCTGTGGAGGTCTCTATTAAAAGGGCAGGGAACAGTGGAGGTCACAGATAAGTGGACGGTCCCCTATGGAGGTCAGTATTAAGAGGCGGGGTGCTGTATAGGTCACTGTTAAGGGGGCGGGTCACTGAGGGGGTCAATGTCAAGGGAATGGGGTTCTATGAAACTCACTGTTAAAGGGGCGAGCTGCTGTGAAGGTCAAAGTTAAGAAGCTGAACTGCTGTGGAGGTCCCATTTTAAGGAGGGCGGTAAGTGTTAAAGGGAGGAAGGGCTGTGGAGTTCACTGTTAACAGGGCTGGGTACTGTAAAGGTCACTGTTATGGAGGATACCATCGATATTAGTGATGGTCAGTTCGCGGGCTGCCATCTTTAGTAAGGTAGACTCAACCTTCCGGCGATGCACAGGTAAGCCCTTACCTGTGCCGGGAGGCGGTCTGAAATCAAAATGCACTCACCGGCAGCAGGTAGTTCCGAGAACAGCCCGCTCCCGGTGACTGTCTGCTCCCGGTGACTGTATTTGATTTCAGAGAGGCTCCCGGCACAGGTAAGGGCTTACATGTGCATCGCCGGACGGGTGAGTCTACCTGACTAAATATGGCAGCCCGCTTGTGTTCACTGGCGAACACTGCGAACTGACCATCACTGATCGATATCTTTTAACGACACATACAAACATTAAATGAAATAGATGAAATATACCCGTGCAAAGCTGGTTCCTTCTGCTAGTCTCTTATATATATAAAAATGAGTTTCTGTCTGTCTGTTCTTTATGCACGACCAAATGAGTGGATCGATCTTCACCAAATTTGGCACACAGGTACATCAGGTGTCTCAGCTCTCTAGGACGTACTGTTCCTGAGATATTTTTTTTTAAATACCTCCATTAGCCAAGAGAAGCCTGCAAGTCTTTCACTCATATCCCAACTGCAATACACACAGCCACATGTCACTTATCAGCCAATAGAATCTTTAAAGTCCTTAGTCTCCACATACACTCAGTTTTACATCAGGTTTCTATAACAACCCAGCCATTTTTCTTTACTGCTGTAGGTCAGCTTTCAAGGGGCAGGGCGCTGTGGATGACACTGTTAAAGGGGCTGCTGCTGTGGAGATCACTGTTAATGCGGCAGGGGGCACTATTAAAGGTGCGGGAACTGTGGAGGTCACTGTTAAAGGGGCAGGTACTGTGGAGGTTACTGTTAAGGGGGCAGACCACTGTGGAGGTCACTGTAAAGGGGCAGGCACTGTGGAGGTCACTGTTAAGGCGTCAGGGGCCACTATTAAAGGGGAAACTGCTGTAGAGGTCACTGTTAAGGCAGCAGGGTACTGTGAGGTTACTGTTAAGGAAGCAGGGTACTGTGGAGGTCACTGTTAAGGGAATGGGGTACTGTGGCAGTCACTGTTATAGGGACAGGTGCTGTGGAGATCTCTGTTAAGAGGGCGGGGAACAGTGGAGGTCACAGATAAGGGGACTGTCCCCTATGGAGGTCAGTGTTAAGGGATGGGTGCTGTAGAGGTCACTGTTAAGGGGGAGGGCCCCTGAGGGGGTTAGAGTCAAGGGAGTGGGGTGCTGTGAAACTTACTGTTAAAGGGGCGAGTTGCTGTGAAGGTCAAAGTTAATAAGATGGGCTGCTGTGGAGGTCCCATTTTAAGGAGGCGGGGCACTGTGCGGAGGCGGTCATTGTTAAGGGGTGAGGGGCTGTGGAGTTGACTGTTAAGGGGGCTGAGTACTGTAGAGGTCACTGTTATGGAGGATACCGTCGATATCTTTTAACGACACACTCAAACATTAAATGAAATAGATGAAATATACCCGTGCAAAGCTGGTTCCTTCTGCTAGTATCTTATATATATATAAATGAATTTCTATCTGTCTGTCTGTTCTTTATGAGCAACCAAATGAGTGGATCGATCTTCACCAAATTTGGCACACAGGTATATTAGGTGTCTCAGCTCTCTAGGACGTACCGTTCCTGAGATATTTATAAAAAATACCTCCATTAGCCAATAGAAGCCTGCAAGTCTTTCACTCATATCCCAACTGCCATACACACAGTCACATGTCCCTTATCAGCCAATAGAAGCTTGCAAGTTCTTAGTCTCCACATACACACAGTTTTACTCCAGGTTTCCATAAGAACCCATCCATTTTTCTTCACTGCTGTAGGTCAACTTTAAAGGGGCAGGGCGCTGTGGATGACACTGTTAAAGGGGCAGGGACCACTATTAAAGGTTCAGCTGCTGTGGAGATCACTGTTAATGGGGCAGGGGGCACTATTAAAGGGGCAGCTGCTGTGGAGGTCACTGTTAAAGGTGCGGGAACTGTGGAGGTCACTGTTAAAGAGGCAGACACTGTGGAGGTTACTGTTAAGGGGGCAGACCACTGTGGAGGTCACTGTTAAAGGGGCAGGCACTGTGGATGTCACTGTTAAGGCGTCAGGGGCCACTATTAAAGGGGAAACTGCTGTGGAGGTCACTGTTAAGGGAGCAGGGTACTGTGAGGTTACTCTTAAGGAAGCGGGGTACTGTGGAGGTCACTGTTAAGGGAATGGGGTACTGTGGCAGTCACTGTTAAAGGGACAGGTGCTGTTAAGATTTCTGTTACAGTGGAGGTCACAGATAAGGGGACGGTCCCCTATGGAGGTCAGTGTTAAGGTATGGGGGGCTGTAGAGGTCACTGTTAAGGGGGCAGGCCCCTTAAGGAGGTTGCTGTCAAGGGAGTGGGATGCTGTAAAACTCACTGTTAAAGGGGAGGGCTGCTGTGAAGGTCAAAGTTAAGGGGTTGGGCTGCTGTGGAGATCCCATTTTAAGGAGGCGGGGCACTGTGGGGGGGAAGTGTTTAGGGGAGTGGGGCTGTGGAGTTCATTGTTAATGGGGCGGGGTGCTGTAGAGGTCACTGTTATGGGAAATACTGTCAATATATTTTAACGACACACAAACATTAAATGAAATATACCAGTGCGAAGCCAGGTCATTATGCTAGCATAGCACTTGCACTTTTTTACTTAATTATGGATTTGTGATTCTGAAAATTGTTTGCACTATTTATGTACAGTATGCCACTATGCACATGTTATTCAGCTAGACAAAGGCTCCAATGAGAGAGCTGAATCGTTGCTGCTAGATAGGTGAATAAACCATCCACTTTTTTTCACTTATCTGGAGTGCTGCCTTTTTTCTTCTGTATATATATATATATATATATGTATATATATATATATATATATATATATATATATATATATATATATAGGAAAAAGGCAGCACTCCAAAAATAATATGTAAAGAAATCGCAAGGACATCAGAGCAGTGTAGTTTCCAATATCATCATGTCCGTCATCATCGGCATATCTGAAAAAAGAGAAAAGGAATAGAAAAAGATAAAGAATTTTTTATTATTATATGGGCAATAAAAGACAGTAATGGTCCAAATACTAACTACCCAACACAGAATAGCGTCAATTATCGGACCAAAGTAGGGAGGAAACAAGGGCAAGCCACAATCCTATCTAACCAATCCTACTGTATATTGTATTCTACATTGAGACCATTTGGTTTAAGTAAATTAAGTGTATAGATCCACTCTAGTTCTTTTTTCTTTAACAGAGTGGATCTATTACCTCCTTGTCTTGGCATAGATACATGATCAATTATATAACATTTAAGGTCTCTTTCCACATGTTTCTTGTCAAGAAAATTTTTTAAGACGGCAAGTCAGAGCGCCTCTTTCTAATGGATAATCTGTGGTTATTGAGGCGTGTTTTTAAATCCGTGGAGGTCTCACCCACGGACAATAGTTTACATGGACAGGTAAGGACATATATAACATAACTCGAATTACAAGTTAGGTGGAACCGTATTGGATATTGTTCCCCTGTATGGGGGTGCAGAAAACTTTTACCTTTTACTATATAGCGACAATTTACACACCACAGGCAGTTAGTTATTGTCCCGCTGTAGTTATTCTAGTTTGTTTCGCTTTTCTACTTGAACGAACATCAGCCCTTACAAGTTGATCACGCAAACTTTTTGTTCTGCGATATGACATCATTGGTAGTGATTGAAACTCAATGACAGATTTGTGACAACCCTTTAATATATTCCAATGTTTTTTAATAATTTTGGAAATATCCATACTGTGTTCCGTATATGTAGAAATGAATGGAATTCTCCTAGTGTTGGCACGAATCTGTCTTTTGGGAAGTATCACATTATCTCTGTCATGAATTCTGTCCCTTTGTTTCTTTAAAAGTTTAGGAGTAGAGTTGAGCGAACACCTGGATGTTCGGGTTCGAGAAGTTCGGCCGAACTTCCCGGAAATGTTCGGGTTCGGGATCCGAACCCGATCCGAACTTCGTCCCGAACCCCATTGAAGTCAATGGGGACCCGAACTTTTGGGCACTAAAAAGGCTGTAAAACAGCCCAGGAAAGAGCTAGAGGGCTGCAAAAGGCAGCAACATGTAGGTAAATCCTCTGCAAACAAATGTGGATAGGGAAATGAATTAAAATTAAAATTAAAAAAATAAAAATGAACCAATATCAATTGGACAGAGGTCCCATAGCAGAGAATCTGGCTTCACGTCAGCAGAGAATCAGTCTCTTCATGCCATAGCAAAGAATCTGGCTTCATATCAGCAGAGAATCAGTCTCTTCATGCCATAGCAGAGAATCTGGCTTCATGTCAGCGCAGAATCAGTCTTCATGTCATAGCAGAGAATCAGGCTTCACGTCACCCACCACTGGAACAGGCCACTGTCACACATTTAGGCCCCGGCACCCAGACAGAGGAGAGCGGTCCCGTAACAGAGAATCTGGCCTTATGTCAGGGCAGAATCTGTCTTCATGTCATAGCAGAGAATCAGGCTTCACGTCACCCACCACTGGAACAGGCCACTGTCACACATTTAGGCCCCGGCACCCAGACAGAGGAGAGCGGTCCCGTAACAGAGAATCTGGCCTTATATCAGCGCAGAATCTGTCTTCATGTCATAGCAGAGAATCAGGCATCACGTCACCCACCACTGGAACAGGCCACTGTCACACATTTAGGCCCAGGCAGAGGAGAGAGGTCCCGTAACAGAGAATCTGGCCTTATGTCAGCGCAGAATCTGTCTTCATGTCATAGCAGAGAATCAGGCTTCACGTCACCCACCACTGGAACAGGCCACTGTCACACATTTAGGCCCAGGCACCCAGGCAGAGGAGAGAGGTCCCGTAACAGAGAATCTGGCCATATGTCAGCGCAGAATCTGTATTCATGTCATAGCAGAGAATCAGGCTTCACGTCACCCACCACTGGAACAGGCCACTGTCACACATTTAGGCCCAGGCACCCAGGCAGAGGAGAGAGGTCCCGTAACAGAGAATCTGGCCTTATGTCAGCGCAGAATCTGTCTTCATGTCATAGCAGAGAATCAGGCTTCACATCACCCACCACTGGAACAGGCCACTGTCACACATTTAGGCCCAGGCACCCAGGCAGAGGAGAGAGGTCCCGTAACAGAGAATCTGGCCTTATGTCAGCGCAGAATCTGTCTTCATGTCATAGCAGAGAATCAGGCTTCACATCACCCACCACTGGAACAGGCCACTGTCACACATTTAGGCCCAGGCACCCAGGCAGAGGAGAGAGGTCCCGTAACAGAGAATCTGGCCTTATGTCAGCGCAGAATCTGTATTCATGTCATAGCAGAGAATCAGGCTTCACGTCACCCACCACTGGAACAGGCCACTGTCACACATTTAGGCCCAGGCACCCAGGCAGAGGAGAGAGGTCCCGTAACAGAGAATCTGGCCATATGTCAGCGCAGAATCTGTATTCATGTCATAGCAGAGAATCAGGCTTCACGTCACCCACCACTGGAACAGGCCACTGTCACACATTTAGGCCCAGGCACCCAGGCAGAGGAGAGAGGTCCCGTAACAGAGAATCTGGCCTTATGTCAGCGCAGAATCTGTCTTCATGTCATAGCAGAGAATCAGGCTTCACATCACCCACCACTGGAACAGGCCACTGTCACACATTTAGGCCCAGGCACCCAGGCAGAGGAGAGAGGTCCCGTAACAGAGAATCTGGCCTTATGTCAGCGCAGAATCTGTCTTCATGTCATAGCAGAGAATCAGGCTTCACATCACCCACCACTGGAACAGGCCACTGTCACACATTTAGGCCCAGGCACCCAGGCAGAGGAGAGAGGTCCCGTAACAGAGAATCTGGCCTTATGTCAGCGCAGAATCTGTATTCATGTCATAGCAGAGAATCAGGCTTCACGTCACCCACCACTGGAACAGGCCACTGTCACACATTTAGGCCCAGGCACCCAGGCAGAGGAGAGAGGTCCCGTAACAGAGAATCTGGCCTTATGTCAGCGCAGAATCTGTCTTCATGTCATAGCAGAGAATCAGGCTTCACGTCACCCACCACTGGAACAGGCCACTGTCACACATTTAGGCCCAGGCAGAGGAGAGAGGTCCCGTAACAGAGAATCTGGCCTTATGTCAGCGCAGAATCTGTCTTCATGTCAAAGCAGAGAATCAGGCTTCACGTCACCCACCACTGGAACAGGCCACTGTCACACATTTAGGCCCAGGCACCAAGTCAGTGGTGTAGTACAGTCGATATGAACCACATGAAGTTTCACCAAATATCCAGTCTTCAGGTTTGCAATAGGGTCATACCAATATACAGGAGCTGCAGCAATGATCACTTGTTAAATATAGTTCCATATATTCATAAGCTGTTAGCAGAGAGTCAGGACATGCTAAATAAACCTCTTCAAATGTGCTATTAGATAACTGAGGAAAGTTTTAACAGACAGAGTCTTTATAGTGGACTCTTCCAGAAAGCCCCCTGTGTATTCTGCTACTTGGTTTGGTCTCCTCAGTGCAGACATTTACTGTGAAGGAGGTAGGATCTCTGTCTAAGTTCTCTAAAGCTAAAGTTCATTTATCTATTGTAAAAAGTTATAATATATACCCATAATAGTTCTGTAGAATGTAAAGAGGTGACTGTATGTTTTTTAGCAGCCTTTAAACCCTGCAGCACATGCTAGGCTGAGTAGATGATGTACAGTTAAAGAGACATGTGTTCTTCCTAAAATGGCTGCAAGACATGCTGTATTCCAGGTCACCCTGCTGCAATATCTTTGTAAATGATTTTCTCTTGTTCATTTTTCTGTATGCTTTGTTATATCCTGTAACATGTATGTGGGAATGTAATATAATGACTGCCTGTTATGATATAGGTGGGCTGGTGACCTGGCTGTATACCACATAGTGGCAGTGTTTCCCTGTTGTATTACAGGCTCCAGCCAAGTGCACTACACCTCAATAAAGCTTTAAACCACAGAAGACCTGAGTGTCGTCCCTTAGAGTCCACTTAGAGTTTATGCCTGGAGGAGCTGGTGAAAGAGTGAGTGTGAAAGCTGGAGGTGTCGCAGATGGTGCAAGGAAAAGAGGGTTACATTTGGTGCCGTGACTCGGATGTCATCATTCTGCTCAAAGTGACCAGTGAAGATACCTAAAGTCACCAGTGTGCGAGTTCTGAGGTGATTGTGCCACGGCGGAGCTGCTAGGCGGCAGATTGACCTTATTAGCGGTTTATATCCTCTCAGGAATAGAAGATGAGTGGACGAGCCAGAGCCCGCGGAAGAGCACGTGCCAGGGGGCAGCCCAGCCAAGGACAGCCTGGACAGGAGCAAGAGGCTCAAGAACCTAGACGCATTGAAAGACCCCAGCAGCCACCAGCCGAGCCTTTGCTTGTGGGAAGAGGGCGCCAGAGAGGCCCGCCAGTAGTGGAGAGACCTCCGACTGATGTTCTGCAGCTTTCAGCTGGATTTCAGGACATATCCCTCGGAGAACGGGGTGGCCGCAGGCGTGACTTCCATGACCTTGGAGTGAACACCCAGCAGACCATTGAATAGAAATGTGAGACCTGTTTTTTTTTTGCACTGTGTGACAGGTTAAGGTTTAATCACAGAATCAGACTTCTATCTGCATGGTAGCGTGTGTCTTAGGTTTTTCTGAATGACACTATCAGTACCTTCTATGTAAGATATCCTTTTTTGGATAGATTTCAAGTAGGCCTCAAATACCAGAAACAAGTTATTTTGAGAATGGCAAATTTGGGAATGCTTTTTCAACCCAGAACAAAAAGTCTGCTTTGACGGTCACTACAAATAACTTGACCAGCTAAAACTGTGCAGATTTGGTTGAATAGAGATGTGAGACCTGTTTTTTTTTTGCGCTGTGTGACAGTTATAGGTTTAATCACAGAATGACACTTCTATCAGCACGCTAGCGTGTGTCTTAGGTTTTTCTGAATGACACTATCAATAACTTCAATGTAAGATTTTCTTTTTGGGATAGATTTCAAGTAGGCCTCAAATACCACAAACTAGTTATTTTCAGAATGGCAAATTTGGGAATGCTTTTTCAACCCAGAACAAAAAGTCTGCTTTGACGATCACTACAAATAACTTGACCAGCTAAAACTGTGCAGATTTGGTTAAATAGAGATGTGAGACCTGTTTTTTTTTGCGCTGTGTGACAGTTATAGGTTTAATCACAGAATGACACTTCTATCAGCACGCTAGGGTGTGTCTTAGGTTTTTCTGAATGACACTATCAATAACTTCAATGTAAGATTTTCTTTTTGGGATAGATTTCAAGTAGGCCTGAAATACCACAAACTAGTTATTTTCAGAATGGCAAATTTGGGAATGCTTTTTCAACCCAGAACAAAAAGTCTGCTTTGACGGTCACTACAAATAACTTGACCAGCTAAAACTGTGCAGATTTGGTTGAATAGAGATGTGAGACCTGTTTTTTTTTGCGCTGTGTGACAGTTATAGGTTTAATCACAGAATGACACTTCTATCAGCACGCTAGCGTGTGTCTTAGGTTTTTCTGAATGACACTATCAATAACTTCAATGTAAGATTTTCTTTTTGGGATAGATTTCAAGTAGGCCTCAAATACCACAAACTAGTTATTTTCAGAATGGCAAATTTGGGAATGCTTTTTCAACCCAGAACAAAAAGTCTGCTTTGACGGTCACTACAAATAACTTGACCAGCTAAAACTGTGCAGATTTGGTTAAATAGAGATGTGAGACCTGTTTTTTTTTGCGCTGTGTGACAGTTATAGGTTTAATCACAGAATGACACTTCTATCAGCACGCTAGCGTGTGTCTTAGGTTTTTCTGAATGACACTATCAATAACTTCAATGTAAGATTTTCTTTTTGGGATAGATTTCAAGTAGGCCTCAAATACCACAAACTAGTTATTTTCAGAATGGCAAATTTGGGAATGCTTTTTCAACCCAGAACAAAAAGTCTGCTTTGACGGTCACTACAAATAACTTGACCAGCTAAAACTGTGCAGATTTGGTTGAATAGAAATGTCAGGTCTATTTTTTAGGCGCTGGGTGACAGGCTCAACTTGCCCCTGATGTAATATATGGCCAAAAAATAACCACACTGTTGATGGTTAAATGCACTTGGGTGACACAGGCTCAGCCTGCAGCTGATGTAGTATATGGCCAAAAAATAATCAGACTGTTGATGGTTAAATGCACTTGGGTGAAACAGGCTCAGCCTGCAGCTGATGTAGTATATGGCCAAAAAATAACCAGACTGTTGATGGTTAAATGCACTTCGGTGACACAGGCTCAGCCTGCAGCTGATGTAGGATATAGCACAAAATAACCACACTATCGATGGTTAAATACACTTGGTGATAGCTCGTGCTGGCGCACCACAAGTCACAAAATGGCCGCAGATCACCCCAGAAAAAAAGTGATCTAAAAACGCTCTGGGCAGCCTCAAAAAAGTGAGCAAGTCAATAATAGCACTTCAATGATCCACAGCTGCAGATCGATCACAGAATGAAGTCTTTTGGAGGAGTTAATCTGCCTAATCTCGCCCTAACGTCGCAGCTGCAACCTCTCCCTATGCTTGAATCAGCAGAGTGACGTGCAGCGCTACGTGACCCAAGCTTATATAGAGGCTGGGTCACATGCTGCACTGGCCAATCACAGCCATGCCAATAGTAGGCAAGGCTGTGATGGCCTCTTGGGGCAAGTAGTATGACGCTTGTTGATTGGCTGCTTTGCAGCCTTTCAAAAAGCGCCAAGAAAGCGCCGAACACCGGACCCGAACCCGGACTTTTACGAAAATGTTCGGGTTCGGGTCCGTGTCACGGACACCCCAAAATTCGGTACGAACCCGAACTATACAGTTCGGGTTCGCTCATCCCTATTTAGGAGGATAACCTTGATCCAGAAGCTTGCCCACCATTACATTTAAGGTGTTGTCAAGTACCACTGGGTCTGAGGTAATCCGCTGTGCCCTAACAAATTGCGATTACGGCAAAGATTTAATCATGGATCTCGAGTGACTACTACTATACTCTACAAGAGAGTTTTTATCAGTGGGTTTAGTGAATACTTCTGTATCCAATTTACCATCAGACAAAATAACCTTTGTATCAAGAAACTGTATGTCTTTTTGGGAATGCACAAGTGTAAACTGCTCCAACCAACATGCAGGAAAGTCTGTAACCTCAATGAAGATGTTATCTTCTCTGATATGTGCTCTGAATTTTCCTTTATTTGGCTGTTGAGCTTTCTACTGAATCCAGTAGCTCTTTCCCTCAAGGGCTGGAACATGCACTCTCACTTTGCTGCTTTTTAATCCACAGGGTTAGAGTATTTCCTGGTTAACTTTGTTCCTTGCTGCTTTTTGATGATTACTCACTCACAGCTTCCACTAGACTGAACTACTTCTCCAGGAAGAAAGGGTGGTGTGTCATGCCCTGCTCTGGCTATGTGCGGAGGTCCGACAGGTTAGCAGCACGTGTGTAGCCTTTTGTTTTTGTTTTGGAGTTGAGCTATCCGCCTCCCTTGAGGTGCACTGGGTGGGGTCGTTGCTTTGAGTTTAAATTACACCCACTCCCAGTGTCCTGTGCGGGTTATAGCTTCTGTCTGGCTCAGAGGAAGGAAGGAAGGATTTGCTGTTTCTGCTCAGTAAAAGATAAGTTGGTTTTGTTATCTTGTGGTTGTCTGTCTAGGCTGTTAGAGAGATGCCGTCTCCCTCCAGGTCCTGAGGGAGCAGGCTGCCTCTTCCCCACTTTCACCATCTTAGGGATTTTAGGGAACCTTCAGCCTAGGCACGGGGACACGTTTATTCCTACCTTCAGGGTCTGAACGTGGGCATAGAAGTCTAGGGAGAGCTGGTAGGGATTGCCAGGAGGTGACTTTTATCCCCAGCTTCTTGCCTAGACACTTTGTTGTTATTCTGTGTATCTTGTATCCTGTCCGCCGTGACATGGTGCCAGCCCAGCCTAATGATTCCTGCTACGAAACTCTCTCTCTTTCCCTGTACAGTCGCATTAACCCCTTTCAGTGGATCACTGCATAGCATGTCTATGTGCAACTGCCCAGTGGTTGTGTTGTGAATTGCAGCTTGTGTAACATCCCAGAGTATGTCACTAAACTCTGTCACCCAGCTTCATTATGTTAAGATGTGAATGTGTTAATAGCTGATGTAATCTCAATGTGCATTGCCATGTTTATGTCTGTATTTTATATATTTGCTGTAATTTCCATGTACACCAGCAGGTGGCAGCAGTATATAGCAGATAGTCTGTAGGAAAGTTAGTATACCTAGACTGGAATAAACCATTCCAGGCTAGCTTCCCCCATCTGAGGAGGAGTGGAATGTGCTCACTCTTACTTTAGAGGGAGGATAGAATGTTCTAGGCAGTGTACCAGCCACCCTCTGTTGGGGTAGGCTGAGTGTGAATAGGAGCTCCCAGAAACAGGGATCTCAACAAAGGATTCAGGCCTAACCTGAGGCCCAAAGCAACCTTCCCAGCCTGAGTTCCTTACCTCAGCTGGATGAACAAAGAAAGCAGCAACTGCAGAACTTCCAGATCTCCAGGACGAAACCACCATTCCCTGCGAGCAGTCCTGTAAGTACAGATTCCAGAACAAGGAGAAGATAAGTACCTCCATAGCTAGTCAGGCCCAAACCAAGCAGAAGCCAAGACAGAGCAGAAGACAGATACCTGCCAGATCTATAGGCGTATGTTCAGATGCAGAATATATAGATATAATTCCTGCCACATATTGCCAATACCTGCTGGGACCCCAAGACTATTGCTGTATAATTGTATGGATCTAAAGCTGCATATAATAACATCAAGTAAAGACAAGTTGGACCCTATAATCTGTGTGGAATTCCTCATTCCTCTATTACTCCTATTTGCAACACTCATTTTATTGCATGTGAGCCAGGATACAGGAGTCCAGCCATACCAAGGTAGGAGACACCGTTGACACTATAATATCTACCATACAGAGATAATATCCCCCTCTGGCATTCCTCACCTAGTACGTGTGCTCATAACATCTTAAAGGGCCCTGTTACAGTACCTGCGCAAGCTGCAATTGGCGTCATGAACTAAAAACTATTAATATTGCGCCAGTGTGCATCTGTCCCAATCCGGCTTACTGCACTTGGTCAAGGTTTTAACTGACATGTGGCATTATTGTATGGAATTGACTTCATGAGAAATTGAGTCTTAACCTGATTAGAGCTAAGTTAAGGTATGATAACTGCATTTTGTAGTTCTTAAACTTGTACTCCATGGCCAAACAGGAATTTATTTAAAAGTTTAATAGTAGCTGACTCCTTATAAATACTTATTAAGGTCTAATTAGAGAAGCGTAGTGAACTGAAAAAGGCTAAAGCAAAATTTATCACTGTTTTCATCATAAAATATTAAGTAGCTCAGTACACAAATACTTTGCTTCTGCCTCTAATAGTCCTTAGACAAATTAGTGTTACATTGGTGTCTGGAAAAACAGAGCAGTTCTTCATTAGTTCATAGACAGCCACAAAATAAGGTGTTTTAGCGGAGGGGTTATACATACAGCTAATTAATGGATATGAAAACATCATTATTAGCATTCTACTTCTGTTTGAACAATATCTTGGTCGGTGGTCAGTGAATATCAGGAGGCAGATATGTGTATTTTCTGTTAAATGTCACAATCACTGCTGCAGTGGGATCAACAATTATGCAGAAACCAATTAGTGTCACAATAATTTGTGAAATGTCCAGCTCTGAAACCAACTTGTTAACCAGAGAAGATAGAGCCATTAGAAAAACTGTGCAACAACTGACAAGCCGAAACAAACTCTGAAATATGACTGAAGTGGCCGCATTTGTTAAGTGACAATAAACACACAAGCCATTAATCAAAGCCGTTAATCACTCATAGTCTAGGCTGAGATATGGTTTAATTAACTATATTTGCCCTTTGAGAGGCAAAAGGTTATAATGAATTATGGTTTACATGACAACAGCTCAGGTATGAAATTTGTTACTGTAAAATATCAATAAAAATAGCAATTTAATGAAAAGGATAGTGCTGGATCTACACCGCCTACTACTTTATAGCTATGCTTATAAATCTAATTGTGTCTTTCTGGACTATAGGACCTATATAATAAATTTATTTTACTTGCTTATATCGTGCCATCATATTCCACAGCACCTTATAGACACTAACATCACTTACCTTCCCCATTGAAGCTCACAATCTAAGTTTGCTATCCGTATGTCTTTGGGTGGGAGGAAACCTACACAAACACAAGGAGAACATAGAAAATCCATGCAGATGTTGCCCTCTGTCAGATTTAAACCTTCGACCCCAGTGCTGCAAGGTACCAGCGCTAACCACTGAGCCACCATGCTGCTCATTTACTGTGCATTACATATCTGCAATTATAATGCCCAAGTGTCTTGTCCAAGATTTTCATCAGAGCTCAATGCTCCAGAACAGTGTTTCTCGAATTCAAGGTGGGCCTCCCAATTTTTGGTTTGGTGAAACTGATGAGTTAATTTTGATTATATTCAGAACAGATATTTCTCTGGTTGCACCGATCACTGATTTAGCAACAATGGAAGCTGAATTCTGCATATTTTAATGCTATAGTCAATATACTCAATATTTAAGAGAAGAATTGGGGATAAATTAGGCTAGCCTGTGCATATACTACAACCAATTGAAAGGCATAGACACCACCATGTTCTGGCTGGTGAGGTCCCAGTAGAAAAAAAGATTGACAAGCTCTGCTATAGGTAGATTTGAATGGTGTTCTTATGGTGTGACAGATTACCAGGGTCAAACTCTACCAGCAAAGTAAAGATCCAGCAGAAGACAACTCCATTTCAAGGTGACTTTGGAACCAAGTACATGTTTCTAGGATGTATTTCTTGGGGGTTGATCAAAATAATGTCATTCATTCACAGATATTTTTGACTGGGAAACCATAATGTTTGCCTCTTTAGCTAGGTGGGATTAGGCTGAAGGCATGAGAAGTGTGAACTGCAAACTACTTAGGCAGCAAGATAAAAACTGTACACATTTTCTTCAAAGTTAATGATTTTTCCTAGGACTTAGAATAAGTCATCAATATTTGATTGGTCGGGAGTTCCTACTCCTGATAACCCAACAAATCAGCTGAGCATCTCATCATCTTCATTTTCCCAGGCACAATGATGTTTATTTAGAGAAGATAAACAGATGGCTCACTATGGGTGATCTATGGGTTCTCCCATTTAAAGAACCTCTCGATCAGCGCCAAAGGTTGTGAGTAACTAAATATACGCTTAATCGTGAAAGCTGGTGCATTTATTAATTATGCAGGCCTGAAAAGGCAAAATCATGTTCCTTATATAAAGTTCTGAGGACACAGCTTTGATTAATTCCACTGGGACTCACCCATATATATGGGTTTATTGCACTGGAACTTTAACTGAGAAAAACACTCAGGTCTCCAGAAAAATCGAGTATCTATCGATAAAGGATATTGCATTTTATCTGTATTTTTATGTATGTATTTTAACCTATTCGATTTTATTGGATCGCTTCATTGTAGTCGATTTTTTATAATCGATATTCTATCGATAAAATTGTATTTTTGATGCCAATATACACACACTCGATTTATTTTATTGTCCTTAAATAAATTAGTTTGGATTCACATTTCTCTGGGTGTTTTGAGTGCCGGTCCAATTTCACTCAACAATGATGTTTATATGGTTAAGGTTGTGGCAGCTAAGTCACATTCAACTAATTAGCAGGGGTGATGGAAATTTGCCCTCCACTGTTCAAATATTGACATGCTATAGTTACACATTAAAGTTTGGATTCACGTTTTTCATGAACTGCTACATGTCTGCTCAAATGTTCCATTTAATTGAAGATAGAAATGAAGTACAGCTGAATGTGTTCATTCATGGCTCCATTTTAATTTGGAATCATGACTTATTTCATGTAAAACTAGATGGAAAACATTGTAAGGGTTCTCCAGGGTTCAACAATTGAATACCTATTCCTAGGATACCCCCGTAACACCCACCAATCAGCTGTCGGGTTTAACTCTGGATCTACAAATAGGTACACAAACCTACAAGAAATGGAGCTCACCAAGTACTGTTCTTAAAATATATAAATACTTTATTGAATTCATAACATGATATACTGTATACAGTTGTGTTCAAAATTATTCAACCCCCAATGCTGTAAAGGGTTTTAGGGAATTTAGTGTACATTTGTAATTGTGTTCAGAATGAAATCTTACAAGGACTTTTTAAAGAACCAAATGCAACTAAAATAACATCAATTGTTTTTGTAATACAGTATTAAATGTTTTATTTGTGATTTCTTCATTGACACAATTATTCAACCCCTTAAAGACTACCACTCTTAAGAACAGAGGTTCATTCAAGTGTTTTCGATCAGGTATTGAAAACACCTGTGGATGTCAAGGAGCAGCAATCAAGCATAATAAGCACCAATTAGGCAGAATTAAAAGGACTGTGATACTCAGCTCCTTCTAGACATTTACTGGTGTGTTTACAAACATGGTGAAGTCAAGAGAATGGTCCAGGAAGACAAGAGAAGAGGTGATTTCTCTTCACAGGAAGGGCAATGGCTATAAGAAGATTGCAAAGATGTTAAACATACCAAGAGACACCATAGGAAGCATCATTCGCAAATTCAAGGCAAAGGGCACTGTTGAAACGCTACCTGGTCGTGCCAGAAAGAAGATGCTGACTTTGACTGCTGTGCGCTACCTGAAGCGCAAAGTGGAGAAAAGTCCCTGTGTGACTGCTGAAGAACTGAAAAAAGATTTGTCAGATGTGAGTACTAAAGTTTCAGCTCAGACAATAAGGCGCACACTGCGTAATGAAGGCCTCCATGCCAGAACTCCCAGGCGCACCCCCTTGCTGTCTCCAAAGAATAAGAAGAGTCGACTGCAGTATGCCAAAAGTCATGTGGACAAACCACAAAAGTTTTGGGATAGTGTTCTGTGGACTGATGAAACAAAATTAGAACTGTTTGGGCCCATGGATCAACGCTATGTTTGGAGGAGGAAGAACAAGGCCTATGAAGAAAAGAACACCTTGCCTACTGTGAAGCATGGCGGGGGGTCAATCATGCTTTGGGGCTGTTTTGCTTCTACAGGTACAGGGAAGCTTCAGCGTGTGCAAGGTACCATGAATTCTCTTCAGTACCAGGAGATATTGGATGAAAATGTGATGCAGTCCGTCACAAACCTGAGGCTTGGGAGACGTTGGACCTTTCAACAGGACAATGATCCCAAGCAAACCTCCAAGTCCACTAGAGCATGGTTGCAGATTAAAGGCTGGAACATTTTGAAGTGGCCATCGCAGTCACCAGACTTAAATCCGATTGAGAACCTCTGGTGGGACTTAAAGAAAGCAGTTGCAGCGCGCAAGCCTAAGAATGTGACTGAACTGGAGGCTTTTGCCCATGAAGAATGGGCGAAGATACCCATAGATCGCTGCAAGACACTTGTGTCAAGCTATGCTTCACGTTTAAAAGCTGTTATAACTGGAAAAGGATGTTGTACTAAGTACTAAGATTGAATGTCACTTGGGGGTTAAATAAAACTGATAATGATGTGAGCACAGAAAAGACATTTGTGGTTATTTCATTATAAATGTTATGTTATATTTGTCTGACTTACAAGTGCCTCTTTGATTTAATTGTAAACAAGATGACTGAAATGATCAAAATCAATGTCAAACTGGCCAAAACACTCAATTTCAGTGGGGGTTAAATAATTTTGAACACAACTGTATATGCGACATTATCATTAAAACCAGGTAGACTGAAAGAAAAGCCACCCTGATGGGACATAGGCTACATATGAATATTGTCATGTAACAGTGTATAATCAATGTATGCTAAATAAATAAGTAAATGACACAACGGTTGATCTCATATAGTTATGCGGTACATATATATGGGGGACAGCTGACCTACAAAGTTATATGGATTTGGTTGATTGGATTGGCTCACCCTCTATTAGCATGGAATGGGTGCTCCCCCTAAAAAAGATATCCCCAATCTTTTAAAATGGTTTGATTGTTAAAATGGATGGATGAGAGGGGCACACCGACAACTAGAATCACAATGCAGACCAGCCAGTATGTGAATAAGCTATTTATTAGCAACTCAATAAAATAAAATAAAATAAAATGAGGATCCTCAAAAATCAATCATTTGAAACATACACTTTGTAAAACATATAAAACCAAGGTGGTAGTATCGTAAGATACAACAATGACACTGATGGATAATAATGTTAGCTGATTGTAGCAGGTTTTTCTAGGAAACAATTCAGGTACGCAGGTCTATTGCGCAATGTCTCTCTTGTTACTAAAAGTTCAGGCTAAGCCGATATTTGTAAGTACATGTAGAGTCTTTGTGGTGTTAAGTCTTCACAGCATATAACAAAGATTCTGCTGTTAAACTGCACTGTATATGGACACACTACTCACAGTTTCAGTGTAATGAGGCGGCCGATCACTTGTGCTTGGCGTGGCGTCCCACGTGGTACAGCACCGATGGTCTGATTTTGGATCCGCTTATTTATACTGATGAGTAGATCTCCAGAACAATGCAAACACTAGGTATAGGCGCCGGGGTCAAGTGTTTGTCAAGACCCAATAAGTTATTCGGCGTTGCTGTGTGTCTTTTATCCAAACACAAGAAATCCTATGTTTTCTTCCTGTGCGCTGTGTGGAAGCACTTCTGAAGATTCAAAGACGGTGCGCAGATGATAGCCTGCGGTTTCTTTCTTTCCTCGAGACTGTGTACACCAGACGCGTTTCGGAGTTGACAGTGACTCCTTCCTCAGTGGACTGAGTCACTGTCAACTCCGAAACGCGTCTGGTGTACACAGTCTCGAGGAAAGAAAGAAACCGCAGGCTATCATCTGCGCACCGTCTTTGAATCTTCAGAAGCGCTTCCACACAGCGCACAGGAAGAAAACATAGGATTTCTTGTGTTTGGATAAAAGACACACAGCAACGCCGAATAACTTATTGGGTCTTGACAAACACTTGACCCCGGCGCCTATACCTAGTGTTTGCATTGTTCTGGAGATCTACTCATCAGTATAAATAAGCGGATCCAAAATCAGACCATCGGTGCTGTACCACGTGGGACGCCACGCCAAGCACAAGTGATCGGCCGCCTCATTACACCGAAACTGTGAGTAGTGTGTCCATATACAGTACAGTTTAACAGCAGAATCTTTGTTATATGCTGTGAAGACTTAACACCACAAAGACTCTACATGTACTTACAAATATCGGCTTAGCCTGAACTTTTAGTAACAAGAGAGACATTGCGCAATAGACCTGCGTACCTGAATTGTTTCCTAGAAAAACCTGCTACAATCAGCTAACATTATTATCCATCAGTGTCATTGTTGTATCTTACGATACTACCACCTTGGTTTTATATGTTTTACAAAGTGTATGTTTCAAATGATTGATTTTTGAGGATCCTCATTTTATTTTATTTTATTTTATTGAGTTGCTAATAAATAGCTTATTCACATACTGGCTGGTCTGCATTGTGATTCTAGTTGTCGGTGTGCCCCTCTCATCCATCCATTTTGACCTACAAAGTTGTTGACAATAATGCTTTGGAACCACAGAATTGTGCACCGTGATTCCGCCCCATAAAACCTAATGTACATGAAAAATGAGAGGAGACCTACCAAGTGAGATGCCGTATGTCCACAAACAGGATGTCTTTTGTTATCACTTATTATAACCTCGGTTTTTCATCCCCACCATTCATGTTTTTATCTGATATTTTGTATTCTTTCACTGATATTCATCGGTATGCACTTTGTATCACACTGTTTTTTATGCATTATTCTTGTCCAATTCATTGTGCATTCGGTATTTTTTAATAATATGTACATACAATATAAATTATACTGGTATTTATTTATCTATTTATATATTACTTTGTAAATATTTACACTTACTAATTTGTTGCTTCCCCTTTTTATCATACATTTTTTTACACATAAACTTTTTCACTGAACTTCTAAAATGTTTATAATACTTTTTAGTATATATACTGACAGCCAGTAGAGAGAGTACATCTCCCTATGGCTGTAGCCTGGTCCATTTACCTTCTCCTCTGGATGCGTGCGCGCGCGGACCTCCTGCCCGGCGTCTTGACGTCAATCCACCACATCACGTGACTTCAGTCATGTGGCGTGGGTGTGGTTACGTGACGCGGGCCGGGGGGAGGATCCTGCACGACGGCCCGGTGATTTATGGAATGAATCACTGGACATGCACCCCATTGGTGGGAAGGGGCTTAAAGCCTGTGCTCCACAGGGATGGCGTTACCCCCTGACGAAGGCACGCCGAAACGCGCGTCGGGGTATCGCCATCCTGTATATGGACATACGGCATCTCACTTGGTAGGTCTCCTCTCATTTTTCATGTGCATTAGGTTTTATGGGGCGGAATCACGGTGCACAATTCTGTGGTTCTGAAGCATTATTGTCAACAACTTTGTAGGTCAGCTGTCCCCCATATATTTGTACCGCATAACTATATGAGATCAACCGTTGTGTCATTTACTTATTTATTTAGCATACATTGATTATACACTGTTACATGACAATATTCATATGTAGCCTATGTCCCATCAGGGTGGTATTTCTTTCTGTCTACCTGGTTTTAAAGGGGTTGTCCGGGATCAAACTCATTTTTTTAAAAGTAGCTTACTCACCATTAGTAGCCAAGTTTATGTTCCCAAGATGTTTTTAGGTAGCTTTTACACTGCTGCATGGCTCCTACAGTCCCCAACAGACTGTTTACATATCTGTTTATGTATGCCATCACTTCCTGCTGCAAAGCATTGTGTGTTCCAGTGCAGCTCAGCAGCAGGCGGTTGTAAGATCGCCTCCCTGCATCCGCCCCCTCATACATATTCAGCCTCCTGCACATTATTAACTCTTCCATAGATCCGCCCCCCTCATACATATTCAGCCTCCTGCACATTATTCACTCCTCCATAGATCCGCCCCCTCATACATATTCAGCCTCTTGCACATTATTCACTCCTCCATAGATCCGTCCCCCTCATACATATTCAGCCTCCTGCACATTATTCACTCCTCCAAAGATCCGCCCCCTCTTACATATTCAGCCTCCTGCATATTATTTACTCCTCCATAGATCTGCCCCCTCATACATATTCAGCCTCCTGCATATTATTTACTCCTCCATAGATCTGCCCCCTCATACATATTCAGCCTCCTGCACATTATTCACTCCTCTATAGATCCGCCCCCTCTTACATATTCAGCCTCCTGCACATTATTCACTCCTCCATAGATCCGCCCCCTCATACATATTCAGCCTCCTGCACATTATTCACTCCTCTATAGATCCGCCCCCTCTTACATATTCAGCCTCCTGCACATTATTCACTCCTCCATAGATCCGCCCCCTCTTACATATTCAGCCTCCTGCACATTATTCACTCCTCTATAGATCCGCCCCCTCTTACATATTCAGCCTCCTGCACATTATTCACTCCTCTATAGATCCGCCCCCTCTTACATATTCAGCCTCCTGCACATTATTCACTCCTCCATAGATCCGCCCCCTCATACATATTCAGCCTCCTGCACATTATTCACTCCTCTATAGATCCGCCCCCTCTTACATATTCAGCCTCCTGCACATTATTCACTCCTCCATAGATCCGCCCCCTCTTACATATTCAGCCTCTTGCACATTATTCACTCCTCCATAGATCCGCCCCCTCTTACATATTCAGCCTCCTGCACATTATTCACTCCTCTATAGATCCGCCCCCTCTTACATATTCAGCCTCCTGCACATTATTCACTCCTCTATAGATCCGCCCCCTCTTACATATTCAGCCTCCTGCACATTATTCACTCCTCTATAGATCCGCCCCCTTTTACATATTCAGCCTCCTGCACATTATTCACTCCTCCATAGATCCGCCCCCTCATACATATTCAGCCTCTTGCACATTATTCACTCCTCCATATATCCACCCCCTCTTACATATTCAGCCTCCTGCACATTATTTACTCCTCCATAGATCCGCCCCCTCATACATATTCAGCCTCCTGCACATTATTCACTCCTCCATAGATCCGCCCCCCTCATACATATTCATCCTCCATAAACTCCTCCTTGCACATGTCATGTGCTCAGTGTTTGCAGAGCAGAGAGGCAGACAGTGACTCCACATCCAGAATGGTACATCATTTATACTGCATTCCTTTTATGTTTACATTCATCATTACAATAACCAATTTACAGTAATCTATCCAAGCAATGATAGTTGTTTTACAATGTCCCCAATTTTGCTCTTCTACACAGACAGGGCTATTTTCTAGAGATGGGATGGGGGATTCGTCAAATCCACGAATCCCTCGAATCTTGCTGGACTCGAATCCCGCCGTAATTTACCTGAAACGAATCCGACGAATCCCGGTGGGAGGGACTGGGAGGAGAAGCTGGGGGCCGGTGCGTTCACTGTGCTCCAGCCCCTCCGCTCCAGTACAGTTATAAAATGTGTAATTCTATTAATAATAATAATTCATGCTGCCCCCTCTGTCTGTAGTACATTCAATATATCCTACTTACAGGGCTACTGATATCGTAATGCAGGCCGGCCGGGCAGACGAGCGGCAGAGTGACTGACTGACGTCACCTGCCTGCGCCGCCTGCTTCATTCATGTACTGGAGCGGCAATGGGGGGTCTGTGGATTACACTGTTAAGGGGTGGGGGGGAGGTCTGTGGATGGTACTGTTATGGGGTGGGGGGTCTGTGGATGGCACTGTTATGGGGGGTCTGTGGATGGCACTGTTATGGGGTGGGGGGGTCTGTGGATGGCACTGTTATGCGGTGGGGGGGGGGGCTGTGGATGGCACTGTTATGGGGTGTGGATGGCACTGTTATGGGGTGGGGGGTCTGTGGATTGCACTGTTATGGGGTGGGGGGGTCTGTGGATGGCACTGTTATGGGGTGGAGGGGGGGTCTGTGGATTGCACTGTTATGGGGTGGGGGGGTCTGTGGATGGCACTGTTATGGGGTGGGGGGGTCTGTGGATGGCACTGTTATGGGGTGGGGGGGTCTGTGGATGGCACTGTTATGGGGTGGGGGGGTCTGTGGATGACACTGTTATGGGGTGGGGGGGGTCTGTGGATGGCACTGTTATGGGGTGGGGGGGTCTGTGGATGGCACTGTTATGGGGTGGGGGGGTCTGTGGATGACAGGGGGAGAGGTGAGAGGCACTATTATACTGGCACATTATGAGGGGAGATGGCACTATGATACTGGCACATTATGGGGGGAGATGGCACTATGATACTGGCACATTATGGGGGGAGATGGCACTATAATACTGGCACATTGGGCGGGAGATGGCACTATGATACTGGCACATTATGGGGGGAGATGGCACTATGATACTGGCACATTATGGGGGGAGATGGCACTATAATACTGGCACATTGGGCGGGAGATGGCACTATGATACTGGCACATTATGGGGGGAGATGGCACTATAATACTGGCACATTGGGCGGGAGATGGCACTATGATACTGGCACATTATGGGGGGAGATGGCACTATAATACTGGCACATTGGGCGGGAGATGGCACTATGATACCGGCACATAGGGGGGGGGAGAGAGGCACTGCGCACTTGATACTGGCACATGATTAGGTGGGCATCTATGGGGACACTTACTGGCACATTATTGGGTGGCACTGTGGGGCCACTTATTATTGGCACATTATTGGAGGGCACTATGGGGGCATCTACTGAGGCCACAAAGAAGGGGTATTTTATATGGGGGGCTCTGTGTGGTACTAGTATTATCAGGGGTATTATCTGTTTCTGCAGTATAGTATTGGGGAGCACAGCGGAACAGTATTGGGGGTGTTAGGATGATTTGTCCAGAAGATGGAAGGATGATGGAAAAGTAGTAAACTAAGATTTTTGTCAAACTGCAGAGACGAGAAATGGCTGAAAAATGGTGGTCTGGTCTGAAGGTCTGAAAGGAGAAGATGAGGAAAGAGAACATCTACATCAAAGGAGACGTCACTGAATGTAAGAGGTATGTGGCGCTGTATTACCCTGTATGTTCTGTAGTGATAGGAGCAGGGGTCATAGCAGGGGTCATCGCGATCATATAGGGTGCGACCGTGACTGGGAGGTGGAGGTTCAGACAAACTGACGCGGTTTGACTTTGTTTCCTACACCGTGCGTTCACACAATTATGTACAGGATTCGTAGGATTCGAGATTCGAAAGATTCAATATATTCGAGAACCTTTTCGGATTCGGATTCGAAAAAAATTGGATTCGTCCCACCTCTACTATTTTCACACTTGCGTTTGGTGTGGATCCATCATGGACGGATCCGCATCTATAATACAACCGTCTGCATCTGCTCAGAATGGATCCGTTTGTATTATCTTTACCATAGCCAATACGGATCCCTCTCGAACACCATTGAAAGTCAACGGAGGACGGATCCTTTTTTTATTGTGCCATATTGTGTCAGTGAAAACGGATCCGTCCCCATTGACTTACATTGTGTGTCAGGACGGATCCGTTTGGCTCAGTTTCGTCAGACGGACACCAAAACGCTGCAAGCAGCCTGCAGAGCAGAATGGTGACTGATCGTAGGCAAACTGATGCATTCTGAGCGAATCCTTATCTATTCAGAATGCATTAGGGGAAAACTGATCCGTTTTGGACCGCTTGTGTGATCCCCAGAACAGATCTCACAAACGGACACCAAATCGCTAGTGTGAAAGTAGCCTTAGGCTACATGCACACGACAGTTGTTTGTTGCTGTCCGCAAATCGGGGATCAGCAAAAAATTAATTATGGCAGTTTTTTTTCCGTAGGATCAGTTTTTTTTACAGATCCCTTTTAAGAAATGCCTATCCTTGTCCGCAAATGAGAAAAAAGTCGGACATACACTATTTATTTATTTTTCTTATGGAAACCACGGACAATGCAGAACACCGATCATCGTTTTTTTACTGACCCATTGAAGTGAATGGGTCCCCATCCTATCCGGAAAAAAAACCAGAACGGACTCCGGGAAAAACAACTGTCCGCATTGGCGGATCTGCAATATACGCGCACCGTTCCGTGTGCATTCCACATCACGGATGCAGACCCATTCACTTCAATGGGTCTGCAAATCCGGAGATGCAGAATCGAGCGGAACAGAAGCGCGGAATGTATCACTAAGGAAACATTATTGAGTGCTTCCTGGGGTTCCATTCTGTGCCTCAGCACCACAAAAAGATAGAACTTGCTCTATCTTTTTGCAGAACAGACGGATCGCGGACCCATTTAAGTGCATCACGGTGCATTGTGGACCTAGATTTGCGGTCTACAGCACAAGCACGGGTTGCACTAAGTCGTGCAAACAAGGCCTTATAAGGGCGTTAAATTGCGGTTCCTCAAAATACAAATGCCGTCTGTGTGCCGTCAGAAATTTGTCTAAACAAACGTCAGTCCATTAGGGCTCATGTACACTGCGGCTGCCCAGCCATGGCCGTATTGTCTCCCACATACAGTGGGTCCACAATACACGTCAAGCGACCGTGTGTAACACGGATCATGGACCCATTCACTTGAAAGTGTCCGCAATCATGGAGATGCGGTGCAGAAGTACGCAGCGGAACCACGTGAAAGCACTACGGCGTTTCTAGCCATGCCTCCACACCGAAAAAAATAAATTCATACAATACTGTTATGTGAAACGGAGGTATCACGGACCCATTCAAGTTGAAAGGATCTGAATCCGTCCCGGCGGCCGTACTGACGTTGCCCATGCATTGGTGACCTGAAATTGAGGTCACTAGTGCACGGAACGGCACACCTACGTGTGAATGAGCCCTCATAGGAACATCTCTTTTTTTCAGGAAGACGGACAAGAAGAGGACATAATATAATTTTTTTGTGGTCACGGAACAGAGCAACGGATGCGGACACCACACGGATTGCTGTCCACATGTATTGCGGTGACTGTGTACGTACCAGAGACATAAAAAAAATCAGTTCGGATATGAAGACAAACCATGTATGTGTGCATGAGGCCTTAGAATCAATACACAATAGACTAAGGCCTCCTGCACACAAATGTGTGCGGTCTGTAGGCGTCCTGCAGCCCGCTAATTGCTGGCACCAATACACGGGCACCGGTCCTTGCGCATTCCACACCATAGATTCTGAACCATTCACTATAATGAGTCGGATACTACTGAGATGCCAAACAGAGACACGGATGGGAACTACATGGAAGCACTGCAAAATGCTTCCCTGTTGTTTCTGTACGTGCCTAAAAAATAAAGGTAAATTTTTGTGGTGAACGTACGGGTCATGGACCCATTCGAGTTGAATGGGTCTGGATCCGTCGCGACCAACTCACAGACGTTCTCCATTCATTGTGGACCGCATATTGTGCAGAACGGATGCACAACCTTCAGGCTTATGCACACGACCGTTTGCCCACAATTTTTTTGTGGTGCATAAAGATCACGGACCCATTCAAGTTTCGTGAAAACTCAGATCCGACAGTATATTCTAACACAGAGGCGTTCCCATGGTGATGAGGACGCTTCAAGTTAGAATATACTAAGAACTGAGTACATAACTGCCCCCTGCTGCCTGGCAGCACCCGATCTCTTACAGGTGGCTGTGATCCGCACAATTAACCCCTCAGGTGCCGCACCTGAGGGGTTAATAAGCAATGCGCTGCACAGTAATGCGCTATAAGCAATGCGCTGCACAGACCTTTCACTTACCAGTAGGAGGAGCGCCGGCCGGCCACAGACAGCGCATACAGGGCATGTAAGTATAATGCTGCTAAAAGTGCTAAGCAACCATGGCAGCCAGGATGCAGTAGCGTCCTGGCTGCCATGGTAACCGATCGGAGCCCCAGCGATTAAACTGGGACTCCGATCAGAACTGCCACTCCACTGCCACCAATTATGGGGGTTGTTGTTAACCAATGATTTTAATAAGGGGGTTGGGGGGTGTGGGGTGTAGGGGGGCTGCACTAGCCACCAACGGTTTTAATAGGGGGTGGGGGGGGGCCGCACTAGCCACCAATGATTTTAATAGGGAGGGGGGAGCCGCACTAGCCACCAATGATTTAAATACTGGGGAGGGAGGGAGGGGGGCCGCACTGGCCACCAATGAATTTAATACTGGGAGGGAGGGAGGAAGGGGGCCGCACTGGCCACCAATTAATTTTTTAACTGGGGAGGGAGAGCGGGACCCCGCTCTCCCTCCCCAGTTAAAAAATTCATTGGTGGCCAGTGCGGCCCCCTTCCTCCCTCCACAGTTCTTAGTATATTCTAACTTGAAGCGTCCCCATCAGTATGGGAACGCCTCTGTGTTAGAATATACTGTCGGATCTGATTTTTCACGATCTAACTCAAATCCGATGGTATATTCTAACATAGAGGCGTTCCCATGGTGATGGGGACGCTTCAAGTTAAAATATACCATCGGATTGGAGAAAACTCAGATCCGATGGTATATTAATATTACCCGAACACCGAACCCGAAAGTCCGGATGGCAGAGAGAGGGAGCTCCATCCCTCTCAACCCTGTGGATGCCGTGGGCAGCTGCTGACCGCGGCATCTATGGAGTTAAAGACCACAGATCAGTGCCAGCATGGATTTGGGGCGTTGGAGATGAGTGTTAGCTGTAAATTACAGCTAACACTCTCTCTGCAGATGTCAGCGGCTCCAGGCCAGCAGGAGCAGGAGCGGAGGAACATGGGGGCGATCGAGGACAATGGGGGCCCATACATGAGGGGGCCTTTTCTCTATTTGATAACCGGCACTGGGGCACATATGAGGGGGCCTTTTATTTTATAAAGGGAACTGGGGGCACTTACTCGCTTTCAGGCAGCGATCTCCACTCTGAGTGGAGATTGCAGCCTGAAACCAGCATTTTCACAGTACCGCGCTCCAATTGGTTGGTCTGCATAGACCAACCAATTGGAATGAGCGTGGGCAAGGGACCACTCTGATTGGTCCCTTGTCGGCACTCGGTGACATCACCGAAATGGAGGGGGCGGAGCTTAGCGGGATCTCGGCCAGGCTAGTTACCGCCCCTCCAACACTTTTGCATATTTAGCTAGGCTGGCAGTGAAGCTTTCCTCCTCTGCAAGGGACCCGGTAAGTCACTGAGTGAAAGAAAACCTCCACTTCCGGCAGAGAATTTATTGGAGCAAAAGGGTGCATTAGAAGTAAGTTCATCAGGTAGGACATGGGTGTTGTTAATGTGTGTGACACTGCAGTACTATAGGACAAAGGTCCCAAATCCCGGACAACCCCTTTAATGACAATGTCACATATATATATCATGTTATGAATTTAATAAAGTATTTATATATTTTGATAACAGTATGTAGTGAGCTCCGTTTCTTGTAGGTTTGTATATTTAATGGGAGCTGGTACTCATGATCTTTGATAGGTTGACACTTGTATTGTTGCCGCAATATGTATTGCATGTGCCGACTTCAGTCTGGGCATGAGGGCCCCTTTTGGTTATTTGCTTCTTTGTATCCACAAATAGGTGCTGGTAATACACAGCTTTATCCACTGTGTAAATAAATAGAGATGGTAACTGCAGCATTGCTCCCATTGAAGTCAGTGGGAGCAGCTCTGTAGTAATCAGCTCAATCCACTAGACCAGTGGTGGGCAAACTTATTAGTAAAATGAGCCAAATATCGACAAAACAGCGATTTTATTTTTTTTGAGAGCCAAATTTTTTAAACTTCAAATATATAGGAAGGTACATTGTTATTTACTTCATAAGGGTATTCCTAACCATCTGAACATACCTTTCGCAATCCTCGACACTACATCTTCTTTCACTCCACAACGTTTCACCCTATAAGACGCACGTAGGTTTTAGAGGAGGAAAATATGGAAAAAAATATTTTTCATTACACCTCAGGTCAGACCACTAATCAGAACCCCAATGTTAATAAGACCTCCCTGAGATCAGACGTCAGCTCAGACCCCAAAGTAAATGACCCCCTCAATCAGACCTCAGATAAGAGCCCCATGCCTCTCATCATCCCCATTATCATCCATGATGCCTCTCATCATCCATGATGCCTCTCATATCCCCCATTATGATTCTCATCACCCCATTGCCTTAGATCAGCCCCAAGTTTCATAAAATAAAAAAGCACTTACCTCTCCGGCTCCTGGATGCCGCTGCTCCTCACCACCCGCGCTCTGTGTTCCTCCTGCTGTCGGCTGTGCTGTGAACTGGCGTGCACAGCGTGACGTCACAGAGCGCCTCACACTGTGCGCAGCCCTGCACAGCCTACAACCGAGGACCAGGAAGCGGTGAGTACAGAGCCCTCACCGCTTCCTGGTCTTCACCCTCCTGCCTATTTTTGCTACGGGATACGAAAATGCTATCGCACTGTACATGTGAGCCCGCACCTGGAAGAGCCAATATCAGGGGGCTAAAGAGCCGCATGTGGCTCTAGAGCCACAGGTTGCTGACCACTGCACTAGACAAGAGATGGAGCTATGCAGTTACAGGGTCACTGGAGTTACTCCCAAACTACTGATCAGCAAGGGTGTAGAGTGTCAGACCTCCATTAATTAAAAATTAATTACAGTGTAATGCCTAAGGCTTTCTTTAGGAGCCCCCCCCCCCTAATACTTTAAAAAAAATGGTTCCACCTCACAGTAGCATTGCCCTCATTGTGCAACATTCACAGTAGTTATGTCCATATATGTGCCCTGTAATAATATTCACATTGTGTCCCCTCACTGTAATTATGCCCACCTTAAAGTACTTATCTCTTCATTGTGCCACCTCACAGTAATTATGCCCTCATTGTGCCCCTTTCACAGTAGTAATGCTCTATTTATGCCCCATGGTAATGCCATGTTTGTCCCCTTCACAGTAGATAGGCCCTCTACGAGCCCCTTCAGAATAGTTATGTTCTCTCTGTGCCCCTTCAGAGTAGTTATGCCCTCAGGCAGAGCAAAGATACTGAATTTTTTAAACGCTAATTTCCCTGGGTTAAGGGGCAGAATTTCAGGGCATAGACTGGGAGCAGCTACTGTCACATAATAATACTGAGGATAAATGGGAGAGCTTTAAATCCACATTGAGTTATTGCAATAAAAAATTTATTCCTTTAGGTAACAAGTATAAACAGCTTAAATTAAACCCCCCATGGCTTACAGCTACTGTAAAAAGGGCAATAAAAGACAAAAAAAGGGCATTTAAAAGATACAAATCTGAGGGGTCAGCTGTAGCGTTTGAAGTTTACAAAGGGCTTAATAAAATCTCTGTAAAAAAGGAGATAAAATTAGCAAAAATACAAAATGAACAGGAGGTGGCAAAAGAGAGCAAAACAAATCCCCAAAAATTATTTAAATATATAAATGCTAAAAAACCAAGGTCTGAGCAGGTATGATCCCTAAATAATGGTAAAGGGGGGGTAGTCACTGAAGATAAGAAAAAGGCAGAGTTACTGAATGTTTTTTTTAGCTCCGTATATACAAAATAAGAGAGAGGAGCTGATATCTGTGGTGCTGGCGCTGTTAGTACATCTAGTAATATACTCAATTGGCTAACTGTAGATATGGTCCAAGCTAAGTTAAATAAGGTAAATGTGAACAAGGCTCTGGGCCCAGATGGATTACACCCAAGAGTGCTTAAAGAGTTCAGTTCAGTCGTTGCTGTGCCCCTGTTAATAATTTTTTAAAGATTCTCTAGGTACTGGTACAGTGCCAAGTGATTGGCGCAAGGCAAATGTGGTGCCCATATTCAAAAAAAGTACCAAGGTCCTTTACAGGTAATTATAGACCAGTTAGTTTACCTTCTGTGGTGGGAAAAATGTTTGAAGGACTCTTAAGGGACTATATACAGGAGCATGTGACTGTAAATAATATTATAAGTGATAACCAACATGGGTTTACCAAGGACAGAAGTTGTCAGATTAACCTGATTTGTTTATATGAGGAGGTGAGTAGTAGCCTGGACAGAGGGGCGGCTGTGGATGTAGTGATTCGGGATTTTGCAAAGGCTTTTGATACTGTCCCTCACAGACGTTTAATAGATAAAGTAAGGTCTATAGGCTTGGAAAGTATAGTCTGTAATTGGATTGACAACTGAATGAAGGACCGTGTCCAGAGAGTTGTGGTCAATGATTCCTATTCAGAATGGTCCCGGGTTATAAGTGGTGTACTCCAAGGTTCAGTACTGGGCCCTTATTATTTAATTGATTTATTAATGATATCGAGGACGAGATCAATAGCACCATTTCTATTTTTGCAGATGATACTAAGCTATGTAGAACTGTACAGTCTATGGAAGATGTCCATATACTACAAGCTGATTTGAACACTCTGAGTGATTGGGCATCAACTTGGCAAATGAGGTTCAATGTGGACAAATCAAAAGTTATGCATCTTGGTAGTAATAATCTCCGTGCTTCATATGTCTAGGTGATGTAACACTGGGAGAGTCACTTAAAGAGAAAGATTTGGGTGTCCTTGTGGATGGTAGATTAAATTACAGCATACAATGTCAATCAGCTGCTTCTAAGGCCAACAGGATATTAAACGAGGCATGGACTCGCAGGGCAGGAATGTAATATTACCACTTTACAAAGCGTTGGTGCAGCCTCATCTGTAATATGCAGTTCAGTTCTGGGCACCAGTCCATAGAAAGGACGCACTGCAGCTGGAAAAATCCCTTGGTTTAACTTGATGGACTTATGTCGTTTTTTCAACAGTATTAACTATGTAACTATGTAACTATTTATTCCCCGTCACAGTAGTAATGCCCTCTGTGCCCTCTCACAGTAGTAATGCACTGTATGCCCCCTTCACAGCAGTAATTCCCACTGTGCCCCCTTCACAGTAGTAATGCCCTCTCTGTGCCCTCTTTATAGTAATAATGCCCACTGTGCCCCCTTCATAGTAGTAAGGCCTATTGTGCCACCTTTATAGTCATAATGTCCATTGTGCCCCGTTCATAGTAGTAATGCCCCTTGTGTCCCTTCATAGTAGTAATGCACTCTGTTCCCCCTTCACAACAGTAATGCCCACTGTGCCCCCTTCACAGTAGTAATGCCCTCTCTGTGCCCCTTTCATAGTAGTAATTCTCATTGTGCCCCTTCATAGTAGTAATGGCCATTGTGCCCCCTTCATAGTGGTAATGCCCATTGTGCTTACTTAATAGTAATAATGCCCATTGTTCCCCCTTCATAGTAATAATGCCCATTGGGCCCCCTTCATAATAGTAATGCCCATTTTGTCTGCTTTATAGTAGTAATTCCTATTGTGCCCCCTTAATTGTAGTAATGCCCATTGTGCCCCCTTAATTGTAGTAATTCCCTCTGTGCCCCATTTGTAGTAGTAATGCCATCTGTGCCCCCTTCAAAGTGGTAATGCCCATTATGGCCCCTTTGTGGTAGTAAAGCCCGCTGTACCCACTTCACAGTAAAAATGCCCATTGTGCCCCCTTAATAGTAGTAATGCCCCCTGTGCACCTTTTTAGTAGTAATGCCCTCTGTGCCCCTTCATAGTAGTAATGCCCTCTGTGCCCCTTCATAGTAGTAATGCCCTCTGTGCCCCCTCTTTGTTAATAAAATAAAAATCATTAACTACTCACCTTATCCCGTTCCTGATGCTCAGATCCAGCTCTCCCCTGCAGGCACAGATCGCTCTGCCCCACTGTGTGGGAGGAGCACAGGCATATTCCTGGGTTGCAGGCTCCTCCCACACAGGTCGGCAGTGCGATCTGTGCCTGCAGGATGAATGGTGGAGCAGGGAACAGAAGTCTTCCTGCTTCACCATTCAGTGCGGTAAAGACAGAGCACGGGGAGCTGAGCTCCCGGCACTCCAGCAATGAGCACTTCCATCTGTATTGTTTCGGGCATCCCCCTGAGAGCGGGCACCCAGGGCCCTTGGCAGGTCACTGATTGATGACCTATCTTAGCGATAGCAAAAACATAATGCAAAAGCATTTTGCAAACATTAAATATATATAGATGATACATTTTACTAATGTTATATTCACTCTATCAATGAATATGAGGTATGGAGCAAATATATTTTGATCAAAGGTGACCTCTTTTACTCTCTCCTTGTGCCAAGTGGCCTCTAATCAATTTACAGTAGCAAGCTTCAGCTATATACTGCACAAATTAAAAACAGCTTATTGGAAAGATGTTTGGTTTGGAGTGCACAATCAAAATGTAGGCATCCATCTAGAGATAGGTCACCCTAGAGAACCCCTTTACGCTATTATCAGAGGCATAACTTAAACTTTCTGGGCTCCAATGTAGAATCGTTAAGAGGGTTCCTACATACATTGTTTCAGTTATAATGCTGGTGCTTTTTATGTGGCAGATAGGCCTACAGTAGGTGATGATTGCTAGCTATTTTCATGGTTATAAAGTATACGGATGCATATGACAGTTTCTTAAACAGTTATTACAAATGGATCATGATTGACCTGTTACAGCTGTCATGGATCCAATAAAAAAGCAAAAAATAAACTGAGAGCCTAACCTAAAATGATTCAGCTGTGTGTCCTTTCTCAGAAGGTGTGTCCTGTGTGCTGCAGCTATTGGGAGTTGAAAGATGGAACTGAGTATGTGCCTCTATCTCCGTGAGCTGTAGAGAGAAATTAGAAAAAGAGCAAACAGCAGGTGGCGCTATACAGATAGATTTCATTCCATAACTCAGTAGCTATAATGCATTTTTAATTACACGCAATTACAATAGTATTCAGATACAGATGCTGATTTAAGAACTGTTGAATATTATTTGAGGGACAACCCATTTAATATATGAGTATTTTGTTGCAGTTAAAAAGATGAAATTCTGCAGAAAAGGTCTCAGCAGGTATCTTCTAGATATTATTGTAAATCATTTTGTCAATGTAAAGTCCTCGCGAATTGTACATTCTCTTCTTCACTATTACATTACAATTAAGATAAATAAGCAGAATTGCACCTGTGTTTAGCTTTTGCTGTTACATACTTGTTATGGTTGCTGTTCTCATGATATACTTTCAGAATGTCCACCTAATGTGTCCAGTACTAGTGGTCGCTAGTAACAAACACTGACCTTGGCAAATGTGATGTATTAGCTTATCCTATATTTCACAAATAGCCATTGGTTAGTGATTAACCATATTCATATTTGTCTTTTCCATTGTACTTCAATGATTAAAACTTCTGCTTTATTAATGCCTTTAAAACCTTAGAAGTTAATTAAAATCCCAATGTACTATCGTTACACTTTACTACTATTGCATTGTCTATCTTAGCGGGTACCTGGGAGCAGCCTGTTCTACTGCTATCCGATCATTTTATTGCTCATGTATATTCCCCACTACACTATCACTGTAGTGCATTTGGCGACTGTTCCAGCGTATTATTGATAGATCACTCATAAAGAAGCACTCCCACAAAAGTTTTTATTCTCTGACCTGTTAGAAAGGTGCATGATTAGGGTTGAGTGAACCCGAACTGTAAAGTTCGGGTTCATACCGAACTTTACGGTGTTCGGCACCCGAACCCGAACCCGAACATTTCAGTAAAAGTTCGGGTTCGGTGTTCGGGTAATATTAATATACCATCGGATCAGAGTTTTCTCCAATCCGATGGTATATTTTAACTTGAAGCGTCCCCATCACCATGGGAACGCCTCTATGTTAGAATATACCATCGGATTTGAATTAGACCGTGAAAACTCAGATCTGACAGTATATTCTAACACAGAGGCGTTCCCATAGTGATGGGGACGCTTCAAGTTAGAATATGCTGAGAACTGTGGACATAACGCCCCCCTGCTGCCTGGCAGCACCTGATCTCTTACAGGGGGCTGTGATCCGCACAATTAACCCCTCAGGTGCCACACCTGAGGGGTTAATTGTGCGGATCACAGCCCCCTGTAAGATATCAGGTGCTTCCAGGCAGCAGGGGGCCAGACCCCCCTCCCTCCTCAGTATTAAAATCATTGGTGGCCAGTGCGGCCCCCCACTCCCTATTAAAATCATTGGTGGCTTGTGCGACCCCCCCTCCCTATTAAAATCATTGGTGGCTAGTGCGGCCCCCAAAACCCTATTAAAATCATTGGTGGCTAGTGCGGCGCCCCCACCCCCACCAACCCCCTATTAAAATCATTGGTGTCCAGTGCGGCCTCCCCTCCCCCCCAATTAAAATCATTGGTTAACAACCCCCCCATCATTGGTGGCAGTTCCGATAGGAGTCTCAGTTTAATCGCTGGGGCTCCGATTGGTTACCATGGCAGCCAGAACGCTACTGCAGTCCTGGCTGCCATGGTTACTTAGCACTTTTAGCAGCATTATACTTACATGCGCTGTCTGTGGCCGGCCGGCGCTCCTCCTACTGGTAAATGTAAGGTCTGTGCGGCGCATTGCTTATAGCACAGACCTGTCACTTACCAGTAGGAGGAGCGCCCGGCCGGCCACAGACAGCGCATGTAAGTATAATGCTGCTAAAAGTGCTAAGTAACCATGGCAGCCAGGACTGCAGTAGCGTCCTGGCTGCCATGGTAACCGATCGGAGCCGCAGCGATTAAACTGGGACTCCGATCGGAACTGCCGCTCCGCTGCCACCAATGATTTTTAATTGTGCGGATTTTAATTGTGCAGATCACAGCCCCCTGTAAGAGATCGGGTGCTGCCAGGGAGCAGGTTGCAGTTATGTACACAGTTCTTAGTATATTCTAATTTGAAGCGTCCCCATCACCATGGGAACGCCTCTGTGTTAGAATATACTGTCGGATCTGAGTTTTCACTAATACTATTATTTTCCGTTATAACCATGTTATAACGGAAAATAAAGTGAAGTTCGGGTCTCCATTGACTTTAATAGGGTTCGGGTTCGGGTCCAAGTTCGGATCAAGTTCGGGTCCCGAGCACGGACTTTTTTTTTAAAGTTCGGCCGAACTCCCCGAACATCTAGGTGTTCACTCAACTCTATGCATGATGAAATCTGTAATGAATGTCATTTCACCAATGACCATATCTGTGAGTTATAACCTCTATTCTGATCCTCAGCTGTGTCATGTGACCATCCTTCTGATCTCCAACTGACTCAGGAAGTCAGTTACATGTAGAAACTAGATCCCTGTCCACTAGTGATGATCGAGCATGCTCGGCTGAACACCTGTTAGGCTCGAGCATCTCGATGCTCGGCACATGGTGAGTACCGCATGTGCTCGAGTGCCATGCTCGAGTCTCCACCCCGGACATTTATTGGCTGCTACGCAGCAAAAAAACGTGCAGCTAAGTACTGCCCTCACTGTAATGCCAGTAGCCATGTTGGCTACTGGCATTACAGTGATTGGCTGTCCGGAACGCGTCATTGGGTGCTATATAGCACTCGATCATGCATGTTCGGCTCATTCGTAGTCAGGGAGAGCTAAGCATAGGAAGGGACAGATAGTGTAAGGAGTGTAATTGAATATTTTTTTTGTACAAAAAACGTTTCAGAGACCCAAAAGTCCTTGTAAGGACTATTGTGTGTGACAGCAGCAATATATGTTTGCAGCGCAACCTGCTCTAAATTGCTCAGTGTTAGGGAGATCTGTGCATAGGAAGGGACAGACAGTCTAGGGAGTGTAATAAGAAGATTTTTATACAAAAAACTATTCAGAGACCAAAAAGTCCTTATTAAGGACTATTCTGCGTGTCAGCAGCAATATATATTTTTAGCGCATCCTTTACTAAATACTGTGTAATAGGCCGCTGCAGACAGTTAAATTATTCGCGCCACATCTCCTGTGTAAAGTGTGCGCATCCCTAAAATATCAGTGACATCCAGTGTACTTTTTCAATAGACGTTGTCCACTTCTGACAGTGACCTTACCAGGGCCATATCTGCAGTGTAACGCGTGCGCTTAAAAAAAAAAATTCGGTGACATACATTGTACTTTTTCCATAGACAGTGTCCGCTGCGGACAGTGAGATTAGCTGCGCCACATCTCCTGTGTAAAGTGTCCGCATCCCTAAAATATCAGTGACATCCAGTGTACTTTTTCCGTAGACCTTGTCCACTTCTGACAGTGACCTTACCAGGGTCACATCTGCAGTTTAACGTGTGCGCTTAACATTTTTTTCTGTGACATACAATGTAATTTTTCCATAGACGGTATCCGCTTCTGACAGTGACCTTACCAGGGTCACATCTGCAGTGTAACGTATGCGTTTCAAAAATTTATCTGTGACATACAATGTCATTTTTCCGTAGATGGTATCCGCTTCTGACAGTGACTTTACCAGGGCCACATCTGCAGTGTAACGTTTGTGCTTCAAAAATCAATCTGTGACATACATTGTAATTATTCTGTAGACGGTGTCCGCTTATAATAATGACCTTACTAGGGCCACATCTGCAGTGTAACGTGTGCGCTTCAAAAACTTATCTGTGACATACAGTGTACTTTGACAGCTTTGAAACCATACTCCCCCCGAAACCCAAAGACTTTGGTTTCCTGGAAGCATGAGAATAATGCCGCAGGATCGCCTGTCGTCATCGTTTATGGTCAGAATTACGATGATATCTGATAGTCTTCGAACCTCCGACTTTCGTTTTTGACTAATCAAAACATTCTTGGCAAATAATTTCACTTTGGTTCGTCTTGCGTCGGTCCAAGAATTTCACCTCTAGCGGCGCAATACGGATGCCCTCGGCAGTCCCTCTTAATCATGGCCCCAGTTCCGAAAACCTACAAAATAGAACCGGAGTCCTATTCTATTATTCCTAGCTGAAGTATTCAGGCGACCCGTCCTGCTTTGAACACTGTACATTTTTTCAATGGTCAGCTAAGCAGCAGGCACTCTCCCATAATTTTTTAAATGGTCAGCTCAGCAGCAGGCCCTCAATCATAATGTTTTAGAGGGTCAGCTCAGCAGCAGGCCCTCGCATATAATTTTTTAGAGGGTCAGGTCATCTGCAGGCCCTTCAAGGAAGAACTGTTTGGAGGTATCCGGATGACGGAGAACAGGAGAAGCAGCAAAGCAGTCTTTGAGATGTAGGAAAGCAGACTCAGCTTCAGGGGTCCACTTCTTTGCATCCACCCCTTTCTTCGTCAGAGCAGAAATAGGAGCTATGAGGGAAGAGAAGTTTGGGATGAACTGTCTATAGAAGTTGGCAAACCCCAGGAACCTTTGAATGGCACGGAGACCTTGGGGACGAGGCCAATTCAGGACGGCTGAGACCTTGTCGGGGTCCATTTGCAGACCAGAGCAGGAAACAATGTATCCCAGGAAGGGTAAGGTGGACTGCTCAAAGACACATTTTTCGAGCTTAGCGTACAGACCATTCTCCCTTAATCGCTGCAAAACCAGGCGCACTTGCTTCCGGTGAGTGGTCAAGTCGGGGGAATAGATGAGAATATCATCGATACACCACTACACAGTTGTACCACAGGTCCCGGAAAATATCGTTCACAAATTCTTGAAAAACTGCAGGAGCGTTGCATTGGCCAAACGGCATGACCAGGTACTCATAGTGGCCATCACGGGTATTGAACGCCGTCCTCCACTCGTCGCCTTCACAGATTCGGATCAGGTTATATGAACCACGTAGGTCCAACTTGGAAAATATCCAATATTTTAGGTTTTCATATCGCTCACCCTTGATGGCGCTGTGCCCAGCTCTGACCCCGCTCAGCAGCTGCCAAGTCTTAGAGGAAACACTGCAGGCAGGTATATCAGTACCGAAGCTAACTTCCTATCCATGTTTTAAAATGGTTTTAAAGTTGAAAAATCAAATCCCAAAGTTATTCTCCAAAGTCTTCACTTCGCCTCTCCGGAGCCCATACATTAGAATGCTGTACAGAGACAAATCTCCGTACTGTATAGCATTCAAATGAAGTTTTGAATGAATCGACTTCAGATCTAGGATCTGACGTTCGATTCGCTGAACATTAGCTTTACCCAACAGAGTAAATTAATATTTAACCACTTTAAACACAGTATATTATTCCCTGCAACAAACTCTTCTCCATCTTTTTGCCAGTCACTGTATTTGCTTGGAACGAATGTTTTCTCACTTCATTTTTCAGAAACGTCCTCTATGCCTTTTTGAAAAATGACTAAAAAGAAAACAATGAAAATAAAAATGCAAATCCTTTCTCTGAATTTTGTTCAAAAGATGCCGTAATTGCCAGGCACTGTCCAGAATCACAACAAATGGCAAAGTACAGTCATGGAAATAATAAATCAATGCACGCTTTCTGCACTACAAACATAGCCACCACATAATTAGAAGTAAAACATCAACGCATAGGATTTTTGTGTATTCATGTCAGGACTTTGTAATTTCAATATGAAAAGAAGAATGTTCAAATCAAACATTTTCCCCGTTTGAATGAACAAAATGCAGAGCTGTGTAAAATGATGATAGCCCAATTAGAAGTATTGCCTGAAGATACATTAAGGTAGAAAAAATGTCCATAATCCCTCATGGGAAAGTGGTTGTGATTATTTTCGCTCATTCTCACACCATCAATGGCAATTTACTTTTTTTCCCTACTTAGTTTCAAAGTAGAAAAATAATGCATTCATACTTCAATCAGCGCTTACACAATGGATCTGAATTCGTCTTTAAAATCTATTAGTTATAAATTGCAAATTCATTATTTTTCAGTCTCATTTTTTACTCTGATGTATTATACAAACTGACGAAGCTTAATCTTCAGGAGAAATTAGCCCAGCTACTTTGCCTGTTTAACTAATTAATAGGTGACTGTCAGGACAGATCTGTCAAGCATTTCCTTCTGAACTTGGAGAAACCTGCTGGTGACCAGAACTCAAGATGAAAACTGCATTCAGACTATGTGGATCGCTAATTCACCAAATGGGGACACCAAATGTTCTGAACAAGCTGTGAAGACCTCTTTAGCACTTTAAATTTGGTCCGACTTTCAGAACCATGAGATAATAAAGCATCTAAAAATACAGTAAAAAAAAATCTCACAGTGGGAATTCTCAACTAAAACATTCCTTCATTAAAGGGAATGTGTCATCAGAAAGGGATCTATTGTATAAATAATGGGGGTCATTTATTATTGTTTTATACCACCTTTTGGAATATTTTTGTTGCAGAATTTGTTCCAAAGTGGTTTTGCGGCAAAATCTGCTACTTTTCCCTGCTCAAGCCACTGTTCTGAGGTAGCGGAAAAAGGGTACATGGTGTGGGCGGTGAAGAGGTCGGGCTGGCCAGCCCATTTCATTCATGATTTTCTACGCCAGTTTATGGCATGGAAAGGGATCTTAAATTACTGCAGCAAGGCCTGAGCCTTTACATAACTTCGGTGCATCCACCGGCAGCGCAAGGTGATTAAGACCAGTGTCTAAATCACAATGAGAGAAAAGCCACAATAGTATATGAGTGAGGTCACCAGGTTCAAAAACTGGGGACTATCCACTCACACAACTCAATCTCTGAAGGAGGGGGGTGGAGTTTTGCATTCTTATTGAACAGAAACAAAGCATGTATGTGGTGCCATTCACATGGTTATGTGTAGTGCACCATGCTGGCTAGCAGCTTATTGGTTACACACATTCTATTAGATCAGCGAGCCGGCCAACACCTTCTAAGTGCCCCCTATTATTCTTCCCCAACATCACAAGGCTGCATAGTTACTGTGAATTTCTATGATTGAGTACTGCTATTGACGTTGGTTCACCTGAGCTGTGTTTTTTAAAGAGACAGTTTGGGGCACATTAACTAAGGGACTTGAGACTATTCTAGGCGTAAAATAGTTGCAAGTCACCTTTTCTAACCAGCCATGCGACAATATTGAGACCCACAACCGGTTTTACGTCTTGTCTGCCAGTTAGGCATAATGTGCAGGGGAAGTTTCAGGAGCCATGCCGCAGAAACAGGTGTAAATGTTAACGGAAAACTACACCATTGGCTGGCATAGTTTTTATGATGGACCCAAGGACTACAACAGATGTGCCTAATTTATGACGAGGTGCACACCTCATCATAAATTAGACAAATCTAATAGCAGTGCAGAAGGGGAAATTAAAAATGGCGTAAAAGCCGGTCTTAGTAAATGTGCCCCATTGTCTTGCTCATATTGGTTGTATTCTGGCTGCAGCCGCAAACAGCAGTAACTGTGTGTTGTCCAATTATTATGTTTAGTGATATTATGTTCACATCTCTGTTAAGAAGATCCAGCTGCCTGATCTGATGCAAATACCACCTTTCGGCCGGACAAAAAAACATTGTATGCAACAGTTTTTGTCTCCATAAACCCAGCATTTATGCTAGAAAGCGGCCGGATCACTGCCGGACTTCAATGTAGTCAATGGGGATCCAGCAGGGAAGTAGAACAGCCAGCTGGATCTCCTTCTGCCTCCTTCACATCTGCGTTAGGAGATCTGCCAGGTTGTTTCTGCATAGAGCAGCCTGTTGGATCTCACAGGATTCAGCGTTGCTTGATCCTCTAATTCACCACCAGATCCCCATTGACTGCAAAGAGGTCCAGCAATGATTTGGCTGCTTTCCAACATAAATGCCAGGTTATGACTGGACAAAAAACGTTACATGCAACTTTTTTTTGTCCAGCTGACACCCAGCATTTGCACTGAATCAGGCAGTTGGATCTCATCAAGGCCTCATGCACACGACCGTTGTGTGCATCCGTGGCCGTTGTGCCGTTTTCCGTTTTTTTTCGCGGACCGTGGAAAAATCGGAAAATGCACCGTTTGGAAGCCGCATCCGTGAGCCGTGTTTCCTGGCCGTGAAAAAAATATGACCTGCCCTATTTTTTTCACGGCCAACGGTTCACGGACCCTTTCAAGTCAATGGGTCCGTGAAAGAACACGGATGCACACAAGATTGGTATCCGTGTCCGTGATCCGTGGCCGTAGGTTAGTTTTTATACAGACGGATCCGAAGATCCGTCTGCATAAAAGCTTTTTCAGAGATGAGTTTTCACTTCGTGAAAACTCGAATCCGACAGTATATTCTAACACAGAGGCGTTCCCATGGTGATGGGGACACTTCAGGTTAGAATATACTAACAGAACTGTGTACATGACTGCCCCCCCCCTGTAGTTAACACATTGGTGGCCAGTGCGGCCGGCCCCCCCCTCCCCTGTAGTTAACTCATTGGTGGGCAGTGGGCCCCCCCTCCCTTCCCATGTAGTTAACTCGTTGGTGGCCAGTGGGCCTTCTCCCCTCCCTCCCCCTCCTAATTAAAATCTCCCCCCTATCATTGGTGGCAGCGGAGTGTATCGATCGGAGTCCCAGTTTAATCGCTGGGGCTCCGATCGGTAACCATGGCAACCAGGACGCTACTGCAGTAGCGTCCTGGTTGCCATAGTTACTTAGCAATTTGTAGAACCATTATACTTACCTGCGAGCTGCGATCTCTGCGTCCGGCCGGGAGCTCCTCCTACTGGTAAGTGACAGGTCTGTGCGGGAGCTCCTCCTACTGGTAAGTGACAGGTCATGTCACTTACCAGTAGGAGGAGCTCCCGGCCGGACCTGTCACTTACCAGTAGGAGGAGCTCCCGGCCGGACGCAGAGATCGCAGCTCGCAGGTAAGTATCATGGTTCTACAAATTGCTAAGTAACCATGGCAACCGGGACTGCAGTAGCGTCCTGGTTGCCATGGTTACCGATCGGAGCCCCAGCGATTAAACTGGGACTCCGATCGGTACACTCCGCTGCCACCAATGATAGGGGGGAGATTTTAATTAGGAGGGGGAGGAAGGGGAGAAGGCCCACTGGCCACCAACGAGTTAACTACAGGGGAGGGGAGGGGCCGCACTGGCCACCAATGAGTTAACTACAGGGGAGGGGGGGGCCCACTGGCCACCAATGAGTTAACTACAGGGGAGGGGGGGGGCAACTGGCCACCAATGAGTTAACTACAGGGGAGGGGGGGGCGGCCGCACTGGCCACCAATGAGTTAACTACAGGGGAGGGGGGGCCGTCCGCACTGGCCACCAATGTGTTAACTACAGGGGTGGGGGCTGCCCCCTGCTGCCTGGCAGCACCTGCCAGGCAGCAGGGGGCAGTCATGTACACAGTTCTGTTAGTATATTCTAACCTGAAGCGTCCCCATCACCATGGGAACGCCTCTGTGTTAGAATATACTGTCGGATTTGAGTTTCACGATGTAACTCAAATCCGACAGTATATTCTAACATAGAGGCGTTCCCATGGTGATGGGGACGCTTCAAGTTAAAATATACCATCGGATTGGAGAAAACTCAGATCCGATGGTATATTAACTCCTGACTTTACATTGAAAGTCAATGGGGGACGGATCCGTTTGAAATTGCACCATATTGTGTCAACGTCAAACGGATCCGTCCCCATTGACTTGCATTGTAATTCAGGACGGATCCGTTTGGCTCCGCACGGCCAGGCGGACATCAAAACGACTTTTTTTTCATGTCCGTGGATCCTCCAAAAATCAAGGAAGACCCACGGACGAAAAAACGGTCACAGATCACGGAAAAACGGGACCCGTTTTTGCGGACCGCAAAAAAATATGTTCGTGTGCAGGAGGCCTAACAGAGATGTTAACGTAGCCTAACAGAGATGTGAACAAGACTTGCACCTGTGGATCCATTGATTCCTAGGTGTTGGTAGAAAACATTAGCTTTTATGAAACACTATGGGTGAAGCAAGAGCTTGGTGGACCTCTCATGAACACCTCAGTAAAAATAAAAAATGGCGGTATTTAAAATGGCTGTATTTCAAATGCCTAATTCAAACCCCTACACATGTAAACCAAAAATAAACTGTATAATTATATTGATATTAGCATACGACTACCAAGCAAAACCATCCATAATTTACACAAAAATAGCACAAAAAATTAGAACATGGCATGTTCCAGATATTCTATCCTCCTACATTTTTTAAAAACATCTAGGAATAGATGCTTGGCTAAGAGGATTAGTAAAATGTGACAATTTATTTGAAGGAATGCACCATTTTTTGCTCAAAATATTGCTGAATATACATTGCAGGCATGAAGTGGTGTAATGAGAGTTGGGACACCTCCTTATTAGCCAGAGCTAAGTAAGTCAATAACCAAGAACAGCTCTCACTAAGTGAGCTCTGCCCGACCACCTATTTCATGGTTGATTATTCATTTGAATGGGAGCCATGTAATGTAGTGATTAGGGTTGAGCGAAACCGAACTGTAAAGTTCGGGTTCGTACCGAGCTTTAGGATTTTTGGACCCCGGACCCGAACCCGAACATTTGAAGTTCGGGTTCGGTGCTTTCTTGGCACTTTTTGAAAGGCTGCACAGCAGCCAATCAACAAGCATCATACTACTTGCTCCAAGACGCCATCACAGCCATGCCTACTAATGGCATGGCTGTGATTGGCCAGAGCAGCATGTGACCCAGGCTCTATATAAGCTTGGGTCACGTAGCGCTGCACATTACTCTGCTGTTACAAGTGTAGGGAGAGGATGCTGCTGGACTGGTGATTTCAGGGAGAGAATAGGAGAGAATCTAACTCAGCGATCTACAGAGAAATAGTTGTGTGGGTGCAGGGCACTATCGTTTTACCCTGCCCTGAGCTCATTGACCAAAAATACAAACTTTTAGAATTCGCCGGTGGCGGCCTTTTTATGCTCGCTCAGTGCACCAGCACTGCATCTAAGCTTTTGGGGCATTGCAAATCACCATTTTTTTTTGTTCAAACTACAACATCTGTATTAGTCAGTGTGCAATTTAAGGTAGAAATACACCCATCATTTTCTGGGGTTTGAAAAACACATTTTTTTTCAAAAAACTGTATTTGCCAGATCTGCAAGTGTTAAATTCAAGTTTAATATATACAGCATTCATATTCTGTTAGCAAAAAAAGACTTTTTGGGCAATCTACAACATCTGTATTAGTCAGTGTGCAATTTAAGCTAGAAATACACCCATTATTTTCTGGGGTTTGAAAAACACACTTATTTGACAAAAAACACTATTTTCAGGCCTTGCAGCATCAGCACGTGTAAAATTACAGGCTTATATACTGCTGTCAAATTCAGTTTTTAAACAAACAGTTGTTTGGGCTCCAAAAATTTAGTTGGCAGCCTTTGATGCAGATGTCATTGTGAGATACACCCTTAATATATTTGGCTTACATTCAGAGATTTTAAATACCGCCATTTGGTGCACCAATATTGAATTCAGGCCTACAGAGGTTCAGGCCCTGTGAGATACCACCTCTACATTCAGGAATTTGAATTAGGCATTTGAAATACAGCCATTTAAAATACAGCCATTTGAAATACAGCCATTTTGTGCAAAGATATATTTACTTCAGGCCTACGCTGATTCAGGGCGTGCGAGATCCCCCCTATACATACAGGGGTTTGAATTAGGCATTTGAAATACAGCCATTTTAAATACCGCCATTTTGTGCAAAGATATAGTGTCACTACCAGAGCTTTGAGACGTTCTCACAGCTCTGTTTCTCCACCCCTGTGATGATGTCACTACTAGAGCTTGGAGGAGTTCCCTCTGCTCTGTTTATCCGCCCCTGTGTTGAGGTCTTTACTTCCTCCCAGCTGTCCCTCCTGTGTTTGATTTCTCTGCCTTTAAATCACCCCTCCTCCTTTGTAGGGTGATTATACTTTTTATTTGAGCTGTATCTCTCGCTTGAGTATATTCACTTGTGTGTTATCTTTCTATGGACCTGAGTTCTGCTGAAGCAAGTACTTCGGATAGTGTCTGCTGACTTTGGATCTGTCTTCACTGCTGCTGCAGCTCCTTCAGTTAAGTGTGCAGACATTGTGTGTTTCTGTTTGTTTTCTGACTGGATCCGAGGCGACCCCGGTTCCGTCCATATTCTGAGCAGGGCACCGGTGGCCGTGCCCCTTCCACTATTGTAGGGGTTACAGTGGTCATCAGCCTTAGTTACGCGGGCATGTCTCGATCCACCATTTGGATCTGGACATGTGCTTAGCAGCATATGGAGAGCTTTTAGGGTCTGGCAGGGGTCACCCTTTATCCTCCCTAGTTTGGGTCCGGTCAGTAGCTTATTCACTGTGTATGCTCTTGTTGCTCACATACAGACGTGACATATAGTTACTTAAGGCCTACACTGATTCAGGGTGTTTGTGATCCCCACTATACATACAGGGGTTTGAATTAGGCATTTTAAATACAGTCATTTGAAATACATCCTTTTTGTGGAAAGATATATTTACTTCAGGCCTACACTGGTTCAGACCGTGTGAGATACCCCCCTACATACAGGGGTTTGAATCAGGCATTTGAAATACAGCCATCTGAAATACAGCCATTTTGTGCAAAGATATATTTACTTCAGGCCTACACGGATTCAGGGCGTGTGAGATCCCCCCTATACACACAGGGGTTTGAATTAGGCATTTGAAATTCAGCCCTTTTAAATACCGCCTTTTTGTGGAAAGATATATTTACTTCAGGCCTACACTGGTTCAGACCGTGTGAGATACCCCCCTACATACAGGGGTTTGTATCAGACATTTGAAATACAGCCATTTGAAATACAGCCATTTTGTGCAAAGATATATTTACTTCAGGCCTACAGAGGTTTAGGCCCTCTGAGATACTACCTCTACATACAGGGGTTTGAATTAGTCATTTGAAATACAGCCATTTTAAATGCCGCCATTTTGTGCAAAGATATATTTACTTTAGGCCTATAGAGGTTTAGGCCCTCTGAGATTCTCCCTCTACATACAGGGGTTTGAATTAGGCATTTGAAATACAGTCATTTGAAATAAAGCGTTTTTGTGCAAAGATATATTTACTTCAGGCCTACACAGGTTCAGACAGTGTGAGATACCCCCCTACATACAGGGGTTTAAATCAGGCATTTGAAATACAGCCATTTGAAATACAGCCATTTGGTTCAAAAAAATCTTTAATTCAGGCCTACACTGATTCAGGGCGTGTGTGATCCCCCCTATACTGTACATACAGGGGTTTGATTCAGCCAATTGAAATACAGCCATTTGAAATACTGCCATTTTGTGCAAAGCAATCTTTAATTGAGGCCTAGTCTGGTTTAGGCCGTGTGAGATACACCCTTTACATACTGTTGTTCTTTTTTACTATTAATTAAACACCCATTTAGGGCAAGATCCTAAATTAAAAAAATATGAGGAGAGCGTCAAATAAGGGACGTGGCCCAGGTCGTGGTGCTGCTGGTGGAGCTCCTGTTGCAGGGAGAGGACGTGGTCGATCTGTGCCAGCTACACGCACAAGTGAAACCCCTTCCTAATGTGCGGGTAGGCGACAAAACCTGCAGCGGTATTTGGTCGGACCTAATGCTGCTCTACGAATGGTGAGGCCTGAACAAGTACAGGCGATAGTAGATTGGGTTGCTGACAGTGGATCCATTTCTTCACATTGTCTCCCACCCAGTCTCCTGCTGAAAGACCACAGTTGGCACCTGCAGCCGATGTCCATCAGTCTTTCACCTCACCCCCTTGCAAATCAGCCAAGAAATCTGAGCCCCAAGTCAGTCTCTTCTGCTTTTTGATGACTCTGTTAGACGAGTTTCCCAGGGCCACCCACCTAGCCCTGCCCCTGAAGTGGAAGAGATTGAGTGCACCGATGCCCAACCACTTATTTTTCAAGATGAGTACATGGGAGGACCATCGCAGCATTTCTCGGACGATGACGAAACACAGGTGCCAACTGCTGGGGCTTTTGAAAGCGTGCAGACCGACAAGGGAGTAAGGGGTGAAGACTGGGTGGAAGATGATGTGGAGGACGATGAGGTTCTCGACCCCACATGGAATCAAGGTCATGCGAGTGACCGATGTAGTTCGGAGGAAGAGGCCGTGGTCGCACAGAGCCACCAGCACAGCAGAAGAGGGAGCAGGGTGCAAAAGCGGAGCGGCCGTCCTCTAGACAGTACGCCTCCTACTGCCCACCACAGCAAGGGACCAAGCACACCAAAGCCAGCTCCAAGGAGTTCCCTGGCATGGCAGTTCTTCAGACAATGTGCTGACGACAAGACACAAGTGGTTTGCACGCTGTGCAATCAGAGCCTGAAGCGAGGCATAAACGTTCTCAACCTGAGCACAACCTGCATGACCAGGCATTTAAGTGCAAAGCACGAGCTGCAGTGGAGCAGACACCTCAAAAAACCAAGAAAGGTCTCTGGCTCCTCCTGCTTCCTCTTCTGCTGCAATCGCGGCCTCTTCATCCACCTCTGGAGTGACAGTGCCACCTGGCACCCCACAAACAGAGGATCTGCCAGCAACACCAACACCTGGGTCACCAAGCATCTCCACAATGTCCCACGGAAGCGTTCAGCTCTCCATATCCCAAACGCTAGAGAGGAAGTACCCCCTACCCACCCACGATCCCTAGCCCTGAATGCCAGCATTTCTAAATTACTTGCCTTTGAAATGCTGTCATTCCGTCTGGTGGAGACGGATAGTTTTAAAGGCCTTATGGCGGTGGCTGTCCCACAGTACGTCATGCCCAGCCGCCACTACTTTTCAAGGCGAGCCATCCCTTCCCTTTACAACCAAGTAGGGGACAAAATCAGGTGTGCACTGCGCAACGCCATCTGTGGCAAGGTGCACCTCACTACGGATACGTGGGCCAGTAAGCACGGTCAGGGCCGTTATATCTCCATAACAGCACACTGGGTAAATGCAGTGGCGGCTGGGCCTGAGGCGGATAGCAGTTTGGCGCATGTCCTTCCACCACCGAGGATTGCATGGCGCTTCAGTTTGCCTCCTGTTGCTTCCTCCTCCTACTCTGCTTCCTCATCCTCTACCAGCTCCTTATCCGGTCAGCGCAACACCTTCACCACCAACTTCAGCACAGCCAGGGGTAAACGACAGCAGGCAGTTTTAAAGCTGATCTGTTTGGGGGACAAATCCCACACCACGCAGGAGCTGTGGACGGGCCTTGAACAACAGACCGATGAGTGGTTTGTGCCAGTCAGCCTCAAGCCCAGCCTGGTGGTGTGCAATAATGGGCGAAATCTCGTAGCAGCTCTGGGACTAGCCGGTTTGACGCACATCCATTCGCTTGGCGCATGTGCTGAATTTGGTGCTGCAGAGATTCCTTAAAAATTACCCCGACATGTCAGAGCTGCTGCATATAGTGCGGGCCGTTTGTGCGCGCTTTCGGCGTTCTCACCCTGCTGCTGCTCGCCTGTCAGCGCTGCAGCGTAACTTTGGCCTTTCCGCTCACCGCCTCATATGCGACGTGCCCACAAGGTGGAACTCCACCTTGCACATGCTGACCAGACTGTGCGAGCAGCAGAAGGCGATAGTGGAGTTTCAGCTGCAGTACACACAGGTGAGTCGCTCAGCGGAACAGCACCACTTCACCACCAATGACTGGGCCTCCATGTGAGACCTGTGTTCCTTGTTGCGCTGTTTCGAGTACTCCACCAACATGGCCAGTGCCGATGACGACGTTCTCAGCGTTAATATCCCACTTCTATGCCTCCTTGAAAAAAGCTCATGGCGATGATGGAAGAGGATGTGGCACAGGAGGAGGAGGAAGAGGGATCATTTCGTAGGGTTTCCGGCCAGTCATTCCCAAGTGGCTCCGAGGGTGGGTTCCTGCACCCACAAACCCAAGGTACACAATTGTCCAGCCAGGGCACAGTTCTGGAGGATGAGGAGGTGGAGGATGAGGAGATGGAGGAGAAGGAACCATGTTCACAGCAGGGTGGCACCGAGACCAGCTCATGGCCATCACTGGTGCATGGATGGGGAGATACAGAGGACACAGACGATACACCTCCCACAGAGGACAGCTTTTTGTTGCCTCTGGGCAGCCTTGCACACATGAGCGATTACATGCTGCAGTGTCTCCGCAGCGACCGCGGAGTTGCCCACATTCTAACTTGTTCTGATTACTGGGTGGCCACGCTGCTGGATCCCCGTTACAAGGACAACGTACCCTCCTTAATTCTGTCACTGGAGCGTGATCGTAAGATGCGCGAGTACAAGCGCACGCTGGTAGACGCGCTGCTGGTCGCATTCCCACCTGACAGCGGGGGCACAGTGGAAGCACAAGGCGAAGGCAGAGGACGAGGAAGAGGTCGCCAACGCAGCTCGGGCACCGCCAGCACCTCAGAAGGCAGGGTTAGCATGTCCGACATGTGGAAAAGCTATGTCAGCACGCCACAACAACCATCAGCACCAGCTGATATGGAACGTCTTAGCAGGAGGCAGCATTTCACCAACTTCTGGGTCTCCAAATTGGGCACATGGCCTGAGCTTGCCCATTACGCCTTGGAGGTGCTGGCCTGCCCTGGAGCCAGTGTATTATCTGAACGTGTGTTTAGCACGGCAGGGGCCGTCATCACAGACAAGCGCAGCCGCCTGTCCACAGCCAACGTGGACAAGCTCACATTCATTAAAATGAACCAGGCTTGGATCCCACAAGACTTGTCTGTACCTTGTGCAGAATAGACATTTATACCACCATCAAACATACATTCTTGTACTCAAGTCAAGTGCAATGATTCTTTGTTTTCTTTTTTTTTATTTGTCACAATATTTTGGGGGCTACCTACCCCAAAAAAAACGAAAAAAAAAAAACGTTGTTGGCTACCTCCTCCTCCTCCATTGCTGCCTCCACCTACAACACCACATTCACCGACCCTCAACCTCCGACTCCATATCCACCTCCTTCTCTGAGTTGCAGGTTAATTAGTAATTTTTTGTAATTTTTTTTCATTTTAAGTAATTTCCCTATCCACATTTGTTTGCAGAGCAGTTGCCATGCTCTTAAGCACATTTTACTGCCTTTTACATCCCTCTAGCCTTTTCAAGGACTATTTTAGAGCCATTTTGATTTTAAAAAGTGCCAATTTTAGTGCCCTAAATTGAAAAAAATCCTTTTTTCAATTGCTGGGTGACATTTTATCATTTTTGGCGTATACAAACCCCTGCTGTGCCTGGGTGACAGGGGCCTAAATCTCTCAAAATCCTCTGTTCTATTGCTGGGTAACATGAACGCCCTTTTGCCGTGAATGAACCCCTGCTGTGCCTGGGTGACAGGGGCCTAAATCTCTCAAAATCGTCTGTTGTATTGCTGGGTGACATGAAACCCCTTTTGCCGTGAATGAACCCCTGCTGTGCCTGGGTGACAGGGGCCTAAATCTCTCAAAATCGTCTGTTCTATTGCTGGGTGACAAGAACCCCCTTTTGCCGTGAATGAACCCCTGCTGTGCCTGGGTGACAGGGGCCTAAATCTCTCAAAATTAGAGGTGGGACGAATCCAATTTATTTATTTTTTTTTCTCTGCTTAATTAAGGCGAGTGCCTGGGGCAACCAGGTGCTATAAATTGAGCCACTTATACTCTTCAGAGCCTGCTCTTTCTGAGGCTTGCTCTACTAAGTGGCTTCTTATTAAGTGAAGTTAAAAAATAAGGAGTTTAAGAAAAGGAGTTTGGAAACTAAGGTTGGATATGATTTCCTTGTGTGTTGTTGGCTTAATTTTACGTGGTCCTTCAACTACAGCAGACAGGGTCTAAATCTAAATCATTTATACTGTTTTACTTTTTTACTGTTGTAATCCCCATTTAGTATGTGTTGCACAATTTACAACGCAGTCCAGTGCACATCTTGCATGATGTATGCAGTCCTGGAACAGCCGTTCGAGGGTGTATATCTTTGTTCTAGATGTGAGCAAATTACCCGTTTGGAATCGCAGATCGAGTCTCTAAATGGGCAAGTTGCAACACTGAGAGGCATTGATAATTTGCAAAAGAGTTTGCTTCTCACCGAGCAAGCACTCTTTGGGGTAGATGAGGGGGAGGGTGACAGAGAGGAGGCTGAGGAAAGTGAGGTAGCTAGCTGGGTAAAAGTTAGAAAGCGGGGTAGAGGGAAGAGTGCCAGGGAGGCTAGCCCTGATCTGACACACCCCAACAAGTTTGCACGTTTGGCAGATGAGGGGGATGTCAGTCCGGGGACGGCACTGCTGCAGCCAGACACTTCCTCTGCCAGTCAGGGGAATGTCAGCTCCAGTAAGAAGAGAACCAGGAGAGCAGGGCAGGCCAGACAGGTGCTGGTAGTGGGAGACTCCATTATTAGGGGAACAGATAGGGAAATCTGTCACAAAGACCGTGATCGCCGAACAGTGTGCTGTCTTCCTGGCGCTAGAGTTCGACACATCGCGGATCGGGTTGACAGATTACTGGGAGGGGCTGGAGACGATCCAGCGGTCATGGTCCATATCGGAACCAATGACAAAGTTAGAGGTAGGTGGAGAGTCCTTAAAAATGATTTCAGGGATTTAGGTCAAAAGCTGAGGGCAAGGACCTCTAAGGTAGTATTTTCCGAAATACTGTCTGTACCACGAGCCACACAAGAAAGGCAATGGGAGATTAGGGAGATTAACAAGTGGCTCAAGAACTGGTGTAGGATGGAGGGGTTTGGGTTCCTGGAGAACTGGGCCGATTTTTCTATCTGCAACAGGCTCTATCGTAGGGACGGGCTGCACCTCAATGGGGAAGGGGCAGCTGTGCTGGGGAGAAAGATGGCTAGAAGGTTGGAGGAGTGTTTAAACTAGGGACTGGGGGGGAGGGTAATTACGTTATAGGAGGGGAAGATAGTGCAGATAGAGACCGGGGGCAAGGTAATAAGAATGGGGGAGGAATGGAAGGAGGGACTAGAACAATTCAGAAAGAAAGGTGTAGGGTAAAAAATATACATAAACCTCTCAAATGTATGTATACTAATGCCAGAAGCCTGACTAATAAAACTGGTGAACTGGAATTAGTGATGTGTGAGGAGGACTATGACATAGTGGGAATAACTGAGACATGGCTGGATGATAGCTATGACTGGGCAGTTAATGTACAAGGTTACAGTCTGTTTAGAAAGGATCGTCAAAACCGGAGAGGGGGAGGGGTCTGCCTTTATATAAAGTCCTGTCTAAAGTCCACAGTCCGAGAAGATATAAGTGAGGGACATGAACATGTGGAGTCACTATGGGTAGAGATACATGGAGCTAAAAACAACAATAAATTACTAATAGGAGTTTACTATAAACCACCTAATATACCAGAGTCCACAGAAAATCTACTACTAAACGAGATAGACGAGGCGGCAAATCATAATGAGGTGGTTATTATGGGGGACTTCAACTACCCAGATATAGACTGGGAAACTGAAACTTGTATATCTCATAAGGGAAACAGGTTCGTGGCTATAACCAAACACAATTACCTCTCCCAACTGGTTCAGGACCCGACTAGAGGGATGGCCATACTGGACTTAGTATTAACCAATAGACCTGACAGAACAACAGACGTGCAGGTCGGGGGACACCTGGGAAATAGTGACCATAAAGTAATAACCTTCCAATTATCATTCAAAAGAGCGTTTCTACAGGGAGGAACAAAAATACCAAACTTCAAAAAAGCTAAATTTAGCCAACTAAGAGAGGCCATAGGCCAAACTAACTGGGACAAAGTCCTCACAAATACAGACACAAAATGGGATATCTTTAAAAACATCCTAAAAACTCATTGTCAGAGGTACATACCGTATGGTAATAAAAGGTTAAGGAACAAAAAGAAACCAATGTGGATAAATAGAACTGTAAAAAAAAAAGCAATAAATGACAAAAAGAAAGCATATAAAACACTAAAACAGGAGGGTTGCACGGAAGCACTGAAAAACTATAAGGAAAAAAATAGAACATGTAAAAAACAAATAAAAGCGGCCAAACTAGAGACCGAGAGATTAATTGCCAAAGAGAGTAAAACCAACCCTAAAATGTTCTTCAATTATATAAATGTTAAAAAGTATAAAGCTGAAGGTGTTGGCCCTTTAAAGAGTAATGAGGGGGGAGTCGCAGAGAGCGACGAGGAGAAAGCAAAGCTGTTAAATATTTTTTTCTCCAATGTATTCACTGAGGAAAATAAATTGTCAGATGACATGCAGAATGCAAAAATAAATTCCCCATTAAAAGTGTCCTGTCTGACCCAGGAAGAAGTACAACAGCGGCTTAAAAAGATTAAAATAGACAAATCGCCAGGACCGGATGGCATACACCCCCGTATCCTAAAGGAATTAAGTAATGTCATAGCCAGACCCTTATTTCTGATATTTGCAGACTCTATACTGACAGGGAATGTCCCACAGGATTGGCGCGTGGCATATGTGGTGCCAATATTCAAAAAGGGGCCAAAAACAGAGCCTGGAAACTATAGGCCGGTAAGTTTAACATCTGTTGTGGGTAAACTGTTTGAAGGTTTTCTGAGAGATGCTATATTAGAGCATCTCAAAGGAAATAAGCAAATAACGCCATATCAGCATGGCTTCGTGAGGGATCGGTCATGTCAAACTAATTTAATCAGTTTCTATGAGGAGGTAAGTTCTAGACTTGACAGCGGCGAATCAATGGATGTCGTATATCTGGACTTCTCCAAAGCATTTGACACTGTACCGCATAAAAGGTTAGTATATAAAATGAGAATGCTCGGACTGGGAGAAAACGTCTGTATGTGGGTAAGTAACTGGCTGAGTGATAGAAAACAGAGGGTGGTTATTAACGGTACACATTCAGATTGGGTCACTGTCACTAGTGGGGTACCTCAGGGGTCAGTATTGGGCCCTATTCTCTTCAATATATTTATTAATGATCTTGTAGAAGGCTTGCATAGTAAAGTATCAGTTTTCGCAGATGACACTAAACTGTGTAAAGTAATTTACACTGAAGAGGACAGTATACTACTACAGAGGGATCTGGATAGATTGGAGGCTTGGGCAGATAAGTGGCAGATGAGGTTTAACACTGATAAATGTAAGGTTATGCACATGGGAAGGAAAAATGCAAGTCACCCGTACATACTAAATGGTAAAACACTCGGTAACACTGACATGGAAAAGGATCTAGGAATTTTAATAAACAGCAAACTAAACAGCAAAAACCAGTGTCAGGCAGCTGCTGCCAAGGCCAACAAGATAATGGGTTGCATCAAAAGGGGCATAGATTCCCGTGATATGAACATAGTCCTACCACTTTACAAATCGCTAGTCAGACCACACATGGAGTACTGTGTACAGTTCTGGGCTCCTGTAAACAAGGCAGACATAGCAGAGCTAGAGAGGGTTCAGAGGAGGGCAACTAAAGTAATAACTGGAATGGGGCAACTACAGTACCCTGAAAGATTATCAAAATTAGGGTTATTCACTTTAGAAAAAAGACGACTGAGGGGAGATCTAATTAATATGTATAAATATATCAGGGGTCAGTACAGAGATCTATCCCATCAGCTATTTATCCCCAGGACTGTGACTGTGACGAGGGGACATCCTCTGCGTCTGGAGGAAAGAAGGTTTGTACACAAACATAGAAGAGGATTCTTTACGGTAAGAGCAGTGAGACTATGGAACTCTCTGCCTGAGGAGGTGGTGATGGTAAGTACAATAAAGGAATTCAAGAGGGGCCTGGATGTGTTTCTAGAGCGTAATAATATTACAGGCTATAGCTACTAGAGAGGGGTCGTTGATCCAGGGAGTTATTCTGATTGGAGTCGGGAAGAAATTTTTTATTCCCCTAAAGTGGAGAAAATTGGCTTCTACCTCACAGGGTTTTTTGCCTTCCTCTGGATCAACTTGCAGGATAACAGGCCGAACTGGAGGGACAAATGTCTTTTTTCGGCCTTATGTACTATGTTACTATGTTACTATGTTACTAATGAACCCCTGCTGTGCCTGGGTGACAGGGGCCTAAATCTCTCAAAATCGTCTGTTCTATTGCTGGGTGACAAGAACCCCCTTTTGCCGTGAATGAACCCCTGCTGTGCCTGGGTGGCAGGGGCCTAAATCTCTCAAAATTAGAGGTGGGACGAATCCAATTTTTTCCGAATCCGAATCCGAAAAGGTTCTCGAATATATCGAATCTTTCGAATCTCGAATCCTACGAATCCTGTACATAATTGTGTGAACGCACGGTGTAAGAAACAAAGTCAGACCGCGTCAGTTTGTCTGAACCTCCACCTCCCAGTCACGGTCGCACCCTATATGATCGCGATGACCCCTGCTCCTATCACTACAGAACATACAGGGTAATACAGCCTCATACCTCTTACATCCAGTGACGTCTCTTGTAGATGTTCTCTTTCCTCATCTTCTCCTTTCAGACCAGACACCATTTTTCAGCCATTTTTCATCTCTGCAGCTTGACAAAAAAAAAAAATCTTAGTTTACTACTTTTCCATCATCCTCCCATCTTCTGGACAAATCATCCTAACACCCCCAATACTGTTCCGCTGTGCTCCCCAATACTATACTGCAGAAATAGATAAAACCCCTGATATTACTAGTACCACACAGAGCCCCCCATATAAAATACCCCTTCTTTGTGGCCTCAGTAGAGGCCCCCATAGTGCCCCCAATAATGTGCCAATAAGAAGTGGCCCCACAGTGCCACCCAATAATGTGCCAGTAAGTGTCCCCATAGATGCCCCCCTAATCATGTGCCAGTATCAAGTGCGGAGTGCCTCTCTCCTCCCCCCCCATGTGCCGGTATCATAGTGCCATCTCCCCCCCAATTTGCCCGTATCATAGTGCCACCTCCCCCCATAATGTGCCCGTATCATAGTGCCACCTCCCCCCCATAATGTGCCCGTATCATAGTGCCATCTCCCCCCATAATGTGCCCGTATCATAGTGCCATCTCCCCCCATAATGTGCCCGTATCATAGTGCCATCTCCCCCATAATGTGCCCGTATCATAGTGCCATCTCCCCCCATAATGTGCCGGTATCATAGTGCCTCCCCCCAATGTGCCAGTAGTATCATAGTGCCTCTCACCTCCCCCCCTGGCATTCACAGATCCCCCCACCCCATAACAGTGCCATCCACAGACCCCCCCACCCCATAACAGTGCCATCCACAGACCCCCCCACCCCATAACAGTGCCATCCACAGACACCCCCCCCCACCCTATAACAGTGCCATCCACAGACCCCCCCACCCTATAACAGTGCCATCCACAGACCCCCCACCCCATAACAGTGCCATCCACAGACCCCCCCACCCTATAACAGTGCCATCCACAGACCCCCCCACCCTATAACAGTGCCATCCACAGACCCCCCCCACCCTATAACAGTGCCATCCACAGACCCCCCCACCCCATAACAGTGCCATCCACAGACACCCCCCCACCCTATAACAGTGCCATCCACAGACCCCCCCACCCTATAACAGTGCCATCCACAGACCCCCCCTACCCCATAACAGTGCCATCCACAGACCCCCCCCACCCTATAACAGTGCCATCCACAGACCCCCCCACCCTATAACAGTGCCATCCACAGACCCCCCCACCCTATAACAGTGCCATCCACAGACACACCCCACCCTATAACAGTGCCATCCACAGACCCCCCCACCCTATAACAGTGCCATCCACAGACCCCCCACCCCATAAAAGTGCCATCCACAGACCCCCCCCACCCTATAACAGTGTCATCCACAGACCCCCCCCCACCCTATAACAGTGCCATCCACAGACCCCCCCCACCCCATAACAGTGCAATCCACAGACCCCCTCCACCCTATAACAGTGTCATCCACAGACCCCCCCACCCCCCCCCCCCATTGCCGCTCCAGTAGTTATAAAAGTGTAATTGTGATTAATAATCATGCTGCCCCCTCTGTCTGTAGTATTACATGATTCAATAAATCTTACTTACAGGGCTAGTACTGCTATCGTAACAGGCCGGCCGGGCAGACGAGCGGCAGCGTCACTGACTGACGTCACCTGCCTGAGCCGCCTGATTTATGAATGAAGCAGGCGGCTCAGGCAGGTGACGTCAGTCAGTGACGCTGCCGCTCGTCTGCCCGGCCGGCCTGTTACGATAGCAGTACTAGCCCTGTAAGTAAGATTTATTGAATCATGTAATACTACAGACAGAGGGGGCAGCATGATTATTAATCACAATTACACGTTTTATAACTACTGGAGCGGAGGGGCCGGAGCACAGTGAACGCACCGGTCCCCAGCTCGGCCTCCCAGTCCCTCCCACCGGATTAGTTTCAGGCAAATTACGTCAGGATTCGAGTCCACGAATCCCACGAATCCAGCAAGATTCGAGGGATTCGTGGATTCGACGAATCCCCTGTCCCATCTCTACTCAAAATCGTCTGTTCTATTGCTGGGTGACGTGAACCCCCTTTTGCCGTGAATGAACCCCTGCTGTGCCTGGGTGACAGGGGCCTAAATCTCTCAAAATCCTCTGTTCTATTGCTGGGTGACAAAAACCCACTTTTGCCGTGAATGAACCCCTGCTCTGCATTGCTGACAGGGAACTAAATTTTGTGAAAACATCTGTTACTGATCGGAAGATGCGCGACTACAAGCGCACGCTGATGATGGCATTCCCACCTGACAGCGGGGGCACAGTGGAAGCACAAAGCGAAGGCAGAGGAGGAGGAAGAGGTCGCCAACGCAGCTGGGGAACCACCAGCACCTGAGAGGGCAGGGTTAGCATGGCCAAAATGTGGAAAAGCTTTGTCAGCCTTGGAGGTGCTGACCTGCCCTGCAGCCAGTGTATAGTGTGAACGTGTGTTTAGTACGGCAGAGAGCATTATCACAGGCCGCAGCCAATGTGGACAAGCTTACGTTTATTAAAATGAACCAGGCATGGATCCCACAGGACTTGTCCGTACCTTGTGCAGAATAGACATTTATACCAGCCTCAACCATCCATTCTTGTACTCAAGTGCACTTATTCTTTGTTTTATTTTGTTATATGTCCCAATATTTTTGGGCATACCCCAATTAAAAAATTAAAAAATAACACAAATCAGTGTTGGCTACCTATTCTTCCTTCACCGCCGCTTCCACCTACACCGCCACGTCAACCTACACTGCCACATCCACCCATCCACCGCCTCCTCAACCTCCTACTCCTAGATCCAGATTGTTATTTTGAATTTTTCTGTTTTTTATGTTATTTTAAGTCATTTCCCTATCCACATTTGTTTGCAGAACAGTTGTCATGCTTTTAAGCACATTTTGATGCCTTTTGCAGCCCTCTAGCACTTTCCAGGACTATTTTAGAGCCATTTATGACTTCAATGGGGTTCGGGGTCAAGTTCGGGTCAAGTTCGGGTCCCGAACCCGAACTTTTTTTTTAAGCTCGGCCGAACCTGCCAAACCCGAACATCCAGGTGTCCGCTCAACTCTATTCATGATCTTAGGGAGGTCAATAAGGTCACGGTGCTGCAGACTCCCATTGTACCAAACCCACACACTTTGTTATCACAGGTACCACCAACTGCTACACACTTCACTGTGATAGACCTGACAAATGCATTTTTCAGTGTTCCTTTAGACCCAGCCTGATAATACCTGTTTGCATTTACATTCAAAGGTAATCAATATGCTTGGACAGTTTTACCCCATGGAGCACAGAATTCACCTACCATGTACACACAAGCTTTGCAGTCTGTATTATCTGGATGGCAAATTCCTGATGACATTGTACTGTTACAATTTATTGATGTTTTACTTTTGTGTGCAGGAACTTGGAAAGGTTGCAGGGAAGCCTCATGTAGTAGAGATGAGTATTGCAAATAAGTTCTTTAGTACTCTGTTTATTTACTTAATGATTATGCAGATGTGGGATAAGCTAGTAGTAGCAACAGATTATCTAGATGACCAAATATGGGATGTGTTAGGATTTGTAAATCAAATTAATGATGTACAATCTCAATTAATCATAGTCACTAACCAGCATACTCTAGTTCTGGATTATCTCACTGCCAGGGAAGGAGGAATGTATCAAGTGATAGGACCAACCTGCTGTCATTATATAGATCCACAAGGTAACCTCCAGATAAGGGCAGGTATTGAAAAGATGAAGGCAATGAGAGATAAGTGGTTGGATGAACATAGTGCGAATAAAGATTCTTGGTGGTCAGACACTTTCTCATTCTTGAACCCAGCAAATTGGTTCAAAAACATTGGTGGATGGCTTGTGGGCATAATGCAGGGGATAATACAGATTCTGTTGATTATCTCAAAATGGGGGAATTGTGAGGGATTGCACCTTCATTTTGTATCCTGGATTCCATTTTACTTTCTGGTTTATTTTAGGTCAGAATTGAGAATTGCTGAGCCATGTGTATTTGAGACAAACAAGGTTAATTGATTGTTAGTTCTCAGAACTATGTGTGCCTGATGTTCTGGGAGTGCAACTGGTTCTAGATACTTCTCAAGGATGAATAACTAAAGGATAAGATAAGTTTTTTTTTGTAAGAAAATATGCTTGACTTGCAAACATCAAAAAATAAATTATTATTATTAATCACGCGATGCTTACGTAAAATGACGATATCTGTGTTTGGCTTGGGTTCTAGAAAAAGGGTATAAATATTTTGTATCCGCCCAATAAAGATGAGAGATCATTCTGATACAACCCTGAGTCTGTATTGTTTATCTCTTCAGAGTACTCACATTTTCTTACCTGATTTGGACCCCAGCAGGTCATAGAAATAGGGGTTTTGCCCTAACACTGGTAATCTACAACCACATGAACATCCATAACACTGGGCTAAATGACATTCTTTGCCCTAAATAGAGTAGTACAAAAATTAGGTGTTTGATGAAAGGAACCATCATGAACCTGTTATCCAGGACCGTGACAGATTTATAATGATGTCCTTATGTCCTATATTTTGAGAAGATCTGCATAAAGCAAAAAAAAAAATAAACTTTTGAAATTTGAATTCAAATGACCTATAAAGGAGGCATGGGGGTGGAGCGGCTCCTCAGAAAAGTCACACTAGATGGTCCTCCTTCTGGCATGACTGACATCCTACAGGCTGTTTATGCCATCACAAGTCACCTCCAGCAGCATGCACAGTGCACAGATGAAGCTGACACCTTGCTTCACTGCATATGTGTTGGATGTTCCTGGAGATGTGTTGTGATGTCATACCTGGCCCAAGGGACATAATTCAGGAGAAGATCAGCCAGCGTGACTCTTCTGAGGAGCAGCTCCACCCCCATGAATCTTATAGATCATTTGAATACAGCATTGAAAGTTCGGTTTCCACATTTTGTTGAATCTCCCAGAATATTGTAGACATAGTCAGCATTGAGAACCTGAGACCTTGCTGCTGGAGATAAGGACAAAAGATACCGCAGCAACCTGGTTCCTGCATTATGATAGCAACCATTTCCTGTGTACTAGTCAGGTCAGAAACCAAGTCCAACCAGTCAGCCGGCACTTGTAAAGAAAACTGTGTGACTGTGGGAGACATTTTTCATACCATTTACACCACTGTTGTGTTGCCATAACTTATTTTGCACGCCAATTTTGCGGCATAACTTGTGACTTTTACTCCTTCTTTCCTAAAGTGGTGATAAACAAGGGCATAATGAGGGTGGGGCTGGCACATTTATCTTAATTTACCATTGTTTTCTGGTGTGAATGACATCTATGGCAGCTAAGAGGCTGCATAGATTTTAGCCTGTTGCACCAAATCTATGCAAAAGCCTGCGCCACAGCATTAGATTGGAGCATCCGGCTCCTGCGTAGTGGGAAGCAAGACCGACGATGAAAACACTGGTCTTGATAAATGTTCCCCTGTGTGCCTTGTAGAAGGGATACTGCAGCTGGAGAGGTGTTGTGTACACTGTGCAGAACAGTGCCACGTGAAGGAAGGAAAATGACAGAGAGTTGACATCTTCATCACTGCCAATCTGAGGAGACTTTGAAAAGGGTGTCAGGGCTTGAGTGCAGTTCGGGCAAGGGAGACTTTAAGGCTGAGTTCACACTTCAGTTATTTGCTCAGTTATTTCCATCAGTTATTGTAAACCAAAACCAGTAGTCAAGCTGACTCAGAGATCAGGTGTAATGATTTGCACCTATTCTGTGTTTTTTTACTCACACCAGGTTTTTGGATCACAATAATTGATCAAAATAACTGACCAAATAAAATAAGTGTGAACTCAGCCTAAGGGTACTTTCACACTTGCGGCAGAGGATTCTGGCAGACAGTTCCGTCACCGAAACTGCCTGCCGGATCCGTCAAAATATGTGCAAACTGATGGCATTTGTCAGACGAATCAGGATCCTGATCCGTATGACAAATGTATTGAAATGCCGGATCCGTCTCTCTGGTGTCATCCGGAAAAAATGGAGCCGGCATTAATTATTTTCATATTTTTTTCGATCTGAGCATGTGCAGACCGCAATGCCGGATGCGTTTTTCCAGAACACTTGGGCCGGATCCGGCATTAATGCAATTCAATGGGGAAAAAAATGCCAGATTCGGCATTCCGGCAAGTGTTCCGGAATTTTGGACGGAGATAAAACCGCAGCATGCTGCGGTATTATCTCCGTCCTGAAAATTCAAAAAGACGGAACTGAAGACATCTTGATGCATATTGAACGGATTGCTGTCCACTCAGAATGCATTAGGATAAAACTGATCAGTTCTTTTCCAGTATAGAGCCCCTAGGACGGAACTCAGTGCCAGAGAATAATAACTCTAGTGTCAAAGTACCCTAAGCTATTGACTGTGATTGTATATAGTTGCTTGTTGTTACTTAAAGAGACGTCAACTGCATTTAATCTGCTGCCCCTTGCCAAGACTGTGCCCAACATAAAACTATAACCAGTAAGCCTGTTGTCTCTAACAAGTATAACTATCAAGCTTGCCTCAAGTGTGTGTACTAAAAGCCGTTGTTTCAGTTACATCTTTTTCCGCCTGTCTCCTTTTGCCAACCCAGAATGAGGAGCCATGCATACCACTAAACAGCAACAAGATCCTTACTGTAAAGTTTGACCTCCAAACATTTCCCTGTATTTATTTTTATTATTTGGCTTTCTCTTTGGTCATAATAGCCTGTGGGAGTTACGGTTTTTGAGGGCAGTTTTTATATAGGCTAGTAAGGTGGTCAACTGAGATGACATGGCGGTTTTCTAGTTTTGTGTTTCCAATTTCTTTCTCCCTGCCTTCCCAGAGCCACAACCTTTTTATTTTTCTGTTCACATAAGGTTGTATAGGAAGTGGGAGGTCCCATGAGGTTAGTCAGGGCTGGCTCCACCCCTCTCTAGGAGGAAGATTCTGGAGTTAAGGAGGACCTTTCACCGATTATTACACTGTGAACTAACTATACAGACATGTAGAGCGGTGCCCGGGGATCTCACTGCACTTACTATTATCCCCGGGCGCCGCTCCGTTCTCCCGCTATGCCCTCCGGTATCTCCGCTCACTAAGTTATAGTAGGCAGAGATTCCAGTCACTAAGTTATGGTAGGCGGAGTCTGCCCTTGTTCTGCTCTAGCGCTGGCCAATCGCAGCGCAGAGCTCACAGCCTGTGAGGTTATTTTCTCCCAGGCTGTGAGCTCTGCAATGCGATTGGCCAGCGCTTCAGAAGAACAAGGGCAGACTCCGCCTACCATAACTTAGTGAACGGAGATACGGGAGGGCATAGCAGGAGAACGGAGCGGCGCCCAGGGATAATAGTAAGTGCAGTGGGAGCCACGGGCGCCGCTCTACATGTCTGTATAGTTAGTTCATAGTGTAATAATCGGTGAAAGGTCCTCTTTAATGACTGACTGCTGAGGAGTGAACACCTAAGAGTAGCAAGGAGCAGCTCCTGTATGGAGATTCCTTTCCCTTACAGCCCACCAGCAACTTATGCGGCAGCCCTGTGAAGGACAAAGATCTACAGAAGGTTTAGCCGACAGAAAGGGATTGCAGACTTTGGCAAAGAAGGTAATCGCTGCTAATCTGGCTACAGCCTCCTCTGCATGTGGTGGAAACACTGTAAGCTACAAACTGCCCACTATATCCAAAGGACAGGCCCCTGTTCATAGACTGTATTCCTCTGAGGATACTGTGGATATCATATACTTACAGTATATACATCTGATCCCTGTATCCCTCATCTTGCAGTAGTGTCTGTAAAACTGTAATTTTGCTGATCACCCCTCTGTCTTCTGCAACTGATGGTTCCATTCTGAATTCTGATGGTCTCTCTGGAGTGTTGGTCTCACAGGGAACAGGATACAGTTTACAGATAGGAGTAGGAGCTCTGCATGTGCTACCTCACTCCTTGCTGTCTCTACTGGAACTCGCCCTCCTGGCAGGAAGCAGGACCAGCCACTCCTACCAAGAAACATGGAATGGTAAGTTCCATTCCTGTTACCAAACATTGTTAACCATTCCTTCTCTTGCTGGAATATAGGCATAACCATGAAAATACATAGCAATAACAATACATAAACATTTGCGTGTATGCCCCCAGGTATAGGGTACTGCTTTACATTATGTTGGTAGCACAACACCTGCTTAAATGGGGAGATATGCTTACAGCTACGTACCAGGCATTTTTATACTGGGATAAAAGATCTGATCTGATCAGTGAGGTGTTTAGATAGCTTCCCCAATCATCGGCCTAACATTCCTATGAACGGTCATTGTCTGTAAAAGGCCCTGTGGCAAAGCATGAGCTGACTGGGAACTAAAAGTGGCCATGGAAAAAAAGGTTTAAATGGCCCGATGTTGTAGGTGGGTCCAAATTGACAGAAGACGGGGCAATATAATTAGCCAGGGCTAACATATGTAGGCAGAGACAACAGAAGTAGGCAGGGCCAGCAATACCATACACTGCGTGCAGAATTATTAGGCAAATGAGTATTTTGACCACATCATCCTCTTTATGCATGTTGTCTTACTCCAAGCTGTATAGGCTCGAAAGCCTACTACCAATTAAGCATATTAGGTGATGTGCATCTCTGTAATGAGAAGGGGTGTGGTCTAATGACATCAACACCCTATATTAGGTGTGCATAATTATTAGGCAACTTCCTTTCCTTTGGCAAAATGGGTCAAAAGAAGGACTTGACAGGCTCAGAAAAGTCAAAAATAGTGAGATATCTTGCAGAGGGATGCAGCACTCTTAAAATTGCAAAGCTTCTGAAGCGTGATCATCGAACAATCAAGCGTTTCATTCAAAATAGTCAACAGAGTCGCAAGAAGCGTGTGGAAAAACCAAGGCGCAAAATAACTGCCCATGAACTGAGAAAAGTCAAGCGTGCAGCTGCCAAGATGCCACTTGCCACCAGTTTGGCCATATTTCAGAGCTGCAACATCACTGGAGTGCCCAAAAGCACAAGGTGTGCAATACTCAGAGACATGGCCAAGGTAAGAAAGCCTGAAAGACGACCACCACTGAACAAGACACACAAGCTGAAACGCCAAGACTGGGCCAAGAAATATCTCAAGACTGATTTTTCTAAGGTTTTATGGACTGATGAAATGAGAGTGAGTCTTGATGGGCCAGATGGATGGGCCCGTGGCTGGATTGGTAAAGGGCAGAGAGCTCCAGTCCGACTCAGACGCCAGCAAGGTGGAGTACTGGTTTGGGCTGGTATCATCAAAGATGAGCTTGTGGGGCCTTTTCGGGTTGAGGATGGAGTCAAGTTCAACTCCCAGTCCTACTGCCAGTTTCTGGAAGACACCTTCTTCAAGCAGTGGTACAGGAAGAAGTCTGCATCCTTCAAGAAAAACATGATTTTCATGCAGGACAATGCTCCATCACACGCGTCCAAGTACTCCACAGCGTGGCTGGCAAGAAAGGGTATAAAAGAAGAAAATCTAATGACATGGCCTCCTTGTTCACCTGATCTGAACCCCATTGAGAACCTGTGGTCCATCATCAAATGTGAGATTTACAAGGAGGGAAAACAGTACACCTCTCTGAACAGTGTCTGGGAGGCTGTGGTTGCTGCTGCACGCAATGTTGATGGTGAACAGATCAAAACACTGACAGAATCCATGGATGGCAGGCTTTTGAGTGTCCTTGCAAAGAAAGGTGGCTATATTGGTCACTGATTTGTTTTTGTTTTGTTTTTGAATGTCAGAAATGTATATTTGTGAATGTTGAGATGTTATATTGGTTTCACTGGTAAAAATAAATAATTGAAATGGGTATATATTTGTTTTTTGTTAAGTTGCCTAATAATTATGCACAGTAATAGTCACCTGCACACACAGATATCCCCCTAAAATAGCTAAAACTAAAAACAAAATAGAAACTACTTCCAAAAATATTCAGCTTTGATATTAATGAGTTTTTTGGGTTCATTGAGAACATGGTTGTTGTTCAATAATAAAATTAATCCTCAAAAATACAACTTGCCTAATAATTCTGCACTCCCTGTAGTTCAGGGCAATAAAGCACCACAGATGAACCAAATACCACAGTGCAGCACCAAATACTGCCATCTGCTTCACAGTATTCAACTGTATCACTGTCCTGAGAACACCAATACAGTTAAATTCAGGAGGGTACCTGAAGCTGCTGGCCAGTTGCATAAGAGAGAATCAGTTTATTATGAACCTGGCTGGCTGCCGTGAGGAGGGCTTTGGTGGCCCTCCTAGGCATTGGCCCACGGGGAAATTTCCTGTAGGGTCCATGGCTAATCCCCCCTTGCCCTGTGGTATTGTAAATTTTAGCCCAGTATCCAGTAACTTTGCAGCTTCCTGCAGCTCTTGCTCTTTATTTCCATTCATTTTGTGATCAGCATTATGAGTGGCTCATATGAAATGCATCCAAGCTCTCCTCATTTCTGATAATATACCCCACATTTATCTTATTTGTTTCAAATAATTCTATGTGCAGGATACAAGGGGTATCGCTCTTCTTCCTTGTCAATTTCAAATTCTGTCTGAAGTGTTATTCATTTTTATAATAGCTGGCTAATGGCTCTGTAGCAGTTACACTGCTAATGAAATGGAGAATGAATGAAGAGCTATGGGAATGGCTCAGAGGTCCCACTATAAAATTTGGCATGCAGGCTGAATGATGGTTTAAGCAAAATCTATTGTTGAAAGTTGAAATATTGATTCATGATTTCAGTGTGTGTCCTTGGGTCAGGGAACGAAATGTTTTAAATTGTGTTTTTTTTGTTTTAAAAGGCTGCAAGAATGAAAAACTAGGAATAAATAGTTCCACCTTACCTATGTGAAACAGTGTATTAAACACACGCATAAATATGCACCGGCAGCATTAAGAACAAACTTTTGCTATGAGATACTTTTACATTAGACAGTCTTTGGGCCTTTATGAGTTATCCAGTACTTTGGTCCTCTGGTTAGGTCACCGATACCAGATTGGATCCGACACTCTGCACCTTTATTTGCTAACTTCCATTTGAGCGGACTGAACAACAGAGAAAAGTATCGCTATTCAATCAATTTTAATTAATCAGAATGGATTCCAGTAGGTTATGAAAATAACTGTACAATGTGGGAAACACAGTACAACAAGATATAGTGAGTACAGAAAGTCTTTAGAGTTTCCACAATGGAAGCGCTCATCTCCCTGTGCCCTGCCACCGCTGCCCCCCACTTCTGAGCAGCTTGGGGGGGCAATTGCCCCGTTGCCCCCCCTGGATCGGCCAGTGGGCTGCAGATTGTCTCAGAGACAACGGTTCTCTGAGCTCAGACCTGGCTCTGAGGAGTTTACACACGTAACATAGTAACATAGTACATAAGGCCGAAAAAAGACATTTGTCCATCCAGTTCGGCCTGTCATCCTGCAAGTTGATCCAGAGGAAGGCGAAAAAACCCTGTGAGGTAGAAGCCAATTTTCCTCACTTTAGGGGAATAAAAAATTCCTTCCCGACTCCAATCAGGCAATCAGAATAACTCCCTGGATCAACGACCTCTCTCTAGTAGCTATAGCCTGTAATATTATTACACTCCAGAAATACATCCAGGCCCCTCTTAAATACCTTTATTGTACTCACCATCACCACCTCCTCAGGCAGAGAGTTCCATAGTCTCACTGCTCTTACCGTAAAGAATCCTCTTCTATGTTTGTGTACAAACCTTCTTTCCTCCAGATGCAGAGGATGTCCCCTCGTCACAGTCCTGGGGATAAATAGATGATGGGATAGATCTCTGTACTGACCCCTGATATATTTATACATAGTAATTAGATCTCCCCTCAGTCGTCTTTTTTCTAACGTGAATAACCCTAATTTTGATAATCTTTCAGGGTACTGTAGTTGCCCCATTCCAGTTATTACTTTAGTTGCCCTCCTCTGGACCCTCTCCAGCTCTGCTATGTCTGCCTTGTTTACAGGAGCCCAGAACTGTACACAGTACTCCATGTGTGGTCTGACCAGTGATTTGTAAAGTGGTAGGACTATGTTCTCATCACGGGCATCTATGCCCCTTTTGATGCAACCCATTATCTTATTGGCCTTGGCAGCAGCTGCCTGACACTGTTTTTTGCAGCTTAATTTGCTGTTTATTAAAATTCCTACATCCTTTTCCATGTCAGTGTTACCGAGTGTTTTACCATTTAGTATGTACGGGTGACTTTTATTATTCCTTCCCATGTGCATAACTTTACATTTCTCAGTGTTAAACCTCATCTGCCACTTACCTGCCCAAGCCTCCAATCTATCCAGATCCCTCTGTAGTAGTATACTGTCCTCTTCAGTGTTAATTACTTTACACAGTTTAGTGTCATCTGCGAAAATTGATATTTTACTATGCAAGCCTTCTACAAGATCATTAATAAATATATTGAAGAGAATAGGGCCCAATACTGACCCCTGAGGTACCCCACTAGTGACAGTGACCCAATCTGAGTATGTACCGTTAATAACCACCCTCTGTTTTCTATCATTGAGCCAGTTACTTACCCACATACAGACGTTTTCTCCCAGTCCGAGCATTCTCATTTTATATACTAACCTTTTATGTGGTACAGTGTCAAATGCTTTGGAGAAGTCCAGATATACGACATCCATTGATTCGCCGCTGTCAAGTCTAGAACTTACCTCCTCATAGAAACTGATTAAATTAGTTTGACATGACCGATCCCTCACGAAGCCATGCTGATATGGCGTTATTTGCTTATTTCCGTTAAGATGCTCTAACATAGCATCTCTCAGAAAACCTTCAAACAGTTTACCCACAACAGATGTTAAACTTACCGGCCCATAGTTTCCAGGCTCTGTTTTTGGACCCTTTATGAATATTGGCACCACATTTGCCATGTGCCAATCCTGTGGGACACTCACTGTCAATATAGAATCTGCAAATATCAGAAATAAGGGTCTGGCTATGACATTACTTAATTCCCTTAGGATACGGGGGTGTATGCCATCCGGTCCTGGCGATTTGTCTATTTTGATCTTTTTAAGTCGCTGTTGTACTTCTTCCTGGGTCAGACAGGACACTTTTAATGGGGAATTTATTTCAACATTCAGCATTTCATCTGACGATTTATTTTCCTCAGTGAATACATTGGAGAAAAAAATATTTAACAGCTTTGCTTTCTCCTCGTCGCTCTCTGCGAATCCCCCCTCATTACTCTTTAAAGGGCCGACACCTTCAGATTTATACTTTTTAACATTTATATAATTGAAGAACATTTTAGGGTTAGTTTTACTCTCTTTGGCATTTAATGTCTCGATCTCTAGTTTGGCCGCGTTTATTTGTTTTTTACATGTTCTACTTTTTTCCTTAAAGTTTTTCAGTGCTTCCGTGCTACCCTCCTGTTTTAGTGTTTTATATGCTTTCTTTTTGTCATTTATTGCTTTCTTTACAGTTCTGTTTATCCACATTGGTTTCTTTTTGTTCCTTAACCTTTTATTCCCATACGGTATGTACCTCTCACAATGAGATTTTAGGATGCTTTTAAAGATATCCCATTTTGTGGCTGTATTTTTATTTTTGAGGACTTTGTTCCAGTTAGTTAGGCCTATGGCCTCTCTTAGTTGGCTAAATTTAGCTTTTTTGAAGTTTGGTATTTTTGTTCCTCCCTGTAGAAACGCTCTTTTGAATGATAATTGGAAGGTTATTACTTTATGGTCACTATTTCCCAGGAGTCCCCCAACCTGCACGTCTGTTGTTCTGTCAGGTCTATTGGTTAATACTAAGTCCAGTATGGCCGTCCCTCTAGTCGGGTCCTGAACGAGTTGGGAGAGGTAATTGTCTTTGGTTATTGCCAAGAACCTGTTTCCTTTATGAGATATACAAGTTTCAGTTTCCCAGTCTATATCTGGGTAGTTGAAGTCCCCCATAATAACCACCTCATTATGATTTGCCGCCTTGTCTATCTCATTTAGTAGTAGATTTTCTGTGGACTCTGGTATATTAGGTGGTTTATAGTAGACTCCTATTAGTAATTTATTGTTGTTTTTAGCTCCATGTATCTCTACCCACAGTGACTCCACATGTTCATGTCTCTCACTTATATCTTCCCGGACTGTGGGCTTTAGACAGGACTTTACATAAAGGCAGACCCCTCCCCCTCCCCGGTTTTGACGATCCTTTCTAAACAGACTGTAACCTTGTACATTAACTGCCCAGTCATAGCTATCATCCAGCCATGTCTCAGTTATTCCCACTGTCATAGTCCTCCTCACACATCACTAATTCCAGTTCACCAGTTTTATTAGTCAGGCTTCTGGCATTAGTATACATACATTTGAGAGGTTTATGTACATTTTTTACCCAACACCTTTCCTTCTGAACTGTTCTAGTCCCTCCTTCTATTCCTCCCCCAGTCCCACTACCTTGCCCCCGGTCTCTATCTGCACTATTTTCCCATCCTGTAATGTAATTACCCTCCCCCCCAGTCCCTAGTTTAAACACCCCTCCAACCTTCTAGCCATCTTCTTCCCCAACACAGCTGCCCCTTCCCCACGTAGGCCCTCTTTCTTCAGGCTGTATCAGAGGAGCCACTCTGGAGCTTTGGCTCTATTCTGAATGAAATGACTGCTGCTGGCCTTGAGTTCTCTGCCACTGCTGCTTCTCTGCCTGAGTGCCTCTATCGTCACACAGGTGCCCACTGCCCAGCATGAACCAGTGGCGGATCCAGAGCCTGGTCTCGGGAGGGGCACTTCCAGATTATTTTCTGTCCGCCGCCACAAAACAATGGTGCTTATAGAACAGACTACACAGTGTAGAGGTATACTGTACATTGTGTGGCACAGTGTAAAGGTATACTGTACATTGTGTGGCACAGTATAGAGGTATACTGTACATTGTGTGGCACAGTGTAGGCTATATGTGTATAACATAAACATATTTCAAATGAAATCTTACAATTACTTGGCTTGGCCCTTGGGGACCTCGGACACCACTCCAACACTTTGGCTGGGGGGCTCGGCGGAGCTGATGTTGTGTTTTATCCTAATGAGAAAGATTTCATAATAAGGATTTGGAGAAGGGGCAGAGGGATAGCAGAGCAGGGAGAGGCTGGTGCTGCTACTAGGGGGTCATACCATGGGGAGTAATAAAGCCCACCATAATGACCCCCCAGTAGAAATAATTCTCCTTATAATGTGACAGTGCAAAAAATACCCCCTTGTAATGCCCCAAGGTGAGCTAATGTCCCCATAGTGCCCCCATAATGTGCCAGTATAAAATACCCCTATATAGTGCCCACAGTAAATGCCCCCATAGTGCTCCTCTCCCCCCTTCCTCCTAGTGCCCCCATAATGTACCAGTATAAAATGCACCATGTATAGAGCCCCAGTAGATGCCCTCAGTGTCCCCCATAATTTGCAAGTATAAAGTACCCCTTCTTAGTGCCCCCCGTAGATGACACCATAGTACTCCTCTCCCCTCTTCCCCATAGTACCCACCATAATGTGTCCCAGTATAAAATGCTACTGTACAGAGCCCCCCATATAAAATACCCCTTCTTTGTGGCCTCAGTATATGCCCCTATAGTGCCTACGAATAATGTGCCAGTAATAAGTGCCCCCAATAATGTGCCAATAAAATGTGCCGTGCCCCAATCATGTGGCAGTAATAAGAGCCCCCCCATCATGTGGCAGTAATAAGAGCCCCCCCATCATGTGGCAGTAATAAGAGCCCCCCCATCATGTGCCAGTAATAAGAGCCCCCCCATCATGTGCCAGTAATAAGCGCCCCCCATCATGTGCCAGTAATAAGCACCCCCCATCATGTGCCAGTAATAAGCACCCCCCATCATGTGCCAGTAATAAGCACCCCCCATCATGTGCCAGTAATAAGCACCCCCCATCATGTGCCAGTAATAAGAGCCCCCCCATCATGTGCCAGTAATAAGAGCCCCCCATCATGTGCCAGTAATAATAGCCCCCCCATCATGTGCCAGTAATAAGCGCCCCCCCATCATGTGGCAGTAATAAGCGCCCCCCCATCATGTGGCAGTAATAAGCGCCCCCCCATCATGTGCCAGTAATAAGCGCCCCCCATCATGTGCCAAAAATAAGCTCCCCCCATCATGTGCCAGTAATAAGAGCTCCCCCATCATGTGCCAGTAACAACCCCCCCAATGTGCCAGAAACAAGAGCCCCCCCAATGTGTTAGTAACAAGAGGCCCCCTCAATGTGCCAGTAAAACTATTGTACATATAAAAAAAAAAGAAAGAAAAACACTTATACCTCCTTGACAGCGATGCGATGCAGGCCTCTTCCGGCCTGTGTCCTGCGCTGTACGGCTCAGGTGGCGTGATGACGTCATTGCGCCGCCTGCACCAGCCTCTCATAGGCTGCTGGCCTAGTGCCTGCAGCCTATCAGAGGAAGGGACACGACTCTCCCTTCCCTGCCGCAGCACAGGCATCTGTATCGCTGTCCTGAGGACGGCGATACAGATGACTATGGAGATGAGCACAATAGAAGCGCTCATCTCCCTGTGCCCTGCCACCGCCCCCCACTTCTGAGCAGCTCGGGGGGGGGGGGGGAATTTTCCCGTTGCCCCCCCCTGGATCCACCAGTGGCATGAACACACACAAAATTGCTGTATGGAGCTTTGGCTCACTCTGGCATTCCTCGCAATATGGAAGATGCTGGTTGCCACGCTGCTGCTCTGCCTAAGGCCCCTTTCACACGGGCGAGTATTCCGCGTGGATGCGATGCGTGAGTTGAACACATTGCACCTGCACATAATACCGACCCATTTATTTCTATGGGGCTATTCACATGAGCGGTGATTTTCACGCATCACTTGTGCGTTGCGTGAAAATCGCAACATGCTCTATTTTGTGCGTTTTTCACGTAACGCAGGCCCCATAGAAATGAATGGGGGTTGCGTGAAAATCGCAAGCATCCGCAAGCAAGTGCGGATGCGGTGCGATTTTCACGCACGGTTGCCAGGAGACGATCGGGATGGAGACCCGATCATTATTATTTTCCCTTATAACATGGTTGCATGAACAGAATGCATAGTAAAATAGCACTGGAGGGGTTAAAAAATAAATAATAATAATTTAACTCACCTTAGTCCAGTTGATCGCGCTTCCCGGCTTCTCGTCTGTCTCCTTTGCTGAACAGGACCTGTGGTGAGCATTCATTGCAGGAACAGGACCTGTGGTGACGTCACTCCGGTCATCACATGATCCATCACATGATCTTTTACCATGGTGATGGATCATGTGATGGATCATGTGATGACCGGAGTGACGTCACTACAGGTCCTGTTCAGCAAAGGAGACAGAAGGAGAAGCCGAGCTGCGCGAGCAAGTGGATTAAGGTGAGTTAAATTAATTTTTATTTTTTTAACCCCTCCAGCGCTATTTTACTATGCATGTATTCAGAATGCTATTATTTTCGGTTATAAGGGAAAATAATGCAATCTACAGAACACCGATCCCAAGCACGAACTTCTGTGAAGAAGTTCGGGTTTGGGTACCAAACATGCACGATTTTTCTCACGCGAGTGCAAAACGCATTACAATGTTTTGCACTCGCGAGGAAAAATTGCGGGTGTTCCCACAACCCTCACATTTTCTCGCAACGCCCGTGTGAAAGAGGCCTTAGACTCTGCACTCAGACCCAGCGCGCCACGAGCTGATGAAGCTGGAGCTGGGGAGAGAGGGGCACGCATCAGCTTCAAAGTGATTGGAGGAGGTGCAGCGACGTGCCTGCTCCTCACTCTCTCTCGCTCCTTCCACTGATGGGGCCCAGCTGTTATTAATGCAGCACTATCGCTGAATGCTGCTTACATATTTTAGATGACTGTTTATTGTGTGCTTGTTGTTGTGCCTGGGGCGTTTGGGATGGAGATGGGCCCTTCACTCACTCTGGGCCTGGGAATATAATCCATGTCATGTAGAGAAAGTTAATACAAGGCACTTACTAATGTACAGGTATTCTGATTGTTCTATTACCCCTTTGCTGGTTTAATTTATTTTTCTATCACATTATACTATATCAGTGGTGGATGTGCTTGCATATTATAGATAAAAGTTACGGCCTATGCAAGCTCCCGCTGTCCCGGCCACAAATTTTTCCTGTAGTGTGTAAGCATGGCCACCACTGCTGGACTGCAGGATGGTCATAACCCCTGGATACGAGCAGTGTATAATGTGATGGAAAAATGAATGAAGCCAGCAAAGGAGGCAATATGGACAATCACTATACATTAGTAAGTGCCATGTATTAACTTTCTCTACATGACACACAGTGATGGATTATAATAGGGGTGGCAGCCCTAGGCCCAGGGTGAGTGAAGGGCCCATCGCCATCCCAAATGCCCCAGGCGCCACAACAAGCCCACAATACACAGTTGCTGAAGCGAGACAACCCCTTTAAGCCCCTGGTCTCTTGAGATTGTTGTAAATACCAAGATTCCTTCCACCATTGTTGAGTGGGAAAACCATGTACACCACTCACTAGCCAAAAACAACCTAAGTAAGGTTCAACCGCCATAATAGCATGCATTTTATGTGAGGGGCAATAACTCCGGTGGGGGCATTGTCTACATGGTCAGGTTTCTGAAATAGAGTGTCTGGTTAATCTAGTGGCTCCAACAGGATGCCATAGAATCATGGCTGGCAGGTGCCACTGTAATTATTGCTGATGGAGTACTAAACTCTAAACACAAAATATCCTGAATGCCATAAAATGCCATTTGTATGATAATGTAATTATTTACAATTGGGAATCTATCCACCTCAAATATTGTTGTGTTCACGTTCCAGTCATTATGTTACAAGACATTTTTATCTGTAATTATTCAGGTTAGAGGACTGATGCTGATTCAGAATACATTATGCGGCCTACTATTTTACTCAATTAACAATACACAAGCTGATCCAGTATATTATAATAACAAAAAAGGCTGAAAAATATTTTATCTTCTAACTGAATTGAATAAAATAAGTAGTAGTATCAGTATTTTGCTTGCTGTGCTACTGTATATTACTGTTCAAATATACGTTATTTAGGAAACCTGTCCAGCTGTACATGCAGTCCTATCAGTAGGCAGCATGTTCTAGACCAGTGGTCCCCAACCTTTTTTGCACAAAGGACCAGTTTCATGCAAGACAATTTTCCCAGGCACCAGGTGGGGTTTCTGGGGGGGAGCTTAGGGGGTGCTAGTCGGCGCTGGCTGATTCAAGCGCATAACAAAACACAAGGTGCATATTAAAATATACAATATAACACTATATAACAACTATATAAACTGACTAGGGTCTCTGCTGCATTGGTCTCTGCTGCACTGGTCTCTGCTGCACTGTACTGTATTTTTCGCCCTATATAAGATGCACCTAGGTTTTAGAGGAAAACAATAAGAAAAAAATATTTTCCATTACACCTCAGGTCAGACATGCAATCAGACCCCAATGTCAATCAGACCTCAGATCAGACCCCCAATGCCTCAGATCAACCTTTAGCCATCTATCACCCCCCCATGTCAGCCATGAGCCCCCAAATCCACCCCAGCCCCAATGTCAGCCATCAGCTTTTATGTCAGCCCACAGCGCAAAAAAAATAAAATAAAACACTTACCTATCCTGTTCCTGGACGCCACCGCTCCTCACCATCGCGATCCTCTTCATCCTTCTGTCGGCTGTGTATCGTGGCGCACAGTGTGAGGTCACAGTGCGCCCTCACGCTGTGCGCAGCCCTGCACAGCCGATAGCCGAGCCGAGGACCAGGAAGCGGTGAGTACAGATCCTTCACTGCTTCCTGGTCCTCCTGTACTAATGAAGCGCTTCCATAATGGAAGCGCTTCATTAGTATCGCGTTAAAGATCGCCCTGATCGCCGCGGCCCGGCAAACAATCTTCCAGGGCCCGATCCTTGGCCACGGCCCGGCGGTTGGGGGCCCCTGTTCTAGAAAACGCACAGATGAGCAGATTGGTATGGTGGGAGTGCCGCAGAGAGACTATTTAGATCATGGAGCAAGGAAACGTCTAAGCCTTGTATGGCTATGGACAACTTTGATATGAAAAAATAACATACACATACACTGTTTGGACAAAAGTATTGGGACACACCTCTTAGTCATTAAATTAATTTGTTTTATTCAGTCCCATTGCCACAGGTGTACAAAATCCAGCCCCTAGACATGCAGTCTGGCTTTAAAGGGAGTCTGTCACCAACCTGACCGGTTTTAAACCGATCACATAGTTCAGTGGGACACAAAGACATGACACAGATGTTACCTTTGTTTTGTTTTTCAGATCATCCAAATGGCCCAAAAAGTCGTTTTTATGATATGCTAATGAGCCGTCACAAGTGCCCAGGGGCGGAGAGTTTGCTGAAAGTGCCCGAGTTCCCCCGCCTGACTCAGCCTAACTCATGCGCCAGTTACTGGCGCACTGCATATCTCTGTCACAGAGCCACAGGGCTGGCCTGAGCTTACTGAGGGGCGGAGTTAGAGGCGGGGGAACTTGGGCACTTTCTGCAAACTCTCCGCCCCTGGGCACTTGCGATGGCTCATTAGCATATCATAAAAATGATTTATGCGATTTGGATGATATGAAAAACGAAACAAAGGTAACATCTGTAGCAAAGGAAAACAGCAGGCACACCACCTTCTGGAAAAAATGTGGAACACTCTAAAATACTGTATTCGAAAATGTATTCACTTCAATAGTGCAGGATATCACACAATGTGTAAAAACAGCCAGTATACATAAAAACACTCCATAAAAGTAAATTCAAATAAAATACAATAAATAAAACCCCTAAATAAAACGTCACTGATGACCAAGCAGGAAATGTTCAGAGGTAGCACTTTCAACTTGTGCAGAGTCTGGTGTATATAGTCTCCTGAAATATATCGCAATAATAACAAAGCAATGTCCAGCTGTAGCAAAGGTAAATGCACTGCACTTTTCATAAGCTGCCCATTAGCGTCTGCATAAATAGTTACCAAACTTAATCAGATTGTCTCCATGAGACTCTTACCACTCCGTAGTATCAGTTGCGTTGGTGTATCCGCAAATTGGTGGATGATATACTTGCACGGAGCGGTGTAAGGTGTAATCACCAGGACGCTGGATGGGTTTGGTTTGGAGCGCACAGCTTCGTTGCTTGGAGGGCGTGTTTTAGGTCAGGTGATCCTGATAAGCGGGTCAGGTGGTCAGGTCAGCTGATGCAGACGCCCAATCACGTGGTACACAGGTCCTTATACCAGACATCCCAACCTGCAAAAACTCATTTCAGGGAGGTTTTATTTTTTTTTCTTTCACAAACTTTTTATTACATTTTCCAAACATATGCAGTATCTGCACACTTTGCTCTATGGTGTGGAGGACGGGGCTCATTACCCTGCCCCAAATTATCATATTTCTGTATATGATTAAAGGGATTCTGTCACCACCTATAAGCCCTGTGAGCTAAACATATGCTCATGTCCAGGTAGCATTCTGATTTCTAAGGTGGCCTTATAAAAGCTATTTGTGGCTTTATTCTGCGGAGAAACAGGCTTTACTAACCTGTCAATCATTGAATTAAGGTGCCCACGCATTGCCGTTTGTGTCCAGCGCCGCCTTCTACTCCTCAGTTTCGCCTCTCCCTCCCTCCCCCTCCTCCCGCTTTGAGATCCCGCGCGTGCACACAGGCTCAGCTTGATGCGCTGTTGCGGACTGCTGGCATCGGCTTCTTCTTGCACTGTGCGCACGCGCCGAGAAGGGGACACTGCTACAGGTTGCCGGAAAGGTTTACTGTAGAGATGGGAAGTTCGGATCTTTCACATGAATCGGTTCATTTGAATCAGTTCATTCAAATGAACCGATTCATGAATCGATTCTTCGGTTCATTCGCTGAGTTGACAAGAAGCAAGTGAACTGAAGCTTAGGTTGCGCAATGCACATGCGCGGATGCTTGGATTCACTTGCTGACTCGCTGAGTCGGCTCTTGGTCTGAGTCAGGGAGTTTATTCTTTAAAATAGAAGAAATTTTATCCAGCTCACCTTCCTGGTATGGTATATAATCCCGGCTCCAGAGGCCCTGGGGGAGTGTTCCCGTAGCAGGCTGCAGACAAATGGAAAAAGGTTCTGGAGACAATGGAGGTCCTCTTACAGCTCTTCTTTATTAGTATTTATCATAAAACGGACATGGCCACTTGATACACGGCCGTGTATCAAGTGGCCATGTCCGTTTTATGATAAATACTAATAAAGAAGAGCTGTAAGAGGACCTCCATTGTCTCCAGAACCTTTTTCCATTTATTCTTTAAAACCCTGTGTGTAATTATCTACCCCACTGTAGGGAAAAAACAAGCATCCAGGGGGGGTGAATTTAACACTGGGGTAAATAATATAATTAAAATGGAGGGTTAAATGTGTAAATGTATTTAAAAAAAATACATCTCTCTCAATAGTTATAGAGCTACTGAATGAGACAGAAGAAGGGATGCCTTTAACATATATATCTCTTTGACCCTAAAGGGTTAATTCAACCTGTAATCTAAACTCTGTCCTGTCACTTCTCTTATCTATCTGCTCTGCTATCAGTAAACCTTATATTGTTTCACATGCGGGTGTCAGGGAGCCGCTATCTAATAGCGGGAGACTCCCTGAACGTCCGGGAGACTTGAGATCCCTGTTATACCATAGCAGCAATTGGTATTGCAAAAGTCCAGGTCCTATGTTGCAATAGATATCTGTATTGGCAAATAGCGACTTCAAGAGATGTGTTCTTTATCCATAAAATTCTTCTGTACTTTGGGTCCGGACTAGTACTGGATGTGGAAGTTGCGTAGTCCGCTAGACGCGTTTCGAGGCTACTTGCCTCTTCCTCGGTAGCTACCGGACTGCGCTCCTCCAAACATTTTATAGGGTTCATGATTAAAATCATTAGTAAAACCTGGGATCTAATTTAGGATTCAAATAAAACATGAAATGGATTCCAAATGGAGACTGACTTATAAAATGTCGAATGTAGTCAAATACATCATATGACACAAACCGCACCGCAGGAAACTACAATGCATTTATTTGTTTTCTGTGCGTTTTTTCTTTCAAATATTCAAATAGATCCAATAACGGATACAATGTCAATGTATCTCATTTATGATAAAAACCACACCACAGGAAACCCCAATACACATATGCGTTTCCTATGCGTTTTTTTCTCTCTCATCTATTTTGTTGCGTAGAGGATTCATATACTTTTTCAGTAATTGCTTATAAGATTTTTCAGCGGAAAATATTCATATAGTTCTTCAGCCGAAAAAAATATTCGCTAAGCATGGATCATAGGTATAATGGTGAGCAAAGAATATTAGGGATGAGCGAACCCGTACTGTATAGTTCGGGTTTGTACCGAATTTTGGGGTGTCCGTGACACGGACCCGAACCCGAACATTTTCGTAAAAGTCCGTGTTCGGGTTCGGTGTTCGGCGCTTTCTTGGCGCTTTTTGAAAGGCTGCAAAGCAGCCAATCAACAAGCGTCATACTACTTGCCCCAAGAGGCCATCACAGCCTTGCCTACTATTGGCATGGCTGTGATTGGCCAGTGCAGCATGTGACCCAGCCTCTATATAAGCTTAAGTCACGTAGCGCTGCACGTCACTCTGCTGATTCAAGCATAGGGAGAGGTTGCAGCTGCGACGTTAGGGCGAGATTAGGCAGATTAACTCCTCCAAAAGACTTCATTCTGTGATCGATCTGCAGCTGTGGATCATTGAAGTGCTAATATTGACTTGCTCACTTTTTTGAGGCTGCCCAGAGCGTTTTTAGATAACTTTTTTTCTGGGGTGATCGGCGGCCATTTTGTGACTTGTGGTGCGCCAGCACAAGCTATCACCAAGTGTATTTAACCATCAATAGTGTGGTTATTTTGTGCTATATCCTACATCAGCTGCAGGCTGAGCCTGTGTCACCGAAGTGCATTTAACCATCAACAGTCTGGTTATTGTTTGGCCATATACTACATCAGCTGCAGGCTGAGCCTGTGTCACCGAAGTGCATTTAACCATCAACAGTCTGATTATTTTTTGGCCATATACTACATCTGGTGCAGGCTGAGCCTGTGTCACCCAAGTGCATTTAACCATCAACAGTGTGGTTATTTTTTGGCCATATACTACATCAGGGGCAAGTTGAGCCTGTCACCCAGCGCCTAAAAAATAGACCTGACATTTCTATTCAACCAAATCTGTACTGTTTTAGCTGGTCAAGTTATTTGTAGTGACCGTAAAAGCACACTTTTTGTTCTGGGTTGAAAAACTATTCCCAAATTTGCCATTCTCAAAATAACTAGTTTCTGGTATTTGAGGCCTACATGAAATCTATCCCAAAAAGGATATCTTACATTGAAGGTACTGATAGTGTCATTCAGAAAAACCTAAGACACACGCTAGCAAGCAGATAGAAGTCTGATTCTGTGATTAAACCTATACCTGTCACACAGCGCAAAAAAAAACAGGCCTCACATCTCTATTCAACCAAATCTGTACTGTTTTAGCTGGTCAAGTTATTTGTAGTGACCGTAAAAGCACACTTTTTTTTCTGGGTTGAAAAACTATTCCCAAATTTGCCATTCTCAAAATAACTAGTTTCTGGTATTTGAGGCCTACATGAAATCTATCCCAAAAAGGATATCTTACATTGAAGGTACTGATAGTGTCATTCAGAAAAACCTAAGACACACGCTAGCGTGCAGATAGAAGTCTGATTCTGTGATTAAACCTATACCTGTCACACAGCGCAAAAAAAAACAGGCCTCACATCTCTATTCAACCAAATCTGTACTGTTTTAGCTGGTCAAGTTATTTGTAGTGACCGTAAAAGCACTTTTTATTTTCTGGATTGAAAAACTATTCCCAAATTTGCCATTCTCAAAATAACTAGTTTGTGGTATTTGAGGCCTACTTGAAATCTATCCCAAAAAGGATATCTTACATTGAAGGTACTGATAGTGTAATTCAGAAAAACCTAAGACACACGCTAGCGTGCAGATAGAAGTCTGATTCTGTGATTAAACCTATACCTGTCACACAGCGCAAGAAAAAACAGGCCTCACATCTCTATTCAACCAAATCTGTACTGTTTTAGCTGGTCAAGTTATTTGTAGTGACCGTAAAAGCACACTTTTTTTTCTGGGTTGAAAAACTATTCCCAAATTTGCCATTCTCAGAATAACTAGTTTCTGGTATTTGAGGCCTACATGAAATCTATCCCAAAAAGGATATCTTACATTGAAGGTACTGATAGTGTCATTCAGAAAAACCTAAGACACACGCTAGCGTGCAGATAGAAGTCTGATTCTGTGATTAAACCTATACCTGTCACACAGCGCAAAAAAAAACAGGCCTCACATCTCTATTCAACCAAGTCTGTACTGTTTTAGCTGGTCAAGTTATTTGTAGTGACCGTAAAAGCACACTTTTTTTTCTGGGTTGAAAAACTATTCCCAAATTTGCCATTCTCAAAATAACTAGTTTGTGGTATTGAGGCCTACTTGAAATCTATCCCAAAAAGGATATCTTACATTGAAGGTACTAAATAGTGTCATTCAGAAAAACCTAAGACACACGCTAGCGTGCAAATAGAAGTCTGATTCTGTGATTAAACCTATACCTGTCACACAGCGCAAAAAAAAAACAGGCCTCACATCTCTATTCAACCAAGTCTGTACTGTTTTAGCTGGTCAAGTTATTTGTAGTGACCGTAAAAGCACACTTTTTTTTCTGGGTTGAAAAACTATTCCCAAATTTGCCATTCTCAAAAAAAATTAGTTTCTGGTATTTGAGGCCTACATGAAATCTATCCCAAAAAGGATATCTTACATTGAAGGTACTGATAGTGTCATTCAGAAAAACCTAAGACACACGCTAGCGTGCAGATAGAAGTCTGATTCTGTGATTAAACCTATACCTGTCACACAGCGCAAAAAAAACCAGGCCTCACATCTCTATTAAACCAAATCTGTACTGTTTTAGCTGGTCAAGTTATTTGTAGTGACCGTAAAAGCACTTTTTATTTTCTGGATTAAAAAACTATTCCCAAATTTGCCATTCTCAAAATAACTAGTTTGTGGTATTTGAGGCCTACTTGAAATCTATCCCAAAAAGGATATCTTACATTGAAGGTACTGATAGTGTCATTCAGAAAAACCTAAGACACACGCTAGCGTGCAGATAGAAGTCTGATTCTGTGATTAAACCTATACCTGTCACACAGCGCAAATAAAAACAGGCCTCACATCTCCATTCAACCAAATCTGTACTGTTTTAGCTGGTCAAGTTATTGGTAGTGACCGTAAAAGCACTTTTTTTTTTCTGGATTGAAAAACTATTCCCAAATTTGCCATTCTCAAAATAACTAGTTTCTTGTATTTGAGGCCTACTTGAAATCTATCCCAAAAAGGATATCTTACATTGAAGGTACTGATAGTGTCATTCAGAAAAACCTAAGACACACGCTAGCGTGCAGATAGAAGTCTGATTCTGTGATTAAACCTATACCTGTCACACAGCGCAAAAAAAAACAGGCCTCACATCTCTATTCAACCAAATCTGTACTGTTTTAGCTGGTCAAGTTATTTGTAGTGACCGTAAAAGCACACCTTTTTTTTCTGGGTTGAAAAACTATTCCCAAATTTGCCATTCTCAAAATAACTAGTTTGTGGTATTTGAGGCCTACTTGAAATCTATCCCAAAAAGGATATCTTACATTGAAGGTACTGATAGTGTCATTCAGAAAAACCTAAGACACACGCTAGCGTGCAGATAGAAGTCTGATTCTGTGATTAAACCTATACCTGTGACACAGCGCAAAAAAAACCAGGCCTCACATCTCTATTCAACCAAATCTGTACTGTTTTAGCTGGTCAAGTTATTTGTAGTGACCGTAAAAGCACTTTTTATTTTCTGGATTGAAAAACTATTCCCAAATTTGCCATTCTCAAAATAACTAGTTTCTGGTATTTGAGGCCTACTTGAAATCTATCCCAAAAAGGATATCTTACATTGAAGGTACTGATAGTGTCATTCAGAAAAACCTAAGACACACGCTAGCGTGCAGATAGAAGTCTGATTCTGTGATTAAACCTATACCTGTCACACAGCGCAAAAAAAAACAGGCCTCACATCTCTATTCAACCAAATCTGTACTGTTTAAGCTGGTCAAGTTATTTGTAGTGACCGTAAAAGCACTTTTTATTTTCTGGATTGAAAAACTATTCCCAAATTTGCCATTCTCAAAATAACTAGTTTCTGGTATTTGAGGCCTACTTGAAATCTATCCCAAAAAGGATATCTTACATTGAAGGTACTGATAGTGTCATTCAGAAAAACCTAAGACACACGCTAGCGTGCAGATAGAAGTCTGATTCTGTGATTAAACCTATACCTGTCAGACAGCGCAAAAAAAAACAGGCCTCACATCTCTATTCAACCAAATCTGTACTGTTTTAGCTGGTCAAGTTATTTGTAGTGACCGTAAAAGCACTTTTTATTTTCTGGATTGAAAAACTATTCCCAAATTTGCCATTCTCAAAATAACTAGTTTGTGGTATTTGAGGCCTACTTGAAATCTATCCCAAAAAGGATATCTTACATTAAAGGTACTGATAGTGTCATTCAGAAAAACCTAAGACACACGCTAGCGTGCAGATAGAAGTCTAAATCTGTGATTAAACCTATACCTGTCACACAGCGCAAAAAAAAAACAGGCCTCACATCTCTATTCAACCAAATCTGTACTGTTTTAGCTGGTAAAGTTATTTGTAGTGACCGTAAAAGCACTTTTTATTTTCTGGATTGAAAAACTATTCCCAAATTTGCCATTCTCAAAATAACTAGTTTCTGGTATTTGAGGCCTACTTGAAATCTATCCCAAAAAGTATATCTTACATTAAATGTACTGATAGTGTCATTCAGAAAAACCTAAGACACACGCTAGCGTGCAGATAGAAGTCTGATTCTGTGATTAAACCTATACCTGTCACACAGCGCAAAAAAAACAGGCCTCACATCTCTATTCAACCAAATCTGTACTGTTTTAGCTGGTCAAGTTATTTGTAGTGACCGTAAAAGCACACTTTTTTTTCTGGGTTGAAAAACTATTCCCAAATTTGCCATTCTCAAAATAACTAGTTTGTGGTATTTGAGGCCTACTTGAAATCTATCCCAAAAAGGATATCTTACATTGAAGGTACTGATAGTGTCATTCAGAAAAACCTAAGACACACGCTAGCGTGCAGATAGAAGTCTAATTCTGTGATTAAACCTATACCTGTCACACAGCGCAAAAAAAAACAGTCCTCACATCTCTATTCAACCAAATCTGTACTGTTTTAGCTGGTCAAGTTATTTGTAGTGACCGTAAAAGCACTTTTTATTTTCTGGATTGAAAAACTATTCCCAAATTTGCCATTCTCAAAATAACTAGTTTGTGGTATTTGAGGCCTACTTGAAATCTATCCCAAAATGGATATCTTACATTGAAGGTACTGATAGTGTCATTCAGAAAAACCTAAGACACACGCTAGCGTGCAGATAGAAGTCTGATTCTGTGATTAAACCTATACCTGTGACACAGCGCAAAAAAAAACAGGCCTCACATCTCTATTCAACCAAATCTGTACTGTTTTAGCTGGTCAAGTTATTTGTAGTGACCGTAAAAGCACTTTTTATTTTCTGGATTGAAAAACTATTCCCAAATTTGCCATTCTCAAAATAACTAGTTTCTGGTATTTGAGGCCTACTTGAAATCTATCCCAAAAAGTATATCTTACATTGAAGGTACTGATATTGTCATTCAGAAAAACCTAAGACACACGCTAGCGTGCAGATAGAAGTCTGATTCTGTGATTAAACCTATACCTGTCACACAGCGCAAAAAAAAACAGGCCTCACATCTCTATTCAACCAAATCTGTACTGTTTTAGCTGGTCAAGTTATTTGTAGTGACCGTAAAAGCACACTTTTTTTTCTGGGTTGAAAAACTATTCCCAAATTTGCCATTCTCAAAAAAAACTAGTTTCTGGTATTTGAGGCCTACATGAAATCTATCCCAAAAAGGATATCTTACATTGAAGGTACTGATAGTGTCATTCAGAAAAACCTAAGACACACGCTAGCGTGCAGATAGAAGTCTGATTCTGTGATTAAACCTATACCTGTCACACAGCGCAAAAAAAAACAGGCCTCACATCTCTATTCAACCAAATCTGTACTGTTTTAGCTGGTCAAGTTTTTTGTAGTGACCGTAAAAGCACACTTTTTATTTTCTGGATTAAAAAACTATTCCCAAATTTGCCATTCTCAAAATTGTGGTGAACGGGAACAATGAGGAAAACATCTAATAAGGGACGCGGACGTGGACATGGTCGTGGTGGTGTTAGTGGACCCTCTGGTGCTGGGAGCGGACGTGGCCGTTCTGCCACAGCCACACGTCCTAGTGTACCAACTACCTCAGGTCCCAGTAGCCGCCAGAATTTACAGGGATATTTGGTGGGGCCCAATGCCGTTCTAAGGATGGTAAGGCCTGAGCAGGTACAGGCATTAGTCAATTGGGTGGCCGACAGTGCATCCAGCACGTTCACATTATCTCCCACCTAGTCTTCTGCAGAAAGCGCACAGATGGCGCATGAAAACCAAGCCCATCAGTCTGTCACATCACCCCCATGCATATCAGGGAAACTGTCTGAGCCTCAAGTTATGCAGCAGTCTCTTATGCTGTTTGAAGACTCTGCTGCCAGGGTTTCCTAAGGGCATCCACCTAGCCCTTCACCAGGGGTGGAAGAGATAGAATGCACTAACGCACAACCACTTATGTTTCCTGATGATGAGGACATGGGAATACCACCTCAGCACGTCTCTGATGATGACGAAACACAGGTGCCAACTGCTGCGTCTTTCTGCAGTGTGCAGACTGAACAGGAGGTCAGGGGTCAAGACTGGGTGCAAGACGATGCAGGGGACGATGAGGTCCTAGACCCCACATGGAATGAAGGTCGTGCCACTGACTTTCAGAGTTCGGAGGAAGAGGCAGTGGTGAGACCGAGCCAACAGCGTAGCAAAAGAGGGAGCAGTGGGCAAAATCAGAACACCCGCCGCCAAGAGACTCCGCCTGCTACTGACCGCCGCCATCTGGGACCGAGCACCCCAAAGGCAGCTTCAAGGAGTTCCCTGGCATGGCACTTCTTTAAACAATGTGCTGACGACAAGACCCGAGTGGTTTGCACGCTGTGCCATCAGAGCCTGAAGCGAGGCATTAACGTTCTGAACCTTAGCACAACCTGCATGACCAGGCACCTGCATGCAAAGCATGAACTGCAGTGGAGTAAACACCTTAAAAAGAAGGAAGTCACTCAGGCTCCCCCTGCTGCCTCTTCTGCTGCTGCCGCCTGGGCCTCTTTTGCTGCTGCCGCCGCCTCGGCCTCTTCTGCTGCTGCTGCCGCCGCCTCGGCCTCTTCCTCTGCCTCTGGAGGAACGTTGGCACCTGCCGCCCAGCAAACATGGGATGTACCACCAACACCACCACCTGCGTCACCAAGCATCTCAACCATGTCACACGGCAGCGTTCAGCTCTCCATCTCACAAACATTTGAGAGAAAGCGTAAATTCCCACCTAGCCACCCTCGATCCCTGGCCTTGAATGCCAGCATTTCTAAACTACTGGCCTATGAAATGCTGTCATTTAGGCTGGTGGACACACACAGCTTCAAACAGCTCATGTCGCTTGCTGTCCCACAGTATGTTGTTCCCAGCCGCCACTACTTCTCCAAGAGAGCCGTGCCTTCCCTGCACAAACAAGTGTCCGATAAAATCAAGTGTGCACTGCGCAACGCCATCTGTGGCAAGGTCCACCTAACCACAGATACGTGGACCAGTAAGCACTGCCAGGGACGCTATGTCTCCCTAACTGCACACTGGGTAAATGTAGTGGCGGCTGGGCCCCAGGCGGAGAGCTGTTTGGCGCACGTCCTTCCGCCGCCAAGGACATTCTTTGCCTCCTGTCTCCTCCTCCTCCTACTCAGCTTCCTACTCCTCTTCTTCCACCTGCTCATCCAGTCAGCCACACACCTTCACCACCAACTTCAGCACAGCACAGGGTAAACGTCAGCAGGCCATTCTGAAACTCATATGTTTGGGGGACAGGCCCCACACCGCACTGGCGCATGTGCTGAATTTGGTGGTGCAGAAGTTCATTCGCAACTACCCCGACATGTCAGAGCTGCTGCATAAAGTGCGGGCCGTCTGTTCGCGCTTCCGGCGTTCACACCCTGCCGCTGCTCGCCTGTCTGCACTACAGCGTAACTTCGGCCTTCCCGCTCACCGCCTCATATGCGACGTACCCACCAGGTGGAACTCCACCTTGAATATGCTGGACAGACTGTGCGAGCAGCAGCAGGCCATAGTGGAGTTTCAGCTGCAGCATGCACGGGTCAGTCGCACTGTGGATCAGACACACTTCACCACCAATGACTGGGCCTCCATGAGAGACCTGTGTGCCCTGTTGCGCTGTTTCGAGTACTCCACTAACATGGCCAGTGGCGATGACGCCGTTATCAGCGTTACAATACCACTTCTATGTCTCCTTGAGAAAACACTTAGGGCGATGATGGAAGAGGAGGTGGCCCAGGAGGAAGAGGAGGAAGAGGGGTCATTTTTAGCACTTTCAGGCCAGTCTCTTCGAAGTGACTCAGAGGGAGGTTTTTTGCAACACCAGAGGCCAGGTACAAATGTGGCCAGACAGGGCCCACTACTGGAGGACGAGGAGGACGAAGATGAGGAGGAGGTGGAGGAGGATGAGGATGAAGCATGTTCACAGCGGGGTGGCACCCAAAGCAGCTCGGGCCCTTCACTGGTGCGTGGCTGGGGGGAAACACAGGACGATGACGATACGCCTCCCACAGAGGACAGCTTGTCCTTACCTCTGGGCAGCCTGGCACACATGAGCGACTACATGCTGCAGTGCCTGCCCAACGACAGCAGAGTTGCCCAAATTTTAACGTGTGCGGACTACTGGGTTGCCACCCTGCTGGATCCCCGGTACAAAGACAATGTGCCCACCTTACTTCCTACACTGGAGCGTGATAGGAAGATGCGCGAGTACAAGCGCATGTTGGTAGACGCGCTACTGAGAGCATTCCCAAATGTCACAGGGGAACCAGTGGAAGCCCAAGGCGAAGGCAGAGGAGTAGCAAGAGGTCGCCAACGCAGCTGTGTCACGCCCAGCTCCTCTGAGGGCAGGGTTAGCATGGCAGAGATGTGGAAAAGTTTTGTCAACACGCCACAGCTAAGTGCACCACCACCTGATACGGAACGTGTTAGCAGGAGGCAACATTTCACTAACATGGTGGAACAGTACCTGTGCACAACCCTCCACGTACTGACTGATGGTTCGGCCCCATTCAACTTCTGGGTCTCCAAATTGTCCACGTGGCCAGAGCTAGCCTTTTATGCCTTGGAGGTGCTGGCCTGCCCGGCGGCCAGCGTTTTGTCTGAACGTGTATTCAGCACGGCAGGGGGCGTCATTACAGACAAACGCAGCCGCCTGTCTACAGCCAATGTGGACAAGCTGACATTCATAAAAATGAACCAGGCATGGATCCCACAGGACCTGTCCATCCCTTGTGCAGATTAGATATTAACTACCTCCCCTTAACAATATATTATTCTACTCCAGGGCACTTCCTCATTCAATACTATTTTTAATTTCATTTTACCATTATATTGCGGGGCAACCCAAAGTTGAATAAACCTCTCCTCTGTCTGGGTGCCGGGGCCTAAATGTGTGACAGTGGCCTGTTCCAGTGGTGGGTGACGTGAAGCCTGATTCTCTGCTATGACATGAAGACTTATTCTGTGCTGACATGAAGCCAGATTCTCTGTTACTCGACCTCTCTCCTCTGCCTGGGTGCCTGTGCCTAAATATGTGACAGTGGCCTGTTCCAGTGGTGGGTGACGTGAAGCCTGATTCTCTGCTATGACATGAAGACTTATTCTGTGCTGACATGAAGCCAGATTCTCTGTTACGCGACCTCTCTCCTCTGCCTGGGTGCCTGGGCCTAAATATGTGACAGTGGCCTGTTCCAGTGGTGGGTGACGTGAAGCCTGAATCTCTGCTATGACATGAAGACTGATTCTGCGCTGACATAAGGCCAGATTCTCTGTTACAGGACCTCTCTCCTCTGTCTGGGTGCCGGGGCCTAAATGTGTGACAGTGGCCTGTTCCAGTGGTGGGTGACGTGAAGCCTGATTCTCTGCTATGACATGAAGACTGATTCTGCGCTGACATAAGGCCAGATTCTCTGTTACAGGACCTCTCTCCTCTGTCTGGGTGCCGGGGCCTAAATGTGTGACAGTGGCCTGTTCCAGTGGTGGGTGACGTGAAGCCTGATTCTCTGCTATGACATGAAGACAGATTCTGCGCTGACATGAAGCCAGATTCTCTGTTACGGGACCTCTCTCCTCTGCCTCGGTGCCTGGGCCTAAATGTGTGACAGTGGCCTGTTCCAGTGGTGGGTGACGTGAAGCCTGATTCTCTGCTATGACATGAAGACAGATTCTGCGCTGACATGAGGCCAGATTCTCTGTTACGGGACCTCTCTCCTCTGCCTGGGTGCCTGGGCCTAAATGTGTGACAGTGGCCTGTTCCAGTGGTGGGTGACGTGAAGCCTGATTCTCTGCTATGACATGAAGACAGATTCTGCGCTGACATAAGGCCAGATTCTCTGTTACGGGACCTCTCTCCTCTGCCTGGGTGCCTGGGCCTAAATGTGTGACAGTGGCCTGTTCCAGTGGTGGGTGACGTGAAGCCTGATTCTCTGCTATGACATGAAGACAGATTCTGCGCTGACATAAGGCCAGATTCTCTGTTACGGGACCTCTCTCCTCTGCCTGGGTGCCTGGGCCTAAATATGTGACAGTGGCCTGTTCCAGTGGTGGGTGACGTGAAGCCTGATTCTCTGCTATGACATGAAGACTTATTCTGTGCTGACATGAAGCCAGATTCTCTGTTACGCGACCTCTCTCCTCTGCCTGGGTGCCTGGGCCTAAATATGTGACAGTGGCCTGTTCCAGTGGTGGGTGATGTGATGCCTGAATCTCTGCTATGACATGAAGACTGATTCTGCGCTGACATAAGGCCAGATTCTCTGTTACAGGACCTCTCTCCTCTGTCTGGGTGCCGGGGCCTAAATGTGTGACAGTGGCCTGTTCCAGTGGTGGGTGACGTGAAGCCTGATTCTCTGCTATGACATGAAGACTGATTCTGCGCTGACATAAGGCAAGATTCTCTGTTACAGGACCTCTCTCCTCTGTCTGGGTGCCGGGGCCTAAATGTGTGACAGTGGCCTGTTCCAGTTGTGGGTGACGTGAAGCCTGATTCTCTGCTATGACATGAAGACAGATTCTGCGCTGACATAAGGCCAGATTCTCTGTTACGGGACCGCTCTCCTCTGTCTGGGTGCCGGGGCCTAAATGTGTGACAGTGGCGTGTTCCAGTGGTGGGTGACGTGAAGCCTGATTCTCTGCTATGACATGAAGACTGATTCTGCGCTGACATAAGGTCAGATTCTCTGTTACGGGACCTCTCTCATCTGCCTGGGTGCCGGGGCCTAAATGTGTGACAGTGGCCTGTTCCAGTGGTGGGTGACGTGATGCCTGATTCTCTGCTATGACATGAAGACAGATTCTGTGCTGACATAAGGCCAGATTCTCTGTTACAGGACCTCTCTCCTCTGTCTGGGTGCCGGGGCCTAAATGTGTGACAGTGGCCTGTTCCAGTGGTGGGTGACGTGAAGCCTGATTCTCTGCTATGACATGAAGACAGATTCTGCGCTGACATAAGGCCAGATTCTCTGTTACGGGACCGCTCTCCTCTGTCTGGGTGCCAGGGCCTAAATGTGTGACAGTGGCCTGTTCCAGTGGTGGGTGACGTGAAGCCTGATTCTCTGCTATGACATGAAGACTGATTCTGTGCTGACATGAAGCCAGATTCTCTGCTATGGCATGAAGAGACTGATTCTGTGCTGACATGAAGCCAGATTCTTTGCTATGGCATGAAGAGACTGATTCTCTGCTTACGTAAAGCCAGATTCTCTGCTATGGGACCTCTGTCCAATTGATATTGGGTCATTTTTATTTTTTTAATTTTAATTTTAATTCATTTCCCTATCCAGATTTGTTTGCAGGGGATTTACCTACATGTTGCTGCCTTTTGCAGCCCTCTAGCTCTTTCCTGGGCTGTTTTACAGCCTTTTTAGTGCCCAAAAGTTCGGGTCCCCATTGACTTCAATGGGGTTCAGGTTCGGGACGAAGTTCGGGTCGGGTTTGGATCCCGAACCCAAACATTTCCGTGAAGTTCGGCCGAACTTCTCGAACCCGAACATCCAGGTGTTCGCTCAACTCTAAAGAATATTCATCTATTTCTTCAGCAGAAAATATTCGCATAATTATTCGGCAGAAAATATTCGTGTATTTTTCGTATGTTTTTTCGTTTTTGTTTTTTTTTCCCCGTATATTCTTCCATATGTTTTTTCATATATTTATTCAGCAGAAAGATATTTCCTGCTTGGTCATCAGTGACGTTTTATTTAGGGGTTTTATTTATTGTATTTTATTTGAATGTACTTTTATTGAGTGTTTTTATGTATACTGGCTGTTTTTACACATTGTGTGATATCCTGCACTATTGAAGTGAATACATTTTCGAATACAGTATTTTAGAGTGTTCCACATTTTTTCCAGAAGGTGGTGTGTCTGTGTGTGTGCCTGCTATTTTCCTTTGCTACATTTTCACTTTCAACTGGGTGGGTGACCCAGTGAGCAGTGAACCCATCGCTATCCGTCCATCCAAGTGTTGAGCCTCCCTATCTTGACAGTTTTTTCAAAGGTAACATCTGTGTCATGTCTTTGTGTCCCACTGAACTATGTGATCGGTTTAAAACCGGTCACGTTGGTGACAGACTCCCTTTAAAGTTTGTTGGAGGAGGGATAATGCTATGGAGTTGTTTTTCTGCACTTACCTACAGCAATAATCCTCCTTATTAAAGGGGTATTCTGGTTCTTGAAAGTTATCTCCAATTACAGTATAGGGGATAACTATTAGATCAGTAGGGGTACTACCGCTCATATCCCTCAGAGGCCACAGAAATTAACATAGCAGCAGGCCTGTCATGCAAACTAAACTCTATTCATCTCTATGGGAGTTCTGGAGATTGTAACAGAAACCTCAGATATCGCTTGTACACATTCAAGTAATATACTTAAAGAGGGCCTTTCATCGGTCCAAACATTGTAAGGTAACTATCAGGCTTTGTAGAGCCGCGCCCCGGGATCTCACTGCACTTACTATTATTCCGGGGCGCCGCTCCGTTCTCCCGCTATGTCCCCCGGTATTTTCAGTGACTTGGTTATACTGGGAGGAGCCTGCCCTGTTTCTTCCTGGGTGTTCCTTCTCCCAGGCTGTAACGCTGTCCAATCGCAGCACAGAGCTCACAGCCTGGGAGGATTTTTTTCTCCTCTTTAAGTCTCAGCCTGGTTAGAACGTTAAAAATCACAACAAATAATTTTTATTAATGAAAAATAAGGTTAAAACTGGGGCAACCAAACCCTCAATTTGTATCAGAACAGACTATTAAGGAGCAGAAAATGGTGGGGGACATGTATCTATATGTAACCCCCTACTCATCTGCACCTCAACAAAAACTGTGTCCACTGTTAAGAAATGTCAGTCCACACTGCCACCAACTACAAGCCTAAACTGCCTGACTCATCGCATATTGTAATGCAGATACCATCACATATGCAGCTAAATGTCAGAGCCAGGCCAGCCAGGCAGGTATAAATATCTAGCTATTCAATGACTACTAGCGCACCGTATTGCATATATGGCCAGACGTTATATAGCCAGAAATAACGATATCTACATAAGAAAAAAGAAGCGTGCTCGACGCGTTTCTTCATATTTCCCATGTGTCATCAGCAGCATACAGCAGAACACAGTGGTTGCTTCAAAGACGCCGTCCGCTTCTGATGGCATGCGGACAGCATTGGGAAGGCCGTACACAGCCACTCCAGCGTAAGATCTAAATGTTATTTTCCCCGCCCCCCATGGGTGTGGTCTGCTGCCGCCATCCAGTCAGGGATGGAGCCGTGTGAGCTGAACACACCCCCTGACGACGGCGTGCCAGGATAGCCGATAACAGCATGGGGGGAAGCGCAGCAGCGCTAATAGGTAAGGCTTCGTTCACATCACCGTTCAGCCTTTCCGTTCTCCTGCCCTGTAGGGCTGAACGGTGATGTGAACGAATCCTATAAGGTGGTTATTGAAACCACTAACATATTTGCATCAACCTTATCATTTATAGCATCAGAAACCTTTGCAGGAGGAGATAAAAGAGAAGGATGTAGTACATTTCATAATATGAGATAATATATCAGATACCACTCCTATATGACATAATTGTGCGCATCTGACATACACCTAAAGCACACATACCAAATGAAACATGCAAAGTGCAACGCAGCGGCAACGGCCAGGGCCCCTTTTGTAATTGGTGGTGGTACCCAGGTGTAGGAATGGCCGAGTGGTAAAGGGTGGCCTAGAATGTCCCTTAATGTTTTGTATGAGTGTCACGGTGCTCCTACCTGGATACAGCTGGAACCCCAGGTGTTGGCTCCAAAGCAGACAAATAGGGGATAGTAATTGAGAGATGAAAGAAGTAACTTGAGTCCGGACCTTGTATGAAGTTCAATAGCAGCTATACTTGAATAAACGTTGATCAAAAACAGTCTTCAAACTTTGTCTTGGTTCCAGCAGGCTTTACCATTAAAACTATGGCAGGCAAACTCAACTCTGCTACATCTGTTGCTCTCTGGCTCTGCTGTGATGACAGGCTTGCTGTATAACTTAGCTTCTTCTTTATGCTGCAACTTCTCTATTTGTAGTCTGTCTCTTAATTATGCCAGGGAACTCTCCTTCTGACTCCTGAGGCTCTAAGCTGTGGCCTCCGCATTCAGCAGAGCTGACGGTGCTCTAGCTGTCTTTGCTTGGCTTGGTCTGGGCATGTCCAGCAGAGACGTTCCCAGCACTTGCTTTCTTCCCCTAGCAGAGGGTTAGCTAGACTGCTCTAGAAACTGGTCCCCTCCCTTCCTGCAGGAAATGGGACTCTCCCACTCCTCCAAAGATCGGCATGTTAGAATGGAATGGAAAGCTCCATTCTACCTAACTGTAGCTCTGCCATATCTGCTACCACCTGCTGGTGAACCAGGCATATTACATGTGAACATAACAGTTGCAAACATTGGATATGCACAGTGTGTAGGACCTGAAATAAATACTCAAGATGACATTATATTAGACCATTAAAGACAGTAGCGTGGTAATGCCACTCTGGGGTGTTACAAAAGGAGATTGCATCATTTATTCCTTTTGGATGCACAGTGCTCAAATTAAAAATCCACTGGACCTCTTTGCGTAGCAGGGTAACATCAATGTCCCCAATGGGACCTTTTGACATTAGCAATGCCATGATATTTGATCACTTTCACATTGCCATTGTGATAATCACACACATGGTGTGCAATCGGGGTGTCCTTTTCATTTCTGATGTCTGACAGATGTTCTCCAATCCTTCTTCTAAACTTGCATTTAGTTTTGCCCACATACTATATGCCACATTGGCACGTCAGTAGGTATATGACCCCCACCGTTTTTCAGTTAATAAACAATCTAATACAATATTCCTTATTCGTAGTGGAGCTCATGAAGGAGTTACCCTTCATGATGTGATTACAGGCCACACACGAGCCACAAGGATAAGTGCCTACAGTGGTATTCAGGAGCCAGGTCTCCAGCGTGGGACTATTATAAAGAATGTGCACAAGTTAGTCGCGTACGTTTTTCAGTTAATAAATGATCTGATACGATATTAGTTTTTCAGTTAATAAACGATTTGATATGATAATCCTTATTCGTAGTGGAGATCCTGAAGGAGTTACCCTTCATGATGTGATTACAGGCCACACACGAGCCACAAGGATAAGTGCCTACAGTGGTATTCCGGAGTCAGGTGTCCAGTGTGGGACTATTATATAGAATGCGCACCAGTCGGTCGCGCAAGTTCCAACTACGCCGATAGGTGACTTTCGGATATTCAAATATTAGATCCCTTATATAGGATTACTCCTTACCTGTTAGCGCTGTTGCGCTTCCCCCATGCTGTTATCGGCTATCCTGGCACACCGTCGTCAAGGGGTGTGTTCGGTCGACACGCCTCCATTCCTGACTGGAATGTGGCCGCAGACCACACCCATGGGGAACCAGGCAAATAACATTTAGGTCTGACACTGGAGTGGCCATGTACAGCCTTCCCAGCGCCGATGGCGTCTTTCAAGCAGCCACTGTGTTCTGTTGTTTGCTCCTGATGACACGTGGGAAAGATTCCCATGTAGAAATGCGTCAAGCACACTTCATTTTTTTATGTAGCGATCACTATTTCTGGCTATAACGTCTGGCCATATATGCAATACGGTGCGCTAGTAGTCATTGAATAGCTGGATATTTATACCTGCCTGGTTGGCCTGGCTCTGACATTTAGCTGCATATACATCACCATATGCGATGGTATCTGCATTGCAATATGCTATGAGTCAGGCATTTTAGCCTTGTAGTTGGTGGCAGTGTGGACTGACATTTTGTAACAGTGCACACAGTATTTGTTAAGGTGCAGATGAGTAGGGGGTTACATATAGATGCATGTCCCTCACCATTTTATGCACCTTAATAGCCTGTTCTGATACAAATTTAGGGTTTGGTTGCCCCAGTTTTAACCTTATTTTTCATTAACAATTTTTTTTTTTGTAATAAACATTTTTATTGTTTTTATAATTGAGAGCAATCTTATTTACGTTGATAATATATCTTATCTCTTGAAGTGAAAGACTCAAGTATACAATCATGAAAGATATATAACAGATGGCATGTATATCACAGTTACATTGCATAAACAACTTATACAGAAACATGTGTAAAAGTTTGGTAAGAGTAGCATATGGGTAAATACAATAGGATGTAGAGCATGTGTATATAATTTTATGTAAATTGTCTGTAGTTTTTCCAGGGAGACCAAATAAGGATAAAGGTGCTCCTAGTTTTAAGCTCCCAGTGGCAGAGTGTCATGGTCTTACCTTCTTGCTGTTCTCCTTCGTTTGACATGTGCTGGCGGCCATCTTGGTTTCTGGGTTTCTTGTAGCCTTCCACCCTGCGGCTCCTCCTTCCCACTGGGAGGAGCTGGATGCCTAGCTCATATATATAGGAGGTCTGTGGCTTCAGTTCCTTGCTTGGTCCTCCTGTGTTCACATGCTTCTAAGACTGCTGCTGCTTCTGGTTCCTGATCCTGGTTTCGTCTGACTACCCTGCTGGTTCCTGATCCTGGCTTCGTCTGACTACCCTTCTGGTTCCTGACCTCTGGCTTCGCAAAGACTCTGCTTCGGTTTCGCCATCCATTTGGACTTTTGCTTTACAGCTTTATTTTCAATAAAGCCTTCTTATTTTCACTTATCCCTTGTTGTACGTCTGGTTCATGGTTCCGTGACATTAGGACCAAGCCATGAATTCTGACGGTACAGGGCCATCCTCGCTACCCACGCTGGTTGCCAGACTTGATCAGCAGGATCACCTGTTGGGTCGGTTCGCTGTGGCGTTGCAAACCCTGCTTGAACGCACGGCTCATTTCGCTCCCGTTGCCGATGGGTCGGTTGTCGCTCCTGGGCCCGCTCCTACTGCCGCTCCGGTTGTTGCGCCAGAGTCTACCCCGACACCTGTTGTTGCACCTGCGGTGTTTCGGGGTATGACCGGTTCTGCCCCTCTTCCACAGCGCTTTGGGGGAGAGCCAACTCAGTGCCGAGGTTTCCTTAACCAGGTGGGCATTTATTTCGAGTTGCTGCCACATGCTTTTCCCACTGAGAGATCAAAGGTGGGCTTCTTGATCTCGCTGCTCTCGGACAAGGCCTTGGCCTGGGCCAGCCCTTTATGGGAGAACAACAATCCGGTGGTTGCCGAGTTTTCCGGTTTTGTTGCTTCTCTTCGGAAGGTATTCGATGTGCCGGCTCGTGCTCCCTCTGCTGCGAAGCTCCTTATGTCCATCAGACAGGGTTCACGATCCGTAGCTGAATACGCCATTGAGTTTCGTACCCTGGCAGCAGAGGTGGGCTGGAATAATGAGGCTCTGGTCGCTGCTTTCTCTCATGGTCTCTCGGATGCCTTGAAGGATGAGGTTGCAGCTAAGGACCTACCAGTGGAGCTCGAGTCTCTTATTTCTTTCCTGATTTTGATTGACACCAGACTCAGGGAGAGACCTTCCTTTAAGGAGAGCCTGCGGAGGTTTTCTAACAGATTGGCGCCTACGTTTGCTGTCCCACCCGTGCCTCCCTCTCCTCCCACGCCTCCTGGGGATGACTTGTCTGGGGGTGAACCCATGCAGCTGGGGTTTGCTCGCCTGTCCGAGGGGGAGAGGGTACTCCGGAGACGCGAGGGCCGATGCATGTACTGTGGTCTCGGTGTGCATTTTCGGTTGGCATGTCTCAACCGTCCGGGAAACGCTCGCACCTGAGATCCTGTCGGGGGCAGATCTTGGGTGGAGTCTCCTCGTCCCCGGTTTCCCGTGTTGACAAACCACTGATCACTGTTGTCCTCTCCTGGGTCGGGGGCTCGGTGACGACCCAGGCGTTGGTGGACTCTGGTGCTGGTGGTTTGTTCATTGATAATGTGTTCGCTGCCGCCAATTCCATTCCTCTGCAGGCTCGAGGTTCCCCACTGGCTCTTGAGGCGATAGACGGCAGACCCCTTCTGCCGCCACACGTGACTCATGAGACCCTTCCAGTGGGGATAGCCATTGGTGCCGTTCACAGAGAGTCGGTCTGCCTCCAGGTTATTTCGTCTCCACACTACTCGGTGGTCTTGGGGTACCCCTGGCTCCGGAAGCATAATCCGACTTTCGATTGGAGATCGGCCGAGATCCTCTCGTGGTCACCGCAGTGTGGGGCTAGTTGCATCCATGGGTCTGTCAAGTTGCTGTGTACTTCCTCGGACTCTCTGTTGCCTCCTGAATACGAGGAGTACCGGGATGTATTCGATAAGGTGCGCGCGGTTGCCCTACCTCCGCACCGCCCATACGATTGTGCCATAGAGTTACAATCTGGTGCCGTTCCTCCTCGTGGCAAAGTCTATCCACTGTCGGTAGCGGAGAATGAGGCCATGGAGGAGTACGTGAGGGAGGCGCTTTCACGCGGACACATTCGCAAATCCTCGTCCCCGGCAGGGGCTGGATTTTTCTTTGTGAAAAAGAAGGGCAGTGAGTTGAGGCCTTGCATCGATTACAGGGGTCTCAATCGCATCACGATCAAGAACGCTTACCCGATACCCTTGATTTCCGAGCTGTTCGATCTCCTTAAAGGGGCCACGGTCTTTACCAAACTCGACCTGAGGGCGGCATATAACCTGGTAAGGATCAAGGCGGGCGATGAGTGGAAGACCGCGTTTAACACCAGGACCGGTCATTATGAATCCTTGGTTATGCCCTTTGGGTTGTGCAATGCGCCCGCAGTCTTTCAGGAATTCATCAACGATGTTTTCCGTGACCTGTTGCAGCAGTGTGTGGTGGTCTATTTGGATGACATCTTGGTATATTCTGAATCCATGGAGGTCCACATTCTGGATGTCAGACGAGTGTTGCAACGGTTACGAGAGAACAAGCTGTTCGGTAAGCTTGAGAAATGCGAATTTCACCGATCCCAGGTAACCTTCTTAGGTTACATCATTTCCGCTGAGGGGTTCTCCATGGATCCTGAGAAGGTTTCGGCTGTCTTACAGTGGCCCCAGCCCAGTGGTCTTCGTTCCCTGCAGCGCTTTTTGGGCTTCGCCAATTATTATCGGAAGTTCATCAGGGACTTTTCCATGCTAGCCAAGCCTCTCACGGATCTGACCAGGAAGGGCAGTAATTCCCAGGTCTGGCCACTCGAGGCCATCCGAGCTTTTGAGGCTCTAAAGTCCGCCTTTGTGTCGGCTCCGATTCTGTCGCATCCCAACCCTGGGTTGTCCTTTGTCCTCGAGGTGGACGCGTCTGAGACGGGAGTAGGCGCCCTTCTGTCTCAGCGTAGAACACCAGAGGGTCCTCTGCTTCCTTGTGGGTTTTACTCCCGGAAACTGTCTTCCGCGGAGTGCAACTATCAGATTGGTGACAGGGAGTTATTGGCCATCGTGCAGGCCCTTAAAGAATGGAGGCACTTGCTCGAGGGTTCGGTGGTTCCGGTCCTCATCCTGACGGACCACAAGAATCTGAACTACCTTTCTGAGGCCAAGAGATTGACACCACGTCAGGCCAGATGGGCTCTGTTCTTGTCACGTTTTAATTACGTGGTCTCCTACCTACCCGGTTCCAAGAACATCAGGGCGGATGCCTTATCACGGCAGTACTCCGAGCTGTCCAGGGAGGAGTCGATTCCGACTTCGGTCATACCTCCGAATCAGATCTTGGCCGCCATTCGCACCAGCCTGACCTCTCCCCTGGGTGAGCAGATTTTGGCTGCTCAATCTGGTGCTCCCTCTGGGAGACCCAACGGCAGATGTTTTGTGCCTGAGGAGTTGCGCACTCGGTTGTTGCGAACCTACCATAACTCCAAGACCGCGGGGCATCCTGGAAAGAATCAGCTGTCCTGGGCTGTTTCACGTCTGTTCTGGTGGCCTTCCCTACGTTCCGACATCGCCGCATATGTAGCGGCATGCTCCGTTTGCGCCCAGAGTAAGTCCCCTCGGCACCTTCCGTTGGGCCTTCTGCAACCCATAGCCACCGGGGAGCGCCCATGGTCACACCAGGGGATGGATTTCATTGTGGACCTCCCTGCATCCCGAGGCCATACGGTCATTCTCATGATTGTGGATCGGTTTTCCAAAATGTGCCACTGTGTTCCTCTCAAGAAGTTACCCTCTGCACAAGAGTTGGCCACGATTTTTGCCAGGGAGGTCTTCCGGTTGCACGGTTTGCCCAAGGAGATTGTGTCGGATCGGGGGAGTCAGTTTGTGTCCAGGTTCTGGCGCGCCTTTTGCTCCCAGTTGGGGATTCATCTCTCCTTCTCCTCGGCCTACCACCCTCAGTCCAATGGGGCCGCAGAACGATCCAATCAGGCCTTTGAGCAATTCCTTCGTTGCTATGTCTCCGATCACCAAGACAATTGGGTTGACCTCCTGCCTTGGGCTGAGTTTGCCAGGAACACGGCGGTGAACTCTTCCTCTGGGACGTCTCCCTTCATGGCCAATTATGGGTTCCAACCTGCCGTGTTACCGGAGGTATTCTCTCCCCAGGATATTCCGGCGGTGGAGGATCACCTTTCCGTCCTACGTGCTTCTTGGGTACAGATCCAGAAGTCCCTTGAGGCCTCTGCGCAGCGCCAGAGACTCCAGGCTGATCACAGACGAGCGCCTGCTCCTTCCTACCAGGTCGGAGACCGTGTATGGTTGTCCACCCGCAACCTCAACCTTCGAGTGCCCACTCCCAAGCTGGCGCCTCGCTTTGTTGGTCCCTTCCGAGTGCTTCGCAGGGTAAACCCGGTAGCCTATGCCCTTGCGCTTCCTCCTGGCATGCGGATCTCTAACGTGTTTCATGTCTCCCTGTTGAAGCCACTGGTGTGTAATCGTTTCACTTCCTCGGTTCCTCGGCCTCGTCCGGTCCGAGTGGGCAATCATGAGGAGTATGAGGTGAGCAATATCCTGGACTCACGCCTGGTCCGCGGTCGGGTGCAGTTTTTGGTCCATTGGCGTGGTTATGGTCCAGAGGAGCGTTCCTGGGTTCCCTCCGCAGATGTCCATGCTCCTGCCTTGCTCCGAGCCTTCCACGCACGCTTCCTTCAGAAACCGTTTTTTGATCCGCGGAGGAGGGGCCCTTAAGGGGGAGGTACTGTCATGGTCTTACCTTCTTGCTGTTCTCCTTCGTTTGACATGTGCTGGCGGCCATCTTGGTTTCTGGGTTTCTTGTAGCCTTCCACCCTGCGGCTCCTCCTTCCCACTGGGAGGAGCTGGATGCCTAGCTCATATATATAGGAGGTCTGTGGCTTCAGTTCCTTGCTTGGTCCTCCTGTGTTCACATGCTTCTAAGACTGCTGCTGCTTCTGGTTCCTGATCCTGGTTTCGTCTGACTACCCTGCTGGTTCCTGATCCTGGCTTCGTCTGACTACCCTTCTGGTTCCTGACCTCTGGCTTTGCAAAGACTCTGCTTCGGTTTCCCCATCCGTTTGGACTTTTGCTTTACAGCTTTATTTTCAATAAAGCCTTCTTATTTTCACTTATCACTTGTTGTACGTCTGGTTCATGGTTCCGTGACAGAGAGCTCCTCTAACCTATAAAATTGATCCACTTTGTTGGTCCATTGATCTATAGTGGGGGTCTCTATTGAATGCCACATAGTGGGAATCCGGATGCGAGCTGCGGATATCATATAGGAGAAAAGAAAAGCTTTATGGGGGTCTCCTCCGCAGATGCCAAAGGATAAGAGAGCAATCTCAGGTGTACAGGGAAACTTAGATCTACAGATATTATTACTTACGCGGAAGATGTTTGTCCACCAGGTAAGTATCAATGGACAACTCCACCAAATATGAAGGAATGTACCTCTACTTTTTCCGCATCTCCAGCATTGGTCCGAAACGCTGGGGTAGAAAAAAGCTATTTTGTCTGGAGTTCTATACCATCTAGACAGCACTTTGTATCCGTTTTCTTGCACCCGGACACAACGTGAAAGTTTGTGAGGAATAGTAAAAAGTTTAGTACTTTCTTGTTGAGAAAATTGTCTTCCCAGATCTTTCTCCCATAAACCTATTATTGCAGGTTTGGCATCCACAGAGGGGAGGTTTAGTTTTTTATACAAAGTGGAAATCAATTTGGGGGGGTATTTAGTATTAGATATACGTTTCTCAAAACACTGTTGGGGAGATCCAGCATTCAATGATTTATTCCAGAAAGCAATCTCTTTTTTGAGAAAGTTAAGGAGCAAAACCTGAGGGCTAGAGATATTAAAGTGAGTTCTTAGCGAGAATTCTGGTGGGACGCAGCCATCAGCATCTAGTAAATCATTTATTAAGAGCTGCGAGTGTTTGATTCCTGAGGGACATGAAACCCTTATTTCCTTGGTAGCAAAAGATATGATGTCTCTGATTTGAAGGAGGGGTGAGGGTAGGGTCAAGGCTTGATGATTGGAGGAGAACCATCCCCACACTGTTAAGGTGGAGCGAATAATAGGGTTTGGAATAAAAGAGCTAGTGGGGGTGGTCTGTCTGCCAATAAAAGAGCCCTAAAGGAGTTGGGAAGAAACGCAGACTCTATTGAAAGCCATTGCTTGTGGGTAGAGGGTCTGAGCCAGTCTACCACACTGCTTAGGTGGATAGCTTTCATATATAGTTCGGGGTCCGGTAGGCCTATGCCACCTAGATGTCTGGGCTAAGTTAAGGTTGATAAAGAGAGTCTAGGTCTCCTTTTCTGCCAAATAAACTGGCGGATGCAGGAGTTTAAAGATCTAAAGAAAGATCTCGGGATGGCAATAGGGAGGACTTGAAGGAGATATGTGAGTCTGGGGATTACCAGGGACATGACCATATTTTTCCTACCGAACCAAGAAAGGTAAGGAAGATCCAGGGAGTCCAACTGAGCAACTATGGCCGCTAAAAGAGGGGTGTAATTAAGATAGAATAAATCCAGTAGATGAGATGATAGTTTGATGCATAGATAAGTTAAATGTCGTGATGATCAATTGAAAGGGGAATCTCTTTGAAGATCTTTTATAAGTTTGGAGGGAAGGCCTAAGTGTAAAATCTGGGATTTTTGTGGGTTTATTTTGAAGTTGGAAAGGGAACCAAATTTTTGTAGGAGGGAGGTTATTATTGGCATAGATTTGGTAGGATTGTTGGTAAGAATTAGAAGGTCGTCAGCAAAGGCTGTTAACTTATATTCCTGTAATCCAATTTTAAGTCCAATAATGCCCTCCTCTTGTCTCAAGGCTTGTAATATAGTTTCCATTACGAGGACAAATAGTAAGCGGGAAAGTGGGCAACCCTGACGTGTTCCATTATTAATAGAAAATCGATCTGAGATAAGATTGTTCACTAACACCGAGGCAGAAGAATTCACATACATAGCAAATACTGCATGGATATATGGAGTAGGAAAGTGAAACCTATGAAGGGTGTGTTTGATAAAGGACCAGTCAATACGGTCAAATGCTTTTTCGGCATCAGTGCCAAGTAATACTAGGGGTATTTTTTTGTATGAGGCAAAGAAGAGGGCATCCAGGATCTTGGTGGTGTTATCTTTACCTTCTCGACCTTTCACAAATCCTACCTGGTCAGAATGGATCAGGTTAGGAAGTATTGAAGTCTAATGGCCAACATTTTAGCAAGGATTTTTAGGTCTATATTTAATAAAGATATGGGAAGGTAATTAGCACAAGATGTAAGATCTTTCCCATCTTTGGGAATTATTGTGATTAGTGCTTTGGTCATGTCAGATGACAAGGGCTGGTCTTTTAACCCCTTAAGGACACATGATGTACCAGTACGGCATGTTTCCCGAGTCCTTAAGGACACATGACGTACCGGTACGTCATGTGGTGTTCCGATCACTGCCGCCCGGCCGGCGGTGATCGGAACAAGGTGCCTGCTCAAATCATTGAGCAGGCACCTCGGCTAAATGCGCGGGGGAGTCCCATGACCCCCCCATGTCGGCGATCGCAACAAACCGCAGGTCAATTCAGATCTGCGGTTTGCTGCACTTTCAGCAGTTTCTGATCCCTGCGGTCCCTGACCGCGGGGATCAGAAAATGTATATGCCTAAAATAAAGTTTTTTCACCCCCCCCCCGCACCTCTGAATGATTTTATGGCGGCGGGAGGTGCAGGGGGGGTTGTGCGGGCGGTGCGGGAGGCAGGCGGTGGGGCAGGCGGGATCACGATCCCCCGCCCGCCTCCTCTTGAATAATCATTGGTGGCCAGTGGTTATACCAGAGTGTCAGTACATTGCTGACACTCTGGTATAAACGGCTGACATCTGTGATGCGATGTCAGCCGTTTAACCCTTTCCCTACCGCGGTCCGTACGGACCGCAGTATGGAATAGCAGAGGTTAACAGTCGGGAGCTCCCTCCCTCTCCCATCGGGGGGCTACTGTGCCTTTGCAGCCCCCAGACAGGATGGGGTCACAGAGGGAGGGAGCCCCCCCTCCTTACCCTTCCCCGTCTGCGCAGTTGTGGCCACAACTGAGCAGACGGGGAAGGTTCCCATGGCAACCAGACGCCTTTTCAGGCATCCTGCTGTCCATGGTGCTGAACAGATCTGTGCTAAAGGCATAGATCTGTTCAGACAAAGTGTAAGTAAAATACAATACAGTAGACTATATAGTGTACTGTACTGTATTATACAGACATCAGACCCACTGGATCTTCAAGAACCAAGTGGGTCTGGGTCAAAAAAAAGTGAAAAAAAAGTGAAAAAAAACTAAAAATCTAAAAACACATTTTTACTGATTAAAAATGAAAAAAATAAAATTCCCTACACGTTTGATATCACCGCGTCCATAACGACCTGATCTATAAATCGGTCATGTTACTTTACCCAAAAGGTGAACGCCATAAAAATAAAAAATAAAAAACTATGATGAAATTAGAATTTTGCCCACCTTACTTCCCAAAAAAGGTAATAAAAGTGATCAAAAAAGTCGCATGTACGCCAAAATAGTACCAATCAAACCGTCATCTCATCCCGCAAAAATCATTCCTTACCCAAGATAATCGCCCAAAAACTGAAAAAATTATGGCTCTTAGACTATGGAAACAGTAAAACATGATTTTTTTTGTTTCAAAAATGAAATCATTGTGTAAAACTTACATAAATAAAAAAAAAAAGTATACATATTAGGTATCGCCGCGTCCGTATCGACTGGCTCTATAAAAATATCACATGACCTAACCCCTCAGGTGACCACTGTAAAAAAATAAAAACCGTGTAAAAAAAAAATTCAATTTTTTGTCATCTTACGTCACAAAAAGTGTAATAGCAAGCGATCAAAAAGTTATATGCACCCCAAAATAGTCACCCCAAAATAGTGCCAATCAAACCGTCATCTCATTCCACAAAAAATGAGACCCTACTTAAGATAATCGCCCAAAAACTGAAAAAAACTATGGCTCTTAGACTATGGAGACACTAATACATTTTTTTTGTTTCACAAATGAAATCATTGTGTAAAACTTACATAAATAAAAAAATTGTATTCATATTAGGTATCGCCGCGTCCGTGACAACCTGCTCTATAAAATTACCACATGATCTAACCTGTCAGATGAATTTTGTAAATAACAAAAAAAAAAAACGGTGCCAAAAAAGCTATTTCTTATTACCTTGCCGCACAAAAAGTGTAATATAGAGCAACCAAAACTCATATGTACCCTAAACTAGTACCAACAAAACTGCCACCCTATCCTGTAGTTTCTACAATGGGGTCACTTTTTTGGAGTTTCTACTCTAGGGGTGCATCAGGGGGCCTTCAAATGGGACATGGTGTCAAAAAACCAGTCCAGCAAAATCTGGCTTCCAAAAACCATACGGCGCACCTTTCCCTCTACACCCTACTGTGTGCCCGTACAGTAGTTTACGGCCACATATGGGGTGTTTCTGCAAACTACAGAATCGGGTCAATAAATATAGCATTTTTTTTGGTTGTTAACCCTTGCTTTGTTACTGGAAAAAATGGATTAAAATGGAAAATTTGCCAAAAAATCTAAATTCTGAAATTTTATCACCATTTGTTATTAACTCTTGTGGAACACCTAAAGGGTTAACGACGTTTGTAAAATAAGTTTTGAATACCTTGAGGGTTCTAGTGTCTAGAATGGGGTCATTTGTGGGTGGTTTCTATTATGTGAGCCTCACAAAGTGACTTCAGACCTGAACTGGTCCCTAAAAAGTGGGTTTTTGAAAATTTCAGAAAAATTTCAAAATTTGCTTCTAAACTTCTAAGCCTTGTAACATCCCCAAAAAATTCAATATTCCCAAATTGATCCAAACATGAAGTAGACATATGGGGAATGTAAAGTAATAACTATTTTTGTAGGTATTACTATGTATTATAGAAGTAGAGAAATTGAAACTTGGAAATTTGCAATTTTTTTACAAATTTTTGGTAAATTTTGTATTTTTTTATAAATAAAAATGATTTTTTTTTTACTTCATTTTACCAGTTTCATGAAATACAATATGTGACGAAAAAACAATCTCAGAATGGCCTGGATAAGTCAAAGTGTTTTAAAGTTATCACCACTTAAAGTGACACTGGTCAGATTTGCAAAAAATGGCCTGGTCCTTAAGGTGAAATAAGGCTGTGTCCTTAAGGGGTTAATGCTAAGTTGCATATGGAAAGTAAGTGAGGGAGCAGAGAATCTTGGAAAGAGGAACAATATGTGGTTGGGAAGCCATCAGGGCCAGGGCACTTGTCTTTGGAGGTAGACTTGAGAGCATTTTTAAGTTCTAAGAGTGAAAAAGGTTTGGCCAAAGCGTCATGTTGGACTTTGGACAAGGTAGGGAGATTTAAAGAGTCCAAAAATGTGGTGATAGCAGAGTCCCTGTCCAGTTCACCTTCAACGCCTTCCTTTTGCGAAAGATTATACAGGGCTTCGTAGAACAGTCTGAATTGTTCAGCGATAGCTTCGGATGAAAAGAGTTGATGGCCCAGAGGGGATTTGATGGAAGTTACATATCTCTCTAGTCGTCTACGCCTTATGCGTTGCATCATGAATTTTGATGCTTTATTGCCATGGGCAAAATATTTTTGTTGAGAGGTTAAGTAATATTTTGCTGATTTTTGCATTTAAAAGCTTTTTAAGTTTTGTCCTAAGGGCAGTTAGTTTAGACAGATGTTGGGCTGCTAGGGCTCTTTTATGGATGGATTCTAGGTTGTGAATATCGTCTAATAAGGAGGAAATGTGTTTCTCCGATTGTTTCTTTAAAAAAGAGCATTTGCTAATAAAGTGGCCGCTGATAAACACTTTGTGAGCATCCCATAGGGTTTGAGGGGAAATATTTGGTGTATTATTAATGGTGAAATATTCATCTAAGAGAGATGAGAAATGTTTCTTTTGGTCCTCGTTGCTCAGTATGGACTTGTTTAATCTCCAGGTTGGGGGCTTACATGGTACGATTGGGGAACGTAGAATGCAAAAATTCGGAGCATGGACTGAGATCATGATATTTCTGATTCTCGCCTCTGTACAGAGGTGTATTTGGTCTTTGGGAGTGAAAATGTAGTCAATCCTACTATAGGAATTACCTGGAGCTGAGTAAAGGGAGTAATCTATGCAGGAGGGATTGAGGCATCTCCACATATCCACAAGACCCAAATCCTAAAGTCTGGAATTTAGTCTTTTCAGGTTTCTTGCTGAGAAAGAGGATTTTTTGGAAGAGGTGTCAACTAATGGTTGCAAAGCGACATTAAATTCGCCTGATAAGATGAGTGTTCCCTCCTGCATAGATTCCACCAAGTTTAAGACGGAGGGCAGCCAGGTGGTCTGATCATTATTGGGAGCATATACATTGACAAAGGTATACATCTTATTTCTGATACTGCCTTTTAAAATGATATATCTGCCCTCAGGGTCCTGTGCATGTGTGGAGTACAGAAAGGGAACATCTTTCCTGAATCTCACGCTCACTCCCTTGGAGGCCGCCCCATCAGCCCGCAATGGTACCAATTTGGGAACTTGGAAAATGATAGATCCGGGTATTTCCCATGTTTATAATGGGTTTCTTGAAGAAAAACTATGGAACACTTTTCCTTCCATAAGAGGGAAAAGATTTGTGATCTTTTAGAAGGGGATTTAAGTCCCTTTACATTAAATGATGATAATTTGAGGTCTGTCATAGTGAGTAAAGAAAAGAAGTTCTCACAGATATCTGATCCAATCTGTGGAAGGGGTGTCTGATTTTGGAGTAGTGGAGCATCGTGGCTGCCTCCAGGAGAGAGCGCGTCCTGACCACTGAATGAAGAGTTATACACATGTGTTCCAGAACTAAGAAAACATAAAAAGTACATAAGATAATTAACAATACTGCAGTATAACAGTAAGAAAGCAGGTAGCAACCAATTTAACATTTTGAAGCTTGAGAGATTCTTCGTAGGGGGGTACAGTGGGTTTTACCCTAAGTAATGTAACTTGCCGTATTTGGAACAGAGGAGAATAAAAAGAATAGACTTCAAGAGAAGAGTAATAAAGGAGGGGGTAAGCGGAAGGATAGTGGAGTAGGGGTAAGGTAAGGGCAGAGTATGAGCATTTCACCAATACTTTGTTTCCTAGAGGGAAAAAATTAGTGATTAGTAAATGGTCCCGGTTATTCTTCTGGGAGTCAGGTTGCCGCTGCGATGTTTCGATCTTTGTCTTTTCGGAGTGGTCGACGTCTCCCATGGGGTCACTTTGGGTAAAATCGGCAGCGTGGCTATATCAGATACTGCGTCCCAATCCACAATGTCCAGTGGAGGGATGTCCATGATGGAGAACGCTTCCATTAGATCCGAGTAGGAGGTGATCTTTATCTGTTTGCCAGAATATTTGAATGTAAGTCCAAAGGGAAAGGTCCATCTGTAGGGAACTTGTTTGGAGCGAAGGTGATCAGTGAGAGGTTTTAGATTTCTTCTCTTTTTTTTAATGTGATAGGAGAGAGGTATTGATATATAGCGATTGATGATTCGCCAAAGATAATGTCGTTTGAGGCTCTGGCTGCATAGAGGATCTTTTCTTTCTCTGCATAACTCAGGAATCGACAAATTACATCTCTGGGTGGTTCGGTGTCCGAAGGTTTTGGTCTGAGAGCTCTGTGAGCTCTTTCTATAATCATCTGGGAGGGTTCACTATTATTCAGGAAGGAATCAGCAATCTGTATGATAGTGTCCTTAAGATCGCCATTAGGTACCGACTCAGGTATGCCTCTAAACCTTGATTGTTCCTCCTTCCTCGAATTTCCTGGTGGTGCTGACACGAGGCGAGGGAGTTGGAGACCGCTGAGCTGTGTTCTAAGGCGGCCTGTTGTACGGCCTCCAGGGATTCAACTCTGTGGACTACATGTTGTATCTCTTGCGTTAGCACTGAGATCTCATGCTTGAGGGGCGACAGGGCTTCTGCTAGTGCCTGTTTAATAAATTTTCTGGACACTGGTAGAGTCCGGGAGCATTCTGACTCACCCCCATCGCTGACGCCTTCAGACCAGCCTTTATCTGAAACCGCTGCAGCATGATCGTCAGCCGGCACCATCTTGGGTTCTTTGGTCACAGACGCTGCAGCTTGCTTTTTCAGGTATTTTGCCATCCCGGATTTGGACCTTTGGGGATTACCGTGGGTTCAGTGGGTTTCTGTCCCCCAGTTTTTACCATCCTGAAGTGTGGGCTAACGTTAGCTTGTCCCTTTAGCAAGGAAGTGTACGGAGCTCAGCCAAGCATGTCTTTCATTAACAAATATTATTTGTTGCACATGTACAGCACTCTGCTATTGTGAGATTGTGGAACAGCTCTGCGTGTATAATGTTTATGTCTAAATTGTATTGGAACTGTCATTTGGCATTCCGGGCACTAGAGGCCACTGTTTTGCAGCTACAGCCAGCACACTCTGGGATTTGCATATGCAAAGCAGATGATGACTCATGCAGGCTGCTTCTGAGAAAACCAGGAAGTCTGAGCTGATCTGACATGGTGGAAGGATTGTGCTGTGAGAGACTGAATTCGATTCCATCCCGGCTTGCGGATGTCCGGCAGTGAATGGACACTCAGAGGAAGGAGAGTAGCTGTCGTCCCCTGACTGGATCCAGCTCTTTATAAGGGAGATTGTCCCAAGAAGGCTTTTTTCAGTGTGTGGACAGAAGCCTTATTACCAAGCAAGGCCACACAGTTGCTGAGAGGTCGGTGGCCATCCCGGGTAAGCGGCATTCTCGGGCCCAAAACGGACACAGGTCAGTACACCTGGTTACCGATTGTACTATACTGAGTGGCGCCTAAAGTAACAGAGACTAGCCTAGGCCTTGTATTAGCTAGATAGTTAGGGTTATATCTTTGTTAGGCCTCATTGTACTGGACTGCAGCGCAGTAATTAACTTGCAGGCTCTGCTGCGTCTGCCACCGGTTAGGTGTGTCCTGTGTAGCGGCACAGCAGAACTTGTAGTCTCTGCTGTGTGCGCCAATGGGTTAGGCCTGTCCCTCGGACAGGGACGGTGACTGTGGGACTGGGGTATTACTTATTCTGTTTATACTTGTGTTATTACTATTTCCTAAGTAAAGTTTCTGTTCTTGCATATAAGCTGGTGTCAGTGTCGCTTTTCTTGTCTGTGACTTTGCTGTATCCTGGGGAGCCCACCCCGATACATGGCTTACAACTATCTTTGGAACTCTGATAAAAAGTTTGGGATCTGCAGTGCACATGCCCGACCTGCTGCTCCATATGGGTCCCTGTTCTCATGATCAGTGAAGGTCCCAGCTGTACGACCCCCACTGATCTAATAGTTATCCCATATCCTATGGGTAGGCAATACCTTGTAAAAACCAGAAACCTTTTACTTCCCAATTCCCAATTAGGCCTCATGCTCCTGGCCAGCCCCAATGGGAGTCCCACTGGGAATTTTACTTGTCCTCCAGTAGGGCTGGTTGGGGGCATTAATGCTGAATTGGGATTGGGAATTGTAATGCTATTGGTAATGTTCATCTTGGCATACTGAAGGGCATGGCTCTATAAAAACCGTTGAATCCACAGATTAGGGGATACAATATTTGGCTTCCTCTGGGTGCTGGCAACACATACTATACCACTGCCTTTTGCTGAAGAGTGAAGACCACTTTCTGTACATGTTGCTGAAAGTTTCAGCATCAAATTGCTTAATGGTAAGCTGGCCACAATACTAGCCTGTGTAATGAAGGCTTTTCATTTTGTGAAATTAGAATCATTCCAGGAATCGACAGGAAATGAATATCTATGCTTAGCTTTTCTCTGGACCACTTCCAACCAGCTTAATTTACCAGCAGAGCTCTTCAATTCAGATCATATATCAAAAGCTCTATGTCTCTCTGTATTATTAGTATTTGAATAAATTATTTCAAGAATTACTGTGCATAATTTTAATTTTGACCTTTCTCCAGAAATTGCATTGTTGCAACAGCAAATAGCAGCTTGCGCTGTAAAGTCTAGACCAGTAAACCTGGACATGAATGACCATTGTGAATTTGCTTAGATAACATGTGTTTTTTAACTAATGGCCTACATATAACTTACAGCTAGCTTAAGGTTGTAAGCCATGTTATAGCTCTTTGTATATATAATACCAAGAAGATGACCCGATCTTTTCTTGTTCAAAGAAGATGAGAAAATTGATTCTACATAAAAATAATTCATCATACATCCCCAAAAAATTCTAATTTCCGTGAATCGAAAAGTTGTGGGATTTGTTCCGCACAAATTGTTCAAAATAGCAGGCAACGTTTTTCAGATCAGTAGACAGAAGGTGTCAACCTGGTGATGTCACCAGCACTAATGGGTGGTCTTTAGCACTGCCCTGGCCTGTAAAACTAGTGACGTCACCGGGAATACTGCTAGGTGGAAACCTCCCCCTAGCAATGTGTCAATGTAAACAAAACAGCCCTTGCCATATGTGATGCGGCACAGAGCAAGGGGGAGCATTGGAGCATGAAATGCTCCGATGTTCCACTTATAGGTACTGGATGGGTGAAGAAATGGTTACAGTATGTCTGGGTTCATCTTTGAACCTGGACAACCCCTTTAATGTCACACCATGATCAATATCACTATATTGTGACTATTACTTTTAAACTAATACTTAAGAAAACACTGTACAAAGACCAGTATTAACCATGCTCAGTGACCATACAGTGGTAGATATTAGTTTTACACAGGTACTTTGCAGATCATATAATTTCTTACAGTGCAGTTATATCTATTGACTTACGCTTGACATCTCTGATTGGAATCATTGAGATTTATTAAGACAGGCACTTTCTGCACCTCTGCTAGAGGATGCACCTACTTTATAATAAGGCGCAGACCTTGTTATAAATGAGGCGCCTCCTCCAGCAGTCCATGCACCTAAACAGAAATGTATGACAGCTCAGAGCTGATTTGCATCAGAATTTTTTTTTTTTTTCAAAAGGTGGCATTTAAAAAGTTGCATGCACACAGCTTGCGACTTTTTAACACCACTTTTCCGGCACAAGGGAGATGATAAATCTCCCCCATTAACTTTTCCTGTCTTTTCCACTTGACCTGGACCACATGACGACTTCTTCCAGCCATGACTTTGTGTCTGTTTGCAACAGAGACATCTATGGGTCCTCACTAGAGTTGAGCGGACACCTGGATGTTCGGGTTCAACGGGTTCGGCCGAACTTCAAAAAAAAGTTCGAGTTCGGGACCCGAACTTGACCCCGAACCCGAAACCCATTAAAGTCAATGGGGACCCGAACTTTTGAGCACTAAAATGGCTGTAAAAATGTCATGGAAAGGGCTAGAGGGCTGCAAATGGCATCAAAATGTGGTTAAGAGCATGGCAAGTGCTCTGCAAACAAATGTGCATAGGTTAATGACTTTAAATAACATAAAATATGTAAAAATAAAAAATAATAATCTTGATCTAGGAGGACGAGGTCCATATGGAGTAGGAGGTTGAGGAGGCGGTGGATGTGGCAGTGTAGGTGAAAGCGGCGGTGGAGGAGGAGGAGGTAGCCTACACTGCTTTTTGCTTTTACATTTTTTTTTTTTAATCAGGGTACACCCCAAAACATTGGGAAATATAACCTGTGATAACCCCCTCCAGTCGTGCTAAACACACGTTCAGACAATACACTGGCTGCAGGGCAGGCCAGCACCTCCAAGGCGTAAAGGGCAAGCTCAGGCCATGTGCCCGATTTGGAGTCCCAGAAGTTGCAGGGGCTGACCCCTGTCAGTCAGTTCGTGTAGGCGTGTACATACTTACTGCCCCACCATGTCACACGTCCCCGTGATGTTCACAATCCAATTTGATATCTGCTCTATCAACTTTCGATGTTCTTTTATGCGCCTACCATGGTGATCACAGTTGGCAGGGAATCAGGGTTCCACGCCGGAGAGGGAGCGTGAGAAATAGAGACCACATCCAAGGGAGGATTAATTTTTCAAATTTTAAATCATAGAGCGGAATTATGGGACAAATTATTAAAGCGTAAAAGAGGGACAACTTTTTAAAGTTTAAGCATTGAATGAAAGGATGTGGCGCGCATTAATTAATGAAGAATTTATTAAATTTTATTCCCTGTCAACTATGCAGAGCAGGGGTTTCTATCCGGCAAAATTTGAAAAATGTCACCTGACAATGTAATTGACGATTTTTTTAAATTTATGTTCCTGTCACTTGTGTAGAGGTGCACCATCCATTTCAATATCTTCTCTATCAACTTTCGATCTTCTTTTCTGAGCCTACCATGCTGATCACGGTTATCGGCGAATCAGGGTTCCACGCCGGAGAGGGAGCGTGAGAAAAAGAGACCAAATTTAAGGGAGATAAATTTATAAAAAATGTTTAGGATCGAGTGGAAATATGGGAAAAGCTATTGAGGCGCAAATGTGGGCCAGAACAGTAAGGTGGAAATGTGGGAAAAGCTATTGAGGCGCAAATATGGGACAAATTACAGAAGCCCAAATGTGGGCCAAAAGAGTAAAGCGGAAATATGGGAAAAGTTATTGAGGCAAAAATGTTGGCCAAAAGAGTAAAGCAGAATTGTGGGACAAATTATTGAAGCTTTACAACTTGTTAAAGTTTAAGCACTGAATCAAAGGAGGTGGCGCGCATCAATTAAATAAGCATTTTGGAAATGTTATTCCCTGTCACCTATGCAGAGAAGGGGTTTATTCACGTCCAAAATTGTATAATGTCAACCTGAGATTGTAACAGAAAAATTACAGAAATGTATTAACCTGTCTACTTAGTAGAGCAGGGGTCTATGACAGAAAAAAATTGTTTATTGTCACCCTAAAATGTAAAATAAAAATTATTGAAATTTATTAAGCTGTCAACTAGGTAGAGGAGGGGTATATTACACCCAAAAATTTGTGAATTTCACCCAAAAACGTAACAGACCAATTTTTTTTTTTTACCTGTCTACTCGGTATAGCAGTGGCACATCACACCCAAAAATTGGTGAATTGTACCAGAAAATGTAACTGACAATTTTTTATATATTTTTTTAACCTGTCTACTAGGTATAGCAGTGGTACTTCACACCCAAAAATTGGTGAATTACACTGGAAAATGTAACTGACAATTTTTTATATATTTTTTTTACCTGTCTACTAGGTATAGCAGTGGTACATCACATCCAAAAATTGGTGAATTTCACCTGAAAATGTAACTGACAGTAGTGAAATGACATAAAATAAAATACGTACAAATAAAAAATAAAAAATATGATTTATGAGGTGGAGTTCCATATGGAGTAGGAGTTTGAGGAGGCGGTGGACGTAGCGGTGTAGGTGGAAGGGGTGGTGGAGGAGAATGAGGTAGCCAACACAGGTTTTTTGTTTTAATTGAATTTTTTAAAATTAGGGTACACTCCAAAAGAGTGTGAAATATCCAAAATACAAGAATGAGCAATTGCGCTGCAGTATAACAATGGCTGGTTAGTGCCGTTATACATGTCTATTCTGCACAAGGTACGGACAAGTCCTGTGGGATCAATGCCTGGTTCATTTTAATGAACGTGAGCTTGTCCACATTAGCTGTGGACAGGCGGCTGCGCTTGTCTGTGATGACGCCCCCTGCCGTGCTAAACACACGTTCAGATAATACACTGGCTGCAGGGCAGGCCAGCACCTTCAAGGCGTAAAGGGCAAGCTCAGGCCATGTGCCCAATTTGGAGACCCAGAAGAATGGGGCAGACCCGTCATTCAGTACGTGTAGGCGAGTGCACACATACTGCTCCACCATGTTGGTGAAATGCTGCCTCCTGCTAATACAATCCATAACAGCTGGTGGTGCTGGTTGTTGTGGCGTGCTGACAAAGCTTTTCCACATTTTGGCCATGCTAACCCTACCTTCTGAGGTGCTGGCGGTGCCCTAGCTGCGTTGGCGACCTCTTCCTCTGCCTTATGCTTCCACTGTGCCCCCGCTGTCAGGTGGGAATGCACCAGCAGCGCGTCTACCAGCGTGCGCTTGTACTCGCGCATCTTGCGATCACGCTCCAGTGAGGGAATTAAGGATAGTACGTTGTCCTTGTAATGGGGATCCAGCAGCGTGGCCACCCAGTATTAAGCACAAGTTAGAATGTGGGCAACTCGGCGGTCGTGGCATAGACACTGCAGCATGTAATCGCTCATGTGTGCCAGGCTGCCCAGAGGCAACGAAAAGCTGTCCTTTGTGGGAGATGTATCGTCTGTGTCCTCTGTATCCCCTCAGCCACGCACCAGTGATGGCCATGAGCTGGTCTGGGTGCCACCCTGCTGTGAACATGGTACCTCCTCCTCCATCTCCTCCTCCTCATCCTCCACCTCGTCATCCTCCAGAACTGTGCCCTGGCTGGAAAATAGTGTACCTGGCGTTTGTGGGTGCAGGAAACCACCCTCGGAGCCACTTGTGAATGACTGGCCGGAAACCCTACGAAATGATCCCTCTTACTCCTCCTCCTCCCCCTGTGCCACATTCCCTTCCATCATCGCCAGCAGCGATTTTTCAAGGAGGCATAGAAGTGGGATAGTTACGCTGAGAACAGCGTTATCGGCACTGGCCATGTTGGTGGAGTACTCGAAACAGGTCTCGCATGGAAGCCCAGTCATTGGTGGTGAAGTGGTGCTGTTCCGCCGAGCGACTCACCCGTGCGCGCTGCAGCTGAAACTCCACTATCGCCTTCTGCTTCTCGCACAGTCTGGCCAGCATGTGCAAGGTGGAGTTCCACCTTGTGGACACATCGCATATGAGGCGGTGAGCGGGAAGGCCGAAGTTACGCTGCAGCGCTGACAGGCGAGCAGCAGCAGGGTGAGAACGCCGAAAGCGCGCAAAGACAGCCCGCACTTTATGCAGCAGCTCTGACATATCTGGGAAATTTTTAAGGAATCTCTGCACCACCAAATTCAGCACATTCGCCACGCAAGGGATGTGGTCAAACCGGCTAGTCCAAGAGCTGCTACGAGATTTCGCCCATTATTGCACACCACCATGCCGGGCTTGAGGCTCACTGCCACCAACCACTCATCGGTCTGTTGTTCAAGGCCCGTCCACAGCTCCTGCGCGGTGTGGGGTTTGTCCCCCAAACAGATAAGTTTTAAAACTGCCTGCTGTCGTTTACCCCTGGCTGTGCTGAAGTTGGCGGTGAAGGTGTTAGGCTGACCGGATGAGGAGCTGGTAGAAGATGAGGAAGCAGAGTAGGAGGAGGAAGCAACAGGAAGCAAACTGAAGTGCCCTGCAATTCTCAGGTGGTTTAAAGACATGCGCCAAACTTCTATCCGCCTCAGGCCCAGCCGCCACTGCATTTACCCAATGTGCTGTTATTGAGATATAACATCCCTGACCGTGCTTACTGGTCCACGTATCCGTAGTCAGGTTCACCTTGCCACAGATGGCGTTGCGCAGTGCACACCTGATTTTGTCCCCTATTTGGTTGTGCAGGGAAGGGATGGCTCGGCTGGAAAAGTAGTGGCGGCTGGGCACGACGTACTGTGGGACAGCCACCGCCATAAGGCCTTTAAAACTATCCGTCTCCACCAGACGGAATGACAGCATTTCAAAAGCCAGTAATTTAGAAATGCTGGCATTCAGGGCTAGTGATCGCAGGTGGGTAGGGGGGTACTTCCTCTTCCTCTCCAGTGTTTGGGAGATGGAGAGCTGAACGCTTTCGTGGGACATTGTGGAGATGCTTGGTGACCCAGGTGGTGGTGTTGCTGGAAGATCCTCTGTTTGCGGGGTAACAGGTGGCACTGTCACTCCAGAGGTGGATTAAGAGGCCGAGACTGCAGCAGAAGAGGAAGCAGGAGGAGCCAGAGACCTTTCTTGGTTTTTGAGGTGTCTACTCCACTGCAGCTCGTGCTTTGCACTTAAATGCCTGGTCCTGCAGGTTGTGCTCAGGTTGAGAATGTTTATGCCTCGCTTCAGTCTCTGATTGCACAGCGTGCAAACCACTCGTGTCTTGTCGTCAGCACATTGTCTGAAGAACTGCCACGCCAGGGAACTCCTTGGAGCTGGCTTTGGTGTGCTCGGTCCCTTGCTGCGGTGGGCAGTAGCAGGTGTACTGTCTAGAGGATAGCTGCTCCACTTTTGCACCCTGTTCCCTCTTCTGCTGTGCTGGAGGCTCTGTGCGACCACCGCCTCTTCCTCCGAACTACATAGGTCACTCGCATGACCTCGATTCCATGTGGGGTCGAGGATCACATCGTCCTCCACATCATCTTCCACCCAGTCTTCACCCCTGCCCTCCTTGTCGGTCTGCACACTTATAAAAGCCACAGCAGTTGGCAGCTGTGTTTCGTCATCATCTGAGAAATGCTGCGATGGTCCTCCCATGTACTCATCTTGAAAGATAAGTGGTTGGGCATCAGTGCACTCAATCTCTTCCACTTCTGGGGCAGGGCTAGGTGGATGGCCCTGGGAAACCCTGCTAACAGAGTCATCAAAAAGCAGAAGAGACTGCTGCATGACTTGGGGCTCAGACTGCTTGGCTGATTTGCAAGGGGGTGAGGTGAAAGACTGATGGACATCGGCTGCAGGTGCCAACTGTGGTATTTCAGCAGGAGACTGGGTGGGAGACAATGTGAAGGAACTGGAGCCACTGTCAGCAACCCAATCTACTATCGCCTGTACTGGTTCAGGCCTCACCATTCGTAGAGCCGCATTAGGCCCGACCAAATACCGCTGCAGGTTCTGTCGCCTACTCGCACCTGAGGAAGGAGTTTCACTTGTGCGTGTAGCTGGCACAGATCGACCACGTCCTCTCCCTACAACAGGAGCTCCACCAGCAGCACCACGACCTGACTCACGTCCCTTATTTGACGCTCTCCTCATATTTCTCGAATTTAGGATCTTGCCCTAAATGGGTGTTTATTTAATAGTAGAATAACATAGCAACATAGTACATAAGGCGGAAAAAAGATATTTGTCCATCTAGTTCGGCCTGTTATCCTGCAAGTTGATCCAGAGGAAGGCCAAAAAAACCTTGTGAGGTAGAAGCCAATTTTCCCCACTTTAGGGGAATAAAAAATTCCTTCCCGACTCCAATTAGGCAATCAGACTAACTCCCTGGATTAACGACCCCTCTCTAGTAGCTATAGCCTGTAATATTATTACACTCCAGAAATACATCCAGGCCCCTCTTGAATTCCTTTATTGTACTCACCATCACTACCTCCTCAGGCAGAGAAGAATAGAACGACAGTATCTACAGGATGTATCTCACACGCCCTGAACCAGACTAGGCCTCAATTAAATTTGTTTGCCCAAAATGGTTGTATTTTAAATACCTAAATAGAAGCCCTGTATATAAAGGGTGTATCTCACAATGACATCTGCAGCAAAGGCTGCCAAAATATTTTATTTTGCCCAAACGGGTGTTAATTTAATAACTGAATATGAAAGCAGTATATAACCCTGGAATTTCAAACGTCTTGATGATGAAAGGGCGCAACAAATGTGTATTTTGCTGCAAAAAGGGTGTTTTATTAATAGAAGAATATAAGCCCTGTATATACAGGGTGTATCTCACACGGCCTGACCGACACTAGGCCGCAATTAAAGATTTGTGCCCAAAATGGTTGTATTTCAAGTACCTGAATATAACCCAAATATATAAAGGGTGTATCTCACAATGACATCTGTAGCAAAGTCTGCCAACAATTTTTTTTTTGCCCAAACGGGTGTTTGTTTAATAACTGAATTTGACAGCAGTATATAACCCTGGAATTTCAAACGTCTTGATGCTACAAGGCCTGAAAAATTGTGTATTTTGTACAAATCAAACCCCTGTATATACAGGGTGTATCTCACACGCCCTGACCCACACTATGCCGCAATTAAAGATTTGTGCACAAAATGGCTTTATTTCAAATAAGTGAATAGAACCACACTATGTAAAGGCTTTATCTCACAATGACATATGCAGCAATGGCTGCAAAAAAAACATTTTTTCCCCCAAACTCGTGTTTGTTTAATAACTAAATATGACAGCAGTATATAACCCTTGAATTTCACAAGTGCTGATGCTGCAAGGCCAGGAAAATAGTGGATTTTGGCAAAAAAAGTGTGTTCTTAAAAACCAAGAAAATTATGTCTGTATTTCTAGCATAAATTGCCAGATATTGTATATTGCCAAAAAAGTGTTTTTTTGGTAACAGAATATGAAAGCTGTGTATATATTAAACTTGAATTTAACACTTGCAGATCTGCAAAATAGTGTTTTTTGGCAAAAAAGTGTTTTTAACCTCTTAAGGACACATGACGTACCGGTACGTCATGATGTCCTGGTACTTAAGGACACATGACGTACCGGTACGTCATGTGTTGTTCCGATCACTGCCGGCCGGCCGGCAGTGATCGGAACCCGGTGCCTGCTCAAATCATTGAGCAGGCACCTAGGCTAAATGCGCGGGGGGGTCCCGTGACCCCCCCATGTCGGCGATCGCGGCAAACCGCAGGTCAATTCAGACCTGCGGTTTGCTGCGATTTCTGCAGTTTCTGGTCCCCGCGGTCCCTGACCGCGGGGATCAGAAACTTGCTGTGCCTAAAAAAAGTTTTATTCACCGCCCCCTGCACCCCCGAATGATTTTTATGGTGGCGGGAGGTGCAGGGGGAGGGTTGCGGGCGGTGTGGGCGGTGCGGGAGGCGGGCGGTGCGGCAGGCGGGATCGCGATCCCCCGCCCGCCTCCCCTTGAAAATTCATTGGTGTTCAGTGGGGATACCAGGGTGCCAGCACATTGCTGGCACCCTGGTATAAACGGCTGACATCTGTGATGCGATGTCAGCCGTTTAACCCTTTCCATACAGTGGTCCGTACGGACCGCTGTATGTAAAAGGTTAACAGCGCAGGGAGCTCCCTCCCTCTCCCATCGGGGGGCTGCTGTGCCTTTGCAGCCCCCCGATGGAGAGGGAGAGAGCCCCCAGACAGCCCCCCGAGAGATCCCCTCCTTACCCTTCCCCGTCTGCGAAGTTCTGAGCAGACGGGGAAGGTTCCCATGGCAACAGGACGCCTCTCAGGCGTCCTGCTGTCCATGGTGCTGAACAGATCTGTGCTGAAAGGCATAGATCTGTTCAGTGTAAGTAAAATACAGTGCAGTACAATATATATTGTTCTGTACTGTATTATACAGACATCAGACCCACTGGATCTTCAAGAACCAAGTGGGTCTGGGTCAAAAAAAAGTGAATAAAAGTGAAAAAAAAGTAAAAATCAAAAAACACATTTATCACTGATAGAAAATGAAAAAAATAAAATTCCCTACACATGTTTGGTATCGCCGCGTCCGTAACGACCTGATCTATAAAACGGTCATGTTACTTTACCCGAACGGTGAACACCATAAAAATAAAAAATAAAAAACTATGATGAAATTGAAATTTTGCCCACCTTACTTCCCAAAAAAGGTAATAAAAGTGATCAAAAAAGTCGCATGTACGCCAAAATTGTAACAATCAAACCGTCATCTCATCCCGCAAAAATCATACCCTACCCAAGATAATCGCCCAAAAACTGAAAATACTATGGCTCTTAGACTATGGAGACACTAAAACATCATTTTTTTTGTTTCAAAAATGAAATCATTGTGTAAAACTTACATAAATAAAAAAAAAGTATACATATTAGATATCGCCGCGTCCGTATCGCCCGGCTCTATAAAAATATCACATGATCTAACCCCTCAGATGACCACCGTAAAAAAATAAAAATAAAAACGTCATATGCACCCCAAAATAGATGCCAATCAAACCGTCATCTCATCCCGCAAAAAATGAGACCCTACTTAAGATAATCGCCCAAAAACTGAAAAAACTATGGCTCTTAGACTATGGAGACACTAAAACATTTTGTTGGTTTTAAAAATGAAATCATTGTGTAAAACTTACATAAATAAAAAAAATTGTATACATATTAGGTATCGCCGCGTCCGTGACAACCTGCTCTATAAAATTACCACATGATCTAACCTGTCAGATGAATGTTGTAAATAACAAAAAAAAAAACGGTGCCAAAAAAGCTATTTCTTGTTACCTTGCCGCACAAAAAGTGTAATATAGAGCAACCAAAAATCATATGTACCCTAAACTAGTACCAACAAAACTGCCACCCTATCCCGTAGTTTCTAAAATGGGGTCACTTTTTTGGAGTTTCTACTCTAGGGGTGCATCAGGGGGGCTTCAAAGGGACATGGTGTAAAAAAAAACAGTCCAGCAAAACCTGCCTTCCAAAAACCGTATGGCATTCCTTTCCTTCTGCGCCCTGCCGTGTGCCCGTACAGCAGTTTACGACCACATATGGGGTGTTTCTGTAAACTACAGAATTAGGGCCATAAATAATGAGTTTTGTTTGGCTGTTAACCCTTGCTTTGTAACTGGAAAAAAAATATTAAAATGGAAAATCTGCCAAAAAAGTGAAATTTTGAAATTGTATCTCTATTTTCCATTAAATCTTGTGCAACACCTAAAGGGTTAACAAAGTTTGTAAAATCAGTTTTGAATACCTTGAGGGGTGTAGTTTCTTAGATGGGGTCACTTTTATGGAGTTTCTACTCTAGGGGTGCATCAGGGGGGCTTCAAATGGGACATGGTGCCAAAAAAACAGTCCAGCAAAATCAGCCCTCCAAAAACCAAACGGCGCACCTTTCACTCTACGCCCCGCTGTGTGCCCGTACAGTAGTTTACGGCCACATATTGGGTGTTTCTGTAAACAGCAGAGTCAGGGCAATAAAGATACAGTCTTGTTTGGCTGTTAACCCTTGCTTTGTTAGTGGAAAAAATGGGTTAAAATGGAAAATTAGGCAAAAAAATGAAATTCTCAAATTTCATCGCCATTTGCCAATAACTCTTGAGCAACACCTAAAGGGTTAACGACGTATGTAAAATCAGTTTTGAATACCTTGAGGGGTGTAGTTTCTTAGATGGGGTCACTTTTAGGGAGTTTCTCCTCTAGGGGTGCATCAGGGGGCTTCAAATGGGACATGGTGTAAATAAACCAGTCCATAAAAATCTGGCTTCCAAAAACCATACGGCACACCTTTCCCTCTACGCCCCGCTGTGTGGCCGTACAGTAGTTTACGGCCACATATTGGGTGTTTCTGTAAACGGCAGAGTCAGGGCAATAAAGATACAGTCTTGTTTGGCTGTTAACCCTTGGTTTGTTAGTGGAAAAAATGGGTTAAAATGAAAAATTAGACAAAAAAATGAAATTCTCAAATTTCCTCCCCATTTGCCAATAACTCTTGTGCAACACCTAAAGGGTTAACAACATATGCAAAATCAGTTTTGAATACCTTGAGGGGTGTAGTTTCTTAGATGGGGTCATTTTTGGGTGGTTTCTATAATGTAAGCCTCGCAAAGTGACTTGAGACCTGAACTGGTCCCTAAAAATTGAGTTTTTGTAAATTTCTGAAAAATTTCAAAATTTGCTTCTAAACTTCTAAGCCTTATAACATCCCCAAAAAATAAAATATCATTCCCAAAACAATTCAAACATGAAGTAGACATATGGGGAATGTAAAGTCATCACAATTTTTGGGGGTATTACTATGTATTACAGAAGTAGAGAAACTGAAACTTTGAAATAGGCTAATTTTTCCAAATTTTTGTTAAATTAGGTATTTTTTGGTGCAAAAAAAAATATTTTTTTTACTCCATTTTACCAGTGTCATGAAGTACAATATGTGACGAAAAAACAATCTCAGAACGGCCTGGATAAGTCAAAGCGTTTTAAAGTTATCAGCACTTAAAGGGACTCTGGTCAGATTTTCAAAAAATGGCCTGGTCCTAAGGTGTAAAAAGGCTGTGTCCTTAAGGGGTTAAAAACCCAAAAAATTATGGCTGTATTTCTAGCTTAAATTGCACACTCACTAATACAGATGTTGTATATTGCCAAAAAGTGTTTTTTTGCTAACCGAATATGAAAGCTGAATATATTAAACTTGAATTTAAAGGGAACCTGTCACCAGTTTTATGGTGTCCTAACTAAGGGCAACATAAATAAGTGACTGATTCTCTTAGCAAAATGCTGGGTCACTTTCTTTAATTGACCCAGTCAATCTGCCAACATCTTGTATTGAAAAGCTCCAGCTCATAATGATGAGTCCTGAATATTCATGAGCTCCTGACTCTCCCCGCCTACCTGCTGCTGATTGACAGTTATTTTCCATATGAATTAGCAGCAGGTGGTCAGGGGAGTGTCTATAGCTCTGAATTAAATAAACGCTGGGCTCAATGACATCACGCTGGACTCAAATCAGCTCATTAGCATGCGGCATGTGGCATCTTTGTGTGTATATTATGAGGTAACCATCTGTCACACCAGTAAGTGAATACATCTAAGGCACTTTTTAGTAGTTAATGATTGTATATAATTAGTTAGATTATAATCAAATATCCACATGACAGGTTCCCTTTAACACTTGCAGATCTGTAAAATAGTGGCTTTTGGCAAAAAAGTGCGTTTTTAAAAACCCAGGAAATTATGGCTGTATTTCTAGCTTAAATTGCACACTCACTAATCCAGATGTTGTAGATTGCCAAAAAAGTGTTTTTTTTTAGAAACCGAATATGAAATCTGTATATATTAAACTTGAATTTAACACTTGCAGATCTCTAAAATAGTGGATTTTGGCAAAAAAGTGTGTTTTTAAAAACCCAGAAAATTATGGCTGTATTTCTAGCTTAAATTGCACACTGACTAACTCTGCAAATGCACCAGATGTTGTAAATTGCAAAAAAATTTAGATTTTTTTTACAAACAGATTATTTGTGCTGTTTTTCAATGTCCCAAAATCTCAGATGCAGTGCTGGTGCACTGAGCTTGCATAAAATGGCCCCTGCCGCCGCTCACCTAACTGTCTTATAAAAGTTGTTTTTTTTCTGTCACTGGGCTCAGGGCAGGATAAAAAAATTGTGCCCTGCACCCACACAACACAATGTATGTAGATCGCTGAGTTAGATTAATGTTTTGAACAAAGATTCTCTCCTATTCTCTCCCTGAAATCACCAGCAGCATCCTCTCCCTACACTAAGCACAGCAGAGTGACATGCAGCGCTAGGTGAATTCAGCTTATATAGAGGCTGGGCAACATGCTGCACTGGCCAATCACAGCCATGCCATTAGTAGGCATGGCTGTGATGGCTTCTAAGGGCACAGAGTTAAACACTTGTTGATTGGCTGCTCTGCAGCCTTTCAAAAAGCTCCAAGAAAGCGTCTAACAACGAACCCGAACTCAAACCCGAACTTTTACTGAAATGTTTGGGTTCGGGTGCGGGGTCCAAAAATCCTAAAGTTCGGTACGAACCCGAACTGTAAAGTTCGGGTTCGATCAACCCTAGTCCTCACCTTTCCAGCATCCTCCCTTTCTCCAATCAACACAAACTCCCCATCCTGCTGATAAACCCTATTATATGACTGTTGCAGGCCATTCATCCCTATTACTGTACCTACTGTGTGGAATGGTGCACAAAATATTGCACTTCAAACATAATTGTCACATAACAGCTTCATGAGGAATCAGTCATGTCAAACTAATTTAATCAGTTTCTATGAGAAGGTAAGTTCTAGACTTGACCGCGGCGAATCAATTATGTTGTATATCTTGACTTCTCCAAAGCATTTGATACTGTGCCTCATAAAAAGTCAGTATATAAAATGAGAATGCTCGGACTGGGAGAAAACGTCTGTAAGTGGGTAAGTAACTGGCTCAATGATAGAAAACAGAGGGTGGTTATTAATGGTACACACTCAGATTGGGTCACTGTCACTAGCGGAGTACCTCAGGGGTCAGTACTGGGCCATATTATCTTCAATATATTTATTAATGATCTTGTAGAAGGCTTGCACAATAAAATATTTTTTGCAGATGACACTAAACTTTGTAAAGTAATTAACACGGAAGAGGACAGTATACTGCTACAGAGGGATCTGGATAGATTGGATGCTTGGGCAGAGAAGTGGCAGATGAGGTTTAACACTGACAAATGTAAGGTTATGCACATGGGAAGGAATAATGCAAGTCACCCGTACATACTAAATAGTAAAACTCTGGGTGACACTGACATGTAAAAGGATCTAGGAATTTTAGTGGACAGCAAACTAAGCTGAAAAAACCAGTGTCAGGCAACTGCTGCCAAGGCCAATAAGATAATGGGTTGCATCAGAAGGGGTATAGATGCCCGTGATGAGAACATAGTCCTTCCACTTTACAAATTACTAGTCAGACCACACATGGAGTACTGTGTACAGTTCTGGGCTCCTGTGAACAAGTCAGACATAGCAGAGCTGGAGAGGGTTCAGAGGAGGGCAACTAAAGTAATAACTGGAATGGGTGGACTACAGAAGCCAGAAAGATTATCAAAATTAGGGTTATTCACTTTAGAAATAAGACTACTGAGGGGTAGTGATGAGCGAGCATTAAAGTATTTGGGTGTTCGGCCCGAACACATCGCGATATTTGTGCACTCGGCTGAGCACCCGAGCATAATGGAAGTCAATGGGAGACAACCAGGCGACCCCTGCTCGGAAGAGGGGAGGGTGCCTGGTTCAATGGAAAAGGTCAGAAAGTGACAAACACCACCAAAATGGATCGGGAACAGCATGGGGACAATGTCTGGATGCATCTTGGACTCCCAGGTCACTGCAGGGAACCATTTTGTCCGCGTTGTACCCCACTTTTACAGACTGACCAAAATACGCACAAAACTGCCCCCCAAAAAAATCTATGTTACAGTAAAAATTGTTAGGAAACATTCTTTCCTGTATATTAAATTGTATATAAAGTGCAAGTGCTGCAAAAAATTACAAGCATAAAGCACTCCGAAACAGCCTGTATATCACATAAAGGAGGGCCTCATTCACATTGTGTTACAATTGTTCAGGTAGTAGGACTCCTACATTAATAAACCCTATGCACTAAGTGAAAGGGCTGTCAAAAATTACAATGAACCGGCACTACAATACACCCTTTGTTACACATAAAGGAGGGCATCATACACACCCTTGAAAAATTATCATTGATGGCTTGCTGGTGACCCTCAAACAGTAGGCGCAATCGCCTGCTGATCTGACCATCTAAAACATTATGGGCGGTGGCCTGCTGCCGATTTGGTGACTCTAGTAAACATGGGGTCGATGGCACGTCCCCGTGACGGCGACAATCCATTCGGATGTCTGGCCTATCAACTGTCCATGTAATGGCCAGCTCAAAACAATTGTAAACTAGGGGAAACGGGGAATCACTGTTTGATTCCGGAGAGGTAGCCTGACAAACGGCTACCATATCCAAAGAAGGCAAGCGGGGGGTGCTCAAATTTCTCCCGACTCTGGGAGGTATTGACAATAAATAACAATACAGGACTCTTAAGATGCCCTGTTATTGGAATTAGCAATAAAAAATTACAGGGAATGTCACTGCAGTATTTTGGATAAGGAAACGTTATACAGGAGAGGCCCTGCTGAAGCTTTGTTGACTCTAGATAACTTCTGCCTGATGGCACATCCACAATCTATTTTGAGATCTTACCTATCAACTTTCGAAGTTCTTTTATGCGCCTAACATGGTGACCATGGGTGAAGCTGAATCATTGTTCGATTTCAGAGAGGGTGCCTGAGAAACGAATATGGCTACCATTTCAAAGCAAAGCAGCATGAGTTGTGGGCCTGCTGTTGAGCTTACCCTGTAAAAGATTTTAGGTTTGGGCCTGCAGGTGATCTGACCCTGTAAAAGATTTTGGGTTTGGGCCTGCAGGAGAGCTGACCCTGTAAAAGATTTTAGATTTGGCTCTGCAGGTGAGATGACCCTTTTTAAGATTTGATTTTCGGTCTGCTGGTGAGCTGCGGTGGAACCGACAAACCCAACTTCATTTTGATAGCTGCATTATTCTGCAGGTGCCCAACATACAGCTCTAAAGATGCCTTTTTATTTATCTTTATAATCAATCTGTGGCCTTAGTCTTGTAAAAGATTTTGGGTTTTGGCCTGCAAGTATGCTGACCCTGAGAAAGATTTTCGGTTTGGGCCTTTACCATCTGAATCTTTATAATCAATCTGTGGCCTTAGTCTTTCTTCCAGACTCAGTAATTGTGCCACTATGTGTCCTCCTCATCCTGCCATCTCCACAGTATGTCACCTTGCCACTCATTTTCATCACCATGCTGCTGCTGATGCTGCCTAAAAGGCCTTAGGCTGATCACCAGGCCCACAATGTAAGTAATTTTTTACACCCACATTTGAAATAAGAAATACATTTTAGAATTTTTTTGGAAAAAAACACATTATTTCCTGTAGATTTACCTGTGTATGAAGTAAGAGGCACTCCTATACAACCTGTATATCACATAAAGGAAGGCCTCGTTCACATTGAGTTGCGGGCCTGCAGATGAGCTGACCCAGTGAAAGATTTTAGGTTTGGGCCTGGAGGTGAGCTGACCCTGCCGGAAGAGGGACATGAGGAGATCTTGTGCACTGATTCCCAAACTCCTCAGAATCCACAGTCAGAAGAAGATGAGGGTGGGGAATGGCAATTAGTGTTTGATGAGCTGGATGATGCGGGAGCGACACAGTTGTCAATAAGTGAGGGTCTTGTTTGGTCAACAACACAAGTCAGGCCTGTGGACACTGAGGCTTTCCTCAGCCTCAGGGCAGCGGTCTTCCATCGTTACTCAGTCCCCAGCTGCCACTATTTATCTTGGTGTGCCAGCCCTGCATTACACCATCAATTGTCTCCCGTAACATCACATGTGCCCTGACCAACGCAGTAATTATGAAGGTCCACTTAACAACTGACACATGGACAAGTGATTTTGGCCAGGGACGCTACATGTCCGTGGTGGCACACTGGGTGAACCTTGTGGAGGCCAGGAGCAAGTCGTACCCTGGGATGGCACAGGTGCTACCAACGCCAAGGATTGAGGGCCCACTTCCCATCAGGATATTCACAACCACCACCTACATTTGTTTAAGCAAACCCCCATTCTCCTACTCCTACTCCATTTCCACCTCAGAATTATCATCTTTCAGCCCCAGTCAGCCATCAGTCAGTAGCTGTAAGCAGTGTAGCACGGCAGTGGGGAGGCGGCAACAGGTCGTGCTGAAATTATTTTGCTTAGGTGAAAAACAGGAAACCGCCGCAGAGCTGTGACAGGGTATAAGGGACCAGACTGAGCTGTGGCTCTCGCCACTCAACCTACAACCAGGCATGGTTGCTGTGTCTGATAATGGCCGTAACTTTTTGGCAGCTTTTCAGCTCACACACATGGCAATCATACATCTTATATGTCCCACGCACAACAAACATTCCAAACGTATACATTAATATAAATAATGGGATGGCCTGTTAATTAACTTCAAAATAACCAAATAACCATAACATATTTTTAAACCCTAAACCATAAAAACAATAATTTTTTCAACCATAAACCATAAAAACAATACAATAAATAACAACAATAATACAAACAAAAACAATAATAATAATAGAACAAAATGTCATTGTGCTGGCAGCAGAGTACGTAGTTCCTTGGCCAACCAAGCAGGGTAGATTATGGGAAAAACACAGCAGTTCCAACAGAGGCAGGACAACACTCTCCAAGGCCTTGTACAGTTTTATGACACCCCGCCAGCACCCTCAACCTGATGCGCGGTAAAGGAGTTCATAGCAGACCGTGCCAGCATCCTCAGTGATCCCTCTGTGCCTTACAACTATTGGTTGTCCAAGCTGGACACGTGACACAAACTGGCACTTAAAATGCTGACAGGTCGACTCTTATAAAAATGAACAAGGCCTGGATTTGCCCTGACTTCTCTACTCCACCAGATGAAAGTAGCTGAACATAAAGGCAATTTAAATGTGGTGTTTTTAATGTACTGAATACACTGTATTCACATGCACCTCTGCCACCACAAAAAAGGTTATATGGTTAAATATTCCTTTTCTCGTTCTTCTTCTCATCATCCATCATATCAACATGCATTTTAGGCAGCCCTCGCTCAAAATGATTTGTAGGGTCAGCTCACCTGCAGGCCCTCACATATAATGTTTTAGAAGGTCAGCTCACCTGCAGGCCCTCACATATAATGTTTTAGAAGGTCAGCTCACCTGCAGGCCCTCACATATAATTATTTTTTGAGGGTCAGCTTAACTGCAGGCCTGCACATATAATGATTTGTAGGGTCAGCTCACCTGCAGGCCCTAACATCTAATGTTTTAGAGGGGGAGCTCAATCGTAAGGACCTCACATATAATGTTGTAGAGGGTCAGCTGACCGGAAGGGACTAGAAAATAATACTTTTTAAGGTTAGCTGACCGCAAGGCCTTTTTTAAATAATGTTTCTGAGTGTTAAAGCACCTGTAGGCCCTCTGCTACATTATTTTACTCAGTTTCATTGCGCACAGGACCTGGGCCTCTGCGTGCATCATCAGCAACACGGCCACTTACACGGGCCGTGCATGCCGCTTTATAATATCAAATGTAATATAAGCTTCAAAGTATGTCACACGTACAGTAGCGTAGGATTTGTAAGTGTATGTGCAAATAAAGAAAAATAGCTATTTAGGATGCGCACACATTACACTGGAGATGTAGCCCTGATAATGTCACAGACTAGCATACACCGTGTATGGATAAAGTAGAGTATATTTTATTGATATGGATCAAACGCACACACAGTAGATGTGGCACAAAATATTTAAATTAGCGCTGCAGACAATGTTTTCTGATGTAGTACAGTATTGGTCACAGAAAGACAAACACTATGAATAGGGTTGAGCAAACCCGAACTGTAAAGTTCGGGTTCGTACCGAACTTTAGGATTTTTGGACCCCGGACCCGAACCCGAATATTTCTGTAAAAGTTCGGGTTCGGTGTTCGACGATTTCTTGCCGTTTTTTGAAAGGCTGCAGAGCAGCCAATCAACAAGTGTTTGACTTTGTGCCCTTAGAAGCCATCACAGCCATGCCTACTAATGGCATGGCTGTGATTGGCCAGTGCAGCATGTGACCCAGCCTCTATATAAGCTGGAGTCACGTAGCGCTGCACGTCACTCTGCTGTGCTTAGTGTAGGGATAGGATGCTGCTGCTGTGAGGGAGAGATTAGGACAGAATCTTTAATCAGAACTCCAATTGAACTCAGCGATCTACATAGATTTTGTTGTGTAGGTGCAGTGCACAATGTTTTTACTCTGCCCTGAGCCGAGTGACAGAGAAATATAACTTTTATCCGTCTGTAAGATGTGCGGCGGCGGCCATTTTATGCAAGCTCAGTGCACCAGCACTGCATATGTGCTTTTGTGACATTCAAATCCAAGCTTGAAATACTGCAATAATTTTCAGACTTTGAAAAAACACCCATTTTTGGCAATACCCTCTATCTGGGGCCTCTGCCGCATTAGTCAGTGAGCAATTTAAGCTACAAATACAGCTATAATTTTTGGGGTTTTAAAAAACACCCTTTTTGGGCAAAATATGCAATATCACAGCCTTTGCTGCATCTGCACGTGTGAAATTCAAGTGTTATATACTGCTGTCATATTCTGTTAGTAAAAAAACATCCTTTTTGGGCAAAATTATTTATTATTGCATCTGTTATTGTAAAAAACAAGCTTGAAATACTTCAATAATTTTCTGTCTTTGAAAAAACACCCATTTATGTCAATATCCTCCATCTGGGGCCTCTGCCGCATTAGTCAGTGTGCAATTTAAGCTAGAAATACAGCTATAATTTTCTGGGTTTTAAAAAACACCCTTTTTGGGCGATGAGGTCCTCGACCCCACAAGTTATCAAGGTCATTTGAGTGACCTGTCTAGTTTGGGGGAAGAGGCGGTGGTCGCACAGAGCCATCAGCACAGCAGAAGAAGGAGCATGGTGCAAAAGCGGAGCGGCCATCCCCTAAACAGTACTCCTCCTACTGCCACCGCAGCAAGGGACCAAGCACACCAAATCCAGCTCCAAGGAGTTCCCTGGCGTGGCAGTTCTTCAGACAATGTGCTGACAACAAGACACGAGTGGTTTGCACGCTGTGCAATCAGAGCCTGAAGCGAGGCATAAACATTCTCAACCTGAGCACAACCTGCATGACCAGGCATCTAAGTGCAAAGCACGAGCTGCAGTAGAGTAGACACCTCAAAAACAAAGAAAGGTCTCTGGCTTCTCCTGCTTGCTCTTCTGCTGCAGTCTCGGCCTCTTCATCCACCTCTGGAGTGACAGTGGCACCTGCCACCCCGCAAACAGAGGGTCTGCAAGCATCGCCACCACCTGGGTCACCAAGCATCTCCACAATGTCCAATGGAAGCGTTCAGCTCTCCATCTCCCAAACACTGGAGCGGAAGAGGAATTACCCCCCTACCCACCCGCGATCCCTTGCCCTGAATGCCAGTTTTTCAAAATTACTGGCCTTTGAAATGCTGTCATTCCGTCTGGTGGAGACAGAGAGCTTTAAAAGGTGGCTGTCCCACAGTACGTCGTGCCCAGCCGCCACTACTTTTCCAGGCTTGCCATCCCTTCCCTTCACAACCAAGTAGGGGACAAAATCAGGTGTGCACTGCTCAACGCCATCTGTGGCAAGGTGCACCTCACTACGGATACGTGGACCAGTAAGCACGGTCAGGGGTGTTATTTCTCCCTAAAAGCACACTGGGTAAATGCAGTGGCGGCTGGGCCTGAGGCGGATACTGTAGCAGTTTGTCGCATGTCCTTCCACCACAGAGGATTGCAGGGCGCTTCAGTTTGCCTCCTGTTGCTTCCTCCTCCTACTCCGCTTCCTCATCCTCTACCGGCTCCTCATACGGTCAGCGTAAAACCTACACCACCAACTTCAGCACAGCCAGGGATAAAACGACAGCAGGCAGTTTTAAAACTTATCTGTTTGGGGGACAAACCCCACACCGCGCAGGAGCTGTGGACGGGCCTTGACCGATGAGTGGTTGGTGCCAGTAAGCCTCAAGCCCGGCCTGGTGGTGTTCGATAATGGGCGAAATCTCGTAGCAGCTCTTGGACTAGCCGGTTTTACGCACATCTCTTGCCTGGCGCATGTGCTGAATTTGGAGGTGCAGAGATTCCTTAAAAATTAACCCGATGTCAGAGCTGCTGCATAAAGTGCGGGCCGTCTATGCGTGCTTTTGGCGTTCTCACCCTGCTGCTGCTCGCCTGTCAGAGCTGCAGCGTAACTTCGGCCTTCCCGCTGACCGCGTCATATGAGACGTGCCCACAAGGTGGAACTCCACCTTGCACATGCTGGTCAGACTGTGCGAGCAGCAGCAGGATAGAGTTTCAGCTGCAGCACGCACGGGTGAGTCGCTCGGCGGAACAGCACCACTTCACCACCAATGACTGGGCCTCCATGCGAGACCTGTGTTCCTTGTTGCTCTGTTTCGAGTACTCCACCAACATGGCCAGTGCCGATAACGCTGTTCTCAGCGTAACTATCCCACTTCTATGCCTCCTTTAAAAAACTATGCTGGCGATGATGGAAGAGGATGTGGCACAGGAGGAAGAGGGATCATTTCGTAGGGTTTCTAGCCAGTCATTCACAAGTGGCTCCGAGGGTGGGTTCCTGCACCCACAAACGCCAGATACACAATTGTCCAGCCAGGGCACAGTTCTGGAGGATGACAAGGTGGAGGATGAGGAGGAGGAGATGGAGAAGGAGGAACTATGTTCACAGCAGGGTGGCACCCAGACCAGCTCATGGCCATCACTGGTGTGTGGCTGGGGTATACAAAGGACACAGACGATACACCTCCCACAGAGAACAGCTTTTCGTTGCCTCTGGGCAGCCTGGCACACATGAGTGATTACATGCTGCAGTTTCTCCACAACGACCGCTGAGTTGCCTACATTCTAACTTGTGCTGATTACTGGGTGGCCACGCTGCTGGATCCCCGTTACAAAGACAACGTACCGTCCTTAATTCCGTCACTGGAGCGTGATAGTACGATGCGCGAGTACAAGCATACGCTGGTAGACGCGCTGCTGGTGGCATTCCCACCTGACAGTGGGGGCACAGTGGAAGCACAAGGCGAAGATAGAGGACGAGGAAGAGGTCGCCAATGCAGCTGGGGCACCGCCAGCACCTCAGAAGGCAGGGTTAGCATGGAAAAGCTTTGTCAGCACACCACAACAACCAGCACCACCAGCTGATATGGAACGTCTTAGCAGGAGGCAGCATTTCACCAACATGGTGGAGCAGTATGTGTGCACACACCTACACGTACTGAATGAAGGGTCTGCCCCCTTCAATTTCTGGGTCTAAAAATTAGGCACATGGCCTGAGCTTGCCTTTTACGCCTTGGAGGTGCTGGCCTGCCCTGCAGCCAGTGTATTATCTGAACGTGTGTTTAGCATGGCAGGGGGCGTCATCACAGACAAGCGCAGCCGCCTGTCCACAGCCAATGTGGACAAGCTCACGATCATTAAAATGAACCAGGCATGGATCCCACAGGACTTGTCCGTACCTGCCATTGTTATACTGCAGCGCAATTGCTCATTCTTGTATTTTGGAGTGTACCATAATAAAAAAATATATATTTAAACCAAACACCAGTGTTGGCAACCTCGTCCTCCACCACCGCCGATTCCACCTACACCGCTAGAGCCACCGCCTTCTCAAACTCATACTCCATATGGAACTCCACCTCATAAATCAAATTTTTATTTTTTTATTTGTACGTATTTTATTTTATGTTATTTCACTACTTTGTCAGTTACATTTTCTGATGAAATTCAGCAATTTTTGGGTGTTTATGTACCCCTCTTCTACCTAGTTGACAGCTTAATAAATTTCAATAATTTTTATTTTACATTTTCGGGTGACAATAGACCCCTGCTCTACCAAGTAGACAGGTTAATACATTTTTGTAATTTTTCTGTTACATTCTTGGGTTGACATTATACAATTTTAGACGTGTGTAAACCCTAGCTCTGCATACATGACAGGGAAATAAAATTTCTGAAATTCTTCTTTAATTGATGCGCTCCACCTCCTTTGATTCAATGCTTAAACTTTAACAAGTTGTACCACATTTGCGCTTCAATAATTTGTCCCACGTTTCCGCTTTACTCTTTTGGCCAACATTTGCGCTTCAATACTTTGTCCCACATTTCCGCTTTACTCTTTTGGCCCACATTTGGGCTTCTGTAATTTGTCCCACATTTGCTCCTCAATAACTCTTCCCATTTTTCTGCTCGATACCAATTTTTTAAAATAAATTTATCTCCCTTAAATTTGGTCTCTTTTTCTCACGCTCCCTCTCCGGCGTGGAACTCTGATTCGCCGATAACCATGATCAATATGGTAGGCTCAGAAAAGAAGATCGAAAGTTGATAGAGAAGATATCCAAATGGATGGTGGATGTCACTGGGGCACCTCTACATAAAGTTGTGTTCAAAATTATTCAACCCCCACTGAAATTGAGTGTTTTGGCCAGTTTGACATTGATTTTGATCATTTCAGTCATCTTGTTTACAATTAAATCAAAGAGGCACTTGTAAGTCAGACAAATATAACATAACATTTATAATGAAATAACCATAAATGTCTTTTCTGTGCTCAATCATTATCAGTTTTATTCAACCCCCAAGTGACATTCAATCTTAGTACTTAGTACAACATCCTTTTCCAGTTCTAACAGCTTTTAAACGTGAAGCATAGCTTGACACAAGTGTCTTGCAGCGATCTATGGGTATCTTCGCCCATTCTTCATGGGCAAAAGCCTCCAGTTCAGTCACATTCTTAGGCTTGCGCACTGCAACTGCTTTCTTTAAGTCCCACCAGAGGTTCTCAATCAGATTTAAGTCTGGTGACTGCGATGGCCACTTCAAAATGTTCCAGCCTTTAATCTGCAACCATGCTCTAGTGGACTTGGAGGAATGCTTGGGATCATTGTCCTGTTGAAAGGTCCAACGTCTCCCAAGCCTCAGGTTTGTGACGGACTGCATCACATTTTCATCCAATATCTCCTAGTACTGAAGAGAATTCATGGTACCTTGCACACGCTGAAGCTTTCCTGTACCTGTAGAAGCAAAACAGCCCCATAGCGTTGATCCATGGGCCCAAACAGTTCTAGTTTTGTTTCATCAGTCCACAGAACACTATCCCAAAACTTTTGTGGTTTGTCCACATGACTTTTGGCATACTGCAGTCGACTCTTCTTATTCTTTGGAGACAGCAAGGGGGTGCGCCTGGGAGTTCTGGCATGGAGGCCTTCATTACGCAGTGTGCGCCTTATTGTCTGAGCTGAAACTTCAGTACCCACATCTGACAAATCTTTTTTCAGTTCCTCAGCAGTCACACGGGGACTTTTCTCCACTTTGCGCTTCAGGTAGCGCACAGCAGTCGAAGTCAGCATCTTCTTTCTGCCACGACCAGGTAGCATTTCAACAGTGCCCTTTGCCTTGAATTTGCGAATGATGCTTCCTATGGTGTCTCTTGGTATGTTTAACATCTTTGCAATCTTCTTATAGCCATTGCCCTTCCTGTGAAGAGAAATCACCTCTTCTCTTGTCTTCCTGGACCATTCTCTTGACTTCACCATGTTTGTAAACACACCAGTAAATGTCTAGAAGGAGCTGAGTATCACAGTCCTTTTAAATCTGCCTAATTGGTGCTTATTATGCTTGATTGCTGCTCCTTGACATCCACAGGTGTTTTCAATACCTGATCGAAAACACTTGAATAAACCTCTGTTCTTAAGAGTGGTAGTCTTTAAGGGGTTGAATAATTGTGTCAATGAAGAAATCACCCAAAAAATTTAATTCTGTATTACAAAAACAATTGATGTCATTTTAGTTGCATTTGGTTCTTTAAAAAGTCCTTGTAAGATTTCATTCTGAACACAATTACAAATGTACACTAAATTCCCTAAAACCAGTTACAGCATTGGGGGTTGAATAATTTTGAACACAACTGTAGGTGACAGGAACATAAATTTTAAAAAATCGTCAATTACATTGTCAGGTGACATTTTTCAAATTTTGCCGGATAGAAACCCCTGCTCTGCATAGTTCACAAGGAATAAAATGTAATAAATTCTTCATTAATTAATGCACGCCACATCCTTTCATTCAATGCTTAAACTTTTAAAAGTTGTCCCACTTTTACGTTGTCCCACTTTTGTTTTGTTGTGGGTTTGAGCAGAATCCCACCTCCTCCCAGGTGTTATTCTTTAGGTAATTGGTGAGGCTATTTATTCCTCTCTCTCCCTAAAGCCTTTGCGGGTTATAGTTCTGCCTTGTGTGAGCTCTGAAGTTTGGTGGATCGTCTGCTCCAGCTCATCTCTAGATAAGTCCTTTTCCGTTTTTCCTTATATGTCTGTTTTGACTAGGCCTCTAGGGAGACTCTAGCTCCTTCGGTTGGTTGAAGGAGCTGGGTGTCTCTTTCCCTCTTCCTTACAGATGAGGGTTTGGTTCAATGTGTTTTAGTCTTAGTGTAACGGTCGCGTACACACACACACAGGGGGAAGGGAAGTGACCACTGCGCTCCACCCTTACCCCTGGCCCTGCCTACTTGCCTCGCGAGTCCTAATGACAGGGGACAACTGGACGGCAATCCCTAACTTGGAGTAAGTGCAGGGATGACAGACAGACAAACAACAGGACGTGAACGGACCGAGTCAATACCAGGAAAGCTGCAAAGTACAAATGGAGCAAGCAGAGAATTGTCAGGAGAAGCCGGGGTCATAAATACCAGGAGAGCAGAGAAGTACAAGAGGAGTCCTAAGAGAGTAGTCAGGTGGGAGCCGAGGTCACAATACCAGGACGAATGCGCAGTACAGGAGGATCAGGCAAAAGGATGGTCAAGGAACAGGATTAGGTAAGTATTCAGCAGTCCAACAAATACCAGGAACCTAGAAATTAACAGGCAACCTGTAGCCAGCAGGCTGCCTGTATTTATAGTGGGGAGTGAGGGTCATGTGACGTGGCCAGCGTCACATGACCGATAGACCAACCAGTCGAGCACCGAGTGATCAGCTCGGCGCTCAAGGCAGACTTAGGAGCAAGGAGCCACCCAGCTAGTAAAGCCGCCCTGGGAATGAGGTCAAACACAGAACCTCATTCCAAAAGCTAAGCAACAGTTCTGCGGGCAATGGGGGACCAAGTGCACCTTCGGAACCCCGTGACACTTAGTTACGTGGGCATGTGCATGTCTACCACTGAGATATGCACATGGAAATAGCAGCTTAGGGAAAGTGTTTTAAGGGATTGCTAGGAGGTAACCCCTTTGTTCCCTAGCTTTTGGGGCATAGTCAGTTGTTTTGTTTGCTTTGCTGTGTTCTGTTTCCTTCCCTTATCTTACCTACCGTGACAGTATTCTAATGCACCCCATCCACCACTAAAAAGGGTATATGGTTCAATCTCCCTTTTCTCATCTTCCTCCTCCTCCTCCTCCATCATATCAACATGCTTATTAGGCTGCCCTCGCTCCTAATGTTTTAGAGGGTCGGCTCAGCAGCGGTCCCTCACTCATAATGTTTTAGAGGGTCACCAGCAGGCCCTCACCCATAATGTTTTTTAGGGTCAGCAGCAGGCCCTCAACCATAATGTTTTAGATGGTCAGCTCGGCAACAGGCCCTCACCCACAAGATTTTTTAGATGGTCAGCTCGGCAGTAGAGTTGAGCGGACACCTGGATGTTCGGGTTCCGCAGGTTCGGCCGAACTTGAAAAAAAAAATTCGGGTTCGGTACCCGGACTTGACCCGAACTTGACCCAGAACACGAACCCCATTGATGTCAATGGGGACCCGGACTTTTGGCCACTAAAATGGCTCTAAAATAGTCCTGGAAAGGGCTACATGGCTGGAAAAGGCATCAAAATGTGCTTAAGAGCATGGCAATTGTTCTGCAAACAAATGTGGATAGAGAAATGACTTAAAACAACATAAAATACAGGAAAATAAAAAATAAAAATCTGGATCTAGGAGTAGGAGGTTGAGGAGGCGGTGGATGGGTGGATGTGGTGGTGTAGGTTGACGTGGCGGTGTAGGTGGAAGCGGTGATGAAGGAGGAATAGGTAGCCAACACTGATTTGTGTTATTTTTTATTTTTAAATTGGGGTATCCCCCAAAATATTGGGACATATAACAAAATAAAACAAACAATAAGTGCACTTGAGTACAAGAATGGATGGTTGAGGCTGGTATAAATGTCTATTCTGCACAAGGTACGGACAGGATCCATGCCTGGTTCATTTTAATAAACGTAAGCTTGTCCACATTGGCTGTGGCCTGTGATAATGCTCTCTGCCGTGCTAAACACACGTTCACACTATACACTGGCTGCAGGGCAGGTCAGCACCTCCAAGGCTGACAAACCTTTTCCACATTTGGGCCATGCTAACCCTGCCTTCTCAGGTGCTGGCGGTGCCCCAGTTGCTTTGGCGACCTCTTCCTCCTCCTCTGCCTTCGCCTTGTGCTTCCACTGTGCCCCCGCTGTCAGGTGGGAATGCCATCAGCAGCATGCGCTTGTAGTCGCGCATCTTACGATCAGTAACAGATGTTTTCACTAAATTTAGTTCCCTGTCAGCAATGCAGAGCAGGGGTTCATTCATGGCAAAAGGGGGTTAATGTCACCCAGCAATAGAACAGAGGATTTTGAGAGATTTAGGCCCATGTCACCCAGGCACAGCAGGGGTTCATTCACGGCAAAAGGGGGTTCATGTCACCCAGCAATAGAACAGAGGATTTTGAGAGATTTAGGCCCCTGTCACCCAGGCACAGCAGGGGTTCATTCACGACAAAAGGGGGTTCATGTCACCCAGCAATAGAACAGAGGATTTTGAGAGATTTAGGCCCCTGTCACCCAGGCACAGCAGGGGTTCATTCACGGCAAAAGGGGGTTCATGTCACCCAGCAATAGAACAGACGATTTTGAGAGATTTAGGCCCCTGTCACCCAGGCACAGCAGGGGTTTGTATATGCCAAAAATGGTAAAATGTCTACCAACAATTGAAAATAAGAATTTTTTCAATTTAGGCAAATTGGCACTTTTTTGCATTAAAATGGCTCTAAAATAGTCCTTGAAAAGGCTAGAGGGATGTAAAAGGCAGTAAAATGTGCTTAAGAGCATGGCAACTGCTCTGCAAACAAATGTGGATAGGGAAATAACTTAAAATGAAATAAAATAACTAAAAATTACAAATTATTAACCTGCAACTCAGAGAAGGAGGTGGTATGGAGTCAGAGGTTGAGGGGCGGTGAATGTGGTGTTGTAGGTTGAGGCAGCAATGGAGGAGGAACAGGTAGCCAACTTTTTTTTAATTATTTTTTATTGGGGTGGGTAGCCCCCAAAATATTGGGACAAAAAAAAGAAAAGAAAACAAAGAATCATTGCACTTGACTTGAGTACAAGAATGTATGTTTGATGGTGGTATAAATGTCCATTCTGCACAAGGTACAGACAAGTCTTGTGGGATCCAAGCCTGGTTCATTTTAATGAACGTGAGCCTGTCCACGTTGGCTGTGGACAGGCGGCTGAGTCTGTCTGTAATGACGCCTCCTGCCGTGCTAAATACACGTTCAGGACAGGCCAGCACCTCCAAGGCATACAGGGCAAGCTCTGGCCATGTGGACAATTTGGAGACCCAGAAGTTGAATGGGGCAGAACCATCAGTCAGTACGTGTAGGCATGTGCACAGGTACTAATTCACCATGTTGTTCAAATGCTGCCTCCTGTTAAGAATGATGCCCTGCGATCCTTGGCGGCGGAAGGACGTGCGCCAAACAGCTCTCCGCCTGGGGCTCAGCCGCCACTACATTTACCCAGTGTACAGTTAGGGAGATATAGCGTCCCTGGCTGTGCTTACGGGTCCACGCATCTGTGGTTAGGTGGACCTTGCCACAGATGGTGTTGCGCAGTGCACACTTGATTTTATCCGATACTTGGTTGTGCAGGGAGGGCACGGCTCTCCTGGAGAAGTAGTGGCGGCTGGGAACGACGTACTGTGGGACAGCAAGCGACATGAGCTGTTTGAAGCTGTCCGTCTCCACCAGCCTGAATGACAGCATTTCAAAGGCCAGTAGTTTAGAAATGCTGGCATTCAGAGCCATTGATCGAGGGTAACTAGGTGGAATTTACGCTTTCTATCAAAGGTTTGTGAGATGGAGAGCTGAACGCTTCCGTGTGACATGGTGGAGATGCTTGGTGACGGATGTGGTGTTGTTGGTGGCACATCCTCTGTTTGCTGGGCGGCAGATGCCAGCGTTCCTCCAGAGGCGGAGGAAGAGGCCGATGCAACAGCAGAAGAGGGAGCAGGAGGGGCCTGAGCCCTTTGTTGGGTTTTAAAGGTGCTTACTCCACTGCAGCCCGTGTCTCGCATGTAGATGCCTGGTCATGCAGGTTGTACTAAGGTTCAGAACATTAATGCCTCGTTACAGGCTCTGATGGCACAGCGTGCAAACCACTTGGGTCTTGTCGTCAGCACATTGTGTGAAGAAGTGCCATGCCAGGGAACTCCTTGATGCTGCCTTTGGTGTGCTCGGTCCCTGATGGCGGTGGTCAGTAGCAGGCGAACTGTTTTGGCGACGGCTGCTCTGCTTTTGCACCCTGCTCCCGCTTTTGCTACGCTGTTGGCTAGGTCTCACCACTGCCCATTCCTCCGAACTCTGAAAGTCAGTGGCACAACCTTCATTTCATGTGGGGTCTAGGACCTCATCGTCCCCTGCATCATCTTCCACCCAGTCTTTTCCCCTGACGTCCTTTTCGGTCTGCACACTGCAGAAAGACGCAACAGTTGGCACCTGTGTTTCATCATCATCAGAGACGTGCTGAGGTGGTATTCCCATGTCCACATCAGGAAACATAAGTGGTTGTGCGTCAGTGCATTCTATGTCTTCCACCCATGGGGAAGGGCTAGGTGGATGCCTTTGGGAAACCCTGCCAGCAGAGTTTTCAAACAGCATAAGAGACTGCTGCAAGACTTGAGGCTCAGACAGGTTCACCGATATGCACGGGGGTGATGTGACAGACTGATGGGCATGGGTTTCAGGTGCCACCTGTGCACTTTCTGCAGAAGACTGGGTGGGAGCTAATGTGAACGTGCTGGATCCACTGTCGGCCACCCAATTGACTAGCGCCTGTACTTGCTCAGGTCTTACCATCCTTAGAACGGCATTAGGCCCGACCAAATATCGCTGTAGATTCTGGCGGCTACTGGGACCTGAGGTAGTAGGTTCAGTAGGACATGTAGCTGTGGCAAAACGGCCACGTCCTCTCCCTGCACCAGAGGCTCCACCAACACGACCACCACGACCATGACCGCGTCCCTTATTAGATGTTTGACTCATAGTTAGCGTTCACAAAGCAAAGTAAAAATTGGTTAAGTATGTTAAAAATAATTAACCGCCAATATAAACCCTGATGTAGGGTATTGCACTAAAAAACTTTTTTTAAACTCTATATGACAGCGGTATTTGTGGCCTAAATGTGACAGTCACCGATGCACGTGTAATCAAAGATGACCAGTATATGAACAAATGTTTTTTTTTAACCGCAGTAACCAAATGGCCGTATTTTTGGCCTAAATGTGACTGTAATCAATGCATGTTTAATCAAAGATGACCAGTATATGAACAAACAGTTATTTTAAACCGCAGTAACCTAATGGCTGTATCTGTGGCCTAAATTTGACTGTCACCTATGCACGTGTAATCAAAGATGACCAGTGTATGAACAAACAATTTTTTTAAACCGCAGTAACCAAATGGCTGTATTTGTGGCCTAAATGTGACTGTAATCAATGCACGTTTAATCAAAAATGACCAGTATATGAACAAACGTTTTTTTTAAACCACAGTAACCAAATGGTCGTATTTGTGGCCTAAATGTGACTGCAATCAATGCACGTTTAATAAAAAATGACCAGTAAATGAACAAACGTTTTTTTTAAACCGCAGTAATCAAATGGCCGTATTTGTGGCCTAAATGTGACTGTCACCTATGCACGTGTAATCAAAGATGACCAGTATATGAACAAGCGTTTTTTTTAAACCGCAGTAACTAAATGGCAGTATTTGTGGCCTAAATGTGACTGTCACCTATGCACGTTTAATCAAAGATGACCAGTATATGAACAAACGTTTTTTTTTAAACCGCAGTAACCAAATGGCCGTATTTGTGGCCTAAATGTGACTGTAATCAATGCACGTTTAATAAAAAATGACCAGTATATGAACAAACTTTTTTTTTAAACCGCAGTAACCAAATGGCTGTATTTGTGGCCTAAATGTGACTGTCACCTATGCACGTGTAATCAAAGATGACCAGTATATGAACAAACAGTCTTTTTTAACCGCAGTAACCTAATGACCGTATTTGTGGCCTAAATGTGGCTGTCACCTATGCACGTTTAATCAAAGATGACCAGTATATGAACAAAAAGTTTTTTTAAGCACATTCAGCAAAAAAGCTGTATTTCTGGACTAGCAGACATGCAAATAGTTAGTGCTGGTGCACTATCGTTGCATAAAATTGCTGCCGATTAGGTATTGATAGTGACAAACTGAAGTTAAAAAAAGTTCGTTTTCAGCAGAAGCTGGCTCAGTGCAGGCTTAAAAAAATTGTGCACTGCACCCACAAAATACATTGGATTTAGATCGCTTAGTAAAAAGGCAGTTCTTCTTATTTCTCCCTGATCTCTCCCTGACAGCAGCTGCAGCCTCTCCCTACACTAATTAGAGCAGAGTGACGGGCGGCGCTACGTGACTCCAGCTTAAATAGAGGCTGGGTCACATGCTGCAGTTGGCCAATCACAGCCATGCCAATAGTAGGCATGGCTGTGATGGCTTCTAAGGGCACACAGTTAAATGCTTGTTGATTGGCTGCTGTGCAGTCTTTCAAAAAGCGCCAAGAAAGCGCCGAACACCGAACCCAAACCCAAACTTTTACGTAAATGTTCGGGTCTGGGTCCCGAAAAAGCTAAAGTTCGGTACGAACCCGAACTTTACAGTCCGGGTTCCTTCAACTCTACTTGGCAGCAGTCCCTCACACACACAAAATTTTTTAGATGGTCAGCTCGGCAGCAGGCCCTTGCCCACAAAATTTTTTAGATGGTCAGCTTGGCAGCAGGCCCTCGCCCACCAATTTTTTTAGATGTCAGCTCGGCAGCAGGCCCTCGCCAATAATGTTTTAGATGGTCAGCTTGGCAGCAGGCCCTCGCCAATAATGTTTTAGATGGTGAGTTCAGCAGCAGGACCTCGCCCATAATTTTTTCCATGGTCAGATCAGCAGCAGGCCCTCTCCCCTAATGTTTTAGATGGTCAGCTCAGCAGCAAGCCCTCGCCCATAATGTTTTAGATGGTCAGATCAGCAGCAGGCACTCACCCGTAATGTTTTAGAGAGTCAGCTCAGCAGCAGACCCTTACCCCTAATGATTTAGATGGTCAGCTCAGCAACAGACCCTCACCCCTAATGTTTTAGATGATCAGCTCAACAACAGACCCTCACCCCTAATGATTTAGATGGTAGGATCAGCAGCAGGCCCTTGCCCCTAATGTTTTAAAGGGTCACCAGCAGGCCCTTGCTCCTAATGTTTTTGAGGGTGACCAGCAGGCCATCAATCATAATTTTTCAAGGGTGTGTATGATGCCCTCCTTTATGTGTAATAAAGGGTGTACTGAAGTGCCGGTTCCTTGTAATTTTTGGCAGCCCTTTCACTTAGTGCATAGGCTTTATGAGTGTAGGAGTCCCACTACCTGAACAATTGTACCACAATGTGAATTAGGCCCTCCTTTATGTGATATACAGGTTGTATCGAAATGCATCTTCCTTGTAATTTTTGGCAGCACTTGCACTTTATATACAAGTAAATATACAGGAAAGAATGTTTCCTAACAATTTTTCCTCTAAAATCGATTTTATCTTCTGTTTGGTGCATATTATTGTGAGTCTGTAAAAGTGGCGTACTACTCGGACAACATCGTTCCCAGCTGCAACCTGGAAATCCAAGATGCATCCAGACATCCACCCCATGCTGTTCACGAACAATTTCAGTGGTGTTTCCATCAATTTTTGACCTTTTCCCATGAGCCAGACAACCTCCCCTCTTCAGAGCAAGGGGTGCCTGGTTTAATAATTAGTTTCTCCTATTGACTTCCATTGTGCTCATGTGCTCTAGCATTCCAAGGTGTTCTACTCAAGCACCCGAGAACTTTAGTGCTTGACCAACACTACTCTATACGCTTACACCAGAAATAACTGCAACAGTGCAGTGCTTATACATTTGTAGTTTTTTACTGAAAAACACCCCTATATGCTTTCAACAGAAATAACTGCTACAGTGCAGTGCGTATATATTTGTATTTTTTTACTGAAATAAGCCCATATACGCTTTCCCCTGAAATAACTGCAACAGTGCAGTATGTATATATATTTCTTGATATACTGAAATACGCCCCTATACGCTTTTTCTAGAAATAACTGCAAGAGTGCAGTGGGTATATATTTTTCCTATTTACTGAAATACGCCCCTATATGCTTTCAACAGAATTAACTGCAGAAGTGAAATGCGTATATATTTTTCTTGTAGTACTGAATAAGATACTAAGATATAAGCCTCTAAAGGCTTTCCAACATAACACTTGGAGCCCAATAACAAAAAGCTGGAATGACAGAGCTGTCTAATGACTATTTGGATCCCCAAATAATCATTCCCTGCACTTGTAAATGACTTTCCTATTAACCTCCTCAGGACCGCCATACGCAGGATTGCGTCTTTGCGGCGGCCCTGCTCTTCTGGGTGGACGCGCCGGCGCGTCCTCTCGCGAGACGCGAGATTTCCTGTGAACGCGCGCACACAGGCGCGCGCGTTCACAGGAACGGAAGGTAAGAGAGTGGATCTCCAGCCTGCCAGCGGCGATCGTTCGCTGGCAGGCTGGAGATGTGTTTTTTTTAACCCCTAACAGGTATATTAGACGCTGTTTTGATAACAGCGTCTAATATACCTGCTACCTGGTCCTCTGGTGGTCCCCTTTGTTTGGATCGACCACCAGAGGACACAGGTAGCTCAGTAAATATGTTGCACCAAGCACCACTACACTACACCCCCCCCCCTGTCACTTATTAACCCCTTATTCACCCTTGATCACCCCTGATCACCCCATATAGACTCCCTGATCACCCCCTGTCATTGATTACACCCCTGTCATTGATCAACCCCCTGTAAAGCTCCATTCAGATGTCCGCATGATTTTTACGGATCCACTGATAGATGGATCGGATCCGCAAAACGCATACGGACGTCTGAATGAAGCCTTACAGGGGCGTGATCAATGACTGTGGTGATCACCCCATATAGACTCCCTGATCACCCCCCTGTCATTGATTACACCCCTGTCATTGATCAACCCCCTGTAAAGCTTCATTCAGATGTCCGCATGATTTTTACGGATCCACTGATAAATGGATCGGATCCGCAAAACGCATACGGACGTCTGAATGAAGCCTTACAGGGGCGTGATCAATGACTGTGGTTATCACCCCATATAGACTCCCTGATGACCCCCCTGTCATTGATTACACCCCTGTCATTGATCAACCCCCTGTAAAGCTCCATTCAGATGTCCGCATGATTTTTACGGATCCACTGATAAATGGATCGGATCCGCAAAACGCATACGGGCGTCTGAATGAAGCCTTACAGGGGCGTGATCAATGACTGTGGTGATCACCCCATATAGACTCCCTGATCACCCCCCTGTCATTGATTACACCCCTGTCATTGATCAACCCCCTGTAAAGCTCCATTCAGATGTCCGCATGATTTTTACGGATCCACTGATAAATGGATCGGATCCGCAAAACGCATACGGGCGTCTGAATGAAGCCTTACAGGGGCGAGATCAATGACTGTGGTGATCACCCCATATAGACTCCCTGATCACCCCCCTGTCATTGATTACACCCCTGTCATTGATCAACCCCCTGTAAAGCTCCATTCAGATGTCCGCATGATTTTTACGGATCCACTGATAAATGGATCGGATCCGCAAAACGCATACGGACATCTGAATGAAGCCTTACAGGGGCGTGATCAAAGACTGTGGTTATCACCCCATATAGACTCCCTGATCACCCCCCTGTCATTGATTACACCCCTGTCATTGATCAACCCCCTGTAAAGCTCCATTCAGATGTTCGCATGATTTTTACGGATCCACTGATAGATGGATCGGATCCGCAAAACACATACAGGCGTCTCCCTGGAGCCTTCCAGGGGGGGTGATCACCCCATATAGACTCCCTGATCATCCCCCTGTCATTGATCACCCCCTCCTGTCATTGATCACCCCCCCCCCCTGTCATGCTGCATTCAGATGTCCGTATGATTTTTACGGATCCACGGATACATGGATCGGATCCGCAAAACACATACGGACATCTGAATGGAGCCTTACAGGGGGGTGATCAATGACAGGGGGGTGATCACCCCATATAGACTCTCTGATCACCCCCCTGTCATTGATCACCCCCCTGTCATTGATCACCCCTCTGTAAGGCTCCATTCAGACATTTTTTTGGCCCAAGTTAGCGGAAATTATTATTTTTTTCTTACAAAGTCTCATATTCCACTAACTTGTGTCAAAAAATAAAATCTCACATGAACTCACCATACCCCTCACGGAATCCAAATGCGTAAAATTTTTTAGACATTTATATTCCAGACTTCTTCTCACGCTTTAGAGCCCCTAGAATGCCAGGGCAGTATAAATACCCCACATGTGACCCCATTTCGGAAAGAAGACACCCCAAGGTATTCCGTGAGGGGCATATTGAGTCCATGAAAGATTGAAATTTTTGTCCCAAGTTAGCGGAAAGGGAGACTTTGTGAGAAAAAAAAAAAAAATCAATTTCTGCTAACTTGTGCCAAAAAAATAAAAAATTCTATGAACTCGTCATGCCCCTCATTGAATACCTTGGGGTGTCTTCTTTCCAAAATGGGGTCACATGTGGGGTATTTATACTGCCCTGGCATTCTAGGGGTCCTAAAGCGTGAGAAGAAGTCTGGGATCCAAATGTCTAAAAATGCCCTCATAAAATGAATGTGGGCCCCTTTGCGCATCTAGGCTGCAAAAAAGTGTCACACATGTGGTATCAACGTACTCAGGAGAAGTTGGGGAATGTGTTTTGGGGTGTCATTTTACATATACCCATGCTGGGTGAGATAAATATCTTGGTCAAATGCCAACTTTGTATAAAAAAATGGGAAAAGTTGTCTTTTGCCGAGATATTTCTTTCACCCAGCATGGGTATATGTAAAAAGACACCCCAAAACACATTGCCCAACTTCTCCCGAGTACGGCGATACCACATGTGTGACACTTTTTTGCAGCCTAGGTGGGCAAAGGGGCCCACATTCCAAAGAGCACCTTTCAGATTTCACTGGTCATTTTTTACAGAATTTGATTTCAAACTCCTTACCACACATTTGGGCCCCTAGAATGCCAGGGCAGTATAACTACCCCACAAGTGACCCCATTTTGGAAAGAAGACACCCCAAGGTATTTCTTGATGGGCATAGTGAGTTCATAGAACTTTTTATTTTTTGTCACAAGTTAGTGGAATATGAGACTTTGTAAGAAAAAAAAATAAAAAAAAAATCATCATTTTCCGCTAACTTGTGACAAAAAATAAAAAGTTCTATGAACTCACTATGCCCATCAGCGAATACCTTAGGGTGTGTACTTTCCGAAATGGGGTCATTTGTGGGGTGTTTGTACTGTCTGGGCATTGTAGAACCTCAGGAAACATGACAGGTGCTCAGAAAGTCAGAGCTGCTTCAAAAAGCGGAAATTCACATTTTTGTACCATAGTTTGTAAACGCTATAACTTTTACCCAAACCATTTTTTTTTTACCCAAACATTTTTTTTTATCAAAGACATGTAGAACAATAAATTTAAAACAAAATTTCTATATGGATCTCGTTTTTTTTGCAAAATTTTACAACTGAAAGTGAAAAATGTCATTTTTTTGCAAAAAAAAATCGTTAAATTTCGATTAATAACAAAAAAAGTAAAAATGTCAGCAGCAATGAAATACCACCAAATGAAAGCTCTATTAGTGAGAAGAAAAGGAGGTAAAATTCATTTGGGTGGTAAGTTGCATGACCGAGCAATAAACGGTGAAAGTAGGGTAGGTCAGAAGTGTAAAAAGTGGCCTGGTCTTTCAGGGTGTTTAAGCACTGGGGGCTGAGGTGGTTAATGTCCCTAGCGCCTTCTGACGTATCTCCTTGTACTAAGATGCTTTGAAATGATTCCTCCCTATCCTTTCCCTGCACTTATAAATAGTTTTTTATGTCTTTTTTTTTTCCACAATTGTTTTTCCAATAGCTGTCCCTAGCGCCTTCACACGTCTGTCCCTACACTCTGAACGCTGGAAAATGGCAGAATCTAAATGGCTGCCGCATTTTATAGGGCTGTGACATCACAGGGCTGGCTGGCTGCTGATTGGCTGCATGCAGGCATGTCAATCTTGGTGATCTCGCCTTCCCAGAGTTCCTTGCCCCATGTCCTCAGTCCTCACACTTTTAGCCGCCATTTTAGGAAAATTGTGATTCGTTACCACGAAGTGCAAGGAAATTCGCATTCATCTCTATAAAGAAGCTACACAAACATAGAAAAGTATTTTTTATGGTAAGAGCAGTGAGACTATGGAACTCTCTGCCTGAGGAGGTGGTGTTGGTGAACTCACTAAAAGAGTACAAGAGTGGCCTGGATGTATTTCTGGAGTGTAATAATATTATAGGTCATAGTTATTAGATTTTTGGAGATGTTGTAAGTCCAGAGAGTTATTTTGATTGCCTGATTGAAGTTGGGAAATTTGCCTTCCTCTGGAAGATTACAGGCTGAACTAGATGGACAGATGTCTTTTTTCAGCCTTATAAACTATGTAACTGTGTTACTATAACTATAAATCCCCTCCAAAAACATAGACAGCACTCCTGAAAACACTAGTGCCCTCAAAATTATAGTGCCAGATGTATGGTGCCCTATATTATACATCAGATAATTATAATGCACCACACATTAACAGTTTTAGCTTTTGTGCCCCCACTAAATAATAATACTCAATGCTGTGTCTCTTCATTGCAATTTATGCCAACAAATGTACCCTTTACACAGTAATAATGACCCTTTTATACCCCCTAAATGGTAGTGTTTGACCCCTACGAGTGTCCTAGAAAGTACTAGTGCTTCCATTTGCCCCTAGACAGTAATAGTTTCCAGTGTATGTCCTTTTATAGGTAATATTTTCCCATGCATGCCCCCTAAAAATAGTAATGCCCCCGAAACTGTAATAGTTAGTGTTGGTTGAGCACCAAAGTTCTCGGGTGCTTGAGTAGAACACCTCGGGATGCTCGGGTGCTCTGCCGAGCACCCGAGCACAATGGAAGTCAATGGGAGAAACCGAGCATTAAACCAGGCACCCCCTGCTCTGAAGTGGGGAGGGTGTCTGGTTCACAGGAAAAGGCCAGAATTGATGGAATCACTACTAAAATGGTTCTGGAACAGAATGGGGGGATGTCTGGATGCATCTTGGACTCCCAGGTCGCTGCTGGGAACGATGTTGTCCGAGTAGAACGCCACTTTTACAGACTGACAATAATACGCACAAAACCGAAGATAAAATCGATTTTAGAGGAAAAATAGTTAGGAAACATTCTTTCCTGTATATTTACTTGTATATAAAGTGCAAGTGCTGCCAAAAATTACAAGGAAGATGTACTCCTATACAACCTGTATACCACATAAAGGAGGGCCTCATTCACATTGTGGTACAATTGTTCAGGTAGTGGGACTCCTACACTCATAAAACCTATGCACTAAGCGAAAGGGCTCCCGAAAATTACATGGAACCGGCACTACAATATATCCTTTATTACACACCTCATACACACCCTTGAAAAATTATGATTGATGGCCTGCTGGTGACTCTCAAAAACATTAGGAGCAAGGGCCTGCTGATCTGACCATCTAAAACAGGGGTGGGGAACCTGCGGCCCGCGGGCCGCTTGCGGCCCGCGAAGTCATTCAATCCGGCCCCCCATGCGATTGTAAAACACCGCCGCCGATTGTCACTATGGAGCGGAGTAAATGTATTGCTAAACACACTGACAATGAATGGATGATCATGGCGATCATTCACTCATTGTCCGTGTGTTTAGCAATACATTTACTCTGCTCCTGCGGCCCGCCCCTGTTAGCCGGCGCCAGCCAATAGCATTTACTCTGCTCCTGCGGCACTCCCCTGTTAGCCGGCGCCAGCCTCCAGCTATTGCACTGCAGCTAAGATGCTTCCCTAGGTTTACAGCCCCGCCCGCCGTGAGTGACGTCACGCCGCCGGGCGGGGATCACCATTCATGCTGGCTGGGATGACACTGATGGGAGGAGCATAGAGAGGACGAGCCAGCGCCACCGACGAGGAACCATTTCCAGCAGCAAGTAAGGCAGCCAGACAGCATCATGAAATACAGCAAATTTTTTTAATATGCAGCATAGCGGCGGGGGGAGGGGGGTAAATGTCCTGCACAGTGCACAGGACATTAATACATAAGTTACCATGACCAGTGCAGGACATTTACCCCCTCCCCCCATGCTGCATATTAAAAAAAAATCACAATGTCATTAGGGGAAAGTTCTTATCTTTATTCAGCAGTTCTGAGTCCCGACAATCTAATCTCCCCACGTCCTCTTCTATACAGATACCCTGGCTGAGTAATGTAATTACTGAGAACCTCTGCACAAGGATTACTCCGCCTGAGCCCGAAAACCATCAAATAGTCCCTGCAGAGTAATCCTTGTGCTGCTGATCCCGGCAATTACATTACTCAGTGTATTTGTATAGAAGAGGACATTGGGGCTCAGATTAAATTGTCCGAACTGCTGTATAAGGATAAGAACTTTCCCCTACCAACTTTAACTACTAGTGTTCCTCCACCAGCTAAGCCACAGTACAGTTTGAATCATGTGTCCGGGTTGAAGGCGGAAGGAGACCCGGACACATGATTCAAACCCTGTACAGTCCGGGTCAATCCCGTACAGGTGGCAACCCTAGGTAAATGTCCTGCATCGGTCAATGGTCATGGTAACTCATGTATTAATGTCCTGCACAGTGCAGGGTGCTGTGTAATGTAAAGGGGTCCAGTGATGCAGGGTGCTGTGTATTGTAAAGGGTCCAGTGATGCAGGGCGCTGTGTAATGTAAAGGGGTCCAGAGGTACAGGGTGCTGTGTAATGTAAAGGGGTCCAGTGATGCAGGGTGCTGTGTATTGTAAAGGGTCCAGTGATGCAGGGCGCTGTGTAATGTAAAGGGGTCCAGAGGTACAGGGTGCTGTGTAATGTAAAGGGGTCCAGTGATGCAGGGTGCTGTCTATTGTAAAGGGTCCAGTGATGCAGGGCGCTGTGTAATGTAAAGGGGTCCAGAGGTACAGGGTGCTGTGTAATGTAAAGGGGTCCAGTGATGCAGGGTGCTGTCTATTGTAAAGGGTCCAGTGATGCAGGGCGCTGTGTAATGTAAAGGGGTCCAGTGATGCAGGGTGCTGTGTAATGTAAAGGGGTCCAGTGATGCAGGGCGCTGTGTAATGTAAAGGGGTCCAGTGATGCAGGGTGCTGTGTAATGTAAAGGGGTCCAGTGATGCAGGGTGCTGTTCTTTATTTGTAAAAATTGAGTATATAAATAAAGATTATACAAAAAAAATGTTTGACCAAATAATAACAGGCTAATTTTTAAGTTGATCATTTTGTATGGCCCCCGAATGATGTTACAAAAATCCAAATGGCCCTTGGCAGAAAAAAGGTTCCCCACCCCTGATCTAAAACATTAGGCGTGAGGGCCTGCTGCTGATCCTACCATCTAAAACATTAGGGGTGAGGGTCTGCTGCTGAGCTGACCCTCTAAAACATTAGGGTGAGTGCCTGCTGCTGATCTGACCATCTAAAACATTATGGGGAGGGCCTGCTAGTGATCCTCAAAAACATTATGAACAAGGGCCTGCTGGTGACCCTCTAAAACATTATGGGTGAGGGCCTGCTGGTGACCCTCAAAAACATTATGAACAAGGGCCTGCTGGTGACCCTCTAAAACATTATGGGCGAGGGCCTGCTGGTGACCCTTAAAAACATTATGGGCGAGGGCCTGCTGGTGACCCTCTAAAACATTATAGGTGAGGGCCTGCTGCTAAGCTGACCCTCTAAAACAGTAGGAGCGAGGGCAGCCTAATTAGCATGCTCATATGATGAAGGAGGAGGTTGATGAGGAGAAAAGGGAGATTGAACAATATACCCTTTTTAGTGGTGGAAGGGGTGCATGGGAATACAGTGTATTCAATACACAATAAAATCCACATTTAGGCTGAGTTCACACGAGCGTGTCCGAATAAGGTCCGGATGTGTTGCGGCAAACCCGCGTGAGTAGGTACCCAATTGCAGTCAGTTTTGACTGCGATTGCGTTCCATTGTTCAGTTTTTATCACGCGGGTGCAATGCGTTTTGCACACACGTGATAAAAAACTGACTGTGGTACCCAGACCCGAACTTCTTCACTGAAGTTCAGGTTTGGGTTTGGTGTTGTGTAGATGTTATTATTTTCCATTATAACATGGTTATAAGGGAAAATAATAGCATTCATTAATACAGAATGCTTAGTAGGTGGTCAATTGAGAGTTAAAAAATTAAAAATAATTAACTCCCCTTCTCCTCTTGATCGCGTAGCTGCCGGTCTCTTCTTACTTCTTTAATCATGAGCTGCCGGCTAAAGGACCTGTGGTGATGTCAGATCACATGGTCCAATCACATAGTCCATCACCACAGTGATGGACAATGTGATTGGACCATTTGATCTGATGTCACCACAGGTCCTTTAGCCGGCAGCTCATGATAAAAGAAGTAAGAAGAGACCGGCAGCTACGCGATCAAGAGGAGAAGGGGAGTTAATTATTATTTTTAACCCTCAATTGACCACCTACTAAGCATTCTGTATTAAGAATGCTATTATTTCCCCTTATAACCATGTTAGAAGGGAAAATAATACAGAGAATAGACTGTTATCTTAGCAACCATGCGTGAAAATCGCACCGCATCTGCACTTGCTTGCGGATGCTTGCGGTTTTCACGCAGCCCCATTCACTTCAACGTGATAAACGCACAATATAGAGCATGCTGCGATTTTCACGCAACGCATAAGTGATGCGTGAAAATCACAGCTCATGTGCACAGCCCCATAGAAATGAATGGGTCCGGATTCAGTGCGGGTGCAATGCGTTCACCTCCCGCATTGCACCCGCGCGGAAATCTCGCCCGTGTGAACTCAGCCTTAGAGTGCCTTTATATTCAGCCGCTTTCCTCTGGTGGAGTAGAGAAGTCAGGGGCAATCCAGGCCTTGTTCATTTTTAAGAGTCAACCGGTCAGCATTTTCAGTTGACAGGCGGATGTGCTTATCAGTTAATTTGCCCCCAGCAGCACTAAATACACGCTCTGACAAAAACGCTGGCGGTGGGGCAGGCCAGCACCTCCAAGGCGTAGAGCGCCAGTTCATGCCATGTGTCAAGCTTGCACACCCAATAGTAAGGCACAGAGGGATCACTGAGGACGCTGACACGGCCTGCTACATACTCCTTCACCATCTTTCAAAATGTGGACCTTCCCAATAACTGCGTTGGTTAGGGCACCGGGGATGTTAAGGGACACATGCTGGTGTAAGACTGGGACTGCACACAGTGAAAAATATTGGCAGCTGCGTAAAGCCTCATTGTCCACAAGCTTAAATGGCAACATTTCCAGGGCCAGCAATTTGAAAAGGTGTGCATTTAGTGCCATGGTCTGTGGGTGGGTAGCTGGGTATTTGCGCTTTCGTTCAAAGGCCTGTGGTTTCGACATCTGTACGCTGTGCTGGGACACAGAAGTGGATGTGCTCGCTGATGGTGCTTGCAAAGGTCCAGGTGCATAGCGGGAGGCATCCATGCCTGCGTCTTGGACAGGGGATTGGCCAGCTCGTAACACAGGGGAAGAGGAGGCAGTGGTGTAACCCGCAGACAATGGTTGTGGACCCAGGCGTTTGGACCACCTATTAGGGTGCTTTGATGCCATGTGGCGGATCATGCTGGGGGTGGTGAGGTTGCTAGTGTTCATGCCCCTGCTCATTTTGGTATGGCACATGTTGCAAATGACAATTCTTTTATCGTCCACATTTTCCTCAAAAAGGCACAGACTGCGGAACACCTACCCCTTGGCAAGGGAGATTGCCGTAAGGGGGTGCTCCGGGGAACAGTTACAGGCCTGTTTGTTGTGGCCTGCCTTCTCCCTGCCACCCCACTGCCTCTTCCAGCCTGTTGCGGTGCTGCGGATCCCTCCCCTCTGTACTGGTGTCCTCGCTGTGTTTCCCACCTTTCAGGGTTGGGTCAGTTACTTCATGGTCCACCACCTCCTCTTCCACTTCCTCACTCTGGTTATCCTCCTGTTGTTGACCTAACAACAACCTCAGTTATTGACAACTGTGTGTCATCCTCATCATGAACCTCTTGAGACACTAATTGCAGTTGACTTATTGGCAACTGTGTCTCATCATCATCATCTACCTCGTGAAACACTAATTGCCGTTCCCTACCGTCATCTTCTTGTGACTGGGGATGCTTAAGAGTTTGGGAATCAGGGCCCAAGATCTCCTCATGTCCTTCTTCAAGGGACGAGAGGCCCAAATCAAGGAATGGCGCTGAAAAGAGCTCCTCTGAATATCCGAGTGTGGGATCACTTGTTTGCCAAGACTCTCCATGGTGGGTGGGAGTATCAGGATGAGGATTCTGTTGACCAAACTCTTGGCTACTGAGAATGGACTTTGTGGAAGACAGGGTGGTGCTTAACCGACTGGAAGCATTATCTGCTGCAATCCAACTGACCACCTGGTCGCACTGGTCTGACTTCGAGAGTGGTGTCCTGTGCCGCCCTGCAAACTGGGACATGAAGTTAGTTATCGTGGAAGTGTGTTTCTTGTGGTCTGGCAGCAGGCACAGTTTCACAGCGCCCAGGACCACGGCCTCTGAGTGCACCAACAGCAGCACGGCCACTTTCTGTCCCTTACTACTCGCCTTGCACATATTAAATTGTATATACGCTTGCAAGTATGTCCCACGTACAGTAGTGCAGGTTTTGTAAGTGTATGCACAAATAAATTACACTGAATGTCACAGATATTCTAAGGATGCGCACACGTTAAACAGGAGATCTAGCACAGATAATGTCGCTGTCCGCAGCGTGTATGAAAAAAGTATACTGAATGTCACAGATAATTTTAGGATGCGCAAACATTATACAGGAGGTATAGCGCAAGTAATGTCGCTGTCACCAGCGGCTAATAAAAAATGTACACTGAATTAATGTCACTGATATTTAAGATGGGCAAACGTTATACAGGAGATGTAGCGTAGGTAATGTAACCGTCCGCAGCTGACACGGTCTACGAAAAAGTACACTGGATGTCACAGATATTTTTAGGCTGCGCTAACGTTATACTGGAGATGTAGCGCAGATAATGTCGCTGTCACCAGCTGTGAAAAAAATTACACTGAATGTCACTGATATTTCGAAATACACAAACGTTATACAGGAGATGTAGCGCGGGTAATGTAACTGTCCGCAGCGGACAACGTCTATGGAAAAATTACACTGGATGTCACAGATATTTTTAGGATGCGCACACTTTACACAGGAGATGTAGCACAGATAATGTCTCAGGTTGCGCTAAAAATATATATTGCTGCCAGATACAATAGTCCTTAAAAGGACTTTTGGGTCTCTCTAACAATTCCACGCAATTTAGCGCAGGTTGCGTTAATAATTATATTGCTGCCAGATACAATAGTCTTTAAAAGGACTTTTGGGTCTCACTAACAATTCCACACAATTTAGCGCAGGTTGCGCTAATAATTATATTTCTGCCAGATACAACAATAGTCCTTAAAAGGACTTTTGGGTCTCTAACAAGTTTCTTCAATAAAATATTACTATTTCACTCCCTACACTATCTGTCCCTTCTTCAGCACAGCACTCCCTGACTAAGACTGAGCCGAACACGTGTCATCGGCCAGCCAATCACTGTAATGCCAGTAGCCAACATGGCTACGGCAATACAGTGGATGGCAGTACTTACCTGCACGTTTATTGGCTGCGTAGAAGTCAACAGACGTGCAGGGAGGAGACTTGAGCATCGCGCTTGAACATTCGCGGTGTTCAGCCGAATACTGCAATGTGTCGAGCATAGTGATGCTCGAGCCGAACGGGTGTTCGACCGACCATGCTCGCCCAATGCTAGTAATAGTTCCTCCTTAATACTCACTAAAATGTAATAAGGCCACTTAAAAAGTAAGGACCCTAAACTGACCTAAAATGGAAAAATGCTCCAAGGACCTCCCTAATACTTGTAAGTAATAATGCCCCTTTCCCATCATTAGAGTGCTTACAGCAGGATGCTGAGGTCCTGTAGGCTATAGGTCTAAATTGGCCTGTGGTTTACAAGACAGAAAATGGTAGGGCAGAAAAGCTATGGGTCTCTATGGTATCACAAACCTCAAAAGCTTTAGCATCCTGCGAACAACGATACAGTTGAGAGTGGTGGGCCTCACCATGCCAAGGGACCCCCTCCCTTGCACATCCTAGCTATGCGCCTGAAGCAAAGCATAACAATATTATGCTAAACAGGCACCTAACAGATGAATAGATCAGTTCTAGCCACCATTATGTTTGAGGGTTCAGGTGTGAAGAAAATTAACAGTATATAATAAACATATACCAGTATAGTAGTAAATAAAAGAACACAACAGTAAAGGTCTACAAACGAAGTGTGGCTTTCAAAACATGCTAAGTGGAACTACAGGATTTATTTTCAATACAGTCCTACCTAAAGTCTGAGATTAAATTATACTGGGCAACCCCTAAAAATATTACCACTACTTTTACCACTAAAATTTGATTTAAAAGTAGTGGTAATATTGGTAGACAAGGACAGTATATGGTAATGGCACACTGGACATCTCAAAACCTGGTCTCATAAGAGCAACCTTAGAGTACAGTATACCAAATTTAAAACCTTAACTTTTTTACTATTTAGGCTCATATCATTATTTTGGCACTGAATTGTGTGTGCATTGTATATAAGTATGGCATTATAATAGAATTATATGGCAATATAATCAGGGGCGTAACGATCGCTGTCGCAGACGGTGTGACTGCAACTGGGCTTGGCCCGCAGCCCCGCAACTTGCCGCAAGTGCTTTCAGTGGCCAGTTGGGGTATTTGTACCTGGCCAGCTGTGCAGCACTGTGTACCTAACCTTACCCACCCATACCCTCTCCGGCGCCGTGCCACCAGACACTTTCTTGTGATGATCCTGCGAGACTTGTGACCTCAGCGCCGGGTCTCGTGGGATCACACGGCGCATTCCGGATGTGAAGGGGATTGCGGCAGTGTGAGAACAAGACGGCGTCAACTGAAGTCCAGAACGGAGCAGAGTAGGTAAGTATTTTTTTTGGTATCTGTAATGTCTGTGCACACCACCGGCTTCATACTCGCAGGGGGCACCTGGCAATATATATATATATATATATATATATACAGAGGGGGCAAAAAAGTATATATATATATACAGAGGGGGCAAAAAAAATTGAATATATACAGAGGGGGCAAAAAATGAAATATATACAGAGGGAGCAAAATGGAATATATATATAGAGGGGGCAAAAAATGCAATATATATACAGAGGAGGCAAAAGGATGTATACACAGAGGGGGCAAAAAAGGAAATATATACTGTGGGGGGGAAATAGAATATATACAGAGGAGGCAAAATAAAATATATACGGTGAGAGAGAGTTAATATTCTACTACAACGCATTCAAACCTATAGTGGGCGGGGGCTCGGGAGGGGCCCAATTCAAAGTTTGCCCTGGGGCCCATCGAACTCTATGAGTAGGTCTGCGTGAAAATCGCAAGCATGCGCAAGCAAGTGCGGATGCGGTGTGATTTTCACGCATGGTTGCTAGGAGATGATGTATTATCACTAAGCGTAAACCCCTAAAATGTTACTTTTAATGATATTCAGATAAAATAATAACCAAACCCCAAAACTCTTAGATATATATTGAAAGATAGAATAGATATCCTAATATCTGATGCCTACACTCAAAATACAAAGTCAGTGTAGTACATACATCATATTATATAACAGTAACCAGCCTAACGTCTGCATATTTGGTAGACCTTGGAACATGCAGTTAAATAACCAGAGGTTGTTTGTTGTAAAAACTCATAGTTACTTGTAAACAGATGGTCTCTAGATGTTGAAGGACTCACGGTTACTTGTCACCAGGTAGTCTGTGGGCCAGCAGCCGAAGAAATGGGGTAGGGAAGATGTCCTCTCCCTGAGTTATCCCTCCTGGCTACCCCTGCCTAAAAGCAGAGAACCCTCCCCGATAGGGGCGACCCTCAAAGTCCCTAGGTGTCCCTACTGGCGTGAAGAAATCTTTCCAACGCTTTTCCCCAAAAAAAGATATCCAAGTGGTTTATCAGGGGACAGCGCTTAGTTGATAAATAAACGCTGCAAGTGATACAAAAGACACATATGATATGGGCACCAAGATAGAAAGGAACGCACCGGCAATCATACCATTGTTTCCTTTTAAAGGCTCCATTGAAAGTTGCGAGTCTGACATCACTTCCGGTCACGTGGTCAGCCGAACATGATGCTAGTTTTCTATACCTACATATTTTCCCATTCTATATCATACACACCCAAAACTATACAGGTACTAGCGGTACTGGGTATAAAAATTGTAGGTGCTATATTATACCTACTGGTTCAGGCGGATGGGACGTCAAATATGCGCTGTGGAACGCATCTAGGAAGCGCCAGCACGGTGGAGCGCAAGGTGCGCATGACCGGATGAGCTTCATAAAAAGCAGTGCAAATATGTCACCGGACGCTATACATACCAGCCCTATCGATTATGCTAAATCGCAGAGGAGCCAATTATGGTGCCCTAATGGAAAAATAGAAAAAGGGACAGATTAAGATTAAAAAACACTGGTATCTCTACCATGATAGGGTGGTCCACGGTGTCCCTAATGGATACTGTTGTGTATATAAACATGCCCTTATTTTTGGCTATGATGTATGGGCCGGGTCACAGTCTGTACACTGACCTAGTACCCAGATACTTTTTGTATAAACATAACACTGTTTTTGGACGACATGGACTACAGGAAACAGGAGTAGGAGATCTGTTAATTGAGACCTAGTGGATTCACAGTTTTTAACCGATGAATCCACTGGGCCTCCTTACAGAGAATCCTTTTATCCCAATCCCCACCTCTAGGGGATCTTTGCACCACCTCAGTGACCTGAAAACGTAGGGCACTAAAGTCGCCAGGATGGTATTCCAAAACGTGCCTTGCTATTGGTTTGTCTCTCCGATGTTTTACATCACCAATGTGGTCTCCCACCCGTCTTAATTCCCTTTTTGTTTTGCCCACATAATTAAGTGGGCAGGGGCAAGTACACAAATAGACGACTCCTTCAGTTCTGCAATTGGCAAAGTCCCTCATCGCATAACTTATTCCAGTGGAGACGCTAAAGAAATTTTTGGACTTCAAAATAAGCGGACAGCAGATACAGTCACTTCCACATCTGAAAGTCCCACACACTTTCCGACTAAGCCAATTTTCTATCTGAGGAGGTGCTTTATAATGGCTATGGATTAACCTATTCCTGAGGGACCTGCCCCTTCTCTATGTTATCAATGGTCTCGGGGGCAAGATAACCCTCAGGTCCAAGTCAGAAAGCAAAATACCCCAGAATCTCCTCAGAATCCCCATGATCTTCTTATTTTGAACATCATAGGTACCAATGATTCTCATTATGTTCATCTTAGGGGCAGGCCGTTCTCATGGAGATAATAGGGATTGTCTATCCCTGTGAAGAGAGAATTGATAGGCTTCTCTCAGAAACTCAGGGGGATAGGAGATGATGTAAGTAAATTGATAAAAGTCAATTTACTGTATTATTTTCCCTTATAACATACAGAATGCTTACTAAAATGTGGCTTTAGGGGTTAAAAAATAAAAAAAATTAACTCACCTCATCTTGTTCGCGCAGCCGGCATCATCTTCTTTCTTCTTCTTTCAGGACCTTTGATGATGTAATCTTCTATCTTCATTCAGCAGGACCTGCGCTGACGTCACCGGGCTCACCACATGGTGAGCGCGATTACGTCATCAAAGGTCGTTTTGCAGGTCCTGAAAGAAGAAGAAAGAAGATGATGCCGGAACAAGATGAGGTTTTATTTTTTAACCCCTAAAGCCACATTTTAGTAAGCATTCTGTATTAAGAATGCTATTATTTTCCCTTATAACCATATTATAAGGGAAAATAATAAAATATACGAAACACCTATCCCAAACCCGAACTTCAGTGAAGAAGTCCGGGTTCGGGTCTGGGTACCACAGTCAGTTTTTTATCATGCCTGTGCAAAACTGAACATCGGAACGCAATCGCAGTCAAAACTGACTGCAATTGCGTACCTACTCGCGCGATTTTCCCTGATCGCAGATGCAGCGCATCCAGACCTAATCCGGACACACTCGTGTGCAAGGGGCCTAATTGAGAAACACGTACTTGGGGGGGCATTTATCATTCCCTGTGCGCCTGAAAAGTGGCATTAAAAAGTCACCACTTGGGGCGGAGCCTAACCGCTGAACAAGACGAAGGCTTGAGCAGGAGCTCTCTCCCATCAAACCCACATTATTTAGCTTTTGCACATCACAAGCTGATCCGAAATGGGTAAAATCGGCAGAGACAGATCCAGAGATACCCCTGACACTCCGAGATCGAAGAAAAGTCAAGAGGACATGGACAGATTCTTCAATAAGAAGTCGGCGCTGTCCCCAGCCCGCGCATCCAAGATGGCGCATTGAAAAAGAAACAGAGCAGGAGTCGGAAAGAGAAGATGAAAGGGACACTGAATATATAGATACTCCTGAGGAAGAATCTCTGCAGAAGGAGAGCGATATGCTCACCAAAGCGTTCTTTAAGGAGACGCTATCCCAAGCCTTAGCTCCCCTACTTCAAGAGGTACGTGACCTCAGGCCTGACATGCGCGCCCTGGGGAACCGGGTTGAACAATTAGAAACCCGGCAGGAGCAAGCAGTGGCGCACAGTGCTGACATGATAACTGCAATGGAGGTGCAAATCTCATAACTAAACAATGCTTTCCTCATGATTGAGGATCAAGAGAATAGAAGCAGACGCAATAATATAAGACTGAAGGGAATGGACGAATCAGTCGCCCCAGAAGAACTAGAAGCAACTGCCAGATCTTTATTTGCTAAACTGCTAGGGGAGAACAGGTCTGCAGAAATCATCATAGAGAGAATACATCGCTCACTGCGCCCAATACCCAAAGAGGGAGAAGCTCCCAGAGAAGTGATATGTGGCCGCCTTAGCTACAGAGAACAGCATCCATTTTGCAAGCATCTCGCAAGAATGCAGACCTCAAACATGGCGCCTCATCAATCTCACTATTCCAGGACTTAGCTTCCTCCACCCTGGCGAAACGCAGGATCTTAAAACCTCTAACAGACCATCTGAGGAATCACAAGCTACTATATAAATGGTTATACCCGTTTGGGATTACATTTGCCAAGAATGATCGCCGCTGTGTTGTCCGTTCACCACAAGACCTACCCTTGGCCTGGAAGATCTTAGATATTCCTCCCATCAAGATGGATACTTGGCTAGCAGTGGACATCTCGGTTTCAAAACTACCACAGCTTCTTATACAAGATGCCTGGTCAATGCAGTCCAAGCAAAAATCCTCCAATAGCAGAAAGATGCTGGGTGTGAGGGATCATACCTGAACTCATCCAGCGTTAAGCAGTTATGTTTACCAGGATACCTCATCTTGGATCTATTGAGGAACTGTCGCAGCACCATATTGAGAAGACGCGATGCCCTCCCAACAGTGCCACATCACAGGCAAATGTTATTATATGGTTAAGGTTCTATAAGAATCTGTTGTTTGTTCAGAGTTAAGTGGGCTCCACTGTAGGGAATTTACATGCGACAGAATCAGTTTAGTCTTTCAATAGATGTGCATTCTTTCAGCTGCCTTAATCACTACCATTAATTGTATACGTTTACACATGGTTTAGTTAGGTAGCATTATTGATATATGTAATGTGGGTTGGGATGATTCGGGTTAGGATGCATCTCGGTCCCCACATGATCTACCGCGTAATATTACAGTGGCTCCACTCCACTATCCATATGACATATCACCTATCTTCTCATGTACCCAGCTTATCAATTTTCTATGTACTCAGCTTTTTAGTTCCCCTTGTATTCAGCTCACATGTATGTTATGTATTCAGCTCATCCAACTGTTATGTACTCAGTTTTCCTGACTATTATGTATTCAGCTTAACTGTTTCAGTACTGGTTTTACTCCCCTGCATGACTCCCCAGAATGCTCAGCAGCACTATCTACCGTTTTAACCATGACAGAATTAAACATAACCACGTTTAATGTCAGAGGATCTAACACACCCCAGAAAAGGTCCCATGTTCTCACACTCCTGAAGAAAATTGGTGGTGACATATGCTTCCTGCAAGAAACGCATTTTAAGACAAGTAAAGTACTGCACATATCCAAATTAAAGTACTCTCAGTGGTTTCACAGCACATATACACTCACCTAAAGAATTATTAGGAACACCTGTTCTACTTCTCATTAATGCAATTATCTAGTCAACCAATCACATGGCAGTTGCTTCAATGCATTTAGGTGTGTGGTCCTGGTCAAGACAATCTCCTGAACTCCAAACTGAATGTCAGAATGGGAAAGAAAGGTGATTTAAGCAATTTTGAGTGTGGCATAGTTGTTGGTGCCAGACGGGCCGGTCTGAGTATTTCACAATCTGCTCAGTTACTGGGATTTTCACGCACAACCATTTCTAGGGTTTACAAAGAATGGTGTGAAAAGGGAAAAACATCCAGTATGCGGCAGTCCTGTGGGCGAAAATGCCTTGTGGATGCTAGAGGTCAGAGGAGAATGGGCCGACTGATTCAAGCTGATAGAAGAGCAACGTTGACTGAAATAACTACTCGTTACAACCGAGGTATGCAGCAAAGCATTTGTGAAGCCACAACACGCAAAACCTTGAGGCGGATGGGCTACAACAGCAGAAGACCCCAGCGGGTACCACTCATCTCCACTACAAATAGGAAAAAGAGGCTACAATTTGCACGAGCTCACCAAAATTGGACTGTTCAAGACTGGAAAAATGTTGCCTGGTCTGATGAGTCTCGATTTCTGTTGAGACATTCAAATGGTAGAGTCCGAATTTGGCGTAAACAGAATGAGAACATGTATCCATCCTCTGATGGCTACTTCCAGCAGGATAATGCACCATGTCACAAAGCTCGAATCATTTCAAATTGGTTTCTTGAACATGACAATGAGTTCACTGTACTAAAATGGCCCCCACAGTCCCCAGATCTCAACCCAATAGAGCATCTTTGGGATGTGGTGGAACAGGAGCTTTGTGCCCTGGATGTGCATTCCTCAAATCTCCATCAACTGCAAGATGCTATCCTATCAATATGGGCCAACATTTCTAAAGAATGCTATCAGCACCTTGTTGAATCAATGCCACGTAGAATTAAGGCAGTTTTGAAGGCAAAAGGGGGTCCAACACCGTATTAGTATGGTGTTCCTAATAATTCTTTAGGTGAGTGTAGATCTGCCTCTAGAGGTGTTAGAATAGCGATTAGCAATAATGTACCATTTGTACCAATAGTCTCTCAGCAGGACCCTGAAGGCAGATTCATATTTGTGAAAGGTAAAATTGGCCACTTGGTAATAACACTTGCAGGTCTATATGCCCCTAATGCCCGACAACACAGTTGGCTTAAGTAGACCCTTTCCAGATTTAGTGACTTTGCTGAAGGTGTAAAAATAATTGGAGGCGACTTGAATGTAGCCCTAAATCCTCAGCTAGATACGTTACTAGGCAGCTCTACCAAGTCACAAAAAACACTAGGGGGAATTCAAATTCTGTTAAAAGAGATGCATTTAATAGATACTTGGAGGAAACTCAATGACACAGTAAAAGACTTTACCTTCTACTCGGCAGTTCACCCGTTTTACCAAGGATTAGACTATATTTTCCTTTCTAACCCTCATATAGATATGCTAAGAAAGTCGTCCATAGGCCGTATTACAATTTCCGACCACGCCCCTGTCACTACCTCTCTAACTTTCACCAATCTTCCATCAAGGGAATGGATATGGCGTTTAAATGAAACCTTATTAGACTCAGACAGACATGTTGAAGACATCACCCTTAAGCTTTCCCATTATTTCCAAGATAATAAACTACAAGATTCACCCCAGACCATTATTTGGAAAGCCCACAAAGCCTTTATTCGCAGGGAACTTATAGCATTAGGCTCTAAGCTCAAAAAGGAGAGATAGAAAAAACCTAACTCCGTAATTTGTCAAATTTCTGCGATTGAATCTATTCTGAAATAATCCAAATGATCTTCTGCTCAAGAGGAACTCACATCCTTGAGGAGGCAATTAAAAGAACTACTCAACATAAAATGTGCAAAAGCTTATCAGTACACTAAATTCAGACAGTACATCCACGGCGATAAAGGAAACAAATTCATGACCCACCAGATCAAAAATAGAAGAGCTGCCCAGTGCGTCTCCTTTATCAAGACAAAAAAGGGAGAATTAGTGTCGTCCACAGAGGCTATAGCGGATGAGTTTCGCTCCTTCTCCTCCTTTAGGTAAAGCCCCAGGCCAAGACAGCCTACCAATAGGTTACTATAAGAAACTTTTGCATATTTTATCTCCACAACTAACTAAATGGTGCCAGGCCTTATCAATAGGAGAAACCCTCCCTGAACAATCATTAGAAGCCACAATCACCATAATCCCAAAAGAAGGCAAGGACACCTGATATTGTGGCAATTATAGACCCATTTCCTTGCTCAACATAGATATAAAGATATGGGCCAAACTACTAGCGTCTATACTCGGTTCTATAATCCCACGGATTATCAATAAGGAGCAAGCAGGCTTCGTGAAAGGAAGCAAAGGGAATTTCCAGTCCTGTCGGCTTATCAACGCTATTTACTAGGCTAAAAAGAATTCTCAGCCTCTGGTATTTTTAAGTACGGATGCGGAAAAAGCTTTTGACCGGGTTAACTGGCTATACACTCAGCGCACTCTCCACAGATTTGGGATTCCCGATTTGTTCATAGAAGCAATCATGTCCTTATATCAAGCCCCTAGTGCTAGAGTGAGGGTCAACGGCACATTATCCAAACCCTTTTCCATTGCCAATGGGACTAGACAGGGTTGTCCCCTGTCCCCTTCCTTGTTTCTAATGGTAATGGAGACGTTACATCAAGCTTTTCGAGATAACCCATCCATACGTGGCCTGACAATAAATAAAACAGCATAAATGCGCAGCTTTCGCGGATGACTTAATGTTGCTAATAACAAATCCCAAACAAGCCTTCCCTTATATCCTAGAACTCTTTTCCACCTTTGGCACTTTGTCCAATTTCAAGATAAACTACTCAAAATCTGTAGCTCTAGGAGTAGCCTTATCTCCCCGTGTGACACATTGTCTCAAAACTTCCTATCCCTTTTAGATGGAATGAAGAATCCCTTACATACCTAGGCATTGAACTTACGATAGACCCCTCTAACCTTTTTAGAGCCAACTACCTACCTCTCCTGAAAGATCCAAACTCCGCTCCAGTCCTTAACACTCCCATGGGTTTCCTGGTTAGGACGCAAAAACCTTCTCCAAACATATATTATTCCAAAATTACTATACCTCCTTCAAATGGTCCCCATCCATATCCCTAACTCATATTTTAGGAGGGTTAGGCAGATACTTGCTTCATTTATGTGGAAAAATAAAAAAAACTAGAATAGCTCATGACAAATTAATTAGAACTCGCGTACATGAAGGAATGGGTTTGCCGGACTTAAATTATTACTACAAAGCGATTCAACTAAAACGATGGCTACAGGTATGTGTTCCCAAATACCGAATACTTGGCGCCAACATAGAACTGGACCTTATGTTCAATAAACAACAAGCAGGGCTCTGGGGAATTGTCACCCCCGATAAGGCTCCCACAGGATTAACCAAAGGTATATATTTGAATATACAAAACCTTAAACTTAATGTAGACCTCCTCCCAGATCCCCCCCTTTGGATTGCCAGCAAAACATACTCCCTATCTAGTTAAACCAGATTCACCCAGTATTCCACAATTCTGGGATCTTATAGCTGATACCCCAATAACGACTCTGATATCCGATTTGAAACATTGTGAGGATATTCCTATCCTCTGCTCCAAATACATCAAAGAAGATGACTTCCTGGCGAGACATGAATTAAATAACATGTTTCAAACTCTAATTACCAAATATGCTATCATGCCAACCCCAACATGGTTTGAGCAAATCTCTTCTCATGAAAATCTCCCAAGGCATAGTGTTTCGCTCCTATATAAATGGTTAATCCCCAAAAAAGGTGGGAGTACTCCGGCATTCATAAGAGCTTGGGAAGAAGATCTAGTTCAGTCCTTCTCCCCACAAAAGATTGACCTGATCTTCTTGAGATCACACGAGTTTTCCAGATGTATAAAAACGCAAGAACATTCTTTTAAAACCCTAACCAGATGGTACAATGACCCTCATAAGCTCTTCAGAATGGGTTGCGCAGACCATGACTTATGCTGGCGGTGTAAGAGCCAGAAAGGTACATTAGGCCATATTATGTGGCAATGCCCTTTGATTCGCCCATTTTGGGAGCAAGTTGAACAAAAAAATAAATGAAGTTTGTAGCACCACAGTAGAGTTAACCCCTCAATCAGTACTTCTTTGGCTACCTTCTAAGAAATGGCAACCTTCGATGTTTGACTAAATTTTCTTGATGGAGGAGTTGGCAAGCTGGGCAACTAGATCGCATTCTAAGTTCCTACTGCTATGGAGGCCATGGAAACTGTTCCGAGATTCAGGGAATAAGTCTGTGATCTCTGACATTAGATCCACTTGAATCATCACAATTGTCAAATCAATTATTTAGAGCTGCCGCTATATACATTCAATTTACCACACTGTCCAAACTCATGTCATGCAGGATTTTGTTGCTATTTTTACAGTTCTACTGTTCTCTTATGTTAGTAAACTGTTTCTACTTCTACCATTTTGGTGTATACCCGCCATGTTCTAAACTGCTCTACATCTGTATGTAACATAGATATCTGAGTTGTCTTAAACTATGTAATTAAAGATATTGTATATCATTTCCTTCCCCACCCCCTTCCCTCCCCCCTCCCCCCTCTGTCTTCCAACTCCCCCCCTCCTCCCTATGTCCCCCCCTCCCCACCCCTCCACCTCTTCCCTATTGTTTTTTTCCCTCTCACCTTTGCAATATTAAACTCTGTATGCAATAATATCATGATCCCTCAAAAAATACTGACATGTATGGTTTATCAACTTGATATACTTTTTCAATAAAAAGAGATATATTTAAAAAAAAGTCACCACTTTTCGCTGTCCTTGCCACTTTTCTGGAAGGGAGCATAGCAAATGCAGGGAAGGGGGCATGACCAGCCTCTGGGACAAACTTATCTTCATGTACGCCAGTTTTCTGGCATAAATGAAGCCAGAAATCTACAGCAGCTCTGAGATGTTGTAGATTTCTGGTTAGGTGCACGGACTGCAGGAGAATGCACCTAATTTATGACGAGTCGTATGTTGTCATAAATTAGACGCATCCTCTGGTAGAGTAGGGGATATCAACATAAGCGCAGAAAGCTCCAGTCTTGCTATATCTCCCCCGTGGTGTTCACAAGATGCAAAAGTAAGCATAGTTCATTGAACCTTACATCATTTATGATCCTTAGGGTATAACCACACAGCGCGGTCGTGAGCTGATTGGGGCGCGGCCATGCTGTGGTCGAGTACCACACAGCCAATTGGCCTGCAGCTAACTTTTATTTCACTGATGAGGACCCGAATGGCTCACAACCGCCCAATGTAGTCGTACCCTTACAATGTAGACATCTAAGACACAATGCTTTGGAATTTTTTGAAGAATTAATTTATTTACCAAAATAGACATAACAAGAGAGCTGACAGATCTGCCTTAAACCTGTTTCATCAAAGGATGCTAATTTAAGAAATCTAATCATAGTCATCATTTCCATGTACAAATTTGTACATTTCCTGTAATATCATGTTTGTTTTCACCTGCCAAAACCTGCTCTGATATTCCTTTTTTTTTCCATTTTCAAATGTACTGCCAACCTGAGGAATTGAAAGTTCATGTGATGCCAATAAAACAATGAAAACAGAAACAGTGCAGGATTCAGCAAGCATCTGCTGAAGTAATAAAAAGTGCATCAAAATCAATATGCAGAATCATTACGGTATGCTAGAACTCTCAGCATGCCCGTAATTTAAAGATAAATGTGTGCAGAATGGTTTTGAATCCAAGTTGTACGTACTGTATAAGTACAGTCCTGATCAAAAGTTTAAGAACACTTGAAAAATTGCAAAAAATCACATTTTACATTGTTGGATCTTAACAAGGTTCCAAGTAGGGCTTCAACATGCAACTAGAAGAAATGAGAGTGAGACAAAAAAAATTTGAGCATTCAATTAATTGAAAATAACGATTAAACTGAAACAGGCTGTTTTTCAGCTGATCGAAATTTTAGGACCACATGCCTTTAAAAGGCCAAATCTGTGCAAAGATGTGGATTCATTGTCATTTTCTGTCAGGTAGTCACACGTTGTGATGGCAAAGGCAAAAAAACTCTCCCTTTTTGAACGTGGTCGAGTTGTTGAACTGCATAAGCAGGGTCTCTCACAGTGCGCCATCACTGCTGAGGTGGGATGCAGTAAAACAGTCATTTGGAATTTCTTAAATGATCCTGAGGGTTATGGAACAAAAAAGTCAAGTGGAAGACCAAAAAGAATTTCATCAGCACTGAGCCGGAGGATCCAATTGGCTGTCCGTCAAGACACTGGACGATCCTCGACCCAAATTAAGTCCCTTACTGGTGCTGACTGCAGCCCCATAACCATCAGACATCATCTGAGACTGAAGGGCTTCAAAAACAAAACGTCTTCCAAGACCTCGTCTCCTTGAACGCCACAAAACTGCTCGTTTGGACTTTGCAAGAGAGCACCAAACATGGGACATTCAATGGTGGAAGAAAGTTTTATTCTTTGATGAGAAAAAATTTAACCTTGATGGTCCTGATGGTTTCCAACGTTACTGGCATGACAAGCAGATCCCACCTGAGATGTTTTCTACGCGCCACAGTGGAGGGGGCGCCATAATGGTCTGGGGTGCTTTTTCCTTCAGTGGAACAATGGAGCTTCAGGAAGTGCATGGGCGTCAAACGGCCACTGGCTATGTCCAGATGTTGCAGAGAGCATTCCTCATGACTGAAGGCCCTCGTCTGTGTGGTAACGACTGGGTTTTTCAACAGGACAACGCTACAGTACACAATGCCCGCAGGACAAGGGACTTCTTCCAGGAGAATAACATCACTCTTTTGGCCAATCCTGCGTGTTCCCCTGATCTAAATCCAATTGAGAACCTTTGGGGATGGATGGCAAGGGAAGTTTACAAAAATGGACAACAGTTCCACACAGTAGATGGCTTTCGTGCGGCCGCCTTCACCACTTGGAGAAATGTTCCCACTCACCTCATGGAAACGCTTGCATCAAGCATGTTTTGTCTCACTCCCATTTCTTCTTGTTGCATGTTGAAGCTCTACTTGGAACCTTGTTAAGATCAAGCCATGCTAAATATGATTTTTTTGCCATTTTTCAAGTGGTCCTAAACTTTTGATCAGGACTGTATAAGGATCTGTATGTTTCTAAAATGTAATGATGCCACTCCTAAAATTACTGGCATCACAAGTGGGCAAAATTACATTCAAAGTTGTATATGCAATATTAAAGTAATATGCTGATATTAAAGAGTAAGTACACTTTTTAGACATTTTTACTATGTCATAGGTAGAGTTGAGCGGACACCTGGATTTTCGGGTTCGACGGGTTCGGCTGAACTTCAGAAAAAAGTTCGAGTTCGGGACCTGAACTTGACCCGAACTTGACCCCGAACCCCATTGAAGTCAATGGGGACCTGAACTTTTGAGCACTAAAATGGCTATAAAAATGTCATAAAAAAGGGCTAGAGGGCTGCAAATGTCGTTAAGAGCATGGCAAGTGCTCTGCAAACAAATGTGGAGAGGGAAATGACTTTAAATAACATAAAATACGTAAAAATAAAAAAATAATAATCTTGATCTAGGACAGGCATGCTCAACCTGCAGCCCTCCAGCTGTTGCAAAACTACAACTCCCATCATTCCCTGACAGCCTACAGCTATCATCCTACAGAAAAGCATTGTGGAAGTTGTAGTTTTACAACAGCTGGAGGGCAGCAGGTTGAGCATCCCTGATCTAGGAGGACGAGGTCCATATGGAGTAGGAGGTTGGATGTGGCTGTGTAGGTGGAAGTGGCGGTGGAGGAGGAGGTAGCCTACACTGCTTTTTGGTTTAAAATGTATTTTTATTTTTTTTAATTTGGGTACACCCCAAAACATTGGGAAATATAACCCTCCAGTCGTGCTAAACACACGTTCAGACAATACACTGGCTGCAGGGCAGGCCAGCACCTCCAAGGGGTAAAGGGCAAGCTCAGGCTATGTGCCCAATTTGGAGACCCAGAAGTTGAAGGGGGCAGACCCGTCATTCAGTAAGTGTAGGCGTGTGCACACATACTGCTCCACCATGTTGGTGAAATGCTGCCTCCTGCTAAGATGTTCCATATCAGCTGTTGGTGCTGGTTGTTGTGGTGTGCTGACAAAGCTTATCCACACTTCGGCCATGCTAACCCTGCCTTCTGAGGTGCTGGCGGTGCCCCAGCTGCGTTGGCGACCTCTTCCTCGTCTTCTGCCTTCACCTCGTGCTTCCACTGTGCTCCCGCTGTCAGGTGGGAATGCCACCAGCAGCGCGTCTACCAGCGTGCGCTTGTACTCACGCATTTTACGATCACGCTCCAGTGAGGGAATTAAGGCCGGTACGTTGTCCTTGTAACGGGGATCCAGCAGCGTGGCCATCCAGTAATCCGCACAAGTTAGAATGTAGGCAACTCGGCGGTCGTTGCGTAGACACTGCAGCATGTAATCACTCATGTGTGCCAGGCTGCCCAGAGGCAACGAGAAGCTGTCCTCTGTGGGAGGTGTATCGTCTGTGTCCTCTGTATCCCCCCAGCCACGCACCAGTGATGGCCATAAGCTGGTCTGGGTGCCACCCTGCTGTGAACATGGTTCCTCCTCCTCCATCTCCTCCTCCTCCTCCTCCTCCTCCACCTCGTCATCCTCCAGAACTGTGCCCTGGCTGGATAATTGTGTACCTGGCGTTTGTGGGTGCAGGAACCCACCCTCGGAGCCACTTGGGAATGACTGGCCGGAAACACTATGAAATGATCCCTCTTCCTCCTTCTCCTCCTGTGCCACATCCTCTTCCATCATCGCCAGGATCGTTTTTTCAAGGAGGCATAGAAGTGGGATAGTAACGCTGAGAACGGCGTTATCGGCACTGGCCATGTTGGTTGAGAACTCGAAACAGCGCAACAAGGAACACAGGTCTCGCATGGAGGCCTAGTCATTGGTGGTGAAGTGGTGCTGTTCCACTGAGCGACTCACTTGTGCGTGCTGCAGCTGAAACTCCACTATGGCCTGCTGCTGCTCGCACAGTCTGTCCAGCATGTGCAAGGTGGAGTTCCACCTTGTGGGCACGTTGCATATGAGGCGGTGAGCGGGAAGGCCGAAGTTACGCTGCAGCGCTGACAGGCGAGCAGCAGCAGGGTGAGAACGCCGAAAGCTCGCACAGACGGCCGGCACTTTATGCAGCAGCTCTGACATATCGGGGTAATTTTTAAGGAATCTCTGCACCACCAAATTCAGCACATGCGCCAGGCAAGGGATGTGCGTTAAACCGGCTAGTCCCAGTGCTGCTACAAGATTTCGCCCATTACCGCACACCACCAGGCCGGGCTTGAGGCTGACTGGCACAAACCACTCATCGGTCTGTTGTTCAAGGCCTGTCCACAGCTCCTGCGCGGTGTGGGGTTTGTCCCCCAAACAGATAAGTTTTAAAACTGCCTGCTGTCGTTTACCCCTGGCTGTGCTTAAGTTGGTGGTGAAGGTGTTACGCTGACCGGATGAAGAGCTGGTAGAGGATGAAGAAGCAGAGTAGGAGGAGGAAGCAACAGGAGGCAAACTGAAGCGCCCTGCAATCCTCGGTGGTGGAAGGACATGCGTCAAACTGCTATCCGCCTCAGGCCCAGCCGCCACTGCATTTACCCAGTGTGCTGTTATGGAGATATAACGGCCCTGACTGTGCTTACTGATCCACATATCCGTAGTTAGGTGCACCTTGCTACAGATGGCGTTGCGCAGTGCACACCTGATTTTGTCCCCTACTTGGTTGTGATAGGAAGGGATGGCACTCCTGGAAAAATAGTGGCGGCTGGGCACGACATACTGTGGGACAGCCACTGCCATAAGGCCTTTAAAACTATCCGTCTCCACCAGACGGAATGATAGCATTTCAAAGGCCAGTAATTTTGAAATGCTGGCATTCAGGGCTAGATATCGCGGGTGGGTAGGGGGTACATCCTCTTCCTCTCCAGCGTTTGGGAGATGGAGAGCTGAACGCTTCCGTGGGACATTGTGGAGATGCTTGGTGACCCAGGTGTTGGTGTTGCTGGCAGATCCTCGCTTTGCGGGGTGGCAGGTTGCACTGTCACTCCAGAGGTGGATGAAGAGGCTGAGACTGCAGCAGAAGAGGAAGCAGGAGGAGCCAGAGACCTTTCTTGATTTTTGAGGTGTCTACTCCACTGCAGCTCGTGCTTTGCACTTAAATGCCTGGTCATGCAGGTTGTGCTCAGGTTGAGAACGTTTATGCCTCACTTCAGGCTCTGATTGCACAGTGTGCAAACCACTCATGTCTTGTCATCAGCACATTGTCTGAAGAACTGCCATGCCAGGGAACTCCTTGGAGATGGCTTTGGTGTGCTCGGTCCCTTGCTGCGGTGGGCAGTAGCAGGCGTACTGTCAAGAGGACGGCCGCTCCGCTTTTGCACCCAGCTCCCTCTTCTGCTGTGCTGGTGACACTGTGCAACCACCGCCTCTTCCTCCGAACTACATAGGTCACTCGCATGACCTTGATTTCATGTGAGTGTGAGGACCTCATCGTCCTCCACATCATCTTCCACCCAGTCTTCACCCCTGCCTTCCTTGTCGGTCTGCACACTTTCGAAAGCCCCAGCAGTTGGCACCTGTGTTTCGTCATCATCCGAGACGTGCTGCGATGGTCCTCCCATGTACTCATCTAGAAAGATAAGTGGTTGGGCATCGGTGCACTCAATCTCTTCCATTTCTGGGGCAGGGCTAGGTGGATGGCCCTGGGAAACCCTGCTAACAGAGTCATCAAAAAGCAAAAAAGACTGCTGCATGACTTGGGGCTCAGACTGCTTGGCTGATTTGCAAGGGGGTGAGGTGAAAGACTGATGGACATCGGCTGTAGGTGCCAACTGTGGTCTTTCAGCAGGTGACTGGGTGGGAGACAATGTGAAGGAACTGGATCCACTGTCAGCAACCCAATCTACTATCGCCTGTACTTGTTCAGGCCTCACCATTCATAGAGCCACATTAGGCCCGACCAAATACCGCTGAAGGTTCTGTCGCCTACTCGCACCTGAGGAAGGGTTTTCACTTGTGCGTGTAGCTGGCACAGATCGACCACGTCCTCTCCCTGCAACAGGAGCTCCACCAGCAGCACCATGACCTGGGCCATGTCCCTTATTTGACACTCTCCTCATATTTCTCGAATTTAGGATCTTGCCCTAAATGGGTGTTTAATAGTAGAATACAGGGTGGGCCATTTATATGGATACACCTTAATAAAATGGGAATGGTTGGTGATATTAACTTCCTGTTTGTGGCACATTAGTATATGTGAGGGGGAAAACTTTTCAAGATGGGTGGTGACCATGGCGGCCATTTTGAAGTTGGCTGTTTTGAATCCAACTTTAGTTTTTTCAAAAGGAAGAGGGTCATGTGACACATCAAACTTATTGGGAATTTCACAAGAAAAACAATGGTGTGCTTGGTTTTAATGTAACTTTATTCTTTCATGAGTTATTTACAAGTTTCTGACTACTTATAAAATGTGTTCAATGTGCTGCCCATTGTGTTGGATTGTCAATGTAACCCTCTTCTCCCACTCTTCACACACTGATAGCAACACCGCAGGAGAAATTCTAGCACAGGCTTCCAGTATCCGTAGTTTCAGGTGCTGCACATCTTGTATCTTCACAGCATAGACAATTGCCTTCAGATGACCCCAAAGATAAAAGTCTAAGGGGGTCAGATCGGGAGACCTTGAGGGCCATTCAACTGGCCCACGACGACCAATCCACTTTCCAGGAAACTGTTCATCTAGGAATGCTCGGACCTGATACCCATAATTTGGTGGTGCACCATCTTGCTGGAAAAACTCAGGGAACATGCCAGCTTCAGTGCATAAAGAGGGAAACACATCATCATGTAGCAATTTCGCATATCCAGTGGCCTTGAGGTTTCCATTGATGAAGAATGGCCCCACTATCTTTGTACCCCATATACCACACCATACCATCATTTTTTTTGTTCCAACAGTCTTGGAGGGATCTATCCAATGTGGGTTTGTCTCAGACCAATAGCGGTGGTTTTGTTTGTTAACTTCACCATTCACATAAAAGTTTGCCTCATCACTGAACAAAATCTTCTGCGTAAACTGAGGGTCCTGTTCCAATTTTTGTTTTGCCCATTCTGCAAATTCAGTGCGCCGATCTGGGTCATCCTCGTTGAGATGCTGCAGTAGCTGGAGTTTGTAAGGGTGCCATTTGTGAGTAGCTAATATCCGTCGAAGGGATGTTCGACTAATGCCACTCTCCAGTGACATGCGGCTCTTGCTATGCTGTGGGCTCTTGCTGAATGAAGCTAGGACAGCACTGATGTTTCTTCATTAGAGACAGATTTCATGAGTCCACATTTTGGCAAATCCAACACTGAACCAGTTTCACGAAACTTAGCAAGCAGTTTGCTAACTGTAGCATGGGAGATTGGTGGTCTCGTAGGGTGTCTTGCATTGAAATCTGCTGCAATGACCCGGTTACTGCCTTCACCAGACATCAACACAATTTCTATCCGCTCCTCATGTGTTAACCTCAGCGACATGTCAATGGCTGTAAACAAAGAGAAACTTGTAAATAACTCATGGAAGAATAAAGTTACATTAAAACCAAGCACACCATTGTTTTTCGTGTGAAATTCCCAATAAGTTTGATGTGTCACATGACCCTCTTCCTATTGAAAAAACAAAAGTTAGATTCAAAATGGCCGACTTCAAAATGGCCGCCATGGTCACCACCCATCTTGAAAAGTTTCCCCCCTCACATATACTAATGTGCCACAAACAGGAAGTTAATATCACCAACCATTCCCATTTTATTAAGGTGTATCTGTATAAATGGCCCACCCTGTAGAAAGACCCCGTATCTCACACGGCCTTAACTAGACTAGGCCTCAATGAAAGATTTGTTTGCCCAAAATGGCTGTATTTCAAATACCTGAATCAAACCCCTGTATTTAAAGGGTGTATCTCACAAGGTCTGACTTACAATAGGCCTCAATTAAAGATTTCTTTGCCCAAAATGGCTGTATTTCAAATACATATATCAAATCCCTGTATTTAAAGGGTGTATCTCACACGGCCTGACCCACAGTAGGCCTCAATTAAAGATTTGCTTGCCCAAAATGGCTGTATTTCAATCAAATACCAGAATCAAACCCCTGTATTTAAAGGGTGTATCTCACACGGCCTGACCCACAGTAGGCCTCAATTAAAGTTTTGTTTGACCAAAATGGCTGTATGTCAAATACCTTTATCAAACCCCTGTATATACAGGGTGTATCTCACACGGCCTGACCCACCGTAGGCCTCAATTAAAGATTTGTGTACCAAATGGCGGTATTTCAAATATCTGAATATAACCCAAATGTATAAAGGGTGTATCTCACAATGACATCTGCAGAAAAGGCTGGCAACTACATTTTTTTTGCCCAAACGGGTGTTTGTTTAATAACTGAATTTGACAGCAGTATATAACCCTGTAATTTCACACGTGCTGATGCTGCAATGCCTGAAAATAGTGTTTTTTGGCAAAAAAGTGTGTTTTTAAAACCCCATAAATTGATGGCTGTATTTCTAGCTTAAATTGCACACTGACTAATCCAGATGTTGTATTGCGCTATAGACATGTATCACTTATCACCTTTATCATTCATTATGGTTTTATGGTTTTTGGAAATGTCCGTAAAAAATTATGGCTGTCCCTGACTTTGGGATAAAGTGTCCAGAAAAAAGAAAAATTCTGGTTGGCAACCCTTCTGAAGATGAGCGTATGTAATGATACACTGCTTAGTCTAACCTCTTTATACAGTATATATATGAGAGTGAGAGAAAGAGAGAGAGCGAGAGGGAGAGAGGTAAAGACAGAGACAGAGAGCTCACAAATAGCAACACATTCCAATATATGAAAAAATAGCAAAAGGTCTTTTATTCACCCATGTGATTGCGACGTTACAGCTCTTTTATTGGGATACAGTCAAGTTCCCTTGGCCTTGCACCTCGCTCTTTTTTTCTTCCTTTTTTCTCTGGTGCTGTAATTTTTGCGTGTTTTGTGTGCTCTAAAATAAAATTCAAAGATGAGAACAGCAAGGCATGTATATGTGACTAGCTTGTGTTCAACAGCACTTCTAAGTGATTTCTTAGTTTCGATGCAGTCAGTCACTATTCGCTAGGCCTCTTGCACACAACCATATGTATTTTGCGGTCCTCAAGAAACGGATCCGCAAAAAATACGGATGACAACCGCGTGCATTCCGTATTTTGCGGAACAGAACAGCTGGCCCCTAATAGAACAGTACTATCCTTGTCCGTAATGCGGACGATAATAGGACATGTTCTATTTTTTTGCGGAATGGCAATAAGGAAACGGAATGCACATGGAGTACCTTCCGTTTTTTTTGCGGACCCATTGAAATTAATGGTTCTGTATACGGTCTGCAAAAAAAATGGAATGGAAACGGAATTAAAATATGTTTGTGTGCAAGAGGCCTTACTAGTTGGAACTCCACTCTCCAGTTTACTTCTTCTAGTCTCTACTTTATAGGAAAATTAGAGAACATTTGATAGTGAAGTACCGTCTGCTTACAGTTTCAACATACTAGATTTTTTATTTATAGATGAATATAAAATGTAAAAACCTTCAGTTGGATTGTCCCGACTTGAGTTTTGCACCAGTTTTGTTGAGGGCACAAACTTTCCTTTCTAAAGTCTGACATTTTAAACCCACCCCTCATCCTCCTGTTCTTTTGCATAGGGGTTTTCTTATGCAGCTTATAATAGGCACCTACCAGTATGGTATGACACTTTGTGGATGCTACAATATATTATGGGGGGATGCCAAGAGATGAGGTACTACACAAGGCACTATCCAAAGTAAAGCCAAGTTATAAGTAGTGATGAAGGGCAGGGGCTATATTCGATTTTGCAATATTTCACGAATATCTTGGCGAATATTCGTCATTAGTGATGGACGAACATCGGCCAGGACGGTTCGCGAACGTGGCCCCATTCACTTTAATGGCAGGCGAACCTGAAAAACCTTCAGCTCATATTTGCAGCCACCAAATACTTAGTAGAAGTGTAAAAATAGTCCCACAACATGGACAGTGACATACTAGAGGGGGATCAATGGCAAAAATTTCAACAAAAAATATGTATCTTAATCAGGGGACATTTTTATGAGTCTTAAAGGGAAATTCTCAATGTGCCCTGTTGGAGCCTAGAAATTTTTTATTTTAGGCCACGGGAGTACGGGCCTTAAAAATTAGGCAATCACCTGACATAAAAGAAATTGTGATTATGTAGCTCGAGGTACATTATGTGGTCAATGGATAACAATTTTACTGTAGGCCACTGGACTACAGGCCCCAAATATTAGGCATTCACCGGACAGAAAATATCAAGTGATTATGTGGACGGAGGTATATTACACGGTCAATAGATATCCATTTTACTGAAGGCCAGTACAAATACAGGTCAAATAAATATGTTTAAAAGAACTAAAAATATAAAATTGGATTAAAAACATGGCTAACAAAATCCCCCTCTTGAAAAAAACCTAATGAGAATAGTTAAAATTCGATAACACGTGGTCGTCACTGGTGTTGAATTCCTCTGAGGTCCCAACAATTATTCATCCACCGTACAGAAAAGAACAAGTACGTGGCTGGAAGTAGATTACGCGGTCATTGGATATAAATTTGACAGCAGCAAAACCGCAAACAAATGCTGCACTACCCAAATGCAATATATAGAAAGTATATTATTGGTATTTTACACCCCTGCTTCAATCTGTTTTTTTGGAGGGCAACTGGTATATCACACCAGTAGAAATAATTTGTTCCAAGAGTGTTTGCCCCTCTGTATAGCTGCAGTATCGCAGCAGAAGCGCACACAAATGCTGCACAATACAAATGCACTATAATATACTTTATATGTTAGAAAGTATATTATAAGTAGGGATGAGCGAACCCGAACTGTATAGTTCGGGTTCGTACCGAATTTTGGGGTGTCCGTGACACGGACCCGAACCCGAACATTTTCGTAAAAGTCCGGGTTCGGGTTCGGTGTTCGGCGCTTTCTTGGCACTTTTTGAAAGGCTGCAAAGCAGCCAATCAACAAGCATCATACTACTTGCCCCAAGAGGCCATCACAGCCTTGCCTACTATTGGCATGGCTGTGATTGGCCAGTGCAGCATGTGACCCAGCCTCTATATAAGCTTGGGTCACGTAGCGCTGCACGTCACTCTGCTGATTCAAGTGTAGGGAGAGGTTGCTGCTGCGACGAAGGTGCGAGATTAGGCAGTGATTAACTCCTCTAAAAGACTTCATTCAGTGATCGATCTACAGCTGTGGATCATTGAACTGCTGCTATTCAATTGCTCAGTGTTTTTAGGCTGCCCAGAGCGTTTTTCAGTCACTTTTTTCTGGGGTGATCGGCGGCCATTTTGTGGCTTGTGGTGCGCCAGCACAAGCTGCCACCAAGTACATTTAACCATCAATAGTGTGGTTATTTTTTGCTATATCCTACATCAGGGTCAAGCTTTCATCAAGTGCATTTAACCATCAATAGTGTGGTTATTTTTTGGCCATATACTACATCAGGGGCAAGTTGAGCCTGTCACCCAGCGCCTAAAAAATAGGCCTCACATTTATATTCATCCAAATCTGTACTGTTTTAGCTGGTCAAGTTATTTTTAGTGTCCGTCAAAGCACAGTTTTTGTTCTTGGTTAAAAAACAATTCCCAAATTTGCAATTCTCAAAATTAGTGGTTTCTGCTGTATCAGGCCTACTTTAAATCTATCCCTAAAAGGGTATATTAGATTCAAGGTGCTGATAGGGTAATTCTCAAGAACTTCACACACACGCTACAGTGCAGATCCAAGTCTAATTCTGTGAATAAACGTATACCTGTCACCCAGGGCCAAAAAAATAGGCCTCACATTTATATTCATCCAAATCTGTACTGTTTTAGCTGGTCAAGTTATTTTTAGTGTCCGTCAAAGCACAGTTTTTGTTCTGGGTTGAAAAACAATTCCCAAATTTGCAATTCTCAAAATTAGTGGTTTCTGCTGTATCAGGCCTACTTTAAATCTATCCCTAAAAGGGTATATTAGATTCAAGGTGCTGATAGGGTAATTCTCAAAAACTTAACACACATGCTACAGTGCAGATCCAAGTCTAATTCTGTCCGTAAATGTATACCTGTCACCCAGCGCCTAAATAATTGGCCTCAAATTTATATTCAGCTAAATCTGTCATTACTGGTGTGCCTGTATTAGTGTAATACGGTACCTAAATAGATAGCCAGATAGTCTTAGGTGTCTGTAAAAAAAGGCCTGAATTTTAATTCAATACATTGGCCCGAATAATATTTTTCTTATTGTGGTGAACGGTAACAATGAGGAAAACATCTAGTAAGGGACGCGGACATGGTCGTGGTAGTGTTAGTGGACCCTCTGGTGCTGGGAGAGGACGTGGCCGTTCTGCCACAGCCACACGTCCTAGTGAACCAACTACCTCAGGTCCCAGTAGGCAGCAGAATTTACAGCGATATTTTGTGGGGCCCAATGCCGTTCTAAGGATGGTAAGGCCTGCAGAAAGCGCACAGATGGCGCATGAAAACCAAGCCCATCAGTCTGTCACATCACCCCCATGCATATCAGGGAAACTGTCTGAGCCTCAAGTTATGCAGCAGTCTCTTATGCTGTTTGAAGACTCTGCTGGCAGGGTTTCCCAAGGGCATCCACCTAGCCCTTCCCCAGGGGTGGAAGAGATAGAATGCACTAACGCACAACCACTTATGTTTCCTGATGATGAGGACATGGGAATACCACCGCAGCACGTCTCTGATGATGACGAAACACAGGTGCCAACTGCTGCGTCTTTCTGCAGTGTGCAGACTGAACAGGAGGTCAGGGATCAAGACTGGGTGGAAGACGATTCAGGGGACGATGATGTCCTAGACCCCACATGGAATGAAGGTCGTGCCACTGACTTTCACAGTTCGGAGGAAGAGGCAGTGGTGAGACCGAGCCAACAGCGTAGCAAAAGACAAAGAGGGAGCAGTGGGCAAAAGCAGAACACCCGCCGCCAAGAGACTCCGCCTGCTACTGACCGCCACCATCTGGGACCGATCACCCCAAAGGCAGCTTCAAGGAGTTCCCTGGCATGGCACTTCTTCAAACAATGTGCTGACGACAAGACCCGAGTGGTTTGCACGCTGTGCCATCAGAGCCTGAAGCGAGGCATTAACGTTCTGAACCTTAGCACAACCTGCATGACCAGGCACCTGCATGCAAAGCATGAACTGCAGTGGAGTAAACACCTTAAAAACAAGGAAGTCACTCAGGCTCCCCCTGCTACCTCTTCTGCTGAGGCCGCCTCGGCCTCTTCTGCTGCTGCCGCCGCCTCGGCCTCTTACTCCGCCTCTGGAGGAACGTTGGCACCTGCCGCCCAGCAAACATGGGATGTACCACCAACACCACCACCTGCGTCACCAAGCATCTCAACCATGTCACACGGCAGCGTTCAGCTCTCCATCTCACAAACATTTGAGAGAAAGCGTAAATTCCCACCTAGCCACCGCTCGATCCCTGCCCCTGAATGCCAGCATTTCTAAACTACTGGCCTATGAAATGCTGTCATTTAGGCTGGTGGACACAGACAGCTTCAAACAGCTCATGTCGCTTGCTGTCCCACAGTATGTTGTTTCCAGCCGGCACTACTTCTCCAAGAGAGCCGTGCCTTGCCTGCACAACCAAGTATCCGATAAAATCAAGTGTCCACTGCGCAACGCCATCTGTGGCAAGGTCCACCTAACCACAGATACGTGGACCAGTAAGCACGGCCAGGGACGCTATATCTCCCTAACTGCACACTGGGTAAATGTAGTGGCGGCTGGGCCCCAGGCGGAGAGCTGTTTGGCGCACGTCCTTTCGCCGCCAAGGATCGCAGGGCAACATTCTTTGCCTCCTGTCTCCTCCTACTCAGCTTCCTCCTCCTCTTCTTCCACCTGCTCATCCAGTCAGCCACACACCTTCACCACCAACTTCAGCACAGCCCGGGGTAAACGTCAGCAGGCCGTTCTGAAACTCATATGTTTGGGGGACAGGCCCCACACCGCACAGGAGTTGTGGGGGGGTATAGAACAACAGACCGACGAGTGGTTGCTGCCGGTGAGCCTCAAGCCCGGCCTGGTGGTGTGCGATAATGGGTGAAATCTCATTGCAGCTCTGGGACTACCCGGTTTGACGCACATCCCTTGCCTGGCGCATGTGCTGAATTTGGTGGTGCAGAAGTTCATTCACAACTACCCCGACATGTCAGAGCTGCTGCATAAAGTGCGGGCCGTCTGTTCGCGCTTCCGGCGTTCACATCCTGCCGCTGCTCGCCTGTCAGCGCTACAGCGTAACTTCGGCCTTCCCGCTCACCGCCTCATATGCGACGTGCCCACCAGGTGGAACTCCACCTTGCACATGCTGGACAGACTGTGCGAGCAGCAGCAGGCCATAGTGGAGTTTCAGCTGCAGCACGCACGGGTCAGTCGCACTGCGGAACAGCACCACTTCACCACCAATGACTGGGCCTCCATGCGAGACCTGTGTGCCCTGTTGCGCTGTTTCGAGTACTCCACCAACATGGCCAGTGGCAATGACGCCGTTATCAGCGTTACAATACCACTTCTATGTCTCCTTGAGAAAACACTTAGGGCGATGATGGAAGAGGAGGTGGCCCAGGAGGAGGAGGAGAAAGAGGGGTTATTTTTAGCACTTTCAGGCCAGTCTCTTCGAAGTGACTCAGAGGGAGGTTTTTTGCAACAGCAGAGGCCAGGTACAAATGTGGCCAGACAGGGCCCACTACTGGAGGACGAGGATGAGGAGGAGGTGGAGGTGGAGGAGGATGAGGATGAAGCAGGTTCACAGCGGGCTGGCACCCAAAGCAGCTCGGGCCCATCACTGGTGCGTGGCTGGGGGGAAACGCAGGACGATGACGATACGCCTCCCACAGAGGACAGCTTGTCCTTACCTCTGGGCAGCCTGGCACACATGAGCGACTACATGCTGCAGTGCCTGCGCAACGACAGCAGAGTTGCCCACATTTTAACGTGTGCGGACTACTGGGTTGCCACCCTGCTGGATCCACGGTACAAAGACAATGTGCCCACCTTACTTCATGCACTGGAGCGTGATATTAAGATGCGCGAGTACAAGCGCACGTTGGTAGACGCGCTACTGAGAGCATTCCCAAATGTCACAGGGGAACAAGTGGAAGCCCAAGGCGAAGGCAGAGGAGGAGCAAGAGGTCGCCAACGCAGCTGTGTCACGGCCAGCTCCTCTGAGGGCAGGGTTAGCATGGCAGAGATGTGGAAAAGTTTTGTCACCACGCCACAGCTAACTGCACCACTACCTGATACGGAACGTGTTAGCAGGAGGCAACATTTCAATAACATGGTGGAACAGTACCTGTGCACACCCCTCCACGTACTGACTGATGGTTCGGCCCCATTCAACTTCTGGGTCTCCAAATTGTCCAAGTGGCCAGAGCTAGCTTTTTATGCCTTGGAGGTGCTGGCCTGCCCGGCGGCCAGCGTTTTGTCTGAACGTGTATTCAGCACGGCAGGGGGCGTCATTACAGACAAACGCAGCCGCCTGTCTACAGCCAATGTGGACAAGCTGACGTTCATAAAAATGAACCAAGCATGGATCCCACAGGACCTGTCCATCCCTTGTGCAGATTAGACATTAACTACTTCCCCTTAACAATATATTATTGTACTCCAGGGCACTTCCTCATTCAATCCTATTTTTATTTTCATTTTACCATTATATTGCGGGGCAACCCAAAGTTGAATGAACCTCTCCTCTGTCTGGGTGCCGGGGCCTAAAAATATCTGACAGTGGTCTGTTCTAGTGGTGGGTGACATGAAGCCTGATTCTCTGCTATGACATGAAGACTGATTCTCTGCTGACATGAAGCCAGATTCTCTGTTACGGGACCTCTCTCCTCTGCCTGGGTGCCTGGGCCTAAATTTCTGACAATGGACTGTTCCAGTGTTGGGTGACGTAAAGCCTGATTCTCTGCAATGACATGCAGACTGATTCTCTGCTGACATGAAGCCTGAATCTCTGTTATGGGACCTTTCTCCTCTGTCTGGGTGCCGGGGCCTAAAAATATCTGACAGTGGCCTGTTCCAGTGGTGGGTGACGTGAAGCCTGATTCTCTGCTATGACATGAAGACTAATTCTCTGCTGACATGAAGTCAGATTCTCTGTTACGGGACCTCTCTCCTCTGTCTGGGTGCCGGGGCCTAAATGTGTGACAGTGGCCTGTTCCAGTGGTGGGTGACGTGAAGCCTGATTCTCTGCTATGACATGAAGGCTGATTCTTTGCTGACATGAAGCCAGATTCTCTGTTACGGGACCTCTCTCCTCTGCCTGGGTGCCTGGGCCTAAATATCTGACAATGGACTGTTCCAGTGTTGGGTGACGTAAAGCATGATTCTCTGCTATGACATGCAGACTGAATCTCTGCTGACATGAAGCCTGAATCTCTGTTATGGGACCTCTCTCCTCTGTCTGGGTGCCGGGCCTAAAAATATCTGACAGTGGCCTGTTCCAGTGGTGGGTGACGTGAAGCCTGATTTTCTGCTATGACATGAAGACTGATTCTTTGCTGACATGAAGCCAGATTCTCTGTTACGGGACCTCTCTCCTCTGCCTGGGTGCCTGGGCCTAAATATCTGACAATGGACTATTCCAGTGTTGGGTAACGTAAAGCATGATTCTCTGCTATGACATGCAGACTGATTCTCTGCTGACATGAAGCCAGATTCTCTGTTACGGGACCTCTCTCCTCTGCCTGGGTGTCGGGGCCTAAATATATGACAATGGACTGTTACAGTGGTGGGTGACGTGAAGCCAGATTCTCTGCTATGACATGAAGAGACTGATTCTCTGCTGACTTGAAGCCAGATTCTCTGCTATGGGACCTCTCTCCAATTGATATTGGTTAATTTTTATTTATTTTATTTTTATTTTTATTCATTTCCCTATCCACATTTGTTTGCAGGGGATTTACCTACATGTTGCTGCCTTTTGCAGCCCTCTAGCTCTTTCCTGGGCTGTTTTACAGCCTTTTTAGTGCCGAAAAGTTCAGGTCCCCATTGACTTCAATGGGGTTCGGGTTCGGGACGAAGTTCGGGTCGGGTTCCGATCCCGAACCCGAACATTTCCGGGAAGTTCGGCCGAACTTCTCGAACCCGAACATCCAGGTGTTCGCTCAACTCTAATTATAAGTATATTCCACCCCTCGGTAAGTCACAACAATCAATAGCACACCTATACCAGTCCTTAAAATAACTTTTGTAGCCCTTAGCTAGCGTTTGGTGTCCCTAACAGCCTGTCCCTGCTCCACACAGCAACCTCTCTCTACACAGCCAAAAGACTGAATATAAAATGGCGGCCAGACCAGGTTTTTAATAAGGTAGGGGGTATGTCCATGTGCTGAAATGTCTCAATTGGCTGTCCTGTACCACCTGATAGATGTGTCATGGGTCAAAGTTCTTCACAATGTAAAAGAATATGGCGCTGGCCGCCATCGCCATATGTTCGCCGAGGAAAGTTCACCATGAAACGACCGCCGGGCGAACAGCAAGGCCATCTCAATTCGTCATATATTTGTGAATTCGAGATTATTTTCTTGATTGCGAAAAATTGGCAATGTAATATTCGCGTAATGCGCGCAAAATGCAGGCATAGGTCACTTTTGCTACATTTTCCAAGCTGCTAGAAGATTCCTGAGACTGGATAAAATGGTTGGCACGACAGAACATTAAAAATGGCTTTATATGCAGTTAGAGTGCTCCAACATACCGGTGAAACTCAAAAAATTAGAATATTGTGCAAAAGTCTATTTATTTCAGTAATGCAAATTAAAAGGAATTGCATTAATGCAGCTTAAAATTAGAATTTTGCAAAAAGGTTTAATATCCTAGGCTCAAAAGTGTCACACTCTCGTCAGCTAATTAGTCCATACCCCCTGAGCAAAGGGTACCTCAAAATTGTGACTTTGGGGTTTCATAAACTATAAGCCATAATCCTCCAAATTAAAACAAATAAAGGCTTGAATTATCTCACTTTGCATATAATGAGTCTGTCTCATATGTTAGTTTCACCTTTTAAGTTGCATTACTGAAATAAATGAACTTTGCACGATATTCGAATTTTTCGAGTTTCACCTGTATTCGCGATTGCGTTAATCGGCACTAATGGTGCGAATATTTTGGTGCAATACGTGAAACTTCACATTTTAGCAGGTCTGTATGTATGTATGGACAGCAGAAACTATCACACTGCCTAACACCCTGCACTACAACAGCTACACTATATCAGGATATAACCTACACTGACTATCTCCCACTAACTATCTGTATTATATACTGTATATGCTAACTAACTATCTATCTTATGTAATGAGTGGAAAGCACAGAGCACAGCAATGTCACTGCTCTCTCTCTCTCTCTCTCTCTCTCAGAACATTAAAAAACTACAGTAAATGGCTTCTGGGGAGGTTCTTATACACTGCGTGCAGAATTATTAGGCAAATGAGTATTTTGACCACATCATCCTCTTTATGCATGTTGTCTTACTCCAAGCTGTATAGGCTCGAAAGCCTACTACCAATTAAGCATATTAGGTGATGTGCATCTCTGTAATGAGAAGGGGTGTGGTCTAATGACATCAACACCCTATATCAGGTGTGCATAATTATTAGGCAACTTCCTTTCCTTTGGCAAAATGGGTCAAAAGAAGGACTTGACAGGCTCAGAAAAGTCAAAAATAGTGAGATATCTTGCAGAGGGATGCAGCACTCTTAAAATTGCAAAGCTTCTGAAGCGTGATCATCGAACAATCAAGCGTTTCATTCAAAATAGTCAACAGGGTCGCAAGAAGCGTGTGGAAAAACCAAGGCGCAAAATAACTGCCCATGAACTGAGAAAAGTCAAGCGTGCAGCTGCCAAGATGCCACTTGCCACCAGTTTGGCCATATTTCAGAGCTGCAACATCACTGGAGTGCCCAAAAGCACAAGGTGTGCAATACTCAGAGACATGGCCAAGGTAAGAAAGGCTGAAAGACGACCACCACTGAACAAGACGCACAAGCTGAAACGTCAAGACTGGGCCAAGAAATATCTCAAGACTGATTTTTCTAAGGTTTTATGGACTGATGAAATGAGAGTGAGTCTTGATGGGCCAGATGGATGGGCCCGTGGCTGGATTGGTAAAGGGCAGAGAGCTCCAGTCCGACTCAGACGCCAGCAAGGTGGAGGTGGAGTACTGGTTTGGGCTGGTATCATCAAAGATGAGCTTGTGGGGCCTTTTCGGGTTGAGGATGGAGTCAAGCTCAACTCCAAGTCCTACTGCCAGTTTCTGGAAGACACCTTCTTCAAGCAGTGGTACAGGAAGAAGTCTGCATCCTTCAAGAAAAACATGATTTTCATGCAGGACAATGCTCCATCACACGCGTCCAAGTACTCCACAGCGTGGCTGGCAAGAAAGGGTATAAAAGAAGAAAATCTAATGACATGGCCTCCTTGTTCACCTGATCTGAACCCCATTGAGAACCTGTGGTCCATCATCAAATGTGAGATTTACAAGGAGGGAAAACAGTACACCTCTCTGAACAGTGTCTGGGAGGCTGTGGTTGCTGCTGCATGCAATGTTGATGGTGAACAGATCAAAACACTGACAGAATCCATGGATGGCAGGCTTTTGAGTGTCCTTGCAAAGAAAGGTGGCTATATTGGTCACTGATTTATTTTTGTTTTGTTTTTGAATGTCAGAAATGTATATTTGTGAATGTTGAGATGTTATATTGGTTTCACTGGTAAAAATAAATAATTGAAATGGGTATATATTTGTTTTTTGTTAAGTTGCCTAATAATTATGCACAGTAATAGTCACCTGCACACACAGATATCCCCCTAAAATAGCTAAAACAAAAAACAAACTAAAAACTACTTCCAAAAATATTCAGCTTTGATATTAATGAGTTTTTTGGGTTCATTGAGAACATGGTTGTTGTTCAATAATAAAATTAATCCTCAAAAATACAACTTGCCTAATAATTCTGCACTCCCTGTATAGTAAGGGGTAGGCAACCTTCCTATTGGTTGCTAGGGATGTTGCTAAGCTCAAAGACATCGCAGCCTCCTCATTGGCTCACAAGCAAGAAGCGAGGTTACTGATGAAAAAAAAATCTAGAATATTCCAAATTACGAATAAATATCACTATATTCTAAATATTCGCAAATTCTCGAAGTGCCAATAATCGCGATTTATATACGTGATTTGAATATTCGCGCCCAACACTAGTTGTGAGTTATGCCTTTAGCAAACTGATGTGCATGTCGTAAATTACACTAAATTCTGGAGTATGTCGTACATTTTATATTATTTTAGAGGGAAATACTCCATTTGCATTCATTAATGTGAGCCATTGTGTCCATGGCCATTTAAATGGCTGTAAATTACAGGCAGAAAAAAACTCTATATCTTATTCCTGTTGTAAGTTTGGTTGCATACAATCCTTTTTTTGTTTTTATGTTTCTGCATGTGTCTGAATACTAACCGGTTAGGTCAAGGCTAAATGCTGCACCCATTGGAAGCTTTGAATTTTAATTTCTTGATGAAAATCTTTGATTTCTCTGCAGCATGTAGCACAGGGCAGATTTTATGCTCCATGCGGCTCTTTTGTGTAGCTCCATGTTGCAGCGAATACTGTTCTCTTTGACATGAGAGTGAACAAGTTCAGAAGGCACAGCATGTAACATTTCCACATCACAGTCGTTACCCTGTGACTGTAAAGAAACTTTTCTCTCTACTTTTGAGTGTTAACACTGGAGCAATTGAGCTATATTAAGACTACTGTTCCCCCAGCTGGAAGACTGTTAGCGTTCAAAGTGCCCATCTGACACCACTTTAGGCTTTAAAATCTCTTTATTTTTACCGGGTTCATCTGTTCTTAATGATAAGATTTAAAGATGACATATGCAAACACAGACTTCTTTTTAGCAACTGCACCTGTCTGTGCATATGAAACCTTTTTTTTACCTTTTTTTTTTCTTCTAATAGAAATACAGTTTAAGTGCTATGAACAAAAGGGCAATAGTGCTTGAAATGTTTCTCCAGATTTAAAATCACTTTAAGTAATAGGATAAAGTTGTTGGATGTTGTGTGAAGTGGAGTGAGATTTTTGTTTAGGCATTATGGGATAAAATCCAAGACATCCATAAGAAGGGTACAAAGCTTACCCGTTTCAGGACTCACTTGTCCCTAACTACGATGCCCTTATTTTTGGGGCGAGCTGCTAGTGTGCACATAGTAGGCACCTCGTCTCGTTCCAGTGCTGCAATTGACAATGGCTGTGTCCTGGTGCTAGGTAACTGGACATGTCTCCTCCTGGTGCACTTTCACCTCTGGTCCATGAGCCTTTGTTCCAACTGATTTCCTAGGCAACTAGTACACAAAAATATCAGATGTCAGACCTAGCAGACTATTTTTCAGACTCATCCTGCCATGATTTGCCTGGTAATGGAGGTTCTTTCCCTTCCTGGCTCTCACTCCCGTGACTGTCTGGTATTGATCCTAATCTACAACTCAGCCTTGTTCCTGACCTTAACTCACATTGTCTTTTAGATTGTTGATTTGTAGCTCTACTTCTGGTTCTGACCCTTTGCTGTTCTCCCATGTTTTCCTCTGGTCTATTGCTTTCTGATCACTCTCCTAATGACAATCATTGGCCATGTTCTTACTAAAGACTGCCATCAGGAATTTCAGGTCTTCATACAGACAAACTGTGTGCTCCCCCTACCTTCTCACATTCATAGCCATAACTGCCATAGCATTTTTTGCATCAATGTAGCGGGAGAATAAGAAAAAAGGTCCATGTGCTACTCTTCTTATGAATGTTCTTTATTGAAATGGATAATAAGATAACTCACTTCTGAGCTGTACCAGCTCCTTCATCAGATCACATCCAGATCTAAAGAACATTCATAAGAAGAGTAGCACACAGACCTTTTTCTTATTCTATCACTACACTGCATCTAAAGATCTGCCCAACCCTGGACCAGATGGTGATGTGCTGCATACTCTAAAACTCATGCTTTTTCAAGTGTTGCGCCTCTCTCCACCCCCCCCCCCCCTTCCCTTACCATCACTACTGACGGGTCCTTCAACAGCATGTCTCCCTCTTCTGTCTTTGTATGTTTTGCATCAGGCCATTTTACCATACACATAAGCACAATTTTAATTTTTATCAACATTTATGATGGGTTAAACAAGTGGAAAAAAATAGTTTCTTTTTTTTACGCTGCATTCACTATACTGTATGAGTTACTATGATTACAAGGATACAAAATACTGTTTTGTGATGTTTAACAAAGTAGGTTATAATACACATGAATCATAATGGTTTTGCTAAATTTTTTGTAGCATTAAAAAAATAATCTTTTACCATAACCTTTAATAAAAAAAAGCTATATCAGTTATGTACTAGAAATTTAACCCCAGACTGTCTATATTTCAAGCAGCTGCCTTACCCACTACTGTATACACATACCCTGAAGTTTTCATAGGATTTTCTGTGCCTAGCAGCTACTAAATAATATTACTATTTATTTAATATTGTGCCTGTGAAGAAAACAGCAATGCTATTTAGGCACAGAAAATATTCCCTGGAATCATAATAGTCTGCACAATATAGTAAACACATTATTTATGGTAATTGGTAAACTGTGTTAATACAAATGGTGCATTTTCTTCATTCTTTCATTTCAGTAATATACTATACTATTTATTTAATATCATGCATGTGAAGAAAACAGCTCCTAAATTAATACCTTTTGATGTCTACTGTATAGGAGGTCTTGGGTTCAAATTCCCATAGGGACCTATAAATTTGTGACATGCTGCAATGAAATGAATTAATGAGGGTGCCAAAGGCTCTGACTGCAGTACCACCCTAATAGAGGCCATGCTCCTACTACTGCCACCACCTCATGATTATTCTGGGGATCTTCCTACAGAGAAATTCATACCACCTTGTAGGGGTTAAGAGTGAAAACCATGGGATAACTTTGACTCCTTCCCCCAATCTTGGCAATGCCGGATGAACCTTGGCATATATTAGCACGTTTATAGACAGCGATTATCTTATATAATGTATGTAATCTTTCTGTATTTGGTTGGCTTTTTTATTTTCTTTGTATGAATATGGGGGCAGCCACTGTGAACGATCTGTTACTCAAATCTTTGAACAGCGGGTCAGAAATATGCTTTACAGAACCACCAGAACATATAAAACAAAGCCAGAAAACAATCTTTTGACTTTTATTGGGCAATCTTCTGAGTATGCTATGTCTCACGCAGGGAGATGTAGAAAGCAAGAGGAACTGAGCTGTTCTAACATATTTTCAATGTTGGATCCTGTGTTATCTGCCTCTACCTTTATAATAGAGGTATTTCCTTTCATTGTAATTTTGCTGTCATAATAATGACTTCTGAGTAGGGATGAGCGAACCCGTGGAAGTTTGGGTTTGCGGGGTTCGGCCAAACTTCAGGTCAAAGTTTGGGTTCGGGACCCAAACTTTACCTGAACTTGACCCTGAACCCTAACCCCATTGAAATCAATTGGGACCCAAACTTCACTTTATTACTTTCCTTATAACATGGTTATTCCTAATACAGAATGCAAAACAATATGGCAATTTAGGGGTTAAAAAACCCAAAAAAAACTTATCTCATCCACTTGATCGTGCTTCAGCAGCTTCTTCTATCTTCACTGAAAAGGACCTGCCAAAGGACCTGCGATATGCGTGATGACGTCACCACATGGGAGAGCGCGGTGATGTCATCGCGCACATCGCAGGTCCTTTGGCAGATCCTGTTCAGTGAAGGTAGAAGAAGCTGCTGCAGAGTAATCAAGTGGATGAGGTGTTTTTTTAACCCTTAAATGGCCATATTGTTTTGTATTCTGTCTTAAAGGGAACCTGTCACCTCCAAAAACCATCCCAAGCTGCCAGCAGTACCTGAGAGTAACCTGCAGTGTTTATGATTATCATTTTCTTCCTGAAGGCAGATGCAGCAAAAGCTCTGAAAACGTTCTTTTATCCCACGTGATTTTCTAGTCATGCTTGAAATCAAAGGGGCAGCGCCCTCCTTGCTTCAAGTCAAGGTAACCGCGCCCCCTTCCCTGCCCCTTCGCTGTGACTGACAGCGCTTATGCACCAGAGTTCGGCTGGGTTTGTCAAACTGCCGGCTGTCAGTCACAGGCAAAGGGGCAGGGAAGGGGGCGCAGTTACCTTGACTTGAAGCAAGGAGGGCGCTGCCCCCTTGACTTCAAGCATTACTAGAAAATTGTGCGGGCAGGGGATGAAAGAATGCTTTCAGAGCGGCCTTCAGGAAGAAAATGATCGCCAGAAACACACTGCTGGCTACTCTCAGGTACTGCTGGCAGCTTGGGATGGTTTTTAGAAGTGACAGGTTCCCTTTAAGAATGCTATTGTGTCACTATAGGCTGAATGGGCAGAGTGAAAACTGCAAGATTTCAGGATTTTAGCTATTAGTTATTGACATAACAAATTGAGATGACAAAGAACGCTGCCAAAAAAAATTGTAAAAATATTTACTCAATAGGATATTTTCTGACAAGAAATTCCTATTATTATTATTTTTTTATATTGTCAGATAAATTAAAATTGGAACACATATAGAAGAAGGACATCACAGGAATCTCCACTAACAGAGTGTAGACAATTTCTCTTTAGACCTAACAACCTTGAATACAGAACAACAAGCTGTCAATCCAGTCTCTAGTAATTGAAAAAATTATTCTTTGGCTTTGTGTCGTTCTATTGAATCATCTTTGATACGTTAAGCTCTGAAAAGAGAACTTGAACTTCAGCAACTGTCCATCACACACACAAAACAAACATGTCTTGGCTTCAGCCATGGTCATCCCTCCTGCCGCTTCCATCCAGATGTACTCGGTTGGTATTATGCTAGTTTTCAGTCTTTGAGGTGAACGGCTACACAATGCAAGTCTTTCAAAAGATTGAATTCCATGTTATTGTGCTCCCTTGCTGTGTTATATTTCATAAACCGTACATTTGTAATGTTCGCTAAACCAATAGAGCATGTAGTTTGGCCTGCTGTGATCATCTGAACATGTCTATTGGAGTGAATCATTGTGATGTTGTTAATGCAACCCAATGCAAAGCAAAAAAGGAATATCTCAGTGTTTGAATATTTCCTGCTCTGAGAACAGCTGGAACATGAGCAAATCCTGCCAGCAAATCTCTTTTCTCTGGACCGTGCTTTCATTCCACATTAACACTTGTTACGAGCTTAGATATTTCTGTCTGTTAGCATTATGATATATTCATAGGTATATAGCTGGCTGCGTAAGCAACCATGAAGGATATGAGGAAATGCTGTCTATTGTGAGGGTGCTGAGGTTTTGCATAATAATTGTATATTTGTGTCCATTATCTAGCAAAGTACAACTTGTGCCCTCAGTAGTGCTACTGTGATAAATATACAATCATTATCATATAACTATGGTCTTCAACGAAAAAGGAAATTGAACAATACTAAGATTTGCAAACTCTTGTGGCGAGCGTTACACAATGTACGGCTTGTTTTTAACATCGTGTTTTAGGAAAGGACATAAAGAAGATATCAAGTTACAAAGTTTGTACAGTAACTATACAAGGGATTTGATTGATTTTTACTCAAGGCATAGATTCCCATGTTGTACCACCAGGAATATTTCTGGCAAAGCCTTGAATAGCAATTGGATAACAATATCCCTGAGCACTTGCCTAACATATTTTTCTACAGGTTTATTAACCCCTTGGTGCCTTGTGCTTTGATCTTGCACTTAGTGCCTAGCACCATACAGTTATCGCACTGTGAATGAGGTGGGATGGAGGGCTTACATCTGGTGGCAATGGCATGGAATGGAGAAAACTGAAAGGCTGGCTGTTGAAAGGAATTCTTCAAGACCAGTAACCGCTGGAGATGGAGGAAACAAAAAATACTCCTCTGCCAGTTCTAGCCTCAAGCTCCCTTTTCCTCCACTTCCAACCCTTGCTGGGATGGAAGTATGACATGCCATCTACACACATATGACCACTGCTGGACAATCGATGGCTTCACTGGGGCATGTGCAGGTGCAGCAACCTGAAGATGGAGAGCTGGGAGGATGGGAGAGGCAGCACTGATAGGAGTTGTAGTTGATTCAAGGTGGCTGTCCCCTCTTCAATGTTGCCTTGAGCTGTGCCCACCCTGGTATTGATGCTCCTTCCAGCTGTCAGATGGGGTGCCCTTGATGTTAGGTAAATGGGTGGAAGGCAGGAGGGCATATATAGAGGCTGACACATGGATAGTGGTCAAATAATTAAAAAATTTCAACTATTTGGAAAGGTGAGTACAAAGAAACTGAACCTCAGGCATTAGTGCCAGTGGCATGAGGCATTGCAAGCCCCAGATTTGCCTGGACTGTAATAAAATGTCGCTGTTGATACAGTGACCATGACCCACAAAAGATGTTTACATTTCAACTGTGTTAACCCTCCTAAAAAAAAATCAGTTTCAACCGTGTGGAAAGTGAATACATGTAAACGATTGAGAGGCAATAGTAGCACGATTGCAGGCTGCTGCAGCAGCCACCATATAGAATTTGATAAGAGACAGACAGACAGCAGACAAACAGCAAAAGTGGCAAGATGGGGTACTGCCAGCAAGGCGGGGTCGGCAAGGTCTATACATCAGAATCAGCTGGAGGAGTGTGAAAATCATCCTGAATCCAGACTTGGTTCATTTTGACAAAAGTGATGTTTTGGACACTGGCGGAGGGTCACCATGCTCCCCACAGCGCTGAAGAGCCTCTCCGAGATGACACTGGAGGCAGAGCAAGAAAGAAGATAGAGAGCGTGCTGTGCCAGTTCAGGCCACTGCTCCAGTATGCCTGGCCAGAAAACCATTGGGTCAGGGAACTGGGTATGTGACAGAGACTGGCCATAGATTAGGTAGGCCTGAACCTGGGCATTGAGGTGGGAGCTGTCGCTTGCTGACTGGCCTCAACTGGGCGCGGCACGTGGAAAAACTGCTCCATCGTTTTGAGAAGACTGAAATGGTTGCTGCTACTGCTGCTGTGGCTTCTGCTGCTCGTGGTGGTGGGAGGTGGATACTCTGTGGGGGGCGGAGGGGTGCCTCCCTTTCAGACACTCTGGTGGCAGAAGTCTGCTCGCCGTAAGCTACAGCAAGGTGCACGTGTTTATTTGTAGTAGCGTAATTTGTCCTGCCTTTCCAGGGGTGCACCACCAATGAGGCGAGGTGAGGTGATTGCCTCAGGCAGCACCAGGTAGGGGCAAGAGGGGGGCAGCAGATGGGGGATTATCTGTTTCTGCAGTATAGTATTGGGAAGCACAGTGAGCACAGTATGTGGCACTGTATTATCTCTATGTTTTGTAGCTCTGTATTTAATGTATTCTAAGCATGTCTTTAACAGTAGGGCTGGAGGGAAGAGGTTAGGTTGAGAAATTGGCATTGGGAGGTTGGGGCGCCGTTTCAGTTTTTCGCCTCAGGCAATAGAAAGGCTAGGTGCACTCCTGTGCCTTTCTTCCAGAAGAAAACATTCCCCATTTTGCCTTGGCAGCGAGGGTCTAAAAGCATGGCTACCCAGTAATAATTAGACTGATTGATGTCAACGATACGCCTGTCATCGCTTAAGCAAGCCAGCATACAGGTGGCCACTCAGTCCAACGTGCCCCGAGGAGCCACTTGGGAGACAATTGGGTGTCTTTGCTGTTGCCATCCCCATCATCATCCTCTTGCTCCTCCACCTCCGACTCTTTCTCCTTTTACAGTGTCATCTCCTCATCCTCATACTCCTCCATCCATGGCACTGTGTGTACCCAACAGCTATAGGGCAGAAAGCAATATGCATCAGCTGCTTTTCTTCCGCTGTGGTACTGTGCTCCATCAGCTTCATCGTCTGTTCTAAGATAAATTTGAGAAGGATGACGTTGTTCATGCTGCAGTTGTCCCTGCTGACAAACCTTGTGGCCTCTTTGAAGGGCTTCAGCACCCATCTCGATCTGACCTCGAAGCAACACATGCTTCCAAATTTCCGCTGCTTGTACAGACACTCGAGCATGTGCAACATCGCATTCAAGCAAGTTGGCACCGTGCAGTGTAGTGAAGGCTTGGACAGTCTCCTGGACTTTGTCAACACATTGTGCAAGGCAGTGCACTTATTTAGAAAGTGCAGCACCACTAGGTTGATGACGTTTGCCATGCAAGGAGCATGTGCTATTTCGCCCAGGTTCAGGGTGGCCACGATGTTGCGCTCTTTGTCACTGACCTTCTTCCCCAGTAGTAATTGATGGGTGACAGCTAGCGGGATGTTTGCTGCTTGTTTTACTTGAGCACTTCCGCCACTGTGACTAGTCTATCCCAGTTAGATCAGCTCCAACACTGCATGGCAAAAGTTGACCTAACAAATGTGATAGGAAGGAGGGATTATGCAAGCGAGACTGTGCCCAGCTGCTGTTTGGGAGAAATAATGTGAGGCTAAGCACATGCTGGAAGGTTGGGAAAAGCGGAAAGGAATGATGATGTTGTGAAAGACAGAGTAGTGCTCTGGAGGTGGCCTGGCTGCTGCAAGCTGGAGATGGAGATGGAGGGAACTTCTGCTGCGGTGGCTGGTTGCTACCTCTGTTTGCCCGTGGAATGAGGTGATGATGACGCTTCATAAGGTTCTATAGAGCTGTGGTGCTGACGTTTGTGTTTACCTGACCACATTTTCTTTTGCTCTTGCACAGCTTGCACAAGGCACTGCTTTTGTCTTCCAGCAGCATGGAGAAAAACTGCCAGATGGGAGACACTCATGCAGAGGTAGAGGCAGCTGACCTTGCTTAGCTCTGGCACATTTTGGGCCTAACCCACCCACTGTGTCAGCGGTATCACCAGATCCCAAAGCAGACGTGGCCCTGGCTGTTTTTTGGGAGGTACATGGCCTCTGAACTTTATTGTTCCCGCCCTCACCCTCCTCCTCTGATTTTGCCTTTTCCTCAGCACCCTGATCAAACTCCCAGTTCCTGTCCAGCACACTTCTATCAGAGTGTGGGATATCATGGTGGGTTCTTCGGCCCCCCTCCCCTACTCTTCCCTGACTACCACGGTCACTGCCCCCAATGCCAATAGTGTGGCTACAGGGGCCACTGCTACTACCACCACCAACATGGCTATGCCTGGGGTCTGCAGCCCCCTCCTCAACCTCCTCCTCAAGGCAGTGCAAACGCTAACTGCTCTCACATAATCCAACAGGAAGACTCTCTTGACTATATGCCATAGGGTGTGGTGGAGTTTTCTTGCCACTTAGGAAAAAGGTAGGCAACCCTCTAGAAAGGGAAAGTGAAGACTGGAGGACTTCACTGCAAGCCTTCTTTGGGGCTGCCAGGAGGAGGAGCAGGAGGAATGTAGCGACCCTTGGCTCTAGGGCACAGTGTAAGACTCTGAAATCATCTCCACATCATTCCGCTGAGACTGAGAGGAGGAGTGAGCCATCCAATCTACTATTTCATCCTCTTTCTCCTCAACTTTAATGTTGCACCTTTCCGAAGCCAGCAGGGACAACTGCAGCCTCGAAGTAGATTGCTGTTATAACTTGTGTCTTGTAGTAATCACATCTGTGTGCTGGTTTAATTAAATTTAACAATGACCCCAAAAAAATATAAATTCCAACCGTATGGAAACTGAAAATACGTAAATAGATGATTAAGGCGTGACACTCAATTTCAAGTTAACACACAGCTAGATTGCTGTCACACCATGGGTATTGCTGCAGTAATCATGTAAGGTATTTATGCAGCTTAATTAAATTTAAAGCTTCCCTCAAAAAAAAATAAAAGGCGACTGTGTGGAAACTTTAAATACATAAATGGACGATTGAGGCATGGCACACAATTTCAAGTTAGCACACACAGGTAGATTGCTACCACACCATGGGAATTACTGCAGTAATCATGTATATATGCTGCTCTGCTGCTTACTTAAAATGAAAGTAGCCCCCCCAAAAAATGAAATTGCAACCGTATGGATATCTAAAGTAATTATACGGACAACTAAAGCTTGAAGCTCAATTTGCTGCCAGACCATTGGTATTGCTGTAGTAATCAAATGTGTGTGTGTATATATTGAGCTTGGCTTGAGGAAGGCTCGTGTGAGCTGAAACGTCGCAAGATTTGCCACATTATGGGTGAATAAAACTTTTTTGCTTTCATCACTATTTGGAGTGCAGTCCTGCTTTCTCTGCGTATATATATATATATATATATATATACAGTACAGACCAAAAGTTTGGACACACCTTGTCATTCAAAGAGTTTTCTTTATTTTCATGACTATGAAGGCATCAAAACTATGAATTAACACATGTGGAATTATATACATAACAAACAATTGTGAAACAACTGAAAATATGTCATATTCTAGGTTCTTCAAAGTAGCCACCTTTTGCTTTGATTACTGCTTTGCACACTCTTGGCATTCTCTTGATGAGCTTCAAGAGGTAGTACCCTGAAATGGTCTTCCAACAGTCTTGAAGGAGTTCCCAGAGATGCTTAGCACTTGTTGGCCCTTTTGCCTTCACTCTGCGGTCCATCTCACCCCAAACCATCTCAATTGGGTTCAGGTCCGGTGACTGTGGAGGCCAGGTCATCTGGCGCAGCACCCCATCACTCTCCTTCATGGTCAAATAGCCCTTACTTTCAAAGTTTTCCCAATTTTTCGGCTGACTGACTGACCTTCATTTCTTAAAGTAATGATGGCCACTCGTTTTTCTTTACTTAGCTGCTTTTTTCTTGCCATAATACAAATTCTAACAGTCTATTCAGTAGGACTACCAGCTGTGTATCCACCTGACTTCTCCTCAACGCAACTGATGGTCCCAACCCCATTTATAAGGCAAGAAATCCCACTTATTAAACATGACAGGGCACACCTGTGAAGTGAAAACCATTTCAGGGGACTACCTCTTGAAGCTCATCAAGAGAATGCCAAGAGGGGGCAAAAGGTGGCTACTTTGAAGAACCTAGAATATGACATATTTTCAGTTGTTTCACACTTGTTTGTTATGTATATAATTCCACATGTGTTAATTCATAGTATTGATGCCTTCAGTGTGATTTTACAATTTTCATAGTCATGAAAATAAAGAAAACTCTTTGAATGAGAAGGTGTGTCCAAACTTTTGCTCTGTACTGTATATATATATATATATATATATATATATATAACTGCAAAGCAGAACATCACTCTAAAATAATGATAAAAAAGATTGTATTTTATTCACCCATAAGTGACGCGACGTTTCGGCTTCAACATGAAGCCCTTCTCAAGCTTGAGAAAGGCTTCATGTTGGAGCCGAAACGTCGCATCACTTATGGGTGAATAAAATACAATCTTTTTTATCATTATTTTAGAGTGATGCTCTGCTTTGCAGTTTTGTGTTTTGGGTGGGCCTTCCCTTTGGAGTCAGCACCCATTTCCGATGCTGGTTGGTGCTGCCATACATATATATATATATATATATAAAAAAAATAACTGGCAGCACCATCCAAGTAGTATAGAAAAAAAGCGAAGTTGGGTGCAATGTCCAAGTATGGTAACCGGTGCTTACCCACTAATACAGAACAAGAAAATCGGACTGCACTCCAGATGAATCTTCAGAAAAGTGTATATTTATTCACCCACAGCGACGTTTCGGCTCATACATGAGCCTTTCTCAAGCATTGGTAAGAAGTGAACAAGTTACATATAAAGGAGTGTCAATCACAACAATTGGTGCTTAAACTTAATTGATACTTTAAAAAAAATGAATCACAAACTATTACAAGTACACCAAAAACATCAGATTTGATGTAATAAATAAAGTGACAAGCGCAATAGGTATATAAAGTGCATAATATATCGGAAATACATGCCATATTTACCCAAATACATAATAGTTTACAGCTGCATTACATCCCAACGTGATTATTAAATATAAACCATGATTATAAACATTTGAAGGAGGAGGAACTTAGGTAATTGATACCTTAGGAAGTGATAGCGCCCATGTAGACCGCCGTGCTGTACAGCGTGTCCTCGCGATGCCTCTGCGCATGCTCAGATAGCCACCCTGTCATTGTTAGGCGTCAGCATAGAGATGCACGTGCGTCGCACAGTCACACAACAGTGACATCAGCGGCGCACAATGCAGTGACGGATGGCGTCCTACACGACTGGCCTGCAGAAGATGCGCGTGCGCAACAGGCGTCTCCTGTCTACTGTCCACCATATTAGGGAAGGGAATATTGCCCAAATCTTAGTTTGCTCTGTAACTAGTACTCATCCGCAAATATATATATACTGAACAAAAATATAAACGCAGCACTTTAAATTTTTGCTCCTATTTTGCATGAGCTGAACTCAAAGATCTGAAACATTTTCTACATACACAAAAGACCCATTACTCTCAAATATTGTTCACAAATCTGTCTAAGGCCTCATGCACACAACCGTATTTTTTTGCGGTCCGCAAAACGGGGTTCCGTTTTTCCGTGATCCGTGACCGTTTTTTTGTCCGTGGGTCTTCCTTGATTTTTAGAGGATCCACGGACATGAAAAAAAAGTCGTTTTGGTGTCCGCCTGGCCGTGCGGAGCCAAACGGATCCGTCCTGAATTACAATGCAAGTCAATGGGGACGGATCCGTTTGACGTTGACACAATATGGTGCAATTTCAAACGGATCCGTCCCCCATTGACTTTCAATGTAAAGTCAGGAGTTAATATACCATCGGATCGGAGTTTTCTCCAATCCGATGGTATATTTTAACTTGAAGCGTCCCCATCACCATGGGAACGCCTCTATGTTAGAATATACCGTCGGATTTGAGTTACATCGTGAAACTCAAATCCGACAGTATATTCTAACACAGAGGTGTTCCCATGGTGATGGGGACGCTTCAGGTTAGAATATACTAAAAGAACTGTGTACATGACTGCCCCCTGCTGCCTGGCAGGTGCTGCCAGGCAGCAGGGGGAAGCCCCCCCCCTGTAGTTAACACATTGGTGGCCAGTGTGGCCGGCCCCCCCCTCCCCTGTAGTTAACTCATTGGTGGCCAGTGGGCCCCCCCCTCCCCTGTAGTTAACTCATTGGTGGCCAGTGGGCCCCCCCTCCCCTGTAGTTAACTCATTGGTGGCCAGTGTGGCCGGCCCCCCTCCCTCCCCTGTAGTTAACTCGTTGGCAGCACCTTCCAGGCAGCAGGGGGCAGTCATGTACACAGTTCTGTTAGTATATTCTAACTTGAAGCGTCCCCATCACCATGGGAACGCCTCTGTGTTAGAATATACTGTCGGTTCTGAGTTTTCACGAAGTGAAAAATCAGCTATGAAAAAGCTTTTATGCAGACGGATCTTCGAATCCGTCTGTATAAAAACTAACCTACGGCCACGGATCACGGACACGGATGCCAATCTTGTGTGCATCCGTGTTCTTTCACGGACCCATTGACTTGAATGGGTCTGTGAACCGTTAGCCGTGAAAAAAATAGGACAGGTCATATTTTTTTCACGGCCAGGAAACACGGATCACGGATGCGGCTGCAAAACGGTGCATTTTCCGATTTTTCCACGGACCCATTGAAAGTCAATGGGTCCGCGAAAAAAAAACTGAAAACGGCACAACGGCCATGGGTGCACACAACGGTCGTGTGCATGAGGCCTAAATCTGTGTTAGTGAGCACTTCTTCTTTGCCGAGATAATCCATCCCACCTCACAGATGTGGCATATCAAGGTGCTGATTAGACAACATGAATATTGCACAGGTGTGCCTTATACTGCCCACAATAAAAGGCCACTCTGAAATGTGCACAGTTTTGCCTTACTGGGGGGGGGGGGGACTGGGGGGTGCCAGAAAACCAGTCAGTATCTGGTGTGGCAACCATTGTTGCAGTGCGACACATCTCCGTCGCATAGATTTTATCAGGTTGTTGATTGTGGCCTGTGGAATGTTGCTCCACTCCTCTTCAATAGCTGTGCGAAGTTGCAGAATATTGGCAGGAACTGGAACACGCTGTCATATACGCCGATCCAGAGCATCCCAAACATGTTCAATGGGCGACATGTCTGGTGAGTATGACCATGCAAGAACTGGGATGTTTTCAGCTTCCAGGAATTGTGTACAGATGCTTGCAATATGGGGCCGTGCATTATCATGCTGCAAGATGAGGTGATGGTCGTGGATGAATGGCACAACAATGGGCCTCAGGATCTCGTCACGGTATCTCTGTGCATTCAAAATGCCATCAATAAAATGCACCTGTGTTCGTTGTCCATAACATACGCCTGCCCATACCATAACCCCACCGCCACCATGTGCCACTCGATCCACAACGTTGACGTCAGCAAACCGCTCACCCACACGACGCCACACACGCGGTCTGCCATCTGCCCTGAACAGTGAAAACCGGGACTCATCCGTAAACAGAATGCCTCTCAAACGTGCCAGATGCCATCGAATGTGAGCATTTTCCCACTCAAGTCACTTACAATTACGAACTGCAGTCAGGTCTAGACCCCGATGAGGACGACAAGCATGCAGATGAGCTTCCCTGAGACGGTCTCTGACAGTTTGTGCAGAAATTCTTTGGTTATGTAAACCGATTGTTGATGCAGCTGTCCGGGTGGCTGGTCTCAGACGATCTTGGAGGTGAACATGCTGGGTGTGGAGGTCCTGGGCTGGTGTGGTTACACGTGGTCTGCAGTTGTGAGGCCGGTTGGATGTACTGCCAAATTCTCTGAAACTCCTTTGGAGACGGCTTATGGTAGAGAACTAAACATTCATTGCAAGGGCAATAGCTCTGGTAGACAAACCGGCAGTCAGCATGCCAATTGCACGCTCCCTGAAACGTTGCGACATCTGTGGCATTGTGCTGTGTGATTAAACTACATATTTCAGAGTGTCCTTTTATTGAGTGGAGTCTAAGGCACACCTGTGCAATATTTATGCTGTCTAATCAGCACCTTGATATGCCACACCTGTGATGTATTATCTTGGCAAAGAAGAAGTGCTCACTAACACAGATTTAGACATATTTGTGAGCAATATTTGAGAGTAGTGTCTGTTTATGTAGAGATCTTTGAGTTCAGCTCATGCCAAATGGGAGCAAAACGGAAAGAGCAAAACAAACATAATACAAAACAAACACCTGCCCGCTGGGCTCTAACTAAACATATGGTAGAATCCCTGACTCACCTATAGAGTGCTGTTCAGACACAGTGTCCGGCTTTCTCAGCCTAGCGTATACCAGCCCCCCAGGCTGTAACACGGTCAGTCCAGGCTATGTTCCAGCCTCGTGGTTTCTCAGTCTAGCTTGGCTGGAACCACACACCGAGAGCCTCACCCGCCCTCTATTTGCAACCATGCCCTCGACTGACAGTCTGGGATGGGCTTTTACTCCCCAGTAATGATCCCAGGTGATTACACCTGGGGATCCCTCATGCTAGGGAAAACCTGCCCTGGAATGGGAAGGGTGGATTGGCAGCTTCCTCTACCAACCTAGCTCCCAATCCAAGTAAAATCCAGCCCTTAAATACTACACAAAATAGCTCCAGCAAACTATGCCTTGCTGAAGCCTGCACCACTCTGGCACTTTACTTATCTCACCCAGTTGAGGAACCTGGGTGAGATATACCCCTCTTCCGGGATCCTTATTCACTTTAGCGTTCACATCACAACAACACACACACACATTTATATATATATATATATATATATATATATATATATGTCCTAGGTACAAATCCAACCAAGGACAACATCTGCATGGGGTTTTTATGTTCTCTCCGTGTTTGCGTGGGTTTTCTCCGGGTACTCCGGTTTCCTCCCACACTCCAAAGACATACTGATAGGGACTTTTGATTGTGAGCCCCACTGGGGACAGTTGGATGCTAATGTCTGTAAAGCGCTGCTGAATATAGTAGCGTTATATAAGTGCATAAAATAAATAATTATATTTTGAACCTTCCCAAAAAAGGTTCATATTTTTGAAAATGGAGGTGGTAGAAAAACTTTTAGAAAAAACTGGGGACAATTGCTCAGCTTTTGCAGCAGAAAGTATGCAATCGATGCTGGAGTTGCTAGCTAGAGATGAGCGAATCGAAGCTGACGAAGTGGAATTCGATCCGAATTTCAGTAAAAATTTGATTTGCGCCAAATGCGCATTTTCTCTCACTTCGTGGTAACAAATCGCATTCGTTCCTAAAATGGCTGCTGAGTATGTGAGTACATGGAGAACGGAACTCTGTGAAGGCGGGATCACCCATAATGCCATGCATGCAGCCAATCAGCAGCCAGCCAGCCTTGTGATGTCACAGCCCTATAAATACGGCAGCCATCTTAGATTCTGCCATTTACCAGTGTACTTAGCGCAGGAAGAGACGTGTCTGCAGGCTATAGGGACAGTTATAGGAAAAATGTTATGTGCTAAGAAAAACTATTTACAAATGCAGGAAAATATTATTGAAGGTGTAGGGAAAAGATAGGGAGGAATCATTCCATTGCTTTTTTGTTGAACAGGGTTCAGTCAGGGAGGTGAACATTCCTATTACACCTTGCAGCACTGACTGGGGATCCAAATTATACCATATATATTACATTATACAGCTCTGTGATTCCATCATACCGTTCTTATTAGGGTGCAAGTGCTGTTTGGTCCAGGCAATAACAGTGGTTATTACAAGGAAATATTTCTAAGTTTTATTTGCCCTTGTGCGGTGCAGTTCTAAAGCATTTTGTGGCTTGTATTAGTGGGAAAAAAGGACTTATTAGCCGTTGTGTGGTGAAGTGAGAAAATTACACCCCTTTTTGTTGTGTACTAGTGGCAAAAGTAAAATATATTTGCCGCTCAGCTGTGCAGTTATCTGTTTTAAAGCCCTTTTTTCCGTGTATTAGTGGAAAAACAAAAAAATTAAATTTGCCGCTCAGCGGAGAAGTTATCTGTTTTAAAGCCCTTTTTTGCGTGTATTAGTGAAAAAAGGAAAAATATATTTGCCATTGTTGCACTTACCTGTTGAAAAGCCTTTTGTGTAAAAGTGGGAAAATTAGGGCCTAATTGCCCTTGTGCGGTGCAGTGATATACTCTAAAGCCCAGGTTTCCGTGTATTAGTGGTGAAATTAAAATATATTTTCCGTCCAGCATTGCACTTATCTGTTGAAAAGCGTTTGTGTAAAAGTAGAAAAAAATTTGGGTCTAATTGCCCTCGTGTGGCGTAGTGATATATTCTGAAGCCCTGTTTGCAATGTATTAGAGGAAGCGAAAAAATTATATTCGCCATTCATTGTTGCACTTACCTGTTGAAAAGCCTTTGTGTAAAAGTGGAAAAAAAATTTGGACCTCATTGCCCTTGTGCAGTGCAGTGAAGTGATATACTCTAAAGCCCAGTTTGCCGTGTATTAGTGGTGAAATTTAAATATATTCGCCGTCCAGTGTTGCACTTATCTGTTGAAAAGACTTTGGTGTAAAAGTAGAAAAAAATTAGGGCCTAATTGCCATTCAGCGGGGCAGTTATATGTTGTAAAGCCCTTTTCGTGGGATGGACCGAATTACGTAGTTGTGAAATTTTTTATGTGAAACTGGCTTTTTTGGAGAAAATTGATGGGTGATAGACTTTCTTCTGTATGAACCGAATTCCATTATCCTTTCATTGGTAACATTTTCTATTTAAACAATGTTTTCTTTGAGAAAATTGATGGGTGATTGTACACCTCCTTTTGCGAGATGGACCAAATTACATAGTGGTGAAATTTTTACGTCAAACAGGCTTTTTTGGGGGAAAATTGATGGGTGATAGTAGACTTTCTTCTGTATGAACCGAATTCCATTATCCTTTCATTGGTGAATTTTTTTTATTTCAATGATTTTTTCTTCAGGAAAATTGATGGGTGATTGTAACATAGTAACACAGTACATAAGGCCGAAAAAAGACAATTGTCCATCCAGTTCGGCCTGTCACCCTGCAAGTTGATCCAGAGGAAGGCAAAAAAAAAAAACCTGTGATGTAGAAGCCAATTTTCCTCACTTTAGGGGAATAAAAAATTCCTTCCCGACTCCAATCAGGCAATCAGAATAACTCCCTGGATCACCGACCCCTCTAGAGGAAGCTATACAGTGGGATGCGAAAGTTTGGGCAACCTTGTTAATCGTCATGATTTTCCTGTATAAATCGTTGGTTGTTACGATAAAAAATGTCAGTTAAATATATCATATAGGAGACACACACAGTGATATTTGAGAAGTGAAATTAAGTTTATTGGATTTACAGAAAGTGTGCTATAATTGTTTTAACAAAATTAGGCAGGTGCATACATTTGGGCACCACAAAAAAGAAATAAAATCAATATTTAGTAGATCCTCCTTTTGCAGAAATTACAGCCTCTAAACGCTTCCTGTAGGCTCCAATGAGAGTCAGGATTCTGGTCGAAGGTATTTTGGACCATTCCTCTTTACAAAACATCTTTAGTTCATTCAGGTTTGATGGCTTCCGAGCATGGACAGCTCTCTTTAAGTCACACCACAGATTTTCAATTATATTCAGGTCTGGGGACTGAGATGGCCATTCCAGAACGTTGTACTTGTTCCTCTGCATAAATGCCTTAGTGGATTTTGAGCAGTGTTTAGGGTCGTTGTCTTGTTGAAAGATCCAGCCCCGGCGAAGCTTAAGCTTTGTTACTGATTCCTGGACATTGGTCTTCAGAATCTGCTGATACTGAGTGGAATCCATGCGTCCCTAAACTTTGACAAGATTCCCAGTCCCTGCACTGGCCACACAGCCCCACAGCATGATGGAACCACCACCATATTTTACTGTAGGTAGCAGGTGTTTTTCTTGGAATGCTGTGTTCTTTTTCCTCCATGCATAACGCCCCTTGTTATGGCCAAATAACTCAATTTTAGTCTCATCAGTCCACAGCACCTTATTCCCAAATGAAGCTGGCTTGTCTAAATGTGCTTTAGCCCACCTCAAGCGGCACTTTTTGTGCTGTGGGCGGAGAAAAGGCTTCCTCTGCATCACTCTCGCATACAGCATCTCTTTGTGTAAAGTGCGCTGAATGGTTGAACGATGCACAGTGACTCCATCTGCAGCAAGATGATGTTGTAGGTCTTTGGTGCTGCTCTGTGGGTTGACTCTGACTGTTTTCACTATTCGTCGCTTCTGTCTATCCGAGATTTTTCTTGGTCTGCCACTTCGAGCCTTAACTTGAACTGAGCCTGTGGTCTTCCATTTCCTCAATATGTTCCTTACTGTGGAAACAGACAGCTGAAATCTCCGAGACAGCTTTCTGTATCCTTCCCCTAAACCATGATGGTGAACAATCTTTGTCTTCAGGTCATTTGAGAGTTGTTTTGAGACCCCCATGTTGCTACTCTTCAGAGAAAATTAAAAGAGGAGGGAAACTTACAATTGACCCCCTTAAATACTCTTTCTCATAATTGGATTCACCTGTGTATGTAGGTCAGGGGTCACTGAGCTTACCAAGCCAATTTGAGTTCCAATAATTAGTTATAAAGGTTTTGGAATCAATAAAATGACAACAGTGCCCAAATGTATGCACCTGCCTAATTTTGTTTAAACAATTATAGCACACTTTCTGTAAATCCAATAAACTTCATTTCACTTCTCAAATATCACTGTGTGTGTCTCCTATATGATATATTTAACTGACATTTTTTATCATAACAACCAACGATTTATACAGGAAAATCATGACGATTAACAAGGTTGTCCAAACTTTCGCATCCCACTGTAGCCTGTAATATTATTACACTCCAGAAATACATCCAGGCACCTCTTGAATTCCTTTATTGTACTCACCATCACCACCTCTTCAGGCAGAGAGTTCCATAGTCTCACTGCTCTTACCGTAAAGAATCCTCTTCTATGTTTGTGCACAAACCTTCTTTCCTCCAGACGCAGAGGATGTCCCCTCGTCACAGTCACAGTCCTGGGGATAAATAGATGATGGGATAGATCTCTGTACTGACCCCTGATATATTTATACATATTAATTCGATCTCCCCTCAGTCGTCTTTTTTCTAAATTGAATAACCCTAATTTTGATAATCTTTCAGGGTACTGTAATTGCCCTATTACAGTTATTACTTTAGTTGCCCTCCTCTGGACCCTCTCCAGCCTGCTATGTCTGCCTTGTTTACAGGAGCCCAGAACTGTACACAGTACTCCATGTGTGGTCCGACTAGCGATTTGTAAAGTGGTAGGACTATGTTCTTATCACGGGCATCTATGCCCCTTTTGATGCAACCCATTATCTTATTGGCCTTGGCGGCAGCTGCCTGACGCTGTTTTTTGCAGCTTAGTTTGCTGTTTATTAAAATTCCTAGATCCTTTTCCATGTCAGTGTTACCGAGTGTTTTACCATTTAGTATGTACGGGTGACTTGCATTATTCCTTCCCATGTGCATAACTTTACATTTGTCAGTGTTAAACCTCATCTGCCACTTATCTGTCCAAGCCTCCAATCTATCCAGATCCCTCTGTAGTAGTATACTGTCCTCTTCAGTGTTAATTATTTTACACAGTTTAGTGTCATCTGCGAAAATTGATACTTTACTGTGCAAGCCTTCTACAAGATCATTAATAAATATATTAAAGAGAATAGGGCCCAATACTGACCCCTGAGGTACCCCACTAGTGACAGTGACCCAATCTGAGTGTGTGCCGTTAATAACCACCCTCTGTTTTTTATCACTCAGCCAGTTACTTACCCACATACAGACTTTTTCTCCCAATTCGAGCATTCTCATTTTATATACTAACCTTTTATGTGGTACAGTGTAAAATGCTTTGGAGAAGTCCATTGATTCGCCGCTGTCAAGTCTAGAACTTACCTCCTCATAGAAACTGATTAAATTACTTTAACATGACCGATCCCTCATGAAGCCATGCTGATATGGCGTTATTTGCTTATTTCCGTTGAGATGCTCTAAGATAGCATCTCTTAGAAAACCTTCAAACAGTTTACCCACAATAGATGTTCAACTTACCGGCCTATAGTTTCCAGGCTCTGTTTTTGGACCCTTTTTGAATATTGGCACCACATTTGCCATGGGCCAATCCTGTGGGACATTCCCTGTCAGTATAGAGTCCGCAAATATCAGAAATAAGGTTCTGGCTATGACATTACTTAATTCCCTTAGGATACGGGGGTGTATGCCATCCGGTCCTGGCGATTTGTCTATTTTAATCTTTTTAAGTCGCTGATGTACTAGATGTATAGAAACATCGAAACATAGAATGTGTCGGCAGATAAAAACCATTTGGCCCATCTAGTCTGCCTAATATACTGAATACTATGAATAGCCCTTGGCTCTATTTTATATGAAGAATGGCCTTAATGCCTATCCCATGCATGCTTAAACTCCTTCACTGTATTTGCAGCTACCACTCCTGCAGGAAGGCTATTCCATGCATCCACTACTCTCTCAGTAAAGTAATGCTTCCTGATATTACTTTTAAACCTTTGCCCCTCTAATTTAAAACTATGTCCTCTTGTAGCAGTTTTTCTTCTTTTAAATATTCTCTCCTCTTTTACCTTGTTAATTCCCTTTATGTATTTAAAAGTTTCTATCTTATCCTCTCTGTCTCGTCTTTCTTCCAAGCTATACATGTTAAGGTCCTTTAATCTCTCCTGGTAAGTTTTATCCTGCAATCCATGTACTAGATTAGTAGCTCTTCTCTGCTCTCTCTAAAGTATCAATATCCTTCTGGAGATATGGTCTCCAGTACTGCACACAATACTCCAAATGAGGTCTCACTAGTGCTCTGTAGAGCGGCATGAGCACCTCCCTCTTTCAACTGGTAATGCCTCTCCCTATACACCCAAGCATTCTGCTAGCATTTCCTGCTGCTCTATGACATTGTCTGCCTACCTTTAAGTCTTCTGAAATAATGACCCCTAAATCCCTTTCCTCAGATACTGAGGTTCGGACTATATCACTGATTTTATATCCTGCTCTTGGGTTTTTACGCCCCAGGTGCATTATCTTGCACTTATCAACATTAAATTTTAGTTGCCAGATTTTTGATCAATCCTCTAGTTTTCCTAAATCCTTTTCCATTTGGTGTATCCCTCCAGGAACATCAACCCTGTTACAAATCTTTGTGTCATCAGCAAAAAGACACACCTTACCATCGAGGCCTTCTGCAATTTCGCTGATAAAGATATTAAACAATATGGGTCCCAGAACAGATCCCTGAGGTACCCCACTGGTAACAAGACCATGGTCTGAATATACTCCATTGACTACAACCCTCTGTTGTCTGTCCCTCAGCCACTGCCTAATCCATTCAACAATATGGGAGTCCAAGCCCAAAGACTGCAATTTATTGATAAGCCTTCTATGTGGGACAGTATCAAAAGCCTTACTAAAGTCCAGATAAGCGATGTCTACTGCACCTCCGCCATCTATTATTTTAGTCACCCAATCAAAAAATCTGTAAGATTAGTTTGACATGATCTCCCTGAAGTAAACCCATGCTGTTTTTCATCTTTCAATCCATGGGATTTTAGATGTTCCACAATCCTCTCCTTAAGTATGGTTTCCATTAATTTCCCCACTATTGATGTCAGGCTTACTGGCCTATAGTTGCCCGATTCCTCCCTACTACCTTTCTTGTGAATGGGCACAACATTTGCCAATTTCCAATCATCTGGGACGACTCCTGTTGCCAGTGATTGGTTAAATAAATCTGTTGAGCTCTTTTAATAGCTTTGGATGTATCCCATCAGGCCCCTGTGACTTATTTGTATTAATTTTAGACAGCTGACTTAGAACCTCTTCCTCTGTAAAGACACATGCATCAAAAGATTCATTAGTAGGGATGAGCGAAACCGAACTGTATAGTTCAGGTTCGTACCGAATTTTGGGGTGTCCGTGACACGGACACGAACCCGAACATTTTCGTAAAAGTCCGTGTTCGGGTTCGGTGTTCGGCGCTTTCTTGGCGCTTTTTGAAAGGCTGCAAAGCAGCCAATCAACAAGCGTCATACTACTTGGCCCAAGAGGCCATCACAGCCATGCCTACTATTGGCATGGCTGTGATTGGCCAGTGCACCATGTGACCCAGCCTCTATTTAAGCTTGAGTCACGTAGCGCCGCACGTCACTCTGCTATGATCAGTATAGGGAGAGGTTGCAGCTGCGACGTTAGGGCGAGATTAGGCAGATTAACTCCTCCAAAAGACTTGATTCTGTGATCGATCTGCAGCTGTGGATCATTGAAGTGCTATTATTGACTTGCTCACTTTTTTGAGGCTGCCCAGAGCGTTTTTAGATCACTTTTTTTCTGGGGTGATCGGAGGCCATTTTGTGACTTGTGGTGCGCCAGCACGAGCTATCACCAAGTGTATTTAACCATCGATAGTGTGGTTATTTTGTGCTATATCCTACATCAGCTGCAGGCTGAGCCTGTGTCACCCAAGTGCATTTACCATCAACAGTCTGATTATTTTTTGGCCATATACTACATCAGCTGCAGGCTGAGCCTGTGTCACCCAAGTGCATTTAACCATCAACAGTGTGGTTATTTTTTGGCCATATATTACATCAGGGGCAAGTTGAGCCTGTCACCCAGCACCTAAAAAATAGACCTGACATTTCTATTCAACCAAATCTGCACAGTTTTAGCTGGTCAAGTTATTTGTAGTGACCGTAAAAGCAGACTTTTTGTTCTGGGTTGAAAAAGCATTCCCAAATTTGCCATTCTGAAAATAACTAGTTTGTGGTATTTGAGGCCTACTTGAAATCTATCCCAAAAAGAAAATCTTACATTGAAGGTATTGATAGTGTGATTCAGAAAAACCTACGACACACGCTAGCGTGCTGATAGAAGTGTCATTCTGTGATTAAACCTATAACTGTCACACAGCGCAAAAAAAAACAGGTCTCACATCTCTATTCAACCAAATCTGCACAGTTTTAGCTGGTCAAGTTATTTGTAGTGACCGTAAAAGCAGACTTTTTGTTCTGGGTTGAAAAAGCATTCCCAAATTTGCCATTCTGAAAATAACTAGTTTGTGGTATTTGAGGCCTACTTGAAATCTATCCCAAAAAGAAAATCTTACATTGAAGGTATTGATAGTGTGATTCAGAAAAACCTAAGACACACGCTAGCGTGCTGATAGAAGTGTCATTCTGTGATTAAACCTATAACTGTCACACAGCGCAAAAAAAAAACTGGTCTCACATCTCTATTCAACCAAATCTGCACAGTTTTAGCTGGTCAAGTTATTTGTAGTGACCGTAAAAGCAGACTTTTTGTTCTGGGTTGAAAAAGCATTCCCAAATTTGCCATTCTCAAAATTACTAGTTTGTGGTATTTGAGGCCTACTTGAAATCTATCCCAAAAAGAAAATCTTACATTGAAGGTATTGATAGTGTGATTCAGAAAAACCTAAGACACACGCTAGCGTGCTGATAGAAGTGTCATTCTGTGATTAAACCTATAACTGTCACAAAGCGCAAAAAAAAAACAGGTCTCACATCTCTATTCAACCAAATCTGCACAGTTTTAGCTGGTCAAGTTATTTGTAGTGACCGTAAAAGCAGACTTTTTGTTCTGGGTTGAAAAAGCATTCCCAAATTTGCCATTCTGAAAATAACTAGTTTGTGGTATTTGAGGCCTACTTGAAATCTATCCCAAAAAGAAAATCTTACATTGAAGGTATTGATAGTGTGATTCAGAAAAACCTAAGACACACGCTAGCGTGCTGATAGAAGTGTCATTCTGTGATTAAACCTATAACTGTCACACAGCGCAAAAAAAAAAACAGGTCTCACATCTCTATTCAACCAAATCTGCACAGTTTTAGCTGGTCAAGTTATTTGTAGTGACCGTAAAAGCAGACTTTTTGTTCTGGGTTGAAAAAGCATTCCCAAATTTGCCATTCTGAAAATAACTAGTTTGTGGTATTTGAGGCCTACTTGAAATCTATCCCAAAAAGAAAATCTTACATTGAAGGTATTGATAGTGTCATTCAGAAAAACCTAAGACACACGCTAGCGTGCTGATAGAAGTGTCATTCTGTGATTAAACCTATAACTGTCACACAGCGCAAAAAAAAACAGGTCTCACATCTCTATTCAACCAAATCTGCACAGTTTTAGCTGGTCAAGTTATTTGTAGTGACCGTAAAAGCAGACTTTTTGTTTTGGGTTGAAAAAGCATTCCCAAATTTGCGATTCTCAAAATTACTAGTTTGTGGTATTTGAGGCCTACTTGAAATCTATCCCAAAAAGAAAATCTTACATTGAAGGTATTGATAGTGTGATTCAGAAAAACCTAAGACACACGCTAGCGTGCTGATAGAAGTGTCATTCTGTGATTAAACCTATAACTGTCACACAGCGCAAAAAAAAACAGGTCTCACATCTCTATTCAACCAAATCTGCACAGTTTTAGCTGGTCAAGTTATTTGTAGTGACCGTAAAAGCAGACTTTTTGTTCTGGGTTGAAAAAGCATTCCCAAATTTGCCATTCTGAAAATAACTAGTTTGTGGTATTTGAGGCCTACTTGAAATCTATCCCAAAAAGAAAATCTTACATTGAAGGTAATGATAGTGTGATTCAGAAAAACCTAAGACACACTCTAGCGTGCTGATAGAAGTGTCATTCTGTGATTAAACCTATAACTGTCACACAGCGCAAAAAAAAACAGGTCTCACATCTCTATTCAACCAAATCTGCACAGTTTTAGCTGGTCAAGTTATTTGTAGTGACCGTAAAAGCAGACTTTTTGTTCTGGGTTGAAAAAGCATTCCCAAATTTGCCATTCTGAAAATAACTAGTTTGTGGTATTTGAGGCCTACTTGAAATCTATCCCAAAAAGAAAATCTTACATTGAAGGTATTGATAGTGTGATTCAGAAAAACCTAAGACACACGCTAGCGTGCTGATAGAAGTGTCATTCTGTGATTAAACCTATAACTGTCACACAGCGCAAAAAAAAAACAGGTCTCACATCTCTATTCAACCAAATCTGCACAGTTTTAGCTGGTCAAGTTATTTGTAGTGACCGTAAAAGCAGACTTTTTGTTCTGGGTTGAAAAAGCATTCCCAAATTTGCCATTCTCAAAATTACTAGTTTGTGGTATTTGAGGCCTACTTGAAATCTATCCCAAAAAGAAAATCTTACATTGAAGGTATTGATAGTGTGATTCAGAAAAACCTAAGACACACGCTACCGTGCTGATAGAAGTGTCATTCTGTGATTAAACCTATAACTGTCACAAAGCGCAAAAAAAAAACAGGTCTCACATCTCTATTCAACCAAATCTGCACAGTTTTAGCTGGTCAAGTTATTTGTAGTGACCGTAAAAGCAGACTTTTTGTTCTGGGTTGAAAAAGCATTCCCAAATTTGCCATTCTGAAAATAACTAGTTTGTGGTATTTGAGGCCTACTTGAAATCTATCCCAAAAAGAAAATCTTACATTGAAGGTATTGATAGTGTCATTCAGAAAAACCTAAGACACACGCTAGCGTGCTGATAGAAGTGTCATTCTGTGATTAAACCTATAACTGTCACACAGCGCAAAAAAAAACTGGTTTCACATCTCTATTCAACCAAATCTGCACAGTTTTAGCTGGTCAAGTTATTTGTAGTGACCGTAAAAGCAGACTTTTTGTTCTGGGTTGAAAAAGCATTCCCAAATTTGCCATTCTCAAAATTGTTGTGAACGGGAACAATGAGGAAAACATCTAATAAGGGACGCGGACGTGGACATGGTCGTGGTGGTGTTAGTGTACCCTCTGGTGCTGGGAGAGGACGTGGCCGTTCTGCCACAGCCACACGTCCTAGTGAACCAACTACCTCAGTTCCCAGTAGCCAGCAGAATTTACAGCGATATTTGGTGGGGCCCAATGCCGTTCTAAGGATGGTAAGGCCTGAGCAGGTGCAGGCATTAGTCAATTGTGTGGCCGACAGTGGATCCAGCACGTTCACATTATCTCCCACCCAGTCTTCTGCAGAAAGCGCACAGATGGCGCATGAAAACCAAGCCCATCGGTCTGTCACATCACCCACATGCATATCAGGGAAACTGTCTGAGCCTCAAGTTATGCAGCAGTCTCTTATGCTGTTTGAAGACTCTGCTGCCAGGGTTTCCCAAGGGCATCCACCTAGCCCTTCCCCAGGGGTGGAAGAGATAGAATGCACTAACGCACAACCACTTATTTTTCCTGATGATAAGGACATGGGAATACCACCTCAGCACGTCTCTGATGATGACGAAACACAGGTGCCAACTGCTGCGTCTTTCTGCAGTGTGCAGACTGAACAGGAGGTCAGGGGTCAAGACTGGGTGGAAGACGATGAAGGGGACGATGAGGTCCTAGACCCCACATGGAATGAAGGTCGTGCCACTGACTTTCACAGTTCGGAGGAAGAGGCAGTGGTGAGACCGAGCCAACAGCGTAGCAAAAGAGGGAGCAGTGGGCAAAATCAGAACACCCGCCGCCAAGAGATTTCGCCTGCTACTGACCGCCGCCATCTGGGACCGAGCACCCCAAAGGCAGCTTCAAGGAGTTCCCTGGCATGGCACTTCTTCAAACAATGTGCTGACGACAAGACCCGAGTGGTTTGCACGCTGTGCCATCAGAGCCTGAAGCGAGGCATTAACGTTCTGAACCTTAGCACAACCTGCATGACCAGGCACCTGCATGCAAAGCATGAACTGCAGTGGAGTAAACACCTTAAAAACAAGGAAGTCACTCAGGCTCCCCCTGCTGCCTCTTCTGCTGCTGCCTCGGCCTCTTCTGCTGCTGCCTCGGCCTCTTCTGCTGCTGCTGCCGCCGCCTCGGCCTCTTCCTCTGCCTCTGGAGGAACGTTGGCACCTGCCGCCCAGCAAACATGGGATGTACCACCAACACCACCACCTGCGTCACCAAGCATCTCAACCATGTCACACGGCAGCGTTCAGCTCTCCATCTCACAAACATTTGAGAGAAAGCGTAAATTCCCACCTAGCCACCCTCGATCCCTGGCCCTGAATGCCAGCATTTCTAAACTACTGGCCTATGAAATGCTGTCATTTAGGCTGGTGGACACACACAGCTTCAAACAGCTCATGTCACTTGCTGTCCCACAGTATGTTGTTCCGAGCCGCCACTACTTCTCCAAGAGAGCCGTGCCTTCCCTGCACAACCAAGTGTCCGATAAAATCAAGTGTGCACTGCGCAACGCCATCTGTGGCAAGGTCCACCTAACCACAGATACGTGGACCAGTAAGCATGGCCAGGGACGCTATATCTCCTTAACTGCACACTGGGTAAATGTAGTGGCGGCTGGGCCCCAGGTGGAGAGCTGTTTGGCGCACGTCCTTCCGCCGCCAAGGATCGCAGGGCAACATTCTTTGCCTCCTGTCTCCTCCTCCTCCTACTCAGCTTCCTCCTCCTCTTCTTCCACCTGCTCATCCAGTCAGCCACACACCTTCACCACCAACTTCAGCACAGCCCGGGGTAAACGTCAGCAGGCCATTCTGAAACTCATATGTTTGGGGGACAGGCCCCACACCGCACAGGAGTTGTGGCGGGGTATAGAACAACAGACCGACGAGTGGTTGCTGCCGGTGAGCCTCAAACCCGGCCTGGTGGTGTGCGATAATGGGCGAAATCTCGTTGCAGCTCTGGGACTAGCCGGTTTGACGCACATCCCTTGCCTGGCGCATGTGCTGAATTTGGTGGTGCAGAAGTTCATTCGCAACTACCCCGACATGTCAGAGCTGCTGCATAAAGTGCGGGCCGTCTGTTCGCGCTTCCGGCGTTCACACCCTGCCGCTGCTCGCCTGTCTGCACTACAGCGAAACTTCGGCCTTCCCGCTCACCGCCTCATATGCGACGTACCCACCAGGTGGAACTCCACCTTGCATATGCTGGACAGACTGTGCAAGCAGCAGCAGGCCATAGTGGAGTTTCAGCTGCAGCACGCACGGGTCAGTCGAACTGCGGATCAGACACACTTCACCACCAATGACTGGGCCTCCATGCGAGACCTGTGTGCCCTGTTGCGCTGTTTCGAGTACTCCACCAACATGGCCAGTGGCGATGACGCCGTTATCAGCGTTACAATACCACTTCTATGTCTCCTTGAGAAAACACTTAGGGCGATGATGGAAGAGGAGGTGGCCCAGGAGGAAGAGGAGGAAGAGGGGTCATTTTTAGCACTTTCAGGCCAGTCTCTTCAAAGTGACTCAGAGGGAGGTTTTTTGCAACACCAGAGGCCAGGTACAAATGTGGCCAGACAGGGCCCACTACTGGAGGACGAGGAGGACGAGGATGAGGAGGAGGTGGAGGAGGATGAGGATGAAGCATGTTCACAGCGGGGTGGCACCCAAAGCAGCTCGGGCCCATCACTGGTGCGTGGCTGGGGGGAAACACAGGACGATGACGATACGCCTCCCACAGAGGACAGCTTGTCCTTACCTCTGGGCAGCCTGGCTGTCACGGAACCATGAACCAGACGTACAACAAGAGATAAGTGAAAATAAGAAGGCTTTATTGAAAATAAAGCTGTAAAGCAAAAGTCCAAACGGATGGTGAAACCGAGCAGAGTCTTTGCGAAGCCAGAGGTCAGGAACCAGAAGGGTAGTCAGACGAAGCCAGGATCAGGAACCAGCAGGGTAGTCAGACGAAGCCAGGATCAGGAACCAGCAGGGTAGTTAGACGAAGCCAGGATCAGGAACCAGCAGGGTAGTCAGACGAAGCCAGGGTCAGGAACCAGCAGGGTAGTCAGACGAAGCCAGGATCAGGAACCAGAAGGGTAGTCAGACGAAGCCAGGATCAGGAACCAGAAGCAGCAGCAGTCTTAGAAGCATGTGAACACAAGAGGACCAAGCAAGGAACTGAAGCCACAGACCTCCTATATATATGAGCTAGGCATCCAGCTCCTCCCAGGGGAAGGAGGAGCTGCAGGGTGGAAGGCTACAAGAAACCCAGAAACCAAGATGGCCGCCAGCACATGTCAAACGAAGGAGAGCAGCAAGCAGGTAAGACCATGACAGTACCTCCCCCTCAAGGGCCCCTCCTCCGCGGAGCACAAAACGGTTTCTGAGGGAAGCGTGCGTGGAAGGCTCGGAGCAAGGCAGGAGCATGGAGATCTGCGGAGGGAACCCAGGAACGCTCTTCTGGACCATAACCACGCCAATGGACCAAAAACTGCAACCGACCGCGGACCAGGCGTGAGTCCAGGATATTGCTCACCTCATATTCCTCACGATTGCCCACTTGGACCGGACGAGGCCGAGGAACCGAGGAAGTGAAACGATTACACACCAGTGGCTTCAACAGGGAGACATGAAACACGTTGGAGATCCGCATGCCAGGAGGAAGCGCAAGGGCATAGGCTACCGGGTTTACCCTGCAAAGCACTCGGAAGGGACCAACAAAGCGAGGCGCCAGCTTGGGAGTGGGCACTCGAAGGTTGAGGTTGCGGGTGGACAACCATACACGGTCTCCGACCTGGTAGGAAGGAGCAGGCGCTCGTCTGCGATCAGCCTGGAGTCTCTGGCGCTGCGCAGAGACCTCAAGGGACTTCTGGATCTGTACCCAAGAAGCACGTAGGACGGAAAGGTGATCCTCCACAGCCGGAATATCCTGGGGAGAGAATACCTCCGGTAACACGGCAGGTTGGAACCCATAATTGGCCATGAAGGGAGACGTCCCAGAGGAAGAGTTCACCGCCGTGTTCCTGGCAAACTCAGCCCAAGGCAGGAGGTCAACCCAATTGTCTTGGTGATCGGAGACATAGCAACGAAGGAATTGCTCCAAGGCCTGATTGGATTGTTCTGCGGCCCCATTGGACTGAGGGTGGTAGGCCGAGGAGAAGGAGAGATGAATCCCCAACTGGGAGCAAAAGGCGCGCCAGAACCTGGACACAAACTGACTCCCCCGATCCGACACAATCTCCTTAGGCAAACCGTGCAACCGGAAGACCTCCCTGGCAAAAATCGTGACCAACTCTTGTGCAGAGGGTAACTTCTTGAGAGGAACACAGTGGCACATTTTGGAAAACCGATCCACAATCATGAGAATGACCGTATGGCCTCGGGATGCAGGGAGGTCCACAATGAAATCCATCCCCAGGTGTGACCATGGACGCTCCCCGGTGGCTATGGGTTGCAGAAGGCCCAACGGAAGGTGCCGAGGGGACTTACTCTGGGCACAAACGGAGCATGCCGCTACATATGCGGCGATGTCGGAACGTAGGGAAGGCCACCAGAACAGACGTGAAACAGCCCAGGACAGCTGATTCTTTCCAGGATGCCCCGCGGTCTTGGAGTTATGGTAGGTTCGCAACAACCGAGTGCGCAACTCCTCAGGCACAAAACATCTGCCGTTGGGTCTCCCAGAGGGAGCACCAGATTGAGCCGCCAAAATCTGCTCACCCAGGGGAGAGGTCAGGCTGGTGCGAATGGCGGCCAGGATCTGATTCGGAGGTATGACCGAAGTCGGAATCGACTCCTCCCTGGACAGCTCGGAGTACTGCCGTGATAAGGCATCCGCCCTGATGTTCTTGGAACCGGGTAGGTAGGAGACCACGTAATTAAAACGTGACAAGAACAGAGCCCATCTGGCCTGACGTGGTGTCAATCTCTTGGCTTCAGAAAGGTAGGTCAGATTCTTGTGGTCCGTCAGGATGAGAACCGGAACCACCGAACCCTCGAGCAAGTGCCTCCATTCTTTAAGGGCCTGCACGATGGCCAATAACTCCCTGTCACCAATCTGATAGTTGCACTCCGCGGAAGACAGTTTCCGGGAGTAAAACCCACAAGGAAGCAGAGGACCCTCTGGTGTTCTACGCTGAGACAGAAGGGCGCCTACTCCCGTCTCAGACGCGTCCACCTCGAGGACAAAGGGCAACCCTGGGTTGGGATGCGACAGAATCGGAGCCGACACAAAGGCGGACTTTAGGGCCTCAAAAGCTCGGATGGCCTCGAGCGGCCAGACCTGGGAATTACTGCCCTTCCTGGTCAGATCCGTGAGAGGCTTGGCCAGCATGGAAAAGTCCCTGATGAACTTCCGATAATAATTGGCGAAGCCCAAAAAGCGCTGCAGGGAACGAAGACCACTGGGCTGGGGCCACTGTAAGACAGCCGAAACCTTCTCAGGATCCATGGAGAACCCCTCAGCGGAAATGATGTAACCTAAGAAGGTTACCTGGGATCGGTGAAATTCGCATTTCTCAAGCTTACCGAACAGCTTGTTCTCTCGTAACCGTTGCAACACTCGTCTGACATCCAGAATGTGGGCCTCCATGGATTCAGAATATACCAAGATGTCATCCAAATAGACTACCACACACTGCTGCAACAGGTCACGGAAAACATCGTTGATGAATTCCTGAAAGACTGCGGGCGCATTGCACAACCCAAAGGGCATAACCAAGGATTCGTAATGACCGGTCCTGGTGTTAAACGCGGTCTTCCACTCATCGCCCGCCTTGATCCTTACCAGGTTATATGCCGCCCTCAGGTCGAGTTTGGTAAAGACCGTGGCCCCTTTAAGGCGATCGAACAGCTCGGAAATCAAGGGTATCGGGTAAGCGTTCTTGATCGTGATGCGATTGAGACCCCTGTAATCGATGCAAGGCCTCAACTCACCGCCCTTCTTTTTCACAAAGAAAAATCCAGCCCCTGCCGGGGACGAAGATTTGCGAATGTGTCCGCGTGAAAGCGCCTCCCTCACGTACTCCTCCATGGCCTCATTCTCCGCTACCGACAGTGGATAGACTTTGCCACGAGGAGGAACGGCACCAGATTGTAACTCTATGGCACAATCATATGGGCGGTGCGGAGGTAGGGCAACCGCGCGCACCTTATCGAATACATCCCGGTACTCCTCATATTCAGGAGGCAACAGAGAGTCCGAGGAAGTACACAGCAACTTGACAGACCCATGGATGCAACTAGCCCCACACTGCGGTGACCACGAGAGGATCTCGACCGATCTCCAATCGAAAGTCGGATTATGCTTCTGGAGCCAGGGGTACCCCAAGACCACCGAGTAGTGTGGAGACGAAATAACCTGGAGGCAGACCGACTCTCTGTGAACGGCACCAATGGCTATCCCCACTGGAAGGGTCTCATGAGTCACGTGTGGCGGCAGAAGGGGTCTGCCGTCTATCGCCTCAAGAGCCAGTGGGGAACCTCGAGCCTGCAGAGGAATGGAATTGGCGGCAGCGAACACACTATCAATGAACAAACCACCAGCACCAGAGTCCACCAACGCCTGGGTCGTCACCGAGCCCCCGACCCAGGAGAGGACAACAGTGATCAGTGGTTTGTCAACACGGGAAACCGGGGACGAGGAGACTCCACCCAAGATCTGCCCCCGACAGGATCTCAGGGTACGAGCGTCTCCCGGACGGTTCGGACATGCCAACCGAAAATGCCCACCGAGACCACAGTACATGCATCGGCCCTCACGTCTCCGGAGTGCCCTCTCCCCCTCGGACAGGCGAGCAAACCCCAGCTGCATGGGTTCACCTCCAGACAAGTCATCCCCAGGAGGCGTGGGAGGAGAGGGAGGCACGGGTGGGACAGCAAACGTAGGCACCAATCTGTTAGAAGACCTCTGCAGGTTCTCCTTAAAGGAAGGTCTCTCCCTGAGTCTGGTGTCAATCAAAATCAGGAAAGAAATAAGAGACTCGAGCTCAACTGGTAGGTCCTTAGCTGCAACCTCATCCTTCAAGGCATCCGAGAGACCATGAGAGAAAGCAGCGACCAGAGCCTCATTATTCCAGCCCACCTCTGCTGCCAGGGTACGAAACTCAATGGCGTATTCAGCTACGGATCGTGAACCCTGTCTGATGGACATAAGGAGCTTCGCAGCAGAGGCAGCACGAGCCGGCACATCGAATACCTTCCGAAGAGAAGCAACAAAACCGGAAAACTCGGCAACCACCGGATTGTTGTTCTCCCATAAAGGGCTGGCCCAGGCCAAGGCCTTGTCCGAGAGCAGCGAGATCAAGAAGCCCACCTTTGATCTCTCAGTAAGAAAGGCATGTGGCAGCAACTCGAAATAAATGCCCACCTGGTTAAGGAAACCTCGGCACTGAGTTGGCTCTCCCCCAAAGCGCTGTGGAAGAGGGGCAGAACCGGTCATACCCCGAAACACCGCAGGCGCAGCAACAGGTGTCGGGGTAGACTCTGGCGCAACAACCGGAGCGGCAGTAGGAGCGAGCCCAGGAGCGACAACCGACCCATCGGCAACGGGAGCGAAATGAGCCGTGCGTTCAAGCAGGGTTTGCAACGCCACAGCGAACCGACCCAACAGGTGATCCTGCTGATCAAGTCTGGCAACCAGCGTGGGTAGCGAGGATGGCCCTGTACCGTCAGAATTCATGGCTTGGTCCTAATGTCACGGAACCATGAACCAGACGTACAACAAGAGATAAGTGAAAATAAGAAGGCTTTATTGAAAATAAAGCTGTAAAGCAAAAGTCCAAACGGATGGTGAAACCGAGCAGAGTCTTTGCGAAGCCAGAGGTCAGGAACCAGAAGGGTAGTCAGACGAAGCCAGGATCAGGAACCAGCAGGGTAGTCAGACGAAGCCAGGATCAGGAACCAGCAGGGTAGTTAGACGAAGCCAGGATCAGGAACCAGCAGGGTAGTCAGACGAAGCCAGGATCAGGAACCAGCAGGGTAGTCAGACGAAGCCAGGATCAGGAACCAGAAGGGTAGTCAGACGAAGCCAGGATCAGGAACCAGAAGCAGCAGCAGTCTTAGAAGCATGTGAACACAAGAGGACCAAGCAAGGAACTGAAGCCACAGACCTCCTATATATATGAGCTAGGCATCCAGCTCCTCCCAGGGGAAGGAGGAGCTGCAGGGTGGAAGGCTACAAGAAACCCAGAAACCAAGATGGCCGCCAGCACATGTCAAACGAAGGAGAGCAGCAAGCAGGTAAGACCATGACACTGGCACACATGAGCGACTACATGCTGCAGTGCCTGCGCAACGACAGCAGAGTTGCCCACATTTTAACGTGTGCGGACTACTGGGTTGCCACCTTGCTGGATCCCCGGTACAAAGACAATGTGCCCACCTTACTTCCTACACTGGAGCGTGATAGGAAGATGCGCGAGTACAAACGCACGTTGGTAGACGCGCTACTGAGAGCATTCCCAAATGTCACAGGGGAACAAGTGGAAGCCCAAGGCGAAGGCAGAGGAGGAGCAAGAGGTCGCCAACGCAGCTGTGTCACGGCCAGCTCCTCTGAGGGCAGGGTTAGCATGGCAGAGATGTGGAAAAGTTTTGTCACCACGCCACAGCTAAGTGCACCACAACCTGATACGGAACGTGTTAGCAGGAGGCAACATTTCACTAACATTGTGGAACAGTACCTGTGCACACCCCTCCACGTACTGACTGATGGTTCGGCCCCATTCAACTTCTGGGTCTCCAAATTGTCCACGTGGCCAGAGCTAGCCTTTTATGCCTTGGAGGTGCTGGCCTGCCCGGCGGCCAGCGTTTTGTCTGAACGTGTATTCAGCACGGCAGGGGGCGTCATTACAGACAAACGCAGCCGCCTGTCTACAGCCAATGTGGACAAGCTGACGTTCATAAAAATGAACCAGGCATGGATCCCACAGGACCTGTCCATCCCTTGTGCAGATTAGATATTAACTACCTCCCCTTAACAATATATTATTCTACTCCAGGGCACTTCCTCATTCAATACTATTTTTTATTTCATTTTACCATTATATTGCGGGGCAACCCAAAGTTGAATGAACCTCTCCTCTGTCTGGGTGCCGGGGCCTAAATGTGTGACAGTGGCCTGTTCCAGTGGTGGGTGACGTGAAGCCTGATTCTCTGCTATGACATGAAGACTTATTCTGTGCTGACATGAAGCCAGATTCTCTGTTACGCGACCTCTCTCCTCTGCCTGGGTGCCTGGGCCTAAATATGTGACAGTGGCCTGTTCCAGTGGTGGGTGACGTGAAGCCTGATTCTCTGCTATGACATGAAGACAGATTCTGTGCTGACATCAGGCCAGATTCTCTGTTACGGGACCTCTCTCCTCTGCCTGGGTGCCTGGGCCTAAATGTGTGACAGTGGCCTGTTCCAGTGGTGGGTGACGTGAAGCCTGATTCTCTGCTACGACATGAATACAGATTCTGCGCTGACATAAGGCCAGATTCTCTGTTACGGGACCTCTCTCCTCTGCCTGGATACCTGGGCCTAAATATGTGACAGTGGCCTGTTCCAGTGGTGGGTGACGTGAAGCCTGATTCTCTGCTATGACATGAATACAGATTCTGCGCTGACATAAGGCCAGATTCTCTGTTACGGGACCTCTCTCCTCTGCCTGGGCCTAAATATGTGACAGTGGCCTGTTCCAGTGGTGGGGGACGTGAAGCGGATTCTCTGCTATGACATGAATACAGATTCTGCGCTGACATAAGGCCAGATTCTCTGTTACGGGACCTCTCTCCTCTGTCTGGGTGCCGGGGCCTAAATATGTGACAGTGGCTTGTTCCAGTGGTGGGTGACGTGAAGCCTGATTCTCTGCTATGACATGAAGACAGATTCTGTGCTGACATAAGGCCAGATTCTCTGTTACGGGACCTCTCTCCTCTGACTGGGTGCCTGGGCCTAAATGTGTGACAGTGGCCTGTTCCAGTGGTGGGTGACGTGAAGCCTGATTCTCTGCTATGACATGAAGACAGATTCTGTGCTGACATCAGGCCAGATTCTCTGTTACGGGACCTCTCTCCTCTGCCTGGGTGCCTGGGCCTAAATGTGTGACAGTGGCCTGTTCCAGTGGTGGGTGACGTGAAGCCTGATTCTCTGCTATGACATGAATACAGATTCTGCGCTGACATAAGGCCAGATTCTCTGTTACGGGACCGCTCTCCTCTGTCTGGGTGCCGGGGCCTAAATGTGTGACAGTGGCCTGTTCCAGTGGTGGGTGACGTGAAGCCTGATTCTCTGCTATGACATGAAGACTGATTCTGCGCTGACATAAGGCCAGATTCTGCAGCGTACTCAAGTTGTGTTTAATAGTGTTCCTGGGTGTTGTAGTGCAATAGACACTAACCTGAGACGTCTGACTCTCTGCAAAGGCAGGTGATGGTAGAAAATGTTCGTGACGCCAGTGCCAATTAAACGGTGGCACGCCGTTTGCTGATAGCAGGAATAACTGAGGAACCACGTGATGTTAAAACAAAACTCCAGCTTTAGTAGTTTCCATATAGAGACATTAATGGAAGCACAGTTCCTTTGCATACAGTTGATTTTTCAATACGGTCGATGCAGGCAATACAGATTAAGCAAGGTGACTTCAGAGTGTGAAACACAGGACTTGCAGTACAGGAGCTTGCACTCTATTTCTGACTGATCCTGGGACATAGAAAATCTTCTCCAAGGCCCAATACCTTAACTCTGGCGTATATCCTTGGTTCTCTCTTTATAAAGTACCTCCTCTGTTATCTTGAGTACCTCTTGCTTTTCTGCGCTTTGCCTCTGTCTCCCTCTCAGCTTCCTCAGGCTCTAGAAACTTCTGAGCTCTAAACTAGACTGACTTTTGCTTCCCTGACTGGGCCTTATATAAACTAGGGCTCTCTAGCTCCCTCTAGTGACTAGAAGCTGGAATGACACCCCTAGCAGGCCTGTACATGCAAGTGTCATAGTAACAGGGAAATACATAACATTACATTACATGACAATTTATAAAGATGACATATACCAACTTCCCCATAAATAAGGGGGGACGACAGCACACCAAGTGACACTTTTGTAGTGACGGGCATTACAGTCCCCGTACACTACGTACCCCACTGCTTTAAGCTGAGTACGACCTCGTACTCCATCAGGGCTCGCCCAACTGGAATCTCTACCTGAAACAGAAAAAGAAACATGCAGGCATACATTTATGTAATTCATCTGCATTTACGTTCATATCAGGTCCAATTGGCAAAGGTGAAGGGTGATGACAAGGGGCGTCGTTCTCTTCTCTCAGGATAGTGAATGGAATTGGGGCGCTGACCTGGCACAGCGTAACATTATAACCAGGATAGTCCATGACAATGAATAAGTCCATAATAGAACAGCAAAATAGATAAAACAGTATAAAAACGGAACTACCCAGGAGTTTCCTGTGGGTGTATCACAGGCAAGGGCTCACGTGGAGGAGTCCATTCTTGCGCACAAATGTCAAGTAAGGTATTGCCAGTGGCAACTGTTTGGGAGGAGACACCACCAGAATAATCAAAGTCTCCTAAACGGACTGGCGGGCGTCCCCTGGTCATCCGGGTAGACCTTCTCAAAACAGGGGTCTCCTCTTCCCTTAGCAACGAGGTAGAAGAGAGAGGAGCAACGGGAGGGTCTCCATCAGGGAGATCTTGGTCAGGAACAACTGGAACAACTGGAACAATTAGATCCACTAGAGGGGGAACTGGATCCGGGGCATCTTGAACCAGCTCTTCCGGAGGTGAAGTTACAGTAGGTGCCGGAGCAGGCACCAGCAAGTTCAACCAAGGTGTCAGAAGCCAATGCATGGGATCAGCGTCATACCTCAGATTACTAACAGCCTGCATAGGATCCTCGGGCTGTATTGCTGACTCTGACACAGGATATTCAGATCCAGAACTCTCGGCACTAGGTTCTGGTGTCAGGCAGAGCTTTAACCGGTTTCGGTGTACAATTTGGGATCCCTTGTCTTCCCGGGTGATCTCATAAGTGTGAGTTCCAACATTTGGGATTGCCGTGACAACATAGGGACTTCGCTCCCATTTACTGTCCAATTTACTGGTACGGCGGTTATTCTTTAACCATACCACGGCCCCTATTGTCAAGGGTTCTGCATGGGCTGCTTGATCATAGTCTCTCTGCTGTCGGTCCCTAGCATAGTCCATACGCTCCTGAACAATGGCTTTGGCTGTATTCAATCGCCTTTGATGTTCAGCAACCCAGTCGGTGTTAGGTAATGGGTTAATGCAATCAGGTACGTGTATGTCCAATGAATGATCAGCAGGCAATGTCCCTTGGCGCCCAAACATCAAGTAAAAAGGGGTATACCCGGTGGAACAATGTATGGTATGATTGTATGTGAACATGAGCTGTGGCAACAGACTGGGCCAATCTCCTCTGTTCTCAGGAGGCACGGCCCTCAGCATCTCTATCAAGGTCTGATTCATTTTTTCACATAATCCGTTACCTTGAGGATGGTAGGCCGTTGTCCGGATCTTCTTACAGTTGTGTAAGCAGCACAGTTCATGGAACAGATGGGACTCAAAAGCAGGTCCTTGGTCGGTGAGGATCTTTTCTGGACATCCATAGGGCAGGAGGAAGTGCTTCCAGAACATTTCGGCTGTAGTCTTGGCTGTCTGGTCTCTCACAGGCACTGCTACAACAAACTTAGTGAAATGGTCAATAACAGTCATGGCATAAGCATACCCTGAGCGACTAGGCTCCAGTTTCACATGGTCGATGGCGACAAGTTCAAGAGGACGGGTACTTACAATGGGTCTCAGTGGTGCCCTCTGATCATGGTGCTCACTCCGTTTTAAGGCACAGGCTACACACTCTCGACACCACTTCTCCATGTCTTCTCTCATGCCCACCCAGTAAAACCGCTGGCGGATAGTAGCCTCAGTCTTTTGGACCCCAAAGTGACCGGATTGATTGTGGTACATCTCCAACACCATACCTGCATCTCGTCGGGGTATGAGAATCTGGTGCACTCTCTCGTTGGACACTGGGTCTAGGCTTCTCCGTAGCAATAGGCCCTTTTGTATGAAGAGTTGATGGCGCTGTCTCCACAGTTTGATGAGCTCAGGATCTGCACTCTTACGCCGTATCCTCTCAGGGGCTCTGCCACTAGTAATGAAGTCCAACAACTCACCTAGCACTCTACTTTCAGACTGTAGTTTCACCCACCTTTCTTCTTTAGGATCAGGCCTACTGGAGGTTGAAGGAACTGCAGCTCTGTTATTGGTAGCTCGAGCCTGATCCTGTTGAGCAAATTTGTTATAGAAAGCCGGCATCTCTACATCTTCCCAAGCATCTCGCACATCATCAGGAGCTGTCTCTGTGGGAAGCCTGGATAAAGCATCAGCATTATCATTAGTACGTCCAGCACGATACTTTACAGAGAAATTATAGTTAGCAAGGCGAGAGGCCCATCTCTGCTCCAAGGCCCCCAATTTAGCTGTATTTAGATGTGCCAGAGGGTTATTGTCAGTGAATGCAATGAACGGGGTGGCGGCTAGATAATCCCTGAATTTTTCTGTCACCGCCCACACTAATGCCAGGAACTCTAGTTTGAAGGAACTATAATTCTGGTCATTTTTCTCAGCTCCTTTCAGGGAGCGGCTTGCATATGCTATCACTCTCTCTTTTCCCTCTTGGATTTGGGCTAACACCGCTCCCAGGCCTCGCTTGCTAGCATCGGTATAAAGATGGAAAGGCTTGCTATAATCTGGGTAACCTAACACGGGAGGCTCGGTCAGTTTCTTTTTTAGCAATTAGAACGCTATCTCTCTTTCCTCATTCCACTCAATGGGCACAGGAGTTCTAGGACTTTTCTTGGGTTGCCCCCTCAAGAGCTCCTGGATAGGATCAGCTATTTGAGCAAAATGGGGGATAAAACGTCTATAGTAGCCGGCAAAACCAAGGAAACCCCTCACTTCCTTGACAGTAGTAGGAACCGGCCAATTACGGACAGCCGCTAACTTATCAGGGTCAGGTTTCACGCCCTCTCCACTTACCACATGCCCCAGGTATCTTACTGCAGGTTTGAGCAGGTGACACTTGGATGGCTTTACCTTCAAGCCATATTTGATAAGGATTTCTAATACTTCTGCCAAATGTTTCAGATGGTCTTCATATGTTTTTGAGTACACAATGACGTCATCTAGATACAGCAGCACTGTTTCAAAGTTTTTGTGACCCAAACACCGCTCCATTAGTCTCTGGAAAGTTCCTGGGGCATTACATAGCCCGAACGGCATACAATTGAATTCGAACAGGCCCATGGGAGTAGTGAAAGCAGTCTTTTCCCTATCTGCAGGGGCCATGGGTACTTGCCAGTAGCCACTGGTCAAGTCCAATGTGGAGAAATAGGCAGAGGAGCCCAGAGCAGTTAGTGACTCCTCAATGCGGGGCAGTGGGTATGCATCTTTGTGGGTTATTTGATTAATTTTCCTATAATCCACACAGAAACGGATACCACCGTCCTTCTTCTTTACAAGGACTAGGGGTGCAGCCCACGGACTACGGCTGTCCCGGATTACATTAGAGTCTTTCATCTCTTGGATCATTTCCTTTACAGTCTGATATGAAGTAGGCGGTAAGGGTCTGTATCTCTCCTTGATAGGAGGATGAGAGCCAGTAGGTATGGTGTGTTGTATGGCACTCACCTCTCCATAATCCGTAGCATGCTTACTGAAGGCCTGGTGGTACTCTTTGACAAGCTGTATAATCCCTTGTTGTTGTTGTTGGGGGGTAGTCTCGTCCCCGACATGGAGCTCTTCCCACCAGGGCACTTGTGGCTGGGTCACCGGTGAACATCCGCTGTCTGCAGCTGGCGGCTTTTCTGTCACTGGAAGACGAATGATGTCTTGGAAGGACACCTGGGACAGCTGGGCAACACGGCAATGCTTAGTAAGCGCAACAGGATGATTGCTCAGGTTAATCAGACGGACAGGTACTTTACCTTGGGAGACGTTCACCAGGCACTTGGCAGCTCTCACATAAGGGTAATCCTCCATCTGGATTGGTTCCACCAGGGCTGGATAATCTCGGCCTTGGACTCCCAGGACAGCACGACACCATAAAAGAGTTTGAGAATTAGGAGGCAAAGTCACAGGCTTAATATCACTAATCCTGGCAGTACAAATTTCTCCTTTCCCATTAGCAAACCTCTGCTGGGCACTTAACACAGTAATAGTCTTTTGAATCACCCTCCTGGATGCAGAGGAAGCAGTGGGCAAAGTCTGATGTAATACGGCAAGTATTTCTGAATAACAGTTTTTGAAGACATTGGTGCCTAGAATGACAGGATGTCCTCCTCTGTCGCCGGCCTGTACTACTATCACCCCCTGTCTCGGTAAGGTTACTTCTCCCACCTGCAGGGTGGGTTCCCAGTATCCATGAACCTTTACTGGTTTGCCATTGCTGGCGATAATCTCCACCCAGGATTCAGGCAGCTGGGTCAATTGGTTGGTGTCCCAGAACCTTTCAAAGGCGGGCAGCTGAAAAGTAGTGACCTGAGACCCAGTATCTAATAGGGCTTCAAAGGGGACCCCGTTGATCTCTATATTGATTTTAGGATGGGATCCTACATAACGTGGCATCCAATTTGGATCCTCTGGACCTAGTGTTCTACCTCCCGAGGGGTGGTCCTCAGCCTCAGGGGTTGCCCGTTTAACTGCCAGCACGTGGATTCTGTGTGTCCCAGCTTTTTGCAGTATGTACACACGAGCCGCTTACGGCCTTTATTGCGCCTCCCAGGATCCCTGGGGTGAGTCTCTTGGTAAGGAGGTGGGAACAGCCTAGGAGGTGACAGGAATTCTTCTTCTGTCATTATGGGTTTTTCCCATTCCTCTATTTTTCTGCACACCTTCTCTAGACTTTTAGTGAGGTGATTTACTTGCTCTGTCAGCATGGCAATAGTATCGGTAGCTGACACTTGAACAGCTTGGCCGGCCTCAGCTCGGTTAGTGATAAGCGGTTTTGGCCTGCAGGCTGATGACTCAGGTGGGGTGCTCAACTCCAGAGATACTGCGGACCCCAGAATTTTTATAGCCAGTCCTTTAAAGTCCAGAAAGGCACTGTTAGGGTGCTGGGCGGACAGCATCTTTAATTGGGTCTTTATTTGTTCACTAGACACCCCGTTGATAAATTGTTCCCTCAGGGTCTGGTCCTGGTTATCAGCCTCTTTGGGATCTATCTGAATTACAGCCCCTAAAGCCTCCTGAAGTGATAGGGCATAGTCACGGAGGGACTCACCGGACTTCTGTTTCTTGCCAAAGAAGTGCATCTTTATCTCTGAGGCAGTCCTAGTTTCAAAAGTGGCTCTGAGGCAGGTGAATATCTGTTCTAGAGTACTCCGCTCAGTAGCAGGCCAGGATAACACTTCTCTACGGGCCGCTCCCTCCAGTTGTGCCAGCAGGATTTCCATTTGCTGGTCGGCATTTATAGGGTACAATCGGAATAGTGCCAGCAACTTTTCTTTAAAGTCCCTTAGGGTATGGGTCTCTCCCCTGTAGCGAGGGAACCATTGGGCCCCGAAATAGTAAGGCATGGTAAAGGGCATCATGCTGGGGGCTGTAGGATGATTAGGAGCCGCGAACTCTCCCGGGGCTGGCTGCTCAGGCACTCCTGGCTCTGACATGGTAGTCTATTGAGAGGTGGCCACTGGCGACTAAAGGGGCCGGAACACTCCCCTTCCCTCCGGTTACAAGTGCTTACCGGTATCGCCGGGCTTGCCGGACGTCCTGAGCACCCGATGACGTAGAAGAAGCAGGGCCGCGGCGGTGCGATGATGAAGAGGGGCGGGATTCTCTGTGTCCTTGCAGGGATCCGCCCACGAAGGTCCTCAGCAGCGCGGGAAACTTTACTCCAGGCGGCCGGTGGCCATCTTTAGCAAAACGCTGTCCATTCACTGACAGCAAGCAGGATTGTAAAAAGTCCACAAAACCACACTCCAATGTGGCGATTTTCTTCCTCTTGGTAGCGCAACACTGCACAGCGCTTTTTAGAGGTTTTAGGAACACTTTTGGTATGATTTTCAGTTCACAAAGTCCACTTTAAATAAACAGGCAATTTGTCACTTTGGTCACAGGGCAACTGTATAAGGCACAAAGTTCACGCTTCTTGCACTAGAAAGCGTGCGTATTCTGATCGTGACGCCAAAAGAGAGGTGCAGCGTACTCAAGTTGTGTTTAATAGTGTTCCTGGGTGTTGTAGTGCAATAGACACTAACCTGAGACGGCTGACTCTCTGCAAAGGCAGGTGATGGTAGAAAATGTTCGTGACGCCAGTGCCAATTAAACGGTGGCACGCCGTTTGCTGATAGCAGGAATAACTGAGGAACCACGTGATGTTAAAACAAAACTCCAGCTTTAGTAGTTTCCATATAGAGACATTAATGGAAGCACAGTTCCTTTGCATACAGTTGATTTTTTAATACGGTCGATGCAGGCAATACAGATTAAGCAAGGTGACTTCAGAGTGTGAAACACAGGACTTGCAGTACAGGAGTTTGCACTCTATTTCTGACTGATCCTGGGACATAGAAAATCTTCTCCAAGGCCCAATACCTTAACTCTGGCGTATATCCTTGGTTCTCTCTTTATAAAGTACCTCCTCTGTTATCTTGAGTACCTCTTGCTTTTCTGCGCTTTGCCTCTGTCTCCCTCTCAGCTTCCTCAGGCTCTAGAAACTTCTGAGCTCTAAACTAGACTGACTTTTGCTTCCCTAACTGGGCCTTATATAAACTAGGGCTCTCTAGCTCCCTCTAGTGACTAGAAGCTGGAATGACACCCCTAGCCGGCCTGTACATGCAAGTGTCATAGTAACAGGGAAATACATAACATTACATTACATGACAATTTATAAAGATGACATATACCAACTTCCCCATAATTTAGGGGGGACGACAGCACACCAAGTGACACTTTTGTAGTGACGGGCATTACAGTCCCCGTACACTACAATTCTCTGTTACGGGACCTCTCTCCTCTGCCTGGGTGCCTGGGCCTAAATGTGTGACAGTGGCCTGTTCCAGTGGTGGGTGACATGAAGCCTGATTCTCTGCTATGACATGAAGACAGATTCTGTGCTGACATCAAGCCAGATTCTCTGTTACGGGACCTCTCTCGTCTGACTGGGTGCCTGGGCCTAAATGTGTGACAGTGGCCTGTTCCAGTGGTGGGTGACGTGAAGCTTGATTCTCTGCTATGACATGAAGACAGATTCTGCGCTGACATAAGGCCAGATTCTCTGTTACGGGACCGCTCTCCTCTGTCTGGGTGCCGGGGCCTAAATGTGTGACAGTGGCCTGTTCCAGTGGTGGGTGACGTGAAGCCCGATTCTCTGCTATGACATGAAGACAGATTCTGTGCTGACATGAATCCAGATTCTCTGCTATTGCATGAAGAGACTGATTCTGTGCTGACATGAAGCCAGATTCTTTGCTATGGCATGAAGAGACTGATTCTCTGCTGACGTGAAACCAGATTCTCTGCTATGGGACCTCTGTAAAATTGATATTGGGTCATTTTTTTTATTTTTTTTTTATTCATTTCCCTATCCACATTTGTTTGCAGGGGATTTACCTACATGTTGCTGCCTTTTGCAGCCCTCTAGCTCTTTCCTGGGCTGTTTTACAGCCTTTTTAGTTCGGGTCCCCATTGACTTCAATGGGGTTCGGGTTCGGGACGAAGTTCGGATCGGGTTCGGATCCCGAACCCGAACATTTCCGGGAAGTTCGGCCGAACTTCTCGAACCCGAACATCCAGGTGTTCGCTCAACTCTATTCATTAGTCTTTCCTAACTGAGGTCCTCTTCCTTCATTTTCCTTTGTAAAAACTGATCAGAAGTATTCATTGAGGCAGTCAGCTAGTTCTTTAGCTTCTTCCATATACCTTCCTTCTTTTGTTTTTAATTTGGTAATTCCTTGTTTTAGTTTCCTTTTTTCATTTATGTATCTGGAAAATGTCTTATCGCCTTTTTTCACTGACTGGGCTAATTTCTCTTCTGCCTGTGGTTTAGAAGCTCTTATAACTTGTTTGGCCTCTCTCTGCCTAATCTTATAAATTTGCCTGTCATCCTTTTTTTTTATTTTTATAATTACTAAATGCTATCTTTTTGTTTTTAATGATTTTGGCCACTTCTGCTGAGTACCACAGTGGTCTCTTCCTTTTTTTTGCTTTTACTGACAAGCCTAATGCAATTTTCTGTTGCCTTCAATAGTGCCACTTTTAAGTAGTCCCATTTATCGTGGACTCCATTGAAACTGTTCGACTCTGATAGGGACTTGTATACCACTAATCTAATTTTAGAAAAGTCCATTTTTCTAAAATCTAAAACTTTTTTTTTGTGTGGTGTGACTCAGTCACTGTACTTATAGTAAACCACACTGACTGGTGATCACTAGATCCCAAGCTTTCCCCTACAGTAATATCAGATACCAAATTTCCATTTGTGAATACTAAATCTAAAAAGGCCTCCTTCCGGGTTGGCTCCTCAACTACTTGCTGTTGAGATAATTCCAGTAGGGAATTTAGAATGTCTGTACTCCTGGCTGAACTAGCTATTTTGGTTTTCCAGTTTACATCAGGAAGATTAAAGTCTCCCATAATGATAACTTCCCCCTTCAATGTCATTTTAGCTATTTCCTCAACTAGTGGATCATCTAATTCTTTGACTTGGCTAGGTGGTCTATATATCACACCTACACGAGTTACCTTATGATTATCAAGCTGCAAGGTAACCCAAACGGACTCTAAATTGGTCTCGCTAACTTGTATCAACTTAGATTTCATGCTATCTTTCACATACAGGGCCACCCATCCCCCTTCTTGCCTTCTCTGTCATTCCTGTATAGAGAGAACCCTGGTATTGTTACATCCCAATCATTACTCCCATTGAACCACATCTCAGTAACAGCCACTAAATCTACACTCACCTAAAGAATTATTAGGAACACCATACTAATTCGGTGTTGGACCCCCTTTTGCTTTCAGAACTGCCTTAATTCTACGTGGCATTGATTCAACAAGGTGCTAATAGCATTCTTTAGAAATGTTGGCCCATATTGATAGGATAGCATCTTGCAGTTGATGGAGATTGGAGGGATGCACATCCAGGGCACGAAGCTCCCGTTCCACCACATCCCAAAGATGCTCTATTGGGTTGAGATCTGGTGACTGTTGGGGCCATTTTAGTACAGTGAACTCATTGTCATGTTCAAGAAACCAATTCAAAATGATTCGAGCTTTGTGACATAGTGCATTATCCTGCTGGAAGTAACCATCAGAGGATGGGTACATGGTGGTCATGAAGGGATGGACATGGTCAGAAACAATGCTCAGGTAGCCCGTGGCATTTTAACGATGCCCAATTGGCACTAAGGGAACTAAAGTGTGCCCAGAAAACATCCCCCACACCATTACACCACCACCACCAGCCTGCACAGTGGTAACAAGGCATGATGGATACATGTTCTCATTCTGTTTACGCCAAATTCGGACTCTACCAATTGAATGCCTCAACAGAAATCGAGACTCATCAGACCAGGCAACATTTTTCCAATCTTCAACAGTCCAATTTTGGTGAGCTTGTGCAAATTGTAGCCTCTTTTTCCTATTTGTAGTGGAGATGAGTGGTACCCGGTGGGGTCTTCTGCTGTTGTAGCCCATCCGCCTCAAGATTGTGCTTGTTGTGGCTTCACAAATGCTTTGCTGCATACCTCGGTTGTAACGAGTGGTTATTTCAGTCAACGTTGCTCTTCTATCAGCTTGAATCAGTCGGCCCATTCTCCTCTGACCTCTAGCATCCACAAGGCATTTTTGCCCACAGGACTGCCACATACTGGATGTTTTTCCCTTTTCACACCATTCTTTGTAAACCCTAGAAATGGTTGTGCGTGAAAATCCCAGTAACTGAGCAGATTGTGAAATACTCAGACCGGCCCGTCTGGCACCAACAACCATGCCACGCTCAAAATTGCTTAAATCACCTTTCTTTCCCATTCTGACATTCAGTTTGGAGTTCAGGAGATTGTCTTGACCAGGACCACCCCCCTAAATGCATTGAAGCAACTGCCATGTGATTGGTTGACTAGATAATTGCATTAATGAGAAATAGAACAGGTGTTCCTAATAATTCTTTAGGTGAGTGTATATTCTCAGATGCCATTATAGCCTCAAGTTCATTGATCTTATTCCCTAAACTGCTAGCATTTGTAGACAAGAATCTGAGCTTGTCATTTCTTAACCTTTGGGCTACTGGCATCTTCTGGCATTGTTCCGGATGGCAGTCGGACTGCTGGATTATCACTCTTTTGCCCACCTTTTCTAGTTTAAATGCTCCTTAGCAAATACTTGGAACTGTTCACATAGGACATTCGTTCCCTTGAGAGAAAGATGCAAACCATCTTTCTTGTACAGTTGTTTTCAATTCCAACGAGAGCTAACATGAGACACAAAGCCAAACCCTTGGTTCAGACACCATTCACCAAGCCATACATTGAATTCCTTAATGCGCATCTTCCTGTCATGCTGAAGGTTATGCACAGGCAAAACTGTAGAGAATGAAACAGTTGATGCAACCTCCCGTATATCATTTTCAAGTGTGTGAAAAGCTTCCTTCACCTTTGAAACCTCATTGCAAGCCAGATCATTTGTCCCAAGATGGACAATAACATCCACCTCCTGTCATGCCCTGCTCAGGCTATGTGCGGAGGTCTGCCAGGTTAGCAGCACATGTGTAGCCTTTTGTTTTGTTTTGGAGTTGAGCTATATCCGCCTCCCTTCAGGTGCACTGGGTGGGGACATTGGTTTGAGTTTAAATTACACCCACTCCCAGTGTCCTGTGCGGGTTATAGCTTCTGTCTGGCTCTGTGAAAGGAAGGATTTGCTGTTCCTGCTCAGAAAAGATAAGTTGTTTTTTGTTTTTTTGTGGTTGGCTGTCTAGGCTGTTAGAGAGATGCCTGACCCCTCCAGGTTCTGAGGGAGCAGGCCGCCTCTATCCCCCTTTCACCATCTTAGGGATTTTAGGGAATTTTCAGCCCAGACACGAGGACACGTTATTCCCACCTTCAGGGTCTGAACGTGGGCATAGAAGTATAGGGAGAGCTGGTAGGGATTTGTCAGGAGGTGACCTTGATCCCCAGCTTCTCGCCTAGACACTTGTTTGTTTATTTTTCTGTGTATCTGGTATTGTGTCTGCCGTGACACCTCCCTTTCCTGCTTTGCTTGCCTAACAATATTAAGGATCCGTCATCTATCCTTGCTAGCGGTAGCACCAGGGAGACATCTCACAACACCATTTTCATCAAACTTCACACCTCTTATGATGGAATCGCCCACCAACAGCTGCTTACTATCAGTCCTCACCTTCTCCTTTTTGTCTTTGGCTGCTGTCTTTCATACTTGGGAGATGATTGTTTCTCACCCACTGTGCTTGAGCCATCCTCCATGTTGCTCTTGCACTCCGAAAGTACTGCAAATGAATTATGGAGAGCCACAGACTGTGGGACATGTCTTCTATCAACAACTCTCAGTCTACCAGAACCTGCAGTAATCTGCGGGGACACTCATGGCGGGGCCCGGTGCAGTGACGGTTATTAGAGTGACTCTACTCTAATAACCGGGCCCCGCAACTGTTAAATACATTCATTCCGATCTATATCTAAATGTATACCACACTGTTCGGTACTTACTGTAGTACCGTAAGTATAGCATTAAGACGGCGCAGAGCGGCAGCTCCCTCGGTCATGCGCTGCCTGCGGCAGCTACGTCCTCATGTCCCGCCTGCCCCGCCTGCCTGTTCATTCATAAATTCTTTATGGGAATTTTTTTAATTTTTATGTATGGGTGATTGTACACTTCCTTTTGCGGTATCGGCCGGATTACATAGTGGTGAAATGTGTTATGTGAAACTGACTTTTTTTTGGTAAAATTGATGGGTGACTGTACACCTCCTTTTGCTGTATGGGCTGAATTACGCAGTGTTGAAATTTCAAAGTAATCTCCGCTGCTCTGTATCTCTTGTGAAGTCAATGTCTCATTATATGACCCTCTCGCCATTTACACCAAATACATTATTTTCATGTAGAGATTCAAGAATTATGTTGTAGGCATGTAGTGTATGCAAGCCATGTACGACCCCTCTCATCACTCTCACGCTGTTCTGCACCTGGTTTGCCTGGGCAAACTGAGTCACACAGGGGAGGAACTGCTCCATGTCCTCCATGTATAAATCAAATCCTGGCTTTTTCCGCGACAACTGAAAATCGGAACCATGATGACCGACAAGAATATGTTGTCAGCGCTGCGTCAAGGAGGGCTGAGCCATGCGCCCTGCATGGCACACGTATTCAATCTGGTTGTCAAGTGGTTCCTGAAGTTTTCCACCCATCTGCAAGACATACTAAAAATGGCCAGGAAACTTTGCATGTACTTCAGCCACTTTTACACCGCAAAGCACACCATCCTTGAGCTGCAGCGGCAGAACGGCATCCCCCAACATAGGCTGACATCCGACGTTTCCACCCGTTGGAATTCCACCCTCCATATGTTGGACTGACTATATGAATAGAGAAAGGCCATAAACAATTTCTTGATGATCCAAGCGGACAGGAGTACTCCCCTGTGTAACTTTGATGTCAGTCAGTGGCAGCTCATGCCTGACACCTGCCGTTTGTTCAGGCCCTTTGAGGAAGCCACATTATTTGTCAGTCTCCAGGACTACAGGATGAACAATGTCATTCTACTGCTTCATGTCCTAGAACAGATGCTGGAAAATCTGGCTGGTTAGGCGACTTGAGACATTGCGCCTAGAAAGATGGTGTCAGAGTTTGATACGTTTGCCTGTCAATATCTCTGTTTACAGTCAGTGAACAGGAACATTATTTATCACAAGAATATGCAAACACCAACCGATGGGGTGTTAACTGCCAGAAGTAGGTAATCGGCACGAAGGAGCAGTCATTTTCATAGCTCGAGGTATCCTCCCGGAAGCTTGACCTCTGCACGTCGATGGCCTGCATTGAGAAGCTTGTCTAAAAGAAAAATCCCGCAGTGCACCCCCTTGGAGGAAACTCTTGAACTGGCACAGGCTGCTTTGCTCCTCCAAAAACAATGGACTTTGTACAGCATGACACCGATGTATAATGTCTCATACACCAGACTGAAAGAGTATTCCAAGCACCTGTCTGCCCACATAGCTGCCGAGAAGCAAAAGTATCTTGCCATTAAAGTGGGCTCAGAGCTGAACCTAAAAGCCAAATTTTCCTGTTTACCTGGACTCAAAGGAAAGGACAGAGATCCACTGGCTGTGCTCATACAGATTTCATCAAAGCCTCAACTCAACAAGGCAAACACAGAGGACTGGATTGTGTGGACAAGTTTGTTCTGCGGAAAGTACACAGAGGACGATCTATTGGATGTGTTATCAAAGACATTTACTTGCCTCCCGCTCTTCGTGTATAACGGCTATCGTAGAGACGTGGTTCCAAAAAAAATTTGACTGTTTGGGTAAACTGGTGATCAGTTCTCAGGAGTCAGGACCTTACGTGGCTAGCAGCGATTTGGACCGGGTATGACGTGTCTGCATCAATGTCGGCCACAGAGCTTGTTTTCTCTGTGCCTGTCGGACCTCGCATGGACATTTCTTATGCTATCCACGCAGAGGACTTCAAGACTTTATGGAATGATGTTCATAAACCAAAGGATGAGGTCACGTTGGAGGAAGTGGACAATTTATTCCAATGGCTTTACTCATTTCTTCAGACACTTTAAAATCCACTTATCAGATGAGCTGGAGTCAGCTTGTTTGCTGGACTGTCCTCCAGTTATCAGCCATAACCCCATACATTTCTTGATCCATATGCATTACCATTGTGGTCACCCCGACACTGGTCGTCAAGACATTCTTGTTGATGAAGCACTTTGTTTTTTCAGTTTGTCTTTTAAATCTTGTTGCTTCTGTGTTGTATTTTATGTCTGTTAATATCCTGTTTGGTAAATAAAGTTAAAAAAAAAAAAAAAAAAATTGGCTTGTGATTTGGTAGCCAAAAGCAGGAGTGGGTACAAACCACAGAAGACTTGCACATATTCCATTTGCATGTCATCTCTGTTTTGGATCCACTCCTGTTTTTTTGGGCATTAGCAATACTGATGGATTACTGACCAAATGCTGATCAAGTGAAGGTGGATGCTCCACAGATAGGATCTGTTTTTTGGGGGTTATTGTTCTGACGGATCAGACAAAGGGCAAAATAATCAGTGACGTCAACACAAACTTACTGCTGACACCCTCTCCACTCTGTCGGGGGGCTCTACTTGTATAAGCGTTTAATATAACAGGGTCTATAGACATCTATGTGGAATCAGCTGATGACGGTGTAAACAGAGTGCGCTTCTTCTTGGCGCTAACATTGACCTGTAAGGCTGAGATCATGCTTGATTTATTTGGTCAGTTTTGGCCCCGTAACTGCCTAAATAAGTGAAGTATGCAGTGATTCTAAGAGCATCTGCATGTCATACAGACTCACAGTATTATTTCACTACCAAAACAAATTGCCTGTGCATGTTACTACAAGGCACAGTGTTCTACACCCCTATAAAGGCTCTCAGCAGCCAGGAAATAGCAGTTTTTAAAGTAATTCGCTGCAAATTTATTCGGATCAAATCAAATTGTTCCCAAAAAATTTGGCTGACCAGCGAATCGAATTTTTGAAAAATTTGCTTATCTCTATTGCTAGCAATAAGCCTATGAACTGTAGAAACTTGAGGTTTTTATTTTTTTTAAAAAGTCTGTCTGGCTGTCTATTTACAGAAAATTAGGATTTTTCAGGATTTTTTTTAATGCAGAAGTTGCCAGCAGAACTCTAAGTGTCTAATCCCTCACTGTCTATGTTTTTCCTGGTAAAACTCTAAATCTACTTATTTCCCTACATTCTCCCTTTCACATCATGATTGCTAGCTTGTCTGTAATTGTATTTTGGCATATACAGCCAACACACATGCTATTACATAGAAAGCTAAACTTAAAATGGTGTTTCTTCTGTCTAAGCAAAAGGACCTTCTAGAATCCGAGCCGCCTCCCTCCTTGTACATGTGATCTTTCATCTTCCTCCTGTTTTCTCAACCGATTTTCACAGTAAAATGGTCCTGGTGCCGTACTTGCTTAATTACAGATGTATCCAGTTTCTGTGAGCCACTAGTGTGGTGCGTTCTTTCTTCATGAAAGACAACAAAAGCCATTGAAAAGCCTTTGAAAGAGTGCATTTAACCATTAGGCTCCCAGCGCCGTACCTGTGTGACGTTGGTAGGGGCTTTACATATGGACTGTGGCTAATGTCTGTGACTGCCAAAAATGCAGCTCACGGGCATTTAACCTTTTTAGATGCCATAATAAAATGTGATCACAGCATTTAAATGACAAAAAAAAAATAGAAGCGCGCGCGCACTTCTGGGTTAGGACCGGCTCCCCTCATGTGTAGTTATATGGTACTACAGTCTTAGCAAAAATAAATCTGAATACTGCATATTGTAAAGGGGCTTAAAAAAATATATATAAAAAATATATAAATGTTTAAATTACCCCCCTTTCCCTAGAATAAAAAAAAATCCATAAACAATAAAAAAAAATCATAAACAATGACAATTAAAAAATTGGCCTTCTTCAGTTTAAAAAAAAAGATGCCTTGGAGGTAATGTCATGGTGGCACTCCATGCTCACCTTTGTTCCTATATCCAGGGCAGACAGAGATACCACATCGCTCACCTAACATTTGTCCGGTGGACGATCCCCTCTAGGTCTCCTATGACCACGCTTCAGTTTCTGCTAGGGAGGAGCAAATCGACTTCGGATGAAACATCCGAAGTCGATTTGCATAAAACTTTGTTAGACTACTGTACGGAGCAAGCGTTCCGTACAGTATTAGAATGCATTGGCTCCGATGAGCCGAAGTTATTACTTTGCAAAGTCTCGCAAGATTTGGGGTAATATCTTCAGAAATTAATTTCTACTGTTAAAAACCTTTTACTGAACTCGGTTCGGTTCCAAGGCAACACTTAAAACCTAATTCAGTTCCTGGTTCCTGTGCTTTTTGGATTGCTTGTTGCTCTGACCCCGACTTGTCTTCTGACCACTTTCTGTCTCTCGTTTGGTACTGCATTGCTTGTCTAGTTCTGACCTCTATTTTTCTGTTTTGTCTCTTGGTGTTTGTACGTCTCTGCACCTTACTAGTATAAGGACTGTCGACCAGTTGCGGTCTTGTTAATTAGGTCTTGTTAATTAGGTCTTGTACCGTAAGTAGTTAAGGAACGCAGACTGTGTTCTAGGTCAGGGCTCACTATTAGGCCTCTTGCACATGGCCGTTGTTCCAATGCACAAGCACCCTACGTGCGGCTGCCGTGACGGATCTAGACTCATTCAACAAGTTCTATTTTTTTGCGGTGTGGAAGCACAGACAGAAACACCATGGAAGCACTCCGTAGTGCTTCTGTAGGGTTCTGTTCCTCTGTTATTCACCGCAGCTGTTTGTGGGCCGCAATATGGGCAACGGCCGTGTGCATGAGGCCTTAGTGTGGAGAAAATCGAACTCCACAAAGTGGAATTTGATCCGCATTTCAGGGAAAAATTTATTCCCCGCAAAGCTGAATTTCCTTGAGCTTCGTGATAGCAAATCGATTTTCCCTGAATGGAGGTAAAAAGTAAAAAAAAAATCATACTTAACTCAACTTAACCGTTTGAGCGCAAAGAGTTGGCTACGGCCATCTTGATTGAAGACCTTGCACGAAATCCTGTGCACAGTAACATATGACATCACCAGGCCGGCTGATGTGATGATGCCATCAAGGGCCACCCAAGATTTCGCACTAGATCTTCAATCAAGTAGACAGCCGGCTCTTTGCGATTAAATGGATGAGGTAAGTATGGTTTTATAAAAAATTTTATTTTACTTTACACTGTATTAGGGCTGTCAGATGCAGTGATCAGTCGCTTCCTGACAAAGTAATTTGTCACAAAGATTTTTTTTTTGCAAAATTCGGCAAAGTGGCCGAATCAAATTTTTTAAAACTTCGCTCATCACTACTCACTATCTGTGTCTGTCTCTACCTACAGACATTAAATCTTATGTCTCTTTTGCCATGGATTTCTGCATTACAAAAGATGAAATCCACAGCATAAATAGACATTTAGGGGTACATTTATTAAGACTGGCTTAATACAGCCCCGTAGCTGCCGAAGAGGTGCAGGACTCTCCATAACTTTGGTGCACCCAACGCCTTCCTTGCTGTCTTGCATTTAGAATATTTTCTACACCTAAAACAGGCATATAAAATGATAAATTAGACGGGCTTCCCTTCCCGTCCACTTCCCCGCCCACACCACGCCCACAATTAAAAACTAACCATTGCGCCACCAACTGCGCCTGATATATGCCTAATATAGGAGTATTTCAGTATAATAAATGACTTTACACTGCAGATTTTGCAATTTTTGAATGGGAATTCTTCAGTTCTCATTCACTCTCTTTTTTGTTAATCTTTCTGTTCTTTCGACAGATCATAAGAGCATAAAACTAAGCGGAGATGTGAACCCAGCCTTATAGGCCCCTGTCTACTATGTGCCATATCTGGTGTCTTCTTATGTAACAGAGTGGCCTCTGCACTGCATTTAATCCCCGTCAATAAGATTGGTTTACTCTCCTTTGCCGTATTCCACAGAATAACTTAATTCTTCATCTCCTTTTTTTCTGTAGGGCTACGATCACACGATCAGGTTTCTGCATGCAGTTTTGGAAGCCAAAACCGGGCATGAATTAAAAAAAGAGAAAGAGTTGTATCTGTCTTTTATACTTTCTCTCCTTTTATGATCAACTTCTGATTTTAGTTTCCAAAACTGCATGCTCAAACCTGAGGTGTCACCCAAGGTGTCACTGTTTGCTATATATTTTCCATTACATGGGGATAAGCATACATTCCACTTTTCTTATTAAAACACAAACCATCCTTTGCTCTAACATACACTTTAGCATTTAATAAGCCTCCTTCCAAGTGATAAATACGAGGTCAACTTAACGGTGACTGGACTTTAAAGAAGAACATCGCAACACATGTCTGCTGAGTTACTGAGGACCATAAGATGTCCTTTACAATGGGGCAGTTACTCAGTGTATTATCTATAAACCAGCTTGGCCTGTGAATGTTTCACAATTATGTTTCATACCTCAGAGAACACATGTAATTGGAACATAAATTAGGTTTCATTTGTATCCGTGTGACAAAGTTAACAAGAATCGGGGCTCTGTTGGGAAGGCTGACATACACCTGCTATACTCCTCAGGGACCTCTTCTTTCTCCTGGTTCCCAACTTTACAGTCTAATCCATCATATTGATATTTATATATTTTTTTCCTTTTTAGTCCCACTAGGCTATAAGTTCTCTAGTGGAATAGCTCAGAAATCCCGGCTTGTATCACCTGTATTTACAGCCATCAAAAATGTGCCATATATATTTTCCTTTTTATAGCTAGCTTTGACAACATCACTGAAGTATATGTGTATTAAACCAACAATAATAAACCCGCCATAGCAGCTGTAAAAGGAACGATAGAAAGTCAGAGAGAGAGAGGATCCTGGAGAAATGGAATTCAAATATTTCTATCAAAATGATATATTAGTGTAAATATTGACATATCTTGGATACATTGCTAAATATTGACATATACATTGTATCAGTTTCATCGTATTCTCTTTGAAACATTTATGTGGATCTGTCATAAATGGCTACTAGATGATGATTTGTGCCAAATGTATCAAATTTCCCACATTGTTTCAGAAATTTGATGCGTCTTTAAATCCAAGACTCTGTTTTGAGATTTGTCTCCACTTTCTAAGCTGTAGTTAATAAATCTGGCTTAAATGAGGTGGCTAAGTATGCCCAATTTCCCACCCACTTTTAAAAACTTGAGTGAGTGGTGCCAAAGAAACAAGTTGACACAATCGCAAATCCCAATTTTTTTTTCTTCTGGTGACTTTTTGAATTCAGAATTCTGCAGTGCAAGGCTTGATAAATTCCACCTATGTGAATGTATTTACTATATGTATGTATATGGTATATATGTGTGTGTGTGTTTGAGTGTAAGTATGTGTATAGATTTAATGTGCATTGATAGGCAAAGGATATAAGCCACATATTTAGGCTCTGTTAGGTGCTTCTACCATAGACTGTCGGTTAGTCACCACGTGACACTATGTTAGAAAATCATGGTATATCGAGCCATGATTCTGACACTCGCTCATTTGCTTCACTCTTGATATCTGTCAGTGTTAATCTCTTAAAAAATATATGCTTTTATTCCGTATGTCATTTTAACACCTACTGCATGGTTTCTAGGAATTTAGTCAATCTTTAGAGCGAGCCTGTGAAATAGGTTATGTTTTGATTGGAGACATGAAACTAACATTCATTACAAGATTTGTGAAATAAGCCACACAGAGATTTACACTCATTACATATATAATTTACATTCAGAGAAGCTGCTGTAATTCTGTCTAAAATTAAAAAAAAAAATGCTTTGATAGCACATATAATTTTAGTGCTTATTATGTGGTTTGTAGAGATGGACAACTGTGCATATGTATTATTGGAAAGTAAATTAGCATTTTCCACCCAAGCTGTCCGTTATTTCTATTCTCCATACTTAACTTCTGGGTGAGACGTATATATTTATTTTAAGGAAATATATCCTTGTAAAAGTCCTTGTTAAGCTGAAAACACAAGTATTTTGTGGTGGTTTTTCAGAATTTTTGTGGTTTTACTTACGTTTTTTTGCACATGTGGTCTTTGGTGCGGCTGTTGCTCTGAATGTTAGCTGAAATACAAAACACGGGGCAAACAAGCATTTTTAGCAAAGTGACATTTTATTCTTATTGGTGGTGTTTTCTTGTGATCCCACTCAGGAACATAATTTTTAAAGCCTCATTCACATGTCAGTGTTTCACGGACGTGTGCGGTACGTTTTCTCCACGAACAGCACACGTCCCCATTCATTTTAATGTGTGTATTCAGATATCAGTTTTTTAGCACGGTCTGTGGGTCAGTATTTTTAGCATGGATGCATGCTCTATTTTGTCCGTGTTCACGGATCCATCACGTCCATTATAGTCTATAGGTCCGTGAAAAACACGGATGCCATCCGTGTTACATCCGTGTTTCATGGATCATTAAGAAGAGATGCTTTGAAAATTATTTTTCAGATGGTCAGTGTCAGTGAAACACGGATGCAACACGGACAGCAAAAAGCGGAAACACGGTCCCAACATGGATCCTTTACGGACAGCTTCACGGATGCATCACTTCACGGATTTGAGCACAGACACGGACATGTGAATAAGGCTTAACCCTGAGCGGTCCCTGCAAGCGGTATGGTGTTCTATCTTCCATTCACTGGGTAGCTGCTGGCAGATTGAGTGAACAGGGTCAGGGATGAGGATGTCAAAACCAAATCAGTAATTTAGGATCTACAACAGAGACAAGGCAGATCAAAACCAAGAGAGGCAAACAGCAACCAAAGACAGGAGAGTAGTCAGGATAAAGGTCCAAGGTCATACAGAGAAGCAAATACAAGGGAGAAGGCAAAGAGTAGTTAGGTAAACTGGCCCGTTCAAAAACACACAGATAGTGACAAAATTCACATCGCAAACTGGCATACCCCATTAAAAGTTCACTAACTGGCATTCAACAATAAACCTACATTTTACACTGGTCTATGATATCACCATTCACTGCCAGAGATGGCACCTAATTTTTGACGAGGCTCACATCTTGTCATAAATTAGGTGTACCATTTTGAGTTATATATACTACATATACATTAGCGTTTAATATTTGTTAACCACTTAAGGACCACAGGTTTATACCCCCCTAAAGACCAGGCCCTTTTTTACAAATCGGCACTCCACAACTTTAGCGGTTTATTGCTCGGTCATGCAACTTACCACCCAAATGAATTTTACCTCCTTTTCTTCTCACTAATAGAGCTTTCATTTGGTGGTATTTCATTGCTGCTGACATTTTAACTTTTTTTGTTATTAATCGAAATTTAACGATTTTTTTGCAAAAAAATGACATTTTTCCCTTTCAGTTGCAAAATTTTGCAAAAAAAAACGACATCCATATATAAATTTTTCTCTAAATTTATTGTTCTACATGTCTTTGATAAAAAAAAAATGTTTGGGTAAAAAAAAAATGGTTTGGGTAAAAGTTATAGCGTTTACAAACTATGGTACAAAAATGTGAATTTCCGCTTTTTGAAGCAGCTCTGACTTTCTGAGCACCTGTCATGTTTCCTGAGGTTCTACAATGCCCAGACAGTACAAACACCCCACAAATGACCCCATTTCGGAAAGCACACACCCTAAGGTATTCGCTGATGGGCATAGTGAGTTCATATTCCACTAACTTGTGACAAAAAATAAAAACTTCCATGAACTCACTATGCCCATCAGCGAATACCTTGGGGTGTCTTCTTTCCAAAATGGGGTCACGTGTGGGGTAGTTATACTGCCCTGGCATTCTAGGGGCCCAAATGTGTGGTAAGGAGTTTGAAATGAAATTCTGTAAAAAATGACCAGTGAAATCCAAAAGGTGCTCTTTGGAATGTGGGCCCCTTTGCCCACCTAGGCTGCAAAAAAGTGTCACACATGTGGTATCTCCGTACTCAGGAGAAGTTGGGGAATGTGTTTTGGGGTGTCATTTTACATATACCCATGCTGGGTGAGATAAATATCTTGGTCAAATGCCAACTTTGTATAAAAAAATGGGAAAAGTTGTCTTTTGCCAAGATATTTCTCTCACCCAGCATGGGTATATGTAAAATGACACCCCAAAACACATTCCCCAACTTCTCCTGAGTACGGAGATACCAGATGTGTGACACTTTTTTGCAGCCTAGGTGGGCAAAGGGGCCCATATTCCAAAGAGCACCTTTCGGATTTCACTGGTCATTTTTTACACATTTTGATTTCAAACTTCTTAACACACATTTGGGCCCCTAGAATAACAGGGCACTATAACTACCCCACAAGTGACCCCATTTTGGAAAGAAGACATCCCCAGGTATTTCGTGATGGGCATAGTGAGTTCATGGAAGTTTTTATTTTTTGTCACAAGTTAGTGGAATATGAGACTTTGTAAGGAAAAAATAAAAAATAAAAAAATCATCATTTTCCGCTAACTTGTGACAAAAAATATAAAATTCTAGGAACTCGCCATGCCCCTCACGGAATACCTTGGGGTGTCTTCTTTCCAAAATGGGGTCACTTGTGGGGTAGTTATACTGCCCTGGCATTTTCCAGGGGCCCTAATGTGTGGTAAGTAGGTAAATGACCTGTGAAATCCTAAAGGTGCTCTTTGGAATGTGGGCCCCTTTTCCCACCTAGGCTGCAAAAAAGTGTCACACATGTGGTATCGCCGTATTCAGGAGAAGTTGGGCAATGTGTTTTGGGGTGTCTTTTTACATATACTCATGCTGGGTGAGAGAAATATCTCAGCAAAAGACAACTTTACCCATTTTTTTATACAAAGTTGGCATTTGACCAAGATATTTATCTCACCCAGCATGGGTATATGTAAAATGACACCCCAAAACACATTGCCCAACTTCTCCTGAGTACGGCGATACCAGATGTGTGACACTTTTTTGCAGCCTAGATGCGCAAAGGGGCCCACATTCCTTTTATGAGGGCATTTTTAGACATTTGGATCCCAGACTTCTTCTCACGCTTTAGGGCCCCTAGAATGCCAGGGCAGTATAAATACCCCACATGTGACCCCATTTTGGAAAGAAGACACCCCAAGGTATATAATGAGGGGCATGGCGAGTTCATAGAAATTTCTTTTTTTTGGCACAAGTTAGCGGAAATTGATTTTTTTTATTTTTTTCTCACAAAGTCTCCCTTTCCGCTAGCTTGGGACAAAAATTTCAATCGTTCATGGACTCAATATGCCCCTCACGGAATACCTTGGGGTGTCTTCTTTCCGAAATGGGGTCACATGTGGGGTATTTATACTGCCCTGGCATTCTAGGGGCCCTAAAGCGTGAGAAGAAGTCTGGAATATAAATCTCTAAAAAATTTTACGCATTTGGATTCCGTGAGGGGTATGGTGAGTTCATGTGAGATTTTATTTTTTGACACAAGTTAGTGGAATATGAGACTTTGTAAGAAAAAAAAAAAAATTCCGCTAACTTGGGCCAAAAAAATGTCTGAATGGAGCCTTACAGGGGGGTGATCAATGACAGGGGGGTGATCAATGACAGGGGGGTGATCAGGGAGTCTATATGGGGTGATCATCCCCCTGTCATTGATCACCCCCCTATAAGGCTCCATTCAGATGTCCGTATGTGTTTTGCGGATCCGATCCATGTATCCGTGGATCCGTAAAAATCATACGGACATCTGAATGCAGCCTGACAGGGGGGGTGATCAATGACAGGGGGGGTGATCAATGACAGGGGGGGTGATCAATGACAGGGGGGGTGATCAGGGAGTCTATATGGGGTGATCACCCCCCCTGGAAGGCTCCAGGGAGACGCCTGTATGTGTTTTGCGGATCCGATCCATCTATCAGTGGATCCGTAAAAATCATGCGGACGTCTGAATGGAGCTTTACAGGGGGGTGATCAATGACAGGGGGGTAATCAATGACAGGGGGATGATCAGGGAGTCTATATGGGGTGATCACCACAGTCATTGATCACGCCCCTGTAAGGCTCCATTCAGACGTCCGTATGCGTTTTGCGGATCCGATCCATCTATCAGTAGATCCGTAAAAATCATGCGGACATCTGAATGGAGCTTTACAGGGGGGTGATCAATGACAGGGGGGTAATCAATGACAGGGGGATGATCAGGGAGTCTATATGGGGTGATCACCACAGTCATTGATCACGCCCCTGTAAGGCTCCATTCAGACGTCCGTATGCGTTTTGCGGATCCGATCCATCTATCAGTGGATCCGTCCTGGGGATAAATAGATGATAGAGATCTCTGTACTGACCCCTGATATATTTATATATAGTTATTAGATCTCCCCTCTTTCAGGGTACTGTAGTTGCCCTATTCCAGTTATTACTTTAGTTGCCCTCCTCTGGACCCTCTCCAGCTCTGCTATGTCTGCCTTCTTTGATGCAGATGTTCTCTGTCCTCATCTTCTCCTTTCAGACCACACCGCCATGATGATTTCTTTCAGTCATCTCTTCTCTCTGCAGGGTTTGACAGACATACATCTTAGTTTCCTAGTTTTCCATCATCCTCCCACCTAATCAACACCCCTCTAATACTGCGCCTGCTGTGCTCCACATACTAGTTACACACAGATAGTTCCCCTTCAATAATTATTGGCACACAGTGTCCTAAAAAATAACTGCGCCCAGAAAACAGTGTCCCTGACACTAATAGTGTAAACATAATGTTCCCCAAAAATAATTGTGCCAAGCACCGTGCCAGGGTGCCCACCAAAGTAACAGTGCTCCCCAAAATCCCACCAATAGAAATAATTATCTACCAGATAACACGTAGTAGTAATAGTGCCCCTACAGTAATAATGTCCCCACTGTTTCCCAGAAGTAATAATGCTCCTATAGTGCTCATACTAGTATTCAAGTTCCTCATATTCCCTTAACTGTAATAAAGCCCACCATAATGCCCCCAGTAGTAATAATTCTCCTTATAACTCTTTGTGTAACCGTAGAAAAATATCCCCTTATAATGTGCGCCAGTACATAAAAGTGCCCTGTTGTGTGACAGTATAAAAAATACCTCCTCTTAGTGCCCCCTGTAGAGCCAATGTCCCCATAGTACCCTCATAATGTCTGCTAATGCCCCCTACTGTGTGCCCAAAAAACTTAGTGCCACCAGTTCAGCCAAAGTCCCCATAGTGCCCTATAATTAGCGCCAGTATAAAATACTGCTATGTCGTGCACCAAAAGTGTACCTCTCCTTGCCCCTATGGTGACTGACAATGTGCCAGTATAAAATGTAACCATAATGTGCGCCAGTATAATGACCCCAATAGTGCTTCTTTTCCCCCATTCTCCATAGAGTCCCCAATGTGTGCCAGTGTAGGATATAGGGTCCCCATAGTGCTCCTCCCCTTCCATAGTGCCCCCCATGTCTGCGAGTATATAGGATAGGGCCCCCTATAGTGTTCTCTCCCCAATATAGTGTCCCCCATGTGTGCCAGTATATAAGATAGAGCCCCCATATTGCTCCTTCCCCTCCATAGTGCCCCCCATGGGTGCCAGTATATAAGATAGGGCCCCCCATAGTGCTCCTCCCCCTCCATAATTCCCCCCCATGTGTGCCGGTAAATAAGATAGGGCCCCCCATAGTGCTCCTCCCCCTCCATAGTGCCCCTATCTGTGCCAGTATATAAAATAGGGCCCCAATAGTACTCCCCTCTCCATGGTGCCTCCCATGTGTGTCAGTATTTAAAATAGGGCCCCCATAGTGCTCCTCCTCATCCATAGTGCCCCCCATTTGTGCCAGTACACTGTGTCAGAAGATGCCCCCATGAGTGGCAGATAGGGCCCCTAGCAAAGTGTAAATAAAAAAATAAAATAAACACATATACTTATTACTTACCTCCTTGCTGCTTTCAGCAATGCAATGCAGGCCTCTTCCGGCCTGTGTCCCGCGCTGTACGGCTCAGACAGCGAGATGATGTCATTGCGCCGCCTGCGCCGGCCTCTGATAGGCTATAGTCACTAGGCCTGCAACCTATGAGAGGACTGTGGAAGGGAGACACCTCTCCCGTGCCCCGCCGCAGCATCCATCTGTACCGCCGTCCTAAGGACAGTGATACAGATGAATAGAGATGAGCGCTTCGACAATGGAAGCGCTCATCTTCCCCTGCCGCCGGTAAGAAGGGGCCCCCTCCTGCTCTGGGCCCCTGTGCAACCGAACCAACTGCACATGCGGTATGTCCGCCCCTGTGTGGGGGCCTGGACCACTTTGAGGGTTGAGACCAGTATGTATCTACATAAATACACAGCTTTTATGTGTTTTATGTATTTTTATCCGTTTTAATACCCTTTGTTATTTTTTGTATAGTGATTTGGAAGTGCTGCCTATTTATACATCTATACTTTGTTGTACGGATTTTATGCATGTTGATGTGTACTGCTTGTGAACCTAAGCTGTGCCCACTGCTTCTGTGTACACATTGAAATTAACGAAAAAATATGTTAAATGTGGAAGAGATATGAATGTCCAGATATTTCTGAAGTAAATGACCTTTAATGGCCGCTGTAAAAATATTATATATTTTAATTGATGTTAAAAGTTCAAGAAATTCCCAATTAAAGCAATTGCATCCATTGAAATGGATTCCATAATTTCTTTTCTGTAGCAGGAAAATTAAAATAACAGCCATACAATACATGTAAGTGAGATGAAAGCTCACCTCTGCATGCTGCCATGGATTTCACTGAAGTTAGACATTATCTTTTTATCCCATTCATAACTGTCAATGGCATGAGATATAAAAAACAATATAAAAGCTTTGTGCTCACCATATGTCCATTTAATGGAACACACAAAGCACTGCTGATGGCATTCTGTAGTGAGAAGCTTTCTCATAGGAAATCAATTCCAGGATGAGACTATAATACCTACGCAAGAAAGTATGGTTACATTAGAGTAATAGCCACCATGCTGGGTGTCCATCTCCTTGAGACCTCTGACAAATGTAATATGAAGTGCTGAGCGAAGCGGAGCTTCTAAAGTAGAATTCGTTCCAAATTTTAGGAAAACTTAGATTCGCCATGAAGCCAAATTAGAGATGAGCGAATCAAATGCAATGAAGTGGAATTCGATCCAAATTTCAGGATAAATTTGATTCATGGGATAACCCCTTTAAGGGCCACTCAACTTAACTTGTAATAGAAGCCATAACAACAGTACAAATGTAATGTCACAAAACACAAAATTTAATTTGCAGTTTACAGCCACTTCACACGTGAGGAGGGTTCCCTCTATTTCACTTGACTTATCCTCTAAGAACCCTGTTGGGTTCTCACCGTCCCGCTTGACCATGGTTACATTAAAGGTGTAGTCAAATACTATTAGGCTCCAAAAACACCCAGCATGGGTCCATCTCCTTGAGACCTCTGCCAAATGTAATATGAAGTGTTGAGCGAAGCATCTGAAGTGGAATTCAGTCAAAATTTTAGGAAAATTTAGATTCCTTAATTAATACCACATATACTTTCAAATGCAACCAGCTCCTTTCACTAGTGACAGGAAAAAAGTGCTATTTATCATCAATCTTCTGACAGATGAAGCTCTTGCATTGGCCTCCCCTTATTTGGAAAAGAACTGTGACCTCCTCAATGATTTTGATGACCCTAATCGTTGTGCCATAGCTGAGACCAAATCTTCGACAAGGACGTCGCTCAGTTGCTGAATACACATCGGAATTTCGTCGTTGGGTAGCTGACACCACATAGAATCTAGCAGCCCAAAGGAGTCAATTTCGATGAGGGTTATCAGAGCTAGTAAAGAATGAGCTTTCCAGAGTTGAGGCTCCTGATAATTTGGAGGATTTTATTCAACTGTGGATCCGAATTGATCAGAGACTTACTGAACTTAGAAAATAGAGACTTCACATATTTGCAAGCAGACCCACCTACTCCTTTAATCACTCAGCATTAAACACACAACAAAAAAACTGAATCCTTACCAGAACCTATGCAGATTGATATAATCCGAAAACCTCTTAGTGCAGTGAAGAAAGAGAGGCGCCATACAGAAAATCTGTGCCTCTGTTGTGGGGGCTCAGGACATTATGCCATTAACTGTCCCAACAAATTTCAAAGGTCTATAGCTTGCACTAGTGCTAAGGCAGATAGCAATTTTGAACTTTCAGAACTGCTGGATTCAGTTATGCAGACATCTCATCTATAACACAAAACAAAAACAAAATGTATTCATCATCTTCTAATTTTGTCATTCCGATACAGGTCATAGTTGGGAACCATAAAATGCAATGCTCTGCCATGTTAGATTCTGGGGCAGGGGGAAATTTCATGGACTTACAATTTGCCCTTGATAATAACATTGCGGGTAGAACAAAATCCGTGCCAATTGATATGGAAACTATTGATGGATCACCTTTATCATCTAGACATGTAACTCTCAGACAATTGAGCTTTAAATCTGCATAGAACCTGATCATCATGAAACTATTAGTTTTCATTTGATTTCTTCTCCCAAGTTTCCAGTTATTTTAGGAATTCTGTGGTTTGCTATCCATAATCCTATCAACTGGGAATCAAGGTCTGTTACATTTCCTTCTGAATACTGCAAGGACAATTGTCATTCCTGAGTTGCTGGAAAGACTCTGCTCTGCTAATATTTTTACCAAACTAGATTTAAGAGGGGCCTATAATTTCATACGCATTCATCCAGGGGATGAGTGGAAGACCGTCTTTAGAACTAGATACGGACATTTTTAATATCTGGTTATGCCATTCAGCCTCGCTAACACTCCTGCAACATTCCAACATTTTGTTAATGATGTGTTTCGAGACTTCTTAGACCAATTTGTTGTTGTGTACCTTGATGACATCCTTATATTTTCAGACACCTTGGAGGAACATCGCAGACATGTTCAGTTAGTCTTGGAACGTCTACTGGAGAATAATCTTTATATCAAACTAGAAAAATGTGAATTCGAACAAACAAGAATCCAATTTCTTGGATATATCATCTCCCCAGAAGGTCTGAGTATGGATCCTAATAAAATCAAAGCTGTAATAGATTGGCCACTCAAAGAAATCTTAAAGATGTTCAGCGATTTATAGGGTTTGCAAATTTCTACAGGAGATTCAAAAAAGACTTTTCTAAAATCATCTTGCCAATCACTTTACTTACAAAGAAAAAACAAGTATTTTTATGGTCTTCAGAGGCACAAGTTGATTTTGACCAGCTAAAGACTCTCTTTACCACTGCGCCCATACTGGTCCATCCAAATCCTGAATTGCCTTTTGTTGTTGAAGTAGACGCCTCTGACTCCGCTGTGGGAGCGGTCCTGTCTCAACGAGTTGGAGACAAGATGCAACTCAATCTATGTGCTTTTCTTTCTCATACCATGTCATCGGCAGAAAGAAATCACGACATAGGAAACAAAGAACTATTGGCCATTAAAGTTGCTTTTTCTGAATGGATACATCTTCTGGAAGGAACTAATCATCCAGTGACTGTCCTTACTGACGACAAAAATTTTGAGTTTATCCGTACAGCTAAGAGATGGACCTTGTTTTTCTTTAGATTTAATTTCATCAATTCTTATCGGCCAGGTTCTAGAAATCTAAAACAGAGTTTACTATTTTATCTTCCAAAAATTTTGTAGGAATACTGGACTTCAAAGAACTTTTAACCATATTCTGAGAGGGATACCAGAATGACTCTTTTCTCAACCATCCTTCTAAAGATGTGGAACTCTCTTTTAAAAAGGGGTTTTGGAAGCAGGAACACAGAATATATGTCCCTGATGGTGATGAGCGGCAGCAGCAATATTCAAATTCGTGATATTTCGCGAATATTTGGGTGAATATTCGCCATATATTCGCAAATTCGAGAATTCGTTATCTCCAGTCATTATTTTCTTGATTGCGGAAATCGGCAATTGAAAAATTTGCATAACAAAAATTTGTATTACGAAAATTTGCAATCAACACTACTCCTAAAGTCAAAGATATTGCAGCCTTCTCATTGGCCCACAAGTTAGAAGCAGGGAGGGATCACGTGTACTGATTTAAAAAAATTATTCTATATATTCGCAAATTCTCGAAGTGCTGATATTCACGCTAAAAATTTGCAATTCGAATATTCGTGATCAACACTAGTCCCTGAATCTGCTCGACTTGAAGTCCTCCAACTGGTCCATGATTCTAAACTTGCAGGGCATCTTGGAGTCATGAAAAAATACGACCTATTGCTCCATTTTTTTTGGTGGCCTAATTGTAAGAACGATGTTAGAAAATATGTTTCCTCCTGTTTAACATGTGCACAAAACAAGACACCATGATCTCCTCCTCTAGGTCTTCTTCAACCACCTCCAGTTCCATCTAGGCCTTGGGGATCAATTTCCATGGATTTTATTGTGGATCTTCCTCCGTTTGATTGGAGTCGGGAAGGAATTTTTTATTCCCCTAAAGTGGGGAAAATTGGCTTCTACCTTTTTTTTCCTACCTTTTTTATTTTCCTTCCTCTGGATCAACTTGCAGGATGACAGGCCGAACTGGATGGACAAATGTCTTTTCTCGGCCTTATGTACTATGTTACTATGTCTAAAGAAATGACTACCATCCTTGTTGTTGTGGACTGACTCACAAAGATGGCCCATTTCATTCCAATTAGAGGAATTCCTACTGCAGAACAAACTGCTGAATTAATGATTAAGGAGATATTTAGGTTGTATGGAATTCCTGACAATGTAATTTCAGATAGAGGTGTTCAATTCACATCAAGATTTTGGAAGAACTTCTGTAGAGCTTTAGGAGTTACAGTTAATTTGTCTTCTGCTTTTAATCCTCAATCCAATGGCCAGATGGAAAGAACAAACCAAACTCTTGAACAATACCTCCGCTGTTTTATTTTCTACCTTCAAGATGATTGGGTGGACTATTTACCAACAGCAGAATTTACCTACAACAACTCCAAACATAGTGCTACATCCCTAAGTCCATATTTTGCTAACTCTGGCTTACATCCAGTATTTATTCCTATCCTCCCTCTTAGTACACCTATTCCTGCTGTTACTGAGACTAAGGGTCCATTCACACATCCTCAAAACACGGACACCACCAATGTGTGTTCCGCATTTTGCAGACCCCACATCGCCGGCACTCTCATAGAAAATGCCTTTTCTTATCCGCAATTGCTGACAAGAATAGGACATGTTCTATTTTTTTGCGGAACGGAAGTGCGGATTCGCAAATGCGGATATGGACAGAACATTCCAGCCCCATTGAAAATGAATGGGTCCGCACCTGTTCCGCAAAATTGCGGAACTGATGTGGACCCATTTTGCGGACGTGTAAATTGACCCTAAAGAAATTGCAAGAAACCCAGGTGAAACTAACAGAGATGCTACAAGAAGCCCAAGAAGACTATAAGAAAGCAGCTGATAAACATCGCAAAGTTCCTCCTACCTTTAAAGTTGGTGATAAGGTTTGACTATCTACTAGAAATCTGAAAACACATCTTCCATCTCCAAAAGTGGGTCAAAAATTCATAGGACCTTTCCAGATTTCTGCACAAGTTAACCAAGTTACCTTCCATCTCAAACTTCCCAACAGATTGAAAATACACCCTGTGTTCCACGTGTCATTGCTCCAGCCATTCAACAAAAACCCTTTTCCAGGGAGAAGTCAGCCGCTTCCTGCACCAGTAAAAGTCCAAGGGGAGGAAGAATACATTGTTGAGAAAATTTTAGATTCTAGAATTTTCAGAGGTCAAGTGCAATATCTGGTGCAATGGAAGGGTTATGGACCAGAAGAGAATTCACGGGAACTAGAAAACAATGTTCACTCCACTAGGCTTACAAGGGTGTTTCATCACAGGCATCCAGAGAAACCAGCTCCTAAGATGTTCAGAGGCCATTCTGAAAGGAGGGGACTACTATCAGGACTTGAACCCAAGGACTCCTGTGTTACAGGTGGCAGCTCTTCCAACTGCGCTATTCAACTTTCTGCACAGCTCCTGTGCTGAACTGAAGCCTAGTTCCCTGTGCCTCTTGTTCTATTCTCGCCTCCCTGGTTTGCTTCACCTTGTTCCCTGATTGGACAACCTATTTAAACCCAGCCTTGCACTTCCTGCTTTGTGAGATTATTGTGCTCTCAGCCTGTAATCAAGCTGCTCTCTCCTGCGCTGCTGTTTAGCCTGATGCTCATCCTGTGTATTGACCACTGGCTTCCTCCTGACTACAGTATTCGCCTTATTGCCCACTCCTCTAATCCTGACGCTCATCCTGACTACGGTATTAGCCTACTCCTCTAATACTGATGCTCATCCTGTGCATTGAACACTGCCTTCCTCCTGATTATGTTATCGGCCGTGCGATTACCCCAAGTAGTGGCAATAAAAGACTCCGAACCAGACCCGGACCGTTACACTTTGTATCAGCTCTCTAGGACGTACCATTTCTGAGATATTCCCAAAATATGACCTGCATTAGCCAATGCAAGCCTGCAAGTCTTTATCTTCATATCCCAACTGCCATGCACACAGTCACATGTCCCTTATCAGCCAATAGAAGCTTGCAGGCCCTTAGTCTGAACATACACACAAATTTACTCAAGGTTTCCATAACAACCCAGCCATTTTTCTTCACTGCTGTAGGTTAGCTTTAGGCTAGGGCTACACGACGACAATAAGTCGCACGACACATAGGGCACAACTACACTGCTACATGCATCCATCTTTGATGGATATTTTGCAACTATCATGTCGCAGTGCGACACCATAGCCTATCATTATAAAAATTGTTGCGCGACAATGGTACGACAAAATGTCTCTCGACACATGTCGTCATGTAGCCCTAGCCTTAAAGGGGCAGGATGCTGTGGAGGTCACTGTTAAGGGGGCAGGGGCTACTATTAAAAGGGCAGATGCTGTGAAGGTCACTGTTAAGTGGGCAGCGGCTACTAATTAAGGGGCAGCTGCTGTGGAGGTCACTGTTAAATGGGCAGGGGCCATTATTAAAAAGGCAGCTGCTGTGGTGCTAACTGTTAAAGGGGCAGGCCCTGTAGAGGTCACTGTTAAAGGGGCATTCACTGTTACTATTAAGGGGGCAGGCTGCTATTGAGGTCACTGTTAAGAGGGCAGGGGCCACTATTTAAGGGGCATCTGCTGTGGAGGTCACTGTTAAAGGGGTGGGCACTGTGGAGGTTACTGTTGAAGGGGCGTTCACTGGATGTTACTGTTAAGAGGACAGGCCGCAATGGAGGTCACTATTAAAGGGGCAGGCACTGTGGAGGTTACTGTTAAGGGGGCAGGGGCCACTATTTAAGGGGCAGCTGCTGTGGAGGTTACTGTTAAGTCAGCAGGGTACTGTGAGGTCACTGTTAAGTGAACGGGGTACTGTGGCAGTCACTGTCAAAGGGACGGGTGCTGTGGAGGTGTCTGTTAAGGGGGCAGGGAACAGTGGAGGTCACAGATAAGGGGACAGTCCCCTATGGAGGTCAGTGTTAATGGGCGGGGTGCTGCATAGTTCACTGTTAAGGGGGAGAGGCCCCTGAGGAGGTCATTGTCAAAGGAGTGGAGCACTATGAAACTCACAGTTAAAGGGCGGGCTGCTGTGAAGGTCAAAGTTAAGGGGATGGGCTGCTGTGGAGGTCCCATTTTAAGGAGGCGGGGCACTGTGGGGGGTCAGTGTTAAGGGTGGGGGGCTGTGAAGTTTACTGTTAAGGGGGCAGGGTACTGTAGAGGTCACTGTTATGGGGGATACTGTCGATATTATATGCGTGCACAGCCTATTGCATTAGGGTGTGCACCCTAAAGCACAAACACGCGCCGCCCGCGTGTGTATGTATGTACGTATGTATATATATATATACACTGCTCAAAAAAATAAAGAGAACACTTAAACAACACAATGTAACTCCAAGTCAATCACACTTCTGTGAAATCAAACTGTCCACTTAGGAAGCAACACTGAGTGACAATCAATTTCACATGCTGTTGTGCAAATGGAATAGACAACAGGTGGAAATTATAGGCAATTAGCAAGACACCCCCAATAAAGGAATGGTTCTGCAGGTGGTGATCACAGACCACTTTTCAGTTCCTATGCTTCCTGGCTGATGTTTTGGTCACTTTTGAATGCTGGCGGTGCTTTGACTCTAGTGGTAGCATGAGATGGAGTTTACAACCCACACAAGTGGCTCAGGTAGTGCAGCTTATCCAGGATGGCACATCAATGCGAGCTGTGGCAAGAAGGTTTGCTGTGTCTGTCAGTGTAGTGTCCAGAGCATGGAGGTGCTACTAGGAGACAGGCCAGTACATCAGGAGACGTGGAGGAGGCCGTAGGAGGGCAACAACCCAGCAGCAGGACCGCTACCTCCGCCTTTGTGCAAGGAGGAACAGGAGGAGCACTGCCAGAGCCCTGCAAAATGACCTCCAGCAGGCCACAAATGTGCATGTGTCTGCTCAAACGGTCAGAAACAGACTCCATGAGGGTGATAAGAGGGCCCGACGTCCACAGGTGGGGGTTGTGCTTACAGCCCAACACCGTGCAGGACGTTTGGCATTTGCCAGAGAACACCAAGATTGGCAAATTTGCCACTGGCGCCCTGTGCTCTTCACAGATGAAAGCAGGTTCACACTGAGCACATGTGACAGACGTGACAGAGTCTTGAGACGCCGTGGAGAACGTTCTGCTGCCTGCAACATCCTCCAGCATGACCGGTTTGGCATTGGGTCAGTAATGGTGTGGGGTGGCATTTCTTTGGAGGGCCGCACAGCCCTCCATGTGCTCGCCAGAGGTAGCCTGACTGCCATTAGGTACCAAGATGAGATCCTCAGATCCCTTGTGAGACCATATGCTGGTGCGGTTGGCCCTGGGTTCCTCCTAATGCAAGACAATGCTAGACCTCATGTGGCTGGAGTGTATCAGCAGTTCCTGCAAGATGAAGGCATTGCTGCTATGGACTGGCCCGCCCGTTCCCCAGACCTGAATCCAATTGAGCACATCTGGGACATCATGTCTCGCTCTATCCACCAACGTCACGTTGCACCACAGACTGTTCAGGAGTTGGCAGATGCTTTAGTCCAGGTCTGTGAGGAGATCCCTCAGGAGAACGTCCGCCACCTCATCAGGAGCATGCACAGGCGTTGTAGGGAGGTCATACAGGCACGTGGAGGCCACACACACTGCTGAGCCTCATTTTGACTTGTTTTAAGGACATTACATCAAAGTTGGATCAGCCTGTAGTGTGTTTTTCCACTTTAATTTTGAGTGTGACTCCAAATCCAGACCTCCATGGGTTGAAAAATTTGATTTCCATTTTTTTATTTTTGTGTGATTTTGTTGTCAGCACATTCAACTATGTAAAGAACAAAATATTTCATAAGAATATTTAATAATTCAGATCTAGGATGTGTTATTTTTGTGTTCCCTTTATTTTTTTGAGCAGTGTATATATATATATATATATATATATTTTTTTTTTTTCTACACCTACACACACACACATATATATATATATATATATATATATATATACAGTTGCAAGAAAAAGTATGTGAACCCTTTGGAATGATATGGATTTCTGCACAAATTGGTCATAAAATGTGATCTGATCTTCATCTAAGTCACAACAATAGACAATCACAGTCTGCTTAAACTAATAACACACAAAGAGTTAAAGAGGACCTTTCACCAGAATAAAACATCTAAACTAACTATACAGACATGTAGAGCGGCGCCCAGGGATCCCCCTGCACTTACTGTTATACCTGGGCGCCGCTCCGTTCTCCCATTATAGCCTCCGGTATCTTCATAGTTAGGCTCCACCCAGGGGAACCTGTCTCTTAGCCTGAGAGTTTTTCTTTTCTCTCAGGCTAAGGGCTGAGCGCTGCGATTGGCCAGCGCTACAGCATAGGAGAAAGAGACGCCGACAGGTTCCCCTGGGTGGAGCCTAACTATGAAGATACCGGAGGCTATATCGGGAGAACGGAGCGGCGCCCAGGTATAACAGTAAGTGCAGGGGGATCCCTGGGCGCCGCTCTACATGTCTGTATAGTTAGTTTAGATGTTTTATTCTTCTGAAAGGTCCTCTTTAAATGTTACCATGTTTTATTGAACACACCATGTAAACATTCACAGTGCAGGTGGAAAAAGTATGTGAACCCTTGGATTTAATAACTGGTTTGTTGTGCCTTTTCATAGGTAAATGCATTGATATCCAATTCATTCTAGTCAAGATGGATGTTCATTACCTTTAAGAGCCATGCTCGACTATAGTTGCAATTTTGTATGTCTTGAGTAGTCCGAAGTAAGGTGACACAAAGGTTTCTGCTTTTTAGTGTTATTCTTCTCATGAATGTACCAGTCTGAGAAGAATCCTTCTTGTCTACTTTTAAATTTATGACGGGAGATAAAGATAAGCTCTATGCAGCTGGTGATAATTACCTATACAATTAGGCATTTATTAATGAAGCAAAATATATAATATGTATGTATTCATTTAATGAGCCTTAGTTAGTCCTTAGCATAAGACAATCAGTAGGACATATATATATATATATATATATATATATATATATATATTTGTTTATATTATATTGTTGTATGTTACGAAGACAACATGTATCCAGTATATTGTATATATTTCTCATTAGGAGAATATCTGTCTCTAAAAGAGTGTCTGTGAAGATGTGTGTTTTGTAACAATTATTCACATCTTTGGTATGACAGGAGGTACTGATATCTCTGTGAGAAAACAAGGCCATTCATACTATTATGAGTCCATAAATCAACAGTGTGAGAAACATTCAGAGAGACGCCTAGAGGTCTGTCTCTAATTGCTAGAAGTGTCAGAATTAATCCCTATGGTTTGAATTAAAGCTTTTAAGGTCAAATGTATATTCAGACTTACATAAGTTAACCCTTTATACTATGATGCAAATAGCTCACACAGCAGTGCCACCTATGTATCAGTAGGTGACATTACAACAGTAGCAAAAGTGCATTCTGGGTAAGGTTATGATGTCACATTTTTTTATCAATTATCACGCACATCCGACAATGATTGGAAAGTTCCAAACTAGGAAGGTGTGTCTAACTGATAAGTTTGTGATCATAAGCCATACACAGAAGGTAGAAGAAAAGAGGAGAAAAAAAAGGGAGAGAGAGAGAAGAAGAGAAGTTGAGCTCTCTAGAGGGGTCTATCAAGATGAAAGCCATGGATAGATGCGCTATGATGGACCACCCAGCTTTCCTAGGAGCAGAAGTGAGATTCCTACTAGGACTTGGTAAGAGACACAAAAAATGATATTTCATTTTATTAAGACTAATTTGATAGTGTGGGTGAAATTATACCATCTAGATTGGCGAATAAATAAATAATTAAATTAATTGATCATCTCCATATTGAGATGTAGTCTTAGGATATTGTGAGGCTTCATTCTACCTGCAGAAGAATCTAGACTCATAATCTAGCAAATCATTAAATAATTGCTTATATATATATATATATATATATTGTGGGGATCCGCTCTGGTAGGCAGTGGTAGCGAGTGCAGTATAGAGGCAACACAGACCGGTCTTGGTGTAAAACACAATGCTTTGTTTATTCACACGGTGCATATTTGTGAAAGACGGTGCAGTTCATAGGGAGGGTGGTCACACACCACAGCAAAATAATAGTTCAAACACAGCAAGTCCCTGCTGCAGGCTGCTTGAGGCCTGATTCAGTCACATAAAGCAAAGTCTATTTAAAGCCAGGAGTAATGTCACCTTTTCTCCTTGGGGAAGTAAGTCCATGGGTCCGGCTCCTAGCCACAGGACATGGATCCCTCCTGGATTCAGCTGCGGGTCCCTGCACACTCCTTTACAGGCCTCAGCACGCAGCCCAGCTCACCTCCACTCCTCACTCTCACAGCCAGAGAACACAGAAGCTCCACACTGAGAACCACACCCTTGTTGCTGGTCAGGTTTTAACCCTTCCCTGCAAAACCTGGCCTGGACCGTGGGGAGACAGGCACCCGCCCGCATATCTGCCTGCTCCCAATAAGAGCCGGCCCGGATCCGTTGTTAACAGCGTAACCGCTGCAAAATGCACTTTTCCGGCTCTTACTCCAGCGGGGCCAGGACCCCCGCTGGCACGTACCTCCCGTTTACGACCACCCCAGGTACTCTCCTACAATATATATATATATATTGATAGAACATTCTCCGCCAAGCTAAGTGATGGATTCCCACAGGAAAGAAAGCAAACATGAGATGCACCACCAACACCACCACCTGCGTCACCAAGCATCTCAACCATGTCACACGGCAGCGTTCAGCTCTCCATCTCACAAACCTTTGAGAGAAAACGTAAATTCCCACCTAGCCACCCTCGATCCCTGGCCCTGAATGTCAGCATTTCTAAACTACTGGCCTATGAAATGCTGTCATTTAGGCTGGTGGACACAGACAGCTTCAAACAGCTCATGTCGCTTGCTGTCCCACAGTATGTTGTTCCCAGCCGGCACTACTTCTCCAAGAGAGCCGTGCCTTCCCTGCACAACCAAGTATCCAATAAAATCAAGTGTGCACTGCGCAACGCCATCTGTGGCAAGGTCCACCTAACCACAGATACGTGGACCAGTAAGCACGGCCAGGGACGCTATATCTCCCTAACTGCACACTGGGTAAATGTAGTGGCGGCTGGGCCCCAGGCGGAGAGCTGTTTGGCGCACGTCCTTCCGCCGCCAAGGATCGCAGGGCAACATTCTTTGCCTCCTGTCTCCTCCTCCTCCTACTCTGCTTCCTCCTCCTCTTCTTCCACCTGCTCATCCAGTCAGCCACACACCTTTACCACCAACTTCAGCACGGCCCGGGGTAAACGTCAGCAGGCCGTTCTGAAACTCATATGTTTGGGGGACAGGCCCCACACCGCACAGGAGTTGTGGCGGGGTATAGAACAACAGACCGAAGAGTGGTTGCTGCCGGTGAGCCTCAAGCCTGGCCTGGTGGTGTGCGATAATGGGCGAAATCTCGTTGCAGCTCTGGGACTAGCCGGTTTGACGCACATCCCTTGCCTGGCGCATGTGCTGAATTTGGTGGTGCAGAAGTTCATTCACAACTACCCCGACATGTCAGAGCTGCTGCATAAAGTGCGGGCCGTCTGTTCGCGCTTCCGGCGTTCACACCCTGCCGCTGCTCGCCTGTCTGCGCTACAGCGTAACTTCGGCCTTCCCGCTCACCGCCTCATATGCGACGTGCCCACCAGGTGGAACTCCACCTTGCACATGCTGGACAGACTGTGTGAGCAGCAGCAGGCCATAGTGGAGTTTCAGCTGCAGCACGCACGGGTCAGTCGCACTGCGGAACAGCACCACTTCACCACCAATGACTGGGCCTCCATGCGAGACCTGTGTGCCCTGTTGCGCTGTTTCGAGTACTCCACCAACATGGCCAGTGGCGATGACACCGTTATCAGCGTTACAATACCACTTCTATGTCTCCTTGAGAAAACACTTAGGGCGATGATGGAAGAGGAGGTGGCCCAGGAGGAAGAGGAGGAAGAGGGGTCATTTTTAGCACTTTCAGGCCAGTCTCTTCGAAGTGACTCAGAGGGAGGTTTTTTGCAACAGCAGAGGCCAGGTACAAATGTGGCCAGACAGGGCCCACTACTGGAGGACGAGGAGGACGAGGATGAGGAGGAGGTGGAGGTGAAGGAGGATGAGGATGAAGCAGGTTCTCAGCGGGCTGGCACCCAACGCAGCTCGGGCCCATCACTGGTGCGTGGCTGGGGGGAAACACAGGACGATGACGATACGCCTCCCACAGAGGACAGCTTGTCCTTACCTCTGAGCAGCCTGGCACACATGAGCGACTACATGCTGCAGTGCCTGCGCAACGACAGCAGAGTTGCCCACATTTTAACGTGTGCGGACTACTGGGTTGCCACCCTGCTGGATCCACGGTACAAAGACAATGTGCCCACCTTACTTCCTACACTGGAGCGTGATAGGAAGATGCGCGAGTACAAGCGCACGTTGGTAGACGCGCTACTGAGAGCATTCCCAAATGTCACAGGGGAACCAGTGGAAGCCCAAGGCGAAGGCAGAGGAGGAGCAAGAGGTCGCGAATGCAGCTGTGTCACGGCCAGCTCCTCTGAGGGCAGGGTTAGCATGGCAGAGATGTGGAAAAGTTTTGTCACCACGCCACAGCTAACTGCACCACCACCTGATACGGAACGTGTTAGCAGGAGGCAACATTTCACTAACATGGTGGAACAGTACCTGTGCACACCACTCCACGTACTGACTGATGGTTCGGCCCCATTCAACTTCTGGGTCTCCAAATTGTCCACGTGGCCAGAGCTAGCCTTTTATGCCTTGGAGGTGCTGGCCTGCCCGGCGGCCAGCATTTTGTCTGAACGTGTATTCAGCACGGCAGGGGGCGTCATTACAGACAAACGCAGCCGCCTGTCTACAGCCAACAAGCTGACGTTCATAAAAATGAACCAGGCATGGATCCCACAGGACCTGTCCATCCCTTGTGCAGATTAGACATTAACTACCTCCCCTTAACAATATATTATTGTACTCCAGGGCACTTCCTAATTCAATCCTATTTTTATTTTCATTTTACCATTATATTGCTGGGCAAACCAAAGTTGAATGAACCTCTCCTCTGTCTGGGTGCCGGGGCCTAAATATGTGACAGTGGCCTGTTCCAGTGGTGGGTGACGTGAAGCCTGATTCTCTGCTATGACATGAAGACTGATTCTGTGCTTACATGAAGCCAGATTCTCTGTTACGGGACCTCTCTCCTCTGCCTGGATGCCTGGGCCTAAATATGTGACAGTGGCCTGTTCCAGTGGTGGGTGACGTGAAGCCTGATTCTCTGCTATGACATGAAGACTGATTCTGTGCTGACATGAAGCCAGATTCTCTGTTACGGGACCTCTCTCCTCTGCCTGGGTGCCTGGGCCTAAATATGTGAGAGTGGCCTGTTCCAGTGGTGGGTGACGTGAAGCCTGATTCTCTGCTGACATGAAGCCAGATTCTCTGCTATGGCATGAAGAGACTGATTCTCTGCTGACGTGAAGCCAGATTCTCTGCTATGGGACCTCTGTCCAATTGATATTGGTTAATTTTTATTTTTTTTATTTTTATTTTAATTCATTTCCCTATCCACATTTGTTTGCAGGGGATTTACCTACATGTTGCTGCCTTTTGCAGCCCTCTAGCTCTTTCCTGGGCTGTTTTACAGCCTTTTTAGTGCCGAAAAGTTCGGGTCCCCATTGACTTCAATGGGGTTTGGGTTCGGGACGAAGTTCGGGTCGGGTTCGGATCCCGAACCCGAACATTTCCGGGAAGCTCGGCCGAACTTCTCGAACCCGAACATCAAGGTGTTTGCTCAACTCTAATCATGAGGTTTTCTCTAAACGGAAGTAATGTATATAACGTATGTTCATATTTTGATATCCTAACCTAATAGCTTGGTTATAATGTGACAAGTTATTTCTACTCACATGTATTGTTAAGCTTGTAATGCTTTATAGTAACGCTATATATATTCATTTGCATGTATCATTGTGTTTATTTACTTATGTATGTTTATAATCTTGTAACCAATAAATCTGCATATTTTTAAAATACCTGCGTATTATAGTATAATGCAGAACTACATGTTTATCATTAACGTCATCTCACGTCAAAAAAACTTATTTATCTGAGGAAATAGTCGGACTCAGATGTGAATTGTATCAATTAGGTTGTCTACAGTCGTGGCCAAAAGTTTTGAGAATGACAAAAATATTAGTTTTCACAAAGTTTGCTGCTAAACTGCTTTTAGATCTTTGTTTCAGTTGTTTCTGTGATGTAGTGAAATATAATTACACACACTTCATACGTTTCAAAGGCTTTTATCGACAATTACATGACATTTATGCAAAGAGTCAGTATTTGCAGTGTTGGCCCTTCTTTTTCAGGACCTCTGCAATTCGACTGGGCATGCTCTCAATCAACTTCTGGGCCAATTCCTGACTGATAGCAACCCATTCTTTCATAATCACTTCTTGGAGTTTGTCAGAATTAGTGGGTTTTTGTTTGTCCACCCGCCTCTTGAGGATTGACCACACGTTCTCAATGGGATTAAGATCTGGGGAGTTCCCAGGCCATGGACCCAAAATGTCAATGTTTTGGTCCCCGAGCCACTTAGTTATCACTTTTGCCTTATGGCACGGTGCTCCATCGTGCTGGAAAATGCATTGTTCTTCACCAAACTGTTGTTGGATTGTTGGAAGAAGTTGCTGTTGGAGGGTGTTTTGGTACCATTCTTTATTCATGGCTGTGTTTTTGGGCAAAATTGTGAGTGAGCCCACTCCCTTGGATGAGAAGCAACCCCACACATGTATGGTCTCAGGATGCTTTACTGTTGGCATGACACAGGACTGATGGTAGCGCTCACCTTTTCTTCTCCGGCCAAGCCTATTTTCAGATGCCCCAAACAATCGGAAAGAGGCTTCATTGGAGAATATGACTTTGCCCCAGTCCTCAGCAGTCCATTCACCCTACTTTCTGCAGAAGATCAATCTGTCCCTGATGTTTTTTTTGGAGAGAAGTGGCTTTTTTGCTGGCCTTCTTGACACCAGGCCATCTTCCAAAAGTCTTCGCCTCACTGTGCGTGCAGATGCGCTCACACCTGCCTGCTGCCATTCCTGAGCAAGCTCTGCACTGGTGGCACTCCGATCCCGCAGCTGAATCCTCTTTAGGAGATGATCCTGGCGCTTGCTGGACTTTCTTGGACGCCCTGAAGCCTTAACAAGAATTGAACCTCTTTCCTTGAAGTTCTTGATGATCCTATAAATTGTTGATTGAGGTGCAATCTTAGTAGCCACAATATCCTTGCCTGTGAAGCCATTTTTATGCAACGCAATGATGGCTGCACGCGTTTCTTTGCAGGTCACCATGGTTAACAATGGAAGAACAATGATTTCAAGCATCACCCTCCTTTTAACATGTCAAGTCATTTTAACCCAATCAGCCTGACATAATGATCTCCAGCCTTGTGCTCGTCAACATTCTCACCTGAGTTAACAAGACGATTACTGAAATGATCTCAGCAGGTCCTTTAATGACAGAAATGAAATGCAGTGGAAAGGTTTTTTGGGATTAAGTTAATTTTCATGGCAAAGAAGGACTATGCAATTCATCTGATCACTCTTCATAACATTCTGGACTATATGCAAATTGCTATTATAAAAATTTAAGCAGCAGCTTTTCCAATTTCCAATATTTATGTAATTCTTAAAACTTTTGGCCACGACTGTACAATTCACCTAAGTCATGATTTTAAAAATTTATGGCAAATTTTATCAATTTAATTTTTTTATGGTTAATTTTTTTTTATTACCATAATTAATAATTCTTAATTGAATTATTACCCCCGACAGGTTGAACCTCCTTTGGCAGCAATAACTTCAACCAAACGTTTCCTGTAGTTGCAGATCAGACGTGCACAACGGTCAGGAGTAATTATTGACCATTCCTCTTTACAGAACTGTCTCAGTTCAGCAATATTCTTGGGATATCTGGTGTGAATCGCTTTCTTGAGGTGATGCCACAGCATCTCAATCGGGTTGAGGTCAGGACTCTGACTGGGCCACTCCAGAAGGCGTATTTTCTTCTGTTTAAGCCATTCTGTTGTTGATTTACTTCTATGCTTTGGGTAATTGTCCTGTTGCAACACCCATCTTCTGTTGAGCTTCAGCTGGTGGACAGATGGCCTTAAGTTATCCTGCAAAATGTCTTGATAAACTTGGGAATTCATTTTTCCTTCGATGATAGCAATCCGTTCAAGCCCTGACGCAGCAAAGCAGCCCCAAACCATGATGCCCCCACCACCATACTTCACAGTTGGGATGAGGTTTTGATGTTGGTGTGCTGTGCCTCTTTTTCTCCACACATAGTGTTGTGTGTTTCTTCCAAACAACTCAACTTTGGTTTCATCTGTCCACAGAATATTTTGCCAGTACTACTGTGGAACATCCAGGTGCTCTTGTGCAAACTGTAAACGTGCAGCAATGTTTTTTTGGACAGCAGTGGCTTCCTCTCTGGTATCCTCCCATGAAATTCATTCTTGTTTAGTGTTTTATATATCGTAGATTCGCTAACAGGGATGTTAGCATATGCCAGAGACTTTTGTAAGTCTTTAGCTGACACTCTAGGATTCTTCTTCACCTCATTGAGCAGTCTGCGCTGTGTTCTTGCAGTCATCTTTACAGGACGGTTACTCCTAGGGAGAGTAGTAGCAGTGCTGAACTTTCTCCATTTATAGACAATTTGTCTTACCGTGGACTGATGAACAGCAAGGCTTTTGGAGATACTTTTATAACCCTTTCCAGCTTTATGCAAGTCAACAATTCTTAATCGTTGGTCTTCTGAGAGCTCTTTTGTGTGAGGCATGATTCACATCAGGCAATGCTTCTTGTGAAAAGCAAACCCAGAACTGGTGTGTGTTTTTTATAGGGCAGGGCAGCTGTAACCAACACTTCCAATCTCATCTCATTGATTGGACTCCAGTTGGCTGACACTTCACTCCAACTAGCTCTTGGAGATGTCATTAGTCTAGGGGTTCACATACTTTTTCCACCTGCACTGTAAATGTTTACATGGTGTGTTCAATAAAAATATGGTAAAATTTATTTCTTTGTGTGTTATTAGTTTAAGCAGACTGTGATTATCTATTGTTGTGACTTAGATGAAGATCAGATCACATTTTATGACCAACTTGTGCAGAAATTCATATTATTCCAAAGGGTTCACATACTTTGTCTTGCAACTCTCTCTCTCTCTCTCTCTCTATATATATATATATATATATATATAAATAAAGAAAGTCCGCAGCACTCCTTGAAGTAAAAAAATGTGCAGTTTATTCACACATGTCAGAAAAATGACAACGTTTCAGTTCTCTCACAGAACCTTTCTCAAGTCAAGTGAACATAAAGTGCATGCGTGCATGTTTAAATACATTTTCACATTGTGTCCAATTAATTCATTAACTGATACAACTGCTGTGCACTCCCCTCATAGGATAAGCTACATTCCACATAATTGACTCCACATGTACCCATGGGTGCCAGTGAATCCATATATATATGCTGATACATTCATTGGTGAACATTTAATATCGTGTTAAGTATATGCAAGTGCATATAATAAAGTGCAGGGTGCGCTAAATCAACTTAAAACAACTTTTCTGATACCTTGCTGAGGGTTTTCCACAGAGTTATATCAGGAGAGGACGTCAAAACTTGTGTGGAAGCACGCTATTCTTCCGCGTCTCCTACTCCTCAATGCGCATGTGTCAGTCCTTCCCCCCTCTCTGTGACGCAGTACATATCTACCTTGCGTCTAAACTAGGCGGAGACACAGCGTAGTGACGCGTGATCATCCGGGTCAGTACCCAAGGCGCACGTCATTCATGCGCCAGTGCACCACACCGGACGTCCGCGACACGTCACCAGTCTATTTCGCCATTTTATATTCGGCCACTCGTCAGGACAATATATTCTATCTCTATTCCTCCCTATAATCTCCGTTACATAACCCCCTCAGCAAGGGCAGATAAGAATCTAAATAACTATTCCGAAAATACATGTATATAGACATATCACATTTTGACGTGGATACAACTCTGTAACTATCATTGGGTCCACCTCATACAGCTCACGGAACATACATCAGACCACAGATCTCATGTGAAGATATCAGCTGACCATTCCTCCTGTCACCCTAAATTCGACATTTAACCCTTTGGGTTTTAAGGTATCCAGTCGGAATATCCATCTAAGCTCAGTTTTTTTCAAAATATTCAAGCGATCCCCACCTCTATCCAACGGTTTAACATGGTCTAGGATCATGAATCTTAGATCACTTTCTTTATGATTTCCTTCCACAAAATGTTTTGATACCGGCAAATCCTTTCTTTTATTCCTGATAGACTGTCTGTGGTTATTCAACCTCGTTTTCATATCACAGGTGGTTTCACCCACATAGAGTTTTTTGCAAGGGCACCACAGTACATATATCACACATGATGAATCACAGGTGAGATAATGTCTTATATTAAAGATCTCACCCGTGTCTGGATGTGCAAACGCTGATCCTTTATCCATCAGTTTGCAGTTCACACATCCCAAACACGGGAAAGAGCCCGTGCGCCTTGTTGTAAGAAACGTTTGTTTGCGTTGACCCCTTTCTGGCAGTCTGGAATGCACAACTTTATCCCTGATATTTCCTGCTCTTTTGTAGGCCATCATGGGTGGATTTTTAAAAGCTGCAATATTGGGGTAGCCACTACTAAGCAGCCCCCAATGTCGCCTCACTATCTTTTCAATGTTTGGGCTCAACTCAATGTATGATGATACAAAAGGTAATCTGTCACTCGCCTGTCTAACTTTTGAAGTTAGCAACTCATCTCTGGAAGTTTTTCTTGCTTTATCGGCATGTTTCTTCACTAACCTTCTAGGGTAACCCCTATTTATAAAGGATTGTTCCATGTTATTCAATGCCACTTCCATATTCTCCTCCTTATCCACTATTCTCCTTACTCTGAGCATTTGACTGAACGGTAGCGAATCTACCATCCTTCTTGGATGTCCACTCGTAAAATGCAACAATGTGTTCTTATCGGTGGGTTTGATATTCAAATCCATATGTATCTGGTCCTCCTCAATATATACTTGAGTGTCCAGATACTGCACCCGGTCAACCGATGCCGTTAACGTAAATTGGATCTCTCTATCTAGAGAGTTCAAAAATACGTGAAAGGCCATCAGTTGTTCCATGGTGCCACCCCAGATGAGGAAAATATCGTCTATGTATCTCCACCACGTCAACACCTGGTCGAAGTGGGGAGATACATAGACAAGGCGTTCCTCAAATGACTGCACAAAAATATTTGCATACGTGGGCGCGGCATTGGAACCCATTGCCGCGCCCATCGCCTGCAAATAGAACTGTCCCTGGAACTCAAAGTAATTGTTCCTCAGAGACAGCTCCATCAGAGTCAACACAAACTGACGTACTGGAGAAGAGTACTCCGACACTTCCAGCATCTCTGCTACAGCCGCCAAGCCCTTTGCATGATTAATAGAAGTGTACAATGACACTATGTCAAAGGATGCCAGAATCGCCCCCTTTGGGACCCGCATCCCTTCTATCTTGGTGATGAAATCTCCGGTGTCCCTAACATATGATTTAGCGTTCATAGCGTATTCCCTCAAGATTTTATCCAAAAAAACATTAACATTCGAAAAAATCGAATTCCTGCCTGAAATTATTGGCCGTCCAGGAGGGTCAATCAACCTTTTATGTATTTTAGGTAGTATATATATAGTGGGAGTAACCGGGGACTTCACCACCAAGAATTCCTTAAACTGTTTATCAATAATGCCATCCTGTACCGCGGTATTCAAGACTGCATCTATTTTCCTAGCTATATCAAATCTAGGATCCCTGGCCAATGGTTCATAGACTCCTGGCTCTCCTAACTGCCTCTGTATCTCTTTTACATATCGAGAGGTGTCCATAACCACGATCCCACCACCCTTGTCCGCAGGCTTGATGGTGAGATCGGGGTTCCTGGACAAACTCTCTAAAGCAGACATTTCCTGTACCGTGATATTAGGTTTTACAAATGCATCAGTTTTGCTTTTTTCTCTTAACAGGGCTACATCACGCTTGACTGACTCTGAAAAACATTCTATAGCATGTGAATTTACAACAGGAAAAAAATCACTTTTTAAATGCAAACCAAATTGTTTTAAAGTCAACCTCCCATCAGGAGCATTGACCTCATGAGTATAAATGGCTCCAGAGGAACCAGAGTCGAACCACCTCAGTTTTAAATTCCTGAAGAGGCGGTTCAAGTCCAGTTCCAACTGGAACCAATCAGGCTTTACCTGTGGACAAAAGGACAATACTTTGTTTAATACTTTCAATTCATGCTCAGATAATGAATAGGATGAAATATTTATCACCACATTTGACTCTATTTCTTCTTCGTTGCATTCATCTGCCTGGAGTTGTTGATCCTCATTAATCTTTGTGCTCTGGTTTTTCCTACATCTTCTGTGTCTGAGGCCTCCCCTTCTTGTGGGGCGTCTCCCGTAGCAACATGTATTCCTATGAAAACACCACAGTGGATCCTATGTCATATGAGCTTACCTTACTCTAGGTGCTGGGATCGCTACACTGGATGCTCCGATGGTCCGGCGTGCTATGCACGTGGTTGTAGGCGCTGGTACACATGGTGTCTTCTACGCAGGGTGATCTGTGTCTTTTAGGTGAGCTCTTAGTCCTGGAGTCTGCCCCGGCCGGTAGCAGAGCTTCCAAAAGAATTCCTTCGCTCGCGCTCACAACTGAGCGGGTGACGTCACCACTTCTGAGCTACGGATTGCCGTTAGTCCCACAATAACATCCTGTAAATAAGTTTATAAGACACGAATTCTCGGCCGGTAGCAGAGCTTCCAAAAGAATTCTTGTCTTATAAACTTATTTACAGGATGTTATTGTGGGACTAACGGCAATCCGTAGCTCAGAAGTGGTGACGTCACCCGCTCAGTTGTGAGCGCGAGCGAAGGAATTATTTTGGAAGCTCTGCTACCGGCCGGGGCAGACTCCAGGACTAAGAGCTCACCTAAAAGACACAGATCACCCTGCGTAGAAGACACCATGTGTACCAGCGCCTACAACCACGTGCATAGCACGCCGGACCATCGGAGCATCCAGTGTAGCGATCCCAGCACCTAGAGTAAGGTAGGCTCATATGACATAGGATCCACTGTGGTGTTTTCATAGTCCGAGGTTGATAGCTATAGGGGTTTTGTGTTAGGTGGGTTAAAAGAGCGGTGCCCATGATATTATTTGGTATGTGCATAGAAATTTAGAGCACGCTACGGGAGTGCGGCGGCACTGCAGTTGTGACCAGTATATAGCGCCAGTGTTTTCTCTCATTCTTTTTAAGTTATATTACCCCTTCATCATGTCGCTTGAGATAGCCCTCCTCAGTTATATTACCCCTGTATAATAATGTACCCTGATACCCCTTAGTTTTACCCCCTGTATAATTTACCCTGATCCCTCAGTTATATTACCCCCTGAATAATGTCCCCAATAGCCCTCCTCAGTTATATTACCCCCTGTAATTTACCCTGATACCCCTCAGTTATACGATATCATATAACTGAGGGGTATCAGGGTACATTATATAGGGGTGTAAATGAGGAGGGGTAGCAAGCAGCAAGGAACATACAGGGCAGAGTTCCAGTGGCGTAGCGTGGGTTGTCAGCACCCGGGGCAAGTTAAGTATTGCCCCTCCCGCAACCTGTGGACACGCCCCTTTTTTAACAAATAATGCAGTACATGTCACCTACAGTCCTATGTAACACCACAGATAACACAGTGATAACCCTCTGAGTACAGATAATGTAGCAGATGTCACCTGCAGTCCTATGTAACACCACAGATGACACAGTGGTAACTCTGAGTACATATAATGTAGTAGATGGGTGTGAGGCCCCAGAATTCAGAACACGTACAGTGTGACCTGAAGTCTGGGGCCAGGATGCGGCAGTGTGGGCCAAATCCTATAGCCATCTTCCCCCCAAACAGATTTGTGGATGGACATTACTGTATAGTGTGTACCATTATGTGTAGAGTACAGCAGCTCATACCTGTTACATCCAGTGACGTCTACTGTGATGTCGACCTTCCTCAACGTCTTCATTCGGAGATAAGACAGCCATGATACCTTCTTTCAGCCGCGTCTCTGCAGAGTTTCACAGAAAAATGTTTAGATTTCTCACTTTACTATCATCCTCAGATAACAGTCCTCCCCTCCACCCGTAGTGCCCATAAGTATAATGCCCTCTGTATAAATATAATATATACTGGCCCCTCTGTGTAATTATTATTCTTAATATTATAATGGCCCCCTCTGTATTAGGCTCCATTCACACGTCCGCAGAATGTGTCCGCATCTATTCCGAAATTGTGCGGAACGGGTGCGGACCCATGGATTCTCTATGGGGACGGAATGGATGCGGAAAGTACACAGTGTGGTCTTCGCGTCCGCATTTGCGGAGCAGCCTGCTGAGCTTCCGGTCCGCGGCTCTGGAAAAAAAACAGAACATGTCCTATTCTTGTCCGCAGCTGCGGACAAGAATAGGCTGTTCTATGGGGGTGCCAGCCGGGTGTATTGCGGATCCGCAAAACACTATGGACGTATGGATGGACCCTAATAGTAATAATTATGGCGCTCTTCAGCCCCTCCAGCATACAGTCCCATGTAAAATACATCACTCCTTGCCTTCAGCCCCTCCAACATACAGTCCCATGTAAAATACAAAACTTCCCCTGCCTTCAGCCCCTCCAGCATACAGTCCCATGTAAATAATATCACCCTTCCTCTCTTCGCCGCCTGCCTTCAGCCCCTTCAGCATACAGTCCCATGAAAAATACATCACTCCCCGCCTTCAGCCCCTCCAGCATACAGTCCCATGTAAAATACATCACTCTCTCTGCCTTAAGCCCCTCCAGCATATAGTCCCCATGTAAATAATATCACTTCACCCCCCCTCTCTTCCGACCCCTCTAACATACAGTCTCCAGTACAAGGATCATTCCTCCTCCCTTCAGCCCCTGCAAAAAGCCCCCTAAGTACACATAACAGTCAATCTTCTCCTCCACACACTGACCTATAGCTTCTGCTCCTCTCTTCAGCGACGTGCTCTGTTGAATCTCCTGCACATATTGAGGCCCCGCCCCCTGTATGACGAGACTCCGCCTCTTCCTCCGATCATCATACCTCCCTGGAGCAAAGCCATTCTAGCGCTGTACTGTCTCTCGTAGGCTTCAGACCACTCGCCTGAAGCCTATGTGAAGGATGGGATCAGGAGTTGGCAGATGGCAGTGCGGCACGGAAGTGATGATTAGGGTGTGCCCAGGCACACCCGACACACCCCGTGTGCATGCCTATGGTCGATATCTTTTAACGACACACAGAAATATTAAATGAAATAGATGAAATATACCCGTGCAAAGCCGGTTCCTTCTGCTAGTCTCTTATATATATAAAAATGAGTTTCTGTCTGTCTAGACGTTTTTTATGCGCGAGCAAACGACTGGACCGATCTTAACCAAATTTGACACACAGGTACATCAGGTGTCCGGGGAAATTTTGGATCGGGTCTCAGCTCTTTAGGACGTACCGTTCCTGAGATATTCCCAAAAAGGACCTGCATTAGCCAATAGAAGCCAGCAAGCCTTTCACTTAAATCCGAACTGCCATTTACACGGTCGCATGTCCCTTATCAGCCAATAGAAGCTCACAGGTCCTACTCCAGGTTGCCATAACAACTGATCACAGGTTTTAGCAGTTCGCAGGTCCTTAAAGGGGTATTCAAATCTTAGACAATGGGGGCATATCACTAGGATATGCCCCCATTGTCTGATAGGTGCGGGTGCCTATCTCTATAAAAAAAATGGAGCTGGGAGCGCTGTGGCTGGAGGACCCCAGATTTCCCGGGGTCCGTCCACCACCAATCGCTAAACCCTGCCTCTCCCATAGAAGTGAAAGGGAGCGCGATGCGCACGCGCGGTCCATGCTGCCATTCATTTCTATGGGGCGAGAGGCAATAGCCGAGCACATAGAAATGAATGGAGGGCGGCTGCGCATGCGCAGTGAGCACTCCTTCGCTTTCGGGGCTCCGTTGTCGATATAGGTGTAGGTCCCAGTGGTGGGACCTGCACCATTAAGACAATGGGGGCATATCCTAGTGATATGCCCCTATTGTCTGAGATGAGAAAACCCCTTTAAATATTCAGTCATATGACGTATGACGGCACAACTACACTGCTACATGCATGGGGGGCAGGGGCCACTATTAAATGGACGGGCGCTATGGAGTTCATTGTTAAAGGGGCAGGCACTGCGGAGGTCACTGTTAAAATGGGCAGGCACTACGGAGGTCAGTGTAAAAGGGGTGGGCACTGTGAAGGTCACTGTTAAAAGGGTGGTCAATGTTAAAGGAGCGGGCACTGTGGAGGTCACTGTTAAAAGGGCAGGTACTGTGGAAGTCACTGTTAAAGGGGCGAGCACTGTGAAGATCACTTTTAAAGGGCGGCCACTATTAAAGGTACGGGCACTGTGGAGGTCACTGTTAAAGGGGCGGTCACTATTAAAGGGACGGGCAATGTGGAGGTCACTGTTAATGGGGCGGGCACTGTGGAAGTCACTGTTTAAAGGACCAGTACTGTGGAGGTCACTGTTAAAGGGGCGGTCAATGTTAAAGGGGCGGGCACTGTGGAGGTCACTGTTAAAGTGGTAAGCACTGTTAAAGGGGCGGGCACTGTGGAGGTCACTGTTAAAGGAGCAGGCACTGTGGATGTCACTGTCAAAGGTGTGGGCACTTTTGAGGTCAATGTTAAAGGGGCAGCCACTGTGGAGGTCACTGTTAAAGGGGTGGGCTCTGTGGAAGTCACTGTTAAAGGGGCGGGCACTGTGAAGGTCACTGTTAAAGGGGCGGTCACTATTAAAGGGACGGGCACTATGTAGGTCCCTGTTAAAGGGGCAGGCACTGTGGAGGTCACTGTTAAAGGGGCGGGCACTGTGGTGATCACTGTTAAAGGGGCGTGCACTACACTGCGTGCAGAATTATTAGGCAAATGAGTATTTTGACCACATCATCCTCTTTATGCATGTTGTCTTACTCCAAGCTGTATAGGCTCGAAAGCCTACCACCAATTAAGCATATTAGGTGATGTGCATCTCTGTAATGAGAAGGGGTGTGGTCTAATGACATCAACACCCTATATCAGGTGTGCATAATTATTAGGCAACTTCCTTTCCTTTGACAAAATGGGTCAAAAGAAGGACTTGACAGGCTCAGAAAAGTCAAAAATAGTGAGATATCTTGCAGAGGGATGCAGCACTCTTAAAATTGCAAAGCTTCTGAAGCGTGATCATCGAACAATCAAGCGTTTCATTCAAAATAGTCAACAGGGTCGCAAGAAGCGTGTGGAAAAACCAAGGCGCAAAATAACTGCCCATGAACTGAGAAAAGTCAAGCGTGCAGCTGCCAAGATGCCACTTGCCACCAGTTTGGCCATATTTCAGAGCTGCAACATCACTGGAGTGCCCAAAAGCACAAGGTGTGCAATACTCAGAGACACGGCCAAGGTAAGAAAGGCTGAAAGACGACCACCACTGAACAAGACACACAAGCTGAAACGTCAAGACTGGGCCAAGAAATATCTCAAGACTGATTTTTCTAAGGTTTTATGGACTGATGAAATGAGAGTGAGTCTTGATGGGCCAGATGGATGGGCCCGTGGCTGGATTGGTAAAGGGCAGAGAGCTCCAGTCCGACTCAGACGCCAGCAAGGTGGAGGTGGAGTACTGGTTTGGGCTGGTATCATCAAAGATGAGCTTGTGGGGCCTTTTCGGGTTGAGGATGGAGTCAAGCTCAACTCCCAGTCCTACTGCCAGTTTCTGGAAGACACCTTCTTCAAGCAGTGGTACAGAAAGAAGTCTGCATCCTTCAAGAAAAACATGATTTTCATGCAGGACAATGCTCCATCATACGCGTCCAAGTACTCCACAGCGTGGCTGGCAGGAAAGGGTATAAAAGAAGAAAATCTAATGACATGGCCTCCTTGTTCACCTGATCTGAACCCCATTGAGAACCTGTGGTCCATCATCAAATGTGAGATTTACAAGGAGGGAAAACAGTACACTTCTCGGAACAGTGTCTGGGAGGCTGTGGTTGCTGCTGCACGCAATGTTGATGGTGAACAGATCAAAACACTGACAGAATCCATGGATGGCAGGCTTTTGAGTGTCCTTGCAAAGAAAGGTGGCTATATTGGTCACTGATTTGTTTTTGTTTTGTTTTTGAATGTCAGAAATGTATATTTGTGAATGTTGAGATGTTATATTGGTTTCACTGGTAAAAATAAATAATTGAAATGGGTATATATTTGTTTTTTGTTAAGTTGCCTAATAATTATGCACAGTAATAGTCACCTGCACACACAGATATCCCCCTAAAATAGCTAAAACTAAAAACAAACTAAAAACTACTTCCAAAAATATTCAGCTTTGATATTAATGAGTTTTTTGGGTTCATTGAGAACATGGTTGTTGTTCAATAATAAAATGAATCCTCAAAAATACAACTTGCCTAATAATTCTGCACTCCCTGTATAAAGGTCAATGTTAAAGGGGCGGGTACTGTAGAGGTCACTGTTATGAGGGAAACTGTTGATATTTTTTTACGACACACGGAAACAAAAAATTAAATAAATGAAATAAACCCTTGCAAAGCCGGGTCCTTCTGCTAGTCTCTTATATACAGGGTGGGCCATTTATATGGATACACCTTAATAAAATGGAAATGGTTGGTGATATTACCTTCCTGTTTGTGGCACATTAGTATATGTGAGGGGGGAAACTTTTCAAGATGGGAGGTGACCATGGCGGCCATTTTGAAGTCGGCCATTTTGAATCCAACTTTTGTTTTTTCAATAGGAAGAGGGTCATGTGACACATCAAACTTATTGGGAATTTCACAAGAAAAACAATGGTGTGCTTGGTTTTAACGTAACTTTATTCTTTCATGAGTTATTTACAAGTTTCTGACCACTTATAAAATGTGTTCAATGTGCTGCCCATTGTGTTGGATTGTCAATGCAACCATCTTCTCCCACTCTTCACACACTGATAGCAATACCGTAGGAGAAATGCTAGCACAGGCTTCCAGTATCCGTAGTTTCAGGTGCTGCACATCTCGTATCTTCACAGCATAGACAATTGCCTTCAGATGACCCCAAAGATAAAAGTCTAAGGGGGTCAGATCGGGAGACCTTGGGGGCCATTCAACTGGCCCACGACGACCAATCCACTTTCCAGGAAACTGTTCATCTAGGAATGCTCGGACCTGATACCCATAATGTGGTGGTGCACCATCTTGCTGGAAAAACTCAGGGAACGTGCCAGCTTCAGTGCATAAAGAGGGAAACACATCATCATGTAGCAATTTCACATATCCAGTGGCCTTGAGGTTTCCATTGATGAAGAATGGCCCCACTATCTTTGTACCCCATATACCACACCATACCATCAATTTTTTTGTTCCAACAGTTTTGGAGGGATCTATCCAATGTGGGTTAGTGTCAGACCAATAGCGGTGGTTTTGTTTGTTAACTTCAGCATTCACATAAAAGTTTGCCTCATCGCTGAACAAAATCTTGTGCGTAAACTGAGGGTCCTGTTCCAATTTTTGTTTTGCCCATTCTGCAAATTCAGTGCGCCGATCTGGGTCATCCTCGTTGAGATGCTGCAGTAGCTGGAGTTTGTAAGGGTGCCATTTGTGAGTAGCTAATATCCGCCGAAGGGATGTTCGACTAATGCCACTCTCCAGTGACATGCGGCGAGTGCTACGCTGTGGGCTCTTGCTGAATGAAGCTAGGACAGCCACTGATGTTTCTTCATTAGAGACAGATTTCATGTGTCCACATTTTGGCAAATCCAACATTGAACCAGTTTCACGAAACTTAGCAAGCAGTTTGCTAACTGTAGCATGGGAGATGGGTGGTCTCGTAGGGTGTCTTGCATTGAAATCTGCTGCAATGACCCGGTTACTCCGTTCACCAGACATCAACACAATTTCTATCCGCTCCTCACGTGTTAACCTCGGCGACATGTCAATGGCTGTAAACAAAGAGAAACTTGTAAATAATTCATGAAAGAATAAAGTTACGTTAAAACCAAGCACACCATTGTGAAATTCCCAATAAGTTTGATGTGTCACATGACCCTCTTCCTATTGAAAAAACTAAAATTGGATTCAAAATGGCCGACTTCAAAATGGCCGCCATGGTCACCACCCATCTTGAAAAGTTTCCCCCCTCACATATACTAATGTGCCACAAACAGGAAGTTAATATCACCAACCATTCCCATTTTATTAAGGTGTATCCATATAAAGGGCCCACCCTGTATATAAAAATGAGTTTATGTCTTTCTGTCTAGACGTCTGTCTGTCTGGACGTTCTTTATGCGCGACCAAACGACTGGACCGATCTTCACTAAATTAGGCACACATGTACATCAGGTGTCCGGGAAGGTTTTAGATTGGGTCTCAGCTCTCTAGGACTTACCGTTCCTGAGATATTCCCAAAAAATTATCTGCATTAGCCAATAGAAGCCAGCAAGCCTTTCACTTAAATCTGAACTGCCATTTACACGGTCACATGTTCCTTATTAGCGAATAGAAGCTCACAGGTCCTACTTCAGGTTGCCATAACAATTGATCACAGGTTTTAGCAGTTCGCAGGTCCTTAAATATTCATATGACGTATGACTGCAAAACTACACTGCTACATGCATGGGGAGCAGAGGCCACTATTAAACCGACAGGCGCTGTGGAGGTCACTGTTAAAGGGTCGGGCACTGCAGAGGTTACTGTTAAAGGTGCAGGCACTGTGGAGGTCACTGTTAAAGGGACGGGCACTGTAGAAAGTCACTGTTAAAGGGGAGGGTACTGTGGAGGTCACTGTTAAAGGGACGGCCACTATGAACGTCACTGTTAAAGGGGTGGTCACGGTTAAAGGTTCAGGCACTGTGGAGGTCACTGTTAAAGGGGCAGGTACTGTGGAAGTCACTGGTAAAGGGGCGAGCGCTGTGAAGATCACTGTTTAAGGGCCTCCACTATTAAAGGGACGGGCAATGTGGAGGTCACTTAAAGGGGCGATCACTGTTAAAGAGGCAGGCATTGTGGAGGTCACTGTTAAAGGGGCGGTCACTATTAAAGGGATGGGCAATGTGGAGGTCACTTAAAAGGGCGATCACTGTTAAAGGGGCAGGCATTGTGGAGGTCACTGTTAAAGTGTCGGACACTGTGGAGGTCACTATTAAAGGGGCGGACACTGTGGAGGTCACTCTTAAAGGGGCAGTTACTGTTAAAGGCGTGGGCACTGTTGAGGTCACTGTTAAAGGGGTGGGCACTGTGGAGGTCTCTGTTAAAGGAGCGAGCACTGTGGAGGTCTCTGTTAAAGGGGTGGGCACTGTGGAAGTCACTGTTAAAGAGGCAGACATTGTGAAGGTCACTGTCAAAGGGGTTGTCAATGTTAAATGGGCGGGAACTGTGGAGGTCATTGTTAAAGGGGCGGGCATTGTGGAGATCACTGTTAAAGGGGCGGTCACTATTAAAGGGATGGGCAATGTGGAGGTCACTGTTAAAGGAGCGGGGTGCTGTAGAAGTCACTGTTATGGGGGATACTGTCGATATATTTAACGACACACATAAACATTAAATGAAATAGATCAAATATACCCGTGCGAAGCCGGGTCCTTCTGCTAGTCTCTTATATATATAAAAATGAGTTTCTGTCTCTCTGTCTGTCTGGACTTCTGTCTGTCTATCTGTTCTTTATGCGTGTTCAAACGACTGAACTGATCTTCACAAAATTTGGCACATAGGTACATCAGGTGTCCGGGAAGGTTTTAGACCGGGTCTCAGCTTTCTAGGATGTACCGTTCCTGAGGTATTAGCCAATAGAAGCCTGCAAGTCTTTCTCTTCAAATCCCAACTGCCATACACACAGTTTTACTCCAGGTTTCCATAACAACCCAGCAATTTTTCTTCAGTGCTGTAGGTCAGCTTTAGGCTAAGGCTACAGGACGACAATAAGTCGCACGACACATAGGGCACAACTGCGCTGCTACATGCATCCATCTTGGATGGATTTTTTTAGCGATTTTCATGTCGCAGTGCAACACCACAGCCTATCATTATAAAAGTTGTTGAGACAAAATGTCGCGCAACACGTCGTCGTGTAGCTCTAGCATTAAAGGGGCAGGCACTTTGGAGGTCACTGTTAAAGAGGCAGGCGCTGTGGAGGTCACTGTTAAAGGCGCAGAGTGCTGTGGAGGTCATTGTTAAAGGGTCCGGCACCGTGGAGGTCACTGTTAAAGTGGCGGGCGCTGTGGAGGTCACTCTTAAAGAGGCTGGCACAGTGGATGTTATTGTAAAAAGGGCAGGGCGCTGTGGATGTCACTGTTAAGGGGGCAGGGGCCACTATGTAAGGGGCACATGCTGTGGAGATGACTGTTAAGGCAGCAGGGTACTGTGAGTTCACTGTTAACCCCTTAAGGACACAGCCTTTTTACACCTTAGGACCAGGCCATTTTTTTAAAATCTGACCAGAGTCCCTTTAAGTGCTGATAACTTTAAAACACTTTGACTTATCCAGGCCGTTCTGAGATTGTTTTTTCGTCACATATTGTACTTCATGACACTGGTAAAATGGAGTCAAAAAAATAATTTTTTTTGCACCAAAAAATACCTAATTTAACAAAAATTTGGAAAAATTTGCAAATTTCAAAGTTTCAGTTTCTCTACTTCTGTAATACATAGTAATACCCCCAAAAATTGTGATGACTTTACATTTCCCATATGTCTACTTCATGTTTGAATTGTTTTGGGAATGATATTTTATTTTTTGGGTATGTTATAAGGCTTAGAAGTTTAGAAGCAAATTTTGAAATTTTTCAGAAATTTACAAAAACTCAATTTTTAGGGACCAGTTCAGGTCTCAAGTCACTTTGCGAGGCTTACATTATAGAAACCACCCAAAAATGACCCCATCTAAGAAACTACACCCCTCAAGGTATTCAAAACTGATTTTGCATACGTTGTTAACCCTTTAGGTGTTGCACAAGAGTTATTGGCAAATGGGGAGGAAATTTGAGAATTTCATTTTTTTGTCTAATTTTTCATTTTAACCCATTTTTTCCACTAACAAACCAAGGGTTAACAGCCAAACAAGACTGTATCTTTATTGCCCTGACTCTGCCGTTTACAGAAACACCCAATATGTGGCCGTAAACTACTGTACGGCCACACAGCGGGGCGTAGAGGGAAAGGTGCGCCGTATGGTTTTTGGAAGGCTGATTTTTATGGACTGGTTTATTTACACCATGTCCCATTTGAAGCCCCCTGATGCACCCCTAGAGGAGAAAATCCCTAAAAGTGACCCCATCTAAGAAACTACACCCCTCAAGGTATTCAAAACTGATTTTACATACGTCGATAACCCTTTAGGTGTTGCACAAGAGTTATTGGCAAATGGCGATGAAATTTGAGAATTTCATTTTTTTGCCTAATTTTCCATTTTAACCCATTTTTTCCACTAACAAAGCAAGGGTTAACAGCCAAACAAGACTGTATCTTTATTGCCCTGACTCTGCTGTTTACAGAAACACCCCATATGTGGCCGTAAACTACTGTACGGGCACACAGCAGGGCGTAGAGTGAAAGGTGCGCCGTTTGGTTTTTGGAGGGCTGATTTTGCTGGACTGTTTTTTTGGCACCATGTCCCATTTGAAGCCCCCCTGATGCACCCCTAGCTTATAAACTCCATAAAAGTGACCCCATCTAAGAAACTACACCCCTCAAGGTATTCAAAACTTATTTTACAAACTTTGTTAACCCTTTAGGTGTTGCACAAGATTTAATGGAAAATAGAGATACAATTTCAAAATTTCACTTTTTGGCAGATTTTCCATTTTAATATTTTTTTTCCAGTTACAAAGCAAGGGTTAACAGCCAAACAAAACTCATTATTTATGGCCCTAGTTCTGTAGTTTACAGAAACACCCCATATGTGGTCGTAAACAGCTGTATGGGCACACGGCAGGGCGCAGAAGGAAAGGAACACCATATGATTTTTGGAAGGCAGGTTTTGCTGGACTGTTTTTATTTACACCATGTCCCATTTGAAGCCCCCCTGATGCACCCCTAGAGTAGAAACTCCAAAAAAGTGACCCCATTTTAGAAACTACGGGATAGGGTGGCAGTTTTGTTGGTACTAGTTTAGGGTACATATGATTTTTGGTTGCTCTATATTACACTTTTTGTGCGGCAAGGTAACAAGAAATAGCTTTTTTGGCACCGTTTTTTTTTTTGTTATTTACAACATTCATCTGACAGGTTAGATCATGTGGTAATTTTATAGAGCAGGTTGTCACGGACGCGGGGATACCTAGTAGGTATACAATTTTTTTTATTTATGTAAGTTTTACACAATGATTTCATTTTTAAAACCAAAAAAATGTTTTAGTGTCTCCATAGTCAAAGAGCCATAGTTTTTTCAGTTTTTGGGCGATTATCTTAAGTAGGGTCTCATTTTTTGCGGGATGAGATGACGGTTTGATTGGCATCTATTTTGGGGTGCATATGACTTTTTGATTGCTTGCTATTACACTTTTTGTGACGTAAGATGACAAAAAATGGCTTTTTTTACACCGTTTTTATTTTTATTTTTTTACGGTGGTCATCTGAGGGGTTAGATCATGTGATATTTTTATAGAGCCGGGCGATACGGACGCGGCGATACCTAATATGTATACTTTTTTTTTATTTATGTAAGTTTTACACAATAATTTCATTTTTGAAACAAAAAAAATCATGTTTTAGTGTCTCCATAGTCTAAGAGCCATAGTTTTTTTCAGTTTTTGGGCGATTATCTTGGGTAGGGTATGATTTTTGCGGGATGAGATGACGGTTTGATTGTTACAATTTTGGCGTACATGCGACTTTTTTGATCACTTTTATTACCTTTTTTGGGAAGTAAGGTGGGCAAAATTTCTATTTCATCATAGTTTTTTATTTTTTATTTTTATGGTGTTCACCGTTCGGGTAAAGTAACATGACCGTTTTATAGATCAGGTCGTTATGGACGCGGCGATACCAAACATGTGTAGGGAATTTTATTTTTTTCATTTTTTATCAGTGATAAATGTGTTTTTTGATTTTTACTTTTTTTTCACTTTTATTCACTTTTTTTTGACCCAGACCCACTTGGTTCTTGAAGATCCAGTGGGTCTGATGTCTGTATAATACAGTACAGAACAATATATATTGTACTGCACTGTATTTTACTTACACTGAACAGATCTATGCCTTTCAGCACAGATCTGTTCAGCACCATGGACAGCAGGACGCCTGAGAGGCGTCCTGTTGCCATGGGAACCTTCCTCGTCTGCTCAGAACTTCGCAGACGGGGAAGGGTAAGGAGGGGATCTCTCGGGGGGCTGTCTGGAAGCTCTCTCCCTCTCCATCGGGGGGCTGCAAAGGCACAGCAGCCCCCCGATGGGAGAGGGAGGGAGCTCCCTGCGCTGTTAACCTTTTCCTTACAGCGGTCCGTACGGACCGCTGTATGGAAAGGGTTAAACGGCTGACATCGCATCGCAGATGTCAGCCGTTTATACCAGGGTGCCAGCAATGTGCTGGCACCCTGGTATACCCACTGAACACCAATGAATTTTCAAGGGGAGGCGGGCGGGGTATCACGATCCCGCCTGCCGCACCGCCCGCCTCCCGCACCGCCCACACCGCCCGCAACCCTCCCCCTGCACCTCCCGCCACCATAAAAATCATTCGGGGGTGCAGGGGGGGGTGAATAAAACTTTTTTTAGGCATATAAAGTTTCTGATCCCCGCGGTCAGGGACCGCGGGGACCAGAAACTGCAGAAATCGCAGCAAACCGCAGGTCTGAATTGACCTGCGGTTTGCCGCGATCGCCGACATGGGGGGGTCACGGGACCCCCCCGCGCATTTAGCCTAGGTGCCTGCTCAATGATTTGAGCAGGCACCGGGTTCCGATCACTGCCAGCCGCACGGCAGTGATCGAAAATACACAAGGCGTACATGTACGCCCTGTGTCCTTAAGTACCAGGGCACAAGGGCGTACCTGTACGCCCTATGTCCTTAAGAGGTTAAAGGGGCGGTTACTATCAAGGTCACTGTTTAAGGGGTGGGCACTGTGGAGGTCCCTGTTAAGGGGCGGGCACTGTGGAAGTCACTGTTAAAGGGGCGGGCATTAGTTATGGATGAACCTCGATCGGGACGGTTTGCGAACGCGATCAAATGTTCGCGAACCGCAAGTTTGCGGCGGGCCCCATTCACTTTAATGGCAGGCGAACCTGAAAAACCTTCAGCTCATATTTGCAGACACCAAATACTTAGTAGAAGTGCACAAATAGTCCCACAACATGGACAGTGACATACTAGAGGGGGATCAATGACAAAAATTCCAACAAAAAATATGTATCTTAATTAGGGGACATTTTTATGCGTCTTAAAGGGAAATTCTTTGAAATGTGCCCTGTCGGAGCCTACTAAAATATTATTTTGGGCCACTGGAGTACGGGCCTTAAAAATTAGGCATTCACCTGACATAAAAGAAATTCTTATTATGTGGCTCGAGATACATAATGCGGTCAATGGATAAAAATTTTACTGTAGGCCACTGGACTACAGGCCCCAAACATTAGGCATTCACCGGACAAAAAAGAAGTGATTATATGGCCGGAGGTATATTACACGGTCAATGGATATCAATTTTACTGAAGGCCAGTACAAATACAGGTCAAATACATATGTTTAAAAGAACTAAAAATATATAATTGTATTAAATAACATGGCTAACGAAATCCACACTCTCTTGAAAAAACCCTAATGATAATCATAATAATTGAAATTCGATAACACGTGGTCGTCACTGGTGTTGAATTCCTCCAAAGCCCAACAATTATGCATTCAGCGTACAGAAAAGAACAAGTAAGAATGTGGCTGGAGGTAGATTACACCAGGGCTCGAGTCGAGGGGGAACGGGTGGGAACGGCGTTCCTGCACTTTTTTCACAGCAGGAACGCCATTCCCGTTACAGGGCCGGTGCTTCCATAAGGCAGACCAAGCGGCTGTCTTAGGGCGCACTCTGCACAGAGAAAGGGGTGGGCGGAAAAACGAACTTTTTTTTTTTTATCACTTACTTGCCAGCAGCGCTGCCGGGCGCCCTCCCCTCCCCTCCCCAGCCAGTGTTCACTCTAAGCCACAGATAGGAGCAGGAGGCTGCTGATTGGCCACTATCAGCTAGCTGCCCTGCCATTGGTCCATCCTTTCACACACCCTTCTCTCTGGAGCTAAACACAGCAGGAGGTTGTGAAGCCTGCGTTCTCACAGTGGATCATGTGACCAGTGACGTCACAGACCTCCTTCTAACAGATCCATTCTAGCATCTACCCAGCATGTATGGCAGGACTCTGCTGAGCAAAGACCATGTGCCCAGGTGAGGTGACCACAGAAGTGCCCTGGCATCTGTCTGCTGCTGGAAGCTCAATGTGGAGCTTTATGAATGTAAAAACTAATACCCAAGAGGCTAAACAAACCCTGCTTGTCTGCTTCTGACCCTAATCTTAACACATAACATTAATTTTATTGCACTCTAACACCTAAAGGGATTTTTTTTAAAGCCTGCTGTTTCTCTAGGTGACCTTCTGTTGATAGTAGTGTTAATAGTCTCAAAGGTCTGTAATAGTGTAACTGCTTTTATAGACCCTTGAGACTCTATTAACACTGCTATAAACATAAGGTCACCTAGAGAAAGAGCAAGTTTTTTAAATTATCTTTTTCCTTTAGGTGTTAAAACATAACTTATTTGATTGCTTGAACACCTAAAGGAAAACAAATTAAAAACCTGCTGTTTCTCAAGATGACCTTATGTCGATAGCAGTGGTAATATAGTCTGAAAGGTCTATAGAAGCAGTTACCCTATTTTTACAGACCTTTGAGGCTCTAATAACACTACTGTCGACATAAGGTCATCTAAAGACACAGCAGGTTTTTAAAATGATTTTTCCTTTAGGTGTTACAGCAATCAAATAAAGTTATGTTATAACACCTAAAGGAAAAACATAATTAAAAAAACATGCTGTTTCTCTAAATGACCTGATGTTGATAGTAGTGTTAATAGAGTCTCAAAGGTTTGTAAAAAATAGTGTACCTGCTTCTATAGACCTTTGAGACTCTATTACCACTACTTTTAGCATAAGATCATCTGGAGAAACATCAGGTTTTTTAAATTATTATTTTTTCTTTAGGTGTTAGAGCAATCAAATGGAGGGGGAGAAATGTGACATGGGTGAGGATGGGGTTACATGATGGGCTGGAGACAATGTCTGTAGTCTGTCTGTGCCATGGACGGGGAGAAATATGACATGGAGGGCTGATGGCTGACATGGGGGTCTGATCTGAGGCATTGGGGCTGTGCCAGTGAGCTGAGGTTTAATTAACATTGGGGGTCTGATGGCTGGTCTGACCTGAGGTGGAATGAAAAATATTGTTTCCTATTATCCTCCTCTAAAACCTAGGTGCGTCTTATAGGCCGGTGCATCTTATAGGGCGAAAAATACGGTACTTGCTTGCTCCTCCTCCCAACCTCCCCTGCCCTATGCGTACGCCGCGCGCCGTGACGTCACGCGGAGGCATTTGGGTGAGTTCCCACACTTTTTTTCCCAGGACTTGACCCCTGGATTACACAGTCATTGGATATCAATTTTACAGCAGGCCAGTGGACTACAGGTCCAAAAAATTATGCATTTAGCGGACAGAAAGAACAAGTATGTATGTGGCTGGAGGTAGATTACACGGTCAATGGATATCAATTTTACAGCAGGCAAGTGGACTACAGGCCCCACAAATTATGCATTCAGCGTACAAAAAAAGAACAAGTAAGTATGTGACTGGAGGTAGATTACACGGTCATTGGATATCAATTTAACAGCAGGCCAGTGGACTACAGGCCCCAAAAATTATGCATTCAGCAGACAGAAAAGAACAAGTAAGTATGTGACTGGAGGTAGATTACACGGTCATTGGATATCAATTTTATAGCAGGCCAGTGGACTATAGGCCACAAAAATTATGCATTCACCGTACAGAAAAGAAAGTGATTTTGTGGCTGGAGGTCTATTAGATGTGAATGGATATCAATTTTACTGAAGGCCAGTACAAATACAGGACAAATACATATATTTAAAAGAACTAAAAATATAAAATTGGATAAAAAACATGGCTAACAAAATCCCCCCTCTTGAAAAAAAACCTAATGATAATAGTTGAAACATGTGGTCGTCACAGGTGTTGAATTTCTCAGAGGCCCAAAACATTAGGCATTCAACGGACAGAAAAGGCCCTTTATCCCGCTGTATTTACCGAAGACAGGGGCCATTATTTGTTCTGGGTGGTGGCGGATATTTGTGGGCTGGCATGAGGAAATTCAATTAAACATGGTCGTCACTTATGTTGAATTCTTCCAAGATCCATGCCTCATTCATTTTTAGAAATGTGAAGTAGTCCACACTGTCGTGAGCTAGGCGAGTGCACTTATTGGTCACGATCCCCCCTGCTGCGCTAAACATCCTTTCGGATAGGACACTGGACGGGGGGCAAGCCAAGAGTTCAATGGAAAATTGTGCCAGCTCTGGCCACAGGTTAAGCCTGCACACCCAGTAGTCCAGGGGTTCCTCGCTTCTCAGAGCGTCCATATCGGCCGTTAACCCGATGTAGTCGGACACCTGTCGGTCTAGGCATTCCCTGAGGCTGGATCCGGAGGGCAGCTGTCGATGGGTTGGCTGTTTCTCTGTGAGTGGAAATTCCTCTGCCAGCGCCCGCAAAAGCAGAATGCAGCATTTCTCGAAGCAAGGCCTGGAAGTGCTGCATTCTGACAGCCCTCTGGGATGCTGGTAACATGTCCACCATTTTGTGTTTGTACCGGGGGTCTAAGTACGTTGCCACCCAGTACTGGTCCTTCCCCTTAATGCTCTTTATACGGGGGTCCCTCTTCAAAAACTGGAGCATGAAGGCCCCCATTTGCACTAAACTGGAAGCGATGGAGTGGCCTGGCTCTTGCTCATTGCCCAGGATAATGTCGTCCTCGGACTCCTCTTCCCAGCCACGGACAGCGCCAGGGATCCCAGAAACGTTTAAAGCATGCTCTGTGAAGTTCACTGTTAAAGGGGCGGGGTACTGTAGAGTTCACTGTTATGGGGGATACTGTCGATATCTTTTAACGACACACAGAAACATTAAATGAAATAGATGAAATATACCCGTGCGAAGCTGGTTCCTTCTGCTAGTCTCTTATATATTTAAAAATTTGTGTCTGGCTGTCTGTTCTTTATGCGCGACCAAATGACTGGAGCGATCTTCACCAAATTTGGCACACAGGTGTCCGGGAAGGTTTTACTCTAGGACGTACCGTTCCTGAGATATTAAAAGTCAATAGAAGCCTGCAAGTCTTTCACTCATATTCCAACTGCCATACACACACGTTCACATGACCCTTATCATCCAATAGAAGCTCGCTGGTCCTTAGTCTCCACATACACACAGTTTTACACCAGGTTTCCATACCAACCCAGCCATTTTACTTAACTGCTGTAGGTCATCTTTAAAGGGGCAGGGCGCTGTGGATGACAGTGTTAAGAGAGCAGAGTGCTGTGGAGGTCACAGTTAAGGGGACTCTCTGCTATGGAGGTCAGTGCTAAGGGGCAGAGTACTGTAGAGGTCACTGTTAAGGGGGCAGATTATTGTACAAATCACTGTTAAGGAAATTGGGTACTGTGGAGGTCACTGTTAAAGGGGTGGGATGTTGTGGAGGTCACTGTTAAAGGGGTGGGCACTGTGGAGATTACTGTTAAGGGGCAGGGGAATGTGGAGGTCACTATTAAAGGGGCAGCTGCTGTGGGGGTCCCTTTTAAGGCAGCGGGGTACTGTGGCAGTCACTCTTAAAGGTGGGCGCTGTAGAGGTCTCTGCTAAAGGTAAGGGAAGAGTAGAGGTCACAGTTAAGGGGGCGGTCTGCTATGGAGGTCAGTGTTAAAGGGCAGGGTGCTGTAACGGTCACTGTTAAAGGGTCAGGGTGTTGTGGAGGTTAAATTTTTGAGAAGAGAACGGAGCTCTGTGGAGGTCACTGTTAAGGGGGCAGGTTATTATGGAAATCACTGTTAACAAGACGGGGTACTGTGGAGGTCCCAAATAAAGAGCGGGCTGCTGTGGAGGTAATTGTTAAAGGGGCGTTCACTGTGGATGTTACTGTTAAGAGGGCAGGCCACTGTGGAGGTCACTGTTAAAGGGGTGGGCATTGTGGAGGTCACTGTTAAAGGGGCAGAGACTGTGGAGGCCACTATTAAAGGGGCAGCTGCTTTGGAGGTCATTGTTCATCAATGGCCAGTAAGTGTCCAACCCCTTTAATGAGCATAGGAGTTGTGAACACTGACCAAAAGTCCACCCAGCTTGGAGGAACCTGCATTACAATTCTCCCTCAACATGTATCCCCAGGCAGATACTACTCTCGGGATTCTTCTCCATCACAAGAACTATGCACTCTGGATCTCCTGGTCTCTCCCTGTGGTCCACTGAGTCTCTCAACGGCTCCACTGGAGAACTGTGCAGTGTTCCTCTCAGGCTCCCCATTCCTCTCTTCCTGACAACAGCCCACCAAGCACACTTCATGGTAGCTGTGCTCAGATCTGCTTTGCTCATATACTGTACACTCAGCAGGATCCTCAGGCACCTCACATGCTGACACCCACGCTCTTGGCTATTGGTGCCAACTTTCCTATTTAACACTTCTACTGACCCGTCTCTAACAATGCCATTATGCTCAACACATCATCAGCATTGGGTTCTGCCTGCTCCATCACTGATCTTCTGTACTTTCTACTTCTGTTAGTTGGTAGCCAATAAACTATGTTTCCTGATGACCAGCAATACTGGCAGTGGATGTTGGTGCCTCACTGCGTGGCCCATCATCTATTTACAACAAACTCCACAACAAAAAACTAACAGATGCAAAAAAAACATGTGGAAGACAACACAACATGGCACATAACATGCCAATAAGTGATTCACACATAATTTTAAAGTAAGGGAGGCATATGAGTTACCCACACACAACAATCACACCACAAGCATCTTGTACATGAACTTAGTGTGATTTTTTTGAGTTGGTGACGTTATTCCCATCTATTATCTCAGCATGAAAGTAACCTTGGAAAAAGTTTAAATCTTTGAAATCTATCGTAAGTACCTAATTTGCCCATAAAAAGAAATCTACTCGTAAGAACTGATGAATCATAATGTGTTGTATTCACAGCATGTGGCCCTGTATACTGGTCATATGCTAGAACTATTTATAGTTGTTCCCTTACAAATAGTCATAGCAATAAAAAGGTTATTGAAGTGAATAGGATGGTTTTATATGGGGCTAGCTTTAGGTCCATGTTAAGACTCCGTATGAGGGCTTATTTTTTTCAGGAAAACTTATCGTTTTTAATGCACCATTTTGGGTATATATAATCATTGATTAAAGGCAGCTGTCTACCCTGAACCCCCTTTGTTTACGTCCGTAAAACAAAAAAGGTGTATTTGTGGTCACTATGGGGTTAAAATCAGTCCAGATTGGTTTCACAGAAATTAATTCCATGGAATGTGTAGAAACCACTCATATTTAAAATTCATATCTAGTTCCTTCCACTTGGGATTTCCTTACAAACCCGCAGTTGTTCCACGCATTTTGTTTAAAAACAGTCGTGATCCCCATCCCTTTTATACAGATCTGATTCATACTGTAACTCCTCTTTTCATTCAAATGACAGATTTTCATTTCTCTAGTGAACTCTTCTTAGAATTTCTGTATATTCCATTGCACATTGTTTACTCAGGAATCATGTTTCTGGATATTGTCTTGAAATACATTTATCATCATTCAGTTCTCGTTACCCAAGTCACACTTCTTATCTCCACTATGTTATGTCCTTGCTATAGTATTCACACGTTTTAACGTGATATTTCATTTTTATTAAAGGCATTGTCCACCTTTGTTATTTTTTAGATAGCTCACAGACAGTTACAAAAAGAAGCCATACCCTCACATATCCCCCTCCCCTTCCGTTCTGATGCTGATTCTGTCCCTGTTGCTCTCCACTTCCTGGCCCTGGCTTGACAGGGCTTAAAGGGATCCTGTCACCTCTCCTATGCTACCCTCACTGAGCGTTTCTAAATGTTCATTGTGTTACCCTAAACATATAAATTACACTTTTAATTTCATTTGCAGACAAATTCAATAAGTAACATAGTAACATAGTAACATAGTACATAAGGCCGAAAAAAGACATTTGTCCATCCAGTTCGGCCTGTTATCCTGCAAGTTGATCCAGAGGAAGGCAAAAAACCCTGTGAGGTAGAAGCCAATTTTCTCCACTTTAGGGGAATAAAAAATGCATTCCCGTCTCCAATCAGGCAATCAGAATAACTCCCTGGATCAACGACCCCTCTCTAGTAGCTATAGCCTGTAATATTATTACACTCCAGAAATACATCCAGGCCCCTCTTGAATTCCTTTATTGTACTCACCATCGCCACCTCCTCAGGCAGAGAGTTCCATAGTCTCACTGCTCTTACCGTAAAGAATCCTCTTCTATGTTTGTGTACAAACCTTCTTTCCTCCAAACGCAGAGGATGTCCCCTCGTCACAGTCACAGTCCTGGGGATAAATAGATGATGGGATAGATCTCTGTACTGACCCCTGATATATTTATACATATTAATTAGATCTCCCCTGAGTCGTCTTTTTTCTAACGTGAATAACCCTAATTTTGATAATCTTTCAGGGTACTGTAGTTGCCCCATTCCAGTTATTACTTTAGTTGCCCTCCTCTGAACCCTCTCCAGCTCTGCTATGTCTGCCTTGTTTACAGGAGCCCAGAACTGTACACAGTACTCCATGTGTGGTCCAAGTATTAGGTATTTTTGTACTTCCCGCCTTTTATGCAAATGAACATAAAAGAGTCATATCTTAGGCCTCTTTCACACTTGCGTTGTCCGGATCCGTCGTGCACTCCATTTGCCGGAGGTGCCCGCCGGATCCGTAACAACGCAAGTGAACTGAAAGCATTTGAAGACGTTCAGTGTTACTATGGCACCCAGGACGCTATTAAAGTCCTGGCTGCCATAGTAGTAGTGGGGAGCGGGGGAGCGGTATACTTACAGTCCGTGCGGCTCCCGGGGCGCTCCAGAATGACGTCAGAGCGCCCCATGCGCATGGATGACGTGATCCATGCGACACGTCATCCATGCACGTGGGGCGCCCTGACGTCACTCTGAAGCGCCCAGGGAGCCGCATGGACGGTAAGTATGCTGCTCCCCCGCTCCCCACTACACTTTACCATGGCAAACAGGACTTTAGCGTCCTGGAAGCCATGGTAACTATTCAGAAAAAGCTAAACGTCGGATCCGGTAATGCGCCGAAACGACGTTTAGCTTAAGGCCGGATCCGGATTAATGCCTTTCAATGGGCATTAATTCCGGATCCGGCCTTGCGGCAAGTGTTCAGGATTTTTGGCCGGAGCAAAAAGCGCAGCATGCTGCGGTATTTTCTCCGGCCAAAAAACGTTCCGTTCCGGAACTGAAGGCATCCTGATGCATCCTGAACGGATTTCTCTCCATTCAGAATGCATTAGGATAATCCTGATCAGGATTCTTCCGGCATAGAGCCCCGACGACGGAACTCTATGCCGGAAGACAAGAACGCAAGTGTGAAAGAGCCCTTACTTGTGTGACCAGAGAAGAGTCATATTTTCAAGCTCTGACTCCTCTCAGGTTGATTTGCATATGTATCAAATCGTTTTTTTACACAATAAAAGCACACAGAGCTATGGTGACTGGGTATTGCGGATGTGCTAGCGGCCATCTAGCAACCCATGTCCTCAGCTCTATACACAAAATCCAGGTGACAGGTTCCCTTTAAAGGGAACCTGTCATCAACTTTATGCTGCCCATACTAACCGCAGAATGAAGTAGAGACAGGCGAGTTGATTTCAGCGGTCTGTCATTTATAAGTTAAAAGTAAGTGGTTGGCGAGAACCAACATCACAATCCTTGCAGACTGGACCTGGAAATTCCTATTCTCCCTGCCCACCTGCTGATGACTGACAGTCTTCTACCTAGTTTTCTCCCTTTCTCTCTGGGAGAGAACTGCCAATCATCAGCAGATGGGCGAGAGATCAGGAGGTTAGGAATAACCAGGACTCTTCTCAAGTATATTTGACTCTTTTCAAGGCCTGATGATTATGATGCTGGTTCTCAGCAACCAGTTACTTTTAGCTCATGAGTGACACACCGCTGAAATCAGCATTTCTGTCACTATTTTATGCTGCCCTCAGTGAGGTCAGAAAGTTGACAGGTTCCCTTTAAATGCCAGGAAAGGCCGTATAAGTCATTAAAGGGTTTCTCCAGGAATGATTTCAAATGACTGCCAGCAACCTGTCCTAGAATGTGGGCAGAACTGGTTGCCAGCACTTGAAGAACACACTTCAATATACTGTTACAATAGATGGTAATGATTAGTGTTGAGCGAAGCATTCGAAGTGGAATTTGGTCTGAAGTTTACGGAAACTTTGATTCGCAACTAAACAGAATTTCCTCACGCCTCATGTTACAAAGTGAAAGTACGAAGCCTGGGAACGCCGGGAAAAAACTGATCCGGTGCCCACTGACTTACAATGGTTTTAGTGCCAGATCCGTCTTGCTCATTTTAGAGATAATACAACAGGATCCATTCAGAACTGAAGCATTATCACAACAGAAGCGTTTTTGCTAATCCCCTGCTGGATCCAGCAAAAACGCAAATGTGAAAGTAGTCTTATGCTAATGATGTGTTTTGTATTTGGCAGGGGCCCGCTGAGTCTCTCTTGGAATATAATCAGTATATCACGTCATGCATTGAAACCATCTCCTTATCAACTTCTTGGACTTACTGGTACAAATAGTTGGAAACAAGCTCTCTGATATTTATACAAAACCTACCAACAAACACAGCTGATAAAGATATGATAGTGCTCACTTACCTTTTCTCATTAAATCATTACCACGTTCCCAACTCATAACTCTTAAACGGATACTTTCTGACCCCATATGTCAACAAAGATTGGCTAACAAAGTCCTGTTTCCGGGCTTCCCAAAACCCCTCTTACTGAACCACATATCTAAATTCGATGAGACTCCAAGACACTTAACTGATCCCTACTCCAAAAAATAAATCTACAGACCACATCGTTTGTGTAACCAGAGCTATTGAATCAAAAAGATAATTTAAAAACACTGACAAATTCTGAATCAGGGGTCTCAAATACACGAGTGTTCCTTTATGTTGTCATGCAACTTCTATAGTGTGCTGTTAACTAATGGGTGCTTCCATCGTGGCAACACTCATTAGTAAAGAACAGGAGGTGCAAGGAGCGGTGAGTATGTCACCGATAGGAATGACATGGCATTACTCACCACTCCCTGGTCCTCTTCAACCAGCACCACTGCTCCACTAGGTCCTGACAGCGTACAGCTTCAGTACATAGTGGGGTAGGTGCACACTGTGACCAGATGCTGTGCAATGTCAGGACACAGTGCAGTGCTGGTGCTCGGACACAGTGCTGTTCTGAAGAGGCAGCACCCAGAGGAGGAGAGGTGAGGATTTTTTTTTTGTCTGCTTCAATGACTGCATTTAGAGGATGGAGGGGTAGAATGGGGATTATGGGGGGCGGCCAAATTTGTCACTGGCGGATCCATGGGGGGGCAACAGGGCAATTGCTCCCACCAAGATGCTCAGAAGTGGGGGGCGGCGGCCGCAGGGTACAGGAAGATGAGCACTTTTATTGTGGAATCGCTCATCTCCATAGTCATCTGTATTGCCGTCCTCAGGATAGCGATACAGATGGCTGTGCTGCAAATGCGAATGGGCAGGGGAGGGAGAGGAGTCTACCTTCCCCTTCCTCTGATAGGCTGCAGGCACTAGGCCGGCAGCCCATCAGAGGCCGGCGAAGGCGGCGCGATGACGTCACCGCGCCGCCTGAGCCGTACAGCGCGGGACACAGGCCGGAAGAGGCCTGCATCGCTGACATGGAGGTAAGTATAAGTGTTTTTTTTTAATATATATATGTACAATAGTTTTACTGGCACATTAGGGGGGGCCTCTTGTTACTGGCACATTAGGGGGGGCCTCTTGTTACTGGCACATTAGGGGGGCCTCTTGTTATTGGCACATTAGGGGGACCTCTTGTTACTGGCACATTAGGGGGACCTCTTGTTACTGGCACATTAGGGGGGGCCTCTTGTTACTGGCACATTAGGGGGGCCTCTTGTTACTGGCACATTAGGGGGGGCCTCTGCTTGCTGGCACATTAGGGGGAGCCTCTTGTTACTGGCACATTAGGGGGAGCCTCTTGTTACTGGCACATTAGGGGGGGCCTCTTGTTACTGGCACATTAGGGGGCCTCTTGTTACTGGCACATTAGGGGGGCCTCTTGTTACTGGCACATTAGGGGGGCCCTTGTTACTGCCACGTGATGGGGGCTCTTATTACTGGCACATGATGGGGGGTGCTCTTGTTACTGGCACATGATTGGGGGCATCTATGGGGGCACATTTTACTGGCACATGATTGGGGCACTTCTTACTGGCACATTATTGGTAGGCACTATAGGGGCATCTACTGAGGCCACAAAGAAGGGGTATTTTATATGGGGGGCTCTGTACAGTAGCATTTTATACTGGGACACATTATGGTGGGTACTATGGGGGAGGGGGGAGAGGAGTACTATGGGGTCATCTATGGGGGGCACTTAGAAGGGGTATTTTATACTTGCAAATTATGAGGGATACTGGGGGCATTTTATACTGGTACATTATGGGGGGCACTAGGAGGAAGGGGGGAGAAGAGCACTATGGGGCCATTTAATGGGGGCATTATAAGGGGGTATATTTTGCTCTGTCTATTATAAGGAGAATTATTTCTACTGGGGGGTCATTATGGTGGGCTTTATTACTCCCCCATGGTATGAGCCCCCTAGTAGCAGCACCAGCCTCTCCCTGCTCTGCTATCCCTCTGCCCCTTGCAAGCCAAGTAATTGTAAGTTTTCATGTGAAATATGTTTGTTATACACATATAGCATACACTGTGCCACACAATATACAGTATACCTCTACACTGTGTAGTCTTGTGGCGGCGGACAGAAAATAATCTGGAAGTGCCCCTCCCGAGACCAGGCTCTGGATCCGCCACTGACCCCGGTCTGATCAAAAGTCTGTGTAAATGTAAGGTCTGATTTGGGGTCTGATCTGAGGTCTGTATAAATATAGGATCTGATCTGGAGGCAGGCTCAGACTAACCCACAGGGGAACAGGTGAATCTCACTGTAGGACCCTAGTCCCCCACTCCCTGTACAAGTAGCACATGACACAGTACACTGAATGCGCTACATATAGATCAGCAGCATGCAGCACTTCAACCACCCTATTGTATGTCAGTATAAAAAAATTGGGTAGGTTAACAGACTACCCAGTTTATTATTATAGAAGTATTGGTTGGATGAAATGACTTCTAGTAACAGATGTATACCAGACAGTATCCTCTTTCTCCAGGGTCCTGCCCTGTCGAAGTCGCTGTAAGGAAATCATCCCAATAATAAGTCATCTCAATCAGTGAGGAGGTATTATTTGCATGAAGCTGTACAGTGCCCCCCCCCCCTTCCCCCCCAGAATCAATTTTACTGTTTGAGGTCTTTATAAATTTGGGGTGTGATCTGAGGTGAATATAAATTTAGGGTCTGATCTAAGGTCTATATAAATTTGGGGTCTGATCTGAGGTCTGTATAATTTTGGGATCTGATCTGGGGTTTGGGTAATTTTGTGGTCTGATCTGGAAGTCTTTATAAATTTGGGATTAAAATGATGTCTGTATAAATTTAGGATCTCATCTGACGTCTATATAAATGTGGAGTCTGAATTGGGTTCTGATTCTGCTGATACTGCTGTTATATTCTGGGTTTAAAAAAACACCCATTTTTTGCAAGACCCTACATCTGGGGCCTTTGCTGCATTTGTCAAAGTGAAATACAAGCTTTAAATACTACAATTATATTCTTGGTTTAAAAAAACACAAATTTTTTGCAAGAACCTACATCTGGGGCCTTTGCCTCATTTCTGACAGTCCAATACAAGTGTTAGATACTGCTGTTATATTCTGGTTTGGAAAAAAAACACCCATTTTGGGCAAGATAATAAATTTGCGGCCTTTGTTGCATTTGTGACAGTGAAATACAAGCTTTAAATACTGCAATTATAAACTAGGTTTAAAAAAACACCCATTTTTTGCAAGACCCTACATCTGGAGCCTTTGCTGCATTTGTCACAATGAAATACAAGCTTTAAATACTGCAATTATATTCTGGGTTTAAAAAAACACCCATTTTGGGCAAGATAATAAATTTGCGGCCTTTGCTGCATTTCTAGCAGTCCAATACAAGTGTTAGATACTGCTGTTATATTCTGGTTTTAAAAAAACACCCATTTTGGGCAAGATAATACATTTGCTGCCTTTGTTGCATTTGTGACCATGAAATACAAGCTTTAAATACTGCAATTATATTCTGGGTTTAAAAAAAAAACCATTTTTTGCAAGACCCTACATCTGGGGCCTTTGCTGCATTTGTCAAAGTGAAATACAAGCTTTAAATACTACAATTATATTCTTGGTTTAAAAAAACACAATTTTTTTTGCAAGAACCCACATCTGGGGCCTTTGCTGCATTTCTGACAGTCCAATACAAGTGTTAGATACTGCTGTTATATTCTGGTTTGGAAAAAAAACACCCATTTTGGGCAAGATAATAAATTTGCGGCCTTTGTTGCATTTGTGACAGTGAAATACAAGCTTTAAATGCTGCAATTATGAACTGGGTTTAAAAAAACACCCATTTTTTGCAAGACCCTACATCTGGAGCCTTTGCTGCATTTCTGACAGTCCAATACAAGCGTTAGATACCGCTGTTATATTTTGGTTTAAAAAAAACACCCATTTTTTGCAAGACCCTACATTTGGGGCCTTTGCTGCATTTGTCACAGTGAAATACAAGCTTTAAATACTGCAATTATATTCTGGTTTTAAAAAAACACCCATTTTGGGCAAGATAATAAATTTGTGGCCTTTGCTGCATTTCTAGCAGTCCAATACAAGTGTAAGATACTGCTGTTATAGTCTGGTTTTAAAAAAACACCCATTTTGGCCAAGATAATACATTTGCGGCCTTTGTTGCATTTGTGACCGTGAAATACAAGCTTTAAATACTGCAATTATATTCTGGGTTTAAAAAAACACCCATTTTTTGCAAGACCCTACATCTGGGGCCTTTGCTGCATTTGTCAAAGTGAAATACAAGCTTTAAATCCTACAATTATATTCTTGGTTTAAAAAAACACAAATTTTTTGCAAGAACCTACATCTGGGGCCTTTGCTGCATTTCTGACAGTCTAATACAAACGTTAGATACCGCTGTTATATTTTGGTTTTAAAAAAACACCCATTTTGTGCAAAACACTACATTTGGGGTCTTTGCTGCATTTGTCACAGTCAAATACTGCAGTTACATTGTAGGTTGACAAATTAAAATTTTTGTGACCGTAAAGTAATTGTATAAAATTCGTCTGTCACACTGTTGTGTGACCTCAAGAAATGTTTAATCTTTATGACACTGGCACTGCCTTACCCTCAGTGAACTTAATTGTTGACTATTGGTGGTTACATTGTCGCGTGACATAAACCATCTGGTAGTTTGGTGGGTGAACACAAAGAATGAGGAGAGCGTCAAATAAGGGACGTGGCCCCAGTCGTGTTGCTGCTGGTGGAGCTCCTGTTGCAGAGAGAGAGGACGTGGTTGATCTGTGCCAGCTACACGCACAAGTGAAACATCCGCAGGTGCGAGTAGGCGACAGAACCTTCAGCGTTATTTGGTAGGGCCGAATGCAGCTCTACGAATGGTGAGGCCAGAAAAAGTACAGGTGATAGTAGATTGGGTGGCTGACAGTGCCTCCAGTTCCTTCACATTGTCTACCACCCAGTCTCCTGCTGAAAGATCAGAGTTTGCACCTGCAGCCCATGACCATCAGTCTTTCATCTCACCCCCTTGCAAATCAGCCAAGCAGTCTGAGCCTCAAGTCATGCAGCAGTCTCTTCTGCTTTTTGATGACTCTGCCAGCAGGGTTTCCCAGGGCCATCCACATAGCCCTGCCCCAGTAGTGGAAGAGATTGAGTGCACCGATGCCCAACCACTTATTTTTCAGGATGAGTACATGGGAGGACCACCCCGCAAACAGAGGATCTGCCAGCAACGCCACCACCTGGGTCACCAAGCATCTCCACAATGTCACACGGAAGTGTTCAGCTCTCCATATCCCAAATGCTGGAGAGGAAGAGGAAGTACCCCCCTACCCACCCGCGATCCATAGCCCTGAATGCCAGCATTTCTAAATTACTTGAAATGCTGTCATTCCGTCTGGTGGAGACAGAGTTTTAAAAGCCTTATGGCGGTGGCTGTGCCACAGCCGCCACTACTTTTCCAGGTGAGCCATCCCTTCCTTGCACAACCAAGTAGGTAACAAAATGAGGTGTGCACTGCGCAACGCCATCTGTGGCAAGGTCCACCTAACTACGGATACGTGGAGCAGTAAGCACGGTCAGGGACGTTATATCTCCCTAACAGCACACTAGATAGCAGTTTGGCGCATGTCCTTCCACCACCGAAGATTGCAGGCGCTTCTCTTTGCCTCCTGATACTTATTCCTCCTACTCCGCTTACTCATCCTCTACTGCCTACTCATCCGGTCAGCGTAACACCTTCACCACTAACTTCAGCACAGCCAGGGGTAAACGACAGTAGGCAGTTTTAAAATTTCTGTTTGGGGGATCAACCCCACACTGCGCAGGAGCTGTGGCCGGTCATGGAACAACAGACCGATGAGTGGTTGGTACCAGTGAGCATCAAGCCCAGCCTGGTGGTGTGCGATAATGGGCAAATCTCGTAGCAGCTCTGGGACTAGCCGGTTTGACGCACATCCCTTGCCTGGCGCATGTGCTGAATTTGGTGGTGCAGAGATTCCTTAAAAATTACCCCGATATGTCAGAGCTGCTGCATAAAGTGCGGGCCATCTGTGCGCGCTTTCGGCATTCTCACCCTGCTGCTGCTCGCCTGTCAGCGCTGCAGCATAACTTCAGCCTTCCAGCTCACCGCCTCATATGCGACGTGCCCACCAGGTGGAACTCCACCTTGCACATGCTGGCCAGACTATGCGAGCAGCAGCAGACGATAGTGAAGTTGCAGCTGCAGCACGCATGGGTGAGTCACTCTGCGGAACAGCACCACTTCACCACCAATGAGTGGGCCTCCATGCGAGACCTGTGTGCCTTGTTGCGCTGTTTGGAGTACTCCACCAACATGGCTAGTGCCGATGATGCCGTTCTCAGCATTCTCAGCATTACTATCCAACTTCTATGCCTCATTGAAAAAACGCTTCGGGTGATGATGGAAGAGGATGTGGCACAGGAGGAGGAGGAGGAGGAAGAGGGATCATTTCCAAGGGTTTCAGGCCAGTCATTCTCAGGTGGCTCCGAGGGTAGGTTCCTGCACCCACAAACGCCAGGTACACAATTGTCCAGCAAGGGCACAGTTCTGAAAGATGACGAGTTGGAGGAGGAGGAGATGGAGGATGAGGAACCATGTTCACAGCAGAGTGGCACCCAAACCAGCTCATGGCCATCACTGGTGCATGGCTGGGGGGATACAGAGGACACAGACGATTGACCTCCCACAGAGGACAGCTTGTCGTTGCCTCTGGGCAGCCTGGCACACATGAGCGATTATATGCTGCAGTGTCTCCGCAACAACCGCCGAGTTGGCAACATTCTAACTTGTGCTGATTACTGGGTGGCCACGCTGCTGGATCCCCATTACAAGGACAATGTACCATCCTTAATTCCGTTACTGGAGCGTGATCGTAAGATGCGAAAGTACAAGCGCACGCTGGTAGACGCGCTGCTGGTGGCATTTCCGCCTGACAGCGGGGGCACAGTGGAAGCACAAGGCGAAGGCAGAGGAGGAGGAAGAGGTCTCCAACGGCAGCTGGGGCACCGCCAGCACCTCAGAAGGCATGGCTAAAATGTTGAAAAGCACGCCACAACAACCAGCACCACCAGCTGATATGGAACGTCTTAGCAGGGGGCAGCATTTCAGCAACATGGTGGAGCAGTATGTGTGCACACGCCTACACGTACTGAATGACGGGTCTGCCCCCTTCAACTTCTGGGTCTCCAAATTGGGCACATGACCTGAGCTTGCCCTTTACGCCTTGGAGGTGCTAGCCTGCCCTGCAGCCAGTGTATTATCTGAACGTGTGTTTAATACGGCAGGGGGCGTCATCACAGACAAGCGCAGCCGCCTGTCCACAGCCAATGTGGACAAGCTCACGTTCTTTAAAATTAACCAGGCATGGATCCCACAGGACTTGTAGAATAGACATGTATACCGGCCTTACCCAGCCATTGTTATACTACAGAGCAATTGCTCATGGTTGTATTTTTGATATTTCACACTCTTTTGGGGTGCACCCTAATTAAAAAAATAAAAATAATTAAACCAAAAACCAGTGTTGGCTACCTCCTCCTCCACCGCTGCTTCCACCTACACCGCTACGTCCATCACCTCCTCAGCCTCCTACAGCATATGGACCTCCATCTCATAGATCAAGATTATTATTTTAAATTTTTACGTATTTTATTTTATTTTAGGTCATTTCACTAATTTGTCTGATACTTTGTTGGGTTACATATCCCAAATTTTGTCTTTGATATACCCCTGCTCTACCTAGTAGACAGGGAAATACATTTCACTAATTTGTCTGTTACATTTTCGGGTGAAATTCACCAATTTTTGGCTGTGATATACCCCTGCTCTACCTAGTAGACAGGGAAATACATTTCACTAATTTGTCTGTTACATTGTCGGATGAAATTCACTAATTGTTGGCTGTGATATACCCCTGCTCTACCTAGTGGACATTGAAATACATTTCACTAATTCGTCTGTTACATTGTTGGGTGACAAATGCTCATCTTTTGCGCTAGAAAGTACATTTGCGGCCTACACTGCATTTAGGAAAGTACGAATGGTGAGGCCAGAACAAGTAAAGACTATAGAAGATTGGGGGGCGACAGAACCTTCAGCGTTATTTGGTAGGGCCGAATGCAGCTCTACGAATGGTGAGGCCAGAAAAAGTACAGGTGATAGTAGATTGGGTGGCTGACAGTGCCTACAGTTCCTTCGCATTGTCCCCCACCCAGTCCCCTGTTGAGAAATCAGAGTTGACACCTACAGCCCATGACCACCTGTCTTTCAACTCACCCCCTTGCAAATCAGGCAAGCAGTCTGAGCCCCAAGTCATGCAGCAGTCTGTTCTGCTTTTTGATGACTCTGCTGGCATGGTTTCCGTGGGCCATCCACATAGCCCTGCCCCAGAAGTGGAAGAGATTGAGTGCACTGATGCCCAACAACTTATGTTTCAGGATGAGGACATTGGAAGACCACAGCAGCACGTCTCTGATGATGACAAAACATAGGTGCCAACTGCTGCGTCTTTCTGCAGTCTGCAGACCGACAAGAAGGGCAGGGGTAAAGAGTGGGTGGAAGATGATGTGGAGGATGATGAGATACTAGACCCCACATGAAATCAAGGTCATGCGACTGACCTGTCTAGTTTGGAGGAAGAGGCGGTGGTCGCACAGAGGCACCAGCATAGTAAAAGAGGGAGCAGGGTGCAAAAGCGTCTGTTACATTCTTGGGTGACATTTGACCATTTTTGCCGTAAATAAATCACTGCTCTGCATAGGTGACAGGGACCTAAATTTCAAAAATCGTCTGTTCAATTTGTGGGTGACATGAACACAGTTTTGCCGTGAATAAACCCTTGCTTTGCATAGTTGACAGGGACCGAAATTTTTAAAAATCGTCTGTTCCATTGGTGGGTGACATGAACCCATTTTTGCCGATGAAAAACTCCTGCTCTGCATAGGTGACAGGGACTTAAATTTCTAAAATTCCTCTTTAATTGACGCTTGCCCCCTCTTTTCATTTGATCATACCGCTTTAATGACTTGTCCCACATTTCCGCTCGATCACATTTCAGCCATTGACCTCCCTTGGATGTGGTATCCCTTCCTCACGCTCTCTCTCCGGCGTGGAACCCTGATTTGCCGCTAACCGTGATCAACATGGTAGGTGCAGAAAAGAACATCGAAAGTTGATAGAGAAGATATTCAACTGGATCACGGGAACGTGCGATCAGGCAGAAGTTATCTAGAGTCAACAAAGCGGCAGCAGGGCCTCTCCTGTCTAACGTTTCCAAATCCAAAATACCCCAGTGACATTCCATGTAATTTTTTATTAATCATTCCAATTACAGGGCATCTTAAGAGTCCTGTATTGTTATTTATCGTCACTACCTCCCAGAGTCGGGAGTGGGTAATTGCCACTTGGAAGCTTCGGCTTCAATAATTTATCCCAAATTTCCACTCGATCACATTTAATTTCATCCATTGACCTCCATTGGATGTGGTATCCCTTTCTCAGGCTCCCTCTCCGGCCTGGAACCCTGATTCCCTGCTACCCGTGATCACTATGGTAGGTGCAGAAAAGAATATCGAAAGTTGATAGAGAAGATATCCAATTGGATCGTGGTCGTGGACATCATGGGGACGTGCGACATGGTTGATCAGTATGTGTGCACACGCCTACACGTACTGACTGATGGGTCGGCCCCCTTCAACTTCTGGGTCTCCAAATTGGGCACATGGCCTGAGCTTGCCCTTTATGCCTTGGAGGTGCTGGCCTGCCCTGCAGCCAGTGTATTGTCTGAACGTTTGTTTAGCACGGGTGGTAATCACAGGTTATATTTCCTAATGTTTTGGGGTCTACCCAAATTTAAACAAAAATAAATAAAAAATTAAATAAAAAATAAAAAACTGTGTTGGCTACCTCCTCCACCGCCGCTTCCACCTACACCGCCACATCCACCACCTCCTTAACCTCCTACTCCATCTGGACCTCCTCCTCCTAGATCAAGATTATTTTTTTATTTTTATATTTTATGTTATTTTAAGTCATTTCCCTATCCACATTTGTTTGCAGAGCACTTTCCATGCTCTTAACCACATTTTACTGCCATTTGCAGCCCTCTAGCCCTTTCCATGACTTTTTTAGAACCATTTTAGTACTCCAAAGTTCGGGTCCCCATTGACTTCAATGGGGTTCGGGTTCGGGGTCAAGTTCGGGTCCCGAACTCGAACTTTTTTGTGAAGTTCGACCGAAACTGTCGAACCCGAACATCCAGGTGTCCTCTCAACTCTAGTCCTCAACCTTATGCAAAATGCAATGCTTCTTTCTCTTGGAGTTTGACACTAGTTTGTGGTCACTTTTTCTGATATCTCTCAGCTTGTGGTGCTGATATAACCCTGTCTGTTGCTTCTGTCTGGCACAAGCTATACAAACCAGCTGCTCATTCTCTGGCTGCTAGCTGTACACTTTTAACACTACAGCTTCTAGCTCGGATTGGTGGGGTCATCTTACTCCAATCAACTGAATACAGTATAGGGGAAAAACAAAACAATTTCCCCCATACACTGCCTTTGAGACACAATATACATTGTAAAGTCACATAACCTGATATAGCATACATACATTATATCATTAACCCTGCATTAGTTCTTAGCAAATTACCTCATGGGGGTACATTCTTTTCTGCATAAGGATCTTCACTTTGTTGTCTATGTGCACCACTGTTAGGTAAAAGGAGATTTTGAAGTGAACATAATATTGTTGAGCAGTATCCAATTGTCCCTGGTAATACATTTTGGTCCTGCATTTCATTTCATCTTTTTTATTATTGACAGTAGCCCCAAAGTTTTAGAGGTAGTCCATGATTTTAGAAGAAGTCCAGCCCAATTCGAGCTGCTCCGAGCGGGCAGTGGGTGGGGTTTATGTAAACCACACCAACAAGTGGGCAGTCCCAGGTAGGATGGGGGAGATCCTAGGGATTTTTTCACCTATAGAGTTTGTAAGTATGTGTTCCTATACTTCCAACTATATCTGAGGACACCTATTATATAAGCACATGAAAGAATAAGGGTAGAACAGATGGTCCAGCTGCTGCAAAAGGCCGAAACTCTGCCCATATGAAAAGTGGCCAATGATAGCCTCATATGGCAGCCAGACCATCTATTCTGACCCTCACTACAAATCTCAGGTAAAAAAACTGCAGATTTTTTTCAATAAAAACAAACTTTATTCAGGTGGCTCATTACTTTTAATGTGTTGAGTAAACAGAGAGCTAGTTGACATAATTGAATCCATGTGGTGATAGCACTCCTTGCAATGCATTATATTAACATGGACTTCAATTACTCTAAGTACTTCCCTGTTTACCTAATACCGTGAAACGAGCAATACTGATTAAATTCTGTGATGCTGTAACACAGATACCTGCAGGAAAGATTACAGTTATGAAATAATGAAACCACAACTAAACAAATATACAACCCCAATTCCCCAAAATTTGGGACATTATGTAAAATAGTAAGTAATAGTAAGAATGCAAAGTTTTGCAGATCTCATAAATAGAGATTGCCTTGCGGTTCGCCCGGCGGTCGTTTCGCGGCGAACTTTGCTTGTTCGCCGGCGCCATATTCTATTACATTGTGAAGAACTTTGACTCATGACACATCCATCAGGTGGTACAGGACAGCCAATTGAGATGTTTCAGCACATGGACACACCCCCAACCTTATAAATAAACCTGATCTGGCCGCCATTTTATATTCAGTCTTTTGCCAGTGTAGGGAGAGGTTGCTGTGTGGAGTAGAGACAGACTGTTAGAGACACCAAACGCTAGCTAAGGGCTACAAAAGTTCTTTTAAGGACTGGTATAGGTGTGCTATCGATAGGTGTGAATTACTGAGGGGTGTAATATACTTATAATATACTTTCTAACATGGAAAGTATATTATAGTGCATTTGTATTGTGCAGCAGTTGTGTGCGTTTCTGCTGCGATACTGCAACTATACAGAGGGGCAAACGCTCTTGGATCAAATAATTTCAACTGCTGTGATAAACCAGTTGCCCCCCAAATAAACTGATTGAGGCAGGGGTGTTATATACCAATAATATACTTTCTATATAGTGCATTTTGGTAGTGCAGCATTTGTTTGCGGTTCTGCTGCGTTAACGCAGCTACACAGAGTGACAAACGCTATTGGAACAAATAATTTCTACTGGTGATTGAGGCAGGGGTGTGATATACCTTCTTAGTCACAGGGTCATTTTAAAAAAGACAGGCAGAGGAAGAGGCAGGCCATTCCGCAGGGGTGGTAGGGGTCGGGCAGGTGCACCAGGCCGGAGCCTAAGTCGGAAGTTGCAGAATCTGCGTGAGCACCAGTTGGTTGAGTGGCTCACTCAGCCTTTCACTTCTGCAATCTCCTCATCCTCTCTATCTGCACCCTCTTCACTCTCTGCTGTGTGCACTTCCAATGACACCACTACCACCACCACCATATCCCATCTGCTTGAGTCAGAGGAATTATTTTCCCATCCTATCCAAGAACTTACCAATGCTGAGCCATTCTTGTCATCGGATCAGGAAGAGGAAGTATCAAAGGTCGCCACCCAGCAGTCTGACGACAGTACCCAGATCAGCCCAAGGAGGGTGGTCCCCGCTGTTGCTGCCTATTCCAAGATCTCTAATGTCAATGGTGGTGAAGGTGACGATGATGACGTGTTCATGGATGTCACGTGGGTGCCCACAAGAGAGGAAGAGGAGTTCAGAGGGAGATACGGAGCAGCAGATAAGGAGGAGAAGGAGGAGAACCAGGCAGAACTTACAGTGCAACGAGTCATTCACCATGCACGGTCACATCTGGCGCTCCCAGGACGCCGGCACATGGCTCCGCAGTGTGGTCCTTTTTTAACATGTCAGTTGCTGATAATAGTGTTGCCATCTGCAGCCTGTGCTGTCAACGCATAAGTCGCGGTAAGCCCAACACTCACCTAGGGATGACTGCCTTAAGAAGGCACCTGGCCTCCTTTCACCGAGCCCACTGGGAACAACACCGTCAGAACCCACAAAGCCACACTCCCGACACTCCACATCCTGCCTGTTCTCCTTCTCTTCCTCCTCTCTCCTCCCATTTGTCCTCCACTCCACCTTCCACCATGCCGTCGTTGCGTTCATCTGGCAAAAGGCAGGCTTCCGTGGCCCAAATGTTCGAGAGTAAAAAGATAATGACACCAGATAACCCTCTTGCCCAACGGCTGACTGCCGGCATGTTGGAACTGCTAGCCCACCAACTACTGCCATATAAACTGGTGGACTCAGAGGCCTTTAGAAATTTTGTGGCCATTGGCACACCGCAATGGAAGGTCGCCGGAAGGAAATATTTCTCCCAGAAGGGCATCCCAGAGCTATATGGCCATGTTCAGCGGCAAGTGAATGTACAATGTCGGTGCCAAGATACATCTGACCACAGACACGTGGTCTAGCAAACACGGGCAGGGAAGGTACATAACTTTTACTTCCCACTGGGTGAACCTTCTGACGGCCATCAAGCATGTAACCCGTGGCACCCATGTGGATTTGGTGTTACCGCCAATGACTGCATGCAGACTGGCCTCTTCTTCTCCTACTCCATCACCTCCTTGGCTGACTCATCCTTTTCCACTGCTACCGCCTCTTCCGCTGCGCCCCCCAAGCTCCCCAGAACCTATTTGACGTGCCAGGTGAGATGTTGCCATGCTGTGCTGTGGCTGTTGTGCCTGGAAGCCAAGAGCCACACCGGTCCTGCACTGCTTTAACCTCTGCGGTCACAGGCCGATCAGTGGCTAACCCCGTTCAATTTGACAGTTGGTAAAGTGGTGTGTGACAACGGTGCCAATCTACTGAGCGTGCTGAAGCAGGGCAAAATGACACACATGCCGTGTATGGCACACGTCCTGAACTTAGTTGTGCAGCGATTTGTTGCCAAATACCCCAGGGTCCAGGATGTCTTGCAGCAGGCCAGGAAAATCTCTGGCCATTTTAGAAGATCTTACACGGCCATGGCTCGCCTTGCTGACTTTAAGCGGTGACACCACCTGCCCGTCAGACGTCTTATTTGTGACTGCCCGACGCGCTGGAACTGCACCTTGAATATGCTTGATAGGCTTCTCTAGCAGAAACGTGCAGTTAACGACTACGTACCTGTATGAACTCTGCGGCAGGACAGGCTCTTGGGAGCTTGTTTTTTTTTTCACCGCGCCAGTGGCTGCTCATACGAGACGCATGCAGACTTCTGCGGCCATTTGATGAGATCACCAAACTGGTCAGTCGCAGCCAGGGCTCCATCAGTGACATCATACCTTACACCTTCTTTCTGGAGCGTGCATTGCGTTGTGTCATTGATCAAGCCGTCGAGGAGCAGGAAGATGAGGAAATCGCAATCCTGAATGAATTCCCAGGGGGGCTACTCCATCTGAGACAAGTCAGCAGGAGTCTGAAGAGGAGTCAGAGGACGATGGTGCCTGGGGGGAGGAGGAGGAGCAAGAAAAGCAGGCTTTAAATTTTTCTGGGATACCTGGTGTTGTCCCTGAATGGGGGGAGGAGACCGAGGATGACATTATCCTGTACGATGAGCAGTAGCCGGGCCACTCCACCGCTTCCAATTTAGTGCAAATGGGGGCCTTCATGCTCCAGTGTTTGAAGAAGGACCCCCGTTTACAAAGCATAAAGGGCAAAGACCAGTACTGGGTGGCAACATACTTTGACCCCCGGTACAAACACAAAATGGCGGACATGTTACCAGCATCACAGAGGGCTGTCAGAATGCAGCACTTCTATGCCTTGCTTCCAAAAATGCTTCATTCTGCTTTTCTGGGTGCTGGCAGAGGAATTTCTACTCACAGAGAAACAGTTGCGGGTACCAATCCAAGAGCACATGCAAGAAGAGGGCGGTTTTTAGATATGTTAGTGACTTTGCATATGAGATCATTCTTGCAGCCAACCCATCAACAGCCGCCCTCTGGAACCAGCCTCAGGGAACGCCTAGACCGACAGTTGTCCGACTACATTGGGTTAACGGCTAATGTGGACGCTATGAGAAGTGAGGAACCCCTGGACTACTGGGTGTGCAGGCTTGACCTGTGGCCAGAGCTGGCACAATTTGCCATGGAACTCTTGGCTTGTCCCTCGTCTAGTGTCCTGTCTGAAAGGACGTTCAGCGCAGCAGGGGTGATCGTGACCGATAAGCGCACTCGCCTAGTGTGGACTACCTCACATTTCTAAAAATGAATGAGGCATGGATCTCGGAGGAATGCAACACCTGTGCCGACCACGTTTAATTGAATTTTCTCATGCCAGACCACCCATATCCTACAACACCAAGAACAAAGAATGGTCCCTGTCTTATGGAAATAATGCGGCATAAAAGGCCTTTTCTGTGTGTTGAATGCCTAATGTTTTGGGCCTCGGAGGAATTCAACACCTGTGACGACCACGTGTTTCAACTATTATTATTAGGTTTTTTTTCAAGAGGGGGAATTTCTTTAGCCATCTTTTTAATCCAACAATATAACAAAACAATAACAAACACAGGTGCACTCTGCAGTCTCACTAAATCCTCAAACTGATTTTAAAATTGAGAGATTAGTCAACATGTCCTACGGTGTAGAACATGTCTAAGCCCGGACACCACGACAAGGTTTCTCAAGTAGCCCGGGACCCTACACTCTCCTACCTGAGCCGTATGGGCGATACCAGGAGCCAGTGGGCAAATTACAGGAGCATAAGGCCGACTCACAAACAACTCACCAGTTACCTCCAGCATGTGGCCATGCTTGCAATGGGAGGAGGGAGGAGTCTGAGAGTCCCACTCAAGACTTGCTGATATGTCCCAGGCCTCACAGGTGCACCTAAATGTGACCTGTAGATGGAAAACAGGCACATTTAAATAGGAGTTTATACACCTCCAGGAATCTATATATACAAACTAAGAAGACAGGTTGGCATTAGCAGGAGGTGCTCAAACCCACATGCAGTTGTGCATATATATAGGGGAGCAAATCCTGCACTTGTGGCCCGTTGTTAATGGCAATCCCCAGCAAAATGCATACAATGGAGGATGCCCGTGGCGAACCACAAGTACCACAATAGACATCCTACACAAGGTAACAAGTGCGGATGTCATAATTAATATAACAATATAACAAAACAATAACAAACACAGGTGCACTCTGCAGTCTCACTAAATCCTCAAACTGATTTTAAAATTGAGAGATTAGTCAACATGTCCTACGGTGAAGAACATGTCTAAGCCCGGACACCACGACAAGGTTTCTCAAGTAGGCCGGGACCCTACACTCTCCTACCTGAGCCGTATGGGCGATACCAGGAGCCAGTGGGCAAATTACAGGAGCATAAGGCCGACTCACAAACAACTCACCAGTTACCTCCCATTGCAAGCATGGCCACATGCTGGAGGTAACTGGTGAGTTGTTTGTGAGTCGGCCTTATGCTCCTGTAATTTGCCCACTGGCTCCTGGTATCGCCCATACGGCTCAGGTAGGAGAGTGTAGGGTCCCGGCCTACTTGAGAAACCTTGTCGTGGTGTCCGGGCTTAGACATGTTCTACACCGTAGGACATGTTGACTAATCTCTCAATTTTAAAATCAGTTTGAGGATTTAGTGAGACTGCAGAGTGCACCTGTGTTTGTTATTGTTTTGTTATATTGTTATATTAATTATGACATCCGCACTTGTTAGCTTGTGTAGGATGTCTATTGTGGTACTTGTGGTTCGCCGCGGGCATCCTCCATTGTATGCATTTTGCTGGGGATTGCCATTAGCAACGGGCCACAAGTGCAGGATTTGCTCCCCTATATATATGCACAACTGCATGTGGGTTTGATCACCTCCTGCTAATGCCAACCTGTCTTCTTAGTTTGTATCTTTTTAATCCAATTTTATATTTTTAGTTCTTTTAAACAAATGTATTTGACTTGTATTTGTACTGGCCTTCAGTAAAATTGATATTCATTGACCGTCTAAAAAACCTTCAGCCACATAATCACTTGATCTTTTCTGTACGGTGAATGAATAATTTTTGGGGCCTGTAGTCCGCGTGCCTGATGTAAAATTGATATCCAATGACAGTGTAATCTACCTCCAACCACTTACTTACTTGTTCTATTCTTTCTGCTGAATGCATAATTTTTGGGGCCTTTAGTCCACTGGCCTGCTGTAAAATTGATATCCAATGACCGTGTAATCTACCTCCAGCCACATACTTGTTCTTTTCTGTACGATAATTGCATAATTTTTGGGGCCTGTAATCCACTGGCCTGCTGTAAAATTGATATCCAATGACCATATAATCTTTCTCTAGCCACATACTTACTTGTTCTTTTCTTCCTGCTGAATGCATTATTTTTGGGGCCTGTAGTCCACTGGCCTGCTGTAAAATTGATATCCAATGACCGTGTAATCTATCTCCAGCTACATACTAACTTGTTATTTTCTGTACGGTGAATGAATAATTGTAAGGGCCTCGGAGGAATTCAACACCAGTGATGACCACGTGTTATCGAATTTCAACTATCATTGTTTTTTTTTTCAAGAGGGGGGATTTCGTTAGCCTTTTTTTTAATCCAATTTAATATTTTTAGTTCTTTTAAACATATGTATTTGACCTGCATTTGTACTGGCCTGTACTAAAATTGATATCCATTGACAGTGTAATATACCTCCTGCCACATAATCACTTGATCTTTTCTGTCCGGTGAATGCCTAATGTTTGGGCCCTGTAGTCCAGTGGCCTACAGTACAATTGATATCCATAGACCGCATAATGTATCTCGAGCCACATAATCCGAATTTCTTTTATGTCAGGTGAATGCCTAATTTTAAGGCCCGTACTCCCGTGGCCTAAAATTAAAATTTTCTAGGCTCCGACAGGGCCCAATTCAGAGAATTTCCCTTTAGGATGCATACAAATATCCCCTGATTAAGATACATATTTTTTGTTGGAATTTTTGTCATTGGTCCTCCTCTAGTATGTCACTGTCCATGTTGTGGAACTATTTGTGCACTTCTACTAAGTATTTGGTGGCTGCAAATATGAGCTGAAGGTTTTTCAGGTTTGCCTGCCATTAAAGTGAATGGGGCCCGCCGCGAACTTGCGGTTCGCGAACATTTGATCGCATTCGCGCGATTGTGTTCGAGAACCGTCCTGGCCGATGTTCGTCCATCACTACTTATAAAACCATATTTCATTCACAATAGGACATAGAACACATATCAGATGTTGAAAGTGAGACATTTTACCATTTTGAAAAAGCTTGGGTATTTTGGACAATTTCAACTCAGGATAAAGGTCCTCATTCACTAACAAGTCCCTAACTACATAAAAAAACAAAAAATAACTAAACTAAATGAACACAAAATAAAAATCAGAGGCCCAACAAAATGTAAAATACAGAGGCAGAAAAATTTATTATCTGGGTCCAAAATGAGTCTCGTTGCCAGAGAACAGCTCACTCAGGTGACAAAGTAGTCATATGTCTCAGACTTGAAGTCCAGATGTTCCAGATTTTCCAAGTGTGGTTTGGTCAAGAGTAACTGGTAATACAGGGTGGTGGCTTTACTTGTGCGAATCTATTCTGCCATCATAATGTAGATCCACGAGAAAGTGTGCAGGACCACACACACACACTTTGATAACAGACTGGACATTGGTGGGACTCATCTGGTCAAGAACACCCCCTAAATGGAATATATTAGTATTCTTTTAACTGTTTACTAGAGTTGAGCGAACACCTAGATTCGGGGAGTTTGGCCGAACTTCGGGTTCGGGGAGTTCGGCCGAACTTTTAAAAAAAGTTCGGGTTCGGGACCCGAACTTGATCCGAACTTGGACCCGAACCCCATTGAAGTCAATGGGGACCCGAACTTCACTTTATTATTTTCCATTATAACATGGTTATAACGGAAAATAATAGTATTAGCTTTTTCAGTATTAGCTTTTTCAAGCGTTCCCATGGTGATGGGGACGCTTCAAGTTAGAATATACTAAGAACTGTGTACATAACTGCCCCCTGCTGCCTGGCAGCATCCGATCTCTTACAGGGGGCTGTGATCCGCACAATTAACCACTTGGGTGCAGCACCTGCGGGTCACTCCTACCCCCCCCCTATTAAAATCATTGGTGGTTAGTGCGCCCCCCCCCTATTAAAATCATTGGTGTCCAGTGCAGCCTCCCCTCTCCCCCTGTCTGTGGCCGGCCGGGCGCCCCTCCTACTGGTAAGTGACAGGTCTGTGCTATAAGCAATGCGCCGCACAGACCTTTCACTTACCAGTAGGAGGAGCGCCGGCCGTACACAGACAGCGCATGAAATTATAATGATGCTAAAAGTGCTAAGTAACCATGGCAGCCAGGACTGCAGTAGCGTCCTGGCTGCCATGGTAACCGATTGGAGCCCCAGCAATTAAACTGGGACTCCGATTGGAACTGCCGCTCCGTTGCCACTAATGATGGGGGGAGGGGAGAAGGGTTGTTAACCTGTGGCCACTGCCACCAATGATGGGGGAGGGGGGTTGTTAACCAATGATTTTAATTAGGGGGGGGGGAGAGGGGAGGCCGCACTGGACACCAATGATTTTAATAGGGAGGGGGGGGCGCACTGGCCACCAATGATTTTAATACTGAGGAGGGAGGGGGATCTGGCCCCCTGCTGCCTGGCAGCACCTGATCTCTTACAGGGGGCTGTGATCCGCACAATTATGTTACAAGCATTGAATATACGAGATCTCTAGGATTATTGATGTGAGAAAGGTCCGAAACTCTCTGCATTATTTGGTCCATTGGAAGAGCTTTGGTCCTTAAGAATTCAGTTCAGTTATGAAGTCACTTTCTGCAGCTTACATAGTAAATACCAATTTTATAAACTACACTCTTCAAGTTATTTAAAACTGATTTTACAAACTTGGTTAACCCTTTAGGTGTTCCAGAAGAATGAAAGGAAAATGGAGGTAATATTTAAAAATTTCACTTTTTTTGCAGATTTTCCATTTTAATCTATCTTTCCCTGTAACATAGCACAGTTTAACAGCCAAAGAAAACTCTATATTTATTACCCTGATTCTGCAGTTTGCAGAAACACCCCATATGTGGTCGTAAACTGCTGTATGGGTACACAGCAGGGTGCAGAAGATAAGGAGCGCCATACGGATTTTGGAGGGCAGATTTCACTGCGATAATTTTAGGTTGCCATCTCACATTTGACATTTGAAGACCCCCTTAATCAACCCTAGAGTAGAAACTACGCAAAAGTGACCCCATTTTGTAAACTAAGGGACGAGGTGACAGTTTTATTGGTACTATTTTGGGGTACATATGATTTTTGATTGCTCACTATTACGCTTTTTGTGAGGCAAGGTAACTAAAAAATGGCTGTTGTGGCACAGTTTTTATTTTGTGTTTTTTACAGAGTTCTCCTGACAGGATAGATCATGTGTTGCTTTTATAGAGCAGGTTGATACGAACGCGACAATAGAAAATGTGTATTTCTTTGTTGTTTCAGTTTTACATAATAAAGCATTTTTGAAAACAAAAATAATGTTTTTGTGTCTTCATTTTCTGAAAGCTACATTTCTTTTATTTTTTGGCCAATCGTCTTCTGCAGGGTCTCTTTTTTGCAGGAAGAGCTGACATTTTTATTGGTACCATTTTTGGATACATTTGATCATTCAATATGACACTTTTTGGGGGCAAGCGGACAAAAAAATGCCTATTTTGGCACCTTTTTTATTTATTGATTTTTAACAGCGTTCAACTGAGGGGGTAGATCATGTGATATTTTTATAGAGCAGGTTTTTACGAACGCGGAGATACCTAATATTTCTACTTTTTTAAATTAATTTCAGTTTTACACTATAAAAGCATTTTTGAAGAAAAAAAAATCATGTTTTAGTGTCTCCATTTTCTGAAAGCCATATTTTTTTTATCATTTGAGCGATTTTCCTATATAGGGGCTCATTTTTTGCAGGAAGAGATGATGATTTCATTGGTACTATATTGGGGTGCATATGTCTTTTTGATCGCTTGGAATTACACTTTTTGTGATGTATGGTGAAAAAAAGTATTTTTGGTAGTCTTTATTTTTATTTTTTTATGGTGTTCACCTAAGGGGTTAGGCCATGTGATATTTTTATAGAGATTTTTGTTACCGATGTGACGATACCTAATATGTATATATATATTTTTTAATTTATATCAGTTTTACACTATAAAAGCGTTTTTGAAGGAAAAAAAATCATGTTTTAGTGTCTATTTTCTGAAAGCCATATTTTTTTTTTGGGACGATTGTCTTAGGTAGGATCTCATTTTTTGCGGGATGAGATGACGGTCTGATTGGTACCATTTTGGGGTGTGTATGACTTTTTGATTGCTTGGAATTTCACTTTTTGTGATTAAGGTGACAAAAAAAATAGAATTTTTGGCATAGTTAATTTTTTTTTTTTTTTATGGCTTTCATCTGAGGGGATAGATCATGTTATAGTTTTATAAAGCAGATGATTACGGACACAGTGATACCTAATATTCAGTTTTACACATTAAAAGCATTTTTGCCGAAAAATAAATCATGTTTTAGTGTCTCCATTGTCTTAGGTAGGGTCTCATTTTTTGGCGGGAAGATATGACGGTTTGATTGGTACTATGTTGGTGTACATATGTATTTGAGATCGCTTGGAATTACTGGTGGTAGATTAAGTGACATTTTTATAGAGCACGTCATTATGGACACGGTGATACCTAATATGTCTGTTTTGTATTTATTTATTTTTAAACACTATTTTATGGTGAGGGTTTTTTTTTTTTTTTACTTGAAACAAATTTTTATACTTAAAAAAAACACTTTTTTCACTTTTTTTTATTTTTATATTTGTCTCACTGTGGGACTTCACCTTTTAAGGGTTTGATCCCTGTTTCAATTCAGTACAATACTTTACACTTTGTCAAAGACGCTGACAATTGCCTAGGAGACCCAGCCCTCAGGTTAGATCTCCTGGGCTTCCGTAGCTGGCAGGCTCCGATGCCTCTGGAAGGCATCGGGGCTGCCATGGAAACCATCAGCCCCCTGTCAGTGCAGCGCAGGTGGCCGATGGATTCAGAGGGAGCCCCCTCCATCTGTAAACCCTGCATGTGCCGCGGTCAGCGCTGACCGCGGCATGTGAAAGGGTTAATCCGCTGGCATCTCCGCATATAGCGATGCTGGCGGATGCAGCAGGGCCCAACTATCAGTAACAGGAAGCCACATTCCCTCACATACATGTACATGAAAATGACTGAAAGGGTTAATACTTAGGCATAGTAAGTTTACCTGTAAAATAACGTTTTAACTATGAATGTGGCAGCAATTGAACAAGATGCACGCGGCTATTTATTAGATCGCCATTTAATACTGAGGATTAGTAAGTCTATCTGTAAAATAATGGATTAACTATGAATGTGGCAGCAGGTGAACAAGATGCACATGTTAATATATTAGACCACCCTTTAATACTGAGGGACAGTAAGCCTTTCTGTAAAATAATAAATTATGAATGTAGTTGAACACAATGCATGCAGCAAAATATTAGACCACCCTTCAACCCCTTCAGGACAGAGCCTTTTTTCACCGTAAGGACCAGGCCATTTTTTGCAACTCTGACTTGTATAATTTTATGTGTTAATTCTTGTGACACATTGTACTTCATGTTAACCACCTCAGGACCGCCGTACGCAGGATTGCGTCTTTGCGGCGGTCCTGTTGTTCTGGGTGGACGCGCCGGTGCGTCCTCTCGCGAGACGCGAGATTTCCTGTGAACGCGCGCACACAGGCGCGCGCGTTCACAGGATCGGAAGGTAAGCGAGTGGATCTCCAGCCTGCCAGCGGCGATCGTTCGCTGGCAGGCTGGAGATGTGATTTTTTTAACCCCTAACAGGTATATTAGACGCTGTTTTGATAACAGCGTCTAATATACCTGCTACCTGGTCCTCTGGTGGTCCCCTTTGTTTGGATCGACCACCAGAGGACACAGGCAGCTCAGTAATATGTTGCACCAAGCACCACTACACTACACCCCCCCCCCCCCGTCACTTATTAACCCCTTATTAGCCCTTGATCACCCCTGATCACCCCATATAGACTCCCTGATCACCCCCCTGTCATTGATTACCCCCCTGTCATTGATCAACCCCCTGTAAAGCTCCATTCAGATGTCCGCATGATTTTTACGGATCCACTGATAGACTGATCGGATCCGTAAAAATCATACGGACGTCTGAATGCAGCCTTACAGGGGAGTGATAAATGACGGAGGTGATCACCCCATATAGACTCCCTGATCACCCCCCTGTCATTGATCACCCCCCTGTAAAGCTCCATTCAGATGTCCGCATGATTTTTACGGATCCACTGATAGACTGATCGGATCCGTAAAAATCATACGGACGTCTGAATGCAGCCTTACAGGGGAGTGATCAATGACTGTGGTGATCACCCCATATAGACTCCCTGATCACCCCCCTGTCATTGATTACCCCTCTGTCATTGATCACCCCCCTGTAAAGCTCCATTCAGATGTCCGCATGATTTTTACGGATCCACTGATAGACTGATCGGATCCGTAAAAATCATACAGACGTCTGAATGGAGCCTTACAGGGGAGTGATCAATGACTGTGGTGATCACCCCATATAGACTCCCTGATCACCCCCCTGTCATTGATTACCCCCCTGTCATTGATCACCCCCCTGTAAAGCTCCATTCAGATGTCCGCATGATTTTTACGGATCCACTGATAGACTGATCGGATCCGTAAAAATCATACGGACGTCTGAATGCAGCCTTACAGGGGAGTGATCAATGACTGTGGTGATCACCCCATATAGACTCCCTGATCACCCCCCTGTCATTGATTACCCCTCTGTCATTGATCACCCCCCTGTAAAGCTCCATTCAGATGTCCGCATGATTTTTACGGATCCACTGATAGACTGATCGGATCCGTAAAAATCATACGGACGTCTGAATGCAGCCTTACAGGGGAGTGATCAATGACTGTGGTGATCACCCCATATAGACTCCCTGATCACCCCCCTGTCATTGATTACCCCTCTGTCATTGATCACCCCCCTGTAAAGCTCCATTCAGATGTCCGCATGATTTTTACGGATCCACTGATAGACTGATCGGATCCGTAAAAATCATACGGACGTCTGAATGCAGCCTTACAGGGGGGTGATCAATGACAGTTGGGTGATCACCCCATATAGACTCCCTGATCACCCCCCTGTCATTGATCACCCCCCCTGTCATTGATCACCCCCCTGTCATTGATCCCCCCCCCCCTCTGTAAGGCTGCATTCAGTCTTTTTTTTGGCCCAAGTTAGCGGAATTTTTTTTTTTTTCTTACAAAGTCACATATTCCACTAACTTGTGACAAAAAATAAAATCTCACATGAACTCACCATACCCCTCACGGAATCCAAATGCGTAAAATTTTTTAGACATTTATATTCCAGACTTCTTCTCACGCTTTAGGGCCCCTAGAATGCCAGGGCAGTATAAATACCCCACATGTGACCCCATTTCGGAAAGAAGACACCCCCAGGTATTCCGTGAGGGGCATATTGAGTCCATGAAAGATTGAAATTTTTGTCCCAAGTTAGCGGAACGGGAGACTTTGTGAGAAAAAAATAAAAAATATCAATTTCCGCTAACTTGTGCCAAAAAAAAAAAATTTCTATGAACTCGCCATGCCCCTCATTGAATACCTTGGGGTGTCTTCTTTCCAAAATGGGGTCACATGTGGGGTATTTATACTGCCCTGGCATTCTAGGGGCCCCAAAGCGTGAGAAGAAGTCTGGTATCCAAATGTCTAAAAATGCCCTCCTAAAAGGAATTTGGGCCCCTTTGCGCATCTAGGCTGCAAAAAAGTGTCACACATCTGGTATCGCCGTACTCAGGAGAAGTTGGGGAATGTGTTTTGGGGTGTCATTTTACATATACCCATGCTGGGTGAGATAAATATCTTGGTCAAATGCCAACTTTGTATAAAAAAATGGAAAAAGTTGTCTTTTGCCAAGATATTTCTCTCACCCAGCATGGGTATATGTAAAAAGACACCCCAAAACACATTCCCCAACGTCTCCTGAATACGGCGATACCAGATGTGTGACACTTTTTTGCAGCCTAGGTGGGCAAAGGGGCCCACATTCCAAAGAGCACCTTTAGGATTTCACAGGTCATTTACCTACTTACCACACATTAGGGCCCCTGGAAAATGCCAGGGCAGTATAACTACCCCACAAGTGACCCCATTTTGGAAAGAAGACACCCCAAGGTATTCCGTGAGGGGCATGGCGAGTTCCTAGAATTTTTTATTTTTTGTCACAAGTTAGTGGAAAATGATGATTATTTTTTTTTTCATACAAAGTCTCATATTCCACTAACTTGTGACAAAAAATAAAAACTTCCATGAACTCACTATGCCCATCAGCGAATACCTTGGGGTCTCTTCTTTCCAAAATGGGGTCACTTGTGGGGTAGTTATACTGCCCTGGCATTCTAGGGGCCCAAATGTGTGGTAAGGAGTTTGAAATCAAATTCTGTAAAAAATGACGAGTGAAATCCGAAAGGTGCTCTTTGGAATATGGGCCCCTTTGCCCACCTAGGCTGCAAAAAAGTGTCACACATCTGGTATCTCCGTACTCAGGAGAAGGTGGAGAATGTGTTTTGGGGTGTCATTTTACATATACCCATGCTGGGTGAGAGAAATATCTTGGCAAAAGACAACTTTTCCCATTTTTTTATACAAAGTTGGCATTTGACCAAGATATTTATCTCACCCAGCATGGGTATATGTAAAAAGACACCCCAAAACACATTCCCCAACGTCTCCTGAATACGGCGATACCAGATGTGTGACACTTTTTTGCAGCCTAGGTGGGCAAAGGGGCCCACATTCCAAAGAGCACCTTTCGGATTTCACTGGTCATTTACCTACTTACCACACATTAGGGCCCCTGGAAAATGCCAGGGCAGTATAACTACCCCACAAGTGACCCCATTTTGGAAAGAAGACACCCCAAGGTATTCCGTGAGGGGCATGGCGAGTTCCTAGAATTTTTTATTTTTTGTCACAAGTTAGTGGAAAATGATGATTTTTTTTTTTTTTTTTTTTTTCATACAAAGTCTCATATTCCACTAACTTGTGACAAAAAATAAAAACTTCCATGAACTCACTATGCCCATCAGCGAATACCCTGGGGTCTCTTCTTTCCAAAATGGGGTCACTTGTGGGGTAGTTATACTGCCCTGGCATTCTAGGGGCCCAAATGTGTGGTAAGGAGTTTGAAATCAAATTCTGTAAAAAATGACGAGTGAAATTCGAAAGGTGCTCTTTGGAATGTGGGCCCCTTTGCCCATCTAGGCTGCAAAAAAGTGTCACACATCTGGTATCTCCGTACTCAGGAGAAGGTGGGGAATGTGTTTTGGGGTGTCTTTTTACATATACCCATGCTGGGTGAGAGAAATATCTTGGCAAAAGACAACTTTTCCCATTTTTTTATACAAAGTTGGCATTTGACCAAGATATTTATCTCACCCAGCATGGGTATATGTAAAAAGACACCCCAAAACACATTCCCCAACTTCTACTGAATACGGAGATACCAGATGTGTGACACTTTTTTGCAGCCTAGGTGGGCAAAGGGGCCCACATTCCAAAGAGCACCTTTCGGATTTCACTCGTCATTTTTTACAGAATTTGATTTCAAACTCCTTACCACACATTTGGGCCCCTAGAATGCCAGGGCAGTATAACTACCCCACAAGTGACCCCATTTTGGAAAGAAGAGACCCCAAGGTATTTCGTGATGGGCATAGTGAGTTCATGGAAGTTTTTATTTTTTGTCACAAGTTAGTGGAATATGAGACTTTGTAAGAAAAAAAAAAAAAAAGAAAAAAATCATCATTTTCCGCTAACTTGTGACAAAAAATAAAAAGTTCTATGAACTCACTATGCCCATCAGCGAATACCTTAGGGTGTGTATTTTCCGAAATGGGGTCATTTGTGGGGTGTTTGTACTGTCTGGCCATTGTAGAACCTCAGGAAACATGACAGGTGCTCAGAAAGTCAGAGCTGCTTCAAAAAGCGGAAATTCACATTTTTGTACCATAGTTTGTAAACGCTATAACTTTTACCCAAACCATTTTTTTTTTACCCAAACATTTTTTTTTAATCAAAGACATGTAGAACAATAAATTTAGAGCAAAATTTATATATGGATGTCGTTTTTTTTTGCAAAATTTTACAACTGAAAGTGAAAAATGTCATTTTTTTGCAAAAAAATCGTTAAATTTCGATTAATAACAAAAAAAGTAAAAATGTCAGCAGCAATGAAATACCACCAAATGAAAGCTCTATTAGTGAGAAGAAAAGGAGGTAAAATTCATTTGGGTGGTAAGTTGCATGACCGAGCAATAAACGGTGAAAGTAGGGTAGGTCAGAAGTGTAAAAAGTGGCCTGGTCTTTCAGGGTGTTTAGGCACTGGGGGCTGAGGTGGTTAAAGGTAAATTTCAGTCCATACTTTTACATTTATAAATTTAAAAAAGCTAAAATTAACAGAACATTTGGAAAAATTTGCTGTTTTCGAATCTTCTCTGGTTCTAACGCAAATAGTGACACCTTATAAAATAACATTTACCATATGTCTACTTTATGTTGGCATCATTTTGAAAAAGTAATTTTATCCTTTTAGGACGTTAGAAGGCTTAGTGTCACGGCTGAGGGCTGGGAAAACCCTCAGCCGTGCGATGCCAGATGATGTTATGGCTGCTTGGCCAGGACAACAGGATTAGGGAGCAGGTCACCTCCTACAGCATCCCTAACCTGACCCTAACTCCTAGCTGCACGGGCCGACTTTTAAGGTAGGAGGACCCGTGCGCAGGAACCTCGGATCCCTGTCTCACCCTCCGGCAGGTCCCTGGACTAGGAGTCAAGATAAGACAACCTGTTCCTTCTGAATACGGAGGAACAGGGGTCTCAATGGCCAAGCTGCAAGGAACAAGGGAACTACAACAGACTTACGGATATGGCAGGCAAACTAAATAGTTCCACCTACCTGCCACAGCCTTGCTGACTGGATCCCTGTGCACACAGGAATCCAGATCCATAAGCTGCACAAAACAACATAGGAAAGGAAAACATCAAATAGACATCACACATAAACTTGACATAAACTTAATGTGACATAATGTTTATGACCACAAGGGTGGCTCTCACTGGCAGGTAGAATACAACAGGAGGCTGCTCCAGCTAAGCATGGCTGAAACAACCTCCAGACCTGGGATAACAGTGAGGCTATATAGGCCAAGAAGCCACACCCAACAGTCGGACACACCCAGTGACTCACAGACACACTGGGAAGGGAGTTAACCCTTCCAGCACCAGGGAAGGGAAACATAAATTAAAAGGGAAAGTGTCCAACTCAGTAACACATTGTGGCTGTTGCCGCAGGCAACGACATGGGTGGCAATCATGTCCTGGGAGTCAGCCCGAAGGCCGGGACACTGCCACCACATGTACACAATGCAACCAAACGTTGCCACGGGCAACCACAGTGAGGGGAAGAAGTCAGTGCACACCAAACATAAAACAGAGTGCACACAGACATACAAAAGTGCATACATACACGCACACAACTCCAAGGAAACCGCACACATAGCTGTTGTCCGCGGCAACCGCACCTGAGGCAAACAACATTATGCCTCCAGCTGCGGTTGACACTGCAACCCAAACCGCGGGCAACTGTATGCGGCTCCCAAGGAGTCATGGCCACAAACATGGTTGTGACACTTAGAATTTTAGAAGCACATTGCAAAATTTACACCAGAATTTATGAAGTCACTTTGTGGGGCTTACATGACAGAAACCACCCAAAAGTAACCCATTTAAGAAACTAAACACCTTAAGGTATTTGAAACAGTTTTTACAAACTTTGTTAACCCTTTTGGTGTTTCACAATGAATTAATGCAAAAGGAAGGTGAAATTTACAAATTTCACTTTTTTTTTGCAGATTTTTCATTTTAATAATTTTTTTCCAGTAAAAGAGCAAGGGTTAACAGTGACCTCATTCTGGAAACTACACCCATCAAGGCATGTAGTGAGCACTTTGACCCCAAACGTGTTTCATAGAATTAGGAAACACTGAGCTGTGCAACATTGCATTTTTTTCAAGAAAAAGTTGCTTTAGGCCCTAATTTTTCCCTCTCACAAGGGGTAACAAGAGAAAATGCACCCCATTTGTTCTTACTCATTTTCCCCTGAATATGGCAACACCCCATATGCGCTTGTAGCCTGCCGTATGGGTGCACAGCAGGGCTTTGAAAACAAACTGCGAAATATGGATTTTGTACAGAATTTAGAAACACTTGTCAAAGAATCTAGAAACATCTACAGTAGATAGAATATAGATAATATTACTTTAGGTGCAATTTTTTGTTTTCACAAGGGTCATCAGGAGAAAATGCCCCCGCTATGTGTTCCCCATTTTCCTCCTACTACGGAAATACCCCATATTTGCTCCTATCCTGCTGTATGGGCGTACAGTAGGAAAAATGCAAGATATAGATTTTGCAAGCCTGAATTTGAGATATGGATTTCTGGTGCCATGTCGCATAAAAAAAAATTCTGAGGTCCACAGCTAGATGAATGTAGTCAGGAACGGTCAGCACTTTCAACCTTGTAGAACGCCCACACGGGAAGGAAGAAATTCACAATGTAGCAAAGAAATTCCAGCGGGCGCTAAATCTATAATTCTTGTATCCTTTATTTCATCTTTGTAACAATGTAACAATGGACGCGTTTTGGCCCGTCCAGGCTTCGTCAGCTCAGGTTAATACAATAGTTCAACATATAAAATACCAGTAAAATCAATCACCTGTGGTAACGTCAGACGCCCACAAAAAAGTGGGCGTTACCCAAATTGGTGTCGTCTAATGATCTCACACAGTATAACCTTACTATGAACAAATGATTAAAACAATGAAACAATTAAACAATGCTGATACCGCTCAGCTTGCAGCGTGTCATCTCTGATTTGCTGTCTGTGAAAATAAATAATTGTCATTGACAATCTGATATAATGGCAACAAAATTTACATATGCATAATCTCATATTCCCTATTCAATCCTCTGGGCTTAATGTGCCCAGAGTATGGATCCAATAGGCTTCTCTCTGTACCAATTGTGTCTTAAAGGGGTTGTCCGGCTTCAGAGCTGAACCCGGACATACCTCCATTTTCACCCAGGCAGCCCCCCTGACTTGAGCATCGGAGCAGTTCATGCTCCAATGCTCTTCTTTGCCCTGCGCTAAATTGCTCAGGGAAAAGGCATTTTTAGGAGTTCCGGTGACGTACCGGGCTCTCCATGGGGCTGCCAGGAAACCCGGTGACGTCACTGGCACTGATGGGCGAACTTTGAAGCCTGCCTATCAGAGCCGGTGACATCACCGAACACACTGCCGGGCGGAAAGAGCCCGGGGAAAAGAGCCCTTGCCCTGCGCGATCGGAGCATGAGATGCTCCGATGCTAGTCTCAGGGATGCTGCCGGGGTGAAAATAAGGGTATGTCCGGACAACCCCTTTTAATGTCACCACCTCTCCTATGTCGTTTCACTTGTTCCAGCACCTGGAATCTCAGCTGGAAAATTCTATTTTAGTGCTTATGAAAATGGAAAGGTAAAGGAAGTAACAAATTGCCCTTGCGAATATCCGATTTGTGCTTGCTGATACAATTTTTTACCGCTTGTATAGTTTCTCCTATGTACACCAAACCACAAGGACACTTCACCAAATAGACAACATTTGCAGAATCACAGGTAAAAAGGCCCTTAATTTTAAAGGCTTTTCCTGTGTGGGGATGATGGAAGAAATCGCCTTTAATTACATGAGAACACTGTACACAGTGCAAACAAGGGTAAGTGCCACTCTTCCCACTACCAATTGTTTTCTGTATTGATGTGGTTCTCATAGTGCCAATATCTGCACGTACCAATTGGTCTCGGTAAGTAGCATTACGCTTGTTGCAAATCAAGGGTGCATTCCTAAATTCAGCAATTTGTGGGTATGACTTACCCAACAATGGCCAATGTTTGCGTATAATGCCATCAAATTTTCCATTATAAGGATGATATTTATGGGTAAATGCAATATACGTGAATCTCCCATACTCTTCTCTGTTCGTACTGAAGTGGTAGCCTCTGATAATATCTGAGGTGGGTAACCCCTCATCCTAAATCTCTGCAACATCTCATCTATCCTCTGTTACTGCAATTGGGGAGCAGAGACAATTCTTTTCAACCTTTGCACCTGCAATTTAGGAATGGATGTGCACTCGTGTAATGCAACACACTGTTCTTATCTGTCTCCTTACTATACAAATCTTTATGCAGATTACCCTCCTCATTCTTGATGATCAATGTGTCCAAAAAACTCACCTCAGCCTGATCATATGTGATTGTAAATTTTAACTCAGCAAATACTCCATTCAGCCGATCTAAGAAGGCCGCGAGGGGCTCGAGAGGCCCCGCCCACACGCAAAACACGTCATCAATATATCTTTTCCACAACAGAACATACTTCTCATAACTCGGATCTTTATATACATGGTTATCTTCAAATAATAACATGAAAGCATTTGCATAGGGCGGGGCACATTCGAGCCCATCGCGGTCCTCCGCCGCTGAAGGTAATAGACGTCACCAAACATGAAGTAATTTTCGAACAGCACCAGACGCAACAATTCCATGAAAAATTCTCTCTGCATGTTAGTATAAATACTTGACTGCAACAAGCAAGATACCGCCTCCATTCCCCCACCATGACTGATGGAGGTGTAGAGGCTGACCACAACTATCGTGACATCTACCATGACATCAACGCTAAGTTTTAATGAATTGTATGCAACAAGGATATTATCACAGGTGATGCAAACCAGTGAATTCCTCACTATTCCTACCAGTGAATATAAAAAAAGACACTGGGAGCGGGAATTGAGGAGAGTGACTTCGTATGAATTACACGCAGCAACATTGGCTGAATACCACAAGCTGAATAGAATTCCAAGGGGACTGAGAGTCCATTTGCGTCCTACCTTTTTTTCGGATGATACAGCTTATTGCAGCGATTTTAAAAAGATCATTAACAAATGTCCAACGGTGGACCGCTTGCATAGGGCGATCGTGGATATTAAGGAACAAGTGGAAACTACGGAGCGCCAGTTGCAGGACTCTTTGAGTTCGGATGAGTTCACCAAATTAAAAGACACTGTTGACACTTATATTGCTAGTTATAAAAAGGAGGCGGAAGAGAAATAGAGATCGAAATTTTTGCGGGACAATGAGGACAACTTACTAAACAAGGTGTATAAGTGGCAAGAATCCTTTCCCCGTCCTAGATCAGGAGACAGAAAACCAGTATGCAAATACTACTATTCCTCAAGTTCCGGGAGTGAATCGACGGGACGTCAGGAACCTCGTTCTCCTTTTTTTAGCAGGGGTAATGGCCGGCGACCACCAGGAGGAAGCGTTGGGCGGGCCGCTAACACCGGTGGCCAGGTCGTAGCCAGATCGTCGCAGAATGTGCAGACCCGCTCACAGGTACAGGCTCCTCATTAGTTATAAACCTGTCATCTAAGGTTATTAGCCCTGTACAATTGAGGGCACTTGAACGGGGGTTGTCATTTAGTCCAAGTGTGAACTTTGATGGTTTCCAGATGGACATTAATCTCCAACAGCTTTTTAGGAGGATAAGACTTAAAGCCCAATTTTTTAATCCAGAACAAACTGTTATTTCTAGTGACTGTCCGGATATGGATACAAATAAAATTACTTTGATGGATCTGGGTTTGAGGCTTAAAAGTAGATATATGCCACCAAAAGATTTACATCCGGTGAAGACGTTTGTACATCTGGTTACTAAAGAGACTGGGGTCCTGATGGACTCTATCAGGTAGGGTGAACTGCATATGACATATATAATGTTTTAGATGATGAAAGACAAGCGATCCGGTCCCTAGCAGAAGATAAGGATTTGATTATAAAACCTGCTGATAAGGGTGGATGGCTTGTCATTCTAGATAAGGCTAACTATGTGAGGGAAATAATGCGTCAATTGTCAGATACCGATACCTCCATGATCCTTGATAGTGATCCAGTATTTAAGATCAAAAACAAGATATTAGGTGTCAATGATCATTATGCATCTCTGGGAGTGATAGACAAAAAAAGAGTGAATTTTTAATTAATCAATCACCAATTACTCCGGTGTTCTATATACTCCTAAAGGTGCATAAAGCATTAGTGGATCCCCCAGGATGCCCTATAGTGGCATCGGTCAATTCTATTCTATCACCTTTAGCCATTGTTTTGGAAAAGGTTCTGACACCCCTGGTAAAAAAAGACAGCATCTTTCCTTTTAGACACATCACATTTTTTGAGCATTATTAGACAGATACGAACGGTTCCTAGGGAAAGCTGGCTTGTCACCTTCATCAGTCATAGTGGGGGAATGGTGGCGGTATCACGCTTGTTGCAGTCAAAAATTTATGAGAACATGCAGAGAGAATGGAATTGTTGCGTCTGGTGCTGTTCGAAAATTACTTTGTTTGGTGACGTCTATTACCTTCAGCGGTGGGGGACCGCGATGGGCTCGAATGTGGCCCGCCCTACGCAAATTCTTTCATGTCATTATTTGAAGATAACCATGTATATAAAGATCCGAGTTATGAGAAGTATGTTCTGTTGTGGATGTGGAAAAGATATATTGATGACGTGTTCTGCTTGTGGGCGGGGCCTCTCGAGCCCCTTGTGGCCTTCTTAGATCGGCTGAATGGAGTATTTGATGAGTTAAAATTTACAATCACATATGATCAGACTGAGGTGAGTTTTTTGGACACATTGATCATCAAGGATGAGGAGGGTAATCTGCATACAGATCTGTATAGGAAGGAGACAGATAAGAACAGTGTGTTGCATTACACGAGTGCATATCTATCTCCTTAAAGGGAACCTGTCACCTCTACTATGCTACCCTCACTGAGCGTTTCTAAATGTTCATTGTGTTACCCTAAATATATAAATTACACTTTTAATTTATTTGCAGACGAATTCAATAAGTATTATGCATTTTTGTACTTCCCGCCTTTTATGCAAATTAACATAGAAGAGTCATATCTTACTTGTGTGACCAGAGAAGAGTCATATTTTCAAGCTCTGACTCATCTCAGGGTAATTTGCATATGTATCAAATCAGGTTTTTTACACAATAAAAGCACACAGAGCTATGGGGACTGGTTATTGCGGATGTGCTAGCGGCCATCTAGCAACCCATGTCCTCAGCAGTATACCCAAAATCCAGATGACAGGTTCCCTTTAAAAGAAAGCTATTCCTAAATCGCAGCTGCAAAGGGTGAAAAGAATTGTCTCTGATCCCCAATTGCAGTAACAGAGGATAGATGAGATGTTGCAGAGATTTAGGATGAGGGGTTACCCACCTCAGATATTATCAGAGGCTACCACTTCAGTACTAACAGAGAAGAGTATGGGAGATTTACCCATAAATATCATCCTTATAATGGAAAATTTGATGGCATTATACGCAAACATTGGCCATTGTTGGGTAAGGCGTACCCACAAATTGCAGAATTTAGGACTGCACCCTTGATTTGCAACAAGCATAGTGCCACTTACCGAGACCAATTGGTACGTGCAGATATTGGCACTATGAGAACCACATCAATACAGAAAACAATTGGTAGTGGGAAGAGTGGCACTTACCCTTGTTTGCACTGTGTACAGTGTTCTCATGTAATTAAAGGGAACCTGTCACCTGGATTTTGTGTATAGAGCTGAGGACATGGGTTGCTAGATGGCCGCTAGCACATTCGCAATATCCAGTCCCCATAGCTCTGTGTGCTTTTATTGTGTAAAAAAAACGATTTGATACATATGCAAATGAACCTGAGATGAGTCCTGTCTGGACTCATCTCACCTACAGGACTCATCTCAGGTTAATTTGCATATGTATCAAATCGGGTTTTTTTTACACAATAAAAGCACACAGAGCTATGGGGACTGGGTATTGCGGATGTGCTAGCGGCCATCTAGCAACCCATGTCCTCAGCTCTATACACAAAATCCAGGTGACAGGTTCCCTTTAAAGGCGATTTCTTCCATCATCCCCACACAGGAAAAGCCTTTAAAATTAAGGGCCTTTTTACCTGTGATTCTGCAAATGTTGTCTATTTGATGAAGTGTCCTTGTGGTTTGGTGTACATAGAAGAAACTATACAAGCGGTAAAAGATCGTATCAGCAACGCTGATCGGATATTCGCATATCCAAATCGGATATTCGCATGGGCAATTTGTTATTTCCTTTACCTTTCCATTTTCATAAGCACTAACATAGAATTTTCCAGCTGAGATTCCAGGGGCTTGAACAAATGAAATGACATAGGAGAGGTGGTGACTAGAGATGGCCTTGCGGTTCGCGGCGAACTTTGCGTGTTCGCGATTCGCCGAACATGCAAACATATGGAGAAATTCGCGCCTGCCATATTCTATTACATTGTGAAGAACTTTGACCCATGACACATCCATCAGGTGGTACAGGACAGCCAATTGAGACATTTCAGCACATGGACATACCCCCTACCTTATAAATAAACCTGATCTGGCCGCCACTTTACATTCAGTGTTTTGCCAGTGTAGGGGGGGGGTTGCTTTGTGGAGCAGGGACAGGCTGTTAGGGACACCAAATGCTAGCTAAGGGCTACAAAAGTCATTTTAAGGACTGGCATAGGTGTGCTATCGATAGGTGTGATACACAGAGGGGTGCGATATACTTATACTATACTATTATGATGAGTCAAAAACACATAGATCTATATAGTGATCACCTGGAAGTCAGGGGCCTAGGGGCTTACTAGGGCCATTTTTATATAGGGTAAGGTTCCGGACGGGGTCGCTCTTATCAGGGCGGGTGGTCTGTGGTTAGGCTATCAGGGCCAGGTTAGCACCCCCCTGTAGGGCAATATCAGGGGCAGTTCTTTGCCCACCCTGTCCTTCAATACCACATCATCATCATCTAGCCCAGGGATGGATGTTTTTTTGCTTTCCCTACTGGATTCTAGTGTTGAGCGCGAATATTCGAATTGCGAATTTTTTTCTCGAATATCGCAATTTCGAGATTTCGCGAATATTTAGACTATCGTTCTATATATTCGCGGAATCGAATATTCGTTTTTTTTATTTTTTTTTATTATTATATTTTTTTCTTTCCCACTTCCCTTAAGTTGTTCTTACCTGTCCTTTGGATTCCTGGCTTCCTGGCTGCTCCAGTCAGTGGCGTTTTCAACTTACTGCTATATTCCATATTAGCTAAATTACAATCTAATCTATATGTGTATTTTACGAAATTTCGCAATAGTCGGAATTGCGATGCGAGTAATATAACACGAAATAGTCGCATGAAGATTTCAACTTAGCACTGCTATACTCCATATTAGGCTAGAATATGGAGTATAGCAGTGCTAAGTTGAAATCTTCATGCGACTATTTCGTGTTATATTACTCGCATCGCAATTTCGACTTTTGCAAATGTTCTTAATATTGCTCTAACTTCGTCTTTTAGAAATTCCGTAATATTGCTCTAACTTCGTCTCTTAGAATATTACGAATATTCTAAAAGACGAAGTTAGAGCAATATTACGAAATTTCGTAAAATACACATATAGATTGTAATTTAGCTAATATAGTGCTATAATCCCTTTTTTTTCCTGTAATTTTTTTTTGCCTCTTCTGAACTTAAGTTTTGTAAAATATGTACACTATTAAAAATTATTACTATAGCAGTATATTAGCTTAAATACAATCTATGTGTATTTTACGAAACTTCGTAATATTGCTCTAACTTCGTCTTTTAGAATATTACGAATATTCTAAAAGACGAAGTTAGAGCAATATTAAGAACATTTGCAAAAGTCGAAATTGCGATGCGAGTAATATAACACGAAATAGTCGCATGAAGATTTCAATTTAGCACAGCTATATTCCATATTAGGCTAGAATATGGAGTATAGCTGTGCTAAGTTGAAATCTTCATGCGACTATTTCGTGTTATATTACTCGCATCGCAATTTCGACTTTTGCAAATGTTCTTAATATTGCTCTAACTTCGTCTTTTAGAATATTCGTAATATTCTAAAAGACGAAGTTAGAGCAATATTACGAAGTTTCGTAAAATACACATATTAGCCTAGCCATAGTCAACTAGCATAGGAACGTTGCCTTATACTATCAAGATAAATATGCGAAAAAAATAAATCGCATATTATTCGCAATAATTGGAATAATTTCGAATATTCGATTTCGACGAATATAACACGAATATTCATGCGAATATTCGCGAAATATCGCAAAATCGAATATGGCACCTCCCGCTCATCACTACTGGATTCATCGATGTGCACTGGAACCCCCCGGATTGGGGTAGGACATATGGTTTCTGATTTGGTGCCGCCGAGCACTTGTTATTGCCTACCACATCTATGCTTTTTGCTTAACTTGAATAATTTAATTTATTTTCATTTTGAAGGATATCTTTTCCATTCACACGTACGCAAAATGGGTCCGCACCCGTTTCTGCAATGTGCTGTCCGCATCCGCAGGATCTGCACTTCCGCATCTGTGCTTCCGTTTCCGCAAAAAACAGTCGTCCCCCCAAAAAAACTGATTGAAGCACGCTGTTATATACCAATATACTTTCTCTATAGTGCATTTGGGTACTGCATAGTGCATTTGCGCTTGCATGAACGTACACGAAAATTATATTGCCGATATTTCGCATTGAATTTTTTTTTTTTATGGAGATCGCAAATTTGAATAATACATCTGGTATGTCACTGTCCATGTTGTGGGACTATTTGTGCACTTCTAGTAATTATTTCTTGGCTGCAAATATGAGCTGAAGGTTTTGCGGTTCGCAAACATTTGATCGCGTTCGGCGTTCGCGAACCGTCCCGGCAGATGTTCATCCATCACTAGTGGTGACATTAAGACACAATTGTTACGGAGAGAAGCCTATTGGATCCATACTCTGGGCCAGGGGCGGGCACAGGAAGCAAAGGGCACTTGTGCAAAGGATGTACCTGGGGCCACCTCCCCCACAGAACCCCCCACTCAAACCACACATATAGATATAAACATATAAATGCAAAAAATATATATCTTGTTAATAAAAAGACTCCAAGGATAATTCTGTATTACACACTTTATTGTTTGTAACAGAAGTAAGGGTCCATTCACATATAAACTTGGCGCTCTTCAGCAAACCCTCCAGTATTTAGGTGTGTGATCCATCTGGCTCCTCTCCTGAATGTTGGACGGGTCGCTAGAGGTGCAACATTAAAGAGGACCTCTCCCCGCTCCTGACATGCCTGTTTTAATAGCTTCATGCATTCCCTGTGTAATAACAATTCTGCAGCATCTATTCTTATGGCTCTGTGTTGTGCCATTCCTTAATTATTTCTACTGCAAGTTATGAATGAACTGCTAGCAGTCTGCAGTAAGGGTACAGAGGGGTGTTACCAGTTGGGGATGTGTCCTTGCACAGTCTGACAATGGCAGCACTGATTGGATAAAGTAAGACTGTGTAGGTACACTAGGGAATGCATGAAGCTATTAAAATAGACATGTCAGGAGCAAGGACAGGTTCGCTTTAAAATGTGAACACCCCCTAACAAACAAAGCATTGTGCTGCTGGCTAATGATTTTTGGTGCAAATAAACAATGCTGTAGGTAAACACATAGAACAAAATACTATTAACCAAGGTAATAAACCAAATCAAGGGAACTGAAATTTAGTTATCAATTCAATGTAGGTTTTACAGATTGTTGATAGAAAGCGTATGCGAAAAAGTGCAAATGGCAAAGAGCAAACAACTTTAACCACCTGCCATCTGGGCCATTTGCCCCCTTCCTGACCAGGCCAAATTTTGCAAAACTGACATATCTCACTTTATGTGGTAATAACTTTGGAACGCCTTTATTTATCCAGGTCATTCAGAGATTGTTTTCTCGTGACACATTGTACTTCATGATAGTCATAAATTTGAGTCAAAATATTGCACCTTTATTTATGAAAAAATCCCAAATTTACCCAAAAATTAAAAAAATTCGCAATTTTCTAAATTTCAATTTCTCTGCTTTTAAAACAGAAAGTGATACCTCATAAAATATTTATTACTTAACATTCCCCATATGTCTACTTTATGTTGGCATCATTTTGGAAATGTCATTTTATTTTTTTAGGACGTTAGAAGGCTTAGAGGTTTAGAAGCAATTCTTCAAATTTTTAAGAAAATTGCCAAAACCCACTTTTTAAGGACCAGTTCAGGTCTGAAGTCACTTTGTGGGGCCTACATAGTGGATACCCCCATAAATGACCCCATTGTAGAAACTACACCCCTCAAGGTATTCAAAACCGATTTTACAAACTTTGTTAACTTTGTTAACCCTTTAGGCGTTCCACAAGAATTAAAGGAAAATGGAGATCAAATTTTTAAATTTCACTTTTTCGGCAGATTTTCCATTTTAATCAATTTTTTTCTTTAACACATCGATGGTTAACAGCCAAACAAAACTCAATATTTATTACCCAGATTCTGCGGTTTACAGAAACACCCCACATGTGGTCATAAACTGCTGTATGGGCACATGGCAGGGCGCAGAAGAAAAGGAACTCCACATGGTTTTTAGATGCCATGTCCCATTTGAAGCCCCTGATGCACCCTTACAGTAGAAACTCCCAAGAAGTGACCCCATTTTGGAAACTAGGGGATAAGGTGCCAGTTTTAGGCCTCCTGCACACGAACGTATTTTTTTGCGGTCCGCAAAAACGGGTCCCGTTTTTCCGTGATCCGTGACCGTTTTTTCGTCCGTGGGTCTTCCTTGATTTTTGGAGGATCCACGGACATGAAAAAAAAGTCGTTTTGGTGTCCGCCTGGCCTTGCGGAGCCAAACGGATCCGTCCTGAATTACAATGCAAGTCAATGGGGACGGATCCGTTTGACGTTGACACAATATGGTGCCATTTCAAACGGATCCGTCCCCATTGACTTTCAATGTAAAGTCTGGAGTCCCTTTTATACCATCGGATCGGAGTTTTCTCCAATCCGATGGTATATTTTAACTTGAAGCGTCCCCATCACCATGGGAACGCCTCTATGTTAGAATATACTGTCGGATATGAGTTAGATCGTGAAACCTCATTTCCGACAGTATATTCTAACACAGAGGCGTTCCCATGGTGATGGGGACGCTTCTAGTTAGAATATACTACAAACTGTGTACATGACTGCCCCCTGCTGCCTAGCAGCATCCGATCTCTTACAGGGGGCTGTGATCAGCACAATTAACCCTTCAGGTGCCGCACCTGAAGGGGTTAATTGTGCTATCATCTCCCCCTGTAAGAGATCAGGGCTGCCAGGCAGCAGGGGGCAGACCCCCCCCCTCCCCCCTCCCCAGTTTGAATATCATTGGTGGCCAGTGCAGCCCCCCCCCCTTCCTCCCTCTATTGTAATAATTCCTTGGTGGCACAGTGTGCGCCCCCCCGCCCCCCCCCCCTTCCTCCCTCTATTGTAATAATTCCTTGGTGGCACAGTGTGCGCCCCCCCCCCCTTCCTCCCTCTATTGTAATCGTTGGTGGCACAGTGTGCGCCCCCCATTGGCCCCCCTCCCTCTATAGCATTAACAACATTGGTGGCCAGTGTGCGGCCTCCCATCTAGCCCCCCCCCCCCCATCATTGGTGGCAGCGGGTTACTAGCAGTAGTGATTCATACTTACCTGGGAGCTGCGATGTCTGCTTCCGGCCGGGAGCTCCTCCTACTGGTAAGTGACAGTTGATTTAGCAATGACACTTACCAGTAGGTGGAGCTCCCGGCCGGACACGAACATCGCAGCAGCCGGTAAATATGAATCTTCTACTATTGTACTATTGCTAAGTAACCATGGCAACCAGCGTCCTGGTTGCCATGGTTACCGATCGGAGCCCCAGCGATTAAACTGGGACTCCGATCGGAACTCCGCTGCCACCAATGGGGGGGCGCACACTGTGCCACCAACGAATTATTACAATAGAGGAAGGGAGGGGGGGCGCACACTGTGCCACCAACGAATAATTACAATAGAGGGAGGGGGGGGGGCCGCACTGGCCACCAATGATATTTAAACTGGGGAGGGGGGGGAGGGTCTGCCCCCTGCTGCCTGGCAGCCCTGATCTCTTACAGGGGGCCGTGATCAGCACAATTAACCCCTTCAGGTGCCGCACCTGAAGGGGTTAATTGTGCTGATCACGGCCCCCTGTAAGAGATCGGGTGCTGCCAGGCAGCAGGGGGCAGTCTTGTACACAGTTTGTAGTGTATTCTAACTAGAAGCGTCCCCATCACCATGGGAACGCTTCTGTGTTAGAATATACTGTCGGTTCTGAGTTTTCACGAAGTGAAAACTCAGCTTTGAAAAAGCTTTTATACAGACGGATCTTCGGATCCGTCTGTATAAAAACTAACCTACGGCCACGGATCACGGACACGGATGCCAATCTTGTGTGCATCCGTGTTCTTTCACGGACCCATTGACTTGAATGGGTCCGTGAACCGTTGGCCGTGAAAAAAATAGGACAGGTCATATTTTTTTCACGGCCAGGAAACACGGATCACGGATGCGGCTGCAAAACGGTGCATTTTCCGATTTTTCCACGGACCCATTGAAAGTCAATGGGTCCGCGAAAAAAAGCGGAAAACGGCACAACGGCCACGGGTGCACACAACGGTCGTGTGCAGGAGGCCTTATTAGTACTATTTTTGGGTACATATGATTTTTTGATCATTCATTATAACACTTTATGGGGCAAGGTGACCAAAAAATTGGTTGTTTTAGCACAGTTTCTATTTATTTATTTTTACAGCGTTCACCTGAGGGGTTCAGTCAAGTGACATTTTTATAGAGCAGATTGTTACGGACGTGGCGATACCTAATATGTTTACTTTTTCTCATTTATTAAAGTTTTACACAATAATAGCATTTTTTATTTTTTGAGAGATTTTCTTATGTAGGGGCTCATTTTTTGTGGGATGAGGTGACAGTTTTATTGGTACTATTTTGTGGGACATACGCGTTTTTGATCACTTGGTGTTGCACCTTTTGTGATGTGTGATGTTTTTTTTTTTTTTTTTTACAGTGTTCACCTGAGGGGTTAGCTCATGTGATATTTTTATAGAGCTGGTTTTTACGGACGCGGCAATACCTAATATGTATACTTTTTTTTATTTGTTTTACTTTAACACAATAATAGCATTTTTGAAACCAAAAAAAAAGATGTTTTAGTGTCTCCATGTTCTAAGAGCTATATTTTTTTTATTTTTTGAGAGATTTTCTTATGTAGGGGCTCATTTTTTGCGGGATGAGGTAACGGTTTTATTGGTACCATTTAGTGGGACATACGCGTTTTTGATCACTTGGTGTTGCACCTTTTGTGATGTAAGGTGACAAAAATTGCTTGTTTTGACAGTTTTTTTTAATTTTTTTTTACAGTGTTCACCCGAGGGGTTAGGTCATGTGATATTTTTATAGAGCTGGTTTTTACGGACGCGGCAATACCAAATATGTCTATTTTATTTATTTTTTTCTATTTTTAAATTTTTTTTTTCATTCTTTACTTGGGGACTTTTTTTTTTTTTACATGTGAAACTTTTTTTTTTTTTTTTTCAACCTTTTTTTTTTTTAATTTTACACTTTTCGTCCCCCATAAGGTCATACAAGACCTCTGGGGGACATTTGCTTCACTTTTTCTTTTTTTTTTCACTGTTGATTTCTCCTGTAACTGGGGCTGATATAGTAGCCCCAGTTACAGAAGAAATACACCCCCCAGAGAGGCTGTACAGCGTAATTCTGCGTTGTACAGCCTCAGAGCAGGGCTCGGTGAGCGCTGTGTATGCAGCGATCCAGAAGGCAGGGACACCTTGGAACTGTCCCTGCCTTCTCTCTGGGTTGCCCTGCTGTCACTGACAGCGGGCAACCCGATCAGCAGCTGCACGATTAGCGTGCAGCTGCTATTTCTGAACGGACGTTTTAAAACGTGCTTTCAGAAATAGAGATCCATCCATAGGACGTTTATATCCTATGGGCGGACGTAAAGTGGTTAATAGTTTGATTCTGCCATTTGCTGGCCTGTTTGACAGTTGGTTGATCTACTTGAAACTCATTTTTCTGACATTTCTGCAAATTCATCAATGACTTTTTTTAAGTCAATCATCTTAGCACGTTCATTTTCTATAGACAACATAGCCAGTCCACTCAGTCTGTCTTGCCCCATGGTAGACCTCAGGTAGTTTTTGATTGGATTTTAGTTTGGAGAACGAACCCTCGGCACTTGCCACCGTCACTGGCAGGGTCAAGAACAAAATGACACTTTGAAATTGGCCCCACAACATCCAGAATCTTTGCTTGAAGAACAACTATCATTCCAAACTCAAAAGAGCTAGAGGCCTCGTTGCTGTCATGAGAATTTCTGTCTGATTTTAGAATGATTTTTGTCAGTGCTTTCTCTATATCAGTGTAACGATAGCGCAGTGCTGTTATGGAATCATTCCTGAAGACCATCTAGTTGGACACAATCTCTGCAGAGTAATGCTTTCAGCTTCAGACGTAGAGGATATTTCTGATAATAATGCGCACCTTTTTATACTGTTGCCAAAAAACAGATATCATTTTTCTATTATATCATAAAATTTCGTTACTTCTGGGACAAATCTGACAGAATCGTTAACAGAAAGGTTAAAATTGTAAGCTGCACAATGTATATACTGTGCGCTAGGCTCTCTTTTTGAGATTCTTGCTTGCACGCCTGGGTATATGCCGCTCATGTTGGCTGCACCATCATATCCTTGACCACGGCATCTATTTACGTCAAGACCCCTTTTTTCAATACTTTGTACAAATTATTTTTCAAGGTTTGCAGCAGTTTGATCATTGATGGCATGAAATCCCAGGAAAACTTCATTTACCTTTATTGTTGTGACAGCATTTTGTGGATTAGTTTCAACTGTCACATAACGAAAAATCAGACTAAGTTGATCAGTTTTTGAAATGTCTTGCGTTGTGTCCATGATTATCGAAAAAAATGGAGAGCTTTTGATCTCATTAACAATTTCTTGCTCTATCTTTTTTGATAATAAACCAAAGATCTCATCCTGTACGCTGTGGCTCAAATATCGGACAGATCTCCTTGGCATTTCCAACAACTGCTGCAGAGTAGAGTCTTAGGGCTCTTTCACACCTGCGTTCTTGTCTTCCGGCATAGAGTTCCGTCGTCGGGGCTCTATGCCGGAAGAATCCTGATCAGGATTATCCTAATGCATTCTGAATGGAGAGTAATCCGTTCAGGATGCATCAGGATGTCTTCAGTTCCGGTACGGAACGTTTGTTGGCCGGAGAAAATACCGCAGCATGCTGCGCTTTTTGCTCCGGCCAAAAATCCGGAACACTTGCCGCAAGGCCGGATCCGGAATTAATGCCCATTGGAAGGCATTGATCCGGATCCGGCCTTAAGCTAAACGTCGTTTCGGCGCATTGCCGGAGCCGACATTTAGCTTTTTCAGAGTGGTTACCATGGCTGCCGGGACGCTAAAGTCCTGACAGCCATGGTAAGTGTAGTGGGGAGCGGGGGAGCAGTGTACTTACCGTCCGTGCGGCTCCCCGGGCGCTCCAGAGTGACGTCAGGGCGCCCCAAGCGCATGGATCACGTGATCCATGTGATCACGTCATCCATGCGCATGGGGCGCTCTGACGTCATTCTGGAGCGCCCCGGGAGCCGCACGGACTGTAAGTATACCGCTCCCCCGCTCCTACTATGGCAACCAGGACCTTAATAGCGTCCTGGGTGCCATAGTAACACTGAAAGCATTTGGAAGACGGTTCCGTCTTCAAATGCTTTCAGTACACTTGCGTTTTTCCGGATCCGGCAGGCACCTCCGGCAACGGAAGTGCATGCCGGATCCCAACAACGCAAGTGTGAAAGAGGCCTTACTTTGCTAGCAACTGTATAATAGACAAAAAAAACACCACTGGTTGGCCTATTACTGATGTGTGACCTCTGAAAGGAAGATTACACATTGCCAGTGTCAATGTAACATTAATCACTCTGTCAAGCACTTGCCTCCAGAAGTTTGCTTGTTTTCTAATCTCTCTTTCATTTTCTTCATTTGACGTACGGTGTCTGCGCCACTGCTGCATCAACATGCAAGCATGAATGTGCTGCATGGAGCTATCATGATAGTGTTCTGCCTGTGTTAGATGAGACCAGTTTCTCACACCACTCACCAATGCTGAATTTTAAGCACCAGAACTACGATCGGCAAAAAGCCACCAAGATTCACAGTAGGCACAGTCTAGTTTTAGAGAATAACACAACCATGAACGTTGGAGCAATACTCCAGCTTGTGTTCTCTTCGTATAAAACGTGGGGGAAAAACCAAGTCCTCCCTGTTTTTTATCTCTTGGAAATGTTATGAGTGGCCTACAAGACCCCTGAGAAATTATGAATTTCTTTGTTTCAGTAATATCTGATGGGAAATTACCACGGTCAGTTGGAAATGTACTTTCAATTGAAACATGGGGCCAGATTTATCATTAGCTCAGGTCAGAATAATGGAGTGAAAAAGTCCCCAAAAAAGTCCCAAATGCTAAAACTGCGCACAAATTTGCAACTTTTTTATGCTCTGCACTATGCTTGCCAGTTTTCTGAAAGTGGGCGTGTTTTCTTATGTAAATTAATCTCTAGACAGATTTACTATTGGGACTATTTAAAAAGTCGCAAAAAAGTCGCAATTTCACTCCAGTGAGGACCATGCTTATCTTATGAGACTTTTTAATAGAACATGCGACTTTTTCATAGAAACGTGCGACTTTTTCATAAAAACGTGCGACTTTTGTAAAGCTGCTTACTGACGGATAAACTGCTACCGTCAAACCACATTTATTACAGTCTTAAAGGGCCGATCATAAATCTGACTTGGCTAAAACTGACTTTAGCCATATGTGAAAGTGGAGTGAGCTGTCAGAGTCATGATAAATCTGGCCCATGGTCTTTAGCAGCTACGATCATGTCCTCCAGATATTCTCTGGAAGGTTCCTCACTCTCTATAGTAACGGTTACACAGGGTTCATTGTTTGAAGCTGTCTCTGAACATTCTTTGTTTTTTGAAGCAGTGTGAGAAGCCTCCTCACATGTAACTTCAGCATTTAAATTTGGAGAGTTTTCATTCTCCCCACCCTGGACACTTGCTTGTGCACTACTGTCATCTTCTATAAGGCTAATCTGGCCACTAACATCAGAAATGCTGCTACAGGGGGCTGGTATCTCACTGGGTTCTTTCTCAGCTTGCTTTAGAAATGAGCAAATTTTTGGTAGTTTAGCTGTCTGTGCTAACTCTTGCTTTCTTTGTCTACGGTTTTGAGCACCACTTTTTGGTTTTAAGTAGATAATCATTTATGCTTACTACAGAATGTTACCAGTGTGGCTTATCTAACATATATAATATTATTAAAATTTATAAATAATAATAATAAAAAACTACTTTTTTGTGATACTGTTGTGCTGGGAAAGGCTCAAAGGGTGCCACATGCTGTTAAATATCAACCAACACCACAGGTAGGTGTCAGATACATTTCTGGAGCAGCACTGTGGCTCAGTGGTTAGCACTAGTGCCTTGCAGTGCTGGGTTTGAATCTGACAATGGACAACATCCGACATGAAACACAATGTAAGTCAATGGAGCTGGATCCGTTTTCTCGGACACAAAAGAGAACGCATTGACTTACAGTGGTTTTAGTGCAGAATCCGTCTTGGCTATTTTAGAGATAATACAACCAGATCCGTTCAGAACGGATGTAGCCGGGTGTATTATCATGACGGAAGTGTTTTTGCTGATCCCTGCTGGATCTAGCAAAATGCTGATGTGCAAGTAGCCATAGACTGGCCAGGGAAGATGATGGGTCCTCATCTGCCGCACATTGAAAAGACCTGGAAGTTCATAGGTCAACACAGTGTTTAGTGGGTGCCCACGGTTAGTGTAGCCCAGATACCATTCTCTTACATAGGAGCTAAGAACTTCCAGTTTTATCAATGTGCAGTAGATGGACAGACAGAACTCCTGAACAAAATGTTATTAGTAGAACTACAAGTAACAGCACACTGCTAATCAATTGCACAAAGATATAAGCAAACACTGAATATAAAATAAACTGCTTGGTGGCCATACTTACTGTTAGAAAAAATAGAAGCTCTTTGCGCATATTATTGATCAAAAATATGTCGGGCCCATCTACCGATCGACAAGGTGGCTTCCATCAGATGGGGCCTACTCTAACACATGCCTCTCCCCTCCAGCTGATTTTGAGACATAGACTCCCATTGATATACAGTAGATGAACTACCCTACAGATTGATCACTAGTATGTCATATGGAAATACCCCTTGAATTAGAAAAACAAGAAACAATGTTATCACTCACGTGACTTGTCTGTAATCGCTGTCTGTATTCCAAAGAGGCAGAGAGGGCTTGATCAATGTTCTGCAAATAAAAGGAAAAGCGTGAATAGTTTGAAAAAGAGACGCATGATGTCATTATTATGCAGTCTTTACCTTGTCACTTGGTAGCCCCAGCTCTATGAAATGATAGCAAAGGGTGCTGACACAAATTCATAGTGAACTTAACATAGAGGAGAAGTAAGACCTGTGTTTAGTAATTTAATAGTGATAGTTGTAGCAGATTTCATGCTGACTTTTAACAGATCTCACTTTTCTATTGAAAAAGGTGAAATCCACACAAAAAATTGAACACAATTGACGCTGCAGATTTCAAAATCCGTACGGCAAGTAAATTTCTGCACAGAAGAAAATCTGCAAAGTGTTCATGAGATTTGTGTGATCTGACACGCTTTGCTGGTCCTGTAGTGCGCTGCGTTTTCTCCCCACACAATTTAGTATGGAAAAAAATTCACATATTCGACAACATGTCCATGCAGCCTAATAGACAAATAATACTGCCAAGACCATGGACACTTATTATTACCACCTCATAGTGACTGAATACTACACCAGACTTATACTGGGGCTCTCTTTCCCCCAATCTGAGGAAGTGTCCGTTCCGTTCCATTAATTCTCTATGGGACTGCCAGAGATAGCCTAGTGCAGCGTTTGGCTGCAGTCCCATAGAGAATGACTGGAGTGGCAGAGCACACGCCATCAGATCGAGCAAACAGGACCCATGTTCTTGTGATCAGTGGGATTCACAGCAGTCAGAACCCCACTGATCAGTTACTTATGCCCTATCCTGTGAATAACTTCCAAATTTGGCACAATCCCTTGAACTCATTCCCAATCTACAGTTAGGCTCCACCCCCATGGTAACCATACCATACCACACCATATATTGATGAAATATTATAATAGCCACACTAATAACTCACACCCCCATATCAGAGGCTCAGAGCCCACCCATATCACCAAATCAGTTGCTCAGAACCCCCTCTTTTTAGTTGCTCAGACCCCCCCCAATATGCCCATTCAGGCCCCCCATATTTCAGTTACTCAGACAGGCCCCCCCATATGTTGGTTGCTTAAACTCCCCCCAATATCAAATGCTCATTTAGGCCCCCTATATGTCAGTTGCTCTGGAACCCCCTCATATCAGTTGCTCATTCAGGACCCCCCATATGTCATTTGCTCAGATAGGCCCCCATATCTGTTGCTCAGGAGGACCCCCCCTCCCATATCAGTTGCTTATTTAGGCACCCCATATGTCAGTTGCCAAGGTCCTCCCCCCCATATCAGTTGCTCAGGAGGACCCCCCTCCCATATCGGTTGCTTATTCAAGCCCCCCATATCTTATTCAAGGCCCCCATATCTGTTGCTCAGGACCCTCCCCATATCAGATGCCCATTCACGCCCCCATATCAGTTGCTCAGAACCCCCCCCATATCAGTTGCTCATTCAGGCCCCCCATATGTCATTTGCTCAGCCCCCCAATATCAGTTATTTAATTATTCAGCCCCCATATGTCAGTTGCTCAGCTTCCCCAATATCAGTTATTTAATTATTCAGCCCCCCATATGTCAATTGCTCAGCCCCCCCAATATCAGTTATTTATTTATTCAGCCCCCCATATGTCAGTTGCTAAGCACCCCCAATATCAGTTATTTAATTATTCAGCCGCCATATGTCAGTTGCTCAGCCCCCCATATCAGTTATTTATTTATTCAGCCCTCCATATGTCAATTGCTCAGCCCCCCCAATCTGTTATTTATTTATTCAGCCCCCCATATGTCAGTTGCTCAGCCCCCCCAGGCCCCCAATATCAGTTAATTACTTAGCCCCCCCCCCCCCGATATCAGTTATTTAATTATTTAGCCCCCATATGTCAGTTTCTCAGCCCCCCTCAACATCAGTTATTTAATTATTCAGCCCCCCCCATATGTCAGTTGCTCAGCCCCCCCAATATCAGTTATTTAATTATTCAGCCCCCCCCAATATCAGTTATTTATTTATTCAGCCCCCACCATGTCAGTTGCTCAGCCCCCCCATATGTCAGCTGCTCAGCCCTCCAATATCAATTATTTATTCAGCCCCCCATATGTCAGTTGCTCAAGCCCCCCCCAGGCTCCCAATATCAGTTAATTATTCAGCCCCCCAATATCAGTTATTTATTTATTCAGCCCCCCCCCCCATATGTCAGTTGCTCAGCGCCCCCCCCCCCCCCCCCCCCCCCTCATATGCTCATTCAGGCCTCCCCTTGCTCAGTCAGGAGCCCATGATGTGACAGACCCCAGGAGGGCCCCATGATATCAGACCTCAGATCAGACTAAAATACATAATTGAAACTCGCCTCTCCTGCTCCGCTGCTCTCTCCCTGTCCTGATGTGAGTGACTGCCTGCACTGTCTCCGACTCCAACAGCCCGCCCGCGCTGCACACGTGACCTGACTGCGTACAGCGTCAGGTCATAGTGCGCACTGTACACAGTCAGGCTGGAGGAGACTAGGGCCGGAGGGGTAAGTAAGCAAGCGCCGATCTCCTGCATACTAGTGAGCGCTTCTGGATGCGCTTACTAGTATGATACTAGTGAGCGCTTCCAGAAGCACTCACTAGTATGAATGGGCCCCCCCACACGCCGGGCCCCTGTGCAGCTGAACCGGCTGCACCGGCGATATGTCCGCCCCTGCTCTGGGCACATTTCAGCCCAGAGGATTGAATAGGGAATATGAGATTATGCATATGTAAATTATGTTGCCGTTATATCAGATTGTTAATGACAATTATTTTTTTTTTTACAGACAGCAAATCAGAAATGACACTCTGCAAGCTGAGCGGTATCAGCATTGTTTCACTGTTTCATTGTTTTAATTTGTTCATAGTAAGGTTATACTGTGTGAAATTATTGGATGACACTGATTTGTGTACTGCCCACTTTTTTGTGGGCGTCTGACGTCACCACAGGTGATCGATTTTACTTCTATTTGAGATGTTGAACTATTGTATTAATCTGAGCTGACGAAGGCTGGACGGGCTGAAACGCGTCCATTGTTACATTGTTACAAGGATTAAATAAAGGATACATGAAATGAAGACTTAGCGCCCGCTGGGATTTCTTTGCCACAGCTAGATGAAAAGAAGTGACCCCATTTTGGAAAGTGCACCCCTGTATGGACATTTTAAGGGGTAGAAAGTGTTTCACAGAAATGAATATGTAGTGGTTGATGAAAAGTGGGTATGTAAGCTATGTGGACTAAATTAGACATAAGGTGGTAAAACTACAGGGTACATAAAGGTTAAAGGAGCATGTTTATTAAGACCGGCGTTTTAGACACCAGTCTTAATAAGCGACAATAACCCCAAAAATTTAGGAAAAAGGGAGATAAAACTAAACTTTTAATGATACTAAGGTAAAAACTAGAGATGAGCGAATCGAATCCCACAAAGTGAAATTCGATCCGAATTTCAGGATAAATTAGATTCGCCTAGAAGCCGAATTTCCTTGTGCTTCGAGTCAGCGAATACATTTATCCTTAAATAGTATAAAAAAAATAAAAATTCAAACTTACCTCCTCCATTTGCTCGCGACAGGCCGGCTGCCACCATCTTGCTTAAAGATCTCAGCCGAAATCCCATGTGGCGCGAGATTACGTAATCTCTCACCGCACGGGATTTCGGCCGAGAGCTTCAAACAAGACGGTGGCGGCCGGCCTGTCGCGAGCAAATGGAGGCGGTAAGTTTGATGTAATAGTTTTTTTATTGTTAATTTTATACTGTTTTTAAACTCATGTATGAAGGCGGCATCTGAGGGGTACAATGACGGGAAAGGCACTATCGCAGCTCCCTGTCATTGCACCCGCTACTTACAAATAAATGCACAATTTTTTTGGTAATATTCGGCGAAGCAGCCGAATAGAATTTTTAAGAAATTCGCTCATCTCTAGTAACAACATAACACTACTCCAAAAAGACATACAAAATGCCAATCAAGTGAATAATGTGCTAAACGGTCACCTAAATTGTAGCACAATAATGATGCATCATAGGGCCCATTAAATGCAGTAGAGGGAGAGAAAATTGGAATAATCTCACCAATCTGGATGCTTGATGGCCTTCAACAAGATGTAGATCAAAAAGGATCTAAAACAGCTCTAAAAAGGATCTAAAACAGCTGAAAATGAAAAAAAAAAAAACACTGCAGCAATTCCAGATCTTGTTCTTCTTTTCTTTTCATAGGAAAGCAGTAGATTGCTATGGTGGTGCACCACAAGTCCCAGCAAGCCAATTTACAGCACAGACGGGCACAGATCTTCTCTGCATGCAGTCACCAGCTAGAATGGTGGCATATAGAGGGATTCTTCCTGGTCCCCCTGGGCTGGGGGACTTATGTAGTCAGGCTGTTAAGGGGTAAGTATTTCTATATAGCAGAAGTCTCATTTATTTATTTTTTTTAACTGGCCATGCAGCTCTATAGTGTAGTGGTTAAGGTTCTTGGCTGTAATATAGATGGTTGTGAGTTCAAATCCCGCCAGAAACTTTTCCGAAATAGAGGCTAAATTTGATTTAAATACACTGGGTGCCCCAAATCACTGACTCCATATATGGACATGGCTATGTATGGAGTCAGAGCAGGGACTCCTAAGCCGAACTAGAGTCCCGACACCCTCCCCTATTCAGAGCAGGGGGTGCCTGGTTTAATGCTCGGGTTCTCCCATTGACTTCCATTGTGCTCGGGTGCTCTGTAGAGTGTTCTACAGTGTGCCGTATAAGACGCACTTTTTCTCCCCCAAAAGTGGGGGGAAAATAGCAGTGCGTCTTATACGGCGAATGCTGCTGATTTTGCTGAGTTTTCAATGATACACCCGCCGCGATGCCGTGCGGCGGGTGTATCAGCTGTGAGGGAGGCGGGACTGGGGGCCGGCATCTGCTTTTATAATGACAGCGGGGCCCGTGCAGTGACTGTATTCTACTACACGGGCCCCGCTCACTGTATAATCCTATGTCTAATAGTTGATTGTATGTAATCACATAAGGAGCGCTGTGTATTACCGGTACTTACAACTACAAGCGCTCGCAGCTCGGTAGGTAGCAGAGAGGAGGGAGGAGGCAGGCCGGGAGGACGGACGCTGGCAGTGTGAGTCATACGTCATGCGCCGCCCACTTTATGAATGAAGCAGGCGGCGCATGACGTATGACTCACACTGCCAGCGTCCGTCCTCCCGGCCTGCCTCCTCCCTCCTCCCTCCTCTTCTACCTACCGAGCAGGCGAGCGCTTGTAGTTGTAAGTACCGGTAATACACAGCGCTCCTTATGTGATTACATACAATTAACTATTAGACATAGGATTATACAGTGAGCGGGGCCCGTGTAGTAGAATACAGTCACTGCACGGGCCCCGCTGTCATTATAAAAGCAGATGCCGGCCCCCAGCGTGTATTGAGGGTCATTCACTACAGGGACACTTATGGAGGGGATCTGTGGATGACACATAGCATAAGATGCTATATATGTGTCATCCACAGATCCCCCCCATAACTGTCATACACAGATCCTCATAACAGTGCCATCCAGAGACCCCAACAAGAGCCACCCACAGATCCCCCATAAGTGTCACCCACAGATCCCCCATAAGTGTCACCCACAGATCCCCCATAAGTGTCACCCACAGATCCCCCATATGTGTCACCCACAGATCCCCCATATGTGTCACCCACAGATCCCCCATATGTGTCACCCACAGATCCCCCATAAGTGTCACCCACAGATCCCCCATAACAGTGCGTCACCCACAGATCCCCCATAACAGTGCGCCATCCACAGACCACAATTAGTTCAAAACCCACCAAAAGCACACCTATTGGTTCAAAATATTTTTTTTCTTATTTTCCTCCTCAAAAAGCAGCCAATCAACAAGCGTCATACTACTTGCCCCAAAAGGCCATCACAGCATTGCCTACTATTGGCATGGCTGTGATTGGCCAAATGCAGCATGTGACCCAGCTCTATTTAAGCTAGAGTCACGTAGCACCGCCCGTCACTTTGCTCGGATTAGTGTAGGGAGGGAGAGGCTGCAGCTGCTGTGAGGGAGAGATCAGGGAGAAATCTTATCAAGAACTGGTTTATGTACTCAGCGATCTACAGAAAAAGTGTTTTGTGGGTGCAGTGCACCATTTTTTTAAGCCTGCCCTGAGCCAACTACTGCTGAAAACGAACTTTTTTTCTTCAGTTAGTCAATATCAATACATAATCGGCAGCCATTTTATGCAACGATAGTGCACCAGCATAGGCTATCTGTAAGTCCAGAAATACAGCTTTGGCATACTGGGGTGAAAAAACCCTCTAATATACTGCACATCTGGGATTAGACAAGCATTAGTGACTGTCACATTTAGGACAGAAATACAGCTTTTTGGTTAGGGTGAAAAAACCCCTAATCTACTGCACATCTGGGATTACACGTGCATAAGTGACTGTAACATTTAGGACAGAAATACAGCTTTTTGGTTAGGGTGAAAAAACCCTCTAATATACTGCACATCTGGGATTACATATGCATAAGTGACTGTCACATTTAGGACAGAAATACGGCTTTGGAATACTGGGGTGAAAAAAGCCTCTGATATACTGCACATTTGGAATTAGACAAGCATAAGTGACTGTCACATTTAGGACAGAAATACAGCTTTTTGGTTAGGGTGAAAAAACCCTCTAATATACTGCACATCTGGTATTACACATGCATAAAGTGACTTTCACATTTAGGACAGAAATACAGCTTTTTGGTTAGGGTGAAAAAACCCTCTAATATACTGCACATCTGGAATTACATATGCATAAGTGACTGTCACATTTAGGACAGAAATACAGCTTTGGAATACTGGGGTGAAAAAAGCCTCTGATATACTGCACATCTGGAATTAGACAAGCATAAGTGACTGTCACATTTAGGACAGAAATACAGCTTTTTGGTTAGGGTGAAAAAACCCTCTAATATACTGCACATCTGGTATTACACATGCATAAGTGACTTTCACAATTAGGACAGAAATACAGCTTTTTGGTTAGGGTGAAAAAACCCTCTAATATACTGCACATCTGGTATTACACATGCATAAGTGACTTTCACATTTAGGACAGAAATACAGCTTTTTGGTTAGGGTGAAAAAACCCTCTAATATACTGCACATCTGGTATTACACATGCATAAGTGACTTTCACATTTAGGACAGAAATACAGCTTTTTGGTTAGGGTGAAAAAACCCTCTAATATACTGCACATCTGGGATTAGACAAGCATAAGTGACTGTCACATTTTTGCCATAAATACGGCTTTGGAATACTGGGGTGAAAAAAGCCTCTGATATACTGCACATCTGGAATTAGACAAGCATAAGTGACTGTCACATTTAGGACAGAAATACAGCTTTTTGGTTAGGGTGAAAAAACCCTCTAATATACTGCACATCTGGTATTACACATGCATAAGTGACTTTCACATTTAGGACAGAAATGCAGCTTTTTGGTTAGGGTGAAAAAACCCTCTAATATACTGCACATCTGGTATTAGACAAGCATAAGTGACTGTCACATTTAGGCCATAAATACGGCTTTTTGGTTACTGGGGTGAAAAAAGCCTCTAATATATTGCACATCTGGGATTACACGTGCATAAGTGACTGTCACGCTTAGGCCATAAATATGGCTTTGGCATACTGGGGTAAAAAAGCATCTCATATACTGCACATCTGGTATTAGACAAGCATAAGTGACTGTCACATTTTGGCCATAAATACAGCTTTTTGGTTACTGGGGTGAAAAAAGCCTCTCATATACTGCACATCTGGGATTACACGTGCATAAGTGACTGTCACATTTAGGCCATAAATACGGATTTGGCATACTGGGGTAAAAAAGCCTCTCATATACTGCACATCAGGGGTTACTCGTGCATAAGTCACTGTCACATTTATGACAGAAATACAGCTTTTTGGTTAGGGTGAAAAAACCCTCTAATATACTGCACATTTGGGATTACACTTGCATAAGTGACTTACACATTTTGGCCATAAATACGGCTTTTTGGTTACTGGGGTGAAAAAAGCCTCTGATATACTGCACATCTGGGATAGGACGTGCATAAGTGAGTGTCACATTTAGGCCACAAATACCGCTGTCATATAGAGTTTTAAAAATAAAATAGAGTGCAATACCCTACATCAGGGTTTATATTTGCGGTTAATTATTTTTAACATACTTAACCATTTTTTACTTTGCTTTGTGAACGCTAACTATGAGGCAAACATCAAATAAGGGACGCGGTCATGGTCGTGGTGGTGGTGTTGGTGGAGCCTCTGGTGCAGGGAGAGGACGTGCCCGTTCTGCCACAGCTACACGTCCTACTGAACCTATTAACTCAGGTCCCAGTAGCTGCCAGAATCTACAGCGATATTTGATCGGGCCTAATGCCATTCTAAGGATGGTAAAGCCTGAGCAAGTACAGGCGCTAGTCAATTGGGTGGCCGACAGTGAATCCAGCACGTTCACATTATCTCCCACCTAGTCTTCTGCAGAAAAAGCACAGGTGGCGCCTGAAACCCATGCCCATCAGTCTGTCACATCACCCCCGTGCATATCGGGGAACCTGTCTGAGCCTCAAGTCATGCAGCAGTCTCTTATGCTGTTCGAAGACTCTGCTGGCAGGGTTTCCCAAGGGCATCCACCTAGCCCTTCCCCAGGGGTGGAAGACATAGAATACACTGACGCACAACACTTCTGTTTCCTGATGAGGACATGGGAATACCACCTTAGCACGTCTCTGATGATGACGGAACACAGGTGCCAACTGCTGCGTCTTTCTGCAGTGTGCAGACCGAAAAGGAGGTCAGGGAGGAAGACTGGGTGGAAAACGATGCAGGGGACGATGAGGTCCAAGACCCCACATGGAATGAAGGTCGTGCCACTGACTTTCAGAGTTCGGAGGAAGAGGCAGTGGTGAGACCGAGCCAACAGCGTAGCAAAAGAAGAAGCAGGGTGCAAAAGCAGAGCAGCCGTCGCCAAAACAGTTCGCCTGCTACTGGCCACCGTCACCAGGGACCGAGCACACCAAAGGCAGCTTCAAGGAGTTCCCTGGCATGGAACTTCTTCACACAATGTGCTGACGACAAGACCCGAGTGGTTTGCACGCTGTGCCATCAGAGCCTGAAGCGAGGCATTAACGTTCTGAACCTTAGCACAACCTGCATGACCAGGCATCTACATGCGAGACACGGGCTGGAGTGGAGTAAGCACCTTCAAAACCAAGAAAGGGCTCAGGACCCTCCTGCTCCCTCTTCTGCTGCTGCCTGGGCCTCGGCCTCTTCCTCCGCCTCTGGAGGAACGTTGGCACCTGCCGCCCAGCAAACAGAGGATGTGCCACCAACAACACCACCTCCGTCACCAAGCATCTCCACCATGTCACACGGAAGCGTTCAGCTCTCCATCTCACAAACCTTTGAGAGGAAGCAAAAATTCCCACCTAGCCACCCTCGATCCCTGGCCCTGAATGCCAGCATTTCTAAACTGCTGGCCTTTGAAATGCTGTCATTCAGGCTGGTGGAGATGGACAGCTTCAAACAGCTCATGTCGCTTGCTGTCCCACAGTACATTGTTCCTAGCTGCCACTACTTCTCCAGGAGAGCCGTGCCCTCCCTGCACAACCAAGTATCGGATAAAATCAAGTGTGCACTGCGCAACACCATCTGTGGCAAGGTCCACCTAACCACAGATACGTGGACCAGTAAGCACGGCCAGGGACGCTATATCTCCCTAACTGCACACTGGGTAAATGTAGTGGCGGCTGGGCCCCAGGCGGAGAGCTGTTTGCCGCACGTCCTTTCGCCGCCAAATGAAGTAAATGAACCCCTGCTGTGCCTGGGTGACTGGGGCCTAAATCTCTCAAAATCCTCTGTTCTATTGCTGGGTGACATGAACCCCCTTTTGCCGTGAATGAACAATTGCTCTGCATTGCTGACAGGGGCCTAAATCTCTCAAAATCCTCTGTTGTATTGCTGGGTGACATGAACCCCCTTTTGCCGTGAATGAACCCCTGCTGTGCCTGGGTGACAGGGGCCTAAATCTCTCAAAATCCTCTGTTCTATTGCTGGGTGACATGAATCCCCTTTTGCCGTGAATGATCCCCTGCTGTGCCTGGGTGACAGGGGCCTAAATCTCTCAAAATCCTCTGTTCTATTGCTGGGTGACATGAACCCCCTTTTGCCGTGAATGAACCCCTGCTCTGCATTGCTCACAGGGGCCTAAATCTCTCAAAATCCTCTGTTCTATTGCTGGGTGACATGAACCACCTTTTGCCCTAAATGAACCCCTGCTGTGCATGGTTGACTGGGGCCTAAATCTCTCAAAATCCTCTGTTCTATTGCTGGGTGACATGAACCCCCTTTTGCCGTGAATGAACCCTTGCTCTGCATTGCTGACAGGGGCCTAAATCTCTCAAAATCCTCTGTTCTATTGCTGGGTGACATGATCCCCCTTTTGCCGTGAATGAACCCCTGCTGTGCCTGGGTGACAGGGGCCTAAATCTCTCAAAATCCTCTGTTCTATTGCTGGGTGACATGAACCCCCTTTTGCCGTGAATGAACCCCTGCTCTGCATTGCTGACAGGGGACTAAATCTCTCAAAATCCTCTGTTCTATTGCTGGTTGACATGAACCCCCTTTTGCCGTGAATAAACCCCTGCTCTGCATTGCTGACAGGGGCCCAAATCTCTCAAAATCCTCTGTTCTATTGCTGGGTGACATGATCCCCCTTTTGCCGAGAATGAACCTCTGCTGTGCCTGGGTGACAGGGGCCTAAATCTCTCAAAATCCTCTGTTCTATTGCTGGGTGACATGAACCCCCTTTTGCTGTGAATGAACCCCTGCTCTGCATTGCTAACAGGGAACAAAATTTAGTGAAAACATCTGTTACTGATCGGAAGATGCACGACTACAAGTGCACGCTGCTGATGGCATTCCCACCTGACAGCGGGGGTACAGTGGAAGCACAAGGCGAAGGCAGAGGAGGAGGAAGAGGTCGCCAACACAGCTGGGGCACCACCAGCACCTGCGAAGGCAGGGTTAGCATGGCCAAAATGTGGAAAAGCTTTGTCAGCCTTGGAGGTGCTGACCTGCCCTGCAGCCAGTGTATAATGTGAACGTGTGTTTAGCACGGCAGAGAGCATTATCACAGGCCGCAGCCAATGTGGACAAGCTTACGTTTATTAAAATGAACCAGGCATGGATCCCACAGGACTTGTCCGTACCTTGTGCAGAATAGACATTTATACCAGCCTCAACCATCCATTCTTGTAATCAAGGGCACTTATTCTTTGTTTTATTTTGTTATATATCCCAATATTTTGGGGGATACCTCAATTTAAAAATAAAAAATAACACAAATCAGTGTTGGCTACCTATTCCTCCTTCACCGCCGCTTCCACCTACACCGCCACGTCAACCTACACTGCCACGTCCACCCATCCACCGCCTCCACAACCTCCTACCCCTAGATCCAGATTGTTATTTTTAATTTTTCTGTATTTTATGTTATTTTAAGTCATTTCCCTATCCACATTTGTTTGCAGAACAGTTGTCATGCTCTTAAGCACATTTTGATGCCTTTTGCAGCCCTCTAGCCCTTTCCAAAACTATTTTAGAGCCATTTTAGTGCCCAAAAGTTTGGGTCCCCATTGACTTTAATGGGGTTCGGGTTCGGGGTCAAGTTCGGGTCAAGTTCGGGTCCCGAACCCGAACTTTTTTTTCAAGTTCGGCCGAACCTGCCGAAGTCGAACATCCAGGTATCCGCTCAACTCTAGTTATTACCTGAAGTCTCGCGAGACTTCGCAAAGCAATAACTTTGACTCATCTGAGCCACTACATTCTAATACTGTACGGAGCTCCTGCTCCGTACAGTATTGGAACAAAGTTTTATGCGAATCGACTTCAGATGTTTCATCCGAAGTCGATTTGCTCATCCGTAATTATGAGGTTCGGCAGCAGCTAAGGTGTTTATTATGATGTTATGCAGCAGCTGAGGTGTATTATGATGTTCTGCAGCAGATGTGGTGTGTATTATGAGGTTCGGCAGCAGGTGATGTGTGTATTTTAAGGTCATGCAGCAGTTGAGGTGTGTATTATGAGATTCGGCAGCAGGTGATGTGTGTATTATGAGGTTCTGCAGCAGCTGAGGTGTGTATTATGATGTTCTGCAACAGCTGAGGTCTGTATTAGGAGGTTCTGCAGCAGCTGAGCTGTCTATGATGTTTTGCAGTGGCTAAACTGTATATTGTGAGGTTGGAAATTTTAAAGGGGGGGGGGGGGTTTGTGCTTTCCTCATCTGCCTAGGGCACCAAAATTCCTTGTCCCGGCCCTGTCTGTAGCATTTGTTAAAGACAGTGGATCCCAGGTAAAGTCTGGGGCAGCTGCCACAGGTGATCATACCTCAGGACTGGTAACTGGTTTCAAGGCTGCCACAGTTATGAATTTAACAAATTTCAAAAAGAAAAAAGAAACAATTGTGATAAAAATGCATGTACTTTTTTTTATATACAAGACTTAGATACAACCAGCTGGCCGGCATGAGGTGGTAACGCAGATGTAAGAACCACGCTCCAACAGTGGGGCAAAATCAAAGCAAAAAGTCGCCCAGCACACGGATTAAAACCATTCCATCTTTATTAATAATTTGTGTTGAGCAAATCGAAATATCCAAAGTGGACTTCGATCCTAATTTCAGAAAAAATTTGATTTGCTGCGAAGCCAAATTTCATTGCAATTCGTGGTAACAAATCTATTTATCCTGAAATGACGGTAATAAAAAAACAAAACCACATACTCAACGCATGCATTTGTGCTCGAAGAGGCCATTGCGGCCATCTTGATTGCAGAAACCGTGTGAAATCTTGTGCAGGGTGATGTGTGCGGCACTGGACGCATGTGGCAATGTCATTAGTGATGATGTCACCGTGCCCGGCCAGCGTGATGACGTCATCACTTCACTATGTGAGATTTTGCGCTATGTCTTCAATCACGTTGTACGCGACGGCCTCTCCACCATCAAATGGATAGGTTGAGTTTTTTTTTTTTCAACCGGATTAACCGTTCCCCATCATTGTGCCCGCTACATACAAAGGAATTTTCTTCGTCATTTGTCAGAAATCAAATTTCTTTGTGAAATTTGGCGCAGCAGCCGAATCTTATTTTTCATCACTTCGTCCATCTGTATTAATGTTAAACATTCCAGTGCCGTAATATGGCATAAACCACTGGAATTTTTCACATTATTAATAAAGAAGCAATGGTTTGAATCCGAGTGCTGAATTACTTTTTTGGCAGTTTTTCTTTTTTCTATACATTTTGAATGATTTTTTAAAAAGCAACGTGTAAACCCAGACTAATGGTTTGGCCAAATGATGCCCCTATTTGATAATCAGTCATTTTGACGGTCCACATAGATGTTGGATTACAAGTAATTTACTGTTGTAACGTTCTCTAAAATCAGTATTTCCCCCACCTATGTCATTCACACAGCAACTTTACAACAAAGGATTTCCATACTCCAATACACAGCAGGGCCCTTCGTGTTTAAAATTACAAGAATTCCCCACTGTCCGAGCTTTTAGCTTTAAAGAACACATTAAAGACTAAAAGAAACCTGGTCAGCACATGCATATTTCATTGCAGACTTCATGTCTAATATATAATCAAATCATCTAGTTTGCCATATAGTGCACAATGCGTGTACAGGATTCATTGTGTTGAATATAAAAATCAAAAAAATGTAGAACCTTTATATATTATTCATACTGGACCTATACAGGCATTAAAGTGTCAAAATGTGAGTCTCACATGGCTAATCATATATGATGCATTTTGTCCCCATTAAATATACCTAATGGGGGCCCTGCATGGCTGCACATCTACTGTATGTAACATAGTACATAACATAGTACATAAGGCCGAAAAAATACATTTGTCCATCCAGTTCGGCCTGTTATCCTGTAAGTTGATCCAGAGGAAGGCAAAAAAAAAAACTGTGAGGTAGAAGCCAATTTTCCCCACTTTAGGGGAATAAAAAATTTCTTCCCGACTCCAATCAGGTAATCAGAATATCTCCCTGGATCAACGACCCCTCTCTAGTAGCTATAGCCTGTAATATTATTACACTCCAGAAACACATCCAGGCCCCTCTTGAATTCCTTTATCGTACTCACCATCACCACCTCCTCAGGCAGAGAGTTCCATAGTCTCACTGCTCTTACCGTAAAGAATCCTCTTCTATGTTTGTGTACAAACCTTCTTTCCTCCAGACGCAGAGGATGTCCCCTCGTCACAGTCACAGTCCTGGGGATAAATAGATGATGGGAGAGATCTCAATACTGACCCCTGATATATTTATATATATTAATTAGATCTCCCCTCAGTCGTCTTTTTTCTAAAGTGAATAACCCTAATTTTGATATTCTTTCAGGGTACTGTAGTTGCCCCATTCCAGTTATTACTTTAGTCGCCCTCCTCTGGACCCTCTCCAGCTCTGCTATGTCTGCCTTGTTCATAGGAGCCCAGAACTGAACACAGTACTCCATGTGTGGTCTGACTAGCGATTTGTAAAGTGGTAGGACTATGTTCTTATCACGGGCATCTATGCCCCTTTTGATGCAACCCATTATCTTATTGGCCTTTGCAGCAGCTGCCTGACACTGGTTTTTGCAGCTTAGTTTGCTGTTTATTAAAATTCCTAGATCCTTTTCCATGTCAGTGTTACTGAGTGTTTTACCATTTAGTATGTACGGGTGACTTGCATTATTCCTTCCCATGTGCATAACCTTACATTTGTCAGTGTTAAACCTCATCTGCCACTTATCTGCCCAAGCCTCCAATCTATCCAGATCCCTCTGTAGTAGTATACTGTCCTCTTCAGTGTTAATTACTTTACACAGTTTAGTGTCATCTGCGAAAATTGATATTTTACTATGCAAGCCTTCTACGAGATCATTAATAAATATATTGAAGAGAATAGGGCCCAATACTGACCCCTGAGGTACCCCACTAGTGACAGTGACCAAATCTGAGTGTGTACCGTTAATAACCACCCTCTTTTTTCTATCATTGAGACAGTTACTTACCCACATACAGACGTTTTCTCTCAGTCCGAGCATTCTCATTTTATATACTAACCTTTTATGTGGTACAGTGTCAAATGCTTTGGAGAAGTGCAGATATACGACATCCATTGATTCGCCGCTGTCAAGTCTAGAACTTACCTCCTCATAGAAACTGATTAAATTAGTTTGGCATGATCAATCCCTCATGAAGCCATGCTGATATGGTGTTATTTGCTTATTTCCGTTGAGATGCTCTAAGATAGCATCTCTCAGAAAACCTTCAACCAGTTTACCCACAACAGATGTTAAACTTACCGGCCTATAGTTTCCAGGCTCTGTTTTTGGACCCTTTTTGAATATTGGCACCACATTTGCCATGCGCCAATCCTGTGGGACATTCCCTGTCAGTAAAGAGTCCGCAAATATCAGAAATAAGGGTCTGGCTATGACATTACTTAATTCCCTTAGGATACGGGGGTGTATGCCATCCGGTCCTGGCGATTTGTCTATTTTAATCTTTTTAAGTCGCTGATGTACTTCTTCCTGGGTCAGACAGGACACTTTTAATGGGGAATTTATTTTTACAGTCTGCATGTCATCTGACAGTTTATTTTCCTCAGTGAATACACTGGAGAAATAAAATATTTAACAGTTTTGCTTTCTCCTCGTCGCTCTCTGCGACTCCCCCCTCATTACTCTTTAAAGGGCCGACACCTTCAGATTTATACTTTTTAACATTTATATAATTGATGAACATTTTAGGGTTAGTTTTACTCTCTTTGGCAATTAATCTCTCGGTCTCTAGTTTGGCCGCTTTTATTTGTTTTTTACATGTTCTATTTTTTTCCTTATAGTTTTTCAGTGCTTCCGTGCTACCCTCCTGTTTTAGTGATTTATATGCTTTCTTTTTGTTATTTATTGCTTTCTTTACAGTTCTATTTATCCACATTGTTTTTTTTTTTGTTCCTTAACCTTTTATTCCCATATGGTATGTACCTCTCACAATGAGATTTTAGGATGTTTTTAAAGATATCCCATTTTGTGGCTGTATTTTTATTTTTGAGGACTTTGTCCCAGTTAGTTAGGCCTATGGCCTCTCTTAGTTGGCTAAATTTAGCTTTTTTGAAGTTTGGTATTTTTGTTCCTCCCTGTAGAAACGCTCTTTTGAATGATAATTGGAAGGTTATTACTTTATGGTCACTATTTCCCAGGTGTCCACCAACCTGCACATCTGTTGTTCTGTCAGGCCTATTGGTTAATACTAAGTCCAGTATGGCCGTCCCTCTAGTCGGGTCCTGAACTAGTTGGGAGAGGTAATTGTCTTTGGTTATTGCCAAGAACCTGTTTCCCTTATGAGATATACAAGATTCAGTTTCCCAGTCTATATCTGGGTAGTTGAAGTCCCCCATAATAACCACCTCATTATGATTTGCCGCCTTGTCTATTTCGTTTAGTAGTAGATTTTCTGTGGACTCTGGTATATTAGGTGGTTTATAGTAAACTCCTATTAGTAATTTATTGTTGTTTTTAGCTCCATGTATCTCTACCCACAGTGACTCCACATGTTCATGTCCCTCACTTATATCTTCACGGAGTGTGGGCTTTAGACAAGACTTTACATAAAGGCAGACCCCTCCCCCTCTCCGGTTTTGACGATCCTTTCTAAACAGACTGTAACCTTGTACATTAACTGCCCAGTCATAGCTATCATCCAGCCATGTCTCAGTTATTCCCACTATGTGATAGTCCTCCTCACACATCACTAATTCCAGCTCCCTAGTTTTATTAGTCAGGCTTCTGGCATTAGTATACATACATTTGAGAGGTTTATGTATATTTTTTACCCTACACCTTTCCTTCTGAAATGTTCTAGTCCCTCCTTCCATTCTTCCCCCAGTTCCATTACCTTGCCCCCGGTCTCTATCTGCACTATCTTCCCCTCCTATAGTGTAATTACCCTCCCCCCAGTCCCTAGTTTAAACACTCCTCCAAACTTCTAGCCATCTTTCTCCCCAGCACAGCTGCCCCTTCCCCATTGAGGTGCAGCCCGTCCCTACGATAGAGCCTGTAGCCGATAGAAAAGTCGGCCCAGTTCTCCAGGAACCCAAACTCCTCCTTCCTACACCAGTTCTTGAGCCACTTGTTAATCTCCCTAATCTCCCATTGCCTTTCTTGTGTGGCTCTTGGTACAGGCAGTATTTCGGAAATCACTACCTTTAAGGTCCTTGCCCTAAGCTTTTGACCTAAATCCCTGAAATCATTTTTAAGGACTCTCCACCTACCTCTAACTTTGTCATTGGTTCCGATATGGACCATGACCGCTGGATCTTCTCCAGCCCCTCCCAGTAATCTGTCAACCCGATCTGCGTTGTGTCGAACTGTAGCGCCAGAAAGACAGCACACTGTTCGGCGATCACGGTCTTTGTGACAGACTTCCCTATCTGTTCCCCTAATAATGGAGTCTCCCACTACCAGCACCTGTCTGGCCTGCCCTGCTCTCCTGGTTCCCTGCTTACTGGAGCTGACATTTCCCTGACTGGCAGAGGAATTGTCCGGCTGCAGCAGTGCTGTCCCTAGACTGACATCCCCCTCATCTGCCAAACGTGCAAACTTGTTGGGGTGTGTCAGATCAGGGCTAGCCTCCCTGGCTCTCTACCCCGCTTTCTAACTGTTACCCAGCTAACTACCTCACTTTCCTCAGCCTCCTCTCTGTCACCCTCCCCCTCATCTACCCCAAAGAGTGCTTGCTCGGTGAGAAGCAAACTCTTTTGCAAATTGTCAATGCCTCTCAGTGTTGCAACTTGCCCGTTTAGAGACTCGATTTGCGATTTCAAACGGGTAATTTGCTCACATTGTGACGACTTCAGACACGTCACCCTAACTAGGCAGAGCTGAAGATAAGATGTTTATGTGATACCAATTAGGTCTTGTCATCCGTGTGCTGTCCACATCCGTATGTCTGTTCCGCAAATTATAGAACGCATCCTATGGACCCATTGAGGTCAATTAGTCTGCAAAAAAATGCGGATGGCAAATAGGTAGCTCACAAAATACATATGGTCGTGTGCATGAGGACTTAAATACGTTACAGTTTTTTAAAGAAACCTAATGAAAACAGTGTGAAGAACAGAGCATATTTCAAGACTTACCAATCAGTACAAGGGTCCATTCACAAGACCGTATTTCTGGGTCCGCATCCATTCCGCTATTTTGTTGGACGGGTGCGGACCCATTCCTTTCAATGGGGCCGCAAAAGATGCGGACAGCACACCGTGTGCTATAGTTCCGTTCCGCAGCCTCACAAACAAGATGGAGCATGTCCTATTCTTCTCGGACAAGAATAGGCATTTCTATCATAGGGCTGGCTGTATGCGTTCCACAAAATGCAATTTGTGGACCGCAAAACGCTTACAGTCATGTGAATGGACCATAAGGGGGCATTCACATAACCGTATATATTTTGCCTTCCAAAAAATACTGATCTGCAAAATATGGATAACATCTGCGTGATGTCCGTGTTTCATCGGTAAGATCCGCATTTGCAGCCAGCTATAGGACATGTTCTATCTTTTGCGGAACAGCCATGAGGACGTGGACTGCAAAATACATGACCCTCACCCCCTTTGTCTACGATGAGAGTACCACTTTAAATAGTCACAGCCGTACTACCAGCTGCATGACATTTTATGTAGCTTGGAAAGGACAGCTTGGCAGAATCATGGCTGAGATGGTCTTTCCCATACCACAGCTTTTATACAAGTCATGTGCTTGAAAGAATATTCACTAACATATCCTAAGACAGCATGGCTTCTCTAGATGGTGGTCAAACTAAGGCTACTTTCACACTAGCGTTTTAGTTTTCCAGTATTGAGATCCATCATATGGGCTCGAAACCGGAAAAAAAAAACCGCTTCAGTTTTGTCCCCATTCATTGTCAATGGGGACAAAATTGAACAGAACAGAACAGAATGCTCCAAAATGCATTCCGTTCCATTTAGTTGCGTTCCCATACCGAAGATCAAACTGCAACATGTTGTAGTTTGCTTTCCGTCCTGGGATGCGGAGCAAGACGGATCCGTCATGACCCTAATGCAAGTCAATGGGGACAGATCCGTTTTCTCTGCAAAAATAGAAAACGGATCCGTCCTCTATTGACTTTTAATGGAGTTCATGACCGATCCGTCTTGGCTATGTTAAAGATAATACAACCGGATCCGTTCATAATGGATGCAGGCGGTTGTATTATCAGTAACGGAAGTGTTTTTGCTGAACCCTGCCGGATCCAGCAAAAACGCTTGTGGGAAAGTAGCCTAAAATGAAACCCCAGCTCAGTGCACTAGTTTCATTTACTTCTGCTTAGACACTGCGTCAAGGTAAGGGTTAAGAGTCGCACACTCTTTCTTGCTAGCTGTTTGCTTTCAGCCGATGCAGAAATGTAGTTACCTTTTGACAATTCAAAAGGCTGGTTGGCAGGATCTGTTTCAGCAAGTAAAAACCAATTTTAATTGGCATCATCGAAAGAAACATCAACCATCTGCCTACTCTGGCACCGATCTGTGCATCATATGGCTCAATAATGGTGGCTAAATCCCCAGTCGATTGAAATGGATCACACTACCATGAATATATTCTGTGTAAAAACATTTACAGTAGCATAGGATACATGGTAAATGAAGCCATGTCTAAATTCTCCTCAGCGACTTCAAAACTAAACTAGGCATGTACAGTGCGTGATGTTAAGATTTAACTCCGTGTACAATAGGCCATTGGCTATTTCGGAACTAATATTTCAGGCACTTGTCCAAGTAATGAGAGCTCATAGAGGAACTGGAAGCTGCTGTCCATATCCTTTCACAAGACCTGTTCTTCATGTGCGTGTTGCTCCAAGGCCATATTGTTGATTTGATTTTTATGATAGCCCATAGCAGTGCTTCTCAAACTATGAGGTGCCCCCTAGTCGTTGGGGAGGCACAGCTGGGGAGGTAGTTTTGCCAGAAGTGATCAAATGCTGCATGAACTTTCCTCTGGCTGTGGCAATCTCTGGTTTAGCGATGGAATTGACTCATTTCGGGCTTATTTCATTGAGTTCAGAGAATGAAAGATCAAGTGAGACACATTTTTTATTTTGACATTGATTTTAACCATTGCTGAGGCTCGTGCTTTACTATGTTCTAGCTGGTGAGGCTTTGTAGAACAGATTGAGAAGCCTCGGTCTTCACCACTCTTTGAATTTGGAAGTAAAAGGATTGTCTGGCTGGTTTAAATTATATATATATATATATATATATATATATATATATATATATATATACAGTACAGACCACACATGTGGAATTATATACATAACAAACAAGTGTGAAAAAACTGAAAATATGTCATATTCTAGGTTCTTCAAAGTAGCCACCTTTTGCTTTGATTACTGCTTTGCCTACTCTTGGCATTCTCTTGATGAGCTTCAAGAGGTAGTCACCTGAAATGGTCTTCCAACAGTCTTGAAGGAGTTCCCAGAGATGCTTAGCACTTGTTGGCCCTTTTGCCTTCACTCTGCGGTCCAGCTCACCCCAAACCATCTCGATTGGGTTCAGGTCCGGTGACTGTGGAGGCCAGGTCATCTGGCGCAGCACCCCATCACTCTCCTTCATGGTCAAATAGCCCTTACTTTCAAAGTTTTCCCAATTTTTCGGCTGACTGACTGACCTTCATTTATTAAAGTAATGATGGCCACTCGTTTTTCTTTACTTAGCTGCTTTTTTCTTGCCATAATACAAATTCTAACAGTCTATTCAGTAGGACTATAAGCTGTGTATCCACCTGACTTCTCCTCAACGCAACTGATGGTCCCAACCTCATTTATAAGGCAAGAAATCCCACTTATTAAACCTGACAGGGCACACCTGTGAAGTGAAAACCATTTCAGGGGACTACCTTTTGAAGGACATCAAGAGAATGCCAAGAGTGTGCAAAGCAGTAATCAAAGCAAAAGGTGGCTACTTTGAAGAACCTAGAATATGACATATTTTCAGTTGTTTCACACTTGTTTGTTATGTATATAATTCCACATGTGTTAATTCATAGTTTTGATGCCTTCAGTGTGAATCTACAATTTTCATAGTCATGAAAATAAAGAAAACTCTTTGAATGAGAAGGTGTGTCCAAACTTTTGGTTTGTACTGTATATATACAGGTGAAACTCAAAAAATTAGAATATTGTGCAAAAGTCCATTTATTTCAGTCATGCAAATTAAAAGGAATTACATTAATGCAGCTTAAAATTAGAATTTTGTGAAAAGGTTCAATATTCTAGGCTCAAAGTTTCACACTCTAGTCAGCTAATTAATCCATACCCCCTAAGCAAAGGGTACCTCAAAATTGTGACTTTGGGGTTTCATAAACTGTAAGCCATAATCATCCAAATTATAACAGATAAAAGCTTGAAATATCTCACTTTGCATGTAATGAGTCTATCTCATATGTTAGTTTCACCTTTTAAGTTGCATTAATGAAATAAATGAACTTTGCACCATATTCTAATTTTTTGAGTTTCATCTGTATATGGGGAAGAATGGGTTACAAAAAAATTGTAACTCACTTCATGGATTCCACCGCTGTTCTGGTGCTTACCCGTTCCCTGCTGGTCTCCACTTCCTGGTCCCAGATTGTCAAACAGAAATGACAGGTGGTGCCTGCTCAGCTAGACACTGGCTGTAAAAGTGACTCGCCTCCGCCAGTGGTTGGTTGAGCAAGTAACTCCAGGCATTTCCTGCAAGTTGAAACATGAACAGGAAGTGGAGACCAGCAGGCACATGGTTAGCATCAGAATGAAAGCAGTGGAAGACTGGTGAGGTGAGTAATGCTTTTTTAACCAAGTTTGTCCCTTTGGTGTTACTTGCCTCAGCCATTAATAGGTTGAGAAGGAATGTCCTGGCATTTCCTGCCTGTCAAGCCGGCACTAGGAGTTGGAGGCCAGCAGGTGTGGCTTACAGGTAAGCTTCAGAATGGCAGCAGTGGGAGATTGGTACGGTGCATAATTCCCATTCTGCTCCATATATGAAAAATGTAATCTGTCAGACACCCTTTAAGAAGTATAAGTCCAAGGAATTCTAAGATAAGTGAATTTTTTCAACAAAAATTACATTAACATTTGCACCAAAAAAACTGAGGTGTATGTCGTTTTTCCAAATTTCTTATCTATTTTAGACACTTTTTGCACCTCACTAGACAGCTTTGAAAGATGTCAAGGACTTACAAAACAAGGCATTGTTTAAATGGTTTGTCCAACCCCAAAAGCAAATTTTGACAAAAAAAAAAGCTCTCACCTAGTCAGCCCTACTCTGATCCAGCACAGAGGGTCCCATTCCCACTTCTAGCCTCCTATGGAAAGGATCTGGGACATCCCATTCAAGGTCACATGCAGTTCTGCAGTCATCCACTGGCCTCAGTGCTGACGTGTTTTCAAGGAGCCTGTGATCACAGAGAGCTCAGCAGGCACTTTGAAATATGTCGCCACTGAGGCCTGTAAATGGCTGCAGTGCTGTATGGGATGCAGCACTGGAATGAAGAGGAGGTGACTAGATGAGTCTTTTCTTTATTTTAAACAGTTTCCTAGCCTTAATTATATTTGCTAATGTTCACCAAAGTGTGACGGAACTTCCCCCGCATGCGCTAGATACCGACTGGAGCTGCGCAATCACAGAGGGTTGAAGCAGAGGACGCCAACGAGAGACATTGTTATCGGAGAGGAAAATCAATATTGAAAAAACAACATTTAAATAATATCGGAGAAACATCTATACGCTTTCTACATATATGTAGGTATGGATATTGATATGTTTTTTTTGATGACTTTCATAGCACACAAATTACCTCTGTTTCATCTATCCAGCGCGGGAAGCTCTTTTGTTTTTCAAACAGTGTTAACTATTTACTGAGCTACGGCAGAATACTCAGTTGTTCAGCAACCCAGCAGCGGCCTAGGTGGGGAAATGTAGATGTTATTAGCAACTAATTGTGGTAGCGCGAATGAACTTTGGTGAACATTAACATTATCATTATTTAAAATTCTGCCCATTCATTGCGCAGCACACCACAGAGTAATTTAGTGGAAATTGAATAATCGACGGAAGTATTTATAACTAGCCACGAATATATATATATATATATATACTTATTGGTGATAATTATTCAAAGCACATATGGAAATCTAGTAATTTACTATGAGTGATTTGTGGGTAGATCGGAAGGATCGGATTAGGTTTGTGCAAACCTTCTTTAATCTCTCTACAGATGCTCTGGAAATAACAGTACCTTCAAATAGACAAATACAAGATGCTCTCAGTAGAATTAAAAAATGTTAACGTCTTTTAATAGCGGAAATGAGAGATCTTTCGGAAATAGCTTCCCTAGAAAAGTATTTAGATTGCAATATTATCTCTAAAGGTTTAAAAGTATATAAAGCTCTAGCAGGGGATGTGGGAGACAGAGAAACCCTGGGGGAATGGGATGATTTATTTCATGAATTCTCCAAGAAAGCTGTATTATTTATAATAGAAAAAAGGAAAGATGCTTTATGTAAAATAAACTGTGAATTAACTAACTTATTTGAAACCTTGAAACCATATAAGGACCATCTGGACGTAATAAAAATCTCCAAATCAATAAAAATGAGGAACAAAGTGAAGGAAAATGAAATCATACAAAAAAAGAAACAAAAATTTGAGAGAGATTCAATACCGACTGGTAATAATAGGAATGAGAATTCAGAAAACACCTCATGTAGGTATATATCACACTATAATACATTAGATGAAACAAACTGTGAGGAGCAAGAAGCTCTATTAGAAGATATTACACTATATGATATCACTCAAGAAGAATCTGATATGGATAACCATATAATCAGTGGAATTAATCCTATGCCAATAACACCAATAATCTATAGGTTCTATACAAACTAGCAATAGGTATGAAATACTGGAATTAATTAATGAAGATAGTAATGACACGGAAAATATGAATAAACAACGAGAAAAACAGACTGATAAAAATAAAAATGATAAAACCGACAATCAAGAACCGAAAATAAGAAGTTGCAGTTCGGTATTACAAGGCACTAACCTTATCCCAAATAAAAATAGAAATAAGAAGATTTATGCAAATAAGGGAATAAACCGGTCAAACACTAAAGATACAGGTAAAAATAGAAATAATATAAAAAGAAAAACTGTCAATAAGGATTTTTTTCAAGCAAAGACCTCAAGAAAAGAACACAGAGGGGAAAGAGAGGAAGGGGACTAACTAAGATCAAGAAAAAAAAAAAGGATCTAAAGGGGCAGGGAATTTACAACTTAAGTAAATATACTCTGAAGAGAGGAGAAATGAATTTTTTACAAAAAGGCCTCAAGTTTTTGCCATCACAAAAATTCTGCCCCTTCGATGCCATTATAGGTATAAAGAAATGTATGCACAATTTGGCATTAAAAAAAATACTTTCATAAAAAATAATTATTACAAAATAAAAATCAAAACAAAAATAATATTAAAAAAATAGTTAGTGATAATGGCACTGGAGAAATAGACAAGGATAATGAAGGCTTTATTCATACATCATTAAAACCTAAATCGAATTTTAACCCTATTGGGGAATATTCTGATGCATTTAAAACTTTCCAGACATTAGTACTAAAAGATCTAAGGAAAATAAAACCTACAAAAAAATATACGTTTCATAAAATCTATCGAGAGAAGAAATCGAGGCTATCAAGTCCCTACAAATAAATAATGAGATAATTATAAGACCAGCAGACAAGGGAGGAGGTATTGTTGTTTTAGATTGTGAAGCATATCATAAAGAAGCTTTGAGATTACTAACGGGAAAAAAAACATATAAGAAACTTCAGATTAATCCAGTAATGCAATATAAGAAAGAACTTAGTAACCTTATAAAAAAAGGAAAACAATTAGGAACTCTATCAAACAAGCCTCCTTTATTAACAATCAAAACCCGAGGACTCCAATGTTTTATTACCTCCCAAAAGTGCATAAATGCAATATTAATCCACCAGGGAGACCTATTATTTCGGAAATTGGGGGCCTGACATCAAATCTATCTAAATATGTGGATATAATACTTCAGGATCATGTACAAAATTACAATCATATTTAAAGGACACAAAACACATCCTACAATTGTTAAGTGAGATAGAGTGGAAAGAACACTATATCCTAGGAACACTAGATGTCACGTAATTGTACACTATCATAGAGAGTCAGAAAGGACAAGATGCTGCGGAATTATTTTTTTAAAAAGATAATAAAATACCATCAGAACAGATTAACTTCATCGGGGACTGTATTACTTTTATTTTAACACATAATTATTTTAAATATGAAACTGAGTTTTACCTCCAGATGTGGGGGCCGGCAATGGGGACCAGGTTCTCGCCAAGTTTTGCAAATTTGTACATGGGCAGATGGGAAGATCTTGCCATATGCCCTGAAGGCAATTTGGATGCGAACCTGGTCCTCTGGCGGCGTTTTATTGATGATATTGTATTTATTTGGAAAGGTGGGGAAGAGACACTTAGTTGCTTTTTAGAAAATATAAATAAAAATTAATTTTATTTACATTTTACACCTAATTGGAGGTACCAACAGATTCACTTTTTAGATTTGACCGACAGATTGTAACAGTTTCATCCCACTAGCGAGTTTCCATCTACCCATCTGGCTAACATATATCCCGCGTAGCAAATATATTAGATTGCGCAGGAACTGTAGTGAGATGGAACAGTTTGAAAAGGAAGCTGGGGAACTATGTAAGAAATTTGAAGAAAAGGGCTATGACATTAATCAATTAGAGCCCATCAAGGAACAAATAAAAGAAATGAATCAGAGTATTCTTCTGCAAAATAAAAATGAAAAGGAAAAGACAGGGATAATAAAAGAAACAGGAAAAGAGAACAAAAAAGGAGGAGATGAGGATATGGTAATAAGAGTCCCAATTATACACAGTATAACAGAAGAGGGGGACTCTTAAAAAAAATTGTGAGCCGTCACTGGGACATCTTAAGACAGAACAAACGCATAGGAGGTAAATTACCCTTACATCCCACCTTCATTTTCAGATAGGCCCAAAATTTGGGCAATCTAATAGCCCCCTCTATTGCAGAACATTATAATAATGGAAAAAAGAAGCTTATAAATAGCAAAAAAGGCTTCTTCCCATGTAAAATTGTCGCACAATTAAATGTAAAACCCCCGTTATAGAAATTGATAATGGTACTGATACCTATAAAATAGAGGACCATATTATGTGCAATACAAAGGAGGTAATCTATTTTATACAATGTCCCTGTAATAAAAAATATGTTGGCAGAACTAAACGGATGTTGAAGACTCGATTAAAAGAACACATAAATAACATACATAAAAAATGTGAGAATATCCATTATCTCGCCACTATGCGAAATTTCATGGGGGCAAATTCACAGGTTCACAGTTTGGTGGCATAGAAAAAGTCAAAATGGACATGAGAGGGGGTGACTTTTTGAAACAGATGTCACGCCGTGAGAGCAGATGGATTTATAATCTGAATACCCTGGCACTAGTGGGATTGAACGAAGAATTATTCGCTTTCCAATAAAATGAAAATAAAATTAAACATTGTTATCGGAGTGGATACGAAAAGCAATATTGAAAAAACAACATTGAAATAACAACATCGGAGAAACATCTATAATCTTTCTACATATATGTAAGTATGGATATTAATATGTTTTTTTGCTGACTTTCGTAGCACACAAATTACTGCTGTTTCGTCTATCCAGTGCGGGAAGCTCTTTTGTTTTTCAAACAGTGTTAATTTTATTTCCTTTTGGGATCAGACAACCTATTTAAGATGTACTTTTTTATTTTTTTCAATCGAAGATCAAGATGCTCCACAACTATCACACGGCATACGCCACTACTGTGGATCTGGTCTAGTTTTAGTCTGTTTAAATTTAAGACAGTGATAATAATCTGCTCCAATGTATCAGTCTACCCTGAGTCGTTCCTGTACATAATGTACAAGAAACTGGACAAAAGACAACAGAAAGGTCATTATAATGAATAAAATCTTGCACATTCTTTCCATAAGGCCTCATGCACACGACTGTTGTTTGGGTCCGCATCCGAGCCGCCGTTTTGGCGGCTCAGATGTGAATCCATTCACTTCAATGGGGCCGCAAAAGTTGCTCTGTTCCGCTGCCCCGCTAAAAAAATATAACATGTCCTATTCTTGTCCACGCTTTGCGAACAAGAATAGGCATTTATATTGACGGCCGCCCGTTCCGCAAAAAACGGCATGGTCGTGTGCATGAGGCCTAAATCTTTTATTATCAGGTTCTATCCATATATTTATCTCATATCTATCTATCGTATGTATTGATGCTCTGATCAGGTAATGAGTATGGAGGAATTTAGAGAAGCTTATGTGTTTTTCACTTGTCGAGTAGGGTTGAGCGAACCCGAACTGTAAAGTTCGGGTTCGTACCAAACTTTAGGCTTTTTGGACCCCGGACCCGAACATTTTCGGAAAAGTTCGGTGTTCGCCGCTTTCTTGGCGCTTTTTGAAAGGCTGCACAGCAGCCAATCAACAAGCGTCATACTATTTGCCCCAAGAGGCCATCACAGCCATGCCTACTAATGGCATGGCTGTGATTGGCCAGAGCAGCATGTGACCTAGGCTCTATATAAGCTTGGGTCACGTAGTGTTGCATATCACTCTGCTGTTACAAGTGTAGGTAGAGAATGCAGCTGGACTGGTGATTTCAGGGAGAGCATAGGAGAGAATCTAACTCAGCGATCTACAGACAAATAGTTGTGTGGGTGCAGGGCACTATCGTTTTACCCTGCCCTGAGCTCATTGACCAAAAATACAAACTTTTAGAATTCTGTTAGTTAGGTGGGTGGCGGCGGCGGCCATTTTATGCATGCTCAGTGCACCAGCACTGCATCTGAGCTTTTGCGACATTGCAAATCGCCATTTTTTGGGGGCAAACTACAACATCTGGATTAGTCAGTGTGCAATTTAAGGTAGAAATACACCCATCATTTTCTGGGGTTTGAAAAACACATTTTCTTTTCTCCAAAAAACTGTATTTGCCAGATCTGCAAGTGTTAAATTCAAGTTTAATATATACAGCATTCATATTCTGTTAGCAAAAAAAGACTTTTTGGGCAATCTACAACATCTGTATTAGTCAGTGTGCAATTTAAGCTAGAAATAAACCCATCATTGTCTGGGGTTTGAAAAACACACTTATTTGACAAAAAAACACTATTTTCAGGCCTTACAGCATCAGCACGTGTGAAATTACAGGCTTATATACTACTGTCAAATTCAGTTGTTAAACAAACAGTCGTTTGGGCTCTAAAAATTTAGTTGGCAGCCTTTGATGCAGATGTCATTGTGAGATACACCCTTAATACATTTGGGTTACATTCAGAGATTTTAAATACCGCCATTTGGTGCATAAATATTGAATTCAGGCCAACAGAGGTTCAGGCCCTGTGAGATACCACCCCTAAATACATGGGTTTGAATTAGGCATTTGAAATACAGCCATTTGAAATACAGCCTTTTTGTGCAAAGATATATTGACTTCAGGCCTACACAGGTTCAGACGGTGTGAGATACCCTCTATACATACAGGGGTTTGAATTAGGCATTTGAAATACAGCCATTTGAAATACAGCCTTTTTGTGCAAAGATATACACTGCTCAAAAAAATAAAGGGAACACAAAAATAACACATCCTAGATCAGAATTAATTTAATATTCTTCTGAAATACTTTGTTCTTTACATAGCTGAATGTGCTGGCAACAAAATCACACAAAAAAAAAAAATATGGAAATCCAATTTTTCAACCCATGGAGGTCTGGATTTGGAGTCACACTCAAAATTAAAGTGGAAAAACACACTACAGGCTGATCCAACTTTGATGTAATGTACTTAAAACAAGTCAAAATGAGGCTCAGTAGTGTGTGTGGCCTCCACGTGCCTGTATGACCTCCCTACAATGTCTGTGCATGCTCCTGATGAGGTGGCGGACGGTCTCCTGAGGGATCTCCTCCCAGACCTGGACTCAAGCATCTGCCAACTCCTGGACAGTCTGTGGTGCAACGTGACGTTGGTGGATAGAGCGAGACATGATGTCCCAGATGTGCTCAATTGGATTCAGGTCTGGGGAACGGGCGGGCCAGTCCATAGCATCAATGCTTTCGTCTTGCAGGAACTGCTGACACACTCTAGCCACATGAGGTCTAGCATTGTCTTGCATTAGGAGGAACCCAGGGCCAACCACAACAGCATATGGTCTCACAAGGGGTCTGAGGATCTCATCTCGGTACCTAATGGCAGTCAGGCTACCTCTGGCAAGCACATGGAAGGCTGTGCGGCCCTCCAAAGAAATGCCACCCCACACCATTACTGACCCAATGCCAAACCGGTCATGCTAGAGGATGTTGCAGGCAGCAGAACGTTCTCCACGGCGTCTCCAGACTCTGTCACGTCTGTCACATGTGCTCAGTGTGAACCTGCTTTCATCTGTGAAGAGCATAGGGCGCCAGTGGCAAATTTGCCAATCTTGGTGTTCTCTGGCAAATGCCAAACGTCCTGCACGGTGTTGGGCTGTAAGCACAACCCCCACCTGTGGACGTCGGGCCCTCATATCACCCTCATGGAGTCTGTTTCTGACCGTTTGAGCAGACACATGCACATTTGTGGCCTGCTGGAGGTCATTTTGCAGGGCTCTGGCAGTGCTCCTCCTGTTCCTCCTTGCACAAAGGCGGAGGTAGCGGTCCTGCTGCTGGGTTGTTGGCCTCCTCCACGTCTCCTGATGTACTGGCCTGTCTCCTGGTAGCGCCTCCATGCTCTGGACACTACGCTGACAGACACAGCAAACCTTCTTGCCACAGCTCGCATTGATGTGCCATCCTGGATAAGCTGCACTACCTGAGCCACTTGTGTGGGTTGTAGACTCCGTCTCATGCTACCACTAGAGTGAAAAAGCACCGCCAGCATTCAAAAGAGACAAAACATCAGCCAAGAAGCATAGGAACTGAGAAGTAGTCTGTGATCACCACCTGCAGAACCACTCCTTTATTGGGGGTGTCTTGCTAATTGTCTATAATTTCCACCTGTTGTCTATCCCATGTGCACAACAGCATGTGAAATTGATTGTCACTCAGTGTTGCTTCCTAAGTGGACAGTTTTATTTCACAGAAGTGTGATTGACTTGGAGTTACATTGTGTTGCTTAAGTGTTCCCTTTATTTTTTTGAGCAGTGTATTTACTTCAGGCCTACACAGGTTCAGACCGTGTGAGATACCCCCCTACATACAGGGGTTTGAATTAGGCATTTGAAATACAGCCATTTGAAATACAGCCTTTTTGTGCAAAGAAATCATTAATTGAGGCCTAGTCTGGTTCAGGCCGTGTGAGATGCACCCTTTACACAATGTCGTTCTTTTTAACTATTAATTAAACACCCATTTAGGGCAAGATCCTAAATTCAAAAAATATGAGGAGAGCGTCAAATAAGGGACGTGACCCCGGTCATGGTGCTACTGGTGGAGCTCCTGTTGCAGGGAGAGGACGTGGTCGATCTGTGCCAGCTACACGCACAAGTGAAACCCCTTCCTCAGGTGCGAGTAGGCGACAAAACCTGCAGCGGTATTTGGTCGGGCCTAATGATGCTCTACGAATGGTGAGGCCTGAACAAGTACAGGCAATAGTAGATTGGGTTGCTGACCATGGATCCAGTTCCTTCACATTGTCTCCAACCCAGTCTCCTGCTGAAAGACCACAGTTAGCACCTGCAGCCGATGTCCATCAGTCTTTCAGCTCACCTGCTTGCAAATCAGCCAAGCAGTCTGAGCCCCAAGTCATGCAGCAGTCTCTTCTGCTTTTTGATGACTCTGTTAGCAGGGTTTCCCAGGGCCATCCACCTAGCCCTGCCCCAGAAGTGGAAGAGATTGAGTGCACCGATGCCCAACCACTTATTTTTCAAGATGAGGACCAACGCAGCACGTCTCGGATGATGATGAAACACAGGTGCCAACTGCTGGGGCTTTCAAAAGCATGCAGACTGACAAGGAAGTCAGGGGTGAAGACTGGGTGGAAGATGATGTGGAGGACGATGAGGTCCTCGACCCCTCATGGAATCAAGGTCATGCGAGTGACCGATGTAGTTCGGAGGAAGAGGCGGTGGTCGCACAGAGCCACCAGCACAGCAGAAGAGGGAGCAGGGTGCAAAAGCGGAGCGGCTGTCCTCTAGAGAGTACGCCTCCTACTGCCCACCGCAGCAAGGGACCGAGCACACCAAAGCCAGCTCCAAGGAGTTTTCTGGCGTGGCAGTTCTTCAGACAATGTGCTGACGACAATACACGAGTGGTTTGCACGCTGTGCAATCAGAGCCTGAAGCGAGGTATAAACATTCTCAACCTGAGCACAACCTGCATGACCAGGCATTTAAGTGCAAAGCACGAGCTGCAGTGGAGTAGACACCTCAAAAACCAAGAAAGGTCTCTGGCTCCTCCTGCTTCCTCTTCTGCTGCCGTCGCGGCCTCTTCATCCACCTCTGGAGTGACAGTGCCACCTGGCACCCCACAAACAGAGGATTTGCCAGCAACACCAACACCTGGGTCACCAAGCATCTCCACAATGTCACACGGAAGCGTTCAGCTCTACATAGCCCAAACGCTGGAGAGGAAGAGGAAGTACCCCCCTACCGACCCGCGATCCCTAGCCCTGAATGCCAGCATTTCTAAATTACTTGCCTTTGAAATGCTGTCATTCCGTCTAGTGGAGACGGATCATTTTAAATGCCTTATGGCGGTGGCTGTCCCACAGTACGTCGTGCCCAGCCGCCACTTCGTTTCAAGGCGAGCCATCCCTTCCCTTCACAACTAAGTAGGGGACAAAATCAGGTGTGCACTGCGCAACGCCATCTGTGGCAAGGTGCACCTGACTACGGATACGTGGACCAGTAAGCACGGTCAGGGCTGTTATATCTCCATAACAGCACACTGAGTAAATGCAGTGGCGGCTGGGCCTGAGGCGGATAGCAGTTTGGAGCATGTCCTTCCACCACCGAGGATTGCAGGGCGCTTCAGTTTGCCTCCTGTTGCTTCCTCCTCCTACTCTGCTTCCTCATCCTCTACCAGCTCCTCATCCGGTCAGCGTAACACCTTCACCACAAACTTCAGCACAGCCAGGGGTAAACAACAGCAGGCAGTTATAAAACGTATCTGTTTGGGGGACAAACCCCACACTGCGCAGGAGCTGTGGACCAGCCTTGAACAAATGACTGATGAGTGGTTTGTGCCAGTCAGCCTCAAGCCCGGCCTGGTGGTGTGCGATAAAGGGCGAAATCTCGTAGCAGCTCTGGGACTAGTCGGTTTGACGCACATCCCTTGCCTGGCGCATGTGCTGAATTAGATGGTGCAGAGATTCCTTCAAACTTACCCCGATATGTCAGAGCTGCTGCATAAAGTGCGAGCCGTCTGTGCGCGCTTTCGGTGTTCTCACCTTGCTGCTGCTCGCCTGCCAGCGCTGCAGCGTAACTTCGGCCTTCCCGCACACTGCCTCATATGAGACGTGCCCACAAGGTGGAACTCCACCTTGCACATGCTGGCCAGATTGTGTGAGCAGCAGCAGGCGATAGTGGAGTTTCAGCTGCAGCACACACGGGTGAGTCGCTTGGCGGAACAGCACCACTTCACCACCAATGACTAGGCCTCCATGCGAGACCTGTGTTCCTTGCTGCGCTGTTTTGAATACTCCACCAACATGGCCAGTGCTGATAACGCCGTTCTCAGCGTTACTATCCCACTTCTATGCCTCCTTGAAAAAACGCTCATGGCGATGATGGAAGAGGATGTGGCACCGGAGGAGGAGGAGGAAGAGGGATCATTTCGTAGGGTTTCCGGACAGTCATTCCCAAGTGGCTCCGAGGGTGGGTTCCTGCACCCACAAATTCAAGGTACACAATTGTCCAGCCAGGGCACAGTTCTGGAGGCTGAGGAGGTGGAGGATGTGATGGAGGAGATGTAGGAGGAGGAAACATGTTCACAGCAGGGTGGCACTCAGACCAGCTCATGGCTATCACTGGTGCGTGGATGGGGGGATACAGAGGACACAGAAGATACACCTCCCACAGAGGACAGCTTTTCGTTGCCTCTGGGCAGCCTTGCACACATGAGCGATTACATGCTGCAGTGTCTCCACAACGACCGCCGAGTTGCCCACATTCTAACTTGTGCTGATTACTGGGTGGCCACGATTCTGGATCCCCGTTACAAGGACAATGTACCGTCCTTAAATCCGTCACTGGAGCGTGATCGTAAGATGCGCAAGTACAAGCGCACGATGGTAGACGCGCTGCTGGTTGCATTCCCACCTGACAGCGGGGGCACAGTGGAAGCACAAGGCGAAGGCAGAGGAAGAGGTCGCCAATGTAGCTGGGGCACCGCCAGCACCTCAGAAGGCAGGGTTAGTATGGCTGAAATGTGGAAAAGCTTTGTCAGCACGCCACAACAACTAGCACCACCAGCTGATATGGAACGTCTTAGCAGGAGGCAGCATTTCACCAACATGGTCGAGCAGTAAGGGTCTGCTCCCTTCAACTTCTGGGTTTTCAAATATGGCACATGGCCTGAGCTTGCCCTTTACGCTTTGGAGGTGCTGGCCTGCCCTGCATCCAGTGTATTATCTGAACGTGTGTTGAGCACGGCAGGGGGCGTCATCACAGACAAGAGCAGCCGCCTGTCCACAGCCAATGTGGACAAGCTCACGTTCATTAAAATGAACCAGGCTTGGATCCCACAAGACTTGTCTGTACCTTGTGCAGAATAGACATTTATACCACCATCAAACATACATTCTTGTACACAGGTCAAGTGCAATGATTCTTTGTTTTCTTTTTCTTTTTATTTGTCCCAATATTTGGGGGGCTACCTACCCCAATAAAAAAATAAAAAAATAAAAACATTGATGGCTACCTCCTCCTCCTCTATTGCTGCCTCCACCTATAACACCACATTCACCGCCTCCTCAACCTCCGACTCCATATCCACCTCCTTCTCTGAGTTGCAGGTTAATAATTTGTAATTTTTAGTTATTTTATGATATTTTAAGTTATTTCCATATCCACATTTGTTTGCAGAGCAGTTGCCATGCTCTTAAGCACATTTTACTGCCTTTTACATCCCTCTAGCCATTTCAAGGACTATTTTAGAGCCATTTTAATGCCAAAAAGTGCCAATTTTAGTGCCTTAAATTGAAAAAAAAATCTTATTTTCAATTGTCGGGTGACATTTTACAATTTTTGGCTTATACAAACCCCTGTTGTGCCTGGGTGACAGGGACCTAAATCTCTCAAAATCCTCTGTTCTATTGCTGGGTGACATGAACCCCTTTTTGCCGTGAATGAACCCCTGCTGTGCCTGAATGACAGGGGCCTAAATCTCTTTAAAAATCGTCTGTTCAATTGCTGGGTGACATGAACCCCCTTTTGCCGTGAATGAACCCCTGCTGTGCCTGGGTGACAGGGGCCTAAATCTCTCAAAATCCTCTGTTCTATTGCTGGGTGACATGAACCCCCTTTTGCCGTGAATAAACCCCTGCTGTGCCTGGGTGACAGGGGCCTAAATCTCCCAAAATCCTCTGTTCTATTGCTGGGTGACATGAACCCCCTTTTGCCGTGAATGAACCCCTGCTGTGCCTTGGTGACAGGGGCCTAATTCTACCAAAATCCTCTGTTCTATTGCTGGGTGACATGAACCCCCTTTTGCCGTGAATGAACCCCTGCAGTGCCTGGGTGACAGGGGCCTAAATCTCTCAAAATCCTCTGTTCTATTGCTGGGTGACATGAAACCCCTTTTGCCGTGAATGAACCCCTGCTGTGCTTGGGTGACAGGGGCCTAAATCTCTCAAAATCCTCTGTTGTATTGCTGGGTGACATGAACCCTATTTTGTATTGAATGAACCCCTGCAGTGCCTGGGTGACATGGACCTCGTTCTCTCAAAATCCTCTGTTCTATTGCTGGGTGACAAGATCCCCCTTTTGCCGTGAATGAACCCCTGCTGAGCCTGGGTGACAGGGGCCTAAATCTCTCAAAATCCTCTGTTCTATTGCTGGGTGACAAGAAGCCCCTTTTGCCGTGAATGAACCCCTGCTCTGCATTGCTGACAGGGAACTAAATTTAGTGAAAACATCTGTTACTGATCGGAAGATGCGCGACTACAAGCGCACGCTGCTGATGGCATTCCCACTTGACAGCGGGGGAACAGTGGAAGCACAAGGCGAAGGCAGAGGAGGAGGAAGAGGTCGCCAACACAGCTGGGGCACTGCCAGCACCTGCGAAGGCAGGGTTAGCATGGCCAAAATCTGGAAAAGCTTTGTCAGCCTTGGAGGTGCTGACCTGCCCTGCAGCCAGTGTATAGTGTGAACGTGTGTTTAGCATGGCAGAGAGCATTATCACAGGCCGCAGCCAATGTGGACAAGCTTACGTTTTTTAAAATGCACCAGGCATGGATCCCACAGGACTTGTCCGTACCTTGTGCAGAATAGACATTTATACCAGCCTTAACCATCCATTCTTGTACTCAAGTACACTTATTCTTTGTTTTATTTTGTTATATGTCCCAATTTAAAAATAAAAAATAACACAAATCAGTGTTGGCTACCTATTCCTCCTTCACCGCCGCTTACACCTCCACCGCCACGTCAACCTACACCGCCACATCCATCCATCCACCGCCTCCTCAACCTCCTACTCCTAGATCCAGATTGTTATTTTTAATTTTTCTGTATTTTATGTTATTTTAAAGGGGTTCTGCACTTTCATTTAACTGATGATCTATCCTCTGGATAGATCATCAGCTTCTGGTCGGACCCCCGCCGATCAGCTGTTTGAGAAGGCAGCGGCGCCCCAGCAGCGCCGCGGCCTTCTCACTGTTTACCGCCGGGCCGCTGGCCCACTGACGTCACGACTAGTATCAACTAGCGTGGGCGCAGCTAAACTCTGTTCACTTGAACAGCGGTAAACAGTGAGAAGGCCGCGGCGCTGCAGCAATGTTCGGGCATTTAATAAAGCTTGTTGAAAGGCTGCAGGACAGCCAATCAACAAGATTTTAAGCTGTGGGCACTTAGAAGCCATCACAGCCATGCCTAGTACTGGCATGTGACCAGGCCCAGCGCTATAATAAGGCAGACCAAGCGGCTGCCTTAGGGCGCAGAGGCGCCGAGCCAAGGGGGAAACGGAAAAACCTTTCATGGGTCCAAACATTGTAAGATAACTATCTGTATATAACGGGGGCCACAGCAGGCGAAAGGAGTGGCTCCCAGGAATAATAGTAAGTGCAGGGAGATCCCTGGGTGCCGCGCTACATATTCAGATAGGCAAAGAGAGAGTATAGGCGTGCTCAAACCCTGTCACACCAGGCACGGACCACGCCAAGAACCACAGCGTTACTTGAGTAAAAAGAGAAAAAGGTCCAGCTCAGTTAAAATGTTACCTTTTTTTCTTTTTACATATACAGATAGTTATCTCACAATAGAGGGGGAGAAATGCGACATGGGGGGATCATGATGTGCCATTGTCACGAGGGTATCAAGAGCCACGTCTGACTCCGTTATACCCGGGGTCAGGAGGTCGCAGCGGGTGGCTGCACGCTCTATATCTAAAGATCACGTTGTTTCTTAGTGATTGTTTTCTGTGTTTGCCTTGCTATCCTTTTTGTCTCAATCAGGGATCCGTAGCTTCTCCTCCTCAGCTGTTTCTTGTCTGCCACTCCCAACCTCCTTATATTCTCCCCTCACACTTCTCTAGTTGCCAGTTATAGAGCTTCCTGCATGGACATCTATACTGACCCACTGGAGTTGTGAATCCTGGTTGTCGTTCCAGAGTGCTACCCTCCGGATCCCTGTTGGGCTTCTTGTTGTCTCCTGTTGTCGCCCACCTGGGATTATATGTTGAGTTTGTATTGTCTGTCCTTCCCTTGGTGTTTTCCTTTAGAGCTAGTGGTGCGGACTAGTGTTCCCACCGCCCTGTTCACTATCTAGGGCTCAGCTTAGGGAAAGCCAGGGCTTTAGGCACGTGATCGGCGTACGGGTGAGGAACCCGTCTAGGGACGTCATGGCAGCCAGGTGCCAGCCGCTAGGTGAGTCAGGGGTCACCACCTTCCCTCTCACTTGGGCAGGGCCTTCCTTGTTCCCTCCCTCTGCGTCACGTATGTGATAGTCACGCCGACCATGATAGCCATGGGGGGAAGAAATGTGACACGAAGGGGGTGATGTAAAAAGGAGGAGGTGATAAATCTGACATAGGGGGAGAAATGTGACATGGGGGGAGGTCATGTGACAGGAGGGGGGCGCCAAAATTTAGCTTTGCTTGTGTTTGCAAATCCTTGCACCGGCCCTGCATGTGACCCAGCCTCTATACAAGCTGTATCGCCAGGGGAGGGCTGGCAGCCTTAGTCCTGGGGGGCAAATCCAGTCAAGTGGCCCATTTTTAGCCCCGCCCATTATTAAAAGCCCCTCCTACATTTAATAGGCCCCTCCCAACACACACTATACAGCTGACATTCTATAGTTGAGGCCTGTCTACACATCATACGGAGAGGGGAGGGTCTGTCCTGGCTGCACTGCCTGCTTATATAACAAGCTACAGCCAGGAAGCTCCTCCGCTCTCCTCCCTCCCCTGATCCTGCTCAAGGCTTGTGGTTCCCCCCCCCCACCATCTGCCACCCGCCCGTGGCCTGCTGCCCCCTTTCGTCGTCCTCACCCAGCTCTGAATCCTCCTTCTGCAAATGGCAGGGGGGGATCCGGAGCATCTCCTCTCCTACATAGCGCCCCATACCTCTTACATCCAGTGATGTCACCTTTGATGTAGACGTTCTCTTTCCTCATCTTCTCCATTCAGACCAGACCGCCATGTTGATTTTTCTGCCATCTCCCGTCTCTGCAGAGATTGAGAAACAGACATTAGTTTCCTGCCACCCCCAATACTATACTGCAGAAACAGTCCCCCTGGAAATACTACTACCACACAGATAGTGCCCCCAATACTATACTGCAGAAACAGTACCCCTGGGAATACTACTACCACACAGATAGTGCCCCCTTAAACAATTATTGGCACACAGTGCTCTAAAAAATAACTGCGCTCAGACACTAATAGTATAAAGATAATGTCCCCCAAAAATAATTGTGCTAAGCTGATACTATGCCAGGGTGCCCCCAAAGTAACAGTGCCCCCCAAAATCCCACCAATAGAAATAATTCTCTGCCAGAGCACACTTAGTAGTAATAATGCCCCTATAGTGCCCTAGTAATCATGTTCCTCATAGCCCCCCAGTAGTAGTAAAGCTCCCCATAATACCCCCTAGTAGTAATAATTTTCCCTATAATATGACAGTACATGAAATACCCCCGCTTAGTGCCCGCAGTTGAGCTAATGTCCCCATAATGTATGCCAGTATAAAATACCCCTATATAGTGCCCCAGTAAATGCACTCATACTGCTCCTCTCCCCCTTCCCCATAGTGTCCCCCATAATATGCCAGTAAAAAAATGCCCCTTAGTACCCCCAGCAGATGCCCCTATAGTGCTCCTCTACCCCACAATGTGCCAGTAAAAAAATTCCCCTTCTTAGTGCCACCATATGCCCCAATAGTGCTCCACTCCCCCATAGTGCCCCCAAATAATGCCCCATAGTGCCGCTCTCATCTATAGTGCCTGCCATAATGTGCCAGTAAAAAATACCCCCTTAGTGCTACCAAATGCCATAGTGCCCCCCAGAATGTGCCAATAATAATAAAAAAAAGCCCCTTTAGAGCCCCCAGATACCCCCATAGTGCTCCTCTCCCCCATGGTGCCCCCCCATAATGTGCCAGCAAGAAATGCCCCCATAGTGCCAGCTCCTCCAATAGTGCCAGCTCCCCTCATAGTGCCAGCTCCCCCCCATAGTGCCAGCTCCCCCCCATAGTCCCAGCCCCCCCATAGTGCCAGCCCCCCTATAGTGCCATCCCCCTCATAGTGCCATCCCCCTCATAGTGCCACCCCCCTCATAGTTCCAGCCCCCCCAAAGTGCCAGCCCCCCCATAGTGCTAGCTCCCCCATAGTGCCAGCCCCCCCTATAGTGCCATCTCCCCCTATAGTGCAAGCCCCCCCCATAGTGCCAGCCCCCTTATAGTGCCAGCCCCCTTATAGTGCCAGCCCCCCCATAGTGTCAGCCCCCCCATAGTGTCAGCCCCCCATAGTGCCAGCTCCCCCATAGTTCCAGCTCCCCCATAGTTCCAGCTTCCCCATAGTTCCAGCCCCCCTATAGTGCCAGCTCCCCCTATAGTGCCCCCCCAAAGTGCCAGATCCCCCAAAGTGCCAGATCCCCCCCATAGTGCCAGCCCCCCTATAGTGCAAGCCCCCCTATAGTGCCAGATCCCCCCATAGTGCCAGATCCCCCCCATAGTGCCAGCTCCCCCTATAGTGCCTCCCCATAGTGCTAGCTCCCCCAAAGTGCCAGATCCCCCCCCATAGTGCCAAATCCCCCCCATAGTGCCAGATCCCCCTCATAGTGCTAGCCCCCCCTATAGTGCAAGACCCCCCCATAGTGCCAGATCCCCCCCATAGTGCCAGATCCCCCCCCATAGTGCCAGATCCACCCCCCCACATAGTGCCAGATCCACCATCCCCATAGTGCCAGCCCCCCGCAAAGAACAAAAAAAACAAAAACACTAATACTTACCTCCATCAGCAGCAATGCAAGCCTCTTCTGGCCTGTGTCCCTGCTGTGTGCTGCCGGGCTCAGGCGTCACGATGATAATGACGTCATCGCGCTGCCTGAGCCGGCCTCTGATAGGCTGCAGGCATTAGTGCATTAGTGCCTGCGGCCTATCAGAAGAACAGGGGAGGGACACAGCAGCACACAGTACGGCCGCAATGACATCCAGGGCCGCGCCTGAAGAATAATAAAAAAATATACATTTTAATTTTTTTTAAGACGGGCGGCCCAGCAGCCGTTTATTGAGGGCGGCCTGGGGGGCAATTGCCTCCCTGCCCCCCGCCCAGCCCGCCCCTGTGTATCACACTGTAGCACTGTCGTGTAGCACTGCCCATCAGCTCTGAGTAGTGCAGGGACAGGAAGCAGGCAGCTGAAGTGATGGAAAGTGTTAGGAATCTCATCAATTTATTCTGTTGGTAACTAGTGATGAGCGGCAGGGGCAATATTCAAATTCACAATATTTCGCAAATATTTGGGCGAATATTCGTCATAAATTTGTGAATTCGCCATTATTTTCTTGATTGTGAAAATCGGCAATGTACAGTCATGTGAAAAAATTAGGACACCCTTTGAAAGCATGTGTTTTTTTGTAACATTTTTAATAAATGGTTATTTCATCTCCGTTTCAACAATACAGAGAGATTAAAGTAATCCGACTAAACAAAGAAAACTGAAGAAAAGTCTTTTCAAGATCTTCTGTAAATGTCATTCTACAAAAATGCCTATTCTAACTGAGGAAAAAGATAGGACACCCTTGCCCCTAATAGCGAGTGTTACCTCCTTTGGCTGAAATAACTGCAGTGAGACGGTTCTTGTAGCCATCTACCAGTCTTCGACATCGGTCTGAGGAAATTTTACCCCAATCCTCAATGCAGAACTTTTTCAGCTGTGAGATGTTTGAGGGGTTTCTTGCACGTACAGCCCTTTTCAAGTCACCCCACAGCATCTCAATGGGATTCAAATCTGGACTTTGACTTGGCCATTCCAGGACTCTCCATTTCTTCTTTTTCAGCCAATCTTTGGTTGATTTACTAGTATGTTTTGGGTCATTGTCATATTGCATGGTCCAGTTCCGCTTCAGCTTTAATTTTCTAACTGATGGTCTCACATGTTCTTCAAGCACCTTCTGATACACAGTAGAATTCATCGTGGATTCTATGATGGTGAGCTGACCAGGTCCTGCTGCAGCAAAGCAGCCCCAAACCATGACACTTCCACCTCCATGCTTCACAGTTGGTATGAGGTTCTTTTCTTGGAATGCTGTGTTTGGTTTACGCCAAACATGTCCTCTGCTGTTGTGTCCAAATAATTCAATTTTGGACTCATCTGTCCAAAGAACATTATTCCAGAAGTCCTGGTCTTTGTCAACTTTATCGCTGGCAAATGTCAGTCTGGCCTCGATGTTTCTCTTGGAAAGCAAAGGTTTCCTCCTTGCACACCTCCCATGCAAGTTAAACTTGTACAGTCTCTTTCTGATTGTAGAGGCATGTACTTCTACATCAACAGTAGCCAGAGCCTGCTGTAGTTCTCGAGATGACACTTTAGGGTTTTTGGATACCTCTTTTAGCATCTTGCGGTCTGCTCTTGGGGTGAACTTGCTGGGGCGACCAGTCCTGGGCATGTTGGCAGTTGTTTTGAAAGCCCTCCACTTGTAGACTATCTTCCGGACAGTGGAATGGCTGATTTCAAAATCTTTTGAGATCTTTTTAAATCCCTTCCCAGACTCATAGGCTGCTACAATCTTTTTTCTGAAGTCCTCTGACAGCTCTTTTGCTCTCACCATGGTGCTCACTCTCACTTCAACAGTCAGGAGCACACCAAACTAAATGTCTGAGGTTTAAATAGGGCAAGCCTCATTCAACATGCAGAGTAACGATCTACTAATTATGTGCACCTGGTGTGATATACCTGTGTGAGATCTGAGCCAATTTAAGAGGGAATACATGTGAGGGTGTCCTATCTTTTTCCTCAGTTAGAATAGGCATTTTTGTAGAATGACATTTACAGAAGATCTTGAAAAGACTTTTCTTCAGTTTTCTTTGTTTAGTTGGATTACTTTAATCTCTCTGTATTGTTGAAACGGAGATGAAATAACCATTTATTAAAAATGTTACAAAAAACCAAATGCTTTCAAAGGGTGTCCTAATTTTTTCACATGACTGTAATTTGCGAGTATTGAGAGCGCAATTCAAGCGTGGGTCACTTTTGCTACATTTTTTAAGCTGCTAGAAGTTTCCTGAGACTGGAGAAAATGGTTGGCACGACATTACAATAGCTTTATATGCAGATAGAGTGCTCCAATATATTCGCGATTGCGCAAATCTGCAATTAATGATGCAAATATTTTGGCGCAGTACGTGCAACTGCACATTTTAACACGTCTGACTACATATTACTGATTGGTGCACTAAGTATTGTTGTGAACTTGTGACATCACAGCACTATATCTGTAGCATGTATGTATGGACAGCAGAACCTATCACACTACCTAACACCCTGCACTGGAACCTATCAGCTACACTATGTCAGGATATAACCTACACTGACTCTCCCACTATCTGTATTATATATATAAGCTATCTAACTAACTAACTAACTAACTAACTAACTATCTAATGTAATGAAACAGTAAAGCACAGAGCACAGCAATAACACTGCTGTCTCTCTCAGAACTGCAAAAAAAAAACCGCAGAAAATGGCTGCTGGGGAGAAAAGGCAGAACCTGTGGAGAGGTGAGATCCTGCCTACAACAACAGACAGCAAGGAAAAATAGAAAGACCTGTCAGATAGACTCACGTGCTGCAAGTCTATCTGATCTTCTCAGACTTCTCACAGGGCAGGCAGTGACAGCTGGTAGACGTGCTGCTGATAACATTCTCCCTTGACAGCGGGGGCTCAGTGGAAGCACAAGGGGAAAACAGAGGAGGAAGAAGTCGCCAACGCAGCTGGGTCACCGCTAGCACCTCAGAAGAGAGGGTTAGCATGGCCAAAATATGGAAAAGCTTTTTCAGCACGCCACAACAACCAGCACCACCAGCTGATACGGAACGTCTCAGCAGGAGGTAGCATTTCAGCAACATATTGGAACAGTACACGTACTGACTGATGGGTCTGCCCCATTCAACTTCTGGGTCTCCAAATTGGGCACAAGGCCTGCCCTTTACGCCTTGGAGGTGCTGGCCTGCCATGTGGCCAGTGTATTGTGCGAACGTGTATTTAGCATGGCAGGGGGGTTGATTACAGACAAGCGCAGCCACCTGTTCACAGCCAACGTGGACAAGCTCACGTTCATTAAAATGAACCAGGCATGGATCCCACAGGACTTGTCTATACCTTGTGCTGAATAGACAAGTATACCGGCTGCACCCAGCCATTGTTATACTCCAGCGCGCTTTCTCTTTGTGTGCTCTTTTTCATTTCCCAATGTTTTGGGGTCTTTTTGGGGTCTTTTTATAAAAAATAAATATATAAATAAAGGAAAAAACAAAACAAAAAAAATAAATCATACTTGGCTATCTCCTCCTCCTCCACCGCCGCTTGTACACCGCCACATCTACCGCCTCCTCAACCTCCTACTCCACTTTGACCTCCACCTCCTAGTTCAAGATTATTTTTATTTTATATTTTTTATATTCTGTTATTTTAAGTAATTTCCCTATCCACATTTGTTTGCAGGGCAATTGTCCTGCTCTTACCCCCATTTTGCTTCCTTTTACAGCCCTCTAGCCCTTACTATGACAATTTTACAGCCATTTTAGTGCACTTCAATGGGGTTCAGGTTCAAGTCGAGTCAAGTTCGGGTCCTTAACCCGAACTTTGACCCAAAGTTTGGCCGAACCCTGGCGAACTCGAACATCCACGGATTCTCTCATCTCTACTGATAATGCTTCTGTACATGAAATAATTTTTAACAGCATAATATTGTAAAATAAATGAAGAACTGTGCTGGTTTCATTGCATGAGATCAGGCCGAGCTGGTGCTTATTAACTGGTTTATTGTTAATCGAAACCCATCTTGAGCACCTCCTGTATTGTCCATAGGCTCAATTTCAGCTCTTCTTATTCGGATAAGCATGTAGTTTGCTACTCAATTCTGCATTTTACTTTTTCAGCGTGTTGCAATCTCCAAATGTAAAAAGCATATTGGTGCTTATTCTTACGTAGCTTTCCTTCCAGGCTGAATTCTGTCACAGGCAGACGTTATGAAATGACTTATGAATATTGGCACTGACCAATGCCAAGAGGATTAAAATGACTCTGACTGCAGCCGCATTCTATTTGTGAAGCTCCAATATTAGTCATTGCTGGATGAATTCCCATACTCACCGGTCCAGCATATTTATAAAACTGGCTTTTTTTTTTTTGTTGCTGTCTGATCCCTTTAATATAATAGATATCGATTAATGTGCTCCTGGATTCTTCATTATTTATATTATACTGAGAAATATAAGAATAGGAAATCTGTGGTTTTCATGTAAAAGTGTATCTCATTCATTGTAAGAGCTCTTTCACACGAGCGGATCCCGTGCGGGTAATCCGCTGCGTTAAAGAGTGCCAAGCCCCGCTCTGGACAGCAGAGACATGGAGCGTTAACATGATTGATAATGCTCCGTGCCTCTCTGTGATCTTTTTACTACAAAAACCCAGTGACAACTTTATCTCACTGGGATTTTGTAGTAAAAAGATCACAGAGAGGCAAGGAGCATTATCAATCATGTTAATGCTCCGTGTCTCTGCTGTCCGGAACGGGGCTTGGCTCTCTTTCACGCAGCGGATTATCCGCACGGCATCCGCTCGTGTGAAAGAGCCCTAAATGTAGGTAAACTGTACTGCAGCTCATGCAGAACGATGATTCACTGACAATGTCCTACCCAACAACACATCACTATGTAAAGCTTTTTGCTGTTTTGAGCATACAGTACATGTTTTTTTTTTTTTTTACGACATTTTACACAAATCTACTAGGGCTCTTGACATTTAGAAAGTCACTGAAATACTGATAGCATTTCTGATAATGAAGAATAGGGGAGTTTAAGCAGCGAAAGTCTTAAACTGGATGACTGCAGGAAAACGGACAATGATTAAAATAATAAGGTCTAAACAGACAAAGAGATTTTGCAGGACTAGAAAATTGTTGGCCATTGATATCAGAACAGTGGGGGTCCTGAAGCATCCCACTACCCTCGTGGGTACTGCAAAATTGTTGTACTGTACTTTAAATCCCTTTTATATAGCCTGTTGTTAAGCTGCAATATGTTCTTAAGCATGAGCTTACCACTAGGGCGAGATAACACCTCCCATATACAGTACAGACCAAAAGTTTGGACACACCTTCTCATTCAAAGAGTTTTCGTTATTTTCATGACTATGAAAATTGTAGATTCACACTGAAGGCATCAAAACTATGAATTAACACATGTGGAATTATATACATAACAAACAAGTGTGAAACAACTGAAAATATGTCATATTCTAGGTTCTTCAAAGTAGCCACCTTTTGCTTTGATTACTGCTTTGCACACTCTTGGCATTCTCTTGATGAGCTTCAAGAGGTAGTCCCCTGAAATGGTTTTCACTTCACAGGTGTGCCCTGTCAGGTTTAATAAGTGGGATTTCTTGCCTTATAAATGGGGTTGGGACCATCAGTGGCGTTGAGGAGAAGTCAGGTGGATACACAGCTGATAGTCCTACTGAATGGACTGTTAGAATTTGTATTATGGCAAGAAAAAAGCAGCTAAGTAAAGAAAAACGAGTGGCCATCATTACTTTAAGAAATGAAGGTAAGTCAGTCAGCCGAAAAATTGGGAAAACTTTGAAAGTAAGGGCTATTTGACCATGATGGAGAGTGATGGGGTGCTGCGCCAGATGACCTGGCCTCCACAGTCACCGGACCTGAACCCAATCGAGATGGTTTGGCGTGAGCTGGACCGCAGAGTGAAGGCAAAAGGGCCAACAAGTGCTAAGCATCTCTGGGAACTCCTTCAAGACTGTTGGAAGACCATTTCAGGGGACTACCTCTTGAAGCTCATCAAGAGAATGCCAAAAGTGTGTGCAAAGCAGTAATCAAAGCAAAGGGTGGCTACTTTGAAGAACCTAGAATATGACATATTTTCAGTTGTTTCACACTTGTTTGTTATGTATATAATTCCACATGTGTTAATTCATAGTTTTGATGCCTTCATAGTCATGAAAATAAAGAAAACTCTTTGAATGAGAAGGTGTGTCCAAACTTTTGGTCTGTACTGTATATAGTCCAGCTCAGGCCTAGCCAGTTGAGTCTAGTTTGCAGACCAGACAAGTTCCTGTTGAGTCTAGTTTCCAGATAATTTCCTGTTGAGACTTGATGGCAGTCGAGCACAGTGTAGCAGTGTATGCAGCCTGTTATCCTCATTGTCTCAGCTATATCTCAGCCCAGAGCTGAAGTACTTCATCTATCCAGAATACTACTGTAAGGAGACCCCCAAAGGGTTATTGGACACCTCTTCTGAGTGCCTCAGGACCTTTGGACTCCACCGTGAAGGGTATCTTAGCCTTTGGCTACTTCACAAGCCTGAATAAGGAAAACCAGCACCATTCCTGAGCTCTACTAACAGTAAGGCTTCCATCTCCTTATCTGATATTTAGAGAGGGACATCTTACACCTGCAGCAGAGGACTAGCAGCAGGTTTATCTCTGTATTGAGACTGTTAAATGCATTGGATGAACTGTTATCAAAAGTCATCTTCAGTAAAGTTCAACTTTGAGTTTACCCTGCTTGCCTCAGACTCAATTCCTCTATTAACACTATAGTAAATGGTTGTACCTCCATATAAAAGGTACTGGCGTCACGATTACAAGGGACATTGCCACTGGCACATTAATACAGACCACCAAGGGCACCTCAAACCCACATCTGGCCAGTGTCCCTTACACCAGAGTGTGCCCCAGAGAATCCTTGTGCCGTTCTCCTTTTCACTTATGCGAGCCTGCCCAGGGACGACATAACCGTGAGTAACCATAACTGTATTAACCTCGGCCCACCTATTGCTCGCACCGTGACCTCACACATAATTCCCCTGCAAGGTCTGGCACTCCGCAGTCCTACCCTTGGCACTACCGCCAATTAGCTGTTTGACGGGACCATGGTGTTCAGGGGAATCCCACTGAATCTCATTGCTTCATATGCCTGCACACAATACATTTAGAATGCAGAAGTAACCAGTTATTTCAGTAACACATATAAAATCTAATTTTCTATCAAAGCTTAGATACAACAGAGCTGACTCAGATAACTTTATCAGGCACATTAATTTATACCGCTTCTTAGTACATCAGTGTGACACCGCAATATTGTTTGTTCTGTATTCTTCAACACAGTACAGAAAAGTGGCAGGTAGCATTAGGAAATTAGTTACAACTTGAACGTTACATCCCACGTGTCCGGAGATTAGTATGTGTTATCATCAGACTCCAAAGAACTTCTGAGATCTTAAAGGGGTTGTCCGTTTATCCTATATTGATGACCAATCCTCAGGATAGGTTATCAATATCAGATCAGCGGAGGTCCGACTGCATGCAGGACTGCCTATGAACTGTATGAAGAGAAAGCAGTACCCATTATCTGTCTACATGCAGGGAGTCATCCCATTGAAGTGAATGGGACAGAGGCAGTGTCGGACTGGGGTGCCTATGGCCCACCAGTAAAATTAATTCTGTGGGCCCACTGTAAAGCTACATTCAAATATTACCTGTCCACACTATCCAGTTTTTTATATGAACATGGGAAATGTACTTTATAGCATCTCAGCCAGCCTATCTATATGTTAATCTACTGTGCCATGTGCCAGTTGAGCAGGGGGTGGGGGACTAGGGGCCCACTATGCCAGGGGTCCACCGGGGGATTCACCTCTTCGCCTGTCCAAGCCTGGACAGAGGAGCTATAATTACACTGCTTTCTGCTGCAATGTCAAGGGTGAGCAGCTGAACAGTGAAGAGAATGATCGGGGGGGGGGGGGGGGGGGAGCGGGGCAGTCTGGCATCTGCCAATCTGAAATTGATGACCTATACTGAGGATAATTTGCGGAACGGTACGGACAGCCGTTGATATAACTGCCTATTCTTGTCAGCAAAACGGACAAGAATAGGACACGTTATATATATTTTTTTGCGGGGCCACGACATGGAGCAACGGATGCGGATACCACACGGATCTTTTGCGGCCCCATTGAAGTGAATGGGTCTGCATCCGAGCCGCAAAAAACTGTCGCTCGGATGCGGACCAAAACAACGGCCGTGTGCATGAGGCCTAATGCAGTTTGGACGTAGAGGTTATACTTACCCCGCTCCCAGCCACCCGCGTCGCTCCTGCTCCCCGCATGGCCGCCACTGCATGTACCCGTCGTGTGGATCAAAGCATCAGGCGACGGGGGGAGCAGCCAATAGCAGGCCGCGATGGGGACAAGCCTCCCTAGCATCGCAGGTGATACAGCGGCGGCCGTGCGGGGAGCAGTAGCAACGCAGGTGCTGGGGAGCGGGGTAAGAATACCCTATATGAGGGGCAGGGGCATTGGGGGAGTCATTATAGTAGTTGGATGACCACTTTAAGGCAAGTTCAGTGCCTTAAACCTATAAACTCTACTGACATTCCAGCTGTAATTGAATGGAGTATTTTAGATCCCATTGACATACTGTACAAAAAATGTTGGATAGCCCCTTTGAGGGCGATGAACACCTTCAGGGGCAATTATTTTTATTATATTTTTTTACTCATTTTGGGCATTAGGTATTTTTTTTAGTCGGTCTTTATTAAAATCTTTCAACATTTTTTTTTTTTTTCTACAGCTTTCACTTTCTGTGTATCTGCAGACGATTTCATTTTGCTTTACAGTGAATCAGTCAAGGAATTGCTCTGATCACACAATCTGTAGCTCTTAGCTCTGAACTCCGGACACGTCATAAACACTTAATATAGCTAGGTTCTTCTCAAACTGATAAGAGTATGCGTTAAATGAGTGTGTATGAGCTGCTAGGAGTTCAGAAATAAGGACTACACATTGAGCTGTCAGAGCTTTCTGATGAATTCACTATAACACAGAAATAAATGGTGTGGAGATACACTGAATGTGAAAACTAGTAAAATACTGTGATAAAACATGTCCCAAAGGTGTGCATAGCCTTTAAGATGTATGTGCCAGAGAGGCAGCTAGTGTGGTTGCCATAACATAAAACCTACAATGTGTATGCATGTATATACAGTACAGACCAAAAGTTTGGACACACCTTCTCATTCAAAGAGTTTTCTTTATTTTCATTACTATGAAGGCATCAAAACTATGAATTAACACATGTGGAATTATATACATAACAAACAAGTGTGAAACAACTGAAAATATGTCATATTCTAGGTTCTTCAAAGTACCTTTTGCTTTGATTACTGCTTTGCACACTCTTGGCATTCTCTTAATGAGCTTCAAGAGGTAGTCCCCTGAAATGGTCTTCCAACAGTCTTGAAGGAGTTCCCAGAGATGCTTAGCACTTGTTGGCCCTTTTGCCTTCACTCTGCGGTCCAGCTCACCCCAAACCATCTCGATTGGGTTCAGGTCCGGTGACTGTGAAGGCCAGGTCATCTGGCGCAGCACCCCATCACTCTCCTTCATGGTCAAATAGCCCTTACTTTCAAAGTTTTCCCAATTTTTCGGCTGACTGACTGACCTTCATTTCTTAAAGTAATGATGGCCACTCGTTTTTCTTTACTTAGCTGCTTTTTTCTTGCCATAATACAAATTCTAACAGTCTATTCAGTAGGACTATCAGCTGTGTATCCACCTGACTTCTCCTCAACGCAACTGATGGTCCCAACCCCATTTATAAGGCAAGAAATCCCACTTATTAAACCTGACAGGGCACACCTGTGAAGTGAAAACCATTTCAGGTGACTACCTCTTGAAGCTCATCAAGAGAATGCCAAGAGTGTGCAAAGCAGTAATCAAAGCAAAAGGTGGCTACTTCGAAGAACCTAGAATATGACATATTTTCAGTTGTTTCACACTTGTTTGTTATGTATATAATTCCACATGTGTTAATTCATAGTTTTGATGCCTTCAGTGTGAATCTCCAATTTTCATGGTCATGAAAATAAAGAAAACTCTTTGAATGAGAAGGTGTGTCCAAACTTTTGGTCTGTACTGTATATATACCAAAAGTTTGGACACACCTTCTCATTCAAAGAGTTTTCTTTATTTTCATGACTATGAAAATTGTAGATTCACACTGAAGGCATCAAAACTATGAATTAACACATGTGGAATTATATACATAACAAACAAATGTGAAACAACTGAAAATATGTCATATTCTAGGTTCTTCAAAGTAGCCACCTTTTGCTTTGATTACTGCTTTGCACACTCTTGGCATTCTCTTGATGACCTTCAAAAGAAGTCCCCTGAAATGGTTTTCACTTCACAGGTGTGCCCTGTCAGGTTTAATAAGTGGGATTTCTTGCCTTATAAATGGGGTTGGGACCATCAGTTGCGTTGAGGAGAAGTCAGGTGGATACACAGCTGATAGTCCTACTGAATAGACTGTTAGCTGCTTTTTTCTTGCCATAATACAAATTCTAAGTAAAGAAAAACGAGTGGCCATCATTACTTTAAGAAATTAACGTCAGTCAGTCAGCCGAAAAATTGGGAAAACTTTGAAAGTAAGGGCTATTTGACCATGAAGGAGAGTGATGGGGTGCTGCGCCAGATGACCTGGCCTCCACAGTCACCGGACCTGAACCCAATCGAGATGGTTTGGGGTGAGCTGGACCGCAGAGTGAAGGCAAAAGGGCCAACAAGTGCTAAGCATCTCTGGGAACTCCTTCAAGACTGTTGGAAGACCATTTCAGGGGACTACCTGGAAGCTCATCAAGAGAATACCAAGAGTGTGCAAAGCAGTAATCAAAGCAAAAGGTGGCTACTTTGAAGAACCTAGAATATGAAATATTTTCAGTTGTTTCACACTTGTTTGTTATGGATATAATTCCACATGTGTTAATTCATAGTTTTGATGCCTTTATAGTCATGAAAATAAAGAAAACTCTTTGAATGACAAGGTGTGTATATATATATACTGTGAAACACGATGGCGGCACCGGACGAATAAAGATGGCGGGTGCTAGGTCCAAGGGTATAGCTGCTTACCCAATATTATAGACAGGAAACCGGACAGCACTCCAGATAAAAACTAGTGGTTTATTCACCCATGTGGTGTAGGCAACGTTTCAACTCATACAAAGAAAAAGGCTCTTTGTATGAGCTGAAACGTTGCCTACACCACATGGGTGAATAAACCACAATTTTTTATCTGGAGTGCTGTCCGGTTTCCTGTCTATATATATATATATATATATTTATATATATATATATATATATATATTGTGACACAGTAAGAGATTTGGTCTGGGAAAACAGGTATTTTCCTCCCACCATGTGCAGCCAGGTGAGGTCGAATACCAGACCGGATTTTAAGTGCTGATCCGGGTTTTGGCAGCACCTGGCTGTCCTTAAATAGGCAGCTGGGCTCAGAAGCCATGTCTGTGTGCTGGGATCTGAGGCCTGTGCTGGTCTGGAGAACTGAGACCCATGTGTTAGGGGAACAGGCTGCCTAAAGCCTGTATTTGGACTTTCTGAGGCAGAACTGCCACCAAGGTGACTTTTGTTATATTAACTTGCCATTGGGTGCGAAGTAACACCAACACTGCAAAAGTGACATTTTGGTTTTGGCACCATGGGTGAATAAGCACTGAAGTTTGAATTACGAACTTGTATTTTGCTTCTGTACTGCGCCTGCTTATCCTAACTACCAGAGCGAATCCCCACAATTGGTAGAGGATGCGGGCAAGCGCAGAGAGGCAGGTGTGAGCGCCAAAATATAGTTGTTGTTTTGTTTTCTGCCGAGCACGGTTGTATGTCTTGCATTAAACCCGCTAAATTTCAACCCGTGACAAAATGGAGGCGGTAATGAAGGCCCTCGTGGAGGCTAACAAACAGCAGCAAGAAACAAATCTGCAACAGTGGGAGACTAACAGGCAGCAGCAAGAAACAAACCAGCTGCTGCTACAACACGTGATGGCTTTGCAGACGGCAAGAGCAACCCCGAGCGTCCACGATGCCCGGAAAGCGGTCCGTATGGCGATCCAAAGGATGACACCCGCAGATGACATCGAAACCTACCTGGCGATGTACGAGAAGGTGGCCACAAGGGAGAAGCTACCTCGAGACCAGTGGGCTGAGGTCATCGCTCCGTTCCTGGCATCCAATTCCCAGCGGGTCTATTTCGACTTGCCGGACCATCAAGCGGCCGACTACCAGAAAATCAAGGGTGAGATTCTGGCAAGACTGAGGGTGAATGTGTTGGTCCGGGCCCAGCGGGTGCATCAGTTGGGGTTGATGTGCTGAGTCCCACTGCTATGCTGGATCGTCTGTTAGCCAATATGTTCTGGATCGGTCAGGTGCTGGAAATGCCCTTGAGATGGTGGACCTGGTGGAACGCTATGAAGCTACCAGGAATCTAAAGGAGGGTTCTGTTGGGAGGGGGGGTCGGCAAACCCCGGAAATCTCCAACCCAGGGTCGGAGATTTGAGCCAATTAAACCTGCCCGGGATGTACCCACAGAGGACCTGGCTCCGATAGTCTGCTAGCGGTGTCAGGAGCCTGGCTATGTAATGAAAGACTGTCCCCATTGGGTTGAACCCATGGACACTAACTATGGCTACCGTCAGTCGCTATATGCCAGGAGGCTGTGTGCAACAGGTACCCCAGAGTCTCTAGATCACTTGTGCCAGGTGGAAGTGGGAGACACTCCGGCGGAGGCTCTGCTGGACTCAGGGAGTCTGGTGACCCTAGTAAGGGCTACCCTGGTACGGTCCGCTGAGTATACTGGCCGGAAATTAGGAGTGACGTGCATCCACGGAGACTTAAAAGACTACCCCACAGCACTTGTGTCTCTAACCATGGTGGCCGGTAGATAGACCCACAAATCCTACGTTATGAACTCATAATAGAGAGAGACTTCCCGGGCTTCCTGGCACTGTGGCCTGCTACAATGAATTACTGATACCCATGAGACAGGGGTAACCCCAACAGAGTGTCCTTGCTCAGGGGGGAGACCACAACATGCGGAACCCGAGGCCAAAGAGCTTGTGGTAGGGGTGACCGCCACTTCGGTGGAAGAGGGGGAGAAAACCCGGCTGAGTGTGATGGTGGAAGACGTGGAGGACTTGCAGCTGGGTCCTGAATTGGCAGACCTCAATGTCTCCGGGGATAATTTTGGTACCGCACAACACCGGGACCCAACCCTCTCCGGTGCCTGGGAGAATGTGTTAATATTAGATGGTGAATCACAACAACCTGACGAACAACAAGTCGGTGTTTCCCGTCTTGTTGTTCATCAGGGTATGCTGTATCGGGTAAACCAACTACGGGGTGAGCATATTGAACAGTTAGTGGTCCCCAAGGCTTATCGCAAACTCGTCTTAGATCTAGCCCACCAGCACGTTCTCGGGGATCACCTGGGGTTTCAGAAAACACAGGATCGTATACTACAGCGGTTTTACTGGCCCAGCATATTCAGAGAGGTAGAAGAGTTTTGTAAGTCTTGCCCAACCTGCCAGATAACTAGCCCCCAGCCACATTTCCGTAGTCCCCTAGTTCCTCTCCCGATTATCGAGGTATCGTTTGACAGAATAGCTATGGATCTCATAGGACCCGTACCGAAGTCTGCCAGAAGGCATCCACACATCTTAGTCATCCTAGACTACGCTAGTCTGTACTCGGAGGCGGTGACACTGCGACATACATCGGCCAAACTCATAGCTAAGGAGTTAATAGAGATGTTTTCCTGAGTAGGACTACCTAAAGAGGTTTTGACCGATCAAGGGATCCCTTTTATGTCCAAGGTAATGAGGGAACTCTGTAAGTTGCTGCACATTAAACAGCTACGGACGTCCGTTTGCCATCCGCAAACGGACGGTCTGGGAGAAAGGTTTAACCAAACATTAAAAAATATGTTGAAAAGGGTGGTGGCTAAAGATGGGAAGGACTGGGACCTTCTTCTGCCCTATCTCATGTTTGCAATGCGAGAGGTACCCGAGGCCTCTACTGCGTTCTTGCCCTTCGAACTGCTATATGGCAGACACCCTCGCCATCTCTTGGATGTAGCCAAAAAGGCATGGTAACAACAACCCACTCCGTATAAAAATGTTATTGAGTACGTTACACAGATGCAAGAACGGATAGAGACAATGTTGCCTCTTGTTGTTTTTCAGCCAATGGACCAGGGAACCTAATCACAGTAAACGGCACCATGGAAAAAAAGAGCAATACATGAGGATTCTCAACGACAACATCAGGCAGTCTGCAGAGAAACTTGGCCTTGCGCACCAGTGGACATTTCAGCATGACAATGACCCAAAACACACAGCAAAAGTGGTGAAGAAATGATTAGCAGACAACAACATTAACGTTTTGGAGTGGCCCAGCTAGAGTCCAGACTTGAATCCAATTGAGAATCTGTGGAGGGAGCTAAAGATCAGGGTGATGGCAAGAAGACCCTCCAACCTGAAAGATTTGGAGCTCATTGCTAAAGATGAATGGGCACAATTACATGTGGAGACATGCAAAAAGCTGTTCTGCAATTATAGGAAGCGTAATAGTCAATAAAAGATTTTCTATTGATTATTGAGATGGGTATGAATAATTTTGGTTGGACACTTTTTGCTCAAATCTAAATAAAAACTGAGAAATGTTTTTTTTTCCCCACAATAATGCCTCATGTACATCGTCTTATTATCTTTTGGGAGACACCTATGTCATTTCCCGTCAAAAAATTACTTGCTGGTTGAATAAAAGTAACTTTAGGTCAAAATTTGCCAGGGGTATGATTAATTATGGGCAGCACTGTATATAAGTTAAATTCCACACTTTCAGTGCTCATCTTTTGTATTAGGAACTGAGAGCGTTACACCTGCTTCCCTGTTTAACTTATATATACTGCTACTTATATAGCCCCTTAATACTTAGAACCAAGGTTACGGTGTGACCTCCCTCTCTCGCAATTTATAGGTTCAACCCATTGTATTATTAAATCATAAATCGTGTTTTAAAGAATACTAAACGAGGGTGTTGATAAAATAGTAACATTTCACTCTGTGGACAGCAGGTGTCAGCAATGCACAAAATACAAAAGGACAAGCTATTCAGTGATTATAAGTGCTCTCTCAATCTAAAAACAAATTGCCCTTTCAATTTAACCCTGACCGGTTTTCTGTATTAAGATATGCATGCGCTGGGAACATGCTGCTCTGTGCACAGAGAGTGAGTGCCAAAAAAATAAAAAAATGAATCATTTTTAAAGCAATAATTATAACAGTATAAGCAATGGACAATTTTTATCTTCACTCGTAAAGGAATTACTAGCTGTACTGTATACATATAATGGAAGCAGAGCCTGAGATATGTGTATGCACCAATATATCACTCGGTGAAATATAAATGCATCCCGGATAACAATAAGATTCATTGATCTCAACTCTTAAGTGCATCTCTTATTAGATCATGCAGATTTTTTTTTCTGGGAATTAAAACAAGGTCTGAAAATAATGGGATATTGCAATAGAAGCAGAAATTAAAATGGGGCTTCTAGAGGGAAGTCATATTACCACCCTGTTTCTTGGGCTTGAGGGTCTGGTGTTGATCTCATCCCTATTCACTTTATAGGACGCACCTTATGGTCAGTTCCTCTTTTCCCTTGTCTGTGATTGTGCCTGACCAAGGAGAGATCTGCGTACAGGAGCTTTCTGCTGCAGCTGTCTGGTCTACAGGTACATTTGTAGTACTACTTGTCAACCATTTTAACTAAAGGAGTTTTCAGGGCTTTTGGAAAAAGTAGTCAAAACTACCTATATGTGTCTGATGCCACTATAGCCCGGAGGTAATTATTTTACATTTTAATGGCCTTACCCAGCTTTGTGATGCACCTTTGTTATGATGCTGCTAGGGCTTGCTATAGTTTGAATTGCCAATGCGAAGGGCTACAGTTTCCATGGAGGAGCTAGGGAGCATTGGAGATAAGAGGCATGTCATATATGACATCCTATACTCTAGGCAGAGGGCAAGGGTAGATTACCACATGTTTAATGTACGGGACGTCACCCAGGAGGCAAACACCTGAAGCTTGATCATGTGACTGCATGTGAGACTGGTTTAGGGACAAATCTTCCTGCATATAAACCACTTGAACATAGGCGGTCATTTATTAAGACCGGCAATTTATACTCTGCTCTTAAAACCCCTGCGGTGGCGGCGCATGTGCCTAAGTTATGTACGGGCGCAGTCCTCTACAAAAATTTGGCCATGCAACATGGTTTAAACTACACCAGCTTCCACAGCTGGCGTAGTTTAACCCCATTTTCCACGCCATAAACTGGCACAGAAAATGTTAAATGAGACGGGCCGACTGGCCCACTATCTTCCCTGCCCACACAACGCTCCCTTTTTCCGTCGCCTTGGAAGAGTAGTGTGAGCGGGGAAAAGGCACATATTGTGTCGCAAAACCCCTTTGAGAATAAATCTGCACCAAAATACGCCAAAAAGTGACCCCATCATTTTTAACCATAACAGGAGATTGATGAATCTCATATTAACATATTACAGATGTGCCCTTTTTTTACTTTCCTCTTGGCTTGACATAATGCAGTGAGGTGACAGCTTTGACAAAAATCCATGTTTTTGTAATACTTTATCGGTAGTTGTTTGCGCTATATGTATCTATATGTGGCTATCTAGTGCTCGTGATATCAATTTTCATGCAGCAATTATACAGTATGCTGAATTTGTGTCATGAGAACCTGGAGTCTTTAACAAAGGTAAGGGTAGGTACATTGGTTGCTCCAAGCAATGTCTCCTGGCCAAGCTCACAACGAACAGTCTTTTTCCATCTTGCATCAGCTCTTTTCTTCAACCAATCAATATAAGGCCTCCTTTATCCACCCCTCACATTGCATAGAGTTACTGGATGCCTGATTAGACTGCCTAGAACTGTTTTCTGGTCCATATCGCCCTACATAAGATCTTGCAGTATTAGAATTGTCATACACCTTCATTATAAGTATATATTTTAGATTTCAATGAATTCTGATGACAATCTAATGTGCCTGGTGGCTGTATGACTGTTCAGTGTCTGCTTCTTATTCCCTAAGGTCCACAGTTTAGGAAACTATACATAATCAGCTGTAATTTTGAGGAGTGGTGAACCTTCTTTTCACATGGAGCATTACACAGCCAATGGGCTATTCATGTAAAGCATCAGCCAGCCAGGACCTCCTGTATTTGGCATCTTTCTAAGGGTACATTCATAGTTGTGTTTCTAAATCTGGCAGGCTCTTCCGGTGGCCTGTTACGGCATAAATACCATCTGTAGGGCAGACAAATGCTGCATGCAGTGGTATCTGTCCACCATTTATCCCTGTAAACAGCCAGATCACCGCCAGATCTGATTATGGTCAATGAGGATCCAGCAGTGAATGGTAGAATCTAGCAATTCTGGATCCGGTAAACTTCAGCAGGTGTCACGACTGTGACTGATCCAGACAGGTCTGGGAGGAGAAGGTCGCAGCGACTTGCTACTCGCGATAGCTTGTGAGTTTGCTCCGTGGTTCAGGGTATGTCATCTGGGTTTTGCCTTGTGAACCTTTTTGTCCTGACTGGGAGTTTGTAGGCATCCTTCTCAGGTGAGTCCTGTCTGCCACTCCCAGCTACTATATTAGTTTCACTTTCACTTGCAGTCATTGCCAGATATAGTCCTTACTTCCAGTTCTATTCTGACCTTTGAAGGAGATCGTTTGATGGTGTTGCTGTGGAGCTCTTGTCCGGCGTGGACTGTCGTGATTGGGATCGCCTTCTCTGCTCGTGACTGGATAAGTCTATCTCTTATATAGTTTGTTTGTTGCTGTCTTCCCCTGCTGTTCTCCTAGACATGAGTGATGGTGACTAGTTCTCCCATCGGCCTTTCCCCACTCTAGGCTTTTTAGGGTGACTGAGGGTTTAGGCATCCTGCTCGCCGCACGGGTTCACACCCCGTCTAGGGTATCAGGGCAGACAGGTGCCAGCTTAGGGTTAGTCAGGGGTGGCCATACTATTCCCATCCGTAGATAAGGGTCCCCCTTCCCCTCCGTCTGGTGCGACACGACTGCTGCTGGGGTAGCGGTCGTGACAGTATATCTGGCCTTTTAAAAAAAAAAAAAAGTGACATTTCTTTTTTTTTTTTTTTTGCTTGCTGTTTTGCTTTGTATTTTTCTGTTCCACTATGGATCCGGTTACGGTTTTGGCGAAACAATTACAGGGATTATCCCTTGAAGTGGCAGGATTAAAAGCAACAGTGCTGCAGCAGCAGCAGCCATCCTTGGGTTCCACCGTTGCTACGGGAAACCAAGGTACTCCTGAGCCAAAAGTGGCTTTACCTGATAGGTTCTCAGGAGGGAGAGACCAATTTGTAACCTTCAGAGAAGCTTGCAAATTGTTCTTCAGGTTACGCCCTAGATCCTCCGGCGGTGAGGAACAACGGGTGGGTATTGTAATTTCTCTCCTGCAAGGAGATCCGCAGGCTTGGGCTTTCTCCCTACCATCAGACTCTCTGGCCTTACGATCAGTGGAGGAGTTTTTTGAAGCCCTGGGTCTCGTATATGATGACCCGGACAGGGTCTCACTGGCTGAGTCTAAGCTACGTAGACTTCGGCAAGAGAACCGGTCTGCTGAACTATATTGTTCCGAATTCCGTAGGTGGGCTACTGATACGTTATGGAACGACTCGGCCCTTAGGAGTCAGTTCTGCCAGGGGTTGTCTGAAAAATTAAAAGACGCGCTGGCGGTATACGAGGTCCCTGGGTCTCTGGAGGCTGCTATGTCTCTGTCCATAAGAATCGACAGACGACTCAGGGAGAGACTATTAAATTTTACGGAGGCCTCTATAGGGCAGGGATCGGTTTGTTATGATCCAGTCGAACCAATGCAAATAGGGGGCGCCACTAGACGGGTGAATCCTCCTAAGTTCCGCTGTAGGTCAGAGGTTTGTTTTTGTTGTGGGGGGAGGGGTCATTTTGTAAAGGTTTGTCCCTCAGAACCCAAGAGACCACAAACAAAGGAGCCGCCGGGAAAACTAGAGTCCCCAGATTGTGCGGAGGATAACAGTCTGGGCGTATTCGTTTCCTCCATACGCATGTCTCGGTTTTTGTTGTCCGCTACCGTTGAGGCGGGCAATAAGACTGAGATCTGTTCCGTCTTTTTGGACAGTGGGGCGGGGGTCAACTTGGTGGATTCACGGTTTGCTCAGGCTCTGGGTTTTACTCCAGAACCGATACGCAGAACTATTCCTGTTTTTGCCATCGACTCCTCCCCTCTTACTCAGAAAGAGTTAACTCAGATCATTCATAATATCCATCTGCAGGTAGGGGACCTCCATCAAGAGCATATCTCGTGTTATGTCCTGGACGGTCTTCCGGCTCCTATGGTATTGGGGCTTCCCTGGCTGGTGACTCACAATCCAGTGGTGGATTGGCAGGCCGGGGAGATTGTGGAGTGGAGTGAACATTGTAAGGACAACTGCTTGAGTAGTAGGTGCTCTACACTCTCTGTAACATCTTTACCTGCCTTTCTGTCAGATTTTATGGATGTGTTCTCTGAGAAGGGTTGTCAGGGGTTACCACCTCATCGTCCATATGATTGCCCGATTAATCTACTACCTAGGGCCAAACTACCTAAAACCCGGTTATACAATCATTCCGGCCCGGAGAGGAAGGCTATGAAAGATTATATTTCGGAGAGTTTGGCTAAGGGACACATCAGACCCTCTTCTTCACCTGTGGCTGCAGGGTTCTTTTTCGTTAAAAAGAAAGATGGGGGCCTACGTCCTTGCCTGGATTTCTGGGAATTAAACCGGATAACTATCCGAGATCCCTATCCTCTTCCTCTCATTCCCGACCTCTTTAATCAGGTTGCTGGTGCTAAATGGTTCTCCAAAATGGATCTCAGAGGAGCCTATAACCTGGTTCGCATCAAAGAGGGGGATGAGTGGAAGACGGCTTTTAATACTCCGGAAGGGCATTATGAAAATCTGGTCATGCCATTTGGTCTTACTAATGCGCCTGCGGTATTCCAACATTTTGTCAACGATATTTTTAGTCACCTTATCGGGAGATTTGTTGTGATATATCTTGATGACATCCTGGTCTATTCCCCGGATCTGGATACACATAAGATCCATGTGAGACAAGTGCTGCAGATATTAAGGGCCAACAAATTGTTTGCTAAGTTAGAAAAATGTGTGTTCGCCGTAAAAGAACTGCCATTTCTAGGGTATGTGTTGTCAGATTCAGGTTTCCTCATGGATCCAGAGAAAGTCCGGGCGATTATAGACTGGGATCTGCCTGAGAACGTGAAGGCATTGCAACGCTTCCTGGGGTTTGCCAATTTTTATAGAAAGTTTATAAAAAACTATTCCTTGGTGGTCAAACCACTGACGGACATGACCCGAAAGGGATCCGATTTTTCCAAATGGTCACATGCAGCCAAAACTGCCTTTGCATCTCTGAAGGAGAGATTCACCTCGGCCCCTATTCTCGTACAGCCAGATGTCTCGCTTCCTTTTATTGTAGAGGTTGACGCATCAGAGGTGGGGGTGGGGGTGGGAGCGGTACTATCTCAGGGCCCGTCCCCTGGTGAATGGCGTCCATGTGCTTTCTTTTCGAAGAAATTGTCTACTGCAGAAAGGAACTATGATATTGGCAACAGGGAACTTTTGGCTATTAAGTTGGCTTTTGAGGAGTGGCGTCATTTTTTGGAGGGGGCGGTTCATCCCGTCACGGTGATTACTGATCACAAAAACTTATTATATCTGGAGTCTGCTAAACGTCTCACCCCTAGACAGGCTCGGTGGTCGTTATTTTTTACTAGGTTTAATTTTGTAATAACCTATCGCCCGGGGGCAAAAAATACTAAGGCGGATGCATTGTCTCGAAGTTTTCCTGGAGGGGGTGATGTTGAGGGACCAGAGCCCATTTTGCAAAAGGGGGTGGTGGTCTCTGCATTACACTCAGGTTTGGAGGGGAGGGTGTTGGAAGCTCAGGGGGACGCCCCGGCCTCCTGCCCCTCGGGTAAACTGTTTGTGCCAGAAAATTTACGACTGGAGATACTAAAAGAACACCATAACTCCACACTGGCAGGACACCCAGGTAGTAGGGCAACCTCTGAGTTAGTGTCTCGTCGGTTCTGGTGGCCTAAATGGCACCAGGAGGTGTTGAATTTTGTGTCTGCATGTGCTACCAGTGCTCGTTCTAAGGTAGATCATACTCGTCCGGCAGGGCGTCTTTTACCTCTGGCCATCCCTAACAGGCCTTGGACGCACCTGTCAATGGATTTCATTACGGATCTACCAGTATCAGCGGGGAAGACTGTTATTCTTGTAGTTGTTGACAGATTCAGTAAAATGGTGCACTTTATTGCTCTTGCCGCATTGCCTAATGCTAACACACTGGCTCAGGTTTTTATTGACCACATCGTGAAGCTTCACGGGGTCCCTTCCGATATTGTTTCGGATCGTGGTACCCAATTCATTTCTAAATTTTGGAAAGCTTTTTGTTCTCGTTTAGGGGTTCATCTGTCGTTTTCTTCATCCTTCCATCCACAGTCCAACGGTCAGACTGAACGTACCAATCAAAACCTAGAGACATATTTGAGATGCTTTGTTTCCGAAAATCAGGAGGAATGGTCATCTTATTTACCGTTAGCCGAGTTTGCCATTAATAATCGTCGTCAAGAATCCACCGATAAGTCACCATTTTTTGGTGCGTATGGTTTCCATCCTCAGTTTTGTACGTTTAGTGAGGGGGGGGCCGTCTGGGATTCCCGAGGAGGAACGATTTGCATCTTCACTTTCTTCAGTGTGGCAGAGTGTGCAAGAAAGTTTGAAGAGAATTGGTGGTAGATTCAAACGTGCGGCTGATAGGAAGCGCTCTGAAGGTCCGGACCTTGGGGTGAATGACTTGGTGTGGTTGTCTACCAGAAATATCAAGTTGAAGGTTCCCTCGTGGAAATTAGGTCCGAGATTTATTGGTCCTTATAGGGTAATTAAGATCATTAACCCGGTGGCTTTTCGTCTGGAGCTACCTCAGACTCTAAGGATCCATAATGTCTTCCACAGATCTCTGCTTAAGAGATATGTAGAACCTCCTGAACCATTGCCACTACCGCCTCCACCGGTGGTTGTTGATGGCAGTCTTGAGTTTCAGGTAGAAAAGATTGTTGATTCACGATATGTTCGCCGCTCTCTTCAGTACCTGGTGCACTGGAAAGGTTATGGTTCCGAAGAGAGAATGTGGGTTCCAGCATCAGAGATAAAAGCGGACAGACTCTTTCGGGCTTTTCATAGCTCCCATCCGGAGAGGCCTAGTTTTGAGGGTCCAGGGGCCCCTCGTAGAAAGGGGGGTACTGTCACGACTGTGACTGATCCAGACAGGTCTGGGAGGAGAAGGTCGCAGCGACTTGCTACTCGCGATAGCTTGTGAGTTTGCTCCGTGGTTCAGGGTATGTCATCTGGGTTTTGCCTTGTGAACCTTTTTGTCCTGACTGGGAGTTTGTAGGCATCCTTCTCAGATGAGTCCTGTCTGCCACTCCCAGCTACTATATTAGTTTCACTTTCACTTGCAGTCATTGCCAGATATAGTCCTTACTTCCAGTTCTATTCTGACCTTTGAAGGAGATCGTTTGATGGTGTTGCTGTGGAGCTCTTGTCCGGCGTGACTGTCGTGATTGGGATCGCCTTCTCTGCTCGTGACTGGATAAGTCTATCTCTTATATAGTTTGTTTGTTGCTGTCTTCCACTGCTGTTCTCCTAGACATGAGTGATGGTGACTAGTGCTCCCATCGGCCTTTCCCCACTCTAGGCTTTTTAGGGTGACTGAGGGTTTAGGCATCCTGCTCGCCGCACGGGTTCACACCACGTCTAGGGTATCAGGGCAGACAGGTGCCAGCTTAGGGTTAGTCAGGGGTGGCCATACTATTCCCATCCGTAGATAAGGGTCCCCCTTCCCCTCCGTCTGGTGCGACACGACTGCTGCTGGGGTAGCGGTTGTGACAGCAGGCTGTTCTCTCAGTTTACCAGAAATGTGAACAAGTCCTAACGTTAATAGAGTGGTGAATAGGAAAAGGAGTTAGTGGTTATCTAAAGCAAACAATCCCTTTAACATAGCATAAATATACAATATATGACATATACAGTTGCAAGAAAAAGTATGTGAGCCCTTTGGATTGATTTGGATTTCTGCACAAATTGGTCATAAAATGTGATCTGATCTTCATCTAAGTCACAACAATAGACAATCACAGTCTGCTTAAACTAATAACACACAAATAAGTAAATGTTACCATGTTTTTATTGAACACACTATGTAAACATTCACAGTGCAGGTGTCACCGCCACTTCTGTGAGAAGGTCTGGCAGACGTTCTTCTCTACCTCTTGTATGATGTTCTTTGTTTTGGTTTCACTTTCTCATCTCCTTTCCTTCTGTCAGGTGTCACTTATTTAGACATAATCGTCTTCCTTTATATTCCCTCCCATACTGCCTCACTTTGCGGTTTATACTACTTCCTGGATGAAGTGTTCACTGCTGGAGGCTGCGTCTGCTGTTTGCTCAGATAAGTTCTTTACTTTATTGTGTTTGCTTGCTGGCTTGATTCTAGGTGACCCTGACTCCCTCCGTATTAAGTGCAGGGAGCCGGTGGTCGTGTCCCCTCACTATTATAGGGTTTTCAGGTGTCACACAGGCTTAGGTACGTGGGCATGCAATCGTCTACCATCGAGACCCTTGTATGTGCATAGCAGTCAGGGAGAGCTCTTAGGGTTTTATAGGGCTCACCTAATAGCTCCTTAGTTTGGGATCAAGCTAGTCGCTCGTTTATTTATAAGTTCCAGCAATCTGCAAATCTCATCCATGACAGCAGGTGGAAAAAGTATGTGAACCCTTGGATTTAATAACTGGTTGAACCTCCTTTGGCAGCAATAACTTCAACCAAACGTTTCCTGTAGTTGCAGATCAGACGTGCACAACGGTCAGGAATAATTCTTGACCATTCCTCTTTACAGAACTGTTTCAGTTCAGCAATATTCTTGGGATATCTGGTGTGAATCGCTTTATTGAGGTGATGCCACAGCATCTCAATCGGGTTGAGGTCAGGACTCTGACTGGGCCACTCCAGAAGGCGTATTTTCTTCTGTTTAAGTCATTCTGTTGTTGATTTACTTCTGTGCTTTGGGTCGTTGTCCTGTTGTTGAGCTTCAGCTGGTGGACAGATGTCCTTAAGTTCTCCTGAAAAATGTCTTGATAAACTTGGGAATTAATTTTTCCTTCGATGGCAGCAATCCGTCCAGGCTCTGAAGCAGCAAAGCAGACCCAAACCATGATGCCCCCACCACCATACACATAATGTTGTGTGTTTCTTCCAAATAACTCAACTTTGGTTTCATCTGTCCACAGAATATTTTGCCAGTACTGCTGTGGAACATCCAGGTGCTCTTGTGCAAACTGTAAACGTGCAGCAATGTTTTTTTTGGACAGCAGTGGCTTCCTCTGTGGTATCCTCCATTCTTGTTTAGTGTTTTACGTATCATAGATTCGCTAACGGGGATGTTAGCATATGCCAGAGACTTTTGTAAGTCTTTAGCTGACACTCTAGGATTCTTCTTTATCTCATTGAGCAATCTGCGCTGTGCTCTTGCAGTCATCTTTACAGGACGGCCTCTTCTAGGGAGAGTAGCAGCAGTGCTGAACTTTCTCCATTTATAGTCAATTTGTCTTACCGTGGACTGATGAACAGCAAGGCTTTTGGAGATACTTTTATAACCCTTTCCAGCTTTATGCAAGTCAACAATTCTTAATCGTAGGTCTTCTGAGAGCTCTTTTGTGTGAGGCATCATTCACATCAGGCAATGCTTCTTGTGAAAAGCAAAACCAGAACTGGTGTGTGTTTTTATAGGGCATGGCAGCTGTAACCAACACCTCCAATCTCATCTCATTGATTGGACTCTAGTTAGCTGAAAGCTCACTCCAATTAGCTCTTGGAGATGTCATTAGTCTAGGGGTTCACATACTTTTTCCACCAGCACTGTGAATGTTTATATGGTGTGTTTAATAAAAACATGGTAACAATTAATTATTTGTGTGTTATTAGTTTAAGCAAACTGTGATTGTCTATTGTTGTGACTTAGATGAAGATCAGATCACATTTTATGACCAATTTGTGCAGAAATCCATATCATTCCAAAGGATTCACATACTTTTTTTTGCAACTGTATGACTCATTTACAGATGCTATACAGTATATACAATATACAGAAAAGAATCTTGTAAATACACCTGCCAAATTGCATTATAATGTGGTTATTGTTCATCTGAGGGGAAGCATAGTATCCTGGATTTTTTGGGTGTTATGCACCTCTCTATTCTCTTAGGCCCTGATACCATAGTGGGTACCAAAGGTCCAGAGAATAAAAAACACTTAGAGCTGCCTTTACAGACAATAAATTACGACTAGGGCCTATTTCTTTGAATAAAAACTTATTAAACATTATTGATGGTATGGGGGTTGGAACCTGATAATTTTTTTCTGTGGTGGGCCCAAGGAACACTACTTCAACCCTGCTGACACTTGGCATTGTGCATGTTCATGGCAGGCTAGATATACAATCCATAAGGCCATAAGTTAACAGATGTTGGGCTGATGTTACTTCTGGGACCCGCACCTACACAGAGAACGGAGCCGAGAAGGTGTTGGCTGGAGGACCCCGATCTCCCCATAGAAGTGAATGGGAGCACACAACGCTTGTGCGGCCAGCGGTCCCATTCATTTGTATAGGGGGGACGGAAATAGCTCACCTATTTTCGGCAACCCATAGAAATGATGCGCCTCCACAACCTTCAGGGATCTGTTCTTTATGTAGATGCGGGTCCCAAAGGTGGACCCGCACCTATCAGACAATGTGGGCATATCCTAGAAATATGCCCACATTGTCTGAGATGGAAAAACCTCTTTAAATAGGTGTTTCTGTCATATCCCGGCTGAAGGGTACAGAATGTATTTGCAGTTAGCCAGACTGTCTCAAAAAGTGGAAGGGTGTATCAGCAATATTTCCCCCTATAGTAGCAAAGTCTCTATCAGCCACAAACAAGCGCAATACCTTTCTAACTGACTCCAATGCACAGCCTTGCTGACTCTGGACTTTCAAATCTTTTTCTGTTCTAGAGCCCTTTTTGAATGAAGTAGCTTTAGAGATGATGGTTCTCTGGGACTCAGGCCTAGCCCTGACGAGTAAACACATGTAGGTCCTCTGTCTTTCTCAGACTCACCACTATGTAGGGAGCAGACTCAGGTCTCCTAACAACCTTAAGGGGGATGAGTCAAAGTGATTAAATCTGACATATTCACAATATACTATTGAGTACACCATTATAATAAATCTTAACATTTCACTTCACAATTCTATATAGGTCATCAATATCAGATCAGCGGGGCTCTATTCCTGCTCACTAAAGACATAGCAGCAGCGATCAGGAAGAGAGAAGGGAGGCGGCACACACGCAAGGCATGCACCTTCCCTTCATACAGCAGATCGCAGGGGTGCCGGGTCCCAGCCGATCTGATATTGATGACCTATCCTGAGGATCAATATTAAAAGCTTGGAGAACCCCTTTAAGGCTGCTGCCACATCCTCCTTCTTGCTACGCTGTTGCTACCAGAAGAGATGAAGAACACATCGGCAGCGCAGCAAGAGGGGGGAGGTGGCACCAGCCTTGAGCCCCTCACAGAATGTCCTAAAACAAGGGTAGTATCAGTATAGTGTGAGCCCTGTGGGCAGCACTGAACTCTGAGGCCAGGCCTGCGGCAATGAGCAGGCCTACAGAGGCCCTGAACTGGAGCACTATATAAGCTGCGCTTAGAGGGAACACTGTGCAGCGGGGCCGCTCTTCCTGACGCTTAGCAGAACAAGTGAAGAGTGGTGCCCACCACACATGGGGCAGATCACTACAGTTAGCAGTCACACAGCAGACCAGTAGCAAGCTAGTTTCTGCTGTCCAGCTGCACAGTCAGCACTGTAGAAAAAGGTAGAAAGCAGAAACTAACTAAACTAGCCTGCCCTGCTTCCGTGGGACATGGACATTAGCCATGGCCAGTGTTTAACTGCTGCGCAGTATAAATCGCTGGTCTTAATAAATGACCCCATGTCTGTCTAAGTTTACACTGTCGTACTTTTAGACTAGATTTTGTGATGTCATACTTTCAGACTAGTGCTAGTAAATCTGCCCCAATGTGAGTATTGAGTGGATGGTAATCCACGTCCTGCCTAATAAAGCACACTGCCTGAATCCTGAAGTCCTAAATTAAAATCATGTAAAATGGCTCGCAATGAGTGTATTCTTAGTTATCTGCAGCCCAGACTTACGTAGACAGCTAGATACTAAACACAGCGCTGCATGCATGCTGATGTACAAGACTGACCACATGCTGGTATCGAGTGGTCTTCGGCATTAAGCACATGTTATATGATACAATAGTAGCTGCATTTATTACAGCATTCACGACATGTAATATCCTAATTATTAAACACACCACGTTCTGCTTCTGATGACACTTAGTTGCCATAATTAACTGTATTTAGACGCTGAGTGGGGTTAATATGCTACGTAACTGCTAATAAGACCACACCATGGACGCATCCTGTAATATCGTTTTTACAACAAAAAAAACATATCCGTATTCCATATCTGAGATCCTTGTTCTGCCTTCAGTTATATAACGGACACTGTGGGGGACATTTATCAAATCAGATACGTCAGTTTTGTAGTCTAAAGATGTCCCAAGTCATGGCACCTGCAACATTTTTGTGACATTTCGTGATCCTCTCCTTTTTTCACAGTGGGCTATGTTTTAGAGCTAAAAGTGAGATTAGACCTGAATTATGGCTTAGTTACTATGTTCAACTTTTTCAAAAATCGCCAAAAAGTTGCAATGCAGGCCATGCCATCCCCTGGTCCACTTTTACACCAAAAGGTGTAAACCACATTGCATTCACACCAGATATATTATTAAGGTGCACAAGTTCATAAATTAGGTGCAGGCACACATAGCAAAGCAAGGCTTAAAACTGGCACAAAAACAACTGCAAATGATAAATGACCCCCGGTATCTGTATAGAGGATTCTATACTAATATGCCTTTTGCTCTCTGTCTATCTGGGGATTTGGTTGAACAGTGAGTGCAGGGTATTTGTAGCATGGACTCCCAACAGACTGTAATGTATTCTGTTTTTTTTTTTATGTCAAGAATAGGGCTGCAGATTATGCTATTCCTGCTGTCAAAAAGCTTTTGAAAGTGAACACACATTCTTCACCCCTGGAAGACTGGTTTAAAAACAAATATATAGTAGCAATGTATTCTTTATTTTATCCTTTTCCCCTGTTGCTTATATAGCAGCAGCACATTCTGGAGCACTATACTGAGATTGTCATTAGTTCCTGTTCCTGTGAAGAACATACTGTAGACTGCAAACAGACTAGTGGCTATGGTTACAACAAATAAAAATATAAAAAAGTATTTATTATGTTTTTGTTTTTTCTAGAATGTGTGTCCTTAGTAACCAGTTTACTTCAGATTACTTAATCTTAAAGGGGCTATCCAGGCTACAGATATTGATTACCTATCTTCAGATTGGCAGGGGTCTGACTCCCAGCACCTCCGCCGATCAGCTCCCTGAAATGATTACCTGCACTCTGTCTCCATTGTAGTGGTGGTGCAGTCATTGCAGCTCTTCATCCCATTCATCTAAAGGTGAGAGGTGTAATTACACTGTACCGCCACTAAAATGTAGACCGCATGCATCATTGAAGAAGACGCAGAGCTTGCATGAGCGTCTTCAAACAGCTGATCGGCATGCGTACTGGAAGCAGATTCCCTCACCGATCTGATGCTACCTCGTTAAAAGAGTTGAAAAAAAAATCAAGTTCAACCAAGGGATAGGTGGGGATGTGTATTTTAGAAAAGCGGAGTGAGACTCAGATTTCTACACATTTTTATTAGCATTAATGTTATTTATTTTTATGAATTAATTTAAGCCTTTTAAAAACTGTCCACTGTGCCTGCTGTGACCACGTCCTGAGTAATAGTGATGGACGAACATAGGCCGGGACGGTTCTTGAACTGTGCGTTCGCGGCGGGCCCCTTTGACTTTAATGGCAGGTAAACCTGGAAAACCTTCAGGTCATATTTGCAGCCACCAAATACTAACTAGAAGTGCACAAATAGTCCCACAACATGGACAGTGACATACCAGAGGGGGATCATTGGCAAAAATTCCCGCAAAAAAAATGTATTTTAATCAGGGACCATTTTTATGCGTCTTAAAGGGAAACTCTCAAAAATGTGCCCTGCTGGAGCCTAGATATGTTTTATTTTAGGCCACGGCAGTACAAACCCCAAAAATTAGGCATTCACCTGACAGAAAAGAACTTGCGATTATGTGGCTGGAGGTACATAAGGCGGTTACTGGATAAAAATTTTACTGTAGGCCACTGGAGTACAGGCCCAAAAAATTAGGCATTCACCAGACAGAAAAGAACTTTTGTGGCTCTGGGTGATGGTGGATATTTGTGAGCTGGCATGAGGAAATTCAATTACGTGTGGTTATCACAGGTGTTAAATTCCTCTGAGATCCATGCCTCATTAATTTTTAGAAATGTGAGGTAGTCCACACTGTCGTGAGCTAAGCGAGTACGCTTATCGGTCATGATCCCCCCTGCTGCACTGAACGTCCTTTCGGACAGGACACTCGACGAGGGGCAAGCCAAGAGTTCCATGGCAAATTGTGCCAGCTCTGGCAATAGGTCAAGCCTGCACACCCAGTAGTCCAGGGGTTCCTCACTTCTCAGAGTGTCCACATCGGCCGTTAACCCGATGTAGTCGGACACCTGACGGTCTAGGTGTTCCCTGAGGCTGGATCTGGAGGGCGGCTGTTGATTGGTTGGCTGCAAGAATGATGTCATATTCAAAGTGACCAACACATCTTCAAACCGCCCTCTTCGTACAGGCGCGGTAGGATTGGTACACGCACCTGTTTCTCTGTGGGTGGAAATTCCTCTGCCAGTGCCCGCAACAGCAGAATGCAGCATCTGCCAGCCCTCTGTGATGCTGGTAACATGTCCGCCATTTTGTATTTGTACCGGGGTCTAAGTATGTTGCCACTACGGCAGGGGCAATATTCGAATTTGCGATATTTCACGAATATTTGGGCGAATATTCGTCATTAGTGATGGCCTTGCGGTTCGCCCGGTGCACCATATTCTTTTGCATTGCACCGAACTTTGAACCATGACACATCAATCAGGTTGGAGAGGACAGCCAATTGAGACATTTCAGCACATGGAACCCCAACCCTATAACAGAACCTGATCTGGCAGCCATTTTACATTATGTGTTTTGCCAATGTAGGGAGAGGTTGCGTTTTGGAGCAGGGACAGGCTGTTAAGAACTTAGGGACACCAAACGATAGCTAATAGGGCCACAAAAGTCCTTTTAAGTACTGGTAACGCTGTGCTATCGATAGGTGTGATACACAGAGGGATATGATACTCTTATAATATACTTTCTAACATAGAAAGTATATTATAGTGCATTTGTATGCCTCCAGAAAATACTGATTGAGGGCTGTGATCTATCAGCTTCCACAAAATAATGATAGAGGTTTTCCATATACCGGCGTCCACAAAATACAGATTGCGGGTTTTGATATACCTGCTTCAACTAACAACTGATTGAGGCCTTCCATATTTCATCTTCCACAAAATAATGATAGAGGTTTTCCATATACCTGCGTCCACAACATTACTGCTTGAGGGTGATATACCAGCTTCAACTAACAACTGATTGAGGCCTGCCATATATCAGCTTCCACAAATACTGCTCTTCTCTAGGGACTTTGGCACAGGGTCATTTTAAAATGACAGGCAATGGAAGAGGCAGGCCGGGTAGGGTAGGGTAGGGCAGGTGCACCAGGCCGGAGCCTAAGTGGGAAGTTGGAGAAGGTGTGTGCGATTATGTCAAAGAACGCACCAGAGTTGGTTGAGTGGCTTACTCAGTCTTCCGCTTCTGCAGCCTCCTCATCCTCTGTATCTGCACCCGGCCACCTATATTTATACACATGGCGAGGTAGAGATGTATGATGTAACCGGCTGATTTAATATGTTTCACACCAAGATCTAAGTAATCAATATATATATATATATATATATATATATATATATATATACACACAGTGCATATACTAGTGAAACTTGAAAAATTAGAATATCGTGCTAAGTTTATTTATTTCAGTAATGCAACTAAAAAGGTGAACCTAACATATGAGATAGACTCATTACATGCAAAGTGAGATATTTCAAGCCTTTATTTGTTATAATTAGGATGATTATGGCTTATAGCTTATGAAAACCCCAAAGTCACATTCTAAGATACCTTTTGCTCAGGGGGTATGGATTAATTAGCTGACTAGAGTGTGACACTTTGAGCCTAGAATATTGAACCTTTTCACTCAGCGAGGTACAGATGTATGATCTAACTGGCTGATTTCATACGTTTCACACACACACACACACACATATGTACATGTGTGTGTGTATATATGCATAAACTGCAATCATCATTCTGTATTCCAGTAAAAGGTCCCGTCATTACATTGCATACATCCCCCATTTAATTTGCATTTGTTAGGAGTTCTGAGTTGTTTGACTAAATTCTGAGTTCTGAATTGTGTGATTACAGGTGTTCCCGTTCCCTCCGTCCGCCGCAGGTCGTCGACGGACGAGATGGAGGTGGTGGAGGTGTCCGCCGAGGAGGAGGAGAAAGAGCAGGCCGGACCATCCCAGCCGCAGCAGGATGCACAACCCCGACCTGATGTGGGCGAAGAGGTGGAGGTGGCCGGGCCCTCCTGGCAGCCAGATTCCCCGCCCTCCCCCCAGCTCCAGATGAGGAGGAGGAGGTTGTCACCAGCCCCCACCAGGAGGGTAAATATGTGCACACAGCAATATAATTCTGTATCGTGCTAAGTTTATTTATTTCAGTAATGCAACTAAAAAGGTGAAATTAATATATGAGATAGACTCATTACATGCAAAGTGAGATATTTCAAGCCTTTATTTGTTATAATTAGGATGATTATGGCTTATAGCTTATAAAAACCCCAAAGTCACATTCTAAGATACCTTTTGCTCAGGGGGTATGGATTAATTAGCTGACTAGAGTGTGACACTTTGAGCCTAGAATATTGAACCTTTTCACTCAGCGAGGTACAGATGTATGATCTAACTGGCTGATTTCATACGTTTCACACACACACACACACACACACACACATATGTACATGTGTGTGTGTATATATGCATAAACTGCAATCATCATTCTGTATTCCAGTAAAAGGTCCCGTCATTACATTGCATACATCCCCCATTTAATTTGCATTTGTTAGGAGTTCTGAGTTGTTTGACTAAATTCTGAGTTCTGAATTGTGTGATTACAGGTGTTCCCGTTCCCTCCGTCCGCCGCAGGTCGTCGACGGACGAGATGGAGGTGGTGGAGGTGTCTGCCGAGGAGGAGGAGAAAGAGCAGGCCGGACCATCCCAGCCGCAGCAGGATGCACAACCCCGACCTGATGTGGGCGAAGAGGTGGAGGTGGCCGGGCCCTCCTGGCAGCCAGATTCCCCGCCCTCCCCCCAGCTCCAGATGAGGAGGAGGAGGTTGTCACCAGCCCCCACCAGGAGGGTAAATATGTGCACACAGCAATATAATTCTGTATCCATGCCTCTTAATCTGAATTGCAAGTAATTTTTATATATTTTTTTATCCTAACAGTAATCATTAAATTAAAACAAAAAATGAGGCAGCTGCAGCGGGAGCATGATGCAGCCATAAAGGAGCAGGTGCGGAAGTTGGAGGAGCTGCACCGCATATATTAATATTGTTAGGTTTTGGTGTAATTTTAACCAATAAGGTTGCAGTAAGGCTCTTTTAGTCCAGGGTCAAACTCATCAGGATAAGGACAGACAGCAGCAGTAGGTAAATGGTAACGGTGTAGTATAAATCCTACACATAGCTTGGCCAAAATCATCAGGATCAGGACAGACAGCCACTGTAGGTAATTGGTAATGGTGTAGTATAAGGCCTACACATAGCTCGGCCAAACACAGCTGGATCAGGACAGACAGCAGCAGGTAAATGGTAATTGTAGAGTATAAGGCCTACACATAACTCAGCAGGATCAGGACAGACAGCATCAGCAGCATGTACATGGTAACGGTCGAGCATAAAGCCTATACATTGCACAGCCAAATACATCAAGATCAGGACAGGCAGCAGCAGGTAATTGGTAACGGTGTAGTATAAGGCCTACACATAGCTTGTCAGACTCAAGGTCAACCAGCGGTCCCTCCATCCCTTCCAAAAGGTCCTGACCGTCCAGACCAAGCTGCAGCTCACTCTCCTGCATTACCTCCCCCAGGATGTCACTGTCGCTGTCAAACAGCAGCAGAGACGAGTCTTGGGGGACGAGGGCTGGTCCTGCAGGAGGCAGAGAGCTGCTGCTGCTGCTCTGAGCCGGTGCAGAGGACTCTGTGCCACTGGCTTGTGTCACAAAAGACACCACTGCCTTGGCGTCCTGAGACAAAATTGAGCGGCTGACGGCCAAAAAAATCTCGGATGAGGTGGACACCCCTGCCAGTTGCGTCCGCCCCTCCATGGGTAGAGGAGCGGTCCCGTGCTGGCAGCGGTCCAGCACTGGAACCAACTTCCCTACCACAACCATGGTTGCCGACATGCCCTCGTCCAGTCATGATCTGCCCAAAATTAAATTAAAGGCCAAAAAAATAACCAAATAAAATAAGGAGGGACTTTGGGAATAACTTTATTGGGTTTGGGACAATGGGGCAAAAATCTAATAAAATAGTAATTTAGAATAACAGACAGTGAATGTGTTTTTTTTTGTTTGTTTTTTTGTTTTTCAAAAACGAAAGATGGTGACACTAATCCCTCCCTAGCACAGTAATTCCTAAACTAGCACACTAAACCCTAAGATAGTGACAGAAAAACGGACAGAAACTGATTTTTATTTTTAACGATGAAAGACAGTGACACTAAACATTAGCAAAGTAATTCCTAAAATAGCACACTGAATACAAACCCTATTAAAGCACAGTAATCCCTCATTATCACAATTCATTGTATACATGACTGCTGGGGATTGCCGTTGGCAACGGATCACAAGTGCAGGATTTGCTTCCCCAGATGGAAGTGCGCTATAGCATAGGGGGTTTGGAGCATCTCCTGCTTTGTAAGACTACTTTATTCTGTGAATCTGTCTGTATATGTATGACTGGAGGTGTGACAACTCCAGGACTGAATGTGCCTAATTTATAACTATAGGTAACATTCAAGTGCACCTGTTTTGCCTGCGTCACATGAATCAGTGATAGGTGGGACTCACTGCCTCTTTCTCCTCCTATTGTATGTGTGATTTCACACTGGAGGTAACTGGGGATCAGTTGGCTGTGTGTCGGACTCTATGCCCCTATCAATAATTGCTTATATGGCATAGGTAGGTTACCGTTAGGTCCCGTGAAACTATGAGAGACCTCGGCGAGGTGCTCGGGCTCCAGTATGTTCTTGATAAAAGAATATATTGGCGAAAATCTAATTTTTAATACCAGTGTGAGGGTTTAGCCATATATTGTCAACTGAATGTACCATTTCTGTACATCTTTGTCCACCCTTTGTTCTATTTTATTGATTACATCCGCATATATGGATATCCTGTTTAGGATGTCCTTGTGGTCCGCTGTGGGTATCCTCCTTTGATGCAAAAAAAAAATATATGCTGGGGATTGCTGTTAACAACGGACCACATGTGCAGGATATGCTTCCCCGTTTAAGAATGTGCAACAGCATTTGGGGTCTGAGCAGTTTTCTGCCTTTCTAAACAACTTTGGTATGTAGGATGTTTTTGTGGCACAAGTGGTCCGTTGCGGTAATCCTCCATTGTATATATGACTACTGGGGATTGCCGTTGGCAAGGGATCACATGTACAGGATTTGCTCCCCTGGATGGAAGTGTGCTACAACATAGGGGGTTTGGAGCATCAACTGCTTTGTAAGACCACTTTATTCTGTGAATCTCCCTATCACACTACCTAACATCCTGCATTGGAACCTAACAGCTACACTATATAAGGATACCCAGTACTGGTCCTTGCCTTTTATGCTTTTTAGATGGGGGCCCCTCTTCAAGCACTGGAGCATGAAGGCCAGCATTTGCACTAAATTGGAAGCCCTGGAGCGCCCTGGCTCATCGCCCAGGAGAATGCCATCCTTGGTCTCCTCCCCCCAGTCACCCTCAAAGCCTGCTCTTATTGCTCCTCCTCTTCCCCCCAGTCACCATCCTTCTCTGACTCCTCTTCAGACTCCTGCTGACTTGTCTCAGATGGAGTAGCCCCCCCCTGGGAATTCATCCAGCATTGCGACTTCCTCATCTTCCTTTTCCTGCTCCTCGAAGGCTTGATCAATGACACGACGCAATGCAGCTGCGACAGACCAGTTTGGTGATGTCATCAAATGGCCGCAGAAGTCTACATGCGTCGCGCATGAGCAGCCACTAGCGCGGTGAAAAGAAACCAAGCTCCCAGAACCTGTCATGCTGCAGAGTTCTTACAGGTAGTCGTTAATGGCACATTGCTGATGGAGCAGCCTATCAAGCATATACAAGTTGGAGTTCCAGCATGCCGGGCTGTCGCAAATCATACGTCTGATGGTCAAGTGGTGTCGCCACTGAACGCCAGCAAGGCGAGCCATGGCCGTGTAAGATCTTCTAAAATGGCTAGAGATTTTCATGGCTTGCCGTAAGACGTCCTGGATCCCGGGGTATTTGGCAACGAATCACTGCACGACTAAGTTCAGGACGTGTGCCATGCTCAGCAGATTGGCACAGTTGTCGCACACCACTTTACCAACTGTCAAATCGAGCAGGGTTAACCACTGACCGCCCTGTGACCGCAAAGCTGAAAGCAGTGCAGGACCAGTGTGGCTCTTGGCTTCCAGGCACAACAGCCGCAGCAAAGCATTGCAACGTCTCACCTGGGACATCGAATAGATTCTGGGGAGCTTGGGGGGCATAGCGGAAGAGGCGGTAGCAGTGGAAAAGGAGCAGTCAGCCGAGGAGGAGACGGAGGAGGAGAAGAAGAGGCAGGCCTGCACAAAGTTCTTGGCAGTAACACTAAATCCACACGGGTGCCACGGGTTACATGCTTGACGGCCTACTGCACCCAGTAGGCAGTAAAAGTTATGTACCTTCCCTGCCTGTGTATATTGGCACTGACACTGTGTGTCAGAGATATATTCACTTGCCACTGAATGTGGCCATATAGCTCTGGGTTGCCCTTCTGGGAGAAATATTTCCTTCCGTGGACCTTCCATTGCGGTGTGCCAATGGCCACAAATTTTCTACAGACCTCCGAGTCCACCAGTTTATATGGCAGTAGTTGGCAGAATAGCAGTTCCGACAAGATAACGGTCAGCCGCTGGGCAAGAGGGTTATCCAGCATCATCAACTTTTGTGCCAAGGAAGCCTGCCTTCTGCCAGATGAATGCGACGACGGCACGGTAGAAGGTGGATTGGAGGACAAATGGGAGGAGAGACGAAAAGGAGAAGAGGCAGGACGTAGAGCCCCGGGAGTGTGGCTTTGTGGGATCTAACTGTGTTGCTCCCACTGGGCTCAGTGATGGGAGGCCAAGTGTGCCTTCTTAAGGTGGTCGTCCCTAGGTGAGTGTTGGGCTTACCGCGACTTATGCGTTGACAGCACAGGCTGCAGATGGTAACACTATTGTCAGCAGCTGACACATTAAAAAAAGCCCACACTGCGGAGCCATGTGCCGGCGTCCTGGGAGCACCAGAAGTGACCATGCATGGTGGATGGCTCACTCCAGATACATTTGCAGTCTGCTTTTTGCCTCCTGTGACTTGCAAGCTCTGCCTGCTTCTCCTCCTTCTCCTCCCTATCTGCTGCTCTGTCTCTCCCTCTGAACTCCCCTCCTCTTTCTCTCTTGTGGGCACCCATGTGACATCCATTGACACGTCATCATAGTCCCCTTCACCACCACTGACATTTGAAATCTCGGAGTAGGCAGCAACAGTGGGGACCTCCCTCCTTGGGCTGATCTGGGTACTGTCGTCAGACTGCTGGGTGGCAGCCATTTCTACATCCTCTTCCTCATCCGATGTCAAGAATGGCTGCGCATTGGCAAGGTCTGGCAATGGATGTGAAAATATTTCCTGTGACTCGAGTGGCGGGGCTATGGTGGTGGTGGTGGTAAATTTGGGGGTGCACACAGCAGAGAGTGAGGAGGGTGCAGATACAGAGAATGAGGAGGGTGCAGAATTGGAAGGCTGAGTGAGCCACTCATCCAACTCTGGTGAGCCCTTTGAAGTAATCGCACACGCCTTTTCCAACTTCCCACTAAGGCTCCGGCCTGGTGCACCTGCCCGACCCCTACCACCCCTGCGGAACGGCCTGTCTCTTCCTCTGCCTGTCATTTTCAAAATGACCCTGTGCCTAGTTCCCTAGAGAAGAGCAGTATTTGTGGAAGCAGGTATCTCGCAGGCCTCCATCAATATTTGGTGGAAACAGGTATATCGAACCCCTTAATCGGTAATTTGTGGAAGCAGGTATATCGCAGACCTCAATCAATATTTGGTAAAAACAGGTATATCAAACCCCTTAATCTGTATTTTGTGGAAGCAGGTATATTGCAGGCCTCAATAAATTTTTGGTGGAAGCAGGCATATTGAACCCCTTAATCAGTATTTTGTGGAAACAGGTATTTCGCAGCCCTCAATCAGTATTTTGTGGAAGCAGGTATATCAAAACCCTTAATCAGTATTTTTTGGAAGTAGGAATATCAAACCCCTTAATCAGTATTTTGTGGAAGCAGGTATATCACAAGCCTCAATCAATATTTGGTGGAAACAGGTATATCGAAACCCTTAATCAGTATTTTGTGGAAGCAGGTATATCAAACCCCTTAATCAGTATTTTGTGGAGGCAGATATATCGCAGCCCTCAATCAGTATTTTGTTGAAGTAGGTATATCAAACCCCTTAATCAGTATTTTGTGGAAGCAGGTATATCGCAGGCCTGAATCAATATTAGGTGGAAACAGGTATATCGAACCCCATAATCAGTATTTTGTGGAAGCAGGTATATCGCAGCCCTCAATCAGTATTTTTTGGAAGCAGGTATTTCGCAGGCCTCAATTAATATTTGGTGGAAACAGGTATATCGAACCTCTTAATCAGTATTTTGTGGAAGCAGGTATATCACACCCCTCAATTATTATTTTTTTTGCTACAACAGTTATATGAAACCACCCTGTTTATTTGGGGCAACAGGTATATCGCAGCCCTCAATCAGTATTTCGTGGAAGAAGGTATATCACACCCCTCAATCAGCTTTTTTGGGGCAATACATATTTCACACCTGTTGCAAATAATTGTTCCAATAGCTCTTGTCCCTCTATATTGCTACGGTATCGCAACAAAACTGAACACAACTGCTGCACAATACATATGCACTATAACATACTTTCTATGTTAGACTGTATATTATAAGTATATGTCACGGTGGGGAGTGGGGGAAACCCCCCACCGTGTGGTGTCAAAGGGTAAAAGGGGATCAGCCTGGCCAAAAGGAGTAATAAGGGAGCAGGTCACCTCCTACAGCGTCCCTAATCCTCTCCCTGACTCCTCACCGTATGAGCAGACCCCGATGGTAGGACGACTCATACTCAAGATTCCTAGAGACCCTAATTCGCCCTGGTAATCCCTCATCAAGGAGCATGGAAGAGACGACCTGTTCATCCTAGTCATGGAGGAACAGGAGTCTCTATCTGAGGCCAGGTTGCAAGGAGAGGGGAACACATACAGCATAAGGAGATGGCAGGTAAGCAAAACCAAAAACACACTTACCTGCCACAGACACACTGACTGGAACCCGTGCACTAGTACTGCTGTCCACACCAACATTAAAGGACACAGCACAAACCACAAACCACACAGGAACCCAGGACCACCATAGCTGCAATAAATATGAGACAGGGGAATGTCTAGCAAACATGCTGGACACCAACCACCACCAGACATGTAACACCAAACTAGACATACAAACACCCTGAACATAACCCACACCATACAAATAGGGACAGGAAGGGAAGGAGACACCGGGACGACATTGATGACCACAAGGGTGGCCCTCACTGGACAGATGGAACACCCTGGACTGGAGCAGAGCTCCAGCACCAACGACAGCTGAAGTACAACTTACTCCAGCCAGGGAGCCACAGGGGATAAAACCCTAGTAACCACACCCAGTCAGGGAGTTAACACTTACAGCACCAGACAGAGGGAGGCTACAACTTAAAGGGGAGGTGCACACACAAGCATGCCAAACGACACGTTACCACCGGCAACAGCATGCGTGGCAACCATCTCACGGCAATCACCCAGAAGGCCGAGACACTGCCACCGTATGCTCTCACAGCAACACATTGCCGCGGGCAACCGCAAGTGTGGCAACAGTGTCACAGCGCAAACCAAAGGCCGTGACAGTATATCACACCCCTCAGTATATCACACCTATCGATTGCACACCTATACCAGTCCTTAAAAAGACTTTTGTGGCTCTATTAGCTAGCGTTTGGTGTCCCTAACAGTCTGTCCCTGCTCCACAAAGCAACCTCTCCCTACACTGGCAAAACACAGAATGTAAAATGGCTGCCAGATCGGGTTTTTAAATACGGTGGGGGTGTGTCCATGTGCTGAAATGTCTCAATTGGCTGTACTGTCCCACCTGATGGATGTGTCATGGGTCAAAGTTCAGCGCAATGCAAATGAATATGGCGCCGGAGGACATCTCATGTCGGGCGAATCGCGAACACGCAAAGTTCGCCATGAAGCGACTGCTCGGGCGAACTGCAAGGCCATCTCTACTGAGGAAATCTATTCCACAGATTTACAGTTCATACAGTAAAGAAGCTTTGATGCTTCTGGAGACTGAACTTCTTCTCCAGCCGGAGGCAGTGCCCCCTTGTCTTTTGAAGGGAATTTTCATGGAACAGTTTTTCACCGTATTTTTTGTATGGCCCATTTATATATTTGTATAGGTTAATCATGTCCCCCCTTAGATGTCTCTTCTCAAGACTAAATAAATTGAATTATTTTAATGTTTTCTCATAACTAAGACCTTCCATGCCCCTTATCAGTTTAGTTGCTCTCATTTGTACATTGTCCAGGTCGAGGGCATGGACTGGTGCCAAAATTCAACTACATATTCCAGATGAGGCCTCATCAAAGCTTTGTTAAGTAGTAATATTAGGATAGGTTATCAATATCTGTGGCCTGGACAATCATTTTAATTGATACAAACTAAGGGAGGGTAAAGGGGCAAACATTTTTAGCAGTACTCAAATCAGTCATTCATTCCTGATAATTACAAGAATTGTTGACTAAAAGCATTTTTTTCATGCGGTTAAAAAAATTATTGCTTTTCTGCAGCACATCTCCCTATGTAGTCAATGGATGTTCTGTTGATTTAATGTACACTATATGAGGGGGATTAGGAACAATCCCATTTATGACCAGTCATTTACTTCCCTAAAATCATTATAAAGTAAAAATGAAAGTAATAGACTTGCACATCATTGAATGGTGCTGGTTGTAGTCAGAAAAAACTTCTTGAGGTGTTCCAAGATCATAAGTCAGTGTAATGGGTAGTGGGGGATAAATCCAGGTGTGATGTTAGATTGGGTTCTTGTGTCAGTGACTGGAATGTTTGACCTCCCAAATTTTTCACATGAACGTAAGCCGTAGACGGGCACTGGCCGTGTGTATCCCGTATTGCAGGATTAACTTGAATGGGTCCACGATCCACAATATACGGCAACACATAGGACATGTCCTATTTTTTGCGGTGCAGAGGCATTTAACAAAAAGTCCACAGAAATGTTTCCGAGTGCTTCAGTGGGGTTCCGATCTGTGCCTCCGCTCCGTACCTTGCCGTATCTTAATAATTGTGGACCTATTCAAGTCAATGGGTCCGCATCCGTGATACTAGATTCAAATGACCAGTGCCCGTATATTGCGGAACCACGATTTGCAGTTCGCAATATGGGCACGGACGGACTTCGATCGTGTGCATGGACCCTTAAAATTAAATTTACCATTTAGTATTAAGACCATTCAATTGGTTATACTGTGTCCTGGTTCAGAGTAGCAGTTGTCTCACAGTTGTGTTATTCCTTGTTGTATATAGAATCCTCCATTGGGGAAACTTATACACACAATGATGCACACCACTTTAGAACACTGAATTTACATTTTCATATCTAAAACAATAAATCATTAAAGGGATTGTACAAGATTACAAAAAATGCTGCTTTCTTCCAGACACATTAATCCTGTAGAAAGGTGGTTCAGTGGCTATCATTGGTGCCTTGAGGTACTGGCTTCAGGTTTGACCAAGGACAACATCTGCATGGATTATGTATGTTCTCCCCATATTTGTGTAGGTTTCCTCCCAAAGACATCGGGAATCTAGGTTGTGAGCCACACTGGGGACATCAAGTGATGATAAGGTCTGTAAAGCACTGTGGAATATATTGGCACTATATAAATAAAAAAAATGTTGATGGTGTAAGCCCGTTGTCTAGACCTGGACCAGATTTGTCACAATGTATGAGAATGGATGATAAATGTGGTGCAAGGATAGCCACTTTTGTTGAACTCTATACCAACTATTGATTATGATTAGCTTACTTTGAGACAGAATTTTACGCCACAATTGTGGAGCAAATTTGGGGCCCCCCCCTTTCCTGTTAACCTCTTTCTATTTCCTTTTCTGAATAGGAACAGAAACATTCTCTAAACTTAGATGCACCAAATTGTGCCAAATTACTCCCCTTTTTGGTGCAATTCATGCCAAAATCTAAATGGTCAGAACCAAATCAGAAAGCTCACAATCCTCTTGTTACGCTGCATGGGAAAGGGCAATTCCCCATATCAAATTTCAAAGGATAATCCCAGCAGGCGTGCTTCTTTCCAATCTATAGTATGCTTTATTTCATGATCAAAATAACAAAATCACAGGACGCGTTTCGGCCCGTGCAGCCTTCCTCAACTGCATGATGCTAAATGACACTGTGTAACATTTTATAGACACAAATTACAATCACCTGGTCATGACATCATCAATTGATTAAACAAACAGGAAATGAAATAGGCGTATAATCAAAGTGTATTATTCTTACTATGGTCCATGTTCATCACAGAGAAAATAAAAAGAGTCCTCCAGACTATGATCGTGGTATTGTGGTCTGTAAGAAAATACATCCCATATTAAAATCAAAAAAACATAACCTCATAATCTCTATTCAGGCCTTTGGGTTGTAAGGTATCCAAAGTATGTATCCAGAAAGCCTCCCATTTGAGTAATAACCTTTTTAGATCACCTCCCCTTCTTGGTTGATGAACCTGCTCTATAACTTGATATTTCAATTGCGCAATTGAATGTTTTTTGAGTATGAAAATGAAAAGGTATGGGTAACAAGAGGTTCTTTTTACGTATAGTGGACTTGTGTTTGCTAATGCGATCTTTCACCATCTGCATTGTCTCCCCAACATACAATAGACCACAAGGGCACTTTGTAAGATAAACTACATTTGTGGTGTCGCAAGTATAGTAACCTTTGATCTTATAAGGTTTTCCAGTTTGTGGATGATAGAAATATTACTTCTGCACATTGGCGCATTGCATGCAGTGGAGACAAGGAAATGTTCCACATTTTTGATGCGTAAGGGTTTTCTGTATCTGTCCTCTTTTTGTAGTACCTATATCTGCATGTACTAGTTGATCCCTCAAATTGGACCATAGTAAGAAAAATACACTTTGATTATACGCCTATGTCATTTCCTGTTTGTTTTATCAATTGATCAGGTGATTGTAATTTGTGTCTATAAAATGTTACACGGTGTCATTTAGCATCATGCAGTTGAGGGAGGCTGGACGGGCCGAAACGCGTTCTGTGATTTTGTTATTCTGATCATGAAATAAAGCATACTATAGATTGGAAACAAGCACGCCTGCTGGGATTATCCTTTGAAAATCTAAATGCACTGAAATTAGTAAATTTGGGCCAGTGTCTTCAGGATATATCGGGCTGCCATACCAGACACTTCAGAAGCACAATAGTACAATAGCACAATAGTACAACCTATAGAAAACTTTGTATTGATCTAAAAAACCCTAGGGTGAGCAGTCCCCTTTTAATATCCATGCAGACTGAACAGCAGCAGATTTGCATCGAATGCCTTCCACCATAATTTCTTTTTATGATTTGACTAATATTGCTTAAAGCATTTATTAAAAGAAACTGCAATCTGTTCCAAATTCATGATCGAGAGATAGTAATAACTATTTGGGGAGTATCAAATCAATAAAACAATATGTCCTAATGGACCAAAGCCTAAGGTTCTCAATTAAAAGCTAAATGTATTTTTTTTAGACAAAACCTGTGTTCACTGAAATCATCTCTATGGAGTTAACAGATGTATGATTTTTGCTAAATGATAAGCGGGTCGGAATCAAGCAGGCACCATGTTAAATGTTGTAGTCAATCACAAAGAAGCAGGTTGTAGAATTTTTAATGAGACATTTGCATAATTCCCATGATACAGCATTGTTTTGGCCCAAATAAACCATATGGCTTTGCAATACTTGGATTATTTTATGCTAGGACTAGGCAACCATCAGTTTTCCCAAATGTTGCAGAATTCACATAGTCTCGAGACAAATATAGTGTAGGTGAGTGATAGATCTGCTCTGCTCCTGCTTTCTTAAAACCTGTTCAAGAACACACATTGCAGATTGTTTTTCGTAATGTATTTCTTAAAGGGGTTTTCTGGAAGTACAATATTGATAACCTATGTGACTCCCGGCACACCTACCGATCAGCTGTTTGAAGAAGTGGCAGAGCTCCGGTGAGCACTGCACCCTACTCACGGCACAGTGCCGTAGATTTTAGAGTAGCTGTGCTTGGTATTGCATCCCAGGCTTTTTCACTTGACGGGGGGTGAGTTGCACATAGGCCATGTGACTTGGTCACTGGACTTGGAAGAGGCCGCATCGCTCACTGGAGTGCTGCAGCTTCTTTGAGTAGATTACTGGTGGGGGAGCCCGGAATAGGACCCCCATCAATCAGATATTGATGACCTATACTGAGGATATCATAGGTCATTATCATTCTGCTCCTGGAAAACCTCTCTAATGTATAGCCTAAGACCCTTATAGTACATTAGCCACATTGGCTTTGTTTTGTACAGTACCATACTAGGATGCCATACAGGTGCATGAGTCTTCTAATATAGTTGTGCATGCCTCCAGTCTCATATAGAAGCATATGGATTTTTTTTTCAGTTGGATTCAGCGGAAATGTAGCGGAAAAAATGTGCCATATTCCATCCATATATATGGCACTCAAAAGATCTGCAGGACACAAATGCTATGGAAATGTATGGGCTCACTGCATTCAATTCAGCACCTGTTGTATAGCTCATAATACTTAATTAAAGCCTAACTCCACTGCAGTAACTGTATATGCTAAAGGTGCATTTACACGACCGTGTGTATTCTGCGGTCTGCATAAAATACGGATGATGTCCGTGTTAAATCCAGTATATTTTTAATAGGACATGTTCTATCTTTTTTTTTGCAGGGCTACAGAATGGACATATGGATGCCGACAACACACAGTGTACTGTCAGCATTTTTTGCAGACCCGTTGAAATGAATGTGGATTGGGTGCAAACCAATAATATGGTCGTGTGAATGGGGCCTAAATAGAATTATAACACTTATTCCAGTTGTGCATGAAATTTGCTTCTCTGGGACATAAAACATCTTCTATTCGGATACTAAAACTGGAAGAGGTGGAGTTTATGCTAATTTATATAAAAAGGAATCTGACAACATTTTTGACCACCCTAAACTACTAACAGCACTAGATAGGGACTTTTGAGACCAGGACATACCCTTTGTGGAGCTTTTATTTATCAGGAGCAGTGAGAATACGAAGTTTAATTCTAAGAGACTCTGATCCTCAAGTGCTCAGGAGGTGGGACTTTATTGTGAGCCTTTTCATAACCCTTCCCTTCTGCTCTGATAGACAGCTGTAACAGCCAACCTGGAGACCATTCTAGCTGTGACGCAGCTCAATACAGAGAGCACTCCCTTTTAAGCTCTACTTGCTTGACATTTGACAAACAGAATCTGGCTGAATAAAAGATCATATTCAAACTACTCCTGCTGGTAAAAGCTCCACAAAGGCAAGCTTTGTTGAGCTCCTATCTGGCGCTCTCAGCAGTATAGTATGGTCAAAACTGCTGACAGACTCCCTTAAAAAAAAGCTTTAAATAGTTAATTTGCTAACAAAAAGTGTATTTCTGTGCCCAAAATAGTATCAGTAAAAACTACAGCCTACAAAAAAAAAAAAATCAGACCTAAACAGCTCCTTAGACAAAAATATATATTTAAAAAAAAATAATGGGGGTCAGAATATGGCAATGCAAATAATTTTTATCAAAGTTTTTTTTTATACAAGCATTAAAACAAAACAATAACTGTATAATGTAATATAGCTGTAATCATACTGATCTGCTAAATAAAAATAAAAACTATGTCAGGATTGTGCTTTTTTCATAGTTCCACTCCCTTAACCCCTTAAGGACGCAGGGCGTATCGGTACGCCCTATTTCCCGAGTCCTTAAGGACTCAGGGCGTACCGGTACGACCTAACTTTAAAACGGGATTCCGGCGCCCCGGGGGTTAATCGCAACGGGATTCCGGCTGAAATCATTCAGCCGGCATCCCGTAACAACGCAGGGGGGGGTCATTTGACCCCCCGTATCGGCGATCGCAAAAAAACGCAGGTCAATTCAGACCTGCGGTTTGCTGCACTTTCTGCAGTGTCCCTAAAATATGTGTCCCTAAAATATGTATTTTACACACCCCCCCCTGCACCCATGCATGATTTTTTGCCGGCGGGTGGTGCAGGGGGGGAGTTGTGGGCGGTGCGGGAGGCGGGCAGTGCGGCAGGCGGGATCGCGATCCCCCGCCCGCCTCCCCTTGAATAAATCATTGGTGTACAGTGGGTATACCAGGGTGTCAGCACATTGTTGACACCCTGGTATAAACGGCTGACATAGATGATGCGATGTCAGCCGTTTAACCCTTTCCATACCGCGGTCCGTACGGACCGCTGTATGGAAAAAGTTAACAGTAAGAGGGAGCTCCCTCCCTATCCCATCGGGGGGCTGCAGTGCCTTTGCAGCCCCCCGATGGAGAGGGAGAGAGCCCCCAGAGAGCCCCCCGACAGCCCCGTCCTTCCCCTTCCCCGTCTGCGCAGTTCTGACCAGTACTGAGCAGACGGGGAATGTTCCCATGGCAACAGGACGCCGTCTCAGGCATCCTGCTGTCCATGGTGCTGAACAGATCTGTGCTAAAAGGCATAGATCTGTTCAGACAAAGTGTAAAATACAGTACAGTACAATATATATTGTACTGTACTGTATTATACAGACATCAGACCCACTGGATCTTCAAGAAACAAGTGGGTCTGGGTCAAAAAAAATGCGAAAAAAAGTGAAAATAAAGTAAAAATCAAAAAACACATTTATCACTGATTAAAAATGAAAAAAATAAAATTCCCTACACATGTTTGGTATCACCGCGTCCGTAACGACCTGATCTATAAAAAGGTCATGTTACTTTACCCGAACGGTGAACGCCATAAAAAAATAAAAATAAAAACTATGATGAAATTGAAATTTTGCCCACCTTACTTCCCAAAAAAAGTAATAAAAGTGATCAAAGAAGTCGTATGTACGCCAAAATTGTAACAATCAAACCGTCATCTCATCCCGCAAAAATCATACCCTACCCAAGATAATCGCCCAAAAACTGAAAAAAATATGGCTCTTAGACTATGGAAACACTAAAACATGATTTTGTTGGTTTCAAAAATGAAATCATTGTGTAAAACTTAAATAAATAAAAAAAAGTATACATATTAGTTATTGCTGCGTCCGTATCGACCGGCTCTATAAAAATATCACATGACCTAACCCCTCAGGTGACCACCGTAAAAAAATAAAAATAAAAACGGTGTAAAAAAAGCAATTTCTTGTCATCTTACGTCACAAAAAGTGTAATAGCAAGCGATCAAAAAGTCATATGCACCCCAATATAGTGCCAATCAAACCGTCATCTTATCCCGCAAAAAATGAGACCCTACTTAAGATAATCGCCCAAAAACTGAAAAAACTATGGCTCTTAGACTATGGAGACACTAAAACATTTTTTTTGTTTTAAAAATGAAATCATTGTGTAAAACTTACATAAATAAAAAAAATTGTATACATATTAGGTATCGCCGCGTCCGTGACAACCTGCTCTATAAAATTACCACATGATCTAACCTGTCAGATGAATGTTGTAAATAACAAAAAAAAAACGTGCCAAAAAATCTATTTCTTGTTACCTTGCCGCACAAAAAAGTCTAATATATAACAACCAAAAATCATATGTACCCTAAACTAGTACCAACAAAACTGCCACCCTATCCCGTAGTTTCTAAAATGGGGTCACTTTTTTGGAGTTTCTACTCTAGGGGTGCATCAGGGGTGCTTCAAATGGGAAATGGTGTCAAAAAAACCAGTCCAGCAAAATCTGCCTTCCAAAAACCGTATGGCATTCCTTTCCTTCTGTGCCCTGCCGTGTGCCCGTACAGCGGTTTACGACCACATATGGGGTGTTTCTGTAAACTACAGAATCAGGGCCATAAATAATGAGTTTTGTTTGGCTGTTAACCCTTGCTTTGTAACTGGAAAAAAAATATTAAAATGGAAAATCTGCCAAAAAAGTGAAATTTTTTAATTGTATCTCTATTTTCCATTAAATCTTGTGCAACACCTAAAGGGTTAACAAAGTTTGTAAAATCAGTTTTGAATACCTTGAGGGGTGTAGTTTCTTAGATGGGGTTACTTTTATGGAGTTTCTACTCTAGGGGTGCATCAGGGGGGCTTCAAATGGGACATGGTGTCAAAAAAACAGTCTAGCAAAATCTGGCTTCTAAAAACCATACGGCGCGCCTTTCCCTCTACGCCCTACTGTGTGCCCGTACAGTAGTTTACGGCCACATATGGGGTGTTTATGTAAACTACAGAATCAGGGCCATAAAAAATGAGTTTTGTTTGGCTGTTAACCTTGCTTTGTAACTGGAAAAAAAAATATTAAAATGGAAAATCTGCCCAAAAAGTGAAATTTTGAAATTGTATCTCTATTTTCCATTAAATCTTGTGCAACACCTAAAGGGTTAACAAAGTTTGTAAAATCAGTTTTGAATACCTTGAGGGGTGTAGTTTCTTAGATGGGGTCACTTTTATGGAGTTTCTACTCTAGGGGTGCATCAGGGGGGCTTCAAATGGGACATGGTGTCAAAAAACCAGTCCATCAAAATCTGGCTTCCAAAAACCATACGGCGCACCTTTCTCTCTACGCCCTACTGTGTGCCCGTACAGTAGTTTATGGCCACATATGGGGTGTTTCTGTAAACGGAAGAGTCAGGGCAATAAAGATACAATATTGTTTGGCTGTTAACCCTTGCTTTGATAGTGGAAAAAATGGGTTAAAATGGAAAATTAGGCAAAAAAATGAAATTCGCAAATTTCATCCCCATTTGCCAATAACTCTTGTGCAACACCTAAAGGGTTAACAAAGTTTGTAAAATCAGTTTTGAATACCTTGAGGGGTGTAGTTTATAGAATGGGGTCATTTTTGGGCGGTTTCGATTATGTAAGCCTCGCAAAGTGACTTCAGACCTGTAGTGGTCCCTAAAAATTGGGTTTTTGTAAATTTCTGAAACATTTCAAGATTTGCTTCTAAATTCTAAGCCTTGTAACATCCCCAAAAAATAAAATATCATTCCCAAAATGCTACAAACAGGAAGTAGACATATGGGGAATGTAAAGTCATCACAATTTTTGGGGGTATTACTATGTATTACAGAAGTAGAGAAACTGAAACTTTGAAATGTGCAAATTTTTCCAAATTTTTGGTAAATATGGTATTTTTTTATGAAAAAAAATTAACTTTTTTGACCCAATTTTAGCAGTGTCATGAAGTACAATATGTGACGAAAAAACTATCTCAGAACGGCCTGTATAAGTCAATGCGTTTTAAAGTTATCAGCACTTAAGGACACAAGTCCTTAAGGTGAAATAGGGCTTAAGGGGTTAAGAATAACTTTTTTCAGCTTCCTAATGCTTTGTATGGGATATTAAATGATCTCAATAGAAAGAACAACTTGTCCTGCAAATAATAATTCCTCATATGTCTGAAAATGGAAAATATAAAAGTTGTGGCCCTTGGAAGGCAGAGAAGAAAAACAAAAACAAAAAAATAATAATAATTCTGTTCTTGAAAGAGTTAGCAATGTCTGAAAGTTTTTTTCTTTTAACAAGCATATTTAACAAAGCTCAAACCATGATCTGATTAGGATATGGTTTTCATTACCATTTTAGCAAAAAGCTGATCTACAGCACTAGAGATCAGAAAGGAAAGGTTCGTTTTCTTATTTCTCCCATCGCCAAAATGCATTTCTTCTCATAGAAAGACACATTAGGACCTTATAGTATGAAATGTTGATTTATTTATGCACCCTGGGGGAACCCATTAAAATAAGACCAGGTGCTGACTTTGAAGCAGAATACAGTAGAATATAGACATAGTAGGAGATAATGATTGCACATGTAGTCAGGTTACAAGAACAGGTTCTAATTAGGGATGAGCTAATCGACTTCAGATGAAACATCCAAAGTCGATTCGCATAAAACTTCGTTCGAATACTGTACGGAGAAGGAGCTCTGTACAGTATTAGAATGTATTGGCTCAGATGAGCCGAAGTTATTGCTTTACGAAGTCTCGCGAGACTTCGCGCAATAGCTTAATAAATTAATTTGTACTGTAAAAACCCATTTCCTGAACTCAGGTTCGTAATACTGTACGAAGCTCCTGCTGGGGGACCACTGTCCATGGCTCAGTATTCCGGGAGCCTCCTTGGTCACAGGACTTGTGACCCCCGTTTTGCAGCCTAGCGTCCCCATCTCAGTGTCTTCTTCTAGTCACTCATGCAGACTCGAAGAGTCTTTCCCTCCAAGCACTGGCCCCTAACTGCAGCACACTAGGGGCTCTGACTACTCTCCTTATATACAGTTTTTAACTAGACTAGAACATTTTAGTGGGAGGGATGGAGTGGAAAAACTCAGCACAAACAAATACATTGTTTCAACTCCCATCTGGTATAGACTTACATCAGAGCTTCAATGGTACTCAATGGCAATGACAGAATAGTTTTTCCAGACAAAAACAAGTTTCCAGACATAACAACATAGCTAAAAACCTGACATTTAAAATGTCACACTGTCTGCTTTTGGCAGTAAACAAGTCTGGATTTTTCCCTCTAAAATAGGGTGGTAAACAAGTCTGGGTTTTCCCCTCCAAAACATGGTCTTCTTTAAACCCTATGGCAGCTGTGGAAAATTACCAGTTTCTCAATCAAAGTCCTAACAGTATTCATTAACAGAGATATGTAAATACAGTGATAATGAACGGGATATATATCACAATATATATATATGTATATATATATATATATATATATAATGCAGTAATACAGTAATACAAAGTATAAGTTAACCCTTTCAAGAGAAATAAATAAGAAGTGTTAACATTGCATAGGGGATATAGGCAAATGTCCAGAAATGTCCAAATGTCAAAGTACTCTTTGCTCCAGGGCACTACAGGGGCAATTTCAGACATATAAGAGAGTGACTTTAGAGGGATACAAGGCTGACAGCAGGATAAACAGAGGAGGAGTTAACCACAAGACATGCCGAAGGGCCTTGGCACTACCAGCATAGACACCGCCCCGGAGCACTTACCATTCTTTTTTTTGCATATTCTTCAAACTTCATTTTTGATGCTTTATAGACTTTACAAACTCGCAAAAGTCAAACAAAGGTACCAGTGTCATGTATATGTGTCCCAGAGAGCAGAATGACTCCCTTTAATGTTAGATATTAACCCTTTTAGCAGCAAATTCATGTTTTTAACACTGATCCATTGGGTCATTGCACATTCCGAGGTTATATGATTCTGATACTTGACTTTCCCTAATATGGCCACCATATTCATGCACTGCTGTGTACATACTACAAGGTATATGTTATATTCTGTTCACAATGGCCTCACGGACCTTGTTTTTTTCCAGCAGACATGATGAAAATGATGGATTAAAAACTATAAGTAAAATTAACTATTGATCCAAATGTAATATTACCTCTCTATTAATCCCTTTTAACACCATCTTGAATATCACATATAGAGCACTTCTGAGCTCCAATCTTCCAAAAGTACATAGCTAAGTTAAGTTTTTTTTTAAGACTTTTATGCTGATGACCTATCCCCTGATGATCAACTGTTTGAGAAGGCACTGGCAAGAAGGCGCAATAGCGCTGCGGCATTCTCTGTGCTCACCAAAGATAGCGCTATACATTGTATAATGTCTGTGCTTGGTACTGCAGCTTAGCCCCATTCACTTCAATGGGGCTGAGCTGCACCTAGGCCACCTGACCAATGAACAGGCCTAGGCTAAGCTGTGAGAAGGCCACGGTGCTACTGTGAGTACCAGTACCTTCTCAAACACCTGATCGGCGGGAGTTCCGGGTGTTGGAACTTTACGAATCAGATACTGATGACGATCCAGAGGATAGTTCATCAGTATAAAACTCTTGTAAAACCACTTTAACCCATTCACGCATTTGGATGTAACTGTATGTCCAAATCGCAAGTAATTTACTGCATTTGTACGTACAGTCAGGTCCAAACTGCTTACCGGGGCTGTGACACTATAAAGTGTCATACCCCCAGAGTCTGCACTCTCCCGAAGAGCATACACACAGGGGAAGCCAGCAAGGGACCAATCAGAGTGGTCCCTTGCCGGCAAGCACTCAAATTGGTTAGTCTCTGCAGATTAACCAATCGGAGCACTTTAGTGTGAAAATGCCTGAAATCGGGTAAGACCCTCAATGTGCCCCCAGTGCCCCTGATATTTATATTGCCACCAGTATTTTAGTGGCTCCCATATTGCCTCCTGATGCCCCCATGCAGCCTGATCCTCTCTGCCAAGAATAGAGCCGCTGCCATCATCCGAGAGCGCAAGCTGTAAATTACAGCTGACAATCTGCTGCTATGGCGAAATCGGTGCTGGCACCGATCTCGACCGTTTAACCCTATAGATGCCGCTGTCAGTAGCTGCCCGCGGCATCCATGTGGTTGACAGGGAGGGAGCTCTCTCTCTTCCATCAGGCCGCTGCTTACAAAGGCATCCGGGCTGCCATGTACCTAAAGCTGATCAGACCCTGACGGTCTGATCAGTCTTAGTGTAACTGTAATACAGGCTATACAGTGCATTGCAATAGATAACTATTGCAATGCACTGTATAGCCATCAGGCCCACTGGATCTTCAAGATCCAAATAGATCTTGATAAAAAAAAAAAAGTATAATAAAAAAAGGTCAAGTGGAAAAAAAAGTAAAAAAATAAAGCATAAATTAAAATAAAAATAAATAAAAATTGGCTTTTCTCATATCTGTTCATTTATGTCATTAAAGAAATTAAATAAATAAAAAATCTGCACATAATTGGTATTGCAGCGGCCGTAATGACCTGAACTATAAAAGTATCATGTTCCTAATCCCGCTGTCACTACCAGAGCTTTGAGACGTTCTCACAGCTCTGTTTCTCCACCCCTGTGATGATGTCACTACTAGAGCTTGGAGGAGTTCTCACTGCTCTGTTTCTCCGCCCCTGTGATGAGGTTTTTACTTTCTGTTTCTTTCCTCCCAGCTGTTCCTCCTGCGTTTGATTTCCCTGCCTTTAAATCACACCTCCTCCTTTGTAGGGTGTGGATTATATTTCTCATTTGAGTTGTAGCTCTTGCTTGAGTATCTTCACTTGTAAGCTATCATTTCACTGGACCTGTGTTCTGCTGCAGCAAGTACTCCGGATATTGCCAGCTGTCTTTGGATCCGTCTTCTCTGCTGCTGCAGCTCCTTCAGCTAAGTGTGCAGACATTGTAGTGTATCTGTTTATTTTCTGACTGGATCTGAGGCGACCACGGTTCCCTCCATATACTGAGCAGGGCACCGGTGGCCGTGCCCCTTCCACTATTGTAGGGGTTACAGTGGTCATCAGTCTTAGGTACGCGGGCATGCCTCGTTCCACCATTTGGATCCGGGCATGTGCTTTAGCAGCATAGGGAGAGCTTTGAGGGTCTGACAGGGGTCACCCTTTATCCTCCCTAGTTTGGGTCCGGTCAGTAGCTCTATTTACTGTGTATGCTCTTGTTGCTCACATACAGCCGTGACACCCGCAAGGTGAACGCCATACAAAATAATGTAGAAAACAATGATGAAATTGCTGTTTTTGTCACCTCACCTCCACAAAAAAAAATAACAAGTGATCAAAAAGTCATATGTACCAATAAAAACTATGAAAAAATAAAAAAGTTATGGACTTTAGTATATGACTATGCAAAATGTAATTTATTTTTAACATAGAAGTGATTTTATGCTGAAAAAGTAGTAAAACATAAAAAAAGTATATTAATTCGGTATCGATATTACCATATCAACGCACATAATAAAATTATCATATCATTTTTACCGCAGGAGGAAACCCATAAAAAATAAAAAAAAACACTGACACAATTGCCATTTTTACTTAGTTCACCTCCACAAAAATGTTATAAAAAGGGATCAAAAAGACTTATGTACCTCAAAATGTTACCAATAAAACCTACATCCCGTCCCACAAAAAACAAGCCCCACACAGCTACATTGGTGAAAAAATCAAAATGTCATTGATGTTAATATATGGTGATGCAAAATACACGTATCATTTATTTTAAACACAAATTACATGTTATAAAATCCCGATGCCGCTCCTTTCCTTCTGAATGCTACCATGTCCCCAAACAGCGGTTTACGACCACGTAATACGTAATACGGTGTTGCCATATTCAGGAAACAATGCATAACAAATTGTGGGGTGCATTTTCTCCTGTTAGCCCTTGTGAAAATAAAAAATGTAGGGCTAAATCAACATTATATTGGAAATAAAAGTTAATTTTTCATTTTCACAGCCATGTGTTTCTAAATTCTGTGAAACGTTTGTTGGGGTAAAAAATTCACTTCACCACCACTATATTTATTCCTTGAGGGGTGTAATTTCCAAAATGGGGTCAATTTGGGGGTTTTCTTTCTAGCGGTACCTCATGGTCTCTTCAAATCTGACATGGCACCTGAAAACCATTCCAGCAAAATCTGCCCTCCGATGACAATATAGCGCTCCTTTCCTTTTGAGCACTGCCGTGTGCCCAAATAGCAGGTTACAACCACATGTGGGGTGTTTCTGTAAACTGCAGAATCAGGGCAATAAATATTGACGTTTGTTTGGCTGTTAACCTTTACTGTATAACAGGAAAAATTTATTAAAATGGAAAATCTGCACCAAAAAAATGACATTTTAAAATTTCCCCTCCATTTTTCTTGTGGAACACCTAAAGGGTTAAGAAAGTTTGTAAAAATCAGTTATGAGTAACTTGAGGGGTTTAGTTTTTTAAATGGGGTCATTTATGTGTGGTTTCAACTAATTAAGGGCTCATGCACACGAATGTATGGGTTCAGTTTCTGTATTGCGGACCGCATATGCGGATCTACAATAAACAGACACCGTTCCGTGTGCATTCCGCATCACGGATGCATTCCTATTCACTTGAATGGGTCCGCAAAACCGGAGATGCAGAGCGATGCGGAACGGAAGCATAGAATGGAACCCCTAAGGAAGCACTACGGAGTGCTTCTGTGGGGTTCCGTTCTGTACTTCCGTTCCGCAAAAAGATAGAACATGTCCTATCTTTTTGCGGAACGGACGAATGCAGACCCATTCAAGTTGAATGGGTCTGGATTCATCATGGCGGCCGTACGAAGGTTGCCTGTGCATTAGGGACCACAAATTGCGGTCCCCAATGCACGGAACGGCCCACCTACGGTCGTGTGAATGAGCCCTAAGTCCCACAAAGCAACTTAATAACTGAACTGGTCCTTTTAAAAAGTGTGTTTTGGCAATTTTTTAAAAACATTTTAAAATTTGCTTCTAAACTTCTAAGCCTTCTAATTTCCTGAAAAAATAAAATTACATTTACAAAATGATGCAAACATAAAGTAGAGATATGGGAAATGTAAAGTAATAACTATTTTATGAAGTATCACTATCTGTCTTAAAAGCGGAGAAATTCTAATTTTGAAAATAGCAAATTTTTCCAGATTTTCAGCAAATTTTGTTTTTTTTTATGCATAAAGGTAAAACGTATCAATTAAATACTTAAAGGGAGTCTGTCACCAGCATTTCACTTTTTTAACCCTTCCCACAGCTCCCTAGCATGCTTACAGTTAATAAAAACGTTACCTCTGGCATCAATCCTGGACTTATAGAACCCTCAAAAACGATCTTTATAAGATATGCAAATGAGGGCTCGCAAGTGCCCAGGGCGGCGTTACTCTCTTAGGTGCCCTGCTTGCTCAGCCTTCTCATTGCGTCCCCCCGCCCCTTCCTACCCTCTGCCCGCCCATCCTTTCCCTCTGACCGCCTTTGTACTAACTTGTTATGCTGCCGATATCCCGCGCCGGCGCACTCATTCCTTTGGCCGGCGCATGCGCACTGCGATGCCCATTCCTTGTACGGCATCACAGTAACTATTGCGCATGTGCCGGCTAACGACGCCGATTTTCACGTCGTTAGCCGGCGTATGCGCAATAGTGACTGTGATGCCGTACAAGGAATGGGGATCGCAGTGCGCATGCGCCGGCCAAAGGAATGAGTGCGCCCGCGCGGGATATCGTCAGCATAACAAGTTAGTACAAAGGCGGTCAGAGGGAAAGGATGGGCGGGCGGAGGGTAGGAAGGGGCGGGGGGACGCAATAAGAAGGCTGAGCAAGCAGGGCACCTAAGAGAGTAACGCCGCCCTGCGCACTTGCGAGCCCTCATTTGCATATCTTATAAAGATCGTTTTTGAGGGTTCTATAAGTCCAGGATTGATGCCAGAGGTAACGTTTTTATTAACTGTAAGCATGCTAGGGAGCTGTGGGAAGGGTTAAAAAAGTGAAATGCTGGTGACAGACTCCCTTTAAGTGAGAGGTCAGAACTGATGCGCTCTGGATTACCTGGAGTCAAAGCATTATTCAAAAAAGGATAATCCTAAAACATAACATTTATTAATAATGTAGATAAAATTGTAAGATAGGTCAGGCTGCTACTTATCATTTAGTATCAGGGTTGACTGGCTAGATAGTCATAGGGATTGTACAAAGGACCCTACACAGCTGTGTTTTACTGCCATCTTTTTTGTCTATCTGGACACATCCTTGGATGGGTATATCACAAATACAGCTTGTGGTGAAGTATCTGGCGATCGTTCCTTGGTATCGGTAGGACCTGCTGGTTACTAGTGCCGCCGTGCACTCTATTTTTTGTATGTTTTTCATTTAGGATACTCATTATTGTATCAATTGGGGGTCCATTACCCTCTATCCCAATGTTTGTCTTTGCACACTATATTTAGGATCTTACAATTTTATCTGCATTATTAATAAATGTTATGTTTTAGGATTATCCTTTTTTGAATAAAACGTATCAACTCAAATTCCCCACTAACATGAAGAATGATGTGTCAGGAGAAAACAATCTCAGAATGGCTTAGATACGTAAACTTGTTCCAAAGTTATTACCACATAAACTGACACATGACAGATTAGAAAAATGGGGCCAAACTGGCTGTCGCTTAAACGGGTTAAAGAGGCTTCAGAGTTGGGCAACCAAATAATTAAATGGAATGAGAGTCTCTGCTACAATAGGAAGCTAAAATAATCTTATCAGGGAAAAAGTCAACTTAGAGGTGATCTTGTTAATATGTGTAACTATATGTATGATCATTAAAAAGAACTTAAAAAGGAAAAAAAATGTTTATGCATTCCAGAACGGTACAAAGGATCAGAGGACATTCATTACATTACATGTAAGGTGATTCAGCTGCATAGGAAATGACTCTTTTATATCTATCTATCTTTCTATCTAAAAAATCACAGAAAACAAATAATAATGCACTACTAACACGATAGATGCAAGCATTATATATATAGACTAAGCCCTCGTTCTGATATAATAAAATTTGAGACTCTCAGCCAATATATTTTGATCAAAACACATCTGTGCCCACCTACCCCTACCAAGGTGGTCTCAGTTAGGCAGGTCATACACTAGACCTACCTATGCCGTTGGGCGGCTATGTTCAGGAGAGCAGACCCTGCACATATAGTGTGCTGCTCCTAGTCACCTGTATGTGCATCCAGCAACCAATGAGAGGAGGAGCAAGCACAGCTATATGTACCACCCTAATCAAATCAGCCTGTTTGATAGGAAGGGTAAAAGTGCACAAGAATGCTACTCCCAGGATACAATAGGAGCTCATTCACACTTCAAGGTGCAACTCTCTCAAGCATATATTACAAACTAAAAAAATTACAGAGAAAAGATAAAAAACAAAGATAAAAACATCTTGCACGATATGATGAATAAATATGCAGATGTCCATGGCTACATTAATGAAAATAATCACAGAAAACAAATAATAATGCACTAACACAATAGATGCAAGAATTATATATACACTAAGCCCTCATTCTGATATAATAAAATCTGAGACTCTTAGCAAATATATTTTGATCAAAACACATGTTTGCCCACCTACCACCGCCAAGGTGGTCTCAGTCAGGCAGGTCCTACGCTAAACCTACCTATGCAGTTGGGCATCTATGTTCAGGAAAGCAAACCCTGCACATATCTATCTAGCTAATAAAATTTAAAAAAGACAGCAGCACAGTCAGTAAGTAATGGGCGGGTGCACGGGTGCAATCCCTCTGGGAGCATAGGCTATTCTCCAATGTTATATCCAAAAATACTAAAATGAGGCAGCTCTCCAAGTCAGGTGAATGGGTGCTGTGCTGAAACATTGCCTTGGGAAATAAACGGGTCCAACACCCATTCATCTATCTATCTATCTATCTAAAAAAGAAAAAATGAGGCAGCACTCCAGATATGGTGAAAGGATGATGACCGTTTATTCCCAAAACAACATATCAGGCCCTACAATGAGGCCTTTGTCAAGCTTGTGTGCCCTTTCACTATATCTGGAGTGCTGCCTCATTTTTTCTTTTTTTTGGATTTATCAGTGGAAGAAATACCTACCTTCCCTGAGGGGATTGCACCCATATTTGCATTTTCTGACTGCATTGCTGTCTTTTATTCAATTCTATCCATCTATCTATCTATCTATCTATCTATCTATCTATCTATCTATCTATCTATCTATCTAATCCAGGGATCAGCAATGTTTGACACTCCAGATGTTGTGAAACTACGACTGCCACGCTTGCTTAGCTGTTTTCAAAACTCCCATAGAAGTAAATGGAGCATGCTGGGAGTTGTAGTTTCACAACATCTGGAGTGCTGAATGTTGTTGACTCCTGGTCTAATCTATCATCTCTCCTTCTAGGTAAGAACATTGATCAGTGGTTTTTATCAGTGAGTTTTATCCAAAACCATGAATGGTCCAAAAACACAGAACCTGTGCCAATATTTCCATTATCATTTATCTTGATGGTGGTCCATTCCAGGTTTTGGATAACAATCACCGATGCAAGACATTCACATGTGAATAAAGTCTTAATGTTCAACATTAACAATACAAATATTATATTAGCATCAATAGAGCTGAATGAATTACTTGCTGCACATCCACCAGTGATAGCTTCTTTCTAAGCCATAACAAGTCATTGATTTTAGACATACTGTACGTAGAGCTGTAAGAGTTTTTTTTTTAAGCCTTGTGGTGTGATAAGCGTAGCTAAGCCGGTCATCTTCTCCAAATGAAACGAGAATTTAAAGAAAAGGTCACATCACAAAGCCAGATGTATTGAACATTATTGACATCGCTAGAGGGTTGTATGTATAATGATGTACAAACGATCTGACATCTCACCCACAACTGTAAAAGAAGGCGATGGTAAGCATAGCAATGTATGTAGCCAGTAAACAATGGAGGGCCAGTCGCTTCATGCAAGGACACTAGTTAACAAGAGAGGTCTGTGTAAAGCACCCAATAAAATACTCAATAAATGCCCTAATGAGAACAATTTCTGTCTATGGCCACATGATTTACTATGCAATTATGAAAATGATTGTGAATGTTTTTTTTTTTTGTTTCACAGTGTTATTGTTTCTTGACCTTTATGAAAATGTTTTGGAAATATTATTTTTCTTTGTGAATCAATTATTGTAAAGAAAAGAATGACCATGCTTTGTATTACACATCAATAAATATCTGCGGATCCATTGTAACAATGCCTGTCCTTAACTGCAAAACAGACAAGAATAGGACATGTTCTATTTGTTTTGTGGAACGGACATGCAGACATACGGAAATGGAATGCACACGGAATCATTTCAGGTTTTTTTTTGCGGACCCATTGAAATGAATGGTTTTGTATACGCACCTGTAAAAAAACAAAACGGAAAAAAAATATGTTCGTTTGCATGAGGCCTTAAACGGAATCGTTCACCATCAACTTCCCTGATAGGGCCCAAGCCCACAAATGTATATTTTTTTCTCCATTCATTATTTTTTTTTTTTTACAGGTCCGTATATGGAACCATTCATTTCAATGGGTCCGCAAAAAAAAACAAAAACTGAAGTTACTCTGTGTGCATTTTGTTTTTGCATGTCCGTTCCTCAAAAAAAATAGACCATATCCTATTATTGAAAGTGATGATCAGCCGGCACTCCGTAACAAATGGCGTGGTGCTCGCGTCCAAGATCACGATCTCATAAATATAGTAAGGAAAGACCGGCACTCACTGTAGCTTGAAGAAAAGGAAATCTTTGTCACATATAATCCGTGACGCGTTGCGACTCACATCTGGAGCCTTCCTCAGACGTATAGGATATGGTACAAACAGAAATAAGCACACGGCATTTAAATAGCCCGCCAAGGCGGAAATGACATCACATTACCATGGTGACGATATCAACAAAACAATTAAACAATTAAGATGTAGCAGGTGAAGAAAATGAAGAAAGGATCCCAGCCGCAATCAATTGACAATTCAAATAGTAAGTATTCCATAATAGCAGTGATAGGGTTAAATGAAGTTTCAAAATAATGATGCCGCTGGGATGTCTTCAAGTTTTCTAAAAGTAAAGAGAAAACAAATTATTTACATGTTATTCTATACAAAAGAGTTATACAACAAAAAATATATCACGGGAACTGGAGATTCACAAAAAGCTGTGGAGGTCGTACTCGCGGTTCAAGCCCTTGGGTTCCAATGTTTGCAAAGTGTGAATCCAGTAGGACTCACGCTTCTTCAACATCTTAACCCTGTCACCACCTCTACGGGGTTGTGAGACATGTTCTATTATCTGGAACCGCAGTTGCGAAATATTATGGTTACAACGTTCAAAGTGGTGCGGTATAGGTAGAAGCAGGTTCTTTTTCCGTATGGTAGATTTATGTTTGGAAAAACGATCCTTCATGCGCATCGAAGTCTCGCCTACATATAATAAGCCACATGGGCACTTTAATAAATAAACAATAAAGTTGCTATTGTAAGTGTAGAAACCATTGATGGGAAATTGTTTTCCTGTATGTGGATGTGAGAAAGACTCACCTTTAATCACGCTGGAACAATGTATGCAGCCTAAACAGGGAAAAGGGCCATTTTTTGTTGTGGATAAAGTCATTTGTCGTTGTGTCTTATGAACACTGCCAATATCAGCCCGCACCACCATATCACGTATATTTTTGTTCCGTTTATAACAGATCAACGGACGATTCTGGAATTCCTCAACTGAGGGATAAGCCCTAGATAATATATTCCAATGGTGATTAATAATTAATCTGCATTTGTGAATCCAAGGATGGAATTTTGAAACAAAAGGAATGCGGGATTTTTTAATAGTTTTATCAACTGTAAGAAGGGCCTTATTCCTCTCCTGGTTAGGTAAAGAAATGGGGTAACCGCGATGTCTAAACCTGTCACTCATCTCACTGAGGCGAGTTTCCTTGATATCAGTCTGAGAGACAATTCTACGGATCCTCTGAAACTGCGAGTGAAGTAATGCTTTTTTTTAGAGTGGGGGGATGGTTGCTAGAATAATGTAAAAGAGAATTTCTATCTGTACTCTTAATATGCAAATCAGTTACTAGAGATCCATCTTGCCCTTTTATAACCACCGTATCAAGAAAACTAATCCTATTGACATCATAGTGTAGAGTAAATTGAAGTTCACTCCACACTGAATTTAAATAGTCGGCAAATTCAAGAAGGGTTCCAATGCCGCCCCGCCACACACAAAACACATCGTCAACAAATCTTCGCCAAAAAATACAATGGAAATTGAGCAAAGTCATTGGGATAAATATATTTGTCTTCGAACCATGACATGTATGTGTTTGCGTACGGCGGTGCGGAATTCGAACCCATCACGGTCCCACAACATTGTTTGTAAAATGTGTCTTGGAAAAGAAAATAATTCTCATGTAGAATAATTTCTAATAAATCAAGAAAAAAGGATTTTTCACGTGTAGTGTAAGTAGAGAGGGATAATAGCCAATCAACCGCACGTACACCCTTAGAATGAATAATAGAGGTATATAGCGAACATACGTCAAACGTTACCAGCAAATCGTCATCCTGTAATGCCAGTGTCATAATTTGTTTCAGAAAATCCTGAGTATCAAGGAGGAAAGAAGGCATGATTTTAGTCAGGGGTGTCAAAACCTTATCAAGCAGAATAGCTGGGGGGGACAGAATAGAGTCAGTCAGAGCAACAATTGGTCGACCAGGGGGCTGATTAAGGGACTTATGTATCTTGGGAAGTGTATAAAACACCGGCGTGACAGGATGATGATTGATCAAGAATTGGCCCAACTTTGGGTCTATAGTTTTATCCTATAGATATATGTCCACTACGGTACAAAGCTTATTTTTAATAGCAAAGACAGGATCCCCTGGTAATGGTTGATAAACCTCAGTGTTAGCTAATTGTCCGAAAATTTCAGAGGTATAATACTCTTTGTCCATAAGGACAAGAGCCCCTCCTTTATCTGCAGGTTTAAGAATCAAAGTGTTGTCCTGTATTAGATCATGAATAGCTTGTTTCTCAACCTGTGAGAGATTATGGGTTAAATGACACCCACTTTGTCTTAAATCCCGCAAAGCTTGTGAATAGTGTTGAGCGAACTTCTGTTTTAAGTTCGGCGTCTAAAGTTCGGCTTCCGGTTAGCGGAGGATCCCGATATGGATTCCGAATTCCGTTGTGGTCCGTGGTAGCGGAATCAATAATCAGCCATTATTGATTCCGCTACCACGGACCACAACGGAATTCGGAATGCATATCGGGATCCCTTGCTAACCGGAAGCTGAACTTTAGACGCCGAACTTAAAACAGAAGTTCGCTCAACACTACTTGTGAAATATCACGTTGGACAAGGGCAATAAATGTCTCAACAGGATGGTAGGATTTTGGCAGTTGAAAAGTACTTTTCAGCCTTAAACCAAAGTCCTGTAAATTAAGTAAAAATTCATCAGTATTAACATTCACATTAGCAATCTTGTAAGGAATAGAAAAATGTGCCTTAAGCCTAATATTATGAAAGAAACGCTGGCAGTCCATGTCTAATTCAAAACTATCAAGTGGAGCCGTAGGACAGAAGGACAGGCCCTTTTCAAGTACATTAAGTTGCACAGGACTCAAGTTTTTAGAGGAAATATTAAAGACTAAAGTTTGATGTGAGTCTGTACCTGAGAGCGCGTTGTCCTGGGGGCATCGAGATTGCCGATAATGACGTCCTGCTCTTCTGGTATTCTTCTTGATGGGGGTCGTTGTCGGCGTCTTCCTAAAAAAGTAGGCCGTTGGGTTCCGGTAGTGGAATCGCTGCCAGACCCAGAAGACATGGAACCTGTGCGACGTTGTGGGCGAGTAAATAAAGGAGTTGCAGTACCTGACAAGTCCTGCCATTTGTAGATACGTTTATTCTGATAATCCTCAGAATCCCTGATGAACTTCTGATGTTTAGTTGCTTCAATATCCTTCCTTAGATCAGTGCAGATTTTTTCAACCTTTAGTTTCAAGGTAGTTAATTCATCCGCCGGCAATGCGTCTTTTAGTTAAGTTTCAATAGACGCTATTTTTTGTTTGCTGGTAGCAATAGCCTCTGTGAGTCCTACTGGAGCGTGAGTCCTACTGGATTCACACTTTGCAAACATTGGAACCCAAGGGCTTGAACCGCGAGTACGACCTCCACAGCTTCTTATGAATCTCCAGTTCCCGTGATATATTTTTTGTTGTATAAATCTTTTGTATAGAATAACATGTACCATTGTTGCAAACCAATGTATCAAATAATTTGTTTTCTCTTTACTTTTAGAAAACTTGAAGACATCCCAGCGGCATCATTACTTTGAAACTTTATTTAACCCTACCACTGCTATTATGAAACACTTACTATTTGAATTGTCAATTGATTGCGGCTGGGATCCTTTCTTCATTTTCTTCACCTGCTACATCTTAATTGTTTAATTGTTTTGTTGATATCGTCACCATGGTAATGTGATGTCATTTCCGCCTTGGCGGGCTATTTAAATGCCGTGTGCTTATTTCTGTTTGCACCATATCCTATACGTCTGAGGAAGGCTCCAGATGTGAGTCGCAACGCGTCACGGATTATATGTGACAATAAAGATTTCCTTTTCTTCAAGCTACAGTGAGTGCTGGTCTTTCCTTACTATATTTATGAGATCGTGATCTTGGACGCGAGCACCACGCCATTTGTTACGGAGTGCCGGCTGATCATCACTTTCATCATTTACTCCGTCTTCAGCGCGAGCACCTGTGGATTTTTCTTTCATGAGTTCTTTCTCTTACACGGATGAAATCGTGTCCAATGTTACCGCTAATGTGGACTTTCTAAAGATCCCTCCTACTGAATTTCTGGGGCGAGAACTGGAGAAAGAGCTGAGGAAGTTAACCTCCTGGGAATTGCATGTCTCCACTCTGGCTGAATACTGCCGCCTACAGCGCATTCCACGTGGATTAAGGGTCCATCTTCGACCCACTTTCTTTTGCGACAATATTGAGTATTGTACTCACTTTGCCAACATCCTCAACAAATGTTCCACGGACCTTATGGTTCTAACTATCGAATTCCTCACAGAGGCTATTGCTACCAGAAAACAAAAAATAGCGTCTATTGAAACTCAACTAAAAGACGCATTGCTGGCGGATGAATTAACTACCTTGAAACTAAAGGTTGAAAAAATCTGCACTGATCTAAGGAAGGATATTGAAGCAACTAAACGTCAGAAGTTCATCAGGGATTCTGAGGATTATCAGAATAAACGTATCTACAAATGGCAGGACTTGTCAGGTACTGCAACTCCTTTATTTACTCGCCCACAACGTCGCACAGGTTCCATGTCTTCTGGGTCTGGCAGCGATTCCACTACCGAAACCCAACGGCCTACTTTTTTAGGAAGACGCCGACAACGACCCCCATCAAGAAGAATACCAGAAGAGCAGGACGTCATTATCGGCGGTCTCGATGCCCCCAGGACAACGCGCTCTCAGGTACAGACTCACATCAAACTTTAGTCTTTAATATTTCCTCTAAAAACTTGAGTCCTGTGCAACTTAATGTACAGTACAGACCAAAAGTTTGGACACACCTTCTCATTCAAAGAGTTTTCTTTATTTCCATGACTATGAAGGCATCAAAACTATGAATTAACACATGTGGAATTATATACATAACAAACAAGTGTGAAACAACTGAAAATATGTCATATTCTAGGTTCTTCAAAGTAGCCACCTTTTGCTTGGATTACTGCTTTGCACACTCTTGGCATTCTCTTGATGAGCTTCAAGAGGTAGTCCCCTGAAATGGTCTTCCAACAGTCTTGAAGGAGTTCCCTAAGATGCTTAGCACTTGTTGGCCCTTTTGCCTTCACTCTGTGGTCCAGCTCACCCTAAACCATCTCAATTGGGTTCAGGTCCGGTGACTGTGGAGGCCAGGTCATCTGGCGCAGCACCCCATCACTCTCCTTCATGGTCAAATAGCCCTTACTTTCAAAGTTTTCCCAATTTTTCGGCTGACTGACTGACCTTCATTTCTTAAAGTAATGATGGCCACTCGTTTTTCTTTACTTAGCTGCTTTTTTCTTGCCATAATGCAAATTCTATCAGTCTATTCAGTAGGACTATCAGCTGTGTATCCACCTGACTTCTCCTCAACGCAACTGATGGTCCCAACCCCATTTATAAGGCAAGAAATCCCACTTATTAAACCTGACAGGGCTACACCTGTGAAGTGAAAACCATTTCAGGGGACTACCTCTTGAAGCTCATCAAGAGAATGCCAAGAGTGTGCAAAGCAGTAATCCAAGCAAAAGGTGGCTACTTTGAAGAACCTAGAATATGACATATTTTCAGTTGTTTCACACTTGTTTGTTATGTATATAATTCCACATGTGTTAATTTATAGTTTTGATGCCTTCAGTGTGAATCTACAATTTTCATAGTCATGAAAATAAAGAAAACTCTTTGAATGAGAAGGTGTGTGCAAACTTTTGGTCTGTACTGTACTTGAAAAGGGCCTGTCCTTCTGTCCTACGGCTCCACTTGATAGTTTTGAATTAGACATGGACTGCCAGCGTTTCTTTCATAATATTAGGCTTAAGGCACATTTTTCTATTCCTGACAAGATTGCTAATGTGAATGTTAATACTGATGAATTTTTACTTAATTTACAGGACTTTGGTTTAAGGCTGAAAAGTACTTTTCAACTGCCAAAATCCTACCATCCTGTTGAGACATTTATTGCCCTTGTCCAACGTGATATTTCACAAGTAGTGTTAAGCGAACTTCTGTTTTAAGTTCGGCGTCTAAAGTTCGGCTTCCGGTTAGCAAGGGATCCCGATATGGATTCCGAATTCCGTTGTGGTCCGTGGTAGCGGAATCAATAATGGCCGATTATTGATTCCGCTACCACGGAATTCGGAATCCATATCAGGATCCTCCGCTAACCGGAAGCCGAACTTTAGACGCCGAACTTAAAACAGAAGTTCGCTCAACACTATTCACAAGCTTTGCGGGATTTAAGACAAAGTGGGTGTCATCTAACCCATAATCTCTCACAGGTTGAGAAACAAGCTATTCATGATCTAATACAGGACAACACTTTGATTCTTAAACCTGCAGATAAAGGAGGGGCTCTTGTCCTTATGGACAAAGAGTATTATACCTCTGAAATTTTGGGACAATTAGCTAACACTGAGGTTTATCAACCATTACCAGGGGATCCTGTCTTTGCTATTAAAAATAAGCTTTGTACCGTAGTGGACATATATCTACAGGATAAAACTATAGACCCAAAGTTGGGCCAATTCTTGATCAATCATCATCCTGTCACGCCGGTGTTTTATACACTTCCCAAGATACATAAGTCCCTTAATCAGCCCCCTGGTCGACCAATTGTTGCTCTGACTGACTCTATTCTGTCCCCCCCAGCTATTCTGCTTGATAAGGTTTTGACACCCCTGACTAAAATCATGCCTTCTTTCCTCCTTGATACTCAGGATTTTCTGAAACAAATTATGACACTGGCATTACAGGATGACGATTTGCTGGTAACTTTTGACGTATGTTCGCTATATACCTCTATTATTCATTCTAAGGGTGTACGTGCGGTTGATTGGCTATTATCCCTCTCTACTTACACTACACGTGAAAAATCAATTTTTCTTGAATTTTTAGAAATTATTCTACATGAGAATTATTTTCTTTTCCAAGACACATTTTACAAACAATGTTGTGGGACCGCGATGGGTTCGAATGCCGCACTGCTGTACGCAAACACATACATGTCATGGTTCGAAGACAAATATATTTATCCCAATGACTTATTCAATTTCCATTGTATTTTTTGGTGAAGATTTGTTGACGATGTGTTTTGTGTGTGGCGGGGCGGCATTCGAACCCTTCTTGAATTTGCCGACTATTTAAATTCAGTGTGGAGTGAACTCCAATTTACTCTACACTATGATGTCAATAGGATTAGTTTTCTTGATACGGTGGTTATAAAAGGGCAAGATGGATCGCTAGTAACTGATTTGCATATTAAGAGTACAGATAGAAATTCTCTTTTACATTATTCTAGCAACCATCCCCCCACTCTAAAAAAAGCATTACCTCACTCGCAGTTTCAGAGGATCCGTAGAATTGTCTCTCAGACTGATATCAAGGAAACTCGCCTCAGTGAGATGAGTGACAGGTTTAGACATCGCGGTTACCCCATTTCTTTACTTAACCAGGAGAGGAATAAGGCCCTTCTTACAGTTGATAAAACTATTAAAAAATCCTGCATTCCTTTTGTTTCAAAATTCCATCCTTGGATTCACAAATGCAGATTAATTATTAATCACCATTGGAATATATTATCTAGGTCTTATCCCTCAGTTGAGGAATTCCAGAATCGTCCGTTGATCTGTTATAAACGGAACAAAAATATACGTGATATGGTGGTGCGGGCTGATATTGGCAGTGTTCATAAGACACAACGACAAATGACTTTATCTACACCAAAAAATGGCACTTTTCCCTGTTTAGGCTGCATACATTGTTCCAGCGTGATTAAAGGTGAGTCTTTCTCACATCCACATACAGGAAAACAATTTCCCATCAAGGGTTTCTACACTTACAATAGCAACTTTATTGTTTATTTATTAAAGTGCCCATGTGGCTTATTATATGTAGGCGAGACTTCGATGCGCATGAAGGATCGTTTTTCCAAACATAAATCTACCATACGGAAAAAGAACCTGCTCTTACCTATACCGCACCACTTTGAACGTTGTAACCATAATATTTCGCAACTGCGGTTCCAGATAATAGAACATGTCTCACAACCCCGTAGAGGTGGTGACAGGGTTAACATGTTGAAGAAGCGTGAGTCCTACTGGATTCACACTTTGCAAACATTGGAACCCAAGGGCTTGAACCGCGAGTACGACCTCCACAGCTTCTTGTGAATCTCCAGTTCCCGTGAGATATATATATATATATTTTTTTTTTTGTTGTTGTATAACCCTTTTGTATAGAATAACATGTACCATTGTTGCAAACCAATGTATCAAATAATTTGTTTTCTCTTTACTTTTAGAAAACTTGAAGACATCCCAGCGGCATCATTACTTTGAAACTTTATTTAACCCTACCACTGCTATTATGAAACACTTACTATTTGAATTGTCAATTGATTGCGGCTCGGATCCTTTCTTCCTTTTCTTCACCTGCTACATCTTAATTGTTTAATTGTTTTGTTGATATCGTCACCTTGGTAATGTGATGTCATTTCCGCCTTGGCGGGCTATTTAAATGCCGTGTGCTTATTTCTGTTTGTACCATATCCTATACGTCTGAGGAAGGCTCCAGATGTGAGTCGCAACGCGTCACGGATTATATGTGACAATAAAGATTTCCTTTTCTTCAAGCTACAGTGAGTGCCGGTCTTTCCTTACCATATCCTATTATTGTCCTCATTACGAACAAGGGAACAAGGATAGGACTGTTCTATTAGGAGCCAGTGGTTCCGTTCCGCAAAATACGGAATGCACATGGACGTCATCCATATATTTTGCAGATCCATGTTTTGCTGACGACAAAATACATATAGTCATGTGCAAGAGCCCTTAAGCAGTTTATTTTTTTCATGATAATTTCTCCTAATACGCAAATTTGCCATTAGTTGCAATGGGGGCATCACCCTTGCTCATGTTGAACCAAAGCTCCACTCCTTTACTCCCCGCTGCTTTACCATTACCTGGCCCTGATAATAAAAGCAGACGGAGGGGCTGGCTACAGAAATGACTGGAGCTTAAGTGCAACAAAAGCAATGGTGAGGCCCTCACTGAACCACAGTTATGTGTCTATGCAAACGGTTTGGTAGGCAAGTTGCTGGTGACAGATTCTCTTTACAGATAAGTGGGATAGACGGCTCTACTTTTCAAGCAAATGGTAGAGGTGCAGAGACTGCTAAGTCTGACTCACCTAGTCAGAGGAGTAGAATTGAGAAATAAAAGGATAAGCAGGCACACTCTTATTTGGGTCAATCTATTTTGATTTATTTATAATATTAAAATATTGTTGTAGTTGTAGGGTCTTTTTTTCCGCATAAGAAATTATATATTAAAATATAAATGAGTGCTAGTAGTAAAAGTCATAGGACCAATGGTTCAAAGTTAAGAGTCTATGAAAATGTCCTTTATGATAAAAATGGTAAAATGTAAAAAATGTAATAAAATATAAGTGGGGATTCGCCACTGGATAGAGGATGAATAATCGCCACTGGATAGAGGATAAATGATGCGCCTTTTATAGTGATGCTTCTGTTTGTGGAATAGTTTTTCATAAGTCAATGCATTGATAATCTTGTGTTGAGCTAGGGATGATCTTCTTTAAATCAATACTTCACGGTATATACACTGCTCAAAAAAATAAAGGGAACACTTAAACAACACAATGTAACTCCAAGTCAATCACACTTCTGTGAAATCAAACTGTCCACTTAGGAAGCAACACTGAGTGACAATCAATTTCACATGCTGTTGTGCAAATGGGATAGACAACAGGTGGAAATTATAGGCAATTAGCAAGACACCCCCAATAAAGGAGTGGTTCTGCAGGTGGTGACCACAGACCACTTCTCAGTTCCTATGCTTCCTGGCTGATGTTTTGGTCACTTTTGAATGCTGGCGGTGCTTTCACTCTAGTGGTAGCATGAGACGGAGTCTACAACCCACACAAGTGGCTCAGGTAGTGCAGCTTATCCAGGATGGCACATCAATGCGAGCTGTGGCAAGAAGGTTTGCTGTGTCTGTCAGCGTAGTGTCCAGAGCATGGAGGCGCTACCAGGAGACAGGCCAGTACATCAGGAGACGTGGAGGAGGCCGTAAGAGGGCAACAACCCAGCAGCAGGACCGCTACCTCCGCCTTTGTGCAAGGAGGAACAGGAGGAGCACTGCAAAAGCCCTGCAAAATGACCTCCAGCAGGCCACAAATGTGCATGTGTCTGCTCAAACGGTCAGAAACAGACTCCATGAGGGTGATATGAGGGCCCGACGTCCACAGGTGGGGGCTGTGCTTACAGCCCAACACAATGCAGGACGTTTGGCATTTGGCAGAGAACACCAAGATTGGCAAATTCGCCACTGGCGCCCTGTGCTCTTCACAGATGAAAGCAGGTTCACACTGAGCACATGTGACAGATGTGACAGAGTCTGGAGACGCCGTGGAGAACATTCTGCTGCCTGCAACATCCTCCAGCATGACCGGTTTGGCATTGGGTCAGTAATGGTGTGGGGTGGCATTTCTTTGGAGGGACGCACAGCCCTCCATGTGCTCGCCAGAGGTAGCCTGACTGCCATTAGGTACCGAGATGAGATCCTCAGACCCCTTGTGAGACCATATGCTGGTGCGGTTGGCCCTGGGTTTCTCCTAATGCAAGACAATGCTAGACCTCATGTGGTTGGAGTGTGTCAGCAGTTCCTGCAAGAGAAAGGCATTGATGCTATGGACTGGCCCGCCCGTTCCCCAGACCTGAATCCAATTGAGCACATCTGGGACATTATGTCTTGCTCTATCCACCAACGTCACGTTGCACCACAGACTGTCCAGGAGTTGGCAGATGCTTTAGTCCAGGTCTGGGAGGAGATCCCTCAGGAGACCGTCCGCCACCTCATCAGGAGCATGCACAGGCGTTGTAGGGAGGTCATACAGGCACGTGGAGGCCACACACACTACTGAGCCTCATTTTGACTTGTTTTAAGGACATTACATCAAAGTTGGATCAGCCTGTAGTGTGTTTTTCCACTTTAATTTTGAGTGTGACTCCAAATCCAGAACTCCATGGGTTAAAAAATTTGATTTCCATTTTTTTATTTTTATGTGATTTTGTTGTCAGCACATTCAACTATGTAAAGAACAAAGTATTTCAAAAAAATATTTAAGTAATTCAGATCTAGGATGTGTTATTTTTGTGTTCCCTTTATTTTTTTGAGCAGTGTATAACAATATACACTTACCTAAAGAATTATCAGGAACACCATACTAATACGGTGTTGGACCCCCTTTTGCCTTCAGAACTGCCTTAATTCTACGTGGCATTGATGTTGATAGGCCATGTTGATAGGATAGCCTCTTGCAGTTGATGGAGATTTGAGGGATGCACATCCAGGGCACGAAGCTCCCATTCCACCACATCCCAAAGATGCTCTATTGGGTTGAGATCTGGTGACTATGGGGGCCATTTTAGTACAGTGAACTCATTGTCATGTTCAAGAAACCAATTTGAAATGATTCAAGCTTTGTGACATGGTGCATTATCCTGCTGGAAGTAGCCATTAGAGGATGGGTACATGGTGGTCATGAAGGGATGGACATGGTCAGAAACAATGCTCAGGTAGCCCGTGGCATTTAAACGATGCCCAATTGGCACTAAGGGGCCTAAAGTGTGCCCAGAAAACATCCCCCACACCATTATACCACCACCACCAGCCTGCACAGTGGTAACAAGGCATGATGGATACATGTTCTCATTCTGTTTACGCCAAATTCGGACTCTACCATTTGAATGTCTCAACAGAAATCGAGACTCATCAGACCAGGCAACATTTCTCCAGTCTTCAACAGTCCAATTTTGGTGAGCTTGTGCAAATTGTAGCCTCTTTTTCCTATTTGTAGTGGAGATGAGTGGTACCCGGTGTTGTCTTCTGCTGTTGTAGCCCATTCGCCTCAAGGTTGTGAGTGTTGTGGCTTCACAAATGCTTTGCTGCATACCTCGGTTGTAGCGAGTGGTTATTTCAGTCAACGTTGCTCTTCTATCAGCTTGAATCAGTCGGCCCATTCTCGTCTGACCTCTAGCATCCACAAGGCAATTTTGCCCACAGGACTGCCGCATACTTGATGTTTTTTCCTTTTCACACCATTCTTTGTAAACCCTAGAAATGGTTGTGCGTGAAAATCCCAGTAACTGAGCAGATTGTGAAATACTCAGACCGGCCCGTCTGGCACCAACAACCATGCCACACTCAAAATTGCTTAAATCACCTTTCTTTCCCATTCTGACATTCAGTTTGGAGTTCAGGAGATTGTCTTGACCAGGACCACCCCCCTAAATGAATTGAAGCAACTGCCATGTGATTGGTTGACTAGATAATTGCATTAATGAGAAATAGAACAGGTGTTCCTAATAATTCTTTAGGTGAGTGTATATGTGGTACAAATAGCTGTATCTTTGTACAATGCTGTAGGAAGAAGGGATGCTCTGTGCCCTGATGAAGGGAGAGACTCCCGAAACGCGTTTAAGAAGCCTATAGAGGATTGCTGGAACACTAATTACTGTGCACCATCCTAACCAGAGCAAAAGGAGCGCTTTGAAAAAAACATTGAGAAGATCGCGATCTAGTTACCGCCCGCTTCACACTCCAGACGCGCGAACCACGCCCCCCGGCGTCCTAGGCAACACGAGGCACGCTGACAACTTCTCCAAACTGCTCTGAACTCCAGAAACTCTCCCAGGAACAGCCGACTGTCTTTGGAGGACCTGATACAACAGCGCCGGTTAAAGGGTAAGTGATCTCTGTAGCCAGAGACAGTGTGGGACGCCGCACTCAGGCACAGAGCATCCCTTCTTCCCACAGCATTGTACAAAGATACAGCTATTTGTACCACATATATATTGTTATATATACCGTGAAGTATTGATTTAAAGAAGATCATCCCTAGCTCAACACAAGATTACCAATGCATTGACTTATGAAAAACTATTCCACAAACAGAAGCATCACTATAAAAGGCTATCCTCTATCCAGTGGCGATTATTCATCCTCTATCCAGTGGCGAATCCCCACTTATATTTTACATTTTACCATTTTTATCATAAAGGACATTTTCATAGACTCTTAACTTTGAACCATTGATCCTATGACTTTTACTACTAGCACTCATTCATATTTTAATATATAATTTCTCATGCGGAAAAAAAGACCCTACAACTACAACAATATTTTAATATTATAAATAAATCAAAATAGATTGACCCAAATAAGAGTGTGCCTGCTTATCCTTTTATTTCTCGGATTCTCTTTACAGATGACCTGTACACTGTCTGTACGTGTCTCTTGTAGTAAATTCCTGCATTCCCTCTGATGTCACATTGCTGGAAAATTAATAGAACTCTGCCTTGTTGTTATAAAGGGGTTTGAACATACGAACATCAAATCGCTTTTACCATAGACTGTAATAGTGTATTATTGCAGTCTATGGGAAACTTGATGTGTTCTTATTGAGCTTTGCCTTCATTTGGCTCCCAGCTGCCAAAGCAACTAAATGGTTCCCATGATCTCATCATGGGGGGGGGGGGGAGTGGTTGAATACTGAGAGCAACCCAAACCGGGTAAATGACTCCTCAGATGCCATGGTCGCAATTGACCTTTGCCTCTAAGGTGTTAATGGTCCATTATCGGAGTTGCCTACCAGGAGGTATCTACTGTGTAACCCAACAGTCACCTATAGGCTATGGCGCCAAAACAGTTCCTGTGTGGGCGCCATCTTTACAAACAACATCTGCCGTACTGTATGAACAGATGTGATAAAGGGGTTAACTGCTGAAAAAAATGAATGAGACGAGTCTCCTGTTCCATATTATATGTTTTTCTGTAAATTTGCATTTGGTGAAATAACCTGTAGCTGCTGAAATATATGAGGAATTGGAAGCTGAACACTGACTTTTTGACACTGACAATATTTTCTGGATACAGAGCCATGTTAGCAAAGCCGAATCGGTTGTAATAAAGTGTATCCTTTACCTGTGATAGGGCAATCTTTTACTACAGGAATGTTTGTGTTGTTACTTAAAGTTAATAAGAGTAATATATTGTAACAATGAGATTTCTTCTGCGACAGCTCACAAATTGTAAGGTTGTTAGAAGGAGTAGTAGTGTAATTGTTCTAACAGATAGATTTTCCTGCTACTTGTAGGAATTCGTATTATGATGATCGAAGAAACAATAACAGAATTCAGGGAAGATCACTTTACAAGATGAGGAGCTTTGAAGTGGCTTCTGTACATTGTATCTGTAGCCTCTGAGCACAATAAGGCAGATCTGTGTGAATGGAGTCTGTCCAGTCCATGGGAATTCATATTACGGACCTACGGGCACTCCTTGTGCAATTATATGGTAAATCCAGGAGGCACCATATTCTTCCATAGAACCAAAGTCTGCATGAATTAATGAGAAAAAAAACTCTGTATGAAGCTTTATCAAATCAGAGGTACATTATGGGCCCATATTAATAAATGGGTTGTCGTGTGTCAGGAATTGCTAAGCTAAATGCACCAAAATTTTCACTCAATTTCAACAAAAAAACCTGGTGTGCTTGTGCAAGATTTATTATGTATGTTAGGTGCTTTTTGTGCCTGAAAAAATGGCACATGGCCTGAGGCGCAACAACATTTAACCAAAATTGTGCCGTGTTGTGTGAAATACTGCAGAAGAGTGTCCGACATGTCAACAATGAACCATATCTTTCCCATATAATACTGACAAAAATTGGAGCATCTTCTGCCTGCCTGATCTTTTGGCGGTGATTTTGGAGCTTTTCTGCCTCAAAATCTGCTCCAAAAAATACCTCAAACCATTTCAATGGGAGGCAGCACTTGCTTTTTTTTTTACACGTGGAAAAAAGAAGCAGCATGCCCTACCTTGGGGCAGAATCAGAGCTGAATCTCCCATTGAAATGAATAGGAACAGTTACAAATAAGTCCATGCATTTTGTGCGTGTTTTTGGCGGCTGCTTCAAAAACATCAAGTTTTGTATTGAACCCATTGGTTAAAAAAAAACACACCATAAGAACTCATCAAAATGTGTAAAAAAATATGCACGAAAAAAGACATGTGAAAAAAAATGTGTATTCTGCGCTGATTTTTTTAAGTGTGTTTTCAAAATCTGTTGTGTGAACTGCCCCTAAATCTGAGTGGAAATGAATACAGAAGATTTACAGATTTTTATTTTTATTTTTTATTCTCACCATATGCTACAGAAACCCACTCATAACTAGAATTATGCTATGAATGTTAAATCTGCAGCTCATCTCACTGTTTGCAGTGCAAAGGGTAATATCCACATCAAATCCGCACCCAAATCTGCATCAAAACCTGTATATACAGTAACACCTCTGCAGTTGGAATGCATGTGAAAAGTGATGAGACATCAGTAATGTACACCATAATTGCTAAATTTGCTAAAAGTTTGTGTTTGATATGTAGTCAAACACGTCATGGAAAAGGAAAAGACAAAATTACGAGACCACAACTAGTGAGCGAAGCATAGCTTTCGAAGTGAAATTAGGTCAGAAGTTTAGGAAAACTTTGATTTGCAACAAATTCGACTTTCCACGCGTTTTGTGGTAATAAATCAAGTTCTCCTAAAATGGCTGCACGTGTTGCAAAGCGAAACTAAGTGTAGAGGAGACAAGCCCGGAAACGCAAGATCACCTATAATGCCGTGCAGTCAGCCAATCCGCTACCATTAACAATGAAGTTCAACTATACATTGCGGTTTTCATTATTAATGAAAAGGTGGTGCGGGCTAATTGGCCATGTAGTTCTTCACCGCAGCATGGCCACAACCTCCCCTCAGCATGGCAGCTCCATGTGGCCGTACCTTAAGGCAGAGTGGCCTGGTTATACTTGATTTAGGCCTCTTGTACGCAAAAGTATTTTCTTTCTGTGTCCATTCCGTTTTTTTTGCATACCGAATACAGAATCATTAATTTCAATGGATCCACAAAAAAAACGGAAGGTACTCCGGGGGCATTCAGTTTCCGTATGTCCGTATTTCCGTTCTGCAAAAAAATAGAACATGTCCTATTATTACGGACAAGGATAGTACTGTTCTATTAGAGGCCAGCTGTTCGGTTCCGCAAAATAGGGAATGCACACAGACATCATCCGTATTTTTGGCGAATCCTTTGTTTGTGGACCGCAAAATACATACGGTCATGTGCAAGAGGCCTTATAGCAATTCACGATTAATTATTTCATAGCAAATCACATTTCTTGTAGAACTTTGGCGAAGCTGGCAAATATAATTTTTAAAAACTTCGCTCATCTCTAACAAAAACCTTAATATTACAGGCTGGCTGCAGCTGGACATACAGGGAGTGCAGAATTATTAGGCAAGTTGTATTTTTTAGGATTAATTTTATTATTGAACAACAACCATGTTCTCAATGAACCCAAAAAACTCATTAATATCAAAGCTGAATATTTTTGGAAGTAGTTTTTAGTTTGTTTTTAGTTTTAGCTATTTTAGGGGGATATCTGTGTGTGCAGGTGACTATTACTGTGCATAATTATTAGGCAACTTAACAAAAAACAAATATATACCCATTTCAATTATTTATTTTTACCAGTGAAACCAATATAACATCTCAACATTCACAAATATACATTTCTGACATTCAAAAACAAAACAAAAACAAATCAGTGACCAATATAGCCACCTTTCTTTGCAAGGACACTCAAAAGCCTGCCATCCATGGATTCTGTCAGTGTTTTGATCTGTTCACCATCAACATTGCGTGCAGCAGCAACCACAGCCTCCCAGACACTGTTCAGAGAGGTGTACTGTTTTCCCTCCTTGTAAATCTCACATTTGATGATGGACCACAGGTTCTCAATGGGGTTCAGATCAGGTGAACAAGGAGGCCATGTCATTAGATTTTCTTCTTTTATACCCTTTCTTGCCAGCCACGCTGTGGAGTACTTGGACGCGTGTGATGGAGCATTGTCCTGCATGAAAATCATGTTTTTCTTGAAGGATGCAGACTTCTTCCTGTACCACTGCTTGAAGAAGGTGTCTTCCAGAAACTGGCAGTAGGACTGGGAGTTGAGTTTGACTCCATCCTCAACCCGAAAAGGCCCCACAAGCTCATCTTTGATGATACCAGCCCAAACCAGTACTCCACCTCCACCTTTCTGGCGTCTGAGTCGGACTGGAGCTCTCTGCCCTTTACCAATCCAGCCTCGGGCCCATCCATCAGGCCCATCAAGACTCACTCTCATTTCATCAGTCCATAAAACCTTAGAAAAATCAGTCTTGAGATATTTCTTGGCCCAGTCTTGACGTTTCAGCTTGTGTCTCTTGTTCAGTGGTGGTCGTCTTTCAGCCTTTCTTACCTTGGCCATGTCTCTGAGTATTGCACACCTTGTGCTTTTGGGCACTCCAGTGATGTTGCAGCTCTGAAATATGGCCAAACTGGTGGCAAGTGGCATCTTGGCAGCTGCACGCTTGACTTTTCTCCGTTCATGGGCAGCTAGTTTGCGCCTTGGTTTTTCCACACGCTTCTTGCGACCCTGTTGACTATTTTGAATGAAACGCTTGATTGTTCGATGATCACGCTTCAGAAGCTTTGCAATTTTAAGAGTGCTGCATCCCTCTGCAAGATATCTCACTATTTTTTACTTTTCTGAGCCTGTCAAGTCCTTCTTTTGACCCATTTTGCCAAAGGAAAGGAAGTTGCCTAATAATTATGCACACCTAATATAGGGTGTTGATGTCATTAGACCACACCCCTTCTCATTACAGAGATGCACATCACCTAATATGCTTAATTGGTAGTAGGCTTTCGAGCCTATACAGCTTGGAGTAAGACAACATGCATAAAGAGGATGATCTGGTCAAAATACTCATTTGCCTAATAATTCTGCACGCAGTGTATACATAAGACTATGGTTACTGTACACCAAGACCCTTTACTTTTTTAACTATAGAGAGATCAAAACTAGTGTTGGTCGAGCACCAAAATGATCGGGTGCTCGAGTAGAACACCTTCGGATGCTCGGGTGCTCTACCGAGCACCCGAGCACAAGGGAAGTCAATGGGAGAACCCGAGCATAAAACCAGGCACCCCCTGCTCTGAAGATAAGAAGGTGCTTGGTTCACATGAAAAGGTCAGAAATTGATGTAATCACCACCGAAATGCTTCTGTAACAACATGGGGAGGATGTCTGGATGCATCTTGGACTCGCAGGTCGCTGCTGGGAACGATGTTGTCCGAGTAGTACGCCACTTTTACAGACTGAAAATAATACGCACAAAACCAAATAAAAAAATCGATTTTAGAGAAAAAAATGATATGAATTATTTCCTGTATATTTACTTGTATATAAAGTGCAAGTGCTGCCAAAAATTACAAGGAAGCACTCCGATACAACCTGTATATCACATAAAGGAAGGCCTCGTTCACATTGGGGTAAAATTGTTCAGGTAGTGGGACTCCTACACTCATAAAGCCTATGCACTAAGGGAAAGGGCTGCCAAAAATTACAAGGAACCGGCACTCCAATACACCCTTTATCACACATAAAAGAGGGCATCATACACACCCTTGAAAAATTATGATTGATGGCCTGCTGGTGACCCTCAAAAGCATTAGGAGCAAGGGCCTGCTGGTGACCCTTTAAAACATTAGGGGCAAGGGCCTGCTGCTGATCCTACCATCTAAATCTAGGCCACGCATCAGGTTGAGAGTGCTGGCAGGGTGTCATAAAACTGTCCCAGGCCTTGGAGAGTGTTTCCCTGACTCTGTTGGTACTGCTGTGTGTTCCCCTCGTCTCCCCTTCTCGATTGGCCAAGGAACTACGTACTCTGCAGCCAGCGTTGTCAGATGGAAATTTTTGAAGCATTTTTTCCACAAGGACATTCTGGTTTTGCACCATTTTGCTCATCCTCTCCACTACAGGAATGAGAGATGTGAAATTCTCTTTGAAGCAGGGGTCGAGAAGGGTGAACAACCAGTAATCGGTGTTGGTCAAAATGCGTACAACGCGAGGGTCACGGGAAAGGCAGCCTTACATAAAGTCAGCCATGTGTGCCAAAATCCCAACAGACAAGACTTCGCTGTCCTCATCAGGAGGATGACTCTCAATCTCCTCATCTTCTTCCTCCTCTTCTACCCATCCACGCTGAACAAATGGAATAAAACTTCCATGGGTACTACCCTCTGTAGCGGAAGCAACCGTCTCCTGCTCCTCCTACTCATCATCCAATTTGCGCTGAGAAGACGAACTGAGGGTGGTCTGGCAATCACCCTGTGTACTGTCTTACCCCATTTCCACCTCTTCCACATGCAAAACGTCCGCCTTAATTGTGAGCAGCGAGCGTTTGAGTAGACACAGAAGTGGGATGGTTACACTGATAATAGCGTTATCGCCGCTCACCATCTGTGTTGATTCCTCAAAGTTGCGTAAAATCTCACAGAGGTCAAACATCAATGCCCACTCGTCGCTTGTGAAGAGTGGAATATGACTGGAAAGGTGACGACCATGTTGCAGCTGGTATTTCACTACTGCTCTCTGCTGCTCACAAAGCCTGGCCAACATGTGAAACGTGGAGTTACGGCGCGTGTTCACGTCGCACAACAGTCGGTGAGCTGGCAATTGGAAGCACTGCTGCAGCGTTGCCAGACCAGCGGAAGCTGTTGATGACTTGCGAAAATGGGCACACACGTGGCGCACCTTCACCAGTAGCACAGGCAAATTGGGGTAGGCTTTGAGAAACCGCTAAACCACTAGATTGAACACGTGGGCTAGGCATGGTATGTGTGTGAGCTTGCCAAGCTCCAAAGCCACCACCAAGTTATAGCCATTAACAGACACAAACATGCCTGGTTCTAGGTTGAGTGGCAAGAGCCACAGCTCAGTCTGGTCTCTTATCCCCTGCAACAGCTTTGCGGCTGTGTGCTGTTTGTCACCTAAGCAGTAGTGATGAGCGGCAGGGGCAATATTCGAATTCGCGATATTTCGCGAATATTTGGGCGAATATTCGCCATATATTCGAGAATTCGCGAATTCATGATCTCCAGGCACTATTTTCTTGATTGCGAAAATTCGCATAAAATTCGCATAAAATATGCGCATAAAAAATTCGCATGAACTGAAAAATCGAATATTCGCAATTACGAATATATTTAGCGATATTCTAAATATTCGCGAATTCTCGAAGTGCCGATATTCGCGATTAAAATTCGCAATTCGAATATTCGTGATCAACACTACTAAGCAGATCAGTTTAAGCACGGCCTGTTGCTGCTTCCCCACTGCAGTGCTACACTGCTTCCAGCTACTGACTAATGTCTGACTGGTGCTGCAAGATGATAATTCAGAGGTGGAAGTGGAGGCGGAGGAGGAGAAGGGGGGGTTGCAGCCACTAACGTAGGTGGTGGCGGAAACCCTGATGGAAGGGCCCGCAATCCTTGGCATTGATAGCACTTGTTCCATCCCAGGGTACGACTCGCTCCCGGGCCTCAACAACGTTCACCCAGTGTGCCGTCAGGGAAATGTAGTGTCCCTGGCCAAAAGCACTTGTCCATGTGTCAGTCGTTAAGTGGACCTTCCCAATAACTGCGTTGGTCAGGGCAAAGGTGATGTTACCGGACACATGCCGGTGTAATGCTTGGACTGCACACTGTGAAAAATATTGGCGGCTGGGGACAGAGTACCGCGAAACAGCTGCCACCATCAGGCTGCGGAAAGCCTCCGTATCCACAAGCCTAAATGGCAACATTTCCAGGGCCAGCAATTTGGAAAGGTGTGCATTAGTGCTATGGTCTGTGGGTGGGTGGCTGGGTATTTGCGCTTTCGTTCAAATGTCTGGGGTATAGACATCTGTTCGCTGCACTGAGACACAGAAGTGGATGTGGTAGTTGAGGGTGCTTGCGAGATCCAGGTGCATGGCGAGAGGCATCCGGGCCTGCGTCTTGGACAGGGGATTGGCCAGCACATAACACAGGGGAAGAGGAGGCAGTGGTGTGACCCGCAGACACTGGTTGTGGACCCAGGCGTTCAGCCCACCTATTAGGGTGCTTTGATGCCATGTGGCGGATCATGCTGGTGGTGGTGAGATTGCTAGTGTTCACGTCCCTGCTAACATTTTGGTACAGCACATGTTGCAAATTGCTATTCTTTTATCGTCCGCACTTTCCTCAAAAAAGCGCCAGACTGCAAAACACCTATCCCTTGGCAAGGGAGATTGCCGCAAGGGGTTACTCCGGGGAAGAGTTTTGGGCCTGTTTGGTGTGGCCTGCCTTCTCCCTTTAGCCACCCCACTGCCTATTCCAGCCTGTTGCGGTGCTGCAGATCCCTCCCCCTCTGTACTGCTGTCCGCGCTTGGCTTGGCACCTTCCCAGGGTGGGTCAGTGACTTCATCGTCCAGGACCTCCTCTTCTAATTCCTTACTCTGGTCATCCTCGTGACTTGTTGACCTAACAACAACCACAGTTATTGACAACCGTGTCTCATCCTCATCATGAAACTCTTGAGACACTAATTGCGGTTGACTTATTGGCAACTGTGTCTAATCATCGTCATCTACCTCATGAAACACTAATTGCCATTCCCCACTGTCATCTTCTTTTGACTGTGGATGCTCCATAGCTTGGGAATCAGGGCACAAGATCTCCTCATGTCCCTCTTCAAGCGGGCTTGGCAAGAGGCCCAAATTAAGGAATGGCGATGAAAACAGCTATTCGGAATATCCGAGTCTGGGATCACTTGGTTGCTAAGACTCTCCATGCTGGTTGGAAGGAGTTTCAGGGTGAGGATTCTGTTGACCAGACTCTTGGCTACTGAGACTGGACTTTGTGGAAGACAGGGTGGTACTTTACTGACTGGAAGCATTATCTACTGCAATCCAACCGACCACCTGGTCGCACTAGTCTGACTTCAAGGTGGTGTCCTATGCCGCCCTGCAAACTGGGACATGAAGCTAGATATTGTGGATGTGTTTCTTATGCTCTGGCAGCAGGCGCAGTCTCACAGTGCCCAGGGCCACGGCATCTGCGTGCACCATCAGCAGCACGGCCACGTCCCTTACTGTTCGCCTTGCACATATTAAATGGTATATATGCTTGCAAGTATGTCACACGTACAATAGCGCAGGTTTGTAAGTGTATGTGCAAATAAAGTGCAGTACACAAAATATCACTGATATTTTTAGGATGCGCACACGTTAAACAGGAGGTATAGAGCAAGTAATGTCGCTGTCAACACCGCCTAATAAAACATTACACTGAATGAATGTCACTGATATTTAGGTTGCAGAAACATTATACAGAAGGTATAGCGCAAGTAATGTCGTTGTCACCAGCGGCTAATAAAAAATTACACTGAATTAATGTCACTGATATTTAGAATGGGCAAACGTTATACTGGAGATGAAGTGCAGGTAATGTCGCTGTCACCAGCAGCAAAAATATTTAATTGAATGTCACTGATATTTCGGATACGCAAAAATTATACAGGAGATGTAGTGCAGGTAATGTAACTGTTTGCAGCTGACACCGTCGACAGAAAATGTACACTGGATGTCACAGATATTTTTAGGCTGCGCACACGTTAGACAGAAGATGTAGCGCAGATAATGTCGCGAAAAAAATTACACTGACTGCCACTAGAGATGTCGCAAACATAAAATTTTCCGTTCGCGAACGGTGAACGCATATTTCCGCAAATGTTCGCGAACGGGCGAACCGCCGTAGACTTCAATAGGCAGGCGAATTTTAAAACCCACAGGGACTCTTTCTGGCCACAATAGTGATGGAAAAGTTGTTTCAAGGGGACTAACACCTGGACTGTGGCATGCCGGAGGAGGATCCATGGAAAAACTCCCATGGAAAATTACGTAGTTGAGGCAGAGTCGGGTTTTAATCCATAAAGAGCATAAATCACCTAACATTCCTAAATTGTTTGGAATAACGTGCTTTAAAACATCCAGTGTGTGTATACGATCAGGTATGATGTTGTATCGATCAGGTAGTGTAAGGGTTACGCCCGCTTCACAGTGACAGACCAAACTCTGACAGACCAAACTCCCTGTTTAACGCACCGCAAACAACCGCAAAGAGTTGTAAATAGTTGACACACTCATGACATAAATTTTATTCCTCTATGCGTCAATCTTGGTGTAGTTATGACTGTGCTCGTGCGCACGTTCAGGAGATTGCAGGCGATGTCGGTTTTTCAAATCCTATGGCCGTGCTGAGGTAGTTCAGTGACAGTTAAGTGACCGAGAAAACAATGATTCTGCAGTGTGGGCCCATTGTTGGCCTAGTAGGCTTTAATGATCACCTTAGATGATCACAAAGAAAATTAATGTTTTTTCTATGCAAAATTATCCAGCCGATCGCTTTTGGTCTGTTCACAATGAAGCAACGACCTTATCATCTGGGGTGTGCCAACATTGCCAACACACTCATAGAGGTGATCGCTTCATTGTGATACGCAAGCCCCTTCACCACAACAAGGTAACGATCACGAAGGGGAATTGACACATGTATGTGCCTTTTTTTTTTGTTTTGTTTTTGCAGCCACAGTGCAGCACCAGAGGCCAGAAAAATTAGGCATGTACACATGCCTGAAAAATTTGGTATTGTTGCAGCCGCTACAATTGGGATAGCTCAGGCCACAGGTCAAGCCTGCACACCCAGTAGTCAAGGGGTTCATCGCTCCTCAGAGTGTTGATATCTGCAGTTAAGGCGAGGTAGTCTGGTACCTGTCGGTCGAGTCGTTCTCTGAGGGTGGACCCCGAAGGGCTGTGTCGATGCGTAGGACTTAAAAAGCTCTGCATGTCCTCCATCAACAACACGTCTGTAAAGCGTCCTGTCCTTGCTGGCGTGGTCGTGGTAGGTGGAGGATTACTTTCACCTCTTCCCCTGTTAGATTCCCATTGTGCTGTGACATCACCCTTATACGCTGTGTAAAGCATACTTTTTAACTTGTTTTGGAACTGCTGCATCCTTTCCGACTTCCGGTAATTCGGTAACATTTCAGCCACTTTCTGCTTATACCGGGGGTCTAGTAGCGTGGCCACCCAGTACAGTTCGTTCTCTTTTAGCCTTTTTATACGAGGGTCCCTAAACAGGCATGACAGCATGAAAGACCCCATTTGCACAAGGTTGGATGCCGAGCTACTCATATCCCGTTCCTTGTCCTCACTGATCTCATTGAAGGTCTGTTCTTCCCCCCAGCCACGTACAACACCACGGGTCCCAGATAGGTGACAACGAGCACCCTGGGACGCCTGCTGTGGTTGGTCTTTTTCTCCTCCTCAAAGCCACATTCCTCCTCTGACTCCTCTTCCTCAGACTCCTCTTCCAGCGTTGCTGCAGGTCCAGCAAGCGATGATGATAAGGCTGTTTCTGGTGGTGATGGTGACCACAACTCTTCCTCTTCACGCTCATCTACGGCCTGATCCAGCACTCTTCGCAGGGCACGCTCCAGGAAGAAAACAAATGGGATGAGGTCGCTGGTGCCTTCGGTGCGACTGACTAGGTTTGTCACCTCCTCAAAAGGACGCATGAGCTTACAGGCATTGCTCATGAGCGTCCAGTAATGTGGCAAAAAAATACCCAGCTCCGCAGAGGCTGTCCTAGCACCCCGGTCATACAAATACTCGTTGACGGCTTTTTCTTGTTGGAGCAGGCGGTCGAACATTAGGAGTGTTGAATTCCAACGTGTCAGGCTGTCGCAAATCAAGCGCCTCATTGGCATGTTGTTTCGCCGCTGAATATCGGAAAAGTGCGCCATGGCCGTGTCGGAACACCTGAAATGGCCACACACCTTCCTGGCCTGCTTGAGGACGTCCTGTAAGCCTGGGTACTTATACACAAAGCGTTGTACGATCAGATTCAACATATGTGCCATGCACGGCACATGTGTCAACTTGCCCAAATTCAATGCCGCCAACAAATTGCTTCCGTTGTCACACACCACTTTGCCGATCTCCAGTTGGTGCGGGGTCAGCCACTGATCCACCTGTGTGTTCAGGGCGGACAGGAGTGCTGGTCCGGTGTGACTCTCTGCTCAGGCAAGTCAACCCCAAAGACGGCGTGACACTGTCGTATCCGGGATGTGGAATAGCCCCTGGGGAGCTGGGGGGGGGTGCAGTTGATGTGGAGCAAGACGCAGCAGCAGAAGAGGACTCAGCCGAGGAGGTTAGCGAAGAGGATGGAGTAGGAGGAGTAGAGTAGGTGTCACCAACTCCGCTGCAGAGCCACGCATGTCATGCTTGGCAGCCGTCAGCAGGTTTACCCAATGCGCAGTGTACGTGATATACCTGCCCTGACTGTGCTTTGCAGACCAGATATCAGTGGTCAGATGGACCCTTGCCCCAACACTGTGTGCCAGACATGCCATGACTTCCTTTTCCACAATAGAGTACAGGTTGGGGATTGCCTTTTGTGAAAAAAAAATTCGGCCGGGTACCTTCCACTGCGGTGTCCCAATAGCTACAAATTTTTTTAAGGCCTCAGACTCCACCAGCTTGTATGGTAAAAGCTGGCGGGCTAAGAGTTCCGACAAGCCAGCTGTCAGACACCGGGCAAGGGGGTGACTCTGTGACATTGGCTTCTTACGCTCAAACATTTCCTTGACAGACACCTGACTGTGGGCAGATGAGCAGGAACTGCTGAAGGTGAGAGGCGGAGTGGCGTGTGGTTGAGAGGGGGCAAGGAGGACAGCAGTGGTTGACGTGGCTTAAGATGCTGGACCAGGAGGAGGATGGTGGCTTTGAGTTTGTGTGCTGCTTGTACTCATGTGTTGATCCCATAGGCGTTTGTGATGTGAGATCATGTGCCTTCACAAAGCAGTTGTACCTAGGTGGGTTTTGGACTTCCCACGACTCAGTTTCTTTTGGCACAGGTTGCAAATGGCATCGCTGTTATCAGAGGCAGACACACAAAAAAAATGCCACACTGCTGAGCTTTGCAATGATGGCATTCTGGTGGTGGCAACAGCATGCGTTGATTGGCGTGCTGTCTGGCTGACCCCGGGTGCCGATACATGCTGTCTGACTGTGCCACTAGCTCCTTGCGACGACCTCCCCCTGCTTCCAACTTGTCTCCTCCTCCTCTCTGTCTCCCCATCTGAACTTTCCCCCTGTTCTTCTACTTTTCGAGTGGGCACCCACGTGACATCCACGGACACATCCTCATCATTAACCGCTTCACTTGTATCTGACAACTCAGCAAAGGAAGCAGCAGCGGGTACAACATCATCATCATCACACCGTACGTCCATGTGTGTAATGCTGCCTGACTGAAACATATCCCTGTTATCTACATCCTCTGGCAATAATAGTTGTGCATCACTCATTTCTTCCAACTGATGTGTAAATAACTCCTCTGACAGATCAAGTGAAGCAGCTGTGGTGCTAGTGTTGGTGGTGGCGGCAGGCGGGCGAGTGGTAACTTGAGAGGTGCCCGAAGCTGAGCTGGAGGAGGATGGTGCGTCAAGGTTCAGAGCGGAAGCTGTAGAAGATTGGGTGTCCTGTGTAAGCCAGTCAACTATGTCCTCAGAATTTTTCGAGTTCAGGTTACGTGGCCTCTGAACACTGGGCATTATTCTAGGGCCAAAGGAAATCACAGCACCACGACCACGACGGCCCCTGCGGGGTGGCCTGCCTCTGCCTGTCATTTTTTTTTTTAATAGTGGTACTATGCGTTCAAGGTACTGTGCCACCCTATATGAGTGGTGGGGAGTGGGCACAGTACAGTCTGTGGGCCTGACACACACTGGCAGGCAACTGCAATTATATTACAGAGGAAAAATTAAATAACTTTTTTAACAGCAAGATGCTGTGCCACCCTATATGAGTGGTGGGCAGTGGGCACAGTACAGTCTGTGGGCCTGACACACACTGGCAGGCAACTGCAATTATATTACAGAGGAAAAATTCTATGACTTTTTATCTGCAAGGTATTGTGCCACCCTATATGAGTGGTGGGCAGTGGGCACAGTACAGTCTGTGGGCCTGACACACACTGGCAGGCAACTGCAATTATATTACAGAGGAAAAATGAAATTACCATTTTATCTGCAAGGTGCTGTGCCACCCGATATGAGTGGTGGGCACTGGCAGTGGGCACAGTACAGTCAGTGGGTCTGACACTCACTGGCAGGCAACTGCAATTATATTATAGAGGAAAAATTAAATGTCTTTTTTATCTACAAGGTACTGTGCCACCCTATATGAGTGGTGTGCACACAGTACAGTCTGTGGGCCTGTGGCCTCTCACACACGGGCAGGACAACTGCAATATATATATAGAAAAAATAAATAAAAGCAGACTGATGTACCAGCCCTAAAAAGGGCTTTTTGGGGGTGCTGTCAGGACGCTGTCCTTACAGCAGATGAGTCTTTGAGGACTGGAGTGGACACAGAACACTGGCCTAGCTAACGATTTCACTATTTATTCAGCAGCAGCAGCACTCTCCCTGCTCTAACTAACACTGCAGCTTCAGAATGAATCTAAGAGGGCTGCCGTCCTTGCTTTTTTTTAGGAGGTGAGAGGGTCTGGTAGGGAGGGTATGCTGATTGGCTGGAATGTGTCTGATGACTGTGAGGTACAGGGTCAAAGTTTGCTCAATGATGACGTATAGGCGGCGGACCGAGCATCGCATATGTTCGCCCGCCACGGCGAACGCGAGCAAGCGATGTTCGCCGGAAACTGTTCGCCGGCGAATAGTTCGGGGCATCTCTAACTGTCACTGATATTTCGGATGCGCTAACGTTATACTGGAGATGTAGAGTAGGTAATGTCACTGCCTGCATCGGCCAAACAATTGCAAACTATTTAGCGCAAGTTGCGCTAACAAATATATATTGCTGCCAGATACAACTATTGTCCTTAAAAGGACTTTTGGGTCTCTAACAAGTTTTAGCAATTTAGTGCAGGTTGCACTAAAAATATATATTGCTGCCACACAAATGGGCTTTTGGGTCTATAACAAGTATAAAAACTAAAATATTGCTATTTCAATCCCTACACTATCTCTCCCTTCTGCTCTCTTTCTCTCCCTGACTAATACTGAGCCGAACACGTGTCATCGGGTGCTATATAGCACCCAATGACGCGTTCCGGCCAGCCAATCACTGTAATGCCAGCAGCCAACATTGCTTCTGCAATACAGTGAATGGCAGTACTTACCTGCAAGTTTATTGGCTGCATAGCAGCCAACAAACGTGCGGGGAGGAGACTCGAGCATCACATGCTTGCCCAACACTAATCAAAACCTTGACGCTAGATTTTCAAGAACTTTCAACGTTTTTTTCATTATATTTCATGGAAGAAAACAGTGAGGTTCTATGGGGGTCATTTATCATTTAAGATTGTTTTTCTGTCAGTTTTAAGTCTGGCTTAGCTTTGTGTGCCTGCACCAAATGTATGAACTGGTGCACCTTAACATACCGTATATATATATGGGTGTCTTTTTTTTTTATTCACACTTTAAAAAAAATTTTTTTTACAGTTTTTATTCGTCCGATAAGACGCACCCCCCCCCCAAAAGTGGGGGGGAAATGTCCCTGCGTCTTATTGGCGAATACTAATGAGGGCTTCCATTATGGAGGCGCTAATTAGTACCAGAGGACCAGGAAGCAGTGAAGGCTCTGTACTCACTGCTTCCTGGTCCTTGGCTGTGCAGTGGCTGCGCACAGCGTGAGGGCGCTCTGTGACCTCACCCTGTGCGCGCCAGTTCACAGCACAGCTGACAACAGGAGGAAGAAGATGAGGAGGAGCAGCGGCGTCCAGGAGCAGGAGAGGTAAGTGAGATTTTTATTTTATAAAACATGGCAATATGGGGCTGATCTGAGGCAATATGGGGCTGATCTGAGGCAATATGGGGCTGATCTGAGGCAGTATGGGGCAGCTGGGGGGGTAATTTGATACAATATGGGGCTGCTGGGGGCTGATCTGAGGCAATATGGGGCTGATCTGAGGCAATATGAGGCTGCTGGGGGGGTATTTTGATGCAATATGGGGCTGATCTGAGGCAATATGGGGCTAATATGAGAGGCAATGGGGGATGCTGTTGGCTGATATGAGGCAACTAGGGCTGTGTCACGAGAGTGTCGAGGACCACGCCTGACTCCGTTATACCCGGGGTCAGGAAGTCGCAGCGGTTGGCTGCACGCTCTATTTAAGATAGGGCTGTTTTCCTTATGGTAGCTTTCTGGGTTTGCTTAGCAAACCCTTTTGGCTCACTCAGGGATCCGTAGCTCCTTCTCCTCAGCTGTTCCTTGTCCAGCACTCCCAGACCTCCTTATATTTCTCTCTCACACTTCTCTGGTTGCCAGAGATAGAGCTTCCTGCCTGGACATCTATTCTGACCTTCTGGAGCTGTGTTGCTGCGTTCGCTGGTAGTTGGTCCAGTACGCTACCCTCCAGATCCCTGTTGGACCTTTTTGGTTTATTGTGGTCGCCCACCTGGGTGTATGTGTTTGTATGTTTTGTCTGTCCTCTCCCTGGTGTTTCCCTCTTAGTGATAGTGGTGTGGACTAGCGATCCCACCGGCCTGTTCACTATCCAGGGCTCATATTAGGGAAAGCCAGGGTTTAGGCACGTGATCGCCGCACGGGTGAGGAACCCGTCTAGGGACGTCAGGTGCCAGCCGCAAGGTGAGTTAGGGGTCACCACCTTTCCCTCTCCCTTGGGCAGGGCTTTCCCTGTTTTCCTCCCTGTGCGTGTCGTCGGTCATTACATTATCTCTGGCCATTATTTTGTGTAGGTAAAAAAAAAAAAAAAAAAAAAAAAAAAAAAAATTTTTTTACCTACTTAGAATCCAGTATGGATCAAATTGCTGCTCTGTCCAAACAATTTCAGGGCCTGTCTTTGGAGGTGGTAGGATTGAAGGCGTCGGTCCTCCAGCAACAGCAGCAATTACAACTGACTGCAAGCCCAGCGGTTGCTACTGGTAACCAGGTTGTTGCGGAACCCAAGGTCCCTCTCCCTGACAGATTTTCTGGGGGAAGGGACAAGTTTTTGACATTCCGTGAGGCCTGTAAGTTATATTTTAAACTGCGCCCTTACTCCTCTGGTAATGAAGATCAGCGGGTGGGGGTTGTTATTTCCCTGCTGCAGGGGGATCCGCAGTCCTGGGCGTTCTCTTTACCTACTGATTCCCAGGCTCTTCGGTCAGTGGATGAGTTTTTCGGGGCCTTGGGTCTCATATATGATGACCCTGACCGAGTCGCCCTGGCTGAATCAAGATTACGGAGACTCTTACAAGGAGAGCGGCCGGTAGAGGATTATTGCTCTGAATTCCGTAGGTGGGCTACGGATACCCAATGGAACGACCCGGCTCTCAGGAGTCAGTTCTGCTCTGGGTTATCCGAAAGGGTTAAGGATGCGCTTGCATTATATGAGACCCCCTTTTCCCTTGATGCGGTTATGTCCCTTTCTATCCGAATAGATAGACGCCTTAGGGTCAGGTTGAAAAAACCGGAGCAATTGGTAACCCCTCCCAAGCAGCAGTTAGTCTGTACGGACTTAGACGAGCCTATGCAGCTAGGAGGAACTACTCGTCAGGTCCGTCCTCCTGAGGCTCGCCGTAGGCGTGGGGTTTGTTTTTTTTGTGGGGAGAGGGGTCATTTCATTAATGTCTGTCCTTCTTTCCTCAGAAACAAAAGACCGTCGGAAAAACTACTAACCCCAGGCTGTGTGGAGGATGTCAGCCGGGGGGTATACGTTTCCTCCATACGTACATCGCAATTTGTGTTGCCAGCGGTTATTATTTTTGGTGATAAGACGGAGACTATTTCTTTCTTTCTAGACAGTGGAGCAGGGGTAAATTTGATAGATGCCCATTTTGCCCGCACTTTGGGTTTGTCTCTCTGTACTTTACAGAGACCCATTCCCATATTCGCTATTGATTCTGCTCCCCTGTCTCAGAGAAACCTCACGCACATTGTTCATAATTTACACCTTCGGGTAGGGGACCACCATAACGAGATGCTTTCAGGTTATGTTCTGGAGGGGCTTCCCACTCCGGTAGTGCTGGGTCTTCCCTGGTTGGTAGCGCACAATCCAGTGGTGGATTGGCAGGCCAGGGAGATATTGGAGTGGAGTGAGCAGTGCAGAGAAAATTAATTAAATAGCAATTGCTTAGTCGCCTCCATAACTACCCTACCTACATTTATTTCGGACTTTGAGGATGTTTTTTCTGAAAAGGGTTGTCAGAAGTTACCACCTCATCGTCCTTATGATTGCCCGGTTAACCTTATTCCCGGCGAAAAATTACCCAAGACCAGGTTATATAATCTTTCGGGTCCAGAGAGACAAGCCATGAAAGATTATATCTCCGAGAGCTTGGCTAAGGGACACATCAGACCCTCTTCTTCACCCGTGGCTGCAGGGTTTTTCTTCGTTAAAAAGAAAGATGGGGGCCTGCGTCCTTGCTTAGATTTTCGCGAATTAAATCAGATAACCATCCGAGACCCATACCCTCTTCCTCTCATTCCTGACCTGTTTAATCAGATTGCGGGTGCTAGGTGGTTCTCCAAACTTGATCTTAGGGGTGCCTACAATCTGATTCGTATTAAGGAGGGGGATGAGTGGAAGACAGCGTTTAACACCCCTGAGGGGCATTATGAAAATCTAGTTATGCCTTTCGGTCTGACCAATGCTCCTGCCGTCTTTCAACATTTCGTTAATGACATTTTTAGTCATCTAATCGGCAGGTTTGTGGTAATATACCTAGATGATATTTTAATTTATTCGTCTGATCTGAAAACACATGAGGTGCATGTCAGACAAGTACTGCAGGTCCTACGGACGAATGAATTATATGCTAAAATTGAAAAATGTGTCTTCGCCGTTCAGGAGATACAATTCCTGGGTTATTTTTTATCTGCGTCAGGTTTCCGTATGGATCCTAGGAAGGTCCAGGCAATTTTAGATTGGGATCTTCCTGAGAACCTCAAAGCACTACAACGGTTTTTGGCTTCGCGAATTTCTATAGGAAATTCATTAAAAATTATTCACTTATTGTAAAACCGCTTACTGACATAACTAGGAAGGGGACTGATTTTTCTAAATGGTCTGACGCCGCTAAAGTTGCTTTTTCCTCTCTAAAAGAGAGGTTTACCTCAGCACCTGTACTGGTCCAACCTGATGTCTCTCAGCCTTTTATTGTTGAAGTCGATGCGTCAGAGGTGGGAGTGGGGGCGGTGCTGTCTCAGGGTCCGTCTCCTGGCAAATGGCGTCCTTGTGCTTTCTTTTCTAAAAAACTATCTGCAGCAGAAAAGAACTACGATATTGGCAATAGGTAACTATTAGCTATTAAACTTGCGTTTGAGGAGTGGCGTCATTTCTTAGAGGGGGCAGTCCACCCCGTCACTGTGATTACGAACCACAAAAATCTTCTGTACCTCGAATCAGCTAAGCGTCTCACCCCTAGACAGGCTAGGTGGTCGCTATTTTTTACCAGGTTTAACTTTGTGATTACCTATCGTCCTGGGGCAAAGAACACCAAGGCTGATGCACTATCTCGTTGTTTCCCTGGAGGGGGTAATGTGAGTGATCCGGTACCCATTCTTCAAAGAGGAGTGGTTGTTTCTGCGGTACACTCTGTTTTGGAGGGGAAGGTGTTAGAGGCCCAGGGGGACGCCCCGGTCTCTTGCCCCTCAGAGAAATTGTTTGTACCGTTGAACTTACGTTTCGAATTATTAAAGGAACATCATAATTCGGCACTTGCTGGGCACCCGGGTAGTAAAGCAACCTTGGAACTATTGTCTCGTCGTTTTTGGTGGCCAAGGTTGCGTCAGGATGTATTGGATTTTGTGTCTTCTTGTTCTACCTGAGCGCGCGCAAAAGTTTCACATACACGTCCTGCAGGGTCTCTATTACCACTCGTCATTCCCAATAGACCGTGGACACATCTGTCAATGGATTTTATCACTGACTTACCTTTGTCTGCGGGTAAAACAGTTATTTTGGTAGTAGTGGACAGGTTTAACAAAATGGTACACTTCATTGCGTTACCCGCACTACCTAATGCTAAGACTCTTGCTCAGGTATTCGTCAGTGAAATCGTGAAGCTTCACGGGGTCCCCTCCGATGTTGTTTCGGATCGGGGTACCCAGTTTATTTCTAAATTTTGGAAAGCTTTTTGTTCTCGTTTGGGGGTACACTTGTACTGTCACGAGAGTGTCGAGGACCACGCCTGACTCCGTTATACCCGGGGTCAGGAAGTCGCAGCGGTTGGCTGCACGCTCTATTTAAGATAGGGCTGTTTTCCTTATGGTAGCTTTCTGGGTTTGCTTAGCAAACCCTTTTGGCTCACTCAGGGATCCGTAGCTCCTTTTCCTATGCTTTCCATCCTCAGTCGAATGGACAGACTGAGCGTACCAACCAAAACCTTGAGACATATCTAAGATGTTTTGTGTCTGAAAACCAAGAGTTGTGGTCATCATATTTACCGTTAGCTGAGTTTGCCATAAATAATCGTCGTCAGGAATCCACTGGCAAGTCACCATTTCTTGGTGCATATGGTTTTCATCCCCAATTCTGTACTTTCAAAGAGGGGGGGTCTTCTGGGGTTCCCGAAGAGGAACGGTTTTCGTCATCTCTTTCATCGGTATGGCAGAAGGTGCAAGCTAACTTGAAAAATATGGGAGGTAAATACAAATGCATGGCTGATAAGAGACGGTCGCCAGGTCCGGACCTAGGAGTGAATGACTATGTGTGGTTGTCTACTAGGAATATTAAATTGAAGGTTCCCTCTTGGAAACTGGGTCCTAGGTTTATTGGCCCATACAAAATTGTAGCCATCATCAACCCCGTGGCTTTTCGCCTGGAGTTACCTCAGACTTTTAAAATTCATAATGTTTTTCATAAGTCGTTACTCAAAAAATATGTTCCACCTCTAGAACCATCACCGCTGCCACCCCCTCCTGTTGTCGTGGATGGTAACCTAGAATTTCAGATATCCAAAATTGTTAATTCTCGTCGGGTCCACCGCTCTCTTCAATATCTGGTGCATTGGAGAGGTTACGGTCCCGAGGAAAGAATGTGGGTTCCTGCGTCTGAGGTAAACTCCGACAGGTTAGTTCAGGTTTTTCATGCCTCTCATCCTGAGAGACCTGGTCCTGAGTGTCCGGAGGCCCCTCGTAGAGAGGGGGGTACTGTCACGAGAGTGTCGAGGACCACGCCTGACTCCGTTATACCCGGGGTCAGGAAGTCGCAGCGGTTGGCTGCACGCTCTATTTAAGATCTGGCTGTTTTCCTTATGGTAGCTTTCTGGGTTTGCTTAGCAAACCCTTTTGGCTCACTCAGGGATCCGTAGCTCCTTCTCCTCAGCTGTTCCTTGTCCAGCACTCCCAGACCTCCTTATATTTCTCTCTCACACTTCTCTGGTTGCCAGAGATAGAGCTTCCTGCCTGGACATCTATTCTGACCTTCTGGAGCTGTGTTGCTGCGTTCGCTGGTAGTTGGTCCAGTACGCTACCCTCCAGATCCCTGTTGGACCTTTTTGGTTTATTGTGGTCGCCCACCTGGGTGTATGTGTTTGTATGTTTTGTCTGTCCTCTCCCTGGTGTTTCCCTCTTAGTGATAGTAGTGTGGACTAGCGATCCCACCGGCCTGTTCACTATCCAGGGCTCATATTAGGAAAAGCCAGGGTTTAGGCACGTGATCGCCGCACGGGTGAGGAACCCGTCTAGGGACGTCAGGGCAGTCAGGGGCCAGCCGCAAGGTGAGTTAGGGGTCACCACCTTTCCCTCTCCCTTGGGCAGGGCTTTCCCTGTTTTCCTCCCTGTGCGTGTCGTCGGTCATTACAGGCTGTTATCTGAGGTATGATTAGGGGTCATTCACATTGGGGTCTGAGCTGAGCTCTGATTAGTGGTCTGAACTGAGGTCTAATTTAAAATATTTTTTTCTTATTGTCCTCCTCAAAAACCTAGGTGCGTCCTATGAGCTGGTGCGTTTTATAGGGAGAAAAATACGGTATATGTGTGCTTCTAGTCTTATAGAGATGCTCATGAAAAAAAAAAAAACATATCAAAACATACCATACATAGAGCATACTGGGGTAGATTTATCAAAATTATTATAAAAGAAAACTGGCGTAGTTGCTCATAGCAACCAATCAGATTTCGCCTCTCATTTTTCAGAACATTTTTGGATAATGAAATGTGGAATCTGACTGGTTACCATGAGCAACTAAGCCAATTTTCCTTTACACCAACTTGATAAATCCCCCCCACTGTGTTTTGGGAAAAAAGGCAATTGCAGAGACACAACGTGTTTGCCGTCCATCAGGCACACGACCGAGACATGATGCAAGACTTCTTATAGTCTTTTCTTCTTTGCTATCTGACCGATTCTGATTTAGAAATTTGGGAACCCGAGCATCTATCAGGCTCCTAACATCTAAATCAGAATAGGCAGCGGGTCTGCGCCGTCGTCTGCCTGATGAACGGCAAACACGTTCTTCAGGAACCGGAGTATTCTCCACATTAGCCTCATTTTCAGGAGATGGCTGAGTCATGGGTTCCGTAGTATTATCAGGAATTTCCTCTCCTATTTCTTCCTGCGGAGCTTGAGAGGCCTCTTGGGAAAGATTCCCTGCTGATTCAGGATTTGGAGTGGAATCCGAAGATAGATTGTCCACAGTACTATAAGAAAAAAAAATATTATTATAATTATATGTAACGGGCACAACTAGAACCCCTTATTAACCCCTGATCACCCCATATAGACTCCCTGATCACCCCCTTGTCATTTATCACCCCCCTGTCATTGATCACCCCCTTGTAAGGCTCCATTCAGACGTCCGTATGTTTTTTACGGATCCACGGATACATGGATCGGATCCGCAAAACACATATGGACGTCTGAATGGAGCCTTACAGGGAGGTGATCAATGACAGGGGGGTGATCACCCCATATAGACTCCCTGATCACGCCCCTGTCATTGATCACCCCCCTGTCATTGCTCACCCCCCTGTAAGGCTCCATTCAGACGTCTGTATGTTTTTTACGGATCCACGGATACATGGATCGGATCCGCAAAACACATACGGACATCTGAATGGAGCCTTACAGGGGTGTGATCAATGACAGGGGGGTGATCACCCCATATAGACTCCCTGATCACCCCCCTGTCATTGATCACCCCCCTGTCATTGCTCACCCCCCTGTAAGGCTCCATTCAGACGTCCGTATGTTTTTTACGGATCCACGGATACATGGATCGTATCCGCAAAACACATACGGACATCTGAATGGAGCCTTACAGGGGGGTGATCAATGACAGGGGGGTGATCACCCCATATAGACTCCCTGATCACCCCCCTGTCATTGATCACCCCCCTGTCATTGCTCACCCCCCTGTAAGGCTCCATTCAGACGTCTGTATGTTTTTTACGGATCCACGGATACATGGATCGGATCCGCAAAACACATCTGTTGGCGAAATAAAGCATTGAGGATCAAGGCTGGAGAGTGATGCAGTTTTTCTGTTACAATTGCACCCATATAGACTCCCTGATCACCCCCCTGTCATTGATCACCCCCCTGTCATTGCTCACCCCCCTGTAAGGCTCCATTCAGACGTCCGTATGTTTTTTACGGATCCACGGATACATGGATCGGATCCGCAAAACACATACGGACGTCTTAATGGAGCCTTACAGGGGGGTGATCAATGACAGGGGGGTGATCACCCCATATAGACTCCCTGATCACCCCCCTGTCATTGATCACCCCCCTGTCATTGATCACCCCCCTGTAAAGCTCCATTCAGACATTTTTTTGGCCCAAGTTAGCGGAAATTTATTTATTTATTTATTAATTTTTTTCTTACAAAGTCTCATATTCCACTAACTTGTGTCAAAAAATAAAATCTCACATGAACTCACCATACCCCTCACGGAATCCAAATGCGTAAAATTTTTTATATTCCAGACTTCTTCTCACGCTTTAGGGCCCCTAAAATGCCAGGGCAGTATAAATACCCTACATGTGACCCCATTTCGGAAAGAAGACACCCCAAGTTATTCCGTGAGGGGCATATTGAGTCCATGAAAGATTGAAATTTTTGTCCCAAGTTAGCGGAAAGGGAGACTTTGTGAGAAAAAACAAACAAAAAAAAATTTCCGCTAACTTGTGACAAAAAAAAAATTATTTCTATGAACTCGCCATGCCCCTCATTGAATACCTTGGGGTGTCTTCTTTCCAAAATGGGGTCACATGAGGTGTATTTATACTGCCCTGGCATTTTAGGGGCCCTAAAGCGTGAGAAGAAGTCTGGGATCCAAATGTCTGAAAATGCCCTCATAAAAGGAATTTGGGCCCCTTTGCGCATCTAGGCTGCAAAAAAGTGTCACACATGTGGTATCGCCGTACTCAGGAGAAGTTGGGCAATGTGTTTTGGGTGTCATTTTACATATACCCATGCTGGGTGAGATAAATATCTTAGTCAAATGCCAACTTTGTATAAAAAAATTGGAAACGTTGTCTTTTGCCGAGATATTTCTCTCACCCAGCATGGGTATATGTAAAATGACACCCCAAAACACATTGCCCAACTTCTCCTGAGTACGGCGATACCACATGTGTGACACTTTTTTGCAGCCTAGGTGGGCAAAGGGGCCCACATTCCAAAGAGCACCTTTAGGATTTCACAGGTCATTTTTTACACATTTTGATTTCAAAATGCTTCCCACACATTAGGGCCCCTAAATTGCCAGGGCAGTATAACTACCCCACAAGTGACCCCATTTTTGAAAGAAGACACCCCAAGGTATTTTGTGAGGGGCATGGCGAGTTCCTAGAATTTTTTATTTTTTGTCACAAGTTAGCGGAAAATTATGATTTTTTTTTTTTTTACAAAGTCTCATATTCCACTAACTTGTGACAAAAAATAAAAACTTCCATGAGCTCACTATGCCCATCACTAAATAACTTGGGGTGTCTTCTTTCCAAAATGGGGTCACTTGTGGGGTAGTTATACTGCCCTGGCATTCTAGGGGCCCTAATGTGTGGTAAGTAGTTTGAAATCAAAATATGTAAAAAATGACCTGTGAAATCCTAAAGGTGCTCTTTGGAATGTGGGCCCCTTTGCCCACCTAGGCTGCAAAAAAGTGTCACACATGTGGTATCGCCGTACTCAGGAGAATTTGGGGAATGTGTTTTGGGGTGTCATTTTACATATACCCATGCTGGGTGAGATAAATATCTTGGTCAAATGCCAACTTTGTATAAAAAAATGGGAAAAGTTGTGTTTTGCCGAGATATTTCTCTCACCCAGCATGGGTATATGTAAAAAGACACCCCGAAACACATTGCCCAACTTCTCCTGAGTACGGCGATACCATATGTGTGACACTTTTTTGCAGCCTAGTTAGGCAAAGGGGCCCACATTCCAAAGAGCACCTTTAGGATTTCACAGGTCATTTTTTTACATATTTTGATTTCAAAATACTTCCCACACATTAGGGCCCCTAAATTGCCAGGACAGTATAACTACCCCACAAGTGACCCCATTTTGGAAAGAAGACACCCCAAGGTATTCTGTGAGGGGCATGGCGAGTTCCTAGAATCTTTTATTTTTTGTCACAAGTTAGTGGAATATGAGACTTTGTAAGGGAAAAAAAAATAAATCATCATTTTCCGCTAACTTGTGACAAAAAATAAAAAGTTCTATGAACTCACTATGCCCATCAGTGAATACCTTAGGGTGTCTACTTTCCGAAATGGGGTCATTTGTGGGGTGTTTGTACTGTCTGGGCATTGTAGAACCTCAGGAAACATGACAGGTGCTCTGAAAGTCAGAGCTGCTTCAAAAAGCTGAAATTCACATTTTTGTACCATAGTTTGTAAACGCTATAACTTTTACACAAACCATTTTTTTTTACCCAAACATTTTTTTTTAATCAAAAACATGTAGAACAATAAATTTAGAGAAAAATTTATATATGGATGTTGTTTTTTTTGCAAAATTTTACAACTGAATTTCGATTAATAACGAAAAAAGTAAAAAATGTCAGCAGCAATGAAATACCGCCAAATGAAAGCTCTATTAGTGAGAAGAAAAGGAGGTAAAATTAATTTGGGTGGTAAGTTGCATGACCGAGCAATAAACGGTGAAAGTAGTGTGGTGCAGAAGTGTAAAAAGTGGCCTGGTCATTAAGGGTGTTTAAGCTAGGGGGGCTGAGGTGGTTAAAACATAATTTTTGAACCAAAAATGTAAATGTATGCTATATAATGGAGTTAATATTGTTTTGAAAAAATTAGACAATGGTTGCAATGCAACATGTTAATTTAATGCATTGTAGACAGGGAATAATCAATGTATGCAAAGCAATAAAGACTAGGCCTTGTACAATAAAATCTAATTCAGGGATGCTCAACCATTGGCCCTCCAGCTGTTGCAAAACTACAACTCCCATCATTCCCGGACAGCCTACAGCTATCAGCCTACAGAAGGGCATGGTGGAAGTTGTAGTTTTACAACAGCTGGAGGTCCGCAGGTTAGGCATCCCTGATCTACAAATCGCAGTGAGTGTCCATGTCCTGAAGCAGAATAGAATATGTTCAAATGAGCACCCACAAATCACTGTTCACTCAAATGTACACTATCGATGCTGTACTAGGACAGGTGGCACACAAAAATACGGACCTTATGTCTGAATCTATACTCAAAAATTACACATTACATATTATAATTTATATACTCACTAATTTTGTCCCGTTTGGCAATGTTTGCTGATTCCCAGGAAGATGACAGGAATTCTTGGGCAATTTCTTCCCAATTGCGGTCCTTCAGAACACGATTCTGGTAGTCTTCCTTCCTAGTATCCCACAAGGAAGGGCTCTCCCAGATCATGATGATGATTTTCTCCACATCGTAGGCCATTTTCTTTGTCTATTTGCTGAGTACACATTCTGCACAGCACACAGGACACAGCTATCTCTGGTACTGAAAGCACATGTCACAAGGGGCAGGCCTTATTTTTTTTAAATTTCCTGTAAACGGATCCGCAAATGTCATGTGGAACACATTGTCGCATTCCGCATGTTGCGGAGCAATTGACTACAATGGGATCACAGAACGGATATGCGGACAAATAGGACAAGGTATTTTTTTTTTCTGGATCTGCATGAACGGAACCCGCGGAGCGGAACAGAATAACTGATACGGACAGCACCATGAGTGCTGTCCGCATTTTTTGCGGAGGCCACTGAAAATGCATGGATCCGCATAACGTTCCGCATTTTTGCGGAGCAGATGCGGAATACAACAACGGACGTGTGAAAGGACCCTAATCAGTATTTTGCGGAAGCAGGTATAGCACACCCCTCAATCAGTATTTTGTGGAAGCAGGTATATAGAACCCCTTAATCAATATTTGGTGCAAGCAGGTATATCGCACCCCTCAATCTGTATTTTGTGGAAGCAGTTATATCAAACCCCTTAATCAGTATTTTGTGGAAGCAGGTATATTGCACCCCTCAATCAGTATTTTGTGGAAGAAGGTGTATCACAGGCCTCAATCAGTATTTGGTGGAAGCAGGTATATCGCAACCCTCAATCAGTATTTTGTGGAAGCAGTTATATCAAACCCTTTAATCAGTATTTTGCGGAAGCAGGTATATCGCACCCCTCAATCAGTATTTTGTGGAAGAAGGTGTATCACAGGCCTCAATCAGTATTTGGTGGAAGCAGGTATATCGCAACCCCTTAATTAGTATTTTTTGGAAGCAGGAATATCGCACCCCTCAATCGGTATTTTGTGGAAGCAGGTATATAGAACCCCTTAATCAATATTTGGTGGAAATAGGTATATTGCACCCCTCACTCTGTATTTTATGGAAGCAGGTATATTAAACCCCTCAATCAGTATATTGCGGAAGCAGGTTTATTGCAGGCCTCAATCAATATTGGGTAGAAGCAGGTGTATCAATCCCTTTAATCAGTATTTTGTGAAAGAAGGTATATAGAACCCCTTAATCAGTATTTGGTGGAAGCAGGTATATTGCAACCCTCAATTTGTATTTTGTGAAGGCAGGTATATCAAATGAAAAAAAAAAAAGGATATGGTAGGTATAACTGGGCCCCTTAAATAAACTGAAAAATCTACATGAGAAATTAGAACCATTAAAACATACAGTATATACTTTATTTGATACCCTTCTAAAAAAATTACCCTGATTCGTCTCCCCTATTTCAAATGACCAAGGGAGACAAAATTCTTGCCCTACAATGATCCTTAGTTGGTCCTCAGCCTGTAGGCATCCCCTGATGGTGGGAAACCGCCATCCCCGTACCTGCCCTGGAAAAACCTTAATATGCCCTGAAACACAATAAGGACCCAGGTATATCGCACCCATCAATCAGTATTTTGCGGAAGAAGGTATATCGCAGGCCTCAATCAATATTTGGTGGAAGCAACTATATCAATCCCCTTAAAAAGTATTTTGTGGAAGCAAGTATATCAATCCCCTCAATCAGTATTTTGTGGAAGCAGGTATATAGAACCCCTTAATCAATATTTTGTGGAAGCAGGTATATCACACCCCTCAATCTGTATTTTGTGGAAATAGGTATATCAAACCCCTTAATCAGTATTTTGTGGAAGCAGGTATATTGCAGGCCTCAGTCAATATTTGGTGGAAGCAGGTATATCAATCCCCTTAACCAGTATTTTGTGGAAGCAGGTATATAGAACCCCTTAATCAATATTTGGTGGAAGCAGGTATATCACAATCCTCAATCTATATTTTGTGGAAGCAGTTATATCAAACCCCTTATTCAATATTTGTTGGAAGTAGGTATATCGCACCCCTCAATCAATATTTTGTGGAAGCAGGTATATCAAACCCCTTAATCAGTATTTTGTGGAAGCAGGTACGTATATCAATCCCCTTAATCAGTATTTTGTGAAAGCAGGTATATAGAACCCCATAATCAATATTTGGTGGAAGCATATTTATTGCACCCCTCAATCTGTATTTTGTGGAAGCAGGCATATCTAACCCCTTAATAAGTTTTTTGTGGAAGCAGGTATATCGCACCCCTCAATCAGTATTTTGTGGAAACAGGTATTTAGAACCCCTTAATCAATATTTTGTGGAATCAGGTATATCGCACCACTCAATCAGTATTTTGTGGAAGCAGGTATATAAAAACCCCGTAATCAATATTTTGTGGAAGCAGGTATATCGCAGGCCTCAATCAATATTTGGTGGAAGCAGGTATATCGCACCCCTGAATCCATTTTTGGGGGGCAACAGGTATATCACACCCATTGCAAATAATTGCTCCAATAGTGCTTGTCCCTCTTTATACCTGCGGTATTGCAGCAGAACCGCACACAACTGCCGCACAATACAAATGCACTATGTATATGCTTTTTATGTTAGAAGGTATATTATATGTATATCACACCCCTCAGTATATCACACCTATCGATAGCACACCTACACCAGTCCTTAAAAGGACTTTTGTGGCCCTATTAGCTAGCATTTGGTGTCCCTAACAGTCTGTCCCTGCTCCACAAAGCAACCTCTCCCTACACTGGCAAAACACAGAATGTAAAATGGCTGCCAGATCGGGTACTGTTATAGTAGGGGGTGTGTAGGGGGTGTGTCCATGTGCTGAAACATTTCAATTGTCTGTCCTGTCCCACCTGATGGATGTGTCATGGGTCAAAGTTCAGCACAATGCAAAAGAATATGTCACATGCGAACATCGTCATATGTTCGCATGTTCGGCGAATCGCGAACAGTTCAACGCGAAACGACAGCTGGGCGAATCGCAAGTCCATCTCTAGTAAAAGCATATGTGAACAGACCCTTCCATTTTTCAGTTATCTGAAGTGTACATCCATGTTTTTGTATTCCTGTGGAGTGTTTGTGGACTAAAGAGACTCTATCAGCAGTTTTGACCACACAACTGCTGACAGCACTAGTTAGAGGACAGTTAAAGAAGGACACACATACCTTTTGAGAAGTTTTTATTAACAGGAGTATAAAAACTATGACCTTTTTATTCTTCCACATTCTGCTCCTGCAAGTACCTAGCGCAGGACTGTGAAGTGCTCACAGACCCTCCCTTTTATCCGAGTGACAGATGTACCGCTCTGCAATCCTCACCACTGTCACTCACTGAAATGAATGGGAAGCAAAAAGGATGCAGAAGCTGGCGGTATTTTGATGCTGCTGCCCGAGCCATAATTCCACTGCAATATCCATTGTGGGAACTTCATACTGTGCTCCCATAACAGTGCCATCCACGGTGCCATCCATAGTGTGCCCTATAGTGCCATCCATATTACCCCACAGTGCAATCCATAGTTTGCACTTTAGTGCCATCCATGATGCACCCCACAGTGCCATCCACTGTGTGCCCCACAATTCCAACCACAGTGCCCATCAGTGCTATATATAGTGCACCCCTCAGTGCTTTCCAGTGTGCCATTCACAGTGCCATCTATAGTGCACCACAGTGCCAATAAAAGTGCCGCACAGTGCTATCCACAGTTCAATCCACAATGCCATCCATTGTGCCCCACAGTGTCATCCACAGTGCCCCCCACAGTGCCATCACCAGTGTGCCCCACAGTGCCATACACAGTGCCCCTGGTGCCATCCACAGTGTGCCCCACAGTGCCATCCAGAGTGCCCCACAGTGCCATCACCAGTATGCCCCACAGTACCATTCACAGTGGGCCCCACAGTGCTATCCACAGTGCGCTCCACAGTACCATCCAGAGCGTGCTCCATAATGCCATCCAGAGTGCCCCACAATGCCATTCTCAGTGCCCCACTGTACCATCCATAGTGTCATCCAAAGTACTCCAGCATAGTGACAGCACACAGGCCGATTGCTATGTTTTGGCCTATGCACAGTACTTACATCGTACTGTACATGAGTCAGTAAAATACAGGCTTCACACACAAGATGGTCGGCGGTTCCAGTGCATGTGCAATAGTGTTATCCTAGTGTGCAGGCGTCGGGAACAAGGAAGGCCATCAGGAGGCAGTGACATCACTGATGGCGTGCCACTTTCTCCTGAAGAGAGGACGAGAGGAAGACGGGCTTGGACTGGAAGCCCTGAAGACTCTGCAGTCATGTCACCATGAAGAAGATCCTGGAAACATCTATGTTATGGAGGGTAAGTACTGTCAAGCTACTGTATTCTTCCCTTCACTTGTGATTTTCAAGGAAGATTTTTAAACTTGGGGCCAGAGAACCCCTTTAAATGAACTTACAACTAGGTGTGAGCCCTAATTAATTTATTTGGGTACAATTAGAAATACTACAGTATATTACCCCTACATTCGCAAATGGATGCAGTTGAATGCTAACAGTACAAATCATTAATTTTTTTCATTATTTTATAGGCTTAAAAAGTGAAACCTTGAAGATGAGAAAAGATGAACCCTGGGGGGGGGGGGGTCAGACTGATGACTTTATGCGGCATCGTGTCCTTCTATGGTGAGGTTGACAAAGGGACATTCAATTAATAATATGTCTTGCCTGAGGATTCTACCTCCTAATAGAAACCCACTGGAAAGGTGTAATGGGAATGAATTATGATGAAAGCAATGGATATATTTTAACACTCATAGCTTTCTCGAAGAAACTCATCTGTGTTGGAGAATAAAATGAGGATATAATTATCCTCAGGCAATTGCTCAACACCTGGTGAATATTGCTTAATTAACTTCTATCCTTTTTCCATTATAAAGAAATTTAAACTTGCTGTTCTGCTTATTCCTATGGTTTTTGCAAGGCTTGGAAAGAGCTTGTGTATAAATATTAATGTTTCAGCATTGCAGCATTCAATTACATCCCGAATGCTTTTAGATACTTATTTACCTGTAGTTCAAAGAATTGTTTCGAAATCAAGCCTGACAGACAGAAACGTTTTTTATTTCTTTTTATTTATTTATTTATTTATTTTGAAGCTTCCAAGTACAAATGTTTGCTTGGCTGAAACGTTTTCCAATTGTCTTGACAATATACAGGATTTCTCTCTTGACACAAAATGCAGGGACAGCAAAAATCCCATTGAATAACCTCTGCATAAAAATAATTGAGCACAAATCGGGGAAAGAAAAAAAAAAAAAGTCCATCCTCTCTTGCCGAGTCATTTAAATAATTTCACTGAAAGCATGCGGAGGATGAAATTGATTAATTATTGATCTTGCTTTAAGAGACTGAGGAGAACTGAATGTATTTAGATTTGGAACGAAAAACTCAACTAAGTTGTTATTTTTGAGCGCCATCCGCCACTTTGTTCTGTTCTGTAAATTGTCATTGTGCACAATTTGGCATTCAGTAATGGGAAATCATAAATTGATTCCGCTTATCTGTAAATGTCAATGCTCATTACTATTTACCTAGTTGCAAATTAATTCTGTTGTGTCACAGACAGTTCAACATTTCATCTCTGGTAACCGAGAGTGACATTTGTTTGGCTTTTTTTTTTTGTTATTCTGTAAAGCTTTACAATACTAATAAACTCAGAGCTGACTTAATAATATATCAAATATGGCTGCTGTCTCACCAAGGAAAACACTTTGCAATCCTGCTGGGTTTCTAAGTAGTGAGTACCGTGGTTGATGGACAGTATTATTCCTGCTTGCTATACAGTTGGGAAGCTTTCGACAAGTGCATTAAACTTTAATGAATACAGAATATGCAGTTTTATAGTGCATCGCTGGCGTTTGCATGAACACATATTGTTTATTATTAATATCATACTTTTTTCTTTTTCTTTTTTTGATTTGCAGCTAGTTGGGACAACATCCATATAAAATGCAGTTGAATTCTACATGATCACCTACCTAAAAATGTATGTAACCTGTATTGAAATGCTTGTGAATATAATCAGCATACTGCAGATTATATAGCACTGTGCAAGTAACAAACAAAAATGTGCTTTTAAGTCTGAAATCACATTGGTCAAACACAATGCCATGGTGATATTTGGGACTGTTAGGTGTCTCAAAGCAAGTAGTTACCATCTGTCAGTTCCTAAGAAGATTGCAGCCAAGTATTCATCTCATTTCTAGGCAATCGTAGCAATGTATTTTTTGATCACACACCTTTCAAAATCTTATCTCACCTTAAGGCCTCTTGCACACGACCTTATGCCCTCAGAGACATACATTCCGTGAACGGGCTATATGTCCCGGAGCGGCATTGATCGTGCGCACGGGAGTACACAGCATCTCAGATTACAATGATGCTGTGCACATCAGCCCACCCGCGGGGCTATTGTCCCGCACTCAAGAGCTTATGAGTGCAGGACAATAGCCCCGCAGGCGGCCCGACGTGCACAGCATCATTGTAATCTATGATGCTGTGTACTCCTGTGCGCACGATCAATGCCGCTCCGGGACATATAGCCCGCTCACGGAAAGTATGTCTCGGAGGGCATAAGGTCGTGTGCAAGAGACAAAATAATAGCAAAGACAGGTGCACTCTGCAGTCTTACTAAACCCTCAAACTGATTTTAAAATTGAGAGATTAGTCAACATGTCCTACGGTGTAGAACATGTCTAAGACCGGGCACCACGCCAAGGTTTCTCAAGTAGCCCGGGACCTAACACTCTCCTACGTGAGCCGTATGGGCAATACCAGGAGCCAGTGGGCAAATTACAGGAGCATGAGGCCGACTCACAAACAGCTCACCTAGTTACCTCCAGCATGAAGCCATGCTTGCAATGGGAGGAGGGAGGAGTCTGCGAGTCCCACTCAAGACTGGCTGATATGGCCCCGGCCTCACAGGTGCACCTAAATGTGGCCTGTAGATCGAAAACAGGCACATTTAAATTGGAGTTTATACACCTCCAGGAATCTATATATACAAACTAAAAAGACAGGTTGGCATTAGCAGGAGGTGCTCAAACCCACATGCAGTTGTGCATATATATATAGGGGAGCAGATCCTGCACTTGTGGCCCGTTGCTAATGGCGATCCCAAGCAAAAATGCATACGGTGGCGTGGTGCCCGGGCTTAGACATGTTGACTAATCTCTCAATTTTAAAATCAGTTTGAGGGTTTAGTAAGACTGCAGAGTGCACCTGTCTTTGCTATTATTTTGTTATATTGTTATATTGATTATCACATCCACACAATTGCTACCTTATGTAGGATGTCTATTGTGGTACTTGTGGTTCGCCGCGGGCATCCTCCACCGTATGCATTTTTGTTGGGGATCGCTATTAGCAACGGGCCACAAGTGCAGGATTTGCTCCCCTATATATATGCACGACTGCATGTGGGTTTGAGCACCTCCTGCTAATACCACGCTAGTCTTTTTAGTTTGTCGTGTGCAAGAGGCCTTAAGGTGATATAAGATTTTGAAAGGTGTGTGATCAAAAAATACATTGCTACAATTGCCTAGAAATGAGATGAATACTTAGCTGCAATCTTCTTAGGAACTGACAGATGGTAACTACTTGCTTTGAGACACCTAACAGTCCCAAATATCACCATGGCATTGTGTTTGACCAATGTGATTTCAGACTTTCTTCTCTCTCTTAGGGCTCATGCACACTTCCGTATGTATTTTGCAGTCCGCAAAAAACGGATCCGCAAAAAATACGGATGACATCCGTGTGCATTCTGTATTTTGCAGAACAGAACAGCTTGCCCCTAATAGAACAGTACTATCCTTGTCTGTAATGCAGACAATAATTGGACAAGTTCTATTTTTTTTGCAGAACGGACACACGGAAATACTGAAACGGAATGCACATGGAGTAACTTCAGTTTTTTTTGCGGACCCATCAAAATGAATGGTTACGCATATGGTCTGCAAAAAAAAAAATGGAACGGACACGGAAAGAAAATATGTTTGTGTGCATGAAGCCTTAATCCTAACCAGAGGAATTGGAGATTTCAGACATGACTTTGGATTTTAGGTTTTTTTTCAGGAATTGGTCCACTGAAACAACTTAAAGAGGTTGTGCAGTGGCTTAATATTGATGATGACCTATCCTCAGGACGGGTTATCAATATGAGATCGGAAGTGTACCAACTCCCAGCACCCCTGCCAATCAGCTGTTGCAAATTACCTGTGCATTGTCTAATTTGTAGAGGCAGCTTAGTGTAATTACAACTACCCCATCCAATTCCTGTGACAAGCAGTTGTAATTACACTACATGGCCCCCGCAAATGTGACAGTGTGCAGGTAATGTTGAAGCAGTTAAATATCCATGGCATTATGGCCAATCGCAGGACATTAGCCACAGGTGCCTGCTGTATGAAACATCAAGTACATGGCGGTCATGAGGTTAAAGGGCCAACAGTTTCAGGTTTAGCATTTGTACCATTTAGATAATTAAAGGACCTTTTATGGTTAGTTTTTTAGTTTGTTTGCCTATGAGCCTCTGTGTCTCCAACTTGACCACCTTTATCTGTCTTTTACATATTCTATTTTTATCCTTATAGTTTTTAGTGATTTTTCTCTACCTTAATGTCAGACCCCCGACAATCAGCTGTTTGAGAAGGCACTGGTGCTCTTGTAAGCGCCTCTGCCTTATCGAAGTTTACCATGCACAGCACCGTACAATGCATAACGGCTGTGCTTGGTATTATCACGCTCAGCCCCATTCACTTCTATGGGGCTGAACATGATACCAAGCACAGCCGCTATACAGTGTACGGCGCTGTGCTTAGTAATCACGGAGAAGGCTATGACACTCATAGGAGTGCCGATGCCTTTTCAAACAGCTGATTGACGGGGGGTCTTAGGTGTCGGGCCTCCACCATTCAGATACTGATGACCTATCCTGAGGATAGTGAAGAAAAGCAGATTGACGGCAGCATCTCCAGAGACGTAATTTATTCAAAGTAGATCCATATGACACATGTGCAAAATTTGCTAATAAAATGCTACAACGTTTTGGCTAGGAAGTAGCCTTTGTCAAGCTTTGTCAAGATACTTGACAAAGGCTAATTGCTAGCCGAAATGTCGCAGCACTTTATTGGCAAATTTTGCAGATGTTCCACACTTTGAATAAATTACGTTTTTGGAGATGCTGCCGTCAATCTGCTTTTATTCACTATTCGGATGACCAAAGTGGATCTGAGGTCGTGATGGGCTGAAGCATTCCGGTGTATGTCTTCACGGTAGTGAGTGCTGCTCTGAACACTGTTATCACTATCCTGAGGACAGTTGTTCTTCATGTGACAAATAAAAAAGAGAAAGATATCGCATCCAGTGAGTGTCGGTCTTGTCTTGTATAGCGCACATGGGAGATTGATCCGGGACACATGCACCACGCCACTGAACAAACGGAGTGCCGACTGCACCATTGTTGGATATCCTGTAGATAGGTCAGTATTAAAATCTCAGAAAAACCCTTTAAAGTTAACAAAATCCTTCCCATTATGTGAGATGAAAAAAATAAAAATAAACTGAGATTCCTCAGTATCAACCACTGAGGAATCTCAATCTTTTTTCATCTTATATTTACAAATATATATAGCATGTATTTATTTCTAACTGGCGGACTTAGAACAGATGGTTTTATGTTCCAGTGTTTTTACACACTTTCCTGTCTTTATATATTTATGTATTTGTGTATTGCTTTAATTAGTGGATGTAGCTGGAGCAAGCTTTTAACTTTGTGCAGTGAGTAGTCGCTACTAATTTAGCCAATTTTGTGCTGGCCATTGTTTTTCTTTCTGGGAAACAAGGATGACAAATTACACAGTGTCATTGTTTATTTAATAAAAACTAGACCAATATACAGAAGTTCTATGTAAAAAAAAAAAGTACATCCTTCCTGCTACCAAAAGAATTAAGAGGGCAAGTAGCAGACAGGTGCTGACAATCAAATACCCTTGATTAATCAGCAAGTGTGACTACCTCTATAAAAGCAGATGCTTTGGCAGTTTGCTGGTCTGGAGCATTTAGATGTGTGTTAACAAAATTCCAAGACGGAAAGACATTAGCAATAATCTTAGAGAAGCAACTGTTGCTGACCATTAATGTGAGAAGGGTTATAAAGCTATTCACCCATTAGCATGATAATTATTCAAGTTCACACCAGTACAATTAGAAAAAGACTTAACAAGTATGGCTTAGAATGGTTGCCATGAGAAAACTTCTTTCTAAAAAGAATATGGCTTCATGGCTTAGGTTTGCAAAGGTTTACATGGCAAAGTTTGGCATGTAAAGAAGCCACAAGACTTCTGGAAGAGACAAAATGGAGATGTTTGGCCATAATACACAGTGCAACAAACACAGCATAAACTTTTCATATTAACTGTCAAGCACAATAATGGATGGGTACGAAGGTTAGCTTGTTTTGCAACCACAGGACCTGGGCACTTTGCAGTCATTGATTTGATCACGAATTCCTCTGTGTAACAAAATATTCTAGAGTGAGGCCATCTATCCAACAGCTAAAGCTTGGCCAAAACAGGGTCATGCAAGAGGAGAATAATCCCAAGAACACCAGTAAATCTACAACAGAATGGCTGAAAAAGAGTCAAGATGTTGCAATGGCCCAGTGAATGTCCAGTCCTCAACCCAATTAAAATGCTGTAGTGGGACCTTTAGAGAGCTGTGCAGAAACAAATGTGGAACAAATGTCAACAGAAGGATGGGAGAGCGTTATAGTGACGGTCCCTGTCCACCGTTACTTTACTTGGCACTCCTGGGATTCTGTATCCTGGCAACACAAACCTGCCTCCTGTTCCTCCCCTTTCTGATGGGTCTGGCAACCAGGTTTGCTCTGTCACTGCATGCAGACTGCTGCCTGCTTGCTGGCCAGGTCTCTCCTCCTGTGCTTGTAGGAAAAATTCAGGCGCTCCTTTCCAGCTCTTAAAGGGCCGGTGTGCACACACCCTAATCTACACCAGCCCTTGGCTCATTATCTTGAGGCACTTGAGACACATTTTTCTGCCTGAGCAATAGATCCCATAGCTTGCTAAGTTTCTGAGAAAGTGTGCTGTTTCTGTCTGCTTACCGACTTTCTGCCTATTTACTGGATTCTGACCTTCTGCTGCCTGACCTGCGCCCGACTTCTGTATTAACTCATTGCTGCCTGCACTGACCTTCAACCATTTAATGTATGGCACATACTCCACGTGCCCTGACCTCTGCTTTCCACAGACTACAATTTTGCCTAAACTCCTCGATGCTCTACATCAGCGTCTATTGCCATCATAGGTTAGCTTTCAAGTACACAGAAGCTACTCCAAGATGTAGAAGCATAGTGGTTCCCCTGCAGTGAAGTCCAGATCCTTGAATAGCGGTTGAAGGGTGAAAATCAGGAGACTACCAGGATACCGCCCTTAGGAGTAGCCCAGAGTCAAATCTGTTAGTTGACACAGTGGTTCTATACCCACTGCCGTAACAGAGAGACTGATAAAGTCATAAAGAAAATTATTACTTCAAGTTATTGCTGCTGAAGGTGGTCTTGATTGGGTGTGCATTGTTTTGTCATATGGGTTTTCCATTATGTCTTCCTTTTTGTTGACTAAATAAAGAAACTGTGCAATTTGTTGTGTGTTGTTCACCTGTGGTTGTGGTTGTATTCACCTAATTTTAAAACCGTCTAAGGACCAGATTTTTTTTGTCCTGATACATAAAACCATATAATTCAAAAAGGGTGTACTTAGTTTTTCTCTTGACTGTATATAGATAGTATTAGTATATGCTAATTTATATAATGTCTGCTAAAAAGTAATATAGTTTTCCTCTTTTGCTTTGATTTTTTTGCAACTATAGTAAATCTTACAATATTTTCTTACTGATGTCCTTTGCAAGCTCTTGCAGCAGATGGCGAGGAGGAATAAAAACCACTTCCAAGTCCAAGCATCTAAGCTTCAATGACTGTGCCTATGACATCCTATTACCGGAAAGTTATGAAAACACCACATGCAAAGATTGTCGCTATTGGTATCCTGAAGAAGAGAGATTCTTTCAAAACATGGTGGTTTGGTTCAAGGAATATGTCCAAGATTCAATAAACAGATGAAAACCATTTTCATTCTTTCAAGCAGCATGCCAGGTCAGTTCTTCTGTCTGATGAAGAGTGCCAGATTTTGGACAAGCTATATTTGTCTTCTTCTACTCAAGAGTAAAATGAGGATGTTGTACAGTGTTACTTTCCTGGTAAGGAGATTCAGTAACTCAAAAATCCACCTTTTGGTTTAGGGCCCTCAAAGTGTCTATAATAGTTGGAGTGGAGATATCTGAAAAAAGGGCCAATACTTTCAGAAAGGCTTAAGAAAGCTTTCCACAAAAATAAATAAATAAATCTATGAATTATGTCTACTCCCTAAAGTCAATATGGCTATTGGAAAATTCTTTTGGTGCCCAGTGGTACCTGCTGAAGATGGGTTTAGTTTTCATGACCACATGGATAAGCACACATATTAAACACTTATTCTGCAGCCTAGGCTGGGTTGTAATTGCTTATTTGCCACAGCTTCTAGTAGAGCTACCAAGAGCCTTCAGAAGTATATTCTTTAGACTTATAAGGATGTGGACCCCAGAGTTTCTAGAGATGATATCCTGACCTCTTTAAGTACTCTCATTTTCTGTGCCACACAGCTTTACAGCAAATGAAATTGTCAGCCTAAACTATAATCCTCTTGACTGTGGGTAGGTGGTCTTTATGACTTATGTCCTGGGTGCTTGATGACACCACCAAGTATTTGAATTTGAGATGTTCATGATAAATGACTGATTAAAGGAGGCAGGTCTCTTCAGAGATGTCAGCAAAAAAGAGTCAGGTTCTAAACAAGATCTTGATTCCAAAGAGTATGCAGAAGTTAGAATAACCAAAGGACCTTGTTTTTGTAGGACTGAGTAATAAAAACTCAACTTCACATAGTAATAGACATATAAATTACAACATGAAGTTGAGTTTAATTGCTAATTTATGCACATGTGACCTTTAACACCCCATGATTCTGACCAATCTGCAATCTGGCACTATTTTAAGTATAAATATTCTACTGTTCCATAGTATTACATACTCTGATTGGTCTAAGAAGGGGTCTCAGAGTCCCAAACCACTCCACTTGTTCAGCCTTGTTGGTAGCTTCTTCCTAAGGGATTGTTATAATTTTGCATATTCCTGGATATGCTAAAGCTGTTGGTAAGACATTCTGGGGACATCCCAAAAACTGGTCTCCTAAAACCATGTTTGCTGTTGTGCTTACACAAAAGAAAAAAATGAACACACCAGGTATTATCTTGCTGTTATTAGCCATAAATTCTTTTTTAGAATTTATATGCTGGCCTATGAAGCATTTATGGGTTTTTTTCTTCTACAGCTAATTACACTGAACAAAAATATAAACGCAACACTTTCAGTTTTGCTCCCATTTTGTATGAGCTGAACTCAAAGATCTAAAACATTTTCTACATACACAAAAGACCCATTACTCTCAAATATTGTTCACAAATATGTCTAAATCTGTGTTAGTCAGCGCTTCTCCTTTGCCAAGATAATCAATCCCACCTCACAGGTGTGGCATATCAAGGTGCTGATTACACAGCATGAATATTGCACATGTGTGCCTTAGACTACCCACAATAAAAGTCCACTCTGAAATGTGCAGTTTGATCAAGCAGCACAATGGCACAGATGTCGCAACGTTTGAGGTAGCATGAGATTGGCACGCTGACTGCAGGAATGTCTAAGAACTGTTGCCCATGTAATGAATGTTCATTTCTCTACCATAAGCTGTCTCATCCATAGGCTCATCTGCATGCTTGTCCTCCTCATCGGGGTCTGGACCTGACTTCAGTTCGTCATCATAAACGACTTGAGTGGGCAAATGCTCACATTCAATGGCATCTGGCACATTGGAGATGCGTTCTGTTCACAGATGAGTCCCGGTTTTCACTGTTTGGGGCAGATGGCAGACAGTGTGTGTGGCGTCGTGTGGGTGAGCAGTTTGCTGACGTCAACATTGTGGATTGAGTGGCCCATGGTGGCGGTGGAGTTATGGTATGGGAAGGCGTATGTTATGAACAACGAACAAGGGTGCATTTTATTAATGATATTTTCAATGTACAGAGATACTGTGACAAGATCCTGATGCCCATTGTTGTGCCATTCATCCACAACCATCACCTCTTGTTGCAGGATGATAATGCACAGCCCCATATTGCAAGGATCTGTACACAATTCCTGGAAGCTGAAAACATCCCAGTTCTTGCATGGCCAGCATACTCACCGGACATGTCACCTATTGAGTATGTTTGGGATGCTCTGGATCGGCGTATACGACAGCGTGTTCCAGTTCCTGCCTATATTCTACAACTTCGCACAGCTATTAAAGAGGAGTGGAGCAACATTCCACAGGCCACAATCAACAACCTGATCAACTCTATGCGACGGAGATGTGTTGCCCTTTGTAAGGCACATGGTGGCCACACCAGATACTGACTGGTTTTCTGACCCCCCCCCTCCACCACCCCTGTGCTGTCTAATCAGCACCTTGATATGCCACACCTGTGAGGTGGGATAGATTATCTCGGCAAAGGAGAAGTGCTAACTAACACAGATTTAGACATATTTGTGAAAAATATTTGAGAGTAATGGGTCTTTTGTGTATGTAGAAAATGTTTTAGATCTTTGAGTTCAGCTCATGCAAAATGGGAGCAAAACCAAAAGTGTTGTGTTTATATTTTTGTTCAGTGCATATGAATTTCAATGACAGTATGCTAGGTGTTCAAAGGATGCCAATTAGTGTTAAGCGAGCACCAAAGTGCTTGTGTGCTCTGGCCGAACACATCGGTATGCTCATGTGTTCTACCGAGCACCTGAGCACAATGGAAGTCAATGGGAGAACCCCAGGCACCCCCTGCTTGGAAGAGAACAGGGTGTCTGGTTCATAAGAAAAGGTTAGAAATTTATGGAAACCCCATAAAAATGGTTTGGGAACAGCATTAAGAGGATAGCTGGATGCATCTTAGACTCCTATTATTTACAACATACAATAGACAACTACACAAAGGCTACGGTATATGCCAAAAGCCAGGTATGTGCAAGCCATCTATCTATCCATGAGACAAATAACAGCCAGCATACCTTACAATGGCAGCCTTGTGCACTATGAGATATTCCAAACTAGCTCTCATCTGACTGAGAACCAGTAAACCTCAAATTTATTTTGCATCTGTTGGATGGCTTGGGTGGACCTGCTGACGCTATTGAGTTATTAACAGTGCCATCCATTGGTTTCATAGTCTTCTGACAAAACTATTAGTCTATTGTCATAAGACTGTGAAACCAATAGATGGCACTGTTCATAACTCAATAGCGCCATCTATTGGTTTTCATAGTCTTATGACAGCTGAAAAACAAGGCCGATTCTGCTTATCTGCATGTATTTCCCGTGTTTTTGTCAAAATGCATAGGTCATTTATATGTAGCTCAGACCTTTGGGTCATAAATATAATTGTCTCTGCATACTCCATAGATTTTGCCTCTCTCTCCAGACTGGTATTCTCAAACTGGTTTTGTACCAGTCAGAAATAAAGATTCTCTAGAGACCTCTATCCTAGATTTCTTCAAGATTCTGGTAGAAGGTCTGGAGTCCAAAAGAGTATTAGACATCTACTCCAGACCACCAGTGTGGTTTATACCAAAACCATCAGAATAGTGAATGTTTATTGATTTTGGATTGTAATTTCTATTCTGGAAAAGGGGGATTTTACCTTATATAGAGAAAATAGAGTTAGCCATTACAGTTTGTCATCTTCACAATACTTGAGGATTGTGATCCAACTGAAAGGAGCAGTCAAACCCCTGAAGTTTACTGCCTTACCTTTTCAGACATCCTCAGCCCCTCACACCTTTACAGAGAGAATGTTGGAAACTGATAGCTTTACACTAGTGTTGGGCGAGCATACAATAAACGTGCAGGTAAGTACTGCCATTCACTATAATGCCGTAGACATGTTGGCTACAGGCATTACAGTGATTGGCTGGCCAGAACGCGTCATCAGATGCTATATAGCACCCGATGACACTTGTTCGGCTCAGTCTTAGTCTGGGAGAGCCGGAGAGCAGAAGAGAGAGATAGTGTAGGGAGTGAAATAGGAATATTTTAGCTTTTATACTTATTATAGACCCAAAAGTCTTTTTAAGGACTATTGTGTGTGGCAGCAATATATATGTTTAGTGAAACCTGCCCTAAATTGCTAAAACTTGTTAGAGACCCAAAAGTCCTTTTAAGGATATAGTTGTATCTGGCAGCAATATATATTTTTAGCGCAACCTGCGCTAAATAGCTTTCTATTGTTTGGCCGCTGCAGACAGCGACATTACTTGCGCTATACCTCTTGATTAACGTGTGCGCATCCTAAATATCAGTGACATTCATTCAGTTTAATTTTTTATTAGGCGGTGGTGACAGCGACATTTCTTGCACTATCACAATACAAAGGGGAAAACACAGCCGGCACTACTGAACGCGGTACGGTGCAGGTGACTTGCTCTCAGCAATCATGCAAAAAATCAAGTGGTGCTCAGCCAAAAAGGAAAAACCAAATGTCATCAAGGGTAGAAGAAAAAAGAGAAGGCGGCACTCACCGAATCTTTATCAAGTCGTAGCTTTATTTGGGTTAAAACATAGCGGGTGCGGGTCACAATTCACAGAAGAAAAAGGCAACAGTCGTTTCGCGCAAAACAATCGCGCTTTGTCAAGCCTCCTGTGACGTGAAAGGGGAGTTCCATATATACCTCCTCCCGGCACGTCACTGCTAAACAGGTGCATTAATCAAATCTTCGGATCACCTTCGTGTGTAAATTAAAACATTAAAATCATACAAAGACAGCAAGGTCATTCTTATCATTGAAGCCTAAACCTCCCATCGCATTAGTTTTGATAATCCATTGGGCTTCTCGTTGTAATAAAATACGCTTTCTATCACCACCCCTAACTGGTAGATTAACTCTCTCAATGCCTGTACACTTTAACACTTCTTTGTTACCTTGGTGTTCATCCTTAATGTGTTCTATGAGGCGCGTAGCCCCAATGCCTGTAACAATCGATCTTTTATGTTCTCTAAATCGCACGTACAGGGGTCTAGGAGTCTTACCGATATAAAATCTTTCGCACGGACAAAAAATCGCATACACTACATAAGTCGATTTACAATTAATAAATTGCCTAATAGTATGTGCTATATGTCCGATCTGAACCTGTGTCCCTGTGCGTATGAAATTGCACATTGCGCAGTGTCCACATTTGAAGTTTCCCATGGGGCTCCATCTGTCCAACCAGGTATTACCTGTGTCGGGAAGATTAGTACTAGTGACGATATCTCCTATGGTTTTCGCCCGTTTAAAGCTGACAATCGGTTTATTTTTCACTTTATCGATTAGTTGCTCATCTCTCTGGAGCATATGCCAATTATTTAAAATTGCATTTTTGATGATCTGAGCCATGGGAGAATATTCGAATGTGAACACTGCCCTAGTGACATCCTGCGATATTTCTCCATGATGCGTTTTTTTCTTTTTTTTCTTTTTCCATAGATCCTTTCTTAGCCTACGTGCATATGCTCTATTATAAGCTTTGTCATCTATAGAGGATGGATATCCACGTTGTATGAATCTACTTTTGAGATCTCTATTCTGATTCTCAAACTCTGTATCATTTTTTCTAATCCTTGCAAGCCTAACAAATTGACCATACGGGACAGCTGCAGCTACGTGCGGAGGGTGAAAACAATCATAATGCGAAAGAGAATTAGTCTAACTCTATTTTCTCTATATAAGGTTGTGTCGATTTCATCATTGATGATCCTGACCTGTACATCTACGAATTCAATAGCCTGTTCTTCTATATTGCTAGTGAAGCTCATGTTCATATTATTATCATTCAAGTACTGAACAAACAGAAACTCACTGAAAAAAGTGGCCTAAACGCATAAACCACAAGAACATCTTACACAAAATGATACATTGTGCAGACGAAAAAATATACATACAAAAATCACTGCAAAAAATGCGCCAAAATTATACGCAACTGACAATACTAGCTAATTCATCAGGCCGATGTTAAAAGCTGAGAACTTTGCCAATATCTTCCAGTCAGGAACATATCGGAGCCCCTCATGCACCACGTCACGGTGTCTCAGCACGCATGGGGTCCTACCACTCAACTGCCTGTCGTGTGTGAACAGGGTCTGAACAGTGCTAGAAACCAACTCACAGCCAGACTCTCACATGCCTCCATAGTGGTGTCACCAATGCACTGTAAGGTAGGATAAAGCTGTAAGCCGCACCCACAACAGACCATGTGACACAGAAGCTACCAGGTGCAAAAGAATGTTACCAACAAATTAAAGTGGCACACTCCATACACATAAAGACAAAAACTCACTGAAAAAGGTGGCCTAAACGGGTGAAAATGCTTCAAACCCAGACACTGTAGCGTGTCTATAACCGGGTGAGCAATTCCTCCGCATGTGGTCCACAGACAACGCCAATCCCCAGCAAAAAATGCGTACAATGGAGGATGCCAGCGCGGACCGCATGCACCACAAGAACATCTTACACAAAATGATACATTGTGCAGATGAAAAAATATACATACAAAAATCACTGCAAAAAATGCACCAAAATGATACGCAACTGACAATACTAGCCAATTCCTCAAGCCAATGTTAAAAGCTGAGAACTTTGCCAATATCTTCCAGTCAGCTTTTAACATCGTGTCTGTGAAGGTTCTCATTTATCCAGGTCATGGTATATTTGTAAAGAATAAATCAAGGCAACTGGACTTACTGTAGATTTCTTGAAAACGTTTCACTCGTTCTTCCAACGAGCTTTCTCAATTCTGAGTGACTGTACAAGAATTCTCTGGGAATAAATATGTAACTGAATAAACATCTGGTCAATATACCCAGCATGGGGTCAAAGGTTTTGATTCAGTAGGTGATAATGACCTCCAAGAAAAAGGTGTCAAAACAGCATTGTATGTGGCAGACAATAGACTGTATATCGGTGAAACAAAACTACATCAGCGTATGGCTCAGCATAGAAGAGCCAAAACCTCTGGTCAAGATTCAGCCGTGTAATTACATCTAAAAGAAACAGGTCACACCTTTGAAGACAATCAAGTACGTGTTTTGGATAAGGAGGCCGATTGGTACAAACAAGGTGTGAAGGAGGCCATCTATGTAAAAATGGAGAAGCCAAGCTTGAATAGAGGCGGGGGGGTTAGACATCTATTGTCTGCCACATACAATGCTGTCTTGACACCTTTTTCTGGGAGGTCATTATCACCTACTGACTCCAATTAGGATAATGGAATCAACACCTTTGACCCCATGCTGGGTATAATTACCAGATGTTGATTCAGTTACATATTTATTCCCAGAGAATTTTTGTACAGTCACTCAGAATTGAGAAAGCTCGTTGGAAGAACGAGTGAAACGTTTTCAAGAAATCTACAGTAAGTCCAGTTGCCTTGATTTATTCTTTACAGATATAGCTTTTAACATTGGCCTGAGGAATTAGCTAGTATTTTCAGTTGCGTATAATTTTCGTGCATTTTTTGCAGTGATTTTTGTATGTATATGTTTTCATCTGCACAATGTATCATTTTGTGTAAGATGTTCTTGTGGTGCATGCGGAGGAATTGCTACCCGGTTATAGACACGCTACAGTGTCTGGGTTTGAAGCATTTTCACCCATTTAGGCCACTTTTTTCAGTGAGTTTTTGTCTTTATGTGTATGGAATGTGCCACTTTAATTTGTTGGTAACATTCTTTTGCACCTGGTAGCTTCTGTGTCACATGGTCTGTTGTGGGTGCGGCTCACAGCTTTATCCTACCTCACAGTGCATTGGTGATATCACTATGGAGGAATGTGAGAGCCTGGCTGTGAGTTGATTTCTAGCACTGATTCAGACTCTGTTCACACACCACGGGCAGTTGAGTGGTAGGAACCCATGTGTGCTGAGACACCGTGACGTGGTGCATGAGGTGCTCCGATATGTTCCTGACTGGAAGATATTGGCAAAGTTCTCAGCTTTTAACATCAGCCTGAGGAATTAGTTAGTATTGTCAGTTGCGTATCATTTTGGTGCATTTTTGGCAGTGATTTTTTTACTGAACAAACAGACTAAATTGATCTCAATCTGTCACGAGGGTGTCAAGAGCCACGTCTGACTCCGTTATACCCGGGGTCAGGAAGTCGCAGCGGGTGGCTGCGCGTTCGATGTACAAAGACAGTGCTGTTTCGTAATGGTAGCTTTCTGGGTTTGCCTTGCAATCCTTTTTGGCTCACTCAGGGATCCGTAGCTTCTCCTCCTCAGCTGTTTCTTGTCCAGCAATCCCAACCTCCTTATATTCCCATCTCCCACTTCTCTGGTTGCCAGATATAGAGCTTCCTGCCTGGACTTCTATACTGACCCACTGGAGCTGTGTAGCTGTGTTCCCTGGTTGTTGTTCCAGAACGTTACCCTCCGGATCCCTGTTGGGCCTTGGTGGTCTGCTGTTGTCGCCCACCTGGGATTATATGTTTGTCTGTATTGTCTGTCCTCTGCTTGGTGTTTTCCTCTTAGTGTCAGTGGTGCAGACTAGTGATCCCACCGCCCCGTTCACTACACAGGGCTCATCTTAGGGAAAGCCAGGGTTTAGGCACGTGATCGGCGTACGGGTGAGGAACCCGTCTAGGGACATCAGGGCAGTCAGGTGCCAGCCGCAAGGTGAGTCAGGGGTCACCACCTTTCCCTCTCCCTTGGACAGGGCCTTCCCATTTCCCTCCCTTTGCGTGACGCCGGTCATTACACAATCTCCTGCTCATATAATGAATACATCATCGATGTACCTAAAAAAACTTTTGATGTACTGTACAAAAGGGTTGTTGATTGTGAATACATATTTTTCTTCAAATTGGGCCAAAAACAGATTGGCAAAAGTGCAAGAGACTGGTGTCCCCATAGCAGTTCCAGATGTCTGGCTATACCACTGTTTATTAAACATAAACGTATTATTCTTCAACACAAAGGACAGTGTTTCAGTGACAAACTCAGTGTGGGATCTATCTCTTCCTATTTTAGTCAATAAATCACCAACAATTCCTACTCCTAAATCTTGAGGAATCTTTGTATACAGGCTCTCAAAGTCGATTGTTGCAAACAAATAACCCTTTTGCCATGTAGTTTCTCTGAGTGCTTCCAAAAAATCATTGATATCCTCTAAAAAGGATGGAACGCCTAACAATAAAGGGCGCAGTAGCTAATCTAGATACTGGGATAGTGGTTCGGTAAGAGACCCGATACCTGCAACTATCGGACGCCCAGGCGGATCTACCAATGATTTATGGATTTTAGGCCTGTAATACCAAACTGGTTTTACTGGATATAGAGGAAACTATTTTTCTGCTGTTTTAACAGACAAAACTTGGCATGCAACATACTTCCACAACAATGAACGTAGAGACTGCTGAAGTTTAAATGTTGGGGAGAGTAAATTGTTCTATCACTGAGCTGTCGTGCGGCTTCCCTCATATATTGATCTTTATTTAAAACTACTATTTTTCCACCCTTGTCAGCTCCGGTGAGTGCCGCCTTCTCTTTTTTCTTCTACCCTTGATGACATTTGGTTTTTCATTTTGGCTGAGCACCACTCGATTTTTTGCATGATTCCTGAGAGCAAGTGACCTGCACCCTACCGCGTTCAGTAGTGCCGGCTGTGTTTTCTCCTTTGTGTTTACTCCTTTTTACTGAACAAACAGACTAAATTGATCTCGATCTCCTGCCCATATAATGAATACATAATCGATGTACCTAAAAAAACTTTTGATGAATGATAATAATATGAACATAAGCTTCACTAGCAAGATAGAAGAACAGGCTATTAAATTCCTAGATGTACAAGTCAGGATCATCAATGATGAAATCGACACAACCATATATAGAAAACCTAGCTCGATAAATTCTCTTTTACATTATAATAGTTTTCACCCTCCGCACGTAGCTGCAGCTGTCCCGTATGGTCAATTTGTTAGGCTTGCAAGGATTATTAAAAATGATGCAGAGTTTGAGAATCAGAGTAGAGATCTCAAAAGTAGATTCATACAACGTGGATATCCATCCTCTATAGTTGACAAAGCTTATAATAGAGCATATGCACGTAGGCTAAGAAAGGATCTATGGAAAAAGAAGAAAAAGAAAAAAACGCATCATGGAGAAATATCGCAGGATGTCACTAGGGCAGTGTTCACATTCGAATATTCTCCCATGGCTCAGATCATCAAAAATGCAATTTTAAATAATTGGCATATGCTCCAGAGAGATGAGCAACTAATCGATAAAGTGAAAAATAAACTGATTGTCAGCTTTAAACGGGCGAAAACCATAGGAGATATCGTCACTAGTACTAATCTTCCCGACACAGGTAATACCTGGTTGGACAGATGGAGCCCCGTGGGAAACTTCAAATGTGGACACTGCGCAATGTGCAATTTCATACGCACAGGGACACAGGTTCAGATCGGACATATAGCACATACTATTAGGCAATTTATTAATTGCAAATCGACTTATGTATAGGGATGAGCGAAACCGAACTGTATAGTTCGGGTTCGTACCGAATTTTGGGGTGTCCGTGACACGGACCCGAACCCGAACATTTTCGTAAAAGTCCGGGTTCGGGTTCGGTGTTCGGCGCTTTCTTGGCGCTTTTTGAAAGGCTGCAAAGCAGCCAATCAACAAGCGTCATACTACTTGCCCCAAGAGGCCATCACAGCCTTGCCTACTATTGGCATGGCTGTGATTGGCCAGTGCAGCATGTGACCCAGCCTTTATATAAGCTTGGGTCACGTAGTGCTGCACGTCACTCTGCTGATAAAGGCGTAGGGAGAGGTTGCTGCTGCGACGTTAGGGCGAGATTAGGCAGATTAACTCCTCCAAAAGACTTAATTCAGTGATCGATCTCCAGCTGTGGATCATTGAAGTGCTGATATTGAATTGCTCACTTTTTTTAGGCTGCCCAGAGCGTTTTTATATCACTTTTTTCTGGGGTGATCTGCGGCCATTTTGTGGCTTGTGGTGCGCCAGCACAAGCTACCACCAAGTGCATTTAACCATCAATAGTGTGGTTATTTTTTGCTATATCCTACATCAGCTGCAGGCTGAGCCTGTGTCACCCAAGTGCATTTAACCATCAACAGTGTGGTTATTTTTTGACCATATACTACATCAGGTGCAGGCTGAGCCTGTGTCACCCAAGTGCATTTAACCATCAATAGTGTGGTTATTTTTTGCTATATCCTACATCAGGGTTAAGCTTTCATCAAGTGCATTTAACCATCAATAGTGTGGTTATTTTTTGGCCATATACTACATCAGGTGCAGGCTGAGCCTGTGTCACCCAAGTGCATTTAACCATCAATAGTGTGGTTATTTTTTGCTATATCCTACATCAGGGTCAAGCTTTCATCAAGTGCATTTAACCATCAATAGTGTGGTTATTTTTGGCCCTATACTACATTAGGTGCAGGCTGAGCCTGTGTCACCCAAGTGCATTTAACCATCAATAGTGTGGTTATTTTTTGGCCATATACTACATCAGGGGCAAGTTGAGCCTGTCACCCAGCGCCTAAAAAATAGGCCTGACATTTCTATTCCTCCAAATCAGTACAGTTTTAGCTGGTCAAGTTATATTTAGTGACCGTAAAAGCACAGTTTTTGTTCTGGGTAGAAAAACTATTCCCAAATTTGCCATTCTCAAAATGAGTAGTTTCTGCTATATCAGGCCTACTTTAAATCTATCCCAAAAAGGATATCTTAGATTGAAGGTGCTGATAGTGTCATTCTGAAAAACTTAACACACACGCTACCGTGCAGATACAAGTCTAATTCTGTGATTAAAGGTATATCTGTCACACAGCTCGTAAAAAATAGGCCTGACATTTCTATTCCTCCAATTCAGTACAGTTTTAGCTGGTCAAGTTATATTTAGTGAGCGTAAAAGCACAGTTTTTGTTCTGGGTTGAAAAACTATTCCCAAATTTGCCATTCTCAAAATGAGTAGTTTCTGCTATATCAGGCCTACTTTAAATCTATCCCAAAAAGGATATCTTAGATTGAAGGTGCTGATAGTGTCATTCTGAAAAACTTAACACACATGCTACAGTGCAGATACAAGTCTAATTCTGTGATTAAAGGTATATCTGTCACACAGCGCGTAAAATATAGGCCTCACATTTATATTCAACCAAATCTGTACTGTTTTAGCTGGTCAAATGATTTGTAGTGACCGTAAAAGCACAGTTTTTGTTCTGGGTTGAAAAACTATTCCCAAATTTGCCATTCTCAAAATTAGTAGTTTCTGCTTTATCAGGTCTACTTTAAATCTATCCCAAAAAGGATATCTTAGATTGAAGGTGCTGATAGTGTCATTCTGAAAAACTTAACACACACGCTACCGTGCAGATACAAGTCTAATTCTGTGATTAAAGGTATATCTGTCACACAGCGCGTAAAAAATAGGCCTGACATTTCTATTCCTCCAAATCAGTACAGTTTTAGCTGGTCAAGTTATATTTAGTGACCGTAAAAGCACAGTTTTTGTTCTGGGTTAAAAAACTATTCCCAAATTTGCCATTCTCAAAATGAGTAGTTTCTGCTATATCAGGCCTACTTTAAAACTATCCCAAAAAGGATATCTTAGATTGAAGGTGCTGATAGTGTCATTCTGAAAAACTTAACACACACGCTACCGTGCAGATACAAGTTTAATTCTGTGATTAAAGGTATATCTGTCACACAGCGCGTAAAAAATAGGCCTGACATTTCTATTCAACCAAATCTGTACTGTTTTAGCTAGTCAAATTATTTGTAGTGACCGTAAAAGCACAGTTTTTGTTCTGGGTTGAAAAACTATTCCCAAATTTGCCATTCTCAAAATTAGTAGTTTCTGCTATATCAGGCCTACTTTAAATCTATCCCAAAAAGGATATCTTAGATTCAAGGTGCTGATAGTGTCATTCTGAAAAACTTAACACACACGCTACAGTGCAGATACAAGTCTAATTCTGTGATTAAAGGTATATCCGTCACACAGCGCGTAAAAAATAGGCCTCACATTTATATTCAACCAAATCTGTACTGTTTTAGCTGGTCAAATGATTTGTAGTGACCGTAAAAGCACAGTTTTTGTTCTGGGTTGAAAAACTATTCCCAAATTTGCCATTCTCAAAATTAGTAGTTTCTGCTTTATCAGGCCTACTTTAAATCTATCCCAAAAAGGATATCTTAGATTGAAGGTGCTGATAGTGTCATTCTGAAAAACTTAACACACACTCTACCGTGCAGATACAAGTCTAATTCTGTGATTAAAGGTATATATGTCACACAGCGCGTAAAAAAATAGGCCTGACAATTCTATTCCTCCAAATCAGTACAGTTTTAGCTAGTCAAGTTATATTTAGTGACCGTAAAAGCACAGTTTTTGTTCTGGGTTAAAAAACTATTCCCAAATTTGCCATTCTCAAAATTATTAGTTTCTGCTATATCAGGCCTACTTTAAATCTATCCCAAAAAGGATATCTTAGATTGAAGGTGCTGATAGTGTCATTCTGAAAAACTTAACACACACGCTACAGTGCAGATACAAGTCTAATTCTGTGATTAAAGGTATATCCGTCACACAGCGCGTAAAAAATAGGCCTCACATTTATATTCAACCAAATCTGTACTGTTTTAGCTGGTCAAATGATTTGTAGTGACCGTAAAAGCACAGTTTTTGTTCTGGGTTGAAAAACTATTCCCAAATTTGCCATTCTCAAAATTAGTAGTTTCTGCTTTATCAGGCCTACTTTAAATCTATCCCAAAAAGGATATCTTAGATTGAAGGTGCTGATAGTGTCATTCTGAAAAACTTAACACACACTCTACCGTGCAGATACAAGTCTAATTCTGTGATTAAAGGTATATCTGTCACACAGCGCGTAAAAAAATAGGCCTGACAATTCTATTCCTCCAAATCAGTACAGTTTTAGCTAGTCAAGTTATATTTAGTGACCGTAAAAGCACAGTTTTTGTTCTGGGTTAAAAAACTATTCCCAAATTTGCCATTCTCAAAATTATTAGTTTCTGCTATATCAGGCCTACTTTAAATCTATCCCAAAAAGGATATCTTAGATTGAAGGTGCTGATAGTGTCATTCTGAAAAACTTAACACACACGCTACCGTGCAGATACAAGTTTAATTCTGTGATTAAAGGTATATCTGTCACACAGCGCGTAAAAAATAGGCCTGACATTTCTATTCAACCAAATCTGTACTGTTTTAGCTAGTCAAATTATTTGTAGTGACCGTAAAAGCACAGTTTTTGTTCTGGGTTGAAAAACTATTCCCAAATTTGCCATTCTCAAAATTAGTAGTTTATGGTATATCAGGCCTACTTTAAATCTATCCCAAAAAGGATATCTTAGATTCAAGGTGCTGATAGTGTCATTCTGAAAAACTTAACACACACGCTACAGTGCAGATACAAGTCTAATTCTGTGATTAAAGGTATATCTGTCACACAGGGCGTAAAAAATAGGCCTCACATTTATATTCAACCAAATCTGTACTGTTTTAGCTGGTCAAATTATTTGTAGTGACCGTAAAAGCACAGTTTTTGTTCTGGGTTGAAAAACTATTCCCAAATTTGCCATTCTCAAAATGAGTAGTTTCTGCTATATCAGGCCTACTTTAAATCTATCCCAAAAAGGATATCTTAGATTAGAGGTGCTGATAGTGTCATTCTGAAAAACTTAACACACACGCTACAGTGCAGATACAAGTCTAATTCTGTGATTAAAGGTATATCTGTCACACAGCGCGTAAAAAATAGGCCTCACATTTATATTCAACCAAATCTGTACTGTTTTAGCTGGTCAAATTATTTGTAGTGACCGTAAAAGCACAGTTTTTGTTCTGGGTTGAAAAACTATTCCCAAATTTGCCATTCTCAAAATTAGTAGTTTCTGCTATATCAGGCCTACTTTAAATCTATCCCAAAAAGGATATCTTAGATTGAAGGTCTAAATGTGTGACAGTGGCCTGTTCCAGTGGTGGGTGACGTGAAGTCTGATTCTCTGCTATGACATGAAGACTGATTCTGTGCTGACATGAAGCCAGATTCTCTGTTACGCGACCTCTTTCCTCTGCCTGGGTGCCTGGGCCTAAATATGTGACAGTGGCCTGTTCCAGTGGTGGGTGACGTGAAGCCTGATTCTCTGCTATGACATGAAGACTGATTCTGTGCTGACATAAAGCCAGATTCTCTGTTACGGGACAACTCTCCTCTGTCTGGGTGCCAGGGCCTAAATATGTGACAGTGGCCTGTTCCAGTGGTGGGTGACGTGAAGCCTGATTCTCTGCTATGACATGAAGACTGATTCTCTGCTGACATGAAGCCTGAATCTCTGTTATGAGACCTCTCTCCTCTGCCTGGGTGCCTGGGCCTAAATATGTGACAGTGGCCTGTTCCAGTGGTGGGTGATGTGAAGCCTGATTCTCTGCTATGACATGAAGACTGATTCTCTGCTGACATGAAGCCTGAATCTCTGTTATGGGACCTCTCTCCTCTGCCTGGGTGCCTGGGCCTAAATATGTGACAGTGGCCTGTTCCAGTGGTGGGTGACGTGAAGCCTGATTCTCTGCTATGACATGAAGACTGATTCTGTGCTGACATGAAGCCAGATTCTCTGTTACGGGACCTCTCTCCTCTGTCTGGGTGCCAGGGCCTAATTGTGTGACAGTGGCCTGTTCCAGTGGTGGGTGACGTGCAGCCTGATTCTCTGCTATGACATGAAGACTGATTCTGTGCTGACATGAAGCCAGATTCTCTGTTACGGGACCTCTCTCCTCTGTCTGGGTGCCAGGGCCTAAATGTGTGACAGTGGCCTGTTCCAGTGGTGGGTGACGTGCAGCCTGATTCTCTGCTATGACATGAAGACTGATACTGTGCTGACATGAAGCCAGATTCTCTGTTACGGGACCTCTCTCCTCTGTCTGGGTGCCTGGGCCTAAATATGTGACAGTGGCCTGTTCTAGTGGTGGGTGACGTGAAGCCTGATTCTCTGCTATGACATAAGAACTGATTCTCTGCTGACATGAAGCCTGAATCTCTGTTATGGGACCTCTCTCCTCTGCCTGGGTGCCTGGGCCTAAATATGTGACAGTGGCCTGTTCTAGTGGTGGGTGACGTGAAGCCTGATTCTCTGCTATGACATGAAGACTGATTCTGTGCTGACATGAAGCCAGATTCTCTGTTACGGGACCTCTCTCCTCTGTCTGGGTGCCCGGGCCTAAATATGTGACAGTGGCCTGTTCCAGTGGTGGGTGACGTGAAGCCTGATTCTCTGCTATGACATGAAGACTGATTCTCTGCTGAAATGAAGCCAGATTCTCTGTTACGGGACCTCTTTCCTCTGTCTGGGTACCGGGGCCTAAATATGTGACAGTGGCCTGTTCCAGTGGTGGGTGACGTGAAGCCTGATTCTCTGCGATGACATGAAGACTGATTCTGTGCTGACATGAAGCCAGATTCTCTGTTATGGGACCTCTCTCCTCTGTCTGGGTGCCGGGGCCTAAATATGTGACAGTGGCCTGTTCCAGTGGTGGGTGACGTGAAGCCTGATTCTCTGCTATGACATGAAGACTGATTCTGTGCTGACATGAAGCCAGATTCTCTGTTACGCGACCTCTTTCCTCTGCCTGAGTGCCTGGGCCTAAATATGTGACAGTGGTCTGTTCCAGTGGTGGGTGACGTGAAGCCTGATTCTCTGCTATGACATGAAGACTGATTCTGTGCTGACATGAAGCCATATTCTCTGTTACGGGACCTCTCTCCTCTGCCTGGGTGCCGGGGCCTAAATATGTGACAGTGTCCTGTTCCAGTGGTGGGTGACGTGAAGCCTGATTCTCTGCTATGACATGAAGACTGATTCTCTGCTGACATGAAGCCTGAATCTCTGTTATGGGACCTCTCTCCTCTGCCTGGGTGCCTGGGCCTAAATATGTGACAGTGGCCTGTTCCAGTGGTAGGTGATGTGAAGCCTGATTCTCTGCTATGACATGAAGACTGATTCTCTGCTAACATGAAGCCTGAATCTCTGTTATGGGACCTCTCTCCTCTGCCTGGGTGCCTGGGCCTAAATATGTGACAGTGGCCTGTTCCAGTGGTGGGTGACGTGAAGCCTGATTCTCTGCTATGACATGAAGACTGATTCTGTGCTGACATGAAGCCAGATTCTCTGTTACGGGACCTCTCTCCTTTGTCTGGGTGCCGGGGCCTAAATATGTGACAGTGGCCTGTTCCAGTGGTGGGTGACGTGAAGCCTGATTCTCTGCTATGACATGAAGACTGATTCTGTGCTGACATGAAGCCAGATTCTCTGTTACGGGACCTCTCTCCTCTGTCTGGGTGCCAGGGCCTAAATGTGTGACAGTGGCCTGTTCCAGTGGTGGGTGACGTGAAGCCTGATTCTCTGCTATGACATGAAGACTGATTCTGTGCTGACATGAAGCCAGATTCTCTGTTACGGGACCTCTCTCCTCTGTCTGGTTGCCAGGGCTAAATGTGTGACAGTGGCCTGTTCCAGTGGTGGGTGACGTGAAGCCTGATTCTCTGCTATGACATGAAGACTGATTCTGTGCTGACATGAAGCCAGATTCTCTGTTACGGGACCTCTCTCCTCTGCCTGGGTGCCTGGGCCTAAATATGTGACAGTCGCCTGTTCCAGTGGTGGGTGACGTGAAGCCTGATTCTCTGCTATGACATGAAGACTGATTCTCTGCTGACATGAAGCCTGAATCTCTGTTATGGGACCTCTCTCCTCTGCCTGCGTGCCTGGGCCTAAATATGTGACAGTGGCCTGTTCCAGTGGTGGGTGACGTGAAGCCTGATTCTCTGCTATGACATGAAGACTGATTCTCTGCTGACATGAAGCCTGAATCTCTGTTATGGGACCTCTCTCCTCTGCCTGGTTGCCTGGGCCTAAATATGTGACAGTGGCCTGTTCCAGTGGTGGGTGACGTGAAGCCTGATTCTCTGCTATGACATGAAGACTGATTCTGTGCTGACATGAAGCCAGATTCTCTGTTACGGGACCTCTCTCCTCTGTCTGGGTGCCTGGGCCTAAATATGTGACAGTGGCCTGTTCCAGTGGTGGGTGACGTGAAGCCTGATTCTCTGCTATGACATGAAGACTGATTCTCTGCTGACATGAAGCCTGAATATCTGTTATGGGGCCTCTCTCCTCTGCCTGGGTGCCTGGGCCTAAATATGTGACAGTGGCCTGTTCCAGTGGTGGGTGACGTGAAGCCTGATTCTCTGCTATGACATGAAGACTGATTCTCTGCTGACATGAAGCCTTAATCTCTGTTATGGGACCTCTCTCCTCTGCCTGGGTGCCTGGGCCTAAATATGTGACAGTGGCCTGTTCCAGTGGTGGGTGACGTGAAGCCTGATTCTCTGCTATGACATGAAGACTGATTCTCTGCTGACATGAAGCCTGAATATCTGTTATGGGGCCTCTCTCCTCTGCCTGGGTGCCTGGGCCTAAATATGTGACAGTGGCCTGTTCCAGTGGTGGGTGACGTGAAGCCTGATTCTCTGCTATGACATGAAGACTGATTCTCTGCTGACATGAAGCCTTAATCTCTGTTATGGGACCTCTCTCCTCTGCCTGGGTGCCTGGGCCTAAATATGTGACAGTGGCCTGTTCCAGTGGTGGGTGACGTGAAGCCTGATTCTCTGCTATGACATGCAGACTGATTCTCTGCTGACATGAAGCCAGATTCTCTTTTACGGGACCTCTCTCCTCTGCCTGGGTGCCTGGGCCTAAATATCTGACAATGGACTGTTCCAGTGTTGGGTGACGTAAAGCCTGATTCTCTGATATGACATGCAGACTGATTCTCTGCTGACAAGAAGCCAGATTCTCTGTTACGGGACCTCTCTCCTTTGCCTGGGTGCCGGGGCCTAAATATATGACAATGGACTGTTACAGTAGTGGGTGACGTGAAGCCTGATTCTCTGCTATGACATGAAGACTGATTCTGTGCTGACATGAAGCCAGATTCTCTGTTACGGGAACTCTCTCCTCTGTCTGGGTGCCAGGGCCTAAATGTGTGACAGTGGCCTGTTCCAGTGGTGGGTGACGTGAAGCCTGATTCTCTGCTATGACATGAAGACTGATTCTGTGCTGACATGAAGCCAGATTCTCTGTTACGGGACCTCTCTCCTCTGTCTGGGTGCCTGGGCCTAAATATGTGACAGTGGCCTGTTCCAGTGGTGGGTGACGTGAAGCCTGATTCTCTGCTATGACATGAAGACTGATTCTCTGCTGACATGAAGCCTGAATCTCTGTTATGGGACCTCTCTCCTCTGCCTGGGTGCCTGGGCCTAAATATGTGACAGTGGCCTGTTCCAGTGGTGGGTGACGTGAAGCCTGATTCTCTGCTATGACATGAAGACTGATTCTGTGCTGACATGAAGCCAGATTCTCTGTTACGGGACCTCTCTCCTCTGTCTGGGTGCCAGGGCCTAAATGTGTGACAGTGGCCTGTTCCAGTGGTGGGTGACGTGAAGCCTGATTCTCTGCTATGACATGAAGACTGATTCTGTGCTGACATGAAGCCAGATTCTCTGTTACGGGACCTCTCTCCTCTGTCTGGTTGCCAGGGCTAAATGTGTGACAGTGGCCTGTTCCAGTGGTGGGTGACGTGAAGCCTGATTCTCTGCTATGACATGAAGACTGATTCTGTGCTGACATGAAGCCAGATTCTCTGTTACGGGACCTCTCTCCTCTGCCTGGGTGCCTGGGCCTAAATATGTGACAGTCGCCTGTTCCAGTGGTGGGTGACGTGAAGCCTGATTCTCTGCTATGACATGAAGACTGATTCTCTGCTGACATGAAGCCTGAATCTCTGTTATGGGACCTCTCTCCTCTGCCTGCGTGCCTGGGCCTAAATATGTGACAGTGGCCTGTTCCAGTGGTGGGTGACGTGAAGCCTGATTCTCTGCTATGACATGAAGACTGATTCTCTGCTGACATAAAGCCTGAATCTCTGTTATGGGACCTCTCTCCTCTGCCTGGGTGCCTGGGCCTAAATATGTGACAGTGGCCTGTTCCAGTGGTGGGTGACGTGAAGCCTGATTCTCTGCTATGACATGAAGACTGATTCTCTGCTGACATGAAGCCTGAATCTCTGTTATGGGACCTCTCTCCTCTGCCTGGTTGCCTGGGCCTAAATATGTGACAGTGGCCTGTTCCAGTGGTGGGTGACGTGAAGCCTGATTCTCTGCTATGACATGAAGACTGATTCTGTGCTGACATGAAGCCAGATTCTCTGTTACGGGACCTCTCTCCTCTGTCTGGGTGCCTGGGCCTAAATATGTGACAGTGGCCTGTTCCAGTGGTGGGTGACGTGAAGCCTGATTCTCTGCTATGACATGAAGACTGATTCTCTGCTGACATGAAGCCTGAATATCTGTTATGGGGCCTCTCCCCTCTGCCTGGGTGCCTGGGCCTAAATATGTGACAGTGGCCTGTTCCAGTGGTGGGTGACGTGAAGCCTGATTCTCTGCTATGACATGAAGACTGATTCTCTGCTGACATGAAGCCTTAATCTCTGTTATGGGACCTCTCTCCTCTGCCTGGGTGCCTGGGCCTAAATATGTGACAGTGGCCTGTTCCAGTGGTGGGTGACGTGAAGCCTGATTCTCTGCTATGACATGCAGACTGATTCTCTGCTGACATGAAGCCAGATTCTCTTTTACGGGACCTCTCTCCTCTGCCTGGGTGCCTGGGCCTAAATATCTGACAATGGACTGTTCCAGTGTTGGGTGACGTAAAGCCTGATTCTCTGCTATGACATGCAGACTGATTCTCTGCTGACAAGAAGCCAGATTCTCTGTTACGGGACCTCTCTCCTTTGCCTGGGTGCCGGGGCCTAAATATATGACAATGGACTGTTACAGTAGTGGGTGACGTGAAGCCAGATTCTCTGCTATGGCATGAAGACTGATTCTCTGCTGACGTGAAGCCAGATTCTCTGCTATGGGACCTCTCTCCAATTGATATTGGTTTATTTTTATATATTTTATTTTTATTTTAGTTCATTTCCCTATCCACATTTGTTTGCAGGGGATTTACCTACATGTTACTGCCTTTTGCAGCCCTCTAGCTCTTTCCTGGGCTGTTTTACAGCCTTTTTAGTGCCGAAAAGTTCGGGTCCCCATTGACTTCAATGGGGTTCGGGACGAAGTTCGGGTCGGGTTCGGATCCCGAACCCGAACATTTCCGGGAAGTTCGGCCGAACTTCTCGAACCCGAACATCCAGGTGTTCGCTCAACTCTACTTATGTAGTGTATGCGATTTTTTGTCTGTGAGAAAGATTTTATATCGGTAAGTCTCATAGATCCCTGTACGTGCGATTTAGAGAACATAAAAGATCGATTGTTACAGGCATTGGGGCTACGCGCCTCATAGAACACATTAAGGATGAACACCAAGGTAACAAAGAAGTGTTAAAGTGTACAGGCATTGAGAGAGTTAATCTACCAGTTAGGGGTGGTGATAGAAAGCGTATTTTATTACAACGAGAAGCCCAATGGATTATCAAAACTAATGCGATGGGAGGTTTAGGCTTCAATGATAAGAATGACCTTGCTGTCTTTGTATGATTTTAATGTTTTAATTTACACGCGAAGGTGATCCGAAGATTTGATTGATGCACCTGTTTAGCAGTGACGTGCCGGGAGGGGGTATATATGGTGCTCCCCTTTCATGTTACAGGAGGCTTGACAAAGCGCGATTGTTGCGAGAAACGGCTGTTGCCTTTTTCTTCTGTGAATTGTGACCCGCACCCGCTATGTTTTATCCCGAATAAAGCTACGACTTGATAAAGATTCGGTGAGTGCCGCCTTCTCTTTTTTCTTCTACCCTTGATGATTACTTGCACTATACCTCCTGTTTAACGTGTGCGCATCCTAAATATCAGTGACATTCATTCAGTGTAATTTTTTAATATGCGGTGGTGACGGCGACATTACTTGCGCTATACCTGCGGTTTAACCACCTCCGGACCGCCTAACGCAGGATCGCGTTCCGGAGGTGGCAGCGCTGCGCAGAGTCACGCATATACGCGTCATCTCGCGAGACGCGAGATTTCGCTCAAAGCCGGCCCGCGCATGCGCATCGCGGGCCGGCAAAATTAAAAGAAGTATTTCGTCACCAGCCTGCCAGCAACGATCATTGGCTGGCAGGCTGGCGATTTTCAAAAAATCCAATCCAAAGTCATATAACAGATCATATTAGTAAATATGATCTGTTATATGGCTTGTCTGCTCCTGTGCTGGTCCTTTTCGTCGGTTGGATCCAGCACAGGAGCAGACTGAACTGTGAGTACACCAAACACTACACCTTAGCCCCAGATCACCCACCTGCACCCCAATTAACCCTTTGATCACCCCTTTGATCGCCCCTGTCAATCACTAGTGAAAGGAAAAAAAGTGATCAGTGTAAACTGTCACTTTTTTTTTTTCACTGGTATTGGCTGTTAGGTTTTAGGGATAGTTTAGGCCCCTTGGTTAGGTAGTTAGCGTCAGTTAGCGCCCACCCCACCGCACCGCAGTCACTTTTATTCGCTGATTAGCGTATCGCTAATCAGCATTTGTACTTTTATAGTATCTGTAAGTGATCAAAACTGATCACGGTCAGATCTATAATAGTATTAGTGTCACCTTAGCTCGCCCTCCACCCAAAACGCAGTGTTTGCCCGATCAGGCCTGATCGGTCGCCCACACGTGCGTTCACCCACGCCCGCCCCACCGCAGTGACAAAAAATATATATTTTTTGATCACTGCACATTCATTTTACACGCACTGCGGCGATAAAAAAATCAGTTTTGATATTTTTTATCAACCGCAGCAGCCTCCGGTACTTCGCTAGCCTCCCCTTTGTAAGACAGGTTTGCTTTTTTTCTTGGGTAGTCTCAGGGAATACCCCTAAATTTAGTAGTCCAAAATGTCAAACAGGGGGTATTCTTCTGAAGAGGCCTACAGGATTCTGACCCAGTCGGATGAGGAGTGGGAACCCTCATCTGACGAATCTAGCGGGTCAGAATATGAACCTGTGGAAAGCAGTGGCTCTCTGACCCAAAGTTCGGACGAGGAGGTGGAGGTCCCTGGCAGCACCAGGCGTACCCGGCCCCATGTCGCTAGACCACAGGTTACGCAGGATCCGCTTCAAGAGCAGCAGAGTGGGGCTGTCGCTGCCGGATCACGTGGTGAGGCATACACCAGCAGCGCAGCCCTTCCTGGACCTAGTACCAGCACTGCCGTACAACCTGGTGAAGTAGCGAGCACCAGAAGGGCAGTTGAAGCTGGTACGGTGGCACGTGCAATAGTTACCCCGTCGCAGCCACCGCACAGACAGGCCCGTAGAGCCCCTAGAGTCCCTGAGGTGCTGGCAAATCCTGATTGGCAGTCACCAACTTCAGCCGCACCAGTAGTTCCCCCTTTCACCGCCCAGTCTGGAGTTCGGGTTGAGACGGCTCAAATCGGTTCGGCCCTGGGATTTTTTGAGCTGTTCTTGACTGCGGAGCTCTTGGACTTAGTCGTGGCAGAGACCAACCAGTATGCCACACAATTTATAACCGCAAACCCGGGAAGCTATTATGCCCAGCCTTTCCGGTGGAAACCAGTCCAAGTTTCCGAACTTAAAATTTTTTTGGGCCTTCTCCTCAACATGGGCCTGACAAAAAAGCATGAATTGCGGTCATATTGGTCAACGCACCCAATTCATCACATGCCCATGTTCTCTGCTGCTATGTCCAGGACACGATTTGAGACCATCCTCCGTTTTCTGCATTTTAGCGACAACACCACCTCCCGTCCCAGAGGCCACCCTGCTTTTGACCGGCTCCACAAAATTCGGCCCCTCATAGATCATTTCAACCTGAAATTTGCAGATTTGTATACCCCTGAGCAAAACATCTGCGTAGACGAGTCCCTAATACATTTTACCGGGCGCCTTGGCTTCAAACAGTACATCCCAAGCAAGCGTGCCCGGTATGGGGTCAAATTGTATAAGCTCTGTGAAAGGGCCACAGGCTATACCCACAAATTTCGGATCTATGAGGGAAAAGATCAGACCCTGGAGCCGGTCGGTTGCCCTGACTACCTGGGGAGCAGTGGGAAGACAGTCTGGGACTTGGTGTCACCCTTATTCGGCAAGGGGTACCATCTTTATGTGGACAATTTCTACACAAGTGTGGCCCTCTTTAGGCATTTGTTTCTAGAACGGATTTGCGCCTGTGGCACCGTGCGAACTAGTCGCGTGGGCTTCCCCCAACGGCTTGTAACCACCCGTCTTGCAAGGGGGCAGAGGGCTGCCTTGTGTAACGAAGAACTGCTCGCGGTGAAATGGAGAGACAAGCGTGACGTTTACATGCTCTCCTCCATTCACGCAGACACGACAATCCAAATTGAGCGAGCAACCCGTGTCATTGAAAAGCCCCTCTGTGTCCACGACTATAATGCGCTCATGGGAGGGGTGGACTTCAATGACCAGATGTTGTCTCCGTATTTAGTTTCCCGCAGAACCAGACGCTGGTATAAGAATGTGTCTGTATATTTGATTCAATTGGCGCTGTACAATAGTTTTGTTCTCTACAGTAAGGCTGGGAGAACAGGATCCTTCCTCAAATTCCAGGAAGAGATCATCGAGAACCTCCTTTACCCAGGAGGTTCCGTGGCCCCATCCACCAGTGTAGTTAGCCGTCTACACGAGCGACATTTCCCCAGTGTCGTTCCTGGTACCTCAACCCAACCGTCACCCCGAAAAAGATGTCGTGTCTGTAGCAGGAGTGGAATAAGGCGTGACACCCGCTATTTCTGTCCTGACTGTGCTGACAACCCTGCCCTATGCTATGGAGAGTGTTTCCGGAAGTACCACACACAGGTACACCTAGCATAGGGATCACATCTCATCAGGACAGGCACACAGGGCTATTAGGGCCCATTCACTCACAGCTGCTGCAAACCTCTCCTTTCACCTGGGATAAAGTGCATAACGTACTTCGCCACATCTTTGGGCGATTTGCGCTTTGCACATTGTCCCATGGGGAAGGAGAGGTTTGTTCTATAAAGGTAAAAAAAACTAAACAAAAAAAAAAATACCGGTAAGTAAAAAAGTTAAACGTTCAGTTAAAAAAGTTTAAAAAAAGTTTCTATGTTCTGTTCAACAGTTAATAAATTTATTGCGTTGCGGCCTGGTTTTTTCTTTTTTTTTTTTTTTTTTTTTACCTTTCAGGTGGACCAACCGATCAACTAGCTGCAGCACTGATGTGCATTCGGACAGAAGCATTGCGCTGCTGTCAGATTACACGCAAGTCGGTGTATGCGGCGCTGCAAGACGAGATTTCTCATCTGCAGTAAAAGATACGTTTGCCGAGGCATATGAGCTGAGGAGGTGGCGGTGTTCATATACTTTGGCAAACACTTTGTATATATAAAAAAAAAAATCCCGGCAATGATTTATTCATCCACATCGATTGATGTGAATGGAGAAATCTGGTTTGCCAGGGCATACGAGCTAAGTGGGTATGGATGTTGGGCGGAGCTCCTATGTCCTGGCAGACGCCTTTCCCCTCCTTTTTCTTTTTTTGGCAAAGATTTTTTCATCCACATTGATCGATGCGAATGAAGAAATCTGTGCCGTTCATTTTTTTCTTTCAGCCCAGCGGCTGAACGGAAAAAAAAAATCTCATTACCTGTATGGTCAATATAAGGAGAATAGCAGAAACTCCTAATGCTGGGCATACATGTAATGATTGCGGAGACCCTCAAATGCCAGGGCAGTACAAACACCCCACAAATAACACCATTTTGGAAAGAAGACACCCCAAGATATTCGCTGAGGGGCATATTGAGTACATGAAAGATTGAAATTTTTGTCCCAAGTTAGCGGAAAGGGAGACTTTGTGAGAAAAAAATTTAAAAAATCAATTTCCGCTAACTTGTGCCAAAATTTTTTTTTTCTATGAACTCGCCATGCCCCTCATTGAATACCTTGGGGTGTCTTCTTTCCAAAATGGGGTCACATGTGGGGTATTTATACTGCCCTGGCATTTTAGGGGCCCCAAAGCGTGAGAAGAAGTCTGGTATCCAAATGTCTAAAAATGCCCTCCTAAAAGGAATTTGGGCCCCTTTGCCCACCTAGGCTGCAAAAAAGTGTCACACATGTGGTATCTCCGTATTCAGTAGAAGTTGGTGAATGTGTTTTGGGGTGTCATTTTACATTTACCCATGCTGGGTGAGATAAATATCTTGGTCAAATGCCAACTTTGTATAAAAAAATGGGAAAAGTTGTCTTTTGCCAAGATATTTCTCTCACCCAGCATGGGTATATGTAAAATGACACCACAAAACACATTCCCCAACTTCTCCCGAGTACGGCGATACCAGATGTGTGACACTTTTTTGCAGCCTAGGTGGGCAAAGGGGCCCACATTCCAAAGAGCACCTTTCGGATTTCACAGGTCATTTACCTACTTACCACACATTAGGGCCCCTGGAAAATGCCAGGGCAGTATAACTACCCCACAAGTGACCCTATTTTGGAAAGAAGACACCCCAAGGTATTCCGTGAGGGGCATGGCGAGTTCCTAGAATTTTTTATTTTTTGTCACAAGTTAGTGGAAAATGATGATTTCTTTTTTTTTTTCATACAAAGTCTCATATTCCACTAACTTGTGACAAAAAATAAAAACTTCCAAGAACTCGCCATGCCCATCAGCGAATACCTTGGGGTCTCTTCTTTCCAAAATAGGGTCACTTGTGGGGTAGTTATACTGCCCTGGCATTCTAGGGGCCCAAATGTGTGGTAAGGAGTTTGAAATCAAATTCTGTAAAAAATGACGAGTGAAATCTGAAAGGTGCTCTTTGGAATATGGGCCCCTTTGCCCACCTAGGCTGCAAAAAAGTGTCACACATCTGGTATCTCCGTATTCAGTAGAAGTTGGGGAATGTGTTTTGGGGTGTCTTTTTACATATACCCATGCTGGGTGAGATAAATATCTTGGTCAAATGCCAACTTTGTATAAAAAAATGGGAAAAGTTGTCTTTTGCCAAGATATTTCTCTCACCCAGCATGGGTATATGTAAAAAGACACCCCAAAACACATTCCCCAAATTCTACTGAATATGGAGATACCAGATGTGTGACACTTTTTTGCAGCCTAGGTGGGCAAAGGGGCCCATATTCCAAAGAGCACCTTTCGGATTTCACTCGTCATTTTTTACAGAATTTGATTTCAAACTCCTTACCACACATTTGGGCCCCTAGAATGCCAGGGCAGTATAACTACCCCACAAGTGACCCCATTTTGGAAAGAAGAGACCCCAAGGTATTCGCTGATGGGCATGGCGAGTTCATGGAAGTTTTTATTTTTTGTCACAAGTTAGTGGAATATGAGACTTTGTATGAAAAAAAAAATAAAAAAAAAAAAATCATCATTTTCCACTAACTTGTGACAAAAAATAAAAAATTCGAGGAACTCGCCATGCCCCTCACGGAATACCTTGGGGTGTCTTCTTTCCAAAATGGGGTCACTTGTGGGGTAGTTATACTGCCCTGGCATTCTAGGGGCCCAAATGTGTGGTAAGGAGTTTGAAATCAAATTCTGTAAAAAATGACGAGTGAAATCCGAAAGGTGCTCTTTGGAATATGGGCCCCTTTGCCCACCTAGGCTGCAAAAAAGTGTCACACATCTGGTATCTCCGTATTCAGTAGAAGTTGGGGAATGTGTTTTGGGGTGTCATTTTACATATACCCATGCTGGGTGAGAGAAATATCTTGGCAAAAGACAACTTTTCCCATTTTTTTATACAAAGTTGGCATTTGACCAAGATATTTATCTCACCCAGCATGGGTATATGTAAAAAGACACCCCAAAGCACATTCCCCAATTTCTACTGAATACGGAGATACCAGATGTGTGACACTTTTTTGCAGTCTAGGTGGGCAAAGGGGCCCATATTCCAAAGAGCACCTTTCGGATTTCACTCGTCATTTTTTACAGAATTTGATTTCAAACTCCTTACCACACATTTGGGCCCCTAGAATGCCAGGGCAGTATAACTACCCCACAAGTGACCCCATTTTGGAAAGAAGAGACCCCAAGGTATTCGCTGATCGGCATAGTGAGTTCATAGAACTTTTTATTTTTTGTCACAAGTTAGTGGAATAGGAGACTTTGTAAGAAAAAAAAAAATCATCATTTTCCGCTAAGGCCTCTTTCACACTTGCGTTGTCCGGATCCGGCGTGTACTCCACTTGCCGGAATTACACTCCGGATCCGGAAAAACGCAAGTGTACTGAAAGCATTTGAAGACGGAACCGTCTTCCAAATGCTTTCAGTGTTACTATGGCACCCAGGACGCTATTAAAGTCCTGGTTGCCATAGTAGGAGCGGGGAGCGGGGGAGCGGTATACTTACAGTCCGTGCGGCTCCCGGGGCGCTCCAGAATGACGTCAGAGCGCCCCATGCGCATGGATGACGTGATCCATGCGATCACGTGATCCATGCGCTTGGGGCGCCCTGACGTCACTCTGGAGCGCCCGGGGAGCCGCACGGACGGTAAGTACACTGCTTCCCCGCTCCCCGCTACACTTACCATGGCTGTCAGGACTTTAGCGTCCCGGCAGCCATGGTAACCACTCTGAAAAAGCTAAATGTCGGCTCCGGCAATGCGCCGAAACGACGTTTAGCTTAAGGCCGGATCCGGATCAATGCCTTCCAATGGGCATTAATTCCGGATCCGGCCTTGCGGCAAGTGTTCCGGATTTTTGGCCGGAGCAAAAAGCGCAGCATGCTGCGGTATTTTCTCCGGCCAACAAACGTTCCGTACCGGAACTGAAGACATCCTGATGCATCCTGAACGGATTACTCTCCATTCAGAATGCATTAGGATAATCCTGATCAGGATTCTTCCGGCATAGAGCCCCGACGACGGAACTCTATGCCGGAAGACAATAACGCAGGTGTGAAAGAGCCCTTACTTGTGACAAAAAATAAAAAGTTCTATGAACTCACTATGCCCATCAGCGAATACCTTAGGGTGTGTACTTTCCGAAATGGGGTCATTTGTGGGGTATTTGTACTGTCTGGGCATTGTAGAACCTCAGGAAACATGACAGGTGCTCAGAAAGTCAGAGCTGCTTCAAAAAGCGGAAATTCACATTTTTGTACCATAGTTTGTAAACGCTATAACTTTTACCCAAACCATTTTTTTTTTACCCAAACATTTCTTTTTATCAAAGACATGTAGAACAATAAATTTAGAGCAAAATTTATATATGGATGTAGTTTTTTTTGCAAAATTTTACAACTGAAAGTGAAAAATGTCATTTTTTTGCAAAAAAATCGTTAAATTTCGATTAATAACAAAAAAAGTAAAAATGTCAGCAGCAATGAAATACCACCAAATGAAAGCTCTATTAGTGAGAAGAAAAGGAGGTAAAATTCATTTGGGTGGTAAGTTGCATGACCGAGCAATAAATGGTGAAAGTAGTGTAGGTCAGAAGTGTAAAAAGTGGCCTGGTCTTTCAGGGTGTTTAAGCACTGGGGGCTGAAGTGGTTAACATGTGCGCATCCTAAATATCAGTGACATTCATTCAGTGTAATTTTCTATTAGGCGGTGGTGACAGCGACATTACTTGCGTTATACCTCCTGTTTAACTTGTTTGCATCCTAAATATCAGTCACTAGTGATGGACGAACATCGGCCGGGACAATTCGCGAATGTGATCAAATGTTCGCAAACTGTAAGTTCGCAGTGAGCCCCATTCACTTTAATGGCAGGCGAACCTGAAAAACCTTCAGGTCATATTTGCAGCCACCAAATACTTACTAGAAGTGCACAAATAGTCCCACAACATGGACAGTGACAAAAATTCACACAAAAAAATGTATTTTAATCATGGGCCATTATTTTAAAGGGAAATTCTCAAAAATGTGCCCTGCTGGAGCCTATAAATTTTTTATTTTAGGCCACGGGAGTACGGGCACTAAAAATTTGGCATTCACCTGACATAAAAGAAATTGTGATTATGTGGCTCGAGGTGCATTATGCGGTCAATGGATAACAATTTTCCTGTAGGTCACTGGACTACAGGCCCCAAACATTAGGCATTCACCATATAGAAAAGATCAAGAGATTATGTGGCTGGAGGTATATTAGACGGTCATTGGATAACATTTTTACTGTAGGTCAGTGTAACGGATTCGCTTCCGTTAATGGACGCTTCCTAGCTTGCGCCGAGGACCACAAGCACCGCACTGGACACCACCACCACCGCAGACTCCACAACCACCGTAGCTTAACTGGAGCCGCGCCGTCTTCCTTCCACCCTGAATGAACCTCCAGCATTCAGGACCGTGTGGGAAAGATCTCTCCTCCAGGAGAGGGTATCAGGGACAAGAAGAAAGCGATTAAAGCTCCAGGGAATATGCAGAGCATAGCAATCCAGAGCGTGATACAGCAATTCCCTCCAATAACGAGACAAGGCTACATTCTGAAGGGTTAGAAAAACATGAACACTTTATTGGGGGCTACCCGCCCGTATTTATGCAGGTCCCCATCTGGTGTACACGCCCCTAGGGGACCAGAAGGAGGACTGTGACACAGGACAGATACATAGCACTCAGGATATACAGACACCACACATCCCCACAATGCATCATGGTTTCCTCCTCTCTGCCCTGGAGACACCCGAAGAGCAATTCAATTATCTCTCAGGACAAAGGGAAATCACCAATACACATGTGGGAACAAAAGGACAGGAATCACCACCAAACACAAAATGTCACACCCTCACAGCAAAGACAGACATTTAACCTATTCCCAGATAGCTCAAGTCTGAGGGCATATCATTAGGGGAATGCCGCTCAGAGTACACAAATACAATAAAATTAGCTATCTGGGTGACATTTTTTAATCCATACAGATGGGTCTGTCACAAATTCCAACCGCGTTCGGTCCTATTAACAGTCCAGACATGTGGCTTAGTTCTGTTACACTGTTCTTGAAGGGTAATATGTCCCGGGGCCATAGTCGTAGGGCAGGAGGCTAGCCATAAGTTTTCTACAATGCCCAGTGGCAAATGGCAGTTTGTCACAGTTAGTACAAATACATGTTAAATACATATGTTTAAAAGGAGTAAAATTATAAAATTGGATTAAAAACATGGCTAACAAAATCCCCCCTCTTGAATATACCCCAAATTATAATAGGTGAAATTCGATATCACGTGGTCGTCACAGGTGTTAAATTTCTCTAAGGCCCTAACATTTAGGCATTCACCGTACAGAATAGATCAAGTGATTATGTGGCCGGAGGTATATTAGACGGTCATTGGATACCAATTTTACTGCAGGTCAGTGGAGTACAGGCCCAAAACATTAGGCATTCACCGGACAGAAAAGGCATTTTATGCTGCTATGTTTACATAAGACAGGATCCATTCTTTGTTCTGTGTGGTGGCAGATATGTGTCGGCTGGAATGTGGAAATTCAATTAAACGTGGTCGTCGCAGGTGTTGAACTCCTCCGAGATCCATGCCTCATTCATTTTCATGATAAAGGCGAGTGCGCTTATAGGTCACGATCTCCCCTGCTGCGCTGAATGTCCTTTCGGACAGGACACTGGACGAGGGGCAAGCCAAGAGTTCCATGGCAAATTGTGCCTGGCCACAGGTCAAGCCTGCACACCCTGTAGACAATGGTTCCTCGATTCTCAGCATGTCCATATCGGCTGTTAACCCGATGTATTCGGACACCTGTCGGTCTAGACGTTCCCTGAGGCTGGATACGGAGGGCATCTCTCACAGCTATTCCTGGAAATGCTGCATTCTGACATCCCTCTGTAATGCTGGTAACTTGTCTGCCATTTTGTGTTTGTACGGGGGGTCTAAGTTCGTTGCCACCCACTACTGGTCCTTGCCCTTTATGCTTTTTATACTGGGGTCCCTCTTCAAACACTGGAGCATAAAGTCCCCCATTTGCACTAAACTGGAAGCGGTGGAGCTCCCTGGCTCCTGCTCATCGCCCAGTAGAATGTCGTCCTAGGTCTTGATCCTCCTCCTCCTCATCCCCCCAGGCACCATCCTCCTCTGACTCCTCTTCAGACACATGCTGACTTGTCTCAGATGGAGTAGACCCCCTGGGAATTCATTCAGCATTGCGACTTCCTCATCTTCCAGCTCCTGCTGCTCGATGGCTTGATCAATGACACGACACAATGCACGCTCCAGAAAGAAGGCATAAGGTACGACGTCACTGATGGCACCCTGGCTGTGACTGACCAGTTTGGTGACCTCATCAAATGGCCGTAAAAGTCTTCATGCATCGCGCATGAGCAGCCACTGGCGTGGTGAAAAGATACCAAGCTCCCAGAACCTGTCCTGCTGCAGAGTTCGTATAGGTAGTTGTTATCGGCACGTTGCTGCTGGAGCAGCCTATCAAGCATATACAAGGTGGAGTTCCAGCGCGTCAGGCAGGCACAAAGCAAACGTCAAAGTGTCACCGCTGAACGTCAGCAAGGCGAATGGCTTACATGGCGGCCATGTAAGGTCTTCTAAAATGGCCTGAGATTTTCATGGCATGCCGCAAGACGTCCTGGACCACGGGGTATTTGGCAACGAATCGCTGCATGACTAAGTTCAGAACGTGTGCCATGCACGGCAAGTATGTAATTTTGCCCTGTTTCAGTTCGCTCAGCAGATTGGCACCGTTGTCACACACCGCTTTACCAACTGTCAATTTGAGCGGGGTTAGCCACTGATTGGCCTGTAAACGCAGAACTGAAAGCAGTGCAGGACCGGCGTGGCTCTTGGCTTCCAGGCACAACAGCCACAGCACAGCATGGCAACATCTCACCTGGCATGTCGAATAGGTTCTGGGGAGCTTGGGGGGTGCAGCGGAATAGGCAGTAGCAGTGGAAAAGGAGGAATCAGCTGAGTTGGAGACGGAGGATGTAGTAGGAGGAGGAGAAGAAGAGGCAGGCCTGCATGCAATTTGTGGCGGTAACACCAAATCCACACGAGTGCCACGGGTTGCATGCTTGACTGCCGTCAGAAGGTTCACCCAGTGGGAAGTAAAAGTTATGTACCTTCCCTTCCTGTGTTTGCTAGACCACGTGTCTGTGGTCAGATGTATCTTGGCACCGACACTGTGTGCCAGAGATACATTCACTTGCCGCTGAACGTGGCATATAGCTCTGGGATGCCCTTCTGGGAGAAATATTTTCTTCTGGGGACCTTCCATTGTGGTGTTCCAATGACCACAAATTTTCTAAAGGCCTCCAAGTCCACTAGTTTATATGGAAGTAGTTGGCTGGATAACACTTCCGACAAGCCAGCGGTCAGCCGTTGTGCAAGAGGATTATCCGGCGTCATCATTTTTTACGTTCGAACATTTGGGTCACGGAAGCCTGCTTTTTGCCAGATGAACGCGACGACGGCGCGGTGGAAGGTGTAGTGGAGGACAAATGGGAGGAGAGAGGAGAAGGAGAAGAGGCAGGACATGGAGCGCCTGGACTGTGGCTTTGTGGGTTCTGACGGTGTTGATCCCACTGGGCTCAGTGATGGGAGGCCAGGTGCCTTCTTAAGCCGTTCGTCCCTAGGTGAGTGTTGGGCTTACCGTGACTTATGCGTTGACAGCAGAGCCTGCAGATTGCAACAGTATTGTCAGCAGTTGACACGATAAAAAAAGCCCACACTGCGGAGTCATGTGCCAGCATCCTGGGAGCGCCAGTTGTGACCGTGTATGGTGGATGGCTCGCTACATATACATTTGCAGTCTGCTTTTTGCCTTCTGTGCACTGTAAGTTCTGCCTGCTTCTCCTCCTTCCACCCCCTATCTCTGCTCTTTCTCTCCCTCTGAACTTTCCTCCTCTTCCTCTCTTATGGGCACCCACGTGACATCCATCGACACGTCATCATCGTCACCACCTTCACCACCACTGACATTAGAGATCTCGGAGTAGGCAGAAACAGCGGGGACCTCCGTCCTTGGGCTGATCTTGGTACTGTCGTTAGACCGCTGGGTGGCAGCCGCTGCTACCTCCTCTTCCTGATCTGATGCCAAGAATGGTTGCACATTGGTATGGTCTGGGAATGAATGGGAAAACAATTCCTCTGACTCGAGTGGAGGGGCTATGGTGGTGATGTTATCTTTGGGGGTGCACACAGCAGAGGGTGCAGATACAGAGGATGAGGAAGGTGCAGAAGCGTTAGGCTGAGTGAGCCACTCAACCAACTCTTGTGCGTCCTTTAACGTAATCGCACGCACCTTCTCCAACTTCCCACTTAGGCTCCGGCCTGGTGTCCCTGCCCGACCCCTACCTCCCCTACGGAATGGCCTGCCTCTTCCTCTGCCTGTCATTTTCAAAATTACCCTGTGACAATGTCCCTATAGAAGAGCAGTATTTGTGAAAGCAGGTATATTGCAGAACTCAATCAATATTTGGTGGAAGCCAGTATATCAATCCCCTCTATCAGTATGTTGTGGAAACAGGTATATAGAACCCCTTAATGAGTATTTGCTGGAAGCCTGCAAATTAAACCCATTAATCAATATTTTGTGGAAGCCAGTGTATCGCAGGCCTCAATCAATATTTGGTGAAAGCTGGTATATCAGTCCCCTCTATCAGTATTTTGTGGAAACAGGTACTTAGAACCCCTTAATGAGTATTTGCTGGAAACCGGTATTACAAACCCCTTAATATTTGGTGGAAGCCAGTGTATCGCAGGCTTTAATCAATATTTGGTGGAAGCCGGTATATCAATCCCCTCTATCAGTATTTTGTGGAAACAGGTACATAGAACCCCTTAATGAGTATTTTCTGGAAGCCAGTATATCAAACCCTTTAATATTTCGTAGAAGCTGGTGTATCGTAGACCTCAAACAATATTTGGTGGAAGCTGGTGTATCACACCCCTCAATCAGTTTTTTTGGGGGGCAACAGGTATATCACACCAGTTGCAATTAGTTACTTCAAATAGAGTTTGTCCCTCTATCTAGCTATGGTATCTCAGAAGAACAGCACACAACTGCTACAAAATACAAATGCATTATAATATACTTTCTGTTAGAAGGTATATTATAGGTATATCACACCCCTCAAACAGTTTTTTTTGGGGGGGCAACAGGTATATCACACCAGTTGCAATTAGTTATTCCAATAGCGTTTGTCCTTCCATCTAGCTGCAGTATCGCAGCAGAACCGCACACAACTTTATATGTTAGAAAGTATATTATAGGTATATCACACCCTTCAGTATGTCACACCTATCAATAGCACACCTATACCAGTCCTTAAAAGGACTTTTGTGGCCCTATTAGCTAGCGTTTGGTGTCCCTAACAATCTGTCCCTGCTCCACACAGCATCCTTTCCCTACACTGGCAAAAAACTGAATGTAAAATGGCTGCCAGATTGGGTTTATTTATAGGGTAAGGGGTGTGTCCATGTGCTGAAACGTCTCAATTGGCTGTACTGTCCCACCTGATGGATGTGTCCTGGGTCAAAGATTGGCGCCGGCGGACACCGCAATATGTTCGCATGTTTGGATAGCCGCAAACGAGCAAAGTTCGCTGTGAAACAACCGCCGGGCGAACCACAAGGCCATCTCTATCAGTGACATTCATTTAGTGTAAATTTTTATTAGGCGGTGGTGACAGCGACATTACTTGCGCTATACCTCCTGTTTAACATGTGCGCATCCAAAATATCAGTAACATTCATTCAGTGTAATTTTTTATTAGGCGGTGGTGACAGCGAACTTACTTGTGCTATACCTCCTGTTTAACATGTGTGCATCTTAAAAATATCTGTGACATTCTGTGTACTTATTTTGCGCATACACTTACAAAACCTGCGCTACTGTACATGTGACATACTTACAAGCATATATACCATTTAATATGCGCAAGGCGAGCAGTATCGGACAGGGAAGTGGCCTTGCTGCTGATGGTGCACGCAGAGGCCGTGGCCCTGGGTGCGGTGAAACTGTGCCTGCTGCCAGAGCACAAGAAACACACTCATCTACGATACCTAGCTTCATGTCCCAGTTAGCAGGGCGGCGCAGGACACCAATCTCAAAGTCATACCAGGGCAACCAGGTGGTCGGTTGGATTGCAGCAGATAATGCTTCCAGTTAATTAAGCACCACCCTGTCTTACACAAAGTCCAGTCTTAGTAGCCAAGAGTCTGGTCAATAGAATCTTCACCCTGATACTCCTTCCACCCACCAAGGAGAGTCTTGGCAAACAAGTGATCCCACATTCGGATATTCTGAGTTGTTTTCATCGCCATTCCTTAATTTGGGCCTCTCGCCTAGTCCGCTTAAAGAGGGACATAAGGAGATCTTGTGCCCTGATTCCCAAACTCTGGAGCATCCACAGTCAGAAGAAGATGACGGTAGGGAATGGCAATTAGTTTTTCACCAGGTGGATGATGATACAGTTGCCAATAAGTCAACCGAAATTAGTGTCTCAAGAGGTTCATGATGAGGATGAGACACAGTTGTCAATAACTGAGGTTGTTGTTAGGTCAACAAGTCAGGAGGATGACTAGAGTGAGGAAGTGGAAAAGGAGGTGCTGGATGATGCAACTGCAACTGGATGGAAGAGGTAGTGGGGTGGCAAAAGGGAGAAGGCGGCCACACCAACCAGGCCTGCAACTGTTCCCTGGAGCACCCCCTTGTGGCAATCTCCCTTGCCAAGGGGTAGGTGTTCCGCAGTCTGGCGCTTTTTTGAGGAAAGTGCGGACGATAAAAGAATTGTCATTTGCAACATGTGCCGTACCAAAATGAGCAGGGGCGTGAACACTCGCAACCTCACCACCACCAGCATGATCTGCCACATGGCATCAAAGCACCCTAACAGGTGGGCCAAATGCTTGGGTCCACAACCAGTGTCTGTGGGTCACACCACTGCCTCCTCTTATGTGTTGGCCAATCCTCTGTCCAAGATGCAGGCCCGGATGCCTCCCGTCATGAACCTGAATCTTTGCAAGCACTATCAGCTACCACATCCACTTCTGTGTCCCAACGCAGCGTACAGATGTCTATACCCCAGACCTTTGAACGAAAGCGCAAATACCCAGCCACCCACCCACAGATCATAGCACTAAGTGCGCACCTTTCCAAATTGCTGGCCCTTGAAATGTTGCCATTTAGGCTTACTGACATGGAGGCTTTCCACAGCCTGATGGTGGAGGCTGTCCCGTGGTACTCTGTCCCCAGCCGCAAATATTTTTCATGGTATGCAGTCCCAGCCTTACATCTACATGTGTCCTGTAACATCACCCGTGCCCTGAACAACGCAGTTATTGGGAAGGTCCACTTAACGACTGAAACATTAACAAGTGCTTTTGGCCAGGGACACTACATTTCCCTGACGGCACACTGGGTGAACGTTGTGGAGGCTAGGAGCTAGTCGTACCCTGGTGCAAGGATTACTTCCATCAGGGTTTCCGCCGACACCTACATTAGTGGCTGCAACCCGCCATTCTCCTCCTCTACTTCCACCTCTGAATTATCATCTTGCAGCACCAGTCAGCCATCTGTTATTAGCTGGAATCAGTGTAGCACTGCAATGGGGAAGCAGCAACAGACTGTGCTCAAACTGATCTGCTTAGGTGACAAACATCACACCACCGCAGAGCTGTGGCATGTGATAAGGGACCAGACTTAGCTGTGGCTCTCGCCACTCAACCTACAACCAAGCATGGTTGTGTGTGATAATTGGCGTAACTTGGTGGTGGCTTTGGAGCTCAGCATGCTCACACACATACCATGCCTAACCCACGTGCTCAACCTAGTGGTTCAGAGGTTTCTCAAAACCTACCCCAATTTGCCTGAGCTACTGGTGAAGGTGCGCCGCGTGTGTGCCCATTTCCGCAAGTCATCGATGGCTTCAGCCGGTCTGGCAACGCTGTAGCAGCGCTTGCAATTGCCATCTCACCAACTGTTGTGCGACGTGAGCACGCTCTTGAACTCGACGTTCCACATGTTGGCCAGGTTTTGTGAGCAGCAGAGGGCAGTAGTGGAATACCAGCTGCACCATGGTCGTCGCCTTTCCAGTCAGCTTCCGCTCTTCAGAAGCGACGAGTGTCTGACCTCTGTGAGTTTTTACGCAACTTTGAGGAATCAGCACAGATGGTGATCGGCGATAACGCTATTATCAGCGTAACCATTCCACTTCTGTGTCTACTCAAACACTCGCTGCTCACAATTAAGGCGGACGCTTTGCATGTGGAAGAGGTGGAAATGGGGAAAGACAGTACACAGGGTGATAGCCAGACCACCCTCAGTTTGTCTATTCAGCGCAAATTGGATGATGAGGAGGAGGAGTAGCAGGAGACTGTTGCCTCAGCTACAGAGGGTAGTACCCATGTAAGTTTAACTCCATCTGTTCAGCGTGGATGGGTAGAAGAGGATGAAGAGGATGAGGAGATTGAGAGTCATCCTCCTGATGAGGACAACAACGTCTTGTCTGTTGGGACTCTGGCACACATGGCTGACTTAATGTTAGGCTGCCTTTCCCGTGACCCTCGCGTTGTACGGATTTTGGCCAACACCGATTACTGGTTGCTCACCCTTCTCAACCCCCGCTACAAAGAGAACTTCTCATCTCTCATTCCTGTGGTGGAGAGGATGAGCAAAATGGTGCAATACCAGAAGGTCCTTGTGGTAAAATTGCTAAAAAAAATTCCATCTGACAATGCTGGCTGCAGAGTACGTAGTTCTTAGGTCAACCAAGGAGGAGAGACAAGGGGAACACACAGCAGTTCCAACAAAGGCTGGGTAACACTCTCCAAGGCCTGGGACAGTTTTATGACCTGATGCATGGCCTAGTGTCACAAGGAGGGAAACATTTTGGAAGATTGTGAAGGAGTACGTAGCAGACCGTGTCAGCATCCTCAGTGATCCCTGTGTGCCTTACAACTATTGGGTGTCCAAGCTGGACATGTGGCACGAGCTGACGCTCTATGCCTTGGAGGTGCTGGCCTGCCATGCAGCCAGCGTTTTATCAGAGCATGTATTTAGTGCTGCTGGGGGCATAATAACTGATAAGCACATCCGCTTTTCAACTGAAAATGCTGACCGGTTGACTCTTATAAAAATGAACAAGGCATGGATTGCCCCTGACTTCTCTACTCCACCAGAGGAAAGCCGCTGAACATAAAGGCACTCTAAATATGGCTTTTATGGTGTATTGAATAAACTGTATTCCCATGCACCCCTTTCACCACTAAAAAGGGTATATGGGTCAATCTCCCATTTCTCGTTCTCCTCCTCCTCCATCATATCAACATGCTTATTAGGCTCCCCTCGCTCCTAATGTTTTAGAGCGTCAGCTCAGCAGTGAGCCCTCACCTATAATGTTTTAAAGGGTCACCAGCAGGCCCTACCCATAATGTTTTTTGAGGGTCACTAGTAGGCCCTCACCCATAATGTTTTTGAGGGTAAGCTCAGCAGCAGACCCTCACCCCGAAATTTTTTGATGGTCAGCTCGGCAGCAGGCCATCGCCCACAATTTTTTTTAGATCAGCTCTGCAGCAGGCCCTTGCCCACAAAATTTTTTGGATGGTCAGATCGGCAGCAGTCCCTCGCCCACAACATTTTTTAGATGGTCAGCTCGGCAGCAGGCCCTCACCTCTAATGTTTTAGATGGTCAGCTCAGCAGCAGACCCTCACCCCTAATGTTTTAGAGGTTCACCAGCAGGCTGTTGCTCCTAATGTTTTTGAGGGTCACCAGCAGGACATCAATAATAATTTTTCAAGGATGTGTATGATGCCCTCCTTTATGTGTAATAAAGGGTGTATTGGAGTGCTGGTTCCTTGTAATTTTTGGCAGACCTTTACCTTAGTGCATAGGCTTTATGAGTGTAGGAGTCCCACTACCTGAACAATTGTACCACAATGTGAATGAGGCCCTCCTTTATGTTATATACATCGGAGTGCCTCTTCCTTGTAATTTTTAGCAGCACTTGCACTTTATATACAAGTAAATATACAGGAAAGAATGTTTCCTAACAATGTTTCCTCTAAAATTGATTTTTATCTTCGGTTTGGTGCATATTATTGTCAGATGCAAAAGTGGCATACTACTCGGACAACATCATTCCCAGCAGCGACCTGGGAGTCCAGGATGCATCCAGACATCCTCCCCATGCTGTTCCAGAACCATTTCAGTGGTGTTTCCATCAATTTCTGATCTTTTGCTATGATCCAGACACCCTCCCCTCTTCAGAGCAGGGGGTGCCTGGTTTAATGCTCGGGTTCTCCCATTGACTTCCATTTTGCTCGGGTGCTCGGTAGAGCACCCGAGCATCCCGAGGTGTTCTATTCGAGCACCCGAGCACTTTGGTGCTCGACTAACACTACTTTACACCTATGTAAGAGATGAATGAATATTTAAGGACTTATGTTCTAAAAAAAGTACAGACAGCTCTAATCCATCAATAAACTTGAAAATATTGTAGACTTTTTCAGCATTGTCTAAAAGAGAGTCTAAATATATATACACACTGAAAGTCCAGATGCTTGCCATTCTAGGCAGATCCCTTAATTATGTGGTTTTAGAAAGATTCTACTAGATTCAGATCTACTGTCCTCAAGCTTGTGCTTTTCACATGTTGAGGTTCTGGAAAAAGATTACCTTTTTGTTAGGTCTTATCAGACCCATAAATCACATTTCTTCCTGACATAGTACTTTTGTCTACCATTATAAGTTGAATTTAAAAAGTAATGGCCTTTCTACAGCCTGTTATGAATTGTGTATAACAAGAGAGAGTGTCCTCCCTATCAATCCATTTCTTGCTAAATGCCCAGGTTTTTTCTACTGGTAGCATGTAAATTTCTTTAACTGTACAGCGATTCTGTCCCCACATGTAGGCATGGATGCCTGGGCTTCCGCACTCCTCCCCTCTGCTGCATGCCATGCTGACAGGTGGGTTCTTAGCTGTGGTCTGCACTCCTACCATCCGCATTACCCTCCTGGCTCTGAGTGGAGCTTGCGATACAGCTCAGAGATTCTTTGTGTGCATATAGGGTTTGTGTGTCTCTCCTCCTTATATGAGGCAGCATGCACACACACCCCTATCTTCCCTAGCCTTGGTCACTAGCTTGTCAAGCCCTATTGTGTGAAAGTGTTTAGTGTGATTTTGCTTTACTGTGTACGGGACCTCTTGTTTTGACGGACTTTGCCTATTTGCTGCCTGCCCCTGACCTAGGTCTACGTTCAGGGATTTTGCCTCATTGCTGTCTGCCTTGACCTCGTCCTACCTGAAAGTTAGGCCAGTGGGTCCACACGCAGGTCCCAGTTCCCTTATGTCCCAACCCCCCTCAGAGGTAACACCTGATACACCTCTCAGGTAAGTTTATCCTCACCATCAGAGGTATTGTGAAGAACAAGGAGAATACTTAGACATCACCCTCTGAGGGAGTTGGTCTCGTGGAAGAGTGGGTTTGAACCCACTGAGCATAACAGAGGGGTTAATTTACCCCACATAGAGGAGTGGATTAATTAATTAATTTGTGTAGTTTATTAAAAACCATTTGTCATACCAGTACACAAGAGCAGAAATACAATATTTTTGTGCTGTTGTTAGGACTAAAAGAAAACAAATTAAGGCTAGAAAGCAATGCTGCTTGTCACTTAAACTTTTTTGAAAAGCTAATAGAAATGATAATGTAGTTTTTGTTAAAAGCTTAGATTTAATTTCAGGTTTTAAGGACAGAAATTGACAAATTCTAATTTAATTTTATGCACAAATTGCTTTATATTTTATTATAAAAACAAGCATTTTATGTGCAGTGGATGCTGTTATTTTGATTTCTGTTACAAGTCCTAATTAAGATAAAGACACAGTAAGTTATCTAAGCTCTGCAACTCAATAGGTTGTCTAGTTCTTGAAAATAATAAAAACTCTGCATTCATACAGTGCAACAAAATATCTTTTAAGGTTCTAATATAAGATTTGTAATCAGCTGACTGCTGGTTAAAACGATTACTCTAAGCTGTAAAAATGTAATCCTCTAAGGTATTTTCTAACTTGACCTTTACAGTAAGAAAAGTTTAGATAAAAAGCCTAGAAGCATGCCATGGTATAAAAATAGTCACAATACTTTTGAAATCTCAAGAGCACCAGGTAAAATTTCAGAATGGGTTTTGCTCCTGCAGAGTATTACACAAAATGATGTATGTGCTAATATATAGACATGTTACTCTCATGAACTTTTAATGACTACAATTGTCCAATCAATGTTAACTTAGTTTTGAAAAATGACTGGTGTAACATCACTGTAAATTCAAGTCTTATAAGCACCAATTTATCAATATATAGCAATATACTGTAAGCCATAGTCTATACATGATTATCTATGAGCATTGGAAAATAGTACTCAATAACAGTGCTTCTTAAGTCTTGGAGTATTTCTCACCGGTGAGGTGTCGCCCAGTTGCTAAGAAAGTGCAGGTGAGTGTTACTACAGTCGTGGCCAAAAGTTTTGAGAATTACATAAATATTGGAAATTGGAAAAGTTGCTGCTTAAGTTTTTATAATAGCAATTTGCATATACTCCAGAATGTTATGAAGAGTGATCAGATGAATTGCATAGTCCTTCTTTGCCATGAAAATTAACTTACTCCCAAAAAAAAACTTTCCACAGCATTTCATTGCTGTCATTAAAGGACCTGCTGAGATCATTTCAGTAATCGTCTTGTTAACTCAGGTGAGAATTTTGACGAGCACAAGGCTGGAGATTATGTCAGGCTGATTGGGTTAAAATGGCAGACTTGACATGTTAAAAGGAGGGTGATGCTTGAAATCATTGTTCTTCCATTGTTAACCATGGTGACCTGCAAAGAAACGCGTGCAGCCATCATTGCGTTGCATAAAAATGGCTTCACAGGCAAGGATATTGTGGCTACTAAGATTGCACCTCAATCAACAATTTATAGGATCATCAAGAACTTCAAGTAAAGAGGTTCAATTCTTGTTAAGAAGGCTTCAGGGCGTCCAAGAAAGTCCAGCAAGCGCCAGGATCGTCTCCTAAAGAGGATTCAGCTGCGGGATCAGAGTGCCACCAGTGTAGAGCTTGCTCAGGAATGGCAGCAGGCAGGTGTGAGCGCATCTGCACGCACAGTGAGGCGAAGACTTTTGGAAGATGGCCTGGTGTCAAGAAGGCCAGCAAAGAAGCCACTTCTCTCCAAAAAAAACATCAGGGACAGATTAATCTTCTGCAGAAAGTATGGTGAATGGACTGCTGAGGACTGGGGCAAAGTCATATTCTCCGATGAAGCCTCTTTCCGATTGTTTGGGGCATCTGGAAAAAGGCTTTTCCGGAGAAGAAAAGGTGACCGCTACCATCAGTCCTGTGTCATGCCAACAGTAAAGCATCCTGAGACCATTCATGTGTGGGGTTGCTTCTCATCCAAGGGAGTGGGCTCACTCACAATTTTGCCCAAAAACACAGCCATGAATAAAGAATGGTACCAAAACACCCTCCAACAGCAACTTCTTCCAACAATCCAACAACAGTTTGGTGAAGAACAATGCATTTTCCAGCACGATGGAGCACCGTGCCATAAGGAAAAAGTGATAACTAAGTGGCTCGGGGACCAAAACGTTGACATTTTGGGTCCATGGCCTGGAAACTCCCCAGATCTTAATCCCATTGAGAACTTGTGGTCAATCCTCAAGAGGCGGGTGGACAAACAAAAACCCACTAATTCTGACAAACTCCAAGAAGTGATTATGAAAGAATGGGTTGCTATCAGTCAGGAATTGGCCCAGAAGTTGATTGAGAGCATGCCCAGTCGAATTGCAGAGGTCCTGAAAAAGAAGGGCCAACACTGCAAATACTGACTCTTTGCATAAATGTCATGTAATTGTCGATAAAATCCTTTGAAACGTATGAAGTGCGTTTAATTATATTTCACTACATCACAGAAACAACTGAAACAAAGATCTAAAAGCAGTTTAGCAGCAAACTTTGTGAAAACTAATATTTGTGTCATTCTCAAAACTTTTGGCCACGACTGTACTGTTTTAACTAACTGGTTTCACTTTGGGCTAAACATCATCATGTAATTTCCCTCGTATTCATCCTTTAACTTCTGTACAGGGATGTGAACTTTGCTGCAGGGGAGCCACCAGGCCGCTACCTCTTGGAGTAGTCCTGGTATACTTGACAGCTGACCCTGATGGGGGAAATCAGAGACATAGGTGCGGATCAGACAGAACTTGTAGTCAGTAACAGGCCGAGGTTAGGGCAGGCAGAGTTCATGCAAATACGTGAAACTGGTCCATAGTTAGAACTGGCAGCAGAGGATCACAATGGTAAACAGGCACAAGTCAGGGCAGGCAGCAGAGGATCCGAGTGCAGAAATCAGGCAGAGGTTGGTAGTAGTGATGAGCGGGAGGTGCCATATTCGATTTCGCGATATTTCGCGAATATTCGAATGAATATTCTTATTATTTTCGGCGAAATCGAATATTCGTAATTATTCAATTTTTCGCGAATAATATGCGATTAAAATAATCGTGCGATTTTTTTATTTTTTTTTCTGTATAAGGCAATGTTCCTATGACTATGGCTAGGCTAATATGTGTATTTTACGAAATTTCTTAATATTGCTCTAACTTCGTCTTTTAGAATATTCGGAATATTGCTCTAACTCCGTCTTTTAGAATATTACGAATATTCTAAAAGACGAAGTTAGAGCAATATTAAGAAATTTCGTAAAATACACATATTAGCCTAGCCATAGTCATAGGAAAAAAAAAAAAAATCATAAGATTAAAATAATCGTACGATTTTTATTTTTTTTTCGAAAAAAAAAATACGAATATTCGATTTTGCGAATATTTGAAACTATATTCTAAATATTCGCGAAATCTCGAAATTGCGATATTCGAGAAAAAAATTCGAAATTCGAATATTCGCGCTCAACACTAGTTGGTAGATGGACAGACAGAGAACAACACCTTAGCAACAGACTAGCAAGCTAGGAACCTAATTATTCAGGCAAGGAGTAAAAGAAACAGCCCAGCATATATAGCAGAAGCCTTTTAGCAAATTGGAAACAGCCTAGCTGCAGCACACAGTGCCAATGTGGGTATTAACTCATGCAGCACTCCAGAAAGAGGTCAATAACAATAGCAGATTCCAAATTGTCAATCCTACTTTGAGCGATGCAGGTTACGAGTGTGGTGGGTCCTGTTCACACTGAATTTCACTTCACAAGATAGAAACCGCGCAGGTCCTCCACAGGTGCCACTCCAACCACTTCAACAAATGTAGACGTTCAAAAATGCACCAATGACTGTTTTAGTGCTCCACACTTCACTGTTACTCGTCTCTCCTATAGTTGTTAGGACGAAAGGAATAAAGAATAGTGTAGCACAGCAGTAGATGTCTTATATTAGCTTTTTATTATACTCACAAGGATAAAATGAACATAGGCGCATCAAATAGAGCAGTTTCCCGTCTGTCACCCACCATCTATCCTCACTTTTTTGGAGTACTGCCTAATTTCTTGATTATCCATTTGACCTATTGCCTATGGCCTAGGAGGGATTGAATACATCTCCTTCACCTCTGACAGTGCTGCTGTGTTTTCTGTTTTATATAGATCGGTCTGTCTGTCTTTCGCTCTCTTTCTGTCTGTCTGCCTGTCTCTACCCTATAGTGTCATTTCAATGGATATTATAAATACTGTGCAAATACAGTATATAAAATACAGTTGTCTTTCGAAAATTTGTAATGTCATTCAGCACTTCTCAGTCTTTCAAATCTTTTCAAATGTTCTCTTAATACTGTATGTCAAATACAAATTGCCAATTGTAGTGCCCTGGAGCATTTGCCTATTTCCCCTATGCAAAGTTATAAACTTCTTACCTTATATCACTTGAAAGGGTTAACTTGCACTGTTTAATGCTGCATTTTATATGTTTTGATATATATCCGGTTTATTTGCACTGTATTTGTGAGGCTCTGTGGAAAGAGTTAATGAATACTGAGAGACTTTTGGGACTTTGAATTAGAAGCTGGTAATTTTCCACAGCTGCCATAGAGTTTAAAGCGCATGTTTTGGAGCGAAAAAAATCAGACTTGTTTACCACCAAAACCAGACAGACTGACCTTTTCAATGTCTGGTTTTAGCTCTGTTGTTATGTCTGAAAACCTGTTTTTGTCTGTAGAAACTGCTACAGTATGTCATTGAAGCCCAGTGCTTGGGTGGGAAGACACTGCCAGTCTGCATTAGTGACTAGAAGAAGACGCTGAGATGGGAATGCTGAGCCACAGACCAGGGGTCACAAACCCTATGACCAAGGAGCCACCCGGAATACTGAGCTACGGACCATAGGCCCCCAGCCTTTGGCCAGGGTACCAGCCTTCTGAAGAGAGAGAGAGAGAGAGAGAGAAAGAGAGGGACAGCTAGCTTAGGCCTTTCCTTAGCATCAAACCCTTCTTCTGCCAGGGAGGAGACTGGAAAATCCAGCCCAATGCCTCACCTGAATTATTTTGTACCTGAATTCCTCCAGTAAAGAAGCACCCTGGTTAATTGCAGGCCCTGACTCTCTGGACTTTTTTCCCATTGGGGTGCACCATGACTTACCATCCTTTCCGGAGAGCAGCAACACGTGATGACACCTCGACCGTGTCATGGGGAACCAGTGTAGCGCTGGGGCCACCCCAATTCCGGCCACTGCACAATTTTTTTATTTTTAAGTTTTTGCTAATTTGTAGGGACAGGGATTAGGAGCATTTATATTATATTCTTTATTTAGGGAAATTGTTTATTTATAGTAGAAAACTAGGGAAGAAATAGACACCAGAGTCACTGTAGCTCAAAATATTGAAAATATATCTTTATTAAATGATTATATATATTGTAACATGATTAGCAGAGATGAAAAAACACAATAAAAAGAAGTGCGGTTCCCCCAGAAGAAGGCTTCGATGAAATGTGCTTTGGGGTGTGCGGTTCCCCTGAGGGTATTGTGCTCTGATGGGTATGTAGTCAGTCCACTACTTATTGGTTACTTGTTTGTGTAGGAGTAAGCCTATTTTCAGAAATAAGAGATTATTTTTATATGTCCTGGCACTTGCCTTTTATTGTAATTTAGCAATTATTTGCTTATGTTACACTGGACTAATTGACTTCTACTGTTCATAGCTACTACTATAGATAATTAACTGTTATTATATTGTCATACCACCCCTCAGGGGGACCGCACTTCTTTTTATTGTGGTTTTTCATCTCTGCTAATCATGTTACATTATATATAATTAGAGTTGAGCGAACACCTGGATGTTCGGGTTCGAGAAGTTCGGCCGAACTTTCCGGAAATGTTTGGGTTCGGGATCCGAACCCGACCCGAACTTCGTCCCGAACCCGAACCCCATTGAAGTCAATGGGGACCCGAACTTTTGGGCACTAAAAAGGCTGTAAAACAGCCCAGGAAAGAGCTAGAGGGCTGCAAAAGGCAGCAACATGTAGGTAAATCCCCTGCAAACAAATGTGGATAGGGAAATGAATTAAAATAAAAATTAAAAAAATAAAAATGACCCAATATCAATTGGACAGAGGTCCCATAGCAGAGAATCTGGCTTCACGTCAGCAGAGAATCAGTCTCTTCATGCCATAGCAGAGAATCTGGCTTCATGTCAGCGCAGAATCAGTCTTCATGTCATAGCAGAGAATCAGGCTTCACGTCACCCACCACTGGAACAGGCCACTGTCACATATTTAGGCCCCGGCACCCAGACAGAGGAGAGAGGTCCCGTAACAGAGAATCTGGCCTTATGTCAGCACAGAATCTGTCTTTATGTCATAGCAGAGAATCAGGCTTCACGTCACCCACCACTGGAACAGGCCAGTGTCACATATTTAGGCCCCGGCACCCAGACAGAGGAGAGAGGTCCCGTAACAGAGAATCTGGCCTTATGTCAGCACAGAATCTGTCTTCATGTCATAGCAGAGAATCAGGCTTCACGTCACCCACCACTGGAACAGGCCACTGTCACACATTTAGGCCCCGGCACCCAAGCAGAGGAGAGAGGTCCCGTAACAGAGAATCTGGCCTTATGTCAGCACAGAATCTGTCTTCATGTCATAGCAGAGAATCAGGCTTCACGTAACCCACCACTGGAACAGGCCACTGTCACACATTTAGGCCCCGGCACCCAGGCAGAGGAGAGAGGTCCCGTAACAGAGAATCTGGCCTTATGTCAGCACAGAATCTGTCTTCATGTCATAGCAGAGAATCAGGCTTAACATCACCCACCACTGGAACAGGCCACTGTCACATATTTAGGCCCCGGCACCCAAGCAGAAGAGAGAGGTCCCGTAACAGAGAATCTGGCCTTATGTCAGCACAGAATCTGTCTTCATGTCATAGCAGAGAATCAGGCTTCACGTCACCCACCACTGGAACAGGCCACTGTCACACATTTAGGCCCCGGCACCCAGGCAGAGGAGAGAGGTCCCGTAACAGAGAATCTGGCCTTATGTCAGCACAGAATCTGTCTTCATGTCATAGCAGAGAATCAGGCTTCACGTCACCCACCACTGGAACAGGCCACTGTCACATATTTAGGCCCCGGCACCCAGACAGAGGAGAGAGGTCCCGTAACAGAGATTCAGGCTTTATGTCAGCACAGAATCAGTCTTCATGTCATAGCAGAGAATCAGGCTTCACGTCACCCACCACTGGAACAGGCCACTGTCACATATTTAGGCCCAGGCACCCAGACAGAGGAGAGAGGTCCCATAACAGAGATTCAGGCTTCATGTCAGCAGAGAATCAGTCTTCATGTCATAGCAGAGAATCAGGCTTCACGTCACCCACCACTGGAACAGGCCACTGTCACATATTTAGGCCCAGGCACCCAGGCAGAGGAGAGAGGTCCCATAACAGAGATTCAGGCTTCATGTCAGCAGAGAATCATTCTTCATGTCATAGCAGAGAATCAGGCTTCACGTCACCCACCACTGGAACAGGCCACTGTCACATATTTAGGCCCCGACACCCAGACAGAGGAGAGAGGTCCCGTAACAGAGATTCAGGCTTCATGTCAGCAGAGAATCAGTCTTCATGTCATAGCAGAGAATCAGGCTTCACGTCACCCACCACTGGAACAGGCCACTGTCTCATATTTAGGCCCAGGCACCCAGGCAGAGGAGAGAGGTCCCGTAACAGAGATTCAGGCTTCATGTCAGCAGAGAATCAGTCTTTATGTCATAGCAGAGAATCAGGCTTCACGTCACCCACCACTGGAACAGGCCACTGTCACATATTTAGGCCCCGGCACCCAGACAGAGGAGAGAGGTCCCATAACAGAGATTCAGGATTCATGTCAGCAGAGAATCAGTCTTCATGTCATAGCAGAGAATCAGGCTTCACGTCATCCACCACTGGAACAGGCCACTGTCACATATTTAGGGCCAGGCACCCAGGCAGAGGAGAGAGGTCCCGTAACAGAGATTCAGGCTTTATGTCAGCAGAGAATCAGTCTTCATGTCATAGCAGAGAATCAGGCTTCACGTCACCCACCACTGGAACAGGCCACTGTCACATATTTAGGCCCCGGCACCCAGACAGAGGAGAGAGGTCCCGTAACAGAGAATCTGGCTTCATGTCAGCAGAGAATCAGTCTTCATGTCATAGCAGAGAATCAGGCTTCACGTCACCCACCACTGGAACAGGCCACTGTCACATATTTAGGCCCAGGCACCCAGGCAGAGGAGAGAGGTCCCGTAACAGAGATTCAGGCTTCATGTCAGCAGAGAATCAGTCTTCATGTCATAGCAGAGAATCAGGCTTCACGTCACCCACCACTGGAACAGGCCACTGTCACACATTTAGGCCCCGGCACCCAGACAGAAGAGAGAGGTTCATTCAACTTTGGGTTACCCCGCAATATAATGGTAAAATGAAAATAAAAATAGGATTGAATGAGGAAGTGCCCTGGAGTACAATAATATATTGTTAAGGGGAGGTAATTAATGTCTAATCTGCACAAGGGATGGACAGGTCCTGTGAGATCCATGCCTGGTTCATTTTTATGAACGTCAGCTTGTCCACATTGGCTGTAGACAGGCGGCTGCGTTTGTCTGTAATGACGCCCCCTGCCGTGCTGAATACACGTTCAGACAAAACGCTGGCCGCCGGGCAGGCCAGCACCTCCAAGGCATAAAAGGCTAGCTCTGGCCACGTGGACAATTTGGAGACCCAGAAGTTGAATGGGGCCGAACCATCAGTCAGTTCGTGGAGGGGTGTGCACAGGTACTGTTCCACCATGTTAGTGAAATGTTGCCTCCTGCTAACACGTTCCGTATCAGGTGGTGGTGCAGTTAGCTGTGGCGTGGTGACAAAACTTTTCCACATCTCTGCCATGCTAACCCTGCCCTCAGAGGAGCTGGCCGTGACACAGCTGCGTTGGCGACCTCTTGCCACTCCTCTGACTTCGCCTTGGGCTTCCACTGGTTCCCCTGTGACATTTGGGAATGCTCTCAGTAGCGCGTCTACCAACGCATCTTCCTATCACGCTCCAGTGTAGGAAGTAAGGTGGGCACATTGTCTTTGTACCGGGGATCCAGCAGGT